>NC_138063.1:54941941-57674441 GCF_964194185.1 Rhinolophus hipposideros
AATAATGAGTTGTTATTCAGTCCCAGCCATAACAGTGCAGATTCAAGGTGAGACAGGCAAGTGAGGGGAGAGTTTTTTATTTATGCATTGGAGTAAGTGATGTCAATTCTGGGGGCTGCCTGAAGTTTTTGCTAGTTTTTCTAGTAGAAGATACTGTTACTCCTTAATAATATGCATATAAGTCTTTGCCAAGTGCTTACTATACAGATTTTATTGTCATCTGTTGTTTCCAAATGTGCAAAACTAAGACTCAAGAGAGGTTGAGTGATGTGCCCAAGTCACAGGGCAGGAAGGAGTTGGCTCTGTCTCTTAAGCCCATATTTTGGACCCTGGCTCTATGTCTTGCAATGGCCAACACAGCTCTAAGGACTGTGGACAGCAAAGTTTCTCTAAACAGGATGCGAACAGACAGCATGATGGTTTCTGTTACAGAAGGGTGAAGAGAAGTGATGTTTCTCAGATCATGTGTACAGATGGCAGCTCCTGGCCTCCTGTTAGGGGTGAGGGAGCAAAGACCCTTACAGCTCTGCTCAGCTGTAAGTGTGAGCCTGTTGTTTACCTCTCTTCCTCCTGGCTTCCACCTCTTCTTGTCTGTGGCCCAGTGGGAGGACTAAGGCACAGGACGTGCAGAGTGCTGAGCGTGTGTCCAGTATTTAGTCGGGCTCAAGGCTCAGAACACTGTCGCTGTCGTTACTTTTCTTCTGCGGAGTGGGTCTCTGCCTGGAATTACAAGGCAGGCACTGACAGATGTATAAGTAGATGCTCAAGAGCAAATTAAAAATGCATTGTTAAAAATGGATTCAATGTGTGAACAAAGATTGGCATGAAGGTTGGGTCCCTGTATTTTTAGAGGCTCATTAAAGTGCATGAACAATGATAAATTCAGATAACCCATATTGTCTAAAATAACCATAAAGCATTCACTAAAGACCTAATGGTATCGGATGCTGTGCTGGCAGCCTACCGGAGGTCCAAGTGGTTTGTGGCCATCATTGCCCTCGAACTCTATCTGTTTTTGCCCGTATTGAGATCAGACTGTGCCCATAGGTCATGGCCCTGAGGACCTCAGCTGCCTGGCACCTGGTGATGTGCATTCTCTGTATTTCTGCAGCTCTGAGTTTGGGACATGTGTGGAGTTCTCCCATGCCACTGTCTAAATCACTGACAGAAATCTATGGTCAGGTTTCTGTAAAGTGCTTCATTGGCGATGAGGAAAGGGAGAGTGATTTATTACTGATGGACGTTCACACACTGAGGTTATGTACAATGATTTCCCTTTAGTTGGCCCCGGCCATAATATAAAATGCAGATGTTACAGCCATTACTGGGTAACTGGTCCACTGCTTATTGGCTGGAATGGGTATTAGAGTGGGCAGGTGTCATGCTGGGTCTCAGCTCCTGCTCCCCACATAAGAACGCAGGATATGGTGAAGCCAAAAAAGAACACCCACGGAGCCATAGATAGGGGAGTCATATCACTATATTCTCACTGGTGGCTGGGTTGGAGATACAAAAGCAAACATCCGCCAGTACCCCAACAAGGGGTCTTCCTGCCCTCTAGTCTTGCTGGCGGCTGGGTGAGACACACAAAGTAGGATCCACACGATCCGCAATCCACTGCCTGCTTCTCTGCCTGCCAACCAACCAACCAACCAACCAACCAACCAACGCAGTCATGGCAATTATATCAGTGGCTGTTTGGCTAACTGGTTACAGCTGATGGCCAACCAGTCACAGGTAATGGCCATCTACTACCTGAGCCAGCACCTTTCCACGTGAAGCCGAGAGCCTGGAAAGTGCTGTCTGGGACTTTGTCCCCACAGCAGCGTTCTGTAAAGAAACATGATCAACAATGATAGAATTCCCCATTTTGTCAGTGTCTTGGAAAATTTGCCTCCAAAGATGAAGTGTGGAGTGAGCTGTGTCAGAGGCTGTCTTCTCTTATTACGACATTTAGCTAGTTTTGGAGGAACTGGTGGTGTGCACTACTAACATTCCATTAGTCACACTTAGAAATGTGTACTTAGTAATCTCAGGGTTTAAACAGTTACAGGTGGATCACAAGTGATCAGTAACTCAAGATTTTAAAAACTAAGTTAGTCTGTGATGCTTCTTTATCTATAAGCACATAAAAGTTTTCCTAACAGCATATGTGTATTCATTGCACACAGATACGGTGATGGCATGATAAGGACAAAAAAGATCTGGGGTAAACTCAAGGACTCCAACTGTCATAATTAGAAACACATCCATTCTCACTGACAGTCTTTTAAATTCCAACCTGGCTAAACTAGCTTTTCAGGAGCCAGGAGATAGTAGGTATTACAGGTTATATTTTCAGGCTGCAGGATTTAAAAGTCCATATCCCTCCCCTTTCTACCACTAAGCCACTGCTTGAAAAAAATTTTTTTCCCTCAATCATTTTGAAAGAATTGTAGATTTATAGAAGAGTTGCAAAGATAGTGCAGAGAGTTCCCATTAGCCCTTCACCTAACTTCCCCTAATAGAGGAATACCTTGTTTTATTGTGCTTCGCTTTATTGCACTTCATAGATGTTGCGCGAGTTTTACAGATTGGAGGCAAGGCCCTTCACCAGCAAAAAGATCAGGACTTGCTTTATTGTGATACTTTATTGCAGTACTCTGGAACTGACCCTGCAGTATCTCCAGGACATGCCTGTATTAACATCTTACCCAACCTCCGTGTACTTATCACATTAACACTATGATAATTCGATCATATATCCAATTTGCATTGGTACAAACCTCTAACTAAAACCACAGACGTGATTTTGATTTCACCAGTTTATCTATAACGTCCTTTTTCTGTTCCCAGATCCAATCCAGTATGTCACGTTGCATATAGCCTCTGCTCTTTTTCATTCTTTAAACAATTTTATTTTGAACTTTTGATTATAGTAAAGTTTCAAACTCTTTAAAACTGGAGAACAGTATAGTGAATCCCATTCTTAACCATGATGAACATCTTTTGTACTCACCAGTTCTCGTTTCCTATTGAATAAGTTGGCCTTAATGAGTGACCATGAGCCTTAGCAGTACCCCTCACATGTATGCATCTGAGGACTGCAGAGTTTGTACCTGATTGCATGCTTGTTGTGCATCATCATGTGGTCCCTTCCTAATGCGCTGCTGTTACTACTGAAAGCACCTTTAAATGAGATTGGTCTTCTGTTTTTTGCCCCAGTTTCAAAGAAAAGTGCTCCAAATGCCTGGAATATGCAATAGGATTGTTGGCTAACACACTCACTCTAGAGCCTTTATTCATCACTTCTAGTTGTTATTGATTGTGACCCTATGGGTCAGAAATATCTCTTGAACTCCACATAACTTCACTTTTCTTGAGACAGGTGATAGTAAGAGCCAGACTAAAGTGCAGAGTCTAATAGAACGACTGCCTTACTTCTGCATTCACCTTCCCTGCATGTCCAGGAGCCTTATGTCAGCCTGAATGCCAAGTTCTCCCCTTGCTCCAAATGTACTCCTTTTCTCCTGGCAAACTTGTCTTTTCCTTTTTATAGAAGAGTAGCTTTTCCTTTAGCTTTTCCTCCAATGAATCAACTACCAGCCTACTAATAAATAGGTTTATGGGTTTAACTGCTAAGCTACTTCACACCAAGGTGTTAATAGCTATTGATATTTTCACTGTTGACCCCTTGGGGTTATTTACATTTTAAAGAGATGGTGTCTTGAAGAACAATTGTTTAAACGGAATGTGGAATTCCTGACCATGTGGCCAGCTACTGGAAGAGGCTAAGATACCTTTCTTACTGATCTTCAAAACAAGTTAGTAGCTTGTATGAAAACTCAACCCTGGTGACTAAATGAGGCAGATTGAAAAGAATGTTATTTTTGTGTTTCCATAGAAATATGATTGTTTGAAGGGGACTTGGATCTTCCAGTGAGAAACAGTATGTGTTGGAATGTGTCTTCATATTAGAATAACTCTTTTTGTTGTAAATGAAGTTTTTAATGAAAAATTGATGTTATTGCTGAAATTCAAACGCAAAGTTGTATTAATTCCTTTGACATTTATTTACTGTGCACTCTGCCAGATGCTGCCAGGTGCTAGGGACCCAGGGGAGGGCCACAACCCTATGTCTAACCAGGGGACTGACCCCAGGTTGACTTTGACACACACATGATTTATTTCCAGTAGTCAATGATAATATTATTATTACAATATTATTACAATTATGAATCGAAACCCAAGACAGATGACGGGGTTAGCACTGCAGTCGTTCCACTGGAACATGGTGGGTCCCCAGTGCAGCATTAGGTACTGGGACTGCTGTAGATGTGGGCAACAAGGTCTGCCCTCTGTAGTTAGCTATCTTAGGAGTTAATTATGGGTAGATGTTGATGCATTTTTGTGTGTGTGTACCTGTCACATAAAAATGTGACGCTGTAACTCAGTTGTGTCACATGGTATCCTCTTGTGAATCAGTCAGTCCACACTTAACAGGGTGAAATCTCAGACATGACTATGCACGTGGAAAATATCTGAATTATATAAGGTGTGAAGACCGTTGATAAATGCAGAGAAGCTGATGTGAGAAACTTAGATGCCATTGGCTGATATTACAAGTAAGGCTTATGTGAAATGTTTAGAAACAAACTCCTGTGCTGTCTTCCTCCACATGCACAGCTGTGTCTGCACAAGGATGTCTGAATCTGGGCTTCTGAAGAAAGGGGATCCTTATTCCTAGTATAGTAAGCGTGTAGTCTTGTTAGGCTTTTCTTCTGTTTATTTTGTATCTTGGTGTTTTGCTAGTTTTCCAAACCACTGCCTGCTCCGCGAGGCCTCAGGGAACAGATGGCATGAGACAAATGCATGCTCGAGTAGCAGGGCAGCCAGAGGGTCCAGGGTCCAGGCCTGCTCACTCCTGGCACACCACCTCCCGAGCCTCTGATTCCAAGTCTGAGTGATCGCTAGTCTCTTTGGCCAGCCTGGTCTCTGGATGAGGGGTCAGATTGCTGGGCCTAGTCTCAGAAGAGCCCCAGGTGGTGGCCGTCTTCAGTCTTCATGCACTGTCAGTGCCATGAGGTGCCACAGGAGGAAAAAGGAGTGAGATGAAGAAGTGTTAGGCATTGCAGCTGCCGAGGACATAGGAGAACTGCAGTCCTAGGGGAACAGGCAGCAGGAGCCAGAACCTCCAATTGACCAGACACAATCATTGTGAGGGAAGCGAGACACATTTTCGTGTGCTTTGGCCCTTCTTAGCTTGAGTATACTTAGACTGTTTACTGAATGTGTCATTGACTCCATTTCTTTATAGAGATGTAATATGAATTTAGGAAGAGTAATATTTTGAAAATCCTTTTTTTCTCCCCTCCCTCTCTCATTGAAGGAATTCCTAAGCTTTCAGGGTAAACTAGCATTAGGATGGTTAATAAGTCTTTCTTCTGACTGATTTACTGTGAGCAGGCAAGGTTCCTTTTGGGACTGATTATGACACATGGTGCTAATGGTGGTTAATTTGTAATGGGAAGTATGGTGTGTATTACCTTGTGAATTCTGCAACTACGAAAGGGAGAGGGACAGAGACAGAGAAAGAATGTAGTCAATTAAAATAGAAAACCCTGGGATTCAGAATACTCTTGATATTCTCTTAAAGGCCTAATGATCAGAATCGATCATATTTTTATTACTTTTCTGTGGAAATTGAACACAAGCACCTTTGATCGGGCACTGTGGCTGTACTTGTCCCTTTACACTCAGGTGTCACTACCCATGATACTGTGGGTGAGTTTCTGATGACCTCGCTCCCCTGCTCACTCACCAGCTCAGTGTGCTCAGCCCAGCCCAGCTGGCCTTGGGAACTGACTGTAAAGTGGGGAGAATGTAGTGATCAAATAGTCCTGTGCATAAATGGAGACTTGCCCCTGGGAAGAGCCTGCAAAGCAAGCATAATGGTGAGAGCGGTTCCCTGCTTCTCTGGTAGGTGGTAGAGGGAGAGCTGACTGGAGACACGTGCTCATAGTAGAGGCAGGGAACAGCCTGGGAGAGAGTGTGGAGGGCGGGTAGGTGGCAGGGATCCCACAGGCTGATTGAGGATTTCTTTTCTGAGACCCTATGGCATCTGGAAGGCTTTGGAAAGCCATTGGAGTGTTTGAAGCAGGGGGATGACAAGCTCTTGTTTTCACCTGACTGCGGTGTGGAGACTGGGCAGGGAGTGTGAAGGGTCTTCCTTTGCATATACAAGGAAGGTCTTGCCTGGCACAGACAGGGCAAGGGCTGCTTTGAGGCCACTCAGCTGATTTGGGGCATAGGTGGGCTTAAAACTCCAGCTGTAGCGTTTGCTCTTATAGATACATCCAATATTATCTTCCATTCATGACTGTTCTAGCACTAGATGTGTTCTTACTCTGAACTAGAGTGAACCTCACCAAACAAAAATGACCACAGGTAACAAGTATGAAAAAAAAATTTCAAAGCAAAAACCCCCAGTTCTTATAATTTTGAAAGCTCTACTGTTAACAAAACATCCAGTCACATGTGTAGAGAACAGGGAAGATCTTATCCGTCAGGTGACATTTGAGCAGGGAGCCAAGGGAGTGACCCATGTGGTGATTTGGGAAGATTTCTAGGAGGGAACTCTGTGCAAAGGCATTGAGGCAAGAGCTTTCCTGGACTGTTCAAAGTCATGTGGCTGGAGAGGAGCAAGGGAAAGAGAGAAGGATAGGCCAGGTGTGTATGTGCATGGTCCTGTACGGCCCTATAGGGCTCTGGTGAAAGTGGCGAGTCCAGGCTTGAAGCAGAGCAATGTCTTGACTTCGATTTAGTGAGTGGAGTGAAGTGGGGTGGCGGCAGAAGAGGCAGTTGAAGTATTGAGTCCCTAGAGGTGATGGCTCGCAGGCCAGGGTGGTCCAGGGAATGAATCCAGGGTGGAGGGAATGAATTAAGACCTGGAAGTTGGTGCTGAGGGTTTGCTGAGGACTGAGAAAGACAAGAGTGCATTTGAGATTTTGTCTGAGCAACTGCAGTTGTATTTTATCAGGATGGGGAAGATTGGGAAAGTTTTGACCATTAATTTTATTGTGAGGAGACTATTGTTAGTAGTAGTAATAATAGCAGTAGTAATATTTTAGCTGATTTACTACTGTTTGTTGACATCTTATTTCTGCCTTGTGCTCTCTAACCTTTTAGGAAACAGTTTACCACTTATTTAGGACATTATGAGTGTTAATCGTCTGGAAATCAAATGGAGTTTCTTTGCAAGAAAGATTCAATTTAAAGTACTTTGATTCTGCAGAGGAAAGTGTTCTGTGTACGCACAAGATTTTAATGCTCTATTTATCACTCTATCGAAAAGTAGAACAGTGATTATATATGTTGACAGGACTCAGATCCATGAACTGCCCTGAATTAGGTGGCAGGAAGTTTGGGTGAACCTAAATCTGTTTCCTTCCTCTAAAAACATCCTTACATATTTGAGGTGGATCCTCTATGTTGGGAATAGAAATGGCTCCTCTTTTAAATTAGGGTCCCTTTCCTGACTCTGTCATCAGGGTTACCCTTGTGTGATGCTGGTTAGAAATGCAGATTCTCAGCCTCACCCTGACCCACAAATTAGAACCTGCCTTTTAACAAGGTCCTGAAGGGGTTCATACACCTTAAAGTTTGAGAAGTACTGAGTGAGAACAATTTTAAGTGTTTCTGAAACCTTGCTTCAGGGTCAGCATTTCATCAGGGCCGCTGGGTTTAAATAGAACGAAAACCAGTAGGTCTTCCGAGCTGCTGTGAACAGGGTCAAGTTACAGATCACCGCCAACAGCATCTCCAGCAGTCTGGGACCCCGTAGGTGCTTTCTTAGAGAGCCCTTTGAAAATGAGATCCCTGGTAAGCTGGCGTGGGCGCTGGCATGCAATAGAGAGCCCGCTCTCTTCTAAAGAGAGGGTCAGAAGTGGGGGCTGAGTGAATGGAGGGGGAAAGCCCAGGTGTCTGGGCACCCAGTTTTGCAGGTGCACCTGCTGGGCTGAAAGGAAATTCATATTGCTGACAAGAAATAGCTGTTTGATGTATGTTGGAGCACTTATTTGGAAAACATTGTCCATAGATCTCAGAACTGTTGCATTTTCCTTAAATATTTCTCTTGTCAGAATGATGAGAAAATTGCTTGTGTGGGAACTCGAGAAGTGCAAATTTGTTAATACCTCCTTTGACAATAGTTTGTATTCAGGGCTGTTTATGAGCTGTCACAAATCATTTCTAGTTAAAAATGTGCTGCTGTTCAATCAAGGAGAGATGGCAGGGTCTGGGATAATATGCATGGCCTCATGGTCCCAGCTGAAGGAGGGCCCAAGCATGTGTGCTGTGGGTCTGATTTTTAAGTTGATGAATTGAATTGTAAAAGGTGAAAATGGCCTGGTTTCTGTGGAAAAAGTTCTGTTTTGAAAATCTTTTCCCTTTTAATGATCACCAGAAGCCCAATATTAAGGCATATGTTTGAGATGTAGCCATTCTTTTGATGGCTAGGATAGAGAGGAATTCAATGCATGTCCTTTTGTTCTTTCATGATGTTTGTCATACTCAGGGGTGGTGCTATTAGCTCATCATTGATAAGAACATGGCATGCAGTTGTTTTCCCACTGTCGTGCCCTGACCCGTCTGTCCCACCCCACCCACTTTGTGCTCAAGGCTGACATCTGCAATGGCTTTCAGAGTGCAACCTGTGGCCTTGTGAATTGTGAGAAACCAAATGATCATATGGGGTATTTTTTTTTTATGGGTCTCGATGCTTTATAGCAGTGGTTCTCAACTGGAGGCGATTTCGTCTCCCAGGGGACATTTGACAATGTCTGGAGACATTTTTGGTCATAACTGGGAGGCAAGAGGGACTACTGGTATCTAGTGTGTAGAGACTACTGGTATCTAGTGTGTCCTACAATGCACAGGACAGCCCCTTCATCAGAGAATTATCCAGCCCCAGATTTCAGTAGTGCTGAGGTTAAGAAACCCTGATTTAAAGTTTGTGACAGTTTTGATAGATGGATAAGAGTGGGTAAAGATGAGAACATATATCTTGGCCAGATAGTGGTTGAAAAGATGTCAGATCTCCAATGTCTGTTTCTATTCCTTTTTCATTTGATTACTTAATATTGAGAAAAGAAATTCCATTGTCCAAATCAATTTTTTCCAACCAGGACAGATAGTCACAAACTGCTGAGGTCTAGATGGGTAGACTCCTTCATCATAGGTAGCCCTACTTTTCTTCTGTGCTTCTGGAACAGTTTGCTTGACAATGAAGAAGCAAGTCTCTAAATGGATGGGAGGGGTTTTCTTTTTTTAAGCTCCTGATTTGTCTTAATGAGTGAATTCTATTAAATCCTGTTTTGTTAGCATTAAAATAAAATCTGATAATTAAAATACCCATTGGGTCAATGGTGAAAACACTGGAAATGTGATACACTTTCTTGAAGATTTTATGGTCAATAAATTTGCATATTTACTTAAATTTTGCTTTCATGACTTCACAATTCAAGTTTTTTTAAACAAATGTTTAAAAATGAGTAGAGGGAAGTTCAGGGAATGTCACTAGATCACCTGTGTACTGAAGTTTAAACTCTTTTTCACAAGTACCCTTCCTTTCTTTTACCAGGTCCCTTAAAAGCTTTTGTGATCTGATTACACCTTACAGAAATTTGCAATTAATAAATTTGTTGTTCATTAATTCTGTCTTTAGGCCAGTAATATTTCTTTCTAGCTTATTACTAGTTTGGTTTCTCATGATACAGATTTCCTATTTCCTTAGCTTGAATTGTGAAGTCATGAAAGCAAAATTTAAGTAAATGTCCAAATATCCTTAGCTAGATTACTGATAATGTTCAAATGGGGCAGATAAAGGATTAGACCAAAGCAACTGGCCTTTTAACATCTATAAAACAAAGTCTTCCCAGAAAATACTGTCTAAATGGGACTCAGTCTAATCCAGAATGATGGACAGGTGCTGCTGCCATGTACAACTTCTGGGCCCAGTATGATGGCAGACCAGTGAGTTCTCAGGGCAGATTATCGTTTATTATTTTATGCTCAATTCAGGATGACAGTGTGTTCCTGAAACGAACTCTATTTTTAGAGGCTGCTGTTTTCCTGGAGCGGTTTTCACAACACCTCCAGACTGAAGCGAATTTGCATAGTATGTGGCTACCTCCTGATTTCTAATTGACTTTTGGATAAGTGAGTCTTAATACTAAAACATCCTACAATAGTAGCACTTAGAGAGGTACAAATAAAAGAAGCCAAAAGCCTTACTTAGAATTTCTATTATATATATCATACATTGCTAGATGGTTTTGATTCATTTTCTTCTAGTTGTTTCTTTAGCTTGTTTTTGGATTTTGTTTGTATGTATGTATGTATGTATGTATGTATCATCTATCATCTATCTATCTATCATGTCTTCTAATCTACCTACCTACCTACCTACTTATCTATCATCTATCTATGTTTGTATCCATCCATCTGTATGACTATCTATGATTATCCATCCATCCATCCATCCATCCATCCATCCATCCATCCATCCATCCATCTCTATCTATCTTACAAAACTCAAGGGGCATTCATCCTACCTTCCCCTTTAAAGAGAAAAGGCTATAATTAACTTTCAAATAATTTCTAAGAGCATGTACTGCTGTTTACTGAAGGTCGTTGCTTTGACCTACTGATATTCAATGTCTTTGAGTGGCTCATGTGCCAGCACAAGTGTCAGAACTTTGAAAATGCACCCTTTGCTGCCTTGAGCTTCTTTCTGACTACAGCACCAAACATTTCTCTCTTAGCACTGCTCCTTGATATCTGTGAAAACAGGACCTTCTCTAGCTTTTTGCAGCCTTGTTGAGAACTCTGCCTTAGGAAACTGACTGGAGAAGATTGTCCTTCATGTACTGTAATAACCGACTTAAATGTATTAGAGGATTTTGCAAATCTTTTTCTAATCTGTTTTAACAAATAGCTGAGTAGTTGTCATGCAGGGTCTCTGATCCTGCTCGCCGCATAAGAACGCAGGATATGGTGAGGCCAAAAAGGAACACCAATGGAGCCATGGATAGGGGGTTCATACCACTATATCTTGCTGGCGGCTGGGTTGGAGATACAGGAAGCAGGCTCCACACGATGCACAATCCACCCTTTGCTTTTCTGCCAACCAACCAACCCCTTGCTAGCTGCAATCTATGCTTGCTAGCTTAGCCATGGCAGTTATATTAGTCGCTAATGTCTAGTGGTTACAGCTGATGGCCAACTAGCCACAGATGATGGCCGTCTACTATCCGATCCAGCACCTTTCCACATGAGGTCAAGAGCCTGGAAACTGCTCTCTGTTCCCACAATAGTATTGGTTTTACATGAACTTGGCCAAATCTGATCATGTTTGGAGTGAATGGGCGCATCTGGCAATGAGTGGGACATGGTGAGATTGTTAAATATAGCATTTCTGTGACTCAGCCAATTATGTTTTTCTCCATATTGTTATTTGTTGTTACTATTCTTTCTCTCACTGTTTCCTTCCCCCTTGCAGATGTCTTTATTTTTAGAACATTCCTTATCATTTTTGACCTTCTGTCTCATAGACAGGAATGGTCACTTGTACCCATCTGACCTTGGAATTCCCTCTGTTACTTGTCTAAAAGGCGCCATCCAGCCTTGGTTTGAACCTTTTTAAGGCCTGTTGCTCATCACCACTGAATGCGGCTCATTTTGAGGACAGTGCAGCAGCTGGAACGCCCTCCACCCCACCTCTGCCCCAGACTGGGTTGAAATGTGCCTCCCTGTGACCTTCCCTGGCCTCTGATTCTTCCACATTGGGCCTGCAGATATTTGAAGTTACCTCTGATGTCCCACCTGACCCTCCTCTTTCCAGGTTGGAGGCCAGCTTGCATTTCACTGTTCTTTCTCTGGCACATTGATAACCTCTCTGCGTTCCTCTTCTTGACTAGGTTGTGCTCACCAAATGATGGTAGGAGTGCTTTCCAGAGCCTAGCTATGATGTACTGTGTCTTAGTGTGTCAGGCTTGACGCGGTGACAAGAGCATTAGTGAGGCTGAGATGCTGGGGCACAGTCCTGTCTCCAGTGAACAGCAAAACTCTGCCCCAACGTTCCATTTACTGGTGGAAAAACAGACCAGTGGGTTCTTGCTGTTCTGCTTGCTAGATGACAGATTTTATTTGTATTGTTTATCAAGAAAGAATGTGGTTTCTCAGCCAAGGACTTGGATTCCTGCTTCCTAGTGAACGGTTGTTAGGGCTTTCTGGCTTTCTGAGGCTCTTCATTTGTAGAAAGATAATTTTGAGAAAATGCCCTGCGTGGGACAGGGTATATATCAGCAAATGTTTGTAAAAATCCCCGTTCAGTTCAATTTGTGGGCTAAGAATCCTTGTTGTTGGTTTTATACTTCAAACTCAGTCCTTCAGAACTTTTGGGGGTGGAATTTATTTCGGCAGCTGTATGCTAAAGGCAACACTGGTTAGATCCACAAAGCTAGTGAGAAGCCCACCTGTAAATTAACCCTGTGGGTAGAAACTTAGACAATGTTGTTAGAAAGTGCAATGTTTTTATCCTACTTTGAATTTCAGGGACGAGGATTTGTAAAGACCCCACCTTACTGAAGACTGCCTGAGAACCACAGGGTCATTCCAGGCCTGTGTGCAGAACTTGTGCTTTGTGTGCATTAGGAAGGCGAGGATGGTGGAGACCGTGGAGGGAGGCACGACTGCATGTGTAACTGGGCCTGAGAGACCAAAGAGGATGTGAGGAAATGGGGGTGACGTTGTGGGGATGGCAGGAACACATATAGTTTTGTATACAGAGACTGAACTTGGAGCTGTGCCCAGGGTGTGTGCTTGTGAACCCCATGTGCCAGCCTTCCTGTCGCATTCTAGCAGATCTCACAGTAGCCTGGCAGGGGCAGCAAGAGCACCAGATGGAGAGACTTAGGCTCATGAAGGCAGGAGCTAGCCAGGAGAGAGATAGTGACTTGTGGTGGTCCAAATCCCAGCTCTGCTCATTCTTAGCTGTATGATCTTGGATGATTCACTTGATCTTCCTGTGCCTCATTTTCCTCATCTGTAAAAGGAAGACATTGCTAATAGTATTATTCACCTCATAGAGTTCTTTTTTTTTTTCAGTATGACAATTTATTTTTATTTATTTATTTATTTATTTATTTATTTATTTATTTATTTATTTATATTATTAAATTTATTGGAGTGACAGTTGTTAGTGAAATTACATAGATTTCAGGTGTACAATTCTGTATTACATCATCTATAAATCCCATTGTGTGTTCACCACCCAGAGTCAGTTCTCCTTCCATCACCATGTATTTGATCCCCCTTACCCTCATCTCCCACCCCCCACCTCCCTTACCCTCTGGTAACCACTAAACTATTGTCTGTGTCTATGAGTTCTTGTTTCTCATTTGTTTGTCTTGTTCTTTTCTTGTTTTTGGTTTATATACCACATGCCAGTGAGATCATATGGTTCTCTGCTTTTTCTGTCTGACTTATTTCGCTTAGCATTATACTCTCAAGATCCATCCATGTTGTCACAAATGTTCCGATATCATCTTTTCTTACCGCCGAATAGTATTCTATGGTGTATATATACCACAACTTCTTTATCCATTCATCTATCGAAGGACATTTTGGTTGTTTCCATGTCTTGGCCACCGTAAACAAAGCTGCAGTGAACATTGGAGTACATGTGTCTTTATGTATAAATGCTTTCAGATTTTTTGGGTAGATATCCAGGAGAGCGATTGCTGGGTCATATGGTAATTCTATTCTTAATTTTTTGAGGAACCTCCACACTGCCTTCCATAGCGGCTGCACCAGTCTGCATTCCCACCAACAGTGTATGAGAGTTCCTTTTTCTCCACAGCCTCTGCAACACTTGTTGCTATTTGTCTTGTTGATAATAGCCATTCTGACTGGGGTGAGGTGATATCTCATTGTGGTTTTCATTTGCATTTCTCTGAGGATTACCGATGTTGAGCATTTTTTCATATGTCTATTTGCCATTTGTATGTCTTTTTTGGAGAAATGTCTCTCAGGTCCTCTGTCCATTTTTTAATTGGGTTGTTTTTTTTTTTTTTTATGGCTGAGTTTCATGAGTTCCTTGTATATTTTGGATATTAGCCCCTTATCGGAGGCACTGTTTGCAAAAATCTTCTCCCATTCAGTTGGTTGCCTCTTTATTTTGTCAACAGATTCTTTTGCTGTGCAGAAGCTTTTCAGTTTCATAGAATCCCATTCGTTTATTTTACTTTTACTTCCATTGCCTTTGGAGTCAAATTCATAAAATGCTCTTTGAACCCAAGGTCCATAAATTTAGTACCTATGTTTTATTCTATGCAGTTTATTGTGTCAGGTCTTATGCTTAAGTCTTTGATCCATTTTGAATTAATTTTGGTACATGGTGACAGATAGCAGTCCAGTTTCATTCTTTTGCACGTGGCTCTCCAATTCCCCAGCACCATTTATTGAAGAGGCTGTCTTTCCTCCATTGTATGTTTTTAGCTTCTTTGTCAAAAATTGTCTGTCCATATTTATGTGGTTTTATTTGTGGGTTCTCAATTCTATACCATTGGTCTATGTGTTTGTTTTTCTGCCAATACCATGCTGTTTTGATTATTGTAGCCCTGTAGTACAAGCTAAAGTCAGGGAGTGTGATACCTCCAGTATTGCTCTTTTTTCTTAAGATTGCTTTGGCTATTCCGGGTCTTTTGTGGTTCCAAACAAATCTGATGATTTTTTGTTCTATTTCTCTAAAAAAATGCCATTGGGATTTTGATGGAGATTGCATTAAATCTGTATATTGCTTTGGGTAATATGGCCATTTTAGCTATGTTGATTCTTCCAATCCATGAGCATGGAATGTCTTTCCATTTCTTTGTGTCTTGTTCAATTTCTTTCCAAAATTTTTTACTTCTTTGGTTAAATTTATTCCCAGGTATTTTATAGTCTTTGGAGCAATTGTAAATGGGATTGTTTTTTTAATTTCTCCTTCTGATGTTTTATTATTGGTATATACAAATGCAACTGATTTCTGAATATTCATTTTGTATCCTGCTACTTTACTAAATTCATCTATCAGCTCTAGTAGTTTCTTGGTGGAGTCTTTAGGGTTCTATGTATATAGTATCCTATCATCTGCATATAGTGATAATTTTACTTCCTCCTTACCAATTTGGATGCCTTTTATTTCTTTTTCTTGTCTGATTGCTGTGGCTAGAACTTCCAGCACTATGTTGAGTAGAAGTGGAGATAGTGGGCAACCTTGCCTTGTTCCTGATCTTAGGGGGAATGGTTTTAGTTTTTCCCCATTGAGTATGATGTTAGCTGTGGATTTATCATATATGGCCTTTATTATATTGAGATATGATCCCTCTATTTCCACTTTCTTAAGGGTTTTATCATAAATAGCTGCTGGATTTTTATCAAATGCTTTTTCTGCATCTATTGATATGATCATGTGATTTTTACTTTTCATTTTGTTAATGTGGTGTATCACATTAATTGATTTGCGGATGTTGAACCACCCTTGCATACCAGGGATGAATCCCACTTGATCGTGGTGTATGATCTTTTTATTGTATTGCTGAATTCTGTTCGCTAATATTTTGTTGAGGATTTTTGCATCTATGTTCGTTAGAGATATCGGCCTGTAGTTTTCTTTTTGTGTGGTGTCTTTGTCTGATTTTGGGATCAGGGTGATAGTGGCTTCGTAAAAAGTGTTTGGGAGTCTTCCCTCGTTCTGGATTTTTTGGAAGAGCTTGAGGACAATAGGTGATAATTCTTTTTTCTTTTTTAAATTTATTGGTGTGACATTTGTTAGTAAAATTACATAGATTTCAGGTGTACAATTCTGTATTACATCATCTATAAATCCCATTGTATGTTCACCACCCAGAATCAGTTCTCCTTCCATCACCATATATTTGATCCCCTTTACCTTCAGATAATTCTTTTTTGAACATTTTGTAAAATTCACCTATAAAGCCATCTGGTCCAGGGCTTTTGTTTGTTGGGAGATTGTTGATTAGTGATTCAATTTCCTTGGTGGTAATCAGTCTATTCAGGTTTTCTGTTTCTTCTTAGCCTTGGAAGGCTTGGAGTTAGCCTTGGAAGCCTTGGAGTTAGCCTTGGAAGGTTGTACGCCTCTAGAAAATTGTCAATTTCTTCCAGATTGTCAAATTTGTTGACATATAGTTGCTCATAGTAATTTCTTAAAGTTTTTTGTATTTCTGCGGTGTCTGTTGTCACTTCTCCTCTTTCATTTCTGATATTATTAATTTGGGTCCTCTCTCTCTTTTTTTTTATGAGTCCAACTAAAGGTTTGTCAATTTTGTTTATCTTCTCTCAGAACCAACTCTTGGATTCATTGATCTTTTGTATTGTTTTTCTGGTTTCTATTTCATTTATTTCTGCTCTGATCTTTATTATCTCCTTCCTTTTGCTCCCTTTGGACTTATTTTGCTGTTCTTTTTCCAGATCCCTTAAGTGTGAAGATAAACTGTTGATTAGTGATGTTTCGTGTTTCTTTAGATAGGCCTGCAGTGCTATGAATTTCCCCCTTAGGAGTGCTTTCGCGGCATCCCATAGATTTTGGGTCATCATGTTTTTGTTTTCGTTTGTCTCGAGATATCTTTTGATTTCTTCCTTGATCTTCTGCTTGACCCATTCATTTTTTAGTAATAAGTTATTCAGCCTCCATGAATTGGTGTGTCTTTCAGTTTTTCCTGTAGTTCATTTCTAATTTCATAGCACTGTGGTCAGAGAAGACAATTGGTATGATTTCAATTTTCTTAAATTTATCAAAACTTGTTTTGTGGCCTAACATATGGTCTATCTTGGAAAATGTTCCATGTGCACTTGAGAAAAATGTGAATTTTGCAGCATTGGGGTGAAATGCTCTGAAAATATCGATTAAATCCAAGTGGTCTAATGTATTGTTTAAGGCTTTTGTTTCCATATTGATTTTCTGTGTGGAAGACCTGTCCCTTGTTGTCAGAGGTGTGTTGAAATCCCCTACTATGATAATGTTACTGTTGATCTCTGTCTTTATGTCAGTCAATACCTGTTTTATATATTGAGGTGCTCCTATGTTGGGTGCATAGATGTTTACTAGGGTTATGTCCTCTTGTCGGATCGATCCCTTTATTATTATATAGTGTCCATCTTTATCTTTTAACATGTTCTTCATTTTAAAGTCTATTTTGTCAGACATAAGTATTGCAACTCCAAGTTTTTTCTCATTTCCATTTGCCTGAAATATCTTACTCCAGCCCTTCACTTTCAGCCTGTGTGTGTCTTTTGATCTGAGGTGAGTCTCTGTATACAGCATGTACAAGGGTCTTGCTTTCTTATCCACTCAGCCACCCTATGTCTCTTTATTGGAGCATTTAATCCATTTACATTTAAAGTGATTATTTATAGGTACATAGTTATTGCCATTTTTAAATTTGTGGTTAGATTGTTTTCATCTTTCTTCTATTTACAGAAGTCCTTTTAGTATTTCTTGCAATGCTGGCTTGGTGGTGATAAATTCCTTTAGCTTATTCTTTTCTGGGAAGCTCCTTATGTCTCCATCTACTTTAAATGATAGTCTTGCTGGATAAAGCAATCTAGGTTGTAGGCCTCTGTGATCCATCACTTTGAGTATCTCCTGCCCCTCCCTCCTGGCCTTCAATGTTTCTGTAGAAAAGTCATTTGATAGTCTTATGGGAGTTCCCTTGTATGTAACCCTCTGTCTTTCTCTTGCTGCTTTTAGGATTCTCTCTTTGTCTTTAAGCTTTGCCATTTTAACTATAATGTGTTTTGGTGTGGACCTGTTTGGGTTTATTGTGGTTGGAACTCTTTGCACTTCCTGGGCTTGTATGTTGGGTTTCCTTCACCAGGTTAGGGAAGTTTTCAGACATTATTACTTCAAATATGTTCTCAATCCCTTGCTTCCTCTCTTCACCTTCTGGTATTCCTATGATGCGCATGTTGTTGCGCTTGATGTTATCCCAGAGGTCTTTTAAACCATCTTCATTGTTTTTTAATTTTTTTTTCTTTCTGTTTTTCTGTTTGGGTGATCTCTGCTAACTTGTCTTCTAAGTCGCTGATTCGATTCTCTGTTTCATCTAACCTGCTGGTAATTCCTTCAAGTGAGTTCTTAATTTCGGTAATTGTGTTTTTTAGTTCTAACAGTTTGTTCGTTATGATTTCTACATCCTTCTTTATGTTGTCTCTAAGTTCCTTAAACATTCTTATCACTAGTGTTCTGAACTCTGTCTCTGATAGGTTGGTTACCTCTGTTTCATTTGGTTCCATTTCTGGAGGTTTCTTCTGTTTTTTCATTTGGGACATGTTTCTTTGTTTCCCCATTCTGGCTGAGTCTCTGTGTTTGCTTTGATGTATTAGGTAGATACCCTAGAGTTCTTAGTTCTTGCTGGGTTATCTTATGTAGTATGTGTCCTTTATGTTTCACTTCCATTACTTCATTCTTTTCCTCTGTGTGTGCTCCAAAGGTGACTCTTGTGTTGTGTATATTGTCCTGTTAAAGAAGGTCTTTATTTGCTTTTCCCTTATGAGTAGGTGGGGTTAACTCCTAGGCTGACTGGTTGTGAGACTTGAGACTTGGCTCTTTCCACCGCAGGGTGCTCTGCTGCTTGAGGGTTGACCGCTTAAATGTGGTTTGGCTTCTATAGGGTCTTGTGCCTGTAGAGAATGCCCCCTGGGTGTGTGACTTGTAGGTCAAACACAGTAGTACACTGGTTTGGTCTGGAGTGGCCTCTGGATATGTTGAATCTTGTGCCTCTTAAGCTGGGCCCTCCTGACTTTTGTGTTCTTTGTTCCTCACTGGGGTTCCTGGAGTCTCTGCAGCTGCGGGTGGCGGCCGCGTTTCCACCACCGCAGACGCCAGCCGCGTTTCCCAATTTCTCTCTTTTAATAGTATGAATATTTGGTTCCACTCCCTCCTGGCTTGTAGAGTTTCTGCTGAAAAATCTGATGATAATCTAATGGGCTTTCCTTTGTAGGTTATCGTCTTCTTTTCCCTGGCTGCTTTGAGGATTCTTTCTTTGTCATTGATTTTAGACAGGTTCAATACACTGTGCCTTGGAGAAGGCCTGTTGGGATTGAGGTAATTAGGTGTTCTATTTGCTTCTTGGATTCGAGGATCCAGTTCTGTCCACAAGTTTGGGAAGTTCTCATCAAGAATTTGTTTGAATATATTGTCTGTTGCCTTCTCTCTTTACTCTCCTCCTGGTATGCCCATTATTCTTATATTGCTCTTTCTGATAGAGTCAGAAAGTTCTTGTAGACTTCTTTCATTTCTTTTAAATCTCAGATCTCTTTCTTCTTCCATACGTGTCATTTCCAGGTTTCTATCTTCGATGTCACTGATTCTTTTCTCCATCTGGTCAACTCAACTTCCTAAGCTGGCTATTTCATTCTTAATTTCTTCTATTGAGTTCTTAATCTCCAGAAATTGTATTTGGTTCTGTTTTCAAATTTCAATCTGTTTCGTAAAATGCTCATGTTTTTCTTTGATTGTGTTTCTGGGTTCATTAAACTGCCTTTCTGTGTTTTCTTGCATCTCGTTGAGTTTTTTCAGAACTGCATTCTTGAATTCTCTGTCATTTAAGTCGCATATTTCCATATCTTGAAGTTCCTTTCTGGAGACTTTTCACTTTCTTTCTGAGTTGTCTTGTTGCCTTGGTTATTCATTGCAATTACTGATTTATTATTTCTCTTCCTACACATCTGCAGGTTGGCTTCTGCAGCATGTTGATAGGAAGAGGTCTTCCTCTTGTTTTCCAGTACTTGTTGGTGGAATGTTTTCTCTTCGACTGAAGCCTTTTTCTTTCTCTCACACGGTAGTGCTGTTTTCTCTGCACTGTTCCAGCTTCTCACACAATGTGGCTATTTTCTCGGAGACGGGCTTCTCCTCTGTTAATAGTTTGCCTGGGTTACAGGGCTCAGTGTCCGTGTGGGTATGCGGAGAGCTTTTGAAGTTCCAAAGCTCTTCCTGCACCAGATTCAGAGACTGTATGTTTCAGCAGTTCTGTTTACGCCTGCAGGGATCCATCCAGGTAGGTGGAACCAGGGGCGGGATGAGTTTTGAGAGGTGGCCCAGAGCAATGGCGGTGACCACCACCACAGCCCGTCCTGCTTCCACTGCTCCCTGCCCTTTCCCGGAACTAATTGGGCTGCGAATCTGTGTCTGCGGTCCACCATTCTCAGAATAGCCAATATTCTGTTCCTTTGATCTGACACTGCTACTGTTCCGTTTCTAGCACCGGGCAGGTGGGGGCGGGGCGAGCTCTGGATGGTAGGGAGAGGGAGGCTAGTCTCAATGCCTAAGGCTTCCATTCTCTGCTCGGCAGTGAGGGCTTAAGCCACCATTTTCAGCCTTCTTCTCTCAGTCTTTTCTTCGAGGTCTCTGCCATGAGCGTTGAGTTCAGCCGTGTTATATGCTGCCCCCTCAGCCTCGTGGGCCATAAGTGGAGCCCTAGCAGTCCAAGTTCTTCCCTTTCCCACAGCTGCGGTAGTTCTGGGATGCAGTGAGCTCAGAGCACTGAGCTGGGTCTGTGTCCTGCGCCCGCGGGCTCCGTCTTTGCACTTCTCCCTTCCCTCCTTCCCCGCTCACGAGATTCGCCCACCTTTAGGTGAATTCAGTAGTGGGCCTCTTCTTGCCTGTCTGCTGTGCAGGGAGTCCTTTGTGGAGTTATAGTTGTTCGATTAGTTGTAAATTCCCTGGGAGATTTACAGAGGCTCACCTCACGCCGCCATTTTGATGACGTCCTTTTATTTTTCAATTATTGTTGATATACAATATAGTTGACATACAATATTATATTCATTTCAGGTGTATAGCATAGTGATCAGATATTTACATAACTTACAAAGTGATCACCATAATGAATTTAGCACCCATCAGACACCGTACATAATTATTACAATGTTATAGACTATATTTCCTCTGCTGCAGTTTATAGCCCATGACTGTTTTTTTTTTTATTTTTCAATTACAGTTGACATAGAGTATTATACTGATTTCAGGTATATAGCACAGTGACTAGACATTTATATAACTTATGAAGTGATCACCCCATTAAAGTCAGTACCCATCTCACACCATACATAGTTATTACAATACTACTGACTATATTCCCCCATGCTCTACTTTATATTCTCATGACTATTTTGTAACTACCAATTTGTGTCTATTAATCCCATCTTTTACCCATCCCCAAACCTCCATTAGTCCAGCAAGTATCAAAATGTTCTCTGTATCTATGTGCTTATTTCTGTTTTGTTTGTTTGTTTATGCTGTTCTCTAGATTCTGCATGTAATTGAAATCATATGACATTTGTCTTTCTCTGTCTGACTTAGTCTACTCAGCACAGTACTCTCTAGGCTCATCCATGTTGTTGCAGATGGCAAGGTTTCATTCTTTTTTATGGCTGAATAATGTTCCATTGTATATGTGTCACCTCTTCTTTATCTATTTTTTCATTGATGGACCCCCAGGTTGCCTGCATATCTAGGCTATTGTAAATAATGCTGCAGTGAACATATGGATGCATATGGCTTTTCAAATTAGTGTTTTGGGTTTCTTTGGATAAATACCCAGAAGTGGGATTACTGGGTCCTTGTTATTTGTTATAGCCTTTGTTTTAAAGTCTATTTTGTCTTGTGTAACTATTGCTACCCCAGCTTTTTTTTTTTCATTTCCATTTTCATGAAATAGCTTTTTCCATCACTTTACTTTCAGTCTCTGTGTGTCTTTTGATCTGAAGTGAAGTGCTTGTAGGCAGCATAAGTAAAGGTTCTCTTATCGATTCAGCCACGCTATGTCTATTGATTGGAACATTTAATTCATTTACATTGAAAATAATTGTCGATACATATGTAGTTATTGTTATTTTATTATTCATATTTTTCATCTTGTTTTTCTTCTTTTTCTTCTCACAGAAGTCCCTTTAACATTTCTTGTAATACTGGTTTGGTGGTAATGAACTCCTTTCTTTCTTTCTTTCTTTCTTGTCTGGGAAGCTATTTATCTGTCCTTCAATTCTAAATGATAGCTTTTCTGGTTAATGTTGGTTGTAGGTTTGCTTTTTGTGACTTTGAATATTTGTGCCAGTCTGTTCTGGCCTGTAAAATTTCTGTTGAGAAATCAGCTGCCAGTCTTATGGAAGCTCCCTTTTAGGTAATTGCTTTTCAATTGCTGCTTTTAAGATTCTCTCTGTGTCTTTAAACTTTGGCATTTTAATTATGACGTGTCTTGGCCTCTTTGGGTTCATCTTGTTTGGGACTCTCTGTGCTTCTTGGGCTTGTATGCCGATTTCCTTCACCAGGTTAGGAAAGTTTTCCATTATTATTTCTTCAAATAGGTTTTCATTTTCTTACTCTCTCTCTTCTCCTTCTGGTACCCTATGATGCAAATATTATGCTTGATGTTGTCCCAGAGACCCCTTAAACTAGCCTCATTGGTTTTGGATTTTTTTTTTTTTTTTTTTTTTTTGCCATTCTGATTGTATGTTTTCTGCTACCTTATTCTCCAAATTGCTAATTGGATCCTCTGGTTTATCTAATCTACTACTGATTCCTTCTAATGTATTCTTTTTTTCAGTTATTATTTTCTTTATGTCTAACTGGTTCTTTTTTGTTTTCTATTTCGATTTCTATATTTCATATCTCTTTGTTGAAGTTTTCAGAGAGATTTTTGAGCATCTTTATAACCAGTGTTTTGAACACTGCATCTGGTAGATCGCTTTTCTCTATTTTGTTTAGTTCTTTTTCTGGAGCTTTGTTCTGTTCTTTCATTTGGGACATGTTTCATTGTCTATTCATTTTGGCTGCCTTTCTGTGTTTGTTTCTGTGTATTAGGTAGAACTAGTATGTCTCCTCATCTTGTAGAGTTGTCTTATGTAATAGGTGTCCTGTGGGGCCTAGTGGTACAGGTCTCCCTGGTCACCTATGCTGGGTGTTCCAGATGTGTCCATTGTGTGGCTTGTGTGTGCCTTCCTGTTGTATTTGAGCTTTTATTACTGTTGCACTTCAGGGGGAGGGATGGACCTTCAGGTTGATTGGTTGTGAGGATTGGTCGTGAGTACAGTGGAGAAGCTGTTGTTCAGGGGCTGACCCTGTGGAACAGGATTCGCTTTAGCAGGGCTGTGCTGCCTGGTAAGTTTTCCCTTGGGGTATGTGATTTCCCTTGGGGTATGGAGGAAGTTGGTGGTACTCTGGTGTGGTCTGAAGTTGGCCACCATGTGTGTTAGTTCTGGAGCATCTTAGGAGGGCCTCTGTTCAGGTCAAGTTCAGCTGCTGCCTATGCCCTGCCAGGGACTACTTCATATGAGCTACAGAGTGGTATGCAGTTGGCTGCCACTTGTGCTGGGCTTGCAGGTACCTGGGAGAGGCCAAGGCGTGAACTGAGGCTGGCTGCCACTAGTGCCAAGCTCTAGGCTGATCATCAAGTGGTACGGCACACATAGAGGTTAGATTCTGTTTGCTTGAGGCTTGTGAACTTTTGAGAGATTTTAGGAAAGTCGGAAGCATGAGTCAAGAAAGGCCATTTGTACAGAGAAGCTACTAGAAGCAGCTTGGGTGGGTCAAGTTCTAAGAGAATCACCAGGGTGGGGTGAACTGTGTTAGCCAGGTTGATAAAGACTCAGATATGGAGCATGCCTGCATGTGCAGACTGGGTTGGGGGTGAGCTCAACAAAGGAACAATGGCTTCTGCCAGCAGTTCTTACCTGGGAGAAAGCTGCTTCTCCAGTCTTCGTCCTGAAGGAAGACAATTCATTTCCTCCCTGTATGTGCCTGGCTCCTTTTGAGTTGTTGCTGCAGCACTGGAGTTCAGAGCAAGTGAGTTCGTCAGTGAGTAAATCTGTGTGGGGTCCCTTTAAGAGGAATGCCTGGGACTCCAGCAACCCCAATCTCCACTGGTTTTCACAGCCAGAAGTAATGGGGACTTCTCTTCCCGGCAGTGAAACCCTAGGCTGGTGGAGCCTGGTGTGAGGCTGGGACCCCTCACTTTTCAGACGGGACATTTGCAACTGAAATATACCTCCTGATTTTTAACGTTGGTGTGGGACTAGCCCGTTTTGCGTCTCTGCCCCTCCTACTAGTCTGGTCGTGGCTTCTTATATTCTTATAGGACTTCTGTTCAGCTAGATTTCAGGCGGTTCTCAATGATGGTTGTTCTGTAGTTTAGTTGCAATTTTGAGATGGTTGTGGGAGGAAGCAAGCACAGCGTTCTACCTACTTCTCCATCTTGATTGGAAGCTTCTCATAGAGTTCTTATAGGGATTTTCAGAGTTAATAATATAAAGTGATTAAAACATGACTGGCCTATCCTAACTGTTTGTTATGATTGTAAGTGAGAACCCAGGTCTGTCTGACTACACTCCCTCTCTATCTGAAGGTCATTACTGAGTTACAGCTGAACTTTAGTTTTTCCTGTATTAGTAATCTTATTTCATTTAATGAAGTACAGTCAGCATAACTTTAGAATTTTTGGGGAAACCGTAATATAACCCTGGAGTAAGTCCGTAAAGTGGTTGTTGAGTGCAGGATGGTGTAGGAGGGATTCTGTAGTGTGCTGTGATGGAGTCAGGGAGCGGTGCATGACCCCCTGTCACTCCTGTGGCAGATTGGACCTCACTCTTCCTCTTCTAGGTCCCACACTGCTGTTGGTCAGTTGGATGCCATTTGAAAATGGGGATGAAAGTGGCTGTTAATGGTCCTGTACAGACTATGAGGATGGCTACTCTGTTAAGCCGCTGAGAGAGGTATGGGGCCTAGAGACACTGGATGGCTTCCCAGCTCTCCTGGGTCACATCCTCAGAATGTACCTTGCTGCTTTTTAAAATGGAATATCCAGATCATTAAACATACCCATATTTCTCAATAAGTATAAAGACATTTTATAAAACCAGAAATGAATGATTGTTTTGATGTATTTGCTATAATTCAATTATACAGTGTCCTTCATGAATGTAGGTAATTAAGAATGGACATTTTTTTCATAAATATTCCAAGCCCAATATCTTAGGTAAGTAACATTCTTGGGCAAAGAAGTCTTTAACATGTGTTTCGTATTAAACACTATGCTGTGTTTCCTATATTCAAAATTATGGTAGATGTTGAGAATTGTATAATACTTTTCTCCACAAATGGCTGGGTTTTGGATTGTGTGAAATAATTTTTCTGTAGTCTTTCCCTTTTTCCAAGACTTTGAATCTGGATTGATTTTTGTTTATAAAGCTTTCCAAGATGCATTGCTGAAAAATGTAGTTGAAGAATGTATCTTAAGAAAGCACATGGGTGTATTTCACAACTGGGCTGTTTTAGAAAAGCATTTAAAACACAATCTTCCTGAGTCTGGAAGATTCTGAGGTGGCTTATAAACAGACTTGAATGTTTCAAGGTTGAGGCAGATGTTAGTAAATTTATCTGCACAATGATATGAAAGCTCTGTTTTCTTTTACCTGATGTAAAGTTGGTTACCCAAGCCAGGGACCTGGACTTATTCTGGCTCCATCCCTTCCTTTCTGCATATCTGATCTCCATATCACCAGGTCCTGGGATTTTACTTCTGAGTATTTTTTTGCATGACTTTTTTTCATTCTAACCTGTAGTTACTGCCTTAGATTCATAGTATTTCTTGAGTGGACTTTTGCAATGGAGCCCTCTGGACAGATTGCTTTGCCTTTGACCTCTGATTTTTCGCTCCCATCCTTATATTATGTCCTTCCCTGTGCTTTAGAGCCTAGGGTCTCACACATCAGAGTTGTGTCAGAACCACTTAAAATGGGCTCCTTAAAAGGCAGAGTTTCTGATTTGGTAGGTGTGGAGTGTAGCCTGAGACTGAATTCCTAACATGTTCCCAAGCGACGCTGATGTTCCTGGTCTGTGACCTCTCTGAGAACCACCACTCCAGTTACTTGGCCCGCACAGCTGGCCTGTCACTGCCTTGCTTAAAAGGTAAAGGCTGAGCTTGACTGTGTGGCTACAGGGTCACAGTGGCCTGGTGTGGGTCTCTGTCTCCAGCTCTTCTCTCACTCCTTTCTGTTTCACCCCATTTCTCTAGTGACACCCAACAATCCATGCCCTTTCCAGCTCCTGTGCCTGGAATGCTGCCCTCCATTTGCAGCACAGATGTCACTGGGAGAGGTGTTTCAGGGCTCATCTTAACTCGTTAAAATGTATAACAGCAATGAATTGTTCCATGGCACTCTGGAACAAGGCATGCCATTTCTATTTTTTTTTTTCGTGCAATTGAACCTCATTTGAGCTCTGACTCACCAAGAAAGGTAAGATATCAGTCATTTGGGGATGGAGTGTGTACCCCAGGACTTGTTACTCACCCACTGCACCTGCCTACTTGTTACTTGTTACTTGTCTACTCATGAATGAAGCATTTGCTCAGTTGGTTAGCTGAAGTCACTGCAGATAGGGGTGGGCCCTCCAAGTGCCAGTCCTGGAGAACCTTTCTTCAGCTGCTCTAAGCTCCATCCTCCATGGAGCCTTCTCAGCCTGCTCCTCTGTCTCCATCTCCTCCAGCTCCTCTCCTGCAGCCTCTAAACATGAAGCCTCCTTTCACATTCTCTTACATAGATCAGTTTAATTTGGGTTTGGACCTCAGTTTTTCAAATGTTGGTATGTTTGGGAATTATTTGGGGGAGCTTGTTAAACATGCAGATACCTAGACCCCACCCCAAGAGATTCTGACTCAGGGGAGCTGAGATGGTTCCCAGGGAGTGTGTGTTTTAATAAGAATACCAGGCACTTTTGCTGCAGTTGTTCTGTAAGCCGTGCAGTGAATAGCAGTTACCCAGACATCACCCTATGTCTCCTTTTGGACCCAGAAACACAAAAGTCCATTTTGCTACAAATAGTTAAGTCATTCTGTTACCTGGCTTCATTTTCATGAGTAGACTGTGGACTACTTGAGGTCAGGAATATGCTTTATTCCTTTACAAAGCTTGGTATCTCAGACTGAATACTGATGTCTGCAGGAATAGTCTTGGAGACAAGTAAATGTCACAAATGGAGAAAGGCACCGATGTCAGGGTTTTGCTTTTTCTTTTCTTCATGGCATGATGCATCTGTGTCTAGAGGTAGGGAGAATTATGAAGGTCTCTGATGTCTGGCTTCTACTGGGCATGGCTGAAAATTAGGTGTGTTTTAATTGGCAAAATGGTCATCTTAGAGCAAAGAAAAGCTACTGAAGTCGCGTTCATATTGGGGTGGTAGCTAGTGATAGTTTTTACATGGAGAGAAGGGAGTTGCTTTAAAGCAAGCCCAGCCTGAACTCCTGGCTAGACTCCTGGTCATACCCCTGGAGCCCTGTCTCCACTTCACCCCTTGGAGTTGCCTTCAGGGTGTTAGCTACAGTTTTGATCACAGCCTCACAGGGAGGTGAGTCACTGACTTGGTATAGAATTGAAATAAACAGAATTCTGAGTAAGAGCAATACTAAAAGTTACAACTTTTATGTTCCATTGAGATTGAAAACCTTCTCTGTTAACCGAATGATAGATCCGCTTTCACGTGGAACCTCTTGCTGTAATAACATTATTTCCTGAGTTCTGGCCTAGGTCTTGGCTATAATCAACAGGGTATCTGTGGCAAGAGGGAGATTGGTAAAAATATTCTCAAACTGCAATTCTGAATTATGAAGATGACTCTAAAATTGCATAGCAGTCTTCAGTTATACCTATATTTGCAAAATATACTTTTACTTGAACAGGCCAAGTAATTACATGTATTAGAAACATTTTCTGCACAAGATCATGTAGAGTCATACACTTTTAAATTATCAGAGAAATGTTTGGTATTTTTGAAAACTCTACTTCCGGTTAGTTCTTAGAGTGTGTGTGTGTGAGAGAGAGATGTGTGCACAGGCCTGTGGCATTAACAGTTATCAGAAGAGTGGTCTGTCTTATTTATTTTGAAACCAGCATCACCAGCTCCACCTGTCACCATGGTGTGGTGGGATTTGAGAAGAATGAGGACAATTTTATCAGGATTGTGAAGTTTTCCAGGGGAAAAGCCTATGCATGATCATTCACTTTCTAAAAACAACCTGTGCATGTGCGCCTGCTTGAGAAGAGCTGTCTATTTTCGCTCAGCTTGAATTGAACAAACCTTACTTCTGATGCAGTATGCTGCTCTGCTTCTTCACTTGTTCATTCTCATCCTTTGTTTCTTTGTGAGGGTGAAGTCCAAGGTAGTGGAACCTCACTGGGACTAGCGTAGTGGAAATCACCCACACATAAACATTGTCCAGTGGCTTTCCTGGGACCCATAGTAATAGCTTGCCTTGTGGTAAGAACTAACACAGACTGTGAGTCACTCTCTGTCCTTTCTGAGCTTTGATTTAACTAATGTGCAGACCAGTGCATTCTTTCATTGAGCTGTTTTTATTTTTGTAGTTTCCAAGATGTGCATGGAGAGACCATTTTCCTCTTAAGGCTAAGACCAGTGTTACACTGATGTCCTTCATTTTCATTATCACATGGCAGAATATTTTGTGTCTCTGTTGATAGATTGCAGACAGTGCTGACTCTCCCTTTCTTTTTAATCCATTGTTTTTCCTGTGCCTCAGTTTCCTCCTTCATCCTCCTCTCCCATTTGGTCCCCTTCTTTTTGCTTTCTCTTTTGGCTTGACCCTTTTCCTTTTCTCTCCTTCCTGCTCCTGGCAGCCGTCGTAATAGGGAAGTTGGACAATCATATTGTGTGTTAAAGTCATGTGGTTGTAATTATTTTCCTTGTCACAAAAATTCCAGTTATTTGAATTTCCCAGCTGTTTGGATTGTGGCTCGGTGGGACTTAATTTCATCTGAGGATCTGAAAACATGGTGCTTATTGGTCTCTAGAAACATCTGAGTTTATTGTTGAAAACCCCTAGGAAAGGAGATATTTTAACAAGTCAGTGGATACAAAATGTTATACTTCCAAAATTACTCTTCTGTTTAGTACTTAACAGCTGAAGCATACCACATACTGTGCTTTTGATTTTCCTCTATAATGTAGTGTTGCTTTGCTGAAGTCACTTCATGCTTTTCCCCTTTTAGCTTTCCTTTCTCTTACCTATGTCATTAATTTTAGGTTACACTGATTTCTTAAAGGTTCAAGTAATGCATAAAGTAAAGCCCTAAAATGTTTGGAAGCTATGCAGTATTATATTGTAAACCTGTAAAAATTCTTAACGAAGTTAGTGGTTTGGAAGGATTTTCATGAGAACTCCTTCAGCTAAAAGGTAGTAAATTCCTTAAAATAACTAAACTTTGGCTTATAACAAGGTCATTGTTTGGCAGTATCTACATTTGAAAAACTTACCAGAACTCAGAGGAGGAAATGATTCTGAGACAATGTAGTGATTTAAAAAGTAAAGACAACAAATTAACATTTTCATTATTTGCCAAAGATTTCCTTTTCCTTTTTTCCCACATTTTACCCCACATTTTGGATAAATTGGACCATATGAAGAACCAGAAGATTAGATTTACTTTTTCTTTTTTTGTTTTTTTGATTGAAATTGGTTTTGTAGAAGTGGAAATTTGGCAGTAAGTATGGAAACTAGCAAATCAGTTTACAGTGTTCTGTACTTCTTAGTTTAATGAAATCCACAAGAATGAAGAAAGACTGCATGACTTCAAATAAGAGAAGGCTGTACTAATGTAGCTTTTGCCTTTTCTGGTTATGGGGACACAGCCCCAGAAAGCAGTTTCCAGGCTCTCCGCCTCACATGGAAAGGTGCTGGCTCAGGTAGTAAATGGCAATCAACTGTCATTGGATGGCCATCAGCTGTGGCTAGTTGGCCGTCAGCTGTAACCAGTGAGCCATTGGCCACTAATATAACTGCTGTGGCTAGCAGAAAATGAGAGCTAGCAAGAAGATGGTGGCTGAGCTAGAAAGAGCGGATTGCAGTTAGCACGGTGGATTGCAGCTAGCAAGTGAGGTTGTTTGGCAGAGAGTAGTAGTTGTGGATAGTGTGGCTCCTGCCTCCTGTGTCTCCAGCCCAGCTGCCAGCGAGAATATAGTGGTATGACTCCCCTATCTATGTCACCATGGGTGTTCCTGTTTGGCCTCACCATATCCTGCGTTCTTATGTGGGGAGCGGGAGCTGAGACCCCGCAGGCCGCCCTGCATGACAAATGGCGCAGCAAGCAGGGTACAGTGCCTGCCAAAGCTTTCCTAAGGGCAGTGGAGCAGTTTGTGCCTATGAAAGCTCAGTCTCAGGAAGACCAGGAGGAGCAGCTGCCGGAGAGCTGGAACCCCGTGGAGGGGTGGGAAGATGTGGACAGTTCTCCAACCAGCAAAGATCAGAGAAAGCGAAGGTCTTTGAGGCCCTGTGAGCTGGGAAGTTCTTGCTGAGACAGCCCGGATGTGGGACTTGTAGTCCCAGGAGGAAACGCTTGCTGAGTCCTCCGTGGGAGATGCAGGTGAGGTCAAGGTTATCCCTCACCCCCAGGACAGCCCTGGCGAATGACTGTAGACTATGGGGAATGGGCTCCATCCCTAATTTAATGGACTGCTTGACTGTTTGGGAACATACCACCATGTAGTAGAACTGGCAGATGTTTGCTTTTGTGTCTTGACTGGCAACCATTGAGAGTATGTCAGCACCTTGACTGTGAGTCGCTGTTGTTCCAGCAAGGTACCCTGACAGGCCCAGAGAGAGTGGCAGTGCCCTGAGAGCCCTGGCTGTGTCCAGGAAGTCTGGCTGAGCCCAGAGAGACTGATGGTACCCTAAGAAATCCAGGAAGTCTGGCTGTGCCAGAAGTACTGGTGGTGCCCTGAGAAACCCTGTCTGTGCCCGGAGAGATTGGTGGTACCCTAAGAAGCCTAGGAAGTCTGGCTGTGCCCAGAAGTACTGGTGGTGCCCTGAGAAACCCTGGCTGTGCCCAGAGAGCCTGGATGTGTCCAGGATATTGCATTCACCTCCAGGCTCCTCACACAGGGTCCCTCGCGGAAGACCCTTGTCACATAGATTGTGAGGTGAGACCCTGTAGGGGTGGAGTGTGGGGACAGAGCCCCAGAAAATAGTTTCCAGGCTCTCGTCCTCACATGGAAAGGTGCTGGCTCAGGTAGTAAATGGCAATCAACTGTGATTGCATGACCATCAGCTGTGGCTAGTTGGCTATCAGCTGTAACCAGTGAGCCATTGGCCACTAATATAACTGCCGTGGCTACGCTAGCAGAAAATGGGGGGCTAGCAAGAAGATGGTGGCTGAGCCTGTAAGTGGTGCATTGAGGGTTGCGAACAGTGTGGTTCCTGTTTCCCGTCTCCAACCCAGCCGCCAGCGAGAATATAGTGCTATGACTTCCCCCATCTATGTATGGCTCCATGGGTGTTCCTTTTTGGCCTCACCACATCCTTTGTTCGCGGGGAGCGGGAGCTGAGACCCTGCAGGCCGCCCCGCACTACACTGGTATTTTATTTTTACTTTTTAATTCAGTGGCATGTCCAGACTTTAGTTGTTAATAGGGGCCTTTAAATGGGTAGAATTTCAACTCCAATAATTATTTTTTGATGATCTCAAGGAGAAAATGCTGGGAAATATTTCTAAGAATGGTGTAAAATGAGGAAAAATGTGGTAATTAACAACAACAACAACAACAAACAAAACTGACTTAATGGAATATATGCAATTGGATAACAGAAGTGTTTACAATCAGATGTTGTTTTCTGAACTTGACCTCTAATGAGGTAGTATAAGCATCTCTCTATTTTCAGTTAAAATGACCAATTAACATGGGAATATTTGGAGCATTCGTGTTCCTTTCAAACAAAACTGCGTAGATGGACATTTTCTTGAATGATGGTTTCATCATTAATATATGTTTTCCAGCCTGCTGGAGCCCTAATGAGCCCATTTGACATAACATGGCTCACTTTTAGTGTATCCAAGTTGGTAGTAGATGAATTATTTCCAAATAAATGTTTTCTTTTCATCCTTGGACAGTTTATATGTTTCCACAGTAGAGCTTCCACAGTAGAGTGGCAGTGCCCTGAGAGCTCTGGCTGAGTCTGGGAAGTCTGGCTGAGCCCAGAGAGAGTGGCAGTACCCTGAGAGCCCTGGCTGTGTCCTGTTTTCCAAGTCCTCTCTGAGTTCTTTTACTCCTTCACTGGGTGCTGTCCTCCACTCTTCCCAGATGGCCCTCCATCACCACCACTGATGGGCTGCCACCAGTTGAAGCCCACATTAACATGCCTGTGGATGTCACCTAAACACCTGCCTTCATAGCAGATGCTCTCGCTGAGGATTCTGCTCTGTGTTTGAACACACATTATTAGGGGAACTAAGGCAGGGCACTCTGATCTGCAAATCGCCCAGGGCTGTCTAGCGTTTTATTACTGGACTGCTGCAGTTGGCATCCTCTGGGAGCTTGTTGGAAATGCAGAATCTTGGGGCTCACAGAAGACCTGCTGAGTCTGAATCTGTTCTGCTTTACATTGCAAAGTAGTGCTTATACTGAGCCTATTTTAATAACCATTTACAAGTTTACCAAAGCAATGAAAGGAAAAGGCAAAGATCTTTAGCAATAGAATGTGCTTTCACTGTTATTTCAGAATACTGGATCTCAGACTTTATTTGAAAAGTGTATGCATAGATAGTGCAGTTGGGGTGAGTTCTGTTTGGCTCCAGCAGAGAACAGTTAGCTCCTTTCTGCTTTCTGGTTAGTCCACGAATCTTCCAGTGCTAATCTGTGAAGGATCGTCCTTCAGGAAACCCTCAAGTTTCACTAGTAGATTGGAGTTTGCTTTGCTCTTTAGGCAGTGAGGATAGGTGGACAAAGGGGAAGACAGCTGATGTTGTGACTATTGTGGGGCTAGTCATTCATTAAGTTATTAATTAATTAAGTGCCTTCATTAAGTGCCTAGACCAGTGTTTTAGAACTGCAGGTCACAACTTCTTGGTGGATCATTAAATCATTTTACTAGGTTACCACCAGCACTTAAAAGTAACCTGCAATAGAAGAGAAGATAGAATATTGTTTACATAATCAGGCTACAATTGTTTTTAGAAATTTTAAAAGAGTTATACATGTGATATGTATATATAGATTTTTAATATCACAACTCAGTATATATAGATATATGTGTATATATACATACACACACACACACACACATATACATACATTTATGTGTTTTCATATATATGTATGCTTATACCAAAGTGTGATAAAAAAGTATGGTGAATGCTACTGTTGAGTGCCATCCAACGGAACGGCAGGGATCTTCAATACAGGAAGCAGCACATCAAACCTTGGTGACAGTGTGTGACAAGTTTCAGCTTGTTTGGTGCAGTCAGTCGGGTGTGAGCTACAGTTGAGAGAAGGAGTGTTTTAAAGTGTGCTGTAAATCATGGATCACGAACAATGCATTAACATGAAATTTTGTTTCAAACTGCAAAATGTGCTAAAGAAACACCCGAAATGTTAAAATTAGTTTATGGTGTTGCTGTAGAGACCATGAAGATGGTGTACAAGTGGTCTGAGCGATTTTGTAATGGTTGTGAATCGATTGAAGACAAGCAGAGATCAGATGTCCTTCAACATCAAAAACCCAAGTGAATATTGAAAGAGTAAATGAAATGATGAAATGATTCAATCAAACAGGTGATTGACTATTAGGGAAACTTCTGAGGATTTGAACATCTCTTATGGTTCCATTCAAAGCATTTTAACAACAGATTTGAACATGAGGTGAGTGAGTGTAAAATTTGTTCCATGAATTTTGACTGTCGAACAAAAGCAACAGCATTTCTCAATTTCGTTGGAGTCGCACAATTGTGCCACTTCAGATTCCAGCTTTTTAAGACATGTCATTATGGGAGATGAAACTTTGGTCTATGGTTATGATCCCGAGACCAAGGTTCAGAGTTTTCAATGGAGATGTCGCAGTTCTCCTTGTGTGAAAAAAGCATGTCAATCAAGATCTACGAGTAATATCAAGGTGATGTTAATTGTGTTTTTTGACCTTGATGGAATTGTCCCCAGGTACACTATGGTGAACTCTGAATATTACAAGGGATTATTAGAGTGTTTAAGAAATGATGTGCATAGAAAGTGGCCTGAAAAACGGGCAAATGGTTTACATCATGACAACGCTCTGTCACACATCGCTTCTGGTACAGCAATTTCTGTCAAATAAAAACATTAGGGTGTGTCCTCATCCACCTTATTCACTGGATTTGGCACTATGAGACTTCTGGCTCTTCCCCCAAATCAAAATGATTAAGGATATCAAAGGAGTCACAACAGCACAACTAAAGACACTCATGAAAGAGGACTTCCAGAACTGCTTCAGAAAGCGGCAAGAACGATGGGGTGTTTGAAGTGAGGGGGGGTTTTTTGAGGGGATTAATGACAATGTGTCTTTTACTGTAATAAACTTTTTTATTTAAACAGCCATCATATTGTGTGATCACATCTCATATGTGTATGTATGTATACACACATAAGTATTGCATTAAAATGATTGTGAGTACAAAATGACTAGTATTATCAGGGAGTTACAGAGGAATTAGTAAAGATATAGTCTGTGTAATTTAATGGAGGGGAAAGTCCAAGTTTATTTTTGGCTCAGTTTACCAAATGACAAATACATGTCTAGATATCAGTGAACAGTAAACATTTTGCCCTTCAGAAATACTGGGAAATAGGGTGTTATGATTTTTAAACTATTGTAGTCACCATAAAGCTAGCATAATGGCATTGATAGATTTAAATATTTAGAATCCAAAGAGGTGTAGTCAAGACTAAAATGATTTTGAATTTAATTTGATTTTTCGCTGCTGATTTAGACAACTTTAGGATCGTCTGTGTCTTTGACATTGTGGTAAATGTTCAGTATCTATGTAAAGGAGAGGAGTCCTTTGAGCCCATAGAATGCTCATTTCTAGGTTCCCACATGAGGCTTGGACTGTACTGTGGATTACTTAGTCTACTGAATGAAGACCTTAGCTACCACTGAAGGTTGAAGAGTCTACTTTTTGCCTTTTCTCAACCTTCTTCCTCTTACTGTGTCTTTAGCATGTGGCACAGGGCTTTGGCATGTTTAGCATCTGGTAAGTGCTTGTTGAATAAATGTATGACTCAGTAGCTCCCCATTTCTCTTGAGTAAAATCCAAGTGCTTACAATTGCCTACAATTTGTGGGATCTCACTGGCCTCTGATTTTGTCTCCTGATACTTTTGCCCTCATTCACTCTGTCCAGCCATCTTGCTTCCTTGTTTCTGAACCTCTTCTTGGAACACTTTTCCTCAAACACCTATGTGCCCACCCCATTGCCTTTTTCCATCCTTGGCTCAGGTACCGCTTTCTCAGGGAGTCTTCTCCAGAACTGCTTCCCTCAATCCTGCACTGGCTGTCCCCTGCCCTGCTCTACTCTTGTCTTTCTACAAGGCACTTACCACTTCTGAGCAAACTGCTACATTTACCTGTTGAGGAGGTTTATTGTTCAATTCTCCACCCTTGTTTTGCTTGCTGATGTCCTCTAGTGCCTGGAATCCTGTCTGGCACTTAGTGGGTGTTCATAACAATTTGCCAGTAGATTGCATGGTTGAATGAGTTCCAGTGTTTTACACATTTCGGATTCTTCTTTCCACTTTACATGACATGGTGACTTTTCTGGTCTCTTCCTGGCATTTAGCATTTGTCCCTTATAGTATGAGGGATTCAGCACGTAGAAACAGCTCTCATAGAGTTTCTCATAGAAACAGAGAGTTGGGTCTGTGTTTAATGTTAAATATTAATAGAGGTCAGTAAAATGCTGATAACAATTTTTATTTTTGGCTTATGAAAACCAGTCTTTACATTTTATTATAATAGCACAGACTTATTGATGTTTGTCCTGTTTCCCTTATTAAATTTTAGGTTTTCAGAGAAAAAGCAAGTTAGGTTCTTTTTATTTTCTGATAATATGTGGTAGAAAACTTGAGACATAATGAATCTTCAAAAATATTGCTGCTTCACCAGTCTGGGACTGAGTCTGCTGTGGCTCCTGAGAAGTCCTGGCTGTGGCCTCCCACTGCGCCAGTCTTTGGGGGTCAGGACTGTCCTCTGTCATTGTTGTTCCGTAGCATCCGGGTTCGCCTCTGCCTGTGGAGTGTTCATGTAAATGACGTATAGGGTCGGAAAGAAATCTGCTTATTGGTGAATGACTTGTTGCTGTTTCTAAATGGAATAATAAAGTCTGGATTTGAAGATAATATTAAGACAAAAATACACCTTAGTTTTCAAAGGAGTTCCTAAGAAGAATGCATATTCATTTTTGATACCTCAGCTATGCTTTATTTCTTATTATAACCATTTGTTTTTGACTGCTGTGTGGATCTGTTTGTAGGATGGAATAAGGTACAAATTCTGTATTTGTCTCTATTTATTCATTTTTTAAATTTATTGGGGTGACAATTATTAGTGAAATTACATAATTTCAGGTGTAAAATTCTGTATTACATCATCTATAAATCCCATTGTGTGTTCACCACCCAGAGTCAGTTCTCCTTCCATCACCATATGTTTGATCCCCCTTACCCTCATCTCCCACCCCCCACCCCCTTACCCTCTGGTAACCACTAAACTATTGCCTTTGTCTATGGGTTTTTGTTTCTCATTTGTTTGTCTTGTTCATTAGTTGTTTTTGGTTTATATACCACATGTCAGTGAAATCATAAGGTTCTCTGCTTTTTCTGTCTGACTTATTTCGCTTAGCATTATACTCTCAAGATCCATCCATGTTGTCACAAATGTTCCTATATCATCTTTTCTTATCGCCAAATAGTATTCCATTGTGTATATATACCACAATTTCTTTACCCATTCATCTATCGAAGGACATTTTGGTTGTTTCCATATCTTGGCCACTGTAAACAAAGCTGCAATGAACATTGGAGCACACATGTCTTTATGTATGTTTTCAGATTTTTTGGGCAGATATCCAGGAAAGGGATTGCTGGGTCATATGGTAATTCTGTTTGTAATTTTTTGAGGAACCTCCACACTGCCTTCCATAGCGGCTGTACCAGTCTGCATTCCCACCAACAGTGTATGAGAGTTCCTTTTTCTCCACAGCCTCTCCAACACTTGTTACTATTTGTCTTGTTGATGATAGCCATTCTGACTGGGGTGAGGCGATACCTCATGGTGGTTTTTATTTGCATTTCTCTGATGATTAGTGATGTTGAGCATTTTTTCATATGTCTGTTTGCTATTTGTATGTCCTCTTTGGAGATGAGGATTTTTTGGATTTGTGGATAATAGCCCCTTATTGGAGGCACTGTTTGCAAACACCTTCTCCCATTCAGTTGGTTGCCTCTTTATTAAACCATGTCGATGGTTTCTTTTGCTGTGCAGAAGCTTTTCAGTTTCACATAGCCCCATTTGTTTATTTTAGCTTTACTTCGATTGCCTTTGGAGTCAAATTCATAAAATGCTCTTTGAACCCTAGGTCTATAAGTTTAGTACCTATGTTTTCTTGTATGCATTATATTGTTTCAGGTATTATGCTTAAGTCTTTGATCCATTTTGAATTAATTTTGGTACATGGTGACAGATAACAGTCTAGTTTCATTCTTTTGCACGGGGCTATCCAATTCTCCCAGCACCATTTATTGAAGAGGCTGTCTTTCCTTCATTGTGTGTTTTTAGCTTCTTTGTCAAAAATTATCTCTCCATATTTATGTGGTTTTATTTCTGGGTTCTCAAATCTATTCCAATGGTCTATGTGTCTGTTTTTCTGCCAATACCATGCCGTTTTGATTATTGTAGCCCTGTAGTACAAGTTAAAGTCAGGGAGTGAGATACCAACAGTATTGTTCTTTTTTCTTAATATTGCTTTGGCTATTCGGGGTCTTTTGTGGTTCCAAACAAATCTAATGATTCTTTGTTCTATTTCTCTAAAAAATGCCATTGGGATTTTGATGGAGATTGCATTAAATCTGTATATTGCTTTGGGTAATATGGCCATTTTAACTATGTTGATTCTTCCAATCCATGAGCACGGAATATCTTTCCATTTCTCTGTGTCTTTTTCAATTTCTTTCAAAAATGTCTTATAGTTTTCAGCATATAGGTCTTTCACGTGCTTGGTTAAGTTTATTCTTAGGTGTTTTTATTCTTTTTGCTGCAATTGCAAAAGGAATTGTTTTTTGATCTTTTTCTGAGATTTCATTGTTAGTATATAGGATTGCAATGGACTTTTGTACATTGATTTCGTAGCCAGCACCTTTACTGTATTCGTTGATTGTTTCTAACAGATTTTTGGTGGAGTCTTTAGGGTTTGGTATATATAGCATCATGTCATCTGCAAAGAGTGACAATTTAACTTCCTCATTCCCAATTTGGATGCCTTTTATTTCTTTCTCTTGCCTGTTGCTCTGGCAAGTACTTCTAACACTATGTTGAAAAGCAGAGGTGATACGGGACAGCCGTGTCGTGTTCCTGAATGTAGAGCAAAGGGCTTCAGTTTTTCACCATTAATTATGAGATTAGCTGAGGGCTTGTCTTACATGGCCTTTATTATGTTAAGGTATTTTTCTTCTATACCTATTTTATTAAGTGTTTTAATCATAAATGGATGTTGTATCTTATCAAATGCTTTTTCTGCATCAATTGATATAATCATATGATTTTTGTCCTTTATTTTGTTTATGTGATGTATCACATTGATGGATTTGCGGATGTTGAAGCATCCTTGTGTCGCGGGGAAAAACCCCACTTGGTCGTGATGGATAATCTTTTTAATGCATTGTTGTATTCGATTTGCTAGTATTTTGTTTAGGATTTTGCATCTGTATTTATCAAAGATATTGGTCTGTAGTTTTATTTTTTTGTGTTGTCCTTACAAGGTTTTGGTATCAAGGTAATTTTGGCCTCATAAAATGAGTTAGGGTGTAGTGTCCCTTCTTCAATTTTTTTGGAAGAGTTTGAGCAGGATTGGTATTAGATCCTCTTTGAAGTTTTGGTAGAATTCACTAATGAAGCCTTCTGGTCCGAGACTTTGCTTTTGGGAAGGTTTTGGATGACTGATTCATATTCGTTGCTGTTGATCGGTCTGTTTAGATTTTCCAGGTCTTCATGGTTCAGCCTTGGAAGGCTATATGTTTCTAAGAACTTGTCTGTTTCTTCTAGGTTATTGAATTTGGTGGTATATAGTCCTTCATAGTATTCTTGGGTGATCCTTTGTATTTCTGTGGTGTCCGTGATAACTTCCCCGTTTTGATTTCTGATTTTGTTAATTAATGTCTTCTCTCTTTTTAACTTAGTGAGTCTAGCCAATGGTTTGTCAATTTTATTAATTTTTTCAAAGAACCAGCTCTTTGTCATATTAATTTTTTCTATTGTCTTTTTGTTCTTTTTTTGTTCTACTCAGATTTTTGTTATTTCTTTTCTTCTGCTGATGTTGGATTTCATTTGTTCTTCTTTTTCTAGTTCTTTAAGGTATAACATGAGGTTACTTATTTGGGATTTTTCTGGTTTCTTTAGATAGGCCTGTAAAGATATAAATTTCCCTCTAAAAACTGCTTTCGCTGCATCCCCCAAATTTTGGTAGGATGTATTTTAATTGTCATTTGTTTCTATGTATCTTTTGATCTCTCCTCTAATTTCTTCTTTGACCCAGTCATTCTTTAAAAGTATGTTGTTTAATCTCCATGTATTTGTGTTTTTTCCTGCTTTCTTTTTGCAGTTGATATCCAATTTCAAAGCCTTGTGATCAGATAATATGCTTGGTATGATTTCAGTCTTCTCACATGTGCTGAGGCTGCTTTTTTGTCCCAATATATGGTCTACCCTTGAGAATGTTCCGTGTACACTAGAAAAGAATGTTTAGTCTGATGTTTTACGATGAAGTGCTCTATATATGTCAGTTATTTCCATTTCATCTAATGTGTCATTTAGGGCTGCTATCTCGTTATTTATTTTTTGTTTGGATGATCTATCCATAGCTGTCAATGATGTATTTAAGTCCCCTAGTGTAATTATATTTTGATCATTTTCTCCCTTTAGTTCTGTTAGTAGTTTCTTGGTATATTTCGGTGCTCCCTGATTGGGGGCATAAATATTGATGACTGTTATGTCTTCTTGTTGTATAGTCCCCTTTACCATTATGAAATGTCCATCTTTGTCTCTTGTTATCTTTTTCACCCTGAAATCTGTTTCATCTGATATCATTACGGCTACACCTGATTTTCTCTGGTACCATTTGCTTGGAGTGTCAATTTCCACCCTTTCACTTTGAGTCTATGCTTGTCCTTGTAGCTGAGATGTGTTTCTGGGAGACAACATATGGTTGGGTTTAGTTTTTTGATCTAATCTGCTACTCTGTGCCTTTTTTTGGTGAGTTCAGTGCATTTCCATTTAGGGTGATCATTGATATGTGAGGATTTCCTGTCATTCTATCTTTAGTTTTCTGGTAGGGCTGTGTCACCATTGTTTCTTTGTCTTTTTGTTGTCTATTATTTCTGTGTGGTGGTATTCTATGGTGTTTCCTTGTGTCTTTTTCTTTTCTTACCGTATATATTTCAGTTCTGGATTTTTTTTTTTTTGAGTGGTTACCCTTAAGTTTTTGTAAAAGAAAGTTTGATATTTAGAGTATTCCATTTTCTTCAGCACACTCTCCATTCCCATATTCCGGCTCATGCCTTTACTCTCCCCCTTTTTATGTTGCTACAAATTGTCCATGTTGATGGAGGTCGAATAGCCTCCTTTAGTATTTCTTGTAGTGCAGGTCGTGTATTAGAATATTCCCTCAGCTTCTGTATGTCTGGAAAGGTCTTTATTCCTCCTTCATATCTAAAGGACATCTTAGCTGGATATATTATTCTTGGCTCATAATTTCTCTCTTTCAATAGTTTGAATATTTGGTTCCATTTCCTCCTGGTTTGTAGAGTTTCTGCTGAAAAATCTGCTGATAATCTAATGGGCTTTCCTTTGTAGGTTACCATCTTCTTTTCGCTGGCTGCCTTGAGGATTCTTTCTTTGTCGTTGATTTTACACAGCTTCAATACAATGTGCCTTGGAGAAGGCCTGTTGGGATTGAGGTAATTAGGTGTTCTATTTGCTTCTTGGATTCGAGGATCCAGTTCTGTCCACAACTTTGGGAAGTTCTCATCAGCAATTTGTTTGAATATATCCTCCGTTCCTTTTTGTCTTTCTTCTCTTTCTGGTATGCCCATTATTCTTATATTGCTCTTTCTGATGGAATCAGAAAGTTCTTGTAGAGTTCTTTCATTTCTTTTAAGTCTCAAGTCTCTTTCTTCTTCCATCTGTGTAATTTCCAGTTTTCTATGTTCGATGTCACTGATACTTTCCTCCATCCGGTCAACTCTACTACCTGAACTGCTTATTTCAATCTTGATTTCTTCTATTGAGTTCTTAATCTCCAGAAATTCTATTTGGTTCTTTATTGAAATTTCAATCTGTTTCGTAAGATGGTCATGTGGTTCTTTTATTGTGTTTCTGAGTTCGTTAAATTGCCTTTCTGTGTTTTCTTGCATCTCGTTGAGTTTTTTCAGAACTGCATTCTTGAATTTTCTGTCGTTTAAGTCACGTATTTCTGTATCTTTAATTTCCTTTTCTGGAGACTTTTCACTTTCTTTCTGAGCTGTCTTGTTGCCTTGGTTATTCATGGCAATTACTGATTTATTATTTCTCTTCTTAGACATCTGCAGGAGTTGGTTCTGCAACAGGTTGATAGGAAGAGGTCTTTTTTTTTTTTTCCCAGTACTTGTTGGTAGAATGTTTTATTTTCTCTCTGACTGTAGACTTTTTTTCTCTCTCAGACGGTAGTGCTATATTTTCTCTGTACTATTCCAGCTTCTCACACAATGGGCGATTCCCTGGGAGATGGGCTTCTCCTCTGTTAATAGTTCAACTGGGTCATAGGGTGCAGTGTCCGTGTGGGTATGTAGAGAGCTTTTGAGGTTCCAAAGCTCTTCCTGTACCACATTTAGAGCCCGTATGTTTCAGCAGTTTTGTTTAATCCTGCAGGGATCCGCCCAGATAGGTGGGGTTAGGGGTGGGGTGCGTTGTGAGAGGTGGCCCATAGCAATGTCTGGGACCACTGCCACAGCCGATCTTGTGTCTTCAGCTTCCTCCCCCTTGCGGGACCCAGCTGGGCTGCGAATCTGTGTCTGCAGTCCATAGTTCTCAGAACAGCAAATATTCTGTTCTTTTGATGTGACACTGCCACTCTTTCACTTCTAGCACCGGGCAAGTGGGGGCCAACAAGCCCTCGGAGGGTAAGGAGGGGGTGGCCAGTCTTAGTGCCCAAGGCTTCCGCTCTGTGCTCGGCAGTGGGGGCCCAAACCACCATTTTCAGCCTTCGTCCCTCAGTCCTTTCTCTGAGGTCTCTGCCATAAGCATTAGGTTCAGCTGTGTTATATGCTGCCCCCTCAGCCCTGTGGGCCACAAGTGGAGTCTTAGCAGTCTGAGTTCTTCCCTCTCCCACAGCTGCGGTAGTTCCAGGATACAGCGAGCTTGGAGCACTGAGCTAGGTCTGCGTCCTGCTCCCCCCCCCCCCCATCTCCGCACTTCTCCCCTCCTTCCCCCGCTAGCGCGATTCTCCCACCTTTAGGTGAATTCAGTAGTGGGCCTCTTCGTCTTGCCTGTCCGCTGTGCTGGAGTCCCTTGTGGAGTTACTGTTGTTCAACCAGTTGCAAACTCCAGGGAAGCCTTACAGAGGCTCACCTCACGCTGCCATTTTGATCTGCATTTTTCCTATATTTGTCTCTTAATAACTGTGTGACCCTAGACAAGTTACTTAAATTCTCTTGACTCTGGTTTCCTCATGTGTCAGTTGAGAATACTAATAACATCCATATAAGGTTGCCCTGTGGGTTAAATGAGGTAACATACTTAAAGGGCCAGATTGGGCACTGAGCAAATGTTAAATGAACATTAGCTGTATTGTTACTACCTGGAAATGAATGACTAAGATGCCTGAGTATCTTTTATCTGTTTTATTTCTTCTCTGCATAATTAATTAAGTGTCCAAACAGGAGGTTAAAAAGAGCAGAGAACAGAGCCTTTGTGTTTTGTTCAGAATCCTGGATGTGCAGGGCTCAGGATCCTGGATATGCAGGGCTGTTTCAGAATCCTGGATGTGCAGGGCTGTTTCTTAACGTGAGCCTGCTTTGCTCTTTGATGGGCATGTTGAGGCTGCAAGGCCCAGTGCTGTGTGGTCGGAATGTGGGTCATTAGGATGTTTGTAATGCCAATGGCAATTGCTCTGTCTGCCAAGGTGGGCCCTGTGATGAGCTGATGCCAATAGCAGAGTAAGTGTCATGGTGGGTAGGCAAGAGGCCAGTTCTGTGCCCCCTGGGACTTGACCCACCTGAGTGACTAGGTAAAGACCCTTCACCTCTGAGCTCCTTGATTTCATCTTGACTCACACAAGGGAATGGGGCTCGAGCTCTTTAGTAAGAGAGCTTGTAAGATGCGAAAGGTGGGTGTTTGCCTCGAGTCGTCCTTTGAGGCTGCTATTCTGGAGAATGCCAGATATGGAGATACATATATGGTTTGGGGGTTCAGGGAAGGGAATAGATTGTATTAAAAAACACAGGAAATGTGAGACCTCTCCCTAGAAAACATGAGATCTTTTCACAAAGGAAGATAGGAAACCTGTCCATTGTTTAGCTTTAGGTGGATGGACTGTTTTTGCTTTGACTGAGGTTCTTCGTTGAAGGATGAAGCAGGATGGGAAGGACCCTGGCATAGGGACTTTTCTCAGAAAATCTGTTGGCTGCTCCACTGCCCTGTCAGTTCAGACTTGGAGGCTGTTTCTCTCCTGAGAGAGGAGGTGTATATGTGAATCCAGCTGGTTTGCCTTTGTCTGGTAGATGCACCCCCACAAGGGTCTTTTGGGGATGAAGTTTTTGAAGAGGCCGGCCACTTCATCTCTACCCTAGAAAAGTCCCTTTGGCCAGTCCTCTGTGCTCCAGCAGAGATGATTTGCGGGTGTGACTGTCGCCACACCTTATTTCTTCCCGAGAAACAGAATGCGACATTTCACTGTTACATCTGCTTTGAAGAGGTCCTTCATTTCTGTTTTGGGAACCAAAAATTCTGCTAGAGGTAAGCCAGACAGCTGACAGGAGGCATCTGGTTTCAGGATTCCTCTCCTTCATCCCAGCAGGCTTAGTGTCTGCTGGGAGTTGCCCAAAGCCATCCTTTCAGTGTATATTCCTTGATTTTGGAAGGCACCAATGAAATGGTTGTTGATGCTTTGTTAAGAAACAACTTGTCAAACCTCTGGTCATGGCCCAGTGACTGGACCCTGCCTGTGGCCATTCTGTTGTTGGCTTGGGAGGGTGGTTTGCATCTCACTCTTGGCTCTGAAGGGAGGCTGCTGGTAGTGCTTCTTACTGGACTCCCAGGCCAAGCTCAGCTAGTGAGAGCAGATCCTTGTGCTGGACACTTGGGCCACAAACACTTCTGGTCAATATTTCTTGGCATTAGTTTACTCTGAAATAATTCGGCTCCACAAGAGAAAGATATGAAAACAAAAACTGTGGCATTTATGGGTTAAATGAAAACATGCATTTTTTTTTTGTCTTGAAAATGTACCTGACACAAAAATCTAGGCATATTACTGCATCTTAGATGGGAGTGTGGGTCTATTCTTAAGGAACACCTCAACATTTCTGAAAAATGTTGTAGAGCAAGAATGATTCTGGAAGGAGACCTCTGTTTTCTATTTTCCTTAATCTCTTTCTGTAATGCTAAAGTACATTACTTACTACTTTGTGTTTTTCCCATCTCAGTTTATAATTTCCATGAAATGGCTCTTTGCTCTTGTCTTCAGGCATCATTATGTTTTTTTAAAACTTATTTTTCATTACAGTTGACATACAATATTAGTTTCAGGTGTACAACATAGTAATTAATATTTATATACCTTATGAAGTGATTACCCTGATAAGTCTAGTACCCATCTGACACCATACATAATTTCAATATTATTGACTATATTTCCTATGTTGTACTTTATATCCTGTGACTATTTTTTTCTATTTTTCATTTACAGTTGGCATACAATATTATATTGGTTTCCAGTGTACAACACAGTGATTACACATTTATAACTTACAAAGTGATCACTCTGATAAATACAGTATCCATCTGATACCATACATAGTTATTACAATACTACTGACTATTCCCTATGCTACATTCTATATCTCCAAGATTATTTTGTCACTACCAACTCGTACCTTTTAATCCCCTTCTTCCTTTTACCCATCCCTGAAGCCCTCCAGTCCAGCAATCATTAACATATTCTCTGTACCTATGAGCTTGTTTTTGTTTGGTTTGTTCATTTATCCTGTTCTGTATTTCACATGTAAGTGAAATCATACAACATTTGTCTTTCTCTGACTGACTGTTCCACTCAGCACAATACTCTCTAGGTCCATCCATTTGTTGCAGGTAGCAAGATTTCATTATTTCTTATGGCTGAGTAATATTCCATTGTATATACGAGTATGTACCACTTCTTCCTTCATGTATTGATGGACGTTTAGGTTGCTTCCATATCTTGGCTATTGCAAATAATGCTGTAATGAACATATGGATGTATATGTCTTTTCAAATTAGTGTTCTGGGTTTCTTCAGATAAATACCCAGAAGTGGGATTACTGGGTCCTTCTTTGTCTCTTGTTATAGCCTTTGTTTTAAAGTCTATTTTGTCTGGTATAAGTATTGCTATCCCACTTTTTTTTTTCCATTTCTATTATCATGAAATATCTTTTTCCATCCCTTTATTTTCTGTTTGTGTGTGTCTTTCGATCTGAAGTGAGTCTCTTGTAGGCAGCATATGTAAGGGTCTTATTTTCTTATCCATGTAGCCAACCTATGTCTTTTGATTGGAGCACTTAATCCAGTTACATTGAAAGTAATTGTTGCTAGATATGTAGTTATTACCATTTTATTACCTTTTTTCTTTTTTTTTACATTAAGAATGTGACTACATTAGGAATGCATGCTTATCAAAATATACCATTAAGAGAGTGCAAAGAAAATCCACAAACATACAAGACATTTGCAACATATATAAACAACGAAGGACACTTATTCAGAATACATGAAAATTTTCCATCAATCAATAAGAATAAAACAATCTAGTAGAAAAAGAATGTTAAAAAAATGTTAACAGTTACCTTTTTTCTTTTGATTCATTTGATCTTGTTTTTCTTTTTCTTCTTCTTAAAGAAATCCCTCTAACATTCCTTATAATACTGGTTTGGTGGTGACGAACTCCTTTATTGTTTTCTTGTCTGGGAACTTCTTTATCTGTCATTTGATTCTAAATGATAGCTTTGCTGGGTAGAGTAATCTTGGTTGTAGGTACTCGCTTTTCATCACTTTGAATATTTCCTGCCAATCTGTTCTGGTCTGCAATGTTGAGAAATCGGCTGACAGTCTTCTGAGAAGTCCCTTGTAGGTAACTATAATAACTGCTTTTGTCTTGCTGCTTTTAAGATTCTCTCTGTGTCTTTAACCTTTGGCATTTAATTGTGATGTGTCCTGGTGCTGGCCTTTTTGGGTTCATCTTGTTTGGGACTCTCTGTGCTTTCTGGGATTGTATATCCATTTTCTTCATCCAGTTAGGGATGTTTTCTCATTATTTCTTCATAGTTTTTCAAGTGCTGGGCTTGAGGCTGCTTAGCAAGAGATATGGGGCATGCCAAGGCCAGATGCTGCTTATTTGGAGTTTGTGAACCTCTGAGAGATTTTAGGAAAGTCCACTGCATGAGCAAAGACAGGCTGTTTGTATGGAAAAGCCTGTGGAAGAGGCTTGGGTGGGCCCGCAAGTTGGATGGGACAAGTCTTGGGGAATCACCAGTATGGGGTGAACTGTGTTAGCCAGGTTGATGAAAACTCAGATATGGAGCCCTCTTGCATGTACAGGCTGGATTGTGGGAGGGCTCAATAAAGGAACAATGGCTTCTGCTAGCACTTCTGTCTGGGAGAAAGCTGCCCCTCCAGTCCTTGTCCTGAAGCAAGACAATTCAGTTCCTCTTCATTTGTCCCTGGTGCCTTTTGAGTGGCTGCCCCAGCACTGGAGCTCAGAGCGAGTGAGTCCATCAGTGAGGAAGTCCATGTGCGGTCCCTTTAAGAGGAACACCTGGCGCTCTGGTTGCTCTCGCCTCACTCAGCCACAATCTTCTCTGGTTTTCAGAGCCAGAAGTTATGGGGACTTCTCTTCCTGGAACTGGAATCCTGGGCTGGAGAACTTGGTGTGGGGCTGGGACCCCGTGCTCCTCAGGGGAAACTTCCGCAGCTGAGGTATCCCTTCTGACATTTAACTGCCACGTATGGGTGTGGGACCAGCTTGTTTAGTGTCTCCGCCTTTCCTACCAGTCTCAACATGGCTGCTTCTGTATATCCTTAGTTATGGTACATCTGTTCAGCTAGTCTTCAGGAGATTCTCAGTGATGACTGTTCTGTAGTTTAGACATAATTTTGAGTGGTCGAAAGAGGAGGAGAGCACAGCATTTACCTACTCTGCCATCTTGACTGCTACTATTGTTTTTGTGTTTTAAATGGCTCCACTTCACTGGACCCAGTCAGCTGGAGCCAGTCTTGTTTCAGAGAAAGGAAGGAAGAGTGTGGTCAGGACCAAATATCTTCTTTTACCTTAAAGAGAACGTGAGAATATTGTGAAGATTAAGAATAAATGTGCCTCACTTGTGATGTTTTAGTCTTCTGCCATTCATATATCCCCCACTTCTTGGGAGGTCCTTGCTACTTGTTACTTTTCTGGAATATATGCACTCTGCCTCTTCTTACTCTGCCTCTTATGAGCTTAGTGTTCCTAAACTATAGCCTCTGAACATAGAGTGTTGCATCAACTGCTGAAAATGTGTCAGGGACATGGCATTCAGGAGATGATTTGGGGTTAGTGATACCATCAGCTCCACAGGACCATACTTTATCACTTTGGAAAGCCATGTGTCGATTCCTCAAATGCTTTGACCTGCAGGGTATGGTATGTATAGGAAGAACTCCAGTAGCACCTTCTGTGAGCACCTATGCTTATTAATTCTCTTCAGTGTCTTTCTCTTGAGTGAACCATTTTTATGAAGGCTATTTTCCTTTGTGGGGGGCTTAATATTAATACTCAGTCTTCTTTCTTTGAAGCACTGGACTTTGTCTTGAGCTGTGTTTTGTGAAACTCTGGAAAAGGCATGTACTTACTAGAACTGCGGGTGAAAGGAACTGGATGTGGTCTGTCATCTGTGCTTGTTTCTTCCTTGGCATGGGCAAGGGTTGGCTCAATGAGCCCTCCAATTCCTGGTTGTGGGTCACTGGCTGTTTCCACACACAGAAATGGGCCCAAGAGAGTTAAAATTATGCTGAGAAGCAGAGGTGAGTTTTTTGAAATTCTCTGCCTTATGAACTGGAGTTTTTAGTTTTTCTTGGCTGTGGTGTGATAACTTTGCTTCCTAAGAGACTGAGCACCAGGGAGTAGATAAATCTTGGAGATAATGTTCAGGTTTCCTGAGTGATTTATGAGGAGTAGGAATAAATAATAAGATCTTGAATATAGATTTCAGGAGAGCATGACAGGTTTTTGTAATGAATGAAGTTTTTATTTTGTACTCTCAAGTAATTTAACTGATTTGAATATTTTAAAATACCCCTTTTCAAAATGTAAAATAAACACAACTTTAGTTAATCTTTTTGTGATAAAAACAATTATTTGTCTTTTAAAGATAGCAGAAATAATACAGTTATGCATTCAACTTTTATTTTAAACATCTCATTTTAAACATGCTTAAAAAATTCGTCAGTTTAAAAATAAAAAATCTTAAAAGAACTTTTGAGATAGGTTGTCAGGGAGGTGGATTAGCATTTTGTTTCAGAATTGGAGCTGGGTTATTTGACCTGTACAAGTCTTGTGTTTTTTTTTGTTTTGTTTTGTCACCCCACTAAACTGTACAGGTTTTTCCATTTTGGTTGGGAGTGAATTATTGATACAAATGGAAAATTAAGAATGTCTCACAGAGTCTTACTTTGGAAAATTTCTTAGGGAATTTTTTGTTTTTAACTTTTAGCTGTTAGATAGCTAAATGCCAGAGAAGTGGAAAGGATTTTTGGCAGAAAAACTGCTGAGCAACATTTCTGAGCATTGACTCAGGTTCACAGGTAAAATGAAATAACCAGTACTGGAAAAATTGTGCATTAATCATTTGGGGGTAATGCATGAGGCTAAGTGTCTTCCACCTATTTTAAAATTAATTTTGAGGTTCTAAGGTCTGCACTGAAGGCTTGTATAAATTATGTTGCTTTGGTCTTATTGCAGTAACTACAGATTGGCAAATCGTTACTTTTAAAATTAGGCTTATATCAAAAAATGTTAAGGCCCTCCCATGTGCCACATGCTCTGCAGTCTTGGGGATGCCAGGATGATAGTGATGTTGTTCTTTCCCACAGTTGCTCATAGTTAAGTGGGAGAAATGAATTTTTACTTATGGGTGGATGATGCAGATAGGGAGGGCTGTTCTGATGTACAGTTATGTATGCATTTAATATTTATATACATATTTATATATCCCCATGTTTAATTAATTACTAAATTAAATTTATTTTCTATTGCTGCATAACAAATTACCATAAACTTAGTAGCTCAAACAAACACCCATGTATTATATCACAGTTTCCTTGGGTTGGGAGTCTGAGCATAGCTTAGCTGGTTCTCTGCTCTGGCTCTCAGAAGGTTGCAGTCAAGGTGTTGGTCCAGCTGTGTTCTCCTCTGGAGGTGAGAATGGGGAAGAATCCACCTCTCAGCTCATTAAAGTTGTTAGCAGAATTCATTTCCTTGTAGCTCTTGGACTTATGTCCCTGTTTTCTTTCTGGCTGTCAGCAGGGGCTTGCTCTCAGAATGTAGAAGCCCCTATAGTTCCTTGCTATGTGACCCCTTCACAAGCTCTGTCATGACATGGTAGCTCACTTTTTCAAAGCCAGAAAGTGAGTCTCTCACTCTGTAGTCTGCTGAGATGGAGTCTTACACAGTGTAACCTGATTAAGGGAATGACATCCCATTACTTTGGCCATATTCTGTTGGTTAGAAGCAAGTCACAGATTCTGTCTACACTTAAGAGAAGGGGATTATACAAAGGCATGACCTGTTGGGGATCATCTTAGAATTCTACCCAGCACATTACATTTCTGGTTATTCCACTGACTTCTTTTCCCATGAAATCTAAACATTTAAATCCTAGGAAGACTGATGAGAGCAGTCCCAGTTGAGGAATAAAATCTATCATCTGGAAAATCTGAAGTGGATTGTTTTCTTCTTTCAGTAGGTAGAAAACAGGAGGAGAAAGTAATATTTGTAGGTTCACTATATTGATAGGAAGGAGTTACGTAAAAACAGCGAAATGTTTGGCTCATGTGTTCAGGGTGGACCTCCATGGTAATCGCACAGAATCCTCTGTGCGGCTAGACACTCACTTTTTTTCATCCGGATGTCCTAGCATTGGTTGATCACGCAGGAGTGACATATGGCAGGAACACACTTTGAGAGACAAGTCTCCTGGAGAGTACACTGCAGCACACAAACTGGACAGATGGTGGCTTACTCAACCTTGGACAGGAGTGTAATCCTGTACATTGGCAGGCTGGGTACTGAGATGTGCTTTGGTATCTGAGGCAGAGCTGACTGAGTTTATCTGAAACTGCTTTGTAAGGTATGATGTGGTCACCTGATGTTACCTGGAATGGCTTGATACACACAGAATATACTCATCAAGTTGGGATAAGGATGCTGTTGACAGATTGTGTGAACTGGAACTGGACAAAGTCTGGAACACTAAACGGAGGATGTTCTACTAATAGAGTGGAGGGCAAGTATAAAGACAACCTTGTAGACAGAGTCACAGATGTTATCACCCTATCTAGGTCTTCACTAAGCAGTGGTTTGTGTTGCTCCCACAAAATGAAACATGTATTTCATGGGAGGAAAAAGGTGCTGCTGGGCCTTCCTCCTTTTATAGTTAAGTATGGGTGGATCTGTGTGGTCACACAATAATTTGGATTGTTAAGAAAGAAAATGGGGGGGGGGTGGGCGGCTCGTTGCCTCAGGCGGTTGGAGCTCCATGCTCCTAATGCTGAAGGCTGGTGGTTGCTGGGTTGACTCCTGGACTCCTGTAAGGGATGGTGGGCTCCGCCCCCTGCAACTAACAACGGGCAACTGGACCTGGAGCTGAGCTGCACCCTCCACAACTAAGATTGAAAGGACAACAACTTGACTTGGAAAAAATGTCCTGGAAGTACACACTGTTCCCCAATAAAGTCCTGTTCCCCTTCCCCAGTAAAAAAAAAAAAAAAAAAAAAAAAAAAAAAAAAAAAAAGGAAAGAAAACAGTTTTTTAACAATCATACTTAACAAGTTTATAATTAAAAAAAACACCCAAATCCAATAAAGGCATTGTTTGTTATTTGTTTGTGGCTCCTCATTGAAGAAAAGTCCTGTGTGTTTGGAGGAACAAGTATCTTTTGATTCGAAGATAACAACTCAGTGCCCCTGTGGCTTCTAGAGAGCTGATAGATTTTGTCCTCAGCTCAGTCACATCCCTTAGTTGTTACTATAATTCTCTCTCCTTCTCTTTGTTATTTGATGCTTATCCTAGTATTCTTATTTTGTTCATTTTTGTATTTGTGCCTCTAATTGCGACAGTCTTCAAATATTTTTTTGGAACTTGTGGAAGGGGATGGTGCACTATGAGGAACCAAGGAATGGTTCACTGAAATTCTTTATTTTTCCTTTTAGCAGTTCAAACTACATTTGTAATTAAACTGCTGTCTCCTGATATGACCAGTTTTAAGAACCAACATCAGTTTTCATACTTAAAAGGTGAATAGAACTTAAGACTCTTCTTTTTTATAATGTTTGTGAAGCATAGCATGTCACAGCACTAACCATTCTGAGATGGTGTTTTTCGCAAGGAAGTTGTACCAACTTCTAGGTGTAAAAACTATGTTACTAAGTTAGATTTTTCTGATAGGAGGGAAGTTGCATGATATCAGATTCAAATGATTTCTTTGTTTAATACACAATTATATTCATAGTAGTCTGTGAATGTATATAAAAATTTCTAGATTTACTAAAATACCTGAAGAAAAATAATTTTACTATTCACCTTGTATTTATTGCTGAATCTGAGCATTTAATGCCCAGATACTTAAAAACATTTAAGATCAGTGAGAAATGAGATTCTTCAGTTCTCATTCTAAATTCTCTGTTTTGCTTGGTTTCATAAAGGGGATAATAATGGGGTTGCCATGAGAAATAAATGAGCCACCATGCTTATATAGCACTTGGAATATAGCACACACTAAATAAATGTCAGTTCCTTTCTCTCTCTCAGCTATTGTGACATCAAGTGGGTTTTCTTTCTTTGTATAGGTAGCACAGATGGTCTGTACAAGGAAGTGGGGGTTGACCTCCTAATTTGCTGCAATTGGTTTTATGTTTGTGTGCCTGTGTGTTTCTTTTTGGAGGGTGGAGTTTAAGTGGCCAGGCCTTAGGGTTTCTGGAAATAGAAGCTTAGATAACACCTATGTGTTTTGGTCATCTCTGGGCATCGTTAGACTCAAAGCCTGTTTCAGAGCCAGCCCCTGTGGGCGACACTCAGAGACGGTACCAGGAGGTGCCAGGAGCTTCCTCCTCTGTGTCAGCCTCCCGCCACCAGCTTTTCACCTTAGACACACCTCTTCACCTCTCTGAGCCTCTGTTTTGTCAACTCTTAAGTGGTTTTAGTGATTCTTATCTAGCCTAATTGCCAGGCTGTGGGGAACATTGAATGAAGAAATATATGCGAATCTTTAGGAAAGTAAGAAATTCTATAAAATACCGGGTGCACCTTTTTCCTAAAATTTTAATGTCCCAGGTATAAGTCATCGTTTATATCAAATCCCTTATTAAACTGTAAGCTTTAGAAGGGCAAAGATTTCCTTCCCTCCCACTTATTTTTTTTTCCTCCAGGGCCTAAAACAGTTCCTGGTATATAGGAGTTCAGTACAACTTTTGTCAAATGAAATAAATTGATGAAGTTACCCTCTGGAGGCTCTTTTAGCGTTTTTACTTATGGTTGGTGTTGGAAATAGATGAGGCAATTGGAGAATCTGGAGGGATTTAATGTGCTTCCTCACTCAGGCACACAGACCCTTGACTTTAAATGGACTTTGCACAGTTTGGAACCTTCTGAAAATTGTAGGTGCTAAGAAGCATGCAGTATGTAAAAACCACACTCTGAGTCAATGTTGGATGCAATTCCTGTGTATTGCTGAGTGTGTGCAGTTCACATGTTTCTTTTCTGAGTGGATTTCACTATCAGATATCTGAAAACTTGGAGCCTATTTGATGGGCTCTCACAGGGCAGATGGTAAACTATTGTAGGGGGCTTTTAGGCTGTGTGCCTCACGAATGTTCAGTGACTGATGAAATACTTCTCATTCATGTTATTCTTTATTACTTGACAGGATAGCATGATGTTTGAGACTCCCTTATTTTCCCTGACTTGGTGAATGTTGATGAATTGGGCTATTCCCCTCTCCCCATAATTTGGCACACCTACCACCGGCTTACAGTGGGAGGTGGCAGCTCATCTCTACCAGAAGAGTATGGGCACAGTTTAGCTTCTCTTTCATCATCTCAGATACTGTCCTCTTTGACTTTATGCACCAAAAACTAAAACTGCCCTCAGATGGAATTTTACTGCATATCTGAATACACCACTGGACTATGCCCCTAAAGACTGTGCAGCTTGATTTACAAAATTTTGACAAAAGTAGAAATAATTCTTGCAAATTATGTAAGTACCCAATTCCACCCCCTCCCCACCCCGCACCATATATGGGGTTACCTCATTCTGTCAGCTATTTTAAGCAACTTTCAAAATTGGTAATGGAAAACTTTTCTTGACTATGTTACTGTATATGGATTTTAAATTAAATACAAAGCTATGCTGCTCCTTCTGAACAGCACAGCAGTTAAAGAACAGATCCCTGTCTGCAGAACTACATGTCACTTTGTGCATCTTGGGTCATTTTAAGGCTCATACTTGGATTCTGAAGTGTTGTAAGAACTTTCACACCTCTAAAATAGGTTCCTACAATTGACTGTCCTGGAATTTATATTTGCTCTGTTACTTGTAAAATTCTGCCCCTTAAAGCTCACAGCTGGATGGTGAGATGTTCCTAAGTGCTGATAAGATGGACATGTGGCCTTACCACTCTGCTCCATCTCCTTGGTTGGGAAGGCCCAATGAGGTCTGAATTTTGGCATTAACTGCAGAATGTGCCTGTCTTACTGTACAGTGGATTTTTTTGGACTAGGTTTAAAAATGGGATTGGGTTTCCATGTTTAGGTTGTTATTAAATGTATTTTAAAATCTTGAGCTCCTTGATAAATCTGAAGACATATGCTTCTTTGTCATAGCACATTTGTAAGGTATAGTCAGAAACACAGCCTTTGGCTCAAATCCTCTCCTTGCCACTTTTATCCACCTTGTTACTCTGGGGAGTCCCAACCCTGTTTGAGTCTCAGCTTTTCTCATTTTTATATGGGATGATATTTATCTTGTGGAATTCTTGTAAAGATGCCTAATTCAGCATTTGATGCAGTAGGAGCTCAATGAAATGTCAGTTATTATTTTCCATCCAAATGCTCGTCCTTACCGGAGGACCATGTGCTGACAGGACCAGAGGAAGAGAGAGAGTAGGTGTGTGGACCTCTCTGTCCTCTTTCAGGACTAAGGAGGGTTGCGGAGGAATTTCATGAGGCATTTTGCTGGAGCCAGGTGTGGTGGAGTGCTGGTGCTGGTGACTCAGCTGAGCACAAAGCCGCTGGGATGGAGGTGAAAAAAATCATTAATTCAAGCTTTTTGCACCATTTCCTGTTCTGTTCATTGAAGAATGAAACCTCAAACTTAGATCTAGTCAGCTCTCTGACAGACAAGAAAGGTTTAGATGGGGGAAAATCCCAGCTGTCTTTTGTTTTTTTCCGAGATCCTTAAGGGATCTGAAGTGACTGGTGAGGACTAAGGAGACATATGAAAGTCTTTCAGCATGAGACCTGTGGTCCCAGTGGGGAGATGCTCCAGCAATTACAAAATTACTTTAGGTACAGGTGATGCGTCTTAAGGTAAACCAAAGGGGATCAGTAGTGCTAGGAGGAACGTCACCTTTAGGTGTTGGTCCCTGCTGTCTATACTGGTAAGTAAAGTAATGCTTATTTTTCTCTTGTTGCATCCTTCCTACTGTACAATAATTGTGAAACGTGACCAAACAGAAACATTCGGCACTGTGATGTAAACGACTGTATTGTGTTGGGGGTTGCCTAACTTGAAGGATGATTTAAACTCTGCCTTAGTTAGGTGAGGATCATTCAGAGGCGGCACTAAGACTTCTCATCTGTGTGAGAAGCTGGGCATGGTGGGTCGGTGCGTCTCTGGCCTTCTAGGTTGTCATCAGGGAAGTATGCCATGGTTCCCAGTGGGGGGGTCCTGGGACAGATCTTACATAGACTTGTTCCAGGGTTCCCCTAGCTTCTGAAAGAGTTTCTGGGTTTTCTAGGCCTCATGCAGGCTCTCCCTCCTGCCCCGCCCCTTGTCTATGTAACATTAGGGGACTGCTTTCCTCTCATTCTTCAACTTTAAGGTTAAGAGTGGCACTGAGAAAATTTGAAACTCAGCAAGTGCATGAGGGATGCTATGTGCCGTGTTTGACTTAGGAAAAATCAGCAGCGCAAAGAAGGCCAGCAGGCACGAACAACACGTTTAGAGGCTGGGAGGAGAAACTTGTTACCTCTGTCATTTCTGTCTGTATCCTGGGAACTTGGGCGATTTTCTCTGTCTATGTGTTGGATTCTGTCCTTCTATTATTAGACTATGTTATTTTCTTATTTAGTAGACATTCAGAGTTGTATCAGAAAAAGAGCTGCACTTTTTGCTTTAAAATCGAACATACTAGCAGCGTCATCAATGGATGCCTAGCACAGTAGTGTCAAACTGCTAAAAAGCTAGCAAATTTTCCACCAAAAAAATTCTGTGGGGGAGGTATGGTTGGGGGGTTTAGGAAAGAGTATAAAAATAAACCTTTCAGAGATTTTGGGTTGTTTGGTGGCATGTGTATTTTTCCATGGTGCGGGAAGTTAGAAATAGCATTGCTTTTTATGGGATCCTCAGCAGCAGCTCCAAAATTTGGCATCGTGGGCTTAGTCCCTCTGTGTGGGTAAGGCAGCTTCTGTAGCCGGTTGGGTGCGGGGCAGTGCCTGGCAGAATGCTCTGGCACTGTCTCTGTCTGTCTTCCTGCTTCCCTGCTTCCTGCTTGGTGTCACCCGGATGAATAGCACTCAAGTGTGAAATGTGCTTACGAAGGTCAGGTTCTTGTGATGGCTTGCCTGTGGCAACTGATGCCAGTGGTAACAGACTGAGTCTCAGTGGTCCCCACAGGTCACATTGGTACATGTGTGAGGGCAGTCTCTGGGAGTAGGAATCATAATCTGGGATGTGGGGAGGGGGGTGTCCTTCAGGGCTGCTGTGTGTCAGACTGGCTGAATATCTTGAGTCTGTGAGATGATTTCTTCTTAGTGTCTTGATATTAGTAGGGTTGATAGGCCACTTCTTCAAAAGGAGTCCTTATGGATTCTTGAAATTTGTTAGAATTATATAATTCTTACAAATAGAGGTGAGTTGCCAAGTGTTTCTCACATTCAATGCAGAAAGGAAACAGAAGGAGGCAGCCACTGGGACAGAGGTTTCTAACCCCCAGGGGACCCAGGACATATGTGAATTTCTTGAAATTGTGCCTGTCCCTACAGAGAAAGCCAGGGCTTTAATGGAATTCTCGGTAAGATTTTGACCTCCAAAAAGGTTAAGAGTGTTTGCAGTAGAGCATGAGATGTGAAGTTCATTTAATTTGGAAAAATCAGTTTGGAAATGTAATGAGTGTGGGCAGAGAGAGACATTGACAGGATTGAAAAGACAGAGAGAGGAGAGAAGAGAGATCCAGTTATAAATTGTGAACCTAACAACACAAAAGGGGACTCTTGGAGGTTCTACTGGGGTTTTTCTTTGTAGGCTATCTTCTTGAACTTCGTATAATATTTGTTTTTGTGTTGGGGATGATTCTTGCTGAAGACTGGCAGTGCTTGGTTAACTTTGCAAGCTCAGTGCTTGGGAGAGATTCCTGCTGCACACAGGGTGTCTAGGGTCTGCGTGGATTCAGCCTGAAATTTAATAAACAGTTTCCTACTTCTTTTCCTGTGCTCTCCTTTGCCGTAGTTCTCCACATTTTTCTGCATTTGGGGATTACGATAGGGAAGTCGGGGCCTGCTTGTCTAGAGTACATTGGACACGTTAAGTAACAAGTGCTTCATTTCAGGTTCCATTACACGCTGTGAACTTTGGCACTACTCAGCAGTGCTCCGCTTTAGTGCCTTCAGTTTGACCAGGCCAGTCATGTTTGGGACATGGGATGACTGAATAAATGTACATGTAATTTACAAACAAAGCATTACAGCTGCCAAACGATAGTATAGAGACAGTGCCCAGGACACAGGTCAGGAGTGGTGCTCACACTACCTGGGCTACATATTCCACTTAGGAACAGAAGTTTTTCTACTGAATCTGTAGATAATGTTAGAAGAGCAAGGAAGCCGTGGTGCGGCTGGGCTGTCATTTACGATGATCACTTCTCTGTCTTTCAGAGCAGAATGTAAGGTGGTGCTTTGAAGATGGGGCGTTAGGGCAGGAAAGACTCATCCTAAACACCCTGCAACCTCAGTCTACATTTACTTTTTTAAAGTTGCAGAGCTGCTACCTGTGATGCCAGTTTTGTTCTGTTCTAATATTTTATCTGCCGTTACATTCCAAGAACGGTGATATTTTTGGCTTTATTTCTAGACTTGAGCTGAACTGCGTTTACCTAGTACAGTTACGAGGCAGAGTTCTATTTCCTGTGGTGTTAGTCTGGCAACTGCCACATGTCCCATCACCTCACTCCTCATCTCTCTGTACCTCCTTTAATTTCATAAAAATGAGGAAAAACACTGAGATTCTTAAATCATTTCATAAAAAGTTTCACAGATCCAGATGGATTTCTGAAGTGTTTTTTAGTGCTTTGCAAGATATAAGGATGCATTTGAGTCAGCATTAAAGAACTTGTTGCCACTTATTATTGTGATATTTAAGTCAGTTACCTATTTTTTGATCTTTAATTGGTTTTCAAATGTTCTGCTTCTCTCTCTCTCTCTCTCCCTTTTTAAAATTGTGGTAAAATATGCATAACATGAAGAGCTTGGAACTCACGTGTACTATTGGTGGGAATGAAAAATGGTACAGCTGCTATCTGGAAAACAGTATATTTTAACCATTTTTAAGTGTACAGTTTGGTGGTATTAAGTACATTCACAGTGTTGTGCAACTATCACCACGGTGTATCCCTAAAACTATTTTCATCTTGAAAAACTCAAACTCTGTACCCATAAACACTAACTCCCCATCCCCCCTGCTCCCAGCCCCTGGCAACCTCTGTTCTCTTTTCTGTCTCTATGAATTTGACTATTCTAGTTATTTCATGTAGGTAGCATCATACAGTATTTGTGTTTTTATGTTGGGTTTATTTCACTTAGCATAATGCCATCAAGGTTTATCCGTGTTGTAGCATGTGTCACAATTTCCTTCCTTTTTAAGACTAAATAATATTCCATTGTATGGATAGACCACATTTTGTTTATCCATTTATTTATCGATGGACACTTGGCTTGCTTCCACCTTATGGCTACTGTGAATAATTCTGTTATGAACATGGGTGTGTAAAAATCTCTTTGAGTCTCTGCTTTCAATTCTTTTGGGTATCCTCATTTTTTTAAAAAATTAAACTCTCCAAACTTATTTTTAAAAACACACTCTTGATTTTGATAGCATAAGAAATCCAAAAGAAAGGTATATTGAAGTGTGGAAGTGACATTTGAAACTACAAGATTTACAAATATGAACTAATTAAAGGGAAGTAAAAGACAGGATAGAATTGAGAGCTATACTTTATTGTAGAGGTAATAAATGTTATAAGAGGCTGATGAACCTCTAATACATTTTTAGGAGCAAGGCATTATTTTTCAGACAAGATTCCAGGAAGGGCCAGATAGCCATCTTCCAGGAATGGCCCACTTGGCCTGCAAGTTACTGTCGTGTCATCAGGGCTTCTGATAGGGGTGACTGTCAGGAAATGTGAAGAAATGGAAAAAATGGGAAAGTATCTGGTCAGATCGTTGTTTTTCTGAAAATTGGAAAAATTTTAAATTGTGACCTTTAAAAATAATAATTTAAAATAATTTAAAATAAGAATATTTATTCTTATGATAAGAATTCTGCAAGGTTTTTATGGGAATGACCTATAACAATCACATGCAATATGAAGGTTTTCATGTTAAGTTTATGGTATTAAATTATTGCAGTGCCTTCTGTTGGTATGACATCTTACAAGGATAGGCTCATCCTTAGGAGCCTACCTATTATGCCTAAATTTTATTTAGTGCATGAAATACCCCATCAAATCATGGAGTAAAACTAATGTGAGAGAGAATAGAGAACCTTGTCTCAATCTGGGCAAATCTTGGTGTTCAAAAGCATGTGGAGATGCTTATAAATCACCAAGACAAAGAAGCTGTTGTTGGAAGAGGAGAAGTGGGAAAATAAGAAGGATCACAACCAGTTGTTTTTGATAAAATTTATCTTTAACACGCACAGAGCTCCAGCTCTGTGCTGGGCACTCTACAGGGGACTTAGGCACAAAGATAAATGGAAAACAAGCCCTGCATTACAGAGGGACTCATGATCGGATGGAGGAGACGCACAAGTATGTCTTTGGTCATAGTCCATAGTAACATGGCTTAGCACGTTGTGCTGAGGGGATCCAGGGCACAGATACTTGTCTGCACCTGTCTAGGAAGTTTGTGGATATGCTCATAGAGGTGGTGATGTTTGAAGTGTGTCTTAAAGCATGAACTGTAGTTTTCATGCTTTAAAGTGGATGAATAAAAGTAGAGAGCATTCTGAGTACGGGGAAAGGCTCACACAAATACATAGATATGAGAAAACTAAGAGTATATTAGGGGAATAGCAAATGCACTGGGATGTAGGGTACTTGGGAAGGAAGGTGAGAGATAAAGATAAAGTTGGAAAACAAAGTTGGGGCCAGACCATAAAGTATTTGAATGCTGTGCATAGATTATACTGTAATGAAGAGAGCACCATTTTGGGCTTTTCAGGGAAGATGTCATTAGATAGTGTTTAGGGAAGAGCCTGGTGTCCGTGGGTAGGAGTGAATGGAGGCGAGAGACAGAAGCTGAGACCAGCCAGAAAGAATAGTGACAAGGCTCTTCTAGGGCAGAGGTGAAAAGGCCCGAACTAGGCAGCAGTGACAGAGAAGAGGGCCTGAAGCAGAGAGGCGTTGGGCGTGCACATTAGGTGAATGTGGCTTTCACAATGACTTTGGGCTTCAGTCTTGGGTAAATGAGATGATGGTATGAGGAGTTAGAGCTCACTTAGGGTGAGACTCCTTGACTGATGAGACTGGGACATCCGTGGAGAGATATTTAGAGATCAGGTAGACAGCAGTCTGAGGCTGGGAGAGGTTGTGACAACAGACGGAGATTTGGGAGTCATCAGCGTATGGCAAGAATCGAAAGATATAGAAAAAATAAGAGATCAGGTCTTCTGAAAAGGATGTGAAAGCTACAAATATACAACTTTGTCTTGTTATAATGATGATGATCTATATTCTGTTGCCAAATTTTTGTCTATTTCTCATGGGTTGTCAGAAGACAGTTGTTAAGCTTTAACATTTAGTACTGTGTATCCTTTTACCTCATCAGTATAGACTTAGAGATTTTCCCATTGGTATACCGATCATCCAGACTATTTCCGGTCTATACCTGGATGGCTTAGGCCTATTGCAGTTCATATTCACTCTTGTTTATATCATCTTAAAAAATTACCCCAAAGAGTGCGTATTGTAGTCAGCCTTCAATTTGGATGATTTGGGCAGTGAACTTCTGGTTTCAAAATCCTCTGACCTAATATCTTGTCTTATTTTTTTTTTAAACTAAAGTTTATTTGGGTAACCTTTGTTAGTAATGTTACATAGATTTCAGGTGTACAATTCTGTATTACATCATCTGTAAATCCCATTGTATGTTCACCACCCAGAGTCAGTTCTCCTTCCATCACCATATATTTGATTCCCTTTACCCTCATCTATCATCCCCTCCCCCCTTACCCTCTGGTAACCACCAAACTATTGTCTGTGTCTATGAGTTTTGTTTCTCATTTGTTTGTCTTGTTCTTTTGTTGTTTTTGGTTTATATACCACATATCAGTGAAATCATAGGGTTCTCTGCTTTTTCTGTCTGACTTATTTCGCTTAGCATTATACTCTCAAGATCCATCCATGTTGTCACAAATGTTCCTATATCATCTTTTCTTACCACCAAATGGTATTCCATTGTGTATATATACCACAACTTCTTTATCCATTCATCTATCGAAGGACATTTTGGTTGTTTCCATGCTTGGCCACCGTAAATAAAGCTGCAAAGAACATTGGAGCACACGTTCTTTATGGATAAATGTTTTCAATTTTTTTGGTTAGATACCCAGGAGAGGAATTGCTGGGTCATACGGTAATTCTATTCGTAATTTTTTGAGGAACCTCCACACACTGCCTTCCATAGTGGCGGCACCAGTCCACATTCCCACCAACAGTGTATGAGGGTTCCTTTTTCTCCACAGCCTCTCAAACTCTTGTTACTATTTGTCTTGTTGCTGATAGCCATTCTGACTGGGGTGAGGTGATATCTCATTGTGGTTTTTATTTGCATTTCTCTGATGATTAGTGATGATGAGCATTTTTTCATATGTCTACTTGACATTTGTATGTCTTCTTTGGAGAAATGTCTCTTCAGATCCTCTGCCCATTTTTCAATTGGGTTGTTTGTTTTCTTGTTGTTCAGTTTTATGAGTTCCTTGTATATTTTGGATATTAGCCCCTCATCGGAGGCACTGTTTGCAGAAATCTTCTCCCATTCAGTTGGTTGCCTCTTTATTTTGTTGATGATTTCTTTTGCTGTGCAGAAGCTTTTAAGTTTGATATAATCCCATTCAATTTATTTTAGCTTTTACTTTCCCTGCCTTTGGAGTCAAATTCATAAAATGCTCTTTGAACACAAGGTCCATAAGTTTAGTACCTATGTTTTCATCTATGCAGTTTATTGTGTCAGGTCTTATGCTTAAGTCTTTGATCCATTTTGAATTAATTTTGGTACATGGTGGCAGATAGCAGTCCATTTTCATTCTTTTGCATGTGTCTATCCAATTCTCCCAGCACCATTTATTGAAGAGGTTGTCTTTTCTCCATTGTATGCTTTTTGCTTCTTTGTCAAAAATTATTGTCCATATACATGTGGTTTTATTACTGGGTTCTCAATTCTATTCCATTGGTTAATGTGTCTGTTTTTTGCCAATACCATGCTGTTTTGATTATTGTAGCCCTGTAGTACAAGCTGAAGTCAGGCAGTGTGATACCTCCAGTATTGCTCTTTTTTCTTAAGATTGCTTTGGCTATTCGGGGTCTTTTGTGGTTCCATACAAATCTGATGATGTTTTGTTCTATTTCTTTAAAAAATGCCATTGGGTTTTTGATGAGGATTGCATTAAATCTGTATATTGTTTTGGGTAATATGGCCATTTTAACTATGTTGATTCTTCCAATCCATGAGCACGGAATATCTTTCCATTCCTTTGTGTCTTCTTCAATTTCTTTCAAAAATGTCTTATAGTTTTCAGCATATAGGTCTTTTACACCCTTGGTTAAGTTATTTTTAGGTATTTTATTCTTTTTGCTGCAATTGCAAAAGGAATTGTTTTTTGTATATCTTTTTCTGAGATTTCATTGTTAGTATATAGGAATGCAATGGACTTTTGTATGTTGATTTTGTAGCCTACCACATTACTGTATTTGTTGATTGTTTCTAATAGCCTTTTGGTGGAGTCTGTAGGGTTTTCTATATACAGCATCATGTCATCTGCAAAGAGTGATAATTTAACTTTTTCATTTCCAATTTGGATGCCTTTTATTTCTTTCTCCTGCCTGATTGCTCTGGCAAGGACTTCCAGCACTATGTTGAAAAGCAGAGGTGACAGGGGACAGCCCTTTCGTGTTACTGAACGTAGAGCAAAGGGCTTCAGTTTTTCACAGTTAATTATTAGATTAGCTGAGAGTTTGTCATAGATGGCCTTTATGATGTTAAGGTATTTTCCTTCTATAACTATTTTATTAAGTGTTTTAATCATAAATGGATGTTGTATGTTGTTAAATGCTTTTTCTGCATCAGTTCATATAATCATATGATTTTTGTCCTTTCTTTTGTTTATGTGAGGTATCACCCTGATGGATTTGCGTATGTTGAACCATCCTTGTGCCTCTGGGATGAACCCCACTTGGTCATGATCAATAATGTTTAAACGCATTGTTGCATTCGATTTTCTAGAATATTGTTCAGGATTTTTGCATCTGTATTCATCATAGATATTAGTCTATAGTTCTCTTTTTTTTGTGTTTCCTTACCAGGTTTTGGTATCAAGGTAATGTTGGCCTCATAAAATGAGTTAGGAAGTACTGTCTCTTCTTCAATTTTTTGGAAGAGTTTGAACAGTGTTGGCATTAGATCTTCTTTGAAGGTTTGGTAGAATTCACTAGTGTAGCCACCTGGTCCCAGACTTTTACTTTTGGGAAGGTTTTGGATGACTGATTCAATTTTCTTACCGGTGATCGATCTGTTTAGTTTCCAATTCTTCATGGTTCTGCCTAGGAACGTTACATGTTTCTAAGAACTTGTCCATTTCTACTAGGTTATTGAATTTGGTGGCATACAGTCCTTCATAGTATTGTTGAATGATCCTTTGTATTTCTGTGGTGTCCGTGATAACTTCCCTTTTTTGATTTCTCATTTTGTTAATTAGTGTCATCTCTTTTTTTATCTTAGTGAGTCTAGCCAAGGGTTTGTCAATTTTGTTAATCTTTTTAAAGAACCAGCTCTTTGTCACATTAATTTTTTCTATTATCTTTTTGTTCTTGTTTCATTTTGTTTTGCTCTGATTTTTATTATTTCCTGTCTTCTGGTGACCTTAGGTATCATTTGTTCTTCTCTGTCTAGTTCTTTAAGGTGTAACATGAGGTTATTTATTTGGTGTTTATCTGGTTTCTTGAGATAGACCTGTGTGATATTAATTTCCCCCTTAAAACAGCTTTTGATGCATTTGAAAAATTTTGGTACGAAGTATTTTCATTGTCATTTGTTTCTATGTGTCTATTGATCTAGCCTCTAATTTCTTCTTTGACTCAGTCGTTCATTAAAAGTATGTTGTTTAATCTCCATGTATTTTTTTTTCCTGCTTTCTTTTTGCAGTGGATATCCAATTTCAAAGCCTTGTATTCAGAGAATATGCTAGGTATGATTTCAATCTTCTTAAATTTGCTGAAGTTAGTTTTACGTCCCAATATGTGGTCTATCCTTGAGAATGTTCCATGTACACTAGAAAAAAATTTGTAGTCGGATGTTTTAGGATGAAGTGCTCTATAAATGTCAATTATGTCCATTTTATCTAATGTGTCATTTAGGGCTGCTATTTCGTTATTTACTTTCTGTTTGGATGATCTATCCATAGTTGTCAATGATATATTCAGGTCCCCTACTATAATTGTGTTTTGGTCAATTTCTCCCTTTAGTTCTGTTAGTAGTTGCTTGGTATATTTCAGTGCTCCATGATTGGGGGCATAAATATTGATGACTGTTATGTCTTCTTGTTGTATAGTCCCCTTTATCATTATGAAATGTCCATCTTTGTCTCTTGTTATCTTTTTCACCCTGAAGTTTGTTTCATCTGATATAATTATGGCTAAACCTGATTTTCTCTTGATACCATTAGCTTGGAGTGTCAATTTCCACCCTTTTATTTTGAGTCTGTATTTGTCCTTGTATCTGAGATGTGTCTGTTGGAGACAGCATATGGTTGGGATTAGTTTTTTGATCCAATTTGCTACTCTGTGCCTCTTTATTGGTGAGTTCAGTCCCTTTACATTTAGGGTGATTATTGATATGTGAGGATTCCTATCATTCTATCTTTAGTTTTCTGGTAAGATTGTGTCTCCATGGTTTCTTTGCCTTTTTGTTGTTGTCTATTATTTCTGTGTGGTGGTATTCTGTGATGTATCCCTCTTTTTCTTCTTTTAGTACAGCATATATCTCAGTTCTGAATTTTTTTTGAGTGGTTATCATTAAGTTTATGTAAAAGAAAGTTTAATCTTTAAAGTATTCCATTTTCTTCAGCATGCTTACTTTCTCCATTCCCATATTTTGGTTCAGGCCTTTATTCTCCCCCTTTTTAAGTTTTGGTTGCTGTAAATTGTTCCTGTTGATGGTGGTCGAATAGCCTCCTCAGTATTTCTTGTAGTGAAGGTCGTGTATTAGAAAATTCCCTCAGCTTCTGTATGTCTGGAAAGGGCTTTATTCCTCCTTCATATCTAAAGGATATCTTTGCTGGGTATATTATTCTTGGCTCATAATTTTTCTCTTTCAATAGTCTGAATATTTGGTTCCACTCCCTCCAGGCTTGTAGAGTTTCTGCTGAAAAATCTGATGATAATCTAATGGGCTTTCCTTTGTAGGTTACCGTCTTCTTTTCCCTAGCTGCCTTGAGGATTCTTTCTTTGTCCTTGATTTTTGACAGCTTTAATACAATGTGCCTTGGAGAAGTCCTGTTGGGGTTAAGGTAATTAGATGTTCTACTTACTTCTTGGATTCCAGGATCCAGTTCTTTCCACAAGTTTGGGAAGTTCTCATAGACTATTTGTTTGAATATAGTCTCTGTTCCCTTGTCTCTTTCTTCTCCTTCTCATATGTTCATTATTCTTATATTGCTCTTTCTGATGGAGTCAGAAAGTTCTTGTATAGTTCTTTCATTTCTTTTAAGTCTCAAATCTCTTTCTTCTCTGTCCGCGTCATTTCCAGATTTCTATCTTTGATGTCACTGATTCTTTCCTTCACCTGGTCAACTCAACTTCCTTAGCTGGCTATTTCATTCTTCATTTCTTCTATTGAGTTCTTAATCTTCAGAAATTCTATTTGGTTCTTTTGTAAAATTTGAATCTCCTTGCTAAAATGCTCATGTTTTTCTTTGATTGTGTTTCTGAGTTCATTAAACTGCCTTTTTGTGTTTTCTTTCATCTCGTTGAGTTTTTTCAGAACTGCAATCTTGAATTCTCTATCATTTAAGTCACATATTTTCGTATCTTTAAGTTCCTTGTCTGGAGACTTTTCACTTGCTTTCTCTGCTGTCTTGTTACCTTGGTTATTCATGGCAATTACTGATTTATGATTTCTCTTCCTAGACATCTGCAGGAGTTGGTTCTGCAACAGGTTGATAGAAAGAGGTTTTTCTTTTGTTTTCTAGTACGTGTTTGTAGAATGTTTTTTTTTTCTCTTTGACTGCAGCCTTTTTTTCTCTCTCACACTGTAGTGTTATGTTTTCTCTGCACTATTCCAGTTTATCACACAATGAGGGGATTCCCTGTAAGGTGGGCTTCTCCTCTGTTAAAAGTTCCCTGGGTCAGAAGGCACCACATCCCTGTGGTGTCGTGGAGAGCTTTTGAAGCTCCAAAGGTCTTCCTGCACCAGACACAGAGCCCATGTGTTTCAGCAGTTCTGTTCAATAAATGGTGATGGCAGAATTGGAAAGCCACATGCAAAAGAATGAAACTGCACTGCTATCTGTCACCATGTACCAAAATTAATTCAAAATGGATCAAAGACTTAAGCATAAGACCTGAGAGAATAAACTGCATAGAAGAAAACGTAGGTACTAAACTTATGGACCTTGCGTTCAAAGAGCATTTCATGAAATTGACTCCAAAGGCAAGGGAAGTTAAAGCTAAAATAAATGAATGGGACTATATGAAACTGAAAAGGTTCTGCACAGCAAAAGAAACCATCGACAAAATAAAGAGGCAACCAACTGAATGGGAGAAGATTTTTGCAAATGGTTCCTCAGATCAGGGGCTAATATCCAAAATATACTAGGAACTCATGAAACTCAACAACAAAAAAACAAAGAACCCAATTGAAAAATGGGCAGAGGACCTGAAGAGACATTTCTCAAAAAAGGACATACAAAGGGTAAGTAGACATGTAAAAAAATGCTCATCATCACTAATCACCAGAGAAATGCAAATAAAAACCACAATGAGATATCACCTCACCCCAGGTAGAATGGCTATCATCAAGACAAAAAGTAACAAGTGTTGGAGAGGCTGTGAAGAAAAAGAATCCTCATACTCTGTTGGTGGGCATGCAGACTGGTGTAGCCGGTATGGAAGGCAGTGTGGAGGTTCTTCAAAATTACAAATAGAATTACTGTATGACCCAGCATTCCCACTCTTAGGTATCTACCCTAAAATCTGAAAACACTTATCCATAAAGACACATGTGCTCCAGTGTTCATTGCAGCTTTGTTTACGGTGGCCAAGACATGGAAACAATAAAAATGTCCTTCAATAGATGAATGGATAAAGAAGTTGTGGTATATATACAGAATGGAATAGTATTCAGTGGAAAGAAAAGATGAAATAGGACCTTTTGTGACAACATGGATGGATCTTGAGAATATAATGCTAGGTGAAATAAGTCAGACAGAAAAAGCAGAGAACCCTATGATTTCACTGATATATGGTATATAAATCAAAAACAACAAAAGAACAAGACAAACAAATGAGAAACAAAAGTCATAGACACAGACAATAGTGGTTACCAGAGGGTAAGGGGGGACGAGGGTGGTAGACGAGGGTAAAGGGGATCAATATAAGGTGATGGAAGGAGAACTGACTCTGGGTGGTGAACATACAATGCGATTTATAGATGATGTAATACAGAATTATACACCTGAAATCTACGTAACTTGTCTAACAATTGTCACACCAATAAACTTTAATTGAAAAAATTTGTATACATCAAAGCAAAGAAAAAAAAAATTTTCCCCATCTCCAAATGCAATTAGAAAGATTTCACTGTTTTTGTTCTACAAGTAGAAACTGGGAACACTCAAATGCTTTGTAATGAATATTCTTTTCCAAATGCATTTTAATGAACATTACTTTATTAGTATATGAACAATGGTAGGGATAAAATGAGTTTTATGTTCTGTATTAGAGTTGAATCTGATACAGTGATGTGAAAAATGATTTCTTGCTTCACTTTGGAAGTGACTGAGGTGGAGGGGACATCTTTTTCATAAATAATCTACTCTTGGCCTGTGTATACTCGTTACAGTCTTGTCTCATGTCCTGGCTTTGATGATTTGACTTTGTCGAGTAGGCTCATACATTTTCTCCATCATCTGCTCTCACATTGCAGTGCCCAAATTCTTCTTATTATCACTATTTTGATTTTGGATGGAACTTAGTAGAATAGGTGAGTGGAGAAACACTTTTTATGAGGAATGGACTCAGTCTAAGTTAAAATTAGATGACTGAATATTTCAGAGAAAATGCTATTAATATAAACTTCCTGTAGTTGAGAATCATTAATAGAAAATTGATTGAAGAAACGCTGATGACAGTGGCTCAATGCAGAGGAAAATGTTGAAAACTGTATATCAAAGGAGTCAAAGAGAGTAAGGCAAAATGTACTTGCATAGTTATAGTTTAATAATTTGTTTTTAGAGTTTTAGAAAATCTTATATAGATCCAGATGTTTTCAGATAAATGACCAGGTATTATTATTATTATCTCCAAAATGATTAGTCTTTGAAGAAAGAGGAATGGGGTTGTCAATTTAGATTAGTATATCAATTTAGATTCCTGTCACATTTTGAATTGACGATATGTTTCTGTAGCAATTCTGATTGTGTTCCTTGGGTTTTAGCTATAAAACATAGCAGTATTATAGGTCCTCAACTAAATATAAGTAGCACATAACCCAACATAAAATGGACAAATGCCCCAACCTCAATTTCAGATAACTAAAGTGAAATGATCTTTTTTAAACCGCCTTCCATTATGTTAGCCTCTATTATACCAATAAAGGTGTATTCTATATCTCTTTAAAGGACAAGAGTTTATTGAAATTGAAATATTTACTGTGGTCATCCACATTAAAGTTATTTACACTAAAACTATCTCAAGTTTACAGCACAGGAAAACATAATGGACAATAGGACCAGATATACAACTTTGGCTATTTCACACTATAACATTGCTGAAATAATATAATTTTAATAATTTTTAAAAAGGTATCCATAAAGGAATTATCACAATATTGTGACTACAAATTAAAAGTGCTTTGTAAAAAAACAAATTTTTATTTAAAAAAAATTTTTAAATCTAGTACCCATCTGACACCATACATAGTTATTACAATATTATTGACTATAGTCCCTATGCTATAGTTTACGTCGTCTTGACTATTTTGCAACTACTAATTTGTACTTCTTAACATCTTCACCTTTTTCACCCAGCCCCCCATCACCTGTCCCATCTGGCAACCATCAGTTTATTCTCTAAATTTGTATGTCTTTTTTTGTTTTGTTTATTTTGTTCTTTAGATTCCACATATGGTATTTGTCTTTCTCTGTCTGACTTATTTTACAAGCATAATACCGTATAGGCCCATCCATGTTGTTACAGATGGCAAGATTTCATTCTTTTTATGGCTGAGTACTATTTCATTTTATTCACACACACAAGAGTGTGTGTATGTATATGTATATGTATGTGTGTATGTATGTGTGTGTGTGTGTGTATACACACACGCACACACCGGGGGTGCTAAAAAATGTATACAAGTGGACACTTTGGTCAACGTTGCTTAAGAAGTAGTTCACCATAATCAGAAGTGTCTGGACATTGATGGTAACCACTTTGAGCACCTCTTGTAATTGTAGAAGTCAAACGTGACTTGTATTCATCTTTTGTTATCGGTATATATTGAGTATTACAATTTTAAAACAGTTTTTTTACTTTCTTAAAATGTATACTTTTTTTGGCACCCTCTGTGTGCATGTAGGTGTGTGCGTGTGTGTGTGTGTGTGTGTATGTATACTCACTACGTATGTATGTATATGAATACATACATACACCACTTCTTCTTTACCCATAGAACTGTTGATGGGCACTTGGTTGCTTCCATACCTCGGCTGAAAAATGCTTTAGAAGTCACTGCTACAAGGTGAATTAAAGGCCATAATAACAGTCCTACCAGCCTTGGCAATTGACCATACCTTCTGCGCCTTGGTGACACTAACAAAGCAGTAATGATATAACTACTGATATAAATGTCCTACTTAGAAACATTTAAAACACCACGTAGAAAAAAAATAAACAAGAACAGAACTTTAGCAGAGGAACTAAAACACTGTAAAAAGAGCAGCATGCAAACTTTGGGACATTTTGGCAGTTGGAGGCTTTTAGAAACACTGGTTGGACCTCATAAGGAATTCAGGCTTTGTTCTGCTTTGCAGTAATTCAGAATGGTCCACTGCTTGGTGTTATACACATTCCTGTACGGGTCTCAACACTAAAAGATCCGTTTAGTAGTTGTTTTGAATATACTCTGAATATGTATTATATTATTCTGAGTTCTAAAAATAAAATAATTCAGTTCCACTGTGCATAATGGTTTACTTCTTAGGGACTTAAATCACATCACATCATATTCATTTTCTCATTTGTCCCTATTGTAGAGATGAATAAACTGAGGGAATGAGAGATTATGTGAGGTATATAATAATATTTGTGATAACTCTTACAGTGTTAGAAGGGATTAATAGAGTGTTGAAGATTGCAGCACGTTGAACTGTTCAAGGATTCATAAATGTGTAAATATAAGTAAGATTTAGTACTATTAGTTGGATAATTGTCTAATCACTTAACTTTAAACCTTCTTCAGGAGGGTCATCTGTCTTTAATTTACAGTTAAATAAAGAACATTGACTCATCTTTTGTGAACTTTAGTTTTTAGTGATGAAAACATAAATGGGACTGTGGTTAAGAATGGCTAGTTGTCTACTGTAATACTTTGCAAAGTAAAAGACATAAATCATTGGTAAAATCACCTGGGGTCCATCTGTCTTTGTCTTAGAGAGCTCTGCTCACCTGCAGACCCAGGCGTGTCCAGTCCCGAGCTATGGGACTGCCATGCAGAGATAAGAGTTATGGAGAGAAGAACAGCTACATTACAGACCACTAGATGTAGACTCTTCCTTGCTGAGGTTGGGTGCTTGAGCTTCTTGGGTTGAAGAATCATGCTCAAGAGTAGGCTTCCTCTTACTTAAGGAAGAACCATACTCTATCTCAGCCTTTCATGTGACCCTTCGGGTATCACATGAGAGGCATACCAGCCTGTGGGGGAACCACTGCGACAAGATTCTAAACCCTATGTGTGTACCTTTCCCATGTCCAGTTTTGTGGTTCTTATGCATTGGTAGATGTGGTGGGCTCAGGAACTGGATTTTGTTACACCATGGGGAAAACTTTCAGTCCTGCTGAGTGTGGCTGGAGGAGCAAGCAGGGCCCTGACAACTGGTGCCTCCTCTTTGTTGGTGAGGGCATCCATTCCTTCCACTGATTATCATCAGACTGATGACTTTGTTTTTCCATGATTCTCAGGGACCTTAGTCTCATGATCCTTGAAGAGAAAAAGGAACTGGAGATTCTTTTCTGTCTATGGTTATCCATAGAGAATTTTTAATACTTTGGGTGCCTAAAATGTTTAGCTTGTAGTCAGTGTGACTGGGCCAAGGGGTTCCCATATTAAATATTTCTGGGTGTGTTTGTAAGGGTGTTTCCAGATGAGGTTAGCATTTGAGTTGGTGGACTTGGTATAGTTTTCCCTCCCCAATGTAGGTGGAGACACAATGGGGCGGCCCATTGTGTGTGGTGGTTGAGAATTGGGAGGGATATCTCAGCTGCAGAGGTTTTCTCTGGAGGACCAAGGGACCCCAGCTCCACACCAGGCTCCCCAGCCCCAAGTACTAGTTCCGGGAAGAGGAGCCCCCACAACATCTGGCTGTGGGGATTCCGATTGTCCAGGTGAGATGGAAGGCTGTGGGACACATAGATGTCCTGTTAAAGGGCACATGCACAGACTCTGTCACTCTCAGGCACTCACCCTGGGCTCTGGTGGAGGGACAGTGATTGGGGAGGCATCAGAGACATTTAGAGAGAGAGACTGAGTTGTGTGGCTTCAGGGCAAGGACTTGAAGAACAGTTGCCATTTTCCCTGTGTAGAACCCTTCTCCTGTGCAACTGGAAGGTGGATACCGTCTTGCCTGTGTTGAGCCTACTCTCACAGAGCCAAATCTGAATTTTCATTGGCCTGGTAAACTCTGCTTGCTCCACCCATTCACTGTATCCTGGTGACTCCCCAGGACCTCACCCCACCAAACTCGCTCAATGCCTGAGGCACTTTCTTGGCAAAGTGCCAACACTACCCACATTACACTCTTTCTTGGACAACTCTTGGGGGTCTGTGGCACCAGGTGGGTGTTGGCTGGCCTCAGTGTGCTCTGAGACTTTTGCTGAGTAGTTTTAGGTTCAGCACTGGTACTAAACCAGAATCTACATTAACTTGTTGAAAACTTGTCCCAGTGTGGTGACTCTCAGAGACCCTACCTCACCCAATTCGTGTACTACATGATCCTCTATCATTAGCTGAGTTTTATGTGATTTGGCAGGTGGAAGGAGTCCTCAGGATGTCCTGAGCTTTTTGCAGAGCTACCCCAGGACCAATACTGGTGGCAGCCATCCTCTGTTCACAGTGTAGCCTCTTCCATACGCCTATAGGTTCAGCATAGGCTGCGACCAACCACTGATTACTTTGTAGCTCCTACCAGGTAGTCCCTGGTCAGTTACAGCCAGTGACTGACCTGGGCTGTACTGGAGCCCCTCCCAAGAGGCCCATACCTGGAGGTTGGATTCAGACCATAGTAGAGCACCACACAAAAAGCCCTATAAGCAGCACACTCAAAGGATGGTCTGAACAGGCACCAGAACCTGCTGGTACAATTCCTGCTCAGTAGGGTAAGACCTCCACACAGCAGCTCGTAAGCTGTGGATGTGGCCAAACCCCATGGCCAGTCAGCCTGAGGGTCAATCCCACCCACTGATTGCCAGTAGCAATCGAGGCTCAACTATAACAGGAGGCACATACATCCCACACAGGGAACAATTCTGGAGTCCCCAGCACAGGTGACCAGGGAAACTGTGCCACTGGGCCCCATAGGGAACCTAGCACATAAGGTCACCTGCCCAAGACTGGGAGACATAGCAGATTTACCTAACACATAGAAACAAGCACAGAGAGGCAGCCAAAATGAGGAAACAAAGAAATATCCCCTAAATGAAACAGGAGAAAACTCCAGAAACTTCAGAAAAAGAGCTAAACAAAATGGAGGCAAGCAACCTACTAGATAGAGAGTTCAGAACAATGGTTATAAGGATGCTCAAAGAACTTAGTGAGAACTTCAACAAAGAGATAACAAGCATAAAAAAGGTCATAGAAACCATAAAAGTAACCAGTCAGAAATGAAGAATACAATAACTGAAATGAAAAATGGACTGGAAGGAATCACCAGTAGACTAGATGAAGCAGCAGTTTGAATCAGCAATTTGGAATACAGGGTAGCATAAAACACCCAATCAAAACAGCAGAAATAAAAATGAATAGAAAGTGATGATAGGTTAAGAAACCTCTGCAACAACATCAAGCATACCAACATTCACATCATAGGGCTACCAGAAGGAGAAAAGAGAAAGCAAAGGATTGAGAACCTTTTTGGAGAAGTAATTACTGAAAACTTTCCTAACCTAGTGAACAAAATAGAAATAAAAGCTCAGGAAGTGTGGAGTCCCAAACAAGATGAACCCAAAGAGGTGCACACCAAGACCCATAATTAAAATAATAAAATAATTTAATAATAAATAATAAATTGATAGATATGATAAATAATAAATTAAATCAAATTAATAATAAATTGAAATAATTAAAATGGCAGTGGTTAAAGGCAAAGGGAGAATCCCAAAAGAAGCAAGAGAAAGGCAATTAGTTATGTATAAGTAAGCTCCCATAAGATTGTTAGCTGATTTCTGAACAGAAACTTTGCAGAAGATGGGATGGGCACAAAATATTCAAAGTGATGAAATACAAGGACTTATAACCAAGACTACTTTACCCAGCAAGGCTTTCATTTAGAATTGAAGGACAGATAAAGAGCTTGTCAGATAAGAAAAAGCTAAAGGAGTCCATCACAACTAGACCAGTATTACAAGAAGTATTAAAGGGACTTCTTTAAGGAGAAGAAAGTGTGGTGGGGGTGGGGGAGGTGGGGAGAACATATATAAGAATAATAAAATGCCAATAGCTATTCATATATATCTATCAGTAATCGATTTTAAATGTAAATGGACTAAATTCTCCAATCAAAAGACATAGGGTAGCTGAACAGATAATAAAACAAGACCCATACATATGCTGTCTACAAGAGATCTACTTCAGATCAAAAGACACATGTAGACTAAAAGTAAAGGGATGGAAAAAAATATTTCATGCATACGGAAGCAAACAAAAAAAAACACTGGGGTAGCAATACTTATACCAGACAATGTAGACTTTGAAACAAAGGCTATAGTAAGAGACAAATAAGGACATTTCATAATGATAAAGGGATCAATCCAACAAAAAAAACCCTTGTAAACATGCATCCAACATAGGAGCACCTAAATATATAAAGCAAATATTGACTGACATAAAGGAAGAGATCAACATAACACAATCATAACAGGGGACTTTAACACCAATGGACAGATTTTCCAGACAGAAAATCAACATGGAAACAGAGACCTTAAATGACACACTAAACCAGATGGATTTAATTGATATTTTTAGAATATTTCACCCAAAGCAGCAGACTATGCTTTGTTTTCAAGTGCACATAGAACATTTTTCCAAAATAGACCATATATTAGGCCACAAGTCACAATAAATTTAAGAAGATTGAAATCATATCACACATCTTCTTTGACCATGATGGTGTGATACTAAAAATCAATTACAACAGAAAAACTGAAAAATACGCAAACACATGGAGTCTAAATAACATGCTACTAAATAATGAATGGGTCAACAATGAGATCAAGGAAAATAATCAAGGTACCTTGAGACAAACAAAAATGAAAACACCATGACTCAAAACTATGGGACACAGCAAAAGCAGTCCTAAGAGAGAAATTCATAGCAATGCAGGCCTGCCTAAAGAAACAAGAAAAATCTCAAACAATCTGACCTTGCACCTAAAAGAACTGGAAAAAGAACAACAAAGTCCAAAGTGAGTAGGAAGGAAGTAAAGAGAAGAGTGGAAATAACCATTATAGGGTCTAAAAAACAATAGATCAATGAAACATAAAGCTGGTTCCCAAAAGAGAGAGAGAGAGAGAGAGAGAGAGAGAGAGAGAGAGAGAGAGAGAGAGAGAGAGAGAGAGAGAACCCACATAAATAAAATGAGAAATGAAAGAGAAGTGACAACCGACACCACAGAAATACAAAGGATTATGAGAAAATATTACATACAATTATATGCCAACAAATTGGACAATCTGGAAGAAATTGATAAATTCCTAGAAACATAGTCTTCTGTGACTGTGTCAAGAAGAAACAGAAAATCTAAAACAATTGATTACTACTAATAAAATTGAATCATAAATCAAAAAACTCCCAACAGACAAAAGTCCTGGACTGTCTGGATTCACAGGTGAATTTTAACAAGTATTCAAAGAAGATTTAACACTTATCCTTCTCAATCTATTTCAAAAAATTCAAGAGGATGGAAAACTCCCAGGCATGAGGCCACCCTTATCCTGATTCCAAAACCAAACAAAAACATGACAAAAAAATAAGAGAAAATTTATGCTGATATCCCTGATTAATATAGATGCAAATATCCTCAACAAAATATTAGCAAACTGAATACAGCAATACATTAAAATGATCATACACCTTGCTGAAGTGGGATTTATTACTGGGATGCAAAGTTGGTTTAATATCCACAAGTCAACGTGATACACCACATAAATAAAATAAAGGATAAAAATCATATGATCATATTAATAGATTCATAAAAAGCATTTGACAAAATCCTGCATCCGTTTATGGTAAAAACTCTCAGCAAAGTGGGAATAGAGGGAATATAGCTCAACATAATGAAGGCCATTTATGACAAACCCACAGCTAACCTCATACTCAACCGGGAAAAGCTAAAAGTGTTCTTGTTAAGATGAGGAACAAGACAGTGTACACTGTCACCAGTTTTATGCAACTTAGTATTGGAAGTCCTAGCCACAGAAATCAGACAAGAAAAAGAATAAAAAGGCATCCAAATTGGAAAGGAAGAATTAAAACTGAGATTATTTGCAGATGACATGATACCAAATATAGAGAACTCTAAAGATCCCTCCCCCCCCAAAAAAAAACCTGTTAGATAAATGAATTCAGTAAAGTAGCACGATACAAAATTAATATTTAGAATCAGTTGCATTTTTGTTCACAAAGAGAAGTTAAGAAAACAATCCCATTTACAATTGCATAAAAAAGAAAATAAACCCTAACAATAAATTTCCCCAAGGAGGTAAAAGACACTGAAGAAAACTAAGTATAAGACACTGAAGAAAGAAACTGAAGAAGATACAAATAAATGGAAGCATATACCATGTTCATGGATAGGAATAATTAACATTGTCAAAATGTCCATACTACACAAAGCTATTTTTAGATTTAATGCAACCCCTATCAAAATACCAATGGCATTTTTCACAGAACTAGAACAAATAATCTTAAAATTTATATGGAACCAAAAAAGACCCCGAATAACCACAGCAATCTTGAGAAGGAAGAACAAAATTGGAGGTAACACTGCCTGATGTCAAACTATATTACAGGGCTATAGTAATCAATACAGGATGGTACAGGCATAAAAACAGCTCATAGATCAGTGGAACAGAATAGAGAGCCCAGAAATAAACCTGTGCTTATATGGTCATTTCATTTATGATAAAGGAGGCAAGAACATACAGTGGGGTAAAGACAGTCTCTTCAATAAATAGTGTTGGGAAAACTGGGCAGATACATGCAAGAAAATGAAACTGGTCCACCTTCCTTCACTACATATGAGAATAAACTCAAAATGGATTAAAGACTTACATGTAAGATCTGAAACCATAAAACTAGAAGAAAAAATAGGCAGGAAATTCTCTGACATTGTTAATGATATTTTTTACTGAAATGTCTCCTCAGGCAAGGAAAACGAAAGGAACAATAAACAAGTGGGGCTACATCAAAAAGTTTTTGCACAGCAAAGGAAACCGTCAACAAAACAAAAAGACATTCTACTGAATAGGAGAAGATATTTGCCAATGATACATCTGATAAGGGATTAATATCCATAATTTATAGAAAACTCATACAGCTCAACCCCCGCCAAACAAACAATCCAAGTAAGAAATGGGCAGGAGTTATCCAGCAAGGCTATCATTTAAAGTTGATGGAAAGATAAAGAGCTTCCCAGAAAAGAAAAAACTGAAAGAATTTATTACAACCAGGCCAGCATTGCAAGAAATACTAAAAGGACTTCTGTAAATAGAAGAAAGATGAAAACAATTTACTACAAATTTAAAAACGGCAATGACTATGTACCTATCAATAATCACTTTAAATGTAAACGGATTAAATGCTCCAATCAAGAGACATAGGGTGGCTGAGTGGATAAGGAAGCAAGACCCTTGTATATGCTGTATACAAGAGACTCATCTCAGATCAAAAGACACACACAGGCTGAAAGTGAAAGGTTGGAGTAAGATATTTCATGCAAATGGAAGTGAGACAAAAGCTGGAGTTGCAATACTTATATCTGACAAAATAGACTTTAAAATGAAGAACGTATTAAAAGACAAAGATGGGCACTATATAATAATAAAGGGATCAATCCGACAAGAGGACATAACCCTAGTAAACATCTATGCACCTAACATAGGCGCACCTAAATATATAAAACAGGTACTGATGGACATAAAGACAGAGATCAACAGCAACACTATCATAGTAGGGGACTTCAACACACCTCTGACAACAAGGGACAGGTCCTCCAGACAGAAAATCAATATGGAAACAACAGCCTTAAATGATACTTTGGAACAGTTGGATTTAATTGATATTTTCAGAGCATTTCACCCCAATGCTGCAAAATACACGTTCTTCTCAAGTGCACATGGAACATTTTCCAAGATAGATCATATGTTAGGACACAAAACAAGCCTTGATAAATTTAAGAAAATTGAAATCATACCAATTGTCTTCTCTGACCACAGTGCTATGAAATTAGAAATGAACTACAGGGAAAAAAAACCAGGAAGACACACCAATTCATGGAAGCTGAATAACATGTTACTAAATAATGAATGGGTCAAGCAGCAGATCAAAGAAGAAATCAAAAGATGTCTCGAGACAAATGAGAATGAGAACACGACGACCCAAAATCTATGGGATGCTGCGAAAGCAGTCCTAAGAGGGAAGTTCATAGCACTGCAGGCCTACCTAAAGAAACAAGAAACATCACTAATTGAGAGTTTATCTTCACACTTAAGGGATCTGGAAAAAGAACAGCAAAATAAGCCCAAAGGGAGCACAAGGAAGGAGATAATAAGGATCAGAGCAGAAATAAATGAAATAGAAACCAGAAAAACAATACAAAAGATCAGTGAATCCAAGAGCTGGTTCTTAGAGAAGATAAACAGAATTGACAAACCTTTAGCCAGACTCATTAAAAAAAGGAGAGAGAGGACCCAAATTAATAAAATCAGAAATGAAAGAGGAGAAGTGACAACAGACACTACAGAAATACAAAAAATTTTAAGAAATTACTATGAGCAACTATATGCCAACAAATTTGACAATCTGGAAGAAATGGACAATTTTCTCGAGGTGCACAACCTTCCAAGGCTAACTCAAGAAGAAACAGAAAGCCTGAACAGTCCGATTACCACCAGGGAAATTGAATCAGTAATCAGTAATCTCCCAACAAACAAAAGCCCTGGACCAGATGGCTTTACAGGTGAATTTTTCAAAACATTCAAAAAAGAATTATCACCTATTCTCCTCAAGCTCTTCCAAAAAATCCAGAAGGAAGGAAGACTCCCAAACACTTTTTACGAAGCCACTATCACCCTGATCCCAAAAGCAGACAAAGACACCACAAAAAAAGAAAACTGCAGGCCGATATCTCTAATGAACATAGATGCAAAAATTCTCAACAAAATATTAGCGAACAGAATTCAGCAATACATTAAAAAGATCATACACCATGATCAAGTGGGATTCATCCCTGGTATGCAGGGGTGGTTCAACATCCGCAAATCAATTAATGTGATACACCACATTAACAAAATGAAAAATAAAAATCACATGATCATATCAATAGATGCAGAAAAAGCATTTGATAAAATCCAGCAACCTTTTATGATAAAAACCCTTAAGAAAGTGGGAATAGAGGGATCATATCTTAACATAATAAAGGCCATATATGACAAACCCACATCTAACATCATACTCAATGGGGAAAAGCTAAAACCATTTCCCCTAAGATCAGGAACAATACAAGGTTGCCCACTTTCTCCACTTCTATTCAACATAGTGCTGGAAGTTCTAGCCACAGCAATCAGACAAGAGAAAGAAATAAAAGGCATCCAAATTGGTAAGGAGGAATTAAAATTATCACTATATGCAGATGATATGATACTATATATAGAGAACCCTAAAGACTCCACCAAGAAACTATTAGAATTGATAGATGAATTTAGTAAAGTAGCAGGATATAAAATTAATATTCGGAAATCAGTTGCATTTGTATATACCAATGATAAAATATCAGAAGGAGAAATTAAAAAAAACAATTCCATTTACAATTGCTCCAAAGACTATAAAATATCTGGGAATAAATCTAACCAAAGATGTAAAAGATCTGTACTCAGAAAATTATACGACACTGAAGAAAGAAATGAAAGAAGACATAAATAGATGGAAACACATTCCATGTTCATGGATAGGAAGAATTAATATAGTTAAAATGTCCATACTGCCTAAGGCAATATACATATTCAATGCAATTCCTATCAAACTACCAACGACGTTTTTCACAGAAATAGAACATATAATCCTGAAATTTATATGGGACCATAAAAGACCCCGGATAGCCTCAGCAATCTTGAGAAATAAGAACAAAGTGGGAGGTATAACGATACCTGATTTCAAACTATACTACAAGGCTACAGTAATCAAAACAGCATGGTACTGGCATAAAAATAGACACATAGATCAATGGAACAGAATAGAGAGTCCAGACGTAAATCCATGCCTATATGCCCATCTAATCTACGACAATGGAAGCAAGAATGTACGATGGGGTAAAGACAGTCTGTTCAATAAGTGCTGTTGGGAAACCTGGAGAGACACATGCAAGAAAATGAAGCTGGACCACCTCCTCACACCATATACAAAAATAAATTCAAAATGGCTTAAAGACTTAAATGTAAGATCTGAAACCATAAAATATCTTGAAGAAAATATAGGAAGAAACTTCGTGGACATTACCCGGAGTAAGATTTTCACTGATATATCCCCTCGCGCGAGGGAAATAAGAAAAAAAATAAACATGTGGGATTACATCAAACTAAAAAGTGTTTTCACAGCAAAGGAAACCATCAATAAAACAAAAAGGGATCCTACTGAATGGGAAAAGATATTTGCCAATGATATATCTGATAAGGGATTAATATCACGAATCTATAAAAAACTTACTCAACTCAACTCCAAAAAAACAAACAACCCAATTAAAAAATGGGCAGAGGACTTGAGGAGACATTTTTCTAAAAAGGACATACAGAAGGCAAGAAGACACATGAAGAAATGCTCAACCTCACTAACCATCAGAGAAATGCAAATAAAAACCACAATGAGATACCACCTCACCCCAGTCAAAATGGCTATCGTCAATAAATCAATAAACAACAAATGCTGGCGGGGATGTGGAGAAAAGGGAACGCTAGTGCACTGTTGGTGGGATTGCAGATTAGTGCAGCCACTATGGAAAACAATATGGAGGTATCTCAGGAATCTGAAAATAGAACTACCCTATGATCCAGTAATTCCACTCCTAGGCATCTACCCAGAGAAATCCAAAACTCCAATTCAAATATCTGTATGCACTCCTATGTTAATTGCAGCACTTTACACAATAGCCAAGATATGGAAACAACTGAAATGCCCATCGGTAGATGACTGCATTAAGAAGCTGTGGTACATTTATACAATGGAGTATTACGCAGTCATAAAGAAAAAAGAAATCTTATCATTTGCAACAGCATGGATGGATCTAGAGAACATTATGTTAAGTGAAATAAGTCAGAAAGAGAAAGACAAGTACCATATGATCTCACTTATATGCGGAATCTAAAGAAAAGAATATGTGTATGAACTAATCAGAAACAGTTTTGGGGACACAAAAAACCGAGAGTTGTTAGATGGGCAGGGGCGAGGGGGTTGGGGATGGGGAGAAGGGTGAAGGGATTGGGGGGCGGCTGGTGACCACAGGATGGCCTCAGGGTTTTTTGAGAATTACTTTGGGGAAATTATTCAATAGTGTTTGGGGATTTTGTTGGGTGTCCGATGGATATGTGTCCTGTTTGGGAGACCACCTCAGGGATGCTGTGGATGCCTGGTCATGGCATTGTATACCAGAGGCTGGACATTAATGAATGCCAACTATAATTTTATGTGTATAATGTGATGGCTCGGTGTGAGGTCGGGGTGGTGGTGGATGGGGGGAGGGAGGTTCACGGTGTGAGGGATGTAAAAAAAAATAAAATAAAATAAAACTAAAAAAAAAAAAAAAAAGAAATGGGCAGGAAACCTGAACAGACATTTCTTCAAAGGAGGCATGCGCATGGCTCATAGAAATGTGAAAAGATGCTCAATGTCACTAATCATCAGATAAATGTAAATTAAAACCACAATCAGATATCACCTTACAGCTGTCAGGATAGCTATCATCAATAAATCAACAAACAAGAAGTGTTGGTGAGGATGCGGAGAGAAGGGAACCCTCGTACACTGCTGGTGTGATTGCAAATTGGTGCAGCCACTATGGAAAACAATTTGCAGGTTCCTCAAAAAAATAAGAATATAACTACCTTAGGACCCAGAAATTCCCCTTCTGGGTATTTATCTGAAGAAATCCAACACAGTAATTTGAAAAAATATATGCATCCCTGTGTTCATTGCAGCACTATTTATAATAGCCAAGATATGGAAGTAACTCAAATGCCCATCAATAGATGATTGGGTAAAGAAATGGTGTATATATTTCATATATACAATGGAATATTATGGTTTATATGGAACGGTATATATATTCCATGTATACAATGGAATATTATATACAATTATGTAATATTATACATTATATACAAATGGTCTATATATTCCATATGTACATGTATATATAACACATATACATGTACATATATGTATACATTATATACAAATGGTGTATATATTGCATATATACAATGGAATATTACTCTGCCATAAAAAGAATGAAATCTTGCCATTTGTGACAACATGGATGGATCTAGAGGGGATTATGCTAAGTGAAATAATTCAGAAAGAGAAAGACAAATACTGTATGATCTCACTTGTATGTGGAATCTAAAGAACAAAATAAAGAAACAAAATAGAAACAGATTCATAGATAAAAAGAAACTGATGATTGTCAGAGGGGAGGGGTTTGGGGCAGGGTTAAAAAGGTGAAAGCATTAAGAAGCACAAATTGGTAGTTAAAAAATAGGGGGAGTAAGGTAAAACATGGAGAATATAGTCAGTAATGTTGCAACAACTATGTGTAGTGCTAGGTGTGTACTAGACTGACTAATTGGAGGGAATCAGTAAATAAATTATATAAATATCTAACCACTATGCTGTGCATCTAAAACTAATATAAAATAATACTGAATGTTAACTGTCACTGAAAAAAAAAAGTTTCCTGCCCTCAAGGAGTTTTTTGGCTGCTATTTGGATGGTGGAGTGGCTGGAAAAAATGATAAAGCATTTATGCATTTTTCTTGGTTTATTGTCTTGGGCGTTTCAGAAGCATGTGGCAAACAGTAACAGTAATGTTGGGTGCATCTTGATGTGGATGTAAATTATCTGTGGGTTGGTTGCTCATATTATTCCCGGGTGTGTTTTGTGCATATTTGTGATTATGTAAACTATGTTTTATTCCTGTTGCTTTCTCCAGCTTATTTAGATGATCATATAACTTGAGATAACTATAGGTCAGGGATACTTTAGTTATGAAATCTTTTTAGCATGTAGCAATATTCTAGACATTCTTCAGTCTTTAGGCTCTGGGATACCATTTGCAAAAATATCTATACATTTGAGAAGGAGAGAGGGCACTATTGGGGTCAGTTTTCTTTTTCTTTCTTTTTTTAATAAATTTCATTGGGGAATATTGGGGAACGAACGGTGTGTTTCTCCAGGGCTTATCAGCTCCAAGTCGTTGTCCTTCAATCTAGTTGTGGAGGGTACAACTCAGCTCTAAGTCCAGTTGCCATTTTCAATCTTTAGTTGCAGGGGCGCAGCCCACTTTGAACTGGCAACCTTGTTGTTGAGCGTTTGTGCTCTAACCAACTGAGCCATCCAGCCGCCCCTTGGGAAGCTCAGCGGCAGCTTGTTGTCTTCAAACTAGTTGTGGAAGGTGCAGTTCACTGGCCCATGTGGCAATCAAACCGGCAACCCTGTTGTTCAGAGAACGCGCTTTAACCCACTGAGCCATCTGGCCGCCCTAGGGTCAGTTTCTTTATGCCCAGTTCTCCAAAATTTATAACGGAAATGTTGAAAACCTTTAAAAATGTTGCCACCACGTGAAGAAATTGAAGGATAAGAGAGCCACACAATTGATTGAATATCATGAAGCATGGAAGGTGGAGATTTTTTTTTTTCTGCTTTCTCCATCTGATTTGGCAGCATTGTTTTCTGGTTATTGCACGGAGGATTTGTTTTGCAGTAAATGAGGCAGCAATAAGCTGCCTTCTACTTTGTGTGAGAACAACAGTCCTGATACAAGTTTATTCATTTTCTACCTCTTTACTTGTTCCTTGGTAATTCTGGGATACAAAGGACACTGAAGAGAGAATTGGGATCTTTCCAATCCATGGGATACTCAGGAATGGGGTGATCGCTGAGGCAGTGTGGACTCCAGAAGACCAGTTCTGGGTGTTGGTGAGGATGCTCCTGAGACAGGAGTGCTTGGTTTGGGGGCTGAGGCACCCCATCAGAGAAATACTGTGAACCTTCAATGTTGAATTCTTAACTTTTAAGGCAGACATATGATGAAAACATAAACCTGAAATCACTAGTTTAGATCTTGGCAAAGTTACAACTTTTCTTACAATCTTTGAAGAATTGGGTGATGGGTTGGCATTCCTTGTAATTCAGTTTTACATCTCTATGGCCTCTGTAGAATTAATTCAGTTTTCCGTTTTTGGAAAACTGGTTTTTTTTTGTGGACATATTAATTTTGTGGAGGGGGTAAAGGGAGAAGACACAATATTTCTAGGTTACTGCTGGGAAGCTTTTGCTTGTAGACAAACTAGCTGATCTCGTGTTAGTGTATGTGTTTGTGTTTTCTCTAAGTCAGTGGTAGTTTGACTGATTATTTTATGGCTTCTGTTTCCCTTCTACCATCTCTTAACAGATGCTGAAATTATTCAATTAAATTTAGATGCATGAAGAGAATACCTACTCTTGTAGAAGTTATGCAGATGTATCCAAATTATATGCAAATGAGCTGGCTGGGCTGGAAGAGTGCATTACACCAGCATTTCATTGCCATCACAGAAGAAACGTGGGAGTCCAGTTATCTTATGGTTCATTTTTGGATGAAATTATAACTTTAGGATACTTTTTCTTTTAAAAAGTCTGACTGCCTCACTAAATTAGTCTTGGATGAATTTCATCTTCTTCGTTTTTTAACATTGCATGTGAATTTTCAGGTGTCAGCATTACCTCTTTAGTCATTGTCACCTTTGTTGAACATCCTTTGAAGCTACTTTTAAAACTTACCTTTAAACTTTTTTTTTTATTATTGCATTTTACCTTGCTTTAAGTCCCAGAAAATCATATGTTAATGACACTGTCTGAGCTAGGACTATCCTCTTTAGGGATCTCATAGGAGTCAGGATCACAGGCTTGTATGGGCTGGAGCAGTTTTTTTAGCAGAAGTTCAGTGGTAGCTCTCTCTAAATTCATGCTGAATTATTTCTGAGGTTAGGGTGACAGATTTGTTCTAGTGGTTATCCTTTGAATCTCTAGCTATTTAAGTTTAATCCTATAAAGTAAGCTGAGAAATGTACATGTTAAATGCTAGTTTCTACCTATGATGAAAGGGCTGATGATGGTCAAGGCGACTGTCACTTTGAGGCTGTAGGCTAGGAGCACATCAGAAGGACCTGACCAGAAATGGCTTAAATAAGACATAATTATGATAAACGGTCTCTTCTTAAAAAGGCTTAAATCAATCTGAATACTTAGCAAGAGAGTTTTGTCATTGAAAGGATGAGGTCTGTTATAGTTTAAAACTGTTATTAACAAGAGATCAAGTTATATAATTTTCTTTAGAACTGAAGGGGACCAAGGCTATCACATATATTCAAAAACCTCAATTACAAGTGAGGAACTAGAAGTCAGAGAGGTAAAGTGACTCTTTGAAGGTCAGACCCTGAGTGAGTGATGGAGTGAGCCTTGAAGTGAGAGCAGTTTACTGCAGCCTGTGCTTTTTTGAGACCCTGTCATGCATTGGAGGATGTGGGTGAAGGATGTCATAAGGCATCCTTGTGCTTTACATGCTAGTTTGAATGGTTGCTAGGTAAATCATGTTACATACTTTTTACGTCATGTTACGTCACAGCCTTCCTTCTTGTTTGACTGCCAGGCCATTGTTGGAATAGTAAAAAATGTTTATCTTTTTAATTTGGTCTAATATGAATAGCTGAGAGGTTGTTAGTAGAAGAACTGGGAAATTATCAGTATTAACAATGGACATAAAATTGAATTCGGTCAGATTTTTTCATTAGTCCTTAGAAAATGCTCAGGAACGAAGACAGCTTTGGTGACTGACCGGTCAGGTTTTAGAGACATGTGTAATTATTTTGTAGTAGTCAAGCACAATGAAAATCAAGCATTTAATTTGTAGGTAAACCCTTTTTTACCCTGAATTGAGTTGTGGCATCTTTGTTTGCAACTCAGGAATTAAACTAACAGCTTTTCTAAGGAAAGTTGCTTAAACAAAAGTATCAACAGTAGTGAGGCCCCTGCTGGCATCTGGACTTTGTAGAGAAGCTTGAGATATTTACTTTACTCTCTTGCTTGGAATTTTTCCTCATACAGGGACTTGCCCTCAACATACCAACATGTGTAACCTTGCATAATGTCCCCAACATCCTGGAATGCTGTGATGGACCTTGTGACTGGGGAAACCTGGAAATTTATTCTTCTGTAGAATCATTTATCAAACCACATATGCGGAGATCATTGTGCCTGAGCCTAAACAAGGGAAAACCAATAGTTCTTGCATTTGGAAGCCTGGGTATGGGCACAGGGTTTCCTTACCATTTCCCTACAAGTCAGACTGTAGTTGATATCACATAGGACTAATATTAAACATAGCTTCACATATTCAAATGGCTTTTATGAAGTTTAAACCTGTAGAAGAAGTAGAATGAATTTTAAAGGATCAATTGGCACCTTGAAATGTTTAGTATCATATATTTTTTTGTTTTGCTGGTGGTGGTCAGGTGACTTCCAAGTGGGAAGGTAACCTTTATGTTGTTATTTCAAATAATACATGTTTTTGAATACCTGGAACAAAACAAATGGCATAGCCACTGTTGCTTAAATACACAACATCCTATGAGGATGTGAGACCTCTCCAATAGAAGTAAATTATAATGTGTATTTTGATATGTGTGCTTTGAATGATTGTATGAAAAGTTTTATTTGATGTTTGTGTGAGAGATTGAGTACTGTACACTGACAAAGGCAGAAATCATAAATTCGGAGTTTTAGAACTCAAGTAACTGTGTAGATCATTGATTCCTTCTTTTGCCTTGTACAAAGAGGAAAAGCTAAATCCTGGAGAGTTTCAGGGACTTTTGCAGGACCATATAGTCAGCCAGTCATAGAGATAGGAGCAGCCTTTCCAGTTTAGAGCTCTTTGTGTTCTGTTAGGATGTCCCTACTGTTCATTCCCACAAAGATTGTGTGGCGTTATGCTAAGATGAAAGAAGGCAGAAATAGAAGGCAGTGGATTACTTCTAATTTAGTAAGAGGTGATCTAAAAATGAAACTTTTAGAATTCTTAAATGTAAGCTTGCATTAAGTAGGTAAAGGGAACTCTGGAAAGACTTGTGCCAGCAATTCCAGAAGTGACCAGGATCAATCACATGGCCCCTTTTAACCATGTGGGGCCAGTGGTCTTCACTTTTCATGTGCCTGTCAGTGAATGGTGCCGATGATGGACAAGCCCCATTTTGTTTTCTTAAGAAATTATAATAGAACTAATGGAAAATACCCTTTCAGTGATATACATGAAGTTTTGATTTATAAAAAACATTTTATTATTTAATATTTTAAAATGTATTTTAAATATTAAATGCAAGAAAATTTAATAACAAAGAAAAGGGCAAAAGTCACCCATGGTTTCATTATTTCAACAGTTATTTTCTTTTCTGTGCATTTGTTTTCAGTCTTTTAATATTTAAACAAAAATTTAAATATGTTCTTTCTTAAGGTCATTATCACATGGCTATGTGAAAAGTTCATGATCTTTGGAGGCAGACCTGGGTTTGATTTTTGGGCCTACCATTTACTAGTTATGTGACCTTGGACAGTTCCTGTACTTCTCAGCATTTCAGTTTCTTCATCTGCAAAATGAAATAATACCTTAAACTCACAAAGGATTCTTGTAGAGTTGGCTTTTTGTGGCCTTTCATGATACAATATTCACGTTTAATATTCTCGTGGGCATTTGTTTTTCATTTTGTTGCATGGTCTGAAAGGAAAGTACCACCTGCTTTGATAAGGGAAGTCTCCAGTCCCCCATGGAGAATGTTCATAGGAGAGTGTTGGAACCAAGAGACCTTGAGGGTCTCTATATTTTGGAGGAGATTTTGCTTTGCTAAGCCACAGGTGGAAGGGAAGGGGAAAACGGTGGTGCTGCACCCTTTGGTGTTTTCTGGCCCAGGAGATGTCGCATAGTCCTTTCTCTAGTGTCCTGTAGAGGACTGGGACAATTCAAAACTCTTTATGGGAGCTCCCTGGTAAGCTCAGGGATCAGATTGAAGGAAAGTACCTGTTCCAGTTATTGAAACTTTGTTTCCTAAACTCCAGAGCCATGATATTGGTGCTTGAATTTCAAGTCTAATGTAGACTCTATTGGGTCTGTTGTATCTAGGATGATGGACAGGTCTTTCTTTGATTGTTTAAACCAGAAGGCATATGGACTAGGGCTAAGATTTGGACTAAAGCTGGAAGTAGAGTGGGACCTGTCCTATCTGTAGGTGTTGACAAGGAGGGCTCCTGTGAGCAGGTATGTAGCGGCCACACGGGGCACCTTGGTATGAGAGGCCCAGCATAACCATGGAGGAGCCAGGTGGCTGTGGAGGGACAACCTCCCTTCCACTGTTCAAGGGCAGGGCTCTGGTCCCAGGGTGAGATAGTGTAAGAGTGAGGGGGTGGTTAGCTTTTAAAAACAGCAGAGGACCCCGGCATTTATCAATAGGAAGTTGGTATCCTGTAGAATCTGGTAGAAATTCACTGGCATAAGGGGCCAGGGAGCTTGGGTAAAAATGTACTTAGATCAGAACAGCTCCGGGACCCTGCTCGTGGGGTCTGGTCAGCATTGACAGTACTTGCTGCTGAGCACCTGGGTTGCAGCAGTCTAGTTTAAACCCATCCTGCTTCATCTTGGGATTGTTATGAGACTTGGACAGGTAGAGACACCAGTGGGCCCCACTGTCACACTCTGGGAAAGCAAAAGTTGGTAAGTCATGTATAGTGTGATCATATCGGCTTGTCCAAAATTATTCCAGTCTTGAAATTCTGGGGAAACATCCATGGGATGCTTTCATCATTCCCTCTAAAATTCTAGGATGGAGTGCTTGAAGTGATGATTTCATGTAGTATGTAGGCATTTTAAGTGACATTCGTAGTTTAAAAGAGTGAAGATCATTTTGATGAACCAGCCCCAGCTAGTGTAGAAACAGCAGAGCAGTGTTCACGTCAGCTGCGCCACAATGCTGTGGATGGTAGCAATGTGAGAGTGACCTGCGGAAGGTTAATGCTAGGCCAGACTCTCTGGAAATTAACACATTTTAATAGAAGTGTGGAACATTTCAAGTTTATGGTGAGCCTGTTTGATATCTCAGAACAAAAACATTTTAAAACCTTTCTTTAAAGTTTTTTTTTGGAATACCTGCCTTTTTCCTCACAACATCAAGGTGAGTGGTTAACACCCTGCCCCCTCCCCCCACATCTCCCTCCCTGGAACCTTCATCTTCAGAGGAAGTGCTGGGACTAGACCACTCTAGAGTCAGTTCTGGATCCGGATTAAAGCCTTCTGTGATACAATTTTTAATTTTTAGTGGGGAGACTCGACCGGCGTGACAATGACAAGTGAATTTCAGGAAGACTTTCAGACTTGTGACTTCCATACGGATACTGTTGGTAATGTCTATATTGGTGGTGAAGGGTATTTTAGGGTCCCCATGTATGGGTGTAGAAACAAAGGGGAGTCCAGAGCCGCTGGACTCCTGGAGGATATTGTCCCCTTCAGGAAAGGGGGCAATTGAAAGGCTTACCTACCTGTGTTCATGTGGTGCCTCCACAGATCAACCTCTTGGTAAAGTTGCTGGCTCTGTCTGATGAGAGAATGCCTGCACTTGAGAGAATGTACTGGAAATAGGAACAGCTGGTCACAGCCCATCTGGCTCTACCCAGTGCCTCGCAATTTTTGGCTCCTGAGGAATTCTGCCCTCCCCTGTTTTGTGTGGCTTCTGGTCCTTGCTTATCTCTGGAGAGGCATGGTTTTAAGACCCAGCAAGTGTTTTCTTACAGGTGGGGCTTGGCGAGGGCTCAGAGGGGAGTCTGTAGCTTCTCTTCCCATGCTTCCACCCATCTCTGCTTGATCAACCTCTGGATGCAGAATGGATGGTTGTGGTGGTAACCTGAGCCCTTTTGGGGTGCCAAGGAATGAGAGGGGCAAGCTCTGCCCCGATGGCCTTTTGTCCTAATACATAGTGTCCTTTGAGTCAGCCACTATTTCCTTCCCAAGGGAGGTCTGTGATGGGGGGACTGGTGCCCATACTATATTGCTTCCTCCTGAGGTAAACTCCCCCTAGGCCATCTCCACCCAGTGGAGATGCCTGTTTATTTTTTGGACGGGTATATGAGAATTGGCCATGGAATGAAAACTTGAGTGACAGCAGGATGAGGGAATTTGGTATCATTATTTCATCTTTGTATTATCAACCACCTTACCCAAGAATTCCTTGTTTGTATTAATACTAAATAGGATTGTTCAAGTGGGCAGAGGGAATGCAGCATGTTTTATTTTAATGAGGGATCGAGGCTGCTGCTGGCTTCTCTTTGGAGACCTCTGTTTGATCTTACATTTCTAAGGCTGAGCACCTCTTATGATCAGAGATGGAGTGTGGCAAGGAAGAAAGTATGGTGAACTGGAAGCTGGCAACTAGTTCAACTCTGAAACCAGTTGATAACAAGCTGCATGACTTTGAGTAGCTCACCTCTTAGACTCTCAGAATCCTCAGCACCTGGATAAATGTGCGTCTTTTCCATTTTTATATCCTCAGCACCCAGCATGTGCCCAGCTGGAATAGGTGCTCAGCAAATGTTTGCCCAGATGGGCCCAGAGCCTAGCCCAGTGTGTTCAGGGGAATGCTGGTCTTAGGAGGTGGGCAAAAGAAAAGATTCTCCAGTCAACTAAGTTTATAAATGCTGCCTGTTTTGTCACTTTCTTGGAAATTCTTAGTGTACTTTTAGCATATGAGAGGCCCTGAGAAGTCCTGCAGTGAGGAAAACCTTAGTGTTGTTAAACCCACCATTGCCTAAACTTACTTGATTCAGGAACACTCTTTTCCTACAGCTCTATTAAGCCTGGAGGAACTTTTGCTGAGCCAGATGACCTTGAAGGAGACTTCCAGCTGGAATATTTTAGAACTTGAGAGCAGGGGTAGAAGGATGGGACACATTTAAAGGGATAATGAGGTAATGATAGAAGGTTGAGATTTGGGGCAAGCACGTGCGTGCTTGCGTGCATGTGTGTGTTTAGACTCAAACTTCAGATCCTGAAATTAAACCCTGTAGGTCATGCTCTGCATCCACAGTACAAACAGGAAACTTGGGTGAGGTATTTATTTTTTGAGCTGAACTTCCACATGCAGAGAGAGGTGCTCATTTTGTCCTTTGGGAACCAGGGGCAGTGACATGAAATGACCATCTTTCTGTCGTGCTCATGCACTTTCTCCTGTTTTTCTCTCTAGCAGATTGTAAGTTTCTTGAAGGTAGGATTCTACTCTAAACTCTGTAAGACTCTCTGGGCACTATTGCTGGTCATTCACCTACCATGGAATAAGTGAAGGTGCTAAAGACATTGTATAGAGATTTGGTTTCCTCTGTTACCTTTCTCCATAAGGTATGAGATGGGCACCACTAAGAGGGCAAGCAGGAGAGTCCCCCATCCATCAGCCACAGTGAGTGGGTTTGTGATGCTGGTGGACTTTCCCAGTGATAGCTGGCAGCTTTCCCCTGCCTGCCCACTGCTATCTCTGGGGACCCATGTCTCAGCCCCCAAAGTTTCCCTCCACCAACTTTTGCTCCCTGATAAGTACATATAAATGTGATTATGTTTAGAAGCTGAAGCATTTGAATAAATCAGATGCTTTTGCCCAACCCTAGAATAAATGCTGTAGTTATTTTAACAACAACAACAAAGTTCTGCAGTCTTCAGCTATTTCTGGGTGTAGACTGGTAATTAGCATGCCATTTGTAATTCATTGCTGTCTCCAGCTGTTTGTTTCCTTGTTCCAATGCAGCCCAGTTTGAGAGACTGGGTTTATTTCATTTCAGAAATATGATTTTGTGGAGACCTCTAAAATACCATAATGAGATTAATGGTTTTCTGTACCTAAAGTTTGCCAAATCTGGTGTTTGTAGCTCAGTTATTAGTTTTCAGCAGCTCTGTCCAGGGGAGTAACAGCTTGATAGGATGGTATTTAGTTTCCAAGAAAACTGTTAAAAGCAACTGCTTCAAGAAGGATTGATGCTACCTGAGGAAAGTGATATTTCAGGAGAAGAACAGATAATTTTGGGATAGGATAAGGAGGCTTACATTCTTTTATCTGTTTTGGTGTTATTCATAGGAAATACTTCATATTTTTAGTTTATATATTTACTGATGTGCATGGTGGCCAAATGCAGATGAGTGCCTTTCAGGGATCCGTGCTGCTGGAATGAAAGGAAAATGTTTGCAGTGGTTCCTGTAATGGGGCAAGAAGGTGAGAGGTTCCTGAAGGCCTCCTGTGGTCTCTCAGGCAGGACTTCATGCTTGCTCTCCAGCTGCGGAGGAAAAAGAGGAAAATATGCAGTTACTGTTTCTGTTTTGGAGTGCTGAGACCTGCTGCTGGCTGTAAAACGAGAACCTGGCCATGGTCCAAAAGGAAAGCTTTTGGTTCCTTCTTTTTAGAAAGATTTATTGGGGGTAGTCTTTAATGAATAGACTGATTCTCTAGATTTCTCCAGCAATGTGGGTCTCTCTCTCTCTCTGGCTGCTCGGTTGACCCTGGAGTTGCCAACAGTAAAGGCATAAGGCGAGTGGGAGTACAGCATAACGAGGGCATGTGTTAGACTGCACATCATACAGGGTCTTCATGCCTGGCTGGCTGTCTTGGGGTTACCCATGGGTCTTCTCATGTCCACTGAGGGGGAAATGGGTAAACTTTATCCTCTGAGGACTTAGCTTTTGGTGAATGAAAGTTGTTTTATGCATGAGCTATATCTTTCCACGCATATCTGCCTGCCCCTCACTCCCTACGAAGCTACAAAGAGGAAGGAAGCTAAACAAAAAGCCAAACAAAATAAAAGTCTCCTGTGAATGGGAAGCATATGTATTGTTCTGTGGATCTCTTGATAAAACAGCTTAGATAGATGAGCACAAGATTCTGATAGTAAAAGAATTAAAGTGGTCTTAATTGCTCCAGAAGATATGACAATAAGAACTAACGTAAATTGTAAGAGGCCAAGGAGTCGTACAAAATTATGGTCTTAAGTTTTGTTAGTACAGTGTATTACGCAGTGCAGACCAGGCAAAGCCATTTACGGAAATGTTTAGGTAAAAGTAAACAGCTGGAAGGATTTGAGTACAGCTCTGTACTGTGTGAGGCTTTCCTGCTCAGCTCCAGTCTTGGTCGATGTTGCCCAAGGCACTGGACCTTAGATATCTATGGAGGTTTGGCACAGTACATGCTGTGGGTCAGACCAGCTGGAAAAGTGCTAGAGGAGAGGCTAGGAAAGGTGGTTGACTTTCAGATTCCCCCTTTCTAATGAGATCAACCAGCTATTCTCATTTGATTAACCCAAGAGGTTACCCTGAAAAAGTAAAGCCCTTTCAGGTTTACCTACCGTTGTGCAAGTTTAGGAAAATGGATTCCATCTGTTTTAGTTTCAAATTATGATATTTAAGAATACTTTTCTGAAACTCCTTGTCATAGAAACAGACTTGAGGATGAGGGATTGGTAAACCAAGTACTGTGAGGGAGGGCATATTAAGGATCCCTTGAGGATTGGGAGGAGTGATCACTGTCGGACACAAAAGAATTGTCTGAGGACGGTGGACTCAGTCTTCTTATGCTGATGTGGAGTCTTGTATGAAAGACAGCTATCATGTCATGTTTAAAAAATTATTGTTTTTTTTTTTTGATTAGGTAACATTATCACATGGTTCAAAAATAAAATCAATTTTCGAAAGGTATTCATTTAAAAGTCTACCTCTGTCTATTTTGTCCCTGCCCTTGTCTCCGCAATCACTGTAGTTTCTTATGTATATTTCTAGTTTCCTTATGCATTTGTAAATATATTTGAAAATATATTATCCATCACAATTCTCTGTTTATCCAAAAGCTGTCATACCTATTTTCCTGCACCTTGCTTTTCGTGTTTAATGTCTTGGAGATCCTTCCACATTAGCATGTAGAAAGTTTCCTTCCTCTTTCTCCCTTTCCCTTTCTTCCCTGCCCCTCATGTTTACAGCTGTCTGGTGTCCCATTTAATAGCTGTGTCATAATTTATTAAACCAGTCCTCTATTGATAAGCATTTGACTTATTTTCAGATTTTACTTAGACATACAAAATACAAAGAGTGACATATTTCATTTCATTTTATTGTACTTAATTAGTTTGCAAACGTACCTTTAGGATAAGTTACCAGACTGAAATTGTTAAGTCAAAGAGTATATGGACTTGTAGTTTTGGTTGACTTTGCCAGGTCACCCTTCCTGAGGGTTGAAACAGCATACACTTCATCAGCTATGGATTTTACTACATCCTCAGCAATAGACCATGTTACCACAATTTAAGAGTTTACCAACCTTATAGGCAGAAAGTGGCATTTAAATGTAGTTTTAATTTCCATTTCTATTGTGAGTGAGGTTGTGCGTCTTTCATATGATTATAAGAGCCATTTGTTTTTGTGGATTGTTGCACTTTTTTTCTCTCATAGGTTTCTAGGAGCACTTTATGTATTAGGGAAGTAGACTTTGTGTTTAAACTTGCAGACACTGTTTGTAAGGTTTTGTCATTTGTCTTTTAACTTTGATTTTTACCAGGCTGAAGTTTTTGATGTTTATGTGGTTATATTTACCAGTCTTTCTTGTGGTTTCTGGATTTTGAGTCATAGTTAGGAAGGAATTTCTGACATGGCTGTCTAATCAGACTATTGTTTAGGACTAACTAGTTTTAGAGATTCTGTTGGTTTCTGTTTCCAAAACCCCAAAATAACATAGGTTATTCAGATTATATTTGCTTTTTGTTTCATGTGCTTTGCTTTTGTCTTCTCTTCTTGACTTTATTTAAAATAATAAGATATATTTGCTACGTGTTTCCATTTCCCATAATTGGAAAGATATTGTAAGTGCCACCCAAAGTGGAAAAATGAAGGGCATGCTCTCAGTGGGGCTGTACTTGGCCTTGGAGCTTATGAGTGACATGGCCTTGCCTTCCACGCACACCTTGGCATGGACCGTGGACTGTCATGGGAGAGACATTTCGCTTTGATGGGAAGTAGGATATGGCTTTGCGTGTTTCTCTGGAGCATCTCAGAATGCTGGTAATAAACACCCATTCAAGTGGCCTTGGGAATTCTTTAGTTGGATGAGGATTTGACCAAAGAAAATCAAATCCCAGGTTGTTTTCTATTCATTCTGGTTCCAATTACTCTTGGAAGTAATTTAGATGTGCCAAGCCTTTTATGTTGATTACTTACAATTCTATTTTTCTTTGCATGAGTCTATTGAGGACTTAGGGGTTGGTTCGTGGGGTGGAGTTCCATGGGACATAGCATCCCATCTCCTCTGGGCTCTACAGCACTCTTAATAATTATATATTAAAGATGTTAAAGACCTTAAGAAAAAGGTTGAGATGTTAAAGACCTTAAAAAAATTAAGGTCAGTTAGAAAACTGCTTAGATCTTGATCACGTAAAATAAGATCTTAACTATGATCCTTCTTTGTTGGTTATCAGGAGGCATGTCATTTAAGCAAATACAATGACAGAGCAAATGAAGGGTGATTTTTCAGCATTAGGCCTTGAATTCCTCCCATAGGATAGCCAAAACGAAATTCTGTACACAGTTGAGTCTTAGTTGTGTGGTTGATAGTTACACAGATATAGATGAGCAAGCCTGTGATTTATCCTCTGCTACTACTTTCTCCTCTTACTCCTTTCTTCCCACTATCCTTATTTAGCATTTGTCCACTGATCAGCACATTTAGGGAAAGTCAATAAAATTCAGGATGAACAATTTTACTGAGGACAGCACCCTAGGCAGCAGCAAATTTTAGGAGCTCAGTGGAGGAAGAAATGCCTGTAAGGCTGTTAGAGACCATTGAAGGTCAGAGTGAGACTGGGAGAGTAGAGTCTTGGTAACCATGGAGGGGGACAGTCAGGTGCTGTCAGCACATCAGATGTTTCTGAGAGGTCAAACAAGATTGGGAATGAATGATGCTTATTGAATTTGGAAATTAGGAGGACTTGGAGAGCTTTGCCAGAGCACTTTCAGAAGCCTGTCCGAAGGATAAAAAGTGAACATCCTGCTCAGTTTCATGAGTTCCTTCCTTACACACACTATTAAATGGAAAGGCTGATCCATGGGAGACCATTGTTTATTTCAAGAGCATTTATGCCATATGAACTACTCTATAAACTGTCACAAAGAGGTCCTTGTTGGATCCGCTGGTGTGATGTACAATTCCCATGTGACTTACCCCCAACCAGTTGCCAAACATGATATTTTAAAAAAATTGTTTCTATTTGAGATTTATCAGAATACCCAGAAGTAATTTGGTGTTGGTAGTCGGGGGTGGGAGGAATTATTGCCCTTCTCTGTGACTGAAGCCATGTGGCCTTCATTCTACAGGGTCCACGTTCTCCAAAGAATTCCATCACTGAACTTAACAACTATTGATAAAATGATAATGTGACCACTTAATGCTGCATCAGGACAAATCATAATGCTAGATAAATGCCCAAGATGGTAGTATTTGTGCGCTGCAGACTGACATTACCCACTTCTTTCATATCAGAACCAAGAGGGGAAATGCTGGTAGGCCTGCTTTGGCTTACAGGGGGACACAGAAGAGTAAGACTGTGTTTGCTCTAATAACCAAAAGAAAATATTACCCTTTTCATTGCCAGGGATCACTTCAGTTTTTTAATTTTTTTTTTTGCCATGACTATTCAGTTTGCTTACAGAGTTTACTATTCATTTGTTTTTTCGTTAATGCAACATTAATCCAACTAACATTTTGTGAACCTATGTGATATGTACAGTGTGGTGATAGATATCTTGGTAGAAAAAGATACATAGGTAGAAGGTCTTCTACCTCTACATAGGTAGAAGACAGTCTTTGCCATCAGAGATTTTACAGTCTGAGATGATCAGAGAGGCCATTGGCACTGGTGTGGAATGACCAGTAAATTCTCCCTGAGGGGAGGGTGGAGGAGGCAGCCTCAGCGGGCCATGCTCTTTTCTCATCCCCTGGACTCATTCATTCGGTCCTGACCTTAGTTCCTCACAATTGGGTCTGAGGTTTTCGGGTTTCATTTGCTGTTTCCATCTGGAATAACAGCTTCCAGGTGGGTTTTGATCGTCAGCTCAGTTTTGTGTTTTGGCTTTGGTTTGTATTATTAATAGTGGACAGTCGGAGAAACACTATTTTTTCAATTTTGATTAACATTTACTTTTGCTTATTCTTTTATTTTACTTGGGAAACTTTGCAGAATCAAACTTTTGTTAAGAAGATGGTTTGGTATGTTGGAAAGATGCAGGGTTTGGAACCAGAGAGATGTAAGTTCAAATTCCTATTTTACCCCTTAGCATTACTGTGCCTTAGACAAATTATTTAACTCACTGAGTCTCAGTTCTCTGCTGCCAAAATGGGGAGAACAATACCTATCTGGAGGGCTACTGTAAAGATAAAAACAAATTAAAAGCTATGACCGTTATTGGGGAAGGCAGAGGATCCATTTGACCTTTCCTATTTTATTTAATTTATTTTTATTTTTATTTTTTTATTTTTTTTTAATTGATTAGTTTCAGGTGTACAAGACAAGGTAATATTTAGACGTTCATCACTTATATCCCTCACACTGTGAACCCCCCTCCCCCCATCCACTATCCCTCCGACCTCACATTGAGCCATCATATTATATATATAAAATTATAGTTGGCATTCATTAATGTTTAGCTTCTGGTGTACAATGCCATGGTCAGGCATCCACAGTATCCCTGACGTGGTCTCCCAAATAGGACGCATGTCCATCGGATACCCAACAAAATCTTTACAACTTTATTGAATACGTTCCCCAAATTAATTTTCAAAAAACCCTGAGGTCATCTTGTGGTTACCAGCTGCTTCCTAATCCCTTCACCTTTCTCCTTATCCCCCCCCACCCCCCCGCCCATCTAACAACTCTTGGTTTTTTCTTTGTGTCCTCAAAACTGTTTCTGATTAGTTCATTCACATATTCTTTTCTTTAGATTCCACATATAAGTGAGATCATGTGGTACTTGTCTTTCTCTTTCTGACTTATTTCACTTAACATAATGTGACCTTTCCTATTTTAAATTACAAATTCATTCATCCATCCATCCATTTTTATTGTTGAGTCAATCAGAGTTTATTGGATGCTTGCTGTGTGCCAGGTCCTGTGATAGATGGGACACAAATACAAAAAAGATTTCATCGCACCCTCAAAGAACTACTCAGAGGACCAGCTTCAGTCTTGTCAGGGTGGGGCAACGGAGCCTGACACTTTGTCTATAGATCCATCTTTCATGTGAGAGAATACTCTTGTGTTCTGGTGGTAGCACTGGACACAAGTGGGTGGTGGGGGGCTGAGAGATTGGGGGTTACAAGAAGCTCTGATATCCATCAAGTCTTGACTTTCACCAGATCCTCAGGGACTATTATTCTCCCCTGCCATAGGTGGCACCACTTGCATTGCCCCACTTGCATTGCCCAGCAGAGGTGACCTTTACTCCAGTGTCATCCTCAGGAATGCACACCGCACTGAAAGTGTTCAGTTGGTTATTACAGTGTTCTTGGGAGATTTCAAAATAACCTGTATGGAGGTCTTCAAAAGCTGAGTGTGTTGAGCACTGTGACAACTGGCAATAACTTCAGCTTTCCTTGTCAACCTCTTTAGGGAAGGTAATAGATTAGCTTGGAAGTGGAGGAAATGCTCACAGGCCTGACCAGAAGGAGTCCTATATTTTCAGGTTGCTTTGGAAAAAAATCTCAAGTCAACCAGGCTGCCCTTGCCTAAGCTGGAAAATAAAAATTCATAGGAATAGCTATATACCTGAAGGAACTGTAGAAAAGCACCATTAAAAAATGAGTTCAAGGTTAAAGATAATACTGCATAATTTTCCTTTTACAATTATATGAATAAGATATTTTCAATAATCATAATTATCAGACCACAAGGGGAAATTCTTCCTAATTTTCAGTTGCATTGTATGTCTCTTACAAGACAGATTTTTCTGACTGTTAAAGCCTAGAAGTTAAAAAAAAAAGATGATAATAAAATAATATGAAAATAACACAAGGTTCCATTTGTGTGTGGGTTTTTACATGTTTCTTCTTTACCTTTGATCTTTTTACTGACTTTGTTAACAGGAGGGGTTTGATCTGCTTTGCATTCAGCTGTGGGACTTGATCTACACAAGTAAGGAGTTTTGATGATCAGGGCTAAAGGGGCCTTATGCTTCATAGAATTTTGGGGCAACTAGAAAGGATGTTATTTTGTCCATTTTTTGCTGTCTCTAGTCTTTGGAAGAAAGGACAAGCTTATAAAACTTATTTTGTCCTTATCTGTGCATAGACCTGTGTTAATCAGCCCGTGATGGTACAGCTAACCTGTTTGGGTTAGGATGCTAGCCTCTTCTGGCCTCAAGCAGAAACTGGAGTTAGTTACTAGCTCTGACTATTCCACTAATACATTTGCTCCCCGTAGCCTGGTAGCAGGCAGCAAACTGAGTGTCCCCATGCCTCAGTCACGTGGTGATAAAGGAGCAGACATGGGCTGCAAGTACCATTCAAACTTGCCCTTGAACCATTGTCTTCCTGTGGCAAAAGAGTACATACAACAAGTTCAGGGTTTTTTTGTTTTTTTTATCTCTATGGTGAACCTGATTTTTCCATGGTAAACAGTTGTTTAAAGTACTGCCTTCCTCAGCAGTCTTTCTCGCAGTGGGAACATGAAGTTAGTCTCCTTGGCACTCATGTGTGCATTTCATTTGAACAAGAACATTTTGCACCTGTTGATGTGCTGCTTTTTAATTGTTCACAGCTGTTTTCTTTGTTGATTTTTTTTTCTCTTTTCTTAAGCATACGGACTTTGTGGAGAGTGACAGTTTTTGTCTGTTTCTGCCTTTTCTCCCTTTACCTCATTCCAGTCTGGAGGGCCATGTTTGCAAATCAACCATGTGCAGGGGTGACCCTCTCTTCTCCTGCCTTGAGGGATATTTTAGTGCTTGGGTTAAGGAGAACCATTTCTTTTTGCAATTTTTATATTTTGGAAGTCAGAAAGGGAGGGAATCAGAAATCATTATTATTTTATTGTGAATTAGATGCTACCAAAAAATATATTTTCTTTCAAATCAGTCCATGCTTTAGTAATATCCCCTGAAAAAATTCAGCACAAAACCAGTGTTTTTAAAGTATATTTGTTCATTTAAATAATTTTTTATTTTTATTTTTCATTACAGTTGACATTGATATTATTAGTTCAGATGTACAATACAGTGATTAGACATTTATATAACTTGTGAAGTGCTTACCTTGATAAATCCAGTACCCATCTGACATCATGTGTAGTTATTACAATACTACTGATTATATTCCCCGTGTTGTAGTCTGCATCCTAATGACTATTTTCTAATTGTCAATTTGTACCTATTAATCTTCTGCCCTCCATCCCTCCCACCTGGCAACTGTCAAAATGCTCTCTGTATCTATGGGCTTGTTTCTCTTTAGATTGTTTAAACTGTTCTCTAGATTGCATATAGAAGTAAAATCACATGACATTTGTCTTTCTCTGACTTATTTCACTCAGCATAATACCTTCTAGGTCCATCTGTATTGTTGCAGACGGCAAGATTTCACTCTTTTTTTTAATGACTGGGTAATATCCCACTGTATGTATGTACCACTTCTTCTTTATCCATTCATATATTGATGGACACTTAGGTTGCTTCCAATCTTGGCAATAGTAAATAATGCTTCAATGAACATACGGATGCATATGTACTTTGAAGTAGTTTTTTTGGTTTCTTTGTATAAATACCCAGAAGTGGGATCACTGGGTCCTCCTTTGTCTCTTGTTATAGCCTTTGTTTTTTTTTTAAGTCTATTTTGTCTGGTATAAGTATTGCTACCCCAGATTTTTTTTTTTTCATTTCCAGTTTCATGAAATATCTTTTTCCATCCATTTACTTTCAGTCTGTGTGTGTGTCTTTTGATCTGAAGTGAGTCTCTTCTTGGCAGCATATGTAAGGGTCTGTTTTTCTTATCCATTCAGCCACCCTATGACTTTTTCTTTCTTTTTTTTTTTTTTTACTGATTTATGTCATTCATTTTTGAATTAATACATCTCCAATTTTCAGGATCGACCTCACACATTGGGAAGTGTCCACTTCCCTGGCCTTATATTAAAAAGTTACAAGGATAGTAGAAGATGTGGGGTTATAACATTTCATCTTAGAATTTGTGGAGGAGGAAGGCCAAGTCCAGATGCACCTTTCAAATACAAAGATGAGTCAAAACAGACATACAATTATTGTACCTATAATATAGAATACATACAGTTACAAATAATGAAGAATAAGGGAAAGCAAAATTAGGTGTGTGTTTCTTGGACTGAGCAAATGAACAGAAATGATAAGAAGCACATGAGATGAGTACAAAAAAAAAACAACAACAAAAAACACCCTATGTCTTTTGATTTGAGCACTTAATCTAGTTACATTGAAAATAATTCTTGCTAGATATGTAGTTATTACCATTTTTTAATATTTTTTCTTTTTTTAATTAATTAGATTTATTGGGGTGACAATTGTTAGTAAATTTACATAGATTTCAGGTGTACAATTCTGTATTATATCATCTATAAATCCCATTGTGTGTTCACCACCCAGAGTCAGTTCTCCTTCCATCACCATATATTTGATCCCCCTTACCCTCATCACCCACCCCCCACCCCCTTACCCTCTGGTAACCACTAAATTACTGTGTGTGTCTATGAGTTTTTGTTTCTCATTTGTTTGTCTTGTTCTTTTTGTATTTTTTTTGTTTTTTTTTTTAAATTAATTTTATTGGGGTGACAATTGTTAGTAAATTTACATAGATTTCAGGTGTACAATTCTGTATTACATCGTCTATAAATCCCATTGTGTGTTCACCACCCAGAGTCAGTTCTCCTTCCATCACCATATATTTGATCCCCTTTACCCTCATCACCCACCCCCCACCCCCTTACCCTCTGGTAACCACTAAATTATTGTCTGTGTCTATGGGTTTTTGTTTCTCATTTGTTTGTCTTGTTCTTTTTGGTTTATATACCACATGTCAGTGAAATCATAGGGTTCTCTGCTTTTTCTGTCTGACTTATTTCACTTAGCATTATTCTCTCAAGATACATCCATGTTGTCACAAATGTTCCTATATCATCTTTCCTTAACGCCAAATAGTATTCCATTTTGTATACATACCACAACTTCTTTATCCATTCATCTATCGAAGGACATTTTGGTTGTTTCCATGTCTTGGCCACCGTAAACAAAGCTGCAATGAACATTGGCGTACACGCGTCTCTATAGAGAAATGCTTTCAGATTTTTTGGGTAGATACCCAGGAGAGCGATTGCTGGGTCATATGGTAATTCTATTTGTAATTTCTTGAGGGACCTCAACACTGCCTTCCATAGCGGCTGCACCAGTCTGCATTCCCACCAACATTGTATGAGAGTTCCTTTTTCTCCACAGCCTCTCCAACACTTGTTACTATTTGTCTTGTTGATGAAAGCCATTCTGACTGGGGTGAGGTGATATCTCATTGTGGTTTTCATTTGCATTTCTCTGATGATTAGCCATGTTGAGCATTTTTTCATATGTCTATTTGCCATTTGTATATCCTCTTTGGAGAAATGTCTCTTCAGGTCCTCTGTCCATTTTTCAATTGGTTTTTTGTTTTTTTGTTGTTGAGTTTCATGAGTTCCTTGTATATTTTGGATATTAGGCCCTTATCAGAGGCACTGCTTGCGAAAATCTTCTCCCATTCAGTTGGTTGCCTCATTATTTTGTCAATAGTTTCTTTTGCTGTGCAGAAGCTTTTCAGTTTCATATAATCCCATTTGTTTATTTTAGTTTTTACTTCCATTGCCTTTGGAGTCAAATTCATAAAATGCTCTTTGAACCCAAGGTCCATAAGTTCAGTACCTATGTTTTCTTCAATGCAGTTTATTGTGTCAGGTCTTATGCTTAAGTCTTTGATCCATTTTGAATTAATTTTGGTACATGGTGACAGATAACAGTCCAGTTTCATTCTTTTGCACGTAGCTATCCAATTCTGCCAGCACCATTTATTGAAGAGGCTGTCTTTCCTCCATTGTATGTTTTTAGCTTCTTTGTCAAATATTATCTTTCCATATTTACGTTGTTTTATTTCTGGGTTCTCAATTCTATTCCATTGGTCTATGTGTCTGTTTTTCTGCCAATACCGAGCTGTTTTGATTATTGTAGCCCTGTAGTACAAGCAAAAATCAGGGAGTGTGAACCTCCAGTATTGTTCTTTTTTTTTAAATATTGCTTTGGCTATTCGGGGTCTTTTGTGGTTCCAAACAAATCTGATGATTTTTTGGTCTATTTCTTTAAAAAATGCCATTGGGATTTTGATGGGGATTGCATTAAATCTGTATATAGCTTTGGGTAATATGGCCATTTTAACTATGTTGATTCTTCCAATCCATGAGCACAGAATGTCTTTCCATTTCTTTGTGTCTTCTTCAATTTCTTTCAAAAATGTCTTATAGTTTACAGCATATAAATCCTTCACATCCTTGGTTAAGTTTATTCCTGGGTATTTTATTCTTTTTGCTGCAATTGCAAAAGGAATTGCTTTTTCTATCTCTTTTTCTGAGATTTCATTGTTGGTATATAGGAAAGCAATGGACTTTTGTACGTTGATTTTGTAGCCAGCAACTTTACTGTATTCATTGATTGTTTCTAATAGCTTTTTGGTGGAATCTGTAGGGTTTTCTATATATAGTATCATGTCATCTGCAAAGAGTGACAATTTAACTTCTTCATTCCCAATTTGGATGCCTTTTATTTCTTTCTCTTGCCTGATAGCTCTGGCGAGGACTTCCAACACTATGTTGAAAAGCAGAGGTGATAGGGGACAACCTTGTCGTGTTCCTGAATGTAGAGCAAAGGGCTTCAGCTTTTCACCATTAATTATGAGATTAGCTGAGGGCTTGTCGTATATGGCCTTTATTATGTTGAGGTATTTTCCTTCTATACCAATTTTAGTAAGTGTTTTAATCATAAATGGATGTTGTATCTTATCAAATGCTTTTTCTGCATCAATTGATAGAATCATATGATTTTTGTCCTTTATTTTGTTTATATGATGTATCACATTGATGGATTTGCAGATGTTGAACCATTCTTGTGCCCCGGGAATAAACCCCAGTGGCCATGATGAATAATCTTTTTAATGCTTGTTGTATTTGATTTGCTAGAATTTTGTTTAGGAGTTTTGCATCTGTATTCATCAGAGATATTGGTCTGTTGTTTTCTTTTTTTGTGTTGTCCTTACCAGGTTTTGGTATCAGGGTAATGTTGGTGTCATAAAATGAGTTAGGGAGTACTGTTGCTTCTACAATTTTTTGGAAGAGTTTGAGCAGGATTGGTATTAGATCCTGTTTGAAGGTTTGGTAGAATTTACTAGTGAAGCCATCTGGTCCAGGACTCTTGCTGTTGGGAAGGTTATGGATGACTGATTCAATTTTCTTACTGGTGATTGGTCTGTTTAGATTTTCCAGTTCTTCATGGTTCAGCCTAGGAAGGCTATATGTTTCTAAGAACTTGTCCATTTCTTCTAAGTTATTAAATTTGGTGGCATATAGTCCTTCATAGTATTCTTGGATAATCCTTTGTATTTCTGTGGTGTCCGTGATAACTTCCCCTTTTTCATTTCTGATTTTGTTAATTAGTGTCTTCTCTCTTTTTATCTTAGTTAGTCTAGCCAAGGGTTTGTCAATTTTGTTAATGTTTTCAAAGAACCAGCTCTTTGTCACATTAATTTTTTCTATTGTCTTTTTGTTCTCTATTTCATTTAGTTCTGCTCTGATTTTTGTTATTTCCTTTCTTCTGCTGACCTTGGGTTTCTCTTGTTCTTCTTTTTCTAGTTCTTCAAGGTGTAACATGAGGTTATTTGTTTGGGATTTTTCTTGTTTCTTGAGATAGGCCTGTAATGATATAAATTTCCCTCTTAAAACTACTTTCGCATCATCCCCCAAATTTTGGTAGGATGTATTTTCATTGTTATTTGTTTCTATGTATCTTTTGAGCTCTCCTCTAATTTCTTCTTTGACCCAGTCGTTCTTTAAAAGTATGTTGTTTAATCTCCATGTATTTGTGTTTTTTCCTGCTTTCTTTTTGCAGTTGATATCCAATTTCAAAGCTTTGTGATCAGAGAATATGCTTGGTATGATTTCAATGTTTTTAAATTTCTGAGGCTGATTTTATGTCCCTGTATGTGATGTATCCTTGAGAATGTTCCATGTACACTAGAAAAGAATGTATAGTGTGATGTTTTAGGATGAAGTGTTCTATATATGTCAATTATGTCTATTCATTTAATGTGTCATTTAGGGCTGCAATTTCGTTATTTATCTTCTGTTTGGATGATCTATCCATAGCTGTGAATGATGTATTTATGTCCCCTAGTATAATTGTGTTTTGGTTAATTTCTCCCTTTAGTTCTGTTAGTAGTTGTTTGGTATATTTCGGTGCTCCCTGATTGGGGGCATAAATATTGATGACTGCTATGTTTTCTTGTTGTATAGTCCCCTTTACCATTATGCAATGTCCATCTTTGTCTCTTATTACCTTTTTCACCCTGTAGTCTGTTTCATCTGATGTCATTATGGCTACACCTGATTTTCTCTGGGTACCATTTGCTTGGAGTGTCAATTTCCACCCTTTCACTTTGAGTCTGTGCTTCTCCTTTTAGCTGAGATGTATCTCTTGGAGACAGCATATGGTTGGGTTTAGTTTTTTGATCCAATCTGCTACTCTGTTCCGTTTTATTGGTGAGTTCAGTCCATTTACATTTAGGGTGATTATTGATGCGTGAGGATTTCCTGTCATTCTATCTTTAGTTTTCTGTTAAGGCTGTGTCTCCATTGTTTCTTTGCCTTTTTGTTATTGTCTATTATTTCTGTGTGGTGGTATTTTCTGATGTTTTCCTTAGTTTCTTCTTGTATTACAGTATGTATTTCAGTTCTGGATTTTTTTTGAGTGGTTACCGTTAAGTTTATGTAAAAGAAAGTTTGATATTTAGAGTATTCCATTTTCTTCAGCACGCTTACTTGCTCCATTCCCATATTGCGGTTCAGGCCTCCCCCTTTTTATGTTGGCACAAATTGTCCCTGTTGATGGTGGTCGAATAGTCTCCTTTAGTATTTTTTGTAGTGCAGGTCATGTATTAGAAAATTCTCGCAGCTTCTGTATGTCTGGAAAAGTCTTTATTCCTCGTTCATATCTAAAGGATATCTTTGCTGGATATATTAATCTTGCCTCATAATTTCTTTCTTTCAATAGTTTGAATATTTGGTTCCACTCCCTCCTGGCTTGTAGAGTCTCACTGAAAAATCTGATGATAATCTAATGGGCTTTCCTTTGTAGGTTACCATCTTCTTTTCCCTGGCTCCCTTGAGGATTCTTTCTTTGTCATTGATTTTTGAAAGCTTCAATACAATGTGCCTTGGAGAAGGCCTGTTGGGGTAGAGGTAATTAGGTGTTCTATTTGCTTCTTGGATTCGAGGATTCAGTTCTGTCCACAAGTTTGGGAAGTTCTCATCAACAATTTGTTTGAATATATTGTCTGTTTCTTTCTTTCTTTCTACTCCTTCTGGTATGACCATTATTCTTATATTGCTCTTTCTGATAGACTCAGAAAGTTCTTCTAGACGTCTTTCATTTCTTATTTATTTATTTATTTATTTATTTATTTATTTATTTATTTAATTTATTAGTTTCAGGTGTTCAAGACAAGGTAATACTTAGAGGTTCATCATTCATATCCCTCACACTGTGAACCCCTTTACCCCCATCCATTATCCCTCTGACCTCACACTGAGCCATCACATTATATATATAAAATTATAGTTGGCATTCGTTAATGTTTAGCTTCTGGTGTACAATTCCATGATCAGTCATCCACAGTATCCCTGAGGTGGTCTCATCTCAAGTCTCTTTCATCTTCATTTTGTGTAATTTCCAGGTTTCTATCTTCGATGTCAGTGATTCTTTACTCCACCTCATGAACTCTACTACCTAAGCTGCGTATGTCATTCTTCATTTCTTTTATTGAGGTCTTAATTTCCAGCAATTCCATTTGGTTCGTTTTTTAAATTTTAGTCTCTTTGCTAAATGTTCATGTTGTTCTTTGTGTTTCTGAGTTCATTAAACTGCCTTTCAGTGTTATCTTGCGTCTCATTGAGTTTTTTTCAGAACTGCAATCTTGAATTCTCTGTCATTTAAATCACATATTTCCATATCTTTAAATTCGTTTTCTGGAGACTTTTAATTTTTTTTGCTTAGCTGTCTTGTTGCCTTCATTACTCATGGCAATTAATGATTTATTATTTTTCTTCCTAGACATCTACAGGAGTGGGTTCTGAAACAGGTTGATAGGAAGAGGTCTTTCTTTTTTTCCCCTGTACGTGTTAGTAGAGTGTTTTATTTTCTCTCTGACTGCAGCCTTTTTTCTTTTCTCACACTAGTGTTATGTTTTCTCTGCACTATTACAGCTTCTCACACATTGGGGGGATTCCCTGGAAGGTGGGCTTCTTTTCTGTTAACAGTTCACCTACGTCATAGGGCGTCACGTCTGTGTGGGGATGCGGAGAACTTTTGAAGTTCCAAATCTCTTCCTGCACCAGATTGAGAGCCTGCGTTTTTCAGCATTTCTGTTTACTCCACGTCTCAGAACCCACTCCGCCCCAGTACCCACTCAGATAGAGCAGAGAGCGGCCTGACCAGAGCAATGGCGCCGACCACGACTACAGCTGTTCCTGTTTCCATAGCTGCCTTCCCTTTGCCGTAATTAGTTGGGCTGCAGATCTGGTCTGCGGTCCACAGTTCTCAGAACTGCAAACATTCTGTTCTTGTGATTTGACACTGCTACTCTTTCCCTTCTTGAACTGGGTAGGTGGGGGCAGGGTGAGCTCTGGGAGTGTAAGGAGGGAGCGGCTAGTCTCAGTGCCTAAGGCTTCTGTTCTCTGCGGCAGTGAGGGCTTAAACCACGGTTTTCAGCCTTCTTCTTTCAGTCTTTGCTCAGAGGTCTGTGCAGTGAGTGTTTGGTTCAGCCTTGTTATATGCTGTCCCCTCAGCCCTGTGGGCCGTAAGCGGAGCCCTAGCAGTTTGAGTTCTTCCCTCTCCTGCAGCTGAAGTAGTTCTGCGATGCAGTGAGCTCGCAGCACTGAGCTAGGTCTGCGTCCTGCACCTGTGCGGCCCCATTTTCGCACTTCTCCCTTCCCTCCTCTTCTGCTTGCACAATTTGCCCACCTTTAGGTGAATTCAGTAGTGAGGCTATTCATCTATCCTGTCTGCTGTGCACGAGGTGTTTGTTAAGTTATGGTTGTTCGATTTGTTGTAAATTCCAGGGGAGATTTCAAGAGTCTCACCTCATGCCACCATTTTTATGACGTCACTTCTTTTTTATGTTTTCTACCTGCATTTTTATGTTTACTATCTCTTTGTTGAAGTTCTCACTGAGATCATTGAGCATCCTTATAACCAGTGTTTTCAACTCTGCATCTGGTAGATTTCTTGTCTCCATTTTCTTTAGTTGTTTTTTTGGAATTCTGTTCTTTCATTTGGGTCGTTTCTTTGTCTCCTCATTTTGGCTGCCACCCTGTGTTTGCTTCTGTGTGCTAGGTAGAGCTGCTACATATCCCCATCTTGGTAGAAGGCCTTATGTAGTAGGTGTCCTGTGGGGCCCAGCGAGTAAATCTGTATGGGGGCCTTTTAAGAGGAATGAATGCCCTTGTCTCACTCAGCCACAATCCCCACTGGTTTACACAGCTAAGAGTGTGGTACCTTTCTTCCTGGCATTGGAGCCCTGAGCTGTCTAACTTGGTCTGGGGCTGGGACCCCTCACTCCTCTTGGTACCTTCACAACCAAGACATCCCTCCCCATTTTTAATCTCCACACAGGTGGGTGTGGGACCAGCCTGTTTTGTATCTCTGCCACTTTTACCAGTCTTGATGTGGCTTTTTCTGTATATCCTTAATTATGATACTTCTGTTCAGCTAGACCTCAGGTAGTTCTCAATGACAACTGTTCTGTAATTTAGTTGTAATTTTGATGTGGTTGTGGGAGGGGCAAGAATAGCGTTTACCCACTCTGCCATCTTGTCCAGACAAAGTCAGTGTTTAAATGTCCCTTTTCAACTTGTTAGTAAAGAAGCAACATTTTCAAGTCACTTTGGTAATGAATTTGGAAATCAGTGGGGCTTGAGGGGAAATATCTTGGTACAATTATGATGATTTTGGTGTGTTTCCTAATGGCTTGGGATTTTTCAGTCATCAAGTGGTAGATCATAAGGGACACCTCAATAGAAGAGACTGTTTTGACCTGATGACATGGAATGTTTTAAAAATTAGAGGTACCAAAGGGATTTTAAGTTTTCTGGAGAAGTGGTGATTTTTGTTGTTGTTGTTGTTGTTAAACTATGTCAAATAATTTATTGAGAAAGTGGTCTCTTAATTTTAACACTTTTTAAAAAAAATTAAAGTTTATTGGGGTGAGAATTGTTAGTAAAATTACATAGATTTCAGGTGTACAATTCTGTATTACGTCATCTATAAATCCCATTGTGTGTTCATCACCCAGAGTCAGTTCTTCCATCACCATATATTTGATCCCCTTTACCCTCATCTACCACCCCCACCCCCCTTACCCTCTGGTAACCCCTAAACTATTGTCCGTAATTTTAACACTTTTTGTGATGTGGCTGTTACTCTTATAATAGTGTTTGTGTGTATAAGGAATAAAAATAGCTGCATTTTAAAAATTAACAAAAATCCACACATTTGTTGAATAAATGTCATCAACTAGAGTTAGAAAATAGTCCTTGTTGGCCCAGTGTATTTTAGAACTTCTCTAATGATAATTCAACGTGGCCCATCAGTGGTACATGTTTTAGAGGTGAGCATAAAAACTTCCTGTCAGAGGTTTTTCCTGTGTATCTCATCAGCAGACCCTTTGCTAGGTGGTATGCTTAGAATGAGTTTGTTTAAACCAGCAGAGCTGTTCCCCTTCCCAGATGTGCTCCGAGAGTCTCAAGTCACTGACTTGGAGGAAGAAAGCTCCATCTATTTTGTCTTGTGTGGTTACATCAAGCTGTAAGAGATACTAAGCATCAAGCCTTCAAAATACTAAGCTGCTGACACCCTGGGTTCTAGGTAACTCCCTTTTCTATGATGTGTAAAGCCAGCTTTGTAGCCAGTGTGTGCATTAGCATGGATAGCACAGTGGGGTCGTTAGCAGGTGAAACAGTGATCAGAAACAATGGACTATGGTGTTGTATGCCCATATGGGGAAGAAGAGACCCTGTTTGAAGGGGTGTAAGTAGGCAGTGTCTGTCCCTCTCCCCCCAACATTTCATGCACGTGAACAAGTTCCGTGGGACCTCAGAGGTGGGTAGGAGAGGCAGGTAGCCAGAGTCTAGAGTTGTGAAGAAGGCCCTTGAAGAAGCCATGATCCTTTTTGCTCCCAGCTTTGAGACGTTTCTCTTGCCTGAAGCTTTCTTGCCTGGACAGAAGGGGACTTGGATTCACATTCAGATTCAGTTCTTAACTTTTGCCATATGCTGTGTATGAATGTGGACCAGAAAATGTATTAAAAAATTCTTATTGTTGTCTTATGTCTCACCCATCCCCCCAGTCTTCCCTTGGGATGCCCGTCTTCTTTGCTCCTTTATAAACTTTAGGATTAGCGCAATATCTGCCTTCCCTGGAAGATGGTGTCTAACCTTTAAAGACCTTCTTCCTTGCCTTGTTTTTGGGGTTGGTGTTAATTTAATGATATGGCTGTTAAGAAGCTCTGAAGAACTCTCAGATGGTGTTTTGGTGTTTGTATGGCTGGCCAACTCAATCTTTAGCCATCTGTGCTTGAAAATAGTCCAGTAGCTTTCAACTTCCAGATTTCTTCCTAAATCTTGACCTTATCAACAGGTAATTTTCGTTTTCCTTTGAAATCCTCCTGACACACACATCTCCACTACGTGGAAGGTCATGGATTTACTCACCACATAGATGATGACCTTAGGTACCAAGAGTGTCAGGGCAGCAGTTGTGTCCACTAATTTATAGAATGTAATAGTTGTCATGGCGTTAGGGGTAGTGTTTCAAAAACTGTCATTTCATAGATGAAGAATCAGAGATGTGCTCAAAGTGACAAGAATGGTGACAACTGCTGAGCATAACTTTGTTGATTAGAAAGATATCTTTTGGGGCTGGCCCGGTGGCTCAGGTGGTTGGAGCGCCATGCTCCTAATGAGGTTGCTGGTTCGATTCCCACATGAGCCAGTGAGTTGTGCCCTCTACAGCTAAGATTGTGAATAGCAGCTCTCCCTGGATCTGGGTTTCCGTGAGCTGCTGCAGCCTGCTGAATGCTGCCACAGGCTACCATGAGTGGCCAGCAGCCAGCATGAGAGGCCGGAAGCTGGTGTGAGCTTCTGTAGGCTGCCGTGGGCTGCTGTTGGCTACCTTGTGCTGTGGTGAGTGGTCAGCAGCCATGGTGAGCGGCCGGCAGCCAGCAAGAGCTGCTGTGAGCAGCCGACCGATGACTGGTGACCAACTGCCTCAGCCAAGGGGAGTGCAAGGTTCATAATACCAGCATGGGCCAGGGAACTGTGTTGAAGAAAAAAAAGAAAGATATCTTTTGGAGAGTTCAGAACTCAGAGAAATTTCTTACCTTTGACAAATCTTTTCAGCCTATGGCTGACCCACAAATGTTCTTTGTTGGAAAGTGAAGTCTGACTATCATAGTGTATTGCCATCAGTCATGGGCCTTTATTGTTAAATTTGGCTTGTGGTCTTTGGAGGAACACATTTTCTTTTCTTTCACCCAACCTCAACCCGTAGCACTGAGTAAAATACTGATATACTCTGATTATGTTTTAAAGGTATCTTTGAAGAACTAAGTTAACCACATACCAACCCCCCCAGTCTGTGATAGTTTTTGTCATGCTATACAACATTGTACCTTTAAGTGTATGCATACACCTTCTAACAAGGAGAATCTCTTACAGAAGCTGGGGGATTTCTGTGCAAATAAAGGAGGGTCTTCATGTATCAGATAGAGATGTAAAATGGTGACTATATCCGCTTCATTTCAGACTAGTGAGAGGCATGAGCATCACCATAGAAAAAGGGAGAGAGAAGTCCTGGGAGTAGTTGGAAAAAGATCAGTTCCAGGAACCTGTGCAAATAAGACCGTCAGAGAGCTTACTTTATTCTACTTCCTCTCACCTCTACCTGAATGTATAGCAACCTTTGTATAGGACCCTTGCTTGAGAATCATCCTTGCTTAAAGGGTCTTTTGTCCCTACAATCCACCTGCGTCGACTTTGGGCTATGGTGTAGCCTTCCCAGTGTAGCCAGTATGATAAAGTAGCCTGCAGACCTGCTAGTAGTGGTAACATAATCCCAGAACCCTAGGAAGGTGACAGCATATCATAGCAACTCTTAAGAATCCCTCTGACAAGGGAAGGCCTTTGTCTCCAGATAGCTGTGTCACACTGATGATCTAAAGCAAACTTAAACACTCGGGCTTTAAGGATGAAATCAGTCCTTCAAATTATTCCTGTATATGGGTATTTCTGCCATAACAGAGAGCAGAATAGTGTTGAAGGCACTGCCGTTAATGAGACCTTCTCTGCTGACCCCGTCAGCCTTGGCTTCCTGAACAATTTATGAGTAGAGTCCCAGGTGTGATACACTGGAAAAACCCAGTGTTGACAAACAAAGTAAATAAGGGTTAACCTTCTGTATTTATTTTTAAATGGCATAATCTGCCTGTTAGATATAAAAGGGGAAAATTTGGCAAATCTTAGGACACAGTTGCTGTGTAATATATAGGTTAAAATATTTTTGTAAAATGAAACTGGTGTTAACACAGTCAATGTTATAATTTAATATACAACTGTGCAGTATATTTTATAAAGTATGAAATTGCATATTACATATTTTCTGGGCTCAAAATGTTCTTGTTCTTAAGATAAAAGTATAACTATATTTGTTTTTATGTTATATATAATAGGAGAAAAACACAAGTTTTTTTTAAGTGGCTTTGGGATGCATCTTTTTTTTTTTTGGAGTGACTTTTTTTTTTAGTGACTTTTTCAGTTTATAGTTCATATTTAAATTATTTTGTGTTTCTTTTATACCTCAGTTGTTTGTTTCTTTTTCTTGGTGAGTGGCAGAGCATGGAAAACATAGTAACCCCAAAACCTGAAAGTGGGGTATAGAGAAGCCATTTATAGATAAAAATTTCAGTGTGGAAAATCTTTAAAGTAGCAAATTGTTATGCAGATAACTGACTATATTTTGCTATATCTTCCAGAAGGTTTAGATATTTTGCTGCTGTGAGAAGTTTGTTTGCTTTGGGAGTGAGCTTGTAGTGTAAGTGCTTGACATTAAGCTTTTGATTGCTTAGGCATCCGTTTCAAAGATATCCGTCTCGAATAAACATACTGCCAGCTATATGACACAGCTACAAGCAAATCAACTAGATAAGGAACCAGGCCACGCCTACCTGAGTTCTTCTTTTACAAAGCCCGGGATAACCTAGATAACTGACCACTTGAATGATCCCACTTCTCCCTTTTTGCTCTCTGATTCCCACTCTTATGTTTTACAATTTCCAATTAAGAATGAACCCATGAAATCCTAGGCACCCCACTGCCTACCCTAATAAAAGCAGACCCCAGACTCATGGTCCCTCTGGCTCTCTTTACATGCTTGCAACTTTGCTGTGGGACCTATAGGAATGCCAGGTACCCTCCAGGACCTTTGAGTAATAAATCTTGTTCTTCAAAGTTCCCTGATGGTTTTTGGCTTAGGTAGGTCTTGCAATAATAATAAGAACTACAATGACTGGTGCAGCCACAAAATTGGTTCAGGACAGGGAAATGTCTGTGGGGAATTGCCACGTATAGTATAGGCCCAGGTGAGTGCCTCAGGCATTCTTAGCCCATAGCATTACTATCAGTAGATTGAGGCCCACAAAACAAAGCTGGAATACCTGGCCTCTCTGCCCTGAAAGTGAAGGCCTGCTTACTGTCAAGAGTTCACAGATGAAACTTGAGAAAGGGGAGAAGGGTCTCAAAGCTTGGAATATAAGCACTGGGTGGTGTGTGACTTGGGTTGAGAATACAGGCAGATTTGTAAAGGTAGGAGAAGTTGAATGTTATGCTTGGGTCTGATTATGTGGTATAGTGACTGGGAATATGGAGCAGGTAGGCCCAGAAGGAAGACTCTACCCTAAGACAAAATGGGTTGGATCAGATGTGGGCTGTCATGCATAGAGATGAACCCAGGTGTGGGAGCAAATCCAAGTCAGTCAAGGCCCAGGAAATGTTCAGAGTTGTGATGGGAGCAGGGGAGTGTATGTAGGGGGCCTGGACAGAATTCTAATGTATGATATTGGAATAATTGGATGCTGCTTATCTGGGCTTTTAAATTATTTAACTAAGTGCCTTTCAATAGCTTTTAGAGCAGCTTATAACAGAAGACAGAAGATAACTGGATAGGACAGAGCTGCAAAGATGAAAGCAATAGTTAAATTTACCATAGAAAGATTTCTGGTTTTAGTGAAAGTGGAATAGGTTGTAGACAAACTTTCCTATAAATTGATCAAGAAAAAATGGACAAAGTACAAGAAAAGGTGGTCGGTCAAGACTTGAGAGACCAGGGTATCAAAGAGAAGGGAAACATACTGATTCAGCCTAACATTCTGTGATGCTCTTCCCCTTGAAGTATTTTCTGGTTTATAAGGAGTCTAGGGGATAGATATGAAAATAAACCAAACAGAGTGTATTTTCCAAGAAGCTGGGACCATTAATGGAGCTTTTGGCAGTCTTATGGTGTTGTGGAAACAAAACTTGGAGTTACAGCTACAAAGTAAGTGTGGATTTAAGAGATCAGGATCTTGTGGAGGCGGGAAAGAATAGTAAGATGAGCCAAATAATCTTCACTGATGTTCTCTTCAAGGCATTTGCTGATGTATTAACATCTCAGAGGCTAAGATGTGAAGAGAAAGCTATTCTTAAAGGCTGAAGGCGAAGTTGGCAGTGTCAGGGATCTGGGGCAACAAAAATTGGAGTTTAGAACTTGACAAGGAGGAAGAACCCTAATAAGCACTCTAGACTTCCTGTTTGGGCCTGACCCCAACCTAGGAATAAAAGTAAACTTGAAATAAGACAGCCATCACAAAAGTATGAAACTCAGCTTTGAACCAGTTTACATCAGGGTAGAGTACCATGATTTGTCCCTGCTCTAGCTGAGATGCCAAAGCCAAAAATAAGCCATCTCTGAAGAATGATAACGTCAGCCAGGACCTCAGATTGTCTCATTAGTTTTTGATACACAATGTCTGGCATTCAGTGAAAAATCAATAGGCATGCCAGGAAATAGGGCAAAATGATTACAAGGGGGAAAAAAATCAAGTAAAAACTAACAATGAAAACAGCAACAGGTGATCCAGATATTGGAATAATTAGATAAGGATTTTAAAAGAGTTGTCATAAATATGTTCAAGAAAGTAGATGAGAATGTCGCAAGTAGAATGAAACGTGTAAAAAAAGGCTCAAATGGACATTCTAGGAATGAAAAATACAATAAATGAAATGAAGACTTAAACAGATAAGTTTGATCGCAGATTAGACATAGGAAATTAGTGAACTCTGCAATACAGATCCATAGAAAACATCCAGACTAAAGCACAGAGAGAAGAAAAGAATAGAAAAATAGAGAAAAGAGCATAAAAACCATATGGTGAGACATGGTGAAATGACCCAACAGGTGTGTAAATAAACAGAAATGATGAGAGGAGAGACAGATTGGGGCAGAAGCAATGTTTGAAGTGGTACTGTCTAAGAATTATTCAAAACTGTCTAAAGACAGTTTTAAGTTGGATATTCAAGAAGCTCTACAAACTCTAAACATGATAATACAAAGAAAAGCACACCTGATACAACATAATAAAACCAAAACACAAAGAAAAAGTGTTAAAAAACAGCCAGCTGAAAAAAAAAACCCACTTATCTTAAAGTGTTTACTATAAGACTGACAGCTGACATTTAAACCAAAGTAATAGAAATCAGAAGACAATGAAATGATTAATCTTTAAAGTGATGAAAAAGTAACTGTCAACCCAGAATTCACTTCTCAATGAAAACATCTTTCAAAAATAAAGGCATCCAAAGGACATTTGTAGATAAACAAAAGCAGAGAGAATTTACCACCAGAAGACCTATAGTAAATGAAATACTGAAGAGAATTCTTTTGGCTGAAGGAAAAATGGTCCCAGATGGAAGCATGGAAATATAGAAAGAAATGAAGAGCAACAAAAACAATAAATATGTGGATAATTATCCGTGAGTATTTACTGTAGAACAATAACAGTATTTTGTGGGGGTATAATATGTATGTAGAATTAATATACATGATAATAGCATAAAAGGTAGGAGTGGAGTGAAGGCACTTCCATTGCTGAAGTACAGATGCTCCTTGACTTATGATGGTGTTATTTTTGATAAACCTATTGTAAGTTGAAAACATAAGTCGAAAATGCATTCAATACACTTAACAAACATCATAGCTTAGTGTAGCACAACTTAAACATGCTTAGAACACTTACATTGTCTATAGTTCGGCAATTGTCTTGAGTTTCATCTCAAGCGTAATTGCCTTCCTTCTCCTCTTCACACCAATAGGAGATACAGATGGACATTTTGTAGACATTATGGGATGTGAAAGCAAGACAAAATATCCAAAAAAATGCTGGCAACAGAGTTCACTGTAGAATATCGTTTGTTTACCCTCATAGTCACATGGCTGACTGGGAGCTGTGGCTCACTGCTGCTGCCCAGCATCATGAGAGTATTGTACCATATATTTATCTCTAGCTAGGTAAAAGATCAAAATTCAAAATTTGATATACGGGTTCTATTGAATGTATATCACTTTTGCACCATTGTAAAGTTGAAAAATTATAAGTTGGACGATTGTTAAGTTGGGGGCTGCCTGCACTAATTTATGTTAGACTCTAATAAATTAAGAGTGTATGTTGTAATCCCTACTAATTACTAAGATGATAATAATGTATAACTAATGTGATAATGGAAGGGAAATTGAAGTGATAAAAAATATTTGATGACTCCAAAATAAATTAAGAGATAGAGAAAACAGGTAGGACAAACAGAAGCAAATAGCAACCTGGTCAAATTTCACTCAAACATATAATTACATGAAATGCAAAAGAACTAGATACTTTATTTAATTGACAAAGATTGTCAATCTGGATATTAAAACAAGATTGTTGTTTACAATAGACATATCTTAAATAAAGGGATACAGAAAGGTTAAAAGTAAAATGATGGAAAAAGATATACCAACCATCCAAAAGAAAGCTGGTGTCTCTATACACCAATATGAGATGAAGTTTACTTTACGGCAGGGAGCATTGCTTAAAGATAAAGACATTTTATAATGATAAATGGTCAATTCCCAAAGAAGATAATTTAATATAAAGGCAGGATCTACAGCCACAAAGGGATAGACCTCAAAATGCCTCCAGGTATACCCAAAGCTCTTAGGGACAGTTTGTAAGTAAAGACTCCCAACTTCTTTAACTCCCAAACATAATGCACACATCCCCCAAAAGTACCTTAGATGGAAGATGCTTGCCAGCTACTGGGATGATTTTTTTTTTTAAGAAGAAATAGTGTTTCACGTTTGTCAGAATTCATTTTGATGAATTTACAAATAGCATTTCTTCACTAGGAGGCATCCATCATTTGAAAAATAGTTGAGTACCTGTTCATTTGAATGATTTGGTCCATTTGTACAATGTACCTGGCCTTCCCTTATGTCCATTGTAAAGGTGATTGTTCCTTTAGTGTCTCAAGTTCGGAGTTGAGGCCATCAGAAGTGAGGTCACATCCTCACCAATAGTTTCCGTTTCACAGCACCACCCACTGCTTCCTCTTCTGCTTGTGCCTTGCTCTTTTTTCTGGGTATGGAGCTTTAATTTGTGGTGGATCTTAAGTGTGTCCTCAAAAATTAGAATAAATGCCTATCAATAAGGCTATTTTTTTCTTCATCTGCATTTAAAATGACACTGGGAACCCTAATACTATTTTTAATATGATGTTAGATGCCTGGTGATGTGTTGCCACAGAGGCCACAGACTTAAGGAGGACATTGGGTTCTGAGTTGCTGCCTGTTGGGTGACTGTGGGCAGTACTGTTGTTACCAGGTTAGAAAGCCCTCTTGCTTCATCCTAAATTTCCTCTCCACGAAGGATAGTAGTCCCCACTTCCCTCTTGACCCATTGTTCACTTCATTCTCTTTGGGGTACCAGAAGCTTTCTTTTCAAGGACCGTGTCACAAAAATGACTGCATGAGGTGAACCTCTTGAAATCTCCCCTGGAATTTACAACAAATTGAACAACTGTAACTTCAGAAAGGATTCCTTGCGCAGCAGAAAGGCAAAACTAAGAGGCTCACTACTGAAATCATCTAAAGGTGGGCAAATTGTGCAGGCGGGGGAGGGGAGAAGGGAGAAGTGAGACAAGGCCATGCAGATGCAGGACACAGACTGAGCTTGCTGCATTCTGGAACTAACACAGCTGCGGGAGAAGAACTCGGACTGCTAGGGCTCCGCTTATGGCCCACATGGCTGAGGGGGCAGCATATAACACAGCTGAACCCAACGCTCACGGCAGAGACCTCGGAGAAAAGACTGAGGGAAGAAGGCTGAAAACGGTTGTTTAAGCCCTCACTGCTGAGCAGAGAATGGAATCCATATGCACTGAGACTAGCCGCCCCCTCCCTACCCTCCCAGAGCTCGTCCGGTCCCCACCTGCCCAGTGCTAGAAGTGGAACAGTAGCAGTGTGAGATCAAAAGAACAGAATATTTGTGGTTCTGAGAAATGTGGTCCACAGAAACGGATTCACAGCCCAACTAGTTCTGGCAAATGGGAAGGAGCCGAGGAAGCAGGACTGGCTGTGATGGCGGTCACCTCCATTGCTCTGGGCCACCTCTCACAACCCACCCAGCCCCTGTCCTTACCTATCTGGGCGGAACCCTGCAGGAGTAAACAGAGCTGCTGAAACACATGGGCTCTGAATCTGGGGCAGGAAGAGCTTTGGAAATTCAGAAGCTCTCCACATAACCCCAGGGAGGTGGCGCACTATGACCAAGCGGAACTGCTTACGGAGGAGAAGCCCGCCATCCAGGGAATCCCCGCCATTGTGTGAGAAGTCGTAATGTTGCAGAGAAAATATAATGCTACAGTGTGAGAGAGAATAAAAGGCTGCATTAGGAGAGAAATAAAACATTCTACAAACACCTACTAGAAAACAAAAGAAAGACCTCTTTCTATCAACCTATTGCAGAACCACTCCTGTAGATGTCTAGGAAGAGAAATAACAAATCACTAATTGCCATGAATAACCAAGAAAACAAGGTAGCTCAGGAAGAAAATTGAAAGTTTCCAGAAAATGAACTTAAAGATACGGAAATATGTGACTTAAATGACACAGAATTCAAGATTGCAGTTCTGAAAAAACTCAGCGAGATGCAAGAAAACACAGAAAGGCAGTTTAATGAACTTAGAAACACAATCAAAGAACAACATGAGAATTTTATGAAAGACATTGAAATTTTAAAAAAGAATCAAATAGAATTTCTGGAGATTAAGAACTCAGTAGAAGAAATGAAGAATGAAATAACCAGCTTAGGTAGTAGAGTTGACTAGATGGAGCAAAGAATCAGTGACTTCGAAGACAGACCCTGGAAATGACATGGATGGAAGAAGAGACTGAGATGTAAAAGAAATGAAAGAACTCTACAAGAACTTTCTGCCTCTGTCAGAAAGAACAATATAAGAATAATGGGCATACCAGAAAGAGAAGGAAGAGAGACAGGAACAGCACGTGTATTCAAATAAATAGTCAACGAGAACTTCTCAAACTTGTGGACAGAACTGGATCCATAAATCAAAGAAGCAAACAGAACAGGCATTCTCCAGGGCGCATTGAATTGAAGCTGTCAGAAATCAACGACAAAGAATCCTCAAGGCAGCCAGGGAAAAGAAGACGGTAACTTACAAAAGAAAGCCCATTAGATTATCATCAGATTTTTCAGCAGAAACTCTAGAAGCTAGAAGGGAGTGGAATCAAATATACAAACTATTGAAAGAGAGAAATTATGAACCAAGAATAACATATCTATCAGATATGTTATTCTTCATATTCTTCAGATATGAAGGATGAATAAAGACCTTTCTAGACATACAGAAGATGAGGGAATTTTCTAACACACAACCCGCACTACAAGAAATACTGAAGGAGGCTATTCGATCAGCATAAATAGGGATAATTTGTGACAAACAAAACATAAAAGGGGGAGAGTAAAGACCTGAACTGGAATATGTAAAGGTAGAAAGTAAGCCTGCTGAAGAAAATGGAATACTCTAAATATGAACTTTCTTTTACATAAACTTAACGGAAACCACTCGAAACAAAAAAGTTCGGAACTGAAATACATAACGTAATAAAAGAAGAAACAGAGGGAAAAATCATAGAATACCACCACACAGAAATAATAGACAACAACAAAAAGGCAAAGAAACAATGGAGACACAGTCTTACCAGAAAACCAAAGATAGGATGATAGGAAATCTTCACATATCAATAATCACCCTAAATGTAAATGGACTGAACTCACCAGTAAAAAGGCACAGAGTCGCAGATTGGATCAAGAAACTGAACCCAACCATATGCTGCCTCCAAAAGACACATCTTAGCCATAAGAGCAAACAGAGACTCAAAGTCAAAGGGTGGAAATTGACACTCCCAAGTTAATGGTATGCAGAGAAAATCAGGTGTAACCATAATGATATCAGGTGAAACGGACTTCAGGATAAAAAGGGACACAAGAGACAAAGGTGGACATTTTATAAGGATAAAGGGGACTATACAACAAGAAGACATAGCAGTCATCAATATTTATCCCCCCAATCAGGGAGCACCAAAATATACCAAGCAACTACTAACAGAACTAAAGGGAGAAATTGACCAAAACACAATTATCGTAGGGGACCTAAACACATCATTGTCAGCAATAGACAGATCATCCAAAAAAACAAATAAATTAAGAAATATTAGCTCTAAGAGACACATTACGTAAAATGGACATAATTGACATTTATAGAGCATTTCATCCAAAAACATCAGACTGCACATTTTTTTCTAGTGTACATGGAACATTCTCAAAAATAGACCATATATTGGGACATAAAACTAGCCTTAGCAAACTAAAGAAGATTCAGATCATACCAACCATATTCTCTGATCACAAGTCTTTGAAATTGGATATCAACTACAAAAAGAAAGGAGGAACACCACAAATACATGGAGATTAAACAACATACTTTTAAAGAACGACTGGGTCAAAGAAGAAATTAGAGGAGAGATCAAAAGATACATAGAAACAGATGACAATGAAAATACATCCAACCCAAATATTTGGGATGCAGTGAAAACAGTTTTAAGAGGGAAATTTATATCATTACAGGTCTATCTCAAGAAACAAGAAAAATCCCAAATAAATAACCTCATGTTATACCTTAAAGAACTAGAAAAAGAAGAACAAATGAAACCCAAGGTCAGCAGAAGAAAGGAAATAAGAAAGAACAGAGCAGAACTAAATGAAATAGAGAACAAAAAGACAATAGAAAAAATTAGTATGACAAAGAGTTGGTTCTTTGAAAAGATTAACAAAATTGACAAACCCTTGCCTAGACTCACTAAGGTAAAAAGAGAGAAGACACTAATAAACAAAATCAGAAATGAAAAAGGGGAAGTTATAACGGATGCCACAGAAATAGAAATGATAATCCAAGAATACTATGAAGGACTATGTGCCACCAAAGTCAACAACCTAGAAGAAATGGACAAGTTCTTCAAAACATATAACCCTCCTAAGCTGAACCATGAAGCATTCGAAAATCTAAACAGACCAACTACCAGTAACAAAATTGAATCAGTCATCCAAAACCTTCCCAAAAGCCAAAGTCTGGGACCGATGGCTTCACTAGTGAATTCTACCAAACCTTCAAAGAGGATCTAATTCCAATCCTGCTCAAACTTTCCAAAAAATTGAAGAAGAGACAGTACTCCCTAATTCATTTTATGAGGTCAACATTACCCTGATACAAAATCCTGGTAAGGACAACACAAAAAAAGAAAACTACAGACCAAAATGTCTGATGAATACACATGCAAAAATCCTAAACAAAATTCTTGCAAATCGAATGTCATAATGCATCAAAAAGATTATTTATCACAAGCAACTGTGGTTCTTCCCAGGGGCAAGTGGATGGTTCAACATACGCAAATCCATCAATGTGCTACATAACAACAAAATTAAGGACAAAAATCATACTATTAGATCACTCGATGCAGAACTAGCGTCTGACAAGATGCAACATCCATTTATGATTAAAACACTTAATGAAACAGGTACAGAAGGAAAATACTTAAGCACAATAAACACCATATATAACAAACCCTCAGCTAATATCATAATTAATGGTGAAAACCTGATGCCCTTTGCTCTATGTTCAGGAACACGACAGGGCTGTCGTCTATGACCTCTGGTTTTCAACATAGTGTTGGAAGTCCTCGTCAGAGCAGTCAGGCAAGAGAAAGAAATAAAAGGCATCCAAACTGGGAATGAAGAGGTTAAATTGTCACTCTTTGCAGAAAACCCTAAAGATTCCACCAAAAAGCTGTTAGAAACAGTAAACGAATCAGTAAAGTTACCAGCTACAAAATCAATGTGCAAAAGTCCATTGCATCCCTAGATACTACCAATGAAATCTCAGAAAAAGAAAAAGGAAACCAAAACAAACAATTCCTTTTGCAATTGCAAGAAAAAGAATAAAATTCTTAGGAATAAACTTAACAAAGAATGTAAAAGACCTACATGCTGAAAAGTATAAGACATTTTTAAAAGAAATTAAAGAAGACACAAAGAAATGGAAAGACATTCCGTGCTCGTGGATTGGAAGAATCAACGTAGTTAAAATTGTCGTATTAGCCAAAACAATACACAGATTTAATGCAATCCCCATCAAAATCCCAATGGCAATTTTTAAAGAAATAGAACAAAAATTATCAGATTTGGATGGAACCACAAAAGACCATGAATAACCAAAGCAATCCTAAGAAAAAAGAACACTGCTGCAGGTATCACTCTACCCGACTTTAGTTTGTATTACAGGGCAAAATAATCAAAACAGCATCGTATTGGCAGAAAAACCGACACATAGACCAATGGAATAGAATTGAGAACCCAGAAATAAACCCACATATATATGGACAGATAATTTTTTACAAATAATCCAGAAACATACAATGGAGAAAATACAGCCTCTTCCATAAATGGTGCTGGGAGAATTGGAAAGCCACGTGCAAAAGAGTGAAACTGGACTGCTATCTGTCACCATGTATTAAAATTAATTCAAAATGGATCAAAGACCTAAGCATAAGACCTGAAACAATAAACTGCATAGGTACTAAACTTTTGGACCTTGGGTTCAAAGAGCGTTTTATGAATTTGACTCCAAAGGCAAGGGAAGTAAAAGCGAAAATAAATGAATGGGATTATATTAAACTTAAAAAGTTCTGCACAGCAAAAGAAACCATCGACAAAATAAAGAAGCAACCAGCTGAATGGAAGAAGATTTTTGAAAATAACACCTCTGACAAGGGGCTAATATCCAAAATATATGATGAACTCATACAACTCAACAACAAAAAGCAAGCAATCCAATTAGAAAATGGGCAGAAGTGTTGAATAGACATTTCTCCAAAGAAGACTTACAAATGGAGAATAGACATGAAAAAAATGCTTAATATCAATAATCATCAGAGAAATGCAAATATAAACCACAATGGGATATCTCCTCACACCTGTTAGAATGGCTGTCATCAACAAGACAAATAGTTAAGAAGTCCTGGAGGTGCTGTGGGGAAAAAGGAACCCTCATACACTGTTGGTGGGAATGCATATTGGTTTAGCCGCTATGGAAGGCAGTGTGTAGGTTCCTTAAAAAATTACGAATAGAATTACCATATGACCCAGCAATCCCTCTCCTGGGTATCTACCCAAAAACCTGAAAACATATATACATAAAGACATGTGTGCTCCAATGTTCATTGCAGCCTTATTTATGGTGGCCAAGACATGGAAACAACGAAAATGTCCTTCGACAGATGAATGGATAAAGAATTTGTGGTATATATACACAATGGAATACTATTCGGCAGTAAGAAAAGATGAAATAGGACCATTTGTGACAACATGGATGGATCATGAGATTATAATGCTGAATAAAATAAGTCAGATCGAAAAAGTAGAGAAACATGATTTCACTGATAATGTTGTATATAACAAAAGAAGAAGACAAACAAATGAAGGAACAAAAACTCATAGACATAGATAATAGTTTACTGGTTACCAGAAGGTAAGGGGCAGGGGTCTCTAGAAGAGGGTAAACAGGGTTAAATATATGTTGACGGAAGGTGACCTGACTCTGGGTGGTGAACACACAATGTGCGATATAGATGATGTTTACAGAATTGTACACCTGACGTCTATGTAACTTTACTAACAATGGTCACTCCAATAAACTTCAATTTTAAAAAAAATTTGAATAGTGGTTCTGTATGGCATATCCTTGCACTGGTATTAAAATATGTTTCCTGAAAAAGAAAAAGAATCTGAAGTGGAATAAAATAAAACGAAGAGTTTATTATATATTTAAAAAAAAGAAAAAGAAAAGAAACTTTCTTTTCCCAATTTTGGTTCCTGGGTCTGGGCTCTGCTTCTCTGCAGTTGCATCTCCTGGGTGGCAGCCAGCTTTTCACATTTCTGCTGGAGAGAGCTCTGTTTGCAAATGGTGATGGCTGAAGTTACATTACTTCATTTGCAAAGTAACAGCTTTATTGATTCTATAACCTGGTCTGGCCCTGATATTAACCTACCCTGGCTTGGAGTTGGACGAGGACTTATCTACTGCACAAAGTTTTCAGGCTTTAAATGAGGAAAGCTGAAGAACTAATAGGGAAAAGAAAATCAATACTTGCAATAATTGTTAGTGAGCGAGGATCCTACTGCATGTGTAACGCATCGTGTCGTTTAGTGTGTGAGGTCATTCACTGGTTAGATTTAAAAAAAAATGCTGCTGCTGCTCTTATTCTTCACAGAGCCCTTTTTATTGGTTAAATACTTAACATGTATTGATTAATTTACTGCTGCTCCTGTCTGTGATACCACCTTTTGTTCATGTGGACTTTTTGGTTTATGAAAACATGAATAGAACTTCATAATAAACGATGGCCCTGTGAAGTAGCCAAGGGAGATGGTGTTAGTCACAATTCATGCACAGGAAACAGAAGTGCGCAGAGGTGGAATGCCTTGTGTAGAGGCCTACAGCTCCTAAGCATGAACCCGGGGGTAGCGCCAGAGTTTTTTCATTGGTCTGATGGTACTTTGTTTACAGATACCGGTCTGCTTTTGAACTTCTGGTAGATCATGAAAGCTGGAATTTTAGAGGTTGGTGGAAGAGGAAATTGAACTGTCTCCCTGCAAGGACCTGCAAGTTCATTATTCATTTGAGACATATGTTAATGTTCAATTTAAATGTTTCTTCTTAAAATTATTGGATTATTGTCTCATTGTTATTTACTTTTAGATTTGCTTTTAATTCATGACCGGTGATACTGGCTTTCTGTTTATGGCAGTGATAGACATCCCCTTAGCCCCTTTTTCACCCCCAGTATGGTAAGTCAAGATCTTTAATCTAAATGAAATGAGGGAAACACCTCCCAATTTGCTCACCCCTGGGATTAGTGGTTGGTGAGAATGGTTCTGTGCAATCCTCAGCTCACAGACAAACCCAATGGTCACTGCGTCTCTGCTCCTAGTGCAGGAAATTTTGGGGGTTTAACTGGAAGAACTTGCCTTCCTAAGTGGGCTCAAAGCCATACTTTTCCAGGTGCTCAGGGTCAAAAGGTCTGTCCTGAAGTCCTTCTCAATGGCAGGTGCAGCTGCTTCCTGTAAGAGGTGTTTGATCTTCAGGGGTACATCTGTGCCACTGGAGTGCAGTACTTCATATAGGACTTGAGCCTCAAACCTGGTCAGCATGGTCACCACTATCTCTCGGACCAAGAAATCTTTTAAATAAATGTGTGTTCAGTGAAAAAGTTGTCTGATTTATAGAAAAATAATAAGTAAATGGTATAGTTGGTTTGCAGCTATGGCGAAAACAGAGGAGAGGGCGCCCAAGTGACTGAAATTTTGGGAACGCTGAATGAAGTGACTTCCAAATGTGTGTATTTCACTACATGATTGGCTTCTAGCTCTAAAATTGGTATGGTTTAATGCTCAAGTCAGGAGACATTTCTCAGGATCACTATGTTGAATTTTTACTATTTTTAAAATAATAATAATCTTATAAATGAAAGAGTTCTTGAACTGTGCCCCCAAATGGAAGAAGGGATGAAAAACAAAACAAAACAAAAAAAACTATGTATGGCTGATTCAGACTGTAAAAAGATTTTTGTTTTGACTTGGGAACAATGGTGTCTACATTGTTGCAGAATCATAGTCACTTTTTATACTATCATGTGATCTCAACTTTCTGATGATGTTATGGAACAAGGAACAAAGTCGGCGAGTTTGATGCCAGTGGCGTCGATGCCAGTGGTGCACAGAGAAGTTAAAGTCTGAGACAAAAGGTTTTTGCAGAGAAAATATGTATTTGTTCAGCTGTCAAATAAGGAGATCAGAGACAAGGCTCCCTGAATAAAGACTTAGAGCAAATTTAAAGGATAATGGTAAAGAAAAACTATACATATTTATTAATTCTAATTCAGGAGTATTGATTGCACAATCTTGGAACTAAGTCATCTAAGGTAAGGAGTAGGAAAGGTGAGAGAAAGTATAAAGGTATTCCAAGTTGGCAGGGTCTGATAGGGTGAGATCTAAGTGCCCAGCTACGTGCAAATTACCAGACAACTCTCACTTCTGAATTTTGTCCTAAAGGACAGGTCTGCGCACAGAGGTCTTGACTAACGTCAAATGTTGGTTCCAGCCACCTGTCGGGGTTAGCTGGCGTTCATTTGTTGGCTTTCTGTGCCTGCATAACCCTCTGGGACCAGTCTGATCCAACATGGTCTCCTAGTCTCTAGGTTGCTGTGAGGAGGCCTGCTGTTATCTTCTGAAAGGCAAAAGAAAACTAGGAGAAAAAAACAAAAACCAAAAAAACAGAAAACAACAACAAAAAAACTATTAGGGTCTGGTTTCAGTGTTAGGGCCTGGTTTCAATGAGATAATTTGATTGCATATTTCATCAGAAATTCTTCAGTAGTGTGCATTTTCAAGTTTCTTAGCTGCATCTCTGACTCTGCCCATACTGCTTTCAAGTTTGTATTAATTAGGAGGAATGTGCTTGAGGTCTTATGTTGACATAATCTGTTTCCTCTCTTTTATTTTTACTTTTATGTTACATCTAGCCTAGGAACAATCCTTTTAAACTGAAACATTTCAAAATGTATCTTCTAACCTAGGGAAGAGACAATTTTTAAAAATCTCCCTTGTGTCTGCTTCTTTCCTCACTGGGATTGCAGTGGGAACAAGTACTCCAGAGACTTTCAGTAAGTTAGTTTCCTGTGGATAAATGAATTCCCTCTGATAAGTGGTTATGCTGACTATGACTATGCTTGAATCTTCTAGTATGAGAGAAGTCACCACCTAAGAAGGTGCATAATTCTACCATGTTACCTGAAAATAAGACCTAGCCGGAAAATCAGCTCTAATGAGTCTTTTGGAGCAAAAATTAATATAAGACCTGATCTTATTTTACTATAAGACCGGTATGATATGATATGACATGACATGATAATGATATGATATGCTATGATATACTACTGGGTCTTATATTAATTTTTGCTCCAAAAGACGCATTAGAGCTGATTGTCCGGCTAGGTCTTATTTTCAGGGAAACAGGGTATTTCTCGACAGCTCAAATTTTGGAAACCTATTCTTTATATGGAAGTAAAAAAATCTATCTTCATAATTTTCACCAGATAAGCTCAGTGAAGTCTTGAGAAATACTGTTGCCAGCTGGTAACGTGGCATGGGAGGGGTAAGCCAGGGTTAGAAGTAGGGTAATTCTGAGTTTAAATATGTTTCTTGACTTCAGTGTTTCCTTTGACATGTTGTGAATGCCCACAGCCTCAGGTGGACTGTATTCAAGTGTAATTCAAGAATACATTACAAAGCACAGCAGGAACACTTGTGGGTTTCCTTCCATGTGGGCTCCTCCAGGATGTGACCTCTCTCTGTTGCTGGGCATGCTAAGCCTTGCCTGCATCTGTGGGTGAAATGATTTCTAATAAATTACTGGGGAAAGTAAATTGGAGATAGTGAGTAAATGGACTAGTTTAGTTTTCTGAGCCAAAATGAGCATGTCAGGAGTGCATAATTTGAGATATTTGACTTTGCAACTTTTTTTTTTTTTAAATAGCAATCTTCTATCTCCTGCTGTCCCTTTATGTTTATAAGCAAGTAGAGAGGGTAGTTAATTTTCATCCAGATCATCTTTTGGGGTTCTGAGAGATGTAGCTCCCCATTTCTTATCTGGCCCAGCAGACAGGCTGTTTATTGAAGAACAGTTTTATTTTTTGCTCTAGCACCTCTGAGTCTGTGTACTTAGGAACTGCTTCTTACCACAGAAATCTGCCCATTATTTGGCCCCCTCTCTAGGTTCCTTCTGAAAGTTACTGTTCTGTGATTTCAAATTTAGTAGCAGACATTTTCAGAACATGTTTCTAGGCCTATGACTGCTGTTTTTTTAAAAGTCATAGTTTGTTTAGCTTTTGTGCCTATTTAATTATTGTTTTTGGCATTCTATTATTATCTTTATGTTTTAAGCAATTGTTTACAGTTCTGAATTAGTTTCTTTGTATCTTCTGTTTTCTAGTCTTTTCCATACAATTTATAGCCGTCAGAGTTAGATACTTATAATGGCAACTCTTCTTCCAAAATTAATGTATTAAGAAAAAGACAAAAAGTTAAAATCTTTATTTGTGAAAAAAAGCAGTGAAAGCCAGTATAGTTACATTTATTTTTTATTTATTTATTTATTTTTTTAAGATCAATTTTTAACCATTTATTTATTTATTTATTTATTTATTTATACATTTTGATATTTGGCTTTTATTTATTTTTTTTAATTTTTATTTATTTATTTATTTTTATTATTAGTTTCAGGTGTACAAGACAAGGTAATACTTAGACGTTCATCATTTATATCCCTCACACTGTGACCCCCCCCCATCCATTATCCCTTCGACCTCACACCCAGCCATCACATTATATATATAAAATTATAATTGGCATTCATTAATGTTTAGCTGCTGGTGTACAATGCCATGATCAGGCATCCACATTATCTCTGAGGTGGTCTCCCAAATAGGACGCATGGATACCCAACAAAATCTTTAGGACATTATTGAATAAGTTCCCCAAATTAATTTTCAGAAAACCCTGAGGCCATCTTGTGGTTACCAGCTGCTTCCTAATCCCTTCACCTTTCCCCTTATCCCCAACCCCCCCCACCCCCGCCCATCTAACAACTCTCGGTTTTTTCTTTGTGCCCTCAAAACTGTCTCTGATTAGTTCATTCACATATTCTTTTCTTTAGATTCCGCATGTAAGTGAGATCATATGGTACTTGTCTTTCTCTTTCTGACTTATTTCACTTAACATAATGTTCTCTAGATCCATCCATGTTGTTGCAAATGATAAGATTTCTTTCTTCTTTATGGCTGCGTAATACTCCATTGTATAAATGTACCACAGCTTCTTTTTTTTTTTTATTAAATTTATTGGGGTGACAATTGTTAGTAAATTTACATAGATTTCAGGTGTACAATTCTGTATTACATCGTCTATAAATCCCATTGTGTGTTCACCACCCAGAGTCAGTTCTCCTTCCATCACCATATATTTGATCCCCTTTACCCTCATCACCCACCCCCCACCCCCTTACCCTCTGGTAACCACTAAATTATTGTCTGTGTCTATCCAGTCATCTACTGATGGGCATTTCGGTTGTTTCCATATCTTGGCTATTGTGTAAAGTGCTGCAATAAACATAGGAGTGCATACTGATTTTTGAATTGGAGTTTTGGATTTCTCCGGGTAGATGCCTAGGAGTGGAATTACTGGATCATAGTTACATTTAGAATTTTAAAAAACCCAGAATCCTAGCTGTGCTTGTTCTTTTTAGTGAAACAGAATACAGAAAATATTTTTACAGCACTGGAAACTTTATCCTAAGAAGAAAATCAAGTGATTCAGTCAGCTTCTGTGTTGTATTGCCATAAGTTTACATAATTTAACAATTATTCTCTGTATAAAATTATATTTTCTTTCTCAATTTAAAAAATTTCTTTAAAGATTTTTATTAAAATATAGCTAACATGCAATGTTATATTAGTTTTAGTTGTACATCATAGTTTTTCAACACTACCCATCTGGCACTATAAATAGTTAATTGCCATATTATTGATTATATTCCCTGTGCTAAAAAAGTGATCACCATGATTAAGTCTAGCAACCATCTGACACTGTACCATGCTATCACGCTGTTATTGACTATATTTCCTATTCTGTTTTTATATCCCCAATACTTATTTGTTTTATTTCTGGAACTTTGAAACTCTTATTCTTTATCTTTTGTCCCCCTTTTTAATTTTTCAATTAGAATGGACATTTAACATTTTATTTATTTATTTAGTTTCAGGTGTACAAAACAATGTAATAGACATTTACACCCCTCACAAAGTGATAATCCCCTCCCTCAATCTACTACCTCTCTGATATAGTATATAGCTGTTATAATTCCATTGACTCTATCATCTATGCTGTACTCTACATCCCATGACTATATATATATATATTTAATTGTAGTTGACATTCCATATTATTCAGCTTCAGGTGTACAGTGCAGTGGTCAGACATCTACAAAGTCCATGAAGTGATTTCCATAATAAGACAATGGTCCATCTGACCCCCTGCAAAAGCTTTACAACTGTATTTCATATCCCTATGGCTATATTGTGATTACTAATTTGTACTTTTTAATCTCTTTACCTTCTCCCCCATTCCCACCTCCTCCCATCTAGTAACCTTCATTTTTTCCCCCTATAGCTTTGAGTCTATGTCTGTTTTGTTTGTTCATTTATTCTGTTCTTTAGATTCCACATATAAGTGAAAATAATATTTAATGTTAGTTTCAGGTGTACAGCACAGTGGTTAGACATTTATATAATATAGGAAGCCATCCAACCTGGCACTATACATAGTTATTACCATATTATTGATTATATTTCCTACACTTTACATCCCCAAGACTATTTTGTAACTACCAGTTTGTATTCCTTAATCCCTTCACCTTTTTCACCCTGCCCTCAATCCCCCTCCCATCTATCACTATGATAGATCTACTACCCATTTGACACCATACATAATTATTACAATATTATTGACTATGTTGCTTATGCTATACGCTACATCCCCATGACTACTGTGTCACAACAAATTTGTACTTAATCCCTTCCGCTTTTTCATCCACCCCAATCCCTCTCCCCTCTGGCAACCATCAAAATGTTCACGGTATCTATGAGTTTGTTTCTCTTTTGTTTATTTTGTTCTTTAGATTCCACTTATAAGTGAAATCATATGACATTTGTCTTTCATTGTCTGAGTTACTACACTCAGCACAAAACCCTCTAGGTCCATCCATGTTGTCACAGATGGCAAGATTTTATTCTTTTCTATGGCTGAGTCATATACCTTTGTATGTATGTACCACATCTTTATCCATTCATCCATTCAGGGACATGCAGGTTGCCTTCATGTGTTGGCTATTGTAAATAATGCTGTAGTGAACATATGGATGAGCATGTCCCCTTGAAGTAGCATTTTGGGTTTCTTCAGATAAATAGCCAGAAGTGGGATTGCTAGGTCCTTCTTTGTCTCTTGTTACAATCTTTATTTTACAAGTCTATTATGTCTGGTATAAGTATTGCTGCCCCAGATTTTTGTTTTGTTTCCATTTTCATGACATGTTTTTTCCATCCCTTAATTTCAGTCTGTGTGTCTTTCGATCTGAAGTAAGTCTCTTGCATATGTAAGGGTCTTGTTTTCTTACCCAATCAGCTCCCCAAATCCTGATTGGAGCATTTAATCCATTTACATTGAAAATAATTATTGATAGGTATGTAGTTATTGCCTTTTATTGTTCATATATTTTTTGTTTGTTTTGGTCTTAAAGAAATTTCTCTAAGATTTCTGATACTATTGGTTTGGTGGTGATGAACTCCTTTATGTTTTTCTTGTCTGGCAAGCTGTTTATCTTTTCTTCATTCTAAATGATAGCCTTGCTGGGTAGAGTAATCTTGGTTGTAGGCCCTTGCTTTTCATCACTTTGAATATTTTGTGCCAATCTGTTCTGGCCTGCAAAGTTTCTGATGAGAAATCAGTTGGTAGTCTTATGGGAGCTCCCTTGTAGGTAACTAACTGCTTTTCTCTTGCTGTTTATGAGCGTTTCTCTTTGTCTTTATTTAACCTTTGGCATTTTAATTATGACGTGTCTTGTTGTGGGCCTCTTTGGATTCATCTTGTTTGGGACTATCTGTGCTTCCCTGGGCTTATATATCTAGTTCCTTCACTGGGTTAGGGAAGTTTTCTGCCATTTTTTTTCTTCAAATAGGTATTCAATTCCTTGCGCTCTCTCTTCTTCTTCTGGTGCCCCTATAATGAAAATGTTGGTATACTTGATGTTGTCCCAGAGGCCCCTTAAACTCTTCTCATTTATTGGATTCTTTTTTTCTTTTTGCTGTTCTGATGGGGTGTTTTCTGCTACTGTTTCTTCTAAATCACTGATTCGATCCTCTGTTTCATCTAATCTACTGATGATTCCCATAATGTATTCTTCTTTTCTGTTACTGTATTCTTTATTTCTGACTGGTTCTATTTTATCTTTTCTATCTCCATTTTTATGTTTCCTATCTCTTTGTTCAAGTTCTCCCTGAGATCATTGAGCATCCTTATAACCAGTGTTTGGAACTCTATGTCTGGTAGATTGCTTGTCTCCATTTTGTTTAAGGTTTTTTTCTGGAGCTTGGTTCTATTCTTTTATTTGGGACATGTTTTTTTTGTCTCCCCATTTTGGCTACCACCCTGGGTTTGTTTCTGTGTATTAGGAAGAGCTACTATGCTTCCTGGTCTTAATAGAGTGATCTTATATAGTAGGTGTGTGTGGAACCCAGTGTTACAGTCTTCCTAGTCACTTGTGCTGTGCACTCCAGGTGTGTTGCTTGAGTGGGTTGGGTGTGCCCTCATGTTGTAGTTGAGCCTTGGTTGCTGTTTGCACATCAGTGGAAGGGAGTGAACCTTGGGCTCAATTGGTTGTGGGGACCTGCTTTGACTACAGTGGAGGAGTCGTGGTGCAGAGGCTGACCCTACAGAGCAGGATATGGCTGAGCAGGGCTCTGGTGCCTGCTCAAACTGCCTCTTGGGTGTGTCATCCTTGGGGGCCGCTGGGTGATGCTTCAGTTCTTTAGGAAGGTAGACACAGGGGACACCAACCTCAGGGCCACCTGGGATGGGATTCGCTGACACCAAATTCAGCTGCATCCTGTGCCACACGCAGAGCCACCTGGCAGGAGACACAAAGCAATCCACAGATGGCCACCACCTAAGTCATACATGTAGATGCCTTGAGAGGCCAAGCTGTTAACTCAGGCTGGCTGCTGCTAATGTTAGGCTTAATGCTGTTTAGCCAGAGGTACAGAACCTGATCAAGCCAGATGCTGCTTTTCTGTGTTGTGCGAACCTTTGAGAGACCCTAAAAGAGTCTGCGGCATGAGTCAAGACAGGTGGTTTGTACAAAAAAGCCACTGGAAGTGACGTGGGTGTGCCTGAAAGTTGGGCAGGGTGGAATCACTAGGGCATGGTGAACCAAGGGAATTAGCCTTGATATGGTGGCCACTCAGCTATGATGGCCACCTGCATCTGCACATTGAGAAGAGGGAAGGCTCAACAAAGAAACAATGGCTTCCTCTACCTCATCTGTCCAGGAGAAAGCTGCTCCTCCAGCTCTCATCCTGAATTCAGACAACTCAGTTCCCCGTTTCCCCCACCCCTTTATATCCTGGTCACCTCTCCAGCTGCTGCCCCAGCAGTTGAGCTCAGAGGCAGTGATTCTGTTACGAAGTCCATGCACGGTCCCTTTAAGAGGAATGGCTGGGACTTCAGCTGCCCTCCATTTTATGTAGTCACAATATCTGTTGGTTTCCACAACCAGAAATTATGGGGACTTCTCTATCTGGATTGGAACCCTGGGCTGTGGAGGGGCTGGGTCACCTCTCGCCTCTCTGGGGTGGACCTCGGCAGTCGAGATATCCCTCCCAATTTTTAATGGTCAAACTTGTGTGTGGGTCCAACCCATCCCATGCCTCTGCCCCTCCTACCAGATATGACTGCCACCTCAAGGTGGCCTCTTCTGCATGTCCTCTGTTGTAGGGCTTTGATTCAGCAAGATTTTAGGCAATTCTCAATGACGGTTGTTTTGTAGTTTACTTGTAATTTTGATGTGGTCGTGAGAAAAGGTAAGCACAGAGTTTATGTACTGTACCATCTTGACTGGAATGAAATCTGATTTTATAAATGGCTCTCACTTGTTTTTGTACTCGACATTAATACCCAATTCGTTTTTTGGATAATGTAAATTTGTGTCATGTGAAGGCTTCAACTTAGAGTTTTCTTCTTCATAGATAGCTATGAAATGAAATCAGTAGCAGCATCTCTGGATTTTTTCTTTTGTGAAGCTTGGCCAGCAGGAGAAGCAGTTGGGAAAGGGATCAGTAGAAAGAAAACTGCTTTCTTCAAACTCCTCAGAAAAAAGCTTTGCTTTTATTCTTTAGAAAATGTTCTGTTAAGAAATACATCGTTGTGCACTATTTTTCTGCCTGCATTTTCTTTGTGTGGTTGCTTTCACCAGTGATGTTCCTTTTTTTATCATAAGCTGCTAGCAGTGAGAACTTGTGCTATGTAAATGGCAGGACTAGCAATTAAGAGAAGAATGGATGTTTTTAAATGAGTGATATTTTTATGCAAGGACCTTATACAGCTAGACCATTTTTTGTGTCCTAAGCAGGAAGTTTAGAGTAAATATGTTAGTGGTCTTTGTATTCCCCCCCCCACCCCAATTCAGGCCATCACCTCACAGGGGCAGTACTATAGTCAGGCATCAAATTTAAGGAGGCACTGCAAAAAACTCCCCAGTAATCAAGATAAAGAATATTTTAAAAATATCAAAATTATGAGAAGAGTTTATGATGAACAAGCTATTAAAATTTTGAATAAAGACAGGATTAGTATCATAGTTTCCTTTTGCTTCACACTCCAACATGGCTTAATATCTAAACACCATCTTTGTTGTACCAGTTTTGTTAAGCTAGCTTCATCTCAATTTTTCTTTTCTTATTGGTTTTGTTGCAGATGATTTGTGTATGCATTTTAAAGAAACTGAATTGTATGCCTTGTATTTAGTTTGGAAAAATAAAAAATAGTGAAGTGCTTTTATCACTTAAGTATTTTGGGGATACTTTAATAAATTTTATGAAAAGCGCTAACTGTATCATCCAAAACAATTTTTTTTTTAAATTTATGGGGTGAAAATTGTTAGTGAAATTACATAGATTTCAGGTGTACAACTGTATATTACATCATCCATAAATCCCATTGTGTGTGCACTGCCCAAGTCAATTCTCCTTCCATCACCATATATTTGATCCCTCTTACACTCATCTCCCTCCCCCCAACCCTCTTACCCTCTGATAACCACTAAACTATTGTCTGTGTCTATGAGTTTTTGTTTCTCATTTGTTTGTCTTGTTCTTTTGTTGTTTTTGGTTTATACACCACATATCAGTGAAATCATAGGGTTCTCTGCTTTTTCTGTCTGACTTATTTCGCTTAGCTTTACACTCTCAAGATGCATCCATGTTATCACAAATGTTCCTATATCATGTTTTCTTACCTCCGAATAGTATTCCATTGTGTATATATACCACAACTTCTTTATCCATTCATCTATTGAAGGACATTTTGGTTGTCTCCATGTCTTGGCCACCATAAACAAAGCTGCAATGAACATTGGAGCACACGTGTCTTTATGTATAGATGTTTTCAGATTTTTTTGGTAGATACCCAGGAGAGGGATTGCTGGGTCATATGGTAATTCTGTTTGTAATTTTTTGAGGAACCTCCACACTGCCTTCCATAGTGGCTGCACCAGTCTGCATTCCCACCAACAGTGTATGAGGGTTCCTTTTTCTCCACAGCTTCTCCAACACTTATTACTATTTGTCTTGTTGATGATAGCCATTCTGACTGGGATGAGGTGATATCTCATTATGGTTTTTATTTGCATTTCTCTGATGATTAGTGATGTTGAGCATTTTTTCATATGTCTATTTGCCATTTGTATGTCCTCTTTAGAAAAATGTCTCTTCATGTCTCTGCCCATTTTTCAACTTTTTTTTTTTTTTTTTTTTTTGTTGTTGAGTTGCATGAGTTTCTCACATATTTTGGGTATTAGCCCCTTATTGGAGGCACTCTATGTAAAAATCTTTTCCCATTTAGTTGGTTGCCTCTTTATTTTGTCAATGGTTTCTTTCGCTGCGCAGAACTTTTTAAGTATGATATAGTCCCATTCATTTATTTTAGCTTTTACTGCCTTTGCCTTTGGAGTCAAATTCACAAAAAATGCTCTTTGAACCCAAGGTCCATAAGTTTAGTACCTATGTTTTTTTCTATGCAGTTTATTGTTTCAAGTCTTACGCTTTAGTCTTTGATCCATTTTGAATTAATTTTGGTGCAAGGTGACATATAGCAGTTCAGTTTCATTCTTTTGTATGTTGCTTTCCAATTCTGCCAGCATCATTTATTGAAGTGGTTGTCTTTTCTCTATTGTATGTTTTTGGCTTCTTTGTCAAAAATTATCTGTCCATGTTTATGTGGTTTTATTTCTGGGTTCTCAATTCTATTCCATTGGTCAATATGTCTGTTTTTCTGCCAATACTATGCTGTTTTGATTATTGTAGCCCTGCAGTACAAGGAAAAATCAGGGAGTGTGATACCTCCAGTGTTGTTCTTTTTTCTTAGGATTGCTTTGACTATTCGGGGTCTTTTGTGGTTCCAAACAAATCTGATGATTTTTTGGTCTATTTCTTTAAAAAATGCCATTGGGATTTTGATGGGAATTGCATTAAATCTGTATATTGCTTTAGGTAATACGGCAGTTTTAACTATGTTGATTGTTCCTATCCATGAGCACAGAATGTCTTTCCATTTTTTTGTGTCCTCTTCAGTTTCTTTTAAATGTGTCTTCAGTTTTCAGCATATAGGTCTTTCACATTTTTGGTTAAGTTTATTCCTAGATATTTTACACTTTTTGTTACAATTGCAAAAGGAATTTTTTTTTAATTTCTTTTTCTGAGATTTCGTTGTTAGTGTATAGGAATGCAATGGACTTTTGTACTTTAATTTTGTGGCCGTCAACTTTACTGTATTCATTTATTGTTTATAATAGCTTTTTGGTGGAGTCTTTAGGATTTTCTATATATTGCATCATGTCATATGCAAAGAGTGACAACTTAACATCTTCTTTACGAATTTAGATGCCTTTTATTTCTTTCTCTTGCCTGGTTGCTCTGCGAGGAATTCCAACACTATGATGAAAAGCAGAGGTGATAGGGGACAGCCCTGTCATGTTCCTGAACGTAAAGCAAAAGGCTTCAGTTTTTCACTGTTAATTAAGAGATATGGTGAGGTTTGTCATATATGGCCTTTATTATGTTAAGGTATTTTCTTTCTATACTTATTTTATTAAGTGTTTTAATCATAAATGGATGTTGTGTCTTGTCAAATGCTTTTTCTGCATCAATTGATATAATCATAATGATTTTTGTCCTTTATTTGTTTATGTGATGTATCACATTGATGGATTTGCGGATGTTGAACCATCCTTAAGCCCCTGGGATAAATCCCACTTGGTCGTGATGAATAATCTTTTTAATGCATTGTTGTATTCGATTTGCTAGAATTTTGTTTAGGATTTTTGCATGTGTATTCATCAGAGATATTGGTCTGTAGTTTTCTTTTCTTGTGTTGTCCTTACCAGGTTTTGGTATCAGGATAATGTTGGCCTCATAAAATGAGTTAGGGAGTACTGTCTCTTCTTCAATTTTTTGGAAGAGTTTGAGCAGGATTGGTATTAGATCCTCTTTGAACGTTTGGTAGAATTCACTAGTGAAGCCATCGGGTCCCAGACTTTGGCTTTTGGGAAGGTTTTGGATGACTGATTCAATTTTGTTACTGGTAGTTGGTCTGTTTAGATTTTCGAATGTTTCATTTTTCAGCTTAGGAGGGTTATATGTTTTGAAGAACTTGTCCATTTCTTCTAGGTTATTGACTTTGGTGGCACATAGTCATGTATAGTATTGTTGGATGATCCTTTGTTTTCCTGTGGCATTCGCGATAACATCCCCTCTTTCATTTCTGATTTTGTTTATTAGTATCTTTTCTCTTTTTATCTTAGTGTATCTACCTAAGGGTTTGTCCATTTTGTTAATCTTTTCAAAGAACCTGCTCTTTGTCACAATAATTTTTTCCATTGTCTTTTTGTTCTCTATTTCATTTAGTTCTGCTATGATTTTTATTATTTCTTTTCTTCTGCTGATCTTGGGTTTCATTTGTTCTTTTTCTAGTTCTTTAAGGTGTAATGTGAGGTTATTTAGTTTGGATTTTTCTTCTTTCTTGAGATAGGCCTGTAATGATATAAATTTCCCTCTTAAAATTGCTTTCGCTGAGTCCCAAAAATTTTGGTAAGATGTGTTTTCATTCTCATTTGTATCTATGTATCTTTGATCTTTGCTTGTATTTCTTCTTTGACCCGATCATTCTTTAAAAGTATGTGTTTAATCACCACGTATCTGTGTTTTTTCCTGGTTTCTTTTTGCAGTTGATATCCGACTTCAAAGCCTTGTGATCAGAGAATATGCTTGGTATGATTTCAACCATCTTAAATTTGCAGAGGCTAGTTTTATGTCCCAATACATAGTCTGTCCTTGAGAATGTTACATGTACAGTAGAAAAATCTGTATACTCTGATATTTTAGGATGAAGTGCTTTGTAAATGTCAATTATGTCCATTTCATCTAGTGTGTCATTTAGGATTGCTATTTCGTTATTTATTTTTTGTTTGGATGATCTATCCATAGCTGTAAATTAGGTGTTTAGGTCCCCTAGTATAATTGTGTTTGTTCAATTTCTCCTATTAGTTCTGTTAGTAGTTGCCTGGTATATTTTGGTGCTCCCTGATTGGGGGCATAAATATTGATGACTGTTATATCCTCTTGTTGTATAGTCCACTTTACCATTATGAAATGTCCATCTTTGTCTCTTGTTAGTTTTTTTCTGAAGTCCATTTCATCTAATGTCGGTATGGATACATCTGCTTTTCTCTGGATAGCATTTGCTTGGAGTGTCAATTCCCATGCTTTCACTTTGAGTCTATGTTTGTTCTTGTAACTGAGATGTGTCTTTTGGAGACAGCATATAGTTGGGTGTAGTTTTTTGATGCAATCTGGTACTCTGTGCCTTTCTATTCGTGAGTTCAGTCCATTTACATTTAGGGTGATTATTGATATGTGAGGATTTCCTACAATTTATCTTTGGTTTTCTTGTAAGACTGTGTCTCCATTGTTTCTTTGCCTCTTTGTTGTTGTCTATTATTTCTGTGTGGTGGTATTCAATGATTTTTCCCTCTGTTTCTTCTTTTGTTACATTATATATTATAGTTCTGGAATTTTTTTTGAGTAGTTACCCTTAAATTTATGTAAAAGAAAGTTTGATATTTAGGATATTCCATTTTCTTCAGCATGCATACTTTCTTCTTTTTTTTTTTTTACATATTCTCTTTCAAGCCTTTACTCTCCCCCTTTTTATGTTTTGGTTGCTGTAAATTGTCCCTGTTGATGGTGGTTGAATAGCCTCCTTCAGTATTTCTTGTTGTGCAGGTCGTGTGTTAGAAAATTCCCTCAACTTTTGTATGTCTGGAAAGGTCTTTATTCCTCCTTAATGTCTAAAGGATATCTTTGCTGGATATATTATTCTTGGTTCATAATTTCTCTCTTTCAATAGTTTGAATATTTGGTTCCACTCCCTCCTTGCTTTTAGAGTTTCTCCTGAAAAATTTCATGATAGTCTAATGGGCTTTCCTTTGTAGGTTATCGTCTTCTTTTTCCTGGATGCCTTGAGAATTCTTTCTTTGTCGTTGATTTTGACACCTTCAGTTCAGTGTGCGTTGGAGAAGGCCATTTGGGGTTGAGGTAATTAGGTATTCTATTTGCTTCTTGGATTGGAGGATCCAGTTCTTTTCACTAGTTTTGGAAGTTCTCATTGACTATTTGTTTGAATATATTCTCTGTTCCCTTCTCTTTTTCTTTGTCTTCCGTATGACCATTATTCTTACGTTGCTCTTTCTGATGGAGTCAGAAAGTTCTTGTAGAGTTCTTTCATTTCTTTTAATTCTCAACTCTCTTTCTTCTTTCATCCATGTCATTTCCAGGTTTCTATCTTCGAGGTCACTGATTCTTTCCTACATCTGGTGAACTCTACTTCCTTACCTGTCGATTTCATTCTTAATTTCTTCTATTGAGTTCTTAATCTCCAGAAATTCTATTTGGTTCTTTTATAAAATTTCAATCTCTTTGGTAAAAGGTTCCTTTTGTTCTTTGATTGTGTTTTTGAGTTCATTAACCTGCCTGTCTGTGCTTTCTTGCATCTCCTTGAGTTTTTTAAGAACTGCAATCTGAATTCTGTGTTATTTCAATTATATATTGCCATATCTTTAAGTTCATTCTCTGGAGACTTTTCATTTTCTTTCTGAGCTGTCTTGTTGCCGTGGTTATTCGTCAGCATTAATGAGTTATTATTTCTTCACCTAGACATCTACTGGAGTGAGTTCTGCAATGGGTTGATAGAAAGAGATCTTATTTTGTTTTCCAGTAGTTGTTTGTAGAATGTTTTATTTTCTTTCCGAATGCAGCCTTTTATTCTTTCTCACACTGTAGTGTTACGTTATCTCTGCACTATTCTGGCTTCTCACACAATGGAGGGATTCCCTGGAAGGCGGGCTTCTTGTCTGTGAACAGTTGACTGTGGTTATAGAACACTACCTTCGTGGGAGGAAGTGAAGAGCTTCTGAGGTTCCAAAGCTCTTTATGCCCCCACATTCAGAGGCTTTGTGCTTCAGCAGCTCTGTTTACTCCTGCAGGTATCCACTCAGAGAGGTGGGGACAGGGGCAGGATTGGTTGTGAGAGGTGGCTGAGAGCAATGGCAGTGACCACCAGTACAGCAATCCTTCTTCCACAGCTCCCTCCCCTTTGCCAGAACTAGTTGGGCTGCGAATCTGTGTGTGTGGACCACAGTTCTCAGAACTGCAAATGTTTTGTTCTTTTGATCTGACAGTGCTACTGTTCCGCTTATAGCATCGGGCAGGTGGGGGCGGGGCAAGCTCTGGGAGGTTAGGAAGGGGGCAGCTAGGCTCAGTGCCTAAGGCAGTGATGGCTTAAACCACCGTTTTCAGCCTTCTTCCCTCAGTCTTTTTTCCGAGGTCTTTGCTGTGAACGTCGGGTTCAGGCATGTTATATGCTGTCCCCTCAGCCCTATGGGCCATAAATGGAGCCCTAGTAATCTGAGTTTCCGTCTCCCGCAGCTGTGGCAGTTCCAGGATGCAGTGAGCTCAGAGCACTGAGCTAGGTCTGCGTCCTGCTCCCCCGCGGCCCCGTCTCTGAACTTCTCCTGTCCCTTCTCCCCTCTCGTGCAATTTGCCCACCTTTAAGTGATTTCAGTAGTGTGCCTCTTAGTCTTGCCTGTCTGCTGTGCAGGGAGTCCTTTGTGGAGTTATAGTTGTTCAATTTGTTGTAAATTCTAGAGAGATTTCCAGAGGCTCACCTCATGCCACCAATTTTATGATGTCACCATACTTTCTTTAGAACAATTTTAAGTTCACAGAAAAATTGAGTGGAAGGTACAGAGGTTCCCCATATGCCTCTACCTCCCATATGGCACAGCTCCACTGTCATCATTCCTCATTGGAGTAGTATATTCATTGCAATCAATGAACCTACAGTGACAAATGACTGTCACCCAACGTCCATAGTTTTCATTGTGGTCCACTCTTGGTTTGTATATTCTAGGGGTTTTGACAAGTGTATAATAACATGTATCTACTTTTATGGTATTTTACAGAATAGATTTACTGTCTTAAAAATCCTCTGTACTCTACTTATTTATTCTCTCCCTTCAACTCTTGGTACCACTGATTTTTCAAATGTTGTCATTGTTTTGCCTTTTCCAGAAAGTCGTGAAGCTGGAATCATATAGCATGTAGCCTCTTCAGATTGGCTTCTTTCACTTAGTAATATGCATTTAAGTGTTTCCATGTCTTTTCATGGTTTCATAGCTCATTTCTTTTTAGTGCTGAATAATATTACATTGTCTAGATGTACCATAATTTATCCATTTACTTACTGAAGGACACATAGTTGCTTCCAGTTTTTGGCCATGTTGAATAAAGCTGCTGTAAACATCCATGTGCAAGTTTTGAGTGGATGTAAGATTTTAGCTCTTTTGTACATATACCAAGGAGTGCAATTCCGGGATTGTATGGTAAGAGTATCCTTAATTTTGTAAGAAAATACAAAACTGTCTTCCAATTTGGCTGTACCATTTTGCATGCCCTCGAGCAATAAGTGAGAGTTCTTGTTGCTCCAGATCCTCACCAACATTTAGTGTTGTGAACGTTTTGGGTTTTTGCTATTCTAATAGATGTGTAATGGTATCTCATTGTTTTAATTTGCAGTTCCCTAATAACATGATGTTGAGCATCTTTTCATTTGCTTATTTTTCATCTGTGTATCTCCTTTGGTAAAGTACTCAGATCTTTTGCCCATATTTTAGTCAGGTTGTTAAGTTTTAAGAGTTCCTTGCGTATTTTGGATAACAGTTTGCTTTTAAATCAGATATGTTGTTTACAAATATTTCTCCCAGCGTATGGCTTGTTTTCTCATTCTCTTGACAGTGTCTTACACAGAGCAGAAGTTTTGAATTTTAATGAAGTCTAGCTTATCAATTATTTCTCTCATGGATTGTGACTTTGGTGTTCTATTAAAAAGTCATTGCCATACCCAAGCTTTTCTAGGTTTTCTCCCATGTTATCCTCTAGGAATTTTATATTAATAGTATCACGTTTTACATTTAGGTCTGTGGTCCAATTTTGAGTTAATTTTTGTGAAAGGTGTAAGGTCTATGTCTGCATTCATTATTTTGCATGTGGACGTTCTGTTGTTCCACCATCATTTGTTGAGAAGGCTGTTTTTTCTCCATTATATTGCCTTTATTCCTTTGCCAAAGGCTAGTTGACTATATTTATGTGTGTCTACCTAGCTCTTTAATCTGTTCCTTTGATCTATTCCTTCATCAGTATCACACTGTCTCAGTTACTGTAGTTTTATAGTAAGTCTTGAAGGCAGGCAGTGTCTGTTTCCTGACTTTGTTCTTTCCTTCAATATTGTGTTGGCTATTCTGGTTATATTGCCTCTCCATGTAAACTTTAGAATCATTTTGTTGATATCCACAAAATAACTTTCTGTGATTTTGATTGAGATTGCATTGAATCTACAGATCAATTTGGCAAGAACTGAGATCTTGACACTATTGCGTCTTCCTGTCCATGAACATAGAATATTTCTTGATTTATCCAGATCTTTGATTTCATTCATCAATTTTTGTAGTTTTCCTTATATAGGTGTTGCACACATTTTGTTAGATTTATACTGAATGTTTCATTTTTGGGGGTGGTAATCTAGTGGCATTCTTCTTAATTTCAAATTCTACTTGTGTATTGCTGGTAATAGGAAAGTGAGTGACTTTCTTGTATCCTGCAACCTTGATATAATCATTTATCAGTTTCAAGAGTTTTTGTGTCCACTTTTTGGGATTTTCTGCATAAAAAAATCATATTATCTGCAAACAGACAATTATATTTCTTCCTTCCTAATCTATGAAGTCTGATAATTAAGTTTGTGAACTCATCCTAGAAAAAGTACTACGTACCTCATTGCTGAATATTACTACAGTCGCCTTCGAAGTACTCCCCTTGGGAAGCTGTGCACTGACACCGGTGCCTAGTCCACCCTTCAAAGAAGTTTGGGAACTCTTTTTCTGGAACGGCCATTAGAGCTGTCATCTTATTACCCTTGATGTCTTGAATGTCATCAAAATGTTTTCCTTTCAATATTTTCTTTTTCTTCAGGTAAAGAAAGAAGTCATGGGGGACCATTGAGTAGGGAGGGTGTTCCAATGCAGTTATTTGTTTGCTGGCTGAAAACTCCCTCACAGACAGTGCTGTGTGAGCTGGTGCATTGTCATAATGCAAGAGCCATGAATTTTTGGCGAAAAGTTCAGGTCGTTTTTGTCTTACTTTTTCACACAGCCTTTTCAACACTTCCAAGTAGTAAACTTGGTTAACTGTTTGTTCAGTTGGTACAAATTAATGATGAATAATCCCTCTGATATCAGAAAAAGGTTAGCAACATTGTTGCAACAAGTTCCAGAACTTAATTGTCAGACCCTGTATATACCTTTTATTTCATTTTCTTGTTTTACTGCATTAGCTAGGACATCCAGTAGGCTGTTGAAAGGAGTCTAATCACTGTGTTGTTTTGTACACCTGAAACTAATTAAAAATAAAAGGAGTGATGAGAAGAAACATATGTTCTTTTGTTCCTGATTATAGCAGGAAAGTTAGTTCTCATCATTAAGTATAATGTTAGCTGTAGGTTTCGTGATGTTCTTTATGAAGTTGAAGAAGTTCTTTCTGCTCTACTCCTAGTTTGCTGAGAATGAGTTGAATTTTGCTCATGGCCTCATCTAAAAATTTTTAATTGATGAATTAAGTTCGTTTAGTTTAGATTTAAGCTGGTTAGTGATATGCTAGATAGGTTTCGTCTAAATCAGGGGTGTCCAAACTGTGGCCCGCGGGCCAACTGCGGCCCACAATCCATTTTTAATTGGCCCGCAGCAAATTCCAAAAATATGTTTAGCTTACTTAAATAGACTAGGTGAGGCAATACATACTTCACCTCGAGTGAGTGGCCCAGCTGTTTGCGTTTTTACCGCATATGGCCCTTTGTGGAAAACGTTGAAAAAAATTTGGACACCCCTGGTCTAACTTATATGTTTTCTGTTTTTATAGTTTTTCAAGTCTCTTGTTATGAGATGTTTAAAAAATTTTTATGTTACTTTTGATAATTACAATTGTTTGTGTTTTTTCTAGTAGTAACTTTTTGGGTTATAACTTCATGAAATACTTTTAATCCTCTCTTTTTTGTTAGAGAGAAGGTCCTGCAATGAGCAGTGATATTTAGCATTTGTCTTCTTCCTCACTCTTCCTCTGTCTCCTTTTATACTTGTTGTTAGTCAATTATAGTATTTTAATAGTATTTATCTGTTATTTATGGTTATATATCTATTACTTTTTTCTCATCACATTTGAGTGATGTCTTTTGATTCTCAGCCACTAGGCAATCAGTGACATTACCCTGTGAGCCACCATCTTTTACTGCTCTTTTCCACTGCCACAACTTTTGCTTTGTATCATTTTTACGTTGTCACATATCATAAAATTTATATTTGGCACATCACTTTAATCCTTATATTTGTTTTAATCTTAGTTTTATAGTTAACTGAAAACAATTGCCAGTTCTTTTGCCTTTGTTTTCCCAACTGTCTTTTGGATGTGTTCAAAACTGTTAGTCTTTATACTTGAAGAAATGCCTGGCTGGATATGAAATCTTTGGCCTATACTTTACATGCTTAAGTATTTTAAGTATTCTGAAGATTTACTTTACTGATTTATGGCATTGGCTATTACTCTGAAGAAATATAAGGACAGATTAATGCATGTACCTCTGATCAGTGACTTGATTTTCTTTCTTTTGCCCAGCTGCTCTTAGGTGTTGTTCTTTATTTTGAAAGTCCAAATTTAGTAAATCAAATATTACTAGGATATGCTTGGCTTTTGCCCATGGTGGATCAGTTCCTTGTCACTTAGGGTGCCCTCTATGTCCTTTCGTTATACAGATTTAAGCCTCCTTGTATTCAGCAGAATTGTCTTTAATACTGTCTTTAAATATTTGTTTTAAAAACTCATAGTCACAAACAATAGTTTAGTGGTTACCAGAGGGTAAGGGGGATGGGGGGAGGGAGATGAGGGTAAGGGGGATCAAATATATGGTGATGGAAGGAGAACTGACTCTGGGTGGTGAACACACAATGGGATTTATAGATGATGTAATACAGAATTATACACCTGAAATTATGTAATTTCATTAACAATTGTCACCCCGATAAATAAATTAAAAACAAAACAAAACAAAACAAAAAAAATATTTGTTTTATTAAAGATTCCATTTATGCATATGTTGACTCCCATTTGCTATTCAAAAATCTATAATCTTTCTCCCCAGTCCTTACTAAGTCTTTCTTTAGTTCAGTTTCATTTTCTTGACATTTCTAATCCCTACTCACTGCCTCTTCCTTTGTTTTCTGCAATATGTTTTCTGTCTTGTGCTCATTTCAAATTCATCTTCATTTCTGTGACTTTTTCTTCCTAAGCTTTGTTTTCTGATTTTTACCAGGTCATATTTTATTTACCTCCTCTTGTTTCTTACCATTTCTACCTTGGATTCTTATATTTGTACTTTGTGGTCTTTTTTCCCTCCCCTTTGTTTCTATCGGGGTGATTGCCTCTTAAAGTTTTAAAATTTATGGCACAACATTTGGTCATAGTTTTATCTGCCCAATGGCAACCCTCTAGGGAGTGTTCTTTGTCTCTTTGTAAGTTTTACGGTTTTACATTTTTTTAAATAGAATATCTTTTTAATTGCTTTTCCAGTTCCTTTTTTACTACTCATTGTTGAGTGAGTTGGGTTTTCCAAGATCAGCTTTTTGTAAAAGGTACTGTGATAACATGAAGCTTCCAGGGTAGCTTTCCAGGCTTCACATCCCACATCCTCCCTCCATCTCTGCTGCATCAGGGCTGTTTTCTACAAATATGGCTCATCAATGGGATTTTGTTTTCCAGCTACGAGATTTTTTTTGAGCAGTCTTATCTCTTCTGATTCTTTGAACCTGTATAGATCCTGGAGGGCTTCTGCCATAAGGTAATAGTCTACTCCTGCCATGGAATACAGCTGTGTTCTTCAGGATGTGCTCTTCACCTTCAAGTATGTTTTTGTCTGTGGTTTTTGGGATCTTTCACCCTAAGTCCTTTTATTTTTCTGTGCTTTTTTTCTTTGCTTCTTCCTATGTACTTTCTGCCCAATGTCAGCTGCTTCTGGCAGTCCTTTCAGATCATTTTGAAGTCTGTAGATTTTTATGTCTCCCAGCTGCATGGAAAATTAAGTTAGAAAATTCCATACAACTTTTTTTTATTGTCCTTTTGTGTTTGTTTGATATCCAGAAGAGAAAGAAAAAGTTCTGTTATATCTATTATATAGATAATGAATGTAGTCTCACAATGGTTAAATTACTTGATTATTGTCTTCCAGTAAAAGTCAGGGTGAAGATTCAAAACCAAGTTTAAAAACTTGCTCTCTGTCATTATACCATGGTGTTTCTTCAGGACTGGAGATACAGTCACAGCAGCATAGTTATATAGTCAAAGGAACCTTAGTCTCATTGGATATTTGTTACAGATGTAGATGCATCTAAGTAGCAAGTGATGATTTTGGAAAATTTTTGCACCTTCACTTAGTGGAACACTAGAACTTCATGATCTTCTACAGCTTCAAGTTCCCTCTCTCCCAGTCCCTCCCTTCTATTTTTCCTTTCCTTCTGTGACCCAAAAAGGAGATTATAGATAGATAAGGCTCTCTATTCTCATCTACTGTTTTTCTTGCAACTGTTCTGAATGTGATGATGTTTTATATCATCTACCATTGTTCCTTTCTATTCTTTCTTGGTTTTTCCCTTTTAGAACTGGACTCACTAAAAATCGTGTTCTCCCTTTGTTTTGTTTAAGGGACCTCTATTCAGATATTTTATAGAGTCGAGGGATAAGTGGATAAAGTCAGATTTCTTTTCTTGTCTAGTTTCACAAGTTTAGAGTGGTTGAGCTTCCTGAAACAGAGATCTGAAATCAGTAACTACTGCTGTTGACTCTGACAGGATCCTCAGCCCTGAGCATTGCAGTACTCTTCTTGAATATAGCATTGGTGGATTTGTTTGTGAATGTTTCTGAGAGTGTAAAGGTTACTTTAACACATATGTTTACACTGTAAAGATAAGGTTTTGGTGAAAATAGAATTGAACTGTGCCATGTTCTTTATTTTTGCATTTCTGCAAAGAACAGTTGAGTTTTCAGAAATTATTTGTCGTTGTTACTCTGTATAAAAAATAAGGCTTAATTGCTAACTCTTAAGATTATTGTAATATCAAACTTAGTTGTTTGTTTGTACATATGTGTCCTGTACACACATTCTGACGTGTGTGTGTGTGTGTGTGTGTGTGTGTGTGTTTAAGCTAGGTGGATTTGTGAGAGATTCAGGGTGATGAGGAGACGGGCAAGATGATGGTCTTTCAAAATGATGCTTTCCATTGACTTTGTTTCCTCTGAAGAGGGCAATGGTGAATCCAGGGGATTTTTTTTTGTGTGTGTGTGTGTGTTTCAGGGCTGGATGAAAAGAAATGTACATTCATTTTGAAGAATTTACAAAATAGTTTAAAATTTTGTGTATGTTAATTTATAATACTGGGACATATCAAAATGTTTTGGTAGGGAAGAGAGAGGCATTTGATAGAATTATTTCCCATATTTGAGGGACTACTTTTCATTGCAGCTTGAGGATAACATTCGTTGATTAAAATAATAGCTTTTCAAAAATTAATATGTTATATGATGAACATGTCACCTCTTTAAATTTGTTTTCCTTTTATATATCTATTTATGAAGCTTTGTGTCCTTTTAATATATGAAGATAAAAATTTGCATGAAAACAACTAAAACTATAGATGACCAGAGTATATACAGTACCAAAATGTAATGCTGATATTCTTTCTTTTAAGGTAACAAAACAAAACTTTTTTTTTTCTTTGTTTTTTAAATAAATTTTATTGGAGAATATTGGGGAACAGTGTGCTTCTCCAGGGCCCATCAGCTCCAAATCATTGTCCTTCAATCTAGTTGTGGAGGGCGCAGCACAGCTCTAAGTCCAGTTACCATTTTCAATCTTTAGTTTCAGGGAGCACAGCCCACTCTCCCAGGTGGGAATTGTACCAGCGACCTTGTAGTTGAGAGCTCATGGTCTAACCAACTGAGCCATTCGGCCACCCCTCCGGAAGCTCAATGGCAGCTCGTTGTCTTCAATCTAGTTGTGGAGGGCGCAGCTCACTGGCCCATGTGGGAATTGAACCAGCAACCCTGTTGTTCAGAGCTCACACTCTAACCAACTGAGCCATCTGGCTGCCCTTAATTCTTATTTTTTAATATTGTGTTTAAAAAATATATCAGAAAATTTACCATTTAACCATTTTTAATTGTGTAGTTCCCTGACAGTAAGTGCATTTACAGTATTATTCAACCATCACCACTATCCATCTCTAGAACTTTTTCTTCTTTCTAAACTGAAACACTGAGTCCCCATTTTCCCCCTCCTTCTGTCCCCTGGCAACCATGATTCCACTTTGTTTCTATGAATTTGGTTATTCTAGGTACTTCATATGGGAGAAATCTATAGTATTTGTCCTTTTGTATCTGGCTTATTTTACTTAGCAGTAAAATGGTGTTAGGGAAAGAAATGGTGTTGATGTCAGGGAAAGACTGTCTTTAAGGTTCATCCATGTTGTACCAAATGTCAGAATTGCCTTCTTTTTAAAAGCTGAATAATATTCCATTGTGTGTGTGTGTGTATCACATTTTGTTTATCCATTTATTATTTGAACGACACTTGGATTGTTTCCACCTTTGGTTACTATGAATAATGCTTCTATGAACATGGGTGTACACATACCTGTTCAAGTCTCTGCTTTCAGGAATTTTGGATATATACTCAGAGGTAAAATTGCTTGAGTATATGGTAATTCTCTGTTTAATTTTTTGAGGAACCAAACTGTTTTTCATAGCAGCTGTACTATTATTCATTCTCACCAGCAATGCACAAGCATTCCTATTTCTCCATGTCCTTGCCAACACTTATTATTTTCTGCCCTCCCATCTCCTCCCTTCCCCTTACCTTCCTTTCTCTTTCCTTCTTTTTCCTTTTCCAGCCAATCTAATGGGTATGAAGTGGTGTCTCATTGTGGTTTTGATTTACATTTTCTTAATGATTTGTGATGTTGGACATCTTTTCTTGTGTTTATTGGCTCATTTGTATATCTTCTTTGGAGAAATGTCTATTCAAGTTTTTTGCCTATGTTTTAATCAGTTTGCCTTTTTTTCTGTTTTTGAGCTGTAACTGTTCTGTATATATTAGGGCATATTATTAGATATATTTGATATATTATTTGAATTATTTTCTGCAATTCTGTAGTTTTCCTTTTTCACTCTCTTGGTAGTGTTCTTTGATGCACAAGTTTTAAATTTTGATGAAGTCCAATTTATTTATTCTCTTGTTGCCTGTGTTTTTGGTGTCACATCTAAGAAATTGTTGCCAAATTCAGTGTCATGAAACTTTCCCTATGTCTTTTTTTTTTCCTTCCGAGAGTTTTAATTAATTTTTAGATCTTACATTTAGGTTTAATCCATTTTGAGTTAATTTTTGCATATGGTGTTAGGGAAAGGTCCAACTTCATTCTTTTGCATGTGGATATTTAGTTTTCTCAACCCGGTTTTTGAAAAGACTGTCCTTTGTCCAATGAATGGTCTGGGGTCTCTATTCCACTGGACTGTATATTTGTCTTTATGCCAGTACCACACTGTTTTAATCACTGTAGCTTTATAACAAGCTTTGAAATTAGGAAATGTGAGACCTCCAACTTTATTCTTTTCCAAGATTGTTTTGGCTATTTGAGGTCCCTTGATATTTCATGATAGTCCAATTTTAGAACAGATTTTTCTGTTTCTGCAATAACATCATTGATATTTTGATAGGGCTCCCATTGAACCTGTGGACTCACTGGACAGTATTGTTATCTTAGCAATATCAAGTCTTTTATGAACATGGGATGTCTTTCCATTTGTTGGTATCTTTTTAAATTTGTTTCAGCAGTATTTTTTAGTTTTTAGCATACAGAATCTTTTTTCTACTTGATTAAGTTTATTTCTAAGTATTTTATTCTTTTTGATGCTATTTTATATGGAATTGTTTGAATTTCTTTTCTTGGTTTCTTAATTTCTCATATTGTTCATTGTTAGTGTATAAGTACACAGCTAATTTTTGTTTGTTGATTTGTATCCTGCAACTTTGCTGTTTTCATTTATTACTTCTAACCGTTTTTCTTTTTTGTGTTTGTGTGGAATCTTTAGGGTTTTCTACATAAAGGATTATGTCATTTGTGAACCAAGATAATTTTACTTCTTCTTTTCCAATTTGGATGCCTTTTATTTCTTTTTCTTGCCAAATTGCTCTGGCTAGGACTTCCAGTACCATATTGAATAGAAGTGGTGAAAGTAGGCATCCTTGTCTTGTTCTCAATATTAGAGGAAAAGCTTTCAGTCTTTCACCAATGAATATATTAGCTGTACGTTTTTCATAAATAGCCTTTATAGGGTTGTGATATTTTCCTTTTATCCCTAGTTTGTTGTGTGTTTTTAAAATCATGGTTGGGTGTTGAATTTCATCAAATGCTTTTTCTGCATCGAGATGATAGTTTTTTTTTTTTCCAATGGATAAGTTAATGTGCTGTAATGATATTTGTTTTGCGATATCAGAAGCAGCAGAGATACTGAATATAATTTGCTTAAATCATAAATACTGAGATTGAAATATGCACGTGTAAATCACAGAGAGGCTCAGAGAACGGAACGCTCTGTAAATACATGGACGTCTGTGTAAAGTGCGGGACAGCAAGTGCGGCGGGAGCCCCGGGAGCCCCTTGGCCTCAGTATTCCCACTCGTCGGACTTGAGGTCCAGGTAGCTGAGGATGTTCTGCGCCAGCCGCACCGCCTGCCTCCTGGCGGCCTTGCACTTCTCCTCCCCCTGCGGGTCCACTGCGTCCAGGGCCAGCAGCTGCTTGGTGAGCAGCTCTTCCAGCCGGATGTAGTTCTTATCAGCTCGGTTTCCATCAAGTGAGAGGACTTCCTCCTGGATCTCAGACAAGTGTCCAAGGACGGTCCAGACGGCTTTGTGTGACGGGTGCTCCTCACACACGATCAGCTTTCTTTTCTCAAGGGCTTCCTTCAGGTCAGTGTAAGTGATGAGGGTCTGTTCCTCAATCACGGCTCTCATTCTGGCTTCCCGGATGCAGGGGTTCTTTTCAAGACTCACCTCATCCAGCTGTCCAATCAAACCCTGCAATTCTGTTTTGGCGCTCAGGTACAGTTCAGAAGGATTCTGGGCTTGAAGGAGTTCGGTTTTTATTTCTCTCATTCTCTCTAGGACCTTTTCTATTTTTAAAATGGAATGATTCTGTGCTAGGTCAAACGCGTGGGTCCTGTCAGCTTCCTCTTCTAAATCCAAATACTTCAGTAATTTGTTGATGTCTTCCACAACCTCCCTTCGGTAATTGCGGATCTCGGGATGCCCGCACACGTCTAACGCGTCCAGGTCGGCGGTCAGCCCCGAGAGCACACACGATCAGTGCCTGCACGTCTCATGGCCGGTCGCGCCCAGGAGCAATGTGATGAGGGTGCCCCGGCCTTGTTCACCTCACACATCACGGAGTGAATCTGGGCTACGGAAGGGTGCACGTCCTCGGACAGCGGCAGGGATGGCTGCCTTCTCATGCCGTCCTCGACGATCTCTTGCCCGGCACAGATTTTGGTCAAAGGGTGATACCGCGCTTTGCGCAGGGAGATCTTGCCTCCCGTTTTCACGTGCGTCAGCCTCAGAGTGATACCCTGGATGCCTTCTTGGCACTCAGCAGGCGCGCAGCTGCCGCCACTGTAAGACGGCACGACCTTCTCCGTCCCAGCGCCTGGGCTTCTGAGGAAACGCTCTGCATCCCCAGCCGGCGCGGGTGGCTGGCGTTCCGCCCAGCTCCTTGCGCAGACGCTCGGGCTCCCGTGCGGCCGTCTTCCCGGCCTGCCGAGTGTCTCCTTTGCCTTCCGCATCTACAGAGTCGGTTTCCAAAAGCTGTTTTGTTAGCATCCTCTCCACGTTCTTGTAATTCTTGTCATCTGACAGACCGCTGAAGCCAATGACTTGCTGTTCCATACTTTTCACTTCCTTCTGGATTGCCTGAAGTCTGCGAATGGAAGGATGTTGGTTTCCCATACCCGTACTTTGCTTGTGTTCCGTTTCGCACGCACCGGCGGAGGGCTACGCCGCTTCGGTGTCGGCTTCCCGCGGGGAGGTGGGCGGTGGGCGACGAGCCCTTCACGGGCGCGGGGCCGGAGCGGGCATCTCCTCCACCCTCCCGGCCGGGTCTCAACGGGGCAGCCGGGGAAGGGGCCGGCGGCGGCGGCTACTGGCCCCAGCGGCCGCTCCGGGCCTCTCTGCCGGCCCCCGGCGCGCCCGCGGCCCTGACCTCACAATGGGCCGCCGGGGTGGGGGGAAGGGGGGGGGGAAGGGGGGGGACGGCCGCCCGGGGCCGTCGGGTCGGGGCCGTAGCTGCGCCTGGTCCTGCGCACCCAGAGCGGCACGGGGCGCCGGGCAGGGGCCACACCGACCCCGCGGCTGGAGGAGGCCACGCCGCCCGCGCCGCGCTCACCTGTCGAGATGATCGTTTTTTAAAAAATTTTGTTAATGTGGTATATAACATCGATTAATTTTTGTATGTTAAATTATCCTCGCATTGAAAAAATAAATCCTACTTTGTCCTATTGTGCATTCCTTTCAATATGCTGTTGAATTTGTTTTCCTATTATTTTGTTAAGTATCTTTGTATTAATGTTCATAATGGATTATTGGTCTGTAGTTTTATTTTCTTATAGTGTCTGTGTTTGGCTTTGGTATTCGTGTAACTCTGGCTTCATAGAATGAGTTCAGAAGTGTTCTCTCATCTTCAATAATTTGGAAGAGTTGACTTTTTGAAGAACTCACTCATGGTTTTATTGATTTTTCTCTAATGTTTTTCTATTCTCTGTTTCATTTATTTCTAATCTTTGTTTTCATCCTTCTAGCTTTGGGTTTAGTTTGTTTTTCTAGTTCCTTAATGTGTAAAGTTAGGTTGTTGATTTGAGATCTTTTTTAATGTAAGTGTTCATAGTTATAAAGTTTCTCTTAGCACTGTTGTGCTGCTGCATTTCATAAGTTTTGGTATGTTGTATTTTTATTTTCATTTGTCTCAAGATATTTTCCAATTTCTCTTATAATTTTTTTGACCCACTAATCAGTGGCATGTTATTAGCATGTTAATAGCATGTTTTTAGGTTCCTTAAGTTTGTGAATTATTTAGTTTTCCTTCTGATATTGATTTCTAGTATTTTTTTTTTCATTGTGATTGGAAAGATACTTTCTTTGATTTCAGTCTTTTAAAATTCATTGATGTATTTTGTGGCCTAACAAATGTTCTATCCTGAAGAATATTCCATGTGCACTTGTAAAAAATATATTCTGCTGTTGTTCTGTGGAATGTTCTGTGTGTGTCTACTAGGGTACAATTTGTCTGTAATGTTATTTAGTTTCTGTCTTTCCTTATTAGTCTTCATTGTATCCATTATTGAAAGTCGGGTATTGAAGACTCCTATTACTGTAGAGCTGTCTAATTTCTCTCTTATGTCAGTATAGTTTTGTATATTTTTGAGCTTTGATGTTTGGTTTACATGTGTTTATATTGTTATGTCTTCTTGGTTTGTTGACCATTTTATTATATATAATGTTCTTTTTGTCTCTTGTAACAGTTTTTGACTTAATGTCTTTTTTCATCCTTTCACTTTCAACCTATGCATGTCCTTAGATCCAAAGTGAGCCTCTTGTAGATGGAGTATAGTTGGATTTTGTTCTTTTAAATTCCAAACTTTGCCAACCTATGTCTGCCAACCTATGACAACCTATGTCTATTGATTGGGGAGTTTAATTCATTTACAATAGTGTGGGACTTATTTTTATTTTGCTTTCATTTTATTTGTTTTCTATTTGTCTTATACCACTTTTGTTTATTATTTCTACCGTTACTGTTGTGTTAGTTAATTTTTTTTGTAGTGACACATTTTGACTTTCTTCTCATTTACTTTTGTGTATATTCTATAAACATTTTGTCGCTACCTTGGGGATTACATATAATAGCCTAAAGTCATAACCAGTATTTTAAATTGATACCAATTTAACCTCAATTTCATATGTATACTCTACTCTTTTATATTGCAGCTTCCCACTTTGTGTTATTGATGCCACAAATTACACCCTTGTATATTTTGTACCCATTAACATATGTTTATAATTATTTTTTATGCATTTGTCTTTTAAGTCATGTGGAAAAGTAAAAAGTGGGGTTGCAAACCAAAATTACAATATTACTGGTTTTAATATTTGCCCATATATTTACCTTTAATGGAAAACTATATTTTTCTATGACTTTGAGTTGTCTAGTGTTCTTTTATTTCAACTTGTTGTACTCCCATTATCATTTCTTGTAGGGCAGATCTAGTGGCAATGAATTACCATAGCTTTTGTTTACCTAGGAATAAATGTCTCAATTTCCCCCTCATTTTTAGATAAGACAGTTTTGCCAGATATAGACTTCTCAGTTGACACTTTTTTCCCCTTTCAGCATTTTAAGTTTATCATTGCACCCTCTTCTGCCCCGCTAGGTTTCTGTTGAAAAGTCCACTGATCATTTTATTGAGGAACTGTTGTATGTGATGCTTTCATGATTCTCTTTGTCTTTCAACAATTTGATTATAATGTGTTTTGGTGTGAGTCTCTCTGTGTTTATCCTACTTGGTGTTTGTTTAGCTATGTGGAATTGTAGATCTATATATTTCCTCACATTTGGGAAATTTTTTTCTATTATTTTTTCAGATGTCTGCACTTTCTTCATTTTTCTGTGATTCCTATAATACATATCAGTTGGCTTACCAGTTGGTATGACATAAATTCTTTATGCTCTCTTTACTTTCCTTTAATTTTTTTTTTTTTTTTTTTGCTTCTCAGAATCAATAATTTCAAATGACCTGTCTTCAAGCTCTCTGATTCTTTCTTCTGTTGGAGTTTGATATTAAAACTCCTCTAGTGAATTTTTTCAATTCAATTATTGTGTTTTCAGCTCCAGAATTTTTTTGGTTCCATTTTACAATTTCAGTATCTTTGTCAGTATTCTCATTCTGTTGATGTTTCACTTTTATGATTCCCTTTAGGTATTTGTACATATTTTCGTTTAGCTCTTTAAGCATACTTAAGGCACTTGTGTTAAATTCTTTGTCTAGTATGTCAGATACCAATGTTTCTTCAGGAACAATTTCTACCACTTTATTTTCTTCCTTTGAATGAGCCATGTTTTCCTGCTCCCCCTCCCCCTCCCCCATTTTACTGAGATACAATTGACATACATCACGGTATAATTCCTGCTTTTTTTTGGTAGTTGTTGATATTTTACGTTTTCTGTTGAAAACTGTGCATTTGAAAAAAACACACAGCCACTTCTCCCTATCTTTTTAGAGTGACTACTTGCTAGGAACACCTTCAGTGATTAGTTGGATGTGTTCTGAACTTTTGGATCAGCCAGTTGTGAAAGCATAATGTTTTCTCAGGCTTTTTCTCGATATGTGTCTTACTTGGACCTGTGTGTGTGCTTATTTGATTTCCCCACATAAATGACTGCTTTTAAATGGCTTAATTCCCTAAGAGCCTCACCTTAGTTTCTTCTTTGGGCATTACATGTTCTGTTACAGGAAGAGGAATAACTGTATTCCTCTTTTTGTAATCTCTTGCCACAGGCATCTGTGGGGCTTTTTAGTCCTTCTATGACTTTTACTGACGCTTCCTGTTTCCTGGGGCTTCTCCTGTTCTTAGATCTGAGCTGCATTGCTTTTTTGCTGTTTGAGCTCTGAGTTAGGTGATAACAGAGACTAATCTCTCAGAGACCAATCCCCAGAAAGGTGAGGATTTTGAAAATTTGGTCTGTTCTGCTTCCTCTGTTTCAAGGGAGAACTGGGCTGCTACCTATTCCAGATCAAATCCACATCAGACTAGAAAGGGGTTGGGGCAAATGTGGATAAAAATGCCACAAAATTTCCTGCTGTTTTGAATGTGACTTTTGGATTGGGGTATTGCTTGGTTGCTGTAGACCTGTGTTTTCTACTGCTCTCATAAAATCAATGTAATCAGTCTGAAGTTGTTTATTTTTTAAATGTTTTCTTGTTGATGAACAAGGGCCTGGAGCCTCTTAGTCTGTTGTTTTGTTGACATAACTTCTCCAGATAATATTCGTTCGTGCACAATTATTACATCAATGATTTAACTGAAGGACTAAAAACCTTTAAAGTTTAATTTATTCAATACTTTAGAAAATGCAACGTGAAATTATCATTTTTTACAGCAAAATAGCATCTTGACGTTTTTATTGTATTGATTTAGCTACAACACATCTTTTTATTCACAAAAGTAATTTGCTCTAGAAGTGATATGAATTTCTGTCTGATTTTTTTTTTTCTTTTTCATAAATTTATTTATTTATTAGTTTCAGGTGTACAAAACAAGGTAATACTTAGACGTTCATCATCCATATCCCTCACACTGTGAACCCCTCTCCCCCCATCCACCATCCCTCCGACCCCACACCGAACCATCACATTATATATATAAAATTATAGTTGGCATTCATTAATGTCCAGCCTCTGGTGTCCAATGCCATGATCAGGTATCCACAGCATCCCTGAGGTGGTCTCCCAAACAGGACGCATGCCCATCGGATACCCAACAAAATCTCCACAACATTATAGAATACCTTCCCCAAATTAATTTTCAAAAAAAAAAAAAAAAAACCCCGAGGCCATCTTGTGGTCACCAGCTGCCTCCAAATCCCTTCACCTTTCCCCTTATCCCCAACCCCCTCCCACACACCCATCTAACCACTCTCGGTTTTTTCTCTGCGTCCCCAAAACTGTCTCTGATTAGTTCATTCACATAGTCTTTTCTTTAGATTCCATATATAAGTGAGATCATATGGTACTTGTCTTTCTCTTTCTGACTTATTTCACTTAACATAATGTTCTCTAGATCCATCCATGTTGCTGCAAATGATAAGATTTCTTTCTTCTTTATGGCTGCGTAATACTCCATTGTATAAATGTACCACAGCTTCTTAATCCAGTCATCTACCGATGGGCATTTCGGTTGTTTCCATATCTTGGCTATTGTGTGAAGTGCTGCAATAAACATAGGAGTGCATACAGATTTTTGAATTGGAGTTTTGGATTTCTCCGGGTAGATGCCTAGGAGTGGAATTACTGGATCATAGGGTAGTTCCATTTTCAGATTCCTGAGATACCTCCATACTGTTTTCCATAGTGGCTGCACTAATCTGCAGTCCCACCAACAGTGCACTAGCGTTCCCTTTTCTCCACATCCGCGCCAGCATTTGTTGTTTGTTGATTTATTGATAATAGCCATTTTGACTGGAGTGAGGTGGTATCTCATTGTGGTTTTTATTTGCATTTCTCTGATGGTTAGTGACGTTGAGCATTTGTTCATATGTCTTCTTGCCTTCTGTATGTCCTTTTTAGAGAAATGTCTCCCCAAGTCCTCTGCCCATTTTTTAATTGGGTTGTTTGTTTTTTTGGAGTTGAGTTGAGTAAGTTTTTTATAGATTTGTGATATTAATCCCTTATCAGATATATCATTGGCAAATATCTTTTCCCATACAGTAGGATCCCTTTTTGTTTTATTGATGGTTTCCTTTGCTGTGAAGAAACTTTTTAGTTTGATGTAATCCCACATGTTTATTTTTTCTCTTACTTCGCTCGCGCGAGGGGATATATCAGTGAAAATCTTACTCCGGGTAATGTCCATGAAGTTTCTTCCTATATTTTCTTCTAGATACTTTATGGTTTCAGATCTTACATTTAAGTCTTTAAGCCATTTTGAATTTGTTTTTGTATATGGTGTAAGGAGGTGGTCCAGCTTCATTTTCTTGCATGTGTCTGTCCAGGTTTCCCAACACCACTTATTGAACAGACTGTCTTTACCCCATCGTACATTCTTGCTTCCATTGTCGTAGATTAGATGGGCATATAGGCATGGATTTACGTCTGGACTCTCTATTCTGTTCCATTGGTCTATGTATCTATTTTTATGCCAGTACCATGTTGTTTTGATTACTGTAGCCTTATAGTATAGTTTGAAATCAGGTATCGTTATACCTCCCACTTTGTTCTTATTTCTCAAGATTGCTGAGGCTATCCGGGGTCTTTTATGGTCCCATATAAATTTTAGGATTATATGTTCTATTTCTGTGAAAAACGTCGTTGGTAGTTTGATAGGAATTGCGTTGAATATGTATATTGCCTTAGGCAGTATGGACATTTTAACTATATTAATTCTTCCTATCCATGAACATGGAATGTGTTTCCATCTATTTATGTCTTCTTTCATTTCTTTCTTCAGTGTTGTATAATTTTCTGAGTACAGATCCTTTACATCTTTGGTTAGATTTATTCCCAGATATTTTATAGTCTTTGGAGCAATTGTAAATGGAATTGTTTTTTTAATTTCTCCTTCTGCTATTTTATCATTGGTATATACAAATGCAACTGATTTCCGAATATTAATTTTATATCCTGCTACTTTACTAAATTCATCTATCAGTTCTAATAGTTTCTTGGTGGAGTCTTTAGGGTTCTCTATATATAGAATCATATCATCTGCATATAATGATAATTTTATTTCCTCCTTACCAATTTGGATGCCTTTTATTTCTTTCTCTTGTCTGATTGCTGTGGCTAGAACTTCCAGTACTATGTTGAATAGAAGTGGAGAAAGTGGGCAACCTTGTCTTGTTCCTGATCTTAGGGGGAATGGTTTTAGCTTTTCCCCATTGAGTATGATGTTAGCTGTGGGTTTGTCATATATGGCCTTTATTATGTTAAGATATGATCCCTCTATTCCCACTTTCTTAAGGGTTTTTATCATAAAAGGTTGCTGTATTTTATCAAATGCTTTTTCTGCATCTATTGATATGATCATGTGATTTTTATTTTTCATTTTGTTAATGTGGTGTATCACATTAATTGATTTGCGGATGTTGAACCACCCCTGCATACCAGGGATGAATCCCACTTGATCATGGTGTATGATCTTTTTAATGTATTGCTGAATTCTGTTTGCTAATAATTTGTTGAGAATTTTTGCATCTATGTTCATTAGAGATATCGGCCTGTAGTTTTCTTTCTTTATGGTGTCTTTGTCTGCTTTTGGGATCAGGGTGATAGTGGCTTCGTAAAAAGTGTTTGGGAGTCTTCCTTCCTTCTGGATTTTTTGGAAGAGCTTGAGGAGAATAGGTGATAATTCTTTTTTGAACGTTTTGAAAAATTCACCTGTAAAGCCATCTGGTCCAGGGCTTTTGTTTGTTGGGAGATTATTGATTACTGATTCAATTTCCCTGGTGGTAATCAGACTGTTCAGGCTTTCTGTTTCTTCTTGAGTTAGCTTTGGAAGGTTGTGCGCCTCTAGAAAATTGTCCATTTCTTCAAGGTTGTCAAATTTGTTGGCATATAGTTGCTCATAGTAATTTCTTACAATTTTTTGTATTTCTGTGGTGTCTGTTGTCACTTCTCCTCTTTCATTTCTGATTTTATTAATTTGGGTCCTCTCTCTTCTTTTTTTAATGAGTCTGGCTAAAGGTTTGTCAATTTTGTTTATCTTCTCTAAGAACCAACTCTTGGATTCATTGATCTTTTGTATTGTTTTTCTGGTTTCTATTTCATTTATTTCTGCTCTGATCCTTATTATCTCCTTCCTTGTGCTCCCTTTGGGTTTATTTTGCTGTTCTTTTTCCAGATCCCTTAAGTGTGAAGATAAACTGTCAATTAGTGATGTTTCTTGTTTCTTTAGGTAGGCCTGCAGTGCTATGAACTTCCCTCTTAGGACTGCTTTCGCAGCATCCCATAGATTTTGGGTCGTTGTGTTCTCATTCTCATTTGTCTCAAGATATCTTTTGATTTCTTCTTTGATCTGCTGCTTGACCCATTCATTATTTAGCAACATGTTATTCAGCCTCCATGAATTGGTGTATCTTCCTGGTTTTTTTCCCCTGTAGTTCATTTCTAATTTCATAGCACTGTGGTCAGAGAAGACAATTGGTATGATTTCAATTTTCTTAAATTTATCGAGGCTTGTCTTGTGTCCTAACATATGATCTATTTTAGAAAATGTTCCATGAGCACTTGAGAAGAACGTGTATTCTGCAGCATTGGGGTGAAATGCTCTGAAAATATCAATTAAATCCAACTGCTCCAAAGTATCATTTAAGGCTGTTGTTTCCATATTGATTTTCTGTCTGGAGGACCTGTCCCTTGTTGTCAGAGGTGTGTTGAAGTCCCCTACTATGATAGTGTTGCTGTTGATCTCTGTCTTTATGTCCATCAGTACCTGTTTTATATATTTAGGTGCTCCTATGTTAGGTGCATAGATGTTTACTAGGGTTATGTCCTCTTGTCGGATTGATCCCTTTATTATTATATAGTGCCCATCTTTGTCTTTTAATATTTTTTTCATTTTAAAGTCTATTTTGTCAGATATAAGTATTGCAACTCCAGCTTTTTTTTTGCTTCCATTTGCATGAAATATGTTACTCCAACCCTTCACTTTCAGCCTGTGTGTGTCTTTTGATCTGAAATGAGTCTCTTGTATACAGCATATACAAGGGTCTTGTTTCCTTATCCACTCAGCCACCCTATGTCTCTTGATTGGAGCGTTTAATCCATTTACATTTAAAGTGATTATTGATAGGTACATAGTTATTGCCATTTTTAGATTTGTAGTAAATTGTTTTCATCTTTCTTCTATTTACAGAAGTCCTTTTAGTATTTCTTGCAATGCTGGCTTGGTTGTCATAAATTCTTTCAGTTTGTTCTTTTCTGGGAAGCTCTTTATCTCTCCATCAACTTTAAATGATAGCCTTGCTGGATAAAGCAATCTAGGTTGTAGGCCTTTGTGTTCCATCACTTTGAGTATCTCCTGCCACTCCTTCCTTGCCTTCAATGTTTCTGTAGAAAAGTCATTTGATAGTCTTATGGGAGTTCCCTTGTATGTAACCTTCTGCCTTTCTCTTGCTGCTTTCAAGATTCTCTCTTTGTCTTTAAGCTTTGCCATTTTAACTATAATGTGTCTTGGTGTGGGCCTGTTTGGGTTTATCCTGGTTGGAACTCTCTGCACTTCCTGGGCTTGTATGTTGGTTTCCTTCATCAGGTTAGGGAAGTTTTCGGACATTATTACCTCAAATATGTTCTCAATCCCTTGCTTCTTCTCTTCGCCTTCTGGTATTCCTATGATGCGCATGTTGTTGCGCTTGATGTTATCCCAGAGGTCTCTTAACCCATTTTCATTGTTTTTTATTATTTTTTCTTTCTGTTGTTCAGTTTGAGTGATCTCTGCTAACTTGTCTTCTAAGTCGCTGATTCGATCCTCTGCTTCATCTAACCTGCTGGTCATTCCTTCAAGTGAGTTCTTAATTTCGGTAATTGTGTTTTTTAGTTCTAGCTGGTTGTTCGTTAAGATTTCTACATCCTTTTTTAGCTCTAACTGGTTGTTCTTTATGATTTCTATATCCTTCTTTATGTCTTCTCTAAGCTCCTTAAACATTCTTATCACCAGTGTTCTGAACTCTGTCTCTGACAAGTTGGTTACCTCTGCTTCATTTGGTTCCAGTTGTGGAGGTTTCTTCTGTTCTTTTATTTGGGACATGTTTCTTTGTCTCCCCATTCTGACTGACTCTCTGTGTTTGCTTTGATGTATTAGGAAGATCCCCTAGAGCTCTTAGTTCTTGCTGGGTTATCTTATGTAGTATGTGTCTTTTATATTTGACTAGGACTACTTCGTTCTTCTCTGCATGTGCTCCACAGGTGGCTCGTGTGTTTAGTATATCGTTCTGTTCAAGAAGAACTTTGATTGCTTTTTGCTTGTGAGTAGGTGGGCTTAACTCCTAGGCCGTCTAGTTGTGAAACTTGGCTCTGCTCACCACAGGGTGTTCTGCTGGGTGAGGGTTGGCCACTTAAATGAGGTTTGGCCTCTATGGACTCTTGTGCCTTCAGAGAATTCCCTCTGGGTGTGTGACTTGTAGGTCAAACTCGGTAGTACTCTGGTTTGGTCCAGAGTTGGCTTCTGGAAAATGTTGAATCTTGTGCCTCTTAAGCTGGGCCCTGGTAGGGCAGTTTCAGCACAAATCAAGTTACCAAGTACAACAACAACAACAACAACAAAGAAAACAAATCAAGTACATTCACATGTAAAATACAACCAACAATCCCCCCTCAACATAGGCAAAGATATCAAAGCAATAATGACAGAACAAAGCAAATCACTACAAGCAGAAAAAAAAAAAAAAAAAAAAGTACCAAGCAAAGCAAAACAGAAAGCAGAACCAGTCTTGGCTTAAGCCCACCAGGTAATCTCCAGGTTGTCCTCTGCTGTGCCAAAGAGTTCCCTGCCTATTGCGTAGGCAGCGCTGGTCACCTGGTGCCCAGAGTGAATTTGGGAGTGTAGATTTAAATGCGAGGGGCTGAGGGGTCTGGATGACAGTTTTCAGAGAGACCATGCAGTTTCTGTCCTTTCCTGCACAAATGCACGCTGAGAGTAGCTCCACCAGCCCTGTGGTCAGTATTCCTGAGTCTTAGGGCCCTCCTTCCATGGGTGACTTGTAGGTCAAACCCGGTAGTACTCTGGTTTGGTCCAGAGTTGGCTTCTGGATATGTTGAATCTTGTGCCTCTTAATCTGGGCCCTGGTAGGGCAGTTTCAGCACAAATCAAGTTACCAAGTACAACAACAACAACAACAACAACAACAAGGAAAACAAATCAAGTACATTCACATGTAAAATACAACCGACAATCCCCACTCAACATAGGCAAAGATATCAAAGAAATAAAGACAGAACAAAGCAAATCATAACAAGCAAAGAAAAGAAAAAAAAAGAAGAGAAAGAAAGAAAAAAAAAGAAAAAGAAAAGAAAGGAAAAAAGAGAAAAACAAAGCAAAACAACACAAAACAAAACAAAAACAAAAGCAAAAAAACAAAAAAGCAAAACAAAACAAACAAACAAACAAACAACAAAAAAAAATCACCAAGCAAAGCAAAACAGAAAGCAGCACCAGTCTTGGCTTAAGCCCACCAGGTAATCTCCAGGTTGTCCTCCGCTGTGCCAAAGAGTTCCCTGCCTAGTGCACAGGCAGCGCTAGTCACCTGGTGCCCAGAGTGAATTTGGGAGTGTAGATTTAAATGCGAGGGGCTGAGGGATCTGGATGACAGTTTTCAGAGAGACCATGCAGTTTCTGTTCTTTCCTGCACAAATGCATCTGTCTGATTTTGGAGCAAACGTAGAATGAACATAAGTCAGGAAAATTCTGAGATGTCATCAAAATGGCGGCGTGAGGTGAGCCTCTGTAAAACTCCCCTGGAATTTACAACTAATCGGACAACAATAACTCCACAAAGGACTCACTGCACAGCAGACAGGCAAGACGAAGAGGCCCACTACTGAATTCACCTCCAGGTGGGCAAATCATGTGAGCAGGGGAGGAGGGAAGGGAGAAGTGCGGGGACGCAGCTGTGCGGGCGCAGGACGCAGACCTAGCTCAGTGCTCCGAACTCGCTGCATCCCGGAACTACTGCAGCTGCGGGAGAGGGAAGAACGTGGACTGCTAGGGCTCTGCTTACGGCCCACAGGGCTGAGGGGGCAGCATATAACACGGCTGAACCTAACGCTCACGGCAGAGACCTCGGAGGAAAGACTGAGGGAAGAAGGCTGAAAACGGTGGTTTAAGCCCTCACTGCCAAACGGAGAACTGAAGCCTTAGGCACTGAGAGTAGACGTCCGCACACTACCCTCCAAGAGCTCTCCCCGCCACCATCTTCCCGGTGCTAGAAGCGATAAAGTAGCAGTGTCAGATCAAAAGGACAGGATACTTGCTGTTCTGAGAACTGTGGACCGCAGACACAGATTCGCAGCCCAACTAGTTTCGGCAAAGGGGAGGGAGCTATGGAAGCAGGACCAGCTGTGGTGGTGGTTGTCGACATTGCTCTGGGCCACCTCTCACAACTCACCCTACCCCTGGCTCCACCTATCTGGGTGGATCCCTGCAGGAGTAAACAGAACTGCTGAAACATACGGGCTCTGAATCTGGTGCAGAAAGAGCTTTGGAACTTCAAAAGCTCTCCACACCCCCACAGGGACGTTGCACCACATTACGCAGGTGAACTGTTAACAGAGGAGAGGCCCGTCTCCCAGGGAATGCCCCCATTTTATGAGAAGCTGGAATAGTGCAGAGAAAACACAGCACTACTGTGTCAGAGAGAAAAAAAAGGCTGCAGTAGGAGAGAAAATAATACATTCTACCAACAAGTATTGAAAAACAAAAGAAAGACCTTTTCCTATCAACCTGTTGCAGAAACCACTCCTGTAGATGTCTAGGAAGAGAAATAATAAAACAGTAATTGCCATGAATAACCAAGGCAACAAGACAGCTCAGAAAGAAAGTGAAAAGTCTCCAGAAAAGGAACTTAAAGATATGGAAATATGTGACTTAAATGATAGAGAATTCAAGATGGCAGTTCTGAAAAAACTCAACGAGATGCAAGAAACCACAGAAAGGCAATTTAATGAACTCAGAAACGCAATCAAAGAACAAAACATGAGCATTTTACACAAGAGAGGCTGAAATTTTAATAAAGAACCAAATGGAATTTCTGGAGATTACGAACTCAATAGAAAATTAAGAATGAAATAACCAGCTTAGGTAGTAGAGTTGACCAGATGGAGGAAAGAATTGGTGACATCGAAGATAGAAACCCAGAAATTACACAGATGGAAGAAGGAAGAGACTTGAGACTTAAAAGAAATGAAAGAACTCTACAAGAACTTTCTGACTTCATCAGAAAGAGCAATATGAGGGATGTAAAAATAAAATAAATAAAATAAAACTATAAAAAAAAAGAATAATGGGCATACCAGAAGAAGAAGAAAGAGAGAAGGGAACAGAGAATATATTCAAAGAAATTGTTAATGAGAACTTCCCAAATTTGTGGAAGGAACTGGATCCTCGAATCGAAGAAGCAAATACAACACCTAATTACCTCAATCCCAACAGGCCTTCTCCAAGGCACATTGTATTGGAGCTGTCTAAAATTAACACCAAAGAAAGAATCCTCCAGGCAGCCAGGGAAAAGAAGACGGTAACCTACAAAGGAAAGCCCATTAGATTATCATCAGAAACTATATAAGCCAGGAGGGAGTGGAACCAAATATTCAAACTATTGAAAGAGAGAAATCATGAGCCAAGAAAAATATATCCGGCAAAGATATCCTTTAGATATGAAGGAGGAATAAAGACCTTTCCAGACATACAGAAGCTGAGGGAATTTTCTAATACACTACCTGCACTACAAGAAATCCTAAAAGAGGCTATTCGACCACCATCAACTGGGACAATTTGTGGCAACCAAAACATAAAAAGGGGGAGAGAAAAAGGCCTGAACCGGAATATGGGAATGGAGAAAGTAAGCGTGCTGAAGAAAGTGGAATACTCTAAATATCAAATTTTCTTTTATATAATCTTAAGGGTAACCACTCAAAAAAAATTCAGAACTGAAATATATATTGTAATAAAAGAAGAAACAGAGGAAAACATCATAGAATACCACCACACAGAAATAACAGAAAACAACAAAAAGGCAAAGAAACAATGGAGACACAGCCTTACCAGGAAACTAAAGATAGAATGACAGGAAATCCTCACGTATCAATAATCGCCCTAAATGTAAATGGACTGAACTCACCAATAAAAAGGCACAGAGTAGCAGATTGGATCAAAAACTAAATCCAACCATATGCTGTCTCCAAGAGACACATCTCAGCTACAAGGAGAAGCACAGACTCAAAGTGAAAGGGTGGAAATTGACACACCAAGCAAATGGTACCCAGAGAAAATCAGGTGTAGCCATAATGATATCAGATGAAACAACTTCAGGGTGAAAAAGATAACAACAGACAAAGATGAACATTTCATAATGGTAAAGGGGACTATACAACAAGAAAACATAACAGTCATCAATATTTATGACCCCAATCAGGGAGCACCAAAATATACCGAGCAACTACTAACAGTACTAAAGGGAGAAATTGACCAAAACACAATTACACTAAGGAACTTAAATACATAATTGAAAGCTATGAATAGATCATCCAAACAGAAAATAAATAATGAAATCGCAGCCCTAAATGACACATTAGATGAAATGGATATAATTGACATATATATAGCACTTCATCCTAAAACATTAGACTATACATGCTTTTCGAGTGTACATGGAACATTCTCAAGTATAGACTATATATTGGGACATAAAAGCGCCTAGGCAAATTTAAGAAGATTGAAATCATACCAAGCATATTCTCTGATCACAAGGCTTTGAAATGGGATATCAGGTGCGAAAATAAAGCAGGAAAAAACACAAATACATGGAGATTAAACAACATACTTTTAAAGAACGACCGGGTCAAAGAAGAAATTGGAGGAGAAATCAAAAGATACATAGAAACAAATGACAATGAAAATACATCCTACCCAAATATTTGGGATGCAGTGAAAGCAGTTTTAAGAGGGAAATTTATATCATTACAGGTCTATCTCAAGAAACAAGAAAAATCCCAAATAAATAACCTCATGTTACACCTCAAAGAACTAGAAAAGAAGAACCAGTGAAACCCAAAGTCAGCAGAAGAAAGGAAATAACAAGAATCAGAGCAGAGCTCAATGAAATAGAGAACAAAAAGACAATAGAAAAAATTAATATGACAAAGAGCTGGTACTTTGAAAAAAATTAATAAAATCGACAAACCCTTGGCTAGACTCACTAAGATAAAAAGAGAGAAGACACTAATTAACAAAATCAGAAATGAAAAAGGGGAAGTTATCATGGACACCACAGAAATACAAAGGATCATGCAAGAATACTATGAAGGACTATATGCTACCAAATTCAATAACCTAGAAGAAATGGACAAGTTCTTAGAAACATATAGCCTTCCAAGGCTGAACCTTGAAGAACTGGAAAATCTAAACTGTCCGATCACCAGTAAATTGTATCAGTCGTCCAAAACCTTCCAAAAAGCAAAAGTCCTGGACCAGATGGCTTCACTAGTGAATTCTACCAAACCTTCAAAGAGGATCTAATACCAATCCTGCTCAAACTCTTTCAAAAAATTGAAGAAGAGTCAGTACTCCCTAACTCATTTTATGAGGCCAACATTCCCCTGATACCAAAACCTGGCAGGGACAACACAAGAAAAGAAAACTACAGACCTATATCTCTGATGAATACTGATGCAAAAATCCTAAACAAAATTCTAGCAAATCGAATAGAACAATGCATTAAGAAGATTATTCATTATGACCAAGTGGGGTACATCCCTGGGGCACAAGGATGGTTCAACATCTGCAAATCCATCAATGTGATACGTCACATTAACAAAATAAAGGATAAAAAGCATATGATTATATCAATTTAGGCAGAAAAAGCGTTTGATAAAATACAACATCCATTTATGATAAAACACTTAATAAAATAGGTATAGAAAGAAAATACCTTAACATAATAAGGCCATCTATGACAAGCCCTTAGCTAAACTCATAATTAATGGTGAAAAAATGAAGCCCTTTGCTGTACGTTCAGGAACACGACAGGGCTGTCCCCTATCACCTCTGCTTTTCAACATAGTGTTGGAAGTCCTTGCCAGAGCCATCAGGCAAGAGAAAGAAATAAAAGACATCCAAATTGGGAATGAAGAAGTTAAAATATCACTCTTTGCAGATGACATGTAGCTATACATACAAAACCCTAAAGACTCCACCAAAAAGCTGTTGGAAACAATCAACGAATACAGTAAAGTTGCTGGCTACAAAATAAACGTACAAAAGTCCATTGCATTCCTAGTTACTAACGATGAAATCTCATAAAAAGAAATACAAAAAACCATTCCCTTTGCAATTGCAGTAGAAAGAATAAAATACCTAGGAATGAACTTAACTAAGGATGTGAAGGATTTATATGCTGAAAAGTATAAGACATTTTTGAAAGAAATTGATGAAGACACAAAGAAATGGAAAGACATTCCATGCTCATGGATTGGAAGAATCAACATAGTTAAAATGGCCACATTACTCAAAGCAATATACAGATTTAATGCAATCCCCATCAAAATCCCAATGGCATTTTTTAAAGAAATAGAACAAAAAATCATCAGATTTGTTTGGAACCATAAAGGAGCCCGAATAGCCAAAGCAATCTTAAGAAAAAAGAACAATGCTGGAGGTATCACACTGCCTGACTTTAGCTTGTACTACAGGGCTACAATAATCAAAACAGCATGGTATTGGTAGAAAAACAGACACATAGACGAATGGAATAGAATTGAGAACCCAGAAATAAAACACATAAATATGGACAGATAATTTTGACAAAAAAGCTAAAAACATACAATGCAGGAAAGACAGCCTCTTCAATAAATGGTGCTGGGAGAATTGGATAGCTACGTGTAAAAGAATGAAATTGGACTGTTATCTGTCACCATGTATCAAAATTAGTTCAAAATGGATCAAAGACTTAAGCAGAAGACCTGGCACAATAAACTGCATAGAAAAAAACATAGGTACTAAACTTACGGACCTTGGGTTTAAAGAACATTTTATGAATTTGACTTCAAAGGCAATGGAAGTAAAAGCTAAAATAAACAAATTGGTCTATATGAAACTTAAAAGTTTCTGCACAAGAAAAGAAACCATCGACAAAATAAAGAGGCAACCGACTGAATGGGAGAAGATTTTTGCTAACAGTTCCTCCGATAAGAGTCTAATATCCAAAATATCCAAGGAACTCATGAAACTCAACAACAAAAAACAAACAACCCAATTGAAAAATGGGCAGAGGACCTGAAGAGACATTTCTCCAAAAAGGACTTACAAATGGCAAATAGACATGAAAAAATGCTCAACATCACTAACCATCAGAGAAATGCAAATAAAAACCACAATGAGATATCACCTCACCCCAGTCAGAATGGCTATCATCAACAAGACAAATAGTAACACGTGTTGGATAGGCTGTGGAGAAAAAGGAACCCTCATACACTGTTGCTGGGAATGTAAACTGGTGCAGCCGCTATGGAAGGCAGTGTGGAGGTTTCTCAAAAAATTACAAATAGAATTATCATATGACCCAGCAATCCCACTCCTGGGTATCTACCCAAAGAATTTGAAATCATTTATACATAAGGACCCGTGTGCTCCAATGTTCATTGCAGCTTTGTTTACGGTGGCCAAGAGATGGTAACAACCAAAATATCCTTCGATAGATGAATGGATAGGGAAATTGTGGTATATATACACAATGGAATACTATTCGGCTGTAAGAAAAGATGATATAGGAACATTTGTGACAACATGGATGGATCTTGAGAGTATAATGCTAAGCAAAATAAGTCAGACTGAAAAAGCAGAGAACCCTATGATTTCACTGATATGTGGTATATAAACCAAAAACAACAAAAGAACAAGACGAACAAATGAGAAACAAAAACTCATAGACGCAGACAATAGTTTAGTGGTTACCAGAGGATAAGGGGGTGGGGGGAGGGAGATTAGGGTAAGGGGGATCAAATATATGGTGATGGAGGAGAACTGACTCTGGGTGGTGAACACACAATGGGATTTATAGATGATGTAATACAGAATTGTACACCTGAAATGTAATTTCATTAACAATTGTCACCCCAATAAATTAAAAAAATAAATAAAACAATAAAAGATATAGAAACTAGTATAAAATAAGCAAATGACAAGATAAAAAAAACTATTCATGAGAGAATGTGTGGGAGATACTTTCTAAAGGTATTACTTAGAATTTTGTATGCTGTGTTTTTTTATAATCATGAGATCTATCAAATACTAAACAATTTTTCAAATTAAAAGAAAGCAAGCATGTGTTATCTGGTTAGTTGATTTTTCCATCGTTCTCATGTCAAACCATTTTGTCAATTATTTTTATTTGATTAGAAGGAAATAATTTTATCAAGTAGCATATATACATATCAATTTTGAACATGTTCAGTCACTTATATGTATTTTAAAACTAACACTGTTACTGTTCCAAAGTAACACATGAAGAAATGGGAAAATGTATTCATATATCTTCAAATTCCTGTAGAAATTTTGAATTACTGACAGAAATTACTGAAATATGATTTTGAGCATGTTACATAGAGGATATTTATCATTGTGACGTATATATTTGTGAATTCAAAATCTAATTTTCAAGATAATGGACTTGATTTGCAGTTATTATATTTAGTTGCTATTAATACTTGCAATTACTTTCTATATAATCAAATTATACCCATACTAAAAAACTTAAAAAACTATAGTCCATTATGTATAAAATTAATGTTTGATATTTAAAATAGTATGTAATAAAACCTTACAGATGCCAATAGAAACTAAATACTGACGTATGAATATACATTCTTATTTGTGAAACTATATCCTGCCAACTTAATATCATAAACTGGTTCATCCATCTCATGCTTAAAACGATTCTACCCTTTCATGCTATGCTATTTCAGAGAATTATAGTTTCCAAGACCTATGCCAATAGATTTGTTTGTTTGTGTGTTTGTTTCATGTCTTAAATAAAATGTCTAAATGTGAAATGAGATAAAAAAAAGTGAGGAATATTCTTTCAGTGCTATTGGATATACAACTCTTTAGTTTTCACATAGCGTACTGTGAATTAGAAATTACATTTGTTTTTGTGGTGGAAAGATATAGAGAAGTAGAGGCATTCTGAACTGATTTATAGTTCCATTAAATAGAGGTAGAAATAGCACTGGGCCTGTGAAGACTTAGGTACAATGTTTCTTGAGGAAGGGGAATAGGTAAATGACCATCTGAGGCTTCAGGATGGTGTGATTCAGATAGTGTAATAGAGATTATTTAACTGGTGTCCTCAACCAGAATCTGTTAATGGATCTAAGGCAAATTTGTAGAACATGTTCCAAAATCATTTTGCAGAGAATTTTGCTGAAATCTTCCTCAGTGTATAGTTTAGTCACCAATGGAAGGCAAGGGTATGTGCATGTTGTTAGATAGTGATGGATGTGCTGTAGACGTTCATTGAGTTCTTTGGGAGTTTAGGGTGGACTTTATACCCTGATGCCAATATCCATCTTTATGGAGGTACTGCTCCGGAACCTGCTGTCAGGGAAATGAACAGAAAGATGTGCTTGTTTTTACTTCACTACTGTTCCTTTTTAATACATTGTTAATAAATATGGCTGATGAGCAGATTAAAGTTGTCACACTGTCACACTGTGAGTGTTTGGTACAAAGTCACAGTGGGCCCTTTAGAGGCTGTGGGTGCTCCTTCACTTTGGTCTACATTGTCAATTTTTTTTGTTTTATTTAATCAGAACTTACTTATTCTTTTAATCTAAAATTAGAGTGAAACTGACACTCCTGATAGTGCTTAAAACTTAGGAAGACTTGATGAATGTGGAGATTTAGTGAGATGCCAAGTTGATTTTTCTATGGATGAGTCTTCAGATGCTGTTGAACAGAAGCCCTGCTCATCACCTAGCAAGAGAAGATTAGGATCCTCTGCTTTTTGTTCTTTTTATGGAGTTGCTATTATAAGCCAGTTATGAGGGAGTCTTAAAAGGAGTTAGTAGCTCATCCACGTAAAGCATTGAGAGATGTTGGGACATGCTGATGGTATTTAGTGTTTTTAGAATGGCAAAATGCTTACTTATTCATGACTTACTGAGACCTCTCATGCCTATCAGTAATTCACTTTTAAGCTGAAGTCACTTTGGTCATTGCAAAAGTGAATTGTACTAGCAGTTGTCACCCCAATAGACTTTAATTAATAAAAAAGTGACTTTTCATTTTTAAAAGTTTTAAGCTGATTTTCTAGAAGCAGAGCCTGAGATAGCACTATGGTTGCAAGTTATTTATTGAGGATATATTATCAGGAACAGGAAACTGAGGAGAGAAGGATTGGGCAGTGGGGGAAGGAGCTAAACAAGTAAGTGATCGTGGGGACTCAAGCATGAGTTGCATTGCGGAACATGGATTGGTCCCACTATTGTGGAAAGACAGTAGGTCTTTTGTACTCTGTATCAGTCATTCTTTGGTGACTGACTGCCTGGGGGCTGTGGTGTGGGGTGGGCCATTGGGCATAGCCTCTGAGAGAGGTGGCTCCGATTCAGCTAAGAGGAAGTTTTTCTTTTTTTAAGAAATGGTAGCTATAAGCCATTAGCATTCAGCACATAGCTGCTTGGGATGGGTGCAGTGCCACTAAACCAAGTTTGCAATGAACCCAGATAACTGCAGAAGTGACTTGCATTGTTTCAATGACTTCAGTGACTTGAAACGAAAGTAAATGCATCATTTCACGCTAGTTTAGCACGTTTGATTGATGAAAAAACTTACTGTTCATTGTTAATGTCTTTTATCGTAAGTCTGATGGAGAAAATGAAGGGGTGTAGAAAGAAGGAAAAGGTATAAGACAGGCATTTTATTTAAAATTAAAATAGTCTTTCTTCTAATTGAAAGTTTTACCTTTTTATTGTAAAATAAAATACAGATACAGAAACATACAAAACAAATATATAGTTTAGTAAATATTCTGTGGTGAACACACCTGTACCTACCACTGAAGTCAAGAATAGAACTTTGCCACCGAACCCAATCAGCCCCTATATGTGCCCCTTTCCTATCACTCATGTTCCTCCCTTCTTCCTTCCAAAAGTAACCAGTATTGTAACTTTTATAATAATGATTTCCTGACATATCTTTATGATTTTCTCATCCAAATTTAATCTATAATCTTTCCAAGTTTTAAAAAATCTTGATATATCTCAAGTTTCTTTTAATATACAGGCTCTCCCTCTAGCCCTTTGTTTTCCTTGAGGTTTATTTGTTAAAGGATCTGGGATATATTGACCTACAGTTTCCTTCACTCTGGATTTTGCTACTTGCATAATCCTAGTTCAGTTCAACATATTTCTCTGTTCTTGGTAATTCCTGTAAATTGGTAGTTGTGTCCAGAAGCATGGTCAGAATTTGGTCTCTTTGGCACGTCTAGAAAATATATTGTGTTCTTTCATCAGGAATCCTTTAATATCTGTTTCCCATTGTTTTTTTTTTGTTTGTTTCCCATTGTTTTTTAATGTTATGTTTCTATATCCATTAGTTTATTGGGGGTTGTAAGCTCGTTATGTTGTAATTCCATTATTTTGATTTTTCTCATTAGCTGGAGGATTTTTGTAAGGAGATGCTTTACCTTATCTACCATTTGGTTACCTGGTGGTACAGTTCGTATAAATGCTTGATGTTCCTTTTCATCATCAAGTTTCTGTCATACTCAAAAGATGACTGATTAGTTTTAAAAATACAGTTATGAGCTTATGGATTTAAACAAATGGGAGTCAATTCATCATAATAATTATTATTATTGAAGTTCAAATGGTGCTATATTTGACCAATGAGAACCTCTTCTAGTTGTCTGCTGATTTTTTTTTTTTTACATGATTCTGGTAGTCTTTGATGTTTTCCTTGCTATGTGGTATGACAAGAAGCTCATCTTGTACATTTTATTCACAAGACCTGGGATCAGACATTTCCCCTAAAAGCCGTGGTTTCTTTCAATGGGAAATCACATTTCAAGAGCACAGTCTGAGTACTAGGGATACTCACTAATCCTAGGTTATTGTTTTTAGGCCTTTTCAGTGGATAGAGCTAGGTGTAATATACATATCACAAGTTAAAAGATCTTGTGAATTCATTTTAATATATTTAATTCAAATTTAGAATTTCAGAATTACTGGGTATTACCTAATCTTTTTTATATTAAATTTATGTTCTTTCTTCTACAGTGAGAATCCTGGTTCTGAAGGACATGAGGAATGATGGAATGAGAATGTTTCATGATTACTCATTCAATTTGTCTCATTTTACATGTACAACAAAGTTAGAAGAAAAATGCCAATACTACCACTGCCAATTATGATTACTGAAAACAGTTTATTGCATTGAAGTTCTAACCCTGTCCTCTTTGGACCTTTTCCAGTGATTTAAGTTTAGAAGGATGATGCTAGGGTTTGAATGTTTGTGTCCTTCCCACCCCAACCCCCAGTTCATATGTTGAAATTCTAACCCCCAAAGTGATGGTATTAGGAAGTGGGGCCTTTGAGACAAGGTGATTAGTTTATGAGGGCAGAGCCCTCATGACTGGAATTAGTGCCCTTATAAAAGAGAACCCAGAGAGTTAGTTCACCCCTTCCGCTATGTGAGGTTACAGTGAGAACACAGCTGTCTATGAGGAAGTGGGCGCTCATCAGAGACCACACTCTGCCAACACCATGATCTTGGAATTCTCAGCCTCTAGAACGATGAGAAATAAATGTTGTTTATAAGCCACCCAGTTTACAGTATTTTTGTTATAGCAGCCTGAATGACCTAACACAGATGGCTTATATTTTCAGTTGGAAACAGTAAATATAACAGAATCATAACTCAGAAAGGTATTGATAGGTTAGAAAAAATAGTTAACACAAATATGCTCAAATTTAGCATGGGTAAAAATAAAGGTCTCACATGTATTTGAGTTCAGAAGCTCAGTTACATAATTTTTGGATAGGAAAGTGAAAAAGACTGGATGGAGAAAGGGTTAGTAATAAAACACAACAAAACCCAAAACTGTGATGTACATCAAAAATATGAGGCAGCTGAAAACAAACAAAACACCACCACTGGATTTTCAGAAAGGCTGTATTCATTCGTAGAAGATTAGTGTCTAAGTCAGTGCATGGAAGCCCACATTGGTCAGGCTATATCTCTTTAGTTTCAAGTTTTGTGCTAAAGTATAGGCATTGACACTAGAGATGGTTCAGAGACAGGGACTCTGACAGAGGAGAATTTGGATATCATGTTACATGAAAAGCAGTTGAGGAGCCCAAGAATGGAGAGGACTCCATAGTTGAAAGACAAAGCCCTCCTTGGGCCGGCCTGTTAGCTCAGGTGATTGGAGCTCTGTGCTCCTAATGCTGAAGGCTGCCAGTTCGATTCCCACATGGGCCAGTGCCAGATGGCTCAGTTGGTTGGAGCACAGGGCTCTCAACCACAAGGTTGCTGGTTCGACTCCTCGATTCCCGCAAAGGATCGTGGGCTGCGCCCCCTGCAACTACCAATGGCAACTGGACCTGGAGCTGAGCTGTGCCCTCTACAACTAACATTGAAAGGACAAAAACTTGACTTGGAAAAAGTCCTGGAAGTATACACTGTTCCCCAATAAAAGTCCTGTCACCTCCCCTCTCCCCCCAAAAAAAACAACAAAAACCAAAACTCAAACTTTTTTTTTTTTTTTTAAAGCCCTCCTTCTTCAGTGGAAGAAGCAGTAAGGTTTTGGCACTGCTTGAGGTTATCAGTCTAGGGTCTATAGGTACAAGGTATAGGAAGAAAAATTCTCCATTTTTGGAAGGTAGCTTCTAGCAGTTGGAGTTGTCTAACAATGGGATGGGCTTCTTGTTAAATAATGAGCTTCTCGTCTTTACAATTGTTTAAGTCAGCTTAAAAGCAAAGTCATGTTATTAGCTACTAACTCTCATACTCTGCTGTTCCATTTGCTATGTAATAACAGCAAGGAAGGGAGTGAATATTTTTATGAGAGATAAACATGATTGTGAACTCACTTTGTGAATTTAATTCCCTGGGAGTTGTCCTTTTTGGACACTTAGTCAGGAGACAGTGCCAGTTGAATTTGATTTTAAATTGCATAGATAATAAATGATATAAATGTTGGTAGTTCATCAGAAATATTATCCCTCAGAATTAAGCTTTCTGGGAACAGCTACATTAAGCACATCATGGTGAAGGCCAACTACAACAACTGTAGAGGGTACAGATTCCTCCAACCTGTGTACAATTCTGTAATATATCATCTTGTGTATCATATTGTGTGTTCACCACCCAGAATCAGTTCTTTTTCCATCAGCATATATTGGATCCCTTTTACCCTCATCTACCACCCTCCTCCCCCTTACCCTCTGGTAACCACTAAGCTATTGTTTATGTCTATGAGTTTTTGTTTCTTCATTTGTTTGTCTTGTTCTTCTGTTGTTTTCACTTTTATATACCACATATCAGTGAAATCATATGGTTCTCTACTTTTTCTGTCTGACTTATTTTGCTTAGCATTATAATCTAAGTATCCATCCATGCTGTTGCAAATCGTACTATTTCATCTTTTCTTATGGCAGAATAGTATTCCATTGTGTATATATACCACAACTTCTTTATCCATTCATCTATTGAAGGACACTTTGGTTGCTTCCATGTCTTGGCCACTGTAAATAAAGTTACAATGAATATTGGAGCACATATGTCTTTATGGTTAAATGTTTTCAGATTTTTTGGGTACATACACAGGAGAGGGATCGCTGGGTCATAAGGTAATTCTATTCTTAAATTTTTGAGGAACCTCCCCACTGCCTTCCATAGCAGCTGCACTAGTCTGCATTCCCACCAACAGTGTATGAGGGTTCCTTTTTCTCCACAGTCTCTCTAACCCTTGTTAACTATTTGTATTGTTGATGATAGCCATTCTAACTGGTGTGAGGTGATATCTCATTGTGGTTTTTATTTGCATTTCTCTGATGATTAGTGATGTTGAGCATTTTTTCATATGTCTATTGTCCATTTGTATGTCCTCTTTGGAGAAATGTCTCTTCAGGTCCTCTGCCTGTTTTCTAATTGGATTTTTTGTTTTCTGTTGTTGAGTTGTATGAGTTCCTTGTATGTTTTGGATATTAGCCCATTATCAGAGGCATCGTTTGCAAAAATCTTCTCCCATTTGGTTGGTGGCCTCTTTATTTTGTCGATGGTTTCTTTTGCTGTGCAGAAGCTTTTAAGTTTGATATAGGCTCATTCATTTATTTTAGCTTTTACTTCCCTTGCCTTTGGAGTCAAATTCATAAAATGCTCTTTGAACCCAAGGTCCATAAGTTTAGTACCTATGTTTTCTTCTATGCAGTTTATTGTGTCAGGTCTTATGCTTAAGTCTTTGATCCATTTTGAATTAATTTTGGTACATGGTGACAGAGAGCAGTCTAGTTTCATTCTTTTTCACGTGGCTTTCCGATTCTTCCAGCACCATTTGTTGAGAAGGCTGTCTTTTCTCCATTGTATATTTTTGGCTTCTTAGTCGAAAATTATCTGTCCATATGTACATGGGTTTATTTCTCGGTTGTCAATTATATTCCATTGGTCTGTGTGTCTGTTTTTCTTCCAATACCATACTGTTTTGATTATTGTGGCCCTGTAGTACAAGCTGACGTCAGGGAGTGTGATACCTCCAGCCTTGTTCTTTTTTCTTAATATTGCTTTGGCTATTTGGGGTTTTTGTGGTTCCAAACAAATCTGATGATTTTTTGTTCCATTTCTTTAAAAAATGCCATTGGGATTTTGATGGGGATTGCATTAAATCTGTATATTGCTTTGAGTAATATGGCCATTTTAACTATGTTGATTCTTCCAATCAATGAGCATGGAATGTCTTTCAATTTCTTTGTCTCTTCTTCAATTTCTTTTAAAAATGTCTGATAGTTTTAAGTATGTAGATCTTTCACATTGACATTTATAGAGCACTTCATCCTAGAATATCAGACTATATATTCTTTTCTAGTGTACAAGGAACATTCTCAAGGATAGACCATACATTGGGACATAAAACTATGCTCAGCAAATTTAAGAAGATGGAAATCATACCAACCATATTCTCTGATCACAAAGCTGTGAAATTGGACATCAATTGCAAAAAGAAAGCAGGAAAAAACACAAATATGTGGAGGTTAAGCAACATGCTTTTAAAGAATGACTGTCAAAAGAAAAAATGAGAGGAGATATCAAAATATACATAGAAACAAATGTGAATGAAAACACACCCTACCAAAATTTTGGGGATGCAGTGAAAGAAGTTTTAAGAGGGAAATTTATATTGTTGCACAGGCCTATCTCAAGAAACAAGAGAAAACCCAGATAAATAACCTCATGTTACATCTTAAAGAACTAGAAAAAGAACAAGTGAAACTCAAAGTCAGCAGAAGGAAGGAAATAGTAAAAATCAGAGCAGAACTAAATGAAATAGAGAACTAAAAGACAATAGAAAAAATTAATGTGATAAAGAGTTGGTTCTTTGAAAAGATTAATAAAATTGACAAACCCTTGGCTAGACTCATTAAGATAAAAAGAGAAAAGACAGAAATATACAAAATCAGAAATGAAAGAGGGGAAGTTATCACGGATGCCACAGAAATACAAAGGATCATGCAAGAATACTATGAAGGACTATATGCCACCAAATTCAATAACCAAAAGAAATGGACAAATTCTTAGAAACATATAGACTTTCCAGGCTGAATCATGAAGAACTGGAAAATTTAAATAGACCGATCACCACTGAGGAATTTGAATCAGTCATCCAAAACCTTCCCAAAAGCAAGAGTCTGGGACCAGATGGCTTCACTAGTCAATTCTACCAAACATTCAAAGAGGCTCTAATACCAATCCTGCTCAAACTCTTCCAAAAAATTGAAGAAGAGTCAGTACTCCCTAACTCATTTTATGAGGCCGACATTACCCTGATACCAAAACCTGGTAAGGACAACACAAAAAAAGAAAACTACTCATCTACCAATATCTCTGATGAATACAGATGCAAAAATCCTAAACAAAATTCTAGCAAATCTAATACAACAATGCATTAAAAGGATTATTCATCACGACCAAATGGGGTTCATCCCCTGGGCACAAGGATGGTTCAAATTATGTAAATCTATCCATGTGATACACCACATAAACAAAAGAAAGGACAAAAATAATATGATTATATCAATACATGCATAAAAGCGTTTGACAAGATGCGACATCCATTTATGATTAAAACACTTAATAAAATAGTTATAGAAGGAAAATACCTCAACATAATAAAGGCCATATATGACAAACCCTCAGCTAATCTCATAATTAATGGTGAAAAACTGAAGCCCTTTGCGCTACATTCAGGAACACGACAGGGCTGTCCCCTATCACTTCTGCTTTTCAACATAGTATTGGAAGTCCTCACCAGAGCAGTCAGGCAAGAGAAAGAAATAAAAGGCATCCAAATTGGGAATGAAGAAATTAAATTATCACTCTTTGCAGATGACATGATATTATATATAGAAAACCCTAAAGACTCCACCAAAAAGCTATTAGAAAATATAAACCAATACAATAAAGTTGCTGGCTACAAAATCAACGTACAAAAGTCCATTGCATTCCTATATACTAACAATGAAATCTCAAAAAAAGAAATTAAAACAAAAACAACAATTCCTTTTGCAATTGCAACAAAAAGAATAAAATACCCAGAAATAGAAACTATTCTTGAGATTGGCTTGTATTTTTCAAAGATTTCCTCCCAACTAGCAGGCATATGGCTGAGTCACAGTTGGAAACTGATAAATTTTGTTTCTGACTGTTTTTGGCCATTGAAATCAATGAGACTGAGGTGTTTTCAGCTTCTGATGGAACACAGAGAATAGGAGCTATAGATGGGCCATGGAATGAAAAGACTTCAAGCTGTAGTGAGTCTTAGAAAATGGTGTCTCTTGATGAGTGATGGGTTAGGCTTGGCCACCCAGGATCTCAGCTGAGCTCACCACACCCAGGACCCAGGCTTTTAGTTTTCCTGCCAGTCATTTCTCTAGTTATCAATGGAGAAAAAAATTTGCATCTCTCAGCCACTTTGGAAACAGGTTTATTTTAGAGTCAGACTGAGAACAAAATATCCTATATAGCTTCTCTTCTCAGAAAAATGTGTTTTCTGATCTCAGGAAGGTTGTAATCTAACTGGCTATGTAGCAAGATAAATGCAGGTGTGGAAATATATAATATTACACTGTTCCCTGCAGGGACAGTACCAATATTTATCAGTGACAATCCTGTTTAGCTTTTGTTCTCAATGCTATCATGCGTTTTGTCTGGTTGGACCTTCAGCCTCCATTACAGATATCAGTACTAAAATAAATCAGTATGACAAAAGATCCCTGAATTTTAAGTCAGGGAATTTAGAAGTCACACATACAAAATGACCATGAATATTTATGAAAAGAAAGTAAGTAAATATAATGTGGATTTTCCAATTTCTGCCCTTACATACAAAGATAATTTGACTCAGAAAGAAGTCTCTAGTATCGTTATTCAAAAAGTAAAAAAGGCACTGAGAAGCAGTGCAGTTGGATACCTTCTCACACAAGGCCTCTCAAGAGTGGAAGCTGAATAAAAGAGGAAGATGGGCATGCATTGGTTTTTCACTATGCAAGTAAAAAGTGATGTGAAGGTGCCCATTCCTGGCCCCAGGGAGAATTACTGATATTTTTCTGTCCTATCTTTTCCCCCATTTTCTTCCCACTGAATTTGTTCGCTTTATTCCTAGAGGGAGGCAAATGGATGTGAGGTGAGTATAACAACCCCCACCAAATTTTGCATTAAGATTTCCGTTTAAGGTTTGCACCAAATATTTTGTAGATATTAGGTTATAGGATGAAGGAGTGGGGATAGTTGCACATGCTTAAAGGTCTGAGCACCAAAGCAACGGCTGTGAGAGGACCCCGTTGCTCATCAAGAAGATCCTTGATGTGACTACAGGGCATCTCTTCCATTGTTCAGTCAAAATATTCTTCTGAATGCAAGTTCCCATTTCTTCTGTCATTTTAGTATACATACTATGCCCACTTTTCTGGTCATGATTTCTAGTAAGGGAGAGGCGTTGTGGTTGAAGAAAAGCATATACTTCTTAAGTTCTTTTAAAAAAAAAGTTTAAATTATTTATGTTTTAAAATTACAGTTGAAATTCAATATTATTTTATATTAGTTTCAGGTATGCAGCATAGTGGTTAGGCATTTATATAATTTATGCAGTGATTTCCCCCCATCTCCCATTAGTCTAGTATCCGCCTGGCACTATACATAGTTGTTGCACTATTACTGCCTATATTCTCTATGCTGTACTTTACATCCCCACGGCGTTTTGTAACTATCAATTTGTACTTCTTAATACCTTCCCTTTTTTACCCAGTCCCCTAACCCCATCCCCTCTGATAATCATCAATTTGTTCACTGTTTCTGTTTCGTTTGTTGGTTTATTCTGTTCTTTAGAGTCCACATATAAGCGAGATCATATAGTATTTGTCTTTCTTAGTCTGACTTATTTCTAAGTGCTTTTTGTTGTACTTTACTTTGGATGGTGGTTCCATGGCTCTAAGTACAACCCCACAGATAATACAGCCAACGTCAGCTATGTCCTTAAACCAGCTTTGTATTGTTTCATCTGCTGGATGCTTAGGACATCATCTTTCTGGGCCTTTCCATGTGGATTCTTTCATGGGCTCCAGGGCATGTAATCTCATAGGTTGTCTGGATGACATCATCAGTACCCTCATCCATGTTAAGTATTTTCACTGCAGTGAATACTACACTGACAGAGCTGAGAAGGGCCTGTTGCAACAGTTTGATGGATGAAAAGTAGTAAGTTGCATGTTTCCCATTAAGGGGCTAGCATGATGTCAACTACACACCATGTTGTTCTTTGTGGGGGTTTTGTTCCGGTCAGTCAGAGCAGGGTCACAACTGAGCCAGGTGTGCCTGTTCTGATTCCTGTCAGCAAGGGGCCTTGACATAGTTGGCATGTCTTAACTGTATGGTGGTTTAATGGTGGAGCATAAACTTGTGATTGTTACACACAGAGGTAGGTGGATGGGTAAAGACATGTGTTTGGAATAAAATGTGAACAGAGGTGTCAGAGAAGAGAGGCCATCTTTGCAATTTGTTATAGTTGCTTTGCCTTGTATACCAACATTTCTGTTATGGGTAGTTGCATGTTGTGCCAGTTTATGTAGGAATGTCGGGCAGCAGTTCTTATCTGATTTTCTCACAGCTTGTACCAAACATTTCTTGGTTTTCAGCATGTGAGTCATAATTTTACTTTCATACATTTGTGTCAGTTTAGTGTTCTAGTGACCTTATCATTTCCTTTTCAGTCCAAATAGACCTTACACATGGTGCTTTGGAATATGCCCATAAAGTCTGTAAGTAGAGGGAACTGACGCACAGGAGATCAAGGCATGATTTGGAGCAGCTTTTAGGAATATCATAGAGCCAACCTACTGTGGTGGTCTGATTTTGAAATCACCGCCCTGGCAGGATTCAGTCCAGGTGACCTTGGATCTCAGTCTATTTGCTTTAGTTATGCGTCTAGATGTTTCTAGCTGGACCTTAGCAGATACATAAATATGTTTTAGAAGACAAACTGAATTAAAATTCAAAAGATGAAAGTAGCAGAAAATAGCTTGATAGAACTAACAGTATGGAAACTGATTAAATAGAAATGAAAAGTGCAATGCAAAGATGATAAACATCATAAATTTATTCTTGGATGAGATTTAGTATTTGTGTTAAGGGCAGTTCCTTCTGACTTCCTTTTTGAAAATTTCATGGAAAGTTGGTGGATCCCTGGATTTGAGCTTGTTAGATACTTTTATGCCTTCAGAGAAGAGCTTAATTGGAAAACTAAGTTTTTTCTGTGCGTGAGATAAGAGAGCCTGATTTATCTTTTTTTTTTTTTTTTCATTGCAATAAAATTTTATTCGTACTTTGGCAAAGAAGCGTTATGAAATCCTTGATACAGACTGCCAGACTGAATACTAACTCTTTACAAAGACTTCCCATCTCATCAGAAACTCACCAACCTTTAAAGTATTTACTAATTTGATTATGGAAAATCAAATTTCATTATATAAATACAAAATAAAATTTTATATTTTATTTCTCCTGTGAATAATTAATTTTTCCAATGCTCATTTATCTACTAAAGTTCCTGGCATTTTTCTCATTGATTTATATGTGATATTTATAGTTACTATGTATATTGTTTTTGTTTTAATCTATGTTGCAAATGTTTTTTAATTAGACATTTTAATGTACAGGTTCTTTTAAGAAAAATATTTATATAGCCAAATCTATCGTTTGCTTGCTAAATTTATATCTAGGCTTAGAAAATATTCTCTTACTCAGAGATACGTTATTTATTTCTATTTTTGTCTATGTTCTGTCTTTACTTTTAGATTCAACTGTTTAGTCCATTTGGAATTGATTGTGGTATATAATATGAGATGAGAATATAAAGGAATTTTTTCAAATTATGAGCCAACATTTCAATACAGTTTATTGAATCTTTTTCTTTTCTACTCAGTTATTATACCACACACAATAATTCTATTGTCTGTTTCTGGGCTATCTATTCTTGAGTGGGCAACAATGTTTTTATTATTGTAGCTCTATCGTATACTCACATACATTATTGACAACTCTTTTCTTGCTGTTTTCCTATATATTTTCAAGGTTTTGGTTTTCTAATTGTTAATTTCTAATATTCTATTATAGTGAGACATTTTTATATGTATTGCATGGATAGTTTTGGAATATCCTGGAATTCCTTCTTGCCTTGTACAGTGCCAGTTTTTGTAAATGTTCATGATTTATCTTTTGTGAAAAACTAATCATGTTTGTAACCACTTCTATGAGTTGTAGTTAGTTATCAGGTTAATCATAAAAATGCCAACTGGCAGCAACCCTTGAGAATAAGAATGAATGGGAGTGGATGAGTGTGGGCAGGCTTCAAGTTACTTCCCTTAGTGAAATCTTTAGGATTGCAACAGAGGAAAATGAAATAGGAATTAAAAAGGCAGATTTCTGAAGTGTGACTAGTGTATCATATCAGAGGAGTCTAGGAGTCAGTTCTGAGGACAGTTTTGCACTTTTAAATATCACATCTTTGAGTTAATGTTGGCTTATGACCTTGGCTTTCATGATGTGTTTTGACAGCTGATAATGATAATAGTGTTCTCATTTCCACGATAAAATGTGTAGTGTCAGGAATAGTACTGTAATAAAAATAAATATTAGTTGTGGTCTCATAGATACCTTAAGTCTTTACAGTTATAATTAAGTCTCATTTTTAAAAATGTAAAACATTTTAATTGCCATATTAACAGCACTAGAGCATGACTTGACACTTTACTTTTTACGACTCCTGTCAGTATTAAAAGTCTCTATAAATAATTCCATGTACTGTGCTTGTTCTTTGCTGCCATCCCTGTTAGACCTGATCTTGTTATCAACAAGGAGTTAAGATGAGGTTTATTCTGAATTTTAAAAGATTGTCCTCAAATATACTGAGGTCATATAAATGTTCTGTTCCAAAGAATAATTAACATAGAATGAGTTTTAATATATGTTAAGTGAAAACATTATACAATAGGATCTGTAATATGCTCTGTAAAATACTATGTGTTTATTTCAAAGTCAATGAGTGTTCTGTAAGAGGCCCTGGTTACTTTTCAATGGAAGGAGAGAAGAGAGCGTTGTTTCTTTCTCATATTGTCTCCCTGAAGACAATTAATGGAATGATTCAGAGGTCCTTTAGTGGAAAAGTCAGGATTGTTTGATGTTCAGCTAAAATTAAATATTTGATTTTTTAAGATCGGTATTTCTTTACCCCTGGATTGACTGACCATCTTATATCAGCTCTTAGAGATCAAGGTCTGTCATATATTTATTTGATATTGAAAACTTCAACATGAGAAAAAAATCCTTCTCAATAAATTTGAGGGTTGTTTGATCTTTCATATGAGAATCCTTTTGTCTAATTCCTCTGACATTAAAAAAAAGACAACCCTTCGTAGCCCCTTGCTTTTAGTAGCAAGAATACTTGAGACTCAAGTCCTATATTTTAGGCAGAATTAATGAATACTGGCTTTGGCTCCAGACTCTCTGTCTATAAACAGCTTCTGTGAGAATCTGGGTCATGGCTGATCTTTATGGTTGGGCTCTGAGTGAGATTCAGCAAGGGTTAACCGATACACAATTACTATTATTGTAAAAGAGCTGGAGGGCATTTCTTGGCTATCTGATGAAAACCTATCTGATGGCTGAATCCTTCTACAGTACCCTCAACATGTGATCATTCAGCCTTTCTCCAACAACTGCAGTGATGGGGAGCCTACTGCCTCATGAGGCAGCCTATTTCAGTTTTGCATGGTTCTTAATTATTAAAACTTGTTTCCTGTCAATGAGTGGAAGCCATATTTTTCACTCAGTGGTCCTAATTCGGCCATTAGAGCTATGTAGAGTAGTCTTATTTGCTGTCCACAGGAAAGACCTTTGGAAATGTGAAGGAAGGCACTATACCCCACTCTAGCCCCACTGAATCACCACCTATGGAGATGGAACTTAGAATCTTAGTTTTAAATAAAATCCCCAGATGCTTTTGATCGATGCAAAGTCTGAGAACCATTGTGTGGTGGGGGAGACCAGTGAGTGGACTGTGACAGCCTGAGAGGGCTGTGTATCAGGTGGTACAGACAGCTGGGGGGATATAGTGCAGAGGAGGGCACACAGTATTTAAGAAGGACTTTCTAGGATACATAGGTACTAGCAGGCAGGGAAGGAGTGGAAGGGGTCTCATACCTGTATGGGTCATTCCTTGGGACAGGAAGGAGTCTGGTGAGTTTAGGGGCAGGCAGCAAGCCTGGTGTGGCTGGTTATAGGGGTCTGAGTAGAGGGCAGGCCTATAGTCTGGAAAGGTCAGACTATGAAGGGCTTCATCAGTTACACTCAGGAATTACACATGACACCACAGGCATTGGGGAACCGTAGTCAGTTTCCATCCAGAAAAGCTCTGAACAGAAGAATGTTCCAGAAATATAGCTGTGGCAGTGTGAACAGAGTAGACTGAAGGGGGCTGATGGGCACGTAGGTAGGTGAGAATTCAGTTAAGGAACATGGAGGGCCTGGGATGACTGTACCTTCTGTTTTGAATCAGGGAGTATAAAAAGATAAGGAACAGGTTTGGGAGGAACAATTTGTTTTTTGATGTCTTAAAATTAGGTGTATTTGGATATATGCAAGTGAGATTACCCAGGAAGTGGACTTGGAGCTCAGGAAAAGTTTCCTGAGCCAAAATTACAGATTTGGGGATATTAACACATAGTCGGTTGTGAAGATGAGTTTCTAGAAGAAGAAAAGGAGAAGCCTGATAATGGGACTTTGGGGACACCAACACTTAGGGGATGAGCTGAGGAGGAAGCAACAGCAGCAGCAGCAACAACAACAACAGAAAAAAACAGGAGAAGGAAAACAGACCCATCAGGAGGGGACCTGGAGAGGGTGAGGACCTTGATATCAGGAGCTACAACAAGATGGGGAGAATGCATGTGGCAGTTCTGGCTATATGAAGTGGGTGCTGTCCCCTGGCCTGGACCCCTTTTAGTTGTGGCTACTTTCTGTTTAAGGAGCTGCAGTTACTAATAGCTCAGTCTATACTAGAACTTAACTTTAAAAGTCATATTAAAATTGAACAAATATTAAAAACATAGATATAAAGTAGTTTTTCTTCACAAAGCAATTCTGATTTTATCCATCTGTTGTCTATCTGTGGTCCATCTGTCCTGTCCACTCAGATGAGAGCCTGCTGTGTGCCAAGTGCTTTTCTAGATGTTTCCATGGCACTTACCTGATTCATTTCACTTCTATTATTTCTCTAGGCACTTTCTTGTAGGTGTCTTGGGACCAGATTGTTTAGGAACACCTCAAGTTTTGGGAGATGCTCCTAATCAAAGGCCTGTTTGGACTTTGTGGAAATTATTGATTAGTAGCTTAATTTGTACTATTCATGAATTTCTTGTTTCATGCTTTTGGGGTGGAAAGAGACCTGGTAGGCTTCTAGTTCTGTCTCTCCCTTTCCCTGTGAGGAAACTTGAGATTAGAGAAGTTGAAATAGTTGTCCAAGGTCATGGGGAAGATGGCAGGAGTCCAGACCTCAGTGAACTGAGCTGTCTTCATTCCTAACCAGTCAAGCACCATATGTCCCTCTTGCCTACTCCTTTTTTAACCTGAATTTGTTCATCTAGCAAAGTGCTATGACTTTCTTTTACAGTTCTTTTTTTGTCCTATTTATGTTTCATCATTTTTGAACTATTTTATTTGGGAGAGAAAGAGGACAAGCTGTTTGACTTTCTTTGTTTCGTTGTGATTCTAGTTTATTTTTTGTTATGCTGGATCCAGCTACTCATAGTTTATGGGTAGACACGGTCATGTGGATCTCCTCCTCAGTGCCAGAGTTCCCATAGGCAGGGGAAGGAATGCTTTTTCTCACTGTTTTGTGGCAGGGCCGTCATGAGGGTGCTGCAGCCCTGGCCCTGCTTCTCTGGAGATACCAAGTTGGTGCAGTCCAAAGAGGCTGGCTTTCCAGTGAAAGAGTTTTCCAGTGAAAGAGCTCTTGTAAGTTGAATTTGGTTACAGTCTAACCTCCCAGCCTTCAGCAAAACCTTTAGCCTTTCTGACTCTGGTCTTCCTTGTCCATAAAGGAGAAATGGGTAAAATTACTTGACTGTGGGGAAAGACCAGCCTTATAATAGATAGGGAACAATATTACATTGTAAAGAAATATATACTCATATCAATTATTATTTTGAAATATTATTTGAAATGCCCATCAGAATTAAAAAAATGACCCTATAGTCTTCTTGACAGTTTTAAGTTCTGTGATTTGGGGTGTCCATGGAGGGGAACACTGGGGGTAGACAGCAGGAGCTAGTCACCAGGGAGGCAGAACTGGAAAGGATTAGAGCTTCTCCTGAGTGCAGCAGGATGAGAGCCCTGCAAAGCATGTGTTCCCTTCTTAGGAAGCAGAGAGGTACTTAGATGGCAAATATTTCAGGAAGCCATGGGACATGAGTGGGATTGGAGAGGATCATTAAGGTTCAGGTTTGGGGCCAGATGGAGGTTCTGAAATGACCCTTTGCTTTGTCCTGTTGATCATGCTGGTGGTGGTGTGTGAAGTCTGTATGCAGCCATGTGCCATCCTTGACAAACCCCTTTTTCTTTTCATCTGAAATACTTTGATTTGTGAAAGGTAGGTGGGGTTAATGAGATTTTCCAAGTGCTCTGAATCTCCATGTGCAAACTTGCTCCCGCAGTGAGTGTTGTTTCCAGGCTCTAGCAAGTTTACACATAGGATTAGAAACACCAATGAGTTTTTACCTGTACCACGGGTTTGCCAGTACCAATTACTGGGGCAGCTCCCATTCCTTCTTGTCTCCTTAGGTGAGAAGTAATATCTCCTTTGTCTGTAGGAAGAAACAGGCAGGGTTTCCCCTGTGGGCATGGACTGGGCCAGAAGGGTGGGCTTGCTCCATCATGGGCTGAGAAGATGAGGTTTACTCTCTTGCTCAGAAGTTCTCCGGTTTTAGAGGCCAGGACCAGGAGTCAGGCTCTCCTGTCCTTTAATCCCACTGAATCCCTTCAAAATCAGATCCACCTCACCTTCTTGCCAATGGCCCACGCAGGTGAGTGAACAGCAGGACTGAGCAGGTAATGAGTTTCTGTTACCTGGGAACATGGGCACGAGTAGGCTCAGTATGGCAGAGAATACTGCCATAGTTGGGTGCACAATGACTGGGTGGGCTCATGTTGTATTGTCACCAGGAGCTTACCAGACATAGTTTTTTTTTTTCCTTCTGTAATTGCTTTGTCATTGGTAATAGCTGCTGTTTCTAATGTTTATTATAACATCACAAGCAAAATCAGTCTTCTGTTGGATTTTGGGACTGAGTTTGTCATCAGGTTGACATGAACCTCGTATATGTGACTTTTCCCCCCAATGCCATGTGTTAATTCATCATTATTGATCAATATGTTTTATCTCTACCTCTATATGTCTCTATCTCTAGCTCTATTTCCACATACACGTATACTACTATATATATGTGTATATATATATACATCATGTATATAGAAAATACATAATACATAATATATAACATATTACTTGTATATAACTATACAATCTTTATATATCACAAAGATGTGTTTACCTGTTTGAATAGTTTTTACCTGCTCAGAGTCCTTATCTCTGAGCTGCCTGTTAGCCTTGGGACAGCTGTCTGTTATGTTTGCTGGTCACCTTGCTGGTTAGTATTAATGACTTTCTGACCAGGTAGGGTGGAGGGTCAATGGAGAAGGAGGAAAATGTTATAGACCATAATTCTTTTTGTCACAGGAAGCTCAGTCAATGTGCATGTCTCTGTCTAGCAATGAACTGGACATTGAAATGAAGAATGGGAAAGCCACAGCTGGCTGTAGGACAGTGTGCTTTAACCAGATGCTGCGGCCAGGCTCACATAGGCAGGGCACTTGTGAACTAAAGAACAATGGCCACTCACCCTCCTTCTAAGGAGGTTTTGTCTTTTTCCATTCAGGTATGTGTTTATGGAGCACCTCTTACTTCTGGAGCCCCGTATTTGGTACTGGAGGTGTAGGAATGATAATGCACTTCTTGCCCTCAAGAACCTACCCAGCTTGGTGAAGACAGAAACATGAAAAATATACTGGGGTTACAAGTGATGTAAGAGAGAGTTGCATCTGAGAAGCCCTCAGGGGCCTGAAGCCCAGGATGGCTGTGGGGAGAGGCCTAGATCTTGGTGAGGACATTGCTTGCAGGGTACTTTAGGCAAAGGGCTGGCTGTGGCACCTTTTGGAGATGCTCAGGATGGCTGGAGGATGGGCTTCTCTCTGGGAGTGGAGGGGGATGAGAATGGGAAGGGAGGAAGTGGCTGGACCATGAAAGACCATAGATGCTCCTGAGTTTGAACTATATCCCAAAAGTAGTGAGAAACATTGAAGAATGTTAAGCAGGGAAGCAATCTGATCATATTTTCATTTTAGAGAGCTACTTCAGTGCCCCGAGACCTTTGATAAATGCTCTGATTATTTCTCAGAAAATATTGAAAATGAACTTCATGTTCTGTAGATAAATATCTTTTCTTGAGTGTCTTTTCTGCTGATGACAGGCTTCTAGTGAACACGGAGTGGGCTTATGCAGTCAGACTACCTCCTCTATGTGTTCTGACTCATCTTTTTTTTTTTAATTTATTGGGGTGACAATTGTTAGTGAAATTACATAGATTTCAGGTGTACAATTCTGTATTACAATCTATAAATCCCACTATGTGTTCACCACCCAGAGTCAGTTCTCCTTCCATCACCATATATTTGATCCCCCTTACCCTCAGCTCCTTTCCCCCACCTCCCTTACCCTCTGGTAACAACTAAACTATTGTCTGTGTCTGTGAGTTTTTGTGTCTCATTTGGTTGTCTTGTTCTTTTGTTGTTTTTGATTTATATACCACATGTCAGTGAAATCCTGTGGTTCTCTGCTTTTTCTGTCTGACTTATTTCACTTAGAATTATACTCTCAAGATCCATCCATGTTATCACAAATGTTCCTATATCATCTTTTCTTACCGCCGAATAATTCCATTGTGTATATATACCATAACTTCTTTATCCATTCATCTATCGAAGGACATTTTGGTTGTTTCCATGTCTTGGCCACCGTGAACAAAGCTGCAAGGAACATTGGAGCACACGTGTCTTTATTTACAAATGTTTTCAAATTTTTGGGGTAGATACCCAGGAGAGGGATTGCTGGGTCATATGGTAATTGTATTCGTAATTTTTTGAGGAACCTCCACACTGCATTCCATAACGGCTGCACCAGTCTGCATTCCCACCAACAGTGTATGAGGGTTCCTTTTTCTCCACAGCCTCTCCAACACGTGTTACTATTTGTCTTGTTGATGATAGCCATTCTGCCTGGGGTGAGGTGATATCTCATTGTGGTTTTTATTTGCATTTCTCTGATGATTACTGATGTTGAGCATTTTTTCATATGTCTATTGTCCATTTTTATGTCTTCTTTGGAGAAATGTCTCTTCAGGTCCTCTGCCCATTTTTCAATTGGATTGTTTGTTTTTTTTGTTGTTGAGCTTCATGATTTCCTTGTATATTTTGGATATTAGGCCCTTATCAGAGGCACTGCTTGCAAAAATGTTCTCCCATTCAGTCGGTTGCCTCTTTATTTTGTCAATGGTTTCTTTTGCTCTGCAGAAGCTTTTAAGTTTCATATAGTCTCATTCGTTTCTTTTAGCTTTTACTTCCCTTGCCTTTGGGGTCAAATTCATAAAATGCTCTTTGAACCCAAGGTCCATAAGTTTAGTACCTATGTTTTCTTCAATGCAGTTTATTGTGTCAGGTCTTATGCTTAAGTCTTTGATCCATTTTGAATTAATTTTGGTACATGGTGACAGATAGCAGTCCAGTTTCATTCTTTTGCACGTGGCTATCCAATTCTCCCAGCATCATTTTTTGAAGAGGCTTTCTTTCCTCCATTGCATGTTTTTAGATTCTTTGTCAAAAATTGTCCGTTCATATTTATGTGGTTTTATTTCTGGGTTCTCAATTCTATTCCATTGGTCTATGTGTCTGTTTTTCTGCCAATACCATGCTGTTTTGACTATCGTAGCCCTGTAGTACAGCTAAAGTCAGGGAGTGCGATACCTCCAGTATTGTTCTTTTTTCTTAAGGTTGCTTTGGCTATTTGGGGTCTTTTGTGGTTCCAAACAAATCTGATGATTTTTTGGTCTATTTCTTTAAAAAATGCCATTGGGATTTTAATGGGGATTGCATTAAATCTGTATATTGCTTTGGGTAATATGGCCATTTTAACTATGTTGATTCTTCCAATCCATGAGCACGGAATGTGTTTCCATTTCTTTGTGTCTTCTTCAATTTCTTTCAAAAATGTCTTATACTTTTCAGCATATAGGTCCTTCACATCCTTGGTTAAGTTTATTCCTATGTATTTTATTCTTTTTGCTGCAATTGCAAAGGGAATTGTTTTTTGTATATCTTTTTCTGAGATTTCATTGTTAGTATATAGGAATGCAATGGACTTTTGTACGTTGATTTTGTAGCCAGCAACTTTACTGTATTCGTTGATTGTTTCTAAGAGCTTTTGGATGGAGTCTTTAGGGTTTTCTATATAGAGCATCATGTCATCTGCAAAGAGTGATAATTTAACTTCTTCATTCCCAATTTGGATGCCTTTTATTTCTTTCTCTTGACTGATTGCTCTGGCAAGGACTTCCAACACTATGTTGAAAAGCAGAGGTGATAGGGGACAACCTCGTCGTGTTCCTGAACGTAGAGGAAAGGGCTTCAGAATTTCACCATTAATTATGAGATTAGCTGAGGGCTTGTCATAGATGGCCTTTATTATGTTAAGGTATTTTCCTTCTATACCTATTTTATTAAGTGTTTTAATCATAAATGGATGTTGTATCTTGTCAAATGCTTTTTGTGCATCAGTTGATATAATCATATGATTTTTATCCTTTATTTTGTTTATATGATGTATCACATTGATGGATTTGCAGATGTTGAACCATTCTTGTGCCCCGGGAATAAACCCCATTTGTCATGATGAATAATCTTTTTAATGCATTGTTGTATTCGATTTGCTAGAATTTTGTTTAGGATTTTTGCATGTGTATTCATCAGAGATATTGTTCCATAGTTTTCTTTTTTGTGTTGTCCTTACCAGGTTTTGGTATCAGGGTAATGTTGGCCTCATAAAATGACTTGGGGACTACTGTCTGTTCTTCAACTTCTTGGAAGCGTTTGAGCAGGATTGGTATTAGATCCTCTTTGAAGGTTTGGTAGAATTCACTAGTGAAGCCATATGGTCCCGGACTTTTGCTTTTGGGAAGGTTTTGGACGATGATTCAATTTTGTTACTGGTGATCGGTCTGTTTAGATTTTCCAGTTTTTCATGGTTCAGACTTGGAAGGCTATATGTTCTAAGAACTTGTCCATTTCTTCTAGGTAATTGAATTTGGTGGCATATAGTCCTTCATAGTATTCTTGGATAATCCTTTGTATTTCTGTGGTGTCCGTGATAACTTCCCCTTTTTCATTTCTGATTTTGTTAATTAGTGTCTTCTCTATTTTTATTCGTGAGTCTAGCCAAGGGTTTGTCAATTTTGTTAATCTTTTCAAAGAACCAGCTCTTTGTCACATTAGTTTTTTCTATTGTCTTTTTGTTCTCTATTTCATTTAGTTCTGCTCTGATTTTTGTCATTTCCTTTCTTTTGCCGACCTTGGGTTTCACTTGTTCTTCTTTTTCTAGTTCTTTGAGGTGTTACATGAGGTTATTTTTTGGGATTTTTCTTGTTTCTCGAGATAGGCCTGTAATGATATAAATTTCCCTCTTAAAACTGCTTTCGCTGCATCCCCAAAATTTGGGTAGGATGTATTTTCATTCTCATTTGTTTCTATGTATCTTTTGATCTCTCTTCTAATTTCTTCTTTGACCCAGTCGTTCTTTAAAAGTATGTTGTTTAATCTCCATGTATTTGTGTTTTTTCCTGCATTCTTTTTGCAGTTGATATCCAATTTCAAAGCTTTGTGATCAGAATATGCTTGGTATGATTTCAATGTTTTTAAATTTGCTGAGGCTGATTTTATGTCCCTGTATGATGTATCCTTGAGAATGTTCCATGTACACTCGAAAAGAATGTATGTTGTGATGTTTTAGGATGAAGTGTTCTATATATGTCAATTATGTACATTCATTTAATGTGTCATTTACGGCTGCAATTTCGTTATTTATATTCTGTTTGGATGATCTATTCATAGCTATCAATGATGTATTTAAGTCCCCTAGTATAATTGTGTTTGGTTAATTTCTCCCTTTAGTTCTGTCAGTAGGTGCTTGGTATATTTTGGTGCTCCCTGATTGGGGGCATAAATATTGATGACTGTTATGTCTTTTTGTTGTTATGGTCCCCTTTACCATTATGAAATGTCCATCTTTGTCTCTTGTTACCTTTTTCACTGTGAAGTCTGTTTCATCTGATATCATTATGGCTATACCTGATTTTCTCTGGGTACCATTTGCTTGGAGTGTCAATTTCTACCCTTTCACTGTGAGTCTGTGCTTGTCATTGTAGCTGAGATGTGTCTGCTGGAGACAGCATATGGTTTGGTTTAGTTTTTTGATCCAATCTGCTACTCTGTGCCTTTTTCTTGGTGAATTCAGTCCATTTACATTTTGGGTGATTATTGATACGTGAGGATTTCCTGTCATTCTATCTTTAGTTTTCTGGTAAGGCTGTGACTCCATTGTTTCTTTGCTTTTTTGTTGTTGTCTATTATTTCTGTGCAGTGGTATTCTATGATGTTTCCCTCTGTTTCTTTTTTTATTACAGCATATATATTTCAGTTCTGGATTTTTTTTGAGTGGCTACCCTTAAGTTTATGTAAAAGACAGTTTGATATTTAGAGTATTCCATTTTCTTCAGCATGCTCACTTTCTCCAATTCCATATTCCGATCAGGACTTTACTGTCCCCCTTTTTATGTTGCCACAAATTGTCCCTGTTGATGATGGTCAAATAGCCTTTTTTAGTATTTCTTGTAGTGCAGGTGGTGTATTAGAAAATTCCCTCAGCTTCTGTATGTCTACAAAGGTCTTTATTTCTCCTTCATATCTAAAGGATATCTTTGCTGGATATATTTTTCTTGGCTCATAATTTCTCTCTTTCAATAGTTTGAATATTTGGTTCCACTCCCTCCTGGCTTGTAGAGTTTCTGCTGAAAAATCTGATGATAATCTAATGGGCTTTCCTTTGTAGGTTACCGTCTTCTTCTCTCTGGCTGCCTTGAGGATTCTTTCTATGTCGTTGATTTTAGACAGCTTCAATACAATGTGCCTTGAAGAAGGCCTGTTGGGTTTGAGGTAATAAGGTGTTCTATTTGCTTCTTGGATTCGAGGATCCAGTTCTGTCCACAAGTTTGGGAAGTTCTCATCAACAATTGTTTAAATATTTTCTCTGTTTTCTTCTCTCTTTCTTCTCCTTCTGGTATGGCCATTATTTTTATATTGCTATTTCTGGTAGAGTCAGAAAGTTCTTGTAGAGATCTTTTATTTCTTTTAAGTCTCACGTCTCTTTCTTCTTCCATCTGTGTAATTTCCAGGTTTCTATCTTCGATGTCACTGATTCTTTCCTCCATCTGGTCAACTCTACTACCCTAGCTGGTTATTTGATTCTTAATTTCTTCTATTGAGTTCTTAATCTCCAGAAATTCCATTTGGTTCTTTTTTAAAATTCTAATGTCTTTCGTAAAATGCTCATGTTGTTCTTTGATTGCTTTTCTGAGTTCATTAAATTGCTTTCTGTGATTTCTTGCATCTCGTTTAGTTTTTTCAGAACTGCAACATTGAATTCTCTGTCATTTAAGTCACATATTTCCATATCTTTAACTTCCTTTTCTGGAGACTTTTCATTTTCTTTCTGAGCTGTCTTGTTGTTGTTTTTTCATGGAAATTACTGATTTATTATTTTTCATCCTAGACATCTACAGGAATGGCTCCTGCAACAGGCTGATAGGAAAAGGTCTTTCATTTGGTTTCCAGTATCTGTTGGTAGAATGTTTTATTTTCTCTCCGACTGCAGCCTTTTTTTTCCTCTCTCACACAGTAGTGCTATGTTTTCTCTGCACTATTCCAGCTTCTCACACAATGGGTGTTTCCCTGGGAAACGGGCTTCTCCTCTGTTAACAGTTCGCCTGGGTCATATGGTGCCTCGTTCCTGTGGGGATGCCGAGAGCTTTTGAAGTTCCAAAGCTCTCTCTGCACCAGATTCAGAGCCCGTATGTTTCAGTAGTTCTGTTTACTCCTGCAGGGATCCGCCCAGATAGGTGGGGTCAGGGGAAGGGTGAATTGAGAGAGGTGGCCCAGAGCAATGGCTACCACCGCCCCTATAGGTGGTCCCGCTTCCACAGCTCCCTCCCCTTTGCCGGAAGTAGTTGGGCTGCGAATCTGTGTCTGCAGTCCACAGGTTTTAGAATAGCAAATTTTCTGTTCTTTTGATCTGACACTGCTACTGTTCCGCTTCTAGCACCGGGCAGGTGGGGCTGGGGCGATCTCTGGGAGGGTAGTGATGTGGCGGCTAGTCTCAGTGACTAAGGCTTCCGTTCTCTGCTTGGCAGTGTGTGCTTAAATCTCTGTTTTCAGCCTCCTTCCCTTAGTCTTTTCTCCAAGGTCTCTGCAGTGAGCCTTGGGTTCAGCCGTGTTATATGCTGTCCCCTCAGCCCTGTGGGTCATAAATGGAGCCTTAGCAGTTCGAGTTTTTCCCTCTCCCACAGCTGCGGTAGTTCCGGGATGCAGCGAGCTCGGAGCACTGAGCTAAGTCTGCGTCCTGTGCCCATGCGGCTCCTGCTCCACACTTCTCCCTTCCCTCCTCCCCCGCTCACGCAGTTCTCCCACCTTTAGGTGAATTCAGTAGTGGGCCTCTTCGTCTTGCATGTCTGCTGTGCATGGAATCCTTTGTGGAGTTATTGTTGTTCAATTAGTTCTAAATTCTAGTGTAGCTTTACAGAGGCTCACCTCATGCCATTTTGATGACCAAGCTGCCTCATCTTAAAATAAGGGGTAATTGTGAAGATTGTCCCTTTTATCCCAGCTCTGCTGCCTGGCCACACTGGCTACCCAGGAGCAGGGCTCATGCTTGGAACTGTGGGTCTTCTGGGGAGTTTTTGTCAGTAGACTATGTCTCCTAAATTATATGGACTAGTTAATACATGGATTTTTTAAATATTCAACCACTAATTAAATTCCTGATTGCAAGTCGTCTATCCACAGGGAGATGCGTTGATGATCTGTATTAACAACATAATATTTCTCAGTAAGAAATGAATTTTACATCCTGACCTTGATTCACATTAAGAAATAGATGTTAAATTGTGACTTGGTACACAGATACCAGCACCCACATATGAGGTTTGACAATTAAGTTTACGAACTCATCCTAGAAAAAGTGCTACATGCTTCATTGTTGAATATCACTATGATCATCTTCGAAGTACTCCCCTTGGTAAGCTGTGCCCCAATGCCAGTGTCTTAGTCCACCCTTCAAAGCAATTTTGGAACTCTCTTCCTGGAATGGCATTCAGAACTGTCATTGTATTACCCTTGATATCCTGAATGTCATCAAAATGTCTTCCTTTCAAAATTTCCTTTATTTTCGGGTAAACAAAGAAGTCATTGGGGGCCAGATTAGGTGAGTAGGGAGGGTGTTCCAATACAGTTATTTGTTTGACTGGCTAAAACCTTTCTCACAGACAGTGCCGTGTGAGCTGGTGCATTGTCTTGATGCAAGAGCCATGAATTGTTGGCAAAAAGTTTTTCACACAGCCTTTTCAGCACTTACAAATAGTAAACTTGGTTAACTGTCCAGCTGGTACAAATTCATAATGAATAATTCCTGTGGTATCAAAAAAGTTAGCAACATCTTTGCAATGAATTTGCGAATTTAATTGTCTGACCTCGTATATATCATGGTATAGACAGATTCTTGAGGCAATACTCACCCTTACTTCCTGAGATGTACGCTCTTTCCCTTTCTATTAAAAACAAAGTACTGGTTATGATCCATTACATTAATTAAATAGCCCACTAATGGTCACAACCCAAAGTTTGAGAAACATTGTCCTATAGGAACTTAAGAGTCCTAGGTTCAGAGAGACATGGCTTGTGGCCTCTATTACTATGCTCGTGGGCTCAGAGGAAAAGGCAAAGGGTGGACATGTGAGATTATGTTATATGTCTTAGAGAATGTAGGCTGAGATTAAACACTGTCATCAATGAGCCCCATGTGAACACATTGAAAACTACTTTTCACTTTGCCTTTATTTGAGTTGACTGTATTGACTATCCTTAATGATTCCTGTTATGATGATGCTCAGTAGTAAACACTGTTGAGTACCTGCTCTGTGTCAGTCAGTTTATATGGACTCTATATAATTTAGTTTGTGTCACCTCTATAAGGCAATTTTTTTATTCACAATAATAAAAACTCAAAAGGTGAAGCTGTTTCAATTTCCTGTTCTGCCAGAATGGCCAAGGGAAACAGCTTGGAATGGTCCATGGAGCTGATCATATTCTGTGACATCAGGCCTTGATTTTAGATGTGGGCACTGTCTCCTTCATGATTTTTGATCCTTCTATCTTTTCTCGTCAGAATATGCCACCAAGGTTTTCAAACTAAGCCAGTGCCTCCAAGAAGGTTTCGTTCTCCTTGAAAAACCAGGTTCCAGCAGCAGGAGGCAGAAATGGCTACAGAGAAGGTTCTCTTCCTTTGGTATTTAGATGGCTCTGGAAATTACTGCCTGTGTTCATCTCACTCTGTTGCTTCACGGGAACAGTCTGCAGAGAAACTGAGAATGAAGGCTGTGAAATGCAGCTGAGACATAGGATAATGTAGCATGCTCTGAGGTTGGAGCTGTCCCCAAAGGCATGGTGTTCCATATTTGCTGCCGCTGGATCCCAAGCCACAACTTTATGTTGTCTCTGTCGCATCACTGCGGATTGTCATAATCTCCTGTGTAAACACTGTGAATACTTACTGGTGTGCCTTCTATTAGACAGACTGAGTCTGTCAGATTCAAGGAACTTCTCAATTAGGAAACAAACAACTTTTTACTAATGTATGTTTTTGTTTATGAGGCCAGATTCATTATAGGATTCCCTAAAACAGCAAGAATTTCTATATTATGTTTAAAAGAGCATCAGATTTAGCTCAATTTTATATTCTGGTCTAGGCCCAGCTTTGCATAACTTGTGGTGATACCTGAGTCATAATTTCTACTTACATGGGAAGAACATTGAATTGAACTGGATGATATCTAAGAGCACTTCCTATTTCTAGATTCCACGTTTCTGTTCAAGTGTAAGAAGTTAGATGAGTTCATTATACAGTTCATCATACTTTATGTATTGTTGAATTCAATAGATATTTCCATGTGCAGTAGCTGGAGACACTATCAGATAAGGCCAGTCTTAACCTTCAGGAAGTTCTGGTGAACATGTCCATTATATATACTCTTGACCTTCATAAGGTAGACCTGAGATTGTGCTCCCTGCCACAAGTTGCATTGGGGTTAATATAAAAGATGGTGGGTTTTTTTTTCTTGTTTACTCATATTTTTACCTATCCTTTGAGAAGAAGGGAGGATTTGTTTGTCAGTAGTATCTTTTACTCACCACAAAGCTAAATTCCGAGGGAAAATGCAAATAAAAATGTCTTGCCCTTGGAACTATTAGAATCTAGTGAAGGAGACAAGGTAAATTCAAGAAAAAGTACAGAAAATACAAACAGCACACAATGAATAGTTATATGTTCATTAGTAGCATCTGCATAGAGCTGGTATATAAGTGCTGAGAAATGCTAGAACATTTAGGGTATAGAGAATTCATAGATGCCTCAGTGGTGACTGAAAAATGGATGTCAGACAGATCCTGCAGATTTTTTCCTCCTCCCTTCCTGAAACTGTGGAGAGGAAGTTGAATATTTCCTCCCAAATAAGGAGTTTATAGTCTAGTCCAGTGGTTGGTAAATTATGGCTCATAGGCTAGTGCTTGTTTCTATAAATAAAGTTTTATTGGAACATAACATATTCATTTATATGTTGTTCCTGGTGGCTGCTTTTATGCTTTAATGACATAATTGAGGAGTAGGGACAGATACTGCATGCCCTGCAAAGCCATTTGCCATCTGGCCTTTTACAGGAAGTTTGCTGACCCTGCTCCAGTTGCTTCTTCATATAAATACAAAGTAAACACACGTACACAGTAAATACAACTGATTCTCTGGTTAGGGTCTCACAAACTAACAGATTTCAGTGGAGCTCTGTGTAAGCATGTCTGCATTTATTCCCAATTATTTTTAAGTTTTTTAATGGAGCACTTAACAGCTCACACCCCTTTGGCATCCTCTACTACAGCTATTTAATTTGTTATTGTGTATGTATGTTGTTGTCTTTTAAGTAAACATAGAAATCCCTCATTTTGACTTCATTTTTTTTTATCGTAGCAGTAGCACTCTGGTTTCATGTGCTTTGGGAACCTAAAAAGCAACTGAGTCTCAAAACTAACTCATTTTTTTAAAGTTTGTATGTGACATTATACACACATGTCTAAATAAATATTATGTATATTTTTGGCTCATTGGAATGAAAATGTGTGTCACAGACTGTATGTGTGAAGTTTTCTTTGGCTGCCTGCAGTTACAGTGCTGTGCAAAATGCTGAGCTCTCTTTCTTGCTTGTGTGCTGACTAATCAAAGAATTGAATTTTTTCCCCTTTTACAATTTTATAATCAGAAGATTATTTCTCAAGTTAAATTGTTTGCTCATATTTTAATTTTCAAAGATTAATATATGTAATGCTTTATCAAGAAGATGATACAAAAATGGACATACAAAATGTATTTAATGAAACAAACAGAAATAGTTCACTTTTTATATATATATACATATATGTATTCAACCACTAATTGAATATAAGCAAATATATATATAAGCAAAATGGAGATTTCTTAAAATAGAAAATCAGTGAATTGCTTTTGAATAACACACTGGCATTTTATGTGGTTTAAAACTATTTTGTGGTTCAGTATAGAAATAAACATTACTTTTGTATTACTCTGCATACTTTTAGCTGGAATGTGGAGTCTTCTTTTACTCTGTACATTTTATTTTAGCCTAGGGATTTTAAGGCTGGCTGAGTTACTTTCTATTAATAATTGTAGTTTTCAAAATTCTCTCTCATTTCTTCTAAAATGACATGTGGACAGTTCCATTCCTCTTTGGGTATAAAATATCTGTATTTATAAATATTCTAAATATTTCACGTATTTCCTACCACTAGTTTTATCTTCAACTATGTAGAATTTACTTTTACTTTTCTTAGAGAAATCAGATTTGGAGGAGATAGTCATGTTTCTTTCCCCTGTTGATTATATGTAATTTTTTACTATTCTGTGTTACCTTCTTATCCACACAGATTGTCTCTGGAGGCAGAGAAAACAGGTAGAGGGAGGGTAATGTGAAGCATGACTTGACTCCTCTTCAACCCCCATCATCAGAGTTGTCTGCCTTAGAGGCCTGGCCTGGGTGTGGACTGATGGCTAAAGATGGGAATAAGTTGCTACTGTGGGAATAGCTGTAGTCTCTATCTTTGGTCAATGGAGAAGGGTCTAGAGGCTAACTCACTGGAGTCTAGATATTCGCTACTCAGATGTGGTCCAAACAGCATCAGCATTCCCTGGGAGCTGGTTAGAAATGCAATCTCAGCTGAACTGGAATCTGCATTTCACCAGGGTCCCTACAGGATTCATGAGAACCTTAAATTTTGGGAACATCTGGTCTAGATCACTGGTTTCCCAGAATGACCTAGCACCAGAATCACCTTTGGGGCTGATTAAAAATTACAGAATTCTGGTCTCAGTCCCTTGGGATATTGATTCACTAGGTTTAGGGTCATCCTGCTGCCCGACCAGATGTGGGAACCACTGGTTCACCTGTGGTTGGTAAAGGGATGTTCGAGGAGGTGAATCACTGCTGAGTGTGTATTTGGAGGTCTGCAGCTGGCTTTGGTCCCATAGTCTAGCCTTCTGTGAACTTCCCTTTCACATACTTCATTCAAGAGTGGACACATCATACCTGAGGAGCCCGTGGACGTCTATGGTCCACTGGACTAATATGCCAACAGTGCCTGCATCCCACCTGACAGGGATGGAGATTTTCAGGCGGTCTAGCTACCCAGCCTCCCATTCCTTTCTCTTCCAGTTCCCATGGAAACAGATTTCAGGGAAACTGGGCATGGTGCTATCTTTACCCTGTTTTTGGCGATCTGAGTTCTGTTTCCATGGGAACCAGAAGAGAAAGTGATGGTGGTAGAGTAGCTAGACTGCTTTCAGATTTCAATGGTCTCTGTCCTCACTATAAAACCTTCTTTGACCCAAGTTTATCTCTAGGCCAGGGGCCTGTGTGGCTCTGAATGTGGCCATGACTCATCTGTGAGGGGAAGTGGGAGGAGAAAAAGAAAAGAAATGGAGCTCTTAAAATATCTTTGAAAATGCCAATTATTTCCTTTTCTTCCAGGAAACCATTTTTAGGTGTTGATATAAGTTATTTAAATGTCATCTTTAGCTATTATTTCTTGTATAGTTTTATTGAATATAATAACATGTTTTTACTCAAAGAAGTGAAGGGAGAAGTCATTTTAATAGGAGTGATTTCTCTGATGTGGGGAATCCCAACAGTTAGTGGGTGTGCAGTAAATATTGACTGGCTGTGTGGAATGAAGGCCTAGTGGAGTGAAAGAGGGGCCAGGTTAGCAAGGGCAGGGTGGATGCCCTAGTTAAATGGACAAGTTTTCGTAAGGAAAAAGGTAAACATACCTGATGTGACCTATTTAAGTAATTATTTGAAGATGAGAATATTAAATTCTAATCTAATAGGCCCTAGATTTTAACTCTTTGAGTATTCAATCACAGAGTGGCGTTTTGTGGGTCTCATTGAGATGCTGTATTTTTCCTTTCCCTTCCCTTCTCTTTCTCCCACATTTCGTACAGCCTGGTTGACTGACCACCCGTTTTACACATCTTCCAAGGGTCTGAAAACAGTGTAATTACTGCCCCTCTTCCCTGCTCCCCATTACTGCCTTAACTGTTTATTGAGGGCCTGCTAGATATTCTGATGCCATGTTCATGTCTTTCATGTATTTTCTCATTCAGTCATCACAATTGCCTTACAGTTATATTATATTAACGCCTCATTTGAGAGATGAAGAGACTGAGGCTCAGAGAGGATGTATAATCTGCCTGGTAGGGTATGGTGGGCTGCTCAGCAGAATTGTCATTCTAAGCCCTGTCTGACCCCAGAGCAATGCTGGCTCCTCTGAGCACAGGGCTCCATGGAGTGAGCATCTGTGTCAGTGCCAAGGGGACTTGCAGATAGTTTGTCACCTATCGGGAGCTGCTCTCAGCACCCTCCCTCCAGCCTCCAGCCATTTCTGTCATTTCCTCCAAACAGCCAGCCCAAATAAACAGGCAGCTCCTTGCTCTTTGATGTTAGTCTTGTGTGTTTACATATGGGCATTTTCCTATTTTAAATGTATTTATCAGTATATTTAAAGTCAAAACGGGCAAAATTTAATTTTGATGATTGCATGCTTCCTCTTGGGGTATTTTGGGAACACTGGCCTAGAGAGAGTATTTTGGTGGAAAGCAGCAACAGCTTGCTGTCCTATGAGGAACAAAATCAAATCCTCATTCTTGCTGTTTGAGGGAACCAATTTATTTCACTAGACTGTGGGAAGGTGAGGGAATGAGGAGATGTTTTACATTGTGGTAAAGTCTCCTCCTGTCCTCCTGCCTTCCCTTCCCTTCCATCACCTGTGCCTCACTCTGGTCCTCTCAGGGCCTCTTTCTGAAGAAGCTTGCTGAGGACTCCACTGTAGAACAGGGATTAGAATAAGTCAGTTCCTGCTTGTCAACTCCAGAAGGGAAGGGAATAAATAAGAGCTAGATTTTGAGAGGAAAAAAAGGAAGAACTGAAAGACGATGCTATTTTAAATGCAGAGAAAGTTTTCTGTTGGGTTGACAGGGTCCCTGGCATACTTAGATCATGAAAGGCATCACATATACTGTGTAGCTAACTTTAGCAAGTGATGAGAACAAGAACAGTGATTTGGGGTTCCAAATTTGATGGTTAAAATTTCCTCTTGCTGCCAGAGCCCTGCAGTTTTCTTTGGTGGTATCTCAGGCATTCTTGTGTCCAGATCTGAGGGTGGACATGCAAGACAGGTTCGCTTAGCATCAAGGTTACTGACGAGTATACTCAGTTGAGGATACTATTCGGAATGAGACAGTTTCTGTAGGCACTGATAAGTGCTTCTAAAGCTGAGCAAACTGCACTAATTCACAAACACATGGCCTCAGGTACTGCAAGAGACTGCTTCTGATCACACTGGGCTTCTGGAGAGGACAATTCTATATGACAGGACGGCACGTCTCTACTGCCTGGCCTCCTGGGTGGGACACGAAGTACCTGTCTGTGGTTTTTCCCCCAGGAATAATACTTGTTTTCTTTCCCTGAGTAAGAGTACATGCATAGCCTTTGTTACCAAGGCAGCGGAAATTGGTCTAATGAACTCTTTCTGCTTGGCTGGAGACCTCTAGAACACACAGGGACAGGGTTTGTGTAGTCCCATTAGTAAATACCAGGCAGCCTTTCCCTGAATTCTCTGCCCCCTTCAACAGCTGCTCTTCAGGACAGATGCACTTTCATGGCCCTGCCTCATCCAGTCTTCCAGGAAGACGTGAAACTCAATCAGTGTTTCCCTAATATATGTGGAGTCAGGCACTGCTCGTCAAATGGCTTGGTGTGCTGGGGCCTCTCGCAGATGTAACGTTCATTATTGTGTGTAACATCCACCGAGAGCTCGTTTGTCACACTCTCAGACTGGTTGCTGCTAGTGATATCACCTCCGGGGGCCAACCTCAGACAGTACCATTTTGTGTTACGTTTTTCAGATATCTGCTGAAATTTTCATCTTGGATTTCTAGGATCAGATTAAGTTGTTCCGTCAAAGCTAACTAACTGGGCTAAATGAGTTCTGTTTCCAGAATTTGGTATGTCTCAAATGGCAGCTTTAGCTTTTACATGAGAACTTGTGGTTTCTCTAAAGTAGTCATAGAATCTGTCATAGATCTTCCTGGGATGTGTGATACATTGCATATTGTTTCTTCTTCTGGTTCCCTGAACTAAAACAACACAGTAGTTGAGTGGAAGTTTAAGTTCTAAGAGGATATGGGATGGGTCTGTATCTGTGTCTGTTCTATAGACAATGGAAACCTCCTTCTCTCTCCACAGGTAAGCAGGCCTTCTCCTCAATTTTGTTGATCAGCATATTCAGGCAATAAGGAGTCTTTCTTCCAGGGCACAAATTGCTAAACAACTGTGTGTGTGGGTGGGGGGAGAGGCGGGGGAGGAGTGAAAGGAGGAGAGAGAGAGAGAGAGAGAGAGAGAGAGACCCACAATTGTACTTGCATTAAATTGAGCACTGATCTCTGCTGGTTGCTGGTCAGAGTTTTGCAGGCCCCAGGTGTTGGGGACGTGCCTGACAGATACTCACTGTATGTCTCCCTTCTCCCATGTCTGTTCCAGACAACATAGACTTTTCTTTGCACATATCTAAGAAAAACATTATTGGAGTATTTCTATCCACTACTACCCACGTCAAACTGGGTATTGAGTTGTAAAAAGCTGTAAAGTGGAAAATTTTCTTCTTCCTCCTAATGGAATATGTTTTTCAGAAAGTGAAGTGAGTAAACAAGAAAAACTACTTAATGAAAAATGTAGGCATTCCCTGTGTGTTTTGATTAAAGAGGCCAGTATGGAGCTGGTCTGGAGCTTTGTAAATAGAGACATTGAAGAAACTCCTTTGCTAATGCAAGAAATGAAATTATGCAGATTGTTCATTTCTATAGGGAGCATCGGCTTTTTTATTGTTGATCAATTTTTATTCGCTTTTATTTATTTATTTATTTATTTATTTATTTATTTTTAAAATATTTTATTGGGGAAGGGGAACAGGACTTTATTGGGGAACAGTGTGTACTTCCAGGCCTTTTTCCCAAGTCAAGTTGTTGTCCTTTCAGTCTTAGTTGTGGAGGGCGCAGCTCAGCTCCAGGTCCAGTTGCCGTTGCTAGTTGCAGGGGGCAGAGCCCACCATCCCTTTCAGGAGTCGAACCAGCAACCTTATGGTTGAGAGGACGTGCTCCAATCAACTGAGCCATCCGGGAGCTCAGCGGCAGCTCAGCTCAAGGTGCCGTGTTCAATCTTAGTTGCAGGGGCGCTGCCCACCATCCCTTGCGGGACTTGAGGAGTTGAACCGGCAACCTTGTGGTTGAGAGCCCACTGGCCCATGTGGGAATCGAACTGGCAGCCTTTGGAGTTAGGAGCATGGAGCTCTAACCACCTGAGCCACCGGGCCGGCCCCTTATTAGCTTTTAAAGTGTTAGCGGTTCTGTTCCAACACCTCGTGTTATGTAGAGGAGCACTGAATTTATTAAGCTGTTGGGAAAGGTTGGTAGGATGTCCTCTATGTGCAGGTTCATTCGTGGGGCCTTGTCAAAGCTCAAGAAAAGCACATAAAGGGCTTAAAAAATCAGCATTTTCCAAAGGGAACAAACAAAACAGGGCAAGGGACAGAAGAAAGGCCGACCCTGCATGATTATTTTCTGGCAAGGGGATATTAAACCTTGTTTAAATTTGTTTATTACTATCTATTGCTGTTTGTAAATTTGATGTTTCAATATGAAAACATGAAAAGATTGACTATCGAGAGGCTTTTTTTCCTTTTAAAGGCAAGTTCCCTTTTTGTCATTTTTTTTCTTCTTTTCTACCACATTTCATACCAAATACCTCACCCACACATTTTCTCTAATTTTGTATCCTTTCCCCTGTTTCTCTCTGTTATTAATTTTAGCTAACATAGAATGATTTTGAGCTTAGATTTTTTTTGCATACATAATGAAAATTTTTATTAAAATTTATTGGGGTGACAATGGTCAAAAAAACTATATGGATTTCAGGTGTACAATTCTATAATACGTCATCTACATATCACATTGTGTGCTCACCACCCAGAATCAGTTCTCCTTCCATCACCATATATTTGATCCTTTTACTGTCTTCTACCTCCTCCCCGCTTTCCCTCTGGTAACCACTAAACTGTTTTCTGTGTCTATGAGTTTTTGTTTCTTTATTTGCTTATCTTGTTCTTTTGTTGCCTTCAGTTTTATATCCCACATATGAATGAAGTCATATGGTTCTTCACTTTTTCTGATTTATTCCACTTAGCATAATAATCTCAAGATCCATCCATGTTGTCGCAAATGGCACTATTTCATCTTTTCTTATGGCAGAGTAGTATTCCATGGAATATACACACAGAGCTTAGATTTTTATCTATTGAAAACTTAAAAAAAAAATGAACAGTACAAATCACCTGAGAAGCTATGAGATAAAATGTGTCCGATTAGGTCTGATAACAATTGAAAGAGGGTGGATGGGGTATATTCTCAAAGACATAATTTATTAGTCATCTGTTGAGGTGAGTTGTTATCATTGTAGCCACTATTATTTCTTTAACATTTATTAGTGACCAATGTCTTGTGTATGTTTCCTCATTAAATGCACCATAATTCTATGAAGAAGGTACCCTTGTTGCTTCCATTTTATAGATTAGGAAACTGAGGTTTGGAGAGGTTAAGTACTGCCAAAATCACACATAGCCTAGAATGAAGTAAACCCAAGGTAGTCTGACTCAGAGCCTGGCCTTTTGTCCTCTGGCCTGTTTGTGTTTAAAATTCTCATTAGAGTATGTTTTAAATATTGGAGAGGTTGGCACTCCCTGTGCTTCAGACTCCCAGCTGGCACTTCCCCACATGGAGTGCCCTCTAGGGGTTGAGTGCCCTGTGGCCAGCAGCCTCATTACGTATTGTGTCCTTGGTACTTTGTGCAGCTGAGGCATGACAGAGGTTAACAGAGTGATAAGAAGATGACCCAGCTGAAGCTCAGATGTAATTCAGTGCAGTATAACCACATTTACTGGGGACCTGCTGTATTCTAGTCCCTAATGTCAATGCTGAGGATGCAAAGATTAGCAAGAAAAGGTTTGTTAGAAACACCGCCATAGAAAGAGGCGAGAATATAGGCACCATGGGGACAGGAGCTTGGTTTGTTTTCTAACTTCTATCTCCCAGCACCTAAAATAATGCCCGGCTAGAGTAATGACCCTACAAATAGTTGTTGAAATAGTGAATGAGAATATGCAACTTGTGGGGCAGTCTGAATGCCAAAGAACAGAGAAAGTTATGGGCTACATGCAGGTGTCCGATGGAAGCCTGCCATTAGTTAAGGCAGACAGTGGCTTGGTGTGGGGAGCTGTGAGTGCTGGCTTTGGCAGAGCAGGCATTGATGGGCGAGAAGGGCATTGGAGGGTGTGTGCGAGGAGGACAAAAATTGTTTTGTGCAGATAGCTCATCAGTTCATATTCTCTTCTACTCTCACCAAGGAACGAAGCAACAGCCCCCCTTCCCTTTCTGCTCACACTCGTTAGCTCCCTGCATGAAGTGACCCTCTTTTTCTTTGCCTGTCATGTCCACTGTAAGCTGATTTTCTCTGAAGAAATTTGGGGAGGGGAAAAGGGCTAGGTGTGGAATATCACAGGGCCCAAATCCTGGCATGACTAGCCTGTGCCCCTTACACCGGGCTGGGAGTAGGTAACCATTTCTCACACAGCTGCCCTCTGCTTGGCTAGCATCCACAGATGAAGTGACCGTGATGTGCTCAGACTAGGTCACATACCTTCCAATGTACATGCCCAAGGACTGTCTGACCTTGACCTTTCCTTGCCTTCTCTTTTGGGCACGTTGGTGTTGTGGGCATGGTCCGATTTGGGCCTGAGAAAGTAGGAATAGTTTCAATATTCCCTCATCCCCACTGGCAATTGGTACAGATGTACACTGCCCCTTTCGCAGCTTCTTCTTTTGGCCAATTTTCGTGTATGGGGCCCGTTTTCGTGAATGGGAGAACTTGAAGCTTGGACCTAGACTGACACCTGGTTCTGGTCCCATCTCTGCTTTCACCACAGTCACCCTCAGCATGTCCCCTCTCTTCCCTGAGCCTCTTCCTCCTCCTCCATCAAATGAAAGGGTAGGACAGATGACCCCTTATGGCTTCCTTTACTCCTAGATAGTATGAGGAGATAGTTTATAGACTCATGATGCACAAGGGACAGTTATCCTACTTAATTATATCTTGGGGAAAGTTTACCCAACTTGGTTTAGTAGAGCCCTAGACTATAGATCCTTCAGGATTTATCAAGTATCATATTTGCCAAGGTGACATTTTAAAGGTTGTTCTAACATAATTGCCACTTTTTGCTGTTTCTAGTTTGTGTTTGTATTTGAAACAGGTGTTTGAGATTTTGAACTTGCTTCCTGAAATAGTGGCCTAAGTAACTGGAGTCCATTAAGATATGTGGGGCTAGGATGGCTTTGAGGTTGCAATTTTTTTGACATTCAACATTATTTTATATTACTTTCAGGTGTAGAGCATAGTGGTTAGATATTTATATAATTTAAGATGTGATCTCCCTAACTAGTCTAATACCTACCTGGCACTATACATTATTATCGTATTATTGATTATATTCCCCATGCTTTACTTTACATCCTATTGACTATTTTGTAACTTCCAATTTGTATTTCTTAATCCCTTCACCTTTTTTACCCTGCCCCCAACCCCTCTCCCATCTATCACCCCAACAGATCTAGTACCCACCTGATAACCATATATAGTTATTACAATATTATTGACTATATACCTTATGCTATACCCTACATCTCCATGACTACTGTGTAACAACCAATTTGTACTTCTTAATCACTTCCCCTTTTTCACCTACCCCAACCCCTTGTAGGTGCCTTGAGAGGCCAAGCTGTGAACCAAGGCTGCTGCTGCCAGTGCCGGGCTTAGGGCTGCTCAGCTAGAGATATGGGACATGCCAAAGACAGATGCTGCTTTTTTGGGTTTTTTTGAACCTTTGAGAGACTTTAGGAAAGTCAGCATCATGAGCCAAAGCAGGCAGTTTGTATGAAAAAGCCACTGGCAGTGTCTTGAGTGGGCTTGCAAGTTGAGTGGAGCAAGGTTTCAGGGAATCACCAGGGTCAGGTGGTGTTAGCCAGGTTGATGGGGTCTCAGATATGGCAGTAGCCTGCATCTGCATGCCGGGAAGGGGAGGGCTCAGCTAAGAAACAATGGCTTCTACTAGCTCCTCCGTCCAGGAGAAAGCTGCTCCTCCTGCCCTCACCCTGCAGCCGGACAGCTCAAGTCCTCCCCACATCCCTGACACCTTTTGGGCTGCTGCCCCAGCACTGGAAATAATAGCAAGTGAGTCCATCAGTGACTAAGTCCGTGTGTGGACTTATAGGAACTCCTGGGAGTGTGGCTGCCCTCCATCCCACTCAGTCACAATTCCCACTGCTTTTCACAACCAGAAATTATGGGAACTGTTCTCCCCATCACTGGAACCCTGGGCTAGGGGTCCTGGAATGGGGCTGGGACCCCTTGCTTTTCTGGGGGAGTAGGGGTGGAGACCTCCACAGCTGAAATATACCTCCTGATTTTTAGTGGTCACACGCGGGTGCCTGTTCTGTGTCTGACCCTTTTACCAGTCCTGAGGTGGCTTCTTCTGTATATCTTTAGTTGTAAGGCTTTGGTTCAGCAAGACTCTAGGCAGTTCTCGATGAGTGTTCTGTAGTTTAGTTGTAATACTGATGTAGTCATGAGAGAAGATAAGCATAGCGTTTATCTACTCCAGCATCTTGACTGGAAATCCTAGAGGTTGTATTTCAAAAGCTACAAGTTGTTTATACCCTGAATAACAGAAATTAAAAGTAGCCTGAAGAATCAGTAATACCCCAACTCAACCTTCGCTAGTTGTAGGCAGCTCGTTTCTCTGACTTGTTCCCAAATTTTCTGTACTTGTTTGTCCTTTTAATGCACATTTGTGCGGTCTCCCTTGGCCAGAGACACAGCCATAGGAGTATATTCAGATCAAAAGGGATCTTGAATTCACCTCCTCACTTTACAAATGATGAAGTGGGAAACTGACAGGCTAAAATCCTATAAGTGGGCCCAGAACCAGGGGAGGGACTCCCTGTCCAGTGCTCTTTTCCCTACTGCTGACATGCAGGCAGGGACTGTGTTTTTTCTAAGGCCCTCCTTTTTTGCTGTTAGGAAGCCTTGAGACTGTCAGTTGCCAAGGTCTAAACTGTTCATGAGGTAGAGGAACTCATTTGGAGAAGCATGAGGTCTCTCCGCCAGGGTATCACCTTGTTGTGCGGGGGACCCTGCTCACTGTGCCATTTGTCATGAGGGGTCCCCTGCGGGGTCTCAGCTCCCGCTCCCCACATAAGAATGCAGGACATGGTGAGGCCAAAAAGGAACACCCACGGAGCCATAGATAGGGGAGTCAAACCAATATATTCTTGCTGGCGGCTGGGCTGGAAACACAGGAAGCAGGATCTACATAACCTGCAACCCGCCATCTAACAGCAGTCCACGCTTGCCAGCCACCATCTTCTTGCTAGCCCCCCATTCTCTCTGCTAGCTTAGTCACAGCAGTTTATATTAGTGGCCAATAGCTTACGGGTTACAGCTGACGGCCAACTAGCCACAGCTGATGGCCATCTGATTATAGTTGATGGCCATTTACTACCCGAGCCAGCACCTTTCTATGTGAGGCCGAGAGCCTGGAAACTGCTTTTGGGGGCTTTGTCCCCACACTCCATCCCTACAGGGTCTTGCCTCACAATCTATGTGACAAGTGTCTTCCATGAAGGGTCCTGTGCGAGGAACCTGGAGGTGAATGCAATATCCTGGACACAGCCAGGCTCTCTGAGCACAGTCAGGGTTTCTCAGGGCACCACCAGTACTTCTGGGCACAGCCAGACTTCCTGGGCTTCTTAGGGTACCACCTGTCTCCCTGGGCACAGCCAGGGTTTCTCACGGCACCACCCCAGTACTTCTGGGCACAGCCAAACTTCCTGGGCTTCTTAGGGTACCACCAATCTCTCCGGGCACAGACAGGGTTTCTCAGGGCACCACCACAGTACTTCTGGTCACAGCCAGACTTCCTGGGCTTAGGGTACCACCTGTCTCCCCGGGCACAGCCAGGGCCTCTCAGGGCACTGCCACTCTCTCTGGATACAGCCAGACTTCCTGGACACAGCCAGGGCCTCTCAGGGCACTGCCACTCTCTCTGGGCACAGCCAGGGTTCTCAGGGCACTGCCACTCTCTCTGGACACAGCCAGACTTCCTGGACTCAGCCAGGGCTCTCAGGGCACTGCCACTCTCTCTGGGCACAGCCAGGGTTCTCAGGGCACTGCCACTCTCTCTGGACACAGCCAGACTTCCTGGACTCAGCCAGGGCTCTCAGGGCACTGCCACTCTCTCTGGGCACAGCCAGGGTTCTCAGGGCACTGCCACTCTCTCTGGACACAGCCAGACTTCCTGGACTCAGCCAGGGCTCTCAGGGCACTGCCACTCTCTCTGGGCCTCTCAGGGTATCTTGCTGGAACAACAGCAGCTCACAGTCAAGGTGCTTACGTATTCTCGATGGTGGCCAGTCAAGACACAAAAGCAAACATCCGCCAGTTCTACTACATGGTGGTATGTTCCCAAACAAACAGTCAAGCTGTCCATTAAATCAGGGATAGAAGGCAATTCCCCATAGTCCATAGTCATTCGCCAGGGCTGTCCTGGGGGTGAGGGATGACCTTGACCTCACCCTCATCTCCCACGGAGGACTCAGCAAGCGTTTCCTCCTGGGACAAGTCCCGCATCCGTGCTGACACAGCAAGCACTTCCCAGCCCACAGGGTGGAAACAACCATCGCTTTCTCTGCCTCTGCTGGTTGGGGAACCATCCACGTCTTCCCACCCCTCCACGGGAATCAAGCTCTCCGGCAGCTGCTCCTCCTGGTCTTCCTGTGACCGAGTGTTCATACGCACAAACTGCTCCATCGCTCTTTGGAGAGTTTTGGCCGGCACCGTATCCTGCCGACTATGCCATGTGTCGTGCATGGCGTCTGGCGAGGTCTCTGCTCCCCCTCCCCACATAAGAACGCAGGACATGTTGAGGCCATAAAGGAACACCCACGGAGCCATAGGTAGGGAAGTCATACTACTATGGTCTCACTGGAGGCTGTGTTTATACGACGTGCGACCTGCTGTCCACTTTGCTGCCAACCGACCAACTCTCCTCGACTCTCTTTCACTCTCCTTCAGTCTCCTCCTTCACTCTCCTCAGCTCCCCTCCATAGCCGTGGCAGTTATATCAGTGGCCAGTGGCTTAATGGCTACAGCTGATGGCCAACCAGCCACAGCTGACGGCCATCTACTATCCGAACCAGCACCCCTCCACATGAGGCCGAGAGCCTGGAAACTGCTTTCTGGGGCTCTGTCCCCATACACCCGATTCAAGCTCTGGTCAAAAATGGATCCTCAGGTTTCTTTTCTCTATTTTTTTCTCACATCTGTCTCACTAAAAGTCCATTGCCACTTCTAACTTAAATGAAGTAGCCCATAGTTGAGGTTTTTTTGGTAAGCAGTACAGTACAACTCAATGTATCAATATTTATGTTTTAAATTTTACAACAATGCCTAATTTTTAAGGTTAAAACTATCTCTTCACATTTCAGTGTTCCATTCTCCCTGGAACTTCTCTGATGGGTAGACCAGTGATGGCTCATCAGACACAGGCATGGGGACTTAGCTCACAGAGTCTCTATGGCCTGGAGCCCTTCAGGCTACTTAGTCTAGCTGTCACCTAGGTAACCGATACTAGGGCAGTGAAACAGTCTGTCCACAGTGAGAGGAAATAAAAAATGAAACTGCATTGTTTATTCTTTATGCATTACAAAATCTTTGAATGTTACTAGATTTTGAAAAAAAGGCTGTTTCATTTCTCTATTGGGTTTTGGCATCTGTGCCCAGTGTGTGACCCTAATGTTTCTTGAATTGCGCAAGTCTATTTTCTCAATGTACTTTTAGGAAACCTCTGATCTGTCGAATGCAATTAACTTTTCATTCCCCAATGATTCCTAAGAGGACTGCATTTTATAAAAGTTTTTTATGAACAAGTGATAAAGCAAACATATTCCACAACTTATTTGGTTAGGTTTTGTGAGTGTTCACGTTTTTAAAAAAATGTCCCTTTGTGTGGGGGTGTTTTTCCGTTTGGTGTGCTCTATTTCCTTAGTAACTGTTGCTCTGTATGGGAGGGACTTAATGACATTTTTCAAGTGCAATATTGAATTAATTTATTTCCTGGTTAGTCCTGCCCATCTTCCTAGTATAAATAACTTGTGTGTGTGTGTGTGTGTGTGTGTGTGTAGACGATAGGATGATGGTAGTATGCTTGCTGTAGAGGGGGCTCTTAACATGTGACTCAGGATTACTCTGTGATCTTGCATCCTGGGTAAGTTGCCTCTTTCTTTATGTTTCCTCTCTTTTTCCACCGTGGTTTTCCTGATATGAGTTTTATCAGACTTAATGGCATTTTGATTTAGGGAACTACCTGAGATTTAGAAGTAGCATGGGAAGAATAGTGGTTGTAGGGTAAGAGACCCACGCATTAGTCCTGACTCTCGTGCACACTCATTTTGGGGGCTAAGTTATTTAACCTCCTTGGGGTTAGAGTTTTCTCGCTGTGGCTTGAGGGAATTTAAAACAATGACCTCTATAGGCTTTTACTGGATAGGATGTTCTGTGAAGTGTGAGTGCAGTGAAAATCACTACTCACAATCACTGTCTCATCTTGACTAGTGGGGTGATAAGAAAAGCTCTTACCAGTTCAGGGGCTCAGATTCAGAACTGCGGAATAGTCTCTCAGTCTGGGAACTGCTGTTTGTCAGTTCACAGCCTGGGGTGGATTTGCTTTGTGGGTATTTGCTGAGCCGTTCTCTTTGTATCCCTTTGAACACCAATGGCATCCATCCATCCGTCTGTCCGTCCGTCCGTCCGTCCGTCCATCCATCCATCCATCCATCCAAGAAACCTGCGTTTAACAGTGCCTACCAGGTGTCAGGCAGTGTCTTAGGTACTGAGGGGAAATGGAGAGTCAGCCAGTCACTGTTCTTGTCCTCGTGGTACTTAAAGTCTAGTAAGAGAGATGGGCAGTAAGCAGTCACGATCCTTGTATGAAGCCACAACTATGATAAGTGCTGGCAAGCCCAGTAACTTGATTCTGAATTTAGCCTGGGGGATGATCAAGTGGGCATCTCTGAGGAGGGTTGCTGGAGCTGAGACTAGAAGGTGAGCAGCAAATGATGAGCAGGAGCCACATGAGAGTGAAAGATAGGAAGGACAAACAGGTGAGACACTATTTGTCAGCTTCTCTGCCATTTTACTGATTCTTTGTTGGTTATTAAGCTTGAAAGCAGACCTCTGTTTCTCAACCCATTGGGTCATCAGACACTTTCTTAATGAGCATGGCTGGGTTTCTGGCCCTGTTCTAGATGGTTGGGATCCTCACTGAACAGAAGAAAGACTCCAGGTTCTGGAGACCTCCATCTCTTTCTTGCATATTTCTAGAAAGTGTATCTTTTCTGTGGTGTTAGTGGTTAGGAAGAAAACATTTATAGCCCTTCTAGTTTCATTTTAACTTGAAAACTTCATGTGAGGATACTCAGAGTGTATGTAGGAGTATACAAGTTATCTATTAATGAATGAACACAATTGTGTCCCTCCCTCCTTTGTTGGGAACCGCACACATCATACCTTAAAAATCCTGGCCAAGACCATGCCTGAGACCTCAAAATGAACTCTTCCACACCTGTTGTAATGCCTCTATTTTAGAAGAAGTGAAGTTAAGAATTGGTGAGTGTGATAATGGCAGTGCAAGAAAAATAACTTTGTTGTTTCTTCTATTTCTATTCACATCTGCCTCAATCTTTCCCATAGCCATTTGAAATATGATATAGGATAGCTTCATTTCTTAAAACATGAGGTAGCATACCTTTTGCAAGGAAACAAAATAATATAAACAACACCCCCCACAATAAAACAACAAAAACCACACCACCCTTCAGTTTGTCTCTGAGTTCAGAGAAAGAACAAAGTCTAGCATTTCTGTGTGTTGAGAGCGTTATAGAAAAGGGAAAAGAAAATTAAGGTTTTTAGGGCAGGCGGGGTTTTGTTTTCATCTGGAAATTCCATTTCCTAAAATTGATAAGAATAGTGTATGTGATTAGTTTACTTTAGAAGTTGGTGCAGGACTTTGGGATGCTGCTACTGTGTGTTCGTCATTATATGTGGAATGTTTAAATTCAGTGCAAATACATTTCTCACATTTTCAAGCACTTCAAAACCACCATTTACATAAATGATTTTTAATTAAAATAAAATTTTTACCCATCCATTAAACTTAAGGACTCCCACTGAGCTACACCTTAACTGATATTGTTACTGCAGGTGCGTGAAGGCAGTACAATTGAATTTCTTAATATGATTAAATTTCTTCATTAATACCTAAAGTCTTCTTTATAGTTAATCTGTATTAGTGATATTTTACTTTATTACCTTATATTTATATTCACAGAAACATGAAGGTTTTAACAGAGGATTCCTTTCTGTTATGTGCTGTTTTCTTAAATTCTTTTTTTCTTTAGTTTGATAGTGAAGTTGTAAAAGGATTAAGATGAAGTGATAGTAATGAAAAAAGGATTGTTTTTCTCCAATACTGGAAATTAATGTTAGGGATTCCATTTTAAAAGTCTGGTCTTTGGGGCTTCTGATATTCTTGTTAATGTTGTTTCTTGTATAATATAACAACATTGAAATACTGAAAGTATTTTGTAAAATGTTTTTATTATTATGTAATATATATGGAATAGTTTAAAAATTAAATTTGCCTTTCCTTTGCACTCTTTAAAAAGATTAATACGGGCCTTTGTATCCCCCTTAAGAGGTACTTTTTAAAACTTCTCAACCTGAGTCCTTCCCAGATGGCTGATGGCAGTGGTTATGAACCTCAGACTGCATTTCTAAGACCTCGGGAACAAGCTTGGGAACTGGGCTTCTTCAAGGTGTCTGTGAACTATATAAGTAACCTGGGGAAGGACATTTGCACATTGTATGACCTTTGTAACTGTTCTTAGAGAGATTTGGAGCAGTGAACCCTGTGTTGTTTTGTTTTGCTCTCCCACCCTTTCATAGGCACTCAGGCAAAAGTGCCATAGCTACCCTTTCCTGAGAGCTCCCCCAGTGCCCAAAGTGTGGTCATGAGCATAGTCCTGGGTGGCTTTTTCTTTTTCTTTTTTGGTCTCTGTAGGTCTACTAAATTTAATGTTCCTATAGGTCACCAGGAAAGTGATTGCTTTCTTTTTAATTTCAGCAAGGGGAGAGGCGAAGCACAGAGAGCAGCAGATTAGACCATACTGAGCTCCATTGGAGCAGCTGCGAGCCGTGGAGGATGCTGGCTGCTGAGTGGCTGAGGAGGCCATCATTCTAAGGTGGGAAAGCAGGTCTCAGTGGGACAGCGTCCTCTGCTCCTGGGCTCACCATGGCTTCCGATCTCTGGCTGGACGGCTGACGTGACGGTACCCCAAGTGTGCATGCTCCTGGACTGGGTGCTGTCCCAGGTACTGCCTGCTCTTGGGGAGCAGGGCAGGTGGACATTAAATGCTACCAAAAGCCAGAAGGGGCAGAGCGATGGACTCCAACAAGCTAAGATGGAAGTGACCTGAGTCACTTGCCCGGGCAGTTTCCTCTCGACAGGACAGCTTAAGAGTTGGTACACAAGTTTGTCTGAGGAGCAGTATGCAGGAAGCTGGTTTTCAGGCCACAAATGCTTTCACAGGTGAGAATCCTCCACACTTAAATGAAAACTTTATTTCAATTCTTAGTTGATAGGTAATAAAATGCCAAACAACTGTTTAAAATGAATGTACATTTTCATTTATGAACTGAAGACCATTCAGATTCAAGGCCTAGGCTGCGATGGTGACTGATTTTTTACAAAATAATAACATGTTTTCCTTCTAAGTAGCAATATGAAAAAGTATTTGATATTTTATGATTCTGCTTTTGTTAAGTAATAGGGCAAACATAATATCCTGCAAGTCACTGTTCACTGAAGGAAATCACTTGTAGAGCAATGTATAGGGAATGTGTTTTTCTTTATAGTACTGGGAAGACTCTAGGAATGAAAAAAATTATTGCTGATGAGTAACATCTCCCTCCCCATCTCTAGTTTTTCCCCTCAGATTTATTCATGTGCAAATGGTGGTGGAGTGGCAACTCTGCTGAAGTAACCTTGCAGTGAGGGTGCTTTACCTATCAATCCTGGTATCACTATCTTACATTGATTTCCCCCTGGCTGTCAGTTTGAACATTTTGCAGGGAACCACTTAGTCTGGCTGGTGCCCTAGAGTCATGGCTGAGACACAGGGGCTTTTAAATTTGGGTCCTGACTAATCATCAGAGAAGTGCAAATAAAAACCATAATGAGATATCACCTCACCCCAGTCAGAATGGCTATCATCAACAAGACAGATAGTAACAAGTGTTGGAGAGGCTGTGGAGAAAACGGGACCTTCATACACTGTTGATTGGAATGCAGACTGGTGCAGCCATTATGGAAGGCAGTGTGGAGGTTTCTCAAAAAATTACGAATAGAATTACCATATGACCCAGCAATCCCTCTCCTGGGTATCTACCCAAACAATCTGAAAACATTTATCCATAAAGACACGTGTGCTCCAATGTTCATTGCAGCTTTGTTTACAGTGGCCAAGACATGGAAACAAACAAAATGTCCTTTGATAGATGAATGGATAAAGAAGTTGTGGTATATGTACACAATGGAATACTATTTGGCGGTAAGGAAAAATGATATAGGAACATTTGTGACAACATGGATGGATCTTGAGAGTATAATGCTAAGTGAAATAAGTCAGACAGAAAAAAGCAGAGAACCATGTGATTTCACTGATGTGTGGTATATAAACCAAAAGCAACAAAAGAACAAAACAAATAAATTTGGGTCCTGGGTCTTTGTCTGATTTGCTTAACATCCCAGGAAGCCACTTAATTCTTCTGGACCTTTGGCTCCTTGTGTGTAAAATGGGGACTGTGCAGTTGAAAAACCTCATAAAATTCAGGGAAAACATTTTTACATAAAAAAGTTTCTTTGTTTTTTTTAAAAGAAAGTTGTAGAATAATCACAAGAAATGACCATATTCTCTGGTCCTGTGACTCCTAAAAGTTTGTAGCTTTTCAAATTTTGTGGAGAGAGCAGGTCAGGTTGTCAGAGTGCCTGGAGAGAAGTTGTGACTTAGGTTTGGGAGGCACACAGACTTGGATTACTCTGCCTTCTCCACTGACTAGAGCTCTGAACCTGGACATTCATTGAGCTCCTTTCCATTTCCCTTTGCTGATTTTGTAAATGTAGGTGGTCATGTGCAGCTCTCACAGTGCTGCTCTGAGGAAAATGAGACAACATAGGTGAGATGCAGAACACAGATTTTGATGCTTTCCAGGCCTCAGCTGTTTCCTGATATGGAGTCGCAGTGTGGAGCCAGGTTGCCTGGTCCAGGCCTTGCTGCTCCTCGTGCTCAGACCTTTGAGTGAACTCCTTAGGCCTCTTAGCATTTACATGTGTAACATGGGAACCTCCATCTTGCGGGTGGTGCTGGGGAAGGTCTTCCTAGGGCGGTCATGGCTCATTGAAAATGAGTGAAACAGCTATTTAAACATAGATTCAGAAGAATACACAACATTAAGCTTTCTAGAACCAGCTTCAGACTTCCAGCCTGGCTGGCCCAAAACCATACCCTTTCTGTCCTCTCTTAATGGGTACACTTCAGCTGTTACAGTCACATGAGCTGCTCCTTGGTTGTGGGCTATGCACAGGGCCCTGTGTCACCCCCTCATACACTTGCTCTCAGCCATCCTCTTGAAGCTCCTCTCCAGCTCATATTTTCTTATCTTCCTTTAACTCATAGTTTTCCCAAGAACTCTGTTTCTTTACAAATTTGGCCTCCTCTCAGTGGCATTAGCCCACCTGAATAATAATCATACTACTAGTAGTAAAATAATAACCATGACTAATATTTTAAAGAACTTACTGCGTGCTTTACCTATGTTACCTATGTCAATTGTCATAACAACTCTGAAGCCAGTGTTAATGTGCTGGTGTTACTGGTGCAGGGGGCACACTAAGAGTCGCCAAGGAGTTAGACTGAGCTGGTGACCTTCCAGCACTGTGTACGACCTCAGCTGTACTTGGGGCTCACCTAGGGAGACTTACAGCTCGCTGCCTGGGTCTCACCCTCAGAGATTGGGATTTAATTGGTCTCTGCATCACCTAACCCTGCATAATCAGGACTTGCATCCTAACAAGCTCTCCAGGTGTCAGTGCACATGAAAGTCTGGGAAGCACTGAGACCCAGCACTGTACAGATAGTGGTGTTTAGAGGTGAGGGATGGGTTGGGAGAGTCAGTTTTTAAGAAAAGGAACTTAGTTGTCTCATTCCTTCAACAGGGATGATTGAATTAATTAATCTGATTATTCTTAAGGAAACGTAAGTGTCGAATGTTAGTTATGAGAACTGGGCACGGTACCTGTAGCATCTGTGGAACAATGGTTTTAGCTTCCCAAGACCTCTAGAAAATAACTAGTGGTAAAATAAAGGAAATGTAAGTACCCAGCCTTCTCTGGAAGAGGGTCCCTGTAGAATCAGTTCAGTTTTATTCTTGGTCTGCCCTTCTCATCTTTCTTTCTCCACATAGTTGGTAAAAGTTATTTATGATGTAGGATGAAAGAGCTAATCTTCTGTCCCTGCCTAAGCAGCTGGGTAAAGCTGTAGTTTTAGACGGAGGTGAGTAGGAGGCTGGTGCCCACCCCCTTAGTTGGTTTGCTATTCATATGTTTTTTGACTGTAGTCTTTTGTTATCTCAGGGCAACTAAAGATGCTAATATCTTAGTTTCTGGAGTTGAAGGAACTTGCACTGATTTTGCTGATTCTCTATGCTAATAGAAAGGAGCCTTACTTTAGATATTTTAAATGGTGAAGGGGTGAGGCATTTTTCCTTGGCTTTAAATCTTGTTTTGGAGTGAGACAAAAGTCACTATACAGTTAACCGTATCTCCACTTTAAAAATTTAACAGTTTATAGTTTATGTTTTAGTTCTCATGGGGGAGGCGAGTGCTCAAGATTCCTATTTAATAAAGGCTTAGGGGCGGCAGTCTGGCTGGGATGGAAAGCTGGGAAACCTGTGTAAAACTGTGTTTTCATGGCAAGCTTACTGCTTGTTTAGAATGTGTGAAATTACCGTGATGGGTGGTGGGAGCTTGGAAGGCCCCATTCCCCATGACACTACTGGCCCACCTATGTGGTTAGAAGTTACCTGTTACGTCGTGCTTCCTGTGTGAATGTAGGTATACCCACATGGATACATATTGCAAATTCACTTTCCTAATTATGATTTTCTTAGGCTAATCATTTGTTGCATAAAGGCATTTATACATTGTTTTCAATTTTCTCAGTGCATGTAATTTATAAATGATTTTAATTATTTTGTATATTATTTTCTAACAAAAAACTTAAATTTTCCCTACAAGTAATACCTGCTAATTGTAAGAAAATTTTGAAAGCAGAGAAAAATCTAAAGAAGAAAAATAATTACCCATACATGGTCTTGTCATATGAAGCTTTCCACTGTGAACATTTTGGCTTATGTCCTTTCAATATATTCCCTGTTCAAATTTCTTCTTACAGAACTATGTTCATAATATATATTCAATTTTATAACCTGGTCATTGTTTTCTAACATTACATTATGAGCATTTTCTTTATAAATGTGATTTAAAATTGCTTTATAATATTCTTTTATGTATGTGTACTTGAATTTTAAAATTGTGCTCTTATTGTTGGATATTGGAGTTTTTGACAATTTTACCCTTATAAATAATGCTTTAATGAACACCTTTGTGCAAAAAGCTCTTCTGTATGTTGGGTTGTTTCCTTAGGATAAACTCCAAGGAGCACAATTGTTAGGTCCAAAGATGTGAACTTTATTAAAGTTTATGGTTGAATTTCCAAAGGGATTGGTTGATCCTCGCTTCTAAGACTGCGCTGAGCTCAGTTTCTTCCAGTTGCCTCTTCACTGTTTCTGTGACCTGTCCCTGCCAGGCAGCTGTGAGATGGAGCTGCCCTGCCTGCCCTGCGGGATGTGGTGGGATTAATATATATTTGTGGAGCTCTTTGCAGCATGCTGCTATAAAGGCTACCTGAGTGCCACAGTTATGATGACAATGCTAATATTTTGTTTAGGCAAAGGAAAAACTCAGGCATCCAAATTTACTGTGTTTGTTCTTTCAGGCAGTCTTTCTATGTGGCTATAGTTCACTGAGGCAATGATGTAGACTGATAGACTCCAGGAAGATAAGACTTGTGAAAACAAACCTCCTGTACCTCTGAGCAGATAGAAATGGCAATCCTTCCAGGATGTGTCAGTCAGCGCCCCACTGAAGTGTCCTAATAGAGATGGAGATTTCATCTGAGGTTGATTGTACTCTCAGCGACTTAGAAGGCACCCTGCCTGGGTTATCACTGTATGCGTCCTCCTCCCCCAGCACCCTTAGATACTGTAAAGGTTTTGCACAGTTTTCTTAGGCTCTTTGAATCATTTCATTCAATGTTAGAAAAAACATTTTACCTTGGATAATGAGGTAAATGCACCAAATTGCTTTAGAATTTACAAGTCTTTCTGTGAAAAGAATAATCAGGTCTAGTTGTTAAACAAATTAAGACTGTTTTGCTCATAAAGGAGAAGGATGGGGTGGATTTATGGCCAACTTCTGGAAGAAGAAATTTAAATTGGTTTCTTTACTGTAGAGTTTTTCAGAGTTTAATATGAGACTGTGCGATATGAGGGTCCCAAATAGGCAAATGATTGAGAGCATTTCTCAAATGACAAGACCTTGAAGTCTTTTTAGAAAGAAAACCATGGAGGGAGCGTCCCCCACAGCCTGTGTTGCCAGTCTATGATGTTGCCCTCCTTCTATCTGCAGGTCAGGTGTCCCTGTCCTGCCTGCAAAATGCAGCAGTTTCCCAATTGGCTGCTTTTACCAAGCACATGTTTATGGAGCTCTTGCCAGACATATGTAAAGTGCTGCAGCTGAAAAGAATGTAATGAAGCAGTCTGTCTTCCTGCCTCCATTCTCTCCCCTCTGTAGTTCTGCCAATATTCTTTAAAATGCAGCTTTAGTTTACCTTCTCTTGCCCCCAAACTTTCTGTGGCTCCTCATTGCTTCCTAAGAAAAGTCCAGACTTCTCAGGGTGACTATTAAGTTTGCGAACTTGCCACTGGGTGCTAACATTCGCAGCACTATACAAACAGCTCAGTAAGGTTTCATAACCTTGGTATATCAGTGTCTCACAGCTGTGTTTGTGTTGACATGTGGCACAAATGCCACTTGCTGAGTGGCGTTCATTATTGTTGTTGCTTGTTTTTGTGTGCCATTGTGAGAATGTCTGAGCTTGAATTAGAGCAACGAACAAACATTAAATTTCTTGTTAAACTTGACAAGAGTGGAAGTGAAATCAGGGACACGTTAGTCCAAGTTTATGGAGATAATGCCATGAAGAAAACAGCAGTGTACAAATGGATTAAACATTTCTCTGAGGGGAGAGAATGTGTCACTGATGAAGAGAGGTCAGGGCAGCCAGTAATGATTAGAACTGACAAAAACATTGCAAACATTTGCCAAATTGTGCATCAATATCGTCGGCTGACTGTGAGAAACATAGCAAACCAAGTAAACATCGATAGAGAAACAGTTAGGAAAATCTTAACTGAAAATCTTGGCATCAGAAAATGGTCCCAAAGTAGCTCACCAATGAACACAAGCAAAGGAGAGTTGAAGTTTGCCAAGACCTTTTGGAGAGGCAAGACGATGTTTTGGGCTGTGTTATCACTGGTGATAAAACATGGCTGTACCAATATGACCTTGAAACAAAGTATCAAAGTGCACAATGGAAGTCAGCCAATTCTCCATGACCAAAAGAGTACTGTCAGTCCAAATCAAGAGTCAAAATGATGTTGCTAACCTTTTGATATCAGAGGGATTATTCATTATGAATTTGTACCAACTGGAGAAACAGTTAACCAAGTTTACTATTTGGAAGTGCTGAACAGGCTGTGTATAAAAATCACATGAAAATGACCTGAAGTTTTCACCAACAATCCATGGCTCTTGCATCACAACAATGCACCAGCTCACATGGCACTGTCTGTGAGGGAGTTTTTAGCCAGTAAACAAATAACTGTATTGGAACACCTTCTCTACTCACCTGATCTGGCCCCCAGTGACTTATTTCTTTACCCAAAGATAAAGGAAATATTGAAAGGAAGATATTTTGATGACATTCAGGACATCAAGGGTAATCTGATGGCCATTCCAGATGGAGTTTCAAAATTGCTTTGAAGGGTGAACTAGGTGCTGGTGTTGGTGCATAGCTTCCCAAGGGGAGTACTTTGAAGGTGACTGTAGTGATATTCAGCAGTGAGGTATATGGCACTTTTTCTAGGATGAGTTCACAAACGTCGTTGTAAGACCTCATATCCCTCTCCTTGGAGCTCACGATGTTGATGTCGTCGTGAGCTACACTGTTAACTGGTGCAGAATAAATACTTCACATGCTGTTGTGGAGCTGGGAGCATGGTCTAGAGAGGCTGAGGACTTTTGCACAGACCCCTGACCTCTCTGCTCATGGACGTCTTCAGCATATGGCTTCCTGTCTTATTCATTTATATTCTGTCAATAATGGTTTCTGCCTCCACATTCATTCACTCTACCTCCCTGTGCTCATAGACAGCCTTTGAGTGATGGTTTCTCTTCCAGAGGACTTTGGGGCAGTGACCCCATGCAGTCATCCCAGGTCACTGGTGTGTGCCTCTTTGGGCCTAAGATTGAGTCACAGGTCTACGTCTACTTACTTCAGGACACTATTTTCAAATGTGAACACCCAGAAAAAGGATGCAGAAATAAACACGTTTAACCTCTGGGTGGATATTTTATGGTTCCATTACAAAAATTGAATGAACAGCAGTGAATATAGTAACATGGACATTTTTTCTTTCAGTTGACTGGTATTTTAGAGTATTTCCAGAGCAGTGGAAGAAAGATTCCTCTTGATTCCAGATGCAGGATGAGAGTGTGTGTGCCTAAGCACCTGTAGGCAGTGTCCAGGCTCAGGGTTCCTTTGTATCAAGAGTAAGATGAGAAACCATGCTGGTCTTACCATCTAATCTTACTTTTTTCTTTTGTGATAAAATTTCAGAAAATGAAGGGTGTTTTCTTGTCCTTTTGGAATTATGTTACCATTGACCTCAGATACGATATTTCACAGAGCTGACATAAGGAATGAAGGTTAATTGTCTGCTATGCCAGGTGTTTTCACATATGCAGTCTCATTCAGTCCTTGCAACAGCCCTGGGAGGTGTTCATATCATCCCTATGATATGGTGAGGGAACAACACAGGCCCAAAGAGGGCCTGCTCAAGGCCAAGATGACTAGCAGCTGCAGTGCCAGAGCTGAAACACAGGTCTGGGTGTAATGGAGTCGGATCCTGGTGTCTCCCACTGTGCTGCCTCAGCCTCTGAGCATGTGGGAGAACAGAGAAAAATAGGATATTTCTTTCAGACTCCAATGCAGGGTGAGAGGGATATATGGAGAAAGAGATAGGAAATTGAAGCTCCAAACTGAACTTGCATTTAAGCATTTGTGAGATAGTGTGTCTGTGTTCTAACTGGGAAAACACAGACTTACATATCTGCTTTATAACGTAACCTTACCAGTTTTATGTCATTCTGCTTTGATAATGCATAGGAGTGAAAGCAAGAATGAACCATGGTGGTGATGATTGCCCAGCCATGTGAATGTACTTAACAGCACAGAACTATACACTTAAAAATGGTTAAAATGGTAAATTTTATATTGTGTATATTTTTACACAATAAAAACAAGAAGTTGTGAAAAAAAGAACCAATAGTGTTGAGTTTATCAGAAGAGTTCCGATTTGAGCATGTGTCTTGATGGAGAGAAGAGCAGGTAGAAATACATGTAGGAAAGTGTGTGTGAGGAGAAGGGTCTTGTCTGGTTTAAAGGCAGCTTTGGACTGAAGTAGATGTACCCACAGTTGGACAGGCTGGTGAACTGGTACTCCTTTTATATTTGTTTGGTGCTTATTGGGAGGAGAGGCTGAGTTTGTGTGGGCTGCTGGTGTCCCACACAGCCTCTGCACTGCTGCCTGTAAACACATGGATCCCACTCAGCAAAGCAGAGGCCCTGCAGGTAAGCAGTCCCCTTCCCCAGAAGGCAGTTTAACAACCATCTCTTAATACAGTGGTACTTCGGTTTTCAAATGTAATCCGTTCCGGAAAACCGTTTGAGTTCTGAAACATTCGAAAACAGCCGACAGCGAAAACCGAAGCATTTACTTCCGGGTTTATGGCATTCGTAACCGAAATGTTAGTTGACAGAGACGTTCGAAAAGCGAGGTACCACTGTGCTTGGGACTCATTTTGTATATAGAGCACTGATCATAACGTTGCTTCCAACTTCATACAGTGTACTCATTCACAGAGATGTGATAAATGCAGTTTCCCCCAACTCTTGATATTTGTAAAGATGTTTGGGGCCCGCAGTACTATGTTGTTGTTTGGTATTGGTATAGATTGGAATCCTCGGTGACTTCTCGGCTGGCATGTCTGTAATCTCATTCTCCTTAGATAGGTGTAGTGGTGAAGTTGGAGACACTGAAAATGTGCGTTTAAGCCAGGATATCTTGGAAGGCTCCTTTCTGTGAAAAGCACAGGGAGTAGGGCTAGAACCTCACGGTTTCTTGGGGTCTCCTTTTGTCACTGTAGGTTCTGTTGTGACTTGGGCTTATAGCATGGCCTCCCAAGCTATCATGTGTGATCTAGAAAGAAGAGAGGAGATTGACTGTGTAAGTGGTGAGAGACTCTGTTGTGATCACCTCAAGAATGTCCAGCATGACCGGGGGCAGTAACCAGCATTCCAGAAACATCACAGATAAAAGGCAACTGTTACTCAAAAAAAGGTGTTGGTAGAGCAGCACTCTTCCCTGTTGTTGATTTAGGACCCCCTGGACTTCTTGCGTTATGCATCTCCTTGCGTAATATTATTTGAGTTCCTTCTTGTCCTTACACTATGCTTCACATGAATTTCCAGCCCCTGGTGATGTATACTCTTTCTGAGTCTCTTGAGTTGGCTATTGGCACGGGACTCTTAGAATCAATTTCCTTGCTTGTCCTTCGAATTCTAGCTGTTCTGTGTACCTGGCCCCAGGTGTTGCCTGCATCTTCTTGTCCTAGCTCGTTTCGTGGAGACAGTCCTCCTGGACAGGCGATAACCTGTGCCTAGGCTGATGCTTGTACTAGAGAGTGCCATTTCCAAGGCGGGAGTTTGTGAATTCCACTTGTCCTGCATACTCTGCTTAGGGCTTCAGTTTGGCACTGAAGCTGCTAGCCCCTTTTCCTCTTTCATTAAACATCCAACCTTGACCTTCGCTGGTTACCTTCTGCTGTTGTCCAGTCTTGACTAAGTGTACCATAAATATGTGCATATCGTGCCTTATTCCTATTTCCTCAGGGTGAGAGGGTTATGGAGAGAGTAAATGCTAGTAATTGAATATTACTATGTGCCAAGCAATGTTCTAAGCAACTTTTTATATAGAAGCATTTGACATATATAATCTTATTCAAGCCTCAAGGCAATTCTATAAAATAGGTACTATTATGAAGCCCTTTTGACAGATGAGGAAACCAAGGCACAAGGTTAAGTCAAGGTCATACCCCTGGTAAGATAACTAACTGAGATTAGAACCTGTAGTCAGCACAAATGACTGATTGTACCTTGAGTAAGGTCAAGGCCAGCATTATCAGGAAGTGTTTTCCTTCCAGCTTATCAGTGTCCACAGAGACCTATGATCCAAATACTGCTTTTGGAGAGGTGGTTTAGTTCATGGAGAAATTCATATTACAGTTATTTAAGAATGCTTGGCCTGTAAGGGCTTTTTTTCTTTTTTTTTGTCATAAAAATGATAAAATCGTGGCCTGTGTACAAACATTGTTTAATATGTGGATTTGCAGCTCTGTTTACCTTCTCTAATTCTAGGTTCAGTTAGAACACACAAGAGTGTGTTTTATCACTGTGATGGTCTTTCAGGGTGTTTGGAGGTAAGCAAATGTGAAAGCACTAGAGCACCCGTGTTTCTTCCTGTGTTGTGTTGTGTTACGCGCAGTCTATATTGTTCAACAATCTAGCTGGTATGTTTTCTATTCAAAACTCATTTCTCACAAATCTTTTTCTTCTCTTTAAAAAACATAAAATGAGCATTGAGAACAATTCCAGTTACTTGGATATATTGGCTGATATTCTAGAATGGAAGAAAGGTCTGCCTGCCTCATGCTTCTGGTTTTTGCCTGCCTAGTGTTGCTCCAGTCAATGCTTGGACATTGGGCAGCATTCATAGCGCAGAGAGGAGGTTCTTTTGGACCTGGAGCATACAGATTCCAGTTCCACTCTAGAGAATGCCTCTTGTGGACATACAGCAGGCCCTCTTTCACAGGGCCATTTCTCTGTGCCAGGACACAGCAAGGATAGAAGAGGGTGAACTTGGGCTTATAACGTATGGGTTTTGATCTAAGTCCTGCCTGCCATTTGTTAAAGGTGGGATTTGGTAAAGTTACTGAATCTGGACTTTGGTGTTTTTTCCCTGTGAAATTGGAGTCCATATTTCTCTATGAAATATGGATCTCAACTTCATATAGCTATGATAGCTAAAGAGAGAACCTAGGTGACAGTGCTGGACAAGGCCACCAGTTTCCCTCCGTGGCATTCCTGTCATTCTGGAAAGACCTGGGAACTGTGTTGTGAAGTCTCCCAGAGTCCGCCAAGGCCTTGATGTGGAGGCAGGACTCAGAAACAGCTTATCCAGGGTGAGGCTTCTCCACCTGGGACCAGGCCTCTGCTGTACCTGTATTTAGCTTTTTCTTCATGTGTCTGTGGCACATTCACAGAGGGTAAGTATGACGGGATGCAAATTACAACTTAAACCTAGCTATGTAGCTGCATGTGAACACAGCTGGCACTGTTTTGATGGTTGAGGTACTGGGACCTATTGGTCAAAGAGGGAGAGGGAATTATGGATAGATTCGATGGTTAATTCTGTCTCTGTCCTGCCCTTCCATGGGTTTGTGATGTGTGGTCATAGTATAGGACCTGATATATAGTTCACATCTCTACTGTTTCTTTATACAGTTTTGAGCAACTCTGCCTGGGTGTTTTTTTGTTGTAGTTATTTATTTGTTTGTTTGTTTGTTTTTGGTGGGGAGAGCAGTTATTGGTCAAACATATTTTCTAATGTTAAATATTAGTATGTTGGTTTATATTAGACTAACACAAGGAAAAATCAACACTGGGAAAATTCATGTTTGTTGCTGTTTGTTCTTTTTTTTGTGGTCCCACAGGGCTGTCCTGCTGGAGCCCTCTGTCTGCCTTGGGTTCTTGCCCCCTCTATCTCCCTCCTTTTTCTGTCACTTGCCAACGCTGTTGTCTGTTTCCTCAAAAAGCTGTTCTCTTGGAAAGTGACCCAAGTGGCGAGAGCAGTGGACATACAAGCCCTGGGTCTGGCCAGTTCTCCTACTGGGAACTATGTACCTTCGCGAACATTTTATTTCTTTGAAACCATCCTCATCTGTAAGATGGGAAATGTATAAATGTCCACTTTCCTAGGTGGTGATACACAGCCATATTTTTAAAAAGCATATAGAAATTTCAAAGTGTAAATTTCTGTGTAAATTTCAAAGTGTTACACAAGAGTTAAGAAATCTAATAATAATGTTTAGATGACTGAGAGCCCTTCTTGTATCTCAAAAATATCGCAGTTTGCACAACCATTTATATATGATCATTGTACTTATGGCTGATATCCTGAATACCGGAGTGACTTTTCTGGCTTTGAATAGTGACAGGAGGCTTTCCTGGATATTTTCACTCTACACCGTCTCTGCAACAGCTGTGTGTAAAAATGGCTTTCCTAGCAATAGCGGTTTTTCTATTCGGTGAAACATTTGTAATTGGAAGATTAAACTCTGCAGCAATATGGCCTGGTGGAAGGGGAGCTTATCTGATGACTGGATCAGCCCTGGCTCCCCACTGATTGGCTGTGTGGTAGTGAGAATGGGTGTCCACCTCTGTCTTTCAGGTGGATAGTCCCTCCCCGTGAGTTTGTCATAAGGTTTAATGAGGTCTGTCAAAGTTCTTAGCAAATTCCTTGCACCAACTTATGTCCATACAAGTAAATGTTAATTGAAATTAAAGTTTAGTTTTTAAATTTAAGATTTATAAACAAAATTACCCACTAAATAAATAAGATGTTTCTGCTGTGGAGTGAATTGCTAAATTGGGTACCTGGTCATGAGTACAGGGGAGAGATAACTGAGGTGGAAGCTTTGAAAGTTTTTATTAATGAATTATAGAAACTTGTCAGATTTTATTTATTTATTTATTTGATGGATTGATTGATTGATTTTAAATCAGTATTGGCCTTGATTTCCAATTGCATCATAAGTGAATACCTTGTCCTGTGGGCTTCACTGAAGCACACTTAGTAGTGATGTTTGTTTATTCATTGTCCATCTGTTGTTACTCATCTACTCTTGGCCAGGGATGGAGGAGCAATGATGATTAATTTGGCATCTCTCCTAACCTTAGTGTCCTGTTTTATTAGAAGAGATAACTTACATGTGTGGACAGAATAGAGAGTTGTGAGTGCTAAGGAATGTACTGATGATAAGCTCTGGGGTTTCCTAGCAGGCAGAAACTCGGGATTCCTACGGGTGGCTAGAAAGAATGAGCTGAGCCTGGAGTGCAGGGAGGGTCCAGGTAGAGGAGATAGAGGGAATCTAAGACAAGAACAGTGCAGCACAATTAGCTCCACGAGTTTGTGGAAGTGGGCGGGCAGTCAGAGTGAGGGTTTGGCATTTATTGGGAGGTGAATGAAGAGCCTGTGAAGGTTTCAGGCCACATAGTGACATTATCAGAGCTGCTGTGGCAGCAGTGTTCCTGAGAGAATGGAGGTGACGGAGGCCAGGCAGAAGGAAGTTCATGCTTGGCCATAGATTATGCTCAGCTTGGCACATTTTTTTTTATAATTCCCCTACACCTTCCCCCTTGACGCTCCTGGACAAGGTTCAGTGGCTTTTTTTGTCTATTTATCTCAAAGTCACACATTCTTCTTTTGAGCATGAAGAATGTATTCCCAGTCACGTCATCAAAATGGCGGCGTGAGGTAAGCCTCTGTAAAGCTACCCTGGAATTTACAACTAATCGAACAACAATAACTCTACAAAGGACTCCCTGCACAGCAGACAGGGAAGATGAAGAGGCCCACTACTGAATTCACCTAAAAGTAGGAGAATCACGCGAGCAGGGGAGGGGGGAAGGAAGAAGTGAGGAGATGGAGCCGCGCAGGCACAGGACGCAGACCTGGTTCAGTGCTCCGAGCTCGCTGCATCCTGGAACTACTGCAGCTGCAGGAGAGGGAAGAACTTGGACTGCTAGGGCTCCGCTTATGGCCCACAGGGTTGAGGGGGCAGCATATAACACGGCTAAACCCAACGCTCACAGCGTTGGGTGAGAGACTTGGAGAAAAGACTGAGGGAAGAAGGCTGAAAACGGTGGTTTAAGCCCTCACTGCCGGGTAAAGAATGGAAGCCTTAGACACTGAGACTAGCCGCCCCCTCCCTACCCTCCCAGAGCTCGCCCCGCCCCCACCTGCCCGGTGCTAGAAGCTGAACAGTAGTAGTGTCAGATCAAAAGAACAGAATATTTGCTGTTCTGAGAACTGTGGACCGCAGACACAGATTCACAGCCCAACTAGTTCTGGCAAACGGGATGAGCTGTGGAAGCAGGATCGGCTTTGGTGGTGGTCGCTGCCATTGCTCTGGGCCACCTCTCACAATTCGCCTTGCCCCTGGCCTCACCTCTCTGGGTGGATCACTGCAGGAGTAAACAGAACTGCTGAAAAATATGGGCTCTGAATCTGGTGCAGGAAAGAGATTTGGAACTTCAAAAGCTCTCCGCATCCCCATAGGGACGTGGCGCCCTATGACCCAGCGAACTCATAACAGAGGAGAAGCCTGTTTCCCAGGGAATCCCCCCATTGTGTCAGAAGCTGGAATAGTGCAGAGAAAACATAGCACTACTGAGTGGGAGAGGAAGAAAAAGGCTGCAGTCGGAGAGAAAATAAAACATTTTACCAACAAGTATTGGAAAAAAAAAGAAAGACCTCTTCCTATCAACCTGTTGCAGAAACCACTCCTGTAGAAGTCTAGGAAGAGAAATAATAAATCAGTAACTGCCAATAATACTGCCAAGGCAACAAGACAGCTCAGAAACAAAGTAAAACGTCTCCAGAAAAGGAAGTTAAAGATATGGAAATATGTGTCTTAAATGACAGAGAATTCAAGATTGCAGTTCTGAAAAAACTCAACGAGATGCAAGAAAACACAGAAAGGCAATTTAATGAACTCAGAAAGGCAATCAAAGAACAACACGAGCATTTTATGAAAGAGATTGAAATTTTAAAAAAGAACCAGAAAGAATTTCTGTTGATTAAGAACTCAATAGAAGAAATTAAGAATGGAATAGCCAGCTTAGGTAGTAGAGTTGACCAGATGGAGGAAAGAATCGGTGACATGAAAGATAGAAACCTGGAAATTACACAGATGGAAGAAGAAAGAGACTTGAGACTTAAAAGAAATGAAAGAACTCTACAAGAACTTTCGGACTCTATCAGAAAGAGCAATATAAGAATAATGGGCATACCAGAAGGAGAAGAAAGAGAGAAGGGAACAGAGAATATATTCAAACAAATTGTTGATGAGAACTTCCCAAACTTGTGGACAGAACTGGATCCTCAAATCCAAGATCTAAATAGAACACCTAATTACCTCAAACCCAACAGGCCTTCTCCAAGGCACATTGTATTGAAGCTGTCTAAAATCAACGACAAAGAAAGAATCCTCCAGGGAGCCAGGGAACGGAAGACATAACCTACAAAGGAAAGCGCATTAGATTATCATCAGATTTTTCAGCAGAAACTCTACAATCCAGGAGGGAGTAGAACTAAATATTCAAACTATTGAAAGAGAGAAATTATGAGGCAAGAATAATATATTCAGCAAAGATATCCTTTAGATATGAAGGAGGAATAAAACCTTTCCAGATATACAGAAGCTGAGTGAATTTTCTAATACACGACCCGCACTACAAGAAATACTAAAGGAGGCTATTCGACCACCATCATAGGGACAATTTGTGGCAACATAAAAAGGGGGAGAGTAAAGGCCTGAACCGGAATCTGGTAATGGAGAAAGTGAGCGTGTTGAAGAAAATGGAATACTCTAAATATCAAACTTTCTTTTACATAAACTTAAGGGTAACCACTCAAAAAACATCCAGAACTCAAACATATACTGTAATAAAAGAAGAAACTGAGGGAAACATCATAGAATACCACTACACAGAAAAAATAGACAACAACAAAAAGACAATGAAACCATGGAGACACAGCCTTACCAGAAAACTAAAAATGGAATAACAGGAAATCCTCATGAATCAATAATCACCCTAAATGTAAATGGACTGAACTTACCAATAAAAAGGCACAGAGTAGCAAATTGGATCAAAAAACTAAACCCAACCATATGCTGTCTCCAAGAGACATATTTCAGCTACAAGAACAAGCATAGACCCAAAGTGAAAGGGTGGAAATTGACACTCCAAGCAAATGGTACCCAGAGAAAATGAGGTGTAGCCATAATGATATCAGATGAAACAGACTTCAGGGTGAAAAAGATAACAAGAGACAAACATGGACATTTCATAATGGTAAAGGAGACTATACAACAAGAAGACATATCAGTCATCAATATTTATGCCCCTAATCAGGGAGCACCGAAATATACCAAACAACTACTAACAGAACTAAAGGGAGAAATTGACCAAAACACAATTATACTAGGGGACTTAAACATATCATTGACAGCTATGGATAGATCATCCAAACAGAAAATAAATAACGAAATAGCAGCCCTTAGACCACCTCAGGAATACTGTGGATGCCTGATCATGGCATTGTACACCAGAAGCTAAACATTAATGAATGCCAACTATAATTTTATATATATAATGTGATGGCTCAGTGTGAGGTCGGAGGGATAGTGGATGGGGGGAGGCGGTTCATAGTGTGAGGGATATAAATGATGAACGTCTAAGTATTACCTTGTCTTGTACACCTGAAACTAATAAATTTAAAAAAAATTAAAAAGAATAAAAAAGAAATAGCAGCCCTATGACACATTAGATAAAATGGACATAATTGAAATATATAGAGCACTTCATGCTAAAACATCAGACTATACATTGTATGCTAGTGTACATGGAACATTCCCAAGGATAGACCATGTATTGGGACATAAAATCAGCCTCAGCAAATTTAAGAAGATTGAAATCATACCAAGCATATTCTCTGATAAAAAGACTTTGAAATTGGATATAAACTGCAATAAGAAAGCAGAAAAAAACACACAAATACATGGAGATTAAACAACATACTTTTAAAGAACGACTAGTCAAACAAGAAATAAGAGGAGAGATCAAAAGATACATAGAAACAAATGACAATGAAAATACATGTTACCCAAATATTTGGGATGCAGCGAAAGCAGTTTTAAGAGGGAAATTAATATCATTACAGGCCTGTCTCGAGAAACAAGAAAAATTCCAAATAAATAACCTCATGTTACACCTTAAAGAACTATAAAAGGAAGACAAAGTGAAACCCAAGGTCAGCAGAAGAAATGAAATAACAAAAATCAGAGCAGAACTAAATGAAATAGAGAACAAAAAGACAATAGAAAAAATTAATGTGACAAAGAGCTGGTTTTTTGAAAAGATTAATAAAATTGACAAACCCTTGGCTAGACTCACTGAAATAAGAAGAGAGAAGACACTAATTAACAAAATCAGAAATGAAAAAGGGGAACTTATCATGGACACCACATCAATACAAAGGATCATCCAAGAATACGATGAAGGACTATATGCCACCAGATTCAATAACCTAGAGGAAATGGACAAGTTCTTAGAAACATATAGCCTTCCAAGGCTGAACCATGAAGAACTGGAAAATCTAAACAGACCGATCACCAGTAACAAAATTGAATCATCGTCCAAAACCTTCCCAAAAGCAAAAGTCCGGGACCATATGGTTTCACTAGTGAATTCTACCAAACCTTCAAAGAGGATCTAATACCAATCCTGCTCAAACGCTTCCAAGAAATTGAAGAAGAGACAGTAGTCCCCAAGTCATTTTATGAGGCCAACATTACCCTGATACCAAAACTTGGTAAGGACAACACAAAAAAAGAAAACTACGGACCAATATCTCTGATGAATACACATGCAAAAATCCTAAACAAAATTCTAGCAAATCGAATACAACAATGCATTAAAAAGATTAATCACCACGACCAAGTGGGGTTTATCCCCAGGGCACAAGGATGGTTCAACATCCACAAATCTATCAATGTGATACATCACATAAACAAAATAAAGGACAAAAATCATATGATTATATCAATTGATGCAGAACAAGCGTTTGACAACATACAACATCCATTTATGATTAAAACACTTAATAAAATAGGAGTAGAAGGAAAATAACTTAGCACAATAAAGGCCATATACGACAAACCCTCAGCTAATCTCATAATTAATGGTGAAAAATTGAAGCCCTTTGCTCTACGTTCAGGAACACGACACGGCTGTCCCGTATCACCTCTGCTTTTCAACATAGTGTTGGAAGTCCTTGCCAGAGCAATCAGGCAAAAGAAAGAAATAAAAGGCATCCAAATTGGGAATGAAGAAGTTTAATTATCACTCTTTGCAGATGACATGATGCTATATATAGAAAACCCTAAAGACTCCACCAAAAAGCTGTTAGAAACAATCAACGAATACAGTAAAGTTGCTGGCTACAAAATCAAAGTACAAAAGTCCATTGTATTCCTATATACTAACAGTGAAATCTCAGAAAAAGAAGCACAAAAAACAATTACTTTTGCAGTTGCAGCAAAAAGAATAAAATACCTAGGAATAAACTTAACCAAGGATGTGAAGGACCTATATGCTGAAAACTACAAGACATTTTTGAAAGAAATTGAAGAAGACACAAAGAAATGGAAAAACATTCCGTGCTCATGAATTGGAAGAATCAACATAGTTAAAATGGCCATATTACCCAAAGCAATATACAGATTTAATGCAATCCCCATCAACTCTCAATGGCATTTTTTAAAGAAATAGAACAAAAAATCATCAGATTTGTTTGGAACCACAAAAGACCCCGAATAGCCAAAGTAATTTTAACAAAAAAGAACAATTCTGTAGGTATCACACTCCCTGACTTTAACTTGTACTACAGGGCTATAATAATCAAAACAGCATGGTATTGGCAGAAAAACAGACACATAGACCCATGGAATAGAATAGAGAACCCAGAAATAAAGCCACATAAATATGGACAGATAATTTTTGACAGAGTCGCTAAAAACATACAATGGAGGAAAAACAGCCTCTTCAATAAATGGTGCTGGGAGAATTGGATAGCCACGTGCAAAAGAATGAAACTGGACTGCTATCTGTCACCATGTACCAAAATTAATTCAAAATGGATCAAAGACTTAAGCGCATAAGACCTGGCACAATAAAGTGCATAGAAGAAAACATAGGTACTAAACTTATGGACCTTAGGTTCAAAGAGCATTTTATGATTTTGACTCCAAAGCAATGGAAGTAAAAGCTAAATCAAACAAATGGGACTATATGAAACTTAAAAGCTTCTGCACAGCAAAAGAAACCATCGACAAAATAAAGAGGCAACCGACTGAATGGGAGAACATTTTTGCAAACAGTGCCTCCGATAAGGGGCTAATATCCAAAATATACAAGGAACTCATGAAACTCAACAACAAGAAAACAAACAGCCCAATAGAAAAATGGGCAGGGGACCTGAAGAGACATTTCTTCAAAGAGGACATACAAATGGCAAATAAACATATGAAAAAATGCTCAACATCACTTATCATCAGAGAAATGCAAATAGAACCCACAATGAGATATCACCTCACCCCAGTCACAATGGCTATCATCAACAAGACAAATAGTAACAAGTGTTGTTGAGGCTGTGGAGAAAAAGGAACCCTCATACACCTTTGGTGGGAATGCAGACTGGTACAGCTGTCATGGAAGGCAGTGTGGAGGTTCCTCAATAAATTACGAATAGAATTACCTTATGACCCAGCAATCGCTCTCCTGGGTATCTAACCAAAAAATCTGAAAACACTTATCCATAAAGACACGTGTGCTCCAATGTTCATTGCAGCTTTGTTTACGGTGGCCAAGACATGGAAACAACCAAAATGTCCTTCAATAGCTGAATGGATAAAGAAGTTATGGTATATATACACAATGGAATACTATTCGGTGTTGAGGAAAGATGATATAGGAACATTTTGTGACAACATGGATGGATCTTGAGAGTATAATGCTAAGCGAAATAAATCAGTCAGAAAAAGCAGAGAACCATATGATTTCACTGATATGTGAAAAACAACAAAAGACAACAAAAAAACAAAAAAAACAAAAGACAACAAAAAACAACAAAAACAACAAAAGAACATTACAAACAAATGAGAAACAAAAACTCATAGGCACAGAAAATAGACCTGAGTGTAAGCGGGGAGGGGTGGTGGAAGCTGAGGGTGAGGGGGATGAAATATATGGTGGTAGAAGGAGAACTGATTCTGGGTGGTGAACACATAATGGGATTTATAGATGATGTAATACAGAATTGTACACGTGAAGTCTATGTAATTTTACTAACAAATGTCACCCGAATAAATTAAAAAAAAAAAAAAAGAACATCTTCCCGATTGCTCAAAGCCAGAACTATGGCTGAGAGATTTAGGAACATTTGTCAGCATTCAAAAAGTGGAAAGAGGGTTGTGTTGGTTAAGACAAAAAAAGAAAAACAATAGGTAAGTAATATATGTATATTATAAATGTAGATTTTCTTCCAAAGTAGAATAACCTGCAGTTAATAAGGTGCATAAGTTGAGCTGATGGAATGTTATTTTCTTGCCAAAGATTGCATTGTGTTAAAAGCCATTGTGTGCATTTTATCTGCTTATAGAGTTCAGGTGGCTGTGAGATGACAGACAACTTTGTGAGATTTGTTCAGCTTGGTGTTTTGGAAGAAGGAATATGAAAAACCAAAATCAAGTTGTGGTTGATATTCATATCTTTTTTTGGGAGAAGGGACAGACTTTGTGTATCATCGTTACGAAGACAGTGGTTGCCAAATGAAGTTATCAAAATATTAGAGCCTCTCAGCAGAGGAATTACATATTGAAGAATTAAGTTGCATCATCTTGTTTTATTCATGTTAAACATTGCACCAAAAGACGACTGCTGTGTAAACCTCTGGCTCCCCCACCAAATGAAGACCAAATCCATCTATTCCATTTGTAGCATTTGTTTAGCTTTTAGTATGTGCTGGGCACTGTGTGAGGTCAGCCTGCATGCAGTGTAAAGCCTTAGAGGGGACTCAGACAGGGAGTAAACAATTGTCTTTACTGTGACCATTTACAGGGCACCATAGGTTTACATAGTAGTCACCTGTACTACATTAGAGGAATTAGGAAAGGGCTTTCCATGAGAAATGGCATATAAACAGAGATCAGGAGTATGACTTTGCCAAATGAAGGAGTAGGTGGGGTGGGGGGAAGTCCTGGGAAAACTGGACAGCAGGACCAACAGCCCAAGGTGAGTGGGGAGAGCATGGGTGGTGGCTCCGTCCAGCCAGAGCTTAGAGTTTGCATGGGAGGCAGTGGTGGAAATTGACAAGGCGGACAGGTGAGCAGGGTCCAGACAGTGGCAGTAGCTGTGGGAAGAAAGGACACAAGTGAGAGGCAATTCAGAAATAGGTTCTGCTGAATCATGATTAACTGGAAGTACTGTGTGAAGGAGAGGAAGAGGCAAAGCTGATGCTAAGATGTCCAGCTGAGGCACCTGGAGGATGGGTGGGTGATCTCCTGAGCCAGTTAACATAGGAGGAGGAGGAGGAAGAAGAGAGAGAGGGGGAGAGGAGGAGGAGAAGGAGGTATTGTGGGGAAGATCTCGAGTTTAGTCTTGGATGTGTTGAATTTGAGGTGCTTCAGGACATCATGGTGGAAATGTTGGACATGCAATTGGATGTGAAACTGCATATCCAGCTTTAATCAGGGCTGGACACGGAGATTTGGGAATCAGCAGTCTGTATGCACTACAAATGACTGCTTTCCCTTCTTACAGCAAACTTTTGGGGAAAGGAACCCATTTTACAACCTTTCCCCCTGTGTACACTGCCACTGCCTCTCTGCCCCTAGTACCTCCCTTCTTGTCCTGCTTCGCTCTGAGCCCGCCACTCCCTGTGTCTGCCACAGGGAAGCCAAACTGCTGTCCTCCCTCGAAAAACGAAAACTGCTGTGGCTGAGCTGTTCTTGCAGGGGGTGAAGCCAGCTCTCCATTGCTGTCTGAACCTAGCAATAATGCTAACACAAGGCTGCAGGTGGCCAGCTTTACTGAAGGCTGCATAGTCAGCAGGAGCTAGATAGGAGAAAAACTTTTAAAATGGAGGCTTAGTACATCAAATGAGACAATTTACAGAATTTGAGAAAAAAGCAAAAGTTATATTCTTCACAGATGATCCCCCCATCGGGGCAGCCAACTCTTGCCCTTTCTTGTCTGGAGGTTGGCTCTTCAGAAAGAGAGCTCCTTCCTCCACAGAGCCTTTCCCTGTAAACCTCTGTCTTCCTCCCTTCTAGGAAAACCACATTTCCTACTTTCATGTCTTGCCCTGGGATCCACCTCCTTCTCTCATGGAGCAGGCTGCAGGACACATGAACGCTACCATTACATGTAACGTTGCTATCTGGTCCACGGTGGATGGTGCCCCAGAGTGAACCTTTCCTTGGTGTCTCTGGGACAGTGTGAGTTGAAGCTGTGTCCTGTGTTCTCCTGAGTATTCAGTTCTTCTCTGGTGACTTGTGTACACATGTATCTACACACTCACACATCTCCCAAGCACCTCATATTTTTTTTCCTGGAGACAGTAAAACCTGATCAGAGACTTCAGTCTACAAGCATCTATTCCTGCATATTATCACATGCTTCCTCCTGTCTTCTCCTGCTTCTAGACCATGCTCAGAGTTCACTGACATATAAGGTGGAGCCCGTCACCGGGCTTTTCAGAAAAGGGTCTGTCTCTGTATTCCATGTGTACAGAGAGCTGCAAGAGCTTCAGGATCAAAGGTTGTTTCTTTATCTCGTATCACACACAGCTTCATCTTATGAGTTCCAATGTCTCTGTAAGCAGCTGGTATTTTTTTTTAATTTATTAGTTTCAGGTGTACAAGACAAGGTAATACTTAGACGTTCATCATTTATATCCCTCACACTGTGAACCCCCCCCCCCATCCACTATCCCTCCGACTTCACACCGAACCATCACATTATATATATAAAATTATAGTTGGCATTCATTAATGTTTAGCTTCTGGTGTACAATGCCATGATCAGGCATCCACATTATCTCTGAGGTGGTCTCCCAAATAGGACACATGTCCATCGGATACCCAACAAAATCTTTACAACATTATTGAATAAGTTCCCCAAATTAATTTTCAAGAAACCCTGAGGCCATCTTGTGGTTACCAGCTGCTTCCTAATCCCTTCACCTTTCCCGTTATCCCCAACCGCCTCCCCCCCCCCCCGCCCATCTAACAACTCTCGGTTTTTTCTTTGTGTCCTCAAAACTGTTTCTGATTAGTTCATTCACATATTCTTTTCTTTAGATTCCGCATGTAAGTGAGATCATATGGTACTTGTCTTTCTCTTTCTGACTTATTTCACTTAACATAATGTTCTCTAGATCCATCCATGTTGTTGCAAATGATAAGATTTCTTTCTTCTTTATGAGCAGCTGGTATTTTTCATTGAGTAATAATTGAGGGCAAAAGAGGGAATGTAGTCATGGAGAGATAGTATGTAGCCCGAGAAGAAACAGGCTTAAAATAGGATTGTGTGGAATGTCAACATTAAAGACCCATGTAAATGTGGAGGGCACAGCCAGAGTGGTGGGGGTGGGGGGTGCATTCAGGGGAGGGGTCAACATGTGACCTCCGTGGTCAGCAGTGAGGATGTATGAGTGGGAAGAGAGGAAGCAGAGACAGGGAAACAGGGAGTGTAAACAACTTTTTATAAAGAAGTTTGGATGTGGGAGAAAGGGCTAAAGGTAGAGGTGGGTGAAGGAGGGTACAAGGAGCAGGCTGCCAGAGATTATGTGTTAGATTAAAACAGAGTAGTGGGAAAAACGCGTCCCAGCTCAGTCAGTGAGATGGCAAGGGCCAAAGCCATTGCTGTCTGGGTGGAGGAGATGACAGTGATGCCATAGCAGGGGTCCTGGTGCCCCGGAGAGCACTTTGGCTCCAGGTAGGGTCCTGCTCCTTTCCTCCGGAGCCCTGAGGAGGGTCTATAGGGCATCAGAGTGACTGTGGAATAGAAATGAAGTTCATCCTTGGGCTAGAAGGAAAAGCAGATCTAGACTGAAAGTAGATTCTGGAGTAAGTAAAGACTCCGGAAGTAGAAGTGATAACTATCCAACATCCACCTAAAGTTTGGGAGTTCATTTGGCAGACAGGCAGTCAGAGGTGGATCAGGAAGAATTTGGTATGGGTGCCCTGCATATTATGTCAGGCCAGGCTTTCCTTGGCTAGACTTTAAAGTTAGCAGTCACCCCTGCAAAATCATATATGTGCATGCCTTTGTTTCTGTGTCCCTCTATTTACCCCGCACCCCTGTGGTCTGCTTCCTTAGCGGGTTACTAAAGTTCTCTCAGCAAAAGTCTGATGTTACCTGGACCTGAGCTCTAGAGATTCCTAAAGTCTGCTGTCCAGATAAGGAGAGGTTCCATATGTGGCCACATGAGCTAGAAAAAATACATCAGCCAATTCAGGTCTGGAGAGAGAGGAATTGGGCCAACTCTGCTGCTTTGCTCCTACGCCCACTGGTCCCATTCCATCAGCCCTCATTGATTACCGTTTAAGGTTTAGAGGGGCACTCTAGCGGTGATTATATTCTGATAGCAGATTTTGTGGTAATTGTCATTCGTGGGAATTCAAAAACATTACAACAACATGGGGTGTGAAGTTCACGCATTGTGGGGTAGCGGGAGTAGTTTTTTTGTTTAGTGTTTCTTTTAAAAAATATTTACGTTATATTTGAAATATTTTCAAATGGTGTTTATAGAAAGACGGGCATGTGTGTATATTGTATAGCTAGTGATTCTCCTGTTTCTGCTTCCTTCCCAGCATTCATTCTTTGGTGGGAGCTGTCCGTCTGGCACTGTACCTGATTCTAGTGAGCTGTCAGACACAGGACTCCAGAGATAAGCTAAGACAAAATGATCAGGCTCTATCTTCTAGGAATTTGAATCGTGAGCAGAAATGTACAGGATTAGAAGCCAGTTACACTGAGTCATCTGATAGCAGCTCCTAACATAGTGAACACATGAATTCCCATTATATCGCTCATCTAAATGCCCAAGTCCCTGCCTGGCTTTCCTAGGTTTGGCTATTCAGCGTGCCATTCATTAGCCTTACAATAATCTCTCTGTCTCTCTCTCTCTGTAAAGTCAGATAACATCTCAGAACACTTTATTGTAAAATGAAGAAGTTGAAATAAATAATTCCACCTCTTTTATTTATTTTTTATATTTTTAAATTTATTGTGGTGACAATTATTAGTGAAATTACATAGACTTCAGGTGTACAATTCTGTATTACATCATCTATAAATCCCATTGTGTGTTCACCACCCAGAGTCAATTCTCCTTCCATCACCATATATTTGATCCACCTTACCCTCATCTCCCACTTCCCACCCCCATTACACTCTGGTAACCACTAAACTATTGTCTGTGTTTATGAGTTTTTGTTTCTCATTTGTTTCTCTTGTTCTTTTGTTGTTTTTGGTTTATATGCCACATATCAGTGAAATCACATGGTTCTCTCCTTTTTCTGTCTGACTTATTTCGCTTAGCATTATACTCTCAAGATCCATCCATGTTGTCACAAATGTTCCTATATCATCTTTTGTTACCGCTGAATAGTATTCCATTGTGTATATATACCACAACTTCTTTATCCATTCATCTATCAAAGGACATTTTGGTTGTTTTCATTTCTTGGCCACCGTAAACAAAGCTGCAATGAACATTGGAGCACACGTGTCTTAATGGATAAACGTTTTCAGATTTTTTGGGTAGATACCCAGGAGAGGGACTGCTGGGTCATATGATAATTCTATTCGTAATTTATTGAGGAACCTCCACACTGCCTTCCATGACAGCTGCACCAGTCTGCGTTCCACCAACGGTGTATGAGGGTTCCTTTTTCTCCACAGCCTCTCCAAAACTTGTTACTATTTGTCTTGTTGATGATAGCCATTGTGACTGGGGTGAGGTGATATCTCATTGTGGGTTTTATTTGCATTTCTCTGATGATTAGTGATGTTGAGCATTTTTCATATGTCCATTTGCCATTTGTATGTCCTCTTTGGAGAAATGTCTCTTCAGGTCCTCTGCCCATTTTTCTATTGGGCTGTTTGTTTTCTTGTTGAGTTTCATGAGTTCCTTGTATATTTTGGATATTAGCCCTTTATAGGAGGCTCTGTTTGCAAAAATGTTCTCCCATTCAGTCGGTTGCCTCTTTATTTTGTCGATGGTTTCTTTTGCTGTGCAGAAGCTTTTAAGTTTCATATAGTCCCATTTGTTTGATTTAGCTTTTACTTCCATTGCTTTGGAGTCAAATTCATAAAATGCTCTTTGAACCCAAGGTCCTTAAGTTTAGTACCTAAGTTTTCTTCTATGCAGTTTATTGTGTCAGGTCTTATGCTTAAGTCTTTGATCCATTTTGAATTAATTTTGGTACATGGTGACAGATAGCAGTCCAGTTTCATTCTTTTGCACGTGGCTATCCAATTCTCCCAGCACCGTTTATTGAAGAGGCTGTCTTTCCTCCATTATATGTTTTTAGCGTCTCTTTCAAAAATTTTCTGTCCATATTTGTGTGGTTTTATTTCTGGTTTCTCAATTCTATTCCATTGGTCTATGTCTCTGTTTTTCTGCCAATATCATGCTGTTTTTATTATAGTAGCCCTGTAGTACAAGCTAAAGTCAGGGAGTGTGATACCTACAGCATTGTTCTTTTTTTCTTAAGATTTTTTGGTTATTCTGGGTCTTTTGTGGTTCCAAACAAATCTGATGATTTTTTGTTCTATTTCTTTAAAAAATGCCATTGGGATTTTGATGGGGATTGGGTTAAATCTTTATATTGCTTTGGGTAATATGGCCATTTTAACTATGTTGATTCTTCCAATCCATGAGCACGGAATGTTTTTCCATTTCTTTGTGTCTTCTTCAATTTCTTTCAAAAATGTCTTGTAGTTTTCAGCATATAGGTCCTTCACATCCTTGGTTAAGTTTATTCCTAGGTATTTTATTCTTTTTGCTGCAATTGCAAAAGTAATTGTTTTTTCTATTTCTTTTTCTGAGATTTCACTGTTAGTATATAGGAATACAATGGACTTTTGTACATTGATTTTGTAGCCATCAACTTTACTGTATTTGTTGATTGTTTCTAACAGCTTTTTAGTGGAGTCTTTAGGGTTTTCTATATATAGCATCATGTCATCTGCAAAGAGTGATAATTTAACTTCTTCATTCACAATTTGGATGTCTCTTATTTCTTTCTCTTGCCTGATGGCTCTGGCAAGGACTTCCAACACTATTTTGAAAAGCAGAGGTGATAGGGGACAACCCTGGTGTCTTCCTGAACGTAGAGCAATGGGCTTCAGTTTTTCACCATTAATTATGAGATTAGCTGAGAGTTTGTCATATATAGCCTTTATTTTGTTAAGGTATTTTCCTTCTATACCTATTTTATTAAGTGTTTTAATCATAAATAGATGTTGTATCTTTTCAAACGCTTGTTCTGCATCAATTGATATAATCATATGATATTTGTCCTTTATTTTGTTTATGTGATGTATCACATTGATGGATTTGCGGATGTTGAACCATCTTTGTGCTCAGGGAATGAACCCCACTTGATCGTGGTGAATAATCTTTTTAATGCATTGTTATATTCGATTTGCTAGAATTTTGTTTAGGATTTTTGCATGTGTATTCATCAGAGATATTGTTCCATAGTTTTCTTTTTTTGTGTTGTCCTTACCAGGTTTTGGTATCAGGGTAATGTTGGCCTCATAAAATGAGTTAGGAAGTACAATCTCTTCTTCAATTTTTTAGAAGAGTTTGAGCAGGATTGGTATTAGATCCTGTTTGAAGGTTTGGTAGAATTCACTAGTGAGGCCATCTGGTCCAGCACTTTTGCTTTTGGGAAGGTTTTGGATGGCTGATTCAATTTCATTTCTGGTGATCGGTCTGTTTAGATTTTCCAGTTCTTCACGGTTCATCCTTGGAAGGCTATATGTTTCTAAGAACTTGTCCATTTCTTCTAGGTTATTGAATTTGGAGGCATATAGTCCTTCATAGTATTCTTGGATGATCCTTTGTATTGATGTGGTGTCCATCATAACTTCCCCTTTTTCATTTCTGATTTTGTTAATTAGTGTCTTCTCTATTTTTATCTTCGTGAGTCTAGCCAAGGGTTTGTCAATTTTGTTAATGTTTTCAAAGAACCAGCCTATTGATTATTATTATTATTATTTATTTATTTATTTATTTTATTTTTGTATTAATTTCATGTGTCAACGGTTTTTCAATTTTGTTAATGTTTTCAAAGAACCAGCCTATTGATTTTTTTATTATTATTATTATTTATTTATTTTATTTTATTTTTGTATTAGTTTCATGTGTACAAGACAAGGTAATACTTAGATGTTCATCATTTATATCCCCTACACTATGGAACCCCATTTTCCCATCCACTATCCCTCCAAATGTCCATACTGCCTAAGGCCATCTACATATTCAACGCAATTTCTATCAAACTACCAACGACTTTTTTCACAGAAATAGAACATTTAATCCTAACTTTTATATGGGACCATAAAAGACCCCGGATAGCCTCAGCAATGTTGAAAAATAAGATCAAAGTGGGAGGTATAACGATACCTGACTTTAAATTACACTACAAGGCTACAGTAATCAAAACAGCATGGTACTGGCATAAAAATAGACACATAGATCAATGGAACAGAATAGAGAGTCCAGAAATAAATCCATGCCTATCTGCTCTGATTTTTGTTATTTCCTTTCTTCTGCTGACCTTGGGTTTCGCTTGTTCTTCTTTTTCTAGTTCTTTAAGGTGTAACATGAGGTTATTTATTTGGGATTTTTTTTGTTTCTTGAGATAGGCCTGTAATGATATAAACTTCCCTCTTAAAACTGCTTTCGCTGCATCCCAAAAATTTGTGTAGGATGTATTTTCATTGTCATTTGTTTCTATGTATCTTTTGACCTCTCCTCTAATTTCTTCTTTGACCCAGTCGTTCTTTAAAAGTATGTTGTTTAATCTCCATGTATTTGTGTTTTTTCCTGCTTTCTTTTTGCAGTTGATATCCAATTTAAAGCCTTGTGATCACGTTTGGTATGATTTCACATACCAAGTGATCATGCTTGTGAATATGCTTGGTATGATTTCAGTCTTCTTTCAGTCTTCTTAAATTTGCTGAGGCTGCTTTTATGTCCCAATATATGGTCTATCCTTGAGAATGTTCCATGTACACTAGAAAAGAATGTATTGTCCGATGTTTTAGGATGAAGTGCTCTATATATGTCAGTTATGTCCACTTCATCTAATGTGTCATTTAGGGCTGCTATTTCATTATTTATTTTCTGTTTAGATGATCTATCCATAGTTGTCAATGATGTATTTAAGTCGCCTAGTATAATTGTGTTTTGGTCAATTTCTCCCTTTAGTTCTGTTAGTAGTTGTTTGGTATATTTCGGTGCTCCCTGATTGTGGGCATAAATATTGATGACTGTTACGTCTTTTTGTTGTATAGTCCCCTTTACCATTATGAAATGTTCATGCTTGTGTCTTATTATCTTTTTCACCCTGAAGTTTGTTTCATCTGATATCTTTATGGCTACACCTGATTTCTCTGGATACCATTTGCTTGGAGTGTCAATTTTCCCCCTTTCACTTTGAGTCTATGCTTGTCCCGAGATGTGTCTCTTGGAGACAGCATATGGTTGGGTTTAGTTTTTTGATTTAATCTGCTACTCTGTGCCTTTTTCTTTTTGAGTTCAGTCCATTTACATTTAGGGTGATTATTGATACGTGAGGATTTCCTGTTATTCTATCTTTAGATTTCTGGTAAGGCTGTGTCTCCATTGTTTCTTTGCCTTTTTGTTGTTCTCTATTATTTCTGTGCGGTGGTATTCTATGATATTTCCCTCTGTTTCTTGTTTTATTACAGTATGTATTTCAGTTCTGGATGTTTTTTGAGTGGTTACCCGTAAGTTTATGTAAAAGGAAGTTTGATATTTAGAGTATTCCATTTTCTTCAGCACGCTTACTTTCTCCATTCTCATATGCCGGTTCAGGCCTTTATTCTCTCCCTTTTTATGTTGCCACAAATTGTCCCTGTTGATGATGGTCGAATAGCCTCCTTTAGTATTTCTTGTTGTGCAGGTTGTGTGTTAGAAAATTCCCTCAGCTTCTGTATGTCTGGAAAGGTCTTTATTCCTCCTTCATATCTAAAGGATATCTTTGCTGGATATATTATTCTTGCCTCATAATTTCCCTCCTTCAATATTTTGAGTATTTGGTTCCCCTGCCTCCTGGCTTGTAGAGTTTCTGCTGAAAAATCTGATGATAATCTAATGGGCTTTCCTTTGTAGATTACCGTCTTCTTTTCCCTGGCTGCCTTGAGGATTCTTTCTTTGTCGTTGATTTTATACAGCTTCAATGCAATGTGCCTTGGGGAAGTTCTGTTGGGATTGAGGTAATTAGGTGCTCTATTTCCTTCTTGGATTCGAGGATCCAGTTCTGTCCACAAGTTTGGGAAGTTCTGATCAACAATTTGATTGAATATATTCTCTGTTTTCTTCTCTCTTTCTTTTCTTTCTGCTATGCCCATTATTCTTATATTGTTCTATCTGATGGAGTCAGAAAAATCTTGTAGAGTTCTTTCATCTCTTTTAAGTCTCAAGTCTCTTTCTTCTTCCATCCGTATCATTTCCAGGTTTCTATCTTCGATGTCACTGATGCTTTCCTCCATCTGGTTAACTCTACTACCTAAGCTGGCTATTTCATTCTTAATTTCTTCTATTGAGTTCTTAATCTCCAGAAATTGTATTTGGTTCTTTTTTAAAATTTCAATCTCTTTCATAAAATGCTCGTGTTGTTCTTTGATTGTGTTTGTGAGTTCATTGAACTGCCTTTCTGTGTTTTCTTGCATCTCATTGAGTTTTTTCAGAACTGCAATCTTGAATTCTCTGTCATTTAAGTCACATATTTCCATATCTTTAAGTTCCTTTTCTGGAGAGTTTTCACTTTCTTTCTGAGCTGTCTTTTTGTCTTGGTTATTCATGGCAACTACTAATTTATTATTTCTCTTCCTAGACTTCTACAGGAGTGGCTTCTGCAACAGGTTGATAGGAAGAGGTCTTTCTTTTGTTTTCCAATACTTGTTGGTAGAATGTTTTATTTCCTGTCGACTGCATCCTTTTTTCTCTCTCAGACTGTAGTGCTATGTTTTCTCTGCACTATTTCAGCTTCTCACACAATGGGGGGATTCTTTGAGAGAGGGCTTATCCTCTTTTTGTAGTTCGCTTGAGTCACAGGGCGCAGTGTCCTGTTGGGTGTGCGGAGAGGTTTTGAAGTTCCAAAGTTATTGTTGCACCAAATTCAGATACCGTATGTTTCAGTAGTTCTGTTTCCTCCTGCAAGGATGCACCCAAATAGGTGGGGACAGGGACACGGTGAGTTATGAGATGTGGCCCAAAGCAATGCAGTGACTACCACCACAGCCAGTCCTGCTTCCACAGCTTCCTCTCCTTTTTCGGAACTAGTTGGGCTGCGAATCTGTGTCTGCGGTCCACAGTTCTCAGAACAGCAAATATTCTGTTCTTTTGATCTGACACTGCTACTGTTCTGCTTCTAGCACCGGGCAGGTGGGGGCGGGGCGAGCTCTGGGATGGTAGTGGGGGGACGTCTACTCTCAGTGCCTGAGGCTTTCGTTCTGTGCTTGGCAGTGAGGGCTTAAACCAATGTTTTCAGCCTTCTTCCCTCAGTCTTTTCTCCAAGGTCTCTGCCGTGAGCGTTGAGTTCAGCCGTGTTATATGCTGTCCCCTCAGCCTTGTGGGCCAGAAGCGGAGCCCTAGCAGTCCGATTTCTTCCCTGTCCGGCAGCTGAGGTAGTTCCGTGATGTAGCGAGCCAGAGCACTGAGCTAGGTCTGCGTCCTGCGCTCTCCTGGCTCCGTCTCTGCACTTCTCCCTTTCCTCCTTTCCTGATGGCTTGATTCGCCCATCTTTAGGTGAATTCAGTAGTGGGCCTCTTCGTCTTGCCTGTCTGCTATGCAGGAGTCCTTTGTGGAGTTATTGTTCCATTAGTTGTAAATTCCAGGGGAGCTTTACAGATGCGCACTTCACGCTGCCATTTTGATGATTTCAATCCCAACCGTTTTATTTAAACTAAAAAAGAAAAAACACCAGAAAACATGTCACCTATTTCTCCCATCCCCCAACTCCACCTCTGGCAGCCACCAATATGTTCTCTGTATCTGTGAGCTTGTTTTTTTGTTTTGTTTTGTTTTGTTTTGTTTTTTTGTTCGTTTGTTAGTGAAGATTCCACATATAAGAGAGATCATTTATATTTGTCTTTCTCTGTTTGACTTATTTCACTTGGCATGACTTTTTTCACTTTGCATAATGCCCTCAAGTTTCCTTTATGTTGTTGCAAATGGCAAGATTTTATTCTTTTTTATGACTGAATAATATTCCTGTGTGTGTGTGTGTGTGAGTGTGTGTGTATCACATTTTCGTTATCTATTCATCTGTTTATGCACACTTAGATTGTTTCGTTGTCTTGGCTATGTAAATAATCCTGCTGTGAACACGGAAGTGCATATATTTTTTCAACATAGTATTTTCATTTTCTTGAAATATATTCCCAGAAGTGAAATTGCAGGATCATATGGTAGTTCTATTTTTAATTCTTTGAGGAAACTTCATATTGTTTTCTATAGTGGTGCATCAATTTACATTCCCACCAATAGTGCACCAAGGGTTGCCTTTTCTCCACGTCCTCGCCAACACCTGTTGTTTCTTGTCTTTTGATGATTGTCATTCTAACAGGTGTGAGGTAGGTGATATCTCATTGTGGTTTTGATTTACATTGCTCTTATGATGGTGTCTTCTATGTATCTGTCAGCCATTTGTATGTCTTGTTTGGAAAACTGTCTATTCAGATCTTCTCATTTTTTAATCAGATTTTTTTTTGCTATTGTGTTGTGACTTCTTTATATATTTTGGGTATTAGCCCCTTATCTATATGTAATTTGCCAATATTTTCTCCCATACAGTAGGTTATTTTTTTATTATGTTGATGGTTTCCTTTGCTGTGCAGAAGTTTTGTGCCACTTGTTTATTTTTGCTTTTGGTATCAGATTTTAAAAAATAATCGCTAAGACCTATGTCAAGGAGCTTATCACTTATGCTTTTTTCTAAGAGTCTTATAGTTCAGATCTTATATTCAAGGTTTTAATCCATTTTGAGTTAAGTTTTCTGTATGGTATGAGATAGTGGTTCAGTTTTATTTTTTTGCATTTAGCTATCCAATTTTCCCAACACCATTTATTGCAGAGACTCTGCTTTCCCCCATTATATATTCTTGGCTCCTTTGTTGTAAATTAATTGACCATGCATGCATGGGTTTATTTGTGGGTTCTCTATTTTGGTCCATTGATCTCTGTGTCTGTTTTATGCCAATACCATACTGTTTTAATTACTAAAGCTTTGTAATATGTATGGTCCCCAACTCACAATGGTTTCATTTACCATTTTTCAACTTTATAGATGGCGTCAAAAACGATAACACATTCAGCAGAAACTGTACTTTGAATTTTTTATTTTGATCTTTTCCTGGGCTAGTGATATGCAGTATGATGGTCCTTCATGAAGTTGGGCAGTGGCAGCGAGATTATTTTGTCTTCGGGGCAGCATGTCTTTGTCATATGTATTTGTACAATTAAGTTGTTTTTTAGGTGTTGGAGAAAAGAGAGAGGGGAAGCATGCAAGACTTGGTGATTTTATTTCTGTATATAGAAAATGTGCCATAAGCGTGTTTTATGTCCCTATGACCCTTCAAGATCCAGGAGACCTTAAGGAATTTCCATTTCCAGCAGCAGGAATTTGGGCTTGGGTCAAAGTGCAGAGGGGTGAGAGTAGATTTGCATCCCCCAGGAAGCTGGGACTCAGTACTTGGTACTTTGTGTGGAGCTCAGACTTGCTGGCTCCAGGCAATTCCCTTTGTTTATGTAGCCCAGTTCAGGTGAGCAGACAAGACTCTTAAATGTGGTAACAGGGCAGGAGGCACTCCAAGATGGTGAAAAGAGTATTTATGATGGGAGCCCATGTCTGGAAATGAACCAGGGAAATAATAAACCCAGCTGTGTACACATGTATTTTTATAGGTTGATCAGGATTGAGAGCATGTGTATGGGAGCAAATTTTTCTTCCCTTATACAGTTTCTAAAAACACTTTGACCAGGAGGCAGTGTTACCTTCGGCTTAAGGATTATGAAGGAATGGACATGGTTTATTTTATGGGTCCATGATGTGAGCCCCACTCTTAGATTTATTCATTCAACACATTTATTGAGCACTTGCTCTATACTAGCCACTGTAATAGGTACTAGGGGTGAAAAAGACAGAGATAATCCCTGCATTCACAGAATTTACAAGTTGGCCAGGCAGACAGATAATGAAGAAATAACAAATATGTCATGTGATTTCAGATAGCAATCAAGTCTTGTAGAAAATTAAGTGGGGAAGAAGAGAGTGATGGGGAATGACTATTACTGATAGGATGATTTGGGAAGCCCTATAAGTAAAAGAGAGGGAGAGGTCAGGTGGAGACTGGCAAAGAGAGTTCTGCCCATCAAGTGCAGAGGGCTTAGAGTTGGAATAAAGTTGGTGTTTGAGGAATAGCAGCATGGTTTGTCTGGATGGTCACATTGCCCAAGAGTAGGCTAGGCAGATGAATGGTCACTCTGCTTTTGTTTTACATTGTTTTGGTGCCCACTTTTCTCTCCAGAGGGAGGAAGAATCTGGGTAGATATCTGTAATTTTAGCTAGTACCATTTGGTATATATTTAGTACATATAAATTATGTCTTGTTTTGAATCACTGATTTTTAAAAATTGTCCATTTCCCAAACACTGAGTCTACTAGAAGGGCTTATATATTCAAGGTCAGTTCTTGGACTTCAGTTTCTGTATTTTCTGGCACTTTTTAAGCATATTGCTCAGCTGTGTTGATACAAGCATGAGAGAAACAACTACATGTGGTGGCTAAGCAAATTCTCATTATTAGTCACTGAGAAATGTGAGATGGGACAGCAAGTCTCATGGGAGAGAAGACGTTGTGTGAGATGAGCTCTCAGGTCCGGGGAGAGCCTGTGCTGCTCTCCAGCACAGGTCCAGGGACATGAAAGATGTGACAGACATTTTGCTTAGTTTTGGCACTCCCAGCTTTGCCCCACAAATGTAGGATGCTGCAGTCATTTGGGGGCAAACGTGGGGAACAGAATCTGCTTTCACCCCTGGTTCTCTTTTTCCAAATTGGGCCCACCTCAGTGAACACCAAGGCTATTTCTCAGTATGCATCCTTTCAAAATGCCACCCCTGTGGTAGGTAACCCACCACCAGTTCATGTTGGAATCCATTTCTCTTAGGTTTCTGGACTTATTTCACAAGTGCAGTTTCCAAGGGTAGTTCGTCCTTATCCTGGACAACATGATAAAAGCGATGGGAATCAGTACCAACGGCACTTTGCCAGATCAGTTTTTAATCTTGCCATACTTTGTCTCTTCTCACTTAACATGAGAACATCTGATGCACTTTTCATGATATTTTCAGCATTAAATACTGCCTTTTAAAAAGATAGGAGCCCAAAATATCCTTTGTCCTTCTCTTCTAACTCTTCTCTTGAGGTTTTCAGCTCTTGGTTTCTTTTTGATTGTAACCACGAGTTTCCTTGTTTTTTCAAAGAAGTAAGGTACAGCCTGTTGTCCTTTCTTCAAAATCAAAGCTGTGTCTCTGGTTACAGGATCCTGCTACTGTAACCTGAATTCATACTTTCATTATTAACATCCCATCTTCAGAAATCCATTGCTTGGAAATGATGGTGACCCAATAGCTACATCTTGAAATATATGACTCATATGTTCAGTAACTTGAACAATTTTTATAGTCTAGATATGTTTCCAAAACATGTTATTGGTATCGTGGGGATTTTATTTTTTTAATTAAAAAGAAATTTATGAAAAGTTTTAAAGTATTTTTTATTTTTAAGTGAAAAACATTTTAACTTTTGGATTGTCAAAATCGGGTTATTTTTGTTTTTGTTTTTTGTTTTTGTGAGCAAGAGTCACAAAATTCTCATTTATGTAAGTATTCTTAACACTTTTCAGACGTTTTTATAGCTCCTAGGTCAGTACTGTTTGTTGACAGCAGTTAGTAAACATATATTGAATGAGTGAAACACCAAATATTTGTTATGGAAAACCAATATTTGTTATTGGGGAACTCTTCCAGAATTTGAATTCCTAATTTGTGATTTCAAAGGATGTTGATGAATGAATGTCGACCATGTAGGAACTCTGAAAGATTGTTTCTCAAGGCTTTCGTTGAGCACTTGGGTGAAGGTGATAAAAAGCGTCCTTATTAAGTTTGCAGATGACAGGAGACCAGAAGGAATTGCTCAGTCATTGGCTGATGCAATCAAAATTTAGAAAGATAACAATATTAAAATATGAACAAGTTCCAGACTATCACATGGTTAAATAATGTACGTTATTATCATGAAATACTGTGCAACCATTACAAAGGATTTTTGAGAAAACCCCGTCCTTTTAGGTTTTTATGGAGGCTTTATTATATAGGCATGATTAATTAAGTCAATTTCCATTCCCTCTCCCCTCCCCAGAGGTTGGGAGGTGGGCCTGAAAATTCCATGGTTGGCTTCCCCTGGCAGACTTCATGTCCTGGAGAAATTCTTATATTTTTAAGTGAAAAAGTAGGTCATAAAACAATACGAAGAGGACAATCCTTTTATTTTTTTTATTCTCAAAGAACAAAGACAGTATAGATGGATATGCACCAACATGTGAATAGTGGCTACCTCTGAGTGATAGCATTAGGTATGATTTTAATTTCTTGTACTTATTTATATCTTTCTAATTTTCTTTTTTTAAAGTAAAAAACATGTTTTATAAAAATATGGGTCAATAATAACTATTGTTACTTTTGTGGTAAAACACAATTGCATGTGTCTAGGATAGTTTTAATATTATTGTTTTATAATGTTATTATTAAAAGAGTACCTCTGAGAATAGATACTAAAACTCTGATCATTCACTTTGGGAACATATGACAGTGAGGTGTATACTGACCGTTCTTCTGTTACATAGTTGTATGACCCTGAGTGAGTTACTTAACCTTTCTGGGGCTCAGTTTCTCTGAAATCAGGAATTGGAATAATCTCTGAGACCCCCTTCTGATGGTGCCCCATATGATCTGATGATTCTGTATAGCTGCATCCTGACCTTATTTAGCTGTCTTTCACTGGGGAATGTCTTACTGCTGTGCAGAAACTCACGGAACTGTGTCTTTGTAGGACCTAGAGTCCTATATTAGAATTCAAATTGGTCCTAATATATTTTACTTCTAAAAGAAAGGGCATGGGGAGTCTATGGTCTTAAAGCAGACTCCCCCCCCACCCCCCCGTTGCATGTAAATCCCAGTATGATGGAGGGTGGCAAGGACTGGAAGGAGAATGGCTGAATGGGAGTAAGTTCATCTACACATGCCCTGCTCCCAGTGAAGCCATAAAGGGAGGTGGTGTATGAGCTGAATGAGCAAACATTGAGCTGAATTGAGGCTAGAGATAGAGAGCATTGATTTTTGTTTGTTATTTTGTTTGTCCCTGTAAGGAAAAAAAACTCTTCTTTTTTCCTTGTCTACACACAACACTCACATTTCTGGCCACCAAATGTGGTTTTTCCCCACATCAAGCAGTTCTGTGACACCAGTTGGATATTCTACAATTTAATGCAATTCTGACATTGTCTACCTGGTATTAGTATCAGGTCCCACAGTTAAGGGCTTAGTCCCACAAGAGTGCCCCCTTCAGAGGCCAGTTCCAAGTTCAGGTTGTCACCTGTGCTTTTGACTAACTGGCTGTAAATTGGAGGTTCTCATGATCCCTCCTCAGATTTGATTAATTTGCTAGAGTCGCTCACAGAACTCAGGAAAACAGTTTACTTACTAGATTACTAGTTTATTTTAAAGCATGTAACACAGGAACAGCCAGATGGAAGAGATGCATAAGGTCTCTTTCATGCTCTCTGGGTAGACCACCCTCCCGGCACCTCCGTGTGTTCATCAACCTGAAAGCTCTCTAAATCCTGTCCTTTTAGGTTTTTATGGAGGCTTTATTATATAGGCATGATTAATTAAAACATTGGCCTTTGGTGATTAAGTCGATTTCCATTCCCTCTCCCCTCCCCAGAGGTTGGGAGGTGGGCCTGAATATTCCTTAGTTGGCTTCCCCTGGCAACCAGCTCCTATTTTTAGGGACTTTTGGAGAAAGTCACCTCATTAACATAAACTCAGGTGTGGTTGAAAGGGGCTTGTTATGAATAACAAAAGACCTTTATGACTCTTACCACTTAGGAAATTTCAAGGGTATTAGGATCTCTCTGCCAGAAACAGGGACTAAAACCAAATATATATTTATTATAAATCACAATATTGCAGTCCCACCCACCCGCCCCCATGGTTAGTGTAGCCTGGGAAATGGCTTTTACTTCTCCTTCTAAGTATATTTTACTGAGTCCAATGATTTCATATTCTGCTATCTCTTCTTTAATGTCCTATAGGACTAAGAGGTACCTTGGAGACTGGAAATCTTTCTTGAGCATTTCTGATATGTGGTTTGCGTAGTGAGCTTGACTCCTCTAGCCATGGGTGCATGATGCAGCACAGTCTGCCCTTTCCTCTGGCAGCTTTGTTGTCACGTGCTCTGTATTCACACTGTTTCTAGTACTCCCTGAAGCGGGTGTCCAGATGCGCATGGATACTCCAGAGTCCAGATGTCTGAAGGCATAGGGTTCAGCAATACGTGACTTCCACCTGGGCTCTATGCTTTACAACATAGCCTGAGGTTATATTAATCTTTTTGGCCACCTTCCCACCTGACATTGCCTACTTCCTGTGAGTGTTCTCTGTGCCAGGCATTGTGGTTATCGTACTGTGGGTCAATGGACTTGCTTAATTTGTGAATATGAAAACTAATTCTTTTCATGGGATCTGTTGCAAGATTTCCTCCCCCTAAAGTAATTTTTGTTATTTTAAATTTATCTTTACAGTTTTTAAATATACTTATATAAATTCACGACCTGTTTTAACATCCACTTCAGTTTTCTGTGGTATTTTCGAAATGCATGCAAAGAACAGGAGTTACAAATCTAACATGTGGGCTATATAAGTAATGAAAGAAAAATGTAGTGTGAGAGAAACCTAATGAAGACATTTTGATACAAAAGTAGATGTGACATAACAGCCTCTATGAGTACTCTTCCTTGGTAAGGACAGTGCTGCTGTTCCTTGACGCAGTGGGAACTCCCAGAGAAATGGCATGGCCATCTAAACTGTAGCTTCAAATTTGTTTTTTGATGAGCAGGTGGTAATACTGATAATGATGATAATCATGATAATGATGATAACAAATATAATATTAGCTACCATTTTATTCCATATGTACCATGGATCAGATACTATACTAAGCACTTCATGTATGAATATCTCATTTAATCTTCACAACAACCTTAAGAAGTAGGTATTAAACCTTTTTTATACAATAGCAAACTTAGCCTTAAAGACAATGCAATCCAGCTTGTTGATGGAAAAGCTGGAACTTGCACACAAATCCATTTCCTTAACTAGTATAGATGATCTTCTTAAACTGTTGCCAGAAAAATGGGTTCTTGGGATATACAACAGGAAAGAATTCAAAGACGCACTAAATAAGCCAAGCAAGCAGCAGATTTATTAAAAGAAATAGGATAATACACTCCCAAGATGGTGGGAGTGGGCAGGCCAGGAGAACAGCAACAAGTGGTGGGGCTTGGGAATTTATTTCACTAAAAATGAAGGAACAAAATATTTAAGAATTAATGGTGGCATTATACACGTTCCTAGGCTGATCCTCACTGAGCACTCCTTCCCATCAGGATATAAGGATTTGGCCCTTGTTGGAACTGTCATGGCGACACAGGGGATGGGGATTTTCCCTGCCTGCAATAATATTAGAATCCATTATAATTAGCTAAAGTTCACCTTGAGGGACACGATGGAGTCCTGAGTCTGCTCTCAACCTATGAAATCCAGTTCTGGCCAGTTTAGTATCTGCACCTTTTCTTAAGAATGATCTCATCTCCTCCCTCCTTTGTTTTTCTGCACTTCCTGTCTCCCTCCCCTTTTCTCCCTGCAGTCCTATGTTTCTCTGATTACGGTAAGCTAAAGTACGTAGTTCAGAATGTGAGCTATAAACTAACAAGTTCATTATCAACTCTTTAAAGAACAACACTGTCACAATTTGACCTTAGCTACAGTCTTGTTTCTATTTCATGTCGGTACCGTGGGCAGAAAAATTATTTTGATTGAGAAAAATTTTGATGTGTGGCTGTCTGAGTGTTTTCACCATGCTGGAGCATTTTCACTGTTGACCTGTTCTAACACACAGGGCACTCTTCCCCTCGTGGACTTGGATGGTGTGTGGTGGTGCTGGGGGGTTCTGAGTACCAACGGGCTCCTGGACCTTTTTCTGTCAGCAGCTCATTTCCTTTCCTCTGAAGTAGTAGGTGGCTCAGAGAAACATTGTGAGATGTTTCCTCCCTAAGTCCTGTCCCTCTCTCTCCTCCCTTCCTCACTCCCTTCCTTTGTTCCTACCTTCCAAGTTGTTTTCTTTAGACTGAATAAAAATTTTGTGACCATTCTTACTATACAACATTTCTTTATGGTGGCTGATAAAATCACCTCTAGTTTTGCGGCATATTTTATTCTGTGGTCTAACAGAGCCACACACCATGACAGATGCCCCTTATCAGAATGGTGTGCCTGGGACTTCCAGACAAATCTGCCCTGGATTCTTAGTGACCAGCCCTCCTGACTGATGACACCTGGTTAGTTTCCAACCCCCAAGTGACTTTGGGATTTCCAGCTGGTAAGGAACATGCGTCTTTATTGGGAAAGTGGTGCTGAGGTACTTTGGCCTCAGTTTTGCAAGTTGCTTAGATTCCTGAAATGACAGTGACATGTAAACAAGAAGCTGTGTACCCATATTTATTAAGAAGTGACATGAACAGTGCTATCTAGTCATTTTTTTTGTTACAGAGAAGATTGAGGGTCTGACATCATGCCGGACTAAGACAGGGTAGACATTAAAGAGGATACTTTGTCCTCTTTGTCCCATTCATGTCATGGAGCATATGATGATTTTGCTTACCAGGGAACATGCTTGCTTCTCTGTTGTGCTGAGCCTTCCCACTCTGCAATTCCCAGACATGTTTAATCATTCTGCCTGCCTCTGGAAAGAAAAACTGGAGTGGGCGTGGGGCAGACCCCTGATGAAGTGGAACACAGAGCCAGCCACATAGCACACAATTTCTTACCATGCCAGGCTGACTCACACCTTGCAGCATCTTGCCCCTGCTTGCCTGTGGGTCTTCTCTGAAGCAGTCCCCACATGAGCTGGGCAAGAGGAGATGGAGGGAGATGGCCAGGAGCCTCCACACATTTACAGGGTGAAGACTGTTTCCTCCAGAGGTGGACTGTCTGTGAGGTGAAATACGACTGTCAGGGTGCTAAGGATAGTGTGGTATGGCATGTGAAGGTGGATTTGAGTCCTTGACCTTAGCCCAGACACTGATTCAGCAATAAAATAAAATGACTGTTCATTAATGGCAATTTAAGGCTAGGACTGTTGGCCTCTGCTTTTTCATATGTCCCATAAATCTAACATGGTCTGACATACTGTGCAACAGAATAATAAACAAGGTACCTGGTAATATGGGTTTTAAGATTTTTTTTATGATTGTTTTTCCTTTGCAGAGTGTTTTAGATAATGTGAGGATAAAGGTGAGAGAGAACAGAACTCAGTGGACTTTTCTTAAACTTGCTTTAAATGCACATATTATTGTGCATTACTGCTTGATGTCACCTGCTTAACTTGGGGTGCTTCACTCATAAAGTCCAATCTGAATGGGATTCCACAGCTTCTCTAATTTTCATTTTTTTTATTAGAGACATACAAATAATTTAGCTTATAAGAAAATGCCATTACGCCTTCATCATAACAATGGATTGAGGGTGGTGTGATTCTCTCGAATAATTTTTACCCAGTGTTTATAGAACTTGTATAGTACTGATGCATTGCATTAACACTGATTGGATATAATGATGAACAAGACAAAGTGTGTTCTCTCTAGTCTTTTTGATATATTACCTGACACTTCTGACATGTACCAAGGTTGCCCAAGGGAGGACCTGTGCCAGTGCTCTCTGTCCAAGGTTTCGGTGTCCTTTGGTGGAGATGGTTGTTCAGAGCTCAGAGAACTCCGTCTAGGCCAAGTGATAGAAATGCACTTGGCCACTGTCCAAGAAGTGTACTCCAGGTGTTGACAGAGCAGTGAGCCTGTCTGTGCCTCACAGACCTTTTCTTCACACCCATTACTATAGTTTCTAATGAGATATTTATGTGGTTTTTAAACTAGTGTCTGTCTCCCCAAGTCCTAGAAGGCAGGGACTAGTTTCCTTTGTACTAATTATTCTACTTCCAGCAGTCAGTACAAAGTAGATGCTCAATAAATACTGAGTAAATAAGGAAATGAATGAACTTTCCTGGAGGTAATTTGGCAGTGTATAGACAATATACAACCATTAAAAATGATGCTGTGAAGGCATTTTTTAATAACAGAAAGTATTAAGAAACCACACTTAGTCTATTTTAAGCATATTTCCCCTCCCTCCATTGCCACGTCTTCAAAACTGGGATATGATCACATATTACAATTAAAATTGCTTGCATTTTCTTTTTCTTTCTTACTGATACATAAAATAGTGTCTTACAATTACTATCATCTTTGATTCAATTAAATATAGTATATGAAGAGAAATAGAAAGAGTAGGTGAAGTATGAGCTCAGTTTTGTAACAAAAAAGTACATGCAAAGAAAAAAAATAGTCAATAGAAGATATACAGTGCTTTCTTCTGGTTCATGAGGTTAGGATACATTTTCTTCTTTTCTCTCTTAACCTCCTTTTTTTCTTTTTCTTTTTCTTTATCCTCATTCTCTTCCTTCTTTTTTTGTTTTTAGTTTGTCTAGGTTTTCTAAATTTTGTATTGTTAATATGAATTATATTTTTGAGCAAAAAAAATTAGCTTAATTACAAAGTGTGATTATTACATTCATCTTTGTGTGCACAGAGGGAAGATCTCTGAGAACAGTGAGAATTCAGAGGAGTTGTGAGATTCTGCCTTTGTGTCATAGCCCCATTTTTAACCCCCAAATAGGTTTGTCCTTGATGCCCTTGGTTCTGTCTGTTTCCAGCTTTGTCTTTGTTACATAATTGCACCATTTTCTTTCACTAGGGAAGTAACTGGGCCACCTTCATAGACAAGACATGCCTCCTGGTAGTGAGTGATTTGGGTATAGCCCAGAGGGGAAGGCCATTGCCTCTACTCCCCAGAGAAGAGGAAGGTATGTTGGGTTTCCCTGGGGATACTGTAGAAAATGCTTAATTGTCCTCTAGGAGTTCTGTCCGTAACTGTAGGCGACTCTATACATACCATTTGTAGTTATCCTGCCTATGGATTATTTAATAACTTTGCCTTTTATTTGGTGCTAGTACGTATAGGAAGACTTTAAGCTACTGACAGGTCAAACTATTAACCTATTGTATCTTAGGTGGAACTTACATTCTTAAAACTATCTGCAGTCTGTATTTTATTATTTAGTATGAGAACATATGCAAGTTTTGCATTACATATTGCAACATGAGCATTCCTAGATTGATTTTTAATGAGCCATTTCATTCTTGCATTAGAGACAGTTCACAAAAATAAAAAGCATTATGGAAGAAAGAGAAGGGACAACTTTCCCTTACAGAAGAATTCCAGTTAATACATATATTAGGTTGGTGCAAAAGTAATTGTGGTTTTCCCCACAATGAGATACCACTTTATATCCACTAGAATGCTGAAAAATTTTAAAGCATGAGCGCCAGATGTTGATGAGAATATAGCACAATTGGAATTCTCATACATTCTCTGTGGGAGTAAAAACTTTGTAAATCACTTAGAAAAATTGTTTGGCAGTTTCTCATAGTTAAATGTGCACTTAGCAAGAAAAAAATCTATAAAAAATTTGTGCAAAAATGTTCACAGAAACTTTATTTTTAACAGACCAAATTGAAAACTTCTCAAAGTACATCAACAAAACAATGGTTAAAAATTTGTGATATATTCATTCATACAATGGAATATTACTCAACAATTAAAAGGAATAGACTACTAATACACACGAGAATGTGGATGAATCACCAAAACATTATACTGAATAAAGGAAGCTAGACACTAAAGAGTGCATCCTATGTGATTTCCTTCATATGCAGTTCTAGAACAGAAAAACAATCTGTTATTGCAGAAAAGAGGTAGGTGGTTTCCTGAAGCCAGGGTGGAGGTGTGACCTGCAGAGCAGTAAGCGTGTTGGCAGTGATGTGCCAAGGGCAGGCACCCTGGTTACAGGCACAACAAGGGTATGTTGTCTATAGAGATTTAAAACAAAAATAAAATGTACCCCCCCCAAAAAAAGTAATTGCGGTTTTTGCAATTGTTTTTAACCTTTTAAACCGCAGTTACTTTTGCACCAACCTAACAGAAGAAATGAGGAAAACAGAAATTCACCTTTAGAGTACCATAATAATAATTGCTGTAGGTAAGATCTGTTAATAGGTATTAAAATTAGTCAGCGAAAGTTGAGAACCAGGTATAAAACATCACATAAACCCAAATCAAAGAACAGTCTACAAATACCTGACCAGTAATTTTCAAAAGTGCCAAGATCCTGAAAGACAGTGAAAGATTGAGGAGCTGTCACAGATGGAGGAGAGTAATGAGACACAACAACTAAACATAACCAGGGCCCCTATATTGGGACCTGGAAAAGAAAAAAAAGACATTTTTGAGAAAAACCGGTGATATCCAAATAATGTCTGTAATTAACAGTGTTATACTAATGTTACTTTCTTAGTTTTGATAATTGTCCTATAGTTCTCAGATTATAGTACTAAGGGAAGTGAGGTTAATGGTGTACAGGTAATTTGTTGTAGTTTTTCATCTTTTCTTTAAGTCTAAAATAATTTCAAAGTACGAAGTTAAAAAATCCATTATGGATACACATTTTAAGAAAGGAAAAAACTGTATTAACATTGTAATATTCAATAAATAACGATAATAAAAGATGAATACAAGTCACATTTGACTTCTGCAATTACAAGAGGTGCTTAAAGTGGTTACCATCAGCATAATTTTAATACAGTTTTTTCCTTTCTTAAAATGTGTATACATTTTTTGGCATCCCCTGTATATGTGTGTGTGTGTGTGTGTGTGTGTGTGTGTGTGTGTGTGTGTGTGTGTATAGACACTTTGGTCAACGTTGCTCAGGCAGTACTTCACTGTAATCAGAAGTGTCTAGACGCTGATGATAACCCCTTTGAGCACCTCTTGTAATTGCAGAAATAAAATGTGACTTGTATTTATCTTTTGTTATCAGTATACGAGGTCTGCAATTAAGTTTGCAAACTCATCATAAAAAAGTGCTACATACCTCATTGCTGAATATCACTACAGTCACCTTCGAAGTACTCCCCTTGGGAAGCTGTGCATTGATGCCAGTGCCTAGTCCACCCTTCAAAGCAATTTGGGAACTTTTTTTCAGGAATGGCCATCAGAGCTGTCGTCCTATTACTCTTGATGTGCTGAATGTCATCAAAATGTCTTCCTTTCAATATTTGCTTTATCTTCAGGTAAAGCAAGAAGTCATTAGGGCCAGATCAGGTGAGTAGGGAGGGTGTTCCAATAAAATTATTTGTTTGCTGGCTAAAAACTCACTCACAGATAGTGCCCTGTGAGCTGGTGCATTGTCGTGATGCAAGAGCCATGAATTGTTGGTGAAAAGTTCAGATTGTCTAACTTTTTCATGCAGCCTTTTCAGCACTTCCAAATAGTAAACTTGGTTAACTTTTTGTCCAATTGGTACAAATTCATAATGCGTAATCCCTCTAATATCAAAAAAGTTTAGCAACATTGGTGCAACAAGTTTGCGAACTTGATTGTCAGACCTCGTATATTGAGTATTACAATTTTAATAGTTTTCCTTTCTTAAAATGTGTATACATTTTTTAACCGTGTGTGTGTATGTGTGTGTGTTAATATACAAGTCTGCTATTGTTTATATAGTCATGCTTGATCATCTGTATTAACAGATGGAAGAATAGCATATAAGTTAAAAATTACAGATATTGGTTTACATTGGACTTTGAAATACACTGTATGTAAGTTATTTTCCTTTCCTCAGATTTACCTTGTGATTAGCCTAGTAAAATATGAGGTGAGACAAAATAGCTGGATGCCTAGAAAAATTCATAAAACTGGTAAGCCATTTTATGGGAAACTGAAAGCTCTATTTCTAAAAGGTTAGCTTGATTTTAGTGGATTATATTTTTGCTAGGGGGAAGTGGAGATTCAGGGCAAATGAGGGGATGGATTTTGAATGTAGCAGTTTCCCCTGCATGGCCGCCATAGAGGGTGGCAGTTAGTTAGGATAAACAAATCTACATAAGATTCCCCAAGAACAGAATCATCTTTTTTAGTCTTAGTATCTCATAATTTTGCCTTAATAAGTGCTCAATAATGATTTCAAAGAAGTATTTGCTATAAGCTAACATATTACTACTTCTAGCTAAAACATTTAGATTTTATTTTTTTTACAGGGACCTCCTAAAAACACAATGGCTTCATAGAAAAGAGCAGACATTTCAAATACTGTTGTAAGTCAGTAAATAGGGTGTTTTTGTCGAAATTGCCAATTAAAAGACTCAACTCAGTAGTCTGCATCTATTCTTAAGCTGGTGTTTGCTCAGGAGAGCTCCCTAACCCCTGGACAGCAAAGTCAGTGACATGACTTTGTCTCAGTTACTGCAGTGTCTGCCTCTTCCCTATGCACAACCCCCACACTGGCCTCATCACACTACCTGCTGTTCCCAGGGCATGGCGTGTTTTTTTGTTTTGTTTTGTTTTGTTTTGTTTTTTATTAGTTTCAGGTGTACAAACAATATAATAGTTAGACATTTCACCCCCAACAAAGTGATAACCCCCTCCTCCAATCTATTGACCCTGTGACATCGTATATATATATATATATATATTACAATTACATTGACTCTATTCCCTATGCTACACTCCATATCCTGTGACTATATATGTATTAAATTATAGTTGACATACAGTATATTCAGCTTCAGGTGTACAGTGCAGTGGTCAGGCATCTACACCATCCATGAAGTAGTCTATCTAATAAGACATGTGCCCATCTGACACCCTACAAAGTCTTTACAACATTATTGATTGTGTTCCCCAAATTGTCTTTCATATCCCCGTGGCAATATTGTAATTATCAATTTATGCTGACTAATCCCTTTCCCTTTTCCCTCATCCCCACTCCTTTCCCTTCTATCAAATTTTCCTCTATATCTCTGAGACTATTTCTGTTTACTTTGCTCATTTATTCAGTTCTTTAGATTCCACATATAAGTGAGATCATATGGTATTTATCTTTCTCTGACTGACTTATTTCACTTAACATAATGTTCTCTAGGTCCATCCATATCATTGCAAATGGTAAGATTTCATTCTTCTTTATTGCCGAGTAATACTCTATTGTATAATTGTACCACAGTTTCTCAATCCAATTGTCTACCGATGGGCTTTTCAGTTTTTTTCCACAAATTTTGGCTATTTTAAGTAGCGTTGCAATAAACATAGGGGTGCATATATTTTTTCTAAATTGAGTCTTGGATTTCTCTGGATAGATACCTAAGATGGAATTGCTGGGTCATAAGATAGTTCCATTTCCAGTTTTTGAGATACCTCCATACTGATTTCCATAGTGGCTGCACCAATCTGCAATCCCACCACCAGTGCACCAGGGTTCCCTTGTCTCCGCAACCTCACCAGCACTTGTTGTTTGCTGATTTATTGATGATAGCCATTCTGACAGGAGCAAGGTGGTACCTTGTGGTTTTTATTTGCATTTCTCTAATGATTAGTGAGGTTGAGCCTTTTTTTCATACGTTTGTTGGCCACCTTTATGTCCTCTTTAGAGAAATGTCTCTTCATGTCCTCTGCCCATTTTTTAATTGGGTTGCTTGATTTTTTTGGTGTTGAACTAAATGAGTGTTTTATAAATTTTGCGTGTTAACCCCTTATCAGGTGTATCATTGACAAATATCTTCTCCCATTCAGTAGACTGCCTTTTTGTTTTGTTGATGGTTTCCTTTGCTGTGAAAAAACTTTTAAGTTTGATGTAATCTCATATGTTTATTTTTTCTTTTACTTCCCTTGCTCAAGGGGATATATCAGTAAAAATATTTCTCAGGGTAATGTCTGCACATTCACTCTGTATATTTTCTTCTAGGAGTTTTATAATTTCAGGTCTTACACTTAAGTATTTTTATTTCTTTTTTAAGGAGGGCGCAGCTCACAGTGGCCCATGTGGGGATGGAACCTGCAACGTTGGTGTTGTCAGCACCTCGCTCTAACCAACTGAGCTAACTGGCCACTCCATATTTAAGTCTTTAATCCATTTTGAATTTGTTTTTGTATGTGGCATAAGGAGGTGGTCCAGTTTCATTTTTTGCATGTTTCATTCCAGTTTTCCCAGCACCATTTATTAAATAGGCTGTGTTTACCCCAGTGTAAATTCTTGCTTTCATTGTCATAGATTAAATGACTATATATAATTGGATTTATTTCCGGGCTTTCTATTCTGTTCCATTGACCAATGTGTCTGTTTTTGTGTCAGTACCATACTATTCTGATTACTATAGCCTTGTAGTATGATTTGATGTCGGGCAGTGTGATACCTCCCACATTGTTCTTATTTCTCAAGATTGTTGTGGCTATTTGGGGTCTTTTATGGTTCCATATAAATTTTAGGATTATATTCTATTTCTGAGAAAAATGTCATTGGTAGTTTGATAGAAATTAAGTTGAATCTATATATTGCCTTAGGTAGTATTGACATTTTAACTACATTAATTCTTCCTATCCATGAACATGGTATGTGTTTCAATTTATTTGTATCTTCTTTGATTTGTTTCTTTAGTGTCTTATCATTTTTTGAGTACAGATCTTTTACTTTTTTGGTTAAATTTATTCCTAGGTATTTTATTGTTTTTGAAGCAATTGTGAATGGGATTGATTTCTCCTTCTGATAGTTTATTATTGGCGTATATAAATGCAACTGATTTCTGAATATTCATTTTGTATCCTGCTACTTTACTAAATTCATTTATCAGTTCTAATAGTTTTTTGGTGGAGTCTTTGGGGTTCTCTATATAGTGTCATGTCATGCGCATATAAAGACAATTTTACTTCCTCCTGTCCAATTTGGATGCCTTTTATTTCTTTTTCTTTTCTGATAGCTGTGGTTAGGACTTCTAGAACTACGTTGAATAAAAGTGGTGAAAGTGGGCAGCCTATATAGTGTGTTGTTTATGCTCAGCTTCTGCTGAGTTGTTTCCTGCTTTTCAAGCATATAGAGTTACTAATTCCTATTCTTCTTGACTTCCTGGAAGTGCTGCTTCCTTTTTGCACATGGTGATGATGGCATTTGTGACAGTAGGATGCAAACAACAGAAACCAGAAGGAGGGGCTTCTTTTGCCCTTCTATCTCACATCACTAGTTCCAAGTGAAACCCAGGACAATGCATTTGATTATGAAGGAGCTCCACTGCCCATAGGACCTATAAAGCAGGGAATTACCTAATCAAAATGTTTCAGTGCTGAGTAGGAAAATAGAATTGTAAATGTCCACTACTCACTGAAATGCAGCTGGTTGACTGTTCTTAAATTCTAGCTATTCGGTGTTTAAGCTGATTGTAGCCTCTTCCACAGTTAGTCTCTTTTCCATCTCCCAGCCCAGCGATGGCCATGGAGGACATTCACAGTGTTGTGAGCAGGTTCCTTCGTGCCCCCCACTCCTTGGACCCTGGATCTATGTCAGGACTGTCACCCATGTCTGGACAGTAGCTTTAAGGGCCAGCTCAGTGCTATCTTTATTGGGATCCTCACTTGGTTCCAGTGATTCACAGCTCTTGTGCTCCTGTTTGATTCTCCAACTGGGATGTGGAGGTTCATGCCATTGGACCTGGCCCAAGCCACCCCTCTTCCAGATCATTCTTCCTGCCTGAGGGGCCCTTACAACTGTGTCTTTCATCAATTCTCTAGATCTCGTCGCTTGTTTTCTCTGTCCTCAGCTTCATCTCTTATGGCTTCTGGATCTTTATGATTTCATTGCAGTCACTTGTTGCTATGGACAGCCCTCAGGTCAATGTGGTCAACTTTTTAAAAAAGTTATTTGTCTTTTTTCAGGTATAGGTGATATTCGATATTATTTTATATTAGTTTCAGGTGTATAGCATAGTAGCTAGACACTTACATAACTTATACAGTGATCCCCCTGATTAATCTAGTACCCACCTCGCATTATACACAGTTGTTGTAACATTGTTGACTATGTTCTCGATGCTTTACCTTACAAACCTGTGCCTATTTTGTAACTACCAATTTGGACTTCTTAATCCTTTCACCTTTTTCACTCAGCTCCCCACCCCTCTCCTCTCTGGCAACCATCAGTTTGTTCTCTGTATTTGTGAGTCTGTTTCTGTTTTGTTTGTTCATTTATTTTGTTCTTTAGATTCCACATATAAGTGAGATCATATGGTATTTGTCTTTCTCAGTCAGACTTATTTCACTTGGCATAATACACTGTAGGTCCATCTATGTTGCTGCAAATGATAAGATTTCATTCTTTTTTGGCCAAGTAATATTTCATTATATATATGTACCACATCTTCTTTATCCAATCGTCTATTGGCATGTAGGTTACGTCCTTATCTTGGCTATTATAAATAGTGCTGCAGTGAACATAGGGGTGCATATATTTTTTTGAATTAGTGTTTTGATTTCTTCGGGTAAATATCCAGAAGTGGAATTGCTGGGTCATAAGGTAGTTTTACTCTTAATTTTTTGAGGAACCTCCAAACTGTTTTCCATAGTGGCTGCACCAATTTGCAATCCTACCAACAGTGCACTAGGGTTCCCTATTCTCTGCATTCCAACTAACATTTATTGTTTGCTGATTTGTTGATGATGGCCATTCTGAAAGGTGTCAGATGATATCTCATTGTGGTTTTAATTTGCGTTTCTCTGATGATTGGTGATGTTGAGCATCTTTTCATATGTCTATTGACCATCTGTATCTCTTTTTTGCAGAAATGTTTATTGAGGTTCTCTGTCCAGTTTTTAATTGAATTGCTCATTTTTTGTTTTTTTTTTGGTGTTGAGTTGTATGAGTTCTTTATAAATTTTGGATATTAACCCCTTATGAGATGTATCATTAGCAAATATCTTCTCCCATAATAGACTGTCTCTTTTTTTGTTGTTGGTATTGGTTTTTTTTGCTGTGTTAAAACTTTTTAGTTTGATGTAGTCCCACTTGTTTATTTTTTCTTTTGTTTCCCTTGCCTGAGGAGATAGATCAGTAAAAATATTACTAAGCACAATGTCAGAGAGTTTACTGCCTATATTTCCTTCTAAGAGTTTTATGGTTTCAGGTCTTTAAGTCTTTAATCCATTTTGAGTTTATTCTTGTATATGGTGTAAGAAGGTGGTCCAGTTTGATTGTTTTGCATGTATCTTTTCAGTTTTCCCAACACCATTTATTGAATAGACTGTCTTTACCCCATTGTATATTCTTGTCTCCTTTGTTGTAGATTAGCTGACCATATAGAACATGGGTTTATTTCTGGGCTCTCTATTCTATTCCATTGGTCTATGTGTATGTTTTTAGGCCAGTATAATATGGCCATCTTTTGAATAACCGGTACTTTTGTACATTGCTCAGTGAGACACTTAAACTACTGTTGGTGTGCCAAGTTCAAAGTTTTGAATGGCAGCTAATGAACAAACATTTTGAGCTATGGCTTGTTGGTACTGCCTGGCAGACAGTAGTTTGGTTGCAAAAGTATTTTTTGTTCATGGGCTTTCAGCTCAACCCTGCCACCTTAGACTCTTTGTACAGTTAGGTCTCAAAATCAAAAAATAGAAATTTTATATAAATGAAAGAAAAGATTATTGAATTCAGTGATGGCTTGATTATATGACATAAGAAAACATTTTCATATACTTTTGTCACCAACAGTAAAAACTTGGCAGTAAATGCTTCAGTTGGAATGTATTTTATGAGCTTTATAAATTACCTTAAGGCTGTATTTATAGAATCATTAGGAGTTTAAGGCATCCCTTAAATTTTTCAGCTATACTTTGCTACATTTTATTGGGGGAAATTATATGTTATAATGTTTTTTGGGAATCCACATAAGTTTTGGGACAAGGCCTTCTGTATATAGACACATATAACACAGCTCTGTATGTTTTGTGATGTTTGATCTTTGCACCCTTTTACAACATTGTGTGATGCAAGTGATGGTCCATCCAAGTAGGAAGGTATTAACTTGGAAATCATTAAGCCAAAGTTTTGGATCATGGTTTAGCTCAAACTTAGTTATTATATTATATATCTGAGAGTCTTTGAAGTTCTTAACAGCAGTTATAAATTTCATTCTTAAAGTATCCCCATGAGGTAGATACTGTTATTGTATTTTATAGCCATGCAAACTGTGACCCAAAGAGATTAAGTAACTTGCCCAAGATCACACAATTGTCACACTAGGATTTGAACCCAGGAAATCTAATTCTAGTTCCACTATGTTATAGTTTCTCTCCTCTTTGGGTCTGGCATTTCTCATCTCTAAAATGAGGGAGTTGGATTACATGATTTCTAGGATTTCTTCCATCCCTAACATTCTGTGTTTTCAGCTTGGTAAACTAGAATGCACTCCTGTGCAAGTGTCCACACAAGCCCCATATATGCAGACCTCAGCTGGGTGGTTGGAAGTCCTGCATAAATTATGTGTCTGAGTACAGTGAATGAGGACAGAATCTCTGTACCATTCTGCATGTGCCTTCAGAGGAGAAACAACTGTTTCTCCCTTTTTAAACTGGCTACCACACTTTGTGATTCATAATGCAAAAAGTGACACCTGCAATATCGAGAACCTTTTTTAAAGGGGGAGCTTTCTTGGTATACAGCCTAGCAGAACACGTCTTTTTGACATCTTAAATTTTCCACAAAAGTAGGCAACCCGCACCTTAATTGAAGATAAACTTCAGGAAAGCATATTTGAGCTCTGACATTTATTCTGCTAGTGTCGCCAAGTGAAATGTCATTCAGGTTTCAGAGCCCAAGTGTGGAGCTCCCTTGCATGGCTTATAGAGCGTAGTGGCCCCTGGTCAGCCTGATCTCATTTTTTCCTGAGCTTTGCAGAGGGCAGTGGCTAACTATAGAATACTTGCTGTAGAATGGTTTGGACACCATAGAAAACGTTAGTTACATTCACTAGTGGTGGAAGACACCACAGTCCTGTATGTCCCAAGTGTACAAAGAGACTCAGTGCAGCATGGCAGAGACTTCAGTCAGCTGGATGTTGTCATCCGAGCAGCCACCCAGATGCAATGATGGGACGGGGGAGCTTTCCTGAGTATTCTTCCTCCACATTGTACAGAGAAAAGCATACCAGGGGGTCACTGAGCGAAATAATCATTGAACGTTAAAAGGAGCAGCGAATATCTTTCTGCATTTAGTACCACATACTAACTTTTTAATGTCTCTGTAGAGGGGACAGCTGTGCAGGATGAAATACTCAACTTACCTTTTCAGCCCTTGTGGTGAGGGTGTTTGTGGGCCCAGGTGTGAGGATACTTTTGTAGCTCTTGACACTTGTTTCCAGATCAGTTGTGTCCTGGGGAATAGGCATTGGACAGGCAGGGAAGGTATGTAGAATTTAAGAAGCCCGCTTGGGCTTTGCACCCCTCTTCTCTGGTCTGCAGGTGTTGCAGCTCTGTCACCACCATCACCACAGAAGCTTTCCCTCCCTGTCCTTCCATCTTCCACACACACATCACAGCTCTGTGTGGGCCAGGGGCGCAGTGCCCGGAATAGGGGAGAGCACGCATGTGAAGAACTGTTTCCTCACTCTTCCCCAGGTGACCATCTGCTCACCGAAGCTTTGTGAGCCTCAGCTTCCTCATCTAAGAGGAGGAAAAAAACCCTAATACAGTACCTGGCATATAGTAGTTATTGACTGAATGCCAAATGATTAAATAAATAACAATGGGGATAAAGAAAATAAAAGTTAAGGGTATCTGATGTTTGGAGACAGTAAGGTTGGGAAGGTGACATCTTTAAATTTGGTCAGTCTGAAGGGAAAGATGAACAGGGAAGATATAACCTGTACAAATCTATGGAGAAAGCAGAACAGGCTTTTGTGCCCAGGGGTGAGCACTTCCTGCTTGAGAAAGCCCGTGTCCATTCCACTCAATCCAAGCCGCCTTCCAACATGGAGTCACGAGGCATCTGTGAGTCTCTTCTAGGCCTTCTGTCACTGAGGACAGAGCTTTGTCCTTTGCAGAAGATGGCATGGCACCTCTCATCTCTTTCTCCCTGCGTTTTTGTAAATCTTCGGAGAGGCTGTCACCATCTGTCCCAGTATTTCCCTGAATACTGTTTACAGAATTAAAAGATACCTTGGGTACTATAGGGCAAGCAGAAATTCAGATATTCACATGAGCTGGGTCAGCTGTAAGTGAAACACATTTCGCAGAGCACGGTAAAGCAGGCCTGCTGGTGGGCGGTGCTGGTGATCTGGGCAGGAGAGACTCACACTGCACCTGCAGCCTCAGGTTGTGCGTAGGACACCTATGCTGGTGTCCTCCACACATGCTAATGACTTAAACATCTTTGATCTAGGGTCCAGGCAATAAGGTAACCAATTAGGTCCAACCATTGGCTGACCCTTTCTTTTGATGCTAGTATGATTAACAAATTACTTACTCTAAGTATTACTGAATTAATAGCAACTATTTGCCAGTGTGTATTTCCATAATTCTTTCAATTATTTTATTATTCTTTTATTTATCATTATTGAAAAATACCTCAGTGCACTGGTCCCATAGGGCACGCACCATGGATGGTGAGGGGAGAACCACAGGTAGAAAAAGGGCTTCGGCCCTTCAAGTTCCAAGATTCAAAGAAGTATTCTCTCTTTCTCTAGCCTAGTAAGGCCTTACTAATTGCCACTTGCAAATAAAGACAGACATTGCATACTGCTGCAAATATGTTTGTTTTTTAAAAACAACAATGTTAGCAAGCATAGTTGTTAGAAAAATCTATGCTTGCTGGTTTGTTTCTAGTAACATACCTATTTTTTTCCTCTTCTCCTATCTCCACAGCCATGCACCAAAAGAATATGTTGTTAGGTACAACTGCCTGGATGTAACAGTTTCAAATTTCCCTTTTAATTTGCTTGTGCAAGGCTGTGGGCTGTAACTGCTTGCAGCTCAACCTTGGTAATGTGATCTCCAGTAACCAGAAGTTAAAAGATGACACTAGGAAAGGAATGTGGCTCTGGAGTTATTAGCGGCAGCCTGGGGAGTTGAGTAGGCCCCATGGTTAATCCTAGCAGTTTCCATTGGCTAGCATAATTTAACCAATTGAGGATTGATAAGCAAATTCTTATAATACTATTGAGGTCCAAAAGCTTTTATTTTATCTCATTAATATTGGTATAGCAATAGTGAGTCACCACTTGTTTAGAACTCTGACAATTTTTGGCATTTAGGGAAAAAAGTTTCTGATTTTAAGGAGACTTAGGAAAAGCCCCATTTACTGCATTTCCCATTGAGCTGTGACTTTGGCTGCTTCCAAGAACTGAGAGGGATGAAACTGTTAGTACTTATACTCACTCTTTTGTCTCAATTTCTTATTGCTGACCCACTGTTTTCATTTGTCTATAGAAATCCTTGGTGACTGTTCCCAATGTGTGCACCTGAACAGCTCTAGATAGTCCTGTGCATGTGGTTCCCTCTCGTGTGCCCTTTGTCTCAGGAAATTTGTGATCATCAACATTTTATAATTTCTGTGTGTAACTTTCCCTCTGTAAAAAAGATGTATATTTAAATTAACTTCTAGTGTTTATTACCTCCTAATTTGGACATGTAGTGGATACTAGTTGTATGAATTACACAGCTTTAATAGCTTAAGTTAACTAAGATAAATGGGCCCTTCTGGTTCTATGTGAAGCCAGTGTATTGAAGTGTATACTCCTCTTTTTACGTCTTTCTCATTAGCTTGTCTGTCTGTGTGGATAGTGTGTAGTGAAAGCATAGACTTCAGGTACAAGTGAGAGAAACAAAACTGAACCCCAAACGGCACTTCTCTCTTCCCCTCCTCCCAGTGCTTTTGATTCAATTTAACTTGAACCAGTTATTCATCACCAACTATGCTAGAAGCTGGGCATGCAAAGATGCGATGGTTCTAGGCCCGAGTGGTCTCGCCAGCAGTGGACAAGATAGGCAAATAGATACATAATGACCACAATGTGATAGCGCTGGACTGGAGGGATGCACAGGTTGCCATGGGAACACAAAGGCAGCAGTATTTAATTGTGGATGGCAGTGGAGAGGATGGAAGGCTTCACAGACATGGCACTTTTTTTTTTATGCTGAAAGGTCAGGAGACGTTTGTAAGGTAAGGGGGAGGGGAGCAAATCATTCCTAGCAGGAGAAGCACTGTGCATCAAGGCACAGTAATGGGAAGCCATGGTGTGCTTGGGAACATCCTCGTGTTTTGGTGGGTAAGGCTTCTAGGGTGATGTATTGAAAGGAGTTGGGAAATGAGGTTGGAAAGATGGTCAGGACCACGTTAGGAGGAAGGGTCTTACATACCTATCTCACGTGGACTATATTCTGAAGGTGAAGAATTTAATGTAGAAGAGTGACATGATAGTTATGATATAGACGTAACAATTTACTTGATAGAATAAATGTTTCTTCATTCAGTTAATACTTTTTGAGAGCCTATTGCATGTCAAATATTGTTCTAGGTTTCAGGAAAGAAACAATACCATAAAAGTTCCTTGTGTTCAGGCAAACTTACATTTTAGTGATTAGAGACAGTAATCAAAACAAAAAGTTAATTATATGATTTATTGAAAAATGTTAACTGCTACAGAGAAAAGAAAGCGATGTTTGGACATGGGTGTGGATGGTTACATATTAAATAGGGTGATTTGCTATATGTGGCTCTAAAGAAAAATTACTTTGGTTTGTATTTTTTTATGAATTTGTTTTCAGTGTGTATTTTAAGACTCAGATTCTGTGCCACAGTTGTATCTATGTCAATTATTATTGCTGTTTTATAAATTTGTTTATAGAAATAATATTGAGAAAACCTCCTATAATGGTTGTAAAATAGAGTTAAAACTGAGTTCTGTGTCCATTTAGTGTATTTACTCTTTCCAGTACTGTATACAAATATGAAAAATTGGAGTTTAGAGATGAGAAAGCTAAAGAGTAACCTCAAAACCATGTTCAAGGGTGTAAGTGGTTATTTAAGTTAGACTAGTTACCTCTATCTCCATTAAGGACACAACAAGGTAAAATGGGATTAGCTTCAGCAGGAGTGAGTACAAATGTGAGTTTTCCATGCCAGAGTGGAGGGCCTAGGGCAGTGGAGGAATTGTTCTCATGTGCTCCCACATTTACGGCGTCATTGATACTACTGTGGTTATCAGTCTACCTGATCTGGGATCAGCTGCAGCAATGGTAAATGAGTCCTTGGGATAGGGCACTGATGGTGTTTGAGGCCCCTGTTGGAAGGAGGTGCAGAAGGGAAGCCAGGCAAAGTTTGAGAGTGATTCTAGCCTGTGATTTGGAGACAGCATTTCTCAAGGGTTGGTCTGTGGAGCAGAGTGATCAGCAGGAATTTGGGGGACAAATGACCAAGAGCATCACGATACCCATAACTCCTGGGTGCTGGGTCTCAGGTCACATCACACATGGAACAAGCTCCCAATTGGGGGTGTCCTTGAGGAAGAATTGAACAGAAAGATTAGTTGTTAATTTCAGAAGGTAAGAAGTGTTTCAAACAGTGTTCCATTGAGGAGGATGGGTTTTAAGCCCCTCCCTGGTCCTACTCATTAATCAATTTTTTTGAAGTCTCTTAAGTTTTCTAGAAATAACCTCTTCTTGGTTATTGGGGAAATAGGCAAAGGAATTCAGGAAATTTATTGGCCCGTGGTATTATAAAGAAATTCTTTATGAAAGGCCTGAAATGAGCCTTTCATAAAGAAAGCCTCTTTTTTTTTAGGACCAAAAATAAAAGATTGTCCTCGTGGAATGTAAGATTCTAACCTGTTCTATATTGTCAGAAATAGGTCATTTTCCCCAATAAAGCAGTAACCATGGATGGAAGTGGAGTACAGAGCTAGAGGCTTCTACATCTCTCCTGCCCAAGGTAGGATTGGTTCTAGATCAGTGGGAGCCTCCTTCTGACAAACAAGAAGGCCCCTATATTGCCTCCCTCTAAAGTATGGAGTTGGGAGATATACGTGGCAATGGCTTTCCATCCACATTGATCCCTGGCCTTGAATTTGATTAGTGGTAGAAACCAAAGGCTATAATTTTAAGTATCTGAAGCTCTCCCTCTAGAGATGAAGAGATAGATCTGTCTACCAACATCCCTGAGCTTCTCTAAGGCTGTGTGTGTTGTGAGGGAGCTCTGGGACTTGGCTGGATAGGGCACTATGTTTGAGGGTGTGAATGGTGAAGTCATAAGCTTATTATAGATGACAGTAGGGTTGAATAGGTCTTAAAGTGGGAAGTTTATTTGAGGGAACAAAGAATGGCTTCTAAGGAACTAAGGGGGAAATAAATAACAAAAGGTAGCAATCTGTCCTTGTTTGGGGCAAGGGGCATTCTCCTTGCAGTAGAGCATCTTACTGTCCAGTAAAAAATGTATAAAGATACATCAAAATTCTAGTGTGTATTGGCTAAAGAAGACAGGGGGCACAGGAGTTTATGTAGCCAGCTCCTTGTGACACTTTGAGTTCGGTGAGTTTTGATTTTTGTGGAGGTCTAAGAAGGTAGACATTTTCAAGAAGGTACATGTCATAAAGGGTGTGCCATAGTTGGAGGACCCCAAGCAAATATCCATGGGAGGCTCAAGGCAAGAAAATGAGGCAGTTTCTCCCCAGATAGGAAAATAAAACAAAGCAAAAAACTAGCTGTGATCAACTTGAGGACAAGACAGGGTCAACACCACCATGAATCAGTAAATACCTTCCTTACTCCCTGGCTCCCAAGCTTGTTTGCAGATATTAAAAAATAGGACAGGTGGAAAACTCAGTGTCCAAACCCAATTCTCAGGGTGCTGGAAGCTGTGAGGGAAGAAGCTGGCTGTTCCCTGAATAAACAGTCCAACGCTTTAGCCAGACAGTGGGATTTCTCTCCAAAATACATGGAGGCTACACTGAGAGACATCACTGGGATTTAGGAATTAGGCCAGATGACTGGGAAGGGACAGATGGAGAAGCCTAAATATTTATGACATTGAATACGAGAGACAGAGTGATTCCATACATGAAGACCACAGGTAATTTTAAAAAATACTATTTTGGATAATAATTTTAAGTAATTCTTTGTTATAAAAAGTCTTATGTAATTTGCCAATAATGTACTTGAGTTCTATTTTTTTTGTCTCCTTTACACCTAGTGAGGATGTTTGCTCAGTTAGAGAAAATTTTCTTCACTCAGGGGATAGCAGTAGTTAATTGTGGTTCCTATAATAACCTTTTAACAAGGTTTTACTTCTGTTCATTGATTTATTTAACAAATATTTAATGAATGCTGTGTCAAATGCAGTCTAGTAAGATGAGGCCTGAGTGACTACACTGGAGTTAACAACATGGGGGTCATTGGTGACTCAGATAAGCAGTCTGGTGCAATGATGGGGGCCAAAGCCTGACTGGAATTTGTTTAGGGTAGAATTACAAGTTAAAGGCATTAAGCTGGAGGAGTGGAGAACTGGAGAATGGAGCCAAGGGCATATTTATTTTAAAGACAGCACATTTCTATAGCTGACATGAAAGATCCCATAGAAGTGGTGATGATAATCAGTATGCATTAAAACATCCAGAATTCAGAAATTTGAAAAATCACCTGTCTTTTGGATAATCATTAGAATAACCAAGAGCAGGCATCAGAAGTATAATACCAAAGTGCTAAAGGAGGATTTTATTCATTAAAATTTCTTCAAATTTTATAGACTCATGGATTGTAAGAAGTAAAATTGTTTAAATGTAAGACATTCATTGACTTTCAAAACTTTTAGCTGGAGGATACCTTTTTCCAGTGAAATCTCAGAGGAAATCTAATCTGTATGCAGATCTTAGCAGACCTGTCAGGATTCTTTTACTGATGTCACTCCCACTCCCATCTCCTGCTGAAGACCCTGAAACTTCAAGGGGAACACCTATCTTGTTCATAGGAAAGATTCTAAACTGGTATAATCCAGGCATGTCATTTACCAGTAGGGAATCTAGGGGTTAAGATTCTTGCCTGAAGATAAACACAATATTTAAGAGCTGGAAGAGAAGCCATTTTCCTGAGTCTCAGGACAATGGAGTGTCTACTTCTCTCCTTGGTGCCTGTGGCCATGCTCTTAGCCCAGAGAAGTGCAGGACTGTTGAATGAATTAATGAATTAGTGAATGATTGAATAGCTTGGAGGAAAAGAGCCCTGAGGCCCAGAGGTTGCAATATGTCAGGACAAATGCTATCCTTTTGATTTCTGGTCAAGATGGCAGAGTAAGTATATGCTGTGCTTGTCTCCTCCCATGACCACATCAAAATTACAACTAAATGACAGAACAACCATCAGTGAGAACCACCTGAAGACTAACTGAACAGAATTCCTATTACTAAGGATAGAAAGAAGAAGCCACATCAAGACTGATAAGAGGAGCTGAGACACAGAATAGGCAGGTCCCATGCCCATGGTGTGGAGGTTAACAAACAGGATAGATATCTCAGTGGCAGAAATACTCCCTGAGGAGCAAGGGGTCTCAGCCCCACACTGGGCTCCTCTGCTGGCAAGAGAACTGCCCATAACATCTGGCTGTCAAAACCAGTAGGGATTGCAGCTCAATGAGGTGGAGGGTTGCTGGAGACCCAGGCATTCCTCTTAAAGGCCTACTCAGAGATTCACAAAGCTCCAGGGACATTGGATAGGATCTGAATTGACTAGCTTCAGGGCAAGGGCTGGAGGGGCTGGAGTCAGGACAGCTCTCTCCAGAGAAGAAAGTGTTCACAGGTGCCATTATTCTTTTCTCAAGCCTTTATGCCACCCAGCCAGCAGGCATGGGCAGGCACCAAATCTGAGCTCTCCATTAACTTGGCTAACATCTTTTGCCCTTTCCTGGTGATTTCCCAAGACCCTGCCCTCCCAACTCACACATCCAACTTGAATCTCTTCCAGCAGCTACTCCACACCCGGGGCCTTCCTTAGCTCCTATGACAGGCTTTCCTAAAATTTCTCAAAGGTCCACAAATGCCAAACAAGCAGCGCCTGGCCTTGGAGTGCTCCATACTTCTTGCTAAGCAGCCCCAAGCTAGGAATTAGTTGCAGCTGACCCTGGAGTGCAGCCTAGCCTCTCTCAGGTCTTGCAAGCCTAGCACAGGTGGCAACCAATCACAGATCGCTTCGTGGCTCCTATCAGGTGGCCCAGGAATGGGCACAGATGGCAGCTGACCTCCCAAGAGGCCCCAGAAATAACGCACTCAGTCGCCAGCTTCAGACCATACCAGAGCACCACCCAACCAGCTCCACAAAGGATGCACCCAAAGAGCAGACACGGCAGGCACCAGAGCCCCACTAAAGTGAATCCTGCTCTGTGGGGTCAGCTCCTGTACAAAAGCTCATTTATTGTAGTCATAGCGAGTCCTCACAGCAAGTCAGATTGAGGGTCCATCCCACCCACTTATGTTCTAACAGCAGTCAAGGCTCAACTACAAGAGGGCACACACAACCCACACAGGGGACACCCCTGGAGCACCTGGCTTAGGTGACCAGGGAGACTGCATCACTGGGTCCTATAGACACCTACTACATGAGGCCGTTCTGCCAAGACAGGAAGACAAGCAGATCTACCTAATACAAAGAAACAAATACAGGGAGTCAGCCAAAATTAGGAGACAAACATGTTTCCATGAAAGAACAGGATGAAACTCCAGAAAAAGAATTAAATGAAATGGAGACAAGCAATCTACCAGATGCTGAGTCCAAATCACTGGTTGTAATGATGCTCCATTTACTTAGGGGAAGAATAGATGAACTCAGTGAGAACAACAAAGAGATAGGAAATAAAAGTGGAGATAGAAAACATAAAAAAGTGGAGATAGAAAACATAAAAGAGAATCAGTCAGAAATTAAGACTATAATAACTGAAATGAAGAATACATTAGAGGGAATCAACAGTAGATTAGATGAAGCAGAGGATTGAATTAGCAATTTGTAAGACAAGGTAGTGAAAAATAACCAATTGGAACAGCAAAAACAAAAAAGAATTTAAAAAAATGAGGATAGGTTAAGGTACCTCTGAGACAACACTAAACATAACAACATTCACATCATAAGAGTACTAGAAGGCGAAGAGAGAGAGAACAAAGGATTAAAAACCTATTGAAAAAATGATAGAAAACTTCTCTAATCTGATGAAGTAAATACACATACAAGTCCAGGAAGCAGAGAGTCTCAAACAAGATGAACCCAAAGAGGCCCACACCAAGGCATATCATAATTAAAATGACAAAGGCTAAAGACAAAGAGAGAATCTTTAAAGTAACAAGAGAAAAGCAGTTAGTTATCTACAAGGGAGCTCCCATAAAACTGTCAGTTGATTTCTTAACAGGGACTATGCATGCCAGAGGGAGTGGCATGAAATATTCAAAGTGATGAAAAGCAAGGAGCTACAACAAAGATTACTTTACCCAGCAAAGTTATCATTTAGAATCAAAGGAGAGATAGTTTCCCAGACAAGAAGAAGCTAAAGGTGTTCATCACTACCAAACCAGTATTGTTATTATTATTATGATGATTATTATTATTTTATTTTTGTTATACAGGAAATGTTAAAGGGACTTCTTTAGAAAAAAAGAAAAGATCAAAAACATGAAGAAGAAAATACAAAAAAGGGAAATAATTCTCACTGAAAAAGGCAAACACATAATAAAAGCAGTGGATCAACCAACTATAAAGCTAGTACAAAGGTTAAAAGGCAAAAGTAGGAAGATCATGTTTAATTACGATAATAAATTAAAGGATATATGCAAACACACACAAAAGAAGTAAAAACTAATGACAAAAGCATAGATGTGGAGGGGGTGAATAAAAATTGCAGTGATTCTAAAATATGTTTGAACTTAAGTGACCATCAACTGAAAATAGACTGCTATAAACATAACTTGGTATACTGGAAGCACATGGTAACCACAGATCCCAAATCTACAGGATATACACAAGAAATAAAGAGAAAGGAATCCAAACAACAGTATAGACAGTACTCAACATGCAAGAAAAGAAAGCAAGAGAATAAGAAAGGAACAGAGAAGAACTACAAAAATAATCAGAAAACAATTAATAAAATGGCAATAACTATATACCTATTAATAATGACTATAAATGTAAATGGACTAAATGCTCCAATCAAAGTGGCTGAATGGACAAAATACAAGACTTATACATATGCTTCCTTCAGATTGAAGGAAACACACAGACTGAAAGTAAAGGGATGGAAAAAGATATTTGATGCAAATGGAAATGGAAAAAAAGGTAGAGTAGCAATACTTATATTAGACAAAATAGATTTTAAAACAAGTGCTATAACAAGAGACAAAGAAGGAGGTTTCTTAATGATAAAGGGATGAAACCAACAAAAGGACAAACTCTTGTAAACTCCTATGCACTCAATGAAGGAGCACCTAAATATATGAGGCGTGACAATTAAGTTCATGAACGTGTTGCAATGATGTTGCTAACCTTTTTTGATATCTGAGGGGTTATTCATTAGGAATTTGTACCAACTGGACAAACAGTTAACCAAGTTTACTATTTGGAAGTGCTGAAAAGGCTGTGTGAAAAACCTGAACTTTTTGCCAACAATTCATGGCTCTTGCATCACGTCAATGCACCAGCTCCCACGGCACTGTCTGTGAGGGAGTTTTTAGCCAGCAAACAAATAACTGTATTGGAACACCCTCCCTACTCACATGTTCTGGCCCCCAATGACTTTTTACTCAAAGATAAAGGAAATACGGAAAGGAAGACATTTTGATGACATTCAGGACATCGAGGGTAATATGACGACAGCTCTGATGGCCATTTCAGGAAGAGTTCCAAAATTGCTTTGGAGGGTGGATTAGGCACTGGCATTGGTGCATAGCTTCCCAAGTGGAATACTTCAAAGGTGACCATAGTGATATTCAGCAATTAGATATGTAGCACTTTTTCTAGAATTAGTTCATGAACTTAATTTTCTTACCTCGTATAAAGCAAATGTTGACAGACATAAAGGGAGAGTTCAGAAGTAATACAGTTGTAGTAGAGAACTTTAACACTCCATTGACATCAATAGACAGGTCATCCTGACAGAACAGAAAATCAATAAGGAAACAGTGGCCTTAAATGACATTAGATAAGATAGACTGAATTGATTCTTTTAGGACATTGCACCTAAAATCATAGAATATACATTTTTCTCAAGTGCACAGGGAACATTTTCCAGGATAGACCACATCTTAGGCTACAAAGCAAGTCTCAATAAATTTAAGGAAATTGAAATCAGATCAAGCATCTTCTCTGTTCACAATGGTATAAAACTAGAAATCAATTCCAAGAAGAAAACTGAAAAACACATAAACATGTGGAGACTAAATAACATGCTACTAAACAATTAATGAGTTAATGAAATCAAGGAAGAAATCAAAAGATACTTTGAGACAAATGAAAATGAAACCACAAAGACCCAAAATCTATGGGATATAGCTAAAGCAGTTTTAAGAGGGAAATTTGTAGAAATTCAGGCACCTAAAGAAACCACATAAATTTCAAACAATCTAACCTAATCTATACCTGAAGGAACTGGAAAAAAGAACAAAGCCCAAAGTGAATAGAAGGAAGGAAATAAAGATCAGAGTGGAAATAAGCATAATAAAGTCTAAAAAATAAGGGAAAAGATCAATGAAACTAAGAGCTGGTTCTTTGAAAAGATAAAATTGATAAATCTTTAATCAGACTCACCAAGGAGAAAAAAGGGAGTAGGCCTAAATAAATAAAATCATAAATGAAAGAGGAGGAATGACAGCTGATACCACAGGAGTACAAAGGATTATAAGGAAATACTACAAACAATTATATGCCAACAAATTGGACAGTGTGGAAGAAATGGATAAATTCCTAGAAACATTAACCTTCTAAGGCTGAATCAAGAAGAAACAGAAAATCTGAACAGACTGATTAAAACTAACGAAATCAAATCAGTAATCAACAAGCTCTCAGCAAACAAAAATCCTGGATCAGATGGCTTCACAGGTAAATTTTACCAAACATTCAAAAGAGAATTAACATCTATTCTTCTCAAACTATTCCAAAAAAATTCAAGAGAGGGAAGTTTCCTAAACTCATTTTATGAGGCCCTCATTATTCTCATAAGAAAACCAAAGACACTACAAAAACAGAAAATGACAGGCCAATATCCCTGCTGAACATAGATGCAAAAATCTTCAACAAATATTAACTACAAATATTAGCTAATATTGAATACAGCAATTCATTAAAAAGATCATATACCGTAATCAAGTTGGATTTATTACTGGGATGTAAGCCTGGTTCAGTATACATGAATCAATTAAAGTGATACAACACATAAATAAAATAAAGGATAAAAATCATATGATCATAGCAATAGAAGCAGAAAAAGCATTTGACAATATTGAACATCCATTTATGGTAAAAACTCTCAGCAAAGTGGGGATAGAAGGAGCTTACTTCAATCTAATAAAGGCCGTATATGACCAACAGCTAACATCATACCCACTGGTGAAAATCTGAAAGCTTTTTCTTGAAGATCAGGAACGTGACAATGCCCACTTTCACTACTTTTATTAAACATAGTATTGGAAGTCCTAGTCACAGCAGTCAGACAAAAAAAAAGAAAAAAGAGAAAAGAAAGAAAGAAAAGGTATCTAAATTGGAAAGGAAGAAGTAAAACTGTCGTTATTTGCAGATGACATGATACTATATAGAGAGAACCCTAAATATTCCACACACACAAAGTATTAGAATTAATAATTCAGTGAAGTAGCAGGACACAAAATTAATACTAAAAAATTTGTTGCATTTTTATACACCAATAGCAGACTATCAGAAAATGAAATTAAGAGAACCATTCCATTTACAATTGCATCAAAAATGATAAAATACCTAGGAATAAATTTAATCAAGGAGCGAAAGGACCTTTACTCAGAAACCTACAAGACACTGAAGAAACAAATTGAAGAAGATATAAATAAATGGAAGGATATACCATGCTCATGGATAGGAAAAATTAATGTTGTCAAACTGTTCATACTACCCAAAGGAATCTAGATTTACTGCAATTCCTATTAAAACGCAAATGACATTTTTCACAGAACTAGAACAAATAATCCTAAAATTTATATGGAATCACAAAAGACCCTGAATAGCAACAACAATCTTGAGAAAGAAGAACAAAGTTGGAGGTATCTTGCTACCTGATATCAAACTATACTACAAGGCCATTGTAATCAAAACAGCATGGTACATGGCATAAAAACAGACACATAGATCAATGGAACAGAATAGAGAACCCCAAAATAAACCCACACTTATATGGTCAATTAATCTATGACAAAGGAGGCATGAATATACAATGGTGTAAAGACAGTCTTTTCAATAAAAGGTGTTAGGAAAACTGAACAGATATATACAAAAGAATGAACTTGATCACTTTCTTACACCATAAACAAGAACATACTCAAAATGGGTTAAAGACTTCAATGTAAGACCTGAGACTATAAGACTCCTAGAAGAAAACTTAGGCAATAATCTCTTCGACATCACTCTTAGTAACATTTTCTTTTCTTTTTTTCTTTTTTTTTTTTTTTTGATATGTCTCCCTGGACAAGGGAAACAAAAGAAAAGATAAACATGGGCCTACATTAAACTACATCAAAGAGTTTTTGCACAATGAAGTAAACCATCAACAAAATGAAATGACAACCTACTGAGTAGGAAAAGATATTTGCTAGTGATACATCTGATAAGGGGTAACTTTCAAAATATATAAGGAACTTATACAACTTTTTGTTATTGTCTATTATTTCTGTGTGGTGGTATTCTATGATGTTTCCCTCTGTTTCTTTTTTTATTACAGTATGTATTTCAGTTCTGGATTTTTTTTGAGTGGTTACCCTTAAGTTTATGTAAAAAAAAAGTTTGATATTTAGAGTATTCCATTTTCTTCAGCACGCTTACTTTCTCCATTCCCAGATTTCGGTTCAGGCCTTTACTCTCCCCCTTTTTATGTTTCGGTTGCCACAAATTGTCCCTCTTAATGGTGGTCGAATAGCCTCCTTTAGTATTTCTTGTAGTGCAGGTCGTGTATTAGAAAACTCCCTCAGCTTCTGTATGTCTGGAAAGGTCTTTATTCCTCCTTCATATCTAAAGGAGATCTTTGCTGGATATATTATTCTTGGCTCATGATTTCTCTCTTTCAATAGTTTGAATATTTGGTTCCACTCCCTCCTGGCTTGTAGAGTTTCTGCTGAAAAATCTGATCATAATCTAATGGGCTTTCCTTTGTAGGTTACCGTCTTCTTTTCCCTGGCTGCCTTGAGGATTCTTTCTTTGGTGTTAATTTTAGACAGGTTCAATACAATGTGCCTTGGAGAAGGCCTGTTGGGATTGAGGTAATTAGGTGTTCTATTTGCTTCTTGGATTCGAGGATCCAGTTTTGTCCACAAATTTGGGAAGTTCTCATTAACAATTTCTTTGAATATATTCTCTGTTCCCTTCTCTCTTTCTTCTCCTTCTGGTATGCCCATTATTCTTATAATGCTCTTTCTGATGGAGTCAGAAAGTTCTTGTAGAGTTCTTTCATTTCTTTTAAATCTCAAGTCTCTTTCTTCTTCCATCTGTGTAATTTCCATGTTTCTATCTTCGATGTCACTGATTCTTTCCTCCATCTGGTCAACTCTACTACCTAAGATGGCTATTTCATTCTTAATTTCTTCTATTGAGTTCTTAATCTCCAGAAATTGTATTTGGTTCTTCTTTAAAATTCAATCTCTTGTGTAAAATGCTCATGGCGTTCTTTGATTGCGTTTCTGAGTTCATTAAATTGCCTTTCTGTGTTTTTTTTTGCATCTCGTTCACTTTTTTCAGAACTGTAATCTTGAATTCTCTATCATTTAAGTCACATATTTCCATATCTTTAAGTTCCTTTTCTGGAGACTTTTCACTTTCTTTTTGAGCTGTCTTGTTGCCTTGGATATTCATGGCAATTACTGATTTATTATTTCTCTTCCTAGACATCTACAGGAGTGGCTTCTGCAACAGGTTGATAGGATGAAGTCTTTCTTTTGTTTTCCAATACTTGTTGGTAGAATGTTTTATTTTCTCTCCGACTGCAGCCTTGTTTTTTTCTCTCTGACACAGTAATGCTATGTTTTCTCTGCACTATTCCAGCTTCTCACACAATGGGGGGATTCCCTGGTAGACGGGCCTCTCCTCTGTTAACAGTTCACCTGGGTCATAGGGCGCCACGTCCCTGGAGGTGAATTCAGTAGTGGGCCTCTTCGTCTTGCCTGTCTGCTGTGCACGGAGTCCTTTGTGGAGTATTGTTGTCCGATTAGTTGTAAACTTCAGGGGAGCTTTACAGAGGCTCACCTCACACCGCCATTTTGATGACGTCTCTCGAACTCATACAACTTAACATAAAAAAAAAAAAAACCAAAACCAATGTGATTAAAATATGGATAGAGGAGCTGAACAGATATTTTTTCCAAAGAAGATATGCATGTGGCCAATAGACGTATGAAAAGATGCTGAACATCACTAATCATCAGGGACAGTCAAATGAAAACTACAGTCATTTATCACTTCACAGTGTCACAATGGGTGTAATTAATAAATCAACAAACAGCAAGTGTTGGCGAGGATGTTGGGAAAAGGGAACCCTTGCACACTGCCAGAGAGATTGTAAATTGGTGCAACCACTATGGAAAACAATTTGGAGGTTGGTCAAAAAATTAAAAATAGAAATGCCGTATGACCCAGCAATGCCACTTCTGGATGTTTATCGATAACCAGAACTCTAATTTGAAAGCTATATAGACGCCTATGTTCATTGCATTACTTACAGGGCTAGAACACATACTCCTAAACTTTATATGGAACCATAAAAGACCCTTAATAGCTGAAGCAATCTTGAGAAAGAAGAACGAATTGGAGGTTTCACATTACCTGATATCAAACTATACTGGAAGGCTATAGTAATCAAAAAAGCATGGCACTGGCTTGAAAACAGAAACATAGATCAGTGGAACAGAATAGAGAGCCCCAAAATAAACCCACTCCAAGATATGGAAGCAACCTAAGTATCCATGATAGATGAATGGGTAAAGAAGATGTACATCAGACAATTAAGTTTGTGAACTCATCCTAGAAAAAGTGCTGCATACCTCATTGCTGAATGTCACTACAATCACCTTTGAAGTACTCCCCTTGGGAAGCTATGAATCGAAGCCAGTGTCTAGTCCACCCTTCAAAGCAATTTGGGAACTCTTTTTCTGGAATGGCCATCAGAGCTGTCATCGTATTACCCTTGATGTCCTGAATGTCATCCAAATGTCTTCCCTTTCAGTATTTCCTGTATGTTCGGGTAAAGAAAGAAGTCGTTGGGGGCCAGATCAGGTGAGTAGGGAAGGTGTTCCAATACAGTTATTTGTTTACTGGCTAAAACTCCCTTACTGACAGTGCCGTGTGAGCTGGTGCATTGTCGTGATGCAAGAGCCATGAATTGTTAGTGAAAAGTTGTGGTCGTCTAACTTTTTCATGCAGCCTTTTCAGCACTTCCAAATAGTAAACTTGTTTAACTGTTTCTCCAATTGGTACAAATGCCTAATGAATAATCCTGATATATATATAAAGCTAGCAACATCATTGCAACAAGTTCATGAACTTAATTGCCAACCCTTGTATACAATGGAATATTATTCGGACATAAAATGGAATGAAATCTTCCATTTGGACCTAGAGGGTGTGTATGTTAAGTGAAATAATTCAGAGAAAGACAAATACCATATGATTTCACTTACATGTGGAATCTAAAAATCAAAATAAACAAAATAGAAATAAACTCATAAAAAGAAGTAATTGATGGTTACTCGATGGGAGAAGGTTGGAGGATCAGTGAAAAATATGAAGGGAGTAATATGTACAAGTTGCCATTTATAAACAGTCATGGGAATGTAAAGTATAACGGAATATAGTCAATCATGTTGTAATACAATGTATGGTGTCAGATGCATACTAGACTTATTGGGGTGATCACTTTGTAAGTTATATAAATGTCTAATCACTGTGTTGTACACCTAAAACTAATATAATATTATATGTTAACTGTAATTCAAAAATAAAAAAATTTACAAAAGAAAAAAGTAAAAAGAAACCACGGATATGTGCAGACATTTGATAACTATGTCAATTAGGGTTCTCTGAAGAAACAGAACCAATGGGATCTACCCATCCACAAACACAAACACATCATATATACCTATCTATCCATATATCTGTCTATATATATCTAGATATCTTCTATACCTATCTATCAATATGGAGAGAGATATATTTCTATCTATCATCTATCTATCTATCTATCTATCTATCTATCTATCTATCTATCTATCTATCATCTATCTATCTATCATCTATGTGTCTCATCAGTTGAATACTCTACCTATCTACATTTATTTATTTTTATTTTTTAAAAATTTATTGGGGTGACAATTGTTAATGAAATTACATAATTTCAGGTGTACAATTCTGTATTACATCATCTATAAATCCCATTGTGTGTTCACCATCCAGAGTCAGTTCTCCTTCCATTTACATTTATTTTAAGGAATTGGTTCACATGCTTGTGGAGGCTCCCAAGTTTGTATATTATCGAATAAGTTGGCAAGCTAGAAACTCAGGCAGGATTTCTATGTTGCAGTCTTAGGTAGAATTCCTTCTTCTTCAGGAAACAAAGTTTTACTCTTAGGATCTTCAACTGATTAGATGAAGATTAGATCAACCACATTATCAATGCTTTGCATACAGTCAACTTGTTGTAAATGTTAATCACTTGTAAAAAATATTTTTACAACACCTAGACTAGTTTTTTACGAAAAAAAAACTATAGCCTGGCCACCATAGCCTAGCTAAGTTGCCATATAAAATTAAACATTATAGTAACAAATAAAATACACTTTATAAATGAAAAATTAAATTTTTTAAAATTTAAGAATTGATGAAGAATTTAGCAGTAGAGTAGTAAATGGTAAATGAAGGTAAAGGGGATCAAATATATGGTGATGGAAGGAGAACTGACTCTGGGGGGTGAACACACTATGTGACATTCAGATGATGTATTACAGAATTGTACACCTGAAATCTATGTAACTTTACTAACAATTGTCACCCTAATAAACTTTAATTAAAAAAAAAACACATTAGGATTGTGACGGATTTAGAATTGTACAAACATTTGGTTTTCACAGAGATTGTTCCCCCTTAGAAGAGGCTTTATATTTTTCCTGATATAAAATCATACATAAAATTCACAAGAAGCTTACAAATTACTAGTGACCCCAGCACCCAGACATAGTCACTGTTTATGTTTTATCAACTTCCTTTCAAACTATTTCCCATGTGCATTGCATATATTGATATACCTTTTTTGTCTTCAAAGTGCTTTAAGGTGTTTTCTTCTTATCTGCTTATTTTCAGTACTGTTCTAAGGAGATAATAATACCTCCTCACATTTTATATACAGAAAGTCAGAAAAAGTTCATTCATTCGTTGGTTTTAAACATAGAAAAGAAAGAGTGCTATTTGCCAATTCAAGTCCTAAAGGATTTTCACTGACTTTTCAAATACCTGGTGATGTTTTGATGAAAGTTGGGTAGTTTTTTAAAGCTGCTCTAAAGGGTAAATTTATCACCACAAGTCTAAAGTCTGAAAGTACCTGGGACTTCTAACAGCACATTTTTCACTTACGGTTTTCAGAAAGTTTCAGACACATTAAAATCTTTTCAGCACCATAATGAGAGCAATAATCCATATCATATAATGGATTGAGTTTTTGTTACTATATTTAATGGGATGCTCTTCTACCGTGTTTTTCCAAAAATAATTACCTTGTCTTGTACACCTAAAACTAATAAATTAAAAAAAAAAAAAGACCTAGTCGGAGAATCAGCTCTAATGCATCTTTTGGAGCAAAAATTAATATAAGACCCGGTCTTATTTTACTATAACATAAGACTGGGTTTTATTTAATATAAGACTGGGTCCTATATTAATTTTTGTTCTGAAAGACTCATTGGAGCTGATTGTCCATCTAGGTCTTATACTTGGGGAAACACAACAGTATGTTAATCTTATTATATGGGAAAATATCCTTTTATCATGTCAGATTCTTCGTTCTGAAGGACAACTACGGTGTCAGTAGCTCCACATAAGATAAGACTTTGATTACATACTTGTGGGTAAGTTAATTCATTGCACAGAATATAAACCTTCAAATTAAATACCCCTTTGTTCCAAATTTACATAAGACCAGGAAAGTCAGCCGCTTTGTGTGAGGTGAGAGCTTCATTAGTGATCCAGTCTTTAACTCTTGGCATGCCGTGCAGATTGCCATGTGATGTTGGATGGAGCACACACAACTTGTGTAGTTTGTTCCTCAGATTTCCAAGGAGATAAAACATTGACATTATGTGAGATATTAAGTCTTTTACAGGTTACTCAAAATATATTTCTTGCATTGAAAATTTTGTAGGATAATGTGCATATATCATCCTATGTCAGTCACATGTTGTCAAAAGCTGACAGTTGAGATGAATAGCCCTAAGGATTAATTTTTCACTTCTGAAGATTCTCAAAACTTTTATCTTCATAATTTGCTAAATCACTACTTCCTGGACACTGTAATTCAGGCTTCCTTTATAGATACTAGTATTCCAACCTCACTGAAGGCTGATACAGGAAATAGTATGGGGAGCCCTTTTCCTTTTTTGATAAAATTGATATTTCAGATAGCCTCCAAGTTATTGTACAGCACCCTTTAATAAAAAGAGGGACAGATCCTCTTAATTCCTAGAAGCAGGAGAAAGTCTGTTTCTGATTAACTGGAATGCCTACTCTTATGGGCCAATGAGGGCTCACCACCATGTCTCTGGTTTCCTTGTCACTGTGGCAGCTCGTTTGCTTGGAGTTTAGTTTAGTGACCAATTACTAGAGCGCTCTTCAGTCACAAAGCTTTTCTCTTCCCCTGCATTTCTAAATTCATGGGTTTTTATCTTTTAATCACTGTTTTCCATTGTTTTTTGAATTTTACTTTAATGATAGATAAACTTGTACCTTGCAGGTGAATAGGCAATGTATACATAAATCAATAAAAATATTATTTTCATCTCTACACTAGGAAATGTAAACTTAACATTTGTTATAAATTATTTATCTTAATTTTCGATACCTATTAATTCTTCACATACAGATTATTAATGGCTAAGTTTTGTCTCTTTGCTAGTCACAATGTAAGTACATTATGACTAGCCCCATTACTGACAGCAGGTTCTAGATTTTAATGTCAGAAATGTTGGAGCCAAAATCTCAGTTCTCAGGTTTGTGAATGATAGAAGTGTGAACTGAATGAGTCAATGTTGCTATATGAATTTTAACAGAAATAGCTATGGCAGACTACTTTGCCAATTCACAAAAAAGACTGATTTTACAGTTGTGATGTAATACTCTGTATAGGTCTTTATTTTGGGACTGAGATCATATCTGTGAAAACTAAGGCTTTAAAAAGAGTGTAGGAAAAATTGAGAACAATTTTTTGTTGCTCCCCCCCAGTTTTATTGAGATATAATTAACATACAACATTGTGTAAGATTAAGGGGTACATGTTGATTTGATACTGTACACTTACGTATTGCAGAATGATGACCACCACCACAGCGTTAGCTAAAACCCTCATCACATCACCTAATTACTATTTGTGTGTGTGTGTGTGTGTGTGTGTGTGTGTGTGTGTGTATGAGAGAGAAAGAGAGAGAGAGAGAGGGAGAGAGAGAGACAGAGAGAGAGAGACAGAGAGAGAGAGAGAGAAACATTTAAGATCTACTCTCTTAGCAACTTTGAAGTACTTTTTATTGCCTTTTAACTAATAAAATGTTGACTCTACCAACTGGGTTAACTTTGGTCTCTGGGATGCAGATTTGTTCTCCAGGAAGTCAATATTGAACATTTATCTTTGAATCCTGTCTAAGTTTAGATTTAGAATATTCAAATTGTTAACCTACTGGTTATTAAAAAAAATTTAGTATAGTGTTTTGTATAAAAGTTTGGAATTCATAGAACATCCCAGGATATTCCATTTTTCCTGGTTTTAGGACTCTTAAAATTGCTTTTTTTAAAAAAGGGTAACAAAATATTAGGAAATTTTCTTATTCTTAATCATTACTTTCTTTTCTCTCTCACACAGTATACTCCAGCTAGTTAATATTAGTTTGTACATAATTAGAATGACATTCAGTACAAAAAGGTTTTTTTCCTCCCAATCTTGGGTTTTATGTTCCATTATAGAGAATTTGTCTTCTGACTTTGGGTAAGTCAGGAATTCCCTCTGGACTATTTCCTCATCTGTGACATGAGAGGATGGACCACTTTGTCTTTAGGGCCCTCTCAGCATTAGAATTTTATGAATCTGTGATAATTCAAAGTCACTGAAATGCATCAGAAGCTTTATGTAGGATTGTAGAAAAATTAAAGACCCCAAATTTGGAGAAAATTCTTTATTACTATGAATACATAAAGTGATTCTAAAATATATTGCTTATTCTAGAAATTGTTTCATAAGAAATCACATAAAAATATGACAGGAATGCCATTTTCTTCATTGTTAAAGTACTGAATTTAACGAAAAGGAGTTATTTAAATATTATAATTTAAAAAATTAATCTGTAGCAGAGAACCCTATGATTTCACTGATATGTGGTATATAAACCAAAAACAACAAAAGAGCAAGACAAAGAAATGAGAAACAAGAACTCATAGACACAGACGATAGTTTAGTGGTTACAAGACAAAGAAATGAGAAACAAGAACTCATAGACACAGACGATAGTTTAGTGGTTACCAGATAGTTAAGGGAGGTGGGGGGAGGGAGATGAGGGTAAGGGGGATCAAATATATGGTGATGGAAGGAGAACTGACTGGGTGGTGAACACACAATGGGATTTATAGATGATGTAATACAGAATTGTACACCTGAAATTATGTAATTTCATTAACAATTGTCACCCCAATAAATTAAAAAAAAAATCAGTAACTATTGAAGGAAAAACTGGTTCCTGAGTTGTTCGTTCTGTATTCCATTCCAATATTGTACATTGAATTTGCAGCCAAAATGTTTCCAATGTTTATCAATATTTGATTTCCTTCAGCTTCTGGCTTGGCAGAAATACTTAAGTTCCACAAATAATGGACGAAATATAACAAAACATTTTTTTATTCTTCTGTCGTCTTTCTCTGACTTGAGTTTTATATCATTGAGGACGTTTTCTGGCTATAGTGTATCAAAATGTAGTTTTGGGGTCTCAAAGTTTCTGAAATATCCAGTTGATAGTACAGAGCTATAACAACCAGTCCCTATATACAGGAATCATCAAAATACCTGGCCCTTTTTAAAAAAATTAAATTTGTTGGGGTGGCGTTGGTTAGTAAAATTACATAGGTTTCAAGTATGCATTTCTATTGTACATCATCTGTATACATTGTGTGTTCTCCACCCAGAGTCAGTTCTGTTTTCATCACCATTTTTTTGCGTATTTTAAGAGATTATTTTTTAGTGTTTTTTTTGTTTTTAGTAAATTAGCAAATACCAGCTAAACATTCCAATAATATACTATTAGCTAAAGAGAGGGCTTAATATAAGTGAGATTTATCTCCTTCTTACTAGGCATTGGTTCTCCATCTTAGCCACCCATCAGTATCATTCTAAGGATCTCTAGAAACCCCCACTGCCCAGGCGTAAGGCTAGTGAAAGCAGTGTGGAGCTCAGGTATAAGTAGTGTTGAAAGATGGTCAGGTGATTCCAGTATGCAGACACAGACCCTGTAGGGTTCTTACTTTGTTTGAAATATCACAATAAGCTAGTTATTAGAGGACCACCCCCTAAGGTCGGAATGTACTGGGCTTTTGGATAGCAAAGCGTGGTAGAGATGGCTTTGCAGGGTGAGTCAGGTTAGAGTTGGAAGCCTGCCTCAATCAGCACCGTTATTTTAACTTGGACAGATATTTTATTCTAGTCTAAAATTTCACTCTAGCTTTAGCTTTAATCTTTAACACTTTATAGCATTATAGCAATTATAGCAATTTTCTAGTTTCTATATCACATCAAGAAGTTGATAGATTCAACATTTCAATCTAATAGTTTTGATTCAAGTGGCCATGTGATGGAGAGACCTTTAGTTTGATATTCAGCTAATGATTCATAGTTGAGAAGATTTAGATTTTAGGAATTTGAGATTCAATGGGTTGATGTTGTTTCCATTATCTAAGAAGTAAGAGCTTTCTGAGCAAATTAGTGGCATAAGCCTTGTTAATGTGTCCTGAGTTATGTTAAGCCTACTTATGAAAAAAACTATTTTGAGAATTTTGTTACATTAATGGGCATCCTCATTACAAACCAATCTTACACATTCATGAAAGCAGATTTGGAAATTGAGAGGCAACAATGGGGAGAGCCCTGAGATGGGAGTTAGAGAATTTGGACACTCATCTGGATTTTGCCATTTATTAGCAGTGTATTTATAGGCAAGTTACTTAATCTCTGAGTCTTAATTTCCTCATCTATAAAATGGGAATAATGCCTACCATAATTATTTCACAGAGTTCTTACGAGGCTCAGATTAGATCATTAATTTGTTCAATAAATATGTGATTCACTAAAGTGCCTATTATTTGTCAGGGAGCATTCAAGATGTGAAGGATATAAAGAAGGAAAATATGTCCTTGGAAGGAGCAAATATATTAGTACCTGTTCATATAAAAACATCATATTGTAAGCCCTTTGAAGATGGCTTGCTCTTTCATCTTTGTGTTTCCATGTCTCGGTACCTGGCACATAACAAAGAAGGGGCTAAAATACTGTTTATGTGAATGAATTAATCACATAATTAATTTCCTTGAAAATATTTTGTTCCTCTAGTCTGAGTCTCCCTTGAACAAGTTGAAATGAGTAATGTGTGGATGTGGTTTCATTTCCCTGTTGACTTAAAGTACCACACGAACTTCAACATGGTAGTCTAACCTGAGATCCTTTCAAACCACAGCAATGGTTAATATTTTAGTTGGAGTTTGATTCCAATAGGTTAGTATTCCTTTTTTTTCTGATCAACATTGCAACATTAAGAGTATCTGTTTTTGGCTTAATGTCCTTTTCATGTTTGGTATTAATTCAAACTCCAATATTTCTTTTGGAAAGAAAGATAAATTCTTTCCTTGACATCCTTTTTTCCCCATTAAATTAAGTTTTAAAAAAAAGTTGCTTCATAAATGTGATCTCAAACAGCTGGATTTTAATCTTTCTACCTTATAGGAAGAGAGAATTTGGTTTCAACAGTGCTCCTACCACATGGCCTGGATCATACCCAGCACACAGATTTTTTTAACCTAGCCAGCAACGAACTTGTGGTTGTACATTTGGGCTGTGTTCACATGTTATTCTAAACTAGGTCAGGATCTGTGGTTGGTATCTCTATATTCTTTTAAGAGAATGTGAACAAATGGAGAATTATAAGATCCCTTTCATACTGAGTCACAGAAATAAATACTTTTGAGGATTTAAGTTCTGTCTCTTTACAGCAGGTAAAGGGTTATTCTCTTTGCAGCCCTATGTGTCCTTAGCGTAGCTGGAGGAGGCTTTGGTGTTCTGATGCCCAGTCTTTTGTTTGAATAACAGAATTTTAGAATTGAAAAGACCCTGGACTTGATCCAAGCCTGCCACTCATATTCTAGACAGACAAAATTGAAATGAAGAAGCTGTGATAGTCTGTGTCAGTGGGTGTCCTGAGATGCTTTTCCTGAGTTTTTTTCTACTGTCTGCCACTGAGTAGAACATACTACGTGAATCCTGCTAGCTTCTGTGGGTACTCCTAGTAAAAAGCTCACAGAATGCAAGGTGATACACATACACATTTATGTGCCCATGTCTATGTAATTGTGTCACTTCCTTTAGCCTTAATTGTTTAAGTTGATAGTAATGTGTTAAGTTTGCAAATTTATTTTAAAGTCTTATAAAAATAAATTCCATTTTCAAATATTGCTTTGTATAGACTTAGAGATACATGTTCGGTGTGACCTACAGGGATCTGGGTTGGGCTCCATCCTATTCTTTAAGTCACTCCACACGGTCTTTGGCATAGATGCTTCTGAGCAGAGAGCTTACATTGTTTTCCCATATTTTACATTATAACGTCAATGCTACTCCTACCTGGTATTAAACCTGGGTTTTCTTAGGCATGAACACTAGAGAGGTTAAATATTTTGCTCAAAGCTTCACAACATCTAGTGAAAAGTTGGAAATAAAATGTATGTGTCTCCTTTTAGCAAGCCTGAACTTCCAAATTCTGCTGTAGTCCCACTCGCTACTGCATAAGCTCTTCATCCTTGGAGGCATGGAAATCATGGGTGTTTTTCAAGCTAAATCAGAGGCTCATAGCAGTGACTTTTGCTCGGTAAATCATGGAAAGAAAGCACCTGCGTTACTCATTTTGTGGGTTATACAAGTGGGATGTGTAATGTATGGCAGGCCCCGGAGAGACCCTGGGGCACTATCCTGTGCATTTCATAGAAGGAAGGTCCTTACCAAGATAGTCCTTCTCTAAGATCAGTTTCCTGGGATCTCCAGATAGACTTGAGTTCCCAAACAGTCACGGAATGCAAAAAACAACCCAAGAGCATCAAATTTGCATTGACTACTTCATGCTTTATATTGTACTTTTTCAGAGTGCAAATTCACCTGCACCAGCGGTAAATGCTTGTATCTTGGTTCACTGGTCTGTAACCAACAGAACGACTGTGGGGACAACAGTGATGAAGAAAACTGTCTCCTGGTGACTGAACATCCACCTCCGGGCATCTTCAACTGTAAGTCCCTCCTACTCATCTTGGCATCATTAGGTCTGATTATGTTTTTGAAATGGTTAGGAGGTAAGGTCCTGGTGGAAATGGGAAAGATGTTGTTTTGGGGGGCAAGATCTACATTTTCACAAAGGGAATGTTTTCTTCTTTTAGGATAGAAAAATGGTGTGTCTAAAACTGGGAAATTTATTCTATTTTCAGAGATGTCCAGTGACACTAGGTTTCAGAATAGGATTTTGCTACCCAGAAGCATTTACTGGATTCCAAGAAATAATATATTGATTTAGTGTTCTTCCTACCAGTTTTGTAGAATTTTTAAAGAGTAATTTGAAACAATTTTCAAATAACTTTAAATAAGCAAAGAAAGATATGTGGAAAGGCTGTAATTAATTATGTAATTAAAATAAGAAAACAGATTTATATTGGACTTTTAAAAAAGGTTCTGATCATGTGTTTTTCTATTTGCTGCTGGATAGAAAAGAAAAGTGAGGTGTTTACATTTGTGAATCCCAAGGCTGAGAAATTCTTGAACTTGAAAAGGTGAAATTAATAGTTTGAAGTTCACTGATTTTTCATCTCATGGTTTTTATGAAGAGGAAGGAGAGAGAAGTCAGCTTTGAAGCACTGCTGAACTTCTCTTAGGGAAAATGGCTTATTGTTTCCTGTGTTTCCATGGGCGAAGTGAAGTGCGTTGAGGATGACAGAATGATTTTGCAGTAGCACACTCTGGAGGAATGTTTGTAGCACTGACCATCTTCATGGGGTCTTCTTACTGAGATCATTTCATGAAACGTTCAACTTATCTCCCCAGTGTTACGGACATGTTTTTGAGGGGTTATATTTGTTTTTATTTACAGCTCTGTACACTTTTGTTATGAAAATTAGACTACATAAATACTGATACTGTAATGTGAAATGTGGAGAGAATTTTTTAAAAGAAACAATTTTCTCTATTCCTACTGTATTTTTCATATTGGGGGAAAACTCAGAAAATAAGTGCCTAGTAAAGTTTAAGCTTGCTCTTTATGCTTGCTGAATTCAAGCTTTTCTGTTGTGTCAGTTTGTATTTTCTTAACACTGAGTGCTCTTAGAATCCCATGTCTATACTTTCAAAACACAATTTAAGGTTATGTGTGTGCTTTTTGGTATTTGGTCCATTTGTTTCCTCTGGTGATGTTTTGTGTAATAGCCTTTGCAATTGTCAGTAATTTGCATAATGTGGCTTGCCTGGGCTCAGGGAAGCGGTCCACAAAGTGATTGTCCTGTCTGCTCTGAGCTGGATTGCTGGGTCGGGATCCTGGACCTGGTACTTACCCAACAGTTGGGCAGTTCTGTGGCCTCATCTGCACAATGAGTCATGAGAATGGGTATTATGAGGATTAAATGGGATGGTCCACATAAAGCAATTAGAATAGAGTCTTTCTGATACTAAGCCCTTGATGTAGGTCAGCTAAACTCAAGCCAAGGGGGTCTTAGAATAAGAAGGGCAATGTAAAGCCAATTTCTTGATTTTTGTTGTTGTTTTTCTCTAGACTTGACTAACAGCAAGCACATACATGATAAGCTATGGAAAGACTATTAGGACTGTGTGTGGTACATTGACTGTGAAAAGCAGGATGACCAAGCCTTTGGCCCTAGAGCACGTCACAGACTGATTCTCTGAATCTTCAAGGTGCTTCTCCTTCACTTCAGGGTCCATTCCTCCTATTAAACCCCTTCCCTCCCCTGCCCGCCACTCTCCGCCCCCCTCCCTTCTCCTCCCTTTCTTTCCTCTCCCCTTCTTTCCTTTCTCATCAGTATTGATTCCTGATATTTAAAGCCTATTTCTACATGTTTTTTTCATCCATTTTAAAAGTATGAATGTTTTAATTTTACTTAGAAGCCAGGTGAAGCAGTTACGTCTGTAAGTGGTTCAACATTTCCCAGGCAGCTACAAAAGTTTCCCTTAACAGAGGAACTTGAAAATCCTATTGGAAAATTGTTGGTACCTACAGTTCAGATATAAATAGAACTTGTTGTGTCCTTATAACTAAAATAAGAGATTATTTACATTGCGCTCTCTTTTAAGAAGACTGGAGAGCTAGGAAACAATGACAAAAGACAAGACCATGGCTGTGGCTTCAGGTGGACTTGAGTCCAAATTCTACCTTAAGTAAGTGATTGAATCTCTTTCAGGCTTGCTTTCTCTCTCTGTAAAATGTGAACAATTGCTGTCATATAAGGTTTCTCAGTGGTGATGTCATAAACATGGCTGTGTGAGGTGAGCCTCTTGAAATCTCCCTGGAATTTACAATATACTGAACAACTATAACTCCACAAAGGACTCCCTGCACAGCAGACAGGCAAGATGAAGAGGCCCACTACTGAATTCACCTAAAGGTGGGCAAATCACGTCAGCTGGGGGAGGAGGGAAGGGAGAAGTGCAGAGACGGGCCTAGTGGGCACAGAACTCAGACCTAGCTCAGTGCTCCGAGCTTGCTGCATCCCAGAATTACCACAGCTGCAGGAGAGGGAAGAAGTTGGACTACTAGGGCTCCGCTTATGGCCCACAGGAGTGAGAGAGCAGCATATAACATGGCTGAACCCAACGCTCATGGCAGAGACCTCGGAACAAACACTGAGAGAAGAAGGCTGAAACCGGTGGTTTACGACCTCACTGCTGAGCAGAGAATGGAACCTTAGGTACTGAGCCTAGCTTCCCCATAGAACCCTCCCGGAGCTAGCCCCACCCCCACCTTCTCAGTGCTAGAAGCGGAACAGTAGCAGTGTCAGATCAAAAGAACAGAATATTTTCAGTTCTAAACACTGTGGTCCACAGACACAGATTTGCAGCCCAACTGATTCCGGCAAAGGGGAGGGAGCTGTGGAAGGAGGACTGGCTGTGGTGGTGGTTGCCACCATTGCTCTGGGCCACCTCTCATAACCCAAACTACCTTTGTCCGCACCTGTCTGGATCCCTGCAGGAATAAGCAAAGCTACTGAAACACACAGGCTCTGAATCTGGTGCAGGAAGAGCTTTGGAACATCAAAAGCTCTCCACATCCCCACACAGATGTGGTGCCTTATGACAAAGGCGAACTGTGAACAGAGGAGAAGCCTGCCTTCCAGGGAATCCCCCATTGTGTGAGAAGCTGGAATAGTGCAGAGAAAACATAACACTACAATCTGAGAGAAAATAAAAGGCTGCAGTCAGAGATAAAACATTCTACCAACACGTACTGGAAAACAAAAGAAAGACCTCTTCCTATCAACCTGTTGCAACACCCATTCCTGTAGATATCTGGGAAGATAAATAATAAACCATTAATTGTCATGAATAACCATGGCAACAAGACAGCTTAGAAAGAAAATGAAAAGTCTCCAGAAAAGGAACTTAAAGATATGGAAATACATGACTTAAATGACAGAGAATTCAAAATTGCAGTTCTGAAAAAAACTCAACGGAATGCAAGAAAACACAGACAGGCAGTTTAATGAACTCAGAAACACAATGAAAGAACAAAATGAACAATTTTACCAAACAGATTGAAATTTTTAAAAAGAACCAAACACAATTTCTGGAGATTAATAACTCAACAGAAGAAATGAAAAATGAAATAGCCAGCTACGGTAGCAGAGTTGACCAAATGGAGGAAAGAATCAGTGACATTGAAGATAGAAACCTAGAAATGTCACAGATGGAAGAAGACAGAGACTTGAGACTTAAAAGAAATGAAAGAGCTCTACAAGAACTTCCTGACTCCATCAGAAAGGGCAATATAAGAATAATGGGCATACCAGAAGGAGAAGAAAGAGAGAGGGGAACAGAGAGTATATTCAAAGAAATTGTTGATGAGAACTCCCCAAACTTGTGGAAAGAACTGGATCCTCGAATCCAAGAAGTAAATAGAACACCTAATTACCTCAACCCCAACAGACCTTCTCGAAACACATTGAATTGAAGTTGTCTAAAATCAACAACGCGAAAAAAATCCTCAAGGCAGCCAGGGAAAAGAAGACTGTACCTGACAAAGGAAAGCCAATTAGGGTATCAACAGATTTTTCAGCAGAAACTCAACAAGCCAGGAGGGAGTGGAACCAAATATTCAAACTATTGAAAAAGAAAAATTATGATCGAAGAATAATATATCCAGCAAAGATATCCTTGAGTAATGAAGGAGGAATAAAGACCTTTTCAGACATACAGAAGCTGAGGGAGTTTTCTAATACACGACCTGCACTACAAGAAATACTAAAGGAGGCTATTCGACCACCATCAACAGGGACAATTTGTGGCAACCAAAACATAAAAAGGGGGAGAGTAAAGGCTTGAACCAGAATATGGGAATGGAGAAAGTAAGGGTGCAGAAGAAAATGGAATATTTGAAATATTAAACTTTCTTTTACATAAATTTAATGTTAACCACTCAAAAAATATCCACAACTGAAATATATACTGTAATGAAAGAAAAACACAGGAAAAAATCATAGAATACCACCACACAGAAATAATAGACAACAACAAAAAGACAAAGAAACAATGGAACCACAGTGTTACCAGAAAACTAAAGATAGAGTGATAGGAAATCCTAACATATCAATAATCACCCTAAATGTAAATTGACTGAACTCACCAATAAAAAGGCACAGAGTAGCAGATTGGATCAAAAAACTAAACCCAACCATATACTGTCTCCAAGAGACACATCTCAGCTACAAGGACAAACACAGGCTCAAAGTGAAAGGGTGGAATTTGACACTCCAAGCAAATGGTATCCAGAGAAAATCAGGTGTATCCATACTGATATCAGATGAAATGGACTTCAGGGTAAAAAAGGTAACAAGAGACAAAGATGGACATTTTATAATGGTAAAGGGGACTATACAACAAGAACACATGACAGTCATGAATATTTATCCCCCCAATCAGGGAGCACCGAAATATACCAAGCAACTACTAACAGAACTAAAGGGAGAAATTGACCAAAACACAATTGTACTAGGGGACTTAAATACATCATTGACAGCCATGGATAGATCACCCAAACAAAATAAATAAATATCAGCCCTAAATGACACATTAGATGAAATGGACATAATTGACCTGTATAGAGCACTTCATCCTAAAACATCAGACTATACATTTTTTTTTCTAGTGTACTTGGAACATTCTCAAAAAAAATCAGAGCATAACTAAATGAAATAGAGAACAAAAAGACAATAGAAAAAATTAATGTAACAAAGAGCTGGTTCTTTGAAAAGATTAACAAAATTGACAAACCCTTGCTTATACTCACTCAGATAAAAGGAGAAAAGACACTAATAAGCAAAATCAGAAATGAAAGAGGGAAAGTTATCACAGATGCCACAGAAATACAAAGGACCATCCAAGAATGCTATGAAGGACTATATGCCACCAAATTCAGTAACTTAGAAGAAATGGACAAGTTCTTAGAAACATATAGCCTTCCTAGGCTGAACAATGAAGAACTGGAAAATCTAAACAGACCGATCACCAGTAAGAAAATTGAATCAGTCATCCAAAACCTTCCCCAAAGCAAAAGTCCTGGACCAGATAGCTTCACTAGTGAATTCTACCAAACTTCAAAGAGGATCTAATACCAATCCTTCTCAAACTCTTCCAAAAAATTGAAGAAGAGACAGTACTCCCTAACTCATTTTATGAGGCCAACATTACCCTGATACCAAAACCTGGTAAGGACAACACAAAAAAAGACAATTATAGACCAATATCTCTGATGAATATAGATGCAAAAATCCTAAACAAAATTCTAGCAAATCGAATGCAACAATGCATTAAAAAGATTATTGATCATGACCTAGTAGGGTTCATCCCAGGGCACAAGGATGGTTCAACATATGCAAATCCATCAATGTGTACATCACATAAACAAAATAACGAACGAAAATCATATGAATATATCAATTGATGTAAAAAAACAAGCATTTGACAAGATACAACATCCATTTAAGATGAAAACACTTAATAAAATAGGTATAGAAGGAAAATACCTTAACATAGTAAAGGCCATATATGACAAACCCTGAGCCAATCTCATAATTAATGGTGAAAAACTGAAGCCCTTTGCTCTATGTTCAGGAACATGACAGGGCTGTCCCCTATCACCTCTGCTTTTCAACGTAGTGTTGGAAGTCCTCGCCAGAGCAATCAGGCAAGAGAAGAACTAAAACGCATCCAAATTGGGAATGAAGAAGTTAAATTGTCACTCTTTGCAGATGACGTGATGCTATATATAGAAAACCCTAAAGAGTCCACCAAAAGCTATTAGAAACAATAAACGAATACAGTAAAGTTGCTGGCTACAAAATCAACCTACAAAAGTCCATTGCATTCCTGTATACTAACAATGAAATCTCAGAAAAAGAAATAAAACAATCAATTCCTTTTGCAATTGCGCAAAAAGAATAAAATACCTAGGAATAAACTTAACCAAGGATGTGAAAGACAAATATGCTGAAAACTATTTTTAAAAGAAATTGAAGAAGACACAAAGAAATGGAAAGACCTTCCATGCTCATGGATTGGAAGAATCAACATAGTTAAAATGGCCATATTACCTAAAGCAATATACAGATTTAATGCAATCCCCAGCAAAATCCCAATGACGTTTTTTAAAGTAATAGAACAAAAAGTCATCAGATTTGTTTGGATCCACAAAAGACCCAAAATCGCCAGAGCAATCTTAAGATAAAAGAACAATACTCGAGGTATCACACTCCTGACTTTAGCTTGTACTACAGGGCTACAATAATCAAAACACATGGTATTAGCAGCAAAACAGACACATAGACCAATGGAATAGAATTGAGAACCCAGAAATAAAACCACATAAATATGTACAGATAATTTTTGGCAAAGAATCCAGAAACATACAATGGAGAAAAGACAGCCTTTTCAATAAATGTTGGTGCAGAATTGGAAAGCCACATACAAAAGAATGAAACTGGACTGCTATCTGTCCCCGTGTACCAAAATTAATTCAAAATCCATCAAAGTCATAAGCATAAGATCTGAAACAAGAAACTGCATGGAAGAAAACACAGCTACAAATCTTATGGACCTTGGGTTCAAAGAGCAAAATAAATGAATGGGACTATATGAAACTTAAAAGCTTCTGCACAGCAAAAGAAACCATCGACAAAATAAAGAGGCAACCAACTGAATGGGAGAAGATTTTTGCAAACTATGCCTCTGATAGGGGCTAATATCCAAAATATATAAGGAACTCATGCAACTCCATAACAAAAAAACAAACAACCCAAATGAAAAATGGACAGAGGACCTGAAGAGACATTTCTCCAAAGAGGACATACAAATGGCAAATAGACATATGAAAAAATGCTCAACATCACTGATCATCAGAGAAATGCAAATAAAACCCACAATGAGATATCACCTCACACCAGTCAGAATGGCTATCATCAACAAGACAAATAGTAACAAGTGTTGGAGAGGCTGTGGAGTAAAAGGAACCCTCATATACTGTTGGTGGGAATGCAGACTGGTGCAGCCGCTATGGAAGGCAGTGTGGAGGTTCCTCAAAAAATTAAGAATAGTATTACCATATGACCCAGCAATCCCTCTCCTGGGTATCTACCCAAAAATCTGAAAACATTCATTCATGAAGACAAGTGTGCTCCAATGTTTGTTATAGCTTTGCTTACAGTGGCCATGACATGGAAACAACCAAAATGTCCTTCGATAGATGAATGGATAAAGAAGTTGTGGTATATATACACAATGGAATACTATTTGGTGGTAAGAAAAGATGAAATAGGACCTTTTGTGAAAACATGGAATCATCTTGAGAGTATAATGCTAAGCGAAATAAGTCAGACAGAAAAAGCAGAGAACCATATGATTTCACTGATATGTGGTATATAAACCGAAAACAAGGAAAGAACAAGACAAACAAATGAGAAACAAAAGCTCATAGACACAGACAATAGTTTAGTGGTTACCAGAGGGTAAGGGGGTGAGGGGTGGGTGATGAGGGAAAAGGGGATCAAATATATGGTGATGGAAGGAGAACTGACTCTGGGTGGTGAACACACAATGGGATTTATGGATGATGTAATACAGAATTACATACCTGAAATCTATGTAACTTCACTGACAATTATCACCCTAGTAAACTTTAATTAAAAAAAGGTTTCTCTGAGGATTTAAATAAAATTATATACATGAAAAGAATAATCTATAAAATCACCTCATTAGTATCATCCCCACTCATTGTGTGGCCATTTCTTGGGGATGTAGATAGACCATCATGACTTTGTATCAACTGCCTTTAATTCCAGAGCCACTTTTCTTTTGTAACAAGAGTTTCCATATGTCCAAAGGTGAGTTCATCCGCAGAGGTTCTGGACGTTTCCCCCCTAGTCTGTTCCCTGGGGAGGTCTGCCAGATGAAGTTTCCATACTCTGATCTGGCCAGCAGCCCCCTCTACACTGCTTTTTCCTGGTTCTCTGCAAGCGCCAGAGGGAGCCAGGCTCACTTGTTAAATCGAGACCCTTACTCTGAGTTGGTTGTAGCAAGTCTGTTCTATGTGGTCAGGTGCCTTTGGGAAAGCGTGTCGTGTCCCTGGTGATGCTAGAGGATGATCTAATATTAAATGAATATATTCTCTTCCCTGTACCCTGTCGTGCAAGAATACAGAGGAAACAAAAGATATTTTACTTCCTATTAATAGTTGTGTAACGAGGCTTAGAGGCTCTCCATTTGTAAGTGGTTTTTAATGCATCTGTCAACGCATTGCCTCCAACAGATGGACAATACACACTTCATGCAGTGCTAATTCTAATGATACGATTCCACTTCCTCTCCACCTTGAGAACTTGAATTATTACAGAAATTCTTGTCTATGAAATGTTGCATTCCATAAAAACAAATAGTGCTTCCTTCTTGTTCTTACTTGAGAACAAGATTCGTTTACTCAATCTGCTTTGTTTCCACATGGAGGAAACATTCAATGTTCTGTTGTTTGGTGGGGCTTAGGATAAAGCAAGGTGGACTCTTCTGGATTTCCAGATGTGCTAGAACCAGTTTTCTGCCTGTGTCGTTGGCTGTGGGCATGCACCATGGCTTAGAAGTCTTGGTGTTCTTTGCTGAAATTCAGCATGAATTAAGGTTAGAGAGAAAATGTTACTGTCACTTGTGAGGTCAGCAATGCTAATGATAATGGAAGCACTTACAGTAGCGGTAAGTAGCTTTTCCCTTGAAAAGACTTGAGTGGTTTCACCTGCTTCTCTGCTTTGCTAACTGTGGTCATGCTGTCCATTGACTGAAGCTAATTTATTTTTCTGTTAGCCCCAGTTTTGCACAGACTTGGAGGATTGGGCTGGTGTTGATAGTTTCACAGGGAAAGAGTTTTGCTGGATGCATCTTTTTACAGAAAAGGAAAATGCTATCAGCCTAAATTGCCAGCTTTTCTTGTGTCTTTTCTCTTGGCTGCTGCATCTGCATCAAAATATTGTACTCCTGAGCACTAAAAATACAAATTATACAAATAAAATTACTTATGATTTACAAAAATAAACTTAAGTGCCTTCTTTGGTTCTTGTACCAGGCATTGTGGGGGATGAAGTAAGATACAGATCCGGTTATCAAGGTGCTGATAGTCAACTTGAGGAACTGAAAGATACACGTATAAAAATAACTAAAAATGAACACATGGTATTTAGAGCTAAGCAGTTCCCACAATGTATGGTTCAGGAGTTTAAAGAGAATCATTCTGGTTGTCATGGTGGCTTTGTGGAGGAGGTGTGCTGGGTGTTATGGAGAGGATAGGGTCAGGGCACACAATAACATGAGTGTGAGGAGAGTGAGGGCTGTTGCCCTGACTACAGAAGGCCTGGGTTGGAAAAGTAGCTTGGGCCCATGGAGAAAAGCCAGTAAGTCCTGCTACATCTGTCCTTGTCTTTTAAAAAGAAACCGACTGCCTGTGGGTCCATTGCTATGTGTAGGGGAGAGTTGCATAGCATCCCTGAGTGATGCTGGCATCGCAACTACCAGCCTTTCACTTAGTGAACCCTCTGCCTGACCATCACTATGAAGTCGAGTTTTTCCTGTTACACTGCATTTTTAAAGCCCCTTTGCCACATCTTGGTGGGGGAGAATAAAGTTCCCTTGACTTATCAGAAGCCATAATTGTGTAGCCTTGCAAAGAGCTGTGTACTTTGAAAGTGTTGGCAAAAACAGACCTTCCTTCAGCAACCACTACTAAGGAATTCATGCTACTAGACCTTAAGAGTAAGTCCAAAGTTGACACGAAGCCTGCAGTCAATCAGAATAACTTTTACATTCAGCTTCAGTGGAATTTCTGATTCAGGGAAAGTTGGGAGTGGAGGTGCTCCCAACCCTGCTGTAGCAGGGAGTGGCTTTTTTCTCAATAGGTGGCTTCATAAAACTGAATATCAAAATCCAATGAACTGAAGCTAATAAAGTATACCTAATTAAGCCAGGATTAAAACTTCAGGACTTTTTCAGAAGGAAACCCTTTCCTTCCTTCCTTCCTTCCTTTTTTCTTTTCTTCCTTCCTTCCTTCCTTCTTTTCTTTCTTCCTTCTTTCCTTCCTTCCTTCCTTCCTTCCTTCCTTCCTTCCTTCCTTCCTTCCTTCCTTCCTTCTTTCCTTCCTTCCATCCTTCCTTCCTTCTTTTCTTCTTTCCTTCCTTCCTTTTGCCCAAAGTAATTTAGGGTAATAACAACCAAGATAAAATTTAACATATTGAAATCTGAGCTGAGTGTCTTTCTTTCCAAACTAGTCTTCCCATTTTCCTTACATTTTTTTTTTTATGCCAAAGGGACTGTCACCCTATTTGTTACCTAGGCTCAGACATCAGTCACCTTTAGGCACTGAGCTAAACTACCCTGTACTTCATTTTTGGCTATCAACTCCTCATCTCCCAAGTATGTTTGTTTTATCGTTCATTTACTTTCATTGAGATATAATTGACATACATACAGCAGTGTATAAGTTTATGATACATAGCATAATGACTTACATATATTGTGAAATGAATGTCACAATAAGTTTAGTTAACATGAAGTATTTTGTGTTTGGGACCATGTGGAAAACCTATCTACAATCAGGCTTCACAGAGACCAGAACCTTTTTTTCTATAATTATTTCAGTAAACATTAACAATAATTATCTAATACCATCAAATATCCTGCTAGAGTTCCTATTTTTTCAATTGTCTTATAAATGTGTGTTTTGTTTTGTTTACAGTTTGTTTGAACCACGATCCAAAGAATCTCCAAGCATTACTCCAAGATGGATTGATAAGACCTTAATAATTTTTTGCTCTATAACCCCCACCCCACCCCCACCACTGGCACACACACACTTCTTAGAAGTTTTGGTTGAAAGTTCTGGATTGCTTGTTCTGTAGAATTTCCATACTCTGGATTTTGCTGACTGCTTTCCCATGAAGTCACTGAATGTGCTCTCTGTGCCTTATTATTCCTGTCAGTTGGTAGTTAGGTCTAGAGATTTTGGGGGTGATTCAGGTTTAAAAGTTGCATGTATAAAGCAACTTCATAGACCCTGTTGTCTTCCATTGGGAGCCACATCCGATCTGGTTGTCTCTCTGTTGTGTGATAATCATCAGTCATTAAGGGTTGCAAAACAGTCATAAACAAATTCTATCCTTTTTCCTCTGTTCAATAGTGGGGATAGATACTTCTGTAAAGAAAAACTCTCTATCAACTAAGTGATTATCATGAAATAGATATCACATAGGATCAATTTTCTTAATAGTGAGAAAGTTTCCCATAGCTCTTCACAGGTATTTTTTTATGTGTCATTATGAACTGATGAATTAATGCATTTAATGTTTACATGAAACCTTTTTAGAAACCCCCTCTGCTGTACTTAGGTAACGATCTATGAGGTCTTATCCAGGATTCTGTGATCCCCAATGGTCTGTTTAACTTTAAAGAGGTGAAACTTCAGCAGTGCAGGGTCTGACCCCATCCCACAGTCCCACCCACAGCATCCGGGAGTCTCATGATCCTTCCTTTTCCTCCCTTGCAGTCTCAGCTTCTTCTTGTCCTCACCTATCTAACCTCTGACTTCCTGAAGTGTCTTCTTACAGCCTTGTGCCCACGGCCCTCTGCTGCACCCTCCTTGCAGACACCAGGGCTGCTCTCTGCTCTCCAGCTCCTTCCAAGAAGCTTTCAGCTGCCAGCAGGCACTGCACCATGGCTGGGTGTGACCTCCCCTCGGGCAGGGCCCTCAGCACCCATAAAAATTCTCACAGTTCCCTAGTTGAAACCCTCTCCTGCTGTACTCCGCCCTTATCTAGATCTGCTCTGCTCACCTCCACCTGCCCTCCATCCCCTGTGCCTTTCCCTCCCAGTCTCAACTCGCTTCCTACTACATTGGGAAGACAGCTCAACAGCCCCCTGACTGCTCCCTCTCTAATCCCTTCATACTAACCATTGCTCTCTCCTAGCTGTTTTTGCTGGATCACTGTTCCTTGCCCAATTCAGTGGTCTTTTTTCCATTTCTTATTTTACTAGTCTTTTTTCCATAGTTGATAGGGTGGGTCATCCCCTTTCTGAGATTCTCTTTTCCCTTGGGATTACAGGATTCATAGCTGACTGGTCTCTTTAGACACCTCCAGCTGTTCTCTTTGGCAGCTCCTCTGTTCCCCAGGTGCCATCCTTGGCCCCCAGTTTTCACTCCTTGCCCTTTCCTTGGTAATTCTGGATACTACATGGCTTTAAAACCACTCCCACATTCTTATCTCCAGCCCAGACCAATGTATCCAACTACTTGTAAATCTTCTTCCAAGCCTCCCAAACTCTGAGTATCTAAAGCTGAACCAATTGGTTTTCCTTCTATCCCCAGACCAGTTCCTCCTTCAGTATTTTCTGTCTTCGCGTTTTGATCATCTGCCAGTTACATTAAATTGGTCACCCTGTCTGATCTCCTCATAGCCAGAAATAATTTCTCCTTCTTGGAGAACCCTGCAGCACTTTGTGCCCCTCTTAAAGTGTTGTATGTTCTGCTTGATTGTTACACGTGTACAAGTGTAATTCCCACTAGATATTAAACTCTTTGAAGACAGGGATTATGCTTACGTCTTTGGAAGCCCTGATACTCCTAATATAGCATGGACTGTACATATGGATACTTGACAAGTATTTATTGAATTGAAATGAAAACCATTTATCCTTCTTCTGCTACTTCCTAGCATGCTGTAAGCATAGCTTTCAATTAAACGGTGCCTATGAGAGCTTCTGCTGTAGCCCTAGTGCCTACCATAGTGCACAGCATATATATTACCGTAGGTTGGTGCAAATGTAACTGCGGTTTTTGCAATTATGTTTAACCTTTTAAACTGTAATTACTTTTGCAGCAACCAAATAGCATATGGTGCATGGCATATTAACATGTGGTATATGGTATGTATAGCATATAGTATGTGACATATATATAAAATATATTGCATGGCCCTGTAAATATTTGCTGAGTGAATGAATGAATGTGATTTTTTTAGAACACTCACGTCTGACCAGAGGATGAAAAAAACTTGTTTTGTATGGCTTAGTGCCCTGCTAGTGGAATCGGAAGGTTTCAAATACCTATGCAATCCTGGCAGCCTGCATGATTGGACACAAAGGTGTGACGTGAACTCTGTACCTCTAAATTGTCTGTCATTACAATTTGTAGTTGCTTATCATAAACACCCAAATTAACTAGAGTGTAAGTCTACCATAGTGCAAAGTGTTTATTCTGTGAACAGTATGATAGGCTTTTACTGTGTTTTACTGGGGTCAAGGTTTCCCAAAACAGCAATCCTTGAGACACAAACCTCTGGCTTCTGAATGTCCATGTACTACATGAAGGGCTGGTTTATGCTAAGCCCAGAAGAAATGTGAAATGCTTCCTGCCAGATCCTAAAGAAGTGTGTGTGCTAGAGTGAGTGAATGTGCATAAGAGTGTGTGGGGGTGTGTAGCGTGTGAGTGTGTCTGAGTGTGAGCATGGTGTACGGCTTCACTTCCCCATCCTACTAGGACAGGTCCCATTTTGTGCCAATGTATCCCTGGCAGCCTGGGTTTCATATTACTAGAGGGAGACCATATTTTGTTGTGGGCACAATGTTATAAACGAGCTGAAAAGTGTGATTAGGTTCCCAGGCTGGTCCTACAATTTGTTTAAACTACAAATTACAATATCAGGTCCTGAGTTCAATCCTGGAGTCACTGCTCACTGACTGACTTTAGACAAGTTGCTTAACGTCTTCATGAATTGTTTTTCTCATTTGTAAAATGAAGCTGATAATATTGGTATCTCTCTCAAAGAGTTGTTCTGAGGATTTAATAAAATAGTTTAGGTAAAGCAACTAGAATAATGCCTGGCATATAGTAAGTATTCAATAAATATTATATTTTCAACTCTGTTTCTCTATTTGCTGTCTTTAAATTTTTATTTTGAAATATTTTTCAAACTTTTATTATAAAATTACAAAATGTATTCTTTTTATCATTCTGTCTTTATGTATTTACATTTTAATTTTTTCTGAACCAATTCAGAGTACCTTGTAGACATCATGTCTCTTTACTTCAAAATACTCTAAAGTGCGTTTCCTAAGAAAAGACATTCTCTTCTGCAGTTACCAAAACCCAGAAAATGTAACATTGACATAATACTATTTTCTAATATACAGTCCACATTAAATTCTTTTCAGTTGCCTCAGTCACATCTTTCATAGCAGTTGTTTGTGTTTCTCAGCAAAGGCTCAGTGGACAAGTAGCAGGAATACTGTACAAGGAGACTGCTTAGATCCTTCCCAGTCTTAACCTGTTACTCATCATCTTGAATGTTCAACAACAGGAGTGTGGGGACAGAGTCCCAGAGAGCAGTTTCCAGGCTTTCGGCCTCACGTGGAAAGGTGCTGGCTCCAGTGGTGATTGGCCATCAGCTGTGGCCAGTTGGCCAATTAGCCACTGATATAACTGTGTGACTACGTTGGTTGGTTGCTTGGCAGGCAGAAAAGCGGACGGCGGATTGCACATTGTGTGGATTCTACTTCGTGTATAGCCCAGCCACCAGCAAGACTGGGGTGCAGGAAGACCCTTTGTTGGGGTACTGCTGGATGTTTGCTCCTTGTGTGTCCAACCCAGCTGCCAGCAAGAATATAGTGGTATGACTCCCCTATCTATGGCTCCATTGATGTTCCTTTTTGGCCTCACCATGTCCTGCATTCTTATGCGGGGAGCAGGACGAGAGACCCTGCCTGACAAGGAACATGTGCAACAGGAGCTCCCCGACCTTGGGTTTTTAACCAACTTTTGTTTCCCATGTATCTCATTATCCCTACTCAAAGGGCAGTACTGCTTCTTTTCTGTGATAACCAGTGGGTGCAAGGAGTTTATCTGAAGACCTACAGCTTCTTAGGGGTGGGGATGAGTAAGGTAGAGAGCTGCCATTTGCTGAATGTCAGCTGTTTACATACATCATCTCATTTATTTCTCAAAACCGTCCTTGAAAAGTTTCATAGGAAATAGTGCTTAGAGAGGTTAGGTAATTTATTCAGGGTCACACAGCTAGAACATGCTTGTTGCAGTTGGGAGTTGAACTCAGGTTGTGGATTTGTTTTTGCTTCTGGGTGTTTGTTGTTTTTTTGTTTGTTGTTTGTTGTATTTTTCGTGATAGCTTTTTAAGCAGATAAGGATTAACTCATCAGTTTTTAAAGGTTTATAGTTTTGGAGGTTAGAAATCAAATAGTCTATTATTGTGAAGGCCCATAGAAGTGAGTGCTCCAAAAACAATTGTTTATGTGACAATTTTTAATTGGTGCACAGATGATGTTAATCTTGGTTTCATTCTGGATTTTCAAAAAGATTACAAAATATTAACCCAGGAGCCCCAGTGTTTTAGGGATCATGGTTTTGTTGAGTTGCTTTGAGTTTCCTCTACTAATTAATTAATTAATTGATCCCTTCTTCAATTCTGCGTGGATTATGTACTGTTTACATGACCTAGGGGAAGTCAGTTCCCCTCTTTCTTTTACCTTCCCCATCAGGAGGGTGAGTATGACAGCTGACCTGAGAGCATGTGGCTCAAACTTCTTGGGACTCAGTGAACAAAGAGACTATTTTTGCCATTACTCGCCCCCATTTACCTTCTGTGAATAGCAAAAGTCCTACTTGGCTAGATGTGGGCTTTTATCCCTAGACACCTAATGTCCTGCTGGATCCTGCCTGAGCACTGTGGTCCCTTCAGACTCCTTCACCTGTGCCAGTGGAGCACATGTGGGCTCCTGCCTACTTCCCAGGTCCTTAAGCACTCAGTGGTTTAGACTCTTGATGTTGTTCACTGCAGGGGTGTGGGGGTGGGACAAGGATATTCCAGTGTGTTGTATTGTCCCAGAGCATGGTGACGTAGGGGTGGCATGGCCTCTGAAGGTTTTATTTGCTTATTTCTGGCTTCCCTTGATCAAGGCTGGTAAGTAGAGGCTCTGTCATGCGGGGCGTCCAGCGGGGTCTCAGCTCCCGCTCCCCACATAAGAATGCAGGATGTGGCTAGGCCAAAAAGGAACACCCACGGAGCCATAAGTAGGGGAGTCATATCACTATATTCTCACTGGCGGCATCCGCTTCTCTGCAATCCGCTCTTGCTAGCCCCCATTCTCTCTGCTAGCGTAGCCACAGCAGTTATATTAGTGGCCAATGGCTTACGGCTGATGGCCAACTAGCCACAGCTGACGGCCAACTAGCCACAGCTGATGGCCATCTAATCACAGTTGATGACCATTTACTACCCGAGCCAGCACCTTTCTATATGAGGCCGAGAGCCTGGAAACTGCTTTTTGGGGCTTTGTCCCCACAGGCTCTTTTCAGTGAAAAAAGCTGTTCTGCTGAACAGTGTTTATTCTTTTAACAGGAGTCCCAACCCCCTTTTTCAACTTAAAAATCAAAAGAATCCTCAGCAAAACAGTTATTGACTTGTGTGAAAATGATCCAAGATGGTATTTCAAACAAGGCGAAGATGAGGATATGCATTTCTTAGGCTAGGCCCCACTGGGTGGCAGGTGGTCACTGGCTTCCACCTCGGTATGTTTTAGGGGGTAGGCCACAGAGGCAGCACTGGTAGGGCTCACCCTCCTTCTTCACTGACAAAGAGGAGGGCACCTCCCCTTCTGGCCCTTTTGGTTTGCTGCCTTTGTTTCTCCAAGACGGTTTTCTGATCAATTAAAATTTTGTACAATTTATGTTTTTGTACAATCTTGAAAGGCAATTCTGCCGTTTCAAATAAACAAAGGCAGAGAACAAATGGGAGGGAAAGTTTCAATAAATCTTAGGCATCATTTTCTCCTGCTGTGACACTAAATTTACGTGGATAAAAACAACCTCTTAGATTTACATTTTGATTCTGTTACTGCTTTCATGTGTGTGGGGCTGTCCCACTTCAGATGAAATTTATCCACTTCTTTAAATATTTAGTAGTCTAGCGTGGATGTTAATGAAAGTCTGGCGGTGCTATTTTGAGAATTGCAACAATGATAGTAATTTTCAGTGTCAGATTCCTGCTTCTCAAAGGGAGAGAGGGATGAGAGGAGGAGGAGGGAAAAATGGTTTCAGTTCTAATAGAGTTTGCCATCCGCTGGGCTGTGCCAGACAGATGGGTCATGAATACTGTCTAGACGCTCTCTGCCTGAGCGAAGCCCTGGTCTCTAAGGACAAGCAATGAGACGCCGGCTTAAGTAACTGGGGAAAGTCAGGCCAGGCTCTCCTGTAATCAGATAGAAATCAATGCCAATCTGCTTCCTGGGGGAGGCCAAAGGGCATGAGGGGGAGGTTAGATGCAGAAGGGGTGTTAAGAGAAAACACCCTCTGTCACTGATCAATTTTAGTGCAAACTTGACTAATATTAGGCATTAGGGAGAGTGTGAAAGGAGAGTTGTAGTATGGTAACACTATTGATTTAAACTGTACTCCGCCACAGAATGCGGGATGATTAAATTCATACATGGTCCTTGAAAGACTGGAGAAGAGCAGAAAAGGAGGATGTCTCCTTGTGTCATTAAAACAAGAACCTAGATTATCGGGTGACCTGCATTAATTGTGTATATTGATGAGCCTGGTACTGCTCCAGTCGAGACTGTCTGTCCTGACTATTCATTTTCTTGGGTTTAGCCTCTTAATTAGGAAGGATTTTCCAGACTCATATGACTTGCTTTCATTTCTGATGAATCTCTGAGAACTTCCCACAGCTGGGTCTCATCACAAGCAGCTCTGCTAATGGTGCTGTAGGAAATGAGGCAAAAATCTCACAAGCGTCCTGCCTGGCTGCACTTGAGTCCAAGAATACTTCTGATGGTCGTTTTACTCAGGATTTCCGTAGTGCCAGGAATGAAGTTTGCATGACATATGTACGTAGTGAGTTTCTACATATGAAACTCACAATCTAAATGTGGTGATGGGCGGGGAAAGATAAAGTTATGGGGGCCACCAACAAGAAAAGCATGACTCACCTCAGCTGGGAGGGGCTTCGTCGGCCTTGATGTCAATAGTCACATATTTGCCTTAGAAAAATTACCCAAAAGGGTCTACAGTAAAGCTTGGGAGGGACCATCTTTGAGAAATCACAAAAATAAAGCTGAAATTCAATTGTCATGTGATGGAACCTGTACTGCAGAAGTGGAGTGAGTGACCCCCTGAGGGTCGGTCAGGTCTCTGAATTAACCATCTGGGCTTATCGCCCTTTTAGTCATGTCTCAATAGAGACTCCAGCACAGGCTTTTAATTTGGAAAAAATCCAGCAACTTAAATTTAGCAATTATCGTTTTTTCACTCCTTCATTCATTCTTGTTATGTCCTAAGAGTTAACAGCAGAGGGAATAGATGGTTTTTGCTTCTTCCTTCCCAGAAAGAAAAAGGAAATTAAAGATAAAAAATATTCTTAAAGTACACAATTCCTGGAGAGGAAAGAAAGAGATTTTGTGTTTAAGAACTGCAACCATATAATCAGTGAACGAATTTGTTCTTGTTCCAAAATGGTTCTCAGAAATATCGCTAAGGTCATCCAGAAGGTACAGTGATCGTACAGAAAGTCTTCTTTCTCTAAAACTCTTGCCTGCTGTCCCCACCAGACTTTAGGCATAGACTCTCCCACCCTCTGGAGCATCCATTTGCCGCAATGAAGCGCAATGTGAGGGTGGGATGCCAACTTATACCGACAGCCTCTGGTGTCTAGAAGGCAAACCACAACACTTGGCAGAACCCCAACACCCTTTGGTTCTGTTCACTTATAATCAGAGGAACAAAACATTCATCTGCCTATTTCAAAAACTCCAAAGATTTTGTGGGGTGACTCATGTATGTGCCTTGGCTAGGAGAATATAGTATTGTTCCTCCTCTTTAGAAAAGGCACTTGCCCTCGCTTTGGCACACATCTGATCTGGAAGGGACTACTGGCACTTTGCCTCCTTTTCTTTCTTTATCTTTAGTGGGGGTTCTGGGCCCTCATTATTCATTTGATTCTAAAAAAATAGGAGAAAAAGGAATTTGAGCTAAACCTCTGACCCTTTTCTGTTTAGATCATGGGGGAAGGCCCAGGTATTGTTCCTGGTGCAGCAGTGGGGTATGCTCAGACTGGCATCCTCTCCATCCAGTCTGAGTTTGAAGCAGGCAGCAGGTTGAAGCCTAGTGGCCACTCTCCCTGCTGTGTGTGTGTGTGTGGGGGGAGTAGCTGAACCAGGCAAGGACAAGTATTTATCTTCCATGACCTGACTTAAGTCTATGACTTAAGTCTATAATTTTAGTCTATAATTTTGAGGGGTACCAAGAAAAATGTATCCCTAAGAGAGATTCCCCTCTTCCTATTACATATACTAAGAAGATAGAAATGTTAAGTGTGTCTTTTCCATGGGGAGAGGGCTTGGCATGAAACCAAGATTTTAAATGCCAATCTGACCTTAGAAGATGGAAACGGTCTTCACTCTCTCAGAGTTACCAGGGTCGCTGCCTCCTCATGCTTTTGGAGTTCCATGTTTGTTCCCATGTTGGGATATTTTAGTCTGGAAATGACAGGAACTGATGGCCAGTGCAGTTAGCTTCTTCCAGACAACAAGATACCAGGACAGATTCGTTTTCAGAAGTTGTGAAAGAGAATGAGTTATTGAAGATAATGTCTGGACAAGAGGCTGAAGAGTGCTCCAGAGAAAACATGTTTGAGGTAGTTATGTGCAGAAAATGATATATTAAATAGTAGTAGCTTGTCCTTTTGGGGGATATATTTCATGGAGAGTGTTTTTTTTGTTGAATATGTCAGAGACACAGAGCCGAGTGATGGGGTGGGTGCAGAGTGTACAGCGGGGATGGGGTGGGTGCAGTGTTGACAAGAAGTGGTCTCTGTTTTCCAGCTTTTCTATCTAGTGCTAAAAGAGTGCACTTGAGAAGATCCATAAAGGTTTGGGACAGTTTCTCCAGTGCCAGTTTGTGAGACAGCAGAGAAAATCTCTTTGAACTTGGTGCTCAGGGCAGACCTCATCATTGTAGGTGGGGTTGTGGATAACTCTTACTTTCCTGAGCAGCCTGGTAGGAGAAGCCAGAAGCACAGTGAGGGGAATGGGTGAGCAGAGATGTCATGTAGGAATTGTCATGATATGCCAGCTTGGTTGGAGGTAAGGTCTGAATCTGAGGAGCATTACTAGAAGGTAAGTTGAGGCCAGGTTCTAGAAAGCCAGGGATATAAGGTCAAATAGTTTTTATTTTCTGTTCTGATGGAAGTCATTGACGTTTTTTGAGTAGGAGAGTGAGGATATGATACAATGCAATTACATGAATGAAGGGCCTTTGAGATCACTTAGTTCTGCACTACATTTCATAAATAAGGGAACTTAAACCCAGAAAGTGTAAATAACTTTTTCAAGGTCACAGAATAGTGATCGGCAGAGACCCTGATATGAATGCTTCCTATCGCTTCTTAGACCATTTACCTTTCCACTGTTTAATGTCCTCACACTGTCAAGTAAGGCAGTGGCGGGGAAAGATGAAGAATAAAGAGGGAGTCACCCGGAGGGACACTTCTCCACAGAGTAGGTGGCCTTTCAGTGAACTCGGTGTGTGCCCCATGAGGACAGACACATGACTAGGAAGGTCATTACAGGGGGCAGGCCCCCAGCACGTTTGTTACCAGTGGCACCTTTTCAACAGTTTATGAAGATAGTCAGATTGTTATGATACTTTTAAGATTATGTAAAAAAAACAGAAAGCGTCTGGAGGAATCAGTGTGAAAGCTGCATCAGGAGATGAATAGAAGGGTAGTCTGAGTGTGTCCCAGTTTGAAGGTGTCTCCCATTTGGGGTGTCCCTCAATGTGGGGCCTGCTGTGGCTCTGCAGGCCACCTCTCACTGCTGTAATCTCAGGGCTCAGCACAGCTCCTGGCAGCCCCCAGAGGCTCAGTACTGTGAAACGAAGTAGGAAGAGATTGAGGTTATTTCCGGGAGAGGAATGTCTGGGAGAGGCCAGAGGATCTGGAGGATCCTATGAGCAAGTCTCCGAAGGGGATGGAAGCCAGTGTAGAGAAGGGGAGGAGCCTCCTCCTGGGAGGCTTGGGCAGAACTCTGTTGCTGAGTCGGAGATAGTCACTGAGCTGAAAAGGAGGAGGAAAGATTACCTCATGGGGTAGGTCTTCTTACTAGAGGGTAGTTGGAGTCTTCTGCCACCAATCAACTTGGGGCTGGGGAGGTGAAAAAATACTAATGTGGGGAAAAATCTACAATCATAACATCCTCTTGGTTTTACTTTACAACTTTCTTTTAAATTAAAAAAAAATTTCCAGCTGTATTGAGGTATAATTGACAAAAATGTGAGCTATTTAAAGTGTACATCATGGAGATTTTAGATATGTATACATTGTGAAAGGTTTCCCCCATCTAGTTAATTCACACACAATCACCTCACATATTTATCTTTTGTAAAATTCGAACATTTAAGTTCTATTCTCTTAACAAATTTCATTTATATAATGCAGCATTGCCAATTCTAGTCACCCTGTTTTATACTAACTAGATCCTCAGACCTTATTCATCTCATAGCTGGAAGTCTGTAACCTTTTACCAACTTTTCCCTATTCCCCTACCCTCCCAGCCCCTGTAATGCATGTGTATGCATGTGAGTGAGGATGTGTGTCATTAGGTTGTATTCAATGCAAATATAACATTTGAATAACAGTGGGAATTGTATTTGAGGAAAGATACAGGGTCTAGCTCTTTTCCCCTTTGAAAACAAATGATGATGGACTTTGTGTTGCTCTGTTGCTGGTGTGTTTGTAGTATATGTTCATGTATGGGCATTATGGAAATCAAGAAACCTTTGAATTGCTATAATGTTACATAGAAACTTAGGTTGTAATGTTCAGAAGGGGCAGAATCCTTACTGATATTTTTCTTGGAGGCCTAGCCCTGAAACTTGTTTTGATCATGGGTGACAATGGATCTGTCACAGGATGGGTTAGAATACAAATCAGCAGTTCTGCTACTCTCTGCAGTGGCGTTAGTTCCTTAGCATCTTGGGCCTGCGTTTTCTCCGTCTGCTGACAAGTAAAGTAGTTTTGGTCCCTACAGTCCCTTGTGGCTCAAAAACAAACAAACAAAAAACCCTCATTTGAATCAGTGACTTTACTTCTGTTGTTAACTTGAGTGAGATAAATATTGGCTACAAAATTTACCCAGCAAAAGTATTTCTTTGTAAATCACGTAATTATTTTCAGGGTTTTGAGAGAGGTGTTCATCAGGGCAGAAAATGTCTACCCAGTACCCGCTAAAATTAGAACCTCTTCTGTGTGACTGGCCCTTCCATTTGTTACTAAATAACCAGGTGCACCTGCCGTCCCACTGTTATCCCTGCTCATTACCTTTCAACCTTCATCCCCAATATTGCTGTGTAATCTGTCATTGGAGATGATGATGACACAATGTGTGAATCCAGAGTCTGGCACCTAGTGGTACCTTGATAGAAATAGAAAGCTGTGATCGCAGCTTTAAAATATGCTAACAAGCCACAGGAGCTAACGGGCATGCTTTTCCCTACAGATGTTCATTCTAGTGCTGCTGCGGCTTGTAGGCACGTTGCTCATATCCCTGTGCTTGGCGGTGGTTTTTGTTTATTGTAGTGTTAGTCTCCAAAAGGCACCTCCTATCTCCTTTACAAAGGGTGTTTGCTGCCTTTCTGGGCCTCCAATGATAGAAGAACCCCCTTTAGTGCTACTGTTAGAAAGAGTGAGCAAGAGAGCAGAGTTCAGTGAAGGAGCACAGTAAATGATAATGATAGGATGCAGTCATTTGATTTACATAAATTGGATTTTATCCTGTTTGTGGTTAATGTTTATCTACATAGAGTTTCTGAGCTTTAGAAAGAGGTTTTAAATTTGATATATAAATGCATAAAAGAATTCCAGTATACCGAATTTAAAGGGATGACTAAAGTACATTACATTTAATGTTAAATATATAGAATTTTGAATTTCTGGCTTACAGTTTTGTTTTGTTTTGTTCCTGGCTCATATTAACAAATGACTCCATTCTCTTCATAATCTTTGCTCGTATTAATACCTAGGCATGCCCCCTGGACCCCCTCCCTTTATTGGTTTGCTCTTACTTTGCAGAAGTCAGTTGGGTAAAAAACATACTCAGAGTGAATGGACAAGACAGGCAGATGTTATCTGGTATATAAGCTGGTGGTATTTGTCCACACTGACAGATGGCTGTCTCTGTAGGGAGGGTGGCAGGAGGAAATGCCTGGCCCATATTGGGAATTCACCCAAGCCACAGGTCCATATAGCTGTCAGAGCTAAGGTGGGTAGGGTGCTGAGTGCCAGGGCACCCGGGGCTCAAGCAGACACATAGCAGGCCTTGTCAAAAAGGTGCTAGGGAGCAGGGAAGCACTGCGTTCCTCTGACAAAAGCTGTTATTTTGGATGTTTTATGTTGCTTTGGAGATCATACAACCCTGAGCCCTCACATATAGGTCATGGTTATTTATACATTCATCCATTTATCAAACATCCCACTCAATGTACACTTTGCTGGATCCCCCAAAGAAAGAACAGGGCGTGGAACCTAGTAGGTATTCAATCAGTATTTGTTGAATGGATTCCTATGTACCAGTCACTGTGCCTGGCAATCCAAATTGTACAAGACGTGGTGGTCCTTACCTACAAAGGCATAGTTAGACCAATGCTGGGAAACCTGCGTGCATGCATGTGCACGCACGCACGAACTGGGGACAAGAGAGGAGGAGTGAGCTTTGCTGGGGAAGGGTCACAAGAAGCTCAGCAGAGGACAGACCATGCTGAAGCACATCCTGGCACCAAGTTGCTTTACTCAGTAGACACTTAGGCAGGGAGCTGGGGGGTCTCCAAGCTTTTCAAGAGCCTACACAAATATTAGAAACCTGGAAAAAGTGGTACTTCCTCCATGGTAGAAAAAGAAAACTGAAAAACTATAATGAACATATGTAATTAACTGTCAACAGAACATAACTGCACATCAACTAATCAGCTATGATTCATTGTCTCATGTGGGATGTGGGTACACTTCATTGGTGTAGGGTGCATCTGGGAGGCCATGCAGGCCAAATTTCAAATATATTTTAAAACTAAAATTGAAATTTAAAAACTCTGAAGGAGCCAGAAGAAAACATCAAAGACATTATATATAACCTATGTATTTAACCCAACTATGAATCTTTATACCGTCAGTTGATGAAACAAAACAGAGAAGGTAGTCTGAAAAGTTCTTAGTTATGAAAGGAGTTTTCCAGGATAGAGGATGTGCTTATTGTATACTTAATGGCGGAAGAAATGGCTAGATTCAATAGCAGAAGCTTTGAGGCTAGCCATTTATCTGAGCTAGAAAGCCTATCTGTGACACTTGATGACTGAGGGTAGTTGTAAACAGGGACTCTCCCAAAAGAAATGGGAGAATCACTTGCTAAATAGACATAAAGCAGTTTTACTTGTTTTTTAATATCTGAATGAATATACCACTCATATACCTGAGATACATAATTTTTTGTGTATTCAATTAATGGAATGTAAAAGCGTCCTGACATGAACACGGACAGGATGAAGGGGCAGGTGAGCAAGCACAGACATGGATGACACCCTCATGGCCAGGGAGCCTGTGGTGAGAAGAGGCTGGAGCCTGCAGTGACACCTTCTCCTGATTAGAGAATGTAGAGAAATGCCAGGGACTTCTCAGCATTACCCCAAAGCCCAGACATCTCTCTGAGGGTATGTCCTCCTCACTGTCTCATGTGTCCTCACTCTTCGAGGAGGAGTTGGGCTTGGTTACTTTGTGCACATGGCTTAAATTAGGATGATAAGAGCAGGTAGAGATGCAAGCGCCCTGCGACTGGGATAGGCAAGAATCCGTTCCTTCCCCAGCTCCCAGGTAAGCTGCCCAGGAGGTTGGCTGCCCATCTCCCCTTCACTTATGTTCAGACCCACACTGGCAGTGGTCGAGGAGGAGCGTTATCACAGGGCACCACTGAAAATGAGAACTGAACAGTAAATGTTGTTAGAGGAGCCTGCTATGTTAAAGATGAATAAACTGGAGGCCTTGCTCTGATGGAATTTATAGTTGGGCTTAGGCAGTAAGATGTACCTCACTGTTAAAGAAAAACGGCAAAAGGAGGTCATGGTAAGTACCATCCCCTTATGGACTGCCCTCGACCCCTCATTTGGGTGTTCCTGAGCTTCTCCCTCTATCTGCACAGGAAGGTTTGCCCTGGACCTAGAACCCAACCTTCCACCCTGGCCTTGGCACACACCAGGATTATCTTCATGAGGCAGGACCTTCTTCCCACTTGAGAGGGGAGAAGGCACCCCTTCATCTAAACAACAGAGCACTAGGGGAATTGCCAAGGACACTGAATGAGAAATGGCTCCCGAGTCTCATGGATAGCACTGTGTGTGTGTGTGTGTGTGTATCAGGAGCATATTCTTCTGGAATATGTTTCTTTACAGTAGGATTCCTAGTTAATATGTTTCACCTGCAGTCAAGGTCACTAACATATAGTTTGGGAAACTATATAAAAGTACTTTGCTGTGTAGTGGGAAACTCATTATAGATTCAATTAAAACTAGCTACCCCCTTCTCCAGGCTTTCCTTAATACGTTGTTATAGTAATTGTGGAAGGACATTTTTCTATAACACATTTAATTTAAGAACACATGTACACTCCCTCACCTTTTTTTCCTCCCCTCATTCCATCCCTCTATCTGACTCCCTTCTTCACTTCTCTTTCTTTGTTCTTTTTTCTGCTTTTTTGTCTTAAACTGGATAATGATATCTGCTGCCTGTACTTTGGCTTGTTTCAAATGAGATATGGAACAAAGGACTCAGCAGTGGGATTAGCGCACAGGGAATGAAAGTGTATCTCAAGGGCAGACAGTGATTTCCAGAAAGTGTGCACTCCTATGACTGTGACTCCCAAATACACCAGAAGAGGAGGTCCACACTGACTCTGCGTCATGCCTGCCTGCGTAGGCTCTGTCTTTTAGGTCTTTATATACACTGTAGGCAGCTGCCACACAAGTCGATAAAGACTGAGAAGTGAGGAATGATCTTAAATGAACATGGGTACAGAGTGCAGAGAGGTGGAGGGTGTGTGTATGATGTGGGGTGTGTCTGTGTGACATGTGTGTATGTGTGGCTATACATGTAATTTACATTTGTGTTTATTTAAAAATACCATTCTGAAATTTTAAAGAGCAAGATTGAAAGATCCTTTAGAATCCTGAGATGGCTTTTTCAGTGACCAAGCCTTACTTATAAGACTCTAGCAACCATCTCCTCTGTCTGAATACAACTCTATATCATTTGGAGCAGAAGTTCCCTCTTCAGTGATAATTCTTGGACACCATTTACCATTTAGCAATGAGAGGGAACCAACATGGTGTTTCCATTTTTTTCTTAAAGACTCAACTCCAGTAACCTTATGTGAAATACCCAGTCATTATCCTTGCCCTCAGTAATGAAAGGTGGAACGAAATTGTCCTCTTTTCTACAATGGGAAATATCACTACAGGGGATACATTATGGACTCATTCCCTACAGGATATAATGGGAGCATAAGAAAAGGGACAAAGGAAAAGAAACACTTCAACCTGTCTGTTTTTTCCCTTTCTCCAGTCCTCTGCCTCTTCCACGGTGTGGCTTTTCTTCTTGGCAATTCTGTCTTAACAAATTCTTTGGACATGATTCTTGCATATTGATAAACTGTAGATTTTCAATCTGTTTTACGAATGTATGTGTAGAACATGGTAAGGTCAGGTTGATGTGGCCACAGGAGATGAGAACAAGGCTTGGAAGGAAGAAGTTTGTTATACTCACAGGTCTCAAAGAGGGAATCTCTGTATGCTATGCAGGGCCACAAGGGAAAACATCAGAGTGGAGGCAGAAGACAGAAGTGTTGGGAGAGTTTAGGCCACAACCTTTATTGGGGTTTCTGTGGGAAAGGCAGGGCAGGCTAAACAATTTAAGATTGGCTAGTTTGATCAATTTGGGCAGGATTTAGACTATAGGGGAGGTCTCTAGTTGCCTGGTACCTGGCACTGGAATAATTAAGGCAGAGAAATACTGCTTCTTGGGGAGTACTAGCCTGAGAGACGAGATCTGGCTCTGGATTGGTTAGTTTGCATATCAGAGGCATGCTCTGGGCTAAGCCATTTGTTATCCAAGAAATGGCTAGCCCTGAGAGGGACATTCTTTCTCTAGCTACAAAGGTTTTTTAAGATGTCAAAACATCATAATATACAGAAATTAAATATATATATATATACAACACACTATCACTGTATGGAGAAAAATACACATGTGCTGTATCAAACAAGTCATAGCTTTCAAAATATTATTTGGAATGTATAAATTGGGGGCAAAATAAATATATTTGTTAACACAGGGGGTTTATTTATCCCTTAACAAAATACTTTCATTGCATTGATATTGGACATTTACTAATAAAGGACTAGAAAACTGAAATTATAATACATACAAGAATGTTTCTTGAAAGGTTATTTTATTATACTTGTATTGTAAAAGATTGTTCTCAATTTCTCAAAATGCAATTACTGGGCTTTTTGTGAAAACTGCAATGTTTTTGGTGTTATTTTTGGTGGTTCAACTGAACAAATATTCGTTCAATTGTACTAATTGATAAATTACAGTTATACAAGGTGTGATCAAAACATACAGTGAATATTTAAATTAAAAAACATTAGTCACCTTATTCACCGGGTCTGGCATTGTGAGACTTCTGGCTCTTCACCAAAGTCAAAATGATTAGGACATTGAGGCAGCCATGACAGCACAACTAAAGACACTCATGAAAGAGGACTTCCAGAGCTGCTTCAGAAAGTGGCAAGAATGATGGGATAAGTGTGTGAGAAGCGAGGGGGAGTATGTTTGAGGGGGATTAATGGCAATGTGTCTTTTACTGTAACACATATTTTTAAAAATTTAAACATTCACCATATTGTTTGATTACACCTTTTATATTTTTAAGATTATAAACAAGGCAAAAATATTTGTGAAGTAAGCCTATTTTTTTAGTCTTTTTTTATTCAGAGCCCCAGCAGATCACTGATTCCAGTATACGATTATTTTGATTTCCATGTGCATGTCTAACAGGTCTTCTTACAGGAGTACCAGTTGTCTCACAAGTTCTTTCCATTGTTAGTAGAAATATGTTCTTGTTTGGCTTCAAGCATATTGGGGATTAATAGCATGCTTCACTCATGTGGTAAGAATACATCTTCCAAGAAGAAAGGGGCACTTTCTTATGGACTCATAGGCAGGAGAGAGTTCAAAGGTCCAGGTGGAAAATGTATCCAGTGATATGGATTGGAGTATGCATAAATAACTAATAAAATGACCAACTGTGGTGGGGGAGTGAGAAGTAGGAATGAGTTTTGCCTGAAAAGGGGAGACTAGATTTTAGAAATGGTGAAATCTTACGTTTCTCACTGTGTATCTTTCTCTGAGCAAGCCATGTCTTTAAGAGAGTGCTGTTTTCTATACCACTTCCTGCACAGCTCAGCTCCTCTTTTCTTTGAGCAGCTTTGGGTAGGGTGCTCCCAGCAAGGCCAGCAAAACTGCTATCATGGTATCTGGGCCATTTGAGGTTCTCAGTGGATCCATTCCCTTTTTTTCCTCTTTCCATTGTGCCTGCTTTATCACCCTATGGATTCTTCTAACCCATATCATGTTGGACTTTAATTATTTCTTTAATTACCCTTCTTCTACTAGATTATAAATAAATCTCTCCAGGGTAAGGTCTATGTTTTACTCATTTTTAGACCTTCAGTGTCCAGCACAAAGCCTACCACGTAGTAGACACTCAGTGCATGTTGATTTTAACGTGGCATTCATACACACACATACACACACACACACAGACACACACACAAATCAATTACATACACACATATCTATTAAATTTTACTTTTTAAAACTATTCCTATAAATGGAAATGAGAAAACAATGTTGTATTTGTAGACATAAACCAATTTATATAGTCAGTATAAGTTTGGACACCAATCTCAAGCTAAAAAATCTTAATAAATTTAGTTCAGCAGAAATATGCCTCCTGCTTTTCCTTAAATACACATGGTTTCCTCTAAATTCTTTGGTTTACATAGGTAATTTACAGTTATCTAAAATTCTAATGCCTGCTTCCCCACTGCCCTCTGCTGTAAGGAATTGCTCTCTCAGCTCCATTCTTTTAGTGCTTTAAGCCTTGCTTCTCCTTTGTAGTTTGCTTATTTTGGTGCTTATCCTACAGGCCTTCATGGTTATAAGCTCCCTGAAGGCAGGGAAACATACCTTTGAGATCTTTCTGTCCTCCATAGTGCCATGAACATGACTAGTACTTAATAAATATTTGTTGATTGAGTGAACAAATTCATGAATATTTTTAATTAAAGTTTATTGGGGTGACAATGATTAGTAAAGTTACATAGGTTTGAGGTGTACAATTCTGTATTACATCATCTATAAATCCCATTGTGTGTTCACCACCCAGAGTCAGTTCTTCCCTCACCATATATTTGATCCCTCTTACCCTCATCCAGCACCCCCTCCCCCATTACCCTCTGGTAACCACTAAACTATTGTCTGTGTCTGTGAGTTTTTGTTTCTTTATTTGTTTGTCTTGTTCTTTTGAATTTTTTGAAAAACAGTATATTCCAGCACCATAATTTATGTCATTAGTACATGTTCTAATGATTTCTTTGCCTTTCCTAATGGTGAGAGTTGTAAATCTATTCACTTCTTGTTGAAAAGTGTGGTAATTGTGAGTCTCTCACCTGGATCAGGAACACAGAATAAAGGAGCTTTTCTGGTCAATATGGCGGAGTAGGTAAACTCTGTGCTTGCCTCCTCTCATGACCACATCAAAATTACAGCTAAAGTACAGAACATCCATCATTGAGAACTGCCTGAAGCCTAGCTGAACAGAAGTACCATAACTAAAGATGTACAGAAGAAGCCACCTCCAGACTGGTAGGATAGGCAGAGATGCACAACAGGCTAGCCCCATACCCATATGTGACCATTAAAAATCTGTAAAGATATCTCTGCTGCAGAAGTCCTCCCCTGAGGAGCGAGACAGTCCCAGCCCAACACCAGACTTCCTAGCCCAGGGCTCTAATGCTGGGAAGAGAAATCCTCACAACTTCTGGCTGTGAAAACCAGTGGAGATTATAACTGAGTGAGACAGAGGGCTGCTGGAGTCCCAGGTGATCCTCTTAAAGGGTCTGCTGATGGACTTACGCTGAGCTCCCTCTCTGGGACAAAAGCTCAAACGGCGCCAGGGACATACGGGGAGAAACTGAATTGTCTGGCTTCAGGGTGGGGGCTGAAGGGGCAGCTTCCTCCCACACAGAAATGCTGGCAGAAGCTATTGTTCCTTTGTTGAGCCCTCCTCTGACCCAGCATACAGATGCAGGCAGCCACCACATCTGAATCTCCATCAATGTGGCTAACACCATTTGTCCCACCCTGGTGATTCCCTGAGACCTCACCACACCAAATTGCAGGCCACTCAAGCTATTTCCACTGGCTTTGCCATGCAGTGGCCTGTCTTGGCTCATGCTACAGACTTTTCTAAAATCTCTCAAAGGTTTACAAGTCCCAAAGAAGCAGCATCTTGCCTCAGCATGCTCCATGCCTCTTGTTAATCATCCCCAAGCCTGGCACTAGTTACAGCCAGTCTTGGATCACAGCTTAGCCTCTCCCGTGCACCTCCAAGCCCAACACAAGCAGCAACCATCCACAGATCACTTTGTAGCACATACCATGTGGCCCTACACAGGGCACAGGCAGTGGCTGACCTTGACTTGTAACGGAACCCCTCCCAAGGGGCCCCAGAACCAACACATCTGGTACCATCCAACCACACCACAATACCACACCAGACCACATCAGAGTACCACTCAACCACACCCACAAATGACACATGCAAAGGGCAGACTGGGCAGACATGAGAGCTCTGCTAAAGTGAATCCTGATCTGTAGGGTCAGCCCCTACACAATAGCTCCTCCACTGTAGTCTGGATAAGTGCTCACAACCTATCAGCCTGAGGTCAGTCCCTAACATTGATGTACAAACAGCAACCAAGGCTCAACTACAACAGGGGGACATACATAACCCACACAAAGGACACACTTGGAGTACCTGGGTCAGGTGACCAGGGAGATTGTGCCACTGGGCCCCACAGGACACCTACTACATAAGTCCACTCTACTAAGATCAGAAGACATAACAACTCTATTTAATACACAGAAAAAAAAACAGGGAGACAACTAAAATGGGGAGACAAAGAAACATGTTCCAAATGAAAGAACAGAATAAAGATCCAGAAAAAGAATTAAACAAAATGGAGATAAGCAATGTACCAGATGCATAGTTCCAAACACTGGTTTTAAGGATGCTCAGTGAGAACTTCAAAGAGATAGGAAACTTAAAAGTGGAGATAGAAAACATAAAAAAGAACCAATTAGAAATGAAGAATACTGTAACTGAAATGGAGAATGCACTAGAAGGAATCACCAGCAGACTAGATGAAACAGAGTATCGAATCAGTGATTTGGAAGACAAGGTAGCAGAAAATACCCAATTGGTACAGCAAAATGAATCCCCTCAAATGAGGATAGCATAAGGGATCACTAGGACAACACCAAGCATACCAACATTTGCATCTTAGGGGTACCAGAAGGAGAAGAGAAAGAGCAAGGAATTGAAAACCTATTTGAAGAAATAATGATGGAAAACTTCCCTAACTCGGCAAAATAAATAGACATACAAGCCCAGCAAGCACAGAGAATCCCAAACAAGACAAACTCAAAGAGGCCCACACCAAGACGATCATAATTAAAATGGCCAAAGGTAAAAGGAAAAGAGAGAATCTTAAAAACAGCAAGAATGGGAGAAGCTAAAAAATGTCGATGAAAAGGATATACAGATGGCAAAATGGCACGTGAAAAGATGTCCAGCATCATTAACCAGTAGAATTCCTTAAAACCACAATGAGATATCATTATACACCTACGAGAATGGCTAAAATGAAAACTAGTAAAACCCTCACATGATGGTGAGGATGCAGATACTCTGGATCACTCACGTTTTGCTGGAAATGTAAAACAGCCCAGGCACTCTAAAAAGTCTGGTGCATGCTTATAAAACTGAAATGTAATTACCATATGACCGAGCAATTGCACTCCAGGGCAGTTCTCCCAGAGAAATAAAACTTTACATTCGCACACACACAAAAAATAGTTACTCCAATATATATAACAACTTTATTCATAATAGCCAAAACAACCCAGATAGCCTTCAATGGGTGAATTATTAAATAAAGTGTGGTACATCCATACTGTGAATAACTACTAAGCAATAAAAAGGAATGAACTTTTGATACACACAAAACCTCAACGATGCTCCAGAGAATTATGCTGAGTGGAAAAAAAAAAGCCAATACCAAAGATTACATATTGTAGTATCCCAATTATATAACGTTCTTGAAATGACAAAATTATGGAAATGAAGAACACCTTAGAGGTTGCCAAGGGTTATTAAGGAGGGAGCTGAGGTGAGAGGAAGTAGGTGTAGCTGTAAAAGGACACCACGGGGGATCCTTGTGGTGACAGAGATGCTCTGCAGCTTGACTGTATTAATGTCAATATCATGGCTATGACTTTCTGAAATGTTTGTAAAATGCTACCATTGAGGGAGGTTGGTTAAAGGGTACATAGGATTTCTGTATCATTTATTACAACTGCAAATAAATCTACAAATATCTTGAAAAAAAAAAAAAACAGCAAGACAAAAGCAGTTAGTTACCTCTATGGGACCGCCCAGAAGACTGTCAGCTGATTTCTCAACAGAAACTTTACAGGACTGAAAGGATTGGCACAAAATATTCAAAGTGATTTAAAGCAAGGACCTACAACCAAGATTATCTAGCAAAGCTGTCATTTAGAATTGAAAGACAGATAAAGAACTTTCCTGACAAGAAAACACTAAAGAAAACATCACCACCAAACCAATATTACAAGTAATGTTAAACAAGTCTTGAAGAAGAAAAAGGAGGAGAAAATTAAAAATATGAATAATACAATGGCAATAACTACATGTTAATCAACAACTTCTTTAAATGTAAATGCATTAAATGCTGTAATCAAAAGATATAGAGTGGCTAAATGGATAAGAAAAGAAGCCCCTTACATATGCTGCCTACGCGAGACTCATTTCAGATTGAAAGACACACAGACTGAGAGTAAAGGGATAGAAAAAGATATTTCATGAAAATGGAAATGAAAAGAAAAGCTATAGTAACAAATAACCAGAGACAAAGAAGGATCCAATAATCAAACTTCTGGGTGATCTGAAGAAACCAAAAACACTGCTTTGAAGGGACATCTGCATCCATATGTTCATTGCAACATTATTTACAATCACCAAGGCTGGAGGCAACCTGGATGTCCATCAATGGGTAAATGGATAAATAAGAGGTGGTACATATATACAATGGAATATTGCTCAGCCATATAAAAGAATGAAATCTTGCCATTTGCAACAACATGAATAGACCTAAAGGGTATTGTGCTGAGTGTACTAAGTCAGATAGAACAAAACAAATGCCCTATGATTTTACTTATATGTGGAATCTAAAGAACAAAATAAACGAACAAACAAAGCAGAAACAAACCCATAAGTACAGAAAACATTCAGATGGTTGCCAGATGGGAGAGAGAGTCAAGGGAATGGGTGAAAAAGGAGAAGGTATTAAGAAGTACAATTCAAAAATGGCAGCGTAAGGTGAGACTGTAAATATCCCCTGGAATTTACAACTAATCAAACGACTATAACTCCACAAAGGACTCCCTGCACAGCAGACAGGCAAGACAAAGAGGCCCACTACTTAGTTCACCTAAAGGTGGGCGAATTGCACGAGTGGGGGAAGTGGGAAGAGAGAAGTACGGAGACAGAGCTGCACAGGCTCAGGACACGGACCTACCTCAGTGCTCCGAGCTCGCTGCATCCTGGAACTACCCCAGCTGCAAGAGAGGGAAGAACTCGGGCCGCTAGGGCTCCGTTTATGGCCCACAGGGCTGAGGGACAGCATATAACATGGCTGAACCCAACGATCATGGCAGAGACCTCAGAGCAAAGACTAAGGGAAGAAGGCTGAAAATGGTGGTTTAAGCCATCACTGCCGCAGAGAACGGAAGCCTTAGGCACTGAGCCTAGCCGCCCCCTCCCTACCGTCCCAGAGCTTGCCCAGCCCCACCTGCCCAGTGCTAGAAGCGGAACAGTAGCAGTGTCAGATCAAAAGAACAGAATATTTGCTGTACTGAGAACTGTGGACAGAAGACAGATATTCTCAGCCCACCTAGTTCCGGCAAAGGGGAGGGAGCTGTGGAAGCAGGAACAGCTATGGTGGTGGTCGCCGCCGTTGCTCTGGGCCACCTCTCACAACTCACCCTGCCCATGGCCCCACCTGTAAGGGTGGATCCCTGCAGGAGTAAACAGAACTGCTGAAACATACGGGCTCTGAATCTGGTGCAGAAAGAGCTTTGGAACTTCAAAAGCTCTCTGCATACCCACACAGACACTGCACCTATGACACAGGCGGGCTGTTAACAGAGGAGAAGCCGATCTCCCAGGGAATCTTCCCATTGTGTGAGAACCTGGAAAAGTGCAGAGAAAACATAGCACTACCATATGAGAGAGAAAAAAAGGCTGCAGTCTGATAGAAAATAAAACATTCTACCAACAAGTACTGGAAAACAAAAGAAAGACCTCTTCCTATCAACCTGTTGCAGAAACCATTCCTGTAGATGTCTAGGAAGAGAAATAATAAATCAGTAATTGCCAATAATAAGTAAGGCGACAAGACAGCTCAGAAAAAAAGTGAAAAGTCTCCAGAAAAGGAACTTAAAGATATGGATATATGTGACTTAAATGACAGAGAATTCAAGATTGCAGTTCTGAAAAAACTCAACGATATGCAAGAAAACACAGAAAGGCAATTTAATGAACTCAGAAACACAATCAAAGAACAACGTGAGAATTTTACGAAAGAGATTGTAAATTTAAAAAAGAACCAAATAGAATTTCTGGAGGTTAAAAACTCAATAGAAGAAATTAAGAATGAAACAACCAGCTTAGGTAGTAGAGTTGATCAGATGGAGGAAACAATCAGTGACATGGAAGACAGAAACCTGGAAATGACACGGATGGAAGAAGAAAGAGACTTGAGACTTAAAAGAAATGAAAGAACTCTACAAAATCTTTCTGATTCCATCAGAAAGAGTAACATAAGAATAATGGGCATACCAGAAGGAGAAGAAAGCAAGATGGGAACAGAGAATAAATTAAAACAAATTGTCCAGAACTTCCCAAACTTGTGGACAGGATTGGATCCTCGAATCCAAGAAACAAATAGGACACCTAATTATCTCAATCCCAACAGGCCTTTTCCAAGGTACATTGTATTTAAGCTGTCTAAAATCAATGAAAAAGAAAGAATCCACAAGGCAGCTAGGGAAAAGAAGACGGTAACCTACAAAGAAAAGCTCATTAGAGTATCATCAGATTTTTCAGCAGAAACTCTACAAGCCAGGAGGAGTAGGATCAAACATCAAAACTATTGAAAGAGAGAAATTATGAGTCAAGAATAATATATCCAGCAAAGATATCCTTAGATATAATGGAGGAATAAAGACCTTTCCAGACATACAGAAGCTGAGGGAGTTTTCTAATACATGACCTGCACTACAAGAAATACTAAAGGAGGCTATTTGACAACCATCAACAGCGACAATGTGTGGCAACCAAAACATAGAAAGTTGGTGAGTAAAGGCCTCAACAGGAATATGGGAATGGAGAAAGTAAGCGTGCTGAAGAAAATGGAATGCTCTACATATCAAACTTTCTTTTACATAATCTTAAGGGTAACCACTCAAAAAAAATCCAGAACTGAAATATATACTGTAATAAAGAAGAAACAGAGGGAAACATCATAGAATACCATCACACAGAAATGATAGACAAAAATAGAACAAAAAGGCAAAGAAACTATGGAGACACAGCCTTACCAGAAAACTAAAGATAGAATGACAGGAAATCCTCACATATAAATAATCACCCTAAATGTAAATGGACTGAACTCACCGATAAAAAGGCACAGAGTATCAGATTGGATCAAAAAACAACCCAACCATATGCTGTCTCCAAGAGACACATCTCAGCTACAAAGAGAAGCATAGACTCAAAGTGAAAGGGTGGAAATTGACACTCCAAGCACATGGTACCCAGAGAAAATCAGATGTAGCCATAATGATATCAGATAAAACAGACTTCAGAGTGAAAAACATAACACGAGACAAACATGGACATTTCATAATGGTAAAGGGGACTAGAAAACAAGAAGACATAACAGTCATCAATATTTATGCCCCCAATCAGGGAGCACCGAAATATACCAAGCAACTACTAACAGAACTAAAGGGAGAAATTGACCAAAACACAGTTATACTAGGGGACTTAAATACATCATTGACAGCTATGGATAGATCATCCAAACAGAAAATAAATAACGAAATAGCAGCCCTTAGACCACCTCAGGGATACTGTGGATGCCTGATCATGGCATTGTACGCCAGAAGCTAAACATTAATGAATGCCAACTATAATTTTATATATATAATGTGATGGCTCAGTGTGAGGTCGGAGGGATAGTGGATGGGGGGAGGGGGTTCATAGTGTGAGGGATATAAATGATGAACGTCTAAGTATTACTTTGTCTTGTACACCTGAAACTGCTCAGCATCACTAAACATCAGAGAAATGCAAATAAAAATTACAATGCGTTTATCACCTCACACCAGTTAGAATGGCTATCATCAACAAGACAAATAGTAACAAGTGTTGGAGAGGCTGTGGAGAAAAAGGAACCTTCATACACTTGTGGTGGGAATGCAGATTGGTGCAGCCACTATGGAAGGCAATGTGGAGGTTCTTCAAAAAATTACGAATAGAATTACCATATGACCCAGCAATCCCTCTCCTTGGGTATCTCCCCAAAAAATCTGAAAACATTTATACATAAAGACACGTGTGCTCCAATGTTCATTGCAGCTTTATTTACTGTGGCCAAGACATGGAAACAACCAAAATGTCCTTCGATAGATGAATGGATAAAGAAGTTGTGGTATATATACACAATGGAATGCTATTTGGTGGTAAGAAAAGATGATATAGGAACATTTGTGACAACATGGATGGATCTTGAGAATATAATGCTAAGCGAAATAAGTCAGACAGAAAAAGCAGAGAACCATGTGATTTCACTGATATGTGGTATATAAACCAAAAACAATAAAAAGAACAAGACAAACAAATGAGAAAGAAAGACTCATAGACACAGACAATAGTTTAGTGGCTACCAGAGGGTAAGGGGGTTGGGAATGGGAGACGAGGGTAAGGGGTATCAAATACATGATGATCGAAGGAGAAGTGACTTTGGGTGGTGGACACACAATGGGATTTATAGATGATATAATTCAGAATTGTACACCTGAAATCTATGTAATTTTACTAACAATTGTCACCCCAATAAATTAAAAAAAGAGAAGAAGTGTAATTTTTAATGACAAAGTAGTCATGGGGTGTAAAGTATAGCATAAGGAATATTGTCAATAATATTGTACTATGTATGGTGTCAGATGGGTACCAGATTTAGTGGGGTGATTAGTTCGTAAGTTATATGAACGTGTAATTACTATGTTCTAGAGCTGACTATTATATTGTATGTCAAGTGTAATTGAAAAATTAATTATGAAATTAAAGAAAAAACACAGCATAAAGAACATGGAGTCCTAAAGGAGGGAGCATAAGGGAATAGCTTGGTGGCTGATTCTATGGCAGGAACGGTGGAACAAATCTACACAATTGTGTCAGCTATGCGTAACAAGGAATTCAGAATGCCATTCAGGCAAAATAAATTTAACAACTAAAAAGAAAAGCGGTACATTGCTTTAAAAGTGCTGTTTGTCAGTTTGTAGTGTTCTCAAAAAATTAAAAATAGAAATACCTTATGACCTAACTGTTCTACCTCTGGGTGTTTACCCAAAGAAATCTAAAACAGCAATTCAAAAAGATGTATGTACCCATATGTTAACAATACCTAAGATATGGAAACAACCTAAATGCCCATCAATAGATGATTGGATAAAGAAATTGTGATACATATGTACAATGGAATATTACTCAACCATTAAAAAATGAAATCTCACCATTTGCGATGACATAGATGGAGCTAGAGGATATTATGCTAAGTGAAATAAGTCAGTTAGAGAGACACATATACCATATGATCTCACTTATATGTGGAATCTAAAGAACCAAATAAATGAACAAACAAACAAAATAGAAACAGACTCATAGATACAGAGAACTGCTGATTACCAGATTGTAAGTTGGTTTGGCGGCGGGAGGGGGGCGTGGTGGCACTGGGTGAAAAAGGTGAAGGGATTAAGAAGTACTAATTTGTAGTTACAAAATAGTCATGGGGATGTAAAGTACAGTATAAGAAATATAGTCAATAATGTTGTAATAATGATGTGATGTATAGTGTCAGGTGGATACTAGACTTATTGGGGGGATCACTGCATAAATTATACAGGTATCCAAGCACTACACTGTGCACCTGAAACTAATATAAAATAATATTGAATGTCAACTATAATTAGAAAATAAAACATATATTTAAAAGTGACATTGCATAATGAGCATTTAATAAACATTTGGGAAAGGAAAAAAATAATTATCTTTGCAATTGTGTTCTGAAAAAAAAGTACTGTTTGTTATCATGTACAATATAAGGTTTAGCTACACTTCTTTGGCTGAGGCAGGAGAGTGGGTTTTTCTTATTCACAGATCATTTATACAACCATCATCCTGGGCTCCCTAGTTGACCAGACTTCTGGCCAGGGTGGAGTGTATGTACAGGTGAAAATTAGACATATCTCCATGAGAGCAGTTCTGCACATATGTTGAAACATTCACTGACTGTATTGTTCTGTTTAATTACATATAAGGTGTGGTAAACAGAATAATGGCACCTCAAAGATGTTCATGTCTTAATCCCTAGAATTTGTGGATATGTTACCTTAAATTGAAAAGGGAACTTTATATTAACGACGTTGAGTTGCAGAGATTATCCTGGACTATCCAGGCAGATCCAAATCCATGGGCCTGAAAAAGCAGAGAAGCTTTTCTGGCTATGATCAGAGGGAGGTGTGATGGTGGATGAAGGGTCAGATTGATGTGATGTGAAAAGGACACCCCCTGCCATTGCTGGCTTTGAAGGTGGAGGAAGGGGCTTTGAGCCAAGAGATGTGGGCAACTTCCTGACAATCAAAAAGGCAAAGAAACGTTCTCTCCTAGAACCTCTGGGAAACAACACAGCCCTGCTCACACCTTGATTTTAGCTCAGTGAGATTCATTTAGGACTTTTGACCCCCAGAACTTAAGATAATAAATTTGTGTTTTAAGTCACTAAGTTTGTGATAGTTTGTTATAGCAACAACAGGGAACCAATACATGTAGGCTTGCATATATAAAGATATTGTTTAAGTAAAAAGAAGAAAATATTTTTCAGTTCTACATTTTCTCAGTGTTTTCACTCTATGAGAAATATGGGCATTTATTAGCTCCAAGTCTAAAATTTTAGTCCAATCTCTTCATTTCAGTAAGCATTCCCTAAGTTTTAGCCTTAGGTCACATACTAGGTGCAGCTCTGTCGCATAGTGTCACACAGTTAGTGACAGACAGCTAAATCTAGAACTCTCCTGAGTCCTTTTTGGTGGGTATTGTCATTTCACTGTATAATTTCTCAAGGCTTTTTTGTTTGTTTGTTTTTGTTTGTTTGTTTTTTCTTTTTTGAAGAGAAATACAAAAGGGAGGTGCTTTGCAAGGATTTTGTACATTAGAGGAATGGAGATATATTTGAAAATAATAGTTAACTAACATTATTTTCCTAAATTGGCAGTTTAGAGCAGTCCATTAAAGTGGACCCACATCATGTGACCAATGTCATTTGTGTCTTTTTTGTTGTTGTATTTTCTAATAGATTTACTGAGTATAGAAAATTCTGTATGTCTTATGTGGAGATGTTGTTGAAAGGGAACAAAAAGGGAGAATTAGTGATGAGCCTATTTAAGGTAGAGAATTCAAAGCTCCTGACTTTTTGGATCATGGACCCTTATCCGTAAAAGATTTTGAGGATAATCCCCTTTATATGTGTAATTATTTGAAAATTATATGCATATATTTTACTATTATAAACTTTATAAGATAAACACAGCATTATAGTTTTTACCAAGGAATGAGTAAAAATAAATGAAATTTTCTCATATTTTTTTCCTATTGTGCCATTCACTTCAGATAGCACTGCTCTAGAAAAGTCCTCCACAGCTTGCCCTTTGTGTGACCCTAAGAATCTTACTTGATCTCCATTGGTAGAATTTACATCCTCATCCATCATAACAAGTGATTAATGTAACCGACCAAGCCCTATTGGAATAGAACGGCTTATTTTCTTTGCAAGCTCTGTAGGATCAGGAAGCTGACATGTCTTGTCCCCATTGGATGTCACAGTGCCTGCCCATAGGAGGTGCTTCATGGACATCTGTCAAGCAAATGGATGAATATATTCATGAATGCTAGACTATTATAGCAAATGAGAAGAGCCAGAGCTGGGTGTTTGGGGTAGGGGTACAGATAGCCTTAAAGAATACATGGGATTTTGAGAGTCATGGGGAGCACCAACGAAGAGTAGGACAACATTATAAACAAAAACAAAGAAGAGCCATGAAGATTTGGGGACAGTGACATGAACTTTACTGAAGGAGAGTGGACGGTTCTTGTAGGAAAGGAAATTATGCTAAAGAAGGAGTTTGAGGTCAATTGTTTCACTAATTAATGTGGTCCTGCTTTATTCTTTGGAAACGACAGAAAGTTTTTGAGCAGTGTACTGACATCATATGCCATGATGGCAGCAACTGCAGCAAAAGAACCACAACTCAGGTTTGTGGGATCCTTCACCATTCCCAAAGTAGACAGATGGTCAACTGTGGATTTACTAGAAATAACGCATGTCAGGTATGAGGGAGATGTGAACAGGGCAGTGGTAGTAAGACTAGGAAGCAAGGAGTCAATGTGAATACATTAGTCCCCCCCTTATCTGCGGGAAATACGTTTCAAGACCCCAAGTGAATGCCTGAAACCGTGAATAGTACGGAGCCCTATATATACCATGTTTCTTCTTTTACATGCATACCTGTGATGAAGTTCAATTTATAAACTAGGCACAGTAAGAGATTAATAATAACCAATAATAAAGTAGAACAATTATTACAGTATGCCATAATAAAAGTCATGTGAATGTGACCTCTCTCTGACTGATCTGATAACTGAGATACTACTCAATGACTAATGGGCAGATAGCGTATACAGCATGGATACGCTGGACAAAGGGATGATTTATCACCTGGGTGGGATAAACCAGCACAGGGAGAGAGTTCATCGTGCTACTCAGAACAGTGTGAAATTTAAAACTTACGATTTGCTTATTTCTGGAATTTTCCATTTAATATTTTTAGACCACTGTTGACCACAAGTAACTGAAACCATGGAAAACGAAACCACAGATAAGGGGGACTGCTGTATTCTTAAAGTGAGACAGGATGACCAATGGACTATGGAGCTGGGGTTGGGGAGAAGCCAGGGGAAGCTTTTAGGTATCAAGCCTAGGTGAACAAAGATGTGATTCACTATATCATGAGGTCAGGGAGGGAGGTGCTTTTCAGGAAAAGATGCCAAGTTTGGTGTAAGATAAGCTGAATTTTACATAGAACTGTGAGACATTCAGTGTCTTATAAGTAGTTAGATCTTGGAACTGATCTAAATAATTGTAAAAAAGAAATCTGGGAGGTAAGTGATTGGGATTTGTCTTCTTTACGTAATTAATACAAAAGTCTCCTAAACATAAGCCTTGAAAAGCTCACCAAGGAAGGAAGGAGTGTGTTCATGTGCAGGATGATGGCCCAGAAGATCACGGTAGGCTCAGTTGTGGTGGCTGTAAGGGCCAGAGCAGGGACAGTAAGGATACTGCCCAGAAACACAGACTCCAAGCAAAGCCCCATCCAGGAACTTTCCTACCTAGACCCAAGGAATGGGTCTAGGAATGAATAGTTTGCTACCTAGACCCAAGGAATGTATGTAATAGTGCTTTCATGAACAGGTGTCCGTGGGAGATCTGGACACTTTGGGTGAAGTCGCCATGGGAGCCTTCCCTGGCCTCTTAATGAATAGCTGACAAGCAAGTCCAGACCTTCAGCAGTAGCAACTGCGGATGACTCTAAAGGGTAGTGGGACATTTTTCCTACTAGGGACCCAGGACTATGAAGAATTTCTATGAAGCAATTGGTGATTCCCTGAAGATACCACACAGAGTTTGTAGATTCAGGCATGATATGTCTCTGCACTTAGGGAAGAGCTGACTTCTTCCTGAGTATAGTTGCAATCACCCTTGGACTTTGACAGACTCTCAGGCTCATTCCTTTTCTCCAACCCTCTTCTTTGTCTCTGAAAAGAGCTCCTTTCTCCTCCTTTGCTTCTTTGAAGGGGCATGCTGCTTGCCACATCCCACTTTCCGGTTGTTTGCATCCTTCCCACCCCAGCCTTGGGCTTGGAAAAGCATGGCCAGCGGTTGGCCCGTGGACACATGACTGATGAAGCACAGAATCATTGCCTTTGTTGCCTGTTAACATGGTAGCTCCGTTCTGTTATTTTTATATTCAAATAGTCTTTAAAACAGTTTTTAACACATATTCTTACCTCCCCGATTGTGTTTTTTTTTTTTGAGATAGTGAGTTGGCCAACGTATACTGTGCCTCCTAGAGGCTCTAATTTACATCATATACATCAAGTTCCAGGCAGGAATCTGGAATGGGAGGGAAGGCCAGGAAAGATAACACCCAGTTAGTATTTGCCCCCTTTTATGACGCCTTTCTTGGAATCCTACCAACTTACATCTTATTGATCACAGCTAAGTCCCTACCTACCTGCAAGAAAGTTGCTTTTCTTTTTTTTTTTTTTAAGCCAGGCAGATCGCAATTCAAATAAAATAAGATCTGTGTTTTTAAGGATGAATAGGGGTGTTGTTTGGGGACAATCACTGTGGCATAGTGCTATAGACTGAGGGTGCAGGAACACTGGTAGACCTGTAAGAGGTGCTGGTATTTTGGATGAGAGAAGTTGACACTCTGAATTAAGGCACCAACAATGGGAATGGAAAGGAGAGTCTGAAATGAGAGTTGGCAGAAGGGTAACAGGAACCCCTCAGTACCTCCACAATTCTGATATTTATTCCTAATACTGAGAATTAACTGCAACTCTAGTCATCCCAAGATACTCTCAGGGACACTCTTGGGTTTTAGAAAAGATGGCCCTGATGTGAAGACTAGTTTCGGTACCCTGCCTTGTGGACCATCTTGACAATTCCCTTCCATCTTTGGGGGAAATGCAGCAGCTAAGAAATACATGCTGAGGAATAAGAGAAAAGGACCCAAGATTTCTTTTTTAAAATGTGTTTCTTAACGTGTGGCATAATTTCTCCATTTATGGATGGTACTTTTTAGTCTTTCATGAAATTTTTGCCTCTTATATATGGAAAAAACAGAGGCTATTTTAAAGCTTTAATCTAGTCCAAGAAACTGAGGGAAATAGACTTTTCTAGCTTTCAGCCCCGTTTCCCTACCTAACGTTAAATATGGCTATTTCTCCCATTTTAGAGGGTTTTCTTTGTAGAATATGAATGAGCTATTTACTAGGTAACAAAAAGACAAGCCTTTCAAGTACAAATGGAGCTTTGGAGATCTCTCAATTTGAAAGACTAATCTCCGCATAAACACAACTGTTTCTCCATATTGCCGGGAACACTCCATCTAGCTGTTTAGCCACATTTTCTATTATGGTTCTTATAATATGAAACTATGGCTAATAACTCAATGGAGAAGTATTTCGGCACAGTAGCAATAGGGATGTGTTTACATTGCGTTAAACCGTGTTGATGAGCAAAGAATATAGTAATTTTCTATAGAACTTGCTCTAATGTGATAAATAAAATTAGGCATTGTGTATTTTCATTCCCCTACATTTTCTGAGCTCATTTAGCCAGTAATTTCATTTCAGTGTTTTGGTTTTCTTTATAAAATATCTGCTTATACCTGTTGTCGTTTAGGCTCAAAAATCTTACAGTAAGTCTTCCTTTTTATTTATGTAAGTGAATGACATAACATCAAGACTGTCTTCCATAGGAAATAATTTGATGTCACTGTATCTAGCTACACAGTGACCTAACACCAGGAAGTGCACCTGGGTATAAAAAGATGGAGTCACTGCATTCAGAAATACATTTTCAGGATGACAGAGCCTGACTGTTTTGAGTTTCACAACCCTGTAGATGTGGCTTGTGAAACCCTCCTTCTCTTCAGTTCCTACCCCCACCCCCAAGAACTGGAGTAGTGAATTCATGGCTTGATAGACTGAAGAGAAAAATGAGGCTCTGTGCTCCATATTCATGTGCATCTGCCCCTTATGGTGACATGCTAATTGGTTGGCCTGGGCACAAGACTATGAAGCACAGGTTTCCTGTTCCTCGCACACTGCATCCTGTCTGCTGTGATGGGAGAAAGGCGAGTGAGTTGAATGGGGCTGAAAGAAACATTGCTCAACTCAGGATGGCAGCCTCTTGGATATAAAGACAAAAGATTGTCTTTTTTAGGAAGCTTTATATTAAAAATCTACATAACTATCAAAAAGTATATTGCGATTGTAATTTAAATGAAGTCATGTTTAATCTGCATAATTGGTTTAAAAAATCTGGACGTATGAGATTCTGTCTATTCCTATGATTTAGTTAAGTGGCACTCAGTTGTTGCTTTCATGTTAAAGTCAGCTTATCAAGTAGCATGCCCATTCTTCATTCTCTTGTATTTTTCATTTATTTTGAAGGTCAGATGAGTATGTTCAAATTATGTTAGCATGCTGGAGTCAGAAATGAAAAGACAATTTAACCTTCTATAACTTTTTAAAGAATCATACAGTATCAGGAAGTTAGTGTATAGGAGTTATGGACAAATACACAGTCCTGAATATTTTCAGGTATCAAAAATGAGTAACAGGAATGAAGATTGGAAAGGGTGGGTATGTTGAAGCACTTGGTTTTGGAGTACTACTCATTCATCACTTCATGTATTCTACAACCTTGTTCTAGTTCAACAGGGCAATATTTGGTGCCATTTATGTCCCCATTGGCTCACAACACCTAAAAACCACATTACATTTGGCATCAGGGTCAATATCTGTTGGTGGAGGACATGGAGCCAAAAGGAAATGGGATTTCCTAGTTGGGCTTGTGGCTTGGCAGAGGATTGTTGTGGGAAAGATACTAACTTCATTTAGACAGTTTATGTCTATTCACCAAAAGTGTTTTTCTTTATTTCTAAAGCAATGCTAAATTATGGACATATATGTAAACTGTAATGCTACAAATTAGATAGTCCTCTCTATCTAAAATCTCAACATCTTCATACTCTCTTCTCATTTTGTTGCTTTTCTTCCTTATCACTTGTCACTAATTAACATAACACATACCTTGCTTATCTTGCTTTTTGTCTGTCTCCCCTCTGGAATGTAACTCCAGGAGGGTATGTGTGTCTCTTTAATTCATTGGTGTGAAATACCCTCAGTACTTAGAACAATGCCTGGGAGTACAATTAATATATGTTGAATGGAAATGAACTAATCTTTAAAATGATGCCCAGAGTATAGTTTTTGTACAGTCATATGTATTTTGCAATTAATTATCTTTTAAAAAGACAATAGAATTGTAGTTCAACATAAGAAAGTCAACTAATTTAATATACCACATTAATAGAATGAAGGAAAGACAAAAACACATGCACATCTCAATAGATACAAAAAAAGGCATTGGACAGAACTCAACATCCTTTTATGATTAAAAAAAACCCTTAAAAAACAAAACAAATCTCTCTTTAGTTCTTTGGAAGAAGGTGGATAAAAAGAAACTTCTTTAAAAATGGCAATGGTATCAGAATTCCTCCAGCAGGCCTGGTTTATTGACAATGAAGAGCAGGAATACATTAACACTGTGAAAGGATCCAAAGGTGGTCCCGGGTCAGCAGTGAGCCCCTATCCTGGCTTCAATCCATCCTCGGATGTTGCTGCCTTGTATAAGGCAATAATGGTTAAAGGTGTGGATGAAGCAACCATCATTGACATTCTCACCAAGAGAAACAATGCACAGCGTCAATAGATCAAAGCAGCTTATCTCCAGGAAAAAGGAAAGCCCCTGGATGAAACTCTGAGGAAAGCCCTTACAGGTCACCTTGAGGAAGTTGCTTTGGCTCTATTAAAAACTCCAGGCCAATTTGATGCTGATGAACTCCGTGCTGCCATGAAGGGCCTTGGAACTGATGAAGACACTCTTAATGAAATTTTGGCATCAAGAACTAACAGAGAAATCAGAGAAATTAACAGAGTCTATAGAGAAGAATTGAAGAGAGACCTGGCTAAAGACATCACCTCAGACACATCTGGAGATTACCAGAAGGCTTTGCTTTCTCTTATTAAGGGTGACGGATCTGAGGATTTTAGCCAAAGTGAAGATTTGGCTGACTCAGACGCCAGGGCATTATATGAAGCAGGAGAAAGGAGAAAAGGGACAGATGTGAATGTGTTCAATACCATTCGTACCACCAGAAGCTATTCCCATCTTCGCAGAGTGTTTCAGAAATATGCCAAGTACAGTAAGCATGACATGAACAAAGTTCTGGACCTGGAGATGAAAGGTGACATCGAGAAATGCTTCACAACAATTGTGAAGCGTGCCACAAACAAGCCAATGTTCTTTGCTGAGAAGCTTCATCAGGCCATGAAGGGTGCTGGAACATCTCATAAGACATTGATCAGAATTATGGTTTCTCGTTCTGAAGTCGACATGAATGACATCAAAGCATGCTATCAGAAGTTGTATGGTATCTCTCTCTGCCAAGCTATCCTGGATGAAACCAAAGGAGATTATGAGAAAATCCTGGTGGCTCTCTGTGGAGGACAATAAACATTCCTTTGATGATCTCAAGCTTTTTTGATCAGAAGATTTTTTAATCATATCTTTTCATTCCATATTATAGACTTAAATAGGAAAGTTTCTTCAGTAGTATTAGTCCAGCTAACTGCCTTCTGAAACTGTAGCCTATAAATCATTTTTTGTATCACAACTCTGTATAATAGAAATAAGTTTTTGAAAAATATATTTACCCCGACTATAAAACCCCATAAATAGGTTCTAGTCACATTACCTGAGAAAGATGTCTATGTAACAGAAAATAAAATGATTTTACAGGACAAAAAAAAAAAAAAACACAAAACAAAACAAGAATAGAAGGGGACTTCCTTAATAAAATTAAGGGCATTTATGAAAATCCCACAGCTAACACCATATTCAATGGTGAAAGACTAAAAGATCTCCCCCTGAGATCAGGAACAAGAAGACAAGGATGCCCAATTTCATCACTGCTATTCAGTGTTGTACTGGAAATTCTAACCAGAGCAATTATACAAGAAAAAGAAATAATAGGCATCCAAATTGCAAAGGAAGAAAACTATCTCTACTTGTAGATGACCTGATCCTATGTATAGAAAATACCAAAGAATCCACAAAAAAGCTACTAGAGCTAAAAAAAAAAAAATGTAACAAAGTTTCAGGGAAGAAGATTAACACAGAGAAACAATTGTGATTCTATACTTGTGCAACAAACAATCTGAAAAGGAAGTAAGAAAGTAATTCTTTTTAAAATAGCATCTAAATGAAGAAAATGCGCAGAAATAAATTTAACCAAGGAGGAAAGACACGTACACTGAAAACTACAAAACACTGCTGAAAGAAATTTAAAGAAGACCTTAATTCAATGGAAACACATTACATATTCATGCATAGGAATACTTAATATTGCTAAGCTGTCAATACTACCCCAAATGGTCTACAAATTCAATGCAATGTCTATCAGAATTCTAACAGTTTTTCCCCCAAAAAATGTAAAAGGTGATTCTCAGATTCATATGAATTGTAAAGGGTACTAAATAGCCAAAATAATCAAGTGGGAGGACTCACATTTCCCAATTTCAAAACTTATAAAGCTACAGTAATCAAAACAGTGTGGTACTGGCCTAATGATAGACATATAGACCACAAATAGAATTGATAGTCCATAAATATACACATAAATACATCTACGTGGCAACAGATTTTTTATAAGGTGCCAAGTTCATTCAATGGGGAAAAAATAGTATTTTCAATGAATGGTACTGGGACAACTGAATTTCCGCATACCAAAGAATGAAGTTGGAACCGTACCTCATGCCAGATACAAAAATTAACTCAAAATAGATGAATTACCTAAATATAAGAGCTAAAACTACAAAACTCTTAGAAGGAAACACAGTGGGAAATTTTCATGACCTTGAATTTGGCAGTGGATTCTTAGGTATAAGGCATTATGCTAAGTAAATAAGTCAGACAGAGAAAAACAAATACTGTATGATCTCACTTATATGTGGAATCTTTAAAAAATGCTTAGAAAAAGAGATTAGATTTGTGGTTATTAGAGGTGAGGGATAGGTGGGAAGAGGAATTATATGAAGGGGGTCAAAAGGCACAAACTTCCAGTTTTAAGATAAGTAAGTACTAGGTTTCCTTCTCCAGACTAACGTCTCACAGATGTGAGGATCAAAAGAGAGTAAGTAATAAACTCTCACTGTTATAACTATTTACAGAAAAACGTAATATTCAGTAGACTCTTGTTATCAAGAGGGATGCACCGGAAGACTTTTGCAAATCTCCAAACATGAGGCTGCAGAAATATTTGTAGTCTCCTGGCTTTCTCCAGAATCACGTTCCTCTAGTGAAATAAGTGTTTCCTGTGTATTTCTTCGCCCGCAAATTTAATTGTCATGTTTCATGAAGAAACAGTTTTCAGCATTTTGCAAATGTATATAAAGATGGTTAGAAAATTAAAATATCAGGGTGTGATGTAGGTTCCAGTCCTTTAGTGGGCTCCTTCAACCTGACTAGTGGTTGTACATAATCCTCATAATGCATGACTCAAATTTCTACTGGAGCAAAACAGCAAATATTCTGGTTCCCGGGGCCATAAGCTTCATGAGACATATATGAAGTCACCTTGCACCCTGCCTGGTATATAGTATGAGCTCTAGAAATATTTGTTGAAAGAATAGACAAGTAAGTCACTTCTCAGGTAGTTGAAACTATAATTTTAAATCTGTCAATGCTTATGGTTATTCTGTGCAGTACTGAATATGCTCTGAAATTAGGAATGCATTCTGAGAAATGGAGTGTTTGATTTATAGTAATGACACTTCTTCTTTCTCAGGCAGAAGTGGGGATTGCAGCTTCTTGATTCTCTCATCCCACGTGCAGGGTGAAGGAAGACTGGGGTACAAGGAGATTATTCCTCCTTCCCCAGGCTGATGCCCTTGGTTGCACAAGTACCTCCCTCACTTGTCGTGTTCTGCCTGGTCCTCAACTTCCATCTCTCCCCAATATGTTGGGCATCCAGACCACTCTCATGACATGTGCGGGGCCATTATAATTGCCCCCTTCCTCTCGCTGCTGACTACAACCTCTCCTATGCCCAGGCTGACCTGATTAAAGAAACTTGTCTGCAGACCATGTGTTGGAATGCCTTACTGTGGGTGAAACCACACACTTGGAGATCTTTTTCTGAAGTCCTCTAGATAGCATTAATGATGTCATAATCAGTATGCAACACTATCTGTATTTTCTAGTGACTGGTGGTGCTTTCCCCATTGGCTATTTTTTATGGCCTTTCTGACTGGTTTGTTCTGATGGACCCCATGCCTGCCTCTTAGGACCAATATCTATCTCAGACTGAAGACTGTCCTTTGTAGCCTTAGAGTGGCCCAGCATAAACAGGCATCTGTAAGAATCAGACTCATAATCTTAATCTGGTTAACGCTATGTGCATATAATAATAGTGAACACTGATCAGGTTCTCTACTATAGTAACCTGTCACTATATATCTACTATATAGGGACAGGAAATGCTGTGAAGATGTGAAATACTTAGCACATGACTCACTCACAGTAAGCATCACCATCACCAGTAGAAAGGAACAAAACACTTTTTTTCCTTTTTTTAATTGGGAGAAGGAGGGAGGAAAAGGCTCAGTTAGTTCTCCAATTTTTCGTGCATCAGATCATTCCATACTCTGAGATTCAGAAGACCTGGGATGTTCTGAGAGTGTGTTTCTTACAAGTTTGTAGATAATGCTGATGCTTCTGCAACATCAAAGGGGCCACTCTTTGAGAAGCATTAGCCCAGAGCACTAGAGAGCATAATGGAGTGTGGACCTCAGAGGCAGCAAAATAAGGAGGTGCCAGGAGAAGAGGAGAATGCTCAAGATAGAGTTACATACCTCACTGCTTTGGACAGCCCCTCTATCCAGATAAACAGAGCATTCCCCATTTCACTGATAAGGCTACATTTTTCTTGAAGAACAACGGTTGTTTGTTTTGGGTTTTATTTGTCTTTTAAAAAGGCTTTTTTTTTTTTTGAGTCTTTGGTGCTATAAAGAAATTTACTAAATAACTAATTCCTTATTGTTCCAAGAGTAGACACGAATCTTATAAATGAAAGTCATAAGGAGAAGGAAACTCAGAGAACAAAAGTATTGATTTTGATTTTCTATTCAGAGCAACTGAATTCCTGGTTTGAGGCAGAAGTATGAGGTATGATCAGAATATACGGTGAATGCTGCTGCCAAGTGCTATCCAACGGAAAAGCAGGGATCTTCAATACGGGAGGGGGCACATCGAACCTCAGTAACAGTGTGTGACAAGTTTCAACTTGTTCGGTGCAATCAGGTGTGAGCTACGATTGAAAAAAGTTGTGTTTTAAAGTGTGCCATAAATCTTGGGTCACGAACAATGCATTAACATGAAATGAGCAAACAGTTTCATCCTCCATCATGACAACGCTCCATGTCACACATAGCTTCTGCTACGGCGATTTCTGTCAAATAAAAACGTTATGGTATGTCCTCATCCACCTTATTCACTGGATCTGGCACTGTGCAACTTCTGGCTCTTCCCCCAAAGTCAAAATGACCATGAAAGGTAAACGTTTTGAATCGATTCAGGACATCGAGGCAGCCACGACAGTGCAACTAAAGACACCTCCAAAAGAAGACTTCCAGAACTGCTTCAGAAAGTGGCAAGAGTGATGGGATAAGAGTGTTTGAAGCAAGGGGGAATATTTTGAGGGGAATTAATGGCAATATGTCTTTTACTGTAATACGTTTTTTAAATTTTAAACATTCATCATATTTTTTTATCACACCTTGTACTTAGTTTGGATGAATTTGTTTTAAACACAGAAAACTAAGTCGCCTACTTACCAGCAGCCTACGAGGAAGAGGGTGAAAAAGACATGACTGTTATATGAGGTCTCCCTCCATTCCATCCAGCCAACACCACCACCATGACCAATCCACAGGTGATGCTTTCTCCTGCACCCTGCCAGATTCTGAAGAACTGCTTTCCAAAGACCCAGTAATCAAATCTGTATCCCACACTCTGAGATGCTGTGGAATTCATTGAAACCTGGAAATATGACAGCTCTGGCCTTGGTTTCATTCAGGAACTTGAAGGTGATGGCCAGCAAGCTGGGCAGATAAAAGTCATTTAGGCTTTGGTTTCAGATAAAAGACTTGAGGTTCATGAAATGATCCGGCATAACAGTGTAGCTTCTGCTCTGTGCTGTGAAACGCATTAGAATGTGAACAAAGGAGCAGCACTGTGAAGTCTGCAGGATCCTGTCCCTGCCAAGGCTGTGAGCCAACTCTCAGAATTTGAGCATCCTTCGGGTTAATGAAAAAATCTACCCGACAGACTCCTTCATGCTATTCATTCTCCTACACCTATCCTCTCTGTCTTCTTACCTTACTTGCATATGCCTGGCCTTAATGTTGGCAGGAAGGTTATGGACAAACAGTTTAAGGTCAAGTGTATGAAATGATTTTATTCATGAATTACATGGGTCCCTGGCTAATGCACTACAAAATTTTATATTGTCTCATGAACAATCTTGCTCCACAAATATATTATATCTTTATTTTCAATGGATGAAGAGGACAAGTTTCATAGTTCATGGTGGGCATTTATTGGCAAAATTCATCTCTTCCTTTGGTAATATGTAAAGAAGACTTTGTGGCCAGGTATGTGTCCGCCTGTCTTTTACAACCTTTCAAAGATAGTGTTAATTTTTAATTTACTCATAATCTCAGTATGTCATTATCATTCTCTGAAGAGCATTTGTTTGTAGAAATCAACATTAATTAAGCTTCTCAACTGAAATGAAAATACTGCACAGCGATAGTGAATTCCTGCCACCCCTTTCCTCCCAGCACATCAGATGGTTTTAAATACTGAAGGGAGAATATAATTCACAGAAAAAAAGAAAACCTAATTATAGCCTAACGATGCCAGGTGAGTTGTCTTTGTTTCAAAACGAAGACATTAAAATCTGTCTTCAGCTTGCCCAGACTACAATCCTAGACAGGAAGGGAACAGCACACTGCCTAGATGCTTCCTGCCATCTCTAGCTTCTCTAGTTGTTGTAGTAGGCACTGGTCCATAGTTGAAGTATTTCTGAAGGAGTACAAGATACTAGCCAGACAAATTCAAACATTTGGTGGGTGTGGGAGTCCTGAGGTCAGGTTGGACATGTCTGGCTAAAGGTGACAGTTATAGAGGAAACAGGCTGATCTAGGAAAATGGATAACCCAAGGATGCCAGGCAGTGGGTTGGTTCAGGATTCCTCTTGCGTAAGGTCATTGGCAAGAGTATTGGTCCCATTTGGTTTGGGGTTAAAGTGGTTCATGGAATAGAGACCTATACCATGGTTTCCTGGGACCTGACTTTGCCCTGGGTCTGGTATGGCTCCGCCTGGTTTCTGGAAAGCCCCCAAGTAAGTTTTAGACCAATCAAGTATTGACTTGACTCCAGAAGGAAATAGAGCAGACTGATGAATTCAAGGATGTTGACACTGATTTGCTGTTTTCAATTCTGTGCTTCGCACTGTTTCTTAACTAGACCTTTTTCATTTGGGCCAGGGAGTTCTTCTCCTTCCCACTATAAGGAATCCTAAGTTAGCAGTGGCTGGTCTGTTTTACATTAATGTAGTGTGTTTTGTGGCTGATGTCCCAGATGCCTTTATATCTTATGGTGTGTGTGTACTCCTATTACCTTGCTTAAAACACACAAGAAGAAGACACCAAGACATTGTCCCTTCCCCCACAGAACTCACAGCCTAACCAGGAAATAATGAATACATATGAAACAATTAGCTCACAATAATAGCAGTGTATGACTACATGCTAAACTGTGGTACTGATAATAAATGATACATTCACCAGAGGAGTCAAAGAAAATGGTGTGGAGAGGTGGGATGTGATTGTACCTCATGAATGGAAGAGAGAGGAGAGGCATTTATAGGGGAACAAAATAACTTGAGCAAAAGGACAGAGATGGAAATGAAAATGATATGTTCCTGGGAATGCAGGAGATTGATTTCATTAGAATAGAGTGTTTCTTAGGGGAATATGCAACATAATTTGGATTAATCTAGGGGATCAGACAATGAAGGATCTTTAAACCTATAATAGCATTAGCATTTGATACAGAGGCAAGTGAGAGCCTTGATTATAAACCCATGGACTTATGGGTTTATAAGTTCCTTATGGATGGGGGCTTGCTTTGTATGTGAGAGGTTGCAAATTGGCAGTTATGGGCCACATCTGGTCCAGACATGTTTGGTTTGGCATATACACTGTGGTCTGTCAGTGTTTTAAAAATTATGAATAAACTGCCAACGTTAAAAAAATTAGGAAACTTCATGTTAATGCAAATTTCATGTTAAGTCAAATTTATCTCTTGAAAAATGAGAAGTAGCAGTTGGGCCTGCATTGTTAGTGGTCCTTGATAGTCACTGAGTAGCACATGGTTTCCCATTGCCCTTCCTGTCTCTTCCACATAGAGGCCAAGAGTCTTGTGGATGTTGTGAGGATTGCCCTGTTGTTCTCTACCACGCAGCCTTTCTCACACACTGATATCACCTATCTGACAGCTGGCAGTGAGTGCATCTGACTGTAGCTATGGTTCTCTGCAAATGTTTGCTTGGCCTAATGTTTTTAGACATTGATGATAACAATGGAGTGGTGTGGGTATTATTTAAAATAGATTACATTATGCCTTATGTCAGAAAAAGTTCTCTACTAACTACTTATTGTCTTATCCCTTTTGATGTATCAAGAAATGTTACTTATGTGAAAAGTGAGAAGGTGGTCAAAATAAAATGTATAAGTCGTGGGGTATAACGTATAGCATAGTGACTATAGTTAATACTGTATTGCATGTTTGAAAATTGCTGAGAGTAGCTCTTAAAGGATTTAATCACAAAAAACTTTGTAACTAAGTGTGGTGATGGGTGTTCGCTAGACTTATTATGTTGATCAGTTTGCATATAATCCCCACAATGGACTAGGCTTTTTAGGAGACTGAAATTATATTAATGAGTACTTTCATAATTTGGTGGAATTTTTCTGAGTAAAGAATAAAAGAAGAAACCTCAGGAGTAAGAAACCCTGATTGTGCCCTGATTTTCTCCAAGAGGGGGACTTCTTTTATGCTTCATTTTGCCTTCCAGCAAGATGCCTATGTGTTACATTTCCTTCCCTCAGTCTGAGTGAAGTTGAGGCCCTGACCTTCTCAAGGAAGTGGTGTTTGTTGATGCGACTCATGACCAGAAGAACAAGCTGAAAGAGAGGTCCACTGGGCTGAAAAATGCAAGTTTGTCTGAGAAATCAGCTGCCTGTAACTCCTCCATTCCCGTCTGTCAACCTTTATAACCAATGAAGGAAATTGAAACAACAACTTCTAGAAAAGAGCTCCCCAACTTTTTTCATTTTGGGAACTACTTGTATTTCCCTTCAGTAGTTGCTGAAGGCTGAGAGTTGGGATAAAGCCTGACTCTGTGCATGAAGAGTAGCTGGAGTAGATCTTTGGTAACAAAAAGGAAGGCTTTAGAAGACTGAGGGTGGAGCTCAGATTATAGGATTATGGAAGGAGGACGGTAGGCATTTTCTAGTCCAACTCTGTTGTTTCACAGCTGAGAAAAATTGTGGTCCAGAAAGCAAGATGATAACCTCAGGGAATTTCCAGGTACTTATGTCACACAGCTCTTCTCCTGACCCCCAATTTACTGCTATATTTGATGAGCTATGTGCACATTTAGGGAGGAGAAAGGAAGTACAGAAGAGACACATGTGCATACTGCCGTCAAGGAGATCCTCCATCTCCAAATTGATTTAGTGGAGGAGCAGAGCTGCAGAACAAATGCAGCAGGCACATGGGGGAAAGTGGCAGTTTTTCCTTGGTCCCTGGCTCTGATGATCCAACTCCGTTCAACTAAGGATGCCAAAGCCATTCTGTCTTCATTCATCTGTTCATATACCCTCTTGTTTTCCTCTCCCCCAGCTCTGGACCTATTTCTGATAGGTAGGTCCAGGGGGAACAACAAGAGTGACGAGATAAATGTCTGCCTCTGGAACTTGTCCCCTATTCACTGGCTTTGCCCAAGCTTAGGCCCTCATTTTCTTTCCCCAAGACTCTGATGACTCAGTGTTGTCTGAGAACTCATAGCATTTGCAGCGTTTGGGGCCTTGTTAGAAATCCAGAATCATGGATTCCACCCAGATCTACTAGATCACAGTTTGCACCTTAGCACAATTACTAGGTGATGAGTATGCACATCTATATTGAGATATGTTGCCCTAGATTTACCCCCCATACCCCCAGCATCTGTTCTCCTTCAGTTTATTCTGAACATCAACCAGAGTTCTGGTATAAAACATGAATCCAGCTATGTCAGTTCCTTGCCTAAAATCCTTGCTTGGCTCTGCATTGCTTACCAAACACAAGACCTTTTGCAGTCTAGCCCCCCATCTTGACTTCCCAGGAAACCTAGTCCCTCTATGACACCTCCTCAGTTCCTTGCATTGAACCTCACTTCTTGAGGGCACTTTTCCCCTCACCCACTGGCTCAATGTCCACACTCGCTTTCAGGCTTTGCTCAGATATCGTTCTGTAAAGCATCATGCTATCTCCAGGCTCACATGCCCAGCTCTCTGATGGTCTGTCTGATGCCTGCTGTACGCGTAGTCTTCAAGCCATGCTGTGACCCTAGCACAGTGCCTGGCCCAGGTAGGTTCTCTGTATGTGTGTGCTGGATAAGTGAACAGTGGTGGAAAAGGCATCAGGAGGCCTCAGCCAAAAGAAATATTATTTTGCAGGTTAACAGGCTGCTTTAATGGTGTGATGATAGTTATCATACATTAAGTGGGATGTTTAAAAAAGAGCCATAGCTGTGGTTTCTTTTTAGACCTGAAGTGGAACATTATGTTTTCAGCAAGAAAAGCTTGGGAGTCACTGATGTTTTGTATCCCTTTGCCTGGGAAGCTATGTGTGTCTTTAAAATGCTTCTGGAGAAGTATCTTCTACTACAACAATGTTTGGTGACATGGGCCTGCAGTGCATAAATACTAGTCTGAGTGGTCAACCAACATAGGCAAAGCCCCTGTCTGCTAACATCTGGGGCCCACACCATCCCTGATATTCTGGGAAGTTCTTTATAAATGTCTTCCTGTCTACTGTGATCTAAACCTATTCCCTCTGATTTTGCCCTTTTAGAAATAGAAACTTGGACTCCCAAGCCTCAGGGGGAAGGAAAATACCTTCTATTTTGTACTTCCAAAGCTTTGAAGGCACTGTTTGAAATGTAGCTAGATGTGGTTGGCTGGGACTTGGGGTTAGTGGCGGAGGTAGGAAAGGAAGAGTGAAGGGCCCTGGGTGCACTCGGGGGCCTTAGTGAGGTATTTTTGGGTTGATATCAGATACCACAGTGTTTGAGGGAGCATAGACGCAGGACGTGGAAGGGATGGATACAAACAGAAGCATATGTACTCACAGGAAATGTGAGTAAACTTAATACGTGTTAAGTTGAACTACTCTCTTAAAGAGTTCATCATAAAATAATTTTCAGGACTTAAAACACAAAAGCATTTCTTAAACAAAAAACTAAAGATTTGTTTTAACAAGAATAGTTAGGTGCTTGTTTGGCTTATTCATTTTAGGGAAAATAATCTCCCATGATAAGATTATATTGCTATCTTGCCTTCAAAATAACTCATGGTAAAACATTCAGTTAAAACACACAAGCACTAACTTGACTATTATCCCGGCATCTTCTGGGCTCAGCTGACTGTAGCACAGGGACACAGTGTCACCCCACACAGGGTGCTGCTCTCTGGCGAATGTCTGCACCTCCAGCCAGAATACCATGTTCAGTGTTTTTGTTTTGGTTACTGATTTCTATTTTAAATGAGTTTGACATATAACTGTGTATTTGTAATTTGGAAAATCAAATTAGGCTTTTTTCTCATCAGGGAATTATTTGATTACTCTGGCAAATGAGGGAATCATATAGTAACATAGCAAATTAGATAAAATTACTAAAAATATTTTAAATACACTATTGTGTAAAAGTTCACTATTTTCACATTTTTCCTTTTAATTAAAAACATCTTGAATAGAGCTTCATAATGTAGAAGAATGCTTTTAAAGTTAGATTTGGGCCATGAGAGGCATGGCCAGAGTCAGTATCTAAGAAAGAACATATAGTGACCACCTAAGTCAAAATTTAGGATTCTGGAAAAGCATGATAAGTCTTCCCAGGAGATCTGACCTGGAAGCTGTAAATGCATGTGTCTTAGGACCACAGACACACATGCCTGTGTGGGCTAAAGAGTGGCTTCAGTCCTTACTGACAGCACATATAGCTGTCCTCCGGTCACCTTCCACAGTTATCCTAGGATGGGTGGATTTTCTGCCTCTTTTGAGAGTGAACATGCCTGCTGAGAAGAGGCATGACTGATGAAGTGTCGATGAGGAGACTGTCTGGGAAAAGAGTCACTGAGGAGACGTTTCCCTCTGCTGTGCCTTGGTTGTCTCTCACCTCGAAGCCCCTAACTCCATGACTCCCATCTGGGAGATGGGGTGATTCAGGCTCAAACCTCAGGAAGCAAGGTTTCTGCAGATGGAGGCTGATGATTGACGTGAACTGTGCTACAGCAGAAGCATGATTTCTCAGGCGACTTGATGTGACAAGGTTGAGCATGTGTCCCCATCTCCTGGGAAGAGTACCTGCTATGACTGCTATCCAAGGCTTAGCTCCTGTTGTCAACTGTGCCTGTGCCCATTCCCTATTCCCACCCCTGCCACTCATACCTCTTTCAGGCACAACCTTGTTCTATTGCTGGACACCATCCTACATTTATTAGTTCATTCAGCACATATTTATGAAGTGCCTGCCCTAAGTCAGGATGTGTGCGGGCCATAGGGATTCTGTAGGCCCCAGGATAGGCAAAGTCCCATCTGTCCTGCACAGCTTACAATCTGTTGGAAGAAGTGGGCAATTAGATAATTAATTATGGGAGGGTACTAAATAAGGGGCTTCAGCTTTAAAGGTCAGGAAAGGCCTTGCTGAGGAAATGACATTTAAACTAGGACTTGAAAGGTGAGTAGACTTTGTCGTAAGGGTGGCAAGTGGAAGGCCTACAGGAGAGGAGGAGAGAGAGCGGGCAGAGCATAGTTGAGGGATAGGACGGGGTGGTGGCTGGAGGAGCGACAGAGGACAGAGGTGAGGGTGGGTGGGAGGGACTGCTGGGCAAAGGAAAGCCTGACTCTTAGGGGTCTAGGAAGGAGAGTGAGGGGTCTCTGAGGCTGCAGGCAGAGAAGTGGTGGAGGTGAGCATATCTGGAGCAGTGGATGCTGTGCTCCAGGAGAGACAGCAGGGAGCTGACTGTGATGAGGGGCATTTTAGGGGGAGAACTAGTGCCTCTCACAACCCCCATGGTCACCAGATCCTTTGGCTCCTACTTCATGTGTCATAGGCAAAGTGAGGCTCTGCAATGGATGAGTCTAGGCAGCTCTACTGTTTCACATTATTTTCTTTTATGAACATCATTCTTCCAACTTCCCCAAAATACAGATTCCTGTTAGAATTGTGATTATATAAGTAAGTTCTTTTGCTTGGCAAAAATCACCACTCTTATTTAGCAATTAGACAAGGGACCATTTATAAGTATTTAAATATCTTAATACTTCCCACCTCCCTTCAAAAACAAAACTACAAATCAAGCGCCAAGTTGCGCAAACGGAAAAGAGAGCAGGGAGACTGAGGGTGGTACTAGGCCAGAGAGGGCCTGTGGTGTCTGGAGCCTATGGTGACTGCAAGGTGGTGCCACTCTGACGCCAGTGGATTTGCATGGCAAGAAAAATTGTTGTGTGGTAAGTCAATGGCTCCTGAAGGTGATGGGCTGATGAGGTCACTACCAGGACTTTCTCAGCATCTGCCAACCTTGTTGGGCAGCTTGAAGTGATGAAGTGTTTGTAGGGGGCAGTGATAATTAGCTTGGGCCAGGCTGCTGGTATTGACCCTCAGCTCCCAGTGGAAGTGTACATCTTCACCCAGTACGCGCAGGGGGATGAGTTGCAGCTCTCTGTGTCTCAGTGGGAAGGAGAGCTGAGCCCTGAGGCCTGGAGGAGTAAATACACAGCCTAATGAGATGGAAAATGGGGCTGTGGAAAGAAAGTAAGGGGAAGGTAGCTGGAAGACACTGGAGCAGAAATGGAAGAAGTCTCTTGGTACTTAAAAGGATTTAAAAGTCTGAGGTAGTAAGCAGGGATTGAAAGTAAAAGGATGTCTGTCTGCTCTATGTTTCAGTAAACAAATAGAACAATGGGAAATCAAGGGAAGGAAGAATTGTTTTTTATTTTAGAGGTGCATGTTTCAGAATTATATTTCAGAAATGTGTCTGTTTACAAAAGGCCAAATTACTCTCCCCAAATTCTGAAACCATTTAGAGCCCTTCAAAACAATTATGACTGTTATTTCTAATTTTAGGTAAACAAAAGAAACTGTCCCTCAAATAGTAAGTGTTCTTCTCCCTTTGAAATCACTAAATGGAAATTCATTGCAAAGGCTGAAGTCCTCTAGATGCTTTCTAATGGTTCAGGTTTTAGTTTCTTTTCAAATCAGATAATCAGGACACTTGGTTTTACTAAGAAACCGTAAGTTTTGGAAGACCCTTAAATGGTTTTGCACAGCTGGACCAAGCCCTGCCCTCCTCCCTTAATCCCTCCAAATACATATATACATACCTAATGCATATCTTTTTTAAGACTCATAGTAAAGATTAATAGTTCTGAAGTGTTATTCCAAAGTTCTGTATTTGTTTTTTGGAATAGTTGTAGGTCTGTCCACGTGTCACAGAAAACAGTGTTTGCCATGAAAGTGTTCACATATTAAAGAGATGACTGGTGAAACGGCTTGAGTGAGAAGTCATGGAATGGACAGGACCAGAGAGAGGGAAGAGAGGAAGCTTTTCCACAGAGTTATAAAGAAACTAGTGAAAAAAAAAACCAGTTAAATAACAGTTTTGTGATGATGAGAAATCTTGGACTAGATTTTGCCCTTAAGTTGAAAGGTCAGATTGGGGAGATATCTGGAAGGTGACACTTAATATACAACATGTGAACCCTGTATGGAGACTTCAGGTGAAAACGTTATTCATTCATTCAACAAATATTACGCATGTATTATATGCCAGGCACTATGAACAAAATAGATAGTACCTTCCCTGTTGGAGCTTACATTTTGTTGCAGGGAAAGAGCCTATCAACTAAGTTGATTAATTAAATGCTATAGAAGGTGAAGAGTACTTTGGAGAAAAGGAAAGGAAAGAATAGGGATCAGAAATGTCAGTGGTTTCCAATTTTTGAATAGGTGGTCAAGGAAGGACTCCGTGAGGATGTGACATTTGCGTGATGACCCAAAGGAGTGAAGGCAGTAAGCTGTACAGACCTAGAGGGAAAGGATCATATAGTGCAAAGGCCCTGGGGCAGGGCCTGCTTGATGAAGTTGAGGGATATCAAGGAAGCTGCTTCATGGGAGAATGAAGAGCCACATCATGTAGAGCTTCACAGACCACTAAAAGGAGGAATTTTACTCTGAAATGGGAAGGCACTAGAAGATTCTGAACAGAGATGCAATATGGTGTGACCTGTGTTTAGAAACATCCATCTGGCTGCTATAGTGAGAATAGACTATCTGAGGGGAAGAGTGGGAGCAGGGAGACTGAAATAATACAAGCGAGAGATGATGGTGGTGTGGACTTACAGAGTAGCACCTGTGAAGGAGATAAGAGGTAGTGGGTGTATTTTGAATGCTGAGTCAACCAGATTTGCTGTGGATCAGGTAGATCAGATGTAGGATGTGAGAGCAATACAAGAGACAAGAGGACTACAAGGCTATTGGCCTGAGCTCATGGAAGGTTGCAGTTGTCTTTGACCGAGATATGGGCACTATGGGGATGAGTCGTTTTGATTTGGACATGTTAAGTGTGTGATACCTGACAGATACCAGGTAGTGGCTGCGATGAGTTACTGGATAGAGTGCCATGTGTGTCTCGCTTCCAGTGCCTAAAAGGTGAAGGAACGTGAAGAAAGCTGATAGGGGCTGGGGGAGAGCTAGTAAAACTTCTGTATAACTCTGGAGTTGTCAGTGATTTCTCTTGTAATAACATACAGAAATGGAACCCAGGCAAAATATGGAATTGAAAACATAGAGTTTTAAAGTTACTCACAGTTTTTATCCAGAATATTTTGATTTTCTTTTGTAACCCCGCCCCCTTTGTCTTTGTTTCCAGTAATACCTTTGTGTCGTGCAGGCCAGATGGAAAAGCATTTTTCTGGGATCCCAACCCATCTTTATCATGGACTGTTTCTTACCCCTGCCATCCCCAGTTGGAGCAGCGCATAAGAAATGTCCTTCTCCAGAAGAGAAAGGATACCCTTTTACTTGCGAAACTACTTGGCAACTCTGCTAACAATTTAGCATATGATTTGCCTATCATGTGCCTTCAACGCTTGTCATATCCTAGAGATAAAATAAATCTAGGTATGCTGTCTGGCCTACCTAAAGAGGAGATAGGCAGAAACTGCATGAGTTACCAAAAGTCAAAATTGTTCCGATTTTCTTAGAAATCCATGTTTAGTGGATTTCACACACACATATCTCCTTTCTTCTTCTCTCCTCCTCCCCTCCAGCTGCTCTGCTGGTGAAAACGATCCGGTTGATGAACCTGGGAAGGCTGTTGAGCCCAAGTGGTGATCAAGTTGTTGATTAGAAAGAAATAGTAGGAAGAGAGATGAGGAGGAGTTCAAATCCGTCAACAGATCAGCCACCTCTCATGGGTCAGTTCCTTTCTCTGCGATGTGATAACATAGGGAAGAAGGGATCTTGTAGTGATCCTGGCCGGAACTCTCAGTTTGAGTTTTAAGTGACTTGCCCAAGGCCACACAGCTTGTCAGATGCCAGGCCTCGCTGAATCTCCTTCAGACGCTTTGCTGCATCTTTCCTCTGATACACTATGATGGTGAGTGAAAACAGAAGGAATGAGTTAGAAATGCTGGTTTATGGAGGAAAGTAATTCTTTCCACAAAGATCTGAGAGTCTGGAGCAGAAATTTCACCCCTCAGACAGCATCCCCTCAGGGCCTGTGACCTGGGACCCTCACAGCTTGGAAATGCCCAAAGGTGCAGCCCCTCCTCCTCCTCACCACCTTCTGACCAAGGGCCCTTGAACCCTTGCCTGGGTTCCATCTCAGGACTCAAACCTGGAGGGAATATGTTGAGCCCTGTCTCCTAGGCTCAGCATCTAACCAGACCTGTCCTGACCCAGGGCTGCAGTTACTGAATGTCATGTATTCTGAGGCTCTGAGCTTTGCCTGGTGTGCCAAGAACTAAGTTTTCTCTCCTTGAGGCTCCTTGTCCCCAAGTCCAGTCTTTCATGTTTGCTGCTGAAACTTTTGTAAAACACATACCCTGCGCCTGCCCAGATAGACCCCTGGACCTGGGCTGCATCCACTGAAGTGGAAAGGAGCACTGGCATTGAGCGCACCTCCCAAAAGTGGGGGTGGAGGGCATGTGGCCTCTGTGCCTCTAGTCCACCTTCCTGGCCCGGTAGTCGTGCATGTAGTTGAGACCTGTTTGTTGAGCGTTTACTAAATGCCAGGCATGGTGTATATTGTATCATTTAACTTTCCCAGTCTCTGTGAGGGTAGATGGTGTTATCTCCATTTTACCAATGAGAAAATGGGCTCAGAAAAATAGAACCACTTGCTCAAGCTACTGAGTCAGGAGGTTGTTGGGGACAGATCCTTACCCAGGTCTTGCCCCAGCAGGGCTCATGCCCTGCCTATGCTGAGGCCCTTCCTTCAAGTACTGCAAGGTTCTCTGTGTTCTCACCTGTGGGCCTCCCCTCCAGTAATGGACCCAAGACTCAGCATGTTTGCTTTGTCTCCTGCTGTCCCATGTGTTCCTCCTTCACCCCTCTACCCAAATCTGATCGGACAGCCTCTGATTTGGCATGCTCACACCAAGCCTACAGAAGATTTGAATACCCTTTTGTGGGGACAGAGCCCCAGAAAGCAGTTTCCAGGCTCTCGGCCTCACATAGAAAGGTTCTGGCTCAGGTAGTAAATGGCCATCAACTGTGATTGGATGGCCATCAGCTGTGGCTAGTTGGCCGTCAGCTGTAACCAGTGAGCCATTGGCCATTAATATAACTGCCGTGGCTACGCTAGCAAAAGAAAAAAAATGGGGGCTAGCAAGAAGATGGTGGCTGGCAAGCGCGGACTGCTGTTAGGACGGCGGGTTGCAGATTATGTAGATACTGCTTCCTGTGTCTCCAGCCCAGCTGCCAGCAAGAATATATTGGTTTGACTCTCCTACTTATGGCTCCGTAGGTGTTCCTTTTTGGCCTCACCATGTCCTGCGTTCTTATGTGGGGAGCGGGACAGGAGACCCCGCCTGACACCCTGCACGACACCTTTTGCTCCATTCAGGGAAGGAATTCTCAGTGAGAGTCCTGAACTGCAGGGTCAATGGAGTGACACAGGTCCTTGTTTTGATAGTCAACAGGTTATCTTGTTAAATTGTATAATTAGCTCCCTCCCTGCCTCACACGCAGGGAAAGGGATCAGCAGAGGTATGCGTTCTGCCCCTGCCGTCTTGAGAGAGGGCAGGACCTGAAGCATTCCCACCTGGTCACATCTTTCATGCTCAGTTCAGCAGGCATTTTTTGAGTAGTCCTTCTGTGCCAGGACATCATTCAAGTGCTTTTCACACTTGGCACTCATCATAATAACAGTGCTCAAGGCCCTTGGAGAAATAATGATATGTATTTAGTAACTAGTTCCTCATTAGATGGTTTCTGAAGCCCCATGTGATTAGTGTTTGGAGAGCAGATAATGGGGTTAGGTGAGGAGGGACCAGGTTCTGGCCAAATAGGAAAACATTCTTGTATGACAGCAATTAGGATGTGTGCAGAAACCCAACCTGGTAGTGCTTTATCTTAACCTCTCGCCCACTCTCCTAATGGGTGTTGGTGGGGCCTTTGCTGGGAGATGCTGGTTTCTGCTGGCATCGGAGAGCAACAGGAGATCCAGTGGTTAGGAGAACAAAGCATCAGAGATAGAAAAACACTTTCTATCTTACTGATAAGCATTCTCAAGAATTTTTTCTCTCTTATCAGAATTAAAAAAGATGTACTCCCTTCCCCCCAGGAAGGACAGTCTCTAGTGCACATACCCAAGACTTCTTTAATTTTTCGAGTGTGTCAGCTAATCTGATATTGATTTGGATGTTTTGGTGGTGGATTTAAATATCCTTGGTAGTTATACAAAGTTGCTTAAGTTCAGCATTGGATACAGCAGTATTGTTAGACATATTTTACCATATGATAGAGGATGTTTCTAAAAAAATCAGAATATAATTTTACTTCTGCAGCTCTTCTGAGAATGTTGGAAAAGCACATTACCCAAATAGAGTGATCTGCAGTGACACCAGCAACATATTTGGAGAAATAGTCTACAGCACATATTCAGCCAGTATGTACTGAACACCTGTTATTTGCTAGGGCCTCCCTAGGACCCATGGGACACTTGCACTGTGTACTGAGAGCAAACCCCCTGGGGGAGGACTCGCTTTTCTCATCTCCACTTTTGTTTTCTGGCATCTTGCCTTGTTGTGCGGCAGTGTAGCTGGCAGTAAATACGTGGATTTGGGAATCAGGAAGGCCTAAGTTCAAATGTTGGCCCCGCCGTGCTGGCCAGGAGAGCGTGGCCACGTGGCTGACCTAGCTGCTCCCTGGTCTCAGTGACTCCCTATGGGCAATACAGACAGGCATGTGTGTTATGCGTCAGTTCAGTGAGTACAGGCTTGATAACGGCAGCTGCTCTTCTTTGGGTGGCCCCAGGATCCGCTGCCCACTCCTTGTTTCTCACTGCTCAGGTGCTTAGTTGCTTCAATTTTAGTAACTAAATAATTTTCCCTACATGTCACATGGTACCAAGTCTGTGTTATGTAATTTTTGTATTAATACACCAGGATAAATAAGTAAGATCACCTCAAAAAATAAGAACAGAAATTATCAGCTGTGGTTGAAAATACAGAAAGATAAAGCCTTAGTAATTGCTTGAAAAGGGGCCTTTTCCCTTCTTTTCTCCTGATTTAGTTTTATAATGATGCAGAAGCTGCCTCTGCTGAAGTAGCTATCGATCATTGGTAATTACCCATGGTTCTGGGATGTATCAGCCACTTGGAAATATCGAAAACTAAGAAGCAATCCTAGAAACTGAATTTTAACCTTGTTATCTGCTCTCCAAACAATAATCACATGGGGCTTCAGAAACCATCTAATAAGGAAATAGTTACTAAATACATACCATTATTTCTCCAAGGGCCCTGAGCACTGTTAGCATAGTGAGTGCCAAGTGTGAAAAGCACTAGCACATTGCAGACATAGTTCCCTGGGCTATGTGACATTGTAGGTGATTTTCACATGTAAAATAATTTTGCTACTGTGGGGACAGAGTCAGGAGTGCAGTTTCCATTCTCTCGGCCTCACATGGAAAGGTGCTGGCTCAGGTAGTAAATCAACTGTGATTGGATGGCCATCAGCTGTGGCTAGTTGGCCGTCAGCTGTAACGAGTGAGCCATTGGCCACTAATATAACTGCCATGGCTTCGTTAGCAGAAAAATGGGGGCTAGCAAGAAGATGGTGGCGGGGCTAGCAAGAGCGGATTGCAGTTAGCATGGCGGATTGCAGCTAGCAGGTGAGGTTAGTTAGCAGAGAGAAGTAGACGGCAGGTTGTGGATAGTGTGGCTGCTGCTTCCTGTGTCTTCAATCTAGCCGCCAGCGAGAATATAGTGGTATGACTCCCCTATCTATGGCTCCGTGGGTGTTCCTTTTTGGCCTCACCATATCCTGTGTTCTTATGTGGGGAGCAGGGCCAGAGACCCCGCATGACACCCTGCATGACAGCTACATATTTATTTTTACTTATTATTACTTCGTTATGACGTTTTCCCTTACTGAATTAAAACAATTTCCTATCTCCACAGAATTGGAGATGTAGTAGCTTGGCTAATTGTGAAAACAAATAGCAAGGTATAATTTAAAGTCATCTGAAAATGTTACTGATGGGTTTTGTCACACGCATAGAAAACCCCTAAGTAATCCTGGAGAAGGGATGATGATGTACAGTAGTCTCACCTTATTCGTGGTTTTGCTTTCTGTGTTTTCAGTTACCTGCAATCAATCATGGTCCAAACATATTAAGTGGAAAATTCCAGAAATAATTTTAAATTGTGCACTGTTCTGCGTAGCATAATGAAATCTTGAGCCATCCTGCTCCATTCCATCTGGCATGTTACTTATCCCTTTGCCCAGTGTATCCACACTATAGACACTCTCTGCCTGTTAAGTCACTTAGTGGCCATCGAGATTATCAGGTTGATTGTCTCTTTATCACAGTGCTTGTGTTCAAGTAAGTCTTATTCATTAACGGTCCCAAAATGCAAAAATAATGCTGGCAATTCAGATATGCCAAAAAAAAGCTGTGAAGTGCTTCCTTTAAATGAAAAATGTGGAAGTTTTCAATAAGGAAAGAAAAAAAGAATCTCTGCTGAGATTGCTAAGATCTATGGTAAGAAGCAATTTTCTATCCGTGAAATTGTGAAGAAGAAAAAATAAATTAGTGCTAGTTTTGCTGTTGCACGTCAAACAGCAAAAGCTACAGCCACAGTGCATGATAAATGCTTAGGTAAGGTGAAAAAAGCATTAAATTTGTGAGTCGAAGACATGAACAGAAAACGTGTTTCAATTTATGGCAAAGTGTTACACAGAAAGCAAGGAATCCCCTGAAATGAGTGTCACCAAGCTATTTACTGTAAGTAAGGGATGGTTACACAGATTCAGTAGGTTTGGGCTGAAAAATATAAAAAGCACTGGAGAGGCTGCATCTGCTGATGAAAAAACTGCTGCCACATTTCTGGCCAAGTTAAAGAAGTTGATTAGCGTTCAGTACTATCCTCAGTTTCAGGTATCCACTAGGGCCCTTGGAATATATCCCCGGTAGACAAGGGGGGGACTATATAACCCAAAGCTATAAAAGCTCATTCTACAAGGGAGAAAGAAGAAACGACACAGAGATAGCTAAAGAGAAAATCCTGCCCACTCCTTCTCTCTGTTTACAAAACAGATATTCTTTAAAGGAGTGAAAGCAAGGGAAAAGCTCATTTTTATGTTGTCATTCCATTTTTTTAATTTCTATTGCATTAGTATATACGTTAGAAAAGTACATCTATCAAAAAATCACTGTATTATTTAGACATTGAACATACTTGTACTAAATGCCACTAAATGGTTCACTTTAAAATGGTTACTTTTATATCAATATGAATGTCACATACAAACACACACACACACACACACACACACACACACACACACACACACACACAAAGCAGCAGAACTCGACAAGCCTCCCACAGAGGTTCCTTGGGCTGCAGTTTTGTTAGAAATATACAAGTGAAATTTCTGGGGGCGAATGGTCTTCCCATTTTCACTCTGACCAGCAGAGTTATGATAGCTCTACTTGTTCCACGTATTCCATAGCACTTGGTATTGTCTGGCTTTTTAATTCAGCCATTTCTGGTGGGTGGGTAGTACATATTATATTGAAGCTTTAATTTGAATTCCCTACATGACTAAGTGACTTTTTCATGTGTATCAGACATTTGAATTTTTGTAATTCTGTTTTAAAAGAAGTTTGTTTTCTTTCCTTATTAAAATTTCTAGGAGGACGATCATTTCTCTTCCATCCCCCAACCATAATACGGTTTAGGAAACTTAAAAAAATTGCCTCCTATTTCCAGGAAGCATAGCAAAAGGCACACTGCTCTCAGTGGTGGCCGAGAGCCACAGCTGGCTAGGTCTTGCACCTTTTACTCCTCTTGTGGAAGTCCTGCAGGTGGGCATTTGAGCTAAAGGATTTCTCAGGCCCTTGCTATTTGAGTGGAGATGTGATCAGAAAAGTACAAAGGCATGTTGGTTCAGAGAGCCTTCATGACCTCTTGGCCGTGCCACATGGCAAGAACAGGGAGACGGTGTCAGAGGAAGAGAGCCGGCTCCCCTGACCTGGTGAGGTGCAGTCCTGCTCAACTAGGGAGAAGTGCCAAAGCCTTTGCGAAGAGGTACCGATCACAGCATCAGCTTCATATCTTGCTGCTGCAGCCATTGCTTTATTTCATTGTCAAGGTTTTTAACATCCATAGGCTAACTGCATGCATTAATTAATTAATTTGTTAATTTCTTCTTTAATTCATCCAATAAGTTTCACGAGCTCTTGCTATATCTTCAACATTGAAGATAAAACACCAAATAAACAGAGCCCCTGCCTTCACAGAGACCAAAAATAAACAGTACAAATATACTGTAATGCCAGGTGATTACAGGTGCCCTAGAGAAGAATGAAACTGGGAAGGGCTAGAAAGTGCTGGCAGCAGAGGGTGGAGAAAGTCTTCGAGGACGCAAGATTTGAACAGAGAGCTGAATCAAGTGGGGGAGTACCCACATGGCCATTTCATGAAAGAGCATCCAGGCACAAAGAAGAGTAAGGCAAGAGGATGCTTGTGTTGGAGGGACAGCCAGCAGGCCAGAGTGGCTGGAGCTCAGAGGGGCTCAGAGGTCAGAGGCCTGGTTAGGGTCTTACAGTTCTTGCTGAGGAATTTGAATTTTACTCCAAGTGAAAGGGGAAGGTAGTGTAGGGATTTGGGCCAGGAAAAACATGAGCTGACTGGGGTTTTTAAAGGGTAAACCTGGCTACCTCATGGAAAAGAAACCCTCCAGCATACCTGCCTCACTCCAAGCTTATCCTTTTCCCAGACTGTCAGGGACTTCCAAAGATGCCTTTGCCCCATTTCCTTCACTTGCCTCCCTGTCGGCCTGTGTATCATCGCTCTTGCTTCAACTTTCTTCTCTTGAGTCCTAATCCCTACATTTATGCCCAGGCAGTGAGAGTATTCAAGGGCAATGCAGGGGCAGGACCCACTAAAGAAAAGCTGACACCCCCTTTAGTGTGCCTCTGTGCCCTCCAAACCCTGCTCTCTTGGAGGGAAGAGGACCAAGATTGGAATATGCTGTGAATGTTGTGAGGGCTCAAAATCTCTGTAGTCTTTCTTCCCACCACCCTTCCATGTGCATTTCTGAAGTACATAGGTCACATGACAACTGTACTAGCAGCGATTTCTGTTAACCGGCCTAAAACATTGATTGTCCAGCACCTCCTATGGACTTGTGTGGGGTGTGAGGCCTCTGCAGACATTTGACTGCTGTTTGCCTTAGGTATTTTTACTTGTAATAGAATCATTGTTATTTTTCATCACTTAGGAACTTGTTGGTGTGTTATTCATCTGATGTCCTATGTCTCCTTCTCTACAGATGTACACAGCACACTCATATACAAACACTCACATGTGAGCACTGGTGCCCTGTTACATCCATAGCAGATACGTAGGTTGAAAATATTTGTCAGGACTCATAAGTCAACGTACTAAAGTTCCCAGAGCAACAGGGCGTGGATGGAGCCTTCCTTGGAGAGGCTTCCTAACACAAACAGGCATGTAATTGTGCCATAGGAACAGCCCTTTTCCAGTGTGTGGGTCAGAGTCTCATCTCTGTTGTCAAAGAGATGCTGCATTAAAATACCCATAGAATCTGTATGCTACTTTAATTTGAGTGACTTATAGGAACCTGAAATAGAAGAGGAAGGGAGGGGATTATATGCCAGACATGAAGAAAAATGGCTAAAAGATGAATAAATGTTACGTATATCTTTTCCTTCTGTTAAGCAACTCATGATAAAAGTAAATAAAACCCAGATCTTCTCCACTTAGAAGATATGTGGCCAAGTGAAGTGGAGTGCTCATCCTAAATCTCTGTAATGATTAGAAAACTGCCATTAGTTCTCCAGAGACCACGAGACTTGTGTCTGGTATCCACCATCTACCTGAAGTGCTGACTGCCAGTAACTCATCATTATGGGGTATAAAGCTAGTGTACCCAGAATGACTTACTGTGCCCTAATGTGGCCTAGGGATTATATTCCCTTAAGCTTTGTTTATAACTTTGTTACCAACTATTATGAAATGATAATAAGTGAACTACATTAAAATTGAACATTTTTTCACTTTATCCTTTTGTGAGATTTATATTTCAAAATATTATAGTCCGAGTTAAAAAAATTTACATGGGTATGTTCAGTTTCTAAAAACTGTAATTTGTGATATGTGTGCTTTTCTATATGTATATTATACCTTAATAAAAAATTTAGAAAGTATAGCCTAAAACACTCTTAAGCCTACCTTATCTTATGATTGATAGATATTTCCAGGAATGGTTTCTGTAAGGAAAAAAAGGAATATTAAAATCAAAAAGTGAACTTTCTGCTGTCTCCCTGACAAGTATGGCCTTGGTCACTGGATAATGTTTTGCCATGTGGACTAGCTAGAGCGGTTGGTCCGAGGGTGTGCAGATGAGGGTCTGCTCACCATGAGGACCGTTGGGCCACGTGAAAAGAGAGAGCCAAGACATGAGGCAGGATTGAGGCAGCCTCTTAAGAATCTGTTCTGTCATGTAGTGAATAAGAAGTGCTTTCCCTCGTCTGGCGGTACTTTTCTCTTCAGAGGATATGAAATAGTGGGTTTTGGGTTTTTTTTACAACCAAGAGTTTACCAGATCTTGGCTGTGCCAGAAACTGCAGTCCTTGACACAGGACAGGGAGAGGCAGAATGAAGCCTCCTATACCACCCCTCCCTTTAGATATTCTGCCTTGCTTCTCTAATGACAATTTTCTGTGACTCTATCCTGAATTTCTCAGAGGTTAAATATTGACAACAGAGCAAATCCCTGAGCTCCAAAAGGTTGGGAGAGGGGGTCACTCTGCTGCCATCTAGACCCACCCTTAGGGAAAGGCAATGGACTCTATTCAACCTGCTGCATACCATTGAGAGTGTCCTGTGTAGTTAACGATGAGGGGTTGAGTAAATAATTTATTATAAATGTTTACCTGTAAGGCAACTGGGATAATTAAACATTCCAAGAATTATTTTTCTGTCTGTAGCTGATAACCTCTGGAACCGAAGACTAACGGCCGACCGTCACTGGCTCTGTCACTGAGTGCATCCATCACAATCAGTCTGTAGATTTTTGTGTGCATGCCAACTTAAAGACAGAGACTTTTGGAGAGATGCTCTAAGACAGACACATTTAAAATTGAATGGCAATAAGTTTGACTTGCTGCTTTTTAAGATACTTTATATGTTTGAAATAATTAACTGCTGGTACCATTGAATCTAATTTCCTTTAAAGATATGTGGTGTTGGTAAGTGTAATTTAGTAACCCATAGTTAAGATGCCAACATTTGATTTTATAACAAAAGAAACACTTAAGTGTAGCAAGGATGTAATAAAGCAGTAATAAGGTTAATATCAAATGGCCCAAAGGTGAGTTTTATACTTATTTTACAGGCAAAGAATAAGATCTAGAACTAGAGGCCAAGATCTTTCTCAACATAGTACTTTTCCCATTAGGTGACAGTGTGAAGGTCTGTGTCTTGTCATTCCAGAGCTTTGCATGTTGGTACTATTAGATCACTGAATTTGCAGTGCTCCACAAAGAAGTTTTCATTAAGCACTGAGGGAGACGTAGACTTGTTTCCATCAATTTATAGATGGCTATTAAGCTTGCTTCATTGTATCTAGCACTGTAATACTGTCTCCCTGACAAGTATTTACGTATGTAATTAATTCAATATAGATAATTTATGTTACTTTCATGTAGTTTTTGCCTCCCATTCACTATTGGTTCACAACAGAGCTAATAAAGGTAGATAAGCATTTAAGGAGGAGTTGAAAATGCAGCTTGCCATTCTCTAAGACCTATGCCACCATATGCCAAGTCTGGGCAGAAACAGGTTATAATTATATTCCTTGAATGGTCAGGAAGGGCTTGAGACTATAAGGAGACACCATGAAGACTCAGAAATACAGAGGTGTATATGTGAGTGTCCTGCTCTGAGGCATTCAGGAAAGTGAATCTCAGTATTTCGCTCCCATGTTTCTGGGGTTTGACAGAATCCCCCGAGAAACTTTTCTCTAATTACAAGTTGCCACTGTATGAAGTGACACCCCTTTCACTGCCCAGGATTTTGCTTGTTTTTGCTGTAAAGGTAAAAATCATGTGGAACATCTATTTTATTTACTGTAACAAAAGTGATTATCCCTTCCTCCGTGTCCTAATTCCAGCTTGCTTCTGTTCATTCACTCTTCTTATAATCTGTTGGGAAACAACATCTCCTTAGTGAATACCTCTCCTCTGACCCAGAAGGACAGTCGAATTCCCTGAAGAAGACACAGTATGGCTGAGGAGTATTATCTGACCTTACCCAGAGGTGGGGCTCCCACAGACTGGAGCAGCCTTGACGAAGGTGTCCCAGGCTTTTAGCTCTTTTCCAGGCAGACGTTGGGTGTGGTAAATTTGACCCTCCTGTGAATCTCTCTGCATGGAGACCACCTAATTCACACCCGAGCTGGGGACATGCCCAGAATCCTGAAACTCAAGATTCCCTGCAGGCGTCTTGCTGCTGTCCAGAAGACCGAGCTCTCTGGCCGATGCCTAAGTACCTAGGTCATCTTGGCACCCTGTGGGAGCACCAGGTCAGGCCACAGCCCCACCTTCCCCATTTCTTCCATCCTCGCTGCTCACCTACTCCTCCTGTCTCAGAGTAGGGGATGTCTCTGCCATAGCAAATGTCTCTACCCTAGTAAAAGGGTATGGTAAATAGAGAGGAATCCTAAAACATAACCCCTGTATTCTAAACACCTTGAAATGTTGCCCACAACCAACAAATTTCATTGTTTTCAAGCAATTTTAAAACCATTTTCCATAAGCCTACCAATACTAGGGATGTGCATGCCCTTCATCTGAAGGCCAGTCCTGACACTCTGGTCTTCCTTTTCAATTATTTAAATCTTTATTTGTGTGTTTTGCACAACAGTGTAATCCTGTGTAAAATATCATAAAGTTTCTTTTTGTATTTTTGTTAGACCATGGAGTTAGCTTTTCAGACTAGGAAAAATTAAGAGAGTAATTTAGATCTTAGAAATATTAATTACTAAAAATAATTTATGTAAAAGCAAAAATATCATTTTTCCCTCTTTTTGCACTGTGTGCCTCTTGCCGCTTCTGGCTTTGGTGTCCTTAATGTTCTGCAAAGAAAGGTATTCTTAGTTGGGAATTGCTTTGAATGCTTTTGAAATATTGTCCAATATTTGAATAGTATCCTTTCAGTAAATTATAGAACACTCTCAGGCTCGTAACATAAGATTTTTTTCTTCTTTAAGAAGAAACTTAGGAAGGCCAAGATTCAATGGTCTTTTATTGTGCTGCACCAGGAGATCCCAATGCAGGGCTGAGAGCAGAACATAGTATCTTGACTTTGTCCACTACTGGCCCTTGCTATTTTAGAGAAAAAGAGTACATGGACTAAGCAAAGGGAGGCAGAGGTTTAAGCCACGACCCGCCATGGTCCTTAGGAAGAAGAATGTTGTTAGATTGGACCTCCTGCATCCCCTGTTGGGCCCCTGCTTCCTCCCATCTGTATGCAGGATGACTCAAGAGGTCCCCACTTTCTAAGAAGGCTCTGGTCGTACCCCACAGTTTGGAAGCAGGCGTGCTGGCCCCAGACATAATAATTGCCATGCTGCTATCCTTGAAGGTGGTGTGGAGGCCCATCAGCAGTGGTTACCAGGAGGCCATCGTCCCTGTGTTTGGAGGAGAGTCGACTGAAAATATTACCTAGCAACAAAAAGAGCTGGAGTCAATTGGGGAGAAGAAGTGGGGTGGTTGTTATTAATCATGCTGAGAGGTGCATTGTGGTTTAAAATGGAAAAGGAAGGGACAGATTAAATATTGACATTCACTGAATTCCAACTGTGGTAGCTTTTGGCTTGTCTGACACAAAAGCATATATTTACTAGAAGGAAAAATAAAATCATCTAACTTCTGCTTCAAGGGGCTTCAGTTGGGAGAGAGAGAGAGAGAGAGAGAGAGAGAGAGAGAGAGAGAGAGAGGATTCATTTTCAGCCTGGCCTCCGTTGAAGAGCTTAGTTACTGACGTCTGTAAAAGCTTTTTCTGAATGAGTTCACAATGCAGTATGCCCACTGAAACATATTCTGTCTTAAGGATTTCTTTCAAGTCTATGTCTGAGTTTTTCAAAACAAGTTAAATATCTTTTCTTATAACACATATTGATAATATGCCAATACTACAGAAAATATGCATTAAATAAATGACATTTAATAGTGGGAACTTGCAGAAAATATGTAACCTGTAAGAAGTTCGGGCACCCCCCACTGCCTCCCAGGACATAGGCTTATCAATGAATTATTAAATGATTATTAAACAAGTCTAGTAAAATGATAATTTGTAATTTGATGTCTTCTCTCTGTACATGTCTTTCAAGGCCACTTTTTTTCTGGTTGTTACAATAGTGAGAGTGAACCTAATGGGCTAATACTCAGTTTAAGATATAACTCAACCTTTTTTAACTCAGCCCTAGTGCCCCCGGCCTCCTGGCACGGCGGTTACAATGACTTTCAAGGTCTTATTTGGCATCGAGGAGAGATTTCCAAGTTCACCAAGTTTTCACAGTGAGTAAATCATTGTTTGAGAAAATGACATCTTAATTTAAATGTATGGGACTATTCAGAAGGGCTTATATATGGTGGGATTCTGAGGAAAGACTATTAAAATTCCAATCTACATTCATAAATGCAGAGTTTCATCATAGAAGTGAAATCAGAAATCATTTGGTCTAATGGCCTCATTTTGTCAATTGGGGAACAGTTTGAATTCTGGTGTCAGAAAGGTGAATGTAGATGGGGCAAGGGAGATCAGGAATTGAGAAAAGAATTGAACACAAATCTCTCTTGTTCTTTAGTTGACAAATCTCAGAGCTTAAAATTTTACTGCCAAACGAAATTGTAAATGTATCTCATCTGTTTGTCTAAGCCTGCCTTCCGTCAACCAATGTTTTCTATTCATCAGCCTAAAACACAGCTTTGGTGCTGTCACTTGCAGTGAGTCTATTTATTTATCTTTTAGAGGAAATACAAGGGTATATTTTTTCTCCTTTCCTGAAGTATGAGACAGTGTTCTTGAAAGGGAGTTGTTACTAATAATGTGGCTTAGTAAAAAGGCATACATCAAGGATTCTTAAATCTTCCCTTAGTTGTTTCCTCAGAATTGGGTCAATAATGTTTGGAGTAGCTAAGATGGGTCAGGTATAGGTTAATTCCAAATTTTAGAACAAGAAAGGTCATTGGGTCCAGTTCCCTTTCTTTAGGCAATAAACTTTTTTATTTTGTACAAGGGGTTATATGCCCCACCTAGATCACATAGAAAAATTGGAAGCACTACTATTTTACAAAATTAAGCAAACTCAAAGATCTCCATTCATCTTCTAACTCAGTTAGATTGCCTTTACCTTCAACTGCCGGCCTCTTTGTGGAATTTTTCTCCATTAATTTGTCCTTCCCTTTAAGATCCCTCTTTTAATTCTATAAAAAAAACCCAGGCTCTCTTGGCAGTCCTGCCACCACTTCTTGGCCTGGAGGAGATGGGCTTTGTCTAGAGGAACAGGAAGAGTTATTATGCGGAGGGCAGCCACCAGCTGTTCTGCATCAGTACCAATGAGAACACAGGAGGAAATGAGCATTAGCGGCAGCTTTGAAGATTTAGGTTAAGCATAAGGAAATGAATTCTGAATCATGAAGACCATCAGGATCTCAAGTAGATTATTAAGGAAGATTGTGGAATCTGGTCCTCTAGAAAAACAGAAAACACTTTAAAAATAAGGCAGCTTCACTACCCAAAATGATTTTCATGGGATCTTGCTTGCAATCAGGGGATAAAACAGACGATGCCCCATCTTCCCTCTTGATTCTAGTAAAAGATTTTCAGGGGATGATGTTTCCCCAGTCAGTAGCACAGTCTAATGCTTAACATGCCTTTTGTTGAAAATATTAATTCCATCTTTTCATCTGACCTAAATCTTTCCTGCGTAAGTTAAACCTTGTTCCCAGTGGAGGTGAAGAGCAGGAGATCAGAATTCAGCCTTTAATGTATCCAGTTAAATTTAGAGTATTTCCCATTAGGGGGACTCAAGAATTGGCACTGTACTGGGTCACATCATTGGATGGTTTCAAAAAGAAGGCCATCACAGAAATTTGACTCTTGGTTTTGGTATTAGAGTCAAAGTCTCCCATAGCCGAATTTAATAAAGGGATGGGGAGGTGAGAGTAAAAGAGTGTAATTTCAAGGTTTGTGGCCATTACCACAAAACCACTGCATTAATGTAAGCCAAATTAAAACCACATAGTATAGATTCCTCCAGCCGACTGCAACTCCACCGGCCAGTATTGCAGCGTCCTCTTTCGCCTCCTCCTCTTTTCTACAGCTATGGCCAGTCGTCTGCCTCCTCGTCCTTCGGGGGTCTGGGCGGTGGCACCGTACGCTTCAGGGCGGGAGGCACCTTCTGTGCGCCCAGCATCCACAGGGGCTCTGGTGGATGCGGCGTATTGGTGTCCTCCACCTGCTTCGTGTCCTCGTCCTCCTTCAGGGGCTAAGGTGGCGGCTATATGGGCACCCTGGCCGGGTCCGACGGGCTGCTGGTGGGCAACGAGAAGGTGACCATGCAGAATCTCAACAACCGCCTGGCCTCCTACCTGGATAAAGTGCGCGCCCTGGAGGTGGCTAACGGTGACCTGGAGGTGAAGATCCATGACTGGTACCAGAAGCAGTGGCCCCGCCCCTCGAGAGACTACAGCCTCTACTACAAGACCATTGAGGAGCTGCGGGACAAGATACTTGGTGCCACCATTAAGAACTCCAGGATTGTCCTACAGATTGACAGTGCCCGTCTGGCTGAGGATAACTTCCGAACCAAGTTTGAGATGGAGCAGGCCCTGCACATGAGCGTGGAGGCCAACATCAACAGTATGCCCAAGGTGCTGGACGAGCTGACCCGGCCAGAGCCACCCTGTAGATGCAGAGCAAAGGCCTGAAGAAGAGCTGGTTTGCCTCCAGAAGAACCATGAGGAGGAAATCAGTGCTCTACCTTTCTACAGAAACATTGAAGGCCAGAAGGGAATGGCAAGAGATACTCAAAGTGATGGATCACAAAGGCCTACAACCTAGATTGCTTTCTCCAGCAAGGCTATCATTTAAAGTTGATGGAGAGATAAAGAGCTTCCCAGAAAAGAATAAGCTAAAGGAATTTATTACCACCAAGCCAGCATTGCAAGAAATACTAAAAGGACTTCTGTAAATAGAAGAAAGATGAAAACAATCTAATTACAAATTTAAAAATGGCAATAATTATGTACCTATCAATAATCACTTTATATGAAAATGGATTAAATGCTCCAATCAAGAGACATAGGGTGGCTGAGTGGATAAGAAAGCAAGACCCTTGTATATGCTGTATACAAGAGACTCACCTCAGATCAAAAGACACACATAAGCTGAGAGTGAAGGGTTGGAGTAAGATATTACATGCAAATGGAAGCGAAAAAAATCTGGAGTTGCAATACTTATATCTGACAAAATAGACTTTAAAATGAAGAACATATTAAAAGACAAAGATGGGCATTATATAAAATAAAGGGATCAATCCGACAAAAAGACTTAACCCTGGTAAACATCTATGCACCCAACATAGGAGCACCGAAATATATAAAACAGACATTGACTGACATAAAGACAGAGATCAACAGTAACACTATCATAGTAGGGGACTTCAACACACCTCTGACAACAAGGGACGGGTCTTCAAGACACAAAATCAATATGGAAACAAAGGCCTTAAATGACACAGTGGACCACTTAGACCTAATCAATATTTTCAGAGCATTTCACCCCAAAGCTGCAGAATACATGTTCTTCTCAAGCACACATATAACATTTTCCAAGATAGACCATATGTTAGGCCACAAAACAAGTCTTGATAAATTTAAGAAAATTGAAATCATACCAATTGTCTTCTCTGACCACAGTGCTATGAAATTAGAAATGAACTACAGGAAAAACTGGAAGACACACCAATTCATGGAAGCTGAATGACATGTTACTAAATAATGAATGAGTCAAGCAGGAGACCAAGGAAGAAATCAAGATAAACAAATCAAGATAAACAAAGTGAAAACACGATGACCCAAAATCTATGGGATGCAGAAAAAGTAGTCCTAAGAGGGAAATTCATAGCATTGCAGGCCTACCTAAAGAAACAAGAAACAACACTAATCAACAGTTTATCTTCACACTTAAGGATCTGGAAAAAGGACAGCAAAATAAGCACAAAGGGAGTACAAGGAAGGAGATAATAAAGATCAGAGCGGAAATAAATGAAATAGAAACCATAAAAACAATACAAAAGATCAATGAATCTAAGAGTTGGTTTTTAGAAAAGATAAACAAAATCGACAAACCTTTAGCCAGACTCATTAAAAAAAGAGAAAGTGGACCCAAATTAATAAAATCAGAAATGAAAGAGAAGTGACAACAGACACTGCAGAAATACAAAAAATTTTAACAAATTGCTATGAGCAACTATATGCCAACAAATTTGACAATCTGGAAGAAATGGACAATTTTCTAGAGGCATACAGCCTTCCAAGGCTAACTCAGGAAGAAACAGGAAACCTGAATAGACTGATTACCACCAAGGAAATTGAATCAACAATCTCCCAACAAACAAAAGCCCTGGACCAGATGGCTTTACAGGTGAATTTTACAAAACGTTCAAAAAAGAATTATTACCTATTCTCAAGCTCTTCCAAAAAATGCAGAAGGAGGGAAGACTCCCAAACACTTTTTACGAAGCCACTATCACTCTGATCCCAAAATCAGACAAAGACACCACAAAAAAAGAAAACTACAGGCCGATATCTCTAACGAACATAGATGCAAAAATCCTCAACAAAATATTAGCGAACAGAATTCAGCAATATATTAAAAAGATCATACACCATGATTAAGTGGGATTCATCCCTGGTATGCAAGGGTGGTTCAACATCCGCAAATCAATTAGTGTGATGCACCACATTACCAAAATGAAAAATCAAAATCACATGATCATATCAATAGAGGCAGAAAAAGCATTTGATAAAATCCAGCAACGATTTATGATAAAAACCCTTAGAAAGTGGGAATAGAGGGATCATGTCTCAACATAATAAAGGGCATATATGATAAACCCACAGCTAACATCATACTCAATGGGGAAAAGCTAAAACCATTCCCCTTAAGATCAGGAACAAGGCTATTTGTCTACTTTCTCCATTTTTTTTCAACATAGTGCTGGAAGTTCTAGCCACAGCAATTAGACAAGAAAAAGAAATAAAAGGCATCCAAATTGGTAATGAGGAAGTAAAATTGTCATTATATACAGATGACATGATACTGTATATAGACAACCCTAAAGACTCCACCAAGAAACTATTAGAGCTGATAGATGAATTTAGTAAAGTAGCAGGATACAAAATTAATATTCAGAAATCAGTTTCATTTGTATATACCAATAATAAAACATCAGAAAAAGAAATTAAAAAACTATCCCATTTACAATTGCTTCAAAGACTATAAAATACCTGGGAATAAATTTAACAAAAGAAGTAAAAGATCTGTACTCAGAAAATTATAAGACAGTGAAAAAAGAAATGAAAGAAGATACAGATAGATGGAAACACATACGTTGTTCATGGATAGGAAGAATTAATATAGTTAAAATGTCCATACTGCCTAAGGCAATGTACATATTCAACGCAATTCCTGTCAAACTACCAATGATGTTTTTCACAGAAATAGAACATATAATCCTGAAATTTACATGGGACCATAAAAGACCCCAGATAGCCTTAACAATCTTGAGAAATAAGAACAAAGTGGGAGGTATAACAATACCTGACATTAAATTATACAACATGGCTACAGTAATCAAAACAGCATGGTACTGGCATAAAAACAGACACATACATCAATGGAACAGTATAGAGAGTCCAGAAATAAATCCATGTATATATGGCCATTTAATCTATGACAATGGAAGCAAGAATGTACAATGGGGTAAAGACAGTCTATTAAATAAATGGTGCTGGGAAACCTGGATAGACACATGCAAAAAAATGAAGCTGGACCACCTACTTACACCTTAAAGAAACAAGAAAATAATATATATATACAAAAATAAATTCAAAATGGCTTAAAGACTTAAATGTAAGATTTGAATCCATAAAATTCCTAGAAGAAAATAAGTTAGAAACTTCACAGACTTTACCCGGAGTAAGATTTTTACTGATGTATCCCCTCGTGCAAGGAAAGTAAGAGAAAAAATAAACATGTGGGATTACATCAAACTAAAAAGTTTTTTCACAGCAAAGGAAACCATCAATAAAACAAAAAGGGATCCTACTGAATGGGAAAAGATATTTGCCTATGATATATCTGATAAGGGGTTACTATCACAAATTTATACAAAAACTCAACTCAACTCCAAAAAAACAAACAATCCAATTAAAAAATGGGCAGAGGACATGAAGAGACATTTTTCTAAAAAGGACATACAGATGGCAAACAGACATATGAAAAAATACTCAACCTCACTAACCATCAGAAATGCAAATAAAAAGTACAATGAGATACCACCTCACCTCAGTCAAAATGGCTATCATCAATAAATCAACAAACAACAAGTGCTGGCAGGGATGTGGAGAAAAGGGAACCCTTTTGCACTGTTAGTGGGATTGCAGATTGGTGCAGCCACTATGGAAAATAGTATGGAGGTGTCTCAAAAATCTGAAAATGGAACTACCTTATGATCCAGCAATTCTACTCCTAGGCATTTACCCAGAGAAATCCAAAACTCTAATTCAAAAAACTTTATACACTCCTATGTTTATTGCAGCACTATACACAATAGCCAAGACATGGAAACAATGGAAATGGCTATCGGTAGATGACTGGATTAAGAAGCTGTGGTACATTTATACAATGGAGTATTATGCAGCCATAAAGAAGAAAGAAATCTTACCATTTGGAACAACAGGGATGGACCTAGAGAACATTATGTTAAGTGAAATAAGTCAGACAGAGAAAGACAAATACCATATGATCTCACTTATATGTGGAATTTAAAGAAAAGAATTAAGTGAGTGTACTAATCAGATACAGTTTTGGAGACTTAGAGGAAAAACTGAGGGTTGCTAAATGGGAGGGGGGTGGGGATAAGCGTAAAGTGAGGGGATTAGAAAATAGTCGGTAACCACAAGATGGCCACGGGGTTTTGAAAATTAGTTTGGGGAACGTAATGAATAATGTAAAGATTTTGTAGGGTATCCGATGGACACTTGTCTCATTAGGGAGACCACCTGAGGGATGATGTAGATGCCTGATCACTGCACTGTACACCTGAAGCTGAAGCTGAACAATAATGAATGTCAACTACAAGTTAATATATATATATATATATACATATATATATATATATATATATACACACACATATATACACACTACAAGTTTATATATATATATATACACAAACGTGTGTGTGTGTGTGTGTGTGTGTGTGTGTATGTATATGTATATACTTACAAGAAGCGGAGTACAGCAATAGGAATAGAGACAGTGGAAATGTAATGGCTCTGTGTAATGTCAGAGGGATAGTGGATGGGGTAGGGGGGTTCACACAGTGTGAGGGATATAAATGATAAACGTCTAAGTATTACTTTGTCTTGTGCACCTGAAACTAATTTTAAAAAATGTAAAAAAAAATGTGAATTGTAACTATACTCATAATGATAATTATGTTTTTAAATCTTGTGAGGATTTAAACAAATTATTTAAACAAACTCTTCCTTAAATGTACAATAAAAAAGTACACACTGAAAAAAAAACCACATAGTATAAAATGTCGTGCTTACAAATTTATTTGCTCCAGCAAATCTGAAATTGGCCTGACCCTACAACAGCACCTCGGTGATTAAAGATAGATAGCGAAGATAGATTATTAACCTCCTGATTAATAATCTTTTAAAATTGTGTTTTTATTAGTTTAATAAAACATGAAAATTGCATGTATTCAGGATATGCAGTAAGATGAGTTAATGAGTTTTAAAGCTATAATGTTCAATTAATTAGTAATTTCCATCCAGCCTGTTGCCTGACTCATAATGAGCATTCTCCAGTCTAAATAAAGTTTAGACTGCTTAGCTATTAGGAATTTTATTTAGCTTCTTATTTTACAACTCAAAAAGGGGCTTCTTATGGCATTTTTGAAAGGGTGACAACTGTTCAATATTAACCTTTCTTAATTATTACCATTGTTCAAAAACAGTTCAGTAAGCCCTGTAAGGAGGTACAAGTGGTGTTCATAATATCAGATCAAAACACGTTTGGGGAGCCTTAATTTTATTATATGTGACTGTGGGGACAGAGCCCCAGAGAGAAGTTTCCAGGCTCTCGGCCTCACTTGGAAAGGTGCTAGCTCGGGTAGTAGATGGCCGTTGGCTGTGGCCGGTTAGCCGATTGGCCACTGATATAACTGCCGTGGCTGCGCTGTTTGGTGAGTCGAGTGGAGTCGGTCGGTTGGCAGGCAGAAAAGCGGACAGCAGGTCTCATGTTGTTTGAATCCAGCCTCCAGTGAGACTACAGTGGTATGACGCCCCATCTATGGCTCCGTGAGTGTTCTTTTTGGGCGTAGCCACATCCTGCGTTCTTATGTGGGGAGTGGGAGCTGAGACCCCCGCAGGCTGCCCCTCATGATACTTGTGACACATGGTGCAGCGAGCAAGGTGCGGTGTCGGCCGAAACTCTCTGGAAGGTAATGGAGCAGTTTATACGTATAAAAGCTCAGTTTTGTAAGCAGGGTACAGTGCTGGCCACAACCTACCAAAGCATGGTGGAGCGGTTTGTGCATGTGAAAGCTCAGCTTCAGGAGGCCCATGAGGAGCGACACTGGGAATGGGAGGGACTATAGGGAGTTAAATAAGGTGACACCACATTTGCACGCAGCAGTGCCTTCATTTCACGGTCTGCCTGGGAGACTCAAGCCTCCAGATGGCACACCACCTTCTTGGCCATGGAAGGCATTGCCTTCATTTTGGTAATCTGCTGTGGCCTTAGGCTCCGAGGTTTGTGGACATCTTACACCGAGGCCACCACCCACTCAGACACCTGGCGCGGCAAGCGGGATTCCGACCAGGTAGGAATGGCGTCTGACTCTGGGCAGGAGGACATGTGGCCCCCACACAGTGTGTGGTGTCCGGTGGCCAGTGTTCTCAGGAGTTGGACCCCCAAGGAAAGGTGGGAGGACATGGATGGTTCTCAGGCCAGTGTGAAGAGGGCCCTGCAGGTTCTGAGCGGTTGCTGGAGGAGGCGAAGGCTACAGCCGGCCGCGTGGGCTGGATGTTCCTCAGGGCCTTGAGTCTCAACATGGAAAATGTTCCTAATGAAATGGCCCAGGTGCCGGACCAGGTGTCCCGATTGGAAGCGCTGGCAGCCCGGGTCTGCCTGTTAGAAGAAGGGTCCCACAGTGGAGACTCTGAGGCGGAGGTGGAGGAAGCCGGTGGAGACAGGGTAGCTCCCAACCCCCAAACCCGGCCATTCTTGAAGCAAAGAGTAAAATGTGAGCAACCTTTGGGCCCCAGGGGCATTGCTGCTGACAACCCAGCTGTGACTGAGTTCACAACCTGCACCCCTTACACTCCCAGTGAGTTGCAGGTGCTTGGGCAGCGGTACAGACAGCGCCCTGGAGAGCCAGTCTCGGCTTGGCTATTACGTTTATGGGATGAGGGAGCAGAAAACATTCTCTGCTCCCCAGGCGAGATGGAAAAGCTAGCCTTTGTGACAGTGCATCCATCCCTGCGACAAAGGTTACAGAACTGCCATAGGTTGGCCCAAAACGAGGGCAACCATTCTCTAATGGAGTGGCTCACTGCTGCGGTACGCACAGTATGGGGACAGGCTGGCGAGCTGCTAGACACTGTGAGTAAATGGCAGTCATATATAGAACTTACACAAATCATCCGTGAAATGGGTTTGAGACATGCTATTTTCAACCCTAATATGCAGGGGCCAGATGACGAGCCTTTTTTTTTTCTTTTTTATTAAATTTATTGGGGTGACAATTGTTAGTAAATTTACATAGATTTCAGGTGTACAATTCTGTATTATATCATCTATAAATCCCATTGTGTGTTCACCACCCAGAGTCAGTTCTCCTTCCATCACCATATATTTGATCCCCCTTACCCTCATCACCCACCCACCACCCCCTTAACCTCTGGTAACCACTAAATTATTGTCTGTGTCTATGAGTTTTTGTTTATCATTTGTGCAGAGGGTTTTGGCCCTAGTTGACACTGGCGCAGACTGCAGTCTCGTTTATGGGAAACCAGAACTGTTCCCCTGACGAGCAATTTGCATTGATGGCTACGGGGGAAAGACTGTGACTGTAAAAGCTGTTTCCTTACCACTGAGTATAGGAAGGCTTTCCCCTCGTACCTACAAGGTTTATGTCTCCCTCGTTCTGGAGTATATTCTAGGGGTGGACGTGCTACATGGCCTCAGATTACAGATGTCGGTAGGAGAGTTCCGTCTCCGGATCCGGGTGGTGAAAGCAGTGACACGCGGGCATGCTCACCACCCTCCTCAAGTGTTGCCACAGCACTGGTGCGTGGTTACAGTGCGACAGTACTGCCTGCCAGGAGGGCAGGAGGAGATTGGTCGTACAATATTGGAATTGGAGAAGGCACATATTGTGAGGCCGACACACAGTCCCTTTAACTCCCCTGTATGGCCTGTCAAGAAGCCAGAAAGGACCTGGCGAATGACTGTGGACTATAGGGAGTTAAATAAGGTGACACCACCTTTGCACGCGGCAGTGCCTTCATTTCACGATTTGATGGATCATCTGACTGTCCGCCTGGGGACATATCACTACGTAGTGGACTTGGCCAATGCTTTTTTCTCCATTGACATTGCACCCGAGTGTCAAGAGCAGTTTGCTTTTACTTTGGATGGGCGGCAGTGGACTTTTCAAGTCCTTCTGCAAGGATACTTGCACAGCCCCACTATATGTCACGGGCTCGTAGCCCAGGATTTGGCACAGTGGGATTGCCCATCCTCTGTGGCTTTGTTTCATTATGTCGATGATATTTTATTAACATCAGATTCTCTTTCAGATTTAGAGCAAGCAGCTCCCTCTCTTCTCTGCCACCTGAAGTCACGTGGTTGGGCGGTGAATGAGGAAAAGGTCCAAGGCCCTGGCTTACCCGTCAAGTTTTTGGGTGTTGTGTGGTCAGGTGCCTGTAGGCTAATACGGCACAGGGACCCTCGTGGATGATGCTTGTCGCGTAGATTGTGAGGCGAGACCCTGTAGGGGTGGAGTGTGGAGACAGAGCCTCAGAGAGCAGTTTCCAGGCTCTTGGCCTCACGTGGAAAGGTGCTGGTCGGGTAGTAGATGGCCGTTGGCTTTGGCTAGTTGACCGTGAGCGGTGGCCGGTTAGCCAATTGGCCACTGATATAACTGCCACGGCTACCCTGCTTGGTGAGTCGAGTGGAGTCAGTCAGTTGGCAGGCAGAAAAGCTGACAGCAGTTCGCATGTCGTGTGAATCCAGCCTCCAGTGACACTATAGTGGTATGACTCCCCTACCTACAGCTCTGTGGGTGTTCCTTTTTGGCCTAGCCACATCCTGCATTTTTTTGTTGGGAGAGGGACCTGAGACCTCGCAGGCCGCCCCGCACGACAGTGACAAAGGTCCTGTTCTTTGGGGAAAACAGAAGATGGCTTGTAAAAACCAAGCTACAGTGAGAAGAAATATTTGTCAGCTGCAGTGGTAGGGAGGGAGGAGAAGTCCTTTCAGCGATCCCGTGGGAGGAAGCCCAGGTGGGAGTCATATTGAAGAAATCCTTCTCACCACACATCTTTCCCAACTGTGGAAAACCTCCACAATCCCCTTCCTTTTTTATTCTCAGTTATCTTTATGATATTATTATTTGGAAGCAGCCAGGTTTCCATTCTCCTAGCAATACAGAAATCACCATTTTCTGATTTCCTTTCCACCCCCATCTCCAGTTCCATCTACAGTCTTCCTGATTCACAGATAATTTGGTTTCCCTTTTTAGAAGCATGTATATGGTATAGACACGTTGACAGAGACACTGAAATATGGAAGTATTAAAAACAACTTGAAACTCTTTGTTAATGGAGGGTTGTTTGATCTTTTTTTTTTAAGTTTATTGGTGTGACTTAATTGTTAGTGAAATTACATAGATTTCAGGTGTACAATTCTGTATTACATCATCTATAAATCCCTTTGTGTGTTCACCACCCAGAGTCAGTTCTCCTTCCATATATTTGATCCCCCTTACCCTCACCTCCCACCCCCCACCCCCTTATCCTCTAGTAACCACTAAACTATTGTTTCTGTGTATAAGTTTTTGTTTCTCATTTGTTTGTCTTGTTCTTTTGTTGTTTTTGGTTTATATACCACATATCAGTGAAATCATATGGTTCTCTGCTTTTTCTGTCTGACTTATTTCGCTTAGCATTATATTCTCAAGATCCATCCATGTTGTCACAAATGTTCCTACTTCATCTTTTCTTACTGCCGAATAGTATTCCATTGTGTATATATACCACAACTTCTTTATCCATTCATCTATAAAGGACATTTTGGTTGTATCCGTGCCTTGGCCACCGTAAACAAAGCTGCAATCAACATTGGAGCACACGATCTTTATGTATAAGTGTTTTCAAATTTTTTGGGTAGATACCCAGGAGAGGGATTGCTGGGTCATATGGTAATTCTATTCATAATTTTTTGAGGAACCTCCACACTGCCTTCCATAGCGGCTGCACCAGTCTGCATTCCCACCAACAGTGTATGAGGGTTCCTTTTTCTCCACAGCGTCTCCAACACTTGTTACTATTTGTCTTGTTGATGATAGCCATTCTGACTGGGGTGAGGTGATATCTCATTGTGGATTTTATTTGCATTTCTCTGATGATTAGTGATGTTGAGCATTTTTTCATACGTCTATTTGCCATTTGTATGTCCTCTTTGGAGAAATGTCTCTTAAGGGCGTCTGCCCATTTTTCAATTGGGTTGTTTGTTTTTTTGTTGTTGAGTTTCATGAGTTCCTTGTATAGTTTGGATATTAGCCCTTTATCGGAGGTACTATTTGCAAAAATCTTCCCCCTTCACTTTGTTGTCTCTTTATTTTGTCAACGGTTTCTTTTGCTATGCAGAAACTTTTAAGTTTGATATAGTCCCATTCATTTATTTTAGCTTTTACTTCCCTTGCCTATGGAGTCAAATTCATAAAATGCTCTTTGAACCCAAGGTCCATAAGTTTAATACCTATGTTTTCTTCTATGCACTTTATTGTTTCAGGTCTTATGCTTAAGTCTCTCATTCATTTTGAATTAATTTTGGTACATGGTGAAAGATAGCAGTCCAGTTTCATTCTTTTGCACGTGGCTATCCAATTCTGCCAAAACCATTTATTGAAGAGGCTGTCTTTTCTCGATTGTAAGTTTTTTGCTTTTTTGTCAAAAATTATCTGTCCATATTTAAGTGGTTTTATTTCTGGGTTCTCAATTCTATTCCATTGGTCTATGTGTCTGTTTTTCTGCCAATACCATGCTGTTTTGATTATTGTAGCCCTGTAGTACAAGCTAAAGTCGGGGAGTGTGATACCTCAAGTATTGTTCTTTTTTCTTAAGATTGCTTTGGCTATTCGGGGTCTTTTGTGGTTGCAAACAAATCTGATGATTTTTGTTCTACTTCTTTAAAAAATGCCTTTGAGATTTTGATGGGGATTGCATTAAATCTGTATATTTCTTTGGGTAATATGACCATTTTCACTATGTTGATTCTTCTAATCCATGAAAACGGAATGTCTTTCCATTTCTTTTTGTCTTCTTCAATTTTTTAAAAAAAATGTCTTGTAGTTTTCAGCATATAGGTCTTTCACATCGTTTGTTAAGTTTATTCCTAGGTATTTTGTTCTTTTTGCTGCAATTGCAAAAGTAATTGTTTTTGTATTTCTTTTCTCTGAGATTTCATTGTTAGTATATAGGAATGCAATGGACTTTTGTACGTTGATTTTGTAGTGGGAAACTTTACTGTATTCGTTGATTGTTTCTAATATCTTTTTGGTGGAATCTTTAGAATTTTCTATATATAGCATCATGTCATCTGCAAAGAGTGATAATTTAACTTCTTCATTCCCAATTTGGATGCCTTTTATTTCTTTCTCTTGCATGATGGCTCAGGCGAGGACTTCCAATACTATGTTGAAAAGCAGAGGTGATAGGGGACAGCCCTGTCGTGTTCCTGAACGTAGAGCAAAGGGCTTCAATTTTTCACCATTAATTATGAAATCAGCTGAGGGCTTGTCATATATGGCCTTTATTATGTTAAGGTATTTTCCTTCTATACCTATTTTATTTAGTGTTTTAATCATAAATGGATGTTGCATCTTGTCAAATGCTTTTTCTGCATCAATTAATATAATCGTATGATTTTTGTCCTTCATTTTGTTTATGTGATGTATCACATTGATGGATTTGCGGATGTTGAACCATCCTTGTACTCTGGGGATGAACCCCACTTGGTCATGATGAATAATCTTTTTAATGCATTGTTGCATTCGATTTCCTAGAATTTTGTTTAGGATTTGCATCTGTATTCATCAGAGATATTGGTCTGTAGTTTTCTTTTTCTGTGTTGTCCTTACAAGGTTTTGGTATCAGGGTAATGTCCTCATAAAATGACTTGGGGACTACTGTCTCTTCTTCAATTTCTTGGAAGAGTTTGAGCAGGATTGGTATTAGATCCTTTTTGAAGGTTTGGTGGAATTCACTAGTGAAGCCATCTGGTCCTGGACTTTTGCTTTTGGGAAGGTTTTGGATGACTGGTTCAATTTCATAACTGGTGATCAGTCTGTTTAGATTTTTCAGTTCTTCATGGTTCAGCCTAGGAAGGCTATATGTTTTTAAGAACTTTTCCATTTCTTTTAGGTTATTGAATTTGGTAGCATATACTCCTTCAAGCATTCTTGGATGATCCTTTGTATTTTTGTGGCATCTGTGGTATCTTTCCCTCTTTAATTTCTGATTTTGTTAATTAGTGATTTCTCTCTTTTTATCTTAGTGAGTCTAGCCAAGGGCTTGTCAATTTTGTTAATCTTTTCAAAGAACTAGCTCTTTGTCACATTAATTTTTTCTATTCTCTTTTTGTTCTCTTTTTCATTTAGTTCTACTCTGATTTTTGTTATTTCCTTTCTTCTGATAACCATGGGTTTCATTTTTTCTTCTTTTTCTAGTTCTTTAAGGTCTAACATGAGGTTATTTATTTGGGATTTTTCTCGTTTCTTGAGATAGGCCTTTTAATGATATAAATCTCCCTCTTAAAACTGCTTTCGCTGCATCCCCAAAATTTTGTTTGGATGTATTTTCATTGTCATTTGTTTCTATGTATCTTTTGATCTCTCCTCTAATTTTTTCTTTGACCCGGTCGTCCCTTAGAAGTATGTCGTTTAATCTCCATGTGTTTGTGTTTTTTCCTGCTTTCTTTTTGCAGTTGATATCCAATTTAAAGCCTTGTGATCAGAGAATAAGCTTGGTATGATTTCAATCTTTTTAAATTTGCTGAGGCTGTGTCCCAATATATGATGTATATTCCAATATATGGTCTATCCTTGAGAATGTTCCATGTATACTGAAAAAAATGTATAGTCTCATGTTTTAGGATGAAGTGTTTTATATATGTCAATTATGTCCATCTCATGTAGTGTGTCACTTAGGGCTGCTATTTCGTTATTTATTTTCTGTTTGGATGATCTATCCGTAGCTGTCAATGATGTATTTAAGTCCCCAGTATAATTGTGTTTTGGTCAATTTCTCTCTTTAGTTCTGTTAGTAGTTTCTTGGTATATTTCAGTGCTCCTTGATTGGGGGCATAAATATTGATGACTGTTATATCTTCTTGTTGCATAGTTCCCTTTACCAATATAAAATGTCCATATTTGTCTCTTGTTAACTTTTCCACCCTGAAGTCTGTTTCATCTGATATCATTATGGCTACACCTGATTTTCTCTTGATACCATTTGCTTGGAGTGTCAATTTCAACCCTTTCACTTTAATTCTATGCTTGTCCTTGGAGCTGAGATGTGTCTCTTGGAGACAGCATGTGGTTGGGGTTTTTTTTTGATCCAATCTGATACTCTGTGCCTTTTTATTGGTGAGTTCAGTCCATTTACATTTAGGGTGATTATTGATATGTGAGGATTTCCTGTCATTCTATCTTTAGTTTTCTGGCAAGGCTGTGTCTCCATAGTTTCTTTGCCTTTTTGTTGTTTTCTATTATTTCTGTGTGGTGATATTCTATGATGTTTCCCTCTGTTTGTTCTTTTATTGCAGTATATATTTCAGTTCTGGAATTTTTTTGAGTGGTTACCCTTAAGTAAAAGAATTTTTTTGAGTGGTTAACCTTAAGTAAAAGAAAGTTTGATATTTAAAGTATTATATTTTCTTCAGCACGCTTACTTTCTCCATTGCCATATTCCGGTTCAGGCCTTCACTCTCCCCCTTTTTATTTTTGGTTGCCACAAATTGTCTACGTTGATGTTGTTCGAATAGCTCATGTTCGATGTTGGCTCATAATTTCTCTCTTTCAATAGTTTGAATATTTGGTGTTACTCCCTCCTGTCTTGTAGGGTTTCTGCTGAAAAATCTGATGGTAATCTAATGGGCTTTCCTTTGTAGGTTACTGTCTTATTTTCCCTGGCTGCCTTGAGGATTCTTTCTTTGTCGTTGATTTTAGACAACTTCAATACAATGTATCTTGGAGAAGGCCTGTTGGGATTGAGATAATTATGTGTTCTATGTGCTTCTTGAATTTGAGGATCCAGTTCTGTCCACAAGTTTGGGAAGTTCTCATCGAGAATTTGTTTGAATACATTCTCTGTTCCCTTCTCTCTTTCTTCTCCATCTGGTATGCCCATTATTCTTGTATTGCCTTTTCTGATGGAGTCAGAAAGTTCCTGTAGAGTTCTTTCATTTCTTTTAACTCTCAAGTCTCTTTCTTCTTCCATCCATGTCATTTTCAGGTTTCTATCTTCGATGTCACTGATTATTTTTTCCATCTGTTCAACTCTGTTACCTAAGCTGGTTATTTCATTCTTAATTTTGTCTATTGATTTCTTAGTCTCCAGAAATTCTATTTGGTTCTTTTTTAAAATTTCAATTTCTTTCGTAAAATGCTCATGTCGTTCTTTGATTGTGTTTCTGAGTTCATTAAAGTCCCTTTCTGTGTTTTCTTGCATCTTGTTGTGTTTTTTCAGAACTGCATTCTTCAATTCTTTTTCATTTAAGTCACATATTTCCATATCTTTAACTTCATTTTCTGGAGACTTTTCACTTTCTTTCTGAGCTGTCTTTTTGCCTTGGTTATTCATGGCAATTACTGATTTATTATTTCTCTTCCTAGACATCTACAGGAGTGGCTTCTGCAACAGGTATATAAGAAGAGTTCTTTCTTTTGTTTTCCGGTATTTGTTGGTAGAATGTTTTATTTTCCTCTGAATGTAGCCTTTTTTTTCTCTCACCCGGTAGTGCTATGTTTTCTCTGCACTATTCAAGCTTCTGACACAATGGGGCTATTCCCTGGGAGACGGGGTTCTCTTCTGTTAATAGTTTGCCTGGGTCACAGGGCGCAGTCCGTGTGGGTATGTGGAGAGCTTTTGAAGTTCCAAAGCTCTTTTTGCACCAGATTCAGAGCCCGTATGTTTCAGCAGTTCTTTTACTCCTGCAGGGATCTGCCTACATAGGTGTGGCCAGGGGTGGGGTGAGTTGTGAGACGTGGCCCAGAGCAATGGTGGCGACCACCACCACAGCTGATCCTGCCTCCACAGCTCCCTCCCCTTTGCCAGAACTAGTTGGGCAGCGAATCTGTGTCTTTGGACCACATTTCTCAGAACAGCAAATATTCTGTTCTTTTTATCTGCTATTGCCACTGTTCCGCCACTGGGCAGGTGGGTTAGGGTGAGCTCTGGGAGGGTCGGGAGGGGGCAGCTAGCCTCAGTGCCTAAGGCTTCCGTTCTCTGTGGCAGTGAGGGCTTAAACCTCCGTTTTCAGTCTTCCTTCCTCAGTCTTTTCTCCGAGGTCTCTGCCATGAGCATTGGGTTCAGCCTTGTTGTATGCTGTCCCCTTAGGCCTGTGGGCCATTTTTTGGAGCCATAGCAATCCTTGTTCTTCCCTCTCCCACAGCTGAGGTATTTCCGGGATGCAGCAAGCTCGGAGCACTGAGCTAGGTCTGCGTCCTGAGTCTGCGCAGGCCCGTCTCACTTCTTTCTTCCCTCCTCCCCTGCTCACGCTATTCGCCCACCTTAGGTGAATTCGGTAGTGAGCCTCTTCGTCTTGCCTGTCTGCTGTGCACGAGTCCTTTGTGGAGTTATAGTTGTTCCATTTGTTGTAAATTCCTGGGTAGATTTACAGAGGCTCACCTCACGCCACCATTTTGATAACTTCTTAGGTTGTTTGATCTTTTAAAAAAATTTTTCAACTAACCTTAGAGTCACTGTGCTTAAGATTTTAGCAGCTAGCTGGGTTGGGCTGGCTCTAATCAAGCACAGGACTAGCATCTCTCTGTTTATTTTCCCACCTTGGCACATTTGAGGAGTTGTCTCCTGATTCCATTCTCCACAGCTCCATTTTCCCTGTGCAGTGATACAGGTAATGTCAGAGTGCAGAGGTGTACCTCTCTCCCTCTCTCCCTCCCTTGGTGCAGGATGATATCGATCTCAGATGTTCTTTTATGTTGTTCTCACATAATACTGCTCTTACTGTGCCTTTTTTGGGAGGACTTTGCCTTCACATCATGCTTTCTTGCCCCTGCCTGGAATAATGCCTGTAGGAGGGAAGAATTATTCCCAACTGTTTGGTGAGAGGAAATAAGATTGGTGAAAGTGTGATCAACCTTTGTAAGTGGTTCTTCGTGAACCCTTCTGAAGTTTGGCATTCAGTTGCTGGCTCCCAGAACAAAAGTCCTGTCTTCTTAACTGAATAGGCTGATGTCAGAGGCCTCATCCAGTAACAACAGGGAAAATTTAAATTAGAGAAGCCTTGAGCATTTCTGTAAATGTTTCTGTAAGATAATATGCTTCAACATGAATGCATATTGTTGACAGTAACCACAGAGACAGATCATCAAGGAACAAATTATGAGACCTATTGGGTATCGGCACCATGGTGCCCATATTTGTTTGGCCATAAAAGAGGTCATCCAAAGTAAATGGTGTAGCAAATTTAGAATTGTTTGTTTAGAAGAGAGAAGAAACCATTAGCAGTCTACTACATTTCTAAATATTACAACTGTTAAGGTGGCTTGAAGTGGGCTTCAAGCCCCACCTGCCTCCCCACCCCCACCCATTCTCACTGACAGGTTGTAATAGGGAGTTCCAGATTCACAGCCAAAAGGAGAGGTGGTTGCAGTGGAGGGGGTTCTCTGTGCAGTCCAGGGTGTGTGAAAGTGGTCAGTGATGTGGCTCTCGTTGTTAAGGGAAGGCGGGATGGTGAGTGGAGTGGGAGACTTACTCTTTTCCTCCCATATCTACTGTGACACGATTTCAGCAAAAATCCCAACTTTCCCATCTTCAGTCTTAAACAGGTATTATGGCGAAGTATTAATAGTAATGAGCATAATGACTATAATAAAACTAGCAGCAGCATCAAATGAATGTGGTCTCCTGCAACAGAAATATTTACCCAATGTGTCCTGCCAGTTAGAGAGATTTTGGCATTAAACCTAGACATTACCTCATCCTCCTGGGCAGACGGCCGATTTCAATGTTAAGCATGTCTACAGAAGTGAAGAGCTGAATACCTGCCTGATTAGTTGCATAGCCTCAGACCCTGATTGGAAGCGATTTCCTTGAGCGTGTCTGTCTGTCTCTCTGGGTCTTGCCCTTAGTTCTTTTCTTCTCCAGCCCTCCATAGGGCTTTCATTGTCTGTTTTCAAACTGTGCTGATTTTTCTTTTTTTAAAATCTTGAAGGATACATTGTGAAAAGGTCTGCCAGCCATGTGGGCAGGTATTAATACATGGAGACCGGAAAGGTCAGGATTAAGAGAAGGAAAACTGAAATGCGTGTGTGTATGCATGCACACATGCACAAATATCCCCACACTCTCAAGCACACATGCCCTTTTCTTTTTGTAAGAATCAGAGACAGGTGTATGAAATGGGTTTTTGTTTTTGTTGGACTTGTTTTAATTCATGGTAAATACAGGAAGCATTCCAAAATGCAGGAAGTTTTATTTCAAGATTTTTAGCATTCTAAAATAATATTTTGAAATATTTGAAATTGTACTAAACTGTGTTTTTGATACTTCTAACCTAAGAAAACGTAACACTTAAAATCCTTTTATTCTACTGGTCTCAAACCTCTTTTAAATTAGTACTGTACGCAATATAGAAGTTCTGGATAAGCACAATAGACAAATCTGGGTTAGAAAATAAAATATTTGGGTAATACTAAAAATACTGAGGTTTTGAATTATCACTAAAGCACCATATATTAATCCCATAAAATTTCCAAATAAGTCATCTATATGTCACATTGTGTATTCTCACCCCCAATAAACTTTAATTAAAAAAAAAAAACAAACTTTTTTTTTTCCCAGATAAGATATGGAAAACCATTCCATCTGCCTCTAGGACTAGCTTGCCTTATGGTTTCTTTAGCTCTTGATTCAAAGTTTCCTATCACATAGGTTTGCGCTGTTACTGTTACTACTAAGTGACTTACTTTTATCAATCGGTATCACATAATTTTCTAAATATTTAACCTAGTTTTATTCTTGCTTGCCTTGGGATGGGGAAGAGATCATTCAGTAAAAACATACAGTAAAAACAAAATATATCTTGCCACGTTTAACTTTTAATCTACATTAATGATGTACCTTCATTATTTCCGTGCACACAAGTCTAATTATAGTTTTCTAAAAATATAAACACAATTAAGACTTCTAGGAGCATTTTATAATAAAGTAATTCCTAATTTTTGTTTGTAGGTAGATCAAACACCTCCAAAATACAAAGTCCAATACACAGTGAGTGCTTTACTTAAAATGAATACTTAAGTAAATTAAGTACATGGATGGCCTTAGGATAAGCTGACGTATTCAGCTAAGTAGGCAACAAACCATAGTGCCAAATGGAAAAAGTGTATTTGCAAATAAATGTCAAAAACTAAGTTAATTCTTTATAGTTACAGAAAATAAACTGATTTGCTAAAATAAATAAGATGTGATGTTGTAACACTTCACTATAAAGAATACATACCAGAACATTTATAAATGATGAGTGAATCTTATTAAGAATAGTTTACTACAGTAAGCTCTGGCTAAATAGATGTGCATATTATGAAGCACTATGTGTGGTATATGTTTTGCCACATATTTTTGTTACCTAGAGGTAGATAACATATGTGTACCAATTTGGCATTTATTTTCAGTTGCTACTAATATCATATTTTAAGAAATGTGTATAGTATGAAAAACTTGAAAATACTCATGAATGAAAAATGTTTTAGGAAAAAATAGATTTTTTCATGCAATTATAGTCTCTGTGTAAATTTCAACGCAAGGTTTTTATTTCCTGTAAAACAGATTATTGTTCTATGAGAGAATTTTTTTTTTACTTGTCTTAGCACATTTCTTTTGTCTACTGTATTGCATTGCTCTGTCTATTCTTTATTTTTGTGTGCAAATGACATGCCAGTTAAAATGAAAACCATCCACATGTAGAAAAAAGTCTGGATTTTAAAAATCAAGGGTGTCACATCTTCTAAAACTCCTTCCTAGAGCTAAACAGCCTCTGTGTTGGCCCTGATCATTAAGAAACTCTAACGACTGTATTGAGATGCATTTTGTGATAGTTTTTTTTCCTAATATGCTCTTATTTTCATTTAAGTTGTACTAATCTCTTTGCACACTCATAATTGAATACTAATTATTGGCCTGAGTATTACCAGATGTTTGTATATGAAGTTCATCCTAGCCACCTAGTCGTTAAAAATTTTTTAATACTACAAGTGCTAAGCTCATAGGTATACAATATGTCTATCCAGTAAATTCTTAATTATTTGTTGACTCTTTACAGAAGAAAAAAATACTTAGGGGAAAAGATAAAGTAGTTTACTGCTGGTGGCAGAGTGAGCCAAGCCCTGTAGCTCTGCTTCTCACATACTCTCAGCCATCTTGCGCCATGACTGCCTGAAATCCACGTGTTTGACTAATATTAAATAAGGACTTACACTGGGAGAATTGTTTTCGCCAAGCCTATTAAGGTGATCTGCCTATGAAACAGATCTCAGGGATTTGGATTTTGACCTTTCCCTAGTATCCTCAGAGAGCTCATCTCTCTGGGAATCATCACAGGACTGTGCGTTCATCCATGGAGCAGCCCCGTGTCCACAGGCTGAGATCTGTTCTCATCACACACCTGACTATGGGCTATTTGCGGGGATGGATTCCTTTCTGTCTTTCAGGGATTTTATGTACAGATGGTTATTGTAGATCAGTGAAAACAGCAAAGATCTGCTGTAATAGAAAGAATTTTGGGGAAGAAAATGCTTAAGAATGAAGAGTGACAGCAGAATTTGTTGTATAAGTCAGGATTATTGTTTTCTATTAATGTGAACATGAGGTGCTGATGGTATTACATGGAATTTTAAGTTTTAATTGTGCATTTAATTCTTTCTCTTATAGTTTATCTATGGCCACTATCAATTGACAACAGGTGATAAAATGTTAAAGTTATAGCCCTGAAAGTAGAGATTGATACTAATGATTTTGTTTTGTTTTACTTATTTTACTCCATGGTTTTCCCCCTTCAGTTACATGGGAGAAGTCCCTAACTACTATTATAAATGGTATCATTGAAAAATGCAGCACTTTGCACCACAGCAATATTTCTATTCTGTGCAGCCTTTGAAAATCCTTTCTACAGATAGTTGGCAGTCTGCCACTGTTTCTAACAGGCAACATGTTTCCCTATTACCAGAGACCAGAACAAATGATGATATATATGATATTCCCTCTCCTAATTAGAAAAACCTTGAAGTCTCAAAAGGGGAATTAAGACTTTTTAACATCTTCTGGATTTTTTCCCTTTTGAATATCAGATAAGGGAAACAGTTATGAAAAGGAAAAAGGGAAAAGGATCAGAAAGGGGCTTCCTTGCTGTGAGAGAGACCTGTGGATGCCGTTTAAAGCAGCTCACTATACAATAAAAGAAGCACAAATAGGGAAATATGAGCACAGGTGTGCTAGGGAGGACCCAGACAAGGAACGCATAGGTGCATTTTGAGTAAGACCTAGCCTGAAGTGAATTTTGTTTTATTCTGGGAGGGCATCGTAGACCATTCATCAGGCAGAAGATGAGAAAGGAAAGACTGTGGCTTTAAAAACGAATATCCATTGTTTTAAAACGAACAGTTGCTTACTCAAAGATAAGTAATAGAATACACCTTTTTGTCTTCTGAAAGAGGCAGGAGTGTGGATTGTGATTGGTCTGGCCATTGGTTAATAACCCTGTGCCGACATCCCCACAACGATGCCCCCATTTCTTGCCATTGCTGTTTGTTTTGGATTCTGATATGGGAGTATTCGTCCTTCATAAGAGGTGCTGTCCTTCCCACCAGAGGACGTGGACAGGCTGTGAAGGGGTGGGCAGAGAAGGTGGCTTGGAGTCTGAAGAACCAGCTTTGGATTCCAGCTCTGCCATGTGGCTTGGACAAGTCACTTAATCTCTATCGCACAGGGTTGTCATGATGGCCTATACCATAATCCCTGGCACACTGTGGTTGCTTCTGATTAAGGAAATGTAATAATGTCTCTTAATTCCCTTAGGTGGTAGGAGCTGGTCACCCATAACTTAAGTTTTAGTTAGCTTCTACCAACAGTAAAAAGGAGATTTTGTTTTTTTAGGTTAGTCCCACAAATAATCAATGGAAAAAATTACAATTGTTTCCTGATCTTAAACATTTTTTTTGTCAAAGCATTAAAAACTCTCGGATTATAATTATACATTTATAGGGAAATGACAAATAATAGTAAAATTTATGTTTATTTAATATACTGGAATTTAAGACATTAGAAACATTGAGAATGAATGTGTTTTCTTTCTTTACAAAATTTACCAAGAGTAGTTTGAACATGCTTTCTGTCATCTTGTCCTGTAACTTCTGATATGGAACAAGCATTTTTCCTGTGCCTTGATGAATTGTCATACTCCTTTCTTAATTTAGATCAGCTTCCAACATTTTTCATATATGTTTTCAATGTTGTGTAATATCACTGAGAATTCCTTTAATGTAAATTTTGTTTTACGGGTATCATTTCCTCTGGGACAGCTACATCCTTTTTGTCACAACCATTTCCCTTCTTTATGTCAATAGGCTCGCCTTCACTGAGTTTCTCTGGCTACACATTAGGAGTTTTGAACAGCAGCAGGGCCATCATTCCCGTCATGAGCTGTTTCTTTTATAACTCCATTTATGGTAGATTCAAATTTCATTTCTAGCAATATGACTTTTTGTTTTTGTTTTGTTTTTTATCTTTGTTGGCCAGCCAGTTCCCTCTTCTGATTACCCATCTTTGTAAAATGTCATATATATGTACCTCTGGGAGACAGGGCACAATACAACTATATGCTTTTTTGTCTGTGTGTGAATAACAAATATGTGGTGATCAATCACCAGCAGATTTTGGAAGAAGTGATGTGATTGGTCAGTGATCATGATACTCATCTGTTATTTATGTAATGATTTGTGGACTGAAGAGCTAGCTATAGAGTTTTTTATGCAATTACAGTTAATATATTTTGATAACTAATATTTGAACCATGTTGCATTAAGAATGGTATCATTTAACTAAACTCTGGTAACCAAAATTTTTCATATTAACTGTATAAAGCAAAGATAGCCTGTATACCTTTAAATCTTGAACAGAACAGGTAATTGTGTTTTCATGGGAATTGGAATTCATTATTTCTAGTTAAAACTGCGTCAGTAAATAGATACTAAAACAGATTGATCGTTGCCAGATAGGAGGGGGATAGGTGGAAAAGGTGAAAGGGATTAAGAAGCACAAATCACCAGTTACAAATATAGTCACAGGGATGTAAAGTACAGGGAATGTAGTCAATAATATTGTAACAACTACTTAGGGTGTCAGAAGGGTACTGGATTTATTGGGGTGAGCACTTCATAAGTTATATACGTGTCTAATCACTATGTTGTACACCTGAAACTAATATAATATTGTATGTTAACTGTAATTGAAAAATATTTTTTTTAAAAAATGAGGGGAATTCTGACCCATGCTACAACATGGATAAACCTTGAGGACGTTATGTTCAGGGAAATTAACTAAATAATATATGATTCCACTTACATGAGGTACCTAGAACAATCAAACTCACAGAGACAGAAAGTAGAATGGTGGTTGCCAGGAGCTACGCGTAGGGGGAAAATGTGGAGTTAGTGCTTAATGGATATAGAGTTTCAGTTTTGCAAGATGAAAAGTGTTCTGGAGATGGATAGTGGTAATAGTCGCATAACAATGTGAATGTATTTAATGCCACTGAACTGTATGCTTAAAAAATGGTTAAGATGTTTAGTTTTATATTATGTGTATTTTACCCCAATAAAAAATTAAGAAAAAAACTGCATCAGCTGTAATCAGCTGGGAGACTTTATGCATGTCACTCAGCCCCTTTGGGTCTCAGTTGTGTCTTCTGTAAAAGGCCAGATGACCTTTATAAAGTCTCTTCCAGCTTTAAAAATATTTGATTTAAAGATGTGGGAGTACCTTAGAGAGAGTGCCAAAGAAAGTCATAAAGGTCATTAAAGAGTTGAAAAAGGAGATGTCTGAGGAAAGGTTAATTCAATTGGGTTGGCTTTCCTGATGTACAATGAGTAGTTTCAGCACCTTGTGAAGTTCACATCCAGAGGCTGGTGAGCAACTCTCTGTCTCTACTACAGAAGGTGGGAGCTAAGAGACTGAGCCTAACGGATAAGGAAAATATAGTTTGAAGCAATCATAGAATTAATGTGGCTTCTATGAAGAGTAAGAGGAAAATTTAAAAAAAAAAAAGGAAGAGGTGTGGAGGTGGTCTTGAAGTGGTTTTTCTATCACTTGGAAACCAATAGAATTAAATTCAGTTCTTCAAAAGAAAAGCTATCACACTGAGGTCAGGGAAATGGGAATAATTTCTGGGAGCAAGATCCACTGAGCCTGGATTGGGTTACCCATGGAAATTGTCAGTCTTGTATTACTTGCATTACTTCAGGTTTTTATAAACAGGACCTGTGAGCATAGTCTGAGGAAGGATGTGCTTTTTAATCCTGTTTCTGAAAAAGGAAAACAAGATATTCTCAAAAATAATCACACAGTTCAGTATAAAATGGGCATAATTTCTTTGAAAAGTATAGATAAATATATATATACACACACACACACACATACACACATATATATCGTGATTCTATCATCTTCTGATGGGGGAAATTTTTCCTACAGGAGTGACTTGGAAGTTTGGGGATAAGAGAGTGATTGGTTTTAACCCACTGATAGGAAAGGCTTATAGCATCAGTATATCTGTTGTAATACCACCTGGCAGCATTTCTCTTTTGGACATGCTGAGTTAGGAAATATTGGCTCTGAAGTGGTGGTTTACCCTAAACCTAAAACAAAGAAGAGACCTTAACCTCCCCTTTGTTTGCTTGACTTAACCCCACACTATCAGACTGTATCAGGAATTGCCCCCCAAGAAATCTATTTTTACTGTCGTTTGGCCCCTGAGAAAGATGCTCTAGGGACTGCAAAGATGTAAAACATCTGGAGTTATGTTATTGTCACTGCTTATGTGTTTAATTGAAAACATTTCTTGGACATAGAAGTTAAGTTTAGAATAGGAGTACTTTTACTACTTATCACTAACGTTCTTTAAATTTTCTTCCAGCAGTTACTGTGTTTATCTAAAGTGGGTTGTAAGGTAAACCATAGTGTTTTGTTTTTAATGTAATTTCCCTTATTTCTTTTGATGATTGTCCCTTGCATTGGGCTTCCAGGATGGATATAGGATTGAAAAAGAAATGTGGCTGTATTTTAGTTACACCACTTTTTAACCCCTCAGCTGCACATCTTTTGTGGCATGAAGTACCTGGCTAAAATAAGAAATATCCTCCAGAGTCACAATATATGATTGATGCTTTTAGATTTCTATGTAATTAACAGCCACTTAATCATCTGTGGCCTTGTTTCCTATGGGCAACTCTGTAAGAAAATATTGTGACATAGAAACATGCTACATAGGTTTTGTAAGGCGGTTAACATGAATTTCTAGAGTGGAAAGGTTGAGTGCTCAAAGATTTGGTGCTAGGTTCCTTTCAAATATTGATGCTTTTGAATGTGTGGTGTGTGCCTAATAGATTTGCTGTGTTTTTTTTCATTCACATGCTAGATTTATACTTCCTTAGATTCATTGACTAATTTTATGTGGTCCATAGTTCCTATGTTAAATTGCCTCAATCAATTCTTCCTTGAATAGCTTTAGAAAGCTAATGACTCCTACATTTAAATTGAGAAAACTAAAGATTGATTTTTTTCTAGTATTTTGTCTCTTCCCACATCCAGTTTCTGGAATCTATCTTGCCTAATGCTTCAGAAAGCATTTAGATAGCAGTAGGTAAGTCACATTTTCCACATTACTATCACTATGTGGTAAATACAAGATGTTTTTGTGAGTGGGCAAATTTTTTTTCCATGAACTTTTTTTGCTATATTTAGTTAAAAGTAATGACATTACATGTTTCTTTCCCTTCTTTTATTAGGGAAAATTCAAACTTTAGGAGCTTCGGATGTTCCTTGGGAAGAGTGGGGAGTATTGGTCGCACGTGAGCTGATAGGTAGCTCGTGGGTCATCACAGACTTCCACCTCTTACTTTTCTTGCTCATCAGTTTATGGCATCTCAGTTTTCAGGTGAACTTCAAGAGCTTTTGCTGAGTTTTCTTGTCATATAGAAAATGCCAGCGCCTTGGAGATATATTGGACTTTGATTTCACTAGAGCATGTTAGAGGTTATTTAGAAAACACCTGTCAGATCAACGTAAGAGTAAAAGGTGGATCCCAACCAGGGACACATTACCCTATCTTTTTAAGTTTGCAAGATATAAGAAAGCTTAGAAGTCCAGTTGATAATGGCTCTGGTTTAAGTCAGAACTTGGAGAAATTGCTAGCAGACTGAGAATTCTCTACAGAAAGTAATAAAGGCTTTTCAGCTGTAAGGCTCATAGGATGTCATTTTGGATAACTGCAGACAACTGGGGTGCTGGGAAGAGGATGATTCCGTTTCAGACAGTTATTTCTTACCTGCACTCTGTGTAAGGTTTCACCACTTTCTAAATGGGAAGGTGGAGAGACCGGAAATTACTATTATACTTCATTTGTGTTGCCTATATTAACTCTTACTTGTAGTAAGCTGCATATGGTTCTCATTCCATAATTTGGACCCACCTGTTCTCAGAGAACCCATAATACCTTTGGGGTGCTGTAATCCTGGGTTGGATCCTTTGACCTGAAAGAATGAACTTAGTTTCTTTTAACCTCAGTTTTCCTTATCTGTACAATGACATCATAAGCCAATTTCATGGAATTGTTATGGGAATGAATGCAAATAAACCACCTAGCACAGTGTATAATATATAATAGATACTGAACAAATATGAAGTCCATTTCCTTCCTTCCTCCCTCCCTTTATAAAGTTCATAAATAACTCATTATTGTATAATTAAACATAGGTATTTGAGTCAGGTGGACCTACCTGACAGATAAACCAAGATTCTGGGACCTAAGTAAGAGACCAACCAGGCATGATATGCCTTTGGTAACCCTAACTGGAGCGCTCCTTGTTACATACAAGCAGTCTTATGGCCCTATTCTGATTCAGTGTTTGTGTCTATGTGTATGTTCACTTGAAGAAGCTATCAGTCCACTGGTACTTTAAATTCTACCTTGAGCAGCTGCATTTCAGAGCTCATTCCAGAATCATATTCAACCAATGCAGATTGGTAATCTAAGCACACAACGTAAGACCTAAGGTGAAACCCAGACCAGTGTTGCTGCCACAGCCGCTTCTAATGTCCCAGAGAACAGATGAGAGCTTCGGGTTCAATGCCTCTGCTCAAATCTGCCTCATCTTGCTGTTTATAGACAAGCAGGATAAAAAGGCTCTTCCATGCAGCAGAATTTAATATTGCTCTGTGCTATAATTGAAGGGTACGTTAGCCAAAACCCTTCCAACTTTGCACTCTCATTTCTTCTCCCGTTACCACTTTGGGCTAAGCACTGAAGATTTTTAGTGAGTGGGCAAGTATTCTCTTTGTGGACATTTTTGTTATTTTTAAATATTTAGGAAGTAATTAAATTACATGATTGTTAAGGTGTCAACTATTGCTAGAAAAAGGACATATGTGGTGGAACATGGTATAAATAGGTTTCCGTTGTGGAGACGGCTTGTAGAGCAGCTCTCTGCCTGTGCAGAACACTGGCACGCACTCTTCTATTTCATAAGAGCTTGCCTCTGTAATTGTACCTGTTTTTAATAAACCAAAATCCTTGATGAGCTGCCTGTGGGCATGAGGGAAGGAAACATGAGTAAGTTCTGACTTTGCTTTTTTAAAGCTTCCAGATATATACCAAAGGACAGTAGACAAACAGGGTTCTGCTCCTGGAAGTGGTGGTTGCCTTGTACTTCAGTTTGGATGTAGCTATAAAAGCGAACTTTGTCCTAGAACCGTTGTGATTATAGGACAATTGTCTTTAAAAAACTGAAAGCACACAGAATCCAAGATAAATAAATTTTAAATTGTACGATAAAGCAAGCCATTAAGCAGACATTGAGCAAATTTTCAGAAAATTGCAGACGCCTGTACTGCTGTGTGACATTGTGGAAGGTGCCCCCAGGGTTTACCAACCTCTTGAAATCTCAGTAGACTTACAAATTCAGATGTTTAATTCACATCATTTAACAATGGTTTCACTTTGTTTACCTTTCTTAGGATCTAAAACAAAAATCAGACAATGATACAAAATCTCTAGGGCTAAAACCATTTCTAAATTATATTTAGATCATTATTTGCATTTTATGGAGTATGTTTCTTAAGCAAGCTGATATGTTTTGATGCCTGAAAGTCTCCATATGAGAGGAAAAAGAGAATTGTGGGTCTTTGGACCTATATCAAGATTTATTTGCATCTCTTCTTCCTTGCCCCCAAAACTAAAGTTAGAAAAATTGAGCATGTTGGAAATGAATGTTACCATAACAAAGTTCTAATAAGATTCCCTGTAGAAGTAAAATCACGAATGATCTATTTTAATGATGTCCTGAAGAAGATCTCATTTTTTACTGAAAGTCCTAGACCTCCGTGCTATGGAGGGCATTTCCATCATTGTTCACATGTTATCTCGGTCTCAGACGCTGAAAAGGACAATGTTGAACCAGTGAGCACTTCTTCCCGTGAGGCTGAAGTTGAAGGTGTGATTTGTGTAGAAATTTGAGGACGCAGACAGAACCATCTCTCTGTGACAGCAAAACTCTACACAGACACATGCTTATATAGTTAGGTTCTTTATTATTTCGGTAGCATTCTAAATTCTAGTTGTTCCTAGAAACCAACAGAGCCGCACTTCAAATTGACACTATTTTTGATTCAGGGATCCGTGTCTCAGAACAAAAATGTATTTTAATTCTAAAAAGCTTTAAAAACTCTGAATGAGGATATATAAAATGAGTCTGGATTTGTTACTCCGGATTGTGGCAGCTCACTGGGAGAAAAAGCCCTCAGCAATGGTTCTTGAATGGCACCTTCTTTGAAGGAAAGTAGCCTGGTGTGAGCCTGTGCTCCTCAGGCAGCTGGCATCCTTTAAAAAAATGGTTTCTTGCAAGCAAATATTCATAACATGTGTGAAGTATTAAGAAACATCACAGTCCAGTTGGACATCCATGTTTCTACCACCTAGTTCAAGCAAAAGAATGTTACCTTTATCTTCCACGTCTTAGTGTACCTACTCTGAGCACACCTGTTGCTCAGAAGTCACCACTACCCAGAATTTGTGATTATTTCTTTTCCTTAATTTATTTTTCAGTTATAGTTGACAAACAATATTAGTTTCAGGTGTACAACATTGTGATTAGTCATTCATATACCTTACGAAGTGATCACCCCGATAAGTCTAGTACCCATCCAACACCATACATAGTTATTATAATATTTTTTACTGTTATGCTGTACTTTACATCCCTGTAAATTTTTATAACTGCTGCTTGTACTTCTTAATAACTTTCACCCTTTTCTCCCATCCCACCAACCCCTCCCATCTGGCGACTATCAGTTTATTCTCTGTATGTTTGTTTCTGTTCATTTATTTTGTTTTTTAGATTCCACATATAAGTGAGGTCATATGGTATTTGTCTTTCTTTGCCTGATTTATTTCACTTAGCATAATACCCTCTAGGTCTATCCATGTTGTCAAAATAGCAAAATTTCATTCTTTTTATGGCTGAGTAATATTCCATTGTATATATGTACCACATTTTTATCCATCTCATCTATCGATGGACACTTAGGTTCCCTATCTTTGCTATTGTAAATAGTGCTGCAGTGAGCATGGGGGTGTGTATATCTTTTCAAATTAATGTTTTAGATTTACTCAGATAAATACCCAGGAGTGGAATTGCTGGATCATATGGTAATTCTAGTTTTAATTTTTTGAGGAATCTCCATGCTCTTGTCCATAATAGCTACACCAATTTGCAATCCCACCAACAGTGCACTAGGGTTCTCTTTTCTCTGCATCCTCACCAACACTTGTTGTTTGTTGATTTATTGATAATAGCTATTCTTACAGGTGAGGTGATATTTCATTGTAGCTTTTATTTGCATTTCCCTATGATTAATGATGTTGAACATCTTTTTGTATGTCTGTTGGTCCTCTGTATGTCCTCTTCGGAGAAATGTCTGTCCATGTCCTCTGCTTAGTTTTTAACCATAGTGTTTGTGTTTCTGAAATTGAGCTGTATTATGAGTTCTTCATGTATTTTGGATATTAGCCCCTTATCTATGTATCATTTGTAAATATCTTCTGCCATTCTGTAGGTTGCATTTTCATTTTTTGATGATTTCCTTTGCGATGCAAAAGCTTTTTAGTTCAATATAGTCCCATTTGTTTATTTTTTTTTCTTTTATTGTGTTTGCCCAGGGAAACATATCCAGAAAAATGTTGCTAAGACCTATGCCAGAGAGTTTATTGCCTGTTTTCTTCTTGGAGTTTTATGGTTTCAGGTCTTACATTCAAGTATTTAATCCATTTTGAGTTTATTTTTGTATGTGGTGTAAGAAAGGGATCCAGTTTTTTTTTTTTCCGCATGTATCTGTCCAGTCTTCCCAACACCATTTATTGAAGAGATTGTCTTTACACCATTGTATATTCTTGCCTCCTTTTTCATAGATGAATTGACCACATAGGTGGGGGTTTATTTTGGGGTTCTCTATTCTGTTTCATTGATCTATGTGTCTGTTTTTATGCTAGTACCATGCTGTTTTGATTACTATAACCTTGTAGTATATTTTGATATCAGGTAATATGATACCTCCAATTTTGTTCTTCTTTTTCAAGATTGCAGTGGCTATTCAGGGTCTTTTGTGGTTCTATATAAATTTTAAGATTATTTGTCCTAGTTCTGTGAAAAATGACACTGGTATTTTGATAGGGATTCATTGGATCTGTAGATTGCTTTGGGTAGCATGGACATTTTAATGATGTTAATTCTTCCAGTCCATGATCATGATATATGTTTCTGTGTATTTGCGTCTTCAGTTTTGTTCATCAATATGTTAGTTTCCCAAGTACAGGTCTTTTATCTCCTTGATTAAATTTATTCCTTGGTATTTTATTCTTTTTATGCAATTGTAAACGGGATTGTTTTCCTAATTACTCTTTCTGATAGTTCATTATTGGTAGATATTTCTTTGCTTTTCTTTATAGATTTCCTTATATGTATGTGTTCCTAAACAATGAATTTGTTTTGTTTTCAATTTTATATGAGGAATCATAACATCTGTAGTATTCTGCAGTTTGCTTTATTTTTCAACATGTTTATCACATCTGTCTATATTGCTGCATGTGTAATATTTACTATATAAATATGCTACAAGGTAAAAATGTACATTTTCCTATTGACATTTGAGTTGCTTTATATATTTAGTTATTGCAAATAGTACTGGCATAAATTTTCTTGTTCAGGTCTTTTGGTGCATGTGTACAGAGATTTCACTAGTCGATCTACCTATGAATGATACTGGTATATCTTCAATTGTACTAGAAGGCCAATTGTTTTCTAAAGTGATTGCTCCAATTTACACTTTCATCAGCAGTGTTGAATTTCTTCCTATCCTCATCAACAATTGATATTGTGAGAATATTCAGTTTTTATCAGACTGAGTGTGAAATAACATCTAATTGGAGCTCTAACTTGCATCTATTTGATATGTTTATTGGCTATTCTGATTATTTTTTACTGTGAGTTGCCTCTTACAGTATTTTTGCCTAATTTCTTTTGGGTTGAGTCAAGATCTGTGAAAGGTCTGAGGTTCTACCCTACTTGCAAGCTAAGAATTTAGCCTGCCAATTTACAGATGCTGGCAGAAGACATGAAATTCCTGAATTAGAGACAAAGGACTTTATTACTTACAGAATAAGAAGCACCATGAGAATCAGCATATTTACCTCAATTCTCCTTGGCCCAAGTCCTACTGTGGTGCAGATGGACTTAGATGGATGCCTGCACACATCATGAGTTGAAATAAACCATGAGCTTAAGGAACGCAGATCTTTTATAATGAGGAGTAAGCATGTCTGTCTTTAGACTGTAAGGAAATATTAATGTAAACAAATGTGTCTTTTGCTCCAGAGGGAGATACTGTCTTTATTTTCCAAGGCTGTCTACAAACATCCTTGCAATGATAATCCAGAACAAAGGAAAGTCATTGCCTCTGCTCACAAGATGTGCAAAACCACAATAGACCTATGAAGAATTGTTTTCTGGTAATATCTACCTCTTGTTTCTACACCAACTTTGCTTCTGGAAAATTTTCTCATGAGTATGCCATTCTATAGATCATGACAAAGGCTAGGATCACATCCATTCAATTTGTTTCATACAGCATTTAATTAAGACTGTTGTCAACAGAACTCCAACAGAATGAGGCTGACAATATTGACCTCAGTCTTGCCCCTTAGTGTCCCAAACCCAACCAGCTGAAGAAATTCTATAGATCATCAAAGCCTACCTAAGAAAGTCAGGAGGTTTTTCCTTACATTTCTCTATTGACCTTTTCCATTGGCTCAGGCATTCATCTGGGCATAGCAGGATGGATCAGTGATTGTACAGACTGCTGTGGCCCACAGGAATCCAGGGCAAGTTTGTCACCCATAACAACCTTGCCCAGTGAGTTGACGTTGACTTGAATGCCTTCCAAAGCCAAGGAACCATTAATCACTAAGTTCAGCGACAAATTTTATCTCATTTTTTCTAGTTGGATGTTTCCACTTGTTGGATGTCAACTGTCTGTACCATACATATAAATAATGAATCAGTTATTTATTCAAGAAGCCCCCTGAATAGCCAAGGATACCTGCATTTTGGATAGAGCTCCACAGTTGCTTGAGGGTTAGATGACCTACTGGTGGTGTTTCCTTAAACATTTTAAGTGTCTTATGACTACCATGAAGTCACGAGTCACCATGTTTGGGGAGGGTGGCAGGTGAATACCTATCTTCTTCACGAGAAGTACAGTCCTCGAGGCATATATGGGGCCCTTGGAAAGAAAGTGTTGTTTATAGTTCGTGGGACCCACAGGTGAGACAGTTTTTCTCTCTGGCTATTTTCAGGGTCTTTGTATATTACATTCTGTTCTCTCCAAAGTACCATGTTTCCCCGAAAATAAGACCAGGCCTATATTAAGTTTTGCTCCAAAAGACACATTGGCATTTATGTTCAGGGGATGTCATTGTGAAAAATCATGCTAGGGCTTATTTTCCAGTTAGGTCTTATTTTCGGGGAAACACATTATGTCTAGACATGGATTTTGTTCTCTTTCTTTGCATCCTCCTCCTCTTTCTCCTCTGCCTCTCCTTCTCCTTCTCCACCCTCTCCCCCACTTTCCTCCGTATTTTGTGATATCCCCAAATCTGTGGATTGGTGTCTTTCAGTAGTTCTGGAAAATTCTCAGCCATTACCGTTCAAATAATTTTCTCTGCCTTGTTCTCTTTCTCCTTTCCTATGATTAGCTGTATGTTAGTCCTCTTGACTCCATCTTCCATGTTTCTTATCTCTTTTATATTTCCTATCGCTTTGTTTCTCTGTGCTACATTCTGGATAATTCCTTCTAGTTATTAATTCACTCCTCTGTGTCTAACATGTTATTAAACCTATCCAATAAGTTTGTGTTTGTTTTTAATATTTTTCATATTAGAAATTTTCTTTGATTCTTTTTCCGGTTGGATCAGTCATTATTAAAACTTGTGTCTTGCTCCTTATACAGTTTCCAGTTCCTTATTTTCTTTTTAACATATTAAACATATTTAATTTTATCTTCTAATCTTCTATTTTCCATATCTGAAGTCTTTGCAAGTCTTATTCAACTTTCTATGCTTCTGCTGGCTCTTATCATGGTGCTTTGTTTCTTGTTTTGTGATTTTTTTTTTTTTTAATGTGAGCTTATATTCCTTAGAACTATATCTATGGGAATTCCAGAGGCCTGTGTTGTAGGTTGGTTATTCCAGGAACTACATGCTTTATACCCACCAGATTTCTTGGTGCACTCTCAGCTTTCTTGGTTTGAGTGTTTTTCACTCATCCAGAAAGTATGACTTTAGGTTATAAACCTGCCTAAGGACAAGCTTAGGGTTATAAATTCTCATAGGAGATTCTTTTCCCATCTACCCAAGAGTAGTAATTTTCCTTGCAGGCCACTGGGATAAGATGGTCATAGGGGGTGGATTTCTAGTTCACCATTACACTGGGGATATAATTTTCTGGAGACCCAGCTTTACCCAGAGGTAGTGTTCATTGATAGACTCCACAGTGGAAATGCCCTGGGTTTTGTCTCCTGTCTACTATGCTGCAAGAGCCATTAAAATGGCGACTCAAATTTATCACCTTGGAAAATACTTTGCAGGTGAAAACTTTCAGTGCTCATTGACTCTTTAAGTGCCCATTTTCACTTAGCTATTGGCTTCTGAGTGTTGCTTGCTTCCTTTTGTTTTAAAGATTGTTTATTTTATTTTATTTATTTTATTTTATTCAGCACTTTAGTTGTGTCCAGTAAAGGGTGAGTCTCGGGATCTCATTTCACTGAATTGCAGAAATGAAACTCTTTGTTATCCTTCTAGTTCCAAAAAATTTGGAATCAGTGTGCCATATTCTCCTTCGTGTATACACAAGAAGGAATTGGGGTCAGTGAGTCCCTTGTCTCCTTTGGTATTCCTTCTTTTGATTAACTTCCTCAAAGGAGAGTTGCCCTTTTCCAAAAAGAGACTTAACATCTTCCAAAAGTTAGTAGACATAAAAATGTGTACTATATTTCATATTATCTCTGGTAAATACCCCAAAAATTACTGAAGGTTTAACAGTTCATACTGATTTTTCATTTTCATGAGCTCCAAGTTGTTCTAAGGATATTTTATAACCAAGTACTTTGTGTAAAATAAATACTGTTACATACAAAAACATACCTGGAATTTACTAGGTAAAATGAAATGTGCACTTAGATGCAGATACACTTAAGTAATGAATATACATGAAAAAGAGGGTAGAAAGTGTGTGTGGTTTTGAAGACAATTTTTTTAATTAAAGTTTATTGGGTGACAATTGTTAGTAAAGTTACATAGATTGCAGGTGTACAATGCTGTATTACATCATTTATGGGATATAAATCCCATTCTGTGTTCACCACCCAGAGTCAGTTCTCCTTCCATCACCATATATATGATCCCCTTTACCCTCATCTACCAACCCCCTCCCCCCTTACTCTCTGGTAACCACTAACCTATTGTCTATGTCTGTGAGTTTCTGTTTCTCATTTGTTCGTCTTGTTCTTTTGTTGTTTTTGGTTCATATACCACATATCAGTGAAACATATGGTTCTCTGCTTTTTCTGTATGATTTATTTCGCTTAGCATTATATTCCTAAGATCCATCCATATTGTCACAAATGGTCCTAGTTCATCTTTTCTTACCACCGAATAGTATTCCATTGTGTATATATACCACAACTTCTTTATCCATTCATCTGTCAAAGGACATTTTGGTTGTTTCCATGTCTTGGCCACCATAAATGAAGCTGCAATGAACATTGGAGCACACGTGACTTTATGTATAAATGTCTTCAGATTTTTTGGGTCGATCCCCAGGAGAGGGATTGCTGGGTCGTATGGTAATTTTATTCTTAATTTTTTGAAGAACCGCCACAATGCCTTCCATGGCGGCTGCACCAGTCTGCATTCCCACCAACAGTGTATGAGGGTTCCTTTTTCTCCACAGCCTCTCCAACACTTGTTACTATTTGTCATGTTGATGATAGCCATTCTGACTGGGGTGAGGTGATATCTCATTGTGGTTTTTATTTGCATTTCTCTGATGATTAGTGATGTTGAGGATTTTTTCATGTGTCTATTTGCCATTTGTATGTCCTCTTTGGAAAAATTTCTCTTCAGGTCCTCTGCCCATTTTTCAATTGGGATGATTGTCTTTTTTTTTGAAATTTATTTATTGGGGTGATAATTGTTAATGAAATTACATAATTTCAGGTGTACAATTCTGTATTACATCATCTATAAATCCCATTGTGTGTTCACCACCCAGAGTCAGTTCTCCTTCCGTCACCATATATTTGATACCCCTTACCCTCATCTCCCTCCACCACCCCCCTTACCCTCTGGTAACCATAAACTATTGTCTCTGTCTATGAGTTTTTCTTTCTCATTTGTTTGTCTTGTTTTTGGTTTATATACCACATATCAGTGAAATCATAGGGTTCTCTGCTTTTTCTGTATGACTTATTTCGCTTAGCATTATACTCTCAAGATCCATCCATGTTGTCACAAATGTTCCTATATCATCTTTCCTTAACGCCGAATAGTATTCCATTGTGTACATATACCACAACTTCTTTATCCATTCATCTATCGAAGGACATTTTGGTTGTTTCCATGTCTTAGCCACTGTAAACAAAGCTGCAATGAACATTGGAGCACACGTGTCTTTATGTATAAATGATTTCACATTCTTTGGGTAGATACCCAGGAGAGGGATTGCTGGGTCATATGGTAATTCTATTTGTAATTTATTGAGGAACACTGCACACTGCCTTCCATAGCGGCTGCACCAGTCTGCATTCCCACCAACAGTGTATGAGGGTTCCTTTTTCTCCACAGCCTCTCCAATACTTGTTACTATTTGTCTTGTTGATGATAGTCATTCTGACTGGGGTGAGGTGATATCTCATTGTGATTTTTATTTGCGTTTCTCTGATGATTAGTGATGTTGAGGATTTTTTCATATGTCTATTTGCCATTTGTATGTCCTCTTTGGAGAAATTTCTCTTCAGGTCCTTTGCCCATTTTTTAATTGGGATGATTGTCTTTTTGTTGTTGAGTTACATGAGTTCCTTGTATATTTTGGATATTAGCCCATTATCGGAGGCACTGTTTGCAAAAATCTTCTCCCATTCAGTTGGTTGCCTCTTTATTTTGTCGATGGTTTCTTTTCCTGTGCAGAAGCTTTTAAGTTTGATATAGTCCCATTCATTTATTTTAGCTTTTACTTCCCTTACCTTTGGAGTCAAATTCATAAAATGTTCTTTGAACCCATGACACATAAGTGTAGTATCTATGTTTTTTTCTATGCCGTTTATCATTTCAGGTCTTATGTTTAAGACTTTGATCCATTTTGAATTAAATTTGGTACATGGTGACAGATAGCAGTCCAGTTTCATTCTTTTGCACGTGACTTTCCAATTCTCCCAGCACCATTTATTGAAGAGGCTGTCTTTTCTCCATTGTATGTTTTTTGCTTCTTTGTCAAAAACTATCTGTCCATATTTATGGGGGTTTATTTCTGGGTTCTCACTTCTATTCCATTGGTCTACATGTCTGTTTTTCTGCCAATACCATGCCGTTTTGATTATTGTTGCCCTGTAGTACAAGCTAAAGTCAGGGAGTGTGATACCTCCAGCATTGTTGTTTTTTCTTAAGATTGCTTTGGCTATTCGGGGTCTTTTATGATTCCAAACAAATCTGATGATTTTTTGTTCTATTTCTTTAAAAAATGCCATTGGGATTTTGATGGGGATTGGATTAAATCTGTATATTGCTTTGGGTAATATGGCCATTTTAACTATGTTGATTCTTCCAATCCATGAGTACGGAATGGCTTTCCATTTCTTTGTGTCTTATTCAATTTCTTTAAAAATACCTTGTAGTTTTCAGTACATGGGTCTTTCACATTCTTGGTTAAGTTTATTCCTAGGTATTTTATTCTTTTTGCTGCAATTGCAAAAGGAATTGTTTTTTGTATTTCTTTTTCTGAGATTTCATTGTTAGTATGTGGGAATTGAATAGACTTTTTACGTTTATTTTGTAGGCAGCAACTTTACTGTATTTGTTGATTATTTCTAATAGCTTTTGGGTGTAGTCTTTAGGGTTTTCTATATACAGCATCATGTCATTTGCAAGGAGTGACAATTTAACTTCTTCATTCCCAATTTGTATGCCTTTTATTTATTTCTTTTGCCTGTTTGCTCTGGCGAGGACTTCCAACACTATGTTGAAAAGCAGAAGTGATAGGGGACAGCCCTGTCGTGTTCCTGAACAGAGAGCAAAGAGCTTCAGTTTTTCACCATTAATTATGAGATTAGCTGAGGGGTTGTCATCTATGGCCTTTATTACGTTAAGGAATTTTCATTCTATACCTATTTTATTAAGTGTTTTAATCATAAATTGATGTTGTATCTTGTCAAATGCTTTTTCTGCATCAATAGCTATAATCATGTGATTTTTCCTTAATTTTGTTTATGTGATGTGTCACATTGATGGATTTGCGTATATGGAACCATCCTGGTGCCCTGGGGATGAAACCCACTTGGTCATGATGAATAATCGTTTTAAGCATTGTTGCATTGGATTTGCTAGGATTTTTGCATCTGTTCAGAGATATTGGTCTGTAGTTCTCTTTTTGTGTTGTCCTTACCAGGTTTTGGTATCAGGATAATGTTGGCCTCATAAAATGAGTTAGGGAGTACAGTCTTTTCTTCAATTTTTTGGAAGAGTTTGAGCAGGATTGGTATTAGATCCTGTTTGAAGGTTTGGTGGAATTCACTAGTGAAGCCATCTGGTCACAGACTTTTGCTATTGGGAAGGTTTTGGATGACCGATTCAGTTTCCTTACTGGTGATCGGTCTGTTTAGATTTTCCAGTTTCTCATTGTTCAGCCTAGGAAGGCTATATGTTGCTAAGAACTTCTCCATTTCTTCTTGATTATTGAATTTGGTGGTATATAGTCCTTCATAGTATTTTCAGATGATCCTTTATATTTTTGTGGCATATGTGATAACTTCCTTTTTTTCATTTCTGATTTGTTTATTAGTGTCTTCTCTCATTTTATCTTAGCTAGCCTAGCCAAGTGTTTGCCAATTTTGTTAATCTTTTCAAAGAACCAGCTCTTTCTCACATCATTTTTTTTCTATTCTCTTTTTCATTTAGTCCTCTCTGAATTTTATTATTTTCTTTCTTCTGCTGACTTAGGTTTCATTTGTTCTCCTTTTTCTAGTTCTTTATGGTGTAACGTGAGGTTATTTATTTGGGATTTTTCTTGTTTGTTGAGATAGGCCTGTAATGATATAAATTTCCCTCTTAAAACTGCTTTTGCTGCATCCCAAAAATTTTGGTAGGATGTATTTTCATTGTCATTTGTTTCTATGTACCTTTTGATTTCCCCTTAATTTCTTCTTTGACCTGGTCATTCTTTCAAAGTATGTTGTTTAATCTTCATGTATTTGTGTTTTTTCCTGCATTCTTTTTGCAGTCGATATCCAATTTCAAAACCTTGTGATCAGAGAATATGCTTGGTATGATTTCAATCTTCTTAAATTTGCTGAGGCTGATTTTATGTCCCAATATATGATCTATCCTTGAGAATGTTCCATGTACACTAGAAAAAAAATGTATAGTCTGATGTTTTAGGATGAAGTACTCTATAAATGTCAATTATGTCCATTTCATCTAATGTGTCATTTAGGGCTGCTATTTCGTTATTTATTTTCTTTTTGGATGATCTATCCAAAGCTATCAATGATGTATTTAGGTCCCCCAGTGTAATTGAATTTGGTCAATTTCTCCCTTTAGTTCTGTTAGTAGCTGCTTGGTATATTTTGTTGCTCCCTGATTGGGGGCGTAAATATTGAAGACTGTTATGTCTTCTTGTTGCATAGTCCAGTTTACCATTATGAAATGTCCATCTTTGTCTCTTGTTATCTTTTTCACTCTGAACTCTGTTTCACTTGATACCATTATGGCTACACCTGATTTTCCCTGGATACCATTTGCTTGGAATATCAATTTCCACCCTTTCATTTTGAGTCTATGCTTGTCCTTGTAGCTGAGATTTATCTCTTGCAGACGACATATGGTTTCGTTTAGTTTTTTTGATCCAATCTGATACTCTGTGCCTTTTTCTTGGTGAGTTCAGTCAATTTACATTTAGGGTGATTATTCGTATGTGAGGATTTTCTATCATTCTATCTTTAGTTTTCTGTTAAGATTGTGCCTCCATTGTTTCTTTGCCTTTGTGTTGTTGTCTATTATTTCTGTGTGGTGGTATTCTATGACGTTTTCCTCTGCTTCTTTTTTTATTAATGTATTTCAGTTCTAGATTTTTTTTTGAGTGGTTACCATTAAGTTTATGTAAAATAAAATTTGATATTTAGAGTATTCGATTTTATTCAACACGCTTACTCTCTCCATTCCCATATTGTTGTTCAGGCCTTTACTCTCCCCCTGTTTTTGTTTTGGTTGCCACAAATTGTCCCTGTTGATGGTGGTCGAATAGCCTCCTTTAGCATTTCTTTTAGTGCAGGTTGTGTATTCGAAAATTCCCCTCAGCTTCTGTATGTCTGGGAATGTTTTTATTCCCCCTTCATATCTAAAGGGTATCTTTGCTGGGTATGTTATTCTTAGCTCACAATTTCTCTCTTTCAATAGTTTGAATATTTGGTTTCACTCCCTGATGGCTTGTAGAGTTTCTTTTGATAAATCTGATGATAATCTAATGGGCTTTCCTTTGTAGGTTACCGTCTTCTTTTCCCTGGCCGCCTTGAGGATTCTTTATTTGTCGTTGATTATAGACCGTTTCAATACAATGTGCCTTGGAGAAGGCCTATTGGGTTTGAGGTAATTAGGTGTTCTATTTGCTTCTTGGATTCCTGGATGCAGTTCTTTCCACAAGTTTGGAAAGTTGTCACCAACTATTTGTTTGAATACACTCTCTGTTCCCTTCTCTCTCTCTTCTCTGTCGGGTATGCCCATTATCCTTATATTGCTCTTTTTGATGGAGTCAGAAAGTTCTTGTAGAGTTTTACACCTGAAACTAATAAATAAATAAAAAAAATGTATAATAAAAAAAAAAAGTTCTTGTAGAGTTTTTCATTTCTTAGGTCTCTTTCTTCTTCCTTCGTGTCATTTCCAGGTTTCTGTCTTCAATATCACTGATTCTTTCCTCCATCTGTTCAACTCTACTACCTAAGCTGGCTATTTCATTCTTTATTTCTTCTATTGAGTTCTTAATCTCCAGAAATTCTATCTGGTCCTTTCTTAAAATTTGAATCTCTTTGCTAAAATGCTCATGTTGTTCTTTGACTGTGTTTTTCTGTTCATTAAATTGCCTTTCTGTGTTTTCTTGCATCTCGTTGAGATTTTTTATAACTGCAATCTTGAATTCTCTGTCAATTAAGTCACATATTTCCATATCTTTAACTTCATTTTCTGGAGACTTTTCTCTTTCTTTTTGAGGTGTCTCTTTGCCTTGGTTATTCATGGCAATTAATGATTTATTATTTGTCTTCTAAGACATCTACAGGAGTAGGTTCTGCAACAGGTTGATAGAAAGAGGTCTTTCTTTTGTTTTCTAGTATTTGTTGGTAGAATATTTTATTTTCTCTTTGACTGCAGCCCTTTTTTCTCTCTCAGACTGTAGCCTTATGTTTTCTCTGCACTATTCCAGCTTCTCACACAATGAGGGGATTCCCTGGAAGGTGGGCTTCTCCTCTGTTAACTTGTCACCTGGGTCATAAGGCGCCGCGTCTTTATGGGAATGCGGAGAGCTTTTGAGTTCCAAAGCTCTTCCTGCACCAGATTCAGAGCCCGTGTGTTTCAGCAGTTCTGTTTTTTCCTGCAGGGATCCACTCAGGTGGGTGTGGACAGGGGCATGGTGAGTTGTGAGAGTTGGCCCACAGCCGGTCCTGCTTCCACAGCTCCCTCCCCTTTGCCGGAACTAGTTGGGCTGTGAATGTGTGTCTGCAGTCCACAGGTCTCAGAACTGTGAATATTCTGTTCTTTTGATCTTTCACTGCTACTGTTCTGCTTCTAGTACTGGGTAGATGGGGGTGGGGCACGCTCTGGATGAGAGGGAGGGTCTGGCTAGTCTCAGTGCCTAGGGCTTTCATTCTCTGCAGCAGTGAAGGCTTAAAACACCGCTTTCAGCCTTCTTCCCTCAGTCTTTGCTCCAAGGTCTCTGCCATGAGTGTTGGATTCAGCCGTGTTATATGCTGTCTCCTCACCCTTGTGGGCCATAAGCAGAGCTCTAGCAGTCCGAGTTCTTCCCTCTCCCACAGCTGCGGTAGTTCCGGGATTTAGCAACCTCTGAGCACCGAGCTAGGTCCGTGTCCTGCACCCACGTGGCTCCGTCTCCGCACTTCTCCCTTCCATCCTCCCTTGCTCTTGAGACTTGCCCAGTTTAGGTGAATTCAGAGTGAGTACTCTTTGTCTTGCCTGTCTGCTGTGCAGGGAGACCATTGTGGAGTTATACTTGTCTGATTAGTTGTAATTTCCAGGGGAAATTTCCAGAGGCTCACCTTACGCAGACATTTGATGACCACTCAAGAATAGTTCTTAACCGAGACTTCATAAAAATCGTGGTGTGACGTGAACTTCTGTAACTCAAAGTGAAAGGGTGGAAATTGACACTCCAAGCATATGGCACCCAGAGAAAATCAGGTGTAGCCATAATGATTTCCGATGAAACAGACTTTAGGATGAAAAAGGTAACAAGACACAAAGATGGATATTTCATAATGGTAAAGGGGACTACACAACAAGAAGACATAACAGTCATCAATATTTATGCCCCCAATCAGGGAGCACTGAAACATACCAAGCAACTACTAACAGAACTAAAGGGAGAAATTGACCATAACACAATTATACTAGAGGACTTAATTACATCACTGACAGCTATGGATAGATCATCCAAAACAGAAAATAAATAAGGAAATAGCAGCCCTAAATGACACATTAGATGAAATGGACATAATTGACATATATAGAACACTTCATCCTAAAACATCACACTATACATTCTTTTCGAGTGTACATGGAACATTCTCAAGGATAGACCACATATTGGCACATAAAATCAGTCTCAGCAAATTTAAGAAGATTGAAATCATACCAAGCATATTCTCTGATCGCAAGACTTTAAAATTGGATATCAACTGCAAAAAGAAAGCAGGAAAAAATTCAAATACATGGAGATTAACAACATAGTTTTAAAGAATGACTGGATCAAAGAAGAAATTAGAGGAGAGTTCAAAAGACATATAGAAACAAATGACAAAGGAAATGCATCCTATCAAAATTTTGGGGATGCAGTGAAAGCAGTTTTAAGAGGGAAGTTTATATCATTACAGGCCTATCTCAAGAAACAAGAAAAATCCCCAAATAAATAACCTCATGTTAAACCTTAAAGAACTAGAAAAAGAAGAACAAGCGAAACCCAAAGTCAGCAGAAGAAAGGAAATAGCAAAAATCAGAACAGAACTAAATGAAATAGAAAACAAAAAGACAATAGAAAAACTTAATGTGAGAAGAGCTGGTTCTTTGAAAAGATTAACAAAATTGACAAACCCGTGGCTGGACTTACTAAGATAAAAAGAGAAAAGACACTAAATAACAAAATCAGGAATGAAAAAGGGGAAGTTTACACGGACACCACAGAAGTAAAAAGTATCATGCAAGAATACTATGAAAGACTATATGCCACCAAATTCAATATCCTAGAAGAAATGGACAAGTTCTTAGAAACATATAGCCTTCCAAGGCTGAACAATGAAGAACTGGAAAATCTCAATAGACCGATCACCAGGAATAAAATTGATTCGGTCTTCCAAACCTTCTCAAAGGCAAAAGTCCGGGACCAGATGGCTTCACTAGTGAATTCTACCAAAACTTCAAAGAGGATCTAATACCAATCCTGCTCAAACTCTTCCAAAAAATTTAAGAACAGACAGTACTCCCTAAATCATTTTATAAGGCCAACATTACCCTGATACCAAAACCTGGTAAGGACAACACAAAAAAAGAAAACTACAGACCAATATCTCTGATGAATACAGATGCTAAAATCCTAAACAAAATTCTAGCAAATCGAATACAACAATGCATTAAAAAGATTATTCATCACGACCAAGTGGTGTACAACCCCGAGGCACACGGATGGTTCAACATCCGCAAATCCATCAATGTGATATATCACATAAACAAAATAAAGGACAAAATCACATGATTATATCAATTGATGCAGAAAAGGCATTTGACAAGATACAACAACCATTTATGATTAAAACACTTATTAAAATACGTATAGAAGGAAAATACCTTAACATAATAATGGCCACAGATGACAAACCCTCAGCTAATCTCATAATTAACAGTGAAAAACTGAAGCTCTTTTCTCTATGTTCAGGAACACAACAGGGCTGTTGTGTATCACCTCTGCTTTTCAACATAGTGTTGGAAGTCCTTGCCAGAGCAATCAGGCAAAAGAAAGAAATAAAAGGCACCCAAATTGGGAATGAGGATGTTAAATTGTCACTCCTTGCAAAGGACATGATGCTGTACATAGAAAACCGTAAAGACTCCACCAAAAAGCTATTAGAAACAATCAACGAATACGTTAAAGTTGCTGGCTACAAAAATGAACGTAAAAAGTCCGTTGCATTCCTATATACTAACAATGAAATCTCAGAAAAAGATATACAAATAACAATTCCTTTTGCAATTGCAGCAAAAAGAATAAAATAATAAAATATCAAGGATGTGAAGGATTTATATGCTGAAAACTATAAGACATTTTTGAAAGAACTTGAAGACACAAAGAAATGGAAAGACATTCCGTGCTCATGGATTGGAAGAATCAAGATAGTTAAAGTGGCCATATTACCCAAAGAAACATACAGATTTAATGCAATCCCCATCAGAATCCCAATGACATTTTTTAAAGAAATAGAACAAAATATCTTCAGATTTGTTTGGAACCACAAAAGTCCCCGAATAGCCAAAGCAATCTTAAAAAAAAAGATCAATACCGGAGGTATCACACTCCCTGACTTTAGCTTGTACTACAAGGGTACCCTAATCAAAACAGCATGGTATTGGCAGAAAAACAGACACATAGACTGATGGAATAGAATTAAGAACCCAGAAATAAAACCACGTAAATACGTACAGATATTTTTTGACAAAGAAACAAAAAACATACAATGGAGAAAAGACAGCCTCTTCAATTAATGTTGTAGGGAGAATTGGATAGCCACGTGCAAAAGAATGAAACTGGACTGCTATCTGTCACCATGTACCAAAATTAATTCAAGGTGGATCAAAGACTTAATCATAGGACCTGACACAATAAACTGCATAGAAGAAAATGTTGGTACTAAACTTATGGACCTTGGGTTCAAAGAGCATTGTATGAATTTTACACCTAAGGCAAGGAACGTAAAAGCTAAAATAAACGAATGGAACTGTATGGAACTTAAAAGTTTCTGCACAGCAAAAGAAACCATCGACAAAATAAAGAGGCAACCAACTGAATGGGAGAAGATTTTTTGCAAACAGTGCCTCCGATAACGGGCTAATATCCAAAATATACAAGGAACTCATGAAATTCAACAACAAAAAACCATACAACCCAATCGAAAACTGGGCAGACGAACTGAAGTGACATTTCTCCAAAGAGGATGAACAAATGGCAAATAGACATATGAAAAAATGCTCAACATCACCAATATCAGAGAAATGCAAATAAAACCCACAATGAGATATCACCTCACTCCAGCCAGAATGGCTATCATCAATATGACAAATAGTAACAAGTGTTGGAGAGGCTGTGGAATAAAAGGAACCGTAATTGGTGGGAATGCAGTCTCGTGCAGCCGCTATGGAAGGCAGTGTGGAGGTTCCTCAAAAGATTACGAATAGAATTACAGTATGACCCACCAATCCCTATTTTGGTATCTAGCCAAAAAATCTGTAAACATTTATACATAAAGACACGTGTGCTCCCATGTTCATTGCAACTTTATTTACAGTGGCCAAGATATGGAAACAACCGAAACATCCTTCAATAGATGAATGGATAAAGAAGTTGGGGTGTACATACACAATGGAATACTTTTCGGCAGTAAGAAAAGATGATATAGGAACTTTTGTGACAACATGGATGAATCTTGAGAGTATAATGCTAAGCGAAATAAGTCAAACAGAAAAGTAGAGAACCATATGATGTCACTGATATGTGGAATATAAACCAAAACCAACAAAAGAACAAGAGAAACAAATGAGAAACAAAAACTCACAAACATAGACAATAGTTATTCGTGACCAGAGGGTAAGGGGGTGGGCAGTGGGAGATGGGGGTAAGGGGGACCAAATGTATGGTGATGGGAGGAGAACTGACTCTGGGTGGTGAACACACAATGGGATTCATAGATGATGTAATACAGAATTGTACACCTGAAATCTATGTAATTTTACCAACAGTTTTCACCTCATTAAATTTTAAAAAGGAAAAAAAAGAAATTTAAAATTTGGAGAGACAGAGAAAAAAAAAGAATAGTTCTTAACCATAAGTATATTCTAAAGGTCCTATAATTTACTAGGTTTTTATTTTTTTGAAATATACTTATTAGTAGCTTGGGCAATGAAGAAAATTACTAGTAATTCCATAGAGGAATTCATGAAGATGAGCCTAATTTTCTAAACTGTTTAGTTGGAAGCAGCGTACCATGTCTGCTAAGTACTATCTTACAGTATCACCAGAAAGTGGCCCAGTTAGCATTCTCTGACGAGAAGAAACTTGAACCTAGATTAGTGGTGGGTCATATAAGAAAAACTATCACTTTTAATAGCTCTAGTCTGAGTTTTCCTAAACTGCATTTTACATATCTTTAGTATTTTGTTTGCTGACATATTAATAAATGTCTCTTTACAAAGGAAGCTCCATATTCAAACAAGGTGAGGACATTGTGTACAACAGGAAGTGCTTTGGGACAGCTGTTCTTTGGGATGGGTGACTCAGAGGAGACAACTGAAAAATGCATTCACATAGAACTTTACATGAGATTAAGAAGACAGGAATTTGTCAAAAAATAGAGGATTTGTTGCTGATGGAGAATGTGCATCCTCTGGGCGGCCGCTTGGCCCTGCCACTAGTACTCCTCTGCTGGAAGACTCATCATTCACATTACCCTGTAGAATGTCCTGAGAAGTCAGAAAGCCTATTCAGCTTTGCTTAATGAGGCAGTTTCCATTCTTATTTAACAATGGAATCCATTTTGTTTTTAGAAAAATACCCATTAGCAACTTGCAGAACATGTATGTTCCATGGAGCTCAGTTTGGGAGGAGACATTGTTTTAAGCAATGTTCTTGTTTTCAGTTTCTCATGCTACCTGGAATTACGAATTATGAGGACATTCAAACTTTGAGTTTTCTGGAAAATGAGTATTAAGGATGAATTCCAATGTAAGAAGAAAACTAATCAGTGTCCACGATGTGCCCCACCCTGCCCTACTCCCCCTATGGGTTTTCTCTGGTGCGCTCATTTAAGCCAAACTTGGAATAACCATTCTGTGTTCTCTGTCTTCCTCTCCAAGTATCCTTTTCTTACCCCACTTCATCTGCCTTTAACGGTTCAGTGCTCTGCATTTTTAGATTCCACTGTATCTGCTTTAGTTAAATAGCAAGTGTGTATATTCTCTGGACCTTCTAATTGGAATTGTCCTGTGTCTTAACTATGAATGTTTGTTTCAAAAATTTGGTTGAGAAAATTAATTATCTTCTTAAGCATATTTACATGATTAGACTATTTTGTAATTCAGGTGTAAGATTGGCCTGTTGTGGAAGATATTCTAAAGTCATTAAGAGCTTTCGGCTCTTGCTCTCATTAGATATGAAATACAATAAAACAAACCAAGAGATTTTAAATTATGACAGATTACCTTTATTAATATCCTCTGTGAGTACCTGTGCTGGATTTATTGGCTGTGGTGTGAATTGGAAGGTGGTACCAAAGTCATAAGATTATAGTCACCCATTATCACTGTTCTGTTTTATGAGTAGTGTAAGAAGGAGCTTTGATTTGGAATCCATCCTTATCTCACAATCCATTGCACTGAACATAGCTTTCGGAATCCTCTGACTTAACCTCAGCTCTGTTGCTTACTTGGTCTGTGCATTTGGAATTTTAAAAATATGTTAAATTTTCTTAAGGTATGGAAGATACCTTAGGACAGGAATGAAAAATACAAAAAAAATTAAATTACAAAATAGTAATAGTACTAGAAATATAATTTTAAATCTAGTAGCCATTCACATTTTCTCTAAGGCTGGTGAGTAATCAGCTCTGATGCTTGGTTTTCTTTCTGTGAGCAAGTTATTGAACTTGCAGTGCCTGGGTCTCTTGTCTGCAGGCTACATAACAATATTAGTCCTTACTTTACAGAGTTATGGTGAAATAACTTACCTGAAGCTCTTAGTTAACTCCTGAATTTGTTAGAATGCACCTTACAAATGTTACTTGTTGATTATGTTTGTTTATATCATTTATCCCCTAAAGTGGTATATTGAAACAGGAAAATAGTCCTAATCTGGTTCTTTTGTTTAAAGTAATAAGTGCTTTAGTAGTGCCGTCTAAGCTACTTTTCAGCATTGGCTGTGCCAGGCTGAGTTCTTGATCCATAGATAAGCTGCATAATTCTATGACCAGCTTGTTTGATTGCTTTGCTATTATGTAGAACAAAAGGGCCTCTGATCCCACTGCCCAGCCAGTCTCTTGAAATGCAACATTATCCATAAATGATTCTAGGAAATCCACAACAGACAATTTTTTACATTTGTGTAGCATTGTACCGTATCCTGATCATGTAAATATGCTCAAGTTAACAATATGCCTTTTACACATCTCATTTTCCCAAATACTTGGAGAAACCAGTCTTCATGTTCTGAGAGCTTAATTCCATTTAAAAAATTACCATAAGGAGATTATCCTGGATAGGCCTGATCTAATAAGGTGAATTTTTAAAAGAGATAAGTAGTAACAGATGACCTCTTGCTGTGCTTGAAGAAGTGCCATGCAAATGAGATGTGTTTTCTGAGATGTGACTGACTTACTATGCTTCATGGAACATGGCACCTACTGAGATACTCACCAGTCCTTGTCTATCATTCAAGTTGAAGCTTGTACACTATAAGAAGGGACAAGAGTAATGTGACATCAGCCACAAAAGCCATGTCCTGAAAGTTTAGATTTGTCTTCTTTATTTGGGCCAAAGGTATTTTTACGCTTTTAAATAGCCCAAACTCTTAAAAATCCAAAGTTTTTAAGAATTCTACAGTAATTCTGTTTGCTTTTGGAATTTTAGTATGAAACTCATGATAGTGCCAACTTTTTTGTAAATAATATTTTATAGTACTCTCTTAAATATGTAAAGTATATAAATATGTATTTAATACATTTATTAGGTGTTTCATGTTCAGAAAGCATAAAAAAGAAACCCAGATGGCCTCTAAACCCACTGCTCAGGTAATCAACCTTATAATTGACCAAACAGGACTCAAGGTTTAATTAGAAAACATTTTCATTTGTCTCCCATGTAAGTTCTTCACTGTTCCTGGTTAAACTTAGGCATTCCCTTGACTCTTCATTTTTAGGCAATATTTTTATTGCCTTGGTCACAGTTACAAATAAATAGTTAAAAGTTTTAAACTCCCCCGAACCCTTTCTGCCACCCCACCACACACACATAGCCTGCATCAGTGGGTGGGAGTCCAGGGAGCAGGATGGCCATGTATCCTCCCAGCCTCATGCTTCCACCCTTCCTCCTCCAGCATTTTAATCATAAAGGAAGCAGGGTAAGGGAAGTAGGAATTTGGTGCCTGCCTGGCAAAGCCATAGGATGATTTGTGCTCTTTGGGTCTCCATGTATTTATAGTTAACTCTTTTTGGTGCTTTTATGGTATACGGGACAGAATTCTGAGATCTCTCCAACATTCCTGCCCTCTGGTTTACACACCCTAGATAATCGCCTCCTCTGAGTGTGGGTGGGAACTGCAGCTATGTTAGGACAGTCACTCTCATAATTAGGTTACGTTATATGACAAAGATGAAGGGATTTGGCAGATGTAATTAAGGTCCCCAATCAGTTAATCAAAAGGGAGATTATCCTGGATAGGCCTGATCTAATAAGGTGAATCCTTAAAAGAGATAAGTAGTAGCAGATGCCCTCTTGCTGGGCTTGAAGAAGTGCCATGTTGTGAGAAGAGTGGGCCACATTGAAGGAAATGGGGACCTCAGTCCTACAACAGCAAGGAACTGAATTCTGCCATGGACGAATGTGGAATAGGATCCCAAGCTCCAGATATGAGAGCACAGCCTCCTGAGACCCTGAGCAGAATAGAGCAGGGCCATGCTGGACTTCCAACGTACATAATTGTGAGCTCATCAGTACGTGTTGTTTTAAGCCACTAAGTTTGTGATGACTGGTTATGCAGCAGTGGAAAACTGTTCTACTAGGTCTTCAGAGCTGCCCACTTTCTCCTGAATTTTCTCCTGCAGTTTCCTTGGTGTAGTTGATGTATTTTCTTCTACTGGTCACACCCCCACTATTTGTATGACTCCCTGCATACAGACCATTTCTGTTGAGATTCCTTTGTTTTTCCAGTTGGACTGTTTGGGGAGAATTTGAACTGACTTCAATGAGCCCCCCCCCCATGATCCATTTCCTTTGCTTTGTCAGACTCTAGGAAATCCCTCAATCTCCACCCAATGCAGTAAGAACAGCTGCTTTGCTTTCCTTCTCTGCTTCCAAAGCAGCTAGTCAGCCCATCTCTTTGGTCTCTGGATTTCTCAGATGAGACTCAGGCAGCAGTCCACTGAGCCTCCCTGACTTATTTGAAACTTTTGGGATGGTCCTGTGAACATCTCTTTGCCTTGGCCTGAGACAAACAGGGAAGCACAATTCACCGTGACCCGTGGCCAGGGGTCCTAGTGATATGCACAGCACAGACTCCAGAGAACCTTCTCTTCACAGTTCTCTCCAACTTCAGGGTCCCTAGATTAGTATAGATCAGGCCTCCCTCTTTCTTTGGGACTGGTAATGAGTCTCGGAACACTACAAAAAGCCTCATCCCCATGGTTACCGTGACCCTTCTGTACTTCAGTGTGGGTAAGCATTGAAGGGTCTTGTAACAGTCTGGTGCTGGTTGCTTGTTTTTATTTTATACTTTTCTCATGAAAATACACACTTGATCTGTATCCTTGCTGTCATGCAGGGTCTCGGCTCCTGCTCCCCACACGAGAATGCAGGATATAGTGAGGCCAAAAAGGAACACCAGGGGAGCCATAGATAGGGGAGTCATACCACTATATTCTCGCTGGCATCTTGGTTGGAGACACAGGAAGCAGGAGCCATATGATCCGCAGCCTGCCATCCACCTCTCTGCCAACCAACCAACCCCCTACCATAGCCACGGCAGTTATATTAGTGGCTAATGGCTAACCAGTAACAGCTGATGGCCAACTAGTCACAGCTGATGGGCATCTACTACCCGAGCCAGCACCTTTCCACGGGAGGCCGAGAGCCTGGAAACAGCTCTCTGGGACTCTGTCCCCACAATTGCTTTGACATATTTATTGCATCTTGATGCTTCATACGAAACTTCCAATTTTACATTCTGTTATACCTGTTTAATTTTCTTCTAAAGAAAATTAATATATAGTTTATTCATATTTAAAAAATGAAGTTAGTTAAATAGAGGCAAGTCTTTTAGTCTGAGATTTTTAGGGAAAAAAAAAATTAAACAGAGTAGTTATTCTATTGCCTGGCAATCGAGTTTGAGGAAGGCCAGCTGTGGGGACAGAGCCCCAGAGAACAGTTTCCAGGCTCTCAGCCTCACATGGAAAGGTGCTCACTCAGGTGGCCATCAGCTGTGGCTAGTTGGCCGTCAGCTGTAACCAGTGAGCCATTGGCCACTAATATAACTGCTGTGGCTATGCTAGCAGAAAATGGGGGCTAGCAAGGAGATGGTGGTTCAGCTAGCAAGCACGGATTGCAGTTAGCACGGCAGATTGCAGCTAGCGAGGGGAGTCGGTCAATTGGCAGAAAAGCGGACAGCAGGTTGCATGTCGTGTGAATCCAGCCTCCAGCAAAACTATAGTGGTATGATTCCCCTATCCATGGCTCCGTGGGTGTTCCTTTTTGGCCTCACCATATCCTGCATTCTTATGTGGGGAGCTGGACTAGAGACCCTGCAGGCCCCCCCCCCCACCCGTGACACCAGCCCTAACTTTCCCAGTCATCTTATTACTAGAGAGGAAAGTTACTTTCTGTATCAGTTAGCTAGTACCTCAGTAATACTGTGTAACAAACTACTCCAGAAACTCAATGGCTTAAAACAATAACCATTTATTATTGCTCACTAACCCTCCCACCTGTCTTTACTATAAAACCTGCTCATTTCACCAAAAGCCATGACAGTCAGATCACGTGGAATGAACTATGTATTACAGCCCCCAACAAAGTAGATGTTGCTTAATGCAGAGTCTCTGTGGTCGAAGCCCTGTGTTCTTCTTAGAACTCAGCCCATGCTTCTATTCTCAGCTTCTGAAGCTCTAAGTTTGACTTGATCTGAGAAAGAGTTACAATTCCAATTAAGTTGGCTTGCTTCACTATCCATCCTGCCCCAGTTCTCAATTAAGGCTGCCCTAGTTAAAGCTACTTATCCTCACCATTAGAAGAGCTTAATTACAACCCCTGTGCTTGGTTTGTATGTGTGTGCCTTTGTATGGGGGCATGCTCACAAGCAGACGTGGATACACTCAGATACTCAGGTACACTGAAATAGAATCATTTGGAAAACAATGTTTGATGTTGGAGAGAGAGACTGGTTTGGGAATTGGCAGACCTGCATTTTGAGTGCTGTTTTTTTGTGACTTTCAGCAAATGACTTAACATCCAACAGTTTTAGTGTCCCCATCTGTAAAATAGAGATACAAATATCAACTTCTGTTTTGCTGGAAGAATGAAGAGCATAGCATGGCACCTGGCATACAGCAAGTGTTCAGTAAGCATTAGTTCACATGCCATTTGAGTCTCTCATTCAAAATTTACATTTAAACATTTTAAGTTTGCCTTTCAGACCGTATATCTCTTGATCCTGGTAATACTGGACAGCTGGAGTACTAACCAATCAGGATCCCCACGAAAAAATGGGTATTCCCATAAACTTGATTGATTGTGCAGAAATGTTACACTACTAAAAGTTAATGGGTATGCTTCAGGTGACAGGGATCCCATCTCGTGTCTACATTGTGCCTGGCAGGGTCTTGAAGTCTGGTGAGATGGCCTGTCTACAGAGGGGAGGAGCCCTCTGTATTTGGCGGGAGGAGCCTCTGGAAGAGGAACTAGAGCAGGGTCCACTCCAGGTTTCTAGGTTGTCATGCTGGGTGTCACACAGGGTCTCAGCTCCCACTCCCCACATGAGAATGCAGGACATGGTGAGGCCAAAAAGGAACACCCACAGAGCCATAGACAGGGGAGTCATGCCACTATATTCTTGCTGGCGGCCGGGAAGACACACGAAGTAGGATGCACACGATCTGCAATCTGCCGTCCACTTTTCTGCCTGCCAACCAGTCAGCCAACCAACGCAATCACGGCAGTTACATCAGCAGCCAAGTGGCCAACTGGTTACAGCCACAGCCGACCACCACCCGAGCCAGCACCTCCCCACGTGAGGCCGAGAGCCTGGAAACTGCTCCCTGGGACTCTGTCCCCACACAGGTCATCTTCAGCAAAGGGCACCATGCATAATGAGCGGGACCCAGCCGTGGCACCTGAGCCATTGGAAGAGAGTAGGAGACCTGCCCACAGGGTGGGGACCAGAACTCTAGCTTAACTGGGACTAGGACCCAGGGAGAATGGTGCCCTCTAAATGAAAAACTGAAGACCTGATTTACCAAACTATGTAAAATGCTGCTATGACCACTCAAACGGAGTGTATCAAAAAGGAGAAACTGCCATCTTCTCTCCCCGTACCTTAAGCCATTTGGAATTTGGGCACTAGGATGGGTTCAGGGCACTGGTGACAGGATAGCAGAGTCCAAGTGGCCACCAGGACACGGCAGAACTTCTCAAGCAGAGAGAGACTTTGGAGGTAGACTACAGGAGGTCCTGTAACAGCAGGAGGGCACACCGATTCCTGGAAATTTCTGTCAATGTGACTTCATTGACTACTTGGTGCACTCAAATGGGTGTTTCCTGGGGATATTTCCCATGTGCCCACAGACAAGTTCATTCTGTGCTGCCACTACTCCTCCCTGCGACATGCTGGGTCCTGGCCCGAAAGCTCTGTAGCATCCCACCAGCGGTGCCCTGCCATCTGCCTGATCTGGAGCCCCATCTGGGGACTTCTCTGGGCCACCTCCTATCATGCCCACATTAGTGTGGCCCAATGAGGGAAGACCAAGACCCTGAGGCCAAGATGATAACAATGGTGTTTACTACAGGGTCACCTATAAATCAATGGCTGCCACACCTCACCCTTCCCTCCTTATAGATACCACGGGGTACCTTCTATAGATCTGATGGGTAGCTTGCCGCCTCCTGTGCATGTGTGTTTTCTCTGTTCCTATAAATTTTGAAGTCTCATGGACTCTATTTCAATATGGGAATATTATTTTATTTGGCGGGGGGTGGGGTGCGGTGGTTTCCTGTGTGATTTTTTTTTATGGTTCTGTTATAAGCAAACACTCCCCTCAGAAATGTATTAAATATGTTCTCCATGCATGTTCATTTCCCTTCCCAATTTATATAAGCAGTGCCTCTGGAGTCTTCAAAACTTTTGTAGGAGTCTATTAGGCTCTGTCTTGTCAAGGACTCCTTGATCTGCATGTGGTGGGAAAAGCATCTCCAGATAAGCTGGGACAGATCATAAAGTATGTGAAAGGGATTTTCATAATATTGGAATACATATCAGGTACTCTGAACAGGTTTATATGCATGAAAAAAAAAGAGAGATGTCTGTGAGAGGGGTAGTGAAGTTAGCTGCAACAATAAAGCTGAAAGTGTGGAAGCAAAAAAATTCTCACATTTCCTCTATTCTGAGATCACTTGCAATTGAGTCATACTTTATAATAATGGACAAAATTTTCTCAATTGTCTTGAGCGTTACCCACCATTTCTCTCTCTCTCTCTGTCTCTCTCTGTCTCTCTCTGTCTCTCTCTCTCTCTCTCTCTCTCTCTCTCTCTCTCTCTCTGTTATTTCATTCTAGTTGGAGAAAAAATAAAATGTAAATTCTACAATGATATATAGTGTAGAAAGTACTTTCCATGTAATATCATTTTACCTTTTTTTAACAAATGCTTGAAAGTGTTTTTTCCCATTTGCATCTGAGTGAACTGAGACTTAGCAAGACTAAGAGATGTGCTTAGAACATAAGACCAATAAGTGGCAGACATAGCTGGAACTAAGATTTCTGAGTCCTGGTCCTAAGCTCCTCTCCTCCCTTTCCCTCCCATAACCCTCCCCTCTCCTCTTACCAGCTCCCTAATCTCCCCTCCCCTTTCTTTTCCTCCTTCTTTCCTTCTTTCCTTCCTTCCTTCCTTCCTTCCTTCCTTCCTTCCTTCCTTCCTTCCTTCCTTCCTTCCTTCTTTCCTTCCTTCTTTCTTTCCCTGAGTGTTCTCATAGTCTCTTTCTTTTTCATATTACCATCTATCTAATAAATGTAAGGGATAATTTGGATGGGTATTTGTAATACATGTTATTGTTATGTTTGTGTTGCATAACAAAAAGCATCTTTGTCATTTGCAGTAGCCCTTGGCAAAGAGAGGCAAGTCTGAAGGTAACGCAGACTGGGGTTGGGCTCTTCAGTAGAACGTGGAAAACAGTGACCCTCATGACTTGATGCAGGTTCCCTTAATTATCCACTATTAAGTATGATGGTGCTGACCTGACTCTGCTCGATGGAGAAAGCTGAGGCATAGAAGCCAAATAAATGAATATAATGGTGCTCAAAAAGTGCCATTTCTACAGATACTTCATGACAGCCTTTACAGATTAGACTTAGAAAGCAGTACATGAGAGAGGTCTTAATATTGCTGACAGGTTTGTCATTTGGCATATGAAGTTGTCCTTGAATGAGGCAGGTACTATGCCTTTTATATGCAAGCAGGCCTCCAGGCCTTCATGTGGCCTTCTGCAAGCTTACCTTTGGGAGACTGGACTGCTCACCGAACCGGGCCACATGCTGAGAGTCTGCTGCCTCAAGAAGTCTCCATTCTTCTTCCTACCATTTCCCAACCCTATCGAAAGACCTACTTTGACCAAATGTGAGCGTCTCTCCAGCCTTCAGTCTCTTTTCCAGTGGTCTTTCTCACTTACGACCTTATTCTAGCCACTACCCCTTCCTAGAGAATCTGTGGTGACTTCTCTGCATGCATGACTGCAATGGAAGAAGCAGAAGAAAGGGTGCAGATGGAGGGAGAAAGAGAGGCAGAGTCACAAGAGTACAAAGGGTGAAAGTAGAATACACGAGAAGCCTTGCCTGGTATAGACTGGTGGTTCACATGAATAGAGCAGATCCTCACAGAACCTGCCTGGGTTCAGGACAGTGGCCCTTACTGAGGCAGGGAGTCATGCCTGGGGTGGGATCACCAGCTCCCAATACTCGCACAGCACAGCCTGCCTCTCTTTCCACTGTGGGCCCCAGTGTCCTAGAGCTTGCTTTCTCCTTTCTTTTGATGACATTGACCAGCTGCCTTCATCCTCTCCTAGTTCACATGGCAGAGTAAGCTGGTATTCACCCTCCCAGCTTTCTAGTGACTATCTTCCTTTCTCCCCAAAAGTGCAACTTCCACACCTGGCCTTTTTACTTAACAACTTGCCTGGGCTTTCCTGCAGTAACCTGGTAGCAGACGCTTCAGATTGGGTGCTCTTCTCCACCCCATGTCTAAAAGTACCTCTATGAAAACACAACTACTAATAACCAACATCTTTTAGGCACCTTCCGCATATGAGGCCTTGAGCTAAATACTCTTTACCTATATTACCCAATTTAATCCTCACAGCAGCACTGTGAGTCAAGCACTATTGTTTTTTATCTTTTTTCCAAAGAGATTAACATAAGTCATATAAGGTCACACAGCTAGTTTATGCCATATTCAAAAGATTAGTTTGCTCAGAACTGGCTTAGGTTGTTGAATTAGATTCCTCATTGAAGCAGGAGGCTCCCATTGGGCTCCCAGCCGGCCTTGCATAACCATGCTTCCCCACCTTTACTATACAGAAGTCCCCAGGGTGGGTTGTGAAGGTGCAGATTCTGATTCTGAGGTCAAGGTGAAGCCTGAGATTCTGCCTTTCTAAACAAGCTTCCAGGTGGTCAGCCTGCTGCTGGTCTGGAGATCACCATTTGAGTAGTGAAGCTTTAGATCCTTGGCTGCAGTTCTAGCTTTACAGTGCTTTGGAGGGCGAAGGAGACACCAGACCTAACTGAGATCAGACTGATGGGGAATCAGCATAGCATCACCTACTTGAAACCCTGGCTCAGAAAATACAGAAATTAAAGATGTGTCGGGAGAACTGGGTCAAAGACTACACTGTCTGATTTTGGCTGTGAGCAGACAGACCAGAGCTTGTCCCCATAGCCCTCACTCACTGGGCAGCACTGGCCCCCCCAGGTGGCTGGCCCAGGCCAAATGCCCACTGTGTACCAGTGGTGATCTTTCAGGAAGAACTAGCTGCTGGGGGAGATTTCGAGGCACTCTCTGATTTATTTCTCCCACATTCCAAATAGAATGAATGGTACCCCAGAAAGGCATTATGAGGATAGCCTTTGATGAGATACAAATAAGTGGTGATTGCTCCAAGCTACCTGGAATGCTGGCTCCTTTTAAAAGGAGGCCATTCACATGTGGCAGATGATAAGATGCATCTTGAGACTTTGGCAGCCTCAAAGGCGGGCTGTAGCTGTACAGGACTTTTAGAAAGGCCTGTAGGGAGCTGGGCTGCTGCAAAGTTCAGAGAGATCATGAGGCACAGTAAATAATACAAGCTTTTATGGTGGCATCTATCAAGTCGCTTTGTAAAGTGTATTTTTCGTATTCAGAGTGGACATGTAAAAAAAAAAGGAATTGAACTTCCAGCCATTCCAATGTGAAAAACTAACCTTCAGATCAATAGAGAGCCTTTCTCTGAATATTGGCAGGACATTTGAACATACATGTGCACAGAAGACACTTTGCTGATGTAATTAACTTGTACTTCATCCACATGTTGTCCACACACATTACATCCTATTGTGGTATGTGGTTATTATTCTTTAGAGACATATTGTGGTACCACTCCACTGAGATGGAAGAGATTCCAATTTGAAGCACTGTCATCCTCAGGTAATGTTTTCTTTCAAGAAAGTGATATGCTTGTCATTGTAGTGGGAAGCTTTCTATTTTGAAATATCTAAATAATTTAAGGTGACTAAGTGATATTTAAGGGCGAGTCTTATCCTCATAAAATATCCTTAGGGTCCCAAGTTGTAGAGGAAAAAAACCTGTCTGATCATAAAGTTCACATTTAAGTCAAAAGAATGAAATTTCCTGTGATTCTAACCATGTATGTCCAGATTCCTTGAAGGATAATTTGTGGAGTCACCAAGCTACTGCAATAAAAAGCATAAAAATCAATATACAGTTCTTCCATCACCATATATTTGATCCCCCTTACCCTCATCTCCCTCCCTCCACCCCCCTTACCCTCTGGTAACCACTAAACTATTGTCTGTGTCTATGGAAGGAGAACTGACTCTGGGTGGTGAACACACAATGGGTTTTATAGATGATGTAATACAGAATTGTACACCTGAAATTATGTAATTTCATTAACAATTGTCACCCCAATAAGTAAATAAAAAAAAATCAATATACAACATAGAAATGTAGTGTGTAGCTACAGACTTTAAAGGTAACAAGAGGAAGAAACACATTTCCCTCTGTTTTTCTCCCAGAAGAAAAATAGTCTTTGGGTCTAAAAGATATCACCCTTTCAAAAACAAAACATTAACTGAATCCAGAAAACCATTTAATGAACACTCTTAGAGTAGGTTATGAAATAAGTTTCTAGATAGGGAAGAGCATGATTGTAGCAGTGTTTCATTTACTTGGGCAAAGTGTCCTTCCAGCATGATTCCAAGAATATCCTGGCCAAAATGAATAAAATTTTTAGTAATATCTACAGTACAAGAAAATTGACCCAAGAATAATCTTCACAAGGTCCAGAGGAGAGAGGCAGCCAAGCTGAGTCTACTGGCTTATGTAATGAGAAGCACCACAGGCTCTGTGCTGGCCTGAGTCACAGCTCTCATTCCCCTAGTATAAAAAACATAGGCTCTTAATTATAGTTTGGCAATATGTGTGATGTTCAGGGATTTTGCAGAGCTATAAGTGGGCCCCCAAAGAGAACGGTAAATCCTGCCCTCTGGAAGCTTACAATGGAGTTGGGAGGAGGAAGTTCGTGCATAAGAAACGTTAGCTGGGGCACAGTATTTGGTGAGTGGCACAGACAGAAGTCCCAGATTTAGAATCGTGTGGGCTGGGGTGGTCCCAGGAAGTAAGACTTCATTCTGAAGGAGGTTCATTGAAAAAGCTTCCACGCTAAGAGTTGGGATTCTGAACATGATAGTTCTCACTAATTTCATTTGCTCACTACACTGTTTCCCCTTTAGGCCTTGTCCACATCCCCACAGAGCCACAAGCTGCTATTTCTTAATAGCAGGTCCTTCCTCGGGCTCAGGATCAATCCTTTTCTGGGGGCAGCAAAGGGTCAGGAATGCATGGCACCAGTTACAAGTCAAAATCTGGCCTCATGTTGGATGTTCCTTCAACACAAAGACTCTAAGTAGTAAGATAGATGTGTGAGAGTATTCTACGTGTGCAATAATAATCATACTTTATGATAACAATATAGTGGAGAAAGTTTGTATTTGTGGAATGTGAAGAAAAAACGTTATTCTGGCTGGCTATCTTATGAATCAGGAGGAGACAGAATGCCTGGAAATCATAGCTCTCCTCTTTGGACTAGAACCTTGATGAACCCCCTTCACTGTGAAATGTGAAGATTTCCATTCTCTCTTATGACCCCTTGGTCATAATCTAAAAATATAGAAAGAGCTGGATCTTTCTACTTAGAGAAATTTGGAGTTGTCCTGACAATTAAACAGTGTGACAGGTTCAGAATAGATGGAGAAAGGGTCCTTGGGGGGAGAGAGTGCAATAATATGCTGGCACCTGAGGAGAAAGTGTGGCTAATCAAAATCTCTGCTAGTGGGATTGCCTGGAGGACCTTCATGTTTTTGCTGTGATGTTAACACTGACCCCCTCCATTGTTCCTGACTTAGACATAGGGTAGCCTGTATTTTGGTGGTATTACTTTGGAGAATCAAGAACTAGAACTGTGCAGTGCGTGGTGATGGTCCTAAGAGAAAGGAACAAGGCGAGGGCTGGGTTGTGGAGAGCTCAGTGGCAGCAGTAAATCAGGTCCTAAGGACGTGAATGCCTAGGGATTGTTAAAATCTTGGGGAAGATATGAACTTCCCACAGTACATGGCATGGGAGGGCTCACACTATTTTATTCAAATATTGAAGAGTGATAAGGAGGTCAAGGCAGCAGACTTTTGAATTGTATATTATTTTTCCCTCTCTGAAATGCATGACTATAAATTCAAATTTGAGTCTGAAACTTCTGGTGTAGTAGTTTGGACTAAATTTGGCATTAAATTGATGATCATCAAGTAGGTTTGTCGGTTACTAAGGTTTGGGTGATCTGAGTTTATTTCCAAACAGGTCGGGCCAAATTATTACTCCATGGACTGTGTAGTTGAAAAAATATATACATATAAAAAAATATATATATATATATAATATAATATATATATACACAGTATTCCTGTTTTCTATGTTACCTAAAGAAGTGTGAAGCGGGGTAGGTGGGTGGCATTGGAGTAACGGTATTTGTCTAAGGAATTAAACAATCCAGATCAAAAAAAAATGGCGGCGTGAGGTGAGCCTCTGTAACGCTCCCCTGGAATTTACAACTAATCGGACAACAATAACTCCACAAAGGACTCCTTGCACAGCAGACAGGCAAGACGAAGAGGCCAACTACTGAATTCACCTCCAGGTGGGTGAATCGCGCGAGCGGGGGAGGAGGGAGAGGAGAAGTGCGGAGACAGAGCCTCAGGGGCGCAGGACACAGACCTAGCTCAGTGCTCCGAGCTCGCTGCTCCCGGATCTTCCGCAGCTGTGGGAGAGGGAAGGACTCGGACTGCTAGGGCTCCGCTTACGGCCCACAGGGCTGAGGGGGCAGCATACAAAACCGCTGAACCCAACGCTCACTCACGGCAGACCTCGGAGCAAACACTGAGGGAAGAGGGCTGAAATCGGTGGTTTAAGCCCTCACTGCCGAGCGGAGAACGGAAGCCTTAGGCACGGAGACTAGCCGCCCCCTCCCTACCCTCCCAGAGCTCGCCCCGCCCCCACCTGCCCGGTGCTAGAAGCGATAAAGTAGCAGTGTCGGATCAAAGGACAGAATATTTGCTGCTCTGAGAACTGTGGACCGGAGACACAGATTCGCAGCTCAACTAGTTCCGGCAAAGGGGAGGGAGCTGTGGAAGCAGGACTGGCTGTGGTGGTGGTCGCTGCCATTGTTCTGGGCCACCTCTCACAACTCACCCCGCCCCTGGCCCCACCTATCTGGGCGGATCCCTGCAGGAGTAAACAGAACTGCTGAAACAAACGGGCTACCACCATCAACAGGGACAACTTGTGGCAACCAAAACATAAAAAGGGGGAGCGTAAAGGCCTGAACTGGAATATGGGAATAGAGAAAGTAGGCGGACTGAAGAAACTGGAATACTCTAAATATCAAACTTTCTTTTACATAAACTCAAGGGTAACCACTCAAAAAACATCCAAATCTGAAATATGTACTGTAATAAAAGAAGAAACAGAGGGAAACATCATAGAATACTACCACACAGAAATAACAGACAACAACAAAAAGGCAAAGAAACAATGGAGACACAGCCTTACCAGAAAACTAAAGACAGAATGACAGGAAATCCTCACATATCAATATTCACCCTAAATGTAAATGGACTGAACTCACCAATAAAGAGACACAGAGTAGCAGATTGGATCAAAAAACTAAACCCAACCATATGCTGCCTACAAGAGACACATCTCAGCTACAAGGACAAGCATAGACTCAAAGTGAAAGGGTGGAAATTGACACTCCAAGCAAATGGTACCCAGAAAAAATCAGGTGTAGCCATAATGATTTCCGATGAAACAGACTTCAGGGTGAAAAAGATAACAAGAGACAAAGATGGACATTTCATAATGGTAAAGGGGACTATACAACAAGAAGACATAACAGTCATCAATATTTATGCCCCCAATCAGGGAGCACCGAAATATACCAAGCAACTACTAACAGAACTAAAGGGAGAAATTGACCAAAACACAATTATACTAGGGTACTTAAATACATCATTGACAGCTATGGATAGATCATCCAAACAGAAGATAAATAACGAAATCGCAGCCCTAAATGACACATTAGATGAATTGGACATAATTGACATATATAGAGCACTTCATCCTAAAACATCAGACTATACATTCTTTTCTAGTGTACATGGAACATTCTCAAGGATAGGCCATATATAGGGACACAAAATCAGCCTCAGCAAATTTAAGAAGATTGAAATCCTACCAAGCATATTCTCTGATCACAAAGCTTTGAAATTGGATATCAACTGCAAAAAGAAAGCAGGAAAAAACACAAATACATGGAGATTAAACAACATACTTTTAAAGAACGACTGGGTCAAAGAAGAAATTAGAGGAGAGCTCAAAAGATACATAGAAACAAATGACAATGAAAATACATCCTACCAAAATTTTTGGGATGCCGCGAAAGCAGTTTTAAGAGGGAAATTTATATCATTACAGGCCTATCTCAAGAAACAAGAAAAATCCCAAATAAATAACCTCATGTTACACCTTAAAAAACTATAAAAAGAAGAACAAGCGAAACCCAAGGTCAGCAGAAGAAAGGAAATAACAAAAATCAGAGCAGAACTAAATGAAATAGAGAACAAAAAGACAATAGAAAAAATTAATGTGACAAAAAGCTGGTTCTTTGAAAAGATTAACAAAATTGACAAACCCTTGGCTAGACTCACTAAGATAAAAAGAGAGAAGACACTAATTAACAAAATCAGAAATGAAAAAATGGAAGTTATCACGGACACCACAGAAATACAAAGGATTATCCAAGAATACTATGAAGGACTATATGCCACCAAATTTAATAACTTAGAAGAAATGGACAAGTTCTTAGAAACATATAGCCTTCCAAGGCTGAATCATGAAGAACTGGAAAATCTTAACAGGCCGATCACCAGTAAGGAAATTGAATCAGTCATCAAAAACCTTCCCAAAATCAAAAGTCCTGGACCAGATGGCTTCACCAGTGAATTCTACCAAACCTTCAAAGAGGATCTAATACCAATCCTGCTCAAACTCTTCCAAAAAATTGAAGAAGAGTCAGTACTCCCTAACTCATTTTATGAGGCCAACATTACCCTGATACCAAAACCTGGTAAGGACAACACAAAAAAAGAAAACTGCAGACCTATATCTCTGATGAATACAGATGCTAAAATCCTAAACAAAATTCTAGCAAATCGAATACAACAATGCATTAAAAAGATTATTCATCACGACCAAGTGGGGTTCATCCCCGGGGCACAAGGATGGTTAAACATTCGCAAATCCATCAATGTGATACATCACATAAACAAAATAAAGGACAAAAATCATATGATTCTATCAATTGATGCAGAAAAAGCATTTGATAAGATACAACATCCATTTATGATTAAAACACTTACTAAAATTGGTATAGAAGGAAAATACCTCAACATAATAAAGGCCATATACGACAAGCCCTCAGCTAACCTCATAATTAATGGTGAAAAGCTGAAGCCCTTTGCTCTACGTTCAGGAACACGACAAGGTTGTCCCCTATCACTTCTGCTTTTCAACATAGTGTTGGAAGTCCTCGCCAGAGCTATCAGGCAAGAGAAAGAAATAAAAGGCATCCAAATTGGGAATGAAGAAGTTAAATTGTCACTCTTTGCAGATGACATGATGCTATACATAGAAAACCCTAAAGACTCCACCAAAAAGCTATTAGAAACAATCAATGAATATAGTAAAGTTGCTGGCTACAAAATCAACGTACAAAAGTCCATTGCTTTCCTATATACCAACAATGAAATCTCAGAAAAAGAGATAGAAAAAACAATTCCTTTTGCAATTGCAGCAAAAAGAATAAAATACCTAGGAATAAACTTAACCAAGGATGTGAAGGATTTATATGCTGAAAACTATAAGACATTTTTGAAAGAAATTGAAGAAGACACAAAGAAATGGAAAGACATTCCGTGCTCATGGATTGGAAGAATCAACATAGTTAAAATGGCCATATTACCCAAAGCCATATACAGATTTAATGCAATCCCCATTAAAATCCCAATGGCATTTTTTAAAGAAATAGAACAAAAAATCATCAGATTTGTTTGGAACCACAAAAGACCCCGAATAGCCAAAGCAATATTAAAAAAAAAGAACAATACTGGAGGTATCACACTCCCTGATTTTTGCTTGTACTACAGGGCTACAATAATCAAAACAGCTTGGTATTGGCGGAAAAACAGACACATAGACCAATGGAATAGAATTGAGAACCCAGAAATAAAACCATATAAATATGGACAGATAATTTTTGACAAAGAAGCTAAAAACATACAATGGAGGAAAGACAGCCTCTTCAATAAATGGTGCTGGCAGAATTGGATAGCTACGTGCAAAAGAATGAAACTGGACTGCTACCTGTCACCATGTACCAAAATTAATTCAAAATGGATCAAAGACTTAAGCATAAGACCTGACACAATAAACTGCATTGAAGAAAACATAGGTACTAAACTTATGGACCTTGGGTTCAAAGAGCATTTTATGAATTTGACTCCAAAGGCAATGGAAGTAAAAACTAAAATAAACAAATGGGATTATATGAAACTGAAAAGCTTCTGCACAGCAAAAGAAACTATTGACAAAATAATGAGGCAACCAACTGAATGGGAGAAGATTTTCGCAAACAGTTCCTCTGACAAGGGGCTAATATCCAAAATATACAAGGAACTCATGAAACTCAACAACAAAAAAACAAACAACCCAATTGAAAAATGGACAGAGGACCTGAGGAGACATTTCTCCAAAGAGGATATACAAATGGCAAATAGACATATGAAAAAATGCTCAACATCGCTAATCATCAGAGAAATGCAAATGAAAACCACAATGATATATCACCTCACCCCAGTCAGAATGGCTTTCATCAACAAAACAAATAGTAACAAGTGTTGGAGAGGCTGTGGAGAAAAAGGAACTCTCATACACTGTTGGTGGGAATGCAGACTGGTGCAGCCACTATGGAAGGCAGTGTGGAGGTTCCTCAAGAAATTACGAATAGAATTACCATATGACCCAGCAATCGCTCTCCTGGGTATCTACCCCAAAAATATAAAAGCATTTCTCTATAGAGACACATGTACGCCAATGTTCATTGCAGCTTTGTTTACGGTGGCCAAGACATGGAAACAACCAAAATGTCCTTCGATAGATGAATGGATAAAGAAGTTGTGGTACATATACACAATGGAATACTATTCGGCGTTAAGGAAAGATGATATAGGAACATTTGTGACAACATGGATGGATCTCGAGAGAATAATGCTAAGTGAAACAAGTCAGACAGAAAAAGCAGAGAACCCTATGATTTCACTGATATGTGGTATATAAACCAAAAAGAACAAGACAAACAAATGAGAAACAAAAACTCATAGACACAGACAATAATTTAGTGGTTACCAGAGGGTAAGGGGGTGGGGGGTGGGCGATGAGGGTAAAGGGGATCAAATATATGGTGATGGAAGGAGAACTGACTCTGGGTGGTGAACACACAATGGGATTTATAGACGATGTAATACAGAATTGTACACCTGAAATCTATGTAAATTTGCTAACAATTGTCACCCCAATAAAATTAATTAAAACCCCCCCCCCCCAAAAAAAAAAACAAAAAAAAACAAAAAAACAAAAAACAATCCAGGCAACCAGACGACTTTGGTAACTAGTCTAACATCACCCCCAATTTTTTGATGTTTATCACCTTGTCTGTGGTTTTAAGTACATGAAGAAGAATCAGCCCTCATTAGATTTGGCAAAACAGAGGCATGTTTATCTGTATAATAATTTTAATAGTAGTAATGCTTGTAAAATATTTTGGATTCCTAGCCCCTAGGACAGAAGCCCTCTTTTCTCCTTCTGTTCCTATTGTGTAATGGCACACTTGACTCAGGGTCCTCAGTCCTTCGATTTCCAAAGCCAGGGGCCGGTGAATCCCATCCTGGGCAGAGGCAGTAGAAGGAACCCTCAGCCAGGAGCTCAGAGACTCAATGTCAAGTCTACTGGCTGGAAAGCAAACGAAACACATCAAAATGGAAATGAACCTCCTTGGCCATAAAGGAGGCCTGTTTTTCTTGGTTTGGGTTAATAACTGCTATTAATTATTTTCCATTAATTCATTAATCATATTTTCTGAGCATCTGCGATTTGTCAAGACAGTGTCCTTGCCCCTCATAGCATTCTTTGTTCTAGTTATAGCTTCAAGTTCAATATCAGTCAGAGAGGCCTCTATCTGAATAAACTTGTGTATTTAATCTACATAGATCTTTTTCTTGCTGTAACTGATTTTTCAGACTGATAATTCATTTACTTTGTTATATTTCTGGTCCCCAACTATTGTCAAACACTTGACTGTTTAACTCCCTATCACTTACTTTGAAAGAGTAAGGGAAGATAAAGAAAATAACGCTGAAATTAGCAAATCTTGTGATTGTAGAACATCTTCAGGAGAAAAGGCTTAATAATGAAGAAAGTAGAAACAAAATAAGGATTTACATTTATCTCACAATATCAATTTTTCATATTCTTTGTACAAACCAGAGCATTTTCCACTATGCCTAGCAAGAATTTGGTTTGAAATATCTGGGTTTAATTTAAATATTAATTTTATTTATGAATGATATTCCTGTTGCCCATTGTTACCAGTGTTTTGGAAGTGATTGTGCTCTGACTCTTACCATAAAGCAGTGCTCCATGTATTGGAATATATATAATAGAAGTTTAAAAAAATCTATGGCTATAGCTAGAAGGATGGATGGGTTGACAGATAGATGGATGGATGGGTGGGTGGGTGGGTCGGTGGGTGGGTGGATGGATGGATGGGTGGGTGGGTGGGTGGGTGGATGGATGGATGGATGAATGGTGTTTTTTTTAATTGAGCTTAATGACTCACCTCAATAAGAGAATAATGTTCTACTTGGGGATTAAAGGGACTTCTGGGTTTCTCTCTTGAACATAATGTGCCTTTCAATGAACTGTAAAGGGATAGGGAAATTTGCACAGTTCTCTCCCTTGACAAAAGACAAAATGGAATGATGCTGTGAAAACTGTATGAAATGTACTAATTTAAAATGCAGTTTTAAAGTGCATTTCATTTGAATGGGCCATGAAGCTGTTGCCTTCCTGATTGTATTTCTATTAAATCCCCTGGAATAATATCAAGAGTGTGTTTTGGCTATCTAAGCTGCTTTCCTGCTTGTGTTTTCTGTGGATTGTTAGAACTGGCCACATCCTTCTCATTTTTGTCAGTGAAACTCCTGGTAATTTCATATTTCCCTGCCTTATTTAGATTTTACAGATTATTACTTCAAGGTAGTTCTTATCTGCACTTTCATAACTCTCTCTCTTTCTTTTTCTTTAATGTAACATCCACATGAGTATATCAACACTTTTTAAAATTAGAGGATAAATAGCTCACTACACAGTCTGGGTATATGTGGTATTTGGGTTCCTTGCTGATGCTTCACATGTTTCAGCTTTTATTTTCAGAAAGCTGGCTAAAATTTTAATGAGACCCATAGTTAAATCTCCCCGTAATCAGAAACTTTCTTTGTTTTTTGTAAAGAGGAATGTCATTTACATTTTTAACCAAATAAATGAGAGGGTTTTCCTTTGCAATTCCTTTGTATAGTCCTAGGAGAAACACACCTTGGAACAGGAAAGACTTTAAGAAAGAGGACATGGCATTGTACATCAGAAGCTAAACATTAATGAATGCCAACTATAATTTTATATATATAATGTGATGGTTCAGTGTGAGGTCGGAGGGATAGTGGATGGGGGGAGGGGGGTTCACAGTATGAGGGATATAAATGAGGAACGTCTAAGTATTACCTTGTTTTGTACACCTGAAACTAATAAATAAATTAATTAATAAAAAAAATAAAAATAAAAAAATAAAAAAAAATAAAAAGTCACACAATCAAAAAAAAAAAAAAGAAAGAGGACAAGAAGGCTTTATAATTTCTCTTGAACAAATAGCAAAATACTCTAGCAGAATTCTCTGATGGTTTAGGCTTGAGTCTGATCTCTAGCTCTGACCAGGTGCTATACACAGGTCAAGGGAGGGAACATGACAGCATGAGGGTCTGCCAGGAAGTGAGGCCCCTTGGAATTTTAATTTTGAATGTGCTATCTCAGTGGAGGGATGTCAGGCCTGCTGGCTTCTCATTCATTTAGTTATGTGTAAGTTGCCTCTTTTAAAGATAAGAAAGGTAGACAGAGAGACAGACAGACATAAGCATGCGGTGAGGGCTCAAGAAGCCAAGCTGTCCACTGGAATACTCTGGAAGACGCCCCCAGAGGGTTATTTCCTTTGCTATTGACCATAGAGACTGTTGCTGACTGAGCAGACTGGTTTTTAACCAGCTATCACTGGGGCAGTCAGCACAGGTGTTTTTGTTTGCTATCTGCTTTGTACTCAGTTCCCTTTCCTGACCCCAGGCCCCAGGCCACTTCTGATCTGGTTTCTGTCACTGTACTTTTCCTTTTCTATAATATAATATAAATAAAAGCATGCAGTATATAGTCCTTTTAGTTTTACTTCTTTCATTTAGCATAACATTTTTGAGATTCATCCATGTTGTGGTATGTATCAGTATTTCCTTTTTATTGCTGAGTTATGTTTCATGGTACGGCTATGCTATAATTTATTTATCCATTCATCCGCTGATGGATATTTGAATTGCTTCCAGTTTGAGGCTTCATAAATAATGCTCCTATAAATATTCACACAGAAGTTTTGTGTGGACGTATTTTCATTTCATTTTGGTAAATACTGGCTAGGTCATATGGTAAGTACAGAGGGTGCCAAAAAAATGTATACATATTTTCAGAAAGGAAAACTGTATTAAAATTGTAATAATATATACTGATAACAAAATATGAATACAAGTTATGTTTGACTTATGCAATTACAAGAGGTGCTCAAAGTAGTTGCCATTAGCGTCCAGACACTTCTGATTACAGCAAACTGCTGCTTGAGCAACGTTGACCAAAGTGTCCAATTGTATACATTTTTATGGCACCCCCGTATATGTTTATTTTAAAAAATAATGCCATACTGTTTTTCAAACTAGGTGTACCATTTTGCATTCCAACCAGTAATTAATGAGAGTTCCAGTCACTCCATATTCTTGCTAACATTTGGTATTGTCAGTCTTTTTACCCTTAGTCATTTTGGTGGTTGCATAATACATCTCATTGTTTTAATATGCATTTCCCTGATGACTGAGTATTTCTGATGTTGAACATCTCTTTATGTTCTTTTTGTTATTTGTGTATTTATTTCTGAGAAATGTCTATTAAAATGTTTTGCCCAGTTTTAATTGAGTTGTTCTTTTTTATTGATTTCTAAGAGACCTGTATATATTCTGTGTATAAACTTTTGCCAGATATGTATTTGGCAAATATTTCCTCCTAGTCTGTGGCTTGCTTTTTTTGTTTTCTTAGGTGTGTTTCGAAGAGCACAGTTTTATTAAGTCCATTTTATATATTTTCCTTGTATAGATTGTGGTTTTTGTGCCCCATTTAAGCAATCTTTGCCTACCCTAACTTCACAAAGATTTTCACCTCTTTGCTTCTATGAATTTAATTGTTTTTAGCTCTTATGTTTAGTTCTATGATCCCTATCAAGTTAATTTTTGTGTAAGGTGTAAGAGTCAAATTCACTTTTTTTCCCCCACAGAGATACAATTATACCAGCACTATTTGGTGAAAAGACCATCTTTTCCCCATTGAAATACCATGGCACCTTTGTTTAACTCAGTGGGCTATGTAATGATGGGTCTATTTTTGGACACTCTGTTCTGTTCAGTAGTGTCATTCCTTACACTAATACCACACTCTTGATTACTGTTGCTTTCTAAGAACTCTTGAAATTAGGTAGTATAAGTCCTCCAACCTTATTCTCTTACAGTACTCTTTTTGCTTTAGGTCCCTTTTCTTTCTGTATAAATTTTCTATTTAGTTTGTCAATCTGTTCAAAAAGCATGCTAGGATTTTAATTGCAATTAACTGCATTTTAAGATTAATTGGGGGAAGAATTGCCATCTTAATAATGTTGAGTCTTTCAATCCATTAACATTATATATCTCTCCATATACTGAAGTCTTCTTTGATTTTTCTATGTAAAGTTTTGTAATTTTCAGTATACAGGTCATTCATTAAATATACTTCTAAGGATATTTTTTATGCTGTTGGAAATAGAATTGTTTTAAAATTCGTATTTATATGTCATTATTTCTAGTTTAAAGAAATACAGTAGATTTTTATATAATAACCTCATATCCTGATACCTTGCTAAGTTTATTTGTTCTAGCAATTCTTTTGTGGATTCTCTAAAGTTTTCTCTAGAAAATCATGGCATCATGGAGAGACTGTTTTACTTTTTTTTTTCCAACCCTGTTTGCCTTTAATTTCTTCTTCTTGCCTTATTGCACTGGCCAGAATCTTCAGCAAAATGATGAATAAAAGCGGTAAAAAACAAACATTCTTGCCTTGTTCCTAATCTTAGATAGAAAGTATTGACCTTTTTAACTGAGTACATTAGTTGTATGGTTTTTTTTCTAGATGCTTTTAATCAGGTTGAGGAAGCTCTCTTTTGTTCCCACTTTGCTGGGAGTTTTTATCATGAATGGATGTTGAAATTTTTCAAATTTTTTTTCTGCATCTATTGAAATGCTCATATGCTTTTAAAACCATTTATTCTATAAATGTGATTAATTACATTGATTTTTCAGATGTTAAAACAACCCTCATTCTTGGGATAAATCCCATTTGGCCATGGTATATTTTTTATATATATTGTCGGATTCTATTTGTTAAAATTTTGTCAAGGGGTTTTGCATTTTTGTTCATGAGATATATTGGTCTGTCATTTTCCTTTTTTGTGATGTCTTTTCTGGTTTTGTTGCATTGGCCTCATAAAACGAGATGAGAAATGGTCCCTACTTTATTTTCTCGAATAATTTATGTATGGGTGGTATGATTTCTTCTTTAAATATTTGATAGAATTCATCAGAGAGAAGCTATCTGGGACCTGGAGGGGGGGAGGGGACTGAGAGAGAGAGAAAAAAGAAAAATTGCTTTAATTGTATATTCAAGTTGTTTACTTGATGTAGGGCTCTTCAATTTTTCTGTTCTCTCTTGCATTCATTTTTGCATTCACATGTCTTTTTAAAAAAGTGTCCATTTTATCCAAGTTGTCAAATTTATTGGCCCAAAAATGTTCATAATATTTTTATTATCCTTTTAATATTTGTAGGATCTGTAGGGTATTTCCTCTTTTATTCCTGATATTGGTCATTTATGTCTTCTCTCTTTTCTTTTTGACCAATGTAGTTACTGGTTTATCGTTTTATTTATCTTGTCAAATAACCCGCTTTCTCTTCATGATTCTCTCTATTTTCCATTTTTTATTTCATTGATTTGTGTTCTTATCTTTATTGTATCCTTCCATTTATTTACTTTTGATTTAGTTTGCTCTTCTTTTTCTTTTTCATTTTTTTTCTTTTATTTATTTATTTTTTTATTAGTTTCAGGTGCACAAGACAAAGTAATACTTAAGACATTTAACATTTATATCCCTCACACTGTGTGAATCCCCCTCCCCCCATCCACTATCTCTCTGACATCTCACAGAGCCATTACATTTCCACTGTCTCTATTCCTAATGCTGTACTCCGCTTCTTGTAAGTATATACATACATACACACACACACACACACACACACACATATATATATATATATATATATATACACATATATATATATATATATAAAATTATATTTGGCATTTATTATTATTCAGCTTCAGGTGTACAGTACATTGACCAAGCATCTACATCTTCCCTGAGGTGGTCTCCCAAATTGGACATGTGTCCATCAGATAACCTACAAAATCTTTACAACAGTATTGATTATGTTCCCCAAATTATTTTTCAAAAACCCTGAGGCCATTTTGTGGTTACCAACTGTTTTCTAATCCCCTCACCTTTCCCCTTATCCCCACACCCCCTGCCCATCTAGCAACCCTCAGTTTTTCCTCTTTGTCTCCAAAATTGTTTCTGATTAGTTCATTCACTTATTCTTTTCTTTAGATTCCACATATAAGTCAGATCATATGGTACTTGTCTTTCTCTGTCTGACTTATTTCACTTAACATAATGTTCTCTAGGTCCCTACATGTTGTTCCAAATTGTAAGATTTCTTTCTTTATGGCTGTGTAATACTCCATTGTACAAATGTACTACAGTTCCTTAATCCACTCATCTACCGATGGGCATTTCGGTTGTTTCCATTTCTTGGCTATTGTGTATAGTGCTGCAATAAACATAGGAGTACATAAAGATTTTTAAATTAGAGTTTTGGATTTCTCCGGATAGATACCTAGGAGTAGAATTGCTGGATCATAAGGTAGTTCCATTTTCAGATTTTTGAGATACCTCCATACTGTTTTCCATAGTGGCTGCACCAATCTGCAATCCCACCAACAGTGCACAAGGGTTCCCTTTTCTCCACATCCACGCCAGCACTTGTTGTTTGTTGATCTGTTGATGATAGCCATTTTGACTGGGGTGAGGTAGTATCTCATTGTGGTTTTTATTTGCATTTCTCTGGTGGATAGTGAGGTTGAGCATTTTTTCATATGTCTGTTTGTCATCTGTATGTCCTTTTTAGAAAAATGTCTCTTCATGTCCTCTGCCCATTTTTTAATTGGGTTGTTTGTTTTTTTGGAGTTGAGTTGAGTGAGATTCTTTATAAATTTGTGATATTAATCCCTTATCAGATACATCATTAGCAAATATCTTTTCCCATTCAGTAGGATCCCTTTTTCTTTATTGATGGTTTCCCTTGCTGTGAAAAAACTTTTTAGTTTGATGTAATCCCACATGTTTATTTTTTTCTCTTACTTCCCTCTCACGAGGGGGTATATCAGTAAAAATCTTACTCCGGGTAATGTCTGTGAAGTTTCTTCCTATATTTTCTTCTAAGAATTTTATGGTTTCAGATCTTACATTTATGTCTTTAAGACATTTTAAATTTATTTTTGTATATAGTGTAAGGAGGTGGTCCAGCTTCATTTTTTTGCATGTGTCTGTCCAGGTTTCCCAGCACCATTTATTGAACAGACTGTCTTTCCCCCATCATACATTCTTGTTTCCATTGTCGTAGATTAAATGGCCATATAGACATGGATTTATTTCTGGACTCTCCATTCTGTTCCATTGATGTATGTGTTTGTTTTTATGCCAGTACCATGCTGTTTTGATTACTGTAATTTTGTAGTATAATTTGATGTCAGGTATTGTTATACCTCCCACTGTGTTCTTATTTCTCAAGATTGCTGTGGCTATCTGGGGTCTTTTATGGTCCCATATAAATTTTAGGATTATATGTTCTATTTCTGTGAAAAACGTCATTGGTAGTTTCATAGAAATTGTGTCGAATATGTGTATTGCCTTAGGCAGTATGGACATTTTAGCTATATTAATTCTTTCTATCCATGAACATCATATGTGTTTCCATCTATTTGTATCTTCGTTCATTTCTTTTTACAGTATCTTATAATTTTCTGAGTACAGATCTTTTACTTCTTTGGTTAAATTTATTCCCAGGGATTTTATAGTCTTTGGAGCAATAGTAAATGGGATTTTTCTTTTTAATTAAAGTTATTGGAGTGACAATTGTTAGTAAATTTACACAGATTTCAGGTGTACAATTCTGTATTACATCATCTATAAATCCCATTGTGTGTTCACCACCCAGAGTGAATTCTCCTTCCATCACCATATATTTGATCCCTCTTACCCTTATCATCCACCCCCCACCCCCTTACCCTCTGGTAACCACTACATTATTGTCTGTGTCTATGAGTTTTTCTTTCTCATTTGTTTGTCTTGTTCCTTTGTTGTTTTTGGTTTATATACCACATATCAGTGAAATCATAGGGTTCTCTGCTTTTTCTGTCTCACTTATTTCGCTTAACATTATATTCTCAAGATCCATCCATGAGGTCACAAATTCTTCTATATCATCTTTAATTAACGCCGAATAGTATTTCATTGTGTATATATTCCACAACTTCTTTATCCATTCATCTATCGAAGGATATTTTGGTTGTTTCCATGTCTTGGCCACCGTAAACAAAGCTGCAGTAAACATTGGAGTACACGTGTCTTTATAGAGAAATGTTTTAAGATTTCTTGGGTTGATACCCAGGAGAGCGATTGCTGGGTCATATGGTAATTCTATTCGTAATTTCTTGAGGAACATCCACACTGCCTTCCATACCGGCTGTACCAATGTGCATTCCCACCAACAGTGTATGAGGGTTCCTTTTTCTCCACAGCCTCTCCAACACTTGTTACTATTTGTCTTGTTGATGAAAGCCAATCTGACAGGGTGAGGTGATATCTCATTGTAGTTTTCATTTGCATTTCTCTGATGATTAGCGATGTTGAGCATTTTTTCATATGTCTATTTGCCATTTGTATATCCTCTTTGGAGAAATGTCTCTTGAGGGGCTCTGTCCATTTTTCAATTGGGTTGTTTGTTTTTTTGTTGTTGAGTTTCATGAGTTCCTTGTATATTTTGGATATTAGCCCCTTATCAGAGGAACTGTTTGTGAAAATCTTCTCCCATTCAGTTGGTTGCCTCATTATTTTGTCAATAGTTTCTTTTGCTGTACAGAAGCTTTTCAGTTTCATATAATCCCATTCGTTTATTTTAGTTTTCACTTCCATTGCCTTTGGAGTCAGATTCATAAAATGCTCTTTGAACCCAAGGTCCATAAGTTTAGTACCTATGTTTTCCTCAATGCAGTTTATTGTGTCAGGTCTTATGCTTAAGTCTTTGATCCATTTTGAATTAATTTTGGTACATGGTGACAGATAGCAGTCCAGTTTTATTCTCTTGCACGTGGCTATCCAATTCTGCCAGCACCATTTATTGAACAGGCTGTCTTTCTTCCATTGTATGCTTTCTTCCATTGTATGTCAAAAATTATCTGTCCATATTTATGTGGTTTTATTTCTGGGTTCTCAATTCTATTCCATTGGTCTATGTGTCTGTTTTTCCGCCAATACCAAGCTGTTTTGATTATTGTAGCCCTGTAGTACAAGCAAAAATCAGGGAGTGTGATACCTCCAGTATTGTTCTTTTTTTTTAATATTGCTTTGGCTATTCGGGGTCTTTTGTGGTTCCAAACAAATCTGATGATTTTTTGTTCTATTTCTTTTAAAAATGCCATTGGGATTTTAATGGGGATTGCATTAAATCTGTATATGGCTTTGGGTAATATGGCCATTTTAACAATGTTGATTCTTACAATCCATGAGCATGGACTGTCTTTCCATTTCTTTGTGTCTTCTTCAATTTCTTTCAACAATGTCTTATAGTTTTCAGCGTATAAATCCTCCACATCATTGGTTAAGTTTATTCCTAGATATTTTATTCTTTTTGCTGCAATTGCAAAAGGAATTGTTTTTTCTATCTCTTTCGCTGAGATTTCATTTTTGGTATAGGAAAGCAATGGACTTCTGTACGTTGATTTTGTAGCCAGCAACTTTACTCTATTCGTTGATTGTTTCTAATAGCTTTTTGGTGGAGTCTTTAGGGTTTCTATATATAGCATCATGTCATCTGCAAAGAGTGACAATTTAACTTTTTCATACCCTAATTGGATGCCTTTTATTTCTTTCTCTTGCCTGATTGCTCTGGCAAGGACTTCCAACACTATGTTGAAAAGCAGAGGTGATAGGGGACAACGTTGTCGTGTTCCTGAACATACAGCAAAGGGCTTCAGCTTTTCAGCATTAATTATGAGATTAGCTGAGGGCTTGTCATATATGGCCTTTATTATGTTAAGGTAATTTCCTCCTATACCTATTTTATTAAGGGTTTTAATCATAAATGGATGTTGTATCTTATCAAATGCTTTTTCTGCATCAATTGATAGAATCATATGTTTTTTGTTCTTTATTTTGTTTATGTGATGTATCACATTGATGGATTTGCGAATGTTTAACCATCCTTGTACCCCGGGAATGAACCCCACTTGGTCGTGATGAATAATCTTTTTAATGCATTGTTTTATTCGATTTGCTAGAATTTTGTTTAGGATTTTAGCATCTGTATTCATCAGAGATATTGGTCTGTAGTTTTCTTTTTTGTGTTGTCCTTACAAGGTTTTGGCTATCAGGATAATGTTGGCCTCTTAAAATGAGTTAGGGAGTACTGACTCTTCTTCAATTTTTTGGAAGAGTTTGAATAGGATTGGTATTAGATCCTCTTTGAAGGTTTGGTAGAATTCACTAGTAAAGCCATCTGGTCCAGGACTTTTGATTTTGGGAAGGTTTTTGATGGCTGATTCAATTTCGTTACTGGTGATCAGCCTGTTAAGATTTTCCAGTTCTTCATGATTCAGCCTTGGAAGGCTATATATTTCTAAGAATTTGTCCATTTCTTCTAAGTTATTGAATTTGTTGGCATATAGTCCTTCATAGTATTCTTGGATAATCCTTTGTATTTCTGTGGTGTCCGTGATAACTTCCCCTTATTCATTTCTGATTTGGTTGATTAGTGTGTTCTCTCTTTTTATCTTAGTGAGTCTAGCCAAGGGTTTGTCAATTTTGTTAATCTTTTCAAAAAACCAGCTCTTTCTCACGTTAATTTTTTCTATTGTCTTTTTGTTCTATTTCATTTAGTTCTGCTCTGATTTTTGTTATCTCCTTTCTTCTGCTGACTTTGGGTTTCGCTTGTTCTTCTTTTTCTAGTTCTTTAAGGTGTAACATGAGGTTATTTATTTGGGATTTTTCTTGTTTCTTGAGATAGGCCTGTAATGACATAAATTACCTCTTAAAACTGCCTTCGTGGCATCCCAAAAATTTTGGTAGGATGTATTTTCATTGTTATTTGTTTCTATGTATCTTTTGATGTCTCCTCTAATTTCTTCTTTGACCCAGTCGTTCTTTAAAAGTATGTTGTTTTATCTCCATGTATTTGTGTTTTTTCCTGCTTTTTTTTTTTCTAGTTGATATCCAGTTTCAAAGCCTTGTGATCAGAGAATATGCTTGGTGTGATTTCAATCTTCTTAAATTTGCTGAGGCTTATTTTATGTCCCAATATATGGTCTATCCTTGAGAATGTTCCATGTACACTAGAAAGAATGTATATACAAAGAAAAAAATGGCGGCGTGAGGTGAGCCTCTGTAACGCTCCCCAGGAATTTACAACGAATCAGACAACAATAACTCCACAAAGGACTCCTTGCACAGCAGACAGGCAAGACGAAGAGGCCCACTACTGAATTCACCTCCAGGTGGGTGAATCGCGCGAGCGGGGGAGGAGGGAGAGGAGAAGTGCGGAGACGGAGCCGCGCGGGCACAGGACACAGACCTAGCTCAGTGCTCAGAGCTCGCTGCTCCAGGATCTTCCGCAGCTGCGGAGAGGGAAGGACTCAGACTGCTAGGGCTCCGCTTATGGCCCACAGGGCTGAGGGGGCAGCATACAAAACGGCTGAACCCAACGCTCCCGGCAGCAAAGACTGAGGGAAGAGGGCTGAAATCGGTGGTTTAAGCCCTCACTGCCGAGCGGAGAACGGAAGCCCTAGGCATGGAGACTAGCCGCCCCTCCCTACCTCCCAGAGCTCGCCCCGCCCCCACCTGCCCGGTGCTAGAAGCGATAAAGTAGCAGTGTCGGATCAAAGGACAGAATATTTCCTGCTCTGAGAACTGTGGACCGCAGACACAGATTCGCAGCTCAACTAGTTCCACCAAAGGGGAGGGAGCTGTGGAAGCAGGACTGGCTGTGGTGGTGGTTGCCGCTATTGCTCTGGGCCACGGCTCACAACTCACCCCGCCCCTGGCCCCACCTATCTGGGCGGATCCCTGCAGGAGTAAACAGAACTCCTGAAACATATGGGCTCTGAATCGGGTGCAGAAAGAGCTTTGGAACTTTGAAAGCTCTTCGCATACCTATCAACCTGTTGCAGAAGCCACTACTGTAGATGTCTAGGAAGAGAAATAGTAAATCAGTGATTGCCATGAATAACCAAGGCAACAAGATAGCTCAGCAAGAAAGTGAAAAGTCTCCAGAAAAGGAACTTAGAGATATGGACATTTGTGATTTAAATGACAGAGAATTCAAGATCGCAATTCTGAAAAAACTGAACGAGATGCAAGAAAACACAGAAAGGCAGTTTAATGAACTCAGAAACACAATAAAAGAACACCATGAGCATTTTACAAAAGAGATTGAAATCTTGAAAAAGAACCAAATAGAATTTCTGGAGATTAAGAACTCAACAGAAGAAATTAACAATAAAATATCGAGCTTAGATAGTAGAGTTGACCAGATGGAGGAAATAATCAGTGACATCGAATATAGGAACCTAGAATTTACACAGAGGGAAGAAGAAAGAGACTTGAGACTTAAAAGAAATGAAAGAACTCTACAAGAACTTTCCGACTCCATCAGAAAGAGCAATATAAGAATAATGGGCATACCAGAAGGAGAAGAAAGAGGGAAGGGAACAGAGAATATATTCAAACAAATCGTCGATGAGAACTTCCCAAACTTGTGGATAGAACTGGATCCTCAAATCCAAGAAGCAAATAGAACACCTAATTACCTCAATCCCAACAGGCCTTCACCAAGGCACATTGTATTGAAGCTGTCTAAAATCAATGACAAAGAAAGAATCCTCAAGGCAGCCAGGGAAAAGAAGACGGTAACTTACAAAGGAAAGCCCATTAGATTATCATCAGATTTTTCAGCAGAAACTCTACAAGCTAGGAGGGAATGGAACCAAATATTCAAACTATTGAAAGAGAGAAATTATGTGCCAACAATAATATATCCAGCAAAGATCTCCTTTAGATATGAAGGAGGAATAAAGACCTTTCCAGACATCCAGAAGCTGAGGGAATTTTCTAATACACGACCTGCACTACAAGAAATACTAAAGGAGGCTATTAGACCACCATCAACAGGGACAACTTGTGGCAACTGAAACATAAAAAGGGGGAGCGTAAAGGCCTGAACTGGAATATGGGAATAGAGAAAGTAAGCGTACTGAAGAAACTGGAATACTCTAACTATCAAACTTTCTTTTACATAAACTCAAGGGTAACCACTCAAAAAACATCCAAATCTGAAATATATACTGTAATAAAAGAAGAAACAGAGGGAAACATGATAGAATACCACCACACAGAAATAACAGACAACAACATGAAGGCAAAGAAACAATGGAGACACAGCCTTACCAGAAAACTAAAGACAGAATGACAGGAAATCCTCACATATCAATAATCACCCTAAATGTAAATGGACTAAACTCACCAATAAAGAGACACAGAGTAGCAGATTGGATCAAAAAATTAAACCCAACCATATGCTGTCTACAAGAGACACATCTCAGCTACAAGGACAAGCATAGACTCAAAGTGAAAGGGTGGAAATTGACACTCCAAGCAAATGGTACCCAGAGAAAATCAGATGTAGCCATAATGATTTCCAATGAAACAGACTTCAGGGTGAAAAAGATAACAAGAGACAAAGATGGACATTTCATAATGGTAAAGTGGACTATACAACAAGAAGACATAACAGTCATCAATATTTATGCCCCCAATCAGGGAGCACCGAAATATACCAAGCAACTACTAACAGAACTAAAGGGAGAAATTGACCAAAACACAATTATACTAGGGGACTTAAATACATCATTGACAGCTATGGATAGATCATCTAAACAGAAGATAAATAACGAAATAGCAGCCCTAAATGACACATTAGATGAATTGGACATAATTGACATATATAGAGCACTTCATCCTAAAACATCAGACTATACATTCTTTTCTAGTGTACATGGAACATTCTCAAGGATAGGCCATATATAGGGACACAAAATCAGCCTCAGCAAATTTAAGAAGATTGAAATCATACCAAGCATATTCTCTGATCACAAAGCTTTGAAATTGGATATCAACTGCAAAAAGAAAGCAGGAAAAAACACAAATACATGGAGATTAAACAACATACTTTTAAAGAACGACTGGGTCAAAGAAGAAATTAGAGGAGAGCTCAAAAGATACATAGAAACAAATGACAATGAAAATACATCCTACCAAAATTTTTGGGATGCCGCGAAAGCAGTTTTAAGAGGGAAATTTATATCATTACAGGCCTATCTCAAGAAACAAGAAAAATCCCAAATAAATAACCTCATGTTACACCTTAAAAAACTAGAAAAAGAAGAACAAGCGAAACCCAAGGTCAGCAGAAGAAAGGAAATAACAAAAATCAGAGCAGAACTAAATGAAATACAGAACAAAAAGACAATAGAAAAAATTAATGTGACAAAAAGCTGGTTCTTTGAAAAGATTAACAAAATCGACAAAACCTTGGCTAGACTCACTAAGATAAAAAGAGAGAAGACACTAATTAACAAAATCAGAAATGAATAAGGGGAAGTTATCACGGACACCACAGAAATACAAAGGATAATCCAAGAATACTATGAAGGACTATATGCCACCAAATTTAATAACTTAGAAGAAATGGACAAGTTCTTAGAAACATATAGCCTTCCAAGGCTGAATCATGAAGAACTGGAAAATCTTAACAGGCCGATCACCAGTAACGAAATTGAATCAGTCATCAAAAACCTTCCCAAAATCAAAAGTCCTGGACCAGATGGCTTCACCAGTGAATTCTACCAAACCTTCAAAGAGGATCTAATACCAATCCTGCTCAAACTCTTCCAAAAAATTGAAGAAGAGTCAGTACTCCCTAACTCATTTTATGAGGCCAACATTACCCTGATACCAAAACCTGGTAAGGACAACACAAAAAAAGAAAACTACAGACCAATATCCCTGATGAATACAGATGCTAAAATCCTAAACAAAATTCTAGCAAATCGAATACAACAATGCATTAAAAAGATTATTCATCACGACCAAGTGGGGTTCATTCCCGGGGCACAAGGATGGTTAAACATTCGCAAATCCATCAATGTGATACATCACATAAACAAAATAAAGGACAAAAATCATATGATTCTATCAATTGATGCAGAAAAAGCATTTGATAAGATACAACATCCATTTATGATTAAAACACTTAGTAAAATTGGTATAGAAGGAAAATACCTCAACATAATAAAGGCCATATACGACAAACCCTCAGCTAATCTCATAATTAATGGTGAAAAGCTGAAGCCCTTTGCTCTACGTTCAGGAACACGACAAGGTTGTCCCCTATCACCTCTGCTTTTCAACATAGTGTTGGAAGTCCTCGCCAGAGCTATCAGGCAAGAGAAAGAAATAAAAGGCATCCAAATTGGGAATGAAGAAGTTAAATTGTCACTCTTTGCAGATGACATGATGCTATATATAGAAAACCCTAAAGACTCCACCAAAAAGCTATTAGAAACAATCAACGAATAGAGTAAAGTTGCTGGCTACAAAATCAACGTACAAAAGTCCATTGCTTTCCTATATACCAACAATGGAATCTCAGAAAAAGAGATAGAAAAAACAATTCCTTTTGCAATTGCAGCAAAAAGAATAAAATACCTAGGAATAAACTTAACCAAGGATGTGAAGGATTTATATGCTGAAAACTATAAGACATTTTTGAAAGAAATTGAAGAAGACACAAAGAAATGGAAAGACAGTCCATGCTCATGGATTGGAAGAATCAACATAGTTAAAATGGCCATATTACCCAAAGCCATATACAGATTTAATGCAATCCCCATTAAAATCCCAATGGCATTTTTTAAAGAAATAGAACAAAAAATCATCAGATTTGTTTGGAACCACAAAAGACCCCGAATAGCCAAAGCAATATTAAAAAAAAAGAACAATACTGGAGGTATCACACTCCCTGATTTTTGCTTGTACTACAGGGCTACAATAATCAAAACAGCTTGGTATTGGCGGAAAAACAGACACATAGACCAATGGAATAGAATTGATAGCCCAGAAATAAAACCACATAAATATGGACAGATAATTTTTGACAAAGAAGCAAAAAACATACAATGGAGGAAAGACAGCCTCTTCAATAAATGGTGCTGCCAGAATTGGATAGCTACGTGCAAAAGAATGAAACTGGACTGCTATCTGTCACCATGTACCAAAATTAATTCAAAATGGATCAAAGACAAGCATAAGACCTGACACAATAAACTGCATAGAAGAAAACATAGGTACTAAACTTATGGACCTTGGGTTCAAAGAGCATTTTATGAATCTGACTCCAAAGGCAATGGAAGTGAAAACTAAAATAAACGAATGGGATTATATGAAACTGAAAAGCTTCTGTACAGCAAAAGAAACTATTGACAAAATAATGAGGCAACCAACTGAATGGGAGATTTTCGCAAACAGTTCCTCTGACAAGGGGCTAATATCCAAAATATACAAGGAACTCATGAAACTCAACAACAAAAAAACAAACAACCCAATTGAAAAATGGACAGAGGACCTGAGGAGACATTTCTCCAAAGAGGATATACAAATGGCAAATAGACATATGAAAAAATGCTCAACATCGCTAATCATCAGAAAAATGCAAATGAAAACCACAATGAGATACCACCTCACCCAGTCAGAATGGCTTTCATCAACAAAACAGATAGTAACAAGTGTTGGAGAGGCTGTGGAGAAAAAGGAACTCTCATACACTGTTGGTGGGAATGCAGACTGGTGCAGCCGCTATGGAAGGCATTGTGGAGGTTCCTCAAGAAATTACGAGTAGAATTACCATATGACCCAGCAATCGCTCTCCTGGGTATCTACCCCAAAAATATAAGAGCATCTCTCTATAGAGACACGTGTACTCCAATGTTCATTGCAGCTTTGTTTACGGTGGCCAAGACATGGAAACAACCAAAATGTCCTTCAATAGATGAATGGATAAAGAAGTTGTGGTACATATACACAATGGAATACTATTCGGCGTTAAGGAAAGATGATATAGGAGCATTTGTGACAACATGGATGGATCTTGAGAGTATAATGCTAAGTGAAATAAGTCAGACAGAAAAAGCAGAGAACCCTATGATTTCACTGATATGTGGCATATAAACCAAAAAGAACAAGACAAACAAATGAGAAACAAAAACTCATAGACACAGACAATAATTTAGTGGTTACCAGAGGGTAAGGGGGTGGGGGGTGGGTGATGAGGGTAAAGGGGATCAAATATATGGTGATGGAAGGAGAACTGACTCTGGGTGGTGAACACACAATGGGATTTATAGACGATGTAATACAGAATTGTACACCTGAAATCTATGTAAATTTACTAACAATTGTCACCCCAATAATTAAAAAATAATAATAATAAAAAAAAAGAAAAGAAAAGAATGTATAGTCTGATGTTTTAGGATGAAGTGCTCTTTATATTTCAATTATGTCCATTTCATCTAATGTGTCATTTAGGGCTGCTATTTCGTTATTTATCTTCTGTTTGGATGATCTATCCATAGCTGTCAATGATGTATTTAAGTCCCCTAGTATAATTGTGTTTTGGTCAATATCTCCCTTTAGTTCTGTTAGTAGTTGCTTGGTATATTTCGGTGCTCCCTGATTGGGGGCATAAATATTGATGACTGTTATGTCTTCTTGTTGTATAGTCCACTTTTACCATTATGAAATGTCCATCTTTGTCTCTTGTTATCTTTTTCACCCTGAAGTCTGTTTCATCTAATATCAATATAGCTATACCTGATTTTCTCTGGGTACCATTTGCTTGGAGTGTCAGTTTCCACGCTTTCACTTTGAGTCTATGCTTGTCCTTGTAGCTTAGATGTGTCTCTTGTAGACAGCATATGGTTGGGTTTAGTTTTTTGATCCAGTCTGCTACTCTGTGTCTCTTTATTGGTGAGTTCAGTCCATTTACATTTAGGGTGATAATTGATAAGTGAAGATTTCCTGTCGTTCTATTTTTAGTTTTCTGGTAAGGCTGTGTTTCCATTGTTTCTTTGCCTTCATGTTGTTGTCTGTTATTTCTGTGTGGTGGTATTCTATGATGTTTCCCTCTGTTTCTTCTTTTATTACAGTATAGATTTCAGTTCTGGATGTTTTTTTAGTGTTACCCTTAAGTTTATGTAAAAGAAAGTGTGATATTTAGAGTATTCCAGTTTTTTCAGTACGCTTACTTTCTCTATTCCCATATTCCAGTTCAGGCCTTTACTCTCCCCCTTTTTATGTTTTGGTTGCCACAAGTTGTCCCTGTTGATGGTGGTCTAATAGCCTCCTTTCGTATTTCTTGTAGTGCAGGTCGTGTATTAGAAAATTCCCTCAACTTCTGGATGTCTGGAAAGGTCTTTATTCCTCCTTCATATCTAAAGGAGATCTTTGCTGGATATATTATTGTTGGCTCATAATTTCTCTCTTTCAATAGTTTGAATATTTGGTTCCATTCCCTCCTAGCTTGTAGAGTTTCTGCTGAAAAATCTGATGATAATCTAATGGGCTTTCCTTTGTAAGTTACCGTCTTCTTTTCCCTGGCTGCCTTGAGGATTCTTTCTTTGTCATTGATTTTAGACAGCTTCAATACAATGTGCTTTGGTGAGGGCCTGTTGGGATTGAGGTAATTAGATGTTCTGTTTGCTTCTTGGATTCGAGGATCCAGTTCTTTCCACAAGTTTGGAAATTCTCATTGACGATTTGTTTGAATATATTCTCTGTTCCCTTCCCTCTTTCTTCTCCTTCTGGTATGCCCACTATTCCTATATTGCTCTTTCTGATGGAGTCAGAAAGTTCTTGTAGAGTTATTTCATTTCTTTTAAGTCTCAAGGCTCTTTTTTCTTTCATCTGTGTAAATTCCAGGTTCCTATCTTCGATGTCACTGATTATTTCCTCCATCTGGTCAACTCTACTACCTAAGCTCGATATTTTATTGTTAATTTCTTCTGTTGAGTTCTTAATCTCCAGAAATTCTATTTGTTTTTTTTTTCAAAATTTCAATCTCTTTTGTAAAATGCTCATGGTGTTTCTTGATTGTGTTTCTGAGTTTATTAAACTGCCTTCCTGTGTTTTCTTGCATCTCGTTCAGTTTTTTCCGAATTGCAATCTTGAATTCTCTGTCATTTAAATCTCGTATTTCCATATCTCTAAGTTTCTTTTCTGGAGACTTTTCACTTTCTTTCTGAGCTATCTTGTTGCCTTGGTTATTCGTGGCAATCACTGATTTACTATTTCTCTTCCTAGACATCTACAAGAGTGGCTTCTGCAACAGGTTGATAGGTATGCGAAGAGCTTTTGAAGTTCCAAAGCTCTTTCTGCACCAGATTCAGAGCCCGTATGTTTCAGCAGTTCTGTTTACTCATACAGGGATCTGCCCAGATAGGTGGGGCCAGGGGCGGGGTGAGTTGTGAGAGGTGGCTCAGAGCAATGGTGGCGACCACCACCACAGCCAGTCCTGCTTCCACAGCTCCCTCCCCTTTCTGGAACTAATTGAGCTGCGAATCTGTGTCTGCGGTCCACAGTTCTCAGAGCAGCAAATATTCTGTTATTTGATGTGACACTGCTACTTTATCGCTTCTTGCACCGGCAGGTGGGGGCGGGGCGAGCTCTGGGAGGGTAGGGAGGGGGCGGCTAGTCTCCATGCCTAGGGCTTCCGTTCTTTGCTCCGCAGTGAGGGCTTAAACCACCGATTTCAGCCCTCCTCCCTCAGTCTTTGCTCTGAGGTCTGCCGTGAGCGAACGTGGGTTCAGCTGTGCTATATGCTGTCCCCTCAGCCCTGTGGGCCGTAAGCGGAGCCCTAGCAGTTTGAGTCCTTCCCTCTCCGGCAGCTGTGGCAGTTCGGGAGCAGCAAGCTCTGAGCACTGAGCTACGACTGCGTGGGCTCCGTCTCCACACTTCTCCTGTCCCTCCTCCCCTGCTCCCGCGATTCACCCACCTGGAGGTGAAATCAGTAGTGGGCCTCTTTCGTCTTGCCTGTCTGCTGTGCAGGGAGTCCTTTGTGGAGTTATTATTGTCCGATTCGTTGTAAATTCCAGGGGAGCGCTACAGAGGCTCACCTCACGCCGCCATTTTTTCCGACCACGGGGATTTTTTTTTTAATTTCTTTTTCTGATGTTTTATCATTGGTATATACAAATGCAACTGATTTTTGAATATTAATTTTGTATCCTGCTACTTTATTAAATTCATCTATCAGCTTTTGGATTCATTGATCTTTTGTATTGTTTTTCTGGTTTCTATTTCATTTATTTCCTCTCTGATCTTTATTATCTCCTTGTACTCTCTTTGGGCTTATTTTGCTGTTCTTTTTCCAGATCCCTTAAGTGTGAAGATAAACAGTTGATTAGTGATATTTCTTGTTTCTTAGGTAGGCATGTAATGCTATGAATTTCCCTTTTAGGACTGCTTTCACGGCATCCCATAAATTTTGGATCGTCATGTTTTCATTTCCGTTTCTCTCGAGATATCTTTTGATTTCTTCCTTGATCTCTTGGTTGACCCATTCATTATTTAGTAACATTTTATTCAGCCTCCATGAATTGGTGTGTCTTCCAATTTCTTCCTGTAGTTCATTTTTAGTTTCATAGCACTGTGGTCAGAGAAGACAATTGGTATGATTTCAATTTTCTTAAATTTATCAAGACTTGTTTTGTGGCCTAACATATGGTCTATCTTGGAAAATGTTCTATGTGCGCTTGAGAAGACGTGTATTCTGCAGCATTGGGGTGAAATGCTCTGAAAATATCAATTAAATCCAACTGCTCCAAAGTATCATTTAAGGCTGTTGTTTCCATATTGATTTTCTGTCTCGAAGACCCGTCCCTTGTTGTCAGAGGTGTGTTGAAGTCCCCTACTATGATAGTGTTACTGTTGATCTCTGTCTTTACGTCAGTCAATATCTGTTTTATAGATTTCGGTGTTCCTATGTTGGGTACATAGATGTTTACTAGGGTTATGTCCTCTTGTCAGATCAATCTCTTTATTATTATATAATAAATCCCTTTGTCTTTTAATATGTTTTTCATTTTAAAGTCTATTTTGTCAGATATAACTATTTTAACTCCAGCTTTTTTCTCATTTCCATTTGCATGAAATATGTTACTCCAACCCTTCACTTTCAGCCTGTGGGTGTCTTTTGATCTGAGGTGAGTCTCTTGTATACAGCATATACAAGGGTCTTGCTTTCTTATCCACTCAGCCACCCTATGTCTCTTGATTGGAGCATTTAATCCATTTTCATTTAAAGTGATTATTGATAGGTACATAGTTATTGCCATTTTTAAATTTGTAGTTAGATTGTTTTCATCTTTCTTCTATTTACAGAAGTCCTTTTAGTATTTTTTGCAATGCTGGCTTGGTGGTGATAAATTCCTTTAGCTTATTCTTTTCTGGGAAGCTCTTTATCTCTCCATCAACTTTAAATGATAGCCTTGCTGGATAAAGCAATCTAGGTTGTAGGCCTTTGTTTTCCATCACTTTGAGTATCTCCTGCCACTCCCTCCTGGCGTTCAATGTTTCTGTAGAAAAGTCATTTGAAAGTCTTATGGGATTTCCCTTGTATGTAACCCTCTGTCTTTCTCTCGCTGCTTTTAGGATTCTCTTTTTGTCTTTAAGCTTTGCCATTTTAACTATAATGTGTTTTGGTGTGGACCTGTTTGGGTTATCCTGGTTGGAACTCTCTGCACTTCCTGGGCTTGTATGTTGGTTTCCTTCACCAGGTTAGGGAAGTTTTCAGACATTATTACTTCAAATATGTTCTCAATCCCTTGCTTCCTCTCTTCACCTTCTGGTACTCCTATGCTGCGCATGTTGTTGCGCTTGATGTTATCCTGGAGGTCTCTTAAACCATTCTCATTGTTTTTTATTCTTTTTTTCTTGTTGTTGTTCTGTTTGGGTGATCTCTGCTAACTTGTGTTCTAAGTCGCTGATTCGATCCTTTGCTTCATCTAACCTGCTGTTAATTCATTCAAGTGTCTTCTTTATTTCAGTAATTGTGTTCTTTAGTACTAACTGCTTTTTCATTATGATATCTACATCCTTCTTTATGTCGTCTCTTAGCTCCTTAAACATTCTTATCAGTGTTCTGAAGTCTGTCTCTGATAGGTTGGTTACCTCAGTTTCATTTGGTTTCACTTCTGGAGGTTTCTTCTTTTCTTTTATTTGGGACATGTTTCTTTGTTTCCCCATTCTGACTGAATCTCTGTGTTTGCTTCGATGTATTAGGTAGATCCCCTAGAGTTCTTAGTTCTTGCTGGGTTATCTTATGTAATATGTGTCCTTTATATTTGACTTGCACTACTTTGTTGTTCTCCTCTGTGTGTGCTCCAAAGGTGACTCTTGTGTTGTGTATATTGTCCTGTTAAAGAAGACCTTTAATTGCTTTTCACTTGTGATTAGGTGGGGTTAACTCCTAGGCTGACTAGTTGTGAGACTTGGCTCTGCCCACCGCAGGGTGTTTTGCTGCATGAGGGTTGACCACTTAAATGTAGCTTGGCCTCTATGGGCTCTTGTGCCTGTAGAGAATTCCCTCTGGATGCGTCACTTGTAGGTCAAACCCGGTAGTACTCTGGTTTAGTCTGGAGTTGGCCTCTGGGTATGTTGAATCTTGTGTCTCTTAAGCTGGGCTTGGGTAGGGCAATTTCAGAACAAGGCAAATCACCAAGCACAACAACAACAACAACAAAGAAAAAATCAAATACATTCACATGTAAAAACAACCGACAACCCCCACTCAACACAGACAAAGATATCAAAGATATAAAGACAAAACAAAACAAAACAAAAAATAACGCCAGTCTTGGCTTCAGCCCACCAAGTAATCTCCAGGTTGTCTTCTGCTGTACCAAAGAGTCCTCTGCATATTGATTGTGCAGGCAGAGCCGGTCACCTGGTGCCCAGAAGTATATTGGGACTGCAGATTTAGATGCATGGGGGTCAGAGGTCTGTATGGTAGTTTCTACAAAGTCAATGCAGTTTCTGCCCTTGCCTGCACATATGCACACTGAGAGTAGCACCACAAGCCCTGTGTCCAGTTCTCCTGAGTCTTAGGGCACTTCTGTGTGTGTGTGTGTGTGAGTGTGTGTGTGTGGCGGGAGGGAGATTTCTGAGCTGCTGAAAGCCCAGAGCTGCTTCTGCCACTTATTGCTGATCCCTCAGTGTGCCTCCGCAGTTGTAATTGCCCTAAGCAGGTCAGAAAGGGTGGGAGCTGGGGATGGAGGGTTCTTCTCTCTCCCAGCCCAGCACACTCTTCCCACAGGATAGAAAAGACGGTGGCTACGGGTGGAGGAGTCTCTTCTCTCCTAGCCCAGCAAAAATCACACTCTTTCTAGCCTCTTCCCTAGGTCAGAGCTGCATGCCAGTTTTCCCAGAGCCAGCACTAAGGCTCCTCTGTAATCTGACACTACTCCTCAGTTCAGCGGCCAGTTTAAGTCTCTGGAAGGGCGGGGGTAGGATTGGAAGAGCAGGGGGAAGAGCCCAGGTATGGAGTTTGTGTCCTTTGTCCAGCCTGGGGTCCAACTGGAGGTCTCACTGAGGTTATTGCCTCAAATGCTGGATTTGCTGCCCACTCGGTGGGAGAGATAAGCTGTGGGATGCAGGGAAAGAGCCCATCTCCTGTTTTTTGTGTTCTCTGTTCCGTCCTGGCATCCCCTGCGTTTCTGCAGCTGCGGATGCCAGCTGTGTTTCCACTGCCACAGATGCAGGCGTGTTTCCACAGTCACAGATGTGGTCCACCTTTCCACAGCCGAAGGTGCAGGCCGCTTCCCCACAGCCGCAGATGTGGACCACGTTTCCACAGCTGCAGATACGGACCGTTTCTCCACTTCGCTCCCTTCCCTCTTCCCCTGCTCGGCCCATTTCCCCACCTTCAAGTAATCCTTGCACGAGTTTCTTAGCTGTTCTGCGTGATGAGCAGAGAGTACTTTGATGGGTTATAGATGTCCCGTTTGTGACAAGATCTGGAGGAGAACTCAAAAAGTGTGCCCCGCTGCCGCCATTCCTATGACGTTCAATATTCTTTTTTTTTTTAATACCCTATACACCAGTGCAGTTTGAAGTAACTGAATAATATTGGTGGGTTTACTCAGCATCCTGGAGCAAAAGTGATGGACTGTTGCCACACCTGAAGAGGGCATTTGCTCACTGTGGTTTGTAGGTCAGTGTGGCAGGCACTTCTGGGGACAGAGCCAGTTTCCAGGTTCTCAGCCTCACTTGGAAAGGTGCTGGTTCATGTAGTAAATGGCCATCCACTGTGATTGGATGGCCATCAGCTTTGGCTAGTTGGCTATCAGCTGTAACCAGTGAGCCATTGGCCACTAATATAACTGCTGTGGCTACGCTAGCAGAAAATGGGGGCTAGCAAGGTGATGGAGGCTGAGCTAGCAAGCAGTGGAGTGAGGGTTGTGAATCGTGAGGGTTGCGAATCATGACACACTTAATATGAACTAATTAGGCATGATGCTGTTGTGGGGCACCTGGTTCCCACCTCACTGCTCGTCTGGCTTAGAGAAAGCATAGTGTCATGCGAGGTGGAATGCGGGGTCTTAGCTCCTGCTCCCCATATAAGAATGCAGGATAGGGTGAGGCCAAAAAGGGACACACACAGAGCCATAGATAGGGGAGTTACACCACTGTATTCTTGCTGGCTGTTGGGTTGGAGACACAGGAAGCAGGACCCACACTGTCCTCAACCTGCCGTCCTAACTGCAATCCACTCTTGCTAACCGCAATCCACACTTGCTAGCTCAGCCACCATCTTCTTGCTAGCCTCCATTTTTCCTGCTAGCGTAGCCACAGGAAATTATATTAGTGGCCAATGGCTCACTGGTTATAGCTGACGGCCAACTAGCCACAGCTATTGGCCATCTACTACCCGAGCCAGCACCCCTCCATGTGAGACCGAGAGCCTGGAAACTGCTCTCCAGGGCTTTGTCCCCACACATAGACATAAGTGTGTGGCTCCTGCTTGCTGAGGGGTTCACCCCAGAGTTTATGAGGCAGCAGGAAAGCCTCTCTGGCCAGGCTGTGAAGTTGCTATGGGTAGAGGGAGCTGACTTAGAGGGACGGTGTTACTATATTTCCTTTGATGGAGGCATCTCCTTCTCTTGAATTTATGCTGCTTAAAAAGATAATATTTTAAATTCCAGTGAGTGAGGTAAGCTGTACAGCTGTTGTAATTTTTTTGCCATTTTGAAATTTATTGATGCTAGATAAGATTACAAGAGTCCAGATGTTGGCATTTACAGTTCTCTGGCCTGTAAGAATTACACATCTCCCTTTGTTTAATCTCCTTGTCATGCAGGGTGGCATGCGGAGTCTCTGGTCCCACTCCCGGCATAAGAACGCAGGACATGATGAGGCCAAAAAGGAACACCCACGGAGCCATAGATAGTGGAGTCATACCACTATAGTCTCCCTGGCGGCTGGGTTGGAAACACGGGAAGCAGGAGCCACACTATCCACAACCTGCCGTCCCATTCTCTGCAATCCGCAACCTACACTCCGCCGTGCTAACTGCAATTGGTACTTGCTAGCTCAGCCACCATCTTCTTGCTAGCCCCCGTTTTCTGCTGGCGTAGCCACAGCAGTTATATTAGTGGCCATGGCTCACTGGTTACAGCTGACAGCCAACTAGCCACAGCTGATGGCCATCCAATCACAGTTGATGGCCATTTACTATCTGAGCCAGCACCTTTCCACTTGAGGCTGAGAGCTGGGAAACTGCACTCCTGGCTCTGTCCCCACACTCCTGTTACTGACTTTCAGTTAGATCATCTTTTGAGGTAAAAGGAAGGAAATAGCATTTCATCATTTAGTTGAGTTGCATCCATTGAGAGCACATGGTTCTTTATACCTTAAACTTGGGATTGCAGATTTTGGGCTTCTTTGAAAACTAGAACTATTTGAAAAATTAGCTTCTTGCACAAGCTACTTGAGAGTAAGAACAATGTTTTAAGCTTATTAGAAAATCCATCAATGTCTAACAATGTAGGTCCAGTTTGTTAGTTACTTAATAAATACTAGATGGCGTAATGTAACTGTTTTCTTCCATTTTTCCATCTCTGGGTGGAGCTCTTTTAATTATTCCATGAGTTCTAAAGCAACTTCTTAAATTTCCAACTCCCCAAACCAAGCAGCTACTTAGTGGAGTTTCACTTTTGTCATAAAATGAAGCTGGTGTGCCCCATAGTCCCATGGTGGGGGAGGTGCTGGTTGGGATGGCACTATTATGTTTCAGAAAAGCTGTATACAATGAGAAATATTTGCATCCATGCACAGAGGGAGGTACCATGCAAGCATCTAATTTGCTAAGCTCCCTGCTGGCAGTTTTTAATGCCCTGTTGATTTTATTAAACATTCGTAATAAGAAGTTGAAGTTTTGTTTAGGCTAGAACTATACTGAAAACAGCTGTCTTCATTTTACAGAAACAGTGAAAATTACATGGTTAAGGAATCAACACTGAACCGGACAGCCTAAGTCACAGGCTGAGCAACTTCTAGAAGGTGTGGGGGATGATACATCTAGTCAGGGAGCTTCAAAGCAAGAGGTTTTGTGTGTAAGATTTAAAAAGACCACACAGTTCTGTTAAATTTATTTTATTTACAGAGGTTTTTAATTGAAGAACAAATATATAATTATGTTTTTACATATTTAAAGAAAAGAGACTGAATCTGAGTATTTGAACTGTGAGAGTGAAGCATAAAAAGGCTGTGATGACTGAAAGAATAGAACTTAAGTGTTCTTTTAGAAGACCAGAGGGAAGAAACTTAGTTAAGAATAGACAGAGTTAAAATTGGTCCTACCTTATTCTCCAAACAAACTGTGCCCTGGGCCAGATATGACTGTCTTGTTTCAGTTTACGAAATTTAACAGCTTCCAGCTTTTTTATTTTTTTGCTTAAAGCAGAAATTTACTATCTCAAGGTTCTGGGCAAATCTGCAGGGCCATTCTCTGTCTAAGACCTATAGAGGAACTCTTCATTGCCTCTTCCTGGTAATCTTTGTCATTCCTTGGACTAGATGTGTCACTCCAACCCTCTGTCTTCACATGGCCATCCCTCTCTTTTTTTTTTAAATGTGAAATACGGTATGGGGAATATAATCAATAATGTTGTAAAGATTATGTAGGGTGCCAGATGGGTATTGGGTTTATCGGGGGGATCACTTCATAGATTGTGTAGATAGATGTCTTAACACTGCGCTGTACACCTGAAGCTGATGTAGAATAATATTGAATGTCAATATAATTAAATATATATATATACATATATATATATATATATATATATATATATGCATATATATATATATATCTCACCGGATGTAAAGTACAGCATAGGGAATATAATCAATGGTATTGTAATAGCTATATACGATGTCAGGGGTAGTAGACTTGGGGGTTATCACTTTGTGAGGGGTGTAAATGTCTAATCAGTATGTTGTTTTGTGTGCCTGAAACTAATATAAAAAAGTGAAATTAAATTCAGCTTCTAGCTTTTGTAGTTCTTGCTCTTTTGTTTTTTCTGGTGAAGCCAGTAGCAGAGTAATCAAAAACTAGATTCAAATTCAGGCACTGCCACTTTAAAAGCCAAAGGAATGTGGGCAACTTTCTTGATTTTTCTGAGATGATATTACCTGCCTCATGGATTATTCTGAGCTACTGCCATTATCCAGCCAGCATATTTTCATTTAGCAAAACTTCTTTTTTTTTTTTCAAGGTTGGCCATATCCACAGAGAGAAATCAGGCACAGTTGCTGTTTTCAATGGGCTTATTATCTACTTAATGTAAGACTTGAAAACAGATTACTATAAATTAGAATATGAGAAGTACCAAAAAGTTTCCAATGAAGTGTTCTAATAGTTCTGCAGCGAGAATAAGCGATGGCTTCATGAGGAGTATAAAAAAATACAGAGCTCTGAGCAGAAACTCATTTCAAATGTAATAGGACAATGATTTCATTTCACAGAATTGTTTAACTTCTGTAATAAAAGGAAATCTAGCATAAGCAAAATCTTCACCTGATTGGTATTATGAAAATTGTGATGGATGAAAACAAAATTCTGGAACCCATAATGAGTCTGGAGAGATTTAATATTGGGAACTGCAATGGACTTGGAATAAATCAAAGCTCATGGGTATAGAAAGTAACTGGGTTCAATTGTATTATGAAGGTGTGTTATGATAGTAAGAATGGAAAATGTCCCTGATAACAGTGAGAAGAAAGGTGCTAGGTATGATGGATTGGACTGGCTATGTTGAGGTGCCTATAAAGATTGAGGACTGCTGAGCAGTGTTCTGTAATAGTCTTGAATAATAGCATAGCAACTATACACAGATTCACATCACCATTAGGTTAAGAAAAATCAGAGAACCAGGAGCTGACCACAGTCGAGGTACAAGCCAAGAAACATCAAGATGGTCCCGCTGATAGCGCCCCCCCCCCGCCCCCCCGCTCCCTCCGCCAACCCAGTGGCTGCCCAGATCTAGGGGTGTTTTAGAGAATCCTGTGGAGGACAAGATCCTGAGACCCATTGAAAATGGTGTCTAGAACCTGACTCTTGACCCTCATATCAGCATAGTCTCTTCCTCAGTGTCTCGCTAGTGCTGATTTCCAATTTGGCATGTTCCATTCTTTGCTTCCATTGAGCCTCCTCTAATGTGCGCAGATGCTGTCATCCTGGGCTGGGGCTCGCTAGCCAGACTCCCCACCTCCATCTACACCCTTCCTGCAGCAATGAGCAGTGTGGATGCTAGTTCTTCTCCATCAGTGCCCAGGGACTTGACCTTTATCTGAATCATGTGATAGCAGAGCGCTCAGCACTTCTAATTTTGCCAGCATTTTCTGTGTGTCTCTGAATACCACCACCACCACTTCCTCAAACTCTTAGCAGGACTTAATTTTTGATTTCCCTTCCAATGATCAGAGACAAAGCAGGGTCTTTCATCCCCTTGTAAGCAGCGTTGGGAACTGTCTGATGGAGTAACAGTGGGTGTTCTGCCCAGGCCAGGGACAGCTGCTCAGACCTTCCCTTCAGTGTCATCTTGAAGAGACACATTGATTAATTGTTCCTGTTGGGTTTCCTTCTACAAAGAATTTTATTATATGTTTTGTCTATGTACAGGCTCATTTGGGTCATGCTCCTGGACCAGAATCACATATTGACACAGTGGCAACAGTGAATCCTGCAAGGTGGCTGAAACCTTAACTGTCAGAGATCATCTGTGATAAAGCTGAGAGCAAGGTGGTGGCCTGAGCAATCCAGTTTGCAGGAGTGAGAGTGACAGAAGAAAGATGGGTAGATTAAAAGTAGCTGAAACTCTGAAATTGGGGGAAATGATGCCAGATGAGTGAGCAGGACAGCATCACAGAGCACTTGACAAGAGGGGACAGTAGAGGGCCCCCAGCTGAGGGGAAAATTGGAGAACAGGAAGAAACCACTTGCAGAGACAGACTGAGAAGACCCTTACCTGTGATGCATTTGGGCTTGCGAAGTGGGCAGATAAGCCAAGTGAGGCACAGAGAGGCAAAGTGAGTGTCCCAGTCTGCAGCACCCAGTGACCAGCCAGGGTGAAAATCTGAGTCTCTTCAATTGTCCACCAGCCATTTCCCATGACACTTCTGTTGCTTCCTTGCTGGCGAGTACAGATGGATAACTGTTGTTGTCATGGAATCCCAGCACTGTTGGAAAGCATGTTGGAAGGTTTCTCACTTTTTTCATGGTGCTTACATTTTATGTGTCCTTGTCTTGTATGTCTTAGAAAATTTGAAGGGCTTGTGCACTATCTCCAGACCTTGGTTTCCGCATCTTTGAAAATATCTTCAAGATTCCATTAGCTGCTGATTCCTTTAGCCCCTGATGAGTCATGATGTTACCACAGCCCTGCCATGTCTCCTTCCTTCTGCCGCTCTCCCTGGTTCTTTGCATAGTTTGGTTTGGGCCTTTGGTTGGTGGCCAAGTGCTCATATTTCTCCCATTACTTCCTAATGATTGGGGGCTGATTGTCACTGTGGCTTCCAGGGGACTTCTGCTTTCTACTTTTCCAACCCTGTTTTTTCTCAATTTTCGAAGATGCTGCTCTTCTAAAAGGTACAGAGGAGGTGACAGAGCCTAAAATCAGCCAGTTTCACTCTGCATTAACTATCTTCACGGAGAATGTGCATGCAGTTATTTACTGAGTTTCAGTTTGGGATTGCCTGTGGATTTTCTTTATCTGGCTTTATTGTTATCTTGGTAAGAAAAATTAAGAGTTTGCTATGTAAAAAAAGGATTTAGAGTTAGGTTTAAGCTAACCATAATCATTTTATTTGGTTCATTTACTTTGTTATGTTGATTAGTTAAGACTTCACTCATCCTTGATATATTCTTAAGGAATTATTTGAAACATTATAATAGGTTAGTATTTTGTTATATTTTTAATAAATGTGACATTCTAATTGAGTCTAAATATATGCAGACCTGGAACGGTGTTAAAATTGTTTATGAGTGGGAAATAGATGGAAATAAATTAAAAAGACTTAGAGTTGGTGATTTGTTCAGTATCACTTAGCAACATCAATATTTTTGTCCACAAATAAAGGTCTCCTGTTTGGTACATGTTGAAAATATTTGTACACTTACGTGTTTGTGATCTTGTGTACACATTGTCTGAGGCACAGGATCATTTTGGTTGTTGCTGGGTTTACAGTACTTAATTTGGGTGTCTAGACACTGGGTATAGTGACAGAAGGGTGTCTGAAGATGTGAGACGAGATTTTAAAGAATGGCTTTTAAAATATGTCTGCAAACTGCTTCTTAACACAAAATATATTAAATTATAGATTTAGGAAAATCCTAAATTAAATTAAAAAGATTTGTTTCTTCTAAAATAATAATTTGCATGATTTGAACAGTAGTTTTTCCCTGTCAGAAGTTGAAACATTATGTTCCCTGAGCTGTGTCAAGAATGGGGTGATTCCCATTAATAGCCATGGAACTTAATTAATCCTTAGTTTTCTGATACCTTTATTATCTAAATCTTGACCAGCTCAGACACATTGGCTATCTGTTTCTACTGCTGATAATAGTGTCTGTTCTTCATATAAAAACAATAGTCTTGGCCGACCACCAGTAGGTTTCAGTGTATGTTTTGGGTATGTTTCCCTCTTTTGTGTTAACACATGATGCAATCCTGACTGGTTTTGTAAGTGCAGTCTATGACCTGGGAACAAGTCAAGTTAGCTAAACTATTCCCTTCTGTAAGTATAACTGATAATTCTTCACTGAAGTTGTCGTTTGTACTGTGAATTACTGAGTAAGTCACACCACGCAAGACTCTCTGTCTAGATGTCCCTGCCTAGCCCATTTTTCAGCTTAGCATGTTTTATTTCTTTTAATTATGCTAGTCATGTAGCTGGAATTTAATATCATTATCCCATTTGTAGTCTGTCTTGTGCTTGAATAAATAGTACAATTATCTTATTTTTCTCTGCTTCCCGGTCACCTGGCATACAGTAGGCACTCTGTACGTAAATGTATATGCAACCAATATATCGATGAATGATTCATAGGAAGTGCAAGCATTATAAATGTTTTGTATTCTAGCTGTTGGTTTAATGTTAGTTATTTGAACTAAAAAAACGGAATTATCATATGAAAATATTATAAATTGTGGCCCATAGTAGTGTATATAACTGAGAATGTAACAGATTAGTTGTTTTTATGTGTTTTTCTAAGTTAGAAAGTCCATATTTGGGGCTATATATTTTGGTAGTTCTATTTCATGCATTTAATTTGAAATATGGCTTTAGATAGGGCCTTTTTTGTTAATATTTCACATTTATATGGTTGGGTCTAATCTGGAAAGAGTATTGTGTAGAATGTGTGGATACCAAATCAACACATGAATGTCTGGACACCAAAGACTCAGACTACAAAGATACTTTCAAATAGATCTACTTAATTTTTTGCTATAGTAACTATTTCCATTTAATATTATTATTTTCCCTTAGGCATAACTAAGTTCAGTAACAGAATTTAAATTTTAATACCTTGACTGTTAAAAAAAAATATTTTAGTGAGTACCGTATTTTGCTGTGTATAATGCTCACTCACATTTTGGGCTCAAACTTTCAGGGGGAAAAATCTTTCATTTTAATTTTTAATTTAAATTTATATTTGTTTACATTAGGCACTTGTTTTTTTGTATTATAAAGGAATTTTAGCATTTATTTTTTAACATATTATGGTACAAGAAATTTTATGTAACAAATAATTACAAACACAAGAACAGATACAAGGTACAAGAAATTTTATGTACCTGTAACAAATTTACAATATTTATACATCATAGAAGGCCAAGGACTCTTCATCTTTGCAAATTTGTTGTAAGTTCAACAAAACTGATTATCGTATTCCAGGGCATTATTTTGCATACAGATATCGTTATTGATTTCTAGAGTTACACTTTTAACTCATAAGCATAAACAAAATAATTAAAAACATTCGTATACGTATGGAATTAGTACTACCCCTGTATAATGTACATCCTTGTTTTTCCCTCACGAATTTGGGCAAAAACCTGCTCTTTATACATGGCAAAATATGGTAATTTCCACTTGCGCATATTTTCAAAAGGTAATCAGTAATTTATGCAAATATCCACCCCTAAGGAGGAGGGAGAGCATACCTCCCTACTCCTTTGGTGTGGGCTGTGCATAATGACTGCGTTCCAAATGTATAGTATAAAAAGGGTGGGAAAAGAGTAACTGTACAGTAGAGAAACCTGGCAGACACTCCCACAGGCAGATGATCAAGGTTAACTTGGACAGTGATGCATCACGTTGATAGTATGTACTCTTGATGTGATATGACAAAAATGACACTTTGCCTTTGTGTTCTATAAACCTATAACTTTAATCTAATCATGAGGGGGGGGGGGAAATCAGACAAATTCCAATCAAAGAGAATTCTACAAAATGCCTGACCAGTATTCCTCAAAATTGCCAAGGTCATTAAACACAAGGAAAGTCTGAGAAACTGTTACAGCCAAGATGGGTCTAAGGAGACATGATGACTAAATGTGGTGTGGTTTTTTGGGTGGGATTCTGGAACAGAAAAAGAACATTACGTAAAAAAAAATAAGGAAACATAAATATACTATGGACTTCTGTTAATTTTTTTAAATTATAGTTTGTAAGAGGAAAGAATTACAGTAGAGTCATTTAACTTGAACACTACCTTTCTGAATTAGTTTGGGATACAAAATTTAAGTACAATTGCAATAAAGCAGCAATAAAATTAGTCACAGCTTGCCTCCTTCTCTTTCTGTTTTTACTAGAAATTATTCAGCTAGATTTAGATAAATATCTAAATTTTGTTGTATAGCTCTATAAGGTATATAGCGGTCGTTACGTCAGGATACAAAGAAATGTACATCATTTTTGAGTTAAAAAATTACCTGGTCTGTCCTAATATGTAAGCCAGGTGTCTTAAAGAAACTCAACTGTAATTAGACAGAAATATAAAATTACAAATTGAAAGAACTTACAGAATATATAATTGAATTATCTTATTTTATAGATGGAGTAAAATTGGGGCTTAGATTATTACTTAAAGCTTGTTTGGGAATTGTATTATTTTCTAAGAAGGTGGGTAAGTAGTCTTTTGTGTGTGAATTAATCGCTTCGTCATTGTTTTCCTTGTGACTTCATTATCATAGAGAGAGTGCAAGTTTATGTTAAGCATTAGATTTATTATCCATCTAGCATAAGGCAAATGATAGTTTTGGAATGCATTCCTGCTCTATCTAGTCACTGACTGAGATATATAATTTGCATGCTTATAAATTGGATAACTAAAACCTTAGTTATCTTCCTTAGCATTAGAGTATGTTGTTTTCTAAAATTCATGTCTGGAAACTTGATTTAAATGAGTTATTTATTGTCATTTGAATTTCTGAGACTATTGATTTTTGTTTCCAAACTATCAGGGAACATTTTTGAAGAACAGAATTTACCTTCTTATAATAGATCATCATTATTTCTACACGTTATTAGTACGCTACCGAGCTTCACTGAAATGAGTAAGTTTGAGTTGAAAGAAATTATAGGTATAATTCTGCTTTCAAGAATCTTACAATCCAGTGAAGACATGTGATTATCTATCTGCAATATATGTCTCTTTTAAAGTGTGAAATTCATAGGTAAGGGTGAAAGTGGATTCATTGGGAGAGAATGGCATGGTGCTTTGGCTATGCCAAACTTCTTAAAATAAGAGTAATTATGAGCCTATATCAAATAGCCACTTATACAAAGAAAAGAGTGTAATAACTTCTGACTTAGAGCAAGGACAGCTTCATGGAGCAGGCAGCACATAAGCCTGGACTTTTAAGTATGGGTAGGTTTTTAGAGGTAGGGGATGCAGTCAAGGAAAAATTAATTTCAGCTGGTAAAGAAAGATATGCCAAAGGGAAAAGTTGGAATATATTTGGGAAATTCCAAGATGAGGGATTTGTTGTTGCTGATTACCTCCTAGCCTTTGTACATCAGATCAACGGTATATACTGTCAACATGATTTATGACTGTTGATGTTGGCTTTTATTACCTGACTGAGGCAGTGTTTATTAGGTTTCTCCACTGTTAAGTTACTTTTTCTCCCTCTTGTCTAAAGGGAACCACTCTTTAAAGGATAATTAATGCTTTATAAAATATAATATTATCAGTGTATTGTGATGAAAATCAATCCATGAAAATCGGATATTCCAGACCATTCATCAGGCTTAAGAAAATAATAAGCAAATATTAGACTGCCTAAACTTTGAAAAAGATCCTAATCTATACTTGACTTTCTCAAAAACTGTAATAGTACCTAAAGGTAGTTTCCTTTAGACAAAATTTTTTTATAGGGAGATCAGAAGTTGTGAAGAAATTAGTTAAGAAATGACACTTACCTTGGAATTTGGCATATTGTAATAACTAAATAAGTGTTAGCCATCATTTTTTACATCATCATCATTATTACTTTCATTGTATAGCTAAAGCATCCAGACACCAGACACCAGTATACTCAAACTCTTGATAATCAATTTCATTATTTTCACTTTGAATTTTAATTAGGAAGAGGTTTTCAACTTAAACAAAATCTAATTATTTTTTCAAAGTGTAAGGAAAGTTCATGTATTGAAATATAATGAATGGGTTTTGCAAACTTTGATTAACACTTTAAAAGGTGTTGGAGTAGGGTGCTCTGGGAAACTGCCTATTGATTGCACTGTTGTCAGTTCCTAAGCAACCATTGCCAAATTTATCTTCACGGCAGACAACTTGTGTGTTTATCCAAGCTGGTTGAAATTCTTACCCTTTTATAAAAATAGACCAGGGAGAATGTTGAGTAGAACTATTCCACAGGAATGAGCTGCATTCATACATACTTTCCAGTAGGTGTCACTCTGGCAGAAGAAAACCATATAATGAGTTCTGAAGAATAGGAAGACATCCAGGAGAGACCGGCCCAGGCAATGGGGTGGGGAGCACAGAGGTCCCTGTTCTGGCCTGAGTTCTTTCATTCTCAACCAGCTTCTTTGACCAGCAGGGCAGGTTATCAAGGTAATGTGGAGAGGAACACTCATGGAGACATTGTTCTTCACCCAATACTTTGGCCACAGCCAACACAGCTTACTCATAAAGCATTAAAGCAGCAATAAACAGAAAAGCTATAATCTATGTAGGCCAAACCTAAACAATGGGCAGCACTTGCTAGTATATGGGCAGCAAATTTTTATTTCTAATAGGGTAGGTACATATAGGGTTTCAGTAACAAATGCTTATTGGCTAATAGAAAAATTCCCACTTTGACTTCATAGGTCTCTCAGTAATCTTCCATATCAGTTAGTGTTTGTTCAGAAATGCAAAGTAATTTTGAAATTAATTAAACTAAGAAAAATATATAACAGTGTCATATATGAATTCCCAAAGAATATTTATGCCAAATGTTACTTCTATTCATAGGTATAATTAAGAATAAACATCATAGTACAATACAATTTATGTAATAAATGTATACCTCTAATTTTCCCAAGTGCAACTCCTCCCTACCCCCAACATGCTGTAAGAGAAAGTTGTCAACTAGCCATCTCATGAGCTTAGACATTCATAGGATTGCAAAGCACGTGAACTACCTGATTGATACTTTTCTTCTCAGGAAAGTCTTGCTTATTTTCAGGAACTTCAGTTTTGTCATTATCACTAGATATGTTACTGCTACCCCTCCAGAATGCAGTAGCATCCACTATCTGCAAGACCAATGTGAAATTACATTGTAAATAAAATAATTAATGAGTATAGATAGCAAATCATCAGTCTTGAGCAGTTATAAAAGTCTCTTTAAGGAAAGAGAGAGATTGCCTGGCATGGAGGAGTGTTGTGATTCTGAAATCAGCTGGGCTGCAGCAGTCTGAAGGTGGCATTTGTGGTGACAGTGGTATCAAGTTCTGGGCCTTGAGGATGCCAGGATAGACACACACCCCAGATATTTGGAAATGATGGAATTAGGTTTAGGAGATGCCACCCAAATTCGTATAGCATTCTTAATTTACCTGGACCTCATGGAGAGTAAAAATTGGCATGAAAAAACCTGTGGGATTACCAGGACTCCAGCTCATCTGCCTTGTTAGAAAATGACACCTATATTTAATGATGCTTACTTTATTCATACAAGGTTTTATTTGAGACCTATCAGATTGCTTCATCTTTTATCTCAGAGATAGTGAGGGTTGACTTATGTTGTTTGTTTGCTCAATATGCTTGCTAATATATGTTTAAATAATGTCATAGGTGAATAAGTTTTTAATGTATTTTTTAAAGATCAAGAAAAACTAATATAAGCCAAATAAAAAGCAGAACTTTGTTAATATCGAATGCCAAATTCAACAAAACAGATAAATCAAATGCCATTGTCAAAAAGAAAAAAAAAAGGAAAGAGAGAATCCCTACTTTTATTTTTCCTCAAATTGTTTACTAATTGAGTGATACTTCAGTACCTGGTAGGTAACTAGAACAATAGCTGCATAGCTGTCATCACAGGAGTCTCTTAAGTGTTAACTAGCTACATTTTTTACTCATCCCCCTGGAGAATTAATGAATGAGTGAATGAATGAATGAATGAAAGAGACCTGGAAAATAGTACCTACCTTGAATTATCATTCATGGAAAATGTCTAAATGTTTAAGACAAGTTATTTTTATAATTGTTAATTACATATAAAGCCTAATCCACTAAAAAATGCAATAGGATTATTAGCCTCTATTTGTCTAGAATTGAAATTTCTAAATATAAATGTATGGGTATATATATGTATGTGTGTATATATACACATATATACATACATCTGTGTATATGTGTGTGTGTGTGTGTGTGTGTGTGTGTATACATATAAAATTTATTATTTCCTGAAAGTCTAGAAACCAAGATCACACTGCTTGAGCGTCAGTAAACTGGGTTTTTGTATCAGCTCCACAAATTATTTTTTCACTGACCTTAGCTAAATCACTTCCGTTCTTCTAGCCTCAATTTCCCCATCAGAGGAGTTTGTTAGAGATCTGTGAGGCCTCTTCTAGCTCAAAGATTGTGTAGTTTGCAAGATTGCTGCTTGTATCTGGGCACCTCCTTAATTCCCTTTAACCAGTCTTCTGTCTGTGAAATGCTCAGTCTTTCGTAATCTACCAAGTTGGATGTTGAAATCTAGCATGAAGGAATTCCTAGTCCAGTCCTTTCACTGATAGTTTTCAAGTATACTGGGAACTTTTTAGCTTTTAGGTTAACTGTTAGCAGAAAGAGTGAAACTCCTCAGTTCCTGTTTTGTTTTTGTTTTTTCTTTCTAAATTTATGTTGTTCCAAAACATAAATTGTTCAAAAACAAAAATAGAGGAACAGGGGAATTATTTTTAGGGAATTGAAGCCCTCGGTGGGTGAGATGATTACTAGAGTGTCCCTTTGCTTTTGCATCTATTGTCATAAGCCAGCTACATCCCCCTAAATACTATAGTTGAAACTGCTGAAGGAAGATATGTGACAACCCAAGTCACTAAGAGCCCATCTGGTTGCTGACTTTTTCTCCGTGGCTTCTGAACAGATATTTGGAAGTGACGGGTAACTTGGTGCAATCTCAGAACCCAAGGGAATTCTTGGTTCTTACTTCCCAGGCTGTGATGACTGTCTCAGGTCAGCCCTGGAAGAGATCTTCATCATAAGTAGCATAGACTCCATGCCAATGGGAAGAAGTGGAGCTGATGCCTGTGCCCTTCGGCTCCTAAAGACTTACATTTCAGATGACTCAGTAGGATTCTAAGTGACTAACTTAAAGGTCTTAAGATTTTGAAAACAAAAATTTTTCTCCTAATCCATGATTTTTGAATGTAATGTTTTCCCACAAGACAAGAAATCAGAAAGTTTATCTTCTTCACTTCTCTGTCAAAGGGTCTTAATGAGATTAAGAATTTTCTTTCAACCTCAACCTTTTATGTTGATAATAGTAATTAAAGAAGACTCCAATTTCAACATCGAGTGTTCAAAAGGCAGTAAGTCTTGTTGGTATGGTCGATAAAAATATAGGAAGTAGAATGAAGAGCTGTGATTAAATTACCTATTCTTCTACAAGAGTTGGTGCCCGTAACTGTGGCACTCTCAACAAAAAAACCTTCAAGTCTGTGTGAAATAAAGGAAAACAATTAACTTAGTCCTGAGTTTTCCACATGCAGCCTATGTGACCTTAGGAAAGTCTCCTAAGAGATCTGATTCTGTTTTCTCACTTGTATTATAAAATGGCTTATCATTGTGTCACATGGCCTTAGGGGTGTGTAAAACTTCCCAGTTTCCAGATCTTACTGTCTCAGGGAACATCCCAAGTAGATATTAGGAGCACTACACTGTTGCTATTCTTTAGGTTCTGTGTTTGAAAGGTGGAAAGATGTTTAAGATTTTTGACCTGAAATAAAGAGGTAAAATTATTTGGGGGAGACAATATATAAGTGATTAGTTTTGTTTGTTCTTTTTAAAACTGGGCTTTTGTTAATATATCGTATTGTTATTTACCCTTTTCTTAGAGCATCGTTCAGTTACTTTTCCTCCAGTCATAGAATTTGGAATTTTGAAAATTTCTCAATGAGAAATAGATGTATACATTACAGCTCTTTAAGATTCTGCATAAAATCCAATATTTTATATTGGCTTAAATGAGATAATTAAGAGATTTTTCAAGAAGGAAAAGTATATCAGAAAATAAATGGTTTCTGCCATGTGATTAAACACTGCAGCTGAGACTTAATAAGCAGAGAAATCATTTGTTGGAAGTGTACTTCATAATCATGAGAGGTATCCTGATTGTAGTTCAAGAAACATGTTCAGAGAAATCAAGAGTATAATGACATCCATTCACAAACACATACTTAAACTTACCTTCATTTGATGTAGGATTCATACTGATGTTTCTTGGACCTTGTGAAAGATCAGGCATTAAAATATACATGTTTACTGTAGCAATAGAGCATCAGAAGAATGCACCATGAATCTGAAATTAATTTTGGAAAAGCTAAACCTGAGTTTTCCTGCTTGTTGAATCCTCCTGTAATCATAAATAATCATTGTTTTATTTATACTAGAGAAAACTTAAAAACCAAAGATGTGCAATGATGAGTAAAACATAGAAAGTCTAAAATATCCAATAAGGATTATATAGCTCCTTAATGTTACCCAACCATGTGGCATCAGAGACCTCCTTCACCTCTGGCCTTACAGAATGATTAAGAACTTTGGGGTTAAGTTGATTCAGGCCACAAATTCATGGCATTGTTGCTTTTTAAGATGTATGCCCTTGGGCAACTTGTTTAATGTCTCTAAACTTCCATTTCTTCATTTGTAAAAAGGTGATAATCATACCGACTTACTTTATAGGTACATGTAGATTGTTGGAAAGTTAATGACAATGTACACTGTATTTGTTAGAGGGACTGTCATGGATACCATCCTTGCCCCCTAGGACCAAGATTGACCACCTTGAGATTGTTAACTCTCAGCCATCTCTGATGACCTAAATCAGTTAAATCTGATTTAAAATTGAGCCTGTGCTAATTCTCCATCCTCTTAACTAGGTCCTTTCCTTTTCAAATTCATTTTCAATAAATTTCAATTTAAAAATTCAATAAAGGCTATTGATAGGACATTGATGAACTCGTGAGACATATGAGTTCTGAGTTGGCACTTGCCCTCCTCCCACCCCAGGAATCTGTGCTTCCCAGGCTGTGCCCTCATGTGTGATCTTTAGTAGGAAAGTGGCATGCTAACTTTTGGAAACATTCAGCTGCCAAGTTTCTTCTGCTGCAGATTTAAAAATAGATCAGACTGAGAAAGGAAGGTAGAATTTAAACCAACTGTTACCCTCTATATTGAAACTATTTTGTTTGATCTAGTGTAACTAGTACAGTTCTTTGTTAAGAGAGGAAGAAACTTAACTCCCCATTTCCCATTTCTGACTATCTGGGGACAGACCTGATGGTTTCACATGGTTATACCTGAAGGTTTACTGTTTCATGTCACTTTGTCTTTTTTAATAAAACATATTTTTATCACTGGAGATGACAGATATCTTTGTTTTAGGGATAACTAATGATTCTTTTTAGTGACATGAGCATGTTCACAGCACCTGAATAATTCTTAAACCAAAATCCATAGAGCATTTTTAAGTTGGTAATTAGATCCAGTTTAATTTTGGATGGGTGGTGGAATTACAGAGATGCCGTCCAGGTAGTATCCCAGATTAAAATTTTTCCACCCATGCCTGTGAATGCCAGTAGGAAGAGGGGGTGGATTCTGGGTGGTTGGACCACAGGACAACTTCAAGAATTGTTGCTTAGTGAATGTTGAGAGCACTGATTCCCAAAATTTGTTCACACAAAAATTTCTAGATATAGTGGCATAAGGAAGGAAGTGAAAGGGAACTATTCCTCACTTAGGGATAGGTAAGTCTACAGAGAAAATGGACGTTTTCTGTGACTTTTTCATATTACTTCTTTCAACTCAACAAAAGAAATATGGGGTACAAAGCCTCCTTACAGAATGCCTTGACAGTTACAGCATTCGCAGGTCAATAGGGATAGATGGTCCTAGCTACTAGTGCTAATAAACAGAAAGATTCATAGTTCTCATAAATCAATAAATACTTAAGTGCTTATCAAATACCTAGCCCCGTAGGAGATAGAAAAGCCACAAGACAGATCCTAGTTCTCAAGGATCTTTAAAGAAATGGCCTTTCAAGACCCCTCAATGATTCTCTGAGCCATGATTTAAACCCCGATAGCCAGGATATAGCTGGACCATTTTCAAACTGCCAGATTCCTCCCCTTTTTGTTCTTTTTGTTGATAGTTACAGAGATTTTATTTTCCTCCTCCCACCCCAAATGGAGCAGTATTCTGGATTGGAAAATGGCTGTTATGCAAGTAGTCCTTGTCAGAAGCAAGCATAGTTAAGTATGAAGGTAAATTGCACACTTCTGGCAATTTTTCCTCCCCATATGTAAACTGAGGCCAGCAGCCACAGTGCCCACCTCTGCTGAGTGAGCCAGTCCCTAAGGGTTGGGGCTTGATTATGAAAAAACCTGCATGATCAGTGCGCTGAGAACCGTGTCCTCACTTGCTGTCCTTAATTTTTGTGTGTTTTTCATAATGTAAATAGTTCATTTATATATTCCCATTTTGTAGGAAGGAAGGGAGGGAGGGAGGGAAAAAGAGAAGGAGGGAGGAAGTAAGGAAGGAAGAGAGTGAGGGGAAGAAGGGAGGGAGGGAGGGAGGGAGGAAGGAAGGAAGGAAGGATGGAAAGGAGGGTGGAAAGAAGGAAGGGAGGGAGGAAGAAAACCCAAAACTTTTGTGGGAATGCAAGTCAGTGTTTAACCACAGCAGCTATGTGACCTATCTCCTCCCCCTCCTCATCACCTCTCCTTACTTGGCAGAACCGTTTTTCTTTCATTACAATGGCAGCCCTCCAATGCCCCCTTGCTAATTTCCCTGTAGTTTGTGGGGTCATTAAAGTGTCCAGGTATATATTATTGTTTAGGGTTTGTACAATTGGGTTTGAATCTCCTAACTTCTCTGAAAAAATCTTGCTTTCTGTGCTCTGTCCATACTTCCCACCACCACCCCCAACTCCAAAAAAGAAAAAAAGGCACGTTAAAAGTGAAACTCAACCAGTGGGGACATATAGTGAAAGTTGCTCCATGTATGTCAGTTATGCTAACATTGCTATTTTGGAACAGAGTATTTCACTCTGTATACCCTTGTCTGAAAAGTAAAGATAATTAAATATCATATTACCATGATTTTAACTAAAAGCAGCAATGTAAAACAAAGCCATACTGCCAAAGAAATAGACTTTCTGACTATAACTCCCCATAAAATATACAGTGTCCCTAGCTAGTTATGTCTTGGGGGCTTTTGTAAAATAATAATGCATTGTGTTTTAGGTATACCAGTTGTCTATAATAGAGGGGTGGCAAAGGATACACAGGGGTGGGACCAAAGCCATGGCTGAAGAGAGTCTTCCATAATCCCAGACAGCCCCTCTGACAGGCCTTTGTATTGTGAGAGGCCCAAACAGCAGAAGGGAACAGAGCTGTCTCCAACACGAAGCTGAGTCAGGGCCCGCCAGTGCCATTCTAAGAACAGCTGGGCAGCCCTCCCGGGTGCTGGACAGAGGACAACTGCATCCTCCGCCACATAGCCAGGGGCTGCCATCCACCAGTGGCGGGAAATAACAGCCTCTTGTAGTCGTGGGATCATGACATTGGCATGAGCTGACCCTCACAGCTGGGCCATCCTGGCACCCAGTCTCAGGCCTATGGAGGGAGCCAACCCAGCTGTATTGAAATACTCATTCTTTTCTCCTCTTTCCCATTCCCTTATCAATAAGCAAACAAACAAAAGGGATGACATTGTGGTTCATACAGTGAACAGAACCTTTCTCAGCTGAGGGTGAGAAATAGTTGTGCTCATTTATAGCCGAATTCTGTACCCACACCTTATTTTTGTATAAGGAGGAGAAATTTTACTATTTTGTATTTTTATAGCTCCTAGAATAGAGTTTCTCTTTACTTGTGGGATCACACATTTTGAATGACGCTTTAAAGGGTTTGTATTTGTACTGTAAGGAAGAATTCCATCAGTGTTGATTAGAAGTAGCTCTGAAGAATAGGATGATATTCGTGCAGCATTCAGAAAAGTCTTAGATGCACTATCACATGTCAATCGTCATTTTGTTCATTCAGCAAACCTGGGTTACAAATTTTCTCTGTACAAGCACTGTCTCCTCATGAGAATACAGAAATATATCTGCATAACCCCTGCTCCTAGGAGCATGACATCTGGTAGAAAGAGGCAGGTGTCTAAGACATGGAGCTTTACCAGTCACTTGTGTTTGGTGGGAATTGATGATAAGACTGAAGGGCCTCATGCTGGGACCTCCAGTCAGTGTACAAGAGATCATAGTAAAGGTCATTGAGCAAGATAAACAAGGTGTTCTCTGGTTGCTTTCTTCCCTATCCCTTGAAGGTCAGTATAGTACTGGAGTGGACTACTTTCAGTCCATCTACCCCAAGAATGTCTTCTGCTTGGCATGATAGACTTGAGTTTTCTTCTGTTTTTAGTAGAATAGTATTCTGGGCATGCTTATTATGTACTAAATGACAACCGGTATGTCCTGGCTCAGTGAAAATAATAAATGTAGTGTTATGTTACGGTTTTATGACTTTATACTATCCTTGAAACGAGTCTCTCCCACACACAAAAAAAAAAGAAGAGGAGGGAAAAAATAGATAAATATATACATAAATGTGTTTATTGTATATGTGTGTGTGTGTGTGGGTGGGTGTGTGTGGGTGTGTATAGTTTATAAACATCTACCCAAAAGGATATGAAAGTCTCATGCAAAGTGGAAAATAAAAAATTTATTGAACATCTGCTGTGTGCCGAGTAATGTGCTAGGAATTTGATCAGTATTCTTCTGAAGAGAGTATTACTTTATCCACTGAACTGATGGGAACTCTGAAACCCAGCCGGGTTAAGTACCTTGTCCAAAGTCACACAGCTAATGTGGAGAGTCAGGTGGAATCCAAGTCCAATCTTGGTCTATACTCCACAAGGGAAAGAAACCTGCTGACACATCTCACAGTTGTTCCTGTTTAAGGTCCACTTACCTTCTCCTCATCTTGCGTTGTTTTGGTTAGTTTGGTCAATATTAATCATTTCCCTCATCATCCAGCCTCATTGTTATAGCTATGATGTCCAGTTTTGTGAATACAGTAATCCTTCATGGATGTGGCTGAAATGAATACACACAAGGAAGAAAAGTATCTACCTCTTATATTCCCAATTCAAAGGCATCTGGATTGCTTAAAATTTCAGTAGATGGACTGAAAACAGAGATAAAGCCTTTTAACCTGTAGGGTCTTATTAACCTAAGAGCTTTTATAGCTAATTTTGCTCAACTTATTAGTTACTCAGAAGTGGAACTATGCTCTTGTCTGTCCCCATAGTGCCTGCTCACAGAAATACTGTCTTCATCTGTCATTTCAGCAGCCTTGGCGAATTTAGTTTTGCAGAAGACCTAAATAAAAATTAAAAATCTCCCCAATCACTTTAAAAAGTTTTTAAAAACATGGCATTGAAATTCTCTGAAAATTTGAGACTATTAGCACCAAACCAAGAATTTTCTCTTGGCTCCTTATTTTCCTTATCCTGAAGGCAAATAAACTTCCTCTGCTGGTTTCTATTCACCTTACTGTTCATAATTGTTATGTTGGTCAAATAGAAAATGTTCTACCTTTAAAATGAGAACTTTTTGCCAAAAATATTAGAATATTTACTTATTTTAAAATGAAAATAATGCAATGATGTTTGCTGCTTTTAAAGCCTAGCGTGAAAATGTCTTGGTTTATTGAAAATAATGTAGTTGTTTAATACAATTATAAAACTGTGTCTTTGCTATTATATTGGGTGTAGATATTAGGAATTGTGAGTAACAGACATATGACTACAGTGCCTTAAAACCACAAGCATTTTTTCCCTCACATTAAAAACAATTCTGGAGTGGCAGAATCCAAGATGATGGAGTAGATAAATGCTGTGCTTGTCTCCTTCCATGACCACATTAAAATTATAGCTAAATTATGGAGCAATCAATCTGGAGAACCATCTGAAGTCTAGCTGAACAGAGGTCCTATAACTAAGGATATAAAGAAGCCATGTCGAGACTGGTAGGAGCGGTAGGGATGCAAACTGTCTGGCCCCACACTTGCATGTGGTGGTTGAGAATCAGGAAGAATATCTCAGCTGCAGAGGTCCTCTCCAACCCTGAGAAGCAAGGGGCCACAGCCCCACACTAGGCTCCCCAGTCCAGAATACTGGGCCCAGGAAGAGGAGCCCCCACAACATCTGGCAGTGAAAAACAGTGCAGATTCCAACCATCCTGGTGAGATAGAAGGCTGTAGGAAATCCAGACATTTTCTTAAAGGGCTAGCATACAGATGCACTCATTTACAGGCACTCATCCTAGACTCCAGCAGAGGAGCGTTGATTCAGGAGGTATCAGAGACACACAGGGAGAGACTGAGTTGTGTGGCTTCAGAGCAAGGATTGGAGGGACAGTCACCATTTTCCCTGTGTAGAATCCTACTTCTGTGCAGCTAGCAGGTGAACACCATCTTTCCTGTGTTGAGCTCTCCCATACATGGCCAAATCTAATCTGCATTGGCCTGGTGAACTCTACTGACTCCACCCTGGTGATTTCCTGGGACCCTGCTGCATCCACCTCACCCAATGCTGAAGGCACGTTTGCAGCCAGCAGCCAGTTCTGCCCACATTACACTCTTTATTGGACAACTCTCGAGAGTACAAGGGCCCCAGACGGGCAATAGCTGGTGACAGTGTGCTCTGAGACTTTTCCTAAGTAGCTCCAGGCTCAATACTGGCACCAAATCAGAATCTACATTAACCTGGTGAACAACACTCATCCCACCCTGGTGACTCCCCAAGACCCTGCTTCACCCAACTCACCTACCCCACAAGGTTCCATCAGAAGCTGAGCTTTACAGCAGTCAACAGGTCTGGGCTTTTGGGGGAGCAAACCCAGGCCTGATACTGGTGGCAGCCATCCTTGGTTCACAGCATAGCTTCCCACACATATCCCCAGGTCTAGCCTAGGCAGCTACCAACCACTGATTGCTTTGTAGCTCCTACCAAATAGTCCCCAGTCACAGGGTGGAACTGACTTGGGACTACACCAAAGCCCCTCTCAAAAGGCCCCAGAATTAACATACCCAGAGGTCTGCTTCAGAATACAGCAGAGCACCACCCAGTTAGCCCCATAAGGGGCATACCCAAAGCAGATCTCAACCAGCACCAGAGCCTACTGGGACAAATACCGCTCCACAAGGGAAGCCCCCACATACAGCAGTTTGTAAGCTATGGGTGTGTCCAAACCTCACAGCCAGTCAGCCTGAGAGTCAATCCTACTCACAGACATGCCAATAGCAATCAAGGCTCCACTATAACAGGCGGGCAGACACAGATCACAAGGGATACTCCTGGAGCATGCAGCACAGATGACCAGAGAAGCTATGCCACGGGGCCTCATAGGGCACCGACTGTATAAGGCCACCCAGCCAACACTAGGAGATGTAGCAGATCTACCTAATACATAGAAACAAATACAGACAATCAAAACAGGGAGACAGAGAAACCTGTCCCAAATGAAAGAACAGGAGAAAACCCCAGAAAAAAAAATAAACAAAATGGAGGCAAGCAACTTACCAGATACAAAGTTCAAAACAATGGTTATCAGGATACTCAAGGAACTTAGTGAGAACTTCCACAAAGAGGTAGCAAGCATAAAAAAAAAATGTACGAAACATAAAAAAGAACCAGTCAGTAGTGAAAATACAATAACTGAAATGAAGAATGCGCTAGAAAGAATCACCAGCAAACTAGATGAAGCAGAGGATTGAATCAGCAATTTGGAAGACAAGGTAGCAGAAAACACCCAAATGAAACCAAAAAAAGAAAAAAGAATTTATAAACAATGAGAATAGTTCAAGAGATCTCTCGGACAACATCAAGTGTACCAATATTCACATTATACAGGTACCAGAAAGAGAAGAGAAAGAGCAAGCAATTGAAAACCTATTTGAAGAAGTAATGACTGAAATCTTTCTTAACATGGCAAAGGAAATAGACATACAAACCCAGGAAGCATAGAGAGTCCTAAACAAGATGAACCCAAAGAGTCCCACACCAAGACACATCATAATTAAAATGGCAAAGGTTAAAGTTAAAGAGAGAATCTTAAGTAGCAAAAGAATTTACCTACAACGGAGCTCCCAGAAGACTTTCAGCTGATTTCTCAACAGATTCTTTGAAGGCTAGGAGGGATTGGCACTAATATTCAAAGTGATGAAAAGCCAGAATCCACAACCCAGATTACACTACGCAGCAAGGCTATCATTTAAAATTGAAGGAAAGATAAAGAGCTTCCCAGACATGAAAAAGTGAAAGGAGTTTACCACCACCAAACCAGTATTACAAGGAATGTTAAAGGGACTTCTTTAAGAAGGGATGGGGGTGGGAGGAGAACATAAATATGAGTAATAACATGGTAATAACTATATGTCTATCAATAATCACTTTAAATGTAAGTGGATCAATACTCCCGTCAAAAGAATATAGGATAGCTGAGTGGATGAGAAAACAAGATACGTACATATGCTGTCTACAAGAGACCCACTTAACTGAAAAATACATGGAGGCTAAATAACATGCTGCTTAACAATGTATGGGTTAACAACAAGCTCAAGGAAAAATTCAAGAAATATCTTGAGACAAATAAAAGTGAAAACACAATGACCCCAAATCTATGGGACACAGCAAAAGCTGTCCTAAGAGAGAAATTCATAGCAATGCAGGCCTACTTCAAGAAACAAGAAAAATCTCAAATAAACAATCTAAGCTTCCACCTAAAGGAACTAGAAAAAGAACAGCAAACAATGCCAAAAATGAGTAGAAGGAAGGAAATAATAAAGATCAAAGCACAAATAAACAAAATAGAGTCTAAAAAACAATACAAAAGATCAATAAAACCAATAGCTGGTTTTTTGAAAAGATAAACAAAATTGATAAAACTTTAACCAGACTTATCAAGTAAAAAAGAGAGAAGACCCAAGTAAATAAAATCAGAAATGAAAGAGGAGAAGCAACAACTAATACCACAGAAATAGAAAGGATTATAAGAAAATATTATGAACAATTATGTTCCAACAAATTGGACAATGAAAGGGATGGATAAATTCCTCAAAACATACACTCTCTCCCAAGACTGAATAAAAAAAACAAAACAAAACAGAAAATATGAACAAACTGATAATTACTAATGAAATCAAATCAGTAATGAAAAACTCCAAAGTGTTGGACTGGATGGCTTTACAGGTGAATTTTACCAAACATTCAAAGAAGAATTAACACCTATTCTTCTCAAACTATTTCAAAAATTCAAGAGAAGGGACAGCTCCCAAGCTCATTTTATGAAGCCACCATTACCCTGATTCCAAAACCAAAGACATTACAAAAACAGAAAGGCCAATATCCCTGATGAACATAGATGCAAAAATACTCAACAAAATATTAGCAAACCGAATTCAGAAATACATTAAAAAGATCATACACCACAATCAAGTACAGTTTATTCCTGGTATGAAGCATTGGTTCAATATCCACAAGTCAATTAATGTGATACACCCTATAAACAAAATGAAAGATAAAAATCGTATGGTCATATTAATGCAGAAAAAGCATTTGACAAAATTCAGTATCCACTTATGATAACAACTCTCAGAAAAATAGGAGTGGAAGGAACATACCTCAACGTAATAATGACCAATATGACCAACTCACAGCTAATATCATACTCAATGAGGAAAATTAAAAGTATTTTCCTTAAGATCAGGAACAAGACAAGGATACCCACTTTCACCACTTTTATTTAACATGATATTGGAACTCCTAGCCACAGCAGTCAGACAAGAAAAAGAAATAAAAACCATCCAAAGTGAAAAGGAAGAAGTAAAGCTGTCATTATTTGCAGATGACATGATACTATATAGAGACAGCCCTAAATATTTTGCCAAATACTAGTAGAACTGATAAACGAATTCAGTAACTAGTAGGATACAAAATTAATATTTAGAAATCAGTTGCATTTTTCTTACACCAATAACAAACTTTCAGAAAGAGGAATTAAGAAAATCCCATTTAGAATTGCATCAAAATATGCCTATGAATAAATTCAACCAAGGAGTTAAAGGACCTGTACTCAGAACACTATAAGACATTGAAGAAAGAAATTAATGAAGATACAAATAAATGGAAACATATACCATGCATATGGATAAGAAGAATTAACATTGTTATAAATGTTCATACTACCCAAAGCAATCTATAGATTCAGTGCAGTCTCTGTCAGAATAACAATGGCATTTTTCACAGAACTAGAACAAATACAAATAATTTTAAAATTTATATGGAACTACAAAAGACCCTGAATAACCAGCAATCTTGTGAAAGAACAAAATTGGAGGTATCACGCCACCTGATATCAAACTGTACTGCAAGACAATAGTAATCAAAACAGTGTGGTACAGGCATAAAAACAGACACACAGATCAATGAAACGGAATAGAGAGCTCAGAAATAAACCCAAGCCTACATAGTCATTTAAACTATGACAAATGAGTCAAGAATATACAGTAGGTTAAAGACGGTCTGTTCAGTAAATGGTGTTGGGAAAACTTGACAGATACATTCAAAAAAATGAAACTGCACCATCTTCTTACACCATATACAAAAGTAAACTCAAAATGGATTAAAGACTTAAATGTAAGACCTAAAATCATAAAACTCCTGGAAGAAAACATATGCAGTAAACTCTCTGACATTACTCTTAGTAATATGTTTTTGGATATATCTCCTTAGGTAAGGGAAACAAAATAAAAATAAAAAGGACTACATCAAACTAAAAAGTTTTTGCACAGCAAAAGAAACCACCAACAAAGGAAAAGACAGTCTACTAAATGGGAGAAGATATTCACCAATGATACATCTGATAAGGGGTTAATATCCAAAATATGTATGGAACTCATACAACTGAACACACACACACACAAAATACCAAACAATTCAATTAAAAAATGGGCAGAGATCCTGGATAAACATTTCTCCAAGGAGGACATACAGATGGCCAATAGACATATGAAAAGATGCTCAATGTCACTAATTATCAGAGAAATGCAAGTTAAAACAATAAGAGATACCATCTCACACTTGCATAATAGCCATCATCAATAAATTAAACAAGTGTTGGCAAGTTTGTGGAGAGAAGAGAAACCTCATGCACTGTTGGTGGGGTTGTAAATTGGTGTAGCCACTATGGAAAATGGTTTGCAGGTTCCTCAAAGAATTAAAAATAGAACTACCTCATGACTCGGCAATTTCATTTCTGGGTATCTATCCAAAGAAATCCAAAACACTAATTCAAAAAGATATATGTACCCTGAGTTTTGCTGCAGCACTATTACAATAACCAAGATATGGAAGCAACCCAGGTGCCCATCAATAGACAACTGGATAAAGAAGAGTTGGTACATGTATACAATGGAATATTGCTCAGCCATAAAAAAGAATGAAATCTTACCATTTGTGACAACATGGATAGACCTAGAGGATATTATGCTAAGTGAAATAAATCGGACAGAGAAACACAAATACTATATGACCTCACTTACATGTGGAATCTAAAGAGCAAAATAAATGAACAAACAAAACAGAAACAGACTCATAGTTACAGATAACAAAATGATTGTTGTCAGAGGGGAGAGGGGTTAGGGAGCTGGGTGAAAAAGGTAAAGAGATTAAGAGTACAAATTGGTAGTAACAAAATTGTCATGGGATGTAAAATACAGCATAGAGAACATAATTAATAATGTTGCAACAACTATGCCAGGTGGGTACTAGACTCATCGAGGGGATCACTGCATAAATTATATAAATGGCTAACCACTATACTGTATACCTGATACTAATACAAAATAATATTTGGCGCGGATGTGGAGAAAAGGGAACGCTAGTGCACTGTTGGTGGGATTGCAGATTAGTGCAGCCACTATGGAAAACAGTATGGAGGAATCTCAGGAATCTGAAAATGGAACTACCCTATGATCCAGTAATTCCACTCCTAGGCATCTACCCGGAGAAATCCAAAACTCCAATTCAAAAATCTGTATGCACTCCTATGTTTATTGCAGCACTTTACACAATAGCCAAGATATGGAAACAACTGAAATGCCCATCAGTAGATGACTGGATTAAGAAGCTGTGGTACATTTATACAATGGAGTATTACTCAGCCATAAAGAAGAAAGAAATCTTATCATTTGCAACAACATGGATGGATCTAGAGAACATTATGTTAAGTGAAATAAGTCAGAAAGAAAAAGACAAGTACCATATGATCTCACTTATATGTGGAATCTAAAGAAAAGAATAAGTGAATGAACTAATCAGAAACAGTTTTGGGGACAAAAAGGAAAAAAACGAGAGTTGTTAGATGGGCGGGGGGAGGGGATAAGGGGAAAGGTGAAGGGAATAGGAAGCAGCTGGTAACCACAAGATGGCCTCAGGGTTTTTTGGAAAATTAATTTGGGGAACGTAATCAATAATGTTGTAAAGATTTTGTTGGGTATCCGACGGGCATGTGTCCTATTTGGGAGACCACCTCAGGGAATCTGTGGATGCTTGATCATGGCACTGTACACTAGAAGCTAAACATTAATGAATGCCAACTATAATTTTATATATATTATGTGATGGCTCGGTGCGAGGTCGGAGGGATAGTGGATGGGGGGAGGGGAGTTCACAGTGTGAGGGATATAAATGATGAACGTCTAAGTATTACCTTGTCTTGTACACCTGAAACTAATAAATTAAAAAAAAGAAAGAAAAAAAATCCTAAAAAAATAATAATATTGAATACTGTATACCTGAAACTAATACAAAATAATCTTATATTGAAAGTAATACAAAATAATATTGAAACGAATACAAAATATTGAATAACTGAACAAAAATAAACTTAAAAAATGAAAAAACAAATTCTGGAAGAAGGCATTATGGGGTTTGTAAAGTGGCTCCACTTTGTCCTTGGGACCCCGGGTTTTTCCTCTACTTCTTTTGGCTCTACCCTCCCAGCACTTACCTTCCAATGTGCAGGTTTCTTTGTGGTCTAGGATGACTTCTGGAACTCCACTCATGGCATTCACACATGGGCTGGACTAGGGAGGAATAACAGAGGTCCAAAATGATTTGCACTTCCTTCCTTTGAAGACCCTTCCTAGAAGTCCCACACAACAGGTCTGTAAATATCTTACAACCAGAAGGTATTTGACCATACCTAGATGCAAGAGAGATTGGGCAAGCCCCATCTTGCTAAAGAAGAAGGGGAGGGAGGAATTAAAGCCAGAGAAGTTCCTGCCACATCAAGGACATATGACGTTAATTACGATTTAGGGTTCACAGGATGTAGTAGACAAAGCATTTGTTTGGAGGCCAGATGTGTCTAGTTTTCAGGTCTAATTGCTTCTTACCTTATTAGTCAAATTATTTAAATTTACAGCTTAGCTGGACTCATCTAACCAGTCAGCATAAGTATATCGAGTCTACATGGTTGTCCTGAAAGGGCACCTTGTCAAGGTAGTACCCCGCCTAGGTCATAAGAGATGTTAGCTCCACTGACCCTGAACCCTCTACTCAATCTAATTTTCTTCATGGGCACTCAGTACATAAACATTTTGTGAATGAATTGATTTCAGTGGATTAACAGCAAATACATAATTTGAAAAAATATTATTCTAACAGTGTTTCCCCGAAAATAAAACCTAGCCAGACAATCAGCTCTAATGCATCTTTTGGAGCAAAAATTAATATAAGACCCGGTATATATTATATTATATTATATTATATTATATTATATTATATTAATTATATTATATTAATATTATATTATATTAAGACCCGGTATTATATTATAGTAAAATAAGACCGGGTCTTATATTAATTTTTGCTCCAAAAGACACTTTAGAGCTGATTGTCTGGCTAGGTCTTATTTTCCGGGAAACACAGAAAAAGGTAAGTGAAATTGTGATAGTACCCAACATTCGAGGCTATATTGTCTTGAGATGTTCATCTTAGATGACGTCTTACATTAAAGAAATGTAAGAAACTGGAGAAGTGTTCTCTTCCCCCATCCTTGCCATTGAAACCTTCACCTCATGCTGCTCAGCCCCAGAAGCTTTTCTCTCAGCCCTCTGCCCTCCCACAGCTATCACTTTCTCCTACAGGCTCAGGGACTCAGGACTGAAATATTAGCTCAATAATAGAGCTGAACTATTAAGGGAATAAATTATTGTACTCTTGTTTTCCATAGAAAAAAATTCTTATCAGTTGCAGGATAAGTCAATTATAATTGAATTTTGGGAACCAATCTAATTCATAAGTTGGACTCTGCTTATATTCACTTTATTTTAAAAGGAATCTCTTATTTCTTTTCAGGAAGAAATATTTTTTGAAAAATCTGCTGTGCTAATGATTACCATTATTTTGCATTAATTTCCCTTTTGACATTAACTGATAATTATACCAACAATTCACTTGAATTGTATTAAACTTCCCCTGGAAGAATAAGGTACTCTTTATTTTTATTTATTTGTTTCTTTGTTGTGCATGAGTGAGGCAAGACAGTTGAACTCCATCAAAATTAAGCTGCTGGGCCTAAAGAGTGTTTTAGGGGGTGGTGGTGATTGCATTTTATTTTCTCGGTGGTTTTTGTTCTTTTTAAAAAAATTCTTAGTCCCTTGAAGGACATTCTCAATCTAATTGAAGTAAAGCTAAAAGAAAGTGATAGATGACATTTTAGTTCACTTAGCAAACTGAACTTAATAATACTTCGTGTCTTACAACAAAGAACAGACTTGTGACCATCCAGGAGGATCTGAACAATAGTAAGTGGGAAGTCTGACTCAGTGTGTATCAGCACTGCAGCAGGAAGCGGGTCTCCTCAAAATGCCACTACAAGTCTCAGGACATAGTGACCTTCTCCTGCAGCCTGTTGCCTAGACTACTGCCAAGTGGGAGCCTAGACATGTTGGGCCTCAGGGGTCCTTGGAGCTAGAGAAAGGCAAAGACTCCAAGTGAGAGAATGGGGGAGTTCACAGCAGCCCCAGGGCTTGGACAGACATCTTTGTGCCTACTGCGTGGCAAAGAAAGGCAGGAGTCTGGCAGCAGAGAAGCAGCATGGCCTTGGCCAAACAACTTCTTAACTGGGTACTTAATGAGTGGAGAAATGCCACTGATTGTCACAGCTCTAGATACATATAAAGGGCAAGGTGCTGATTTTGTACTTGGAGATGTAAACAGGAAGCCCCTAACTGACTCCATAACTGAGGTCACTCACAGACCTCTAATGATGAGATCCAGCAGGCACCTCACTGGGAATCTGGTAGATCTTCTGTGCCCAGGACTCCCTGGCAATGAGTATCAACGTGGTGACCTTAAGATACAGTCTCAGGCTGCCTTTTTGAAGTGTGGAGTTATTAAGCATGTCTTCTCTTTCTTCCAGAAATCAGTCAAAAGCTGAGAACCACTAAATTCAAACAGAGCTTCCATTTCCCTCTAGCTTCCAGTGCCTCCAAAGATCCTGTATCAAACATATGAAACTGAACACAGACCCTTAAAACAGTACTCTTTCTGCCATCTCCTTCTGTAACCCCCTGTATGGATGTGAGGATCACCCTGGATTCATCTCCATCTGTAGGCCCCTGCGTGCATGTAGATGAAACCATGCCTCTTTCACGCCCACTGCTGTCTCTGGTAGCCAGTGATGTGAAGACCTGGGCTTAATCTTCATAAGGGTCAGAGAAAATGTGTTCTTCTAAAATTGGAGATGATTGTTTCAGGTAATTTGGGGTTGCCTGATGCCATTTACATGCCACTGTTGCTTAGAATTATGAACAAAAAGGTAGAGCAATTATTCATAAACTGTAATTTTTTTAAATTTATTGGGATGACAATTGTTAGTAAAATTACATAATTTCAGGTGTACAATTCTGTATTACATCATCTATAAATCCCATTGTGTGTTCACCACCCAGAGTCAGTTCTCCTTCTATCACCATATATTTGATCCCTCTTACCCTCATCTCCCACCCACCACCCTCCTTATACTCTGGTAACCACTAAACTATTGTCTGTGTCTATGAGTTTTTGTTTCTCATTTCTTTGTCCTGTTCTTTTGTTGTTTTTGGTTTATATACCACATATCAGTGAAATCATAGGGTTCTCTGCTTTTTTTGTCTGACTTATTTCGCTTAACATTATAATCTCAAGATCCATCCAGGTCACGTCCCGCGCAACAAGGGCAGTGAGGAGGCGAGAAGGGGCGGTTTGGGTTAAGTTTTTAAGAAAGAAACAAACAGAGACTTAATGCTGTTAAATCTCTCAGAAGGCCAGGGGTCTCTCAGTCTCAGAGGACTGGAGCCCAGAATAAGGCTGACTGAGGGTTTTTATTGATAAGCATGCAAGGGAGTAGCAGTGTTTTTGGCACGGTCTGTGAGACTCACTTATCACGTTATAGAAACATCCCAAACCTATTATGTTGATCTTCAAACAGCCGAAGGTCCCATGATATCTTACCTAAGGTATGTACCTTCTCAGGGTCAAGTCTCTCATATTGTAACAGCTCCGTAGAGATAAGTGAGAGAACTGATCTTTGTTGTCTTCATGACTTCTCTCACAAACAGCTGCAAGGGAAAAGCCAGGGCCTGCAACAGACTTTCCCAGGCAGGGGGAAGGGGAGGCAAGGCCCCTTCCCTTATTCTTCTAAGGTAGCTCATTAGGGGTCCCCACTCGGTTCTGACTGGCTTAGGTTGTATCTCCCATGAGATATCTTACCCGTCTTTGGCTACAAACCATCTTTTGGGGACCAGACAGAGAGACATAAGGTGTAAACACAAGGATGGAACAGAGTCCCAGAAAGGCACAATCTCACAGACTCTTCTTTCCTTAAGGAAAGACATGGAGGGACAGTTGGCTAGGCTGTTGTGTGACTACATTTCCCCCTTTTTTGTTTTTGAAGTATGAGAGACACAGACTGTGTAGTTTTTTTTATTTATAGCCCGTCGGAGGGCTATTTGTTTACATCTAAGGACTAAGCAAAATGAACAAAGAATGATAAACAAAATAGCAATAACCCCAGCAAACCTTCCACCCCAAATTTTTATTTATTTAACAGGGTTTAAATTGGAAAGTCCTTCTGCAGCCGCAGAAAGTGTCTCTTTTCCAGGGAAGAGCCGAAGCTTGGCGCTGGACATCTGATCAACTTTTTGTTGTAATTGTAAAATGTCCACAGTGAGATTAGGCATATGTCCCAGGAGATGGGCTCGCACCATAGACCAAGGGGTATGAGTTTGATTATAAGAAAATGGGATTACACAGTAAGTGGATACATTCCAATCACATTTTAAGGTAATCATAGTGTGAAGATTTTTTACTTGATCACCAAGAAATACAACAGTGTTTTTTAAATCTGTTAATCTAACACTAATTTTTTGATCTATTTTGATTTGTTGATTTCAAGATTTATTAGCATTTTCATGTCATTTTTGTACAAATTCTGTAGTTTGAACAGTTTGATATAGAGCAACACCAGAAAGAGCAGCGACAGTGGTTATAGCAATAATACCCATAATAGCAGTAATCAGCAATCCTACAAATCTTTTAGTTCTATGTAAAATCTTATGAAGCAGTTGAAGAACAATATGAACAGTGGGAGAGCCCTCCCACACTCGAAAGGCTTGGACAGGAATCTATAGATGTCTTTTTTTTTTTTCTGTGGGCTGTCGCTCATGGTATGGTTTGACACACCGACCAGGAATCCACAAAGGTTTTTCTTCAGGACCTGGAGAAATACAAGCAAAGCCTCTTTTCCTTGTTAATGAAGTTTTTAGATGTCATTGATTAGTCTGAATAGCTTTCTACCAAATGGGTACATTCTTCAAGGCCTTAGGACTGTGGAGATTGTTAAAATGTCTTTCTGTAGCTGTGCGCCCAAGGTGTGGTTCTGTATTATTGTTAGAGCCAGAAGAATTCAAAAAATTTAAAGTAAACGTGGCTTTGGCCACTTGTACTTGTGGAGGATTGTCTCCCCTCTTTTGTTCTATAATAGCTTATAATAGCTTGTCCTTGGGGATTATAAGGAATCCCTGTGGTATGATTAATTTTCCACTGTTCACAAAATTTTTTAAACTTGTTACTGGTATAAGCTGGGCCGTTGTTTGTTTTAATGGCTCGAGGGAGAAGCAGATAAGCAAATGTCTGTAACAGTGGCTAGCATTTTCGCCGCTTTGAGCGGTGGCTGAGATGAAACCAGAGGATGTATCCACCGTGACATGAACAAAAGACAAATGTCCAAATGAAGGGACGTGAGTTACATTCATTTGTCAGATATCATTAGGAACTAGTCCTCGGGGATTAACCCCTTTAGGGTATTTTTGAGAAGCATTAAGAATTTGGCAGGTTGGGCAAGTTTGAACTATATGTCTGGCCTGTTTGTAAGTAATAGGAAAACGAGCTCGAAGGCCAGCAGCATTTGTATGAGTTAAAGAATGAAATTGGATTGTCTTAGTAATTAGAACATTAGCGATCAATGAATCAGCAACAGCATTACCACGCGTCAGTGGTCCCGGTAGGGAGGTGTAGGCGCGTATATGAGTAATGAAGAATGGATGTTGTCGGTTTCTGACAACTTGTTGAAGCTGATTAAAAAGAAATTGGAGAGACGGGTTTGAGTTATTAGACAGTAACGCCGTCTCAATGTTTTTTACTGTGTGAACTACATAAGCTGAATCAGAGACAATATTTAAAGGTTTAGTATAATCCTGTAAGGCAGTTAGCACAGCAACTAACTCTGTTCTCTATGCAGAGGTGTAATTAGTTTGAATGACTTGTTGATTTATTTTACTCACTATCGCTGCCCTGTCGTTACTAGACCCATCAGTAAAAACTGTTACAGCTTTTGAAATTGGAGCAGGACTTAATCTCTTAGGGAGAATCCAACTGGTCTTTAGAAGGAATTGAAACAATTTATCTTTTGGATAGTGATTATCAATAATTCCAAAATATCCACAAATAGCAACTTGCCAGATTTTAGAATGGGTATTTAAGTGTATCATTTGTTGTTTTTTAAACGGGACTACTATCTTATCAGCTTCGATTCCGTTTAAATGAAGAACTCTAGTACGAGCTCATGAAACAAGCTCTGGAATTAATTTCAAATAAGTTGGGAGTGATTTGACAAAATTATTAGGTAGAAACAGCCACTCCACCAAGTCATTTTGTTGAATTATCACCGCTGTAGGTGAATGGGGAGTGGGAAAAATTAACATTTGTAAAGGTTGAGATGGATCTATGCGCTGAATTTGAGCTTTTTGAATTTTTTGTTTAACTAATTGTAGTTCTTTATTGGCCTGAGGAGTCAGGGTACGGGGACTATCTAACTGAGAGGGACCCTTTAAAAGGCCAAATAAATTACTGAGCGCATAGGTGGGGATTCCCAGAGTGGGACGAAGCCAATTAATATCTCCTAACAATTTTTGTAAATCATTTAATGTAGAGATTTGGTCTCTCCTAATCTTTTTGTTTTTGTCTAAAACTTTTTTTGTTGTTGTTAGACTCAGAGTCTCTACCTTATTTTTTTTAATCCTTTTTATTAACATATTTAAATCTCTCACAACTATAAAAAGTTGTTGGGCCTTATTTTTAAACAAGTTACTGTTTTTCTGAGTCTGGAGTGGTTTCAAAACTGAGTGGATTAGTTGGAACGTTTCCCAGATTAAACTGGGCAAAGACACTCCGTTAGAATGTACTTTACGGAGACTTTGACCTACTTCTTCCCACTTATCTATATCAAGTGTCCCAAGGTTTGGAAACCACGAACAATGAATCTCAATTACTTTGAGGAGTTCCTCTAATCTTTTTGGGGGGATTTTGTGTTTTCCCTTCTTAAGAAGCTGCTGCAGCAGGCAGATATAAGGTCTGTACTCGCTTTCTGCATTACCCATGTTAGTATTTAAACAGGAAAGGAAAGAGAAGGACTTTCACTCCAATTCCACTCTGATGCTTGGCCGGCCGTTCCCCTCAGGGGGACTTAAAACGCGTCTTGACTAAGGCGTGGTTGTATAAATCCCAACCTGGTTGGCGAGATGCCAAATTGCAGTTATGTTGTATGACGCGTTACGGAACCGCGGTTACGAGCCCAAGCAAACTCCGTAGTCCTAAAGGACGGTGGAGCTATAAGCATTCACTCACACAATCACACTCTTTCACACGAAAGTGTTAGTTGTTTCTTTCTAACTTCTTCGTTACCCTGGTTAAATTCTCCAAGTCCATAAACTACTTCCTTACCCCAGGTAGCTGCCGCGGCAGATTCTTGGAGTCCCTTCACCGTGTCTGCAGATCCTTACGACTCTTACTCGTCCTTCCCTTCTCGTGCCACCCCATGTTGGGCGCCAGATATCGCGTCCCGCACAAGAAGGGCAGTGAGGAGGCGAGAAGGGGCGGTTTGGGTTAAGTTTCTAAGAAAGAAACAAACAGAGACTTAATGCTGTTAAATCTCTCAGAAACCAGGGGTCTCTCAGTCTCAGAGGACTGGAGCCCAGAATAAGGCTGACTGAGGGTTTTTATTTATAAGTATACAAGGGAGTAGCAGTGTTTTTGGCACGGTTTGTGAGACTCACTTATCACATTATAGAAACATCCCAAGCCAATTATTTTAACCTTCAAACAGCTGAAGCACAAGTTCCCATGATGTCTTACCTAAGGTCTGTACCTTCTCAGGGTCAAGTCTCTCATATTGTAACAGCTCCGTAGAGATAAGTGAGAGAACTGATCTTTGTTGTCCTCATGACTTCTTTCACAAACAGCTGCAAGGGAAAAGCCAGGGCGTGCAATAGACTTTCCCAGGCAGGGGGAAAGGGAGGCAAGGCCTCTTCCCTTATTCTTCTAAGGTAGCTCATTAGGGGTCCCCACTCGGTTCCGCCTGACTTAGGTTGTATCTCCCGTGAGATATCTTACCCGTCTTTGGCTACAAACCATCTTTTGGGGACCAGACAGAGAGACATAAGGTGTAAACACAAGGATGGAACAGAGTCCCAGAAAGGCACAATCTCACAGACTCTTCTTTCCTTAAGGAAAGACATGGGAGGACAGTTGGCTAGGCTGTTGTGTGACTACACATTCATGTTGTCACAAATGTTCCTATATCATCTTTTCTTACCACCGAATAGTATTCCATTGTGTATATATACCACAACTTCTTTATCCATTCATCTATCAAAGGACGTTTTGGTTGTTTCCATGTCTTGGCCACCATGAACAAAGCTGCAATGAACATTTAAGCACACGTGTCTTTATGGATAAATGTTTTCAGATTGTTTTGGTAGATACCCAGGAAAGGGATTGCTGAGTCATATGGTAATTCTATTTGTAATTTTTTGAGGAACCTCCACACTGCCTTCCATAACGGCTGCACCAGTCTGCATTCCCATCAACAGTGTATGAGGGTTCCTTTTTCTCCACAGCCTGTCCAACACTTGTTACTATTTGTCTTGTTGATGATAGACATTCTGACTGGGGTGAGGGGATATCTCATTGTGGTTTTTAATTGTATTTCTCTGATGATTAGCGATGTTGAGCATTTTTTCATATGTCTATTTGCTATTTGTATGTCCTCTTTGGAGAAATGTCTCTTCAGGTTTTCGGCCAATTTTTCAATTGGGTTCTTTGTTTATTTGTTGTTGAGTTGCATGAGTTCCTTGTATATTTTGGATATTAGCCCCTTATCAGAGGCACTGTTTGCAAAAATCTTCTCCCATTCAGTTGGTTACCTCTTTATTTTGTCGATGGTTTCTTTTGCTGTGCAGAATCTTTTAAGTTTCATATAGTCCCATTCATTTATTTTAGCTTTTTTTTTCCCTTGCCTTTGGAGTCAAATTCATAAAATGCTCTTTGAACCCAAGGTCCATAAGTTTAGTACCTATGTTTTCTACTATGCAGTTTATTGTGTCAGGTCTTATGCTAAGTCTTTGATCCATCTTGAATTAATTTTAATACATGGTGACAGATAGCAGTCCAGTTTCATTCTTGTGCACGTGGCTATCCAATTCTGCCAGCACCATTTATTGAAGAGGCTGTCTTTTCTCCATTGATGGTTTTTAGCTTCTTTGTCAAAAATTATCTGTCCATATTTAAGTGGTTTTATTTCTAGGTTCTCAATTCTATTCCATTGGTCAATGTGTCTGTTGTTCTGACAATAACATGCTGTTTTGATTATTGTAGCCCTGCAGTACAAGCTAAAGTCAGGGAGTGTGATTCCTCCAGTATTGTTCTTTTTTCTTAAGATTGCTTTGGCTATTCGAGGTCTTTTGTGGTTCCAAACAAATCTGATGATTTTTTGTTGTATTTCTTTTAAAAATGTCATGGGATTTTGATGGGGATTGCGTTAAATCTGTATGTTGCTTTGGGTAATATGGCCATTTTAACTATGTTGATTCTTCCAATCCATGAGCATGGAATGTCTTTCCATTTCTTTGTGTCTTCTTCAATTTCTTTTAAAAATGTCTTATAGTTTTCAGCATACAGGTCTTTCACATCCTTGGTTAAGTTTATTCCTAGGTATTTTATTCTTTTTGCTACAATTGCAAAAAGAATTGTTTTTTCTATTTCTTTTTCTGAGATTTCATTGTTAGTATATAGGAATGCAATGGACTTTTGTACTTTGATTTTGTAGCCAGCAACTTTACTGTATTAGTTGATTGTTTCTAACAGCTTTTGGTGGAGTCTTTAGGGTTTTCTATATATAGCATCATGTCAGCTGCAAAGAGTGGTAATTTAACTTCTTCATTCCCAATGTGGATGCCTTTTATTTCTTTCCCTTGCCTGACTGCTCTGGCAAAGACTTCCAACACTATGTTGAAAAGCAGAGGTGATAGGGGACAGCCCTGTGGTGTTCCTGAATGTAGAGCAAAGGGCTTTAGTTTTTCACCATTACTTATGAGATTAGCTGAGGGTTTGTCATGTATGGCCTTTATTATGTTGAGGTTTTTTCCTTCTATACCAATTTTATTTAGTGTTTTAATCATAAATGGATGTTGTATCTTGTCAAATGCTTTTTCTGCATCAATTGATATAATCATATGATTTTTGTCCTTTATTTTGTTTGTGATGTATCACATTGATGGATTTGTGGATGTTGAACTATCCTTGTGCCCCGGGCTTGAACCCCACTTGGTCGTGAAGAATAATCTTTCTATTGCATTGTTGTATTCCATTTGCTAGAATTTTGTTTAGGATTTTTGCATCTGTATTCATCAGAGATATTGGTCCGTAGTTTTCTTTTTTAGTGTTGTCCTTACCAGGCTTTGGTATCAGGGTAATGTTGACCTCATAAAATGAGTTAGGGAGTACTGCCTCTTCTTCAAATTTTTGGAAGAGTTTGAGCAGGATTGGTATTAGAGGCTCTTTGAAGGTTTGGTAGAATTCACTAGGGAAGCCATCTGGTCCAGGACTTTTGCTTTTGGGAAGGTTTTGAATGACTGTGTCAATTTTGTTACTGGTTATTGGTCTGTTTAGATTTTCCAGTTCTTCATGGAAGGCTATATGTATCTAAGAACTTGTCCATTTCTTCTAGGTTTTTGAATTTGGTGGCATATAGTACTTCATTGTATTCTTGGATGATCCTTTGTATTTCTGTGGTGTCTGTGATAACTTCCCCTTTTTCATTCCTGATTTTGTTAATTAGTGTCTTCTCTCTTTTTATCTTAGTGAGTCTAGCCAAGGGTTTGTCAATTTTGTTAATCTTTTCAAAGAATCAGCTCTTTGTCACGTTAATTTTTTCTATTGTCTTTTTGTTCTTTATTTCATTTAGTTCTGCTCTGATTTTTGTTATTTCCTTTCTTCTGCTGACCTTGGGTTTCACTTGTTCTTCTTTTTCTAGTTCTTTAAGGTATAACATGAGGTTATTTATTTGTGATTTTTCTTGTTTCTTGAGATAGGCCTGTAATGATATAAATTTCTCTCTTAAAACTGCTTTTGCTGCATCCCAAAAATTTTGGTAGGATGTATTTTCATTGTCATTTGTTTCTATGTATCTTTTGATCTCTCCTCTAATTTCTTCTTTGACCCGGTTGTTCTTTAAAAGTATGTTGTTTAATCTCCATGTATTTGTGTTTTTTCCTGCTTTCTTTTTGTAGTTGATATCCAAATTCAAAGCCTTGTGATCAGAGAATATGTTTGGTATGATTTCAATCTTCTTAAATTTGCTGAGGCTGATTTTATGTCCCAATATATGGTCTGTCCTTGAGAATGTTCCATGTACACTCGAAAAGAATGTATAGTCTGATGTTTTAGGATGAAGTGCTCTATATATGTCAATTATGTCCATTTCATCTAATGTGTCATTTAGGGCTGGTATTTTGTTATTTATTTTCTGTTTGGATGATCTATCCATAGATGTCAATGATGTATTTAAGTCCCCTAGTATAATTGTGTTTTGGTCATTCTCCCTTTAGTTCTGTTAGTAGTTGCTTGGTATATTTTGGTGCTCCCTGATTGGGGGCATAAATATTGATGACTGCATAAACTATAATTAATTCATCTTTCATTGCAAATGTTGGGTGAAGTGTTACAGAATTCATTCTTTAAACCAGGCCAGCATTTTAACTGTTTGAGGAAATAGTGCAATCGGTTTAAAGTATGGATTTCTTGATGGATTTCAAGTTACTTAAGAAATCATCCTCCCATCAGGTTTTCCCTCTGGCTACCTTCTCCGTGGGCTGTCATTCTGAAGTTGCTAAAGGTTAGCCAGGAATTCCCTTAGCTCCCCAACTCTGATGGGCAATCTGAATGCAAATGACAATGCTTACAGACCTGGGCATGGAACAGAAGGAGACTCTGAGAGGGTTTCAGCCTTTTTACCCATTTTTGTGTTGGCCTTAGAAGATTTAGGGATCCTTCAGTCCTTGTCAAGAAGCTTCCGATATCTTTTGTTGTGCTTTGATGCACATAGAGTAAGAAACCCCAGAAGGAAAGCAGAGAAGTAGCAGTCAGTGGGAGCAAAATAGATATGCTTAGAGTTGTCTAACGATTTCTAACCCATGCCTCTTGATAATGTTTCCCAATGCTCAGAGATCACCATTTTCCAGTTATGGTTTTCAGACTACTAAATCCTGGTAACTGACAAGTGATGTTTTAGGATAGTTCATTTGAACCATCGTTCATCCAGAAGCTATCATTTTTACATGGACCAGTACTACTGATAAGAATTCCAGCTGAAGGACTTGCATTTTTCTGTACTAATAGTAGGAGCACAGTGGGTACAAAGTAGCACAAATTAGACTTGCAAATCCCCAATGAAGTCTGGGGTGCATGTGTGCCTGCTCGGTATGGTAGAGCTGTTTCTTCCTACACAGGATATTGGGAAGGGCAGTGTTTATTTGGAGAGTAATTGTTGGTTCATAAGGTTTGCTTCACAGTGATTCTCCTGTAAAGTTTTTCTCAATTTTTCTTAGAAATCCTAGTAGTATGCTGGGTTAAAGTGAGAAGTGACAAGAAGAGGTTGACAAAACATACATTGTAAGCAAACACACATTGGAGTGGAATTCATTTTATGTTAGATTGGGGAGGAGTATCATAATTTTTGGTAAAAGGAAAAGAGTCAGAGAAACCAATTGAGGGTAGAGAGACGGACATCAAATTATATTCTGGACGTTTAGAACCTTCTTGGGGAGACTACAGCTTTAGATTTTCTGGAAGGAAGGGAAGCCAAATATTTTATGGTTGACACACTCCATCTTATGTCCCCATTTCAATATTTTCTGGTCAGGAAGTTCATGAAAGAGAGGCTGCAGTTTTTCCAGGCTGATATCTTGAACCAGTTTGAGTTCTATGGGCTTCATGTATAGCGTTGGATGGATGCTTTTTGAGCTGTTGATGAAGATATTGAAGTGAACTTAATTTCTTGACCACCTAGAAGAAGTCTGGAACTTTCAGTCATTCCAAATGCTCATTTCTCTTCTTTGATCATTGAGAATGCTTTAACATGAGCAGATTTGCAAAAGTACATCTATTACCAGATTTAACAATGGCTGTTCTATCATCCATTATGTTGACCTGTTACTGGATTATTTTTGCATTATTAGAAAGTCTAGTAGGATAAAAGCAGAACATGGCTGGGCTACAGCTCTTGGGTGAACCCAGCCAAAAGAATGCTTCTCCAGTGCTGTCCCTGGCTCTGGGCAGAGTGATCACCCGTTCACCATCCATAGTGTGCTCTCCAGACCGCTGTTTAGATCCTTGTCAGATTGTGATTCATCTACCTGGACATCTTCCTCACCACAGCAATAGCTCCTTTGGAGCAGGAAGTATATCCTGTTCATCTTTGTAGCCCCAGCACTTGGTATCTAAGCCCTCCAAAAACATTTACCATACAATCAATGCAGAATCATAGGGTGATATGGCTTTTTCTGGCACCTTCCTATCTGAATTCACTTCCTTTGCTGCCTGAGAGTTCTGGGCTTTGACATTGATGGAGCTCTGGAACTGGATATGAGCACTTTCCAATCACTGCTCTCTGGGGGCTCTCTGAAATGCCGCAACTTAAAAGGAGATCTCACTATGGCAAGCAAGTATTCTCAGAACCTCCATACATACAAATTATTGTAAAGTTTTAGAAACAAAAACCTTCCTGCTTCTCTTAAGTTAGGTTCTACTGGGTTCCATGCAGTAGCCAAGAGGCAAGAATTCAGAGCTTGAAGCTTGTGTTTCCTATGGGGATGTTTGTGTTGGAGACCCCTTCCTTTTTGTCTCTTGCCCCCGTGTAACCCTGCCTTAGAGCACAAGCTTTCTTAGAAGGAAGAGGTGATACGTCATCCCAATTTTTTCCTTCCCCAAATGAGTCCCTGCTTATAGCTCAAAAAAATGGGGGGAGGGGAGGGGAGAAAGCAAAGCAAAGAAAAACTCCCAGAAATATGAAGAAAAAGTTTAAAGGGAAGATTATTATAAAGAAAGTCTTTGAGGAGGATATTTTGTTTCTTAAAAGTTGTTGCAAGTGTTCAGCGAGTAGATTCCTTGCCCAATTTCTTGCCCATCATTTAATGTTCACAAAATCATATTCTGATAGTTCTGATTTTAAAGCCTTCTGATTGGAATTAAAAATTGTTTTAATTAAGCTTATAAGATGGACGATAAATGCTGTCCTGGGTTAGTTAAATCAAGCCTTCATCCTCTCTTCACTTAATAGACTGGATTATCTGCTGTGTTTATGGCACTCCAGTAGGCCCTTTGAGCTCAGGACGTTCAGATTTGTAGTGTGAGAGAACAAGACACATGGTGAGTTAAATCATTATTCAGGGCAGTAGCAGCAGGATGTCTGGATGTCCAGTGGAAGGTGGAGTGTTAAGTGAGGATGTCAACAATGTAATGTCAGGTGCTGGCCCTCAGGGGTGGCCATGAGCTCTGCTGAGGAAAAGCTGCTGGTTTGGTGGCTTTGAAGAAGGAATTAGCAACATTAAGCAAAACAATATGAAGCTTTCTGTGGAAAGCAATCTTTAGCAAAAGTTTTAAAAACATTATTGGATATCTTGACACTTAACTAATAAGTTCTGTGTTTAATTTCCTGGTAGCATATATTTTTTGCTCTGTGGTTTAGCCTTTTTTTAAGTATCTGAATTTACATGAGACTAGTTTCATATTTCTGCAAGTTTCAACTCATATGATTTGAAGCAGATGTGATAGTAAACACAAACAGCGTTTGTAATGAGAAAGTAAACTCTTGGGCATGCTCTTCCATGCCTGACATTGACTGGAAAGAAATTTGATTACTTTGGGAAATGAGACTAATATTTCAGTAGTTGTATAATGGACAAAAAAGGCATGTTCACCAGCCTTTGAGAAGTGAGGTTTAGCTACTCTGCAGTTGTAGTACAGAGAGTCCCAAAGAGTGGCTCGTACTGAAATTGGTTTGCAGGCGGCTGGGGAACACTTAGAGATGCCAGTGACAAGCCTTTGCTCATCTGAGGCCAGTCTTTTCAATGTGGTGCTGTTAGAACTGTGGGCAGAGTGAGTTTTGATTCTATTGATTGTAGCTAGAAAAAAGAGCAACTTTTGACAAGCATCCTAAGGAAAACATAAGAAATAGAGATGTTCTTTTCCCAAAAAACTGAAATGTGGATTCATTCATGGTGATAGTGAGGGAAAGAGAAAAAGTGAAGGAAGAGGGGACCTTTTGTGTATAGTATCTCTAGCATTACACAAATCTTCTGTTATGAATAAATGGAACCTTAATAAGGAAAATTACCAGCTGCATTATCATTTGCAAATTGATTTGCCGTAGACTACTTCTAATACAATTTGGCTGTGTGAGGTGTACCTTTTAAGAAAACAAAATCAGGTTATCTGAAAATGGATGTTTACTTTCAAGGTGAAACAAACACTAATGACATAGCACAATTTTATCCTGAAATTTTTATTTGCTCCTCAATCCTGGATGGGTTTTTCTATTGTTATCTCTAAAACTGAGCCACAATTTTTTATCTTTAAATAGAGAATATGTGTGCCTTCCACACCCAAAGGAGGCTGGAATGGGAGTAAGGAGAGGGAAGTCAATGTTTTTCTACCTCTTTTTGGTAGAGAAAGATTGAGTGTAGAGAATCGATCTCTAATAACCAATGGTTCTTAACCTTTGAGAATGTGATGCAGGCCAACAACCCTCATCTCAGAAGAATGAAAATACACCAGGGTTAAAATATAGCTATTGGGTTTGCACACACCTGAAGCCCATCTATGGATTTTCAGTTAAAAGCTCTTGCTACGAACTCAATTGGTGCCTCTTTTTTATAAAATAATTGATTGCATCATTTTTCTGATGATCACCTTACTATTGTATTTTATAATTTTAATAACTATTTATATTTCTTAAGGATACAAATACCTTGATATTTTCCCTCAAATTAGATTGACTAATCTTGCAATGTACTTGTCCCAGGAGACGAGAATGACTTCTTAGTCCTACCTTGTCGCCTGCCAGACCAGAATTTCTATTTTTTCTTCTCCTGCTGCTCTTCCTCCTTCTTCTCCTCTTCCTCCTCTCTACTTCCATCTCTTCCTCTCCTCTTCTCCTTCTTTTCTTCCTTTCCCTCCTCACCCCCCACCTCGCCCTTCTTCTCCCCCTACCTCAAAGAGTGTTTGCTGAGTATGGTGCTAGATGACAAAGGATGAGCTATAGGGAATATATGGAAAAGAAGAAACATGCAAGTATTAACCATCAGAGAAAGAAGACACAATCCCCCCTTGGGAAAAGTGACAGTGACACATAATGTTTGTGGTTATGTATTGCAGATCATGCATGAAAGCAACTGAATAAGATGCTGATACTGGCTTATTAACTAACTCTAATGTATGTAGCTTGGAGCAACTTTTGTTTTTTGATGGTATGAAAAACAAGCTGAAACTCAGTAAAGACAAATGCAAGAAGTCAAAATAGAATCCATGAAAATACAGTGACCAGTTTAAAAGATGCCCAAGTCTTTTTTTTGAGTCAGAGATCACTGTGGACCACAAGTTGCTATGAGTTGATAATATAATGCTATTTGCTTAAAATGATATTGGTGATTTGTGACTCAGAAAAATCCAGGAAATACTTACTAAAGAAGTACCGTAATTATCAAGTTATAGTCATTTGGTTTTTTTTTTTTATGTGTGGCCATCTGATTGTACATGGAAAGTGTTTAAGTGGGCCAGTTCTTATTAGTAAGACATTACTTCTTCCATACTCACTAAGCCCAAAGCTCTCTGGCTTACCCCAAGCTAGAGGACCTCTTCCTCTATGGATGACTAGCATGTTATTAAAGAAGAGAATTCCTTGTCTCCACATGGGTAGCTGAAGGGCATTCTTTCGGCTGGTGACTGCTGTGGCTGGGAGGTGCCAATATAGCTCAAGTATTAATAAGTACATCCTGAATTTGAGATTTAAACTGATGGAGACATGATAACGTTGGATATGGCTGCCCAAGGCAAAGTCACCAAATATTCTATGTGTATGAGTAATAGAGCAGAAATGCCACCTTTGCCTATAACTTTCATTTCAGTTACATATAGAAACTGAAGTGAGGTATCCTGGATACCACCCCACCATTTGTGATATTTTTTTTCTATAGAAAAACTAGTTCCCAATTCCAAGTAGATGACATTTGTATGCACTTTTAGGATGTAGTCTGTCCATTCGTCATCTGGGGGCCATATGCCTTGGCAAGACTCAGACTTTTCTCATAATGCCATGTCCTTTCTTAGCAGAGCTGGTGGTACTGGACACCATGAGCTGCAAAATCCCATCAAGCCTTCCCTTCTAAGGTCTTTCATAGCTCTCTGTTCCCTTCTCTTCCCCTAGTTCACCACACATTAGCAATAAATGAATCTACAGTATTAATGCTGTGCTTTTCTCATATTCGTTGCTTATAATTTTCTCATTTCTACTGACACCTCTCCTTGGGATTACTTCAGGGACCTCCTTACCAGTCTCCCTTTTCTAGCCTCTGCTGCATCTACCCTAACCTTTGCCCTAAAACCTTCAGCGTCTTTTCACCTCTGATAGAATAGAGTTCTAACAGCTGTCCCTGAGGTTCTCCATACCAGACCCCATGCCCCTGCTGCTCCTGCAAGTCAGCCCAGCTCCAGACACAGCTGTGTGCATCTCCATATCAGCTTTCTTGCCCAGTCTCCTAGAACCTTCCCCACCCTCCCAGCCTCAGCAGTCATCTCCAGTTTCCTAGCTTTTCTGTCGGAACCACTCACTGGGCTCTCCATGCCTACAGGTGTAGTAGAACCATCTAATCAGCTGGAGAGTGAGTCCCTCAGGGCCTGTGTCTCAATCTGTTTAGTTCTCCTGCATCCCCCACACAATGTAAGATGGTGCTTAGTGACTGTTTGCTGCTGCTGAATATGTTCTTGGAAGAAGCTTACATGACGACAAGAGCCTTACCTTAGCTATCAGGAAGAACTCTTCTGGACCCTGGAAGTGATTAGCACTAGTGCAGCTTCTAACGGGCCCCAAGTGACTGTCCTCATTCCTGGATTTCTCCTAGGACTGACCACCAGTCAGATTCTCTCCTGGTTGACTGGGTCATGTAAGGATTTTGTGTTTTCCTGGTTTATGAAACCATAAAAATGTCTTTGAACTGTAGCTCTCTTTTTAAGGAAGCCCTTGGCAAAGAGAAAAGCAGCATCACTTAATTATTACAAGTTCACTGTTTTCTAAATAACATAACAGCTATGAAATTCGATAATTACAAGGTTGCCAATTGGTGGATAACTGGATTTATGTATAATACATTTCTGCTGGTTTGTTTTACTTGTAATGCAGTTTTTACAGTGAGGCCTGTCTCTCATTTTCTGTCTCCCTAGTAAATTGTCTGGAGACAGTCTAGCATATTGCAAACAGCTGAGCTGCTTGCATTCTGTCTTCTCTGGGTAGACTCTTCTAAATTCTTTGGAGCCTTCTCTTTGGGGATATGAAAGAGGGACTCATGTAGTTATAAAAAGAAACTAGAGATCATCCAGCTATAAAATTGCATCTTAGAAATTTTTTTTGTTTTGTCTACCATTCATTTTCTATTCATGCTTTTCTAAAGTTTGTCCAGCAATTTGAACCTGGTAATTTTAGTTCTGTGGTTTCTATCAGCTTCCAAACTCTTACCCAGTAGTTAAAAATATAAATTGCAAACCCATCTTGGTGGGTGTGAGAGTAGATGGGGCTGAGGACTCACTGCTCTGCTGGCACCTGAGAACTCTGAGCGTGGCTGCTATGCCTACCAGGACTGTGTGCACACACTTGCGTGCATGTGTGCACACGCACATATGTGGCAGAGGGTTAGTGGTCCACAGCATTTGACAGTTTAGAGCTTTTTTAAAAAATGCGTATATCTTTCCATGATTTATTTCACACTGAAATGAGCATGGCCTTTGAGGGTTGGCATCACTGTCACTTGCTAGCCATTCATCTTTAGACAGGTAGCATTCTGCTCAGCTTCAATGTCTCCATCTGGTAGGAGATGGTAGGTAGGACATACCAAACGGTATGTCCATTTGGTAGGACATAGTGATTCCTACCAAAAATGAGAGGCAAGAAAACGTCAAGCAGTCAGCACAGTGCATGGCACAGAAGCACCCAGAATCTTTACCTTTGAGCTGCCTAAAGGGCAAGAGACTATTGGAGAGAGAAGGAGACATATATGTTCTTATCAGTTCAGTGATGGGCATCATTCTGAGCGCTGGGTAAGCATTCTGGACAGCATAATGGTAGTTGCACAACCAAAGAATGACCTCTAAACCTCCCTTTAAATGTGAATTAACTTCAGAGGAGCTTGCCACTTCCAAGTCAATGTAATTTTCTCTCAGGTGGCTGTCCTAAGACCAGTGGTCAGGCCTGGCTAAGCTAGAGGAGAGTATGTCAGGCTCTCAGACTAATGTATGCAACTCTTCTACTTTGTCCTCTTTGGTTCCTGTGAATGGGTATGATGAGGCATTTCACAACATGTAGGTTTCAATACTCTGTACCCACTGAGTCAAATGCCTGCATGGCGGGCAGTAGGCACCAGCCTGAGCCCGTGTCCTGACCAGCCTCACCACTGGGCTCTGCTCCTGGATGGCCCACGTCGCACATGTCCTCACTTCATCTCAACACTAGTCTAAGTCAAACCTTGGTACATTTCACTGCCCGGGAACTCTTTTATTCTTTAAGGCAGTTTTTTAGATTATTTTACCTGTACTGTAAGACTGAGTTCTAGCTCTTATTTTCACATTTACTAACTAACCAGAGCAAGCTAGTTGCTATCCAAAAACTAGTTGCTTTGTGATGTTACCATTGAATCATATAAATATATATAATTTAAGATTTCAAAGCTTACCTTTTGTATGATCCTATTTTTTTCTAAAACAACTGAGGAAATACTGTTTGCCTACATTTGCAGATTACAGTGTGAGGTGCAGAAAAGATGGCCAATTGACTTAAGGATACCCAGTTCCTGGGTGCCAGGCTGGAACTGGTCTCCTGAACTCTGTGTATTCATTGAGTGTCTTCCATTGCTGAACCCTCTGGGAAGGATGTGGCCCAGGCACTGCCTTTTAGATGCTTAAAATCTAGTTAGTAAGTAGTTCTAGAAAATATAGGATTGGGAACCTAAATAAGTTGCAAAAAAAATGTTTTATTGGTGTTCCAAAAAGAAAGTACTTTGGCCTCTAAGATGTGAGTAGTTAGGGGAACACATTATTATCATTTTCAACTGAGAATCCAGATTTTAAGACATTATTATTTGCCCAAAGATACACAGAGTAAGAGGCTAGATAGCTTGACCACTGGTGTGGTTTTCATTTATTCATTCACTTAATAAGTAGTTTAGGGGTACCCATCATGTATCAAGGGCTGCTTGAGTCATTGTGGGTACAGTCTCTGCTGTCACAGAAATCCTTGAGCAGATCCCACCCTGACACACGATACCTTGCTGGCATAGTTTTGTCATTGTTTTCTGGCTTTGCCTTTGGCTTTTTGGGGGGCCTCCTTTCAGTTCCACACTTCTGGTGTATCAGTGAGCTTAATAAATGTTATGCTTAGGGTGAAGAGAATTGTACTTCTCCAATATGCCATTCTCCAACAATTGCAAGTCCTTTTTGACACCTGCTTCTTCCTCTTCCATCTCCCCAAATCCTATCATCGTATTTACTGTACCTGTTCTACCCATGGCTCATGGCTCCATCTCCTCTTTGATCTAGTACTGCCACAGGCTATTAACCCATCTCCCTGTTCTCCTCTAATCCATTTCCCATAAGTTCATTTCCCACAGAGTTTAGTTGATCTGATTCCCAAATTGAATCACATAACCCACAGGATCTGGAGTCTGCATCCACCTTATTTAGCCTCTTTGTCATAACACCCTGGCCATATCACATTGCTTAGCGTTCCCCCAGATATACTATGCTTTTTGTCATCTCTAAGCCTTTGTTTCATAGTAGCCTCTCCCTTTGGAATCCTGTCCCTTTCGTCCCTGCCTCTTTCATCTAGCTAAATATTACTCATCCCTTCACATTCAGATTAGTGCCCACTTCCTCCAGGAAGCCTTTTCCCACCCAGCTGTCTCTTCCACCCACTAGCTAGGTACTTCCTATCCTTTCCCACTGTGAGCTATATAATATCTGTATTAAAGTCCTTGCCAATTGGTTTGTAACTATTCGTTTATACCATCCTCTGTCCCCAGTAACTCCAGGCTTCTCCAGAACAGGAACTTATCCATCTTGTTCTCATCAGTGACGAATACTGTACCGGTCCTCATGAAGCTTCATTGGGTGGCTAGGTGGAGGATGGCTGTAGAAGAGATCTCTCCTCATACCCATTTAATTTAGATTAAATTTAAAAGTGCATAGTGAGGAAGAAAGTAAAGAACATATCTGAAGATAATACTGCAGCAAGTGCCTTAGGATCTGTCTCCTGATACATTATGTAACCAGAGTAAATCATAATTGTTTGTCCAACTCCTTCAGTACTTTCCTTCCAAATGAAATGATTAACTTCTGCTATAAACTTTCTCTTGTCCAGGCTTCAGATTTTGTGCTGGGCCTGATGGTGTTCAAGCTTTGCTGCCCATGTGGGCACTTAGATTGTCTTTATCCTTTGATTCTACTGCCTAGTGAAATATTAGATAACAAGGACAGAGCTTATCTTACACACGTCTGAGCTGACAAATATGGCAGCCTTTCAGTGAAAAGGCAATTGCAGACAAGGCCGCTCCCTGGTTGGAATAAGAATGAGCCTCATGCTTGTCTGGCCCTGTTGCCGATGGTCAAATGCATTCGTCGTGATTTCCATAGCACCCAGACAGCCTGAGTACCTAATGTCTACCTGTCTAGTCAATACATCAGCTTCGCTGGAGGGAGAGCAGAAGTTTGTCACGGGGTTCATTTCTAATGCGTCAGCAACAAATCTGTTACCAGCTCTCTTTATTCTGGCACAAATGCTGTAAGCTGCATTAATTTATATCTTCAGTCATAAATAACAGTGCCTTCTGGATTTTGTTTTTAAAAAATGGTCTTTCTAAGCCTTCAATGTAGAGTTGAAGAGAAGGGAGAAGAAATGGATTATGCCTGACCATGGGGATTAACAGTTATTAATGCACTAATGAGAAAGAAGGGTCATTTTGATGATTAGAAATTTTGGCAACATAACTTCTGCCCCAGATTTGATTAAGCCTCTGTACAGACTTCCTCTTCCAGGAGATTATTTTTCAAAAGCACACTTGGTTTCTCTCCCTCTTTGAAGCCCATTAGGAAAATTAAAACATTTAATTTTAGTGATGAATTTCACTGATGCAGACAACTGCTCTCCCAGATTCTCTCCAAATGTAAGCACAATTGCTACATCAACCAAAATATTTGATACTTAACACAGACCTGGTGTTAGGTTATGTGGAGACTAAAGATTCCTGGTAATACATTACAGAATAATAAGGCCCAGGTTGGAAGAAAAATATCTCAACATTGAACCAAGCCAGGGGGACAAATAAAATAGGGGAATTGAAAGTTAGCTAATATCTTCAAATTTATTTCCTTCTCAGTGAACTTGTCCATCAAACCGTTACATTTCCCCTGCTTTTTCCCTTAAAGAAGCTGATCAAAATATTTTGTAATGTACAAGCTCGCTAATAGCCAAATAACTGATGATTTGAAGTAACTGAAAGTTGAAAGTGTGGCAAATTTCTTGAGGCTGAAATTACTGTCATCTAGAAATTGTAAAAAGTACCTAGTAAAGAATAGCAGCTGAGAAAGGTCTGAGTCACAGATCGCATTTTGTATTTCTCCTACAGGCCAAATGAAGTCAGATTATGATATCAGTTTTCCCATTGTAAGGGAAGCCTCCGAACCCTAAAACACACACACAGTCTCTCCCCCTCTGTGCTCTCCCCTTCTTTCTCCTTTTTCTCCTTCCAGATCTAGATATTAAGTGGTATCTAATTTCTTGTGAATTTATTTGATCTCTATCATTACCAAAAAAGGAAAAGATGATCACTTGAGCTCAGGCAAAAAAACAGACAATGCAAAGTAAAAAGAGAGAAAATAAGAACATCAGCTAAGGAGAATTATTTTTCAACCTAAAATATAGAGAAAAATGCTTTCATATTTCCTTTCAATGTTCTAAAACCTAAAGACTTCAACTAGGAAGTTTGCAGTATGACTTCAGATAAGGAAAGATTTACTTTCTTAAAAAGTTCTCAGTCACACATTAAGCATTTGACTGCACAAGGTGGAAGCCAGGGCAGGGAATTTGTGAGATTCATCTGTGAAAGCTTAAATAGAGGGTTGCTTTTTATATCTTTCAGAAATGACAGAATGAAAAACTATGTAATAGACACAGTCTAATGAAAATATTATGAAATGCATTAGAGTCATTACTAAAAAAGAACTGGCTAGTTGCTCTAACAAAAATACAAGCAGAAGAATTAAAAGTAGAAAGCCCTTTTTCCCCCATTCATTATTTTTCATTACCTCCTCTAGCATCTAAATGCCCTTCTGACCTTAGTTTTTCTGTGACGTTCATGCTGGTTTTGAAATGATGTATAGAGGAATTTAATTCCCTCAGCCAAAGTAAAATGTGATGGGGGGAGGGAGAAAAGAGAGAGTACAGTGTGATCAGAAGTAGAGTTTTTTTTAATCATTAAGATATTTTGACTCAATATTCTTTTTTTAACTCATTTTCATGAATATGGCATAAGCTCTACATTCTCCATTTCAGATGAAAATGAATACTGAGTCAAAATGGAATTTAAAGAGGAAACTCAAAATACAGAATTGTCTACATGTTTAGCATTGTCAGTGGAATTATTGAAAAAAATGAGACCTTCAAATCAAATGAGCAGAAATTAGAGATGTTAAAGAGAGAACAAATTAATTCAGTCACAATGGTAATTTTAAATAGTGGACTGCTAGAAAAATAATTAAAACTGCATCAGAAAGAGGCCCCAGTTAGGAAAATAGATTGTCTTGTGTTGACAAAGGCTTCCCCGAGTTCCTGTTCCCAGACAGGGATGGTTTTCTTTTTGGTCTCATAGAAATCAAAGTGCATGTGACAAGATTGTGATTTTACAGGGGTCTTTTTCAGGAAATTGTTTCCCATCATACAGATTTTTTTTTTTTCAGAATGGGTTTGTTGAAGATATTGTATACTTTCTCATTCTATATTTATTTATATCACACCAACACATTCACACACATGTGCACTCACAAACACACATTAAAGTACTCATGGATCTAACTTTCAGACAAGTTGATCTTGAAACAGTCTGGATGCCTAAAAAGTTAGGATGGACCTACATGTGCGTGTGTCCCTGTAACATCACATCTACTCCAAAGACAAAGGGATTGCAAGTTCAGAATCACAGAAATGAAAGACCTAGGGAAATCAGAGTGCCTAGGAAGCAGGCAATATCAAAACATTGTATATTCATTTTCTTCTTGAGATTTTTGCTCTTGAAATGCCACAACTTACCTAGGTCAGCAATTCTCAAACTCTAGCATGCATTACAATCTCCTGGAGGACACCATAAAGTCCAGATTGCTCACCCCATGCCCAGAGTTTCTGATTCAGTAGATCTGCAGTGGCCTTAAAAATGTGCCTTTCTAACAAGTTAGTAGGTGATGCTGATGCTGCTGTCCTAGGAATCACACTTTGAAAACCACTGCCCTAGGATCATATTCCAGAATTCTATCCAGGTTAAATGGTCTCATGCTCATATATGTTGCAAATATTGACTGAGTACCAGGTGCCAGGGGCTGTGCTAGTTGCAGAGAATACGAGAAACATACTTTCCTGTCCTTTATGGAGAGCAGCCAACCCTTCAGCATTCTTCACAGAAAATTCCATGTTCACTCTCAGCCTGCCTGCAGGGGTACTTGAGGAACTGCTAATTCCCTGCTCCATGCCTTGTTTAGTGGGGTGGAATGGTTCAAGACCGAGAAGGGAAAACAATTCTAATTACTTCTGCCTTTCCTTACTCGATCTCTTTCCTATCTCCTGTAGATATGTAATAATAGGTTTTGCAGAGTTAACTTTCTTGGATGGCTGGATCTTTGTACAGATGTGTAGGTCCTTTGATTCCTTCTAGGGCCAATGCTCAGGCCAAGTGCACAGAGTGGCTATTTTTCTCCAACATTTAAGAACTGTCGTTTGTGATCAAGCCTTTACTCATTCATAATCCTCTTTCCTAGTATTGAATCTTTTATCTGTTTCTTTAGCTTTACAGTGTTTAAAAAAACGGGGTCACTTTCAACCTTAAAAATTTAGTTCCAAAGTAAGTTTAAATGATAATACCTGATCTTGGATATCTTTTGTGTAAATTGGATGGCTGTTCATTAAGTTACTAGTAATGAAGAGCCATCCAATTTACACAAAAGATGTGGACTCCACACATCTTTTGGATTTGGACTCCAGAAAGCTTTTTTTAAGGGATTGCATCATTTTCTAGGTTCCTGAGGAGGACATGGTCTGATATCATTCATCTATGAAATAATATTCTCACAAGAATAATTTCTTCATCCTCCCATCCCAATAAAACTTTGAGAAGCTTTATGAAAATACTGTGAGAAGACAGACTCCGTCCTGCTTAAAGTTAAAACCTCTGGTGACATTTACACTAGAAGTGGTGTCACTGTGTTTGGGGACGCACCTGTGCCTTCTCCCTCACCCTGGCAGGTGCTTCCTTTTTCTTCCCCCTTTGAATATCATTTTGAGGTTCTCTGCTCTGAATGAACCAGTTGGAGCTGTACACTTTTAAACAAGGATTTTATAGATAAAATAATAATTTTTGGAAGCTGAGAAATCTATATGTTGACTGTTCCATTTTCTGGAAATGTTTGGATTATTAGCTTTCATTTTTTAGTAGAATATAAAATAAATTCACAAATGCCTCAAAAGGAATGCATTTTCAAATATATCATCAAATAATGCATTATTTTTTAAAGCTTAGTTTCCTACCTTTCCTTAGATAATTTTTTTGCAAACTCTAATATCTGGTTATTGCCTCACCAAGTAAAGGAACAAAAGGCACATTTTCTCCTCACGGTTTGATTTGCAGCAGACTTACCGGGTGTTTTCTGTAATCAGCTTCAATTTTGGGGGAAAAAAATTTTGAACTACTGACTCTGTGTTCTTAGGACTGACTTGTTCTGTGCTATCAACACAATTTCCTCATAAAGAATATATGATTACCACCGATTCCTTGGAACTATCTTGACCCTATTTTAGAAGAGATGCTTCCTTAATCCAGAGTCCAGCGACATTGATTTTATGTATTATGGTGCCTTCATTCAGCTGTAGGTGCACTCAGGAAACTTGGCTAAATCATCCATCACCCTGTCATCTTTTTTTCTTTTATCATTAGTCCCTATATCTGGACTCTTTCAATTTGTTGAAAATGATCTGTGGTGGGAGAAAGGCAGTGAAACAATAGTTTGGTGCCACCACAGGCTGCCCTCCTCTGCTTGGGTTTTCATCTATGTGTGTGTTGAAGCTCAGGCACCCGTGACATGCTCAGCTTCATCCAGCAAGACTTAAAGACTTATTTTTGTTTGCAAATTCTTGGTGGAGATCCAGAGAGAGTTTACCGGAACTATATTTCTTATATTTTAATCAAAGTTTCTACTGCTGTTCCCATTGGCTGACAGCCTACCTTGTTTTGATGTTTTTCTTGTGAATGGATTGTGACACTACCGCTGTGCCCTCTCACACACATCCCAGAGGTCAAGAAAGTTGAGTCAAGGTAGATGACAGAGGAAGGTAGTTATAACTTGCTCTGTCTCTAACAGAATCCATATTTCAGTTACCCTGCAGTTCTGTTACTCCTGCAGCTGCTTCTCGTCTCGCCTTGGTCTGCCTTCCCCCATGCAGCATCACGACATGCAGGGTTGCCTCGACCGTAACCAGACTTAGATTGCAGGTATTGACCAGACTTCACATAGAGAAGATAGAAAGAAAGAAGAAGTCAAAATGGAGAGAAGAAACTCAAAGAAGGGAGAAGAGGGGTGTAGCAAAAAAGGAAAAGGTGCCTTGAGAAGTAAGGAAAGCCCAGGTGATATGAGGTGAAGTTGTGAATGGGAGTAAATGAGCAAACGGAATGGGAGATAGAGGAGAAAACCCCTAACTGCTTCGAGTGCTGGACCTTTTCTACAGGGATAAGATATAACGAAAATGAAGAAAGACACCAGGCAGATACTGAGAGCGTGTGTGTGTGTGTGTGTGTGTGTGTGTACATGCACATGCATGCACGTATGTGTGTTGAGAGCCCACTTGTGTGTAGCAAGAAATCAAAATGACCCTGAATCTGAAACATCACTCGTGTGGACATACCACTTCTTGTATGTTCTGAATTGTGCACTCAGAATTTACGTGTCCCTGGAACATCCAACCTTCCCAAAGGCCACTTCTGCCACAACATTTCCTCGACCACCACAGTCCTCACTGATTTCTTTTCATCTTAAAATTTACAGTATTTATAATCTCTACAAACAATTTAACCCATCATGAAAGTCTGGCTGACAAGGCACTGTCTTGTTTGACATACATGATTAGCCTTTAGACCCAAGGAAATGCTACCTTGTGACTAATCCTTTCTGTATCCACCAGACTTGCAAACACATTAAAAGTTCAAGAGGTACCTTCGGATCACTTGCACTGGAGATCGAGTCTACTTTTGAGTTTTTAAATGTATAAAGCATCTTATATTTAAAACTAATTTGAAAGACCAATCTATTATTTTAATCTGGAGGTCTCATTATTATCAAATGCAAAAGAAGAAACAGAGCAGAATGAGTTGGTAGCCTTGAGGCTGGTGCTTGTCTTCTCACTGGAATTCTTAGTACTTTTCTTTTTTAGATGTTTATTTAGTATGAATAAAAAGGAGCAAAGGGCCCTAACCCAGTAATCATGTATGAGTTTTAGTTGCCTTTGCATAGGGAGTTGTGGGGCTGCCTTATTGTCTTTGAACAATTAAAGTATCCAGAAGAAAAACGACAATTCAAATTTTGTGCTCTTTTTGCCCACTGTAGAATTTCACTTCTCTCTCAACAATTAAAATAATTCCATATAAATAAAAATTCTTTAGGGATTTCCTTGAGAATATCCAAGGTAATAGTTTATCTAAATTAAAGACTTATTATAGAAACTGGTTTGGTGTCAAAGATTTTGAGTTTCACATTTAATGTCACTGGGTAATTAGAATAGGAATGAAGAAGTTAGGTTAATCAGCCCTGGCTTTTTGTTTCTTTCTGAAATCAGCTGCAATATGAAAGAATGCACTCCTAAAAGATGTATGGTTGCGTGCCTGTCTGTCTGTATCTATATAGAGAGGAACACCACAGGCATAATTTTTTAAATAAAGAAAATACAGCAGTAATCCCGTCTAAGACAGTGATTCTTAACCCTGCGACACACTAAAATCACCTTGACAGCTGTAAAAATTCCAAATGCTTAAGTCTACCTCTGAGGCTTCTGATTTTTTCAGTCTAAGATGAGGCCTAGGCATTGATATTTGTAAAATACCCAGGTGATAAAATCTACAGCCAGTGTGAACCACTGCTCTAAAGAATATATGCAGAGTTTAATTAAAAGATTGTGAGCAATTGAACCAATATAGAACTCAACTGTCACTTGCAAATGAGACCAATGAAAAATAATGCGTTTTTTATAATTGTGTGCCACTTACACACATCTTGTTTTATTTGATCTTTATGACACTCTTAGGGCTTTTAGGGGTGATGATGAGGAAATGGAGGCTGAGGAAGTTTATGTGACGAATCCAGCGTCACATAATTTGCAGGTAGTGGATCAGGTTCTAGCCCAAAACCTTCAACTGGAAGGTATGCATATGTTAGTCTTCTGAATTATAATCACAAACCTTAAAAATACCTTAGTTATTGCTAGTATGTTCCCGATGAAGAATGGAGTTTTGTGGAAGAAGATGATTTACCTTGTATAACAGGGAATACTGAAATATTGAATAGTCATTACTTGTTCAACCAGTGCTTTTCAAACTTTTAACCCTGACCTACAGTGAGAAATACGTCTTATATCACAACCCACTGCGAATACAAACCCATACATGCAGAGCCCAAACAAACCTTCTCACAGTAAGGATAAGTCCTTTCTATTTGCAATCTGATATTTTCCATTCTATTCTGTTGGAGTGTACTGCACTGACTGCCCTAATGGATTGTGACTCAGGGCTTGAAAAACACTGTACAGCTTCCCTTCTCTCAGAAGGCCAGAAAAAAGGGTAACATCATGATTAGGGAAGTGAATGATCTGTCTGTCTTAGCTATGTGGAAAGATATGCTGTAGGCTAAAAAAATGAACATTATTTGGTAGAGTGTACAGAAAATATTATTACTTATAAACTTGTTAGGCTTGGCGCTAGGTAGTCAACCAGGATTTTAATCCTTTTAAGAAAAAAATCTTACGCAACAAAGAGTGTAGGTATGATTTTTCCAAGGCAGGATAATGAATGTTTCAATCTTACATTTAACTCTAAGAAATTCAAGATGAGAAACAGAGACATGGAAAAAATAAAATTTATAATCTATAAATAGATTAAGCATTCTATTTTAAGAATAGTGTAGTGAACTCAGCAGTTAAATTCAATCTACTCTCTGAAGATAACACCTGGGTTATCCTTATAATACTAACACATTTTTAAATACTATGTGTATAAAATGCTGAATATTAAATAATAAAAAACACCAAAAATAAATAAATAAATAAATAAATAAATAAATAAATAAATAAATAAATAAATAGTTTAGAAAGAATTTGTACTTTCTCCTGTAAGTCGTGGATCCTAAATGGGTGTAGACGGAAGCCAAAACCTGGTGAAGTGATTCAAGTTCTATGAATTTATTGTCTGACTCTCACATTTTAAAATTTGCTTATATCAAATGAGAGTCTACATGTAGAAGTATTTTTTAATTTATTAAGGACCATTTGCAAAATAATATTATTTTAAAATATTCTAATTGCCGTTTTGGGGGGTTCAGTCTTGTTTCCCCAGCAAGACTGTGAGGTGTTTCCGAGCTGACTTGGCCATGGATTTCTCTTCTTTCTTCACAGTGTTTTGCACAGTGGTGGTTACATAAGAGATGCTCTATGATCATTCACTGCAGGGAAGCTCTGCCTGCTCCTAAGTGTCTGACCTGCAGCTTAGGAATGGAGGAGAGGGTGCTGAGAAGTGTGGGAATGGGAGCATCGGGCAGTCTTTTAAAATTTTTCTTTTCCTCCCAAACTTTCCTGTATCGTAATTTTCTATCACCGTCCTCATTTAGCATTTGCATTTATTCATATGTGCACACCTATACCTATACACTACACACAGTGTGTCTCGGGGTCCTAGAGAGAGTCTGTGTTTCTATAGAGGTGCTGTGAGGAGCAGCTCCCCTCTTAGAGGCAGCATGAGTGTGTGCCTGTGAGCTTGCCTGGTAGCAGAGCTTAAAGAAGGTGGCTCTTTGCTCAGTCCCTCTGTCAATCTGCCACTCAGATGACATTACATAGTGATTCTGACCACTACAGGTTCAACTTGTCGTTATTCTAAGTGATATTGTTTAATTTATACCCATTATGAACTGGTTAACAAAAGAACACTAATCTTGAAATACTAGTGAGGAGATTAAAAAAATTATAATCACTCTGCAAATTTATCTCAATATAGTCTATAGTCTATCTCAATATAGACTATATCTCAATATGGTCTATGCTTCATTATTCTGAAAGATGTTTCTGGTTTTTCAAAATTTTATGTTAAAAATGAAAAATATATTTATAATTATATTCAGGTTAATTTTATATTTATTCAGAATAAAGAGCATATACATATATACCTAGAAAGGTGCTTACAAACAATAGCACAAAACCAATATTATAAAACCAAGCTCATTGATTATTAAAGCTGGAAATACAAAAATTATAAGCATCATTGAAATTGATTATTGTTTTTATCATAAAGCAATTTCATTTCACAGTGCTTTATATTGTGCCAGCTTTATTGAGATATAATTCATATAACATACAATTCCCCCCTTTTAAAATATAGTGCACAATTCAGTAGGTTTTTGTGTATTCACAGAGTTGTGCAACCATCACCATGATCTAAATTCAGAACATTTCTGTCATTCCAAAAAGAAATTTGTACCCACTAATAGTTATCCCCATTTTCTCCCAAGCTCCTAGGTGTTGCCCCAAAAATAAGACCGAGCCAGACAATCAGCTCTAATGCGTCTTTTGGAGCAAATATTAATAAAAGAACTGGTCTTATTTTACGATAATATAAGACTGGTCTAATGTAATATAATATAACATAATATAATATAATACCAGGTCTTATTTTACTATAACATAAGACCAGGTATGATATGATATGATATGATATGATATGATATGATATGATATGATATGATATGAAATGATATATGATATGATATGATACCGGGTCTTATAAAAATTTTTGCTCCAAAAGACGCTTTAGAGCTGATTGCCCGGCTAGGTCTTGTTTTCGGGGAAACACAGTAGCTGTGGACAACCACTAATCTACTTTTTGTCTCTATAGATTTGCCTATTTTGGACATTTCACATAAATGGAATAACATAGTATGTGGTCTTTTGTGGCACTTCTTTCACTTAGCATGATGTTTTCAAATTCACCTATGTGATAGCAAGTATCCATATTTCATTTCTTTTTATGGCTGAGTAATATTCTATTCTATGGATATACCACATTTTGTTTATTCATTCACCTGTTGAATATTTGAGTTGTTTCAACTTATTTACTATTATGAATATTACTCGTGGGAACATTTGTGTACAAGTTTTTTGTGGGAATGTGTTTTCATTTCTCTTGGGTAGGATTGCAAGGTCATGTAGTAACTATATATTTAACTTTGTGAGGAACTGCCAGACAGCAGCTGCATCATTACACATTCCCATCAGCAGTGTATGAGGGTTTTCATTTCTCCATGCTCTCACCAACACTAGGTTATTGGTCTTTTGATTATAGTCATCCTTCTGTGTGTGAAGTGGAATCTCATTGTGGTATTGATTTGCATTTTCCTGATGGCTAATGATGCTGAGCATCTTTTCATGTGCTTTTTGGCCATTTACATATTATCTCTGGAGAGCTGTCTATGTAGATCCTTTGCCCATTTTTAATTTTTTTTATTGAGTGGTAAATGTTCTTTATATATTTTAGATACAAGTCTCTTATCAGGTATATGATGTATAAAAATTTTCTCTCATTCTGTGAGTTGTCTTTTCACTTTTCCTTGATAGTGTCCTTTGAAGCACAAAAATAATTAATTTTGATAAAATCCAATATACCTATTTTTCTTTTGTTGCTTGTGCTTTTGGTGGGATAACTAAGAAGGCTTTGCCTAATTAAAAATCACAAAAATTTACTTCTCTGTTTTCTTCTAAGGCTTTTATAATTTTAGTTCTCACATTTAAATCCCTAATCCATATTGAGTTAATTTTTGTGCATGGTATAAGGAAGAGGTTCAGCTTCATTTTTTATATGTGGATATGCAGTTGTCCCATTATCGTTTGTTGAAAAAGACTCTTCTTCCTTAATGATTGGTCATGGCACTTTGGTCCAAAATGAAGTGACAGTAAATGTTTACATTAAAGTGTTTGGAAAAAAAAAACTTAAAGGCACTGACAGTAAATGTGAGGGTTTATTTCTGGACTCTCAATTCTATTCCATTGATAATAGTTAGCCTTATGCCAGTACCACACTATTTGATTACTTCTTTTGGCTATTCTGGGTCCCTTGAATTTCCATATGAATTTTAGGATAGTTTTTCTATATAAATTTTAGGATAATTTTTCTATTTCTTTTTTAAAAAACAAACACAACAACTGGGAATTTGATAGGAATTACGTTAAATTTGTAGACCAATCTGTGAATTATCTTACTTCCAATCCATGAGCCGTGGGGGATATTCCATTTATTCGGGTTCTTTAATTTTTTTCAATGATGTTTTGCAATTGGAAGAGTTTAAGTTTTGCACTTATTTTGTTAAATTTATTCCTAAGTATTTTCTTCTTTTTGATGCTATTGAAAATTGAATAGTCTTTTAATATCACTTTTGAGTTGTTTATTGCTAGGGAATAGAAATATGTTGGCTTTTGTCTATTGAACTTATATCCTGCACTTTGATAGACTTGTTTCTTGGTGAATTTTAATAGTCTTTTAGTGGATTCCTTAGGATTTTCTATGTACAAGATCATGTCCTCTGTGAATACAGATGGCTTGACTCTTTTCATTCTTGATGCCTTTTATTTCTTTTTTTTATTTAATTTCCCTGGCTAGAACATACATTAAAATGTTGAATAAAAATGGCAAGAATGGGGGTCCTTATCTTACTCCTGATCTTAGTTAGAAAACCAACTTTTACTATCAGGTATGGTGTTAGCTGTGGGTCTTTTTCTAGATGCCCTTGTATTCCTAGTTTGTTGAGTGTTCTTATGATAAAAGCGTGTCGGATTTTTGTCAAATATTTTCTCTAAATCTTTTGAGATGATCACATGGTTTTTGTCTTTTCTTATGTTGACATGGTGTATTACTTTATTGATTTTTAGATGTTAAACCAACCTTGCGCTCCTAGAATAAATCCCAATTGGTCATGATGCATAATCTTTTTTATATATTGCTGGATTCAGTTTCCTAGTATTTGGTTGAGGATATTTGCATGTAATTTCATAAGATATATTGGTCCATAATTTTCTGTTCTTATGATGTCTTTATCTGGTTTTGTTATCAGGGTAAGTGTAAGTATTGTGAAGTTTCCTCTCCTTTTATTATTTTTGGAATAATTTGTGAAGAATTAGTATTTATTCTTTAAATGTTTGGTAAATTCACCAATAAAGCCATTTGGGCCTGTGCTTTTCTTTATGGGAAGTTATAAAATTACTAATTCAATTCTTGTTACAAGTCTATTCAGGTTTTCTATTATTCTTGAGTCAGTTTTGATTGTTAGTGCCTTTCCACGAATGTTCCATTTTATCTAAGTTATCTAATTTGTTGGCTTACATTGTTGTTCATGTTATTCCATTAGAATCCTTTTTATATTTGCAAGATTGGTACTGATGTCGCCTCCTTCATTCCTGATTTTAATAATTGGAGTCTTTTTTCTCTTTGTCTGTCAACTAAAGGTTTGTCAATTTTGTTGATCTTTTCAAAAAAGTAAATTTTGGTTTGGTTCATTTTTTTCTATTTTTCTGTTTTATATTTAATTACTTTCTGCTCTAATCTTTATTTCCCTCCTTCTTCCTGCTTTAGGTTTACTTTATTCCTAAATATTTCTTAGTTTTCTGTACACCCTTTGGATAATTTTCAGAGATTTTAAATGATGATTTTTTAAAAGATTTTTATTTAAAATATAAGTAACATGCAACATTATACCGCATTTCCCAAAAAATAAGACCTAGCCGAACAATCATCTCTAATGCATCTTTTGGAACAAAAATTAATATAAGACCTCCTCTTATGTTACTATAATATAAGACACGGTCTTTAATGTAATGTAATGTAATGTAATGTAATGTAATATAATATAATATAATATAATATAATATAATATAATAATATATAAGATACTATATACCGAGTCTTGTATTAATTTTTGCTCCAAAAGATGTATTAGAGCTGATTATCCAGCTAGGTCTTATTTTCGGGGAAGCACGGTATTAGTTTTAGATGTACGCTATAGTTATTCAACATTTACATACCTAAAGAAGCGATCGCTATGATAAGTGCAGCAACCATCTGACATCATACCATGCCATCACAATATTATTGACTGTATTCCCTATGCTGAGAGTACATCCCCATGACTAATTTGTTTTATACCTGGAAATTTGCACCTGTTATTCCCCTTCACCTTTCCCCAGCCCTTTTTAAATTTTTCAATTACAGTTGACATTCAATATTTTATATTAATTTTAGGTGTCCAGCATAGTGGTTAGACATTTATATAATTTAAGATGTGATGCCCCTGACTAGTCTACCTACCTGGCACTCTACAGAGTTATTACCATAGTATTGCCTACGTTCCCTATGCTTTACATCCTCATGACTATTTTGTAACTACCTATTTGTATTTCTTAATCCCTTCACCTTTTTCACCCTGTCCCCCAATCCCCTTACCACCTAGCAACCATCAAAATGTTATCTGTATCTATGAGTTTGTTTCTGCTTATTTTGTTCTTTAGATTCCACATATAAGTGAAATTATATTGCATCTGTCTTTCTCTGTCTGACAATCTACTGAGTTTATACATGCCTCCACAGATGGCCAGAACCCATTCCCTTCCATAGTCGAGCAATATGCCATTGTGTGTACTTGTATGTACCACCTACTCTTTAAACATTCATCTATCAACAGACACCCAGGCTGCCTCCACATCTTGGCCGTTTTAAACAATGCTGCAATGAACATGTGGATGCACACATCCCCTTGAAGTAGTGTTTCTCTTGTTATAACCTTTGTTTTAAAGTCTATTTTGTCTGGTATAAGTATTTCTACCTCAGCGTTTTTGTCTGGTTGTTTCCATTTTCATGAAAAATCTTTTTCCATCCCTTTACTTTCTAATCTGCGTGTCTTTCAATCTGAACTGTGTCTCTTGTAGTCAGCATATGTAAGGGTTTTATTTTTTTATCATTCAGCCACTGTGTGCTTTTTTACTGGAGCATTTAATCCATTGACATTGAAAGTAATCGTTGATAGATATGTAGTTATTGCCATTTTATTATTCATATATATATATATATATATATACACATATATATAAATGTGTATATATATATATATATATACACACACACATATATACTCTCAGGCTAACTGTATGTGGGCTTTGGCCACGTCCACAGCTTATAGGCTACTGGGGGGGGGGGGGCTCTGGTGCCTGTTGAGACCACCTTTTTGATGTGACACTTGTGGGGCTAATTGGGTGGTGCTCTGCTGTAGTCTGAAGCTGACCTCCAAATATGTTGGTTCTGGGACCTCTTGGGAGGGGCTCTCGTACAGGTCTAGGTCACCCATTGCTTATAACTGACCAAGGACTACTTGGTAGAAGCTACAAAGCGATCTATGGTTGATTGCTGCCTGTGCTAAACCTGGAGGTATGTGGGAGTGGTCACACTATTAACTGAAGACAGTTGCCACCAGTACTGGGCTTTGGATAGTTCTGCAAAAAGCCAGGATAGTGCAAGACCTACTGCCACCTGTTGGCTCTCGTAAGTTTCAGCCACTGAAAAAGCCTCGTTGTGGTATATGAATTGGGTGAGGCGGGGTCTCAGGGTGTCACCAAGGTGAGACAAATGTTTTCACCAGGTTAATGTAGATCCTGGTTTGGTGCCAGTACTGAGCCTAGAGCTACTCAGCAGAAATCTCAGAGCATACGGAGGCCCCATTTGCTACCCACGTGGGGCCCACGGACCCCCTATAATTATCCAAGAAAGTGTTCAACTAGGGGCGGGCTGGCTGCTCACCAAGAAAGTCCCTCCAGCATTGGGCAAGTTGGGTAGGGTGGGGTCCCAGGGAGTCACCAGGGTGGAGTGAGTGAAATTCACCAGTCCAATTCCAATTCAGATTTGGCCATGGGCATGGGGGGAGGGCTCAACACAGGAAAGATGGTGCCTGCCTGCCAGCTGAAAAGAGAAGGACCCCCCACACTGGATAAATGGCGACTGTCCCTCTATCCTTTGCCACAAAGCCACACAACCCAGTCTCTCCCCATGTTTCTGATGCCCTCCCCCCACCCTGAGTCACTGTCCCTCTGCCAGAGCCCAGGGCAAGTACCTGCAAGTGAGTAAGTCTGTGCACAGGCCCTTTAAGAGGATGTCTGGGTTTCCTGTAGCCTTCCAGTTCACCCCAATGGTCGGAATCCCTACTGTTTTTCACAGCCAGATGTTGTAGGGGCTCCTGTTCCTGGCACCAGTACTCTGGCCTGGGTAGGCTGGGGTCCCTCACTCCTCCAGGGTGAACCTCTACATCTGAGATATCCCTCCTGATTCTCCTGATTCTCAACTGGCACACACAGGTTTGGGGTCAGGCCATTCAGTGTATCGACCCCTCCTTCCAGTTTCGCTGTGGTTTCTTTTTTTTTAATTATAAAACATATGTTCAGCTAGACTTCAGATGGTTGATTGTTCTATAATTTAATTGTAATTTTAATGTCTTCATGGGAGGAGGCAAACACTGCAGTTATCTACTGTACCATGTTGGATCCTAGAACCCTAAATGGTTATTTTTTAATAATGATTGTTTTCCTGGGGAGTGGGTCCATGTAGCTCTTTACTCCACTATTCTGAAAGTGAATCTCCCATATTATATTTCAAATATGATAAATTTCAAACAACTATAGTTATACCTTGCTTTATTTCACTTCATTTATTGTGCTTCACAGGTATTGTTTTTTTACAAATTGAAGGTTTGTGACAATCCTGTTTTGAGCGAGTCTATTGGCAGTCTATTTTTCCAATAGCAACTTACTCTGTGTCTCTGTTTCACATTCTGGTAATTTTTGCAATATTTAAAATTTATTGATTATTATATTTGTTATGGGGATCTGTGATCATTGATCTTTGATGTTACTATTGTAATTGTTTTGGTTGCCACAAACCATGGCCATATAAGATGGCAAACTTAGTTGATAAATGTTGTGTGTATTCTCATTGCTCCATAGATGGCTATATTTCTCTCTCTCTCCCCTCAGGCCTACCTATTCCCTGAGACACAAAATATTGAAATTAGGCCAATTAATAACTCTACAATGGCCTCTAAGTGTTTAAGTAAAAGGAAGAGTAGCACATCTGTTACTTTAAATGAAAAGCTTGAAATGATTCGGCTTAGGGAGGAAGGCATGTTGAAAGCAGAAATTCGCCAAAAACTTGGCCTGTTGCACTAGTTAGCCAAGTTGTAAATGCAAAGGAAAAGTTCTTGAAGGAAATTAAAAGTAGCTATTCCAGTGAATAGATGAATGATATATATTAAAAACAACAACAACAACAAAAACATTATTGCTGATATGGAAAAACTTTGTGGTCTGGATAGAAGATCAAACCAGCCATCACATTCCCTTAAACTGAATCCTAATCTAGAGCAAGGCCCTTTCTTCGATTCTATGAAGGCTGAAAGAAGTGAGGAAGCTGCAGAAGAAATGTTTGAAACTAGCAGAGATTGGTTTATAAGGTTTAAGGAAAGAAGCCATCTTCATAACATAAATACTGATGTAGAAGCTGCAACAGAAGATCTAGCTAAGATAATTAATGAAGGTGGCTACACTAAACAGCAGATTTTAATGTAGATGAAACAGCCTTATATTGGAAGAAGAAGCCATCTAGGACTTTGATAGCTAGAGAGGTTATTGCCTGGCTTCAAAGCTTCAAAGGACAGGCTGACTCTCTTGTTAGGGAATAATGTGCCTTCAAGTTGAAACCAGTGCTCACTTGCCATTATGAATCCTAGAGCCCTTAAGAATTATGTTGAATCTATTCTACCTGTCCTCTATAAATGGAAAAACAAAGCATGGATGACAGCACATCTGTTTACAACATGGTTTACTGAATATTTTAAGCCCCCTGTTGAGACCTACTGCTTAGAAAAATAGATTACTTTCAAAATATTACTGCTCATTGACATTACTGGTCACCCGGGAGCTCTGAATGAGATGCACAATGAGACTAATGTTGTTTTCATGCCTGCTAATACAACATCCATTCTGCAGCACATGGATCAAGGAGTAATTTCAATTTTCAAGTGTCATTATTTGAGAAATACATTTTGTAAGGCTATAGCTGTCTCTAAGAGGATTAAATGGTAATAGACAATTTTTGAAAAGTTTTTCTGTAAGGCACATTACAAGAAAAAAATGTAAAGCCATTTATGATATTACCATTTCTGGCCCTTTAAATTTTTAAAAAATCAGTTTTATTTGTATAACCAAGATTAAGTGAGTTTCTGCCAGAAAACCTTTCTTCCTGTGAAAATTCCAAACATTTTTATTACTGCCACTCTATTTTGCTGTATTCTATTGCTTTCCTAATTTGTGTGTTTATTGTTGAGAATAGCAGACTTGATTAAGGTCACTTTTATAATCAAAACAGGACCATATTTCTCCTTATCCACATAAAAGGCACTCTTGGACCATTTGATCAATGGGTGCCAACTCTACCAAACATTTTGGTTTCTGCCTGGTTTATAGTGGCAAGATGTCCTCATAAAGCTCAGTTGATTTTCATTATCTATGGTTAACCAAGGGCCTCATGTGCACCTAAATTCTTCATGTTTCCATGTGGTGATTTCATTGCCTACATAGAAAGACTTCTCATTTTAAACAAAGAAATTTGATATCATAGTGTGTTTAAAAATTATGTTTTAGCTTCCATACTTTTTTAATTCACAAATGAATAAGATATTAAACTGAACAGTTCCTTCAGGCACATTATAATCTTTAGTATTAGAATAGGATCCAGTGAATCCCTAAATGAAAAGGACATTTTGAGTCTGAAAGAAAAGAAAGGATTACGGACATAATAAATTAGACATAGAAAAAAGAGAGAGAGTGTGCTTTTTTTCTGGAAAAATCTGATTTTTATAAATATTTGTATTTATTTTTATTTACCTTTTTATACTAGCAGTATAGAGCCAGCCACTTCATCTTTTCAGAGCCCAAGAAAAGGAAAGGCATAAAAGACAATAGCCTTAATTTGCCAGAGGACACATTTAGTTTAACATAAAGGAAAATTGCCCTATGGTACAATTATTAAGTTTGCTTCCAATATTGTCTTCCCTGAGATGTGAAGACTTCCTTCTTGTATGGTGAAGTTTAATACACTCTGTTTACTTCCAGCCCTTGCAAGAGCCTTGGTCTCAAAGAATTAATTCATTTCATACATCTTTTAAATGGGGCTTGTAGATCAAGGCCCTTCTAAAAATAGGATTTGGCTCGGGTGTCATGTGTGGACCCGCCACATTTAGAGTTAGCCTGGTTAGTGGTTAGCAGTAGATTCTGGAGTGAGATTTCCTGGTTCAAGTTCTGGCACTACTAACTAGCTGTATGACATTAGGCAAACCTCTTTGTGTCTCAGTTTTTTAATATGTAAGATTCGGATAATAACTACAAGTTCTGACAATTAAGTTCGCGAACTTGTTGCAACGATGTTGCTAACATTTTTTGACATCAGAGGGACTATTCATTATGAATTTGTACCAACTGGACAAATAGTTAACCAAGTTTACTATTTGGAAGCGCTGAAAAGGCTACATGGAAAAGTCACATGAAAACGTCCTGAGCTTTTTGCCAACAATTCATAGCTCTTGCATCACGACAATGCACCAGCTCACACAGCACTGTCTGTGGGGGAGTTTTTAGCCAGTAAATAAATAACTGTATTGGAACACCCTCCCTACTCACCTGTTCTGGCCCCCAATGACTTCTTTCTTTACCTGAAGATAAAAGAAATATTGAAAAGAAGACATTTGAATGACATTCAGGACATCAAAAGTAATACGAGGACAGCTCTGATGGCCATTCCAGAAAAAGAGTTCCAAAATTTCTTTGAAGGGTGGACTAGACACTGGCATCGGTGCACAGCTTCCCAAGGGGAGTACTTTGAAGGTGACCGTGGTGATATTCAGCAATGAGATATGTAGCACTTTTTCTAGGATGAGTTCGTGGATGTAAATGTCAGACCTTGTAGTACTCATCTCATATGCTACTTGTAAAACTTAATTAGATGAGTAAATTGCTTTGGAATACTGCGTGGCACATAGTAAGTACTATATAAGTGTTAGCTATTATTATCATTGTTATTTAGGTTAAGAATATCTCTGTACGTTTCTACAGGACCCCCATTCATTTATTCATTCGTTCATTCACTTGCTTCTTTCTAAGTCCTCTGCTGAGCACTGCACTGAGTTGTACCAGTCTCACTATTTCACTAGCTCTTGCTGAGGACATGAACTGGAGAATTCATGGACAAAGACATTCCTGGATTTTTTTTGTATCCCCTGTTCCCTCACAGTGAGCGGCACATAGTAAATGCTCAACTCTGGAAACCGACATAAATGAGGATTCACCTCATGTTTTCAAAGGTGATCCAATACCAGGAGTAGTGCTTCTTGTGGTTAAAGCATATGTGTGCTAGGCTAGTCTTAAAGTGCCAAAGATGAAATCAGAATATAGTTATATAGAGCTGATGTGATTTTGGGCTTTTGGCCTGTGATTTTTGTAGTGCTTTGCCTTAGCATATGCTCAGCTCAGATACAGTAACTGGGATGTGCTGTGACTTTATCTTGATCTTTGAAAAAATCAATGCTTTCACCAAAGCTAGGAATCTAAAGGTCTCAGAACTACCTGGACACATCGTGGAATTTGTAAGCAAGACAATGAGAAGCTCCAGGGATAATAGTATGACCCTTCCTCCACAGTCACATCAGCCAAGAAATGCTTGTGATTGCAAAGGGACCACTGCATTTGAATCTTCAAGAATAATAATCAGTGTTCAGTAATTTAGCAACCACACACACCAAATATGGATGCCACATATGTGTGCCACATAATTGTATGTGTACCAAAATGCACAATAGTGCTAATGAAAGTGGAGTTTACATCTCTCAAGGGGCAGTTAGTTTTTATGGGGTTAAGAACTTGGAACTAGAATAATAGTATCTAGAATCTAATAAACACCAGAGCCTCATTTTTTATGGTCTATCCAGAAATAGGATGACTTGTGAAAGTTATCCAGCCTTCCAGCTTTTCGATGCAATCAAGAAATGTAATATATTTGAAAAGCAAATGAAATGTTTTTTCTGAGTAACCACATTGAATATTTTAAATATTCATATATTCAGTGTGATTTTATATTGAATATGTGTATATTTCACCTGAAATACAAAAGGCCTCCAGTAGATCATTTCTACTCCCCTTTTAAAGAGCTTCTCCTTGATGATGATATGTCAGTTTTGTGTAGGTACCATCAGTAACCTTGTTGATAGAGAAAACAGTTTGGGGGGTGCCAGCAGCTGACCACTGGTAGAACACATGCAACCGAGTGGAAAGCTGTTTCTAGAACTCTCCAGTGCCGGGACTGTACTTTCATATTGTCTGGTTCTCTCAGGAAGCAGGGAGGCCGGAGAGGACGTGAGAAAGCTGGGCCACATTCATAGCGGTAGACCAATAGCATCTTCATAATTCTGTCTTTAAGAAGACTCTGCTCATGACACTTGAGTTTTTCCAGAAGGTGAAATTAGAATTCTTTCTTAACATACGAGGTATGGCAATCAAGTTCGTGAACTCATCATAGAAAAAGTGTGACATACCTCATTGCTGAATATCACTATGGTCACCTTTGAAGTACTCCCCTTGGGAAGCTATGCACGGATTCCAGAGCCTATTCCACCCTTCAAAGCAATTTTGAAACTCCTTTTTCTGGAATGGCCATCAGATAATATGTCATCATATTATCCTTGATATCCTGAATGTCATCAAAATGTCTTTCTTTCAATATTTCCTTTATCTTCAGGTAAAGAAAGAGGTCACTGGTGGCCAGATTGGGTGAGTAGGGAGGGTGTTTCAATACAGTTATTTATTTACTGGCTAAATACTCCCTCACAGACAGTGCCCTGTGAGCTGGTGCTTTGTTCTGATGCAAGAGCCATGAATTGTTGGCAAAAAGTTCAGGTCGTTTTCGTGTGACTTTTTCATACAGCCTTTTCAGCACTTCCAAATAGTAAACTTGGTTAACTATTTGTCCATTTGGTACAAATTCTTAATGAATAATCCCTCTGGTGTCAAAAAAGGTTAGCAACATCTTTTTGACTCTTGATTTGGACTGATGGAACTTTTTTAGTCTTGGAGAATTGGCTGACTTCCATTGCGCACTTCGATGCTTTTTTTCAGGGTAGTATTGGTACACCCATGTTTCATCACCAGTGATAACATGGCCCAAAACATCGTCTTGCCTCTCCAAAAGGTCTTGGCAAACTTCGACTCTCCTTTTCTTGTGTTCATCTGTGAGCTCTTTCAGGACTATTTTTGTACACACCTTTGTCATGCCAAGATTTTCAATTAAGATTTTCCTGTTTCTCTATGCTTACTTGGTCGGCTATGCTTCTCACAGTCAACCAACAATTTTGACACACAATTCAATGAATTTTTTGCAATGTTTTCGTCAATTCTGCTTGTTACTGGCCACCCTGACCTCTCTTCATCAGTGACGCATTCTCTCCCCTCCGAAAAACATTTGATCCATTTGTACACTGCCATTTTCTTCATGGCATTATCCCCATAAACTTGGATTAGCATGTTCCTAATTGCACTTCCACTCTTGTCAAGTTTAGCAAGAAATTGAATGTTTGTTCATTGCTGTAGTTCAAGCTCAGACATTCTCATGATGGCACAGAAAAACACGCAACAATGAGGTCCACTCAGCAAGACACTGCCACATGTCAACACGAACACAGCTGTGAAACACTGATATACCAAGGTTATAAAACCTTACCATGCTGTTTGTACAGTGCTGCCAAATGTTAGCGCACAGTGGCAAGTTCACTAACTTAATTGCCAGACCTCGTATAGCATCCAGGATTCCTGAAGGACTTCTGGAGTTTTTAAGAAGAATGCCAAATATCCTAGTATTGTATTCTGACACCAGAGCCTCAGTTAACATAAGTTTGTTGGCTTTGCCATTCTCATGAGCCCTGACAGCTCTGGTCAACCCCTGTTGCTTCTCCCACAGGGTATGAATGGATCAGTAACAGCCCCTCAGCACAGTTGGGAGGACAGCAAGAAGCACCTGCCTTGTGTGGTACTGGTACCTGCCTTAGCCCAGAAGGGCAGCATTATGATTTTAAACACATGTGCACACAAACTTACATGCTGAGTACTATTTGTGAAAGTCATTGTTGAGCAGCAACCACTTTGGCATAAAATGGGAGACCTGGGTTCTGCTCTCATTTCCTCTGTGTGGTATGCACAAACCACAAATTCTCTGAGCCCCAGATTTGCTCATTTAATCCAAATGAGGAGTTTGAATTAGACCAAAGTTTCAGAAGAACCTTTGATGTGCAGATGAATCACCTGGGGATTTGGATCAATGTAGGCTCTGATTTAGGTCTGGGACAGGGCCCAAGGTGCTGCTTTTCTAACCAGCTCCCAGGTGATGCTGATGCTAATGCTACTGGTCCACACTTTGAGTAGCAAAGGTTATATGTTATTTTATCCTTTCAACCACCCTATGATATAGGTATTCTTAGCCTCATTTTAAAGATGAGGAAATGGGTTTAGCTCAAGCTGACACAGTTAGATAGCAGGACTGGAACCCAAACTTGGGTCTAACTGGCCCCTGAATTTAGCCACGGTACAACTTTATACTGCCTTTCATTTTCTTCTGGGGCTTGGAAGAGTAGCTGCAGTTTTATAAGGGGTACAACCCACTTGGGAGGAGTAGCTTAGCCATTATGAAAATCTATATTACCATAATTGCAGAAAAAGATGTAATTCTTTTTTTTCCCATTAGAGGAAAACATTACTGTAGTGGCATAGATAATGTGTAAGGTAAACTCCAAAGTCTGTTAATACAGGGAGTATTGTTGCATATTAGGAAGCTATTTCAAGGCTATTCAATTTAGACTAATTATTTTAATAAACTTTTAATCCACCTTATCTTGCTAGCTCCATCGTGTCATTTGTGGACATTTCTACCAAATGATGGGATATTAAGCACTGTGGTTGGAGCACATGCAGAGCACTCACGTTTCTACATAAACACATCTCTGTGTTGTATTCTTTAAGCACCAAGAATACATTAGTAAATTATTCTATGCTATAGGCTAATGTTCACAAATATCAAACAAACTATTACTATGTTTTGAGTGTGCAGGAACACAAAGTTTGTGTTCTTTTAAAATCCTCATTCACAACTTTAAGCATAGCAACCTTACTGAAAATGTACTGTCTTGTTTTCTAAAGGCCAAATTCCAGGGCTTAATTTTTATGTGGAAAATTTCATCTCAGGGCAAAATTTTACCGCATAGTCATAAACCTCAAAGAATGAGAATTTATAATGAACAGGGCCATTGATTCTTAACAGAAATGACACTAACAGGTATAGGAGACATATGAAATGGCTCCAAGAGCTTCTGGCAACGTGTAGAGATACAGAATCTTTAACATGGATTTGCAAGTTATTGCCCAAAAGGAATGAGGCTATCAGGCTAAAATTATCCATATAAATCCATATAAATTGACTAAAATCCTTTGGTTAGTTTCAGGAGACTTCAGTTTGTTGGCTGTTGGATAATTCTGGTTCACTACCCACTTAGCAGAATGATAGGTGGGTGGGTAGGAGCTTCTGAGTCAGACTGCCCAGGGTTCCGACTCCTAGCCTGCCTTTTAGCAGCCATTTGACCTTGGACAAAATACTTACCCTCTCTGAGCCTCTGCTCCCTCGTCTATAAAGTGGGAATAAGAAAATGTGCCTCACAGGGTTGGTATCAATATAAAAGATATAGTACAGTGCTTGAAAGTACCTAGAATATAACAGTAGATCTTTATAAATGATTATACATGCTAATTTTCTGCTATGTAACCATTGTAAAGGTATTCCTAACTCTCCAAATGATCTGTATCTGTGAAAATTTGTGTTGGAATACCTACTGAGGGTGGGAGAATGGGAAGGTGGTAAGGAACAGATAGCAGGGCATGACAGATCCCATTGTAATGAAATCAGAGGCTTGGACCAAGCTAGATGCTAACCCAGATTATATGCAACAGAGAACAATTCTGGTATAGCAGCTCACATCTTTACCATCCAGAGATTTTTCTCTGAATCTAATGAGCTCTGAGTAGCCCCTGAGCTAAAATCCCTGCCCTGTGCTGACTCTTTTGGCCATTTAGATCATGGGTGCTCTAGCCACCTCAGCTTGTTATAGCCCGATGTTGGCTAGAAGCCAATCCTTAGAGTTTGTTCAGTTCCTTAAATAAGCAACTATCTATAAATGGAACCTAAGACGAGTCGACCCTACAGTAAATGCTTGTCTGTCAGACGACACTGAAGGTCCAGTATATTTCCTCCTAAGGACTGTAACTTCTTAGTAAATATGTGTCAGATGAATTAATGAACTGAAGACCTTTATATACAAAACCTTGAAGATGTTGGTAGAGTGAGCTTGTGAAGAGCAGAGGCTCTTCAGGTTTTTGTTGCTATCAACCAACCCTTGTGAAAATGTCTGGCTTAGGTGTCCCTTCCTGACACCATTTCCGAGGCCTCTGCTACACAGGGAAACCTCGTACAGCTTTGGGACATTTTATTAATTGCACAAAACTTACATTAGTAAAATCAGCCATCAGAACACTCATTTTAAAGATGTATATTTAAAGACAAGTAGGGAGAAAAGAGATCTTGAATGCAATTTTTTTTTACACTTTCCTACTTTTGCGTTTTTTTTCAGCTGACTAGTTTCTTCCCACACCCTTCTGCTGTGTGTGCTGCCATTTTCTCTGAATTAAGGGAAAAGAAATATTGGCACCTATCATTTAAAAAGCTCCAGTGATCCATATACCATCGGGGCCAGCTAGAATGAGATGTTTATCATGTGTTTTCTTTCTGAAGCATCCTCCTCAGGCTGGTGCTTAAAAGGGAATAGGAACAAAATTAAGAACACCACCTGGTGGCTTAGCCCCAACAACCCTTCAGTGAATGCAAAAGAGTGGTGTTGTGCCTGAGTTAACCCTGCAGCGTGGTGAGCAACATGTCAGACACAGTCCGAGGTGGCTCTGATGGATACCCATCTCAGCCAGGAGTGCAGAACATATCCCACAGGAATGTATGCCAGCCAGCCTAGTGTGAGGTGTGGGCAGTGTTTTGAAAATAAACTGTCATCCATAGTCAAAAGCTTTTAAACTTATTTTAAAACAGATTAAACAGTGAGAACAATTAAACAGATGAACAAGGAGCTTAATTAAGATTGATTCCCATGACCCAAACTCCCAGTTGATAAGGAAGCCAGCCAAACAAAATAAGTATGTTAAGGCAGAGTTGAATATCCTGTAGCCATTAGAAATGTGTTCATTTTTTTAATACATGAAATATGCATTTTAAATAATGTTAAAAACCCCAAAGTGGACTATTTCTAACTATGTAAAAATGCTAATATATCCATTAAAAAATATGACAGAACAGATTTTCAGGTTCCATATGTTGACTGAATCTCTGATTTTCAAACACAGACTTGCCTAAGAGTCATATACAATCTTATGAATAGTCCTCTTGAAGGACCTGATTTCAGAGTGATCCTATCACCTTGACTAAACTGACTAGAAAGTACCATCCCCAGAAGACAACCTCAGGGCTGCATGGACAAGGGACTGCCCAAGAGACCCTTTCCGAGGCTGGCTCTTCTCTGAGGCTTCCCTGAGCTGGGTGAGCACGTTTCAGCCCAGTCTCTGGAGCCTCCCGCTCTTCATTCACCCAGCCATATGACTCTAAGAGGAAATCTGAGGAAAGTATAACAAGAGAGGGGAGTTGCGTTTTAATTTTGTGAATTGCTCCAAAAAATAAGGCTATCTTGATAGGCACATGCAAATATATACAATGGTTAATTTTCCTGCTGAAATTCCCATTTCTTTTACCCACATGAAATCTCTGAAAAATCTTCATGATGATTCGTTTGTTCCTTTCCTACCCACCCCACATCCCCAGTAATTAGAATACAAGAGGACCAGGAGGTGACATCAAGCCCAGAAGCTGTTCTTGGCCCCAGGTGACATGCTGGGGCAGACAGCAGGGACCGACTGCTGACGTAACTGTCCTTGTTTCTAATGCTGGTAGTAACCAACAGAGTTTAGTTTTGCTTTGACAACTCCTCTTACAGCCAAAACTATTGTTATGGCCCACATGTCATTGCTATTTACTCTAAATAAGAAAAAACAAAGGCTATTCTGGGCACAGAGCAGTGCTTGTGGTGGGGGTTATTTGCAATATTACCATGGCATGCTGTCCTTTTCACTGAGGCCACCATGATTTTTTCTGAAAAGTGCTCTGACAGACATGCAGCCTTTTCTTAAGTCTCTTTACACAGCCCCAGGGCATCAGAATGCACCGGAGGTGTTTTACACACATATGAAACAAACTGTTTAGACCTCAGGGGACAAAAGAGACTGTGCTTGCACAAAATGAACCAAGCAAAAGCGTCCTCTTGAGATATGTCACTGCTTTAGTATTTGAATTGCCTTTTCTCATCACCTGGGATTGTTTTCTGTAATTTCTGAACCTTGTAAACTAAAACTGCATAATAAGATTGATAATCCTGACTTTGTAGGATTCTCTGTGGTATATTTATACTATCATATAATGAGAAATAATGATGACAAGAGAGGAGGGAGAGAAAACAGAGAAGAGCTGACAGGGAACGGGGGATAGAGAAACCAAGAGTGTTTCCTGGTGTGGTTATGACTGCCAGTTGCCAGTGCAGAGCTTAGCTGCAAGAGCCATGCAAGCTGCTCAGTTATAGGCTTTGGGGAGAGGAGGACCCAGAGGACAGTCCACAGCCTGGCTCCTGGCGTGAGAGGAGTTGTGTGCGCTCTGAATGGGGACATGCTCTTGAAACTGGATCCACAGCGGAGAAGCATGAGTAGCTAAGTGTTCCTGCCTGCTTGCACATGCTGCCTAGGTAAGTGCTCTCTCTTCTGTTCTGTTCTGTTCTGTTCTGTTCTCTTCTCTTCTCTTCTCTTCTCTTCTCTTCTCTTCTCTTCTCTTCTCTTCTCCTCTCTCCTCCTCCGTCTCCTCCTCCCTCTCCCTTTCTCTCTCCCTCACTCCCTCACTCCGTCCCTTCCCTTCTCCCTCCCTCCCTCCCTCCCTTTCTCCCTCTCTCCCTGTCCATTTCTTCAACTACGAAAGTTTCTAACAGAGATCAAAGGAAGAAATATTCTGTTGAGATTTGCAGACTTCCCCTTGATGATCTGTCTAGCTGCATTCCGCTCATCTGTGTGTGTAACATGTCTCTTGTGAGGCCAAACACAAAAAATGCAGACTAATCATTGCTCTATGCTGCTGTGTAAAACACTGAGTGTTCAGCTGCTCTCAGGATTTCAGACCATGGACTGGTTATCTGTTCTGTGACACCACTGGCTTCCTGCCGCAGAGCTCCTGATTTCTGTGTATGGCAGTTGATAATTGGTAGCCACAGTCTGCGGTCGGAGCCACAGCATGAGTCTAGCACCTGGGCTGAGCCCCACTGATACAGTAGAGAGACTCTCTCTCTCTCTCTCTCTCAATCTCTCTCTCTCTCTCTTTCTCTCTCTCTCTCTCTCTCTCACACACACACACACACACACACACACACACACACACCGTGCTGGCTATAACTGCAGCTCTGAGCTGCCTGAAGAGGAGATTGCCTGAGGCTGAAGGGATGCTTTGAACTGGGGGGGCTGAATAAAGGTTGGACTCCCCTTTGCAGACGACTCGATTATGTCCAGTGACCACCTGAACAACAGCACACTGAAGGAGGCCCCGTTTAAAGACCTGTTCTTGAAAAAAGGTACACTTCCAACGGCCAGCTGTGGGTGATACCTGCTCTCTGGGGTTTGTTGTGGTTTTTCTTGGAGTTTACTCTGAGGACAGAGTTGAGGAAACTAAGAAATTTATGTCTACTTAGGGTCTGTCAGCTCTGAGAATACTTAAAGGTTAGACTCTCTTTACAAAGATGTATTTTAGGCTTTTTCTTTTCTTTTTTTTTCATCTGCAATCATTTTGTTCGTTTTGGAGATGTTATGCATAAATACATACATGTGTTGCTTTGGAATTTGGGGTTTTCAAATGCTCTGTACATGAAGCTAAAGCCTCCCCTGAAAATTCTATTACTCGCTGCTAGACTTTTTTTTTTCCACCCCAAGTCATTGAAAACAGCATTTTAAAGAAAAGATGTATTTCTTAGGATGTGGGTAGTTTCTCAGGTCACTAGTGCAGTAACAGCAGATATTAGGAAAGAGAACTGTGACTCTGAGAGGGAGATAGAGAGAGCTAAGGAAAGTGAAAAACAGACGACTGACTTTTAACTAGGGAGCACTCAGAAAACACTGCTTCTAACTAACTGTTAATAAGACAGTTACTTGTGCAGCTGTATTTTTTTCTGATACACTTCCCTAAATTAATATTGTGAGAGTGGATTTTAAATGAACCATATAGAAGGAATTATGGTTTTATGTATTCATTTTTTCCATTTAGAGCATGACAGAGGGATAGACTTTTAAAAGTTTATAATTGCTCTTACTCCTCTGCTATGTTTTAGAAAATCCTGCCAATCATATTTGATTGGAACATATTCAGCTAAATTTCTTTCCAAAGAGACCATGAAACTCTAGATTCTAAAAATGCATGGTAAAAGTTGTATTCGATGAGTGCTTGGATACTATAAATTAAAAAGATGTTATTCTAGCTGGAAGGACTCACAGTGCCTGCATTCTAGTGATTCCTTGGTCAATCTAATTGTTGCTGCCTGCTGCCTGCTTGCCAGTGCCATCAAAGGCCTCTGTCTTGGTCTGGAGTTGGGCACATGTGCCTGGGCCACACTTTGCCCTCAAAGGGCCCTGAGCCATTTGTGCTCTATTTTCATCTCTTCTTCTATAGACCATAGGTATATCACTTCCTACCTTTATTATCAGGCAAAACATTTATATAAATATATGAATATAAATAGGATTCTATAAACATGTAACTGTGGCAACCATGAGGCTTTTTGGACAGTTCACACTGTCTAGAGTAGTAATAGTTGAGTAATTGTTACAGAATATGAAAACCTTTAGCAAAACTTTACCATTGAAGTCATTCATAAATGTTTGGTGGAATATGGTTCTGTGCTAGACACTGTCCAAAGAATATTAGGCAATTGGGGCCCCTTCCTTCCAGGATTTCTTCTTCAGTTTATAATGAACACCATCTTTGTGCCAGGCACATGCTACCTCCTGAGGATACTATAGAAGAACAAGATACTGTTCCAGGGCTCACTCCATGGGGGAAGAATACCAGAAAATGGGCACTAACAAGACAGTGATAAGTGCTGTAACAGGGTTCAAATGCACTCAAGGGAGCCTCCCGTGGGTAGTGAGCCCATCATCAAAGGGTTAGGAAAGTGCTTCTAAAGGGAGTGACACCAAATCTGGTATTTCCAAATTTGAGTGGCTGTTTTCCCCTTCTGTTGTTTTACTTGTAGGATAGATCAGAGAAGCCAACACACCCAAAGGAAAAGAGAGTGCAAAATATATAATACAATCATTACAATTACAACTCTTACTATTTTGTCTTCTGAACTTCAAGCTGTGAAGTTATTCTTATAACACAGGCTGAATTGTCCCCTCTCGACCATGGTGTTTAATGAGTGTGAATTTTCATTCAACCATTGAAGTCTGCAAGAGTATTTTTATACTAACAGTTCACGAACTTGAGGCAATTATAGGCTGTACAGATTCCAACTCCTGCCCCCACCTATCTTCCTGCCCCCACCAACCAGTCTTTGTAGGATTTGAGAAATAATATACCAGCCTTTAGGAACATTAGCACTTTGAAAGTGTCACAGAGCCATAAATAAAGAGTAAGACCCCCTGAGGCTATCATCTCACCACACCCATCATTGCTCAGGAGGACAGAGAAGAAGGAAATGCAGACACACATTCACCATGCCTGAACCATGGTGGAGATCTAGGAGAGTTCTCTGGAAGAGAGGGCTGCCTGGAAGGTAAGCTAGTAACCATGGCAGCTAGCCATGGTCTTTGTTTTCCCAGTAAATTCTAGCACTTGAGGGAGTAAGGTGGAGGTGCTGCCATTGGTTACAATGGGAGAAGAACGATCCAGCATGGTGTGCAGGGATTTGTAGAAGCATTCAGCCCTTTCAGTGATGCCATAGTATTCTGTATGGCAACTGTTCTGAATGTTGCCAAGGTGTTTAGTTGGCCTGGTGAAAGGAGGGGGCTAATGAAAGGCTCAGAACCTCCCCCAACTCCCATTATAGGGTCAGAAAGGGCATAAATTACATATCTGGAGCTTAAAAATAATTAAATATGTAGAAAATAGGACATCTGTGAAGGGTGTTATTTATATTAACGGAGGAAAGACCAAATAGAAGATGGTATTAACTATACCACAAATAGAAATGAGTATTATATTAGGAACCTACGGTGGTAGAACCACACTTCCCCAGAGATTTTTAAAAATAGTACTCATGCTTCTAGTATGAGTCAATTCAGCTCTTCATTGAACCAGCGACCAGACCAACAAAAATCTCACACATTTTCTTCTGTTTCTGTAATTACCATATTTTTCCATGTATAATGCACACTTTTTTGCCCAAATTTTTTGAGGGAAAAATAAGGATGTGCATTATACATGGGTAGTACTAATTCTGTATCTGTATAAATGTTTTTAATTCTTTTACTTATGCTTATGAGTTAAAAGTATAACTCTAGAAATCAATAACGATATCCATATGCAAAATAATACCCTGATCTGTTTTGTTGAAATTACGACAAATTTGCAACGACGAAGAGTTCTTACCTTCTGTGATACATAAATATCATACATTTGTTACCAGTACATAAAATTTCTTGTACTTTGTATCTGTTCTTGTGTTTTGTAATTATTTGTTACATAAAATCTCTTGTACCATAATATGTTTAAAAAAATAAATGATAAAATTCCTTTATAATACAAAAAACAAATACCTAAATGTAAAAAAATAAAAATTTGAATTAAAAAATTAAAACAAAAGATTTCTTCCACTGAAAGTTTAGGCCAAAAACGTGGGTGCACATTATAGACAGCAAAATACGATAATTCTCCACTACACAACTTAGAATTTCTTAGAGATGTTTCTATAAAACTACAGAGATGCCATCATCACTGTCATAACTGTCACTGTTTTACAGTAATAAAATAAGGTGCTATGATGCCTTCCTATAATTTCAAACTAGATTTATTATAAAATTTCTGGTGTTTGGATTGCACTGACTCATCCATTATAACATCATGAACTACAGCCCCATGAGAGGAGAGAGAGTGTGAAAATTTGACTTTGGCCTAAAATTCTCTCCTTGCATGGCTTGCTTTTTGGCATTCTTTTGTTTATGTCAATGGCTACTGGAATCAAGGAAAACTGAGCAGTGGGCTGTGTTCAGAATCCCTATTGGGTACGTGAAATTTTGGAAACCCTGAAGTATCCATTATTTTCTCAGAACTCTACCATTCCTATAGGTTTCATTATTTTTTTAAATGTGTTTTAATAGTTCTTCCAGAATTCATTCTCCTTTTAGCCCCTCCTTTCTATCCCATCTCCTGAAACCCAAACCACCGGCAGGCATTTTTCTTTTCTGTGTACCTTAAGTTCTATGCATCATTGCACATTACCTCTCCCCTACAACATCAAAACAGACAGCGTCTTGTAGAGCCCGACATGAGCAGACCAGGGGCAGGGAGGGACAGCAAGGCCCAAGTGCAGTGCCAGGCCTCAGCTGGCATCTGCCTTACTTTTATGCACAGACTGCTATTCCACAGGGTTAGGTGATACCTGGATTCTCAAGAGCAGGAGAATGCATGTATCTGTCTGATGATTATGCCTTTTCAGGCCCTGTCAGTTCCCTGTGGCGTGGTTAACAGGCCCTACTGTACCTTGCTGCCCTATGTGCAGCCCTTGAACCCTGGACCTCCCAAGCTTGGAAGAGAAATGAATGAGGTGTAACATGGGAGAGTGTGTACGTGTGTGCACCTGTGTGGGGAAACATATGGCCAGGACCTGCTACCTTGAAGGGATGGTAGTTTCATTAGGAAGTGGAGAGTGCTTGGCCTGCCTGATACCAGACTGTGCAGTACAGGGAAGTCCCCAGAATTCAGAAGCCCTGAAAACATCTATAGAGATCAGGAACACAGAAATCTTGAAACTGGGCACTTTGGAGAACAGGTATGCTAAATTTCATCTGACACATTCAGAAGTGGTAATGCAGGGGTGTTGGGTTTTTTGTTTAATATAGAATTTCTTCAATTGTCCTATGAAAGTTATTTTCTTGAGAAGATGTAAGTAAAACCAGGCTATTGGCAACAGAGTCTCATTGGGGGCTGGCAAAACACTTTGGGGGCCCTGACTGCCTCTGAGCAGTTTCAGTGCATAGGCGGGGGCTTTGGGGAAGAGTTCAGGAATGGCAAAGGAAGAGGCAAGGGATCACCTATCACAGTTATTACAAAATGTATGGAGAGAGAGGAGGGGGAGGGGCGGGCAGCTAGGTTTGGGGGTCTACAATCCCATCTACCCTTCTGGATTTATCATCCAGCCTGCCCATATCCTATGGTGGTATGGTCTTTACTTAATTTACCGTTTAAGATGCATTTTTTTCAGTAGAATTTTCCTGTTTAAAGAGAGTGTGTGGGAGGACAGGTATGGGGGTTGCTCACATACACCCTGCTGAGCTCAAATAGGGTCTTGAAGGAAGTGGTTATTAGTAGCACAGGACTCTGGAGTCCAGAAGTCATCATGCTCTTTCCTAGAACCTTCTCTGTTTACTCAAACTTTCATTCTGAAAATCCTCTGGATGTCTCTTGAGGGAGTATTTGTAGCACCAAAGAAAGTAAAGGCTTCGTATTTTCCAGTTGTTGGTGTTCAAGAAAGCAGTTTGTTTTCATTGAGTAGTTTTGCCTAGAGTTCAAAGCAAAGGTCTGCTACACATTTGACTGGGAGCTTCACGGCTCTCCGAGGGCTCCGTGCCCAGGAGCTCCACAGTATCTAATGGGTCCCTGATGTTGGGGACTTCAAGAAGCCCCAGAGGTGACTCTGACATGCAGCCAGGGTCCAAATTGCTGCTGCTTCACTAGCTGTTGCTCCTGTGCCTGAGTAGGGCTTGGTTGTTAGGACAGTGGCCTCTGGGACCTGGGTCAGTCCCTGCAGGAAGAGGTGCCTCTCGTGGACTGCAGTAGCTCAGGCTCTGACTGGGCTTGTCACCCAAGGTGGTCAGCTGGGCTTCACTGCTTGGTTGCTTGCCTCAGTGAGTGGAGCCCTGGGGACCCGGTTCCAGCCAGCCTGTGCCCTTGCCCTACCCCAGGCAAGTTCTAAATTACGAATACCCATGAACCCCTAGAGTCACCATGTGTCCTGTGTGCTATAGACGCACTTACTGTGGCTGTACTCATGCATGAAAACTCAAGACAACAGCTTTGGAGCAACTCCAACATCTCAAATCTGGCATCTGGAATGTCCTCAAGAAATCCAGGGACTGTTACTGTTTGTACTAGAGCACCTGCTGTCAGTTGGTCTAGACCACCAGTTCTCCAAGTATGGCAAAGGGTCCCTGGGGTCTCCAAGAGCCTCAAAGGTAGTCATTGAGACCAGCTCTTCTTCATGTACCTCAACCAAAGCAACATGTGACAACAGATTGAAGGTAAAGCAGAGAGGAGAATCCAGCTCTCTTCTGTTAAGACAGATATTAAAAGGATGTGCAGAAGTATAAAGAAAAACCACTCTTATCACTAAATTTTTTTGTTTTCAAAAATACAATTACTTTTATTAAGTGTTATATGTATTAACATGTAATGAGTTTATTTTTAATGAATATTTAAAATTTTCAGTTTTAATTTCAAGTATGGTAAATATTGATAGATGTCATTGCACAAACAAAGCTCTTTGGGGATAATATCAGTAACTTTTAAAAGTATAGAGGGGTCCTGAGACCAAAGCACTTGAGAGCTGCTAGTCTAAGCAGACCCAGAGGGTGGAGTCAAGGAAGGAAGAGCAGCACGTTTGGACATGTTGAGGGCTGGGGTGGGCCTTCCAAGTGTCAGCACCTCAGCAGGGGTAGGGCAGGGCACACGAGGTGTGGCATCTGGTGAGTGCAGCCTACCAGCACGTAGCCCCCTTTAAAAGAAAGATGGTGGGGATTCTATACACTGTTTCCCACAACTGAGACTTTCTTACCCTTGCTTGCAGTGAATTTTTTTAATATCACATTAGATCAGAAGATTCATGCCTTTCAAACAATATAAAATGTTCTATCTGCTGTCTCAGACCAAAACAAATCAAATCCAGAGTGAATGAAGATCTAAACATAAAAATACAAACTACAGAAATATTAGAAGAAAAATATTTTTAGACTATTGGAGAAGACCTTTCTAATCAAACAGGAAGCTTAGAAGCCATAAAGGAAAAAGACAGTCTTTAATGACATAAAAAATTATATTTTCTATAGAGAAACTCAAGCAAAGTTTAAAGGAGTGAAGATTAAAAGAAAATGTTTGCAACACCTGTAGCAGACAAAGATTTATACATATACATGATATGTCAAGACTGCTTACAAATAAATGAGAAAGAAAGAAATGAGAAAACTACAAATAAACTGATATAATTATGAAAAAGAAAAATGCAAATTACCAATAACCATAGGAAAAGATCTGAACTTACTAGTAGTTGGGAAATACAGATTAAAACAAGATATATATTTTTGCCCATGAGATTAGTACACCTGGGAAGGGTGAGTGTCCAGAGTGAATGAAGGTGTGGGGGAGCATGCCTTCTCCCTGACAAGAGCGTTTTCATAAGGCAGGGTCTTAGTAGCCATCAACATTTAAAAGGATATGTCCTTGACCCAGAAATTTTAATTTTAGGAATATTTCCTATATGGATAGTTACAAATGTGGGTCAACACACACATTGACACTCACACACAGACGTAAACACACACAATATTTGATCATAATGGAAAAAAGGAAAAATCGCCTAAACAACCATCACTTGGTGAATGTCAGTTCTAGCATATCTGGAATAGATAGCCACCATAAAGAGTGAGGTTAGTGTGTATATATATATATATATATATATATATATATATATATATATATATATATATAATTGATACCGTATTTCCCTGAAAGTAAGACCTGGTCACACCATCAGCTCTAATGCATCTTTTGGAGCAAAAATTAATATAAGACCCGGTATTATATTATATTATATTATATTATATTATATTATATTATATTATGTTATGTTATGTTATATTATTATATCTGGTCTTATATATTATGTTATATAAGACCCAGGTCTTATATTAATTTTTGCTCCAAAGATGCATTAGAGATGGTCCAGCTAGGTCTTATTTTCTGAGAAACATGGTATATATATGTATATATGTATTATATCTATATATATATGTATATATATGTATTCTTGTTTAAAGATGTCTGTGATATATTAAGTGGGGAAAAAACAGAACAATATAATTGTACAGTGATTCCATTCATTAAAAAGAATAAAGCCCTTATTTAATAGGCAAATGCACAAATACACACAATGGGTGAACTGTGCTCCCCACCCTAGGATGGCATGGGGTTGGATGGGGGTTCAGAGAATGCTGCAGGCCCATAAAGGGGAACTTTCATATTATAAACTATTTTCTTCTATACTGTTTAAATTTTAAAGGTCTTCATTTTTATAATAAAAATCCTTTTCAAATGGAACACAAATATACCCAAGTATGTCCATAGAATTATGGAAACATAATTGTATTACTTTGCTATAAACTGTTATCTGCATAACTTTCCATATTCAGGAAAAGATGATCTAGAAAAACATTCTCCAAGTAAAGAATTAACTCATGAAAACTTTGTGGAGGAACCCTCACTGTAATCATCACTTTTCTCTCTTTTCATGGCCATAAAGCAAGGAAATTTTCTTGAGAAACGAAAACATTTGTCAATTCCAGGGTGTGATTTAACTTGAAAGCCAGTTTACGCATACGAACACTCTACTTTTCATCCACAAAATAAAAATAAAGGTTGGTAAAACAAGGCATTATTTTGTGTTCAATCTTCATGCTTCACTGGCTACCTTTGACCTAAACAGAATTGACTCCCTGCTTGGGTCAGTAATTGCTCATCACTGGGCCTATAGTCCTTGGGTTGGTAGCTCGCTGCTCTGCACAGATCCTCACAGATCCACTGCGCTGCACAACTTCTGCTCTTTGGCCAAGGTAGGCCTCAGTGCTGTCAGCAGTAGCTGTCCTCACAGGGAGCACACATGTGCAGGTGGAGCCATGAGTCCCAGAACCCTCTGTTGGCCTTGGTGTATGTGTTCCAGAGTCATTCATTGATTCGCCCCCTAGTGATGAAGCTACTTAACTACTACCTGCGAGGCACCACCCCATGCCTGACACCAAAAATACAAAATACACAGAAGTAGGTTCCTGAACATAGTTTCGTATGAGACAGACTGAAACAATACAGTCACATCTCGTGTCATAAGTGATGAAATAAGGGATCCAGCGCATGGCCAGGGAGGCCTCACACGGGCACCCTGTGACATGGGCACCAAAGGACATGGGCATAGAGAGGCGATATGAGAAAGCAGAGTCATGAAGACAGTGTTTCTGGGTTAAAAAGCATGTCACACATCCCACAGCCTATGAGGATAAATGAGGTCACATCTATATCTGTACCCCAAATGTAAAGGTCCTTATCCTATACCCTCTGATTGGGACCAATTTGTTTTTTCCAGGAGGCTCCCATTTTGAAGATTTCTGATAATCCCTGGGAGGGGTTAGGGTATGCAGAAATTTGGTGGCTCCCTGGGGGCTTCCTCCCCACAGTAAGTAGGTGCTCAAGCCCGTAGGGCTGAACTGGGTACGCAGACCCTCTGGAGGCCTTGCCAATCAGCCATTAGACCTCAGGGGTGCCCAGAGCAAAGACACTATGAGGAGTGGGGTGGAGATCCCAGCACCTGGGTCTTGCTGATCACCAGCTTCTAGAGCTGCTTGGAGCATTGCCTCCTCAGCCTCCTCAGTCAGCCATGCCCACTGAGATCTTCCCTTTTACTGCCAGCTGGGTGCACCTGGCAAAGCTACCTGGCTTCAACTGCTCACCACATGGAGCTCAGCATTTCAGTTTCCTCACAACCAGCTCCCGCTCTCCAACGCACACCTCTAGGTAGCCCCCTATAGGCCCAGTGCCAAGGGCAGTCTAGCCCAGTCCAGAAGGCATTCTGTAAATCTTTGTCCCTTGGGTATGTGGGGGCCGAGGGCAGGAGTGGAAGACAGTGACGCAGGACAGGATGTAGTAGAGTTCAGAAGACCCTCCATCTACCCCATCCCATGCCCTGCTTCTCTGTGCCCAGGGTGTGGTTGGGGGGGGCACACAGCTGCGGATATTGGGGCAACGGTGCTACCCCGTCCCCTGTTACATCATCCCGTGTGAGCCATGTGTGTCCACACGTGCATATTTGTGTGCATGTGTGTGTCTGTGTGCACATTTATATGTGTGTGCGAGTGTTCATGCATGCATGTGTTGTAAGTTCAAGGCACTAGCGCAGTTGACAGAGCTCTCCCCTCTTTCTCTTGCCCTTCATTATACCCCATACCTCCCCACCTCACACCAAAGATGTGCTTTGTCTTTCTCACTATTTTTCTGAGCCTCTCATTTTTTAAATTAACGCCCTACACAGACAGTCACTTCCTTTTTAGTGTGTGGGGAGACTCAGAGGAAATCAGGTAGGCTACACTCAGCAGAGCCATGAGCTAGAAGCCAGAAAACAGAAAATCTGGGATCTGGACTAACCTTGAGGACTGAGCCTCTGCTTCCTCCCTGCAAAACTGAAGTGCTTCAATCACCTCCTTCTCTAATTGCCAACTCAATGTGCTGTTATTCTAGAAGTAGCTCCATGGCACTGTACTCGTGCGTGAAGCATGTTGTGGGGACAAAGCCCCAAAAAGCAGTTTCCAGGCTCTCGGCCTCACATAGAAAGGTGCTGGCTCGGATAGTAAATGGCCATCAGCTGTGATCAGATGGCCAGCAGCTGTGGCTAGTTGGCCGTCAGCTGTAACCCGTAGGCCATTGGCCACTAATATAACGGCTGTGGCTACGCTAGCAGAAAGAAATGGGGGCTAGCAAGAAGATGGTGGCTGGCAAGCGCGGACTGCTGTTAGGCTGATTATGTAGATCCTGCTTCCTGTGTCTCCAGCCCAGCCGCCAGTGAGAATATATTGGTTTTACTCCCCTACTTATGGCTCCATGGGTGTTCCTGTTTGGCCTTACCGTGTCCTGCGTTCTTGGGCGGGGAGTGGGAGCTGAGACCCTGCACGACAAATGGCTCTGTGAGCAGGGTCCCCCGCACGACACATGTGTTAGTGGAATTTAGAAAATCTTTTGTAATGATGGTGTCAGAAAACCAGTGGTGACCCAACTGCTCATGAAATATGGTGCCCATAGGGTTGGAGACAGGGGAGATGTGTTTTCTAAATTACTTCCAAGGGCAGAGCCTTTGAGGAAAGGAGGTTGAGCTTTATGTCAACATGTATTTTCCCTTTGGTGTACGATGTGGATCCTGTACAGATGTGTTTTGGAAAACTTAACTCAACCATAAAGATGAGTTTAACTTTTCCAGAGGGATTACATTGGGAGAAACAGCTTCAGTTTTGAGACATTTTCTTAACTCTCCTTGGGGTGACACGGAAGGAGGATATTCTCTGGCAGGAATGGAGTATAGGGGATGGAAAGCTTTTCATACCCCAAGAGATGGCCCTCAAGGACCTGCCTGCCCAATGGGAAGGGGTAGGCCATGCATCACCCAGCCCATGGCATGCACACTGGTCTGGTCTTTGAGTTTCATGGGCTGGTCAATTACAGCACAGCAGCTCTAGACGTTTTGCAGGACCAATGAAATACATTTTCCTAAGGCCCTTCTCGTTATAAAATTGCAAAGTCAAGGTGTGTCTGAGCACCAAGGTTAGACCAAACACCAGAAATCTGTTGAAAAGAGAGCCCCCAAAATGGGCCTCCCTTCATTTAAATGTTATTAGAATGTCAAAGTCTGCTCGTGGCCTTGGGCAGCAGGCCTGTGGAAAAATAGGTTCTCTTTCATGAGGTCCTTGTGAGGACCAGATTCATGCATGAGGCCTTCAATGTGTGGTGGTTGTCATGATCAGAGTGCCTCGAGAAAATGGGGTCTGGAGAACTGAGTGGGTGATGGTGCAAAGGGGCATGTGGTTAACACAGTTTCCACTTTCAATGCAGCGGAGTTGGAATTTGCCCAGATCCTCATCATCATTGTGGTGGTTACGGTGATGGTCGTGGTCATCGTCTGCCTGCTGAATCACTACAAAGTGTCCACGCGGTCTTTCATCAACCGACCGAGTCACAGCAGGAGGCAAGAGGACAGGCTACAGGCGGTAAGTGTGAGCCTGGGCCCTTCCGGTGCTGCCCAGGCTTGTCCCGGGCTCCAAAAGTGTGACTGGGTGTCCATGAGGGCCCTGAAACAGAACAGGCTCTCGTGTCAGCCCACTGCGGTTCAGAGGTATTGAAAACTCTCTATTGAAGGTTAATATACTTATGGAAAGCACATGCATAGTGAGTGTTCAGCTCAGTGAATTATCACAAACTGCACACACCTGTGTAACCAGCACCCAATCAGGAAAAAGACATGACCAGCCCCCAGAAACACACTCAGGCCCGACTTCCAAGTATGCCCCACATGAGGTCACCATTGCCTGGATGGCTATCAGCACAGACTAGTTTCACCTGCTTTTGAGCTTTGTAACAATAGAATCAGTTGTTGCACTTTGGTGCTCTTTGGTGTCTGCCTTCTTTCACTCACATTACACTTGTGAGATCTATCCTTGCTCTTGTGTAGAGACCTATTCTTAAATGTGGTCTGGCAGGTGTTCCAGTGACCAACAACGCACTGTGCTCACTAGCTGCATTTGTAAGAAGCCAAGGGGGTTCCACAGTCCTAGGGAGTGGTCGAGCTAGGGGAGTGGGGGTGGGACAGCAGGGGGCCTTCTCAGGCCTTCAGGGCAGGTTGGGATGTGTAGGCGGCTCACAGAACAACCCATAGTGAGGCTCTTCAGGTTTTTTAAGGTTTCCAGCTACTTCTTGCTCTGAGTCACACTCCTCCTCTAGAAAATAAAACACTGATATTCAGCTAACCTGCTCCATGATCTGTACCTGAAAGACCAAGGGCCACTGGAACTTTCTGCTCTGAGCTGGTTTTACAATCTTTGATTCTGGTGGCTTTCACTGAAAGACTTGGGAAGCGTGAGTTTAGGTACTTATAAATTCTTGGCTTTGGTGTTGGGCAAAGGAGGCAGGATCCCATCCCCCACCCCACGACACTCAGCCCCTCAGAGTGTCAGGACCAGGGCTGTCTGGTAACTGGCTTAAGGAAACCATCATGAGTATGGGGATGCAGCTGAGCCCAGAGCCTCTGTGACCTCTCAGGAGGTCAGAGTTATGCTTCATTGGGGCTGCAGTGAGCCATAAACTCTGCTGTCCCAATGGGTGGAACCCAGGTTTACTGAGTGTTCTGTGTCCATGGCATGCAGAGTGAGAGGGAAGGGATGAATTTATTGGGTGCCATCCTTTAAACCCACAGAGATGAGACAGGATGCCATGTGGCTACCAGGATCAATCCTGAGAAAGAACCCCTTTCTCCCTCTTGCTTTGTCTCATCCTCTGCTCTCCCCTTGCTTTGTCTCCTCAGATCTCCAGTTGGGTCCTCAAGCCCCCTCCAGCTCTGTTAACATGACTTTCATTATACAATGATGGTTTCCTTGTGGGCCCTCTGTTATCCTAGCAGTCTAGTACCTGCAGGTATCCTGATGCCTATAGATTCCCTATTGTATAAGGACAGCTCTGTTACCTGAAGGACAGAACTAATTCTGCTGAACACAAAATACTCATAATTCTCCTGAGTTTTAAAGAGAGAGGACAGAGAGAAATCTTGTCACAGCAGTGTCAGAACTATAAAAGGATCAGACATCATTGCTTTGCCTAAGCCTTAATGCAAGGATTATAAATGCCGACCCCCCAGCCTTCAGGAGAAGTAGGTAAAGCTACTCCACTCGTCATCATCAGTAGGCAGCTCTCAAGTTTCCAGGGAATACCTGCCATGAATTTGTCTAAGTTCCCTATCTTACTGCTCCAATCCCTTTCTGCTCCAAGCCCCAAAGTCCGCTTGGAGTCACTGCTTACCCAGTGCCTGGGCCCCAGCCATCCCCATCTTCCTCTCAGATTTGCTTCAGGGATCATCTTTCTTCCACCTACCTTGCCTTGCCTTGCATGGGTGAGGTGGCTCCTTCGGCCATACCGCAATGTAGACCTGGCCATGCTTGCTTTCACTGTCCCCATCCATTGTTGCCTTAGCACCTACTCACTGTTCTCCGACCCCAGACTGGGTACTCCCTTCCCAGTCAGGTGATGGGACGAGTACATATACAGTCACACCCTTACCAGCAAAGAGGGGTGCCAGGAAGACAATTTTGCAAAGGCACAAAAACAAAACTTCAAGTACATTTTTATCTGGACTATGTCTTCTATTTCATTTGGAAGTGGGTCTCTAGAAAGCCCCTCTTCAGGGCCAGCAGTTTGCTTGTGGCCACCCTCTTCCAGGGACTGCTGGGCAGCAGGGCCTCCCTTTCTTGAAATCAAGAAAGTAATTAAGTGACTCTTAGAGGTTCCTTCAGGGCTACACACTGCACAGCCAAGTGAAAACAATCAATAGCTAGTGATTGTGTCCGCGGACATCTTTATCACTGTCTGTGCCTAATTTTGTTAATAAACATTTGAAAATTTCACCTCTGAGCTTTCAATCCTAGTTCTGAGCTGGGGGTTGTAGAGATGCAGGCTGCACACAACATAGGGTTTTTAATTCCTTTGCTATTAGTACACTCTTTTTTCTTTTCTTTGAGAGACTGTCGTGCAGGGGACCCTGTTCGCTGCGCCATGTGTTGTGCAGGGCGTCCGGCGGGGTCTCAGCTCCCACTCCCCACATAAGAACGCAGGACACGGTGAGGCCAAACAGGAACACCCACGGAGCCATAGATAGGGGAGTCAAACCAATATATTCTCTCTGGCGGCTGGGCTGGAGACACAGGAAGCAGGATCTACATAATCAGCCTAACAGCAGTCCACGCTTGCCAGCCACCATATTCTTGCTAGCCCCCATTCTTTTCTGCTAGCGTAGCCACAGCCGTTATATTAGTGGCCAATGGCTTACGGGTTACAGCTGACGGCCAACTAGCCACAGCTGCTGGCCATCTGATCACAGTTGATGGCCGTTTACTGCCCGAGCCAGCACCTTTCTATGTGAGGCCGAGAGCCTGGAAACTGTTTTTTTGGGGCTTTGTCCCCACAGAGACCCAGTACAGGTACTGTTGCTTCTCGAGGCTTGGATTTTCCTTCTCGATAAATAGGAATGTGGATATTGCACAGCTTAGCAATGGGCTCTATTCGACATTTCACAAACCCAAGATGTATTTTTACACAGTGATGGAGACAATTCAGGCCCAGACTATATAGCTCCATTTCATGACTAGGACCATTCGCCTAGTTCATAATACAAAAAGGAAAGAGAGAGGGTGATGAGGAAACCTGACCTCTCTCCTGTACACAGATATAAATCTAGATTATACTGTGGGTGCAACCACATGTTCACATGTAGTTCTCCTCCTACCCAGGAATGTGCTTTCCCACCAGGTTTCTTGGCTCTCTGTAGGGACAGAGCCCCAGAGAGCAGTTTCCAGGCTCTCGGCCTCATGTGGAAAGGTGCCGGCTCGGGTAGTAGATGGCCGTTGGCTGTGGCTAGTTGGCCGTCAGCTGTAGCCGGTTAGCCAATTGGCCACTGATATAACTGCTGTGGCTACGTTGGTTGATGAGCCTAGTCAAGTGGAGTCGTTCGGGTGGCAGAAAAGCGGACAGCATGTCGCACGTCGTGTGAATCCAGCCTCCAGTGAGACTATAGTGGTGTGACTCCCCTACCTATGGCTCCGTGGGTGTTCCTTTTTGGCCTCACCATGTCCTGCATTCTTATGTGGGAAGCGGGGGCTGAGACTCCGCAGGCTGCCCCGCACGACACTCCCAGTTACCAATTCTCCTTCCTAGAACTTCTCTTAAGAAATGTCACTTCTCTTAATACATACTGGGAGAGCAAGCTGATTCATTTACACCCTTGGTTCCCAATCAGGGGTGATTTTGCCCCCTAGGGGCCATTTGAGAATGTCAGATGTTTTTTTGGTGTCTCAACTTGAGGAGAGAGTGCTATACAGGATGCCCTAAACATCCCGCCAGGCACAGGGCAGCCCCCGTAACAAAGAGTCATCTGCCTCCAAATGTTAGTGGTGCCAAAGTGAGGAGTCCCTGACCTCACCAGGTGCTGATCACCACCCTTCCCAGAGGCATTTTGCTATTAGAAGAGGATGCCTGTTAATATAGCATGGCTGGCTCTGAGGCTTCCACAGAGTAAAGAGAACACTTCCCAGCAGCTCAGCAGAAAGTGTCGTGGGTCCACCGGGAACTTAGGTGATCAGAGGGTCTTAGTCTGGGATTCTGCCTTGGAAACCAGTTTCCCCCAGAGATTTCTGCCTTCTTTGTTCATTCAGTCATTCACTGGACATGAACCAGGCACAGACCAAGATAATGAAGAAACAATGCAGTGTGTCCTTGCCATGCTCTGCCTCCGACCTTCCCTACCCCCACCATCAGCAGCATCCACTGTGCTAATGCTAATTGGCATTTTCTCAGTTTTGCTGGGGAAGGCCAATAGTCTTCAATGGCCATTTTAATGTGGGGTGGGCTATATACCAAGTGGATGTAAGCTGTAGGAAAGGTTTGGGATGGGGCCTAAGGACTCAGCACGGGCAGTTTCAATTTGCCCTTGCAGTTGGCCCTTCCTCAGCATCCCAAGGTGACTGCCTGTGCCAAGCAGCCTCCTCCTCTGAAGGGCTTAGAGGAAGCTAGGCAGGGGCATGGCTGGACAGTCATAGCATGGTGGCACAGGCTCTGCTCTTACGGACAGACCACGTCAGTGATGGCCTGCTGGGCTGCCTGTGGCATTGTGCCAATTTGTGCTTCTTGAGGAAAAGTGGATTCGTATTTGTAGTTGCTACTGTCCATGTGGTTTCACGTCTATTGTCAGAGTGCCTGCATGCTCCTGAAGTGCCTTTCACTTTGCCGATATCTAAATCCTGCCTTCCCGGGAGCCTGAGTGGTGGGGGCTACAGCATCCAACTAGTTGGCAGGTTGTGGGTATGGGTACCCACTGCCAGCCTCACCATGGGTGAGCCTGTGCATTGCTGGGGGCCACTCATTTCTGGGGGCCTGTGGGTCTATTTGTTCTAGAACCATGAGAGGTCTCTATGAGGATGTCAGTAAAAGGTATAGAGTATTTTAGACTGTTATTTTAGACTGGTGCAAGAAGGGTTGGGCATCTAATTTATTAAGTTATGGTGACTTGGTTTAACACTGTTGGTTACATTTATTTGTATATATTTCTGCTGGAAGACTTACTTGACAGTCAAGATGGAAAAATAAAGGAAAATAGTTGGGTTTTGTTTTTGAGAAAGAGGCTTGCTAAACATGTAGATGTTCTGATTTGGTTGAGTAAACTTCACTACCCTAGTTGAGCTGCCCCTCTACTCACTAATGAGATTTCTACTTAAACCAAAAAGGAAAACTAAAACTGAGATTAATAACATAGATCTTAGTAGCTCTGCATATCCCTGGTTCTCAGAGAGAGTCTTCTGGAAAATGGTGGGTTGGATCAGTTGCACCTTTGAGCCAAGCACCAGGTTCACCCTGATTCTGGAAGGTTTTTCTTATACAGTCAAAGGCACCTTCTTTAGTGAGGGCGGTGGCCTCATGCCCAACTTTATCCCCCCCATCTTCCTCATATAGCATCATCTCCCTGGGTTTCCTCCCTTGTTGGCTCTAACAGTGCCTGTTGGAAGCACACACCTTCTGTGCCAGCTCCCCTCTGGCCAAGGGAGGAATAGAGAGAGTTTGCATCAACAAAGGCCAATCAGCCTTCATCACCACAATGTCTCTAAGATACTGTTCCAGGGAGCCCAGCGGATAGGCCAGTACTGGCTCTGAATTTAGTGGAGTAGCCATCTCCGAATGAAAATGAAAATTAAATACAGAAAAAGTAAATTATGACAAACAGTAATGAGTGGATTTGTGATATAAACCCAAATGTGTTCTTTCTGAAGTAGCCTTGGCTTATTTTATGTGATTTCAGAGCTTTGAGACTGTCTAGATTTCTTTTCATTACCTTAGACCACCAAGTAATAGAAAAATAATAAAGGGGCATAAATATTCCAGACACAGCCCTGAGAGATGTTTGCACAACCACTGGAGCCTTTCTTGCCAGAGCTGGGGGAGGCCTGAGCGGCTTTTTCTGACAGCCTATAGCCGGTCCCAGTGGGGCCAGCTGAACCCACTGGATAGCCCAGGGCTCAGTGGATAGTGGGTAAGGCCAAGGTGGCCAACCATTTACTGAGGAACAGCAGAGAGACAGGAACATTTTACTTAGTTTGCACCATTTGACATCATGATATTCAGCCATTTTGACCTATAAAAACAGCAATTTTAATTTTAAAATTAACAAAAGGAGTCACGTCAGGCATTTCTTCATTATCAACTGCTGCAGGGATTAAATCAGTTGTGAAAATATGGGTGTCTGGGCCTCCCTGTGGAGACAGAGCAGCATCAGGATGGCACTCAGCACAGCCTGTGCTACACTAGCTCCATGGGGGGATGCAGGGAAGAAGGCCATTTGTGTTGTTCCCAGCTGTTGGGAAGGAGGATGAGGACCGCAAACGCCAGCTGTGCTGGTCCAGAAACATGAATTTGTGGTGTGTGCCCTGGTATTGGGAAGTCTACACCCAGAGACGCTCCCTGCAAAAGCTGTAGACTTGGCCTGGGGTATGGCCAGTGTGTGCGGTTTGCCCCACAGCGTATTTTGACAAAACTTAATTGAACTTGTAAAAATGAGATTTGACATAAAAATTGGAATTTAGATCTTCTCTTGAAAAGTCAGCATATCAGGCCACACTGGCCTCTATTCTTACCTGGCAACCCCAGGCTGGGGCTGCGAAGCAGCTGCCACTCGAGATGGACCAGTGCTCACCTTTTTGCTGGGGTCCCATCTCTCTATGTGGATTATTTTTCAGAGAGAAATATTCTTCTGTATTCATGCCTGTACCACAAGGGTGAAGACAAAAGATAGACCAAGGGGGCCACTGTTTCCAGAAAAATGGAAGTGAACTTTCTCGTGGAAGTAAAGATCATTCCTACAAGATTAGTAGTTTAACTGAGTGTGTCTGGTCCAACAAAGTACAGCACTTCCTGCGCCAGGCCTCACATGCTCCTTCATGGCCCTTGCTGTCCTGTCATCTCCCCGAGGCAGAACCTTTCTTTCTGTGGCTAGAGTATGTGGCCTAGAGGGCAGAGTTGGCTGTGGGCTCCTCTCTGTTGGTCTTGGGAATGGGGGTAGCCTGAGGACAGGCAGTTCTGATCACTTCTGAGAAGCAGCTCAGGAATCCACCACAGCAGGCTCAGAGCTCACTGTGCTTGAGAAGCCCATAGGCTGTGTCCTGAGGTCCAGTGAAGGACACAGAGGGTGGAGGAGTCAACACACACACACACAGTTCATTCACACTGTGACTGAAGAGCTAGGCCACTGTGCACCTACCTGCCTTTTCTCATTTCTACCTCCTTCAGTCTGCATTTAGAAAAGCATTTCTAAAGTGATAGAAGTGAACTGTTTTCATTCAGTTAGCTACAAAAAAAAATAACTAAAGGGCTTGATAATGCAGTTATAATAGTCATGTCTCTAACACTCCAGACTGAAGAGAAGAGAGCCACAGGCTTCATTTAGCATCAGGCTGAGATGAAAGATGGCAGGGGACAGTTTCCCTGTGGGTAAGGCAGGTTCTTGCTGCACCATAATACCAGGGGTATTTGTTGTCAACTTTGTTCAATAACAATTCTCCATTATTTCATGAGCCACTAAAACTACATTTCCAAGTGTCGAGGGGACTGCAAGGGACAAGTCAGTGCCTACTGTAAACTCCAAGCATAGGTTTCCTACCATCAGTCATGCTGTTTCTCTCTGAATAAGCCAGGGTCTTCACACAGTCAAGCTGCCAGACTGGTCATTTAAAAGGTTGTATCTTTTTGTGTGGCTAATTGAAGCATTAGAAGATTGATAATTTTAACTGCTTCAAAATGAGAAGGTCCCCCTTCAAGAAAGAGAAACCAGAGGCCAAATTGCTGTCAAAAATTGGATAAGGATGCTGGGCCATAGTTACACAGCAGATTCTCATCTGAATAAAGATAGATAGACCTTTTTAATAGCCAAGATTTGTCTTTAAAGCAACATGAGTAGCTCAAATATCCTTCAACTTATGTAATTGTTGCTCAGAACAGTTTTGAAATTACTTTCAGAACTTGCAGGTAATTTTTTTGAAACGTTTCAAGGGAAATTATTTTTCACATTCTCAGTAATGGCAGCTCTTCCTTTTTCTTATTTGTTTTCTGAGAATGGATTTGATTTTTGGTCCCAGCCAAAATCCATTTAGAGTTAAATCTTGTAAATGATGTGACTGATCAAGCTAAATGATACAATTTGGGTGCAAAGCTAAATGTGACTCAATTAGTAAAAATGGTATTGTCCAAGTTACAAAGTTCTGTAGAGAAAGGTCAGGAAGGACCCACAGCAAACTGACATTTTCCTCTGTGAGGAGGTGGACAAAGAGAACCTGGTGTGTGTTGTTAAAATGTTTATAATAAGAATGTATTCGTGTATTAATTTTACAAGTAAAAAACGTCCTCTGCTCACATAAACTAATGCTGAAGACAAATCCAATAATATTCTGAGCATCTATAGACTTGACTTCCAAGGTAACTCATTTGAACATGGTTTGTACTCTGACCAAAATATACTAAAATAAAATTTATAAACTAAAAAAATTTAACCCTTTAAATAGGCATTAACATTAATAATCTAATGGTAAAGTTTGTTTGTTTTGTTTGTTTTTACTTAGTCCTTGAAAGTTGGTGTGATTTATTCTGAGGGGAAAAACAAGTTTTCTAAATTATTCTAATCCTGAATGGCGCTTGTTGCCTAGAGCTGTCAAAAGATGCCAAGAGATGTAGCTGGTTTCTGGCTCTGTGTTAATCCCTACCAACTCTATGACCTTGGCAAAAGCGTTCACTCCTGTGTCTCAGCTTCCTCTCATGCCTTAAAGGAGGTGATTGTGCCTACCTATGCTGATAGTGTATGGTTCCACATTTCCCTGTTGCCCTGAGCTTTCTAATTCCCAGGCTGGCTTCTCATGAAGTCTAATTGCTCACTCTCCCCCAGCACAAGCCCTGGAAAGGCACTTGCATAGCTCCTTTTCTGCTTGCTTTTCAGGGTCTATAGACCTTCCTGATCTATTGTATTGTTCTAGAAACTTAAAGGATTCCCTTTCTTTTCTTCCCAACATACCTTCTTGAATGATTTGTCTTTATCTTAAGGGATGTGGCCTAGATTGAATAGAGTTGGGAAGGAAATATTGAGTCTTAAGAACTCCGACGGTGAATTCCCACGGACAAATAAAAGGGGAGATGATGGATAGAACACAGTCATTGACATCTACAGGTATTGCCTTTACATCTAAGCTGTTACTGCCATCTAGGGTGGAAAAGACAGTGATACTAAAGCAGTTGCATGGTAGAGAGGTTGCATGAGAAAAGGGAAGAAAGAAAATTGATTTTATCAGAAGGTAAAGGTGTTGCTGAATATCCAAAGATCAGTTTTACCTATGCTGTGAAGTTCTTACCCTGAGACACGAGGAAAAATAGATTTCCAAATATTTGAGGCCATGCAATACATTCATTCATTGTGAGGAGCACTTGAGTAGAAGCCAAAATATCCAGCAATGGGCTGTGTTTCCACAAACTGGCTGTGTCACATCCAGCGAGTAATATACTCTCTTTGGGCCTCAGTTTCCTCCCATGTAAAATGAAGGATAATTAGCTTAGATCAGAAACCTGCAGATTGTTTTTGACCATGCAGAACAGTAAGAAACACATTTATATCACAATACTCATATACACAACTAGGACAAAAGTTTCACAATCCTTATAGAAAGCAATAATAAGGATTATCACACAATCCTTATAGAAAATGGTATTTTCTATTCTGTTTCATTTTTTCAAATACTGGTTGTGACCCACCTAAATAGATTTTCCAGCTCTCTGAGAGGTTGCAACTCATAGTTTGAAAACACTTTATTAGCTGTTTCCAATCCTCAAATCTAATGATCTTATGGTCCCTGAAGTGTGGAAAGGAGAGTTTAGCTGAGAGCATAAAACCAAGAAGGTTCAGGGTGTGGGAGAGGCCTCAGACATGGTCACATGGATCCAAGGCAATAGGCTTCAGCCACAGCTCCCAGAGAAAGCCCCAGTAAGTCATGGTCACAGATTACTCTCTTTAATGCTGTAATTATATCCTTCAGGTAGAAAAGATCCAAGAGATAAAAGGTCAAAGAAATTTAAAAAAAGATGATTAGAGTACTATGAATAATTATATATCAACAAATTGAACAACCTAGATGAAATGGACAGATTCCTAAAAAGATACCATACTAAGACTGCATCATGAAGAAATAGAAAATCTGAATAAATCTGTAACTAGTAAGGAGATTGAATCAATAATCAAAAACCTCCCAACAAAGAAAATCCCTAGACCAGATGGCTTCACTGGTAAGTGCTGCCAAACATTTAAAGAAGAATTGAGACCAATCCTTCTCAAACTCTTCCAAAAAATGAAGAGGAGGGAACACTTTCTAATTCATTTCATGAGGCCAGCATTACCCTAATACCAAAGCCAGACAAAGACACAACATATAAAGAAAACCAATATCCCTCATAAATGTTGATGTAAAAATCCTCAACAAAATACTAACAACCTGAATTTGGCAGCATATGAAAAGGATTATCTATCGTGACCAATTGGGGTTATTTTCTGTAATGCAAAGATGATTCCACATATGAAAATCAATCAATTTAATATATCACATTAACGGAATGAAGGGGGAAAACTACATGGTCATCTCATCATGCAGAAAAAGTATTTGACTTAATTCAACACTTTATCATGATAAAAACATTCATCAAACTAGGATAGAAGGAAATTACCACAATGTGATGGAAGCCATCTATGGAAAACCCACCACTGACATCATACTCAATGGTGAAAGACTGAAATTTTTTCCATTAAGAAGAATATGACAAGGATGACTACTTTCACCAATTCTTTCATTTCTTTTCTCCTTTCTTTCTTTTTTTGAGAATTTTTATAATAAATTATTTGAGCCAAAATTGACAACATATGCTGGGGAGCAAGATCTCAAATGTTCCTACCACTTCTTTTCAACATCGTATTTATTGGAAGTTGTAGCCAGAGCAATTAGTCAAGATATAGAAATAAAAGGCATTCTAACTAGAAAGGAAAGAGTAAAATTATCTCTGTTTGCAGATGAAATGATTTCATATGTAGAAAACCCTAAAGAGTCAAACAACCAAACAAAGAACACCTGCTGAAACTAATAAACAAATTTTAAAAAGTTGCAGGATACAAAATCAACATGCAAGAATTGGTTGCATTTCTTTACACTAACAATGGACAATATAAAAAGAAAATTAAGAAAACAATTCAATTTACAATAGTATCAAAAAAATAAAGTACTTATAAATAAACTTAACCAAGGAGTTAAAATATTTGTACACCAACAACTATACAATGTTGCTGAAAGAAATTAGACCCAAATAACATACCCTATTCATGGATTGAAAGACGTCATATTGTTAAGAGGTCAATATTACACAAAGCTATCTACAGATTCAGTACAATCCCTATCATAATCCCAATGATGTGGGGTTTTTTCCAGAAATAGAAAAATCCATCTTAAAATTCAGGTGCTATCTCAAAGAATCCCTCACCCCCAAATTGCCAAAATAATATTGAAAAAGAAAAATAAAGTTAGAAATCTCACATTTCCTGATTTTAAAACTTACTTCAAAGTTACAGTCACAAAAACAATGTGGTACTGCCAAAAAGAGAATCATAAACCAATGGAATAGAATAGAGCTCAGAAATAAACTCTCCCATATATGGTCAAATGATTTTTGACAAGGATGCCAAGACTATTCAAAGAGAAAGGACATCTTTTCAAAAATGCTGCTGGGACAAAGGACTCCCAGCACAGCAGAGAGGCAAGACGAAGAGGCCAACTACTGAATACACCTAAAGGTGGGCGAATTGCGTGAGCGGGGGAGGAGGGAAGGGAGAAGTGCGGAGATGGAGCCACGCGGGTGCAGGATGCAGACCTAGCTCAGTGCTCCGAGCTCGCTGCATCCCAGAACTACCACATCTACGGGAGAGGGAAGAACTGCTAGGGCTCCATTTATGGCCCACAGGGCTGAGGGGACAACATATAATATGGCTGAACCCAACGCTCACGGCAGAGACCTTGGAGAAAAGACTGAGGGAAGAAGGCTGAAAACGGTGCTTTAGGCCCTCACTGCCAAGCAGCGAACTGAAGCCTTAGGCACTGAGACTAGACGCCCCCTCCATACCCTCCCAGAGCTCACCCCGCCCCCACCTGCCCGGTGCTAGAAGCGGAACAGAAACAGTGTCAGATCAAAAGAACAGAAAATTTGCTGTTCTGAGAACTGTGGACAGCAGACACAGATTCGCAGCTCAACTAATTCCGGCAAAGGGGAGGGAGCTGTGGAAGCAGACCGCTGTGGTGGTGGTCACCGCCATTGCTCTGGGCGACCTCTCACAACTCACCTTGCCCCTGTCCCCACCTATCTGGGTGGATCCCTGCAGGAGTAAACAGAACTGCTGAAATGTACAGGCTCTGAAACTGGTGCAGAAAGAGCTTTAGAACTTCAAAAGCTCTCCACACGGACACTGCGCCCTGTAACCCAAACGAACTCGTAACAGAGGAGAAGCCCATCTCCCAGGGAATAGACCCATTGTGTGAGAAGCTGGAATAGTGCAGAGAAAACATAGCACTACTGTGTGAGAGAGAAAAAAAAGCTGCAATCGGAGAGAAAATAAAACATTCCACCAACAAGTACTGGAAAACAAAAGAAAGACCTCTTCCTATCAACCTGTTGCAGAAGCCACTCCTGTAGATGTCTAGGAAGAGAAATAATAAATCAGTAATTGCCATGAATAACCAAGGCAACAAGACAGCTCAGAAAGAAAGTGAAAAGTCTCCAGGAAAGGAACTTCAAAATATGGAAATATACGACTTAAATTACAGAGAATTCAAGATTGCAGTTCAGAAAAATCTCAACGAGATGCAAGAAAACACAGAAAGGCAGTTTAATGTAGTCAGAAACACAATCAAAGAACAACGTGAGCATTTTACGAAAGAGATTGAAATTCTTAAAAAGAACCAAATAGAATTTCTGGAGATTAAGAACTCAATAAAGGAAATTAAGAATGAAATAACCAGCTTAGGTAGTAGAGTTGAACAGATGGAGGAAAGAATCAATGACATGGAACATGGAAACCTGGAAATTACATGGATGGAAGAAGAAAGAGACTTGAGACTTAAAAGACATGAAAGAACTCTACAAGAACTATCTTACTCCATCAGAAAGAGCAATATAAGAATAATGGGCATACCAGAAGGAGAAGAGAGAGAGAAGGGAACAGAGAATGTATTCAAAAAATTGTGGATGAGAACTTCCCAAACTTGTGGACAGCATTGGATCCTTGTATCCAAGAAGCAAATGGAACACCTAATTACCTCAACCCCAACAGCCCTTCTCCAAGGCACATTGTATTGAAGTTGTCAAAAATCAATGATAAAGAAAGAATCCTCAAGGCAGCCAGGGAAAAGAAGATGGTAACCTACAAAGGAAAGCCCATTAGATTATCATCAGATATTTCAGCGGAAACTCTACAAGCCACGAGGGAGTAGAACCAAATATTCAAACTATTGAAAGAGAGAAATTATGAGCCAAGAATAATATACCCAGCAAAGATATCCCTTAGATATGAAGGAGGAATAAAGACCTTTCCAGACATACAGAAGCTTAGGGGATTTTCTAATACAGGACCTGCACTACAGGAAATACTAAAGGAGGCTATTCAACCACCATCAACAGGGACAATTTGTGGCAACCAAAACATAAAAAGGAGGAAAGTAGGCCTGAACCAGAATATGGGAATGGAGAAAGTAAGCATGCTGAAGAAAATGGAATACTCTAAATATCAAACTTTCTTTTACATAAACTTAAGGATAAACACTCAAAAAAAAAAAATCCAGAACTGAAATATATACTGTAATAAAAGAAGAAACAGAGGGAAACATCATAGAATACCATCACACAGAAATAATAGATAAAAATAGAACAAAAAGGCAAAGAAACAATGGAGACACAGCCTTACCAGAAAACTAAAGATAGAATGACAGGAAATCCTCACATATCAATAATCACCCTAAATATAAATTGACTGAACTCACCAATAAAGAGACACAGAGTAGCAGATTGGATCAAAAAATTAAACCCAACCATATGCTGTCTACAAGAGACACATCTCAGCTACAAACACAAGCATAGATTCAAAGTGAAAGGGTGGAAATTGACACTCCAAGCAAATGGTATCCAGAGAAAATCAGGTGTAGCCACACTGATATCAGATGAAACAGACTTCAGGGTGAAAAAGGTAACAAGAGACAAAGATGGACATTTCATAATGGTAAAGGGGACTATACAACAAGAAGACATAACAGTCATTAATATTTATGCTCCCAATCAGGGAGCACCGAAATATACCAAGCAACTACTAACAGAACTAAAGGGAGAAATTGACCATAACACAATTATACTAGGGGACTTAAATACATCATTGACAGCTATAAATAGATCATCCAAACAGAAAATAAATAACAAAATAGAAGCACTAAGTGACACCCTAGATGAAAAGGACATAATTGACATATATAAATCACTTCATTCTAAAACATCAGACTGTACATTTTTCTCTAGTATACATGGAACATTCTCAAGGATAGACCATATATTGGGACATAAAATCAGCCTCAGCAAATTTAAGAAGATTGAAATCATACCAAGCATATTCTCTGATCACAAGCTTTGAAATTGGATATCAACTGCAAAAAGAAAGCAGGAAAAAACACAAATACATGGAGATTAAACAACATACTTTTAAAGAACGACCGGGTCAAAGGAGAAATTAGAGGAGAGATCAAAACATCATTACAGGTCTATGTCAAGAAACAAGAAAACACCCAAATAAATAACCTCATGTTACACCTTAAAGAACTAGAAAAAGAAGAACAAGTGATACCCAAAGTCAGCAGAAGAAAGGAAATAACAAAAATCAGAGCAGAACTAAATGAAATAGAGAACAAAAAGACAATAGAAAAAAATTAATGTGACAAAGAGCTGGTTCTTTGAAAAGATTAATAAAATTGACAAACCCTTGGCTAGACTCCCTGAGATAAAAAGAGAGAAGACACTAATTAACAAAATCAGAAATGAAGAAGGGGAAGTTATCACGGGCACCACAGAAGTACAAAGGATCATCCAAGAATACTATTAAGGACTATATGCCACCAAATTCAATAACTTAGAAGAAATGACAAGTTCTTAGAAACATATAGCCTTCCCAGGCTGAACAATGAAGAAATGGAAAATCTAAACAGACCAATAACCAGTAACAAAATTGAATCCGTCATTCAAAACCTTCCCAAAAGCAAAAGTCCTGGACCAGATGGCTTCACTAGTGAATTCTACCAAACCTTCAAAGAGCATCTAATACCAATCCTGCTCAAACGCTTCCAAAAAGTTGAAGAAGAGACAGTACTCCCTAACTCATGTTATGAGGTGAACATGACCCTGATACCAAAACCCGGTAAGGACAACACAAAAAAAGAAAACTACAGACCAATATCTCTGATGAATACACATGCAAAAACCCTAAACAAAATTCTAGCAAATGGACTACAACAATGCATTAAAAAGATTATTCATCACAACCAAGTGGGATTCATCCCCGGGGCACAAGGATGGTTCAACATCTGCAAATCCATCAATGTGATACATCACATAAACAAAATAAAGGACAAAAATCATATGATTATATCAATTGATACAGAAAAAGCATTTGACAAGATACAACATCCATTTATGATTAAAACACTTAATAAAATAGGTATAGGAGGAAAATACCTTAACATAATAAAGGCCATCTATGACAAGCCCTCAGTAAAACTCATAATGAATGGTGAAAAACTGACGCGCTTTGCTCTATGTTCAGGAACACGACAGGGCTGTCCCTTATCACCTCTGCTTTTCAACATAGTGTTGGAAGTCCTTGCCAGAGCAGTCAGGCAAGAGAAAGAAATAAAAGGCATCCAAATTGGGAATGAGGAAGTTAAATTGTCACTCTTTGCAGATGACATGATGCTATATATAGAAAACCCTAAGAACTCCACCAAAAAGCTATTAGAAACAATCAATGAATACAGTATTGTTGCTGGCTAGAAAATTAACGTACAAAAGTCCATTGCATTCCTATATACTAACAATGAAATCTCAGAAAAAGAAATGCAAAAAGGAATTTTTTTTGCAATTGCAGCAAAAAGAATAAAATACCTAGGTATAAACTCAACCAAGGATGTGAAAGACCTAAATAATGAAAACTTTAAGACATTTTTTAAATAAATTGAAGAAGACACAAAGAAATGGAAAGACTTTCCATGCGCATGGATTGTAAGAATCACCATAGTTAAAATGGCCATATTACTCAAAGCAATATACAGATTTAATGCAATCCCCATCAAAATCCCAAGGGTATTTTTTAAAGAAATAGAACAAAAAATCATCAGATTTGTTTGGAACCACAAAAGACCCCGAATAACCAAAGCAATCTTAAGAAAAAAGAACAATGCTGCAGGTATCACACTCCCTGATTTTAGCTTGTACTGCAAGGCTACAATAATCAAACAGCATGGTATTGGCAGAAAAACAGACACCTAGACCAACGGAATAGAAATGAGAACCCAGAAATAAAGCCACATAAATATGGACAGATAATTTTTGACAAGGAAGTGAAAAACATGCAATGGAGAAAAGACAGCCTCTTCAATAAGTGGTGCTGGGAGAATTTATAGCCACGTGCAAAGGAATGAAACTGGACTGCTATCTGTCACAATGTACCAAAATTAATTCAAAATGGATCAAAGACTTAAGCATAAGACCTGACACAATAAACTGCACAGAAGAAAACTTATGGACTTTGGGTTCAAACAGCATTTTATGAATTTGAATGAAAGGCAATGGAAGTAAAAGCTAAAATAAACTAATGGGACTATGTGAAACTTAAAAGCTTCTGCACAGCAAAAGAAACCATCGACAAAATAAAGAGGCAACCAACTGAATGGGAAATTTTTGCAAACAGTGCCTCCGATAAGGGGCTAATATCCAAAATATACGAAGAACTGGTGAAACTGAACAACAAAAAAACAAACAACCCAATTGAAAAATGGGCAGAGGACCTGGAGAGACATTTCTCCAAAGAGGACATACAAATGGCAAATAGACATATGAAAAAATGTTCAACATCACTTATCATCAGAGAAATGCAAATAAAAACTACAATGAGATATCACCTCACCCTTGTGAGAATGGCTATCATCAACAAGACAAATAGTAACAAGTGTTGGAGAGGCTGTGGAGAAAAAGGAACCCTCATACACTGTTGGTGGGAATGCAGACTGGTGTAGCCATTATGGAAGGCAGTGTGGAGGTTCCTCAAAAAATTACGAGTAGAATTACCATATGATGCAGCAATCCCCCTCCTGGATATGTACCCAAAAAAATCTGAAAACATTTATCCATAAAGACACGTGTGCTCCAATGTTCATTGCAGCTTTATTTACAATGGCCAAGACATGGAAACAAACAAAATGTCCTTTGATAGATGAATGGATAAAGAAGTTGTGGTATATATATACAATGGAATACTATTCGGCGGTAAGAAAAGATGAAATAGGACCATTTGTAATAACATGAATGGATCTTGAGAGTATAATGTTGAGCGAAATAAGTCAGACAGAAAAGGCAGAGAACCATATGATTGTACTGATATGTGTTATATAAATGAAAAACAACAAAAGAACAAGACAAACAAATGAGAAACAAAAACTCTTAGACACAGACAATAGTTTAATGGTTACCAGAGGGTTAGGGGGTGGTGGGTCAGAGACGAGGGTAAGGGAGATCAAATATATGGTGATGGAAGGAGAACTGACTCTGGGTGGTCACACACAATGGGATTTATAGATTATGTAATACAGAATTGTACACCTGAAATCTATGTAATTTTACTAACAATTGTCACCCCACTATATAAATAAATAAATAAATGCTGCTGGGAAAACTGTATATCCACATGCAAAATAATGACATTAAACCCATATCTTATATTATACCATATACAAAAAAATTAACTCAATATGTATCAAAAACCTAAGTGTAAGAGTTAGAACTATAAAATTCTTAAAGAAAACGATGAGAAAAAAACTTCATGACGTTGGATTTGGCAATGATTTCTTAGATACAAGACCAAAAGCACAGGCACCAAAAGATATATAATAAATTGGACTTCAAAAATTAAAAACTTATATTTGTCAAAGAACACAATCAAGAGAATGAAAAAGGCAACTCACAAAATGGGAGAAAAAAACTTGCAAATCATATGTCTGATAAGGGACTAATATTTAGGATATATAAATAATACCTACAACTCAACAACAAAATAATAGACATTCCAATTTAAATATAGGCAAAGGACTTGAATAGACATTTCTCCAAAGAAGATATACAAATGGCCAATAAGCATATGAGAAGAGCTCAGTATCACTAATTGTGATGACTTATTTTACATGTCAACATGGCTGAGCTCCGCGATGCCCAGATCGCTGGTAAAACATTTTTTCTGGATGTGTTTGTGAGAATAATTCCAGAAGATATTAACGTTTGACTCAGTTGGTTGAATAAAGAAAATCTGCCATCACTAATGTGGGTGGGCCCCTTCCAATTCCTTGGGACCCAAATAGAACAAAAAGGCGGAGGACGGGCAAATGTCTCTCTTTCTTCTTGAGCTGGGACGATTCTCTTACCCTCTGACATTGGAGCTCCTGGTTCTTGGGGTTTTGGAGTCCAAGACTTACACTGGTGACACCCAGTTCTCAGGCCTTCAGATTCAGATTGGACTATACCACCAGTTCTCCTGGTTCTCCATCTTGCACATGGCAGATTGTGGGGCTCCATAACCACATGAGCCAATTTCTATAATAGATGATAGATAGATAGATAGATAGATAGATAGATAGATAGATAGATAGATAGATAGATAGATAGATAAAGATAAGATAAATGTGTGTACATACACACACGCACTCACACACACATACTCCCTATTGGTTCTGTTTCTTTGAAGAATCCTGACTGATTTGTGTATGATTAGTGTTCAAAATCATAATGAGATACCACGTCATACCTATTGGGATGACTATCCTCAAAGAAAAAGAAAACAACAAATATTGGCAAAGATGTGAAGAAATTGAAACCACATGCACTGCTGGTGGGAATGTAAAATGGAACCGCCACTATAAACAGTGTGGTGGTTCCTCAAAAAATTAAACATAGAATTACCTTATGATCCAGCAAGTCCACTTCTGGATATATATACCCACAAGAATTAAAAGCAGAGATTCAGAGAGATACTTGTGTTCCCCTTCTTCATAGCAGTATTGTTCACAATAACCCAACGGTAGAAACAACTAAACCATCCATCAGTGAATGAATGAATGAATGAATGAATAAAATATGGTCTGGTCCCACAGTGGAGTATTATTCAGCTTTAAAAAATGAATGACACACGCTACAATATGGATGAACCTTCTTTTTAATTAAATGGATGAACCTTAAAGACATTATGCTAAGTGAAATAAGGACACAATATTGTATGTGTCCTCAAAAGGACAAATATTTTATAATTCCACTTATATGAGGTACCTAGAATAGTCAAATTCATAGAGACAGAAAGTGTAATGGTGGTTACCAGGAACTGAGGGGAAAAAGGAATGGGAAGTTAGTGTTTAATGAGTGTAGCATTTTAGTTCTGGAAGATGAAAATGTTCTGGAGATGGATGGTGGTAATTGTTGCATGACAAAGGGAATGTACTTAATGCCACAGAACTGTACACTTTTAAATTATTAAAATTGCTAATTTTATGTTATGTATGTTTTACCTTAATAAAAAAAGAAGACAAGTCAATTTTGATTTCCCACTCACCACCCACCCCTAAAAAAGTGCCAGATAGTCAGATTTAAACAGAAAATAATTCAGGTCTGTTTTCCAAGTTTGAAAATAACACTGTTGGCATCATAAAGACAATCATTTGGAAGATTGATTTAAAAAAAATGTTTAATACGGGTGTTTTAGTGTCAAGCAGATTCTGTCTTGTCAAAATTTTTCTGTCAGTCTGGTTATTCATTGACCATTCAGAAGGAGGAAAATACAAAGCAGATTCCTCGAGTATAAAGGAGTCTGAAAATGTATGTCTTTAAGCCTCCAAGATTTGGAGCTGTCCTGCGTCCCTTTCCAACAAGACGTAGATTCAGTAGAGACCCTTGATGACCAGCCAGCAACTCAGGGTGCTCCGAGGGTTTCATTGGCCTGGGGCCCAGTGGCTGTGTTCACCAGAGGGCTTGTAGAGGCGACTTCCAGGGCTACGTCAGGGAAGCCAGAGCACCAGAAGTCATTGATTCAAAGTGTACTTAGCATAGCAGACAAACTGCACATGTGCACTCACATGTCGGTGTGCACTCGTGTGTGTACTGTGGTTGTGCTTTTTGGTGGATGTAGGCTGGGTGACAGTTACAAGGGAAAGCCTCTCCCTTGGCATGTTTACTGCATTGCAGGCTCTGCCTACAACTTACAGATTCAGAAGAAAAATGTTGTCACCCTACTCAGAAATGGTCAAACATAAGTGATTGCCTGACAGTGACTAAATTAGCAGGAGAACGACAAATAATATATTCATTAACAATAAAGATTTCATTTTAGTAAATCAAAGAAGATCCAAGAGAAAATAAAAGTTTGTCACAAAATTGAATGCTATAAAGTTGTTGTTTCTTTTAACCTGCCTACTCTCTCCCTGCTTTCACTTCGTGACATAAGAAGGAGCAGTGCATGACGTAGGGAAGCTCTGCTGATATTTACACTCATGATTTCCTCAGTGGACAGCATCTGGAGCTCATGGGAGAAGGTGGGGCCAGAGATAGACCCATCCCCATGAGGATGTCCCTGTAAGCTATGGAGGGAATGAGGTGGCCCAGGGAGACCTTGGTGAGAGAAGAGGGGCCCCAGACAGGCTCTAAGGAACTCCAACATTTAACCAAAATGCAACATTTAACCAAATGCATTAAGCCCACCAAGGAGCAAAATGGCCAGAGAAGTCAGGGTGTGAACCAGGAGGAATGATGTCACTGAGATCAAGAAGAGAGAGCCCAGTGTTACTGGGAGGCCAGGTGAGACTAGGGCCAAAAAGTGCCCAATGAATTTAGTAACAAGGAGGTAGATGTGAAATATAAGATTGTGTGTGCACAAGGCTTAATCTCTTAGGCACCTTTTCAGTTTTGCTACTTTTTAGGGGACTAAAGCCATTGAGGATGGTTATTGCCATTTCCAGAAAATGTGCAACCACCTACTTCTGGGTCACTTCCCTCTCACTACATTTGGTGGTTTTATTTCTGGCCATTATGCTCCACACTGTGCTTTAATCTGCTGTTTTTGCTGTTTCCTGGTGGCAGTCCTCTGGCTGTAAGATTAGAGCTGGTATCATTGAGGTGGCTGGTAGGCAGAAGTCACTGAGCTCCAGTATCAAGAAAGAAAGAGGAGCTAGGGCAGAATTATAAGTCTTGGAAACATCCGAGGATGAGTTTTTATGTCGTTTTCAATATGAAAGTTGCTGCAATAACCCAGAACTGTAGTGATTATTTCACTTTGACCTGAGTGCTATGCAAGCTGCCTTGGCTGGTGAAAGGCTGCTTCTGAGTGTGTGTCAGCCACTTCGTTAGATTCAATTAGGTCTATCACCTCAGCCAGGCCAGAGCTGTAATGGCCCATCACATAATTTTATAGTCAAACTTTAAGACCAAACTTCCTCTAAATGCTACTGGGTCTGTTCAGATTTTTGCAGCTAAGTCCATGATATCCTGTATCTTAGGAACAAGTTGTATGAACTATACAAACACCCTGTTGAACATCAAAGGGGATGTTTGTATTAGAATACTGGCCTACAAAAGAGAGCAAGAGAGACTTAGGGGTGTTTTACCTCTCAGGTCTACTTGTGGGCCCTTTTTGACTCTCAGGAGGCTCAGTGATCGCACAAGGTCATGTACAAATATTCCTGGGAATCCAAAAATACAGACAGCTGCCCCCCTCACCCATAGTCCTTATTCTCTTTATTATAGTAACAAGCCTTTAACTAATAGCCCAACAGTCCCTTGCCAGTAGCCAGCAATTTGGGTTCAAAAGGGATGACGTATTGTAGTGCTTTTTAAACAAGTTTATGGTGTTAGAAATGACCCTTAATAACGCCTACTGTTTGCTTGTCATCTTGCCAGTGTGGCCAAACATTTTTGAAAAAAAGATGTTAAGCAACTAGATATCAAGTTCCATCTGCCTTGGGAATATGTGGACTGAAGAATAAATTGACTAGAAGATGCTTGAAGGTCCTTCAGGCTTTGGAAACAGTTTTCACTTTGAAAGCCAACCAGTATGGCAGGGCAGTGCTTTTCTTCTGCTGCTGCTGTTTAACTCAAAGCCAAGTCACAGTTCAGAAGAGCCTTGACTGGCACTTGGCCAGCATGGGGTAGGCCTCCGTATAAGAGATTAATTCACACAGATCCACCCAAATCTAGGTGTGACTGAATACTGTTTGATGACATTTAAATGTATTTCAAACACACAAGTAGATAATTTGAAAGATGTTTAGCTTCAAATCTATTTCAAATCCAGTCTATTTCAAATCTGGCAGAGACCTAAAATTTCTAACTTTTCTTTTTGGTCACAAATCTCACTGTGATTTCAGCATAAAAAAAAGAAACAATTCTTTGTTGTTCTGTTTTAAACAGGTCTGTTACTGTCAAAAAGGAATGTAGTTCCTTGATTTTAGGTGCTGCTGTTATGAAACTGATTATTTTCTTGTGACCTTCTTTCCTCCCTCCCCCCCACCCGCCACCAGGAAGGGTGCCTGTGGCCTTCAGACACCTCCGGTCCTCGGCCAGGTACCTCGGAGGTAAGGAGTTGGACAAGGGAGGCCTGTGGGTGGCAGGAGGAAGCTACTGAACCCGATGTGCATAGGAGAGGGGAGGAGGGAAATAAAACATTGGCACAACATTAGTGCAAAAGTTAAATGTATTATAGCATAGCAACCTAGAATCTTCTAGAGATTATTTGTGCTAAAGTTTCTTATAGAAAACAGGTTGAGAATCACTGATCTTTACATGATCCTATAAACTGATAATAATGAGGCTTGGCAGATGTGGACATAGTTTATAAATATAACATGATTCACTTCCACATCTCTAATATGTTTTAACTATGTTTAAAAAACATAGTTTTTTTGCCTTTAAGTTAAGAATATGGTATGAGAGAAGTCAATGGATGGATGGGGATGTATATATATATATATATATATATATATATATATATATATATATATATATATATAATCTTTCCTCTAGCAGAATGGATGGTGAAATAGATGAGACAATTATGTAGAATTCACTTTGGAAAAAAAAATCTATAATCATATTTACTTTGGAATACAAAACATTTTTCATGTCAGTTACTAAAAATAGGTACAGGATACTTTATCTAGAAAGAAATAACTGTTAAAGTTTAGAAACCAGAAAGAAAAAGAAGTCTCTTGTTTCATATTTTTCTAAGTAATTGATAGGGCAACAGCCTCCTATAAATAATTCATAAATTGACCCAGTACCCCCTACCTATTCTAAGCACCATGGTGTGAAGTTGTAATTCACATTTACCATGAAAATTTTGAGCTACTCCCTACTCTTAGGAATCATAGCTATGAGAGCTGGAAGGGACCTGAGAAAGCAGGCCTGCCAGTCCTCTTCCTTTATAGGTAAAGAAATGGAGGCCTGGACCAGGTCACATGGTAGACAGTACCAGAGCGCTGTCTGCACAGCATTCTTCCACTATGTCACTGTTTACTGCACTCTGGAAGTTGCTATTGTATTCTACTTTAACCGGTGGGAAACGCATACATAATGTACACAATAACTCCCATTAAACCCAAATTTTCAGTTAACCACAATTCTTCACTGTTGAACCCTCTTGAATAAACTGTAATTTGGCAAGGTGAGTGGTTTAAATCACGAGGAATAAGAAAACTACATTCTTTTTCTGGGATAGCGTTTTCCTGTTTTGTTGGGGGGAAAGTTTTCAGATGGGTGAGAAAACAGACCAAGCGTAAATTTTCTTTATATCATCACATTCGTGATCGTTATTGTGTCAAGAATGTCTTCAAGCTTTTCCTTTGTTCCTTGCAGATCATGTATGCCCCGCGTTCACGGGATAGGTTTACTGCACCGTCTTTTATCCAGAGAGATCGGTTTAGCCGCTTCCAGCCCACCTACCCCTACGTGCAGCACGAGATTGACCTTCCCCCCACCATTTCCCTGTCTGATGGGGAAGAGCCACCTCCTTACCAGGGGCCCTGTACCCTGCAGCTCAGGGACCCCGAACAGCAGATGGAACTCAACCGAGAATCTGTGAGGGCCCCGCCCAACCGGACCATATTCGACAGTGACTTGATAGACATTTCTGTGTACAATGGGGGCCCGTGCCCACCCAGCAGCAATTCGGGCATAAGTGCCAGCACCTGCAGCAGTAATGGGAGGATGGAGGGGCCTCCCCCGACATATAGCGAGGTGATGGGCCACTACCCAGGAGCCTCTTTCTTCCATCACCAGCATAGCAACGCGCACAGAAGCAGCAGACTGTTATTTCAGCAGGACATCTCGGGGAGCACAGTGGTGCCCATCCAGGGCAAAGACAGGAAGCCTGGAAATCTTGTCTGATCCTCCAATGTGCACTTGTGTTGAGGAGAAAGAAACCGAGGAGGGAAGAGGGCTGCACCACCCCTCTGCTCCCAGGCACAGTGTTCTTCAGTTTTACATGCTACAACTAAGTAAAACCAAATGTGCAAATGGGGTCTTTGTTTCTGATTTCTTTCAGGGGAATTGCATGCAAACTAGACTGAAATAATACAAACTTCCATCCTGTCTGACCATAAACAGTGTTTATTTGGGGGCAGGCGTCGGGATGGGGGTGGGGGTGGGAAAAGGGTGGGCATGGGAACACAGAGAAAGGGATGCTTTGAAGATATCATGAAATTAAGCCCACAGAGGTATTTGATTTATTTAATTATGAAAGTAGACTGCAGAGAGAGAGGCCAGAATGGCCCGTTTTATAATTAACTGAATAAAGACGGAAGCATTATTATGTATTATCATGGGGAAGAATTGGCCAGTTTGCTTTTTCTCCCAAGATGTGGAACTTTTATTTTGTTTTAAAAATATGATTCAAAATTCCTGTTTTTTGTGCCAAGGTATAAAGTGGAAAAGCTAGATGAATGCAAGGAGTTAATTTGTGTTTTTATGATGATGTGTTTTTTTAAATTGCACTATCTTAATGTTTAAAATATACATGAGTGAATTGTTTTACGTGAAGTTCTGTATGTTGTCTTTTCACCTGTGGATTATTATTAGGCCCAAGGAATACCCTGGAGGGCTCCGCATAATCGTGCAAGGGAAGATGTTTGGGGATGTAGCCTCACATATGCTGATTTATGTAAATCAAGAAAGTCATTATTGCAAGAATTTGCATCAGATAGCAGTGCATCATTGAAGTATTGGAGACTTTTGGATGGAAGATGGGAAATACTAATTCCAGTATTTCTGACTTGTTGGTTACTCTACTAAGGCTGCATACTTTATTAAAAATGAACCTGACACATGCATTTATGTATCCCAGTATCATGCAGTGCTGCCCTCATCCTCCAGCAGTGCAGTTTCTTCAGTCACTTAGATTTTTTTCACTGTAGCATGAAATACACTCAGATACATACATTATTTTATGCAATAAATTATTTAAAATGCAAGGTGGTTATTTTTAATACTGTTGAAATATGTGACTTGTCAGTGTATTCCCACTGTCTCTCTCTGTACCTGGATAGTTCACTCCTGGACGGCTGGTCAGTGCTCAAGAGGCTCTCTCCCCATGCAGCCCTCTGGCTGTGGTGTTTGAGTGATGCTGGCAGTGGGTTCCTAATGCATAGGAAGCCCCTGGCATTGACAATACCACATTGCTGAACAAGGTAACACACTGCACTTCATTCCTGGAGGAATGCAGTGCTCACAACCCAAACTCCTGTGGGAGTTCACTCAGCCTTTGCAGTGGTGGCAAGAACTGGATAGTCAGTTACAAAACACTGCAGGGCAGAGGAGCAACTTTAAAAGCACAGGATAAAAAGCACAACATGCAGTTAAAATGCAACTAGAAACTAATTTTAAATACTGTTAGTTTTAATATTTCTAATATTTACAAACATTTGTCCCTATGTAAAATAAATAACTTTCTTTTGCAGAAGTAAGCATTTGGCTTTTATAACAGCACCAGCCAATAAGTTCAACCAATACCGCACCACAGGTGGCGGGTTTATCTTCTCTGAGCAAGTTAGGTCCTTTTGGCTTCTGCATGTAACAGAATGGATTGGAATGATGACTCAATGACTCTGACCACTGCAGTTTTAATGCCAAATCAGCTCGTGTGTTTGTGTCTGTCTGTGGGTCTCCAAGGCAATTTCTCAGTGAGGTGACTTTGTGCTGTTGCCTGAGAGCTGGAAAGACTGTTCTGAGCTAATAGGTTGGTGCAAGAGTAATTGCGGTTTAAAAGAAAAATAATTGCAAAAATAGCGATTACTTTTGCACCAACCTAATACAAGCCCTGTCCACTGCCCTCTGCTCTTTCCTGATGCTTCTCTTGGTTGGTCCGTAGGTTGCTGGTTGTTTTGTTTTGAGGATTGGAATCTTCATTAGATGTATTCATTTCACCCAGTAACATCCACAGGACTAGTCAAACTCGTAGAAAGTGAGAGAAAAGCAGTGGGCAACAGTTGTCACTGACACTCCAGACTCTGTTTGGAAGTCTGGATGCTGAGGGCTGCAGTAGGAATTCCAAGACTGGGCAGAGCTCTGGGAGCCTTGACTCGGGACCAGAGACTTGGGCCTTTCCCACTGCCCTAGAGCCTCCTGACAGGCCAGCTCAATGCCTGGGTCACAAGCCTGTGCTTGAAGGAAGCTGGCAATCTTTGTGGCATGAAGCCTCATCTCACCCTGTCAAGTAAAGTACTTGTTCCAGTCAGGACCTCATTAGTGGGGATTCAGGGTAATTTACTGGTCAGGTGCCTCAAACGCAAAATGACAGGGTTAGCTAACGATGTCATCATTCCAAAACTTGCCTGCAATTTTGATAAAGCGGGTGAACCCACCCTACAGCTGTAGCTCAAAATGATTTTACAATCCTTAACTTTCCTACCTGCTGCAAGAATGAACTAAGGTCAGAAACTTGTAAATTCCTTAGTCATTTTGCAAGTATATGAAAGTTTTGCAGATGTCCACAGTATTGGCAAAACAATGATTTAGTTCAAATAACTTTAATTATCCTTCAAAAGAGAGGTTTCTCACATTCAGACACTTTAGAAAAGTGCCCTTTAGGTTAGTTATTAAAGACAGTGACATATGAAACCGTGACTTGAATGGTCCTGAAGTAGCATTACAAATGGTACTTTGTAATGACTTAGTGTAAAAGCCAAGGTCATGAATTAATAGTTTCCCTTCCACACAGAGAAAAGGTGATTTAGATCAGTAGCTCTTTTGAAGACTGTGGCTGACCTGTTCATCTCGCATCATCTCGCTGGCCTGGTGTGGGAAGAGGAGTGATTGTGAAGGCACAGCTTGCACAGTGGGGCCTCAGATTCAAGAAGCCTGTGCTTACAGAGCCCGAGGGCCCAGTTTAGGAAGCAGTGATTTAGACAATCGCTGATAGGTTTATTACTTCAGTAGAATGTCAAGACAAAGATTGCACTGTTCAAAAGAACAGTTGGTGGGTACTGGTACTCTGGGCACCCTGCTGTGACTTGTCCATTGTCCCAGGGACTTCCAAGAATATGAAACCCAAGGCCTATTAAGTCCCATTTAGAGGAACAGTCTTCAGACATGTATTTGTTTTTTCAGAAAGGCTAGTGTTCTTCAGATACTGAAGCCAACCTTAGTACAAAATAGATTTTGCTGAACAAATTATGCATTTAAAAAGCTAATCTATTCTCTGTGTGTGACCAAAATTTAGGGTTAAAGAAGCTTGTCAAGCATACCCCCACCAAACATACACACAGACACACAAGCCAAGAAATTTCAAGATAGCAGAGGAGAATATTTAAAACTTACAAAGATTTGTCATGAGGATACACATATATCCACTAATTTTAACTCAAATTTATGGGAGAGGAAACAGGAGCCAACAGTAAACTGGAGGCCTAACACCAGTATAGTAGTGTGGTACACAGATGAGTATCGAGCTTCTAAATATCTCCGTTTGCTCATCTTCGTCTTTCTCTTCGTAAGCATGAGAAGGTGTCAAGAGGCAAGCACTTTCAGAAAGCTTCTCTGCTCTAGAATAATCCTTTCAAATCCCCGCCTTCCTCTCAGAACCAGTGGTTGCCTCCTGACAGAGGTGATCCTGTATCTTCCATCCATTTGCTCTTCTCTAGGAAGTCTTTTAGGAAGAGTCGTGCCCTCCAGATACTGGTCCGTAGGAGAGATACACCCAGTCCGGCTCCCGCTCTCAAAACAAAGTCCATCTGTGCTGTTGGTGCTCGCTCCTGCGTCCTTCTGAGCCGCCTCATGTCTTGTGTTTGCTGCGCTGGTGCTGGCTTCTTGAGGTTTGCTATTTATATTTAGCACAGCAACATTAACTGCATGCTAATTTGTATGCCATTCATTTTTCTTAAAATTTTGAAAGCTTAACAGTGTCTGAAGGAAAAAAGCCTGGGAAGGATATTTGGTTTTTGTTAACTTGTTGATTTTGTCTTAGTGACTAGAAACAGAAATATGCCAGTGCTTGGCGCCAAGCCTTTGTACAGTAAGTGACGTATTCTCCCAAGCCTGCCTCCTCGCTGGCCACCAACATCCCCAACCTTCGCTGACGAACAGGAATGCAGGCTCCTGTTCTGCGTACATTCACCTAGATTACCATAGCCTTGGCAGATTTAGATAAAATAACACAATTGGGTGACAAGTTGGCAAGTCTCCCCTCCTCGATGTTAGGAATGCTGTATCTAACAGTGGCACACCAAAGTCACAGATTAAGAAACACTGCTTTCACCCAAGACACAAATGATAGTCTTGGCAGCTTTGCAGCACCTAACATACGAATTCCAACAAGGCCCTGCTGCCAGCTGCTAGAACCTTCTATCCAGAGATCAGAGACATGGACAGAAAATGGAAAGTACTCTCCTGCCTTGCGATATCCTAGGAATAGGAATTTTTAGAAATCAAGATTTCAGCTTGGGTTATTTTACTACCCAAAGTGCTGCATCTTTTGCATACATAGTTCAAGTGTGTAATTTTTGCCAGGATGAGACAGTCAGTTGCTGTTGCTGCTTCTGCTACTGCTGCTGATTTCCAGGTTGGCTGCATTAGGAAACTGTCGTGTGTGAGTGGGATGCCTTGCTAAGAAAGCACTGTCTTCCTCTCCTTCTTTCCTTCCTCTGTATGCTTGTTTATGTGTACTGTGGTGGGGCTTAAAGCTATACTGAGAAATATGCATATTATATGGATCCATATCACTTCAGAGAGCTCTGCATGTCAGTAGTTTTGAAGCAACCAAGTTGTCTCATGTTCTGCTTTCAGTAGACAGAGGAACCAAGCCCCCACCACTGCCATACTCTGTGCTCCCACCTTTGCTGTGCCTCACTTACAATGGTGCTTCTTCAGTTGTTTGTCTTTTCTTATGTCCTTATTTGTAAGGTGCTGTATATAACTTGAACATATTATGCACATATCCTACCCAATGGGTAGAACAAAAATTGTTAATACTGTAATATAATGTATAGATACCAGTTTTAACAGAAATGGCATAGGATTTGTGAATGCCTATGTGCTTTGTCCTCTTTTGTAAGGAAATTTGCAAATGGATGCATACAGATAAAAGTCTATGTAGTTTATTTTCCTATTAAATATCAATATTATAACACAAGGGAAAGAAGTCGGAACAAGCAAGCCACAGTTTATGACCAACGTATGTATAGAAATTGAGAGTTGCATCTTTGCTGTGAAACCACTTTTAAAAAATAATTTTAAAAAATTCCATCTTTTTTGGTTGCCACTATAAGCTTATTTTAATCTCTTTAGTAATGTCCAATTGGACCACTGTTAAAGTCAGAAAAGTTGATTTTTCAACTTGATTTATAAAAAGACATTATGTCATGTTATAGAATAATGAAGATGTTAGACCTCAGAAAAAGTGCACATTTTGTTAAAACTGCAAAAATTACATCCAGAGTAGGTAAATCGGACTGCCGCAGAAGACTTTGTTCAATACAGATGCATTTATGACCATCTGAGTGCCAAGTCTTTCTGTGCCTTTTTCTTTGACAAATCGAAGCAGTGAAGCCAATGAAATAACAGTGGTTTGTTAGGGAAAGAATACCTCAGGAAAAATGAACCCACTTAGGACCCCATTCTTTGAAAAAAAACCATTTTGTTACATTTATCGTCAGCAGAGAATTAGCTATCAGCCAGCCAAGTGAAGAATCTTATGTCCATTCCTTTTGGTGTCTCATGGTGATCTGACCCAAAAAACAAACTAGGTTTTACTATTGGTTAGGGATTACGTTTTCAGTTGCATGCTATGTCACAGCTCTCTTACACAGACAGCGTCTACTTCCAGTTCAGTTTTTAGTGTCTGTGACCTCTGCATTTATCTTCGAATATTCTAGTATTAAAAAATGAAAAAGAAAAGCCTATAACAACATGTTCACTAAAACCACTGTTGAATCATGGGTGTAAGCATCCTATCTAGTGTTGCCCATAAAGGCAATCAGTGAAATTTTGCCCATCTGATCCATATTTCCAGTGTATTCTGTCACTACAGTATGTTAATTCTAACAAATTCCATGGTTTTTCTTTGTTCTGTGGTGTATATTCATCTTGAAAATTACAATACAATCCTCTCCAGAAAACCAATTATTACTGATTATCCTTAAATTAAAAACGCCTCTATGGTGCAACTCTTAATGCTGAATGAACTAAAAGTCAGCCCTTTTTTTGTAATGTGTTTTGAAAGGGTCATGAAAAGATTATCATCTGTGTATTCTCTAGCCCATCCAGCCCCCACCATCTGCTCCACTGCATACTGCAGGGGCTTCCGCATGATTCAGCATTAAGAACAGAGGCTCAGTACTGTCAGGAACAACACTCCCACCCCTCCAGGTTCCATCTCTTGGGAGAACTGTTGAGTGTGGGTGCCATCTGAGAATGTTCTGGATTCAGAGGTACTAAAATTTGTTACCACACCACAACTTCCTTTCTACAGAACTAATTGAGGCTAAACTTTACTGTTAATGGTACTGGTTCATTTTAATGTACTTGTTGGTGTACTGCTATTTTTCATTTCATGGCTTTCAAAAATCACATTTTCTAATTGTATACTTGTCTAGTTTAAAACTGTTTTAAAATATGTACAATACTATTCACAGCATTTAGTTCATTTAATTTTTATTATAAAGTAGCCTACTAAAAAAAGTACAACTGTATTTGAACTTTTAAATAGTCTCATGTGAACTATGATAAGCAGAAGTCATTAAAGTCTTTTTTTTACCACCATTTGTACTTACTTTTCAACATAATTCCCAGTTATATACAGAAAAAGATTTCCAAATGTTGTGTATCTGCCTCTTTTAACTGAGCAATGGTGATGTAGTTGTTAGACCTAAGGTCTGTAATTGCAATACTTTTAAAGAAAGATGTTGCTCTAAGTGCTGTTAAAGTTATGAAATCAGCTTTTTCTGCTTGTTCTTAATGCTATGGTCAACCATAGCACAAATTAAAAATTATCAGTGATATACATGTCTCCTGTTTTGTATTTCAATCGTTCAAAAACAAAACACATCTGGGGGGGAAAAATCTACATGTTCAAAACCTATCTCAAAGAAACACTTCTATGGCTCCCTAGCTAACCTTTCCGTTCACTTTTATTCACTCTGACTTTTCACAGAAATCATATTCTGTTATAAACAACTCTGGTCAGATCATGTCGTATGATTCTTTCCTCAATTCTGTGTTCTCCACAGAACATTCAGGGGTCTTCCTCAGGTCTCATCAGGTGGGGAGACACTGACAACTGCTTCACCACAGCTGAGGCGCCCAGGGAGGCGTTTGTAGTTGTCTTCAAGTTTCTGGATGGCTGTCACAGAGAAACTGAAGTCAGTTCAGCCCAAAGCATAAACAGGATTCCTAACAATGAGAACTGTTCAACAGTAGGACAGATGCCCTCAGAGGTTAAGGTCCTTATCATTAGAGGTTTTCAGTTCATGATAATGTAGCAAAAGTACTCTATATTTCCCTCATTGAGAGATTAGAATAGTATTATCTCTAAGCTCTAAATAAGTACATGGATTCACAGATGACATGATTGTGTATGTACAAAACCTCACACAATCTACCAAACTACTAGAATAAGTGAGCTTAGCATAGTTGTAAGAAATACAATTTTTTTTTCATCTGTATGTTAGTAATGAACTTTGGAAACTGAAATCTTAAAAGATACCATTTAAATAATTGTATGAGCTAAAAACCCTAGTCATAACACCCATTTTGGATTCTGAATTAAGATTATTTTAGAAAGGGAATCAGAAAGCTGCGTACAAGGAGGTAAATAGCTACAAGAGGATTTCTTTTCCTTAAAACAGCAAATAGTCACTGATAAACCACACTATGCTCCAGAATAAATTCTGTAGTTTTATTCAGGTCATTTGAGAAATATTAAAGAATATTCTCCAAACTTGCTCTCCCCAGTGAAGCTAAGACTAGTGTAAATCTTCCTCATGGAGAAAGTTCCGCACAGAAGGAACGGGGATTCAGGACTTGAGATTCCTATGTGATGATTCTATTCAGTAAGCCCAGGGGTCTGCTGTCACAATGGAAACAGCAGAGAAACCCTCCTTCCCTGTCTGCCATAAGGAGTCTGTAGCAAATGTCATCTGGTAGCTGTCTCAGTGTGTGGTCCCTTTGAAAGCAAAGGCTGAGTCAAGGATCTGGATGCAGGTGGCTTACCCAGCGCTGTTCCCAGAGGAGGAAGCAGGTGAATACGTTGGGAGAGAGAAGACAGTAAAGGTGCTCACACTGGTTTCCACTCTAGGCAACAGTGGCTAGTTTGGTGCCAAGAAATCATGGTGGCTGTGCCTTTAAAGGATAGAAGGCGAGGACAATAATCTCCACTGTTGAGGGCTGCCCTTTGGGTTTATCTTCTCAGTGCCCTAGCTGTGGACTGAACAAGCTCTGAAAACTTCAGGAAGCCTGAGGCAGAAAAATACAGGTAACTGATGCCTGGAAGGGGCCAGTGTATGCAAGAACTGCCTGCGTAGGCTGGAGCTGAAATGACAGTGACGAAGGAGCACTGGAGTGGGGCTCTCATGCCTCTGCGACAGTGCACACCACGCTTCTTGAAAACACTGGGCACTGCTAGCCAGGGAGAGAATTGTCAAGTTCTGGACCCAGTTTCTCCAGATAGGCTTACTCTCAGTACAGGACATACACAGAGGCCAACACCTCCTCTCCTTGAAAATGGTCTCCAGTTCTGCCCAGGCCTCCTTATGCCCCACCTGGGAATGTAGGGAGCTCTCCACTGGACTTCAGTGCTGCTAAATCATGCCTACGCTGGATCCCATATCCCTCCAATGTCTGGCCTTCCTTGGCTTACTCCGTTCATTAACTTGTTTGTGAAGCAGCAAAGCTGCTGTCGGCTAAGCAAATCAACTAGGAGTCACACTCATAAGACTGCCCTCTGCCTGCACCCTCAGGGAGACACTTAGACACGCAGGGCACGTCGAGGAAAATCCTCCAGAGTCTTTCAGAGCCCATAGTGAGCCTTGGAATAAAACACCATATTCTGACTGTGATACTTGCAAAAAACAGTTTATAATGAGTCTGTTACTTAGAACATCATAATTAGACTTCTTTCAGTACACTGTTTTGATGTTTTGCTCTGAATGGATTCTAATAAAAACGCACATTAAAATAGCAGCCAAAACGTTAAAACTTTGCATTTGTAAAGTTCGTTTTAATGCCATGTTTCTGTCCAGACTTCAGCTTTTGCCCTAATCCGTGCAAACCTCATTCACCCTACTTTCCACTCTCCTTTAAAAAAAAAAAAAAAAAATCAGTAATGCAAAAACTACTAGTTTTAATCTTTGGAACACAGCACAGTGGTGACTGAAATATATTTTCAAAAGGACTTACCAGGAAGCATTTATATACAGAGGTTTCCAAAAATATATATACACATTTTAAGAAAGGAAAAAAAAACTGGATTAACATTGTAATAATACATACCAATAATAAAAGATGAATACAAGTCATGTGTATACATTTTTTTGGCATCCCTGGTATATTTACAAATAGTAGCTCTGGTATAACTTAACCTGTTGACAACACCTTTTGCATTTATAGAGTTGTATTGTCACTATTGTTACCAGGCATCTGTAAGTACAAAATGTCCTAGCTACACTAGCAAACAGAGTAAGCATGCTTTGAAACCAAAGGACAAAGCTCTGGTCTCTCCCATTGTGGCAGGGTGGGCCACCCCACTCCCTCACCTGTTCTCTGCCCTGAGCTGCCGCCTGACGGAGAGCTCCGTTTGTCACACCCGAGTTTGGCATGGGACTCAAAAGTGATTTAGTATCTGTGAGATTTCCTATTTACAGTTAAAGGGCAGCACAGACTGGAGCCTACAGACCTGGGTGATGCAAGTATTAGCTTTGGCTCAAGTTAATGTCCCTGATGGGCAGTTGTGTTTAAATGTCATCTATACAACAGGAACACTGATGGGGAAGTCTGAAGGAGGGGATATGCTTGCCACGGAGGGTCCTCAACCAAAAAGGAAGCTGTTATTGCTTTGCTATAACTTTAATATTCTAGGTTTAATTTTTAAAAAGTTTTGTACAATTACTACAAACTTGTAAACAGCTCTATGCCCTGGAACACTCTCCATATTAACAATTGTAGCTTCAAATGTCAGTGAAAGAAACAGGCACCAATTTTAATGCTCTTGCAATTAGTGCTATGTAGGGTTGGAGTAGCCAACGTAATGGTGAAGACTAAATCACTAGGCCTGAAACTTCCTTCCGATAGGTTTTAATTAAAACACATCTGTTTCTTTCCCCATTATTCTAGACATAGGAAGTCTGAGCAAACTTGATGCAACAATGTTGCTAACCTTTTTTTGGTATCAGAGGGATTATTCATTATGAATTTGTACCAACTGGACAGTTAACCAAGTTTACTACTTGAAAGTGCTGAAAAGACTGCGTGAAAGTCACACGAAAACGACCTTAACTTTTCGCCGATTCATGGCTCTTGTGTCACAATCACCAGTTCACACAGCACTGTGAGGGAGTTTTTAGCCAGTAAACAAATAACTGTATTGTAACACCCTCCATACTCACCTGATCTGGCCTCCAGTGACTTCTTTCTTTACCGGAAGATAAAGGAAACATTGAAAGAAAGACATATTGATGACATTCAAGACATCAAGGGTAATATGATGACAGCGCTGATGGCCATTCCAGAAAGAGTTCTCAAATTGCTCTGAAGGGTGGACTAGGCACTGGCATCAGTGCACAGCTTCTCAAGGGGAGTACTTCAAAGGTGACCATAGTGATATTCAGCAATGAGGTGTGTAGCACTTTTTCTAGGATGGTTTCGCCAACTTAATTAATTGTCAGACCTCATATATAGAATTTTTGGTTAATGAACCACATTGTGGGTGGGGGATAGGGTTAGTGTTTCTTACAGTTTTAGTAATAAAATGTGAAATTCCAAAGGGAGAATAAATGGTTAAAAATGTTGATTTGCACATTGTACTTAGTGTTCTCTTTCCTTTCCAGTTTAGGCCTGAAGTGGACCCTGGATGAACCTTAGGCTCCTAGTGCTGGGATCTTGCACTTCAGGTCACCTCTGTCTTTTCATAGCTAGAACTTATGCCACGTTCTTCACTCCTCTTTGCTAATATTGGCACAATCACTCTCTTCTGGAATACTATCCATAAGCACTGTCTTTTGCCTGACCATCAACATCCCCTAAACATATATGTTCTCCATTTCTCAACATTGACAATTCTTTCACCACCTGCGAGTCTCCCTCTGCAGGGGTTTCAGCGAAGTGCAGCTAAAGGAAAGGGGGAGGCGAGATGTTGCAACTCACCCAGGCCTCTGCATTCAGAGGATCTGCTGCCCGTGACAGGAGCGTATTTGGTTCTCACCACCCTCTCTGTGTTTCCGTGAAGTGTGCATGCATGCTACCCACATGTGAGTGGCAGAGGGACGCAAGGCAAGTGCAGCACCAGTAAGTTGTATCCTATCAGGTCCATTAAGCTCTATCCCCTGCACAGAGCCCACGTTAACAACAAGACACTATGTAGAGCACAGCTTCTCTCTACGACACTTCATGGTATCGCAGAGCTGTTCACATGGGCTGTGAAATGCCAGGGTTTAAGGCTGGTCATATTTTCATGGGATTCAGAGAGGCCAACCTCTGTCTTTGAGTGAAAACTACATCTTAATCAGGGATATACTGAACTTCTTTCTCAGTGCTAAAATTTTCCACAAATGCATTTCTCGTCATTTCAGATGTTCCAGTGATTGGACCCAAGTAAATAGAAAATTCCAATCTGAGCTGATTTCAAATATGCCACAAATATCGGCTGACATCGGGGCAACAGGGAAAAGCAAACTCACTTTTTATCAAGGGGTCAATGGTGTATTTCCTGAGGTGAAATACTCTTTGCATATATGAAATATTAAACTTGTACAGATGTATAAAGACTAAATCTAATTACCAATGTTTACATTACTTGCTCTCAAGCATAGATTTACGTATTTGAAAATAGCTACTGCTTTGCCAAGGTCAACATAGGTAGTAACAAGATGCTGGCACTGCACTAGCCACAGTGAACCTTTCCCCATCTCTCCGTCTGTGAGGAAAATGAAGCTGAAGCATAAGAAATGAATGGATGTTTCCTTCCTATAGTCATAAATGAGACAACAGAAGAGCTACTCTCTCCTCTTCCTATCATTTTAAAGAAAAGATGAAAATAGTAGAATCTAAAAGAATTAAAGAAAAATTATGAAGTTAAAAAGTCCCCCAAAATGGAAGGCACCAGTAGCAGGAGAGGGTAAAGAATATTATTAATAAATTTGCCTTAGCTCCAAAAATACAATATATTTCAAAAGTTCCAAAGCATGGACTTGCTTTATCTCAGTGCCTGAATGAGAGGAAAAGTACGAAACTGAAGTTGAGATCTGAATTTCAGATCCAGCTCTCTTGTGCCTATCTCTTCAACTAAAAATATTGGCCTCAGTGTTCTAGAGTGAATCACTAAAGGCAAAATTCTATATAACATCTCTATAAGTCTAGGGTTTATGACTCAAAACTCCTATTAATCTAAAATATTTCCAAAATAACGCAGTTCCTAAATGGTCTAGATTTCTCAACTAAAGTTGCATTAGGTTTTGTGGACTAAAGTGTTTGATAATATTTTCAGCTTTGGGGGGAAACTAAGACTTGTCCTTTATTTCTGACCTTCTTTCTACGAACAATGCAAATTACCACCTATCATATCCTGCATCTTCTCTAGTAGGGGAATAAAAACGTACATGTTGATGAAGCACCATGGCAACCGAGCCCTGTAATTCTATCTCTAGATGGAGCTGAAGGGCAGTCAGAACAGTTGGCATTTGAGGACTTCAGACCTCACTTTTGGCACCCCGAGCATAAGAAAGAACCAAAGTAACCACTATTCTTAGAAAAGAAAAGCAGCAGTGACAAGTCCCCATATTAAGTGTCCAAAGAAAATATTTACTCAAACTCAATAAAACACAAACAAAATATAGCTCAGTCGTTACAGAATCTCAAATCTGGAATTTAGAGGTACAGACAAGGTAATAACTGAGACATTTGTGTATATGGAGACATTGCTGTTCTTTTTCTGTTAATTCCAGTATTAAGGAGTTAAAACATCTGATTGTATACCAATTAGGGAAGATAGGGAATCGCCATTATTTCATGTCATATGCTTAAACTTTATGGAATTAGCATAACAGAATAAAAGGCTGACTTTCATCATGTACTTGACTAAAAAGTCTGGGAACAATGGCAAGTTTGCTGTCCCACTCTTACAAAGAACAGGCCATGTGGACCTGCCCACTAGAGATGGGGAGGGAGAACTGGTATACCACTGCACAGAAAGTCAAACACACTCGTGCAAATTCGCCTTTTTCTGTCTCATTTCAAAGAGAGTTTTCTAACATTTACATTGATCAAAATTCAAAACAGAAAAAGCTGGATAGAGAAAGGAAGAGGGAGAGAAAGAAAACAGGTTCTATCAAATCCTCACTTCAAGCCAGAATGAGGATATTTTGATTTGGGCAGCATGTGGAACATCCTTTAACTTTCCTACGACTTCTGCTCTTATGGACCATGTTGTCCCACAGAAAACACAATGTGAAAGTATCTTCTATTTGGTCTTATTCTCCGCCAGCACTCTTATCTATAAAGAGAAACCACATAGCCTGAGAATGATGCGTGTGTACCTCCTGATGAAGACTGTCCAATCAAGTGATCAGAATAAAGAGGTTTAACGTTATACTCTGCCCCGACATTTCTGAAATCACAATGCATTCTTTCTACTAGGAAGATCACTCTTATCAAAATAGTCATATAACTGTCACAAGATAATTACAATCTGTAATTATTATTGTTTGTGACTGTCAATGATGCAGAGGGAAGAATGCAGCTTAATTTTCAAAGCCTAACCCTGAAGAAGACAATTAAAAACTTATTTTGTCTAGTTAAAATAAACCCACTTGATACAGAAGTTGCAAAGGAAAAATCTCAGAGAAAAAAATATATCCAAATGGCCTAACTCAATTAAGTTCGTGAACTTGTTGCAACGATGTTGTTAACCTTTTTTGATATCAAAGGGATTATTCATTATGAATTTGTACCAGCTGGACAGTTAACCAAGTTTACTATTTGGAAGTGCTGAAAAGGCTGTGTGAAAAAGTTAGACTACCTGAACTTTTTGCCAACAATTCATGGCTTTTGCACCATGACAACGCACCAGCTCACACGACACTGTCTGTGAAGGAGTTTTTAGCCAGCAAACAAATAACTGTATTGGAATACCCTCCCTACTCACTTGATCTGGCCCCAAGTGAATTCTTTCTTTACCCATAGAGAAAGGAAATATTGAAAGGAAGATATTTTGATGACATTTAGGACATTAAAGGTAATATCACAGCTCTGATGGCCATTCCAGAAAAAGAGTTCTCAAATTACTTTGAAGGGTGGACTAGGCGCTGGTGTCAATGCAGTTTCCCAAGGGGAGCACTTTGAAGGTGACTGCAGTGATATTCAGCAATGAGGTATGTAGCACTTTTTCCAGGATGAGTTCGCCAACTTAATTGTCCAACCTCATATGTTACAAGCTCCAAGTGCAGGAGAAAGATCTTTCAAGAATCAGAAGGCCAGTCCAAAATTCACGGCTGACGATGAATTCAGGGAAGGAGTGGGTCCCCTAGACCATTGAAGTCTCTCAAAGAAGAAGAATGCAATCTTAACTCTATTGCACCTTCAGGTACATGATGCAGAATCTTTTGGAATTCCATTTAATACTAACGTGATACTACATAACATACAGATGAACCAGTAAGAGACTGAACAAAGTTCATATTTGCAGAATAAATAATTAAAAGTACATACCTCTGGTTCTATAGATTTCTAGTTCAGGTGGTTAAACTCACAAGTGGCAGAGAGGTTCATACTTTTCCATATGGAAGCTTCTGTGCCACTTGAGCATCTAGACCTATAAAATCAGATGCACTGCGGACTATGGCATGGATAAAGTCAAGTAAGTATTAGGTTGTAGGAGACGCTGCTTTCCCTCTCCCACAATACCTCGCGCTCTTTCTTTTCTACTTGGGCCCGGCAGGATGGCTCCCGCAAAGAAGGGTGGCGAGAAAAAGAAGGGCCGTTCTGCCATCAACGAGGTGGTGACCAGGGAGTACACCATCAACATTCACAAGCGCATCCATGGAGTGGGTTTCAAGAAGCGTGCCCCACGGGCACTCAAAGAGATCCGGAAATTTGCCATGAAGGAGATGGGAACACCAGATGTGCGCATTGACACCAGACTCAACAAAGCTGTCTGGGCCAAAGGAATAAGGAATGTCCCATACCGCATCCGGGTGCGGTTGTCCAGGAAGCGTAATGAGGATGAAGATTCACCAAATAAGCTCTATACATTGGTTACCTACGTACCTGTCACCACTTTCAAAAATCTACAGACAGTTAATGTAGATGAGAACTGACTGCTGATCGTCAAATAAAGTTACAAAACTGCCAAAAAAAAAAAAAAAAGTATTAGGTTGTAAAGTCAAGTAAGTAATTGAGGTTTAAAAGGTTAAAAATAATTGCAAACCGCAATTACTTTTGCACCAACCTAATAGTAAGCTTTTAATACTGAAAAATACTTCCAACCAACTTTGGTAACATTTAATGTACTTTAGGCCATATGGAAACTCAGTTTTGAAAATCTGAAATGAAAGTCCCCATTTAAAAAAGTGGACTGTAACGAAAACAAGAAATTCTGTCCATTTCATTACCATCACCATATTCTGCCACATTCTACAGTGGCCTTGTTTACAACGTCTGAATTGGTTAAGAAATCCTGAAGATGGCTTGAACCCAGTGGAAAGAACAAAGGAAAAAGCTAGACAACTTGCCTCTTTACTTCAAATACCTCTTCTGCCCAAACTATTATGATCTTTTAAATTCCTGGAATTATCTTCTAAAATCACTGAAATAAGACAGGCAAAAAGCTCCATTTCATCCGGGAGCATAAAGAACTATAATAATATCTTTCATTTGTATATAAATGGGGGCAGATTTTGTAACAATAAATAAACTGAAGATTATGTTTTGAGGCATAATTTTATTATTTTCATTACTAGAAGGTAATCTCAATATATGCATTTTTTTTTCTCCTTTGTTGAAATCTGTGAACAGTACTTATATACAAAAGGTTGTTTTCAATGAAAGGCATTTTTTGGTACTTTAAAAGGTTGGCTTTGTTTGCTATTATTCTTGAACAAACTAAGTCTCTTACCTAATCTTTTTCATTTCAATTGTTAATTCGCTGAGCAAACCCTTTTCATCCACTTTATTTAAGTTAAATCTCAGTCACAGCCCCCTTCTTACCATGTCAACACATCCTACTTAAATACAGACATGCAGAACTGCTTTCATAGTTCACAGAAGTTATGGGTGAATTAATCCAAAGGATAAGGTTGATTGTAAATGAAATGGGGTTTATTATTTATATTGCAAACTATTTATTCTGTGTGTAGCTTAACAATTTATTTAACTTGATACAACATATTACAAGTGTCTCCTTGTAAGCTATTTGTAGCTTGCCTTAAAGACTAGGTTAGCAATATGCTAGCAATAACATTTGATGTGATACAAATATTTCTGATGCCAAATAATGACAAAAGAACTTCTCACTTCCTCAGAGAACTTATCATTAAAGAATTTCAAAGCATTCATCAGTATCTCCCTTTCTATACTGGATAAACACAACACAATTATGAAACTGGATGGCAACAAAACTCAAATGAACTAAATAAAAGGTGGATACTCAGAAAAATAAATTTTAGTCTCAGGATTATTAGTGACTTCTGCTAAGAATCCACAATTTATCTGCATTGAAAAATATGTCCTGTGCAATTTGCAGAGTGAAAAGAAATTGTTTTAAAAGAACGAGCTCCATATTACACAAGATTTTAAAACACAGGCAAAGTCTCAAGTGGTTAAAAACTAATAAGAAAAAATAAACAAGAAATGTGTTTATACTTATCTTAGTATTTAATATCTTCAAAAATGTGAATTATTTAATAAACAAGTTAAAATATGTCAGTTGTATTTAGATTTGAAAATGTACTGTTAATTTCAAATCACATGTTCAACTCTGTATTAAGAGACAAACCATTCTCCTGATTAAGACTGCATGTGGCAGGGGCAGCTGGACGGCTCAGGTGGTTAGAGTATGAGTTCTGAACAACCGGGTTGCCAGTTCGATTCCCAGATGGGCCAGTGAGCTGTGCCTTCCATAATGGACTGAAGATAACGAGCTGCCGCTGATCATCAGGAGGGGTGGCCGGATGGCTCAGCTGGTTAGAGCACGAGCTCTCAACAAGGTTGCTAGTTCTATTCCCGCATGGGATGGTGGCCTGCAACTAGATGCCCCCTGCAACTAAAGATTGAAAATGGCGACTAGATTTGGAGCTGAGCTGTCCACAACTAGATTGAAGGACAACGACTTGGAGCTGATGGGCCCTGGAGAAACACACTGTCCCCTAATGTCCCCCAATAAAATAAAAAAATAAAAAAAAAGACTGCATGTGGCAGAGCAACAGCTCTTGTCCTCTCACTACTCCACACTACGCCCCCGCAAAAGAAAGATTCCAACCACAGCGTATTAAGAAGTGTTCCAACATAATGATTAGATGTATCAAATGTAAACACTTTTTTCCATTTAAAGTATTCTCCAGATTTGGCCAAACTAAATATTAAATATAAAAATCCTGCCAAACAGCAATAATTCCTGCAGGATGGCTTCTGGCAATCCCTCTGACAATCTAGACAATCTTGAAATAGGCCATTCCCTCTTCCAAATATCAATTCAACGATCATAATTGAAGTAAAAGCAGTTAAAGCCAAAGGAAACAGACACAGACATCCTCAAACAAACACATACACTCATGGCAACTTTCCCCTCTGACAAAGGCTGATTTCATTCAAGCAGGTAATATAAAAAATTCAAGTAAAATGCTCAAGCAAGGATATTTCAATATAATGGGTAAAACAGCAGCTACAATTTAAAAATTTATTCCATAATGACATCAACATTAACTCTGAAACAAAGAAACTAGGAAGGAGCACTGGCTTGCAGAGACCAAGGCCTACCACACAACAGGAAGAGTGAGTCAGCTCCGTGACAACCTTGATGTCATTTTCCATCCTTCCAAACCTGTATTTGCTTGACAACCACAAGCTTGAGTAACTGCTTAAGATAATCTGATTTCAACAATAAAGGTATAATCATTTTCACTTTTCCTCTGAAAAATTAGATGCAGAGGACACAAGTCACAGTTTTATGTTCTAGGTGAAAAAGTACTATGGCCATATATATTTACTTTACAAAATTTGATTACAAGCTTCAGAGAAAAATCATTTTTAAATGGTCAATTGTTTTCATTTACATAGAACCAACACATCTTATTTACATAAAAATGACTCAATTTTTATTCAACTGTCTTCATATAAAGTCTGTATTTTAACTGGTACACTCTTTATACATTCTTTATAGAAACACTACATTTCCTCTTATTCAAAGGCAGTTTTGAAAACAGTTTGTCTCCACATTGAGAACTGAATATAGTATAATCTCAGCGAATAACATAAAGATGGAGACCGAGTGCTGACATCCTGTTTGGGCCAGATCAGCTATTCAAGGAGTCAATTGCCTCGTATGACTAAATTACGGCTGCAACAAACTATAAAGCAAGTATTTTTCTGCAGACCTTGAAAAAGAGCTCTGACTTATAAGACATTAACCACGTCTTAATTCAGCTACTGATGTAAAATTCCTATACTGGGTTCATTTTTTTTCAAAAAACACTGATTTTTCTAGCAATATTTAATGTTACAAAGGTATCTTAGTTCTTTAACCCTCAGAGAACTAGTATATTTAGGCAACTAACCAAAAATATAATCAGGAGCATGTATCTTTGTCCATAGTCTCCAAAGGGTTAAAGTGCAGGAATTGTCTATAACCTGTTATATAAGGCATCCTATTCCCCTTTTTTCTTAAAGGAAACTTTTCCTTTGGTTTCTTGTAATTTTTCAGTGAGTCTATCCTTTGTTTCTTCCATTTTCTCTGTGAGACGCTCCTTTGTTTCTTCCATCCTGTCCTGTAGATACTCCTTAACAGGAGGCGGTGTTGATATGTAGCCACGATTACGCAAATACTTCACAGTGAAGGAGGTTCCCCCCAAAGTCACGGTGTAGCGGGCAGGTGTTGCAATCTGAAGGAAAAGGCAAATAGATCAATACCCAATTATGACTATCGTCTTAAGCAAAAACAATCTGAATTTACTTTATTGCTTTCTAAGGCTAATATAGTTACATCCTACGTGGTTCTCTCTCCTAACAAGGGCGCTTCATCTGTAAGCTCATTGTACAAATACTCATCACTCAGACACTGACCCAGGATTACAGCACGTTCGCAGTGGCAGCACTGAAGTCTGTTACCTCATGCTAGTGAATCGGGGATGGGGGTTGAGGGTGGGGGATGGATTCACTGGGAAAGCAAAGAGGGCTCAGGACCACTACCAACAACAAAGGTACACAGGTCTCTATTCCTTAAAACCCTGACAACCCTCAGACACTGTCGAGAATTAAACTAGAACCAAATTACTTCAGATAGTGAGAAACAAGCTCAGATCTAATATTTCTTCTTTAGTAAATTTAGCTTCACTTCCAAATCTCTTTCCTATGACTTTTTCAGTCCTTATGCTCCTTCCTTCTTATAATCTGCTCTGGGCCTGGAATCCCAACCAGAACCTCCAAGAGGCCAATAAGTGGTAAAATGGTACATGTGTTGCAGACATGCACAGGTTTAACTCTGATCAGAGACGTAAGAACCAAAATTAAACAGTAGACAAACTGGTCAAAGAGAATCGTAAAACCAGAGTCTGCATCCATTCTGAAGTTTTTGTATTAAAATTCGCAGTATTAACTGTAGGTGTGCCAGATACCAAAACTCTTTGAGAGAGCTGCATGTGCTCTCCACCCCCAATTTTCCTCTTCATTTTCTCTTGAACTTACTAAGCTTTTTCAACCCACCTCTCCACAAAAACTGCTCTCCTCACAGAGCACAGAGGTCCCTGAACCATGAGAACCACATAAGGCAGCTTTTCCTTGGTGCACTTGCTCCACTTGGCTGTCAGGCCCCACCTGCCTGGTTTCCTTCCATATCAGAGGCTGCCCCTTTCCAGTCGTCCTTGCTGACAGCTCTTCATGTCGTCTACCTCTGAACACAGTGGGACAGCTTTCAGTGCCTGGACTCTTTTCCCCCCACCTACCTCACTCCCTCAGCAGTCTTGTCCAGTTTCATGTTTGTAGTGCCATTTTGATGATTTTTAAATTTAGATTTCCAGTCTCAGCCTTTTCCCTAAATTCCAGTATATACAACCACCTAATCATTTCCAACTTCAGGTCTAATAGGATCTCTGAATGTCATTTGTTCAAAACTGACCTCTTTATGGTCTTTATGGTTCAATGGTCCCACCCCAAACCTGCTCCTCTCAAAGTTGTCTGCATCTCGGGAAATGAAAATTATACTCTTCAGTTGCTCACACCCAAAACTTGTAAGATACTTTCAAAATACATCCAGATTCCACCTACTTTTTCTTTTTTTAATTTACTAGGGTGACAATGGTCAACAAAACTACATAGGTTTCAAGTGTACAATTCTGTAATACATCATCTATATATCACATTGTGTGTTTACTACCCACAGTCAGTCTCCTTCCATGACCATATATTTGACCCCCTTTACCCATTTCTATCACTCCCTCGCCCCTTACCCTCTGGTAACCAGTAAACTGTTGTCTGTGTCTATGCGTTTCTGTTTCTTTGTATTGTTCCTTTGTTGCCTTCATATCCCACATGAGTGAAGACACATGGTTCTTGACTTCTTCTGCCTCATTTACAATAATCTCAAGATCCATCCATGTTGTCACAAATGGCAGTATTTCATCTTTTCTTATGGCAGAGTAGTATTCCACTGTGTATATATACCACATTTTCTTTATCCAATTATCCATAGAAGGATACTTTGCTTCCATGTCTTGGCTTCCATAAAAAATGCTGCAGTGAACATCGGAGTACATGTATCTTTACCGATAAATGTTTTCAGATTTTTGGGGTAGATACCCAGGAGAGGGATTGCTGAGTAATATGGTAATTTTATTCTTAATTTTTTGAGGAACCTGGATACTCTTTTCCATAGCAGCTGTACCAATTTACATTCCCACCAACAGTATATGAAGGTTCCTTTTCCTCCACAACCTCTCCAACATTTATTATTTGCCTTGCTCATAACAGCCATTCTAACAGGTGTGAGGTGATATCTCACTGTGGTTATGATTTGCATTTCCCTAATAGCTGGTGAAGTTGAATATTTTTTCATATATCTGTTGATCACTTGTACGTCTTATTGGGGAAAGTTTCTGTTCATGTCCCCTGCCCATTTTTTAAATTGGATTGTTTGTCTTTTTGTTGTTGAGTTGTATGAGTTCCTTATATATTTGATATTACCCCTTATCAGAGGCATTTATAAGTATCTTCTCACATTTGTTTGGTTGCCTCTTTATTTTGTTGACAGAATCCACCTACTTCTTAGCGCCTCTCCTGCTACCACGTTGGTCCTAACCACTATCAGCTCTCACCCAGACTGCTGCAATGACCTCCTGGCAGGTCGTTGGGCTTCGACCCTTGTTCTGTGAGACTGTTTTCTTTTTCTTTTTAAATTTATTGGGGTGACAATTGTTACTAAAATTACATAGATTTCAGATGTACAATTCTGTATTACATCATCTATAAATCCCATTGTGTGTTCACCACCCAGAGTCAGTTCTCCTTCCATCACCATATATTTGATCCCCCTAACCGTCATCTCCCATCCCCACACCCCTTACCTTATGGTAAACACTAAACTATTGTCTGTGTCTATGAGTTTTTGTTTCTCATTTGTTTGTCTTGTTCTTTTGTTGTTTTTGGTTTATATATCACATGTCAGTGAAATCCTAGGGTTATCTGCTTTTTCTGTCTGACTTATTTCACTTAGCATTATACTCTCAAGATCCATTCATGTTGTCACAAATGTTCCTATATCATCTTTTCTTACCGCCGAATAGTATTCCGTTGTGTATACATACCACAACTTCTTTATCCATTCATCTATCGAAGGACATTTTGGTTGTTTCCATGTCTTGGCCTCCGTAAACAAAGCTGCTATGAACATTGGAGCACACGTGTCTTTATGTATAAATGTTTTCAGATTTTTTGGGTAGATACCCAGGAGAGGGATTGCTGGGTCATATGGTAATTCAATTTGTAATTTTTTCCGGAACCTCCACACTGCCTTCCATAACGCCTGCACCAGTCTGCATAACCACCAACAGTGTATGAGGGTTCCTTTTAATGCACAGCCTCTACAACACTTGTTACTATTGGTCTTGTTGATGACAGATATTCTCACTGGGGTGAGGTGATATCTCATTGTGGTTTTTATTTGCATTTCTCTGATGATTAGTGATGTTGAGCATTTTTTCATGTCTATTTGCCATTTGTATGTCCTCTTTATAGAAATGTCTCTTCCGGTCCTCTGCCCATTTTTCAATTCGGTTCTTTGTTTTTTTGTTCTTGAGTTTCATGAGTTCCTTGTATATTTTGGATATTAGCCCCTTATCAGAGGCACTGTTTGCAAAAATCTTTTCCAATTCAGTTGGTTGCCTCTTTATTTTGTCGATGGTTTCTTTTGCTGTGCAGAAGCTTTTAAGTTTCATATAGTCCCATTCGTTTATTTTAACTTTTACTTCCATTGCCTTTGGAGTCAAATTCATAAAATGCTCTTTGAACCCAAGGTCCATAAGTTTAGTACCTATGCTTTCTTCTATGCAGTTTATTGTGTCTTTCCTTATGCTTAAGTCTTTGATCCATTTTGAATTAATTTTGGTACATGGTGAAGATAGCAGTCCGCTTCATTCCTTTGCACGTGGCTATCCATTTCTCCCAGCACCATTTATTGAAGAGGCTGTCTTTCTTCCATTGGATGTTTTTAGCTTCTTTGTCAAAAATTATCGGTACATATTTATGTGGTTTTATTTCTGGGTTCTCAATTCTATTCCATTGGTCTATGTGTCTGTTTTTCTGCCAATAATATGCTGTTTTGATTATTGTAGCCTGTACTACACGCTAAAGTCAGGGAGTGAGATATCTCCAGTATTGTTCTTTTTTCTTAAGATTGCTTTGGCATTTTGGGTCTTTTGTGGCTCCAAACAAATCTGATGATTTTTTGTTCTATTTCTTTAACAAATGCTATTAGGATTTTGATAGGGATTGCATTAAATCTGTATATTGCTTTGGGTAATATGGCCATTTTTAACTATGTTGATTCTTCCAATCCATGAGCACGGAATGTCTTTCCATTTCTTTGTGTCTTCTTCAATTTCTTTCAAAAATGTCTTATACTTTTCAGTATATAAATCCTTCACATCCTTGGTTAAGTTTATCACTAGGTATCTTATTGTTTTTGCTGCAAATGCAAAGGGAATTGTTTTTTGTATTTCTTTTTCTGAGATTTCATTGTTAGTATATAGGAATGCAATGGACTTTTGTACGTTGATTTTGTGGCGAGCAACTTTACTGTATTCCTTGATTGTTTCTAACAGCTTTTTGGTGGAATCTTTAGGGTTTTGTATATATAGCATCATGTCATCTGCAAAGAGTGATAATTTAACTTCCTCATTCCCAATTTGGATGCCTTTTATTAGTTTCTCTTGCCTGAATGCTCTGGCAAGGACTTCCAACACTATGTTGAAAAGCAGAGGTGATAGGGGACAGCCCTGTCGTGCTCCTGAACGTAGAGCAAAGGGATTCAGTTTTTCACCATTAATTATGAGATTAACTGAGGGTTTGTTATATATGGCCTTTATTATGTTAAGGTATTTTCCTCCTATACCTATTTTATTAAGGGTTTTAATCATAAATGGATGTTGTATCTTGTCAAATGGTTTTTCTGCATCAATTGATATAATCATATGATTTTTGTTCTTTATTTTGTTTATGTGCTGTATCACATTGATGGATTTGTGGATGTGGAACCTTCCTTGCCCCGAGGATGAACCCCACTTGGTCGTGATGAATAATCTTTTTAATACATTGTTGTATTCCATTTGCTAAAATTTTGTTTAGGGTTTTGCATCTGTATTCATCAGAGATATTGGTCTGTAGTTTTCTTTTTTTGTGTTGTCCTTACCAGGTTTTGGTATCAGGGTATTGTTGGCATCATAAAATGAGTGAGGGAGTACTGTCTCTTCTTCAACTTTTTGGAAGAGTTTGAGCAGAATTGGTATTAGATCCTCTTTGAAGGTTTGGTAGAATTCACTAGTGAAGCCATCTGGTCCAGGACTTTTGCTTTTGGGAAGGTTTTCAATGACTGATTCAATTTCGTTACTGATGATCGGTCTGTTTAGATTTTCCAGTTCTTCATGGTTCAGCCTCGGAAGGCTATGTTTCTAAGAACTTGTCCATTTCTTTTAGGGTATTGAATTTGGTGGCATATAGTCCTACAAAGTGTTCTTGGATGATCCTTGATATTTCTGTGGTGTCCGTGATAACTTACCCTTTTTCATTTCTGATTTTGTTAATTAGTGTTTTCTCTCTTTTTGTCTTAATGAGTGTAGCCAAGGGTTTGTCAATTTTGTTAATCTTTTCAAAGAACCAGCTCTTTGTCACATTAATTTTTTTCTATTGTCTTTTTGTTCTCTATTTCATTTAGTTCTGCTCTGATTTTTGTTATTTCCTTTCTTCTGCTGCCCTTGGGTTTCATTGTTCTTCTTTTCCTAGTTCTTTAAGGTATAACATGAGGTTATTTATTTGGCATTTTTCTTGTTTCTTGAGCTAGGCCTGTAATGATATAAATTTCTCTCTTAAAACTGCTTTTGTTGCATCCTAAAATTTTTGGTAGGATGTATTTTCATGATCATTTGTTTCTATGTATCTTTTGATCTCCCCTCTAATTCTTCTTTGACCCAGTCGTTCTTTAAAAATATGTTGTTTTATCTCCATGTATTTGTGTTTTTTCCGGCTTTCTTTTTTCAGTTTATATCCAATTTCAAAGCCTTGTGATCAGAGAATACGCTTGGTATGATTTCAATCTTCTTAAATTTGCTGAGGCTGCTTTTATGTCCCAATATATGGTCTATCCTTGAGAATGTTCCATGTACACAAGAGAAGAATGTATAGTCTGATGTTTTAGGATGAAGTGCTCTATATATGTCAATTATGTCCATTTCATCTAATGTGTCATTTAGGACTGCTATTTCGTTATTTATTTTCTGTTTGTACGATCTATCCATAGTTTTCAATGATGTATTTAAGTCCCCTAGTATAATTGTGTTTTGGTCAATTTCTCCCTTTAGTTCTGTTAGTAGTTGCTTGGTATATTTTGGTGCTCCCTGATTGGGGGCATAAATATTGATGACTGTTATGTCTTCTTGTTGTATAGTCCCCTTTACCATTATGAAATGTCCATCTTTGTCTCTTGTTATCTTTTTTCACCCTGAAGTCTGTTTCATCTGATATCATTACGGCTACACCTGATTTTCTCTGGATACCATTTGCTTGGAATGTCAATTTCCACCCTTTCACTTCGAGTCTATGCTTGTCCTTGTTGCTGAGATATGTCTCTTGTAGGCAGCACATGGTTGGGTTTAGTTTTTTGATCCAATCTGCTACTCTGTGCCTTTTTATTAGTGAGTTCAGTCCATTTACATTTAGGGTGATTATTGATACGTGAGGATTTCCTGTCATTCTATCTTTAGTTTTCTGGTAAGGCTGTGTCTCCATTGTTTCTTTGCCTTTTTGTTCTATTTTTGTCTATAATTTCTGTGTGGTGGTATTCTATGATGTTTCACTGTTTCATCTTTTATTACAGTACATATTTCAGTTCTGGATTTTTTTTGAGTGGTTACCCTTAAGTTTATGTAAAAGAAAGTTTGATATTTAGAGTATTCTATTTTCTTCAGCACACTTATTTTTTCCATTCCCATATTCCGGTTCAGGCCTTGACTCTCCCCCTTTTTATGTTTTGGTTGCCACAAATTGTCCCTGTAGATGGTGTTCGAGTAGCCTTCTTTAGTATTTCTTATAGTGCAGGTCGTGTATCAGAAAATTCCCTCGGCTTCTGTATGTCTGGAAAGGTCTTCATTCTTCCTTCATATCTAAAGGATATCTTTGCTGGATATATTATTCTTGGCTCATAATTTCTCTCTTTCAATAGTTAGAATATTTGGTTCCACTCCCTCCTGGCATGTAGAGTTTCTGCTGAAAAATCTGATGATCATCTAATGAGCTTTCCTTTGTAGTTTACCGTCTTCTTTTCCCTGGCTGCCTTGAGGATTCCTTGTCATTAATTTTAGACAGCTTCAATACAATGTGCCTTGGAGAAGGCCTTTTGGGATTGAGGTAATTAGGTATTCTACTTGCTTCTTGAATTCGAGGTTCCACTTCTTTCCACAAATTTGGGAAGTTCTCATCAACAATTTGTTTGAACATATTCTCTGTTCCTTTCTCTTTCTTCTCCTTCTGGTATGCCCCTTATTCTTATATTGCTCTTTGTGATGGAGTCAGAAAGTTCTTGTAGAGTTCTTTCATTTCTTTTAAGTCTCTAGTCTCTTTCTTCTTCCATCTGTGTCATTTCCAGGTTTCTATCTTCAATGTCACTGATTCTTTCCTCCATCTGGTCAACTCTACTACCTAAGCTGGTTACTTCATTCTTCATTTCGTCTATTGAGTTCTTAATCTCCAGAAGTTCTATTTGCTTCTTTTTAAAAATTTCAATCTGTTTCGTAAAATTCTCATGTTGTTTTTTGATTGTGTTTGGGAGTACATTAAACTGCCTTTCTGTGTTTTCTTGCATCTCGTTGAGTTTTTTCAAAACTGCAATCTTGAATTCTCTGTAATTTAAATCACATATTTCCATATGTTGAAGTTCCTTTTCTGCAGAGTTTTCACTTTCTTTCTGAGCTGTCTTGTTGCCTTGGTTATTCATGGCAATTACTGATTTATTATTTCTCTTCCTAGACATCTACAGTAGGGCTTCTGCAATAGGTTGATAGGAAGAGGTCTGTCTTTTGTTTTCCAGTACTTGTTGGTAGAATGTTTTATTTTCTCTCCGACTGCAGCCTTTTTTTTTCTCTCTCACACGATAGTGCTATGTTTTCTGTGCACTATTCCAGCTTCTCACACTATGGGGGGATTCCCTGGGAGACGGGCTTCTCCTCTGTTAATAGTTCGCCTGGGTCACAGGGTGCAGTGTCCGTGTGGGTATGTGGAGAGCTTTTGAAGTTCCAAAGCTCTTCCTGCACCAGATTCAGAGCCCATATGTTTCAGCAGTTCTGTTTACTCCTGCAGGGATCTGCCAGATAGGTGTGGTCATGGGCGGCGTGGGTTGTTAGAGGTGGCCCAGAGCAATGGTGGTGACCACCACCACATCCGGTCCTGCTTCCACAGCTGCCTCCCCTTTGCCAAAACTAGTTTGGCTGCAAATCTGTGTCTGCAGTCCACAGTTCTCAGAACAGCAAATATTCTGTTCTTTTGATCTGACTCTGTTACTGTTCTGTTTCTAGCACTGGGCAGGTGGGGGCGGGGTGAGCTCTGGGAGGGTAGGGAGGCGGCAGCTAGTCTCAGGACCTAAGGCTTCCATTCTCTGCTTGGCAGTGAGGGATTAAACCACCATTTTCAGCCTTCTTCCCTCAGTCTTTTCTCCGAGGTCTCTGCCGTGAGCGTTGGGTTCAGCCGTGTTATATGCTGCCCCCTGAGCACTGTGGGCCATATGCGGAGCCCTGGAAGTCCGAGTTTTTCCCTCTCCCGCAACTGTGGTAGTTCCGGGATACAGCGAGCTCGGAGCACTGAGCTAGGTCTGCGTCCTGCGCCCACGGGGCTCCGTCTGTGCACTTCTCCCTTCCCTCCTCCCCCACTCGCGTGATTCACCCACCATTAGGTGAATTCAATAATGGGCCTCTTCGTGTTGCCTGTCTGCTGTGCAGGGAGTCCTTTGTGGAGTTATTGCTGTTCGATAAGTTGTAAATTCCAGCGGAGGTTTACAGAGGCTCACCTCATGCCACCATTTTGATGACGTCTCAAAAACTACTGAGACTGTTTTCAATACAGCAGCCAAAGTAATTTTGTTAAAATAAGTCAGATGCTCAGAACTGCCCAGTGACCTTCTATCTTCTCAGAGTAAAAAACCAGAGTGCTCACAATCGCCCTTCAGGACGCCCTGATCTGGCCACTTTGTTGCCTGTGCCCCTGCTCACTCATCACAGCCACACTGATTCCTCACCATTCCCTCACATACTCCAGGTATCCTCCAGCTTCAGGACCTTTTACTTTGGTTTCCCCTGCTTGGGATGCTCTTCTCCCACTCAGCTAATTGATTAACATTCTCACCTTCTTGTAACCCACCCTCTGAAAAACAAACAGGCAAACACCAAACAACACAAACACATCCTCCATCACTGGTTTGTTCTTTCTTCTTAGCACTTACTGCCATCTAAATACATTGTGTGTGCATGTGTGTGTGTGTGTCTTTTTTCTTAACTTTATCTTGTCTGTCTCTCCAACTGCCTCCTACCACTAGAATATAAGCTCCACGAGGGCAGGTATTTTGTACTGTCCTATTTAATTACCGTATCCCCAGTACCTAGAACTGGCACTTGGCACATAGTAGGGGCTCAACAAATTTTTGTCAACTCAAACTACCGTACATTTCAAGGACAGTACCATGAGAGCGTCTTAATGCCAGAATCAATGCCAGAAGGTCATGCAGATTATTTTTTTTCATATTTGCCACATCTCTTTTTGGGGATTTGCCTTATTTAAGCAATAAATCTCAGTGTTTGTTGCTCTACTTGAGAAACCTTTGGGTTACAGTAAATACCCAGGAGAATCCCCCTCCACATTTCCCATGTCCCAGAAGAAGCGTGAGTGAGAAGAAACACTGCTGACATTAATCTACCTACATGTATAGCTTCACGTTTCAAGTCCAACACAACAAAAATGCACTGAGCATTGATTTGCCTACAAAGCACAATAACAGGCATATTGAAAACACAAAGAGAAAGAAGACACGATTCTGAATACCTGGGCACTCATAATCAAATAAAGAAAACAAACATTAAAAAATAAAAGTAACACAGACTGTGATATGAATTACATAAGAGCTACACACATTATGGGAGCATGGGATAAGGAACAATTATAATTAGGGAAATGGTTTAAATCATCATCATGATAGTTTAATTTACTAAGGCTAAATTATACTCTTTGTACCTAGAAACTTGATGATTTATGAATTTAACAAGTTTTAATGTTGAAAAACTCAGCAATTAAGCTTTAGCCCTCTAGTCAAAATTATAATAAAAGAGGAAATCTCCCAAGATTTCAGAGTATTTAATGAGGATGACAAAATAAAACAACTTTACTTTTGGGTACTATTTTATAACCATAATTTTAACTATTTTTATACAATAGAAGTAAAATAACATGTAGTTTCCAAATCCTTTCTACATATGTCCTTTCTTAAGATGAAGCTACAAAGAACCTCATAATTATTTGTCAATTGAGAAAAATGAGATTAATATGGCTAAATTCCATCATTTACAATGAGTTTCCTCTTCCGAAATAAAGACCCATGGTGTAGAAACTATCTAAAGGTGTCATTGTCTAAATTCAGAAAACAGTTATAAAGACTATGAACTTCTAAAATGAAACATACATACCATCTAACAATAAGTCTAATTAAGGTTTATCACATACAACAATCTGAATTAAACTTTAATATTTTACCAATTAAGAAGATGGACTATTATAAACAAAATAAATACTAAATTTCATAAATAAGTCAGGTGGTATGTGGATCTCTGAGTCAGGAAAATTAATATACTATCAATAGGAAAAATGTCAAAAAGATGACTTCTTCCTTGGAAATTCTGAAGTTTCACATTTAATCACAGTGGGTTATGAATGATCTCTCTATTTTCAAAGCACTTCTTCCACAAACATCATTTTATTTACACTTAAAATTTTTAAATTTTAATCATTAAACATATAAGAAATGAAATATAATATTTTAAGTTACAAAAGAGAACTATTGGGTGTTAACATGGAGTTTTCCAGAGAACTGAGCAGGTCACTGGTTAAGGGTAAGGTGCAATCAATTTATAATAATAATACCTACCTTAAACAAGGCATATGCTGTTAGTGCATTTCCACTCTGGGAATTTTTCAGAATGCCTACTACGCTGTCAGGTAACCCAACAAGTTCTAGAAAAGGAACGACATTCACTCCTCTAAGAAAAAAACAGAAAGTAATTTATACATATGTGTACACACACAGACACACACACACACACACACACACACACACAAACTTTTAGGGATAAACTTTTTCAAAAGACTACCCAAAAAAACCAAAACCAAAACCAAATTTTGTTTAAAAGTCAATTCTGCATTATCAAGCATTTTAATTTCACTCTAAAAGAACAATATGTACATAAATATCAGCATCTCATGCTGTATCTTACTGTGTGCAACTTCTTCTGCACAAAGACAGCCCTAATTGGCATATTCAGAAAAACAGAAACATTTATCAGAACAAAATTAATATCTTTAAGTAACCTAACAGAAAAGGATCAGAATCATTTACCTGATCTTAGTTTTCTCAACTAAACACTACCTCCTTAGAATATTCCAACTCAAACTTCAAGACCTGAGATTTTTACCTCTAATATTACACGTCAAGCTATATACTATTATTGCAAAAGCAAGTGATATAACATTACTTATTATGTTATTATACAAAGAATAAATGATTCTATGGGTTGTGAAAACTTCAATTATTCTACAAGGATGCTTCTATGCTATTATCAAACTTAAAAGGCAGGTAAAGAAGCAATTACTGAAAATTGCAACAAGTTTTTGGAGGGAGGGAGAGAAGGCAGATATAGTCTGTAACCTGAGCTGTTAAGCCCTAATTTATTATTGGTTTCCTCTGATTATCAACATTTTGTTACATCGGCACTGCATGCATGTGTGCACGCTCTCTCATTCACTGTACAATTTTGCAGATATTGAAACCTTTCACCTCTAAATCAGAACAAGGCTCTTGTTCTGTGCTTCTCCTACATAAACATAATTATCACACCAGGAAATTTAACATATACAATAGTACATTATTAATAGAATAATATATTATTTAATATTAAAATTTCCTGAATTTTCCCAGTATGTCCCTTAATGCTATCCTGTCATGTTTCTCTAGTCTCCTTTTCTCTAGAAATGTTCCCCAGAACTTTTTGTTGAAGAGGAAGGCAGGCTGTCTTTCTTGACACTGAGATTTTTGAAGCTTTCAGGCCAGTTGCATGTAAAATGTCAAAAATTTAGATTTATCTGATTGGTTCCTCATGTTATTAGATTCTGGTTAAATATTTTTCAACAGGAAAGCTGCACAGTGAATTCTGTGTTCCTCTCAGTGTATCAGCAGGGGCCATGTAATGTCAGTTTGTTCCATTACTGGTGTAAGTTTGACTCTTCGTTAAAGGTAGGGTCCACAGGTTGCTCCACCGTAAACATACTCTTTCTCTTTGTAATTCAGAAAGCGAATTGCTTGGACCTATTATTATTATGGTAGTTGCAAACTCCTAAGTTATTTTTAATATCAAAAATAATTTGGGTAACTGATGAAAAGTTGTCCCTCTCTGTGATTTCACTATAATATTAATAAACTAGGGACTACTCTCAACAGATATGGCTGATTATCAAGGAAAATTACCTATCATCTACAAGATGAAACCAGATAAATGAAGAAACCTTTAAAGAGTTTAGTGGAAACATCAATTACAAATCAAAACTAAACTTGTTTTTTATATCTCCACCAGCAGTTCCTATTAAAGTCTTTCAGAGACAGAATCCCATTAAAGCAAGACTTAGTACCACAAAGACTATTCTATAGATTTAATACGTCACTATGTACAGTAACATCCTACCACAACATGCTAATGATATTTTCCTATACCAAACAATTATAAAATCTTTCATTAATCATTTCCTAGTTTAGACTAAGCCTAGCATGTAAAATCTACATATTCAACAGCAATCATGAAGGGGGGGAAAAGACAAAACATTTGGCCAAACAGACAAAATTAGGTGATTTTTAAAAAACCTATCAAAAAGATCCAACTACCTCAGACAACTTGCATAAGTATCCTTTGTAAAATAAACCAGCAAACACCTGGTTCCATTTATTTCTAAAATATTTATTTGATGATTTGACTTTTTTAAAAATAAAAATAACTTTCATTTTCTTTGGAATTGCTAAATTTGAAATATTAATGAGGATCTGATTTAAACAGTAATATCCACTTTTTGTCAACTTTTTACTCTGAACTTCCCACCACAGCCTGACAGCAATCTGCTTCACAAACTGCCAGCTTTATGGATATTTCTACTGATGTAGAAACACACAAGGGCAAAGGCACATTCACAGTCTAGATAAAATGTAGTAAAAATCAGTTGGGATTTTGCCTCCAAGTGGACCTGTAGCTTTAGGAACTTGAGGCCCAAAACATGAGGCATCTAAACTCAGGGACAAAAACCATCATCACACTTCTGGTCAGAAGACATAAGATATCTGCAAGCTTTTGCCAGATAGATGTGACAACAAAGCTTAGGCTAAAAATAAAATCTATCAGCATGCGCAATTGAGATCTCCCTGAAATAAAATGTTTCAAAAGCCTGAGATATTTATCACTGAATTAACTAAATAAAGAATGGCATTTTGCTTTATGGTGACTAGTAAGGTAGTAATGCTAGTTGTCAGAGTGATTAAAACAAACACTGGTCAGCAATGCAGTATGACTTCAAATGTTCATCCTTCAAGTTACAAACTATTTTTTCTTCTTGCTTTTAATAGTTAGGAGTCAACAAGCAAATAACAGAGAACTTTTCCCAGCTAAAATTAAATAAAATAAAATAAAGCCAGCCTCTTGTCAGTTGAATTGAAAAAGCTGTATTTAATACAGTCAACTCCAATTTTACAATAAAATCATCTCACAATGAAAGATAAACTGCCATTTGAACATATCCTAAATCCTTATTTTCTAATTATTAGTTGAGATAAGATCTTCACTTAGAACAAATCAACTTTCAATTTATGAAATATTAAGGATTTAAAAAAATATTAAGGACTGTTCTGGGAAGGAACACATCCTACATAATACAAATTAGCTGTGAGATGCTGCTATAACAGAACTGGACGGGTAGTCATAGCTGGGTAGCAGTGGTGGGTGTGGCAACTGAATTCATATGTTAGCAAATAGCCAAAAGACAAGTTGTGATTGAGAAGGGATATGATTTTAAAGTGGATAGTCTTACCACCATGCTTACACACAAGCATTCTTCAGAAAAAGAGGGGGTAAAGATAAAACTAAGAAAGGTGCATTCTCCAGGGGATGGCAGAATGTCACAACTGTCTCAGGTGCCAGATAGCACTGAAAATATCTTAAGAAGAATTAGTATCACTAGGTTATTTGGGATCTGCTTTTATAGTTATAGAACTCTTTAACTAAAGAAAGCAAAGAAAAGTAAATGGAACAAAAGTACTCTTTTTAATAGTCCAAACGAGACCTTCATATTCAATTAATGAAAAACTTAAAATTTCTCCCTTTAATGCCAGGAGGCGAATGCTTATCAAGGGCAACCTAAGGAAGGCAGAAGAAATAAGTATTACTCATATCATCTTCCACAATATTGAATCAGAAAAATCCTCAATGGCTCAAAAGAAGAAAATTTAACATATAATAAGCCATTAATTAAGTAGAGAAACTGAAGGCCTATAGTAATTTTTATTCAAAATGGTACATGATTTTATGCTCTGTTAAAAAACTAAGGGCTCTGTTAAAAAACAAAACTAAGTTTTGAAGACATCTATAATTATTGTACATGTCCAGAAAATGTCATTAATAAACAGAGATAACTCCATAAATTACATATACAAGGACCTTCTGTGAAAAAAGGAAAAATTCTTAAAGAAAATAATGATACATAAAGAAGGATATGGGGGTCAAATATATGGTGATGGAAGGAGAACTGACTCTGGGTGGTGAACACACAATGGGATTTATAGACGATGTGATACAGAATTGTACACCTGAAATCTATGTAAATTTGCTAACAATTGTCACCCCAATAAATACAAAAAAAAAAAAAGAAAAAAAAAGAAGGATATAATTGAATAACAGAAACATAATGGAAAGATGTGGAGAGAAACAGAACAGCATCAATTATGCAAGGTAACAAAAAAACCTTTCAGAACTTTTATAAAGAAACATCTATAATCCCGTTTCTCAGAATAAGTATTAGGTTGATGTAAAAGTAATTGTGGTTTTTACAATTTTTAACCTTTTAACCACAATATCTTTTGCACCAAACTAATACAATCTCCATTCCATCACCTTTTAACTTAGTAGATAATAAGCTTTTTCTAATGAGTGAGCTATATATACAAAACTACCATATTTTATTAATATCTTAATATCAAGCTAGAAAATATAACCAAACACTGAAAATTAATGGACTTTTGGAAAGTATAACATAATTTTAGACCCATCAGGAGAGTTTACTAAAACGTCAAAGTGGTCTACATTGTGCTATCTCATCGCCCTCAGGAAAATGAGGTCACTGGCCTTGGTCATGACCAGACCAGTACAAGAGAAGTCCACACCGTAGGTTCAAAGGAACAGGCACAGGTTGGCACAGAGTTCTACTAGAGGCAGAAATGGACTGGCACTCATTGGGGACGCTGTTTCTATGTGTATTCCTGCTGTTCCTGAAACAGTGTGAATAATATAACTTACCTTAAAAGAAAGGAACAGAATTTAACAAGAAAGGTACATTTAGAAATTCTGTTTTACAATACTGTATCTGGAGGCTAGGCCTACTAAATTAACTTATTTTTTTTTAAAGTTTATTTTATTATGGTAAGAACATCTAACATGAGATCTACCCTCTTCACAAAATTTCAAGTGTACAACAAATTAACTCTGATCAGAATAAAAGATATTATACTTTGACACCAATCAGATACTCACATGAGTAATATAAAAAAATAACATTAAAACATTAAAATAACATTAAAACATAAGTCTGCAGTTTGTTCAATTTTGTGTCTATGACAGACATTAGCCAGGCTTTGGAAAAAATATCTTACTAATTTCCCACTGAAATCATACATATGGAAAAATACTAGATATCATTTTATTTATGAACACTTTAAGAATATGTAAGTACAGAGCTCATGGTGCTACCAAATTTCTGAAATCTGATTTTATTTCTGTGCTACCCTAAATGAAGACAGGAGATGAACAATGATTAAGAGAATGGGCTTTGAAATCAGACTCTGAATTATTTTGGGAAAGGCTAAGTTATTTTGACTTATTTTTGCTTCATCTGTATTCTCATTAATAAAATAAAAATAATTGCACCTGCTTAATATGGTTGTTTTGAGGATTAAACGAGATAACAGTCAAAAAATTTAGCAATGCCTGATGTACACAGTAAGCAAATGTTATTTATTATTAACATGTGAAAAATTTATGAAAAGTAGTCATCCTCTATCAATTAAAGACATCCAAACATTTAAAAAACTATTTAAGGCTTTCATTAGTACAATTAAGATTAACATTATGATAAAACAGGGAAAGGTGCTCAACCAAGCAAAAACTTACTTCATAGCTGCATAATAAAATGTTCCAAACCAAACACCAGAAGTTATTAGATGAACTGGAATCAAAACTTTTCCATATTGTCTAAATGTTTTCTTAAACCGTTGATAAAGATTAATAGATTTGTCTTGTAAAGGATCAGGTTCTTCCTTTTTTTCCGAAGGAGTTCCTGGAGATGTGGTATTGGATGATACAACCCTTCTCAACAAAATATCTTGCTCCCACTGTTTATGGTGAAGGACCCCTGGTTGTGGTGAATGACGATCAAACGGCTTCCGTTCCTTTGCAGTGCATTGGGCAGCAGTTAAGTGGAGCCACTGTGTTTGAGGGCCCTGTACCAAAACTACTCTGGTTTCAGCTTTATAAAAAAGTAATGGTCCCATTATATTTTGACAGTGTCCAAAAAGACCAGCTTTATGTTGTTCCATGCATGTCCTATGTGCCAGTCGGAATACAGTCCTTGGTACATTCCATTGCATTTTTAAGAACGGTGATTGATGGATTTCAGTTTCTACAGAGATTAGATTAAAAAATTAGATTATACAGATTTCCATTTTAAACCAATCCACTTAAAAATAAATCATTAACTATTAGGAAGTAAAAGGACAGACACTGCTACCAAATCCACAAAATTAATGTTAAGATATACAGTTCTAATACAATACAATCTGAAATCTCATTAAAACACATCATTTGAGTATGATAGAGTAAAGAAGTCCAGCAGACATCATGTAGGGTAATGTTTTGAGGCTATTTTATTACTGCAAAAGGATATTTATAGGGTACTCTGTTATTCTACAAAGGGATGTAACAGAAAAGTCATAGAATCTGGAAGCAAAAGACCTGGGCTCAAGTGTTTTGGGAACATAAGTCCACGCAATTCCTGTTAGACACCAAAACCAAGTCAACTAGTAAAACGAGGATTATCTCACAGGATTGTTATAGGAATTATATGAAATTTCTGATTTAAAAGCACTTTTATAAACTAACAAGCATCATATAAGTGTTATTACAAATGTTACAGTCTAATGAAAAGTTGGTATCAGTATCATTCATCCTATAATGCCTTTAGACTAAATTATATAAAACTGTAAATAACATGTTATTGGCTGGTGGGAAGATAGATGGACTTTCCCAGATTTCTGAAACTTTTTGGATAGTTTTATTATAATTTTACAGAACAGTTATAATGTAATTTTAAAAGAACACAGACTTTGGAATGAGATGGACCCAACTGAGGTAAGAGTTGTATGTTTTGAGCAAATTACTTGGCCTCTGTAGACATAGCTTTGCCCACAGGTAAGATAGAATTATAGTACGCGTTACTATGTATCAAATCAGTTCCCTTCTCTCAACATCAGGCAGTGCCACCTGACCCCAATTCCACCCCCATCCCACACCTTACTAATTCTAATATACAGAGAATAGATAATCTTTTTTTTTTTTTTTGTATACTAAGTAAGAGTCAACAAGATTTGGTTAGCACCCCAGTAAGTTAGCACTCCAATTAAACACAGCTACTCCATTTTACATGAGTATTTGTTATCTGGGTACAAAATTGACTGTAATCATATAAAGACATCCACTAATAAACTGTCTCCCTATAAAATTAATTCCCTGATTCATCCCTCCCCTGTTTAATAATTAATACTAGCTCCTCTCAGGCTCTTACAGATAATACAACAACACAATGCAAAAATGAGCTGGGAAATGAAACTGAAACAAATAGGCTCCCATGAAGCCTTTAAAAGTGATGCTGGAAATCTTACCATGGGCAACGATGTGGATGGACCTAGTGAACATTATGTTAAGTGAACTAAGTCAGACAGAGGAAGACAAATACCATATGATCTCACTTATATGTGGAATCGAAAGAATAGAATGAATAAACTAATCGGAAACAGTCTCAGAGACATAGAGGAAAAACAGGGTTGCTAGATGGAAGAGGGAGTGGGGATGAGGGAGAAGGTGACGGGATTAGAAAGCACAACTGGAAACCACAAGATTGCCATGGGGATACGGAAGACAGTATGGGGAACATAATCAATAATGTTGTAAAGATTTTGTAGGGTATCCAATGGACACTTGTCTTATTAGAGAAACCACTTCATGGATGGTGTAGATGCCTGACCACTGCAGTGTACACCTGAAGATGAATAATAATGAATGTCAACTATAATTTAATATATATGTAAATAGTCACAGGAAGTGGAGTACAGCATTAAGAATAGACAGTGGAAATGTAACAGCTGTGTGCGATGTCAGAGGGGTAGTAGATTGGGGGCAGGGGGTTATCACTTTGTGAGGGATATAAATGTCTAACTATACATTGTTTTGTACACTTGAAACTAATAAAAAAAAAGTGATGCTGGAGATTGCTACAATCAAAAGCAAAGTCAATGTCAAGTAACAATCTGAAAAATCAGACCAGTTAACAATCAAAGAGTAAAAGACACAGGGATATAGACAACATGCTTCAAATAAAGAATGATTTAAATATTAGATGACTAAAAAAGACTATAGAGAAAAACGATTAAGCCCTTAATTATTTTTACAAAACGGACTTATTATTTGTTGTGAAAGTCAAACACCGAGTAAAGGATGTATTACTCTTCTACAATCTACATCTTTACTTTTATCTATAAATGTATGCTATGCCTATGCCAAGGGGAAAGTACCAAGTGTTTGTTTATTCTAAGAATTAGCTCAGCTGGAATTATAACCTAAAATTTGTCAACTATAAAGTTTACCTTCATTTTTCACACACACAAAAATTCCTTTCAAGCTTTTTATTATGAATGTTTTGGTCTCTATGTTAGTGGATTTATTCTGAGGCTTTTTTCCAGGACCATTATCTTTGAATGATTCCTATCCATGGCTTTAGTACACGTCTTTGCTGAAATCTAGACTTTCTTTTTTTAAAATCTATTTCCTTTCCAGGGCAGTTTTCCAGTAGTAAAAGCTCCCAGAAGTCTAACTTTCAGATAACTAGATTATTAGGTATTTGTGTGTGTGAATAAAGTGAAAGAAAAAGGATTAAAACAAATAAAACAATATGCCTCTTTCCAAGCTTCCAGTCTGCACCCTTTCTCCTGGTTTTCCCAACTACCTCCCATTTTAAAAAATTATTTTTATCTTCTCTGCTTATTGCCTATTTTTAAAAAAGTCTTTACTGAGAGATATAATCCACATAGTATACAATTCACTAATTTAAAGTGTAGAATTCAATGATTTTTAGTATATTCACAGTTGTGCAACCATCACCATGATCTAGGTTTAGGACATTTTCATCACCCCCCAAAAAAACCACATATCCTTTGCACAAGTTAATTAGCAGTCATTCACCATTCCCTCACCCTCCCACCTCTAGGCAATCACTACTCTACTTTCGGTCTCTATTTGTCTATTCTGTACATTTCACGTAAATGGAATCAGTATGTGACTGGCTTCTTCGCATAATGTCTTCAAGGGTCATCCTTGTATTATCTCTTGGGCTAAGATTCACCTTTGTTCCCCGAGAAACCTCTGGGCTAGTGGCTTCCAAAACGGGCTAGGCATCGGAATCATAGGAGGAGGTTAGGATGTTGCAGGAGTGTGGAAGTAGTGTGAAAATACAGATTACTAGTCTCCATCGAGACCAAATAAATCAGAATCTCCTGTAGCCAGGTCACACCTGACAATATGAATTTGGGAAGTATTTCTATAAGCCCAGCAAATTTATTCAATGCCAGAGTCAGGATGGTGGCAAAGGTATCATCCATCATCACGGAAAGATGTTTCTGAGCCCCCTACCATGCGACGGGTGCTTTGTAAATATTTTATATGTATCAACTCATATTATTTTCATAACAACCCTATGAAGGAGGGACTACTCTCAACATTTCATATTTGAGGACACTGAAGCACAGAATAAATAACTTATCCAATGTCACTCAACTGCTGAGTGGAGGAGCTGGGGTTCAAACCTAGTTTGATCCCAGGCCCATGCTGGGTCACTAAGCTATACATCCACTTCTAGAAAAGACAGTGACAATTTTAAGTAGACCAAGACACATGATAAAAGCTTCCTAATGAAACATGATCCAAGAAATGAGTTAAATTTTAAATTAAAAACTAAATTAAAATTGAGTTATTTAAATTTAAATGGCAACATGTGGGTAATGGCTACCATATTTGGCAATAAGAAAATAAATAACTCTAGATCTAGATCTCCAAAAGTAATTGATCACAATACCAATGACATATACAATAATGCTCATTAGATTTCAAGGAACAAACCTACTTAGGTGAGTGCAAGTAAAAGTAGAGAACAGATACAGACTGAGTAGTATCAAATATTCTGGAATGAATAGGCTTCAGGAATAAGAAAAACCAAGGCACGGTAGGAATTGTCTAACAGCTAGCACCTGTGTATACTGGCCTCAGCTCACTGGCAGCTTTCATTTCTGGATTTCACTAGTCTGCTCATTTTTACAATTAAAAATAAAAGTTTTTGGTTATTGGTCAATATGGAGGTGCCAGTCCTCATAAACCCTACCCAGCTCAAACCAGCTGGATCAAGACAGGTGTACGAGCGGACGTGAAGAAGTTGTGAATTAACAGGACCCTAAAATTTTTCTGATAGAACTGGAGAATCTCAAATGATGAACAACTTAATCTTGAATTTCTTCCAATGAAACAGTAACTTTAGCAATAAATTTTTAAAATCATGTGACTTAGCTTATTTCTTACACAAAAGTTACCTGTTCTTTTCCTGCCCCAACAGCATGAAATTTTCATACCTATAAATGGGGGCAGTGTTCTAAATTGCTTATTGCTTCAGTTACGATGCAATAACTGAAGTAGACGATGAAATACAGCACTAGACAGTGACAAGATTTTATATATATATATATATACAGTGACAAGATTATACTGCTGTTGTGGCTATCCTTTCACAGAATTAAGTCGTTAAAGCCTTTAATACACTGTAAGTGGTTGGAACATGATTAACGATGCCTAATTCTCAATATACAACCCTAGTCTGTGAGGCAGGGACATCGTGAAAATTTCTAAGTAAAGTCTGATTCTGTCATGACTTAATTTTAGTTGGGAGACATTAGAGTTTAACAATTGAGAGCTTGGAATCTGAGAGGTCAGACTGCCTGGGTTCAAATCCTGAAAATACTATAAACTATGTAAGCTTTGCACAGATTAATTAGCCTCCCTGGCCTTGGTTTCCAATTTGTAAAATGGGGTTAATAATAGTACCTACTCCATATGGTTGTTGTGAGGATAAAACAAGTTAGAATCCTTTCATGTAGCAATCCTGAGGCAGAGAGAAGCAGGGTGAAGACACAGTGGTCAACAGTAAAGTAATAAAGAAGCAGCGGGGAGAGAGAGAAAGGCACTGAGTCAAAGGAATGAGGGTAGGGAAGATGGATTCGAATAAATGCCAGTGGGGCACAAATATTAGAGTGCTGTTAAGATTCTAGTGCAGCTATCTGGAAATTCCAGTTCCATTAGGCTAAATGAGTTAGTTTCTGAGATTCCTTTCTTGCATCTATATTCTTACCAAACAGACACTGCTCAAGATTATATGAACATGTTTCTGTTCCTCAAACATTTAAGCAGACCTAGAAATACAACTGAGTGTACAAGGAATTAACTAATTTGTACTTCATTCTTATATAAGAAAAAAAAAAAAGTTGACTAAAAAGATAGAACAACAAATTTCAATAGAAGGAGTTGGTTCTATTAAGTGAATTCAAATTCCTTTTTTGTCAAACAAAATCTTATGTGGAAGTCCAATGAAGCAAATAAATAAAAGCAAAGTTGCTCAATTTAAAGCAGGAGTGAGAAAAATGGAGCTTTCTGGCTTGCCTCCACCTCTTCCAGCTTATGGGGAACAGCCACAGGAAATCTAACTAAGAAAACAAAATCACAAAGCGAATGAATTCTCTATATATTAAAGTTCTACTTCATCTATGTGCCATTTTCCTGCAAGTCACAGCACAGGCACTAATTCCTTCTGAAATCCCTGGATCCCACAAGCTAGAAATAAAACTCCACTAAAAACTTACCAGATATTGGATTTTACTTTTCTCTTTCTTTTTCCTTGTGGACACTATGTTCCTGTAGGGCAAAGAGTTTCTTGTGATTCCTGGTAGTTACAGGGAAAGTGCAAAATTTGACATCTGGTGAATGTTCAATAAAATACAGGTCAGTGAATATCAACAACTTGTCAGTTGTTGGTGTTTTTTTTTTAAAGATTTTACTGGGGAAGGGGAACAGGACTTTATTGGGGAAGTGTGTACTTCCAGCATTTTTCCAAGTCAAGTCGTTGTCCTTTCAATTGTAGTTGTGGAGAGCGCAGTTCAGCTCCAGGTCCAGTTGCCAGTTGTTAGTTGCAGGGAGTGCAGCCCAACATCCCTTGCAGGAGTCGAACCAGCAACCTTGTGGTTGAGAGCCCACTGGCCCATGTGGAAATCGATCGGCAGCCTTTGTTCGGCTTTAGGAGCACGGAGCTCCAACCACCTGAGCCACTGGGCAGGCCCAACTTGTCAGTTTTTCAAAGACTCAACTAATCTCTAATAAATGACTTCTAAAATCAATGTAGCATCTTCAGCTTGGGAAGTTCTGGGTACCAAATATACAAATTAACAATGTCTTCTTAGGGAATTTAAAATAACTACGGTTAATATGTTACGAATCAAATGGAAAAAGTAAGAAAAACAAAATAACAAGCACTACAGGACAATTTCAAAATGTGTGACATACACGTAATAGGAATGGCAGGAGGAGAAGCAGAGAAAGCAGAAGAAATATCTGAATGAAATTTGAGACTTGTCCAAAATTACTAACAAACACTAAACCACAGGTCCTGGAAGCTCAGAGAACAACAAGCAGAATAAATATCTAAAATCCATATCTAGACCTATCATATTTAAGCTGGGGGTGGGGAAAAAAAGAATGACTAAGAAAACTTTGAAAGAAGCTGGAGGGGAAAAACAAAACACCTTACCTATAGGGGAGCAAAGATAAAAATTAAAACTGACTTCTCCTCAGAAACCAGGGAAAGTTTAAAGAAAAACCAACAAACTAGAATTCTATATCCTGCAAAGTTATCCACCAAAAGTAAAAGAAAAATAAATCCTTTATCAGAGAGACAAAAATTTGAGGGAATTCATAACCAACGTACTCGCCCTTCAAGAAGGAAATAATATAGACACTTAGATATACATAAAGGAATAAGGAACCAATAAAGGCAAAATAAAAATCTTTTTTTATTCTTAATTGATCAAATGATAATTGTTTCAAGTAATAATAGTAACAATCAATTAGGGCATTAATAGCACATGGACAAGTAAAATGAAAGCTAGTGTTGTCACAAGGAACAGGAGAGAGGAATTGAAAAAACTCTGTAAGATACTTGCAACTACATATGAAGGATAGTATTAATTTGAAGGTGGACTTTAAATGCATATTGTGAACTATAGGGAACCCACTGAAATATTTTTTTATTTTTAAAATTTATTTTTTTAAATTAAAGTTTATTGGGGTAACTATTGTTAGCAAAGTTACATAGATTTCAGGTGTACAATTCTTTTAAAAGCACAATTGATAAACTGAAAGAGGACATAAAATAGAATCATATAAATTTCTCAACTAAAACCAGAAGAAGGCTGGGAGTTCTAGTCAAGATGGTGGAGTAGGTAAATGCTGTGTTTACATGCACTCATGACCACACCAAAATTACCACTAAACGACAGAACAACCAATACTGTAAATTGCCTGAAGTCTACCTGAACAGTAATCCTATTACTAAGGACATACAGGAAAGACCACATGGAGACTGGTAGGAGGGGCAGATGTAGAATGGGATGGTCCCACACCCACATGTGGCATTTAAAAATTAAGAGGGATATTTTGGCTGCAGCGGTCCCCCCCTGAGGAGCGAGGGGGTCCCAGCCCCACACCAGGCTCCCCAGCCCAGGGTTCCAGTGCCAGGAGAAGAAAGTCTCACAACTTCTGGCTGTGAAAACCAACAGAGATTGTGAATGAGTGAGATGAAGGGCAGCTTGAGTCCCAAGCATTCCTCTTAAAGGGCCTGCACGTGGACTTGCTGACAGACTCACTCACTTTGATCTCCAGTTCTGGAGCAGCAAAAATGAAAACACGATGACCCAAAATCTATGGGATGCAGCAAAAGTAGTCCTAAGAGGGAAATTCATAGCATTGCAGGCCTACCTAAAGAAACAAGAAAGAACACTAATCTACAGTTTATCTTCACACTTACAGCATCTCGAAAAAGAACAGCAAAATAAGCCCAAAGGGAGCACAAGGAAGGAGATAATAAACATCAGAGTGGAAATAAATGAAATAGAAACCAGGAAAACAATACAAAAGATCAATGAATCCAACAGTTGGTTCTTAGAGAAGATAAACAAAATGGACAAACCTTTAGCCAGACTCATTAAAAAAAAGAGAGGACCCAAATTAATAAAATCAGAAATGAAAGAGAAGTGACAAGAGACACCGAAGAAATACAAAAAAATTAAACAAATTAATAAGAGCAACTGTATGCCAACAAATTTGACAATCTGGAAGAAATGGACAATTTTCTAGACGCGTAAAACCTTCCAAGGCTAACTCAAGAAGAAATAAGAAACCTGAATAGACTGATTACCACCAGGGAAATTGAATCAGTGATCAACAATCTCCCAACAAACAAAAGCCCTGGACCAGATGGCTTTACAAATAAATTTTACAAAACGTTCAAAAAAGAATTATCACCTATTCTACACAAGCTCATCCGAAAAATCCAGAAGGATGGGTGACTCCCAAACACTTTTTATGAAGCCACTATCACCCTGATCCCAAAATCAAACAAAGACACCACAAAAAAAGAAAATTACAGGCTGATATCTCTAATGAATATAGATGCAAAAATCCTCAACAAAATATTAGCAAACAGAATTCAGCAATACATTAAAAAGATCCTACACCATGATCAAGTGGGATTCATCCCTGGTATGCAGGGGTGATTCAACATCCGCAAATCAATTAATGTGACACACCACATTAACAAAATGAAAAATAAAAATCACATGATCATATCAATAGATGCAGAAAAAGCATTTGATAAAATCCAGCAACCATTTACGATAAAAACCCTTAAGAAAGTGGGAATAACGGAATCATATCTCAATATAATAAAGGCCATATATGATAAACCCACAGCTAACATCAATGGGGAAAAGCTAAAACCATTCCCCTTAATATCAGGAACAAGGCAAGGTTGTCCACTTTCTCCACTTCTATTCAACATAGTGCTGGAAGTTCTAGCCACAGCAATCAGACAAGAATAAGAAACAAAAGGCATCCAAATTGGTAAGGAGCCAGTAAAATTGTCATTATATGCAGATGACATTATACTATATAGAGAGAACCCTAAAGACTCCACCAAGAAACTATTAGTGCTGATAGATGAATTTAGTAAAGTAGCAGGATACAAAATTAATATTCAGAAATCAGTTGCATTTGTATATACCAATAATAAAACATCAGAAGGAGAAATTTTTTAAAAATCCCATTTACAATTGCTCCAAAGACTATAAAATACCTGGGGATAAATTTAACCAAAGAAGTAAAAGATCTATACTCAGAAAATTATAAGACACTGAAAAAAGAAATGAAAGAAGATACAAATAGATGGAAACACATACCATGTTCATGGATAGGAAGAATTAATACAGTTAAAATGTCCATACTGCCTAAGGCAATATACATATTCAATGTAATTCCTATCAAAGTGCCAACAACGTTTTTCACAGAAATAGAACATATAATCCCAAAATTTATATGGGATGATAAAAGACCCCGGATAGCCTTAGCAATCTTGAGAAATAAGAACAAAGTGGGAGGGATAACAAAACCTGATATCAAATTATACTACAAGGCTAGAGTAATCAAAACAGCATGCCAGTGGCATAAAAACAGACATATAGATCAATGAAAAAGAACAGAGAGTCCAGAAATAAGTCCATGTCTATTTGGCCATTTAATCTATGACAATGGAAGCAAGAATTTACAGTGGGGTAAAGACAGTCTATTCAATAAATGGTGCTGGGAAACCTGGACAGACACATGGAAAAAAAAAATGAAGCTGGACCACCTCCTTACACCATATACAAAAATAAATTCAAAATGGCTTAAAGACTTGAATGTAAGATCTGAAACCATAAAATTCGTAGAAGAAAATATGGGAAGAAACTCTCGCGCGAGAGAAGAGAAAAAATAAACATGTGGGATTACATCAAACTAAAAAGCTTTTTCACAGCAAAGGAAACCATCAATAAAACAAAAAGGGATCCTACTGAATGGGAAAAGATATTTGCCAATGATATATCTGATAAGGGATTAATATGACAAATTTATAAAAAACTCACTCAACTCAACTCCAAAAAAACAAACAACCCAATTGAAAAATGGGCAGAGGACATGAAGAGACATTTTTCGGAAAAGGACATATAGATGGCAGACATATGAAGAAATGCTCAACCTCACTAACCATCAGAGAAATGCAAATAAAAATCACAATGACTCGTTACCTCAGTCCTACATTTTCATCCTTTCGAGAATTATAGCTTGTCTTGAAAAACCAAACGTGGAGTCATCAAATCTGATGAACCCTAATGGGGCATCTGTTTGAACAGCTTTCCTGAACCCGGAGGTTCATTTGAAAGGCCCTTTTTTGATAGCTTCAAACCAGGAGATGGCCTTCAAATGGCTTATTCTCAGTGAAATTTCATGTGAACTGTGATATTGGATATGTGTGACTCATACAACTTTGATGTGTTTCCAATTTAGGTTAATCGTATTTGTTACTAAATAGCTTCTTTGTGCAAATGCAATTTTTATACTAAAAATACTGCTTATTTATATTGCAATACATTATAAATTTATTATTTAAAAAAAAAAAAAATCACAATGAGATACCACCTCACCCCAGTCAAAATGGCTATCATAAATAAATCAACAAACAACAAGTGCTGGCGGGGATGTGGAGAAAAGTGAACACTTGTGCATTGTTGGTGGGATTGCAGATTGGTGCAGCCACTATGGAAAACAGTATGGAGGTATCTCAGAAATCTGAAAATGGAACTACTTTATGGTAGTGTATCCAGCAATTCCACTCCTAGGTATCTATCCCGTGAAATCCAAACCTCTAATTCAAAAATCTTTATGCACTCCAATGTTTACTGCAGCACTATACACAATAGCCAAGACATGGAAACAACCGAAATGCCCATTGGTAGATGACTGGATTAAGAAACTGTGGTACATTTATACAATGGAGTATTACACAGCCATAAAGAAAGAAATCTTACCATTTGCAACAACATGGATGGACCTAGAGAACATTATGTTAAGTGAAATAAGTCAGACAGAGAAAGACAAATACCATGTGATCTCACTTACATGTGGAATCTAAAGAAAATAATAAGTGAATGAACTAATCAGAAACGGTTTTGGAGACATAGAGGAAAAACTAAGGGTTGCTAGATGGGCATGGTGGTGAGGATAAAGGGGAAGATGAGGGGATTAGAAAACAGTCGGTAACCACAAGATGGCCACGGGGTTTTGAAAATTAATTTGGGGAACGTAATCAATAATGTTGTAAAGATTTTGTAGGGTATCCGATGGACACTTGTCCGATTTGGGAGACCACCTGAGGGAAGATGTAGATGCCTGATTAATGTACTGTACACCTGAAGCTGAACAATAATGAATGCCAACTATAATTTTATATATATATATATACACACACACACACACACACATACATGTACGTGTATATATATGTATATACTTATAAGAAGTGGAGTACAGCATTAGAAATAGAGACAGTGGAAATGTAATGGCTCTGTGCGATGTCAGAGGGGTAGTGAATGGGGGGAGGGGGATTCACACAGTGTGAGGGATATAAATGATAAACGTCTAAGTATTACTTTGTCCTGTGTACCTAAAACTAATTTTAAAAAAAGGAAAATAGAAAGTGAGAAACATCAAAAATAAAATAAAATAAACCTAGACACAGATCTTATATTTTTCACAAAACTACTCAAAATGGACCACAGACCTAAACATAAAATGCAAAACTGTAAATTTCTAAACGAAAACATGGAAGAAATTCTAAGCGACCTTAGGTTTGGCAATGATTTTTCACATAGATCATCCAAATAACCATACATAAAAGAAAAAAAATGGTAAGTTGGACTTCATTAAAGTTAAAAACTTCTCCTCAATGAAAGACAATGTTAAGAATGAAATGATAAGGGACACACTGGGAGAAAATATTTGCAAAACACATATTAGATTTTAAGAACTTGTATCTAAAATATACAGAGAACTCTTAAACTCAATTAAGAAAGCAACCCCACTGCAAAATAGCCTAAAGAACTGAACTGAGTGTAAAAAAGATATATGGGTGGCAAATAAGCATCTGAAAAAAATGCTCAAATCACCTCACACCTGTTAGAATGGGTATTATCAAAAACAAGAAATAACAAGTGTTGGTGAGGATGTGGAGAAAAGGCAACCCTTGGTGCACTGTGGTGGGAATGTAAATTGGTGCAGCTGCTATGGAAAATAGTTGTAGTGGTTCCTCAAAAAATTAAATATATATGATGTGTGTGTGTGTGTGTGTGTGTGTGTGTGTGTGTGTGTGTGTGTATTATTCACATTATTCAGCCATAAAAAGAAAATCTTCCCATCTGCAACAACATGGATGAACCGTGAAGGCATTATGCTAAGTAAAATAAATCAGAAAAAGACAAACACTGTATGATTTGACTTATGTGGTATCTTAAAACAAAAACAAAAACACCTCATACTCATAGGTACAGAGACCAGACTGGTGGTTGCCAGAGGAGGGTTGGGGGATGAAATGGGTGTGAACGGCACAAACTTCCAGTTATTACATAAAATAAGTAAGTCATGGGGGGGTGTAAGGTATACCATGGTGATTATAATTAATAATACTGTATTGTACATTTGAAAGTTGCTAAGAAGAGTAAATCTTAAATGTTCTTATCATAAGAAAAAAAGTATTACTATATGTGGTGATGGATGTTAACATGACTTATTGGTAAACATTTTGAAATATATACAAATATTAAATTGTTATCTTGTATAACAAATATATACAAATATATATACAAATATTAAAATATATTTTGAAATATATACAAATATATATTTTGAAATATATACAAATATTAAATTGTTATCTTGTATAACAAATATAACGTTATATGTTATATTTCAATTAAAAATGATATCAACATCGTATTTCACTAGGGAGTTGCAAATTAAAACAAGGAATTGCCATACCACCACACACATATTAACTAATATCCAAAACACTGGCCACACCAAGTGCTGGAAGAATGTAGAGCAACAGGAACTCTCATTCATTGCTAGTGGGAATGTAAAGTGGTAGAGCCATTTTGGAAGAAAGTCTGGTGGTTTTTTACAAAGCTAAACGTAGACTTAACATACTCCCCATCAAAAGCACTCCTAGGTACCTCGCCAAATGCGTTGAAAAATTATGTGTACATTAAAATCTGCACACAAATGTTTATAGCAGCTTTATTCATAACTGCCCCAAACTAAAGGAACCATGAAGTCCCTATGAATAGGTGAATGGATAAGCAAACTAAGGTACCTCCATACAATAGAACAGTATTTACTAATAAAAAGAAATGAGCTATCAAGCCATGAAAAGATGTGGAGGAATCTTAAATGTATGGTGCTAAGTGAAAGAAATCAGTGTAAAAAGGCTACATACTGTATAATTCCAACTATGACATTCTGGAAAAGGCAAAAATATAGAGACAGTGAAAATATCAGTGGCTTCCAGGGGCTGCAGGATGTGGGAGGATGGGGGGGTGTTTAGGGATGAATAGGTGGAGAGCAGGGCATTTTTAGGGTGGTGAAACTATTCTGTATGATACTGTAATGGTGGATGAACATCATTATACATTTATCAAAACCCGTAAAACTGTAAGACACAAAGAGTGAACTCTAATGTAAACTATAGACTTTAATGTATCAATATTGGTTCATCAATTCTAGCAAATATACCACATTAATACAAGATGCTAATAATAGGGGAAACTGTGTGTAGTGGGGAAATAATATGGGAATTCTATGTACTGTAATCGCTCTGCTTCATGTTTCTATAAACCTAAACTCTCTAAAATATAAAGTCTACTACTAATTTTCCTATAAAGCACACTGGGACCTTGCAAAATACAACTGGTATTTAGTATAGCCTTAACCTGAAGCACAAGTGATAAACGTAGAGCAAGTGATAAATGTAGAACTCATCAGCTTGAAGCATAATCTGATGAGGAGGTAAGTGAAGAAAAAAATTGCCTTTATACAAATTTTAATTATCACTAAACAGAAGGAAATTCAATTTTTCTTTTTTCAATAGATTAATATTCTAATTTATTCATTTCAATCTCTTCACACCTTGACTACTATTTCAAATCAAATTTAGTTTGCTGTTTAGAAAAAGCAACATTATGTAAGTTTATTTGTAGTACTTTCTGGACTGTTACTTTATTGTTCCCTAATGCATTTGGTGGATTCAATTTAATCTCTATTATATAATTATATAATCTCCTTCAAGCTATTATGCTTTTGAGCTTTGTAATGCCAGAACTGAGGCACATAAACAAGCTGTGGTAATGACGGAGACATTGTTAAATTCTTAATCTTCAGAAAAGGTTAAATTCTGCCCCCTAGTGAGTTCCTAAGGAATTTCATAAATAATCCATTGATTTCCAGAGCAGGCTTAAATGTGGAATGTATCACTTGTAAAGAAAATCGACAATTTTGCCAAAATTGCTATATAAGTATATTAATTTACACAGAATGTTTATATTTCTACCCCTTCTCAGAGTTCTATAAGGTAAGCCATGGTGATCTGTAATGGTAACACTGATCCAGAATCCACATGGTTCCACTTCCACCACCTTCCTTTTCGGCTCTGGCAGGTATTATATTATTCCATGGCAATGGGAAGAATACAGGCTTTGCTATCAGAAAGATCTGAGTTCCAATACCTTCTGGCATTACTTTACTTAGCCTTTTCCCTCATTCCTAAAATGGGGTTAATTAATTATACTTTTTAAATAGTATGGTATTTATGGTGATTAAATGAGATCAAGTATGTCAAGTATCTAGGACTTAGTATGCTGTATCAATGGTTAGTTCTAGTTTTTCTCCTTCTCCTCCTCCTCTCCCTTTCCGTCTCCCTCCTTCTTCTCATCTACTGACCTGCTCAAACCAAGGTGATACTCTTCCTTCATCTAAACTTTTGTCATTATTCCATTTGGATGACTCATAAAAATCCCAGCTTCTTTAGCAATTCACTACACTGGTCGTACCCTTGACCTTGAAATCACTGGATACTGCTCCAAACTGAAATCCCTAAAATACACTACCTCATTCTCTGCACCCTCTCCTACTTCCAGCCTCCATTTCCTTACTCTCTCTTGAGACTCTAGTTCCAGGGCCCTACCACACTACCTCCCTCTTTTTCCTTCAAATCTAACAGCTCCTCCTAATATCACTCTGAAGTCGTTATCCAGCCTAGATTCTACAATACATAATTTGAATTACTGCTATGTATTTCTGCAATACCAGCCCATTAAATCTGATCTTGAGCCAGTCCAACCATTTGCTTTCCCCACAACTACATCTCCGGATCTGAGCACTACCAAAAACCACACAAGTAAATTAGTACCAGCATACACTGATGATACATCACCCTATCTTAGCAAGGCTTTGAATGCTGTGTAACAACCCAGGATAGTTCCTGATCAGTTTCTCCCATTCCACACCTTTCCCAATCTCCTTAAGCCTCTTATACTTTACTTTCAGCTGATGATAAAATATACATCAGATCATGTCTCTCATCTGTTTAAACTCTCCAATTTCTCTTAGAGTAAGAGCATAATGAGTCCTTACAATCGCCCACATTGCCTTACATAATCTCCTCCCTTTCCCTCTCTGAATGCATCACCTACTCTCAGTCTTCTCTGCTCACTCTGCTCTAGCCACAGTAGCCCCATTGTAGCTCCTCAAAGATGCTAAAAAGGCTTCTGCTTTAAAAATGTTGCACTAGCTATTTTCTCTGCTTGGAATACTCTTTACAATTTAGCATGGCTAATTCATTTGCTTCCTACAAGTCTTTGTTCAAATGGCACCTGCTCAACGAGGCCTACCTTGACCATCCTATTTAAAATTGCAACACTGCTTCCCAATCATCCCCTCCCTTCCAGCGCTGTCATCCCTATCTTCCTTATCTTGCTCTATTTGCTTCTTTTTTCATAATACTTACCTTCTAATATCCTATATAATTTACTTATTTATTACACTTACTTTGGCCACAAGGACAGAGGTGTTTTTGTTTTTGTTTTTCTGGATTTGTTCACTGCTGCATCCCAGGTGCCTTAGAAGAAAGGCTGGCTGGCACACAAGAAGCACTCAATAAATATTTGCTGAATAATTAGATGAAGTGAATCCTCTCTTCCCTTTAAAAATAAACCAAAGTTATGAGGGGTAAATTTTCTCAACTTCAGCCTTCCCCCCTCACAGTTACCGGCATCTACACCCATCCCAGAATCCATTAACTCCTTCCTCAGAAAATGAACTGTCCCTCCATTCAAAGGCCAGTCCTCCACTTGTGTTCTAGAGCTAACCTCTTCCTGTCTTTTCTAAGACTCTGCTCATCCACATTTTCCTCGTATTTCTTTACCGATATTATCTTTCCTGCATTTCAACCGCCTTCTCCTATGGCTTCTTTCCTTTAGCATACGGATATGCCATCGAGAAAATAGGTCCCTTGTTAAAGAAAGAAATTGAAGATACAAAGAAATGGAAGCATATATACCATGCTCACGAACAGGAATAATTACCATCATTAAAATGTCCACACTACCCAAAGCAATCCATAGATTCAAATGCAATCCTTATCAAGATACCCATGCCGTTTTCCACAGAACTAAAACAGATAATCCTAAAATTTATATGGAACCACAAAAGTCCTTGAATAGCCACAGCAATCTTGAGAAAGAAGAACAAAGTTGGAGGTGTCACACTACCTAATATCAAACTATACTACAAGTCCATAGTAATCAGAACAGCATGGTACTGGCATAAAAACAGACACATAGATCAAAGGAACAGAATAGAGAGTCCAGAAATAAATCCATCCCTATATGGTCAATTAATCTATGACAAAGAATATACAACGGGGTAAGACATACAATGGGTTAAAGACAGTCTCTTCAATAAATGGCGCTGGGAAAACTGGACAGATACACACAAAAAAATGAAACTGGATCACCTTCTTACACCATATGCATGAATAAACTCACAATGGATTAAAGACTTAAATGTAACACCCAAAACAATAAAACTTCTAGAAGAAAACATAGGCAGTAAACTCTCTGACATCGCTCTTAGTAACATTTTTTTGACATATCTCCTCAGGCAAGGGAAACAAAAGAAAAAATAAATATGGATAATCAAATTAAAAAACTTATGCACAGCAACGCACATTATCAACAAAATGAAGACTGGCTGGCACATATGAAGAAGATATGGGAAAAGATATTCACCAATGATATATCCAATAAGGGACTAATATCCAAAATATATATGAAACTCATACATATCAACACCAAAAAAATTCAATTAAAAAATGGGCAGAGGATCTAAATAAACATTTCTTCAAAGAGGACATACAGATGGCCAATAGACATATGAAAAGATGCTCAATGTCACTAATCATTAGAGAAACGCAAATAAAAACCACAATGAGATACAACCTCACTCCTGTCAGAATGGTTATCACCAATAAATCGATAAACAACAAGTGGCAAATATACACAATGGAATATTACTCAACCATAAAAAGAATGAAAAATGTTCACTTGCAACATGGATGGATCTAAAGGATATTATGCTACATGAAATAAGTCAGACAGAGAAAGACAAATACCATATGTCACTTAAATGTGGAATCTAAAGAACAAAATCAATGAACAAACAAATCAAAAACAGACTCATAGATACAGAAAACAAACTGATGGTTGCCAGATGGGGTTGGGGATGGGGGGTGGGTGAATAGGTGAAGGGATTAAGAAGTACAAACTGGTAGTTACAAAATAGTTACAGGATATGCAAAGTACAGCATAGGGAATACAGTCAATAATACAGGAATAAGTATATAGAGTGCCAGTTGGATACTAATTGAGGGGATCACTTAGTAAATTACATAAATATCTAACTACTATATTATACACCTGAAACTAATATAAAATAATATTGAATGCCAATGGTAATTGGAGAAAAGTATAATGTTCAAAAAATAAATTTAAAAAATAGGTCCCTCTGTAATATCAACCCGATTTCCAATTATCCTTAAAAGGATTTTAAGGATCCGCAGTTCAGTAGCAGTAACTCCCACTGTAATTTCTGACTTACAGAGAAGAGCAATCATAGAGCTCTTCCGGGATGCTGGGGCTCCCCTCACATATTTACTTCTCAGAGTCACGGTGAAAGATATCTCCTTGGGACCCTCCCAAGGTGGGTGAGCAGGCCTTAATGATAAATGCACTTCACCATTCCACTCTCCCTAATAAGCCTTTGGATCCTTTCCTCTAGGTATACCAAGGCAGGTATGGCATTTTAACTTCATTTAGCTAGGTCACCTTTTGGTCCATACTTCAGCCAAATGACCAAACTGTTAGAGCCCTTTCTAACTCCTCAAGCTATAACAGTGAATCCAGAATCTCTGCTTAGTGGCCCTATATCAATAAATTTGGCCTGATCCAACTTTATTTTCCTTCCATCATTATTCCACACCCTTAATATCCATTCCCATTATATTCCCTAGATTTATATCTGTATAAATCAGAAAAAAATCATGCAGTTTTTAAGTGTGCAGCACATTTCCTCATGGGTCACACTTTGTAGCTGACCTTTGAGGGCCTGCTGGGACTTGAGTCTAGTTATAGGTCTAGGAGCAAGGGTGAGTGAGTGGTATGCGTAGTTCCTGAGGAGAATCAGCAATGTCTTGCAAAGCAATTACTTCTGGAAAGGCCATTACAGGTTCTTCAGGCAAAGTAGGGTTAAATTCCTCAAACAGGAGTGAAAAAACTGTTTCTTCTGGCAAAGAAGACTGATCAAAATTTAGGAGTTCAGTACACCATTCCAAATTTAAGGATCTCATTCCTTCTCAATTCATCCCCTCATTTTAACAGCAGACACCCTATTAGAGTGGGAATTCATTTTGCATTTTCAGTCACTTTGCAGGATGAAACTGGGTTTGGTTTCAGCAATCTCAGCTCTGCAGTTACAAGAGAGAAGAGTTTCTTTAGAGAAGATACAGAAATTTTCAGATCAATTATGTAGAGCTTGAGCTGGGAATTTAAAGATCTAAGCTTAACCTATTCTTTCCCCACTTTTTCCAACACAGTTAGGAACAACCGGTCTCATTATACTTGTTAATTTGATAAAAATGTTTTAAGTCATCAAATACATGATGATACACAAAATATCACCATTAGATACTCCTACTCAAATACTTATAAAAGACCCTGTCTCTATTGTCACATCACACCCTGGACTATCAGTGCCCTCTGGAAATAATCATTAGTGCCTTTAAATCTAATCAGATTCAGGAACCAATTCCAGAAATACCATAAGTAATTCAGGAAACTCAAAATTCAGGAAACTTAAAATTACGTTCTTCTAAAACCACTCTCAGTATCAAAATCTGAATCAGATAGGGTTCTCCAGACATACAGAACCAATAGAAAAATATCTATATCTATACCTATCTCTCTTTAGATAAACATAATTCTATTAGAAATCTATTAGATTATTTATTATTATTTATTAGATTATTAGATATAGATTTATCTTAAGGAATTGGCTCATGCATTTGTGGGGCTAGCAACTCTGAAATGCGTAGGGCAGATTTGCAGGCGGGGAAACTCAGGCAGAAACAAATACTAGTCTGGAGGAAGAATTGTTTCTTCTTGAGACACTTCAGTTTGAAATTTAGGCCTTCACCTGAGTGGATTAGGTCCACCCACATTATTGAGGGTAATCTCCTTTACTTAAAGTCATTTGATTGTAGATGTGTTAACCACATCTTCAAAATACCATTACAGTAATACCTAGATTAGCATTTGACTAAATAACTAGGTACTGCAGCCCAGTCAGATTAACATAAAACTAATAGACACACGTATGTACTACTAAACTTAGAGATTTCTCAACCAAATCTTATTTTCAACCATAGAAAAGACCTTTTAAACAAGAATATCTTATGTACTCCAAAAAGGCAGTAAATTTTTAGTGAAGGGACAAGAGGGACAATCCTTCCTCCAAGACTTATTCACTGCACTGTACACCTGAAGCTGAAGCTGAACAATAATGAATGTCAACTATAATTTTATATGTATGTATATATATATATATATATATATGTATATGGTTACAAGAAGCGGAGTACAGCATTAGGAATAGAGACAGTGGAATATAACGGCTGTGTGCGATGTCAGAGGGGTAGTGGATGGGGAGAGGGGGGTTATCACTGTGTGAGGATATAAATGATTAATGTCTATTACATCGTTTTGTGCACCTGAAACTAATAAAAAATGCTTAAGAAAAACAAAGTCAATCAAAAATATCCATTTTATTTCTATATTCTAAGAATACACTTTTGGAAATTAAAATTAGGTATTTGTCAACTTTAATTTTTTTTGCAATTTCTGTTTTTCCTTCTAAATAAATGTTCACCGGTGCACTTAAAAAAAAAACCCACAAACGACTTATTGGAGAAATAAACTTTCCATAAACCTCTGTCCTACCTCCAAGAATATCATTCTTAGGAAGCTATAACATTGTATCTACATTTTTAACACAGTGTTTACGTTTTGAAAATGTGATTTTCAACTCTACAACAGAAATCACACTTTAAAATTACAAGTCAGAGTGATCTCACTTTGAAAATTTAATGACTTTAAAAAGAGGGATGGTATCTACTGAATCTGTTGCATGACTTGACTCTGACCAAAAAAAAGACCTTACACATTACTATTTTATTTTCTCTCACTGACGAAGTATAATCCAAACCAGGAGAAATCCAAACCAGACAGGGTGAGCAGGTGAATAATGGGCCAAATAATCAAAACAACACATAAAGAAATCTTATAAATGGGTTGAAATAATTCCTGTCTGTCCTTATTAAAAAGATTTAAAAATTTTTCTTGGCAATTCATTCATTCAATAAACATCCACTATGTGCCAGGCACTGCTGAAGACACCTGGGTTAAATCCCTGAACAAAATGATGATCCTGTCCAGATGTATCTCACATTCTTGCAAGATAACATCTTTGTCCAGCTATTTTCTCTTTGAACGTAATAACCCAAACATAAGAAGTATCAAAACACTTTCTGAAAATCTACTATATGTCAGTCAACTTCCAGTTCTGAGTTTGGCCTTCTAGCAGGCACTATTTCAATACTAGCATAGAGTCTGGTCTCTGGAGCTAGACTGTCTGAGTCCACATCCTAGTTGCACTAATTCGAAGGTGCATGACCTTGGCCAAGTTATTTAATCTTCATGTATAAAACAAAAATAATCATACTACCCCACAGGATTATGTAAAAATTAAATGAGTCAAATGCGTAAAGCACTTAATCAGGCATATAGAAGGTACTAAAACACTAGCTATTACAATTTTAATTCAATTTCCAGGAAACCATGCAATAATGGGGAAAATAACACCAACGGTAACTTTCAAAACATTTTTATCTGGTCCATTTACCCTCTATTATTACTATCTCAAGAGTTCTATTCTCAACTGAATTTATATGATTTCCAGTTAAGTTTTATAAAAACTACAAAACGTGAGCTCTGTATATCTCATGCACAACATCAACTCATGGTGGAGTTTGTATAAACACATAGTTAAGAAGCTTTTAAGCTAATGAGAAAATTTCTTGAAAAGTCAAAATTACTCACTTTTCCTGAAATTACAACTGCAATTATCTCAAGAACTTTGTCATCAGAACCAGCAAATATGGGCTATGTAACTGCCTAGTTCTAATGCCTGGGTGCCTAAATAGTACATTCAATTTCGTACGTTTGCAATTGTCACTAGTACATTTGCAGTTGTCAACATTAATGAACTGAAGTTCTCAACCTAGGCTCACTGCATATAATAAAAATACAAGCAGTCATCTGAAATTGATGGCTCACCCTCATTTGTTAAAAATAGGATTCATTCTTGGTCCAAAGTTTATAAGCGGTCAACAAAGTCAAAATGGTTAATGCCCACATTTTAGAAGTAACTGGATTGTAAATGTACTGCAAATATCGCCTTCCCCAAAGTGAAGTCTACTCATTAATATAACTATGCCTACTGATAAGTAGGCAGGCTAGCTAGTAAAACATTTTCAAAGTTGCTTTTAAAGCGATCAATTTTGGTAAAGAATAAAGCAGGATGGACTGTATATCTGATCACGTTTTTACATCCTTAAGGTGGGAAAGTGCTAAGGCACAACATAACGTTAATATGTACACACATCAATTATCTTAGTCCACAGGTACGGTTTTTTTTTTTTTTGGCTGTTAAGTTTTATTTCTTCAGTTGTGACATTACTTACTGTTTAACTATTTTGTCATTTTATTTTTATTTATCTTTTTTACTGGAAGAAAAGACATGTAATGTATTGATGTTTAATTTTACATGCATGGGGGAATCGCAGAAGGAAGTGAATACCCACATGAGCAGTGAGATTTGAGTTTATATACTGATGGGGTTCACGACATGCTACCCCAATACATAGCACCTTGGCATATGGAATATTTTGAGCTGAAGGAATTTGAGAAAAGGCGTGTGCGGGAAGAATTTCTGACTTTCCCCTGAAGCAGATCATAAAACCCTCAGGTGAGAGGTGCCCTCCCTGTAAGGAGGAACGCAAGAGCCTCCTCTGCAAGACTCCTGAGAGGGAGCCGAGCCAACAGCGATCGCTGTTTCCCCCAACTTCCTACACTTAGCTCGTACACCTTGATGTCCACAGGTTTTTACCCTAATCTCAGGACGAAAGCATTGAACTATGGAGCTTTCCAGTTTCAATACAGTAGGTGCCTTCGACCCTCCGGTGGAAACCGGTGGGGCGGGGGGGGGGGGCGCGAGGGAGAGGAGAGGGAGATGGACAAAGAAAGTGTTGTCTCCCCCAACCATCCCGTACCGAAGTCAAACCAACACAGGATTCTACACCTTGAGGTATTTCTCAAGCAGGGGTCTGGGCTGCCCCGTTCTCCAGAATCTGACAGCTAAGAAAGGCCTCCTTAGAGGAAGGTACGGCACGGCTTCCCAAATACGGCGCTAAGGAACGACCTGCCAGCCCCTAGAGAGCAGGAGCACCAAGGCCCCTCCTCATCAGACTTCCGCAGAGGGTGAAAGGTGACAGCAGAAAGCAGGATTTGCCAGGACACTGGCCCAACAGAAAAGGGCGGGGGTGACCTCTTTCGGCAGCAAAGGGTGGTGGGGCGAGTGTGGATAACCCCCACCCCCGCGCAGGCGCACCCCTGCCACAGCAGTGGTCGGTTTCGCGCCCCGGGTCTGCTCCCCAAGGTGCACCGCGTTGAAGGTGCCCTCCCCACCCGTCCCGCTGTCCCTTAGAGGTCTTGGGCCCCGGTTACCTGTTAGGACGTTGAGGCCGCCGACGCACAGGCCGGACGACACCTCCTCAGATACCACGGCGGAGTCACTCGGCAGACTGACCTGGCCGAGCGATGACCACAGCGCAGGAACCCGCGGGACTCAGCGGGCGCTCGCCTCCCACCACCCCCAGCCCAGCCAGCCGCGCCCACTCGCAACGTGCTCGAGACTGCCCGCGAACGCTGTGCGCGTCCCTCAGCACGCCGCAGCGCGGCACGACGGGACTCGTAGTTCCGGTGGGAAGGTCGTGCGACGCTCCACTCTCGGCCGGGGGCGGCGTCACGTGATCAGCACACTCCCCGGAAATGGCGTAACAACACACGCGTGGCGTGGCGCGGCTCGCCGCTTCCGCAAACAGAGCCGTGCGTCCCTGTGTCGGTGAGTGTGGTGGCTGCAGAGCCAGCCTTTCTTTTGTCTTTAGGTCCTCCACCGCAGTCGAGGTGGAAGGGCCACTCCGACTACTGACATGGGCTCGCTTCGCATTAACTGTGCCTTCAGTACCTGTCGCGAGGAGGTCTTTTTTTTTGCCCGCGGCGGGGAGCAAAATGGGAAGGATTTGTTGCAGTTGGCGGGTGTTCTTGATCCTCAAGACCCAACGAGTCCGGGTCTCGAGAAGACTTAAAGAGCTGTATGAGGCTGCACCCCAGGGCCGGGCGGAGCGGGCAGGCTAGGGAGGAGGTGGCGGACGAAGCGTGTGTGTGTCTTGAGCTGAGGATGAGAAACCTGGGCCGGAGGTTTAGTTAAGAGCTAGGCCGCGTCAGTGACGGAAGGGGATGCATTTGGCTGAAGGATTCCCTTCTCGCTTGTCGCAGCTTCTTGTGCCCCCGGGTGGACCCCGTCTAACTGGCCGGTTGGGGCGTGGAGCTTATCTTGCTGGAGCTTAAGCCTGGCGGCCCTGGCGCCCTACTCGGTTCTTCTCTGAGAAACTAATGACTGAGATGTGGCTGGCCTCAGAGGTGTGGCTGGAAAGTCCGCTCGAAACGCCCGTTTTATCATGTCCATCTCGATGTCAGTTGACTCTTTTCCCTAAGCTCCTTCCTCGAGGATTCTGAAGGGAGCTCTCGTGTTTGGTGTTTATTATTCCTCTTTGACGCTAGGTTTCAAACGTTCTTACCCAGCCACCGTTTGGAATTCTCGGTCGTTTATGCTGACCGAATTGATTGTTTTTATGACATCTCATCTGTGGAAACAGTTACTTATAAATAAAATTCACACCTATTCCCAGTACTAGTGACTTCAGCGTTAGTTACTGCTAAAGATGATAAACCATATTGGTCTACTTCAATTTAAAACCTCTTTCTGTTCCTTTGTGAAATAAATGACAGGAGAAGACAGGGATTTGATAATTCGAAGGCCAATTTTACTAGGTAATCATTTTAAGTAGTCATTCTGCAAAATACTGTTTGGGGTGATTTTTTTTTTTTCCCTCCTCTAATTCAGCTCCTCCTATTTTGGCATGTTTTGGTATTTTGTTACCTCAAACCTTGGGTAAAGTTCATATCCCTTGAAACCCTTCCGTCTATAATGACTTGTTTTATTTACTCATTTCCTTAAGTAACTTTATTTCTTATTCCATTTTTTTACTCAAAAGGCTTTTACCCTCTCCACAACTTTCAGGTTCTGAATTTACTGAATCTGATTTTTGTGCTTCTGTTCTCCTCCATTTGTTTTGAATAATACAGCCTAAAGTTTTAATAGTGATATATAATAAGCTGTAAGTTCCTTGAAGACAAATTCACACAGTACCTCGTTGAGTGCCTCTGTTGTAGAGGTTCAGTAAATTTGTAAAAATGATGCTAAATGGATTACCGTAACAATTCCTGTTGAGTAAATAGTTCCCTCTCCGTCCCTTTTTACACATAGGCCTAAGGGCATTTGAAAGAGACTTAATGGTCATTAAGTTGCTGGCTGAGTCTTGAAACTTCTTGTCCAAAGACATTGCCACTTTCTTCACTTTCTACCTAATTATGACGCCTATTACAAAATAGGACTCTCGGAAGTCAACTAAGTTCCCAGAAATTTCCTGTAATTGGTGCCCCTAGTATCTGATTTTTTTTCCCAGTATCTCTATGCCAAAAAAAATACCTAACAGTATAACTTACAAGTAGTTTAGTGCAAAGAATTTAAGTATTTATGTCCTAAAAGCTTTATTTTAGAAAATAACACACAAATTGAAAGAAAAAATATTTGTGTTTAACTCTTAGTTAACCACAAGTCCTTATTAATGAAATCTGTACACAATGTTACGTACTGAACAACTAATCAAGTCTTGAAACATCACCTGTTTCATTTCCTGTTTAACATTGATTTTCTTTGGTACCACAAAAATCTCAGCTTCACAAAGTTATGATGTTATTGAAAGTGATGTAATATACTCAGTTGAAACTGTGCTCTACTTGAAGTTGTATCTGTGATAATCTTCCAGATGTTAGATATCACTGTGGTTCCTATAAAGTTTTTCAATATCCTGCTGTGTCTATGTGAGTTAGAGTGCCCAGCACACAACTTGGGAACCAAGGCTACAGAGTAAGGATCAGAATAGAAAAGGAACTTGTATACCCCCACTTCATTTGTCAGTTTTAATGTCAGTAGTGACTTTTATGGATAAGATTGTGGACGTGTTTGAGGATTATAATTAGTACTACCACATTAGCATATTCAGAAATTGATTTTAATATATATCAACAGTATTTTCAGTAGTCTCTATAATGAGATTTTTTAAAAACTACTAGTTGATTATTGAAATGAAATTGCTTGCTTTTGTTTAAAATTGTTTTAAAGTCTCAGCATTAGTGATTTATAAGTAAAATCAAATTTTTGCCATTTCAGTGTTAGTTCATGAAGTTGTACCATCTGTTTAAGTAATCCAAAAGGGAATATTCTCCAAAAACAGAGGAATGTAAAAAGATCTCCCTTGAAGAGATAAACACATCGATAAACTCAGAAACAGAATCTTCATTCAATATTAATAAAAACAATCGCTCTTGGGACTGGGCTTTCTGAAACGGTTCCTACCTGTGGGCAAGTAGACACACCAAAAAGGAGAAAAATGGAGTTTGCAGATGCTCTTGTAAAGGAAAGTTCTAGTTGTGGGGAAGACACTCCCTCCAAGAAAAGAAAACTTGATACTGAAATTGTCTCAGAGGAAAAAGGTTCTGGTGATGATGAAGGCATTTCAAGGAAAAGAAGAATGGAAACTGATGATTTTCCAAAAGATGAAGCGTCTACTGGATATGGCACTCAGGAAAAGAGAAAAATAGGACTTGAGGATGTTCCTGAAAGGCAAAAAGTATGTTGAATGTTTTCTCCTTTATTCGTAATGGGATATGTCAACTGTGGAGCATCTATGAGATAATACTGGTTTTTTTTTACATAATCTGAATAACTTAAGAATGTTCTTTTTTAATGGATGTTGTGTTAAGGTAGAGTAGGCTTTTAACGCTTATATTTTAATTGTTTTTATTAGGTGAAACTTCTGCTAATGAGATATTTTTATGTTATTTCAGAACTCTTATTTTACTAGAAACTTGAAAGCTAGTTCTTATAGTTTTCATTTTCTTAGTGTTTTAAAAAAGACAAGAGTATCGGGTCCAGATGATTTACCTTTTTCTTCCTTTATTGTTTGGCTCTTTTTTATATCTGAAGTAGTTAACATTATCACTTAAAATGATAAATTTCAAAGTCATTCCCAGCTTTACAGTCCTTTCTTAATGCACTTCCTTTAACTATCTTCCAACTTCTTATTGGGATAGTTACATACAGTTTTAGCTACTAAGTTGATGCAAAAGAGTGATGTTTAGCAGGGATACTATAGAGAAAGGGTTAGCGAGTTATTTTGGTCTGGGACTACCATATTGTGAAGGCATCTGAAGCAGAATCTGGATTTGGAGGGAAAGAGAACTTCAATGAATGAGTAAAATTCTGCCACCAACCCTGAAGAGGAAAGTGGCAGATTGGCCAGACATTTGTCATTAGTAGAGTGTAAATCCTTGTAACAGAGAGGAGCTTGTATTATAAATGTAGTTTTCAAACTTAAACTAGCAGCAGAACCCTTTTCTCAAGTGAAAATCTTAAACCTGATATGTGAAATAGGTAAAAGGTGAATCATTTTGGTTGAACCAGGAAATGAAAGGGATCTGAAGCCCTTTTCCTACCATGGCATTTTTGCAGACTGCTTAGGTCCTCAAGTAGGGAGCACAAATTGAAAATGGTGAATTAGATTAATAGCCAATAATAATAGAAATCACTGACTCTGAACATAGCATTGAGTTCTTATCCCTTTGTGTGTATCTCATTTAATGCCCACAAATATTTTATAGTAATATATATATATATAACATGCCTATTTTATTTTCTTGTAGGAACCCCATCTACTGACTGGCATTTATTGAACTGAATAAATCAGAACTCTGGAAGAGTGTTTTATTAAGACATTGATACTAAAATTGTACCAATGAAAGATCAAGATGAAAATGTTAAACCTAGAGATGTTTTTAAACCTAGGGAACGGGAAAACAAGTCTTACATCTGATTATAATTAGTGGGGTTTCTGTGGTTAATGCCATTGCTTAATGAAGTTTACCAATTTCAGTAGTATTTTATCCTTTATAGGTCATACGCTCTTTGAGGCTTTTTTTTTGCCATGTTCTGATGCTTAATTTTGTTACATTCTTTTATTTTCAGACCTTGGAAGAAGGACACAGCTCAGCAGTAGCTGCCCATTACAATGAACTTCAGGAAGTTGGTTTGGAGAAGCGTAGTCAAAGTCGTATTTTTTACCTAAGAAACTTTAATAATTGGATGAAAAGCGTCCTCATTGGTATGATTGTTATTTTATTTATAGTTTGGAATTTTTTATTTCATCTTATATCTCATTCTCCCCTCCCCCCACGGTTAATCATACACCAAGATGCTAGATTTTTAATTCCTTTGCATTTAATTATCAAACCTTGGCTTTATAGAATTGGAGCCAAAACTAAAACTGCCTTTAAGATAAATTCTTTTCATATTCACTTTTGGTTGACTACGTAAGATATTAATGAATGTCTAATGGATAGTAAGTTGAACAGTTAACTAGTGTGCTCCTTTCATACTTAGAATTAAGGTTACCTAGTGCTATTAAGTAACTATTCTGTTTTTCTCTAATAGTTTTGGAACAATGACATTGTTGGATTAAACATTCAGGTTCCATTAAGTCAAGAAAATTGACAATATCATGATTTTTTTTATCTCTAGGCCTTTAAAGAGTTGGTAAAGGTACTGTATGTTGATTGTCCATTGAACTTATCTTTCTTGTATGGTGTCTGAGGAGAAATACATTTTATGTTGAGGATTGATGAAGACATTCAATTTTTTGGAGCCAGCATTTTTTCTGTAGAAACTCATCTTTGAAATTAAAGTGTAAGTCAGTGGAAGAAATATGATTCAGGATATATTTATTGCTTTGTATGTCTAGTACATTTACTAGACTCTTACATACGAGTTTAGAATTTTTAAAAGCCAGTGTATTTTGAAGTTTTCACAGTAAGATTTTTTGTTTCTATTTTTGAGTTTTAAAGCCAGCCTCAGGAAAAGTGAGAATGCTTTTTTGGTTACACTGGGAAGAATAAAATACCAATTATGGGCACTTCTTACTAGTTTTGATGATAATTTACTAATTTTTAAAGGTAAATTAGACATTCTGAGTAGTATTAGGAGTGGGAACTAGGCTCATTTTTTTCAAGCACATTGTAATATTTTCTGTTTTTTAATATTCATGTTTTATTACAAAAATATGATTTATTTCATTCTGCCAGTTGTCAGGTAGGGTAACTGAGTGTCAGCTTTCTTTTTTCTTTCTTTCTTTTTTTTTAACTATGTCATTTTTAGCCTATACTTTTAAGGTAATCTTTGGGCCCTAGTGCTAATTTCTTTACTTTTCCTATGAAGATCCACTAATGCAGATAACTTATTGGATATTTTCAAATGACGTATCTTTTATTTATTATTTATTCATTAAAAGTCTTAAGTCAAACTTAGCAAAAATGGATCTCAGAATATTTATGGTATTTTCCTTCCTCAGCTGTTCCAGCAACTCTCTCAATGGGTGCTCTGCCATGTGTACCTGTCTTTCTGATTCTGATGCAATCCACGTGGTATATGCCAAGCTCCCTCTCTGGCTTTTTTCTCTCTCTTCTCAACACCCATTCTTTGTCATTCATTTTCTCTTTCTTTTTGGTGCTTATAGCTTAGTAAATAGTTGTACTATTCTTGAATATGATGAAGATATCTTTCAGTAATGTTTTAATGATTACCCGCCTCATTAGTCTTACTGTATGGAAATAAAGAGATTTTATAATTGTTGTTTTTCACTCTTTCAGTGTTATTTTTTATGCTGTTTTCTTAAGAGTCATCACAGAAAGTTAAATATGGAACACTTGCACTACTATTGAAATTGAGACCCTGTGGACAGAGAAAGACAGAAGCATTTATACAGAATAGGCTAGCAGTCAAAATAGTACACACATGCAATAGTTAAATTCAGTAATAAAGATAGTAAATCTAGGATGTCGTATTTATCAAGTTTTAGAATTGCTGAATATTTCAGTTGTCTAAGAATATTGAGATGCCTTTAACTGATATTTGAAGCATTTGGCTATTGATATATGGGCACCTATGATACTATTTGTTGGCTATTAATGTGATTTTGTAGATTGGGATGAAAGATTCCATTTTTACTTCAGAGTACTTAAGAATTCTGATGATAGCAAAATTAAGAGGTATATATAGTTTTTTGACTAGTTCTTGTATTTCTTTTAGTGGTAAGCTTGATATCTTTTGAGAAAATCAAGCACTCTTACCCCATAATTATTTTGATTAACTTAAGTGTATAGTTCGCTAAATACTTCATTTTGGAAAGAGAAAACTACAAAAACTTATGAATAGTTTTTTTTTTTATGAACAATTGTTGAGTCTTGTATTAATTAGAATTTAAAATATCTGCTATTTAATGTTGAATCAGATTCTGAAAGTAACCTTTAAAACCTTATCTTAAGTTTCAAAGATAGCAGATACATGCTTTTTTCATCTTTAATGCTAGAAGATTAAGTTAATTAACTTAGTCATATTTTGAAACATTTACCAAAAGTTATGAATTAGAAAAATGAAAATATAATAATTTGTATTACATGTCAGGCAGAAGTTAATAGGTTATCAGGGGCAAGAGTTTATGCTTTAGTAAAAATGGAGAGATCATTTACTATGATTTATTTCTCTCTTTTAGGGGAATTTTTAGAAAACTTGCGACAGAAAAAAAAACGTGATATCAGTGTTTTGGACCTGGGATGTGGTAAAGGTGGAGATTTGCTCAAGTGGAAAAAGGGAAGAATTAACAAGCTAGTTTGTACTGGTAAGATAAATAATGGGCAAAATAATAATTTGTGGTCAGTCAGGGAAATGGAAAATAAAAAAGATCTCATTATCAATGCAACACTGAAATACCTATGACAGTATATCTGGGCACTACTCATGAGATGGGTGTTTTTAAAATAAGATATCAGAGTTTATTAATGGTGTTATAGTATGGTTAATTAGCCTGGGATAACTTGTTCTTAAAAGGAAGGAAACAATTAAAGATGATTAGAGTCATGTCTAAAGTACACAATTTCATCAACAAAAATAGTGATCAGAATGGATGGCAATACATCAAATAAAGGGAAAAAATCTTATTGTTTATCCTTGGAGGTTGCTAGGAAATTTACTCATTATTCTGAAATTCATAAATTAAGTGGGGAGGTGAGGATTGAGTATTTGTCTTCCCAACCTTGTATGAACCGTATTTCAAGGTAACCAAATGATTGAAAAGGGAAGTTCTTCTTTCTTGAAAAATCATAAGTGCATGAGGAATGATAAAAATTATGATTTTTCCACCCTGATGAAATAATAGATCTAAGGAACAATCATAAAAAGATGCTAAAGCTATTAGATGAAAGGTTGATTGTCTTGTACACCTGAAACTAATAATAAAAAAAAAATAAAAAAAATAAAAGAAAGGTTGAAAGCACCTGAACCCAAGTCAGTCTTAACACTAAGACTGGAACAACCAGGCATCATGTTCTTCCAATGTGATAAGTAACAGGAAGTATACAGCACAAATTATGAAGTGTTGCCTACATTGGCACTTCTCAAATTTTTTGGTTTTATGATCACTGTCCACTCTTTAAAATGATTGAGGACCCCAGAAAGCTTTTGTGTATGGTTATATCTATTGACTGTAGAAATTAAAAATGATAATTTAAGAAATATTTTTAATCCATTAAAAAACAAAACTTAGTAAGAAGACTGGCATTTTAAAAATATTTTATGCAAATTCCTTTAGAGTCTGGAATAATAGGGGACAACTAGATTCTCTCACCTATTTCTGCATTTAGTATGTTGTGATTTGTTATTTTATTTGATAAGTGGTTGTAAAATGAAGGAATACTTTAATAGTCTTTTCAGATAATTGATGATGTTCATCTTTGATACTACATCAAAACTTGACAAGCAGTATGTAGTTCCTTAAACATCCACAGTGTGGAATCTGAAACGATATTGATGACTTTTCGTATTGTTACATTTAAATCCATTGGTCTGTCTTGCACTTTGAATGAATCTTTGGCCCTGTGAGATTTTATAATATTTGGAAAATAATGTTCAGTCAAGTTATGCAAATCTTCCTATGTTGATGTCAAGAAATCACATTTGCTTAGTATCACCACCAATCAGAGAAGTAAATAGCAAGATGCCTAGCCCATGGTGGTAGATGTAAGTTTTTCAGAATTGTAATTTTCACTTGAAACATCAAATTTTACCATTGGTAACAAATACATCCGTTGTTTTCCTTGAAGTGACAGGCTCACTTTGTTCATTTTCAAGAAAATGTCTGCCAAATTACCAAGTGTGAATACCAAGTCTAATTACCAAGTCTGAATACCAAGTCTAATTACCAAGTCTGAATACCAAGTCAATGATGCTTTCAAAGTGAAAACAGTTTTCTACGAGAAAAGTGACCAGTACAGTTCACAATACAATTATATACCAGTCCTGTTCAAGCTTTGTTATGTAGCAGAAATGTTTTATTATTTTCCATTACATCACATAGAATATTAAAAAGAGCCAAGACTTAATAAAATTAATTTTTACTGCTTTCTCAAGGATATTCTTAGATGGAACTGGATTTTTTTTTCTCATGTTGGTTTATAGTGGTGAAGAATATAAGTATTACCAGTACCGTTTTCTACCACTATCTTGTATTCATAATAAGGTGCCAGTATTTTACCCACCATTGCTTTTGCTCCATCCATGCAAATCTCAATACAGGAAAAAAGGCAAATAACATTTTATTAAGCAAATATAAATTTGTCATTTCCAAACTTGGGTATAAAGTATTAGGTTTTATGATTCAAATTGGAATCTAAACTTTCTGCTTTTAATGAATAAGCATTTAAAAATCATGACAGAACTTTTCTGTTACACGTATCTATTGAGAAAGCTTTAGTGCCTTTTGAAAGGTAATAGGGCATTTACAGGGGAACAGATTTTCTTTTTTGTTTTGAAGAAAATAGAACCTTTTTGCTTGTGCTAAGGCTAGATTTCATACCAAAGTTTAAGTTGAAATCAATGTCTAGATTTGTGCTATCTTTGTATTTACATTTTGTTGTCTCTGCTGGTCTTTGTTGACAGTCACTAACACCCCTTTCCCTTCCAGATATTGCTGATGTTTCTGTCAAACAATGTCAGCAGCGGTATGAGGACATGAAAAATCGTCGTGATAATGAATATATTTTCAATGCAGAATTTATAACTGCTGATTGTTCAAAGGTACAAGGTTTTTAAAAATTTATCATTTTTTCATATTTTTAGTTTGATAAAATGATTTGTTTTAAAAATCAGCTCTTTTTGAAAATGTGCTTTGAAATGTTAAAAATCTTAGGACATGCATTTTCAGTTTCAACTAGAAATTCTGTTGTGATAAATTTTTTAAATGGTCCCTTGAGTGCTTTTGAGAATTTTTTGCTTTTAATAATTTGAACTTTTGAAGTCACTTGTTGCTTTTCTGTTTAGACAAGGTTTATTTTACAGTATTTTGAAATAGAACTGAACTTATGTTTTGTTCACCTTGTAATTTATAAGGGTAGTTTCCCATCATATTAGAGTGTGTTTTATTTCACCTTCTACCTGCTTCTCAATTTCCTAACAACTCTGAAGTTTAAGAACCACAGAGACACTTGAATGGTGCAAGTCTCGCCTTGAATGTATGTTCTTTGTTTGACTTTTGTGAGCTCATTAAGCTGTTAGAGCTACCTTTAATCCTACACATGGGGGGGTAAGGGGAAGGAGATGAGGGTAAGGGGGATCAAATATATGGTGATGGAAGGAGAACTGACTCTGGGTGGTGAACACACAATGGGATTTATAGATGATGTAATACAGAATTGTACACCTGAAATTATGTAATTTCATTAACAATTGTCACCCCAATAAATTTTTAAAAAATCAATTAAAAAAAAAATCCTACACATGTTGTTTGCAGTTTTGAAAGTGAAACGTGATAGTATATTGCTAGAATGTTGGAAACTTTTAAAAACACTAGCATATATATATTTTTAAATATCCATAAGGCCAGCTTTGTATATTTTTTAAAGTTGTTCAAAGTCATTCTACTTTAGCTTTCAAGTGAAACCAAATGAAAGGATCGACTCTTTTAAATGTACCTATGGTTGATATATTGGATGATATAGAGGATGATTTCAGAATCCCTAGTTTTTAAAATTACTGTGAAAATGGGAATCAAATTCTGTTGAACAAGAATGAAAGAATGATTTCATTATGACCCTTGTTAAACATAAGAGAAAGGTATTGAAGACTGAGGGAAAGGATAGATCAGTTGGAGAGCGTGTCTACTTTTATTTTTTAAGAACCCTAATTCTAGAAACTGATTAAAAATTTTTTATGCTACACTTAACTTCAAAATGTTTACCCATTTTAATTTGCTTTAGGAACTTTTGATTGACAAATTTCGTGACCCGGAAACGTGCTTTGACATCTGCAGTTGTCAGTTTGTCTGTCATTACTCTTTTGAGTCCTATGAGCAGGCTGACACAATGCTCAGAAATGCTTGTGAGAGACTTAGCCCTGGAGGCTATTTTATTGGTACTACTCCCAATAGCTTTGAACTGATGTAAGTATTTTCAAATGTATTGTGAATTACAAAGTGCTGAGCTTTAAGCTTATTTTAAAGTAGCAAATGTTTATCAGAAATAGAGTTTTTATAAAACTTGAAAACATTATTAGAAAGATTGTTAATGATCTTTTAGTATATTGCTTCTAATAAGTAGCTCAAATTAAATTAAAAACATTGTCAATTGTCGTTTTAAAATTGCATCATGTAGTTTTTTCACATGCATAATCTGATCAAAATAAGCCTGTGTTAATAACAGTTTTAATCTTTTTATTTTGGTTTCGGGATAACCATTATAGAAGACGCCTTGAAACTTCAGAAACAGAATCATTTGGAAATGAAATATATACTGTGAAATTTCAGAAGAAAGGAAGTTATCCTTTATTTGGCTGCAAATATGACTTCAAATTGGAAGGTGTTGTGGATGTCCCTGAATTCTTGGTCTATTTTCCATTGCTAACTGAGTAAGGATGTTGTTAATCTGTTGTTATTCTCTTTTTGCCTTTGGAGAGAGAAAAAAAAAAAAAAAAACCCAGTATTTCTAATCGTCCCTTACTTTATAGGAGACCCAAAGAAAAGGTATAGCCTTGTTTAAAAAAAAAAAAAAAAAAAAGGACTAACCTCAAATCTAGCGTTGGTGCCATACAGCCCTATTTATTTAGTTTTCTTTTATTCCTAGAATTATTTTATCCTTTAGGTAAGAAAGGGAGCCTATTACCTTCAGCTTGTGACAGAAAATACTTGACATTGCAAATATCAAAAGATTTTTTTTTTTTTAAATAACTGCTAGTAACTTGGCAATATGAAATTAGTCCTTTTGACAGGGATGGGTATTAAAAGTTGTTTTACATTTCACTATAGCTCTGAAATCGCCTATGTGCTCACAAGTAATGTTGATAATAAAATCCTGATTCAGGAAAGTATTCATTCATGCACTTGAATTCCTAGGAGTCCTGGGGACTCGATAGACACTGGGAGAGTTGGGGTAGCGTACTTCATCTGAGGTGAGGATTCAAGGCCTTATGAGAAACCTTGGTCATGGGGTTTTCCTTGATAGGGAGAGTACAAGAGTCAACGTAAATGTAGGCCGTGTCACAGTTGACCGAATTTGGCTTCCTACTTTTTAAAAACAAAAGTATTTTGTTTTAGTTAGTTTCAGATGTACAAAACAATGTAATAGTTAAACATTTACACCCTTCACAAAGTGATAAGTGATTTACACCCTTCCCCAATATGCTACCCTATGCTACCCCTCTGACATGGTATGTAGCTGTTACAATTCCATTGACTCTATTCCCTATCTCTATTCCCTATGCGATATTCCACATCCTGTGACCATATATATATATATATATATATATATATATATATATATATATATATATACACATACATACATACATACCCATATATACATAAACATATACATATATATAAACATACATATATATATATATATTAAACTATGTAGTTGACATTCAGTATTATTCAGCTTCAGCTTCAGTTGTACATGTAGTGGTGAGACATCTACACTGCCCATGAGTGATCTCCCTAATAAGACAAGTGTCTATTGGATACCCTAACAAATCTTTAGGACGCTGTTGATTATATTCCCCAAACTGTCTTTCATATCCCCATGGCAATCTTGTGGTTACCAGTTTGTGCTTTCTAATCCTCTCACCTTCTCCCTCATCCTCACCCCCTCCCATCTAGCAACCATCAGTTTTTTCTCTATCTCTGAGACTGTTTCTGATTAATTTGCTCATTTATTCTGTTCTTTGGATTCCACGTATAAGTAAGATCATATGGTATCTGTCTTTCTCTGTCTGACTTATTTCAATTAGCATAATGTTCTCTAGGTCCCTCCACATCATTGCAAATGGTAAGATTTAATTCTTCTTTATGGTCAAGTAATACTCCATTGTATAAATGTACCACAGTTTCTTAATCCAGTCGTCTATCGATGGGCATTTCAGTTATTGTTGGCTATTGTGAATAGTGCTGCAATAAACATAGAGGTGCATATATTTTTTCAAATTAGAGTCTTGGATTTCTCTGGATAGATACCTAAGAGAGGAATTGCTGAGTCATAAGGTAGTTCCATTTCCAGTTTTTTGAGATACCTCCATACTGATTTCCCTAGTGGCTGCACCAATCTGCAATCCAACCACAGTGCACAAAGGTACCCTTTTCTCCACATCTTCGCCAGCACTTGTTATTTGTTGAATTAATGATGATAGCCATTCTGACCTGAGTGAGGTGGTATCTCACTGTGGTTTTTATTTACATTTCTCTAATAATTAGTGAGGTTGAGCATTTTTTCATGTCTGTTGGCCATCTGTATGTTCTCTTTAAAAAAAAGTCTCTTCATGTCCTTGGCCCATTTTTTAATTAGGATGTTTTGGGGTTCTTTGGGGAGTTGAGTTGAATGAGTTTTTTATAAATTTTGGATATTAATCCCTTATCAGATATATCATTGGCAGACATCTTCTCCCATTCAGTAGAATGCCTTTTTGTTTTATTGATGGTTTCCTTTGCTGTGAAAAAAACTTTAGTTTGATGTAATCCCGTGTTTATTTTCTCTCTTACCTTCCTTGCCTGAGGGGATATATCAGTAAAAATATTACTAAGGGTGATGTCTGCAAATTTACTTACTGTATTCTAGGAGTTTTATGGTTTCATATCTTACATTTATCTCTTTAATCCATTTTGAATTTATTCCTGTGTAAAGAGGTGGTCCAGCTTCATTTTTTTGCATGTGTCTGTCCAGATTTCCCAGCACCATTTATTGAATAGACTGTCTTTACCACAATGTACATTCTTGCTTCCATTGTCGTAGATTAAATGACCATATAGGTATGGGTTTATTTCTAGTCACTGCTTTCTGTTCCATTGATCTATGTGTCTGTTTTTGTGCCAGTACCATGCTGTTTTGATTACTGTAGCCTTGTAGTATGATTTGATGTCAGATATGGTGATACTTCCCATTTTGTTCTTATTTCTCAAGATTGCTGTAGCTGTTTGGGGTCTTTTATGGTTCCATATAAATTTTAGGATTATATGTTCTATTTCTGTGAAAAATGTCATTGGTAGTTTGATAGGAATTGTGTTGAATATATATATATTGCTTTGGCAATATGAACATTTTAACTATGTTATTTCCTATCCATGAGCATGATATGTATTTCCGTTTATTTCTGTATTCTTTAATTTCTCTCTTCGGTGTCTTATCATTTTCTGAGTGCAGGTCTTTTACTACTTTGGTTAAACTTATTCCTAAGTAGTTTATAGTTTTTGAAGCAATCTTAAGTGGGACAGCTTTCTTGATTTTCCTTCTGATAGTTTATTATTGATGTATACAAATGCAACTGATTTCTGAATATTATTTTTAATCCTGCTACTTTACTAAATTCATTTATCAGTTCTAATAGTTTTCTGGTGGAGTCTTTGGGGTTCTCTCTATATAGTATCATGTCATCTGCATATAATGACAATTTTACTAACTCCTTTCCAATTTGAATGCCTATATTTCTTTTTCTTGTCTGATTGCTGTGACTAGAACTTCCAGAACTATGCTGAATAGAAGTGGAGAAAGTGTGCTGCCTTGTCTTGCTCCTGATCTTAAGGAGAATGGCTTTAGCTTTTCCCCATTAAGTATGATGTTAGCCTTGGGTTTGTCATATATGGCCTTTGTTATGTTGAGATGTGGTCCCGCTATTCCCACTTTGTTCAGAGTTTTTATTATAAATGGATGCTGGATTTTGTCATCTTAATTTTTCTGTATCAATTGATATCACCATATGATTTTTATTTTTCATTTTGTTAATGTGGTATATCACGTTAATTGATCTGCAGATATTGAAAAAACCTTGCCTACCAGGAATGAATCACACTTGATGACAGTGTATGATCTTTTTAATGTATTGCTGAGTTCTGTTTGCTAATATTTTGTTGAGTATTTTTACATTTATATTTATTAGGGATTTCAGCCTATAGTTTCTTCTGTAATGTCTTTGTCTAATTTTGGTTTCATGGTGACGGTGGCCTCATGAAAAGAGTTTGGGAGCCTTCCCTCCTTCTGGATTTTTTCAGATATTTTGAGAACAGATGATAATTCTTTTTTGAATGTTTGGTAAAATTCACCTGTAAAGCCATCTGGTCCAGGGCTTTTGTTTGTTGGGAGCTTGTTGATTCAATTTGACTGGTAGTAATCAGTCTATTCAGATTTTCTGTTTCTTCTTAAATTAGCCTGGAAAGGTTGTATCCTCTAGAAAAATATCCATTTCTTCCAGATAGTCTAATTTGTTGGTGTATAATTGCTCATAGTATTTTGTTAAATCTTTTTGTATTTCTATGATATCTGTTGTCACTTCTTTTTCATTTCTGATTTTATTAATTTGGGTCCTCTCTCTCTCTCTCTCTCTCTCTCTCTCTCTCTCTTGATTAATTTGGCTAAAGGTTTGTTGATTTTGTTTGTCTTTTCAAGAAACCGGCTCTTGGTTTCATTGATCTCTTACATTGTTTTTTTGGTCCCAATTTCATTTATTTCCGCTCTGATCTTTATTATTTCCTTCCTTGTACTCCCTTTGGGCTTATTTTGCTGTTCTTTTTCCAGTTCTGTTAGGTGTAAGGATAGACTGTTGATATGTGATTTTTCTCGTTTTTTTAGGTAGGCCTGCATTGCTATGAATTTCCCTCTGAAGACTGCTTTCGCTGCAATCCATAGATTTCGGTTCTTTGTGTTTTCATTTTCATTTGTCTTGAGGTGTCTTTTGATTTCTTCCTTGATCTCATTGTTGACCCATTCATTATTTAGTAACATGTTTTTCAGCCTCCATGTGTTTGTGTGTTTTCCAGGTTTTTTTTCTTGTAATTGATTTCTAATTTCATAGCACTGTGGTCAGAGAAGACTCTTGATATGATTTCAGTTTTCTTAAATTTATTGAGACTTGTTTTGTGGCCTAACATGTGGTCTATCTTGGGAAATGTTCCATGTACACTCGAGAAGAATGTATATTCTGCAGCTTTGGGGTGAAATGCTCTAAAAATATCAAATCCAACTGGTCGAATGTGTCATTTAAGGCCACTCTTTCCATATTGATTTTCTGTCTGGAGGATCTGTCCCTTGTTGTCAGTGGTGTGTTGAAGTCTATGTTAGTGTTAACACTAACACTATGTTAGTGTTACTGTTGATCTCTGTCTTTATGTCATTCAGTATCTGTTTTATATACGATCTTTTCCCAAAAATAAGACCTAGCCGGATCAAGAGCTCTAATGCGTCTTTTGGAGCAAAAATTAATATAAGACCCAGTCTTATTTTAATGTAATATTAGACCGGGTCTTATATAATGTAATATAACATAACACCTGGTCTTACATTAATTTTTGCTCCAAAAGACCCATTAGAGCGGATGGCCTGGCTAGGTCTTATTTTCAGGGAAACACGGTATTTAGGTGCTCCTATATTGGGTGCATAGTTGTTTACTAGGGTTATGTCCTGTCGTTGGATCAATCCCTTTATTATTATGTAGTGCCCTTCTTTGTGTTTCATTGTATTCTTTATTTTAAAGTCTCCTCCAGGTTTATTCTCATTTCCATTCACATGAAATATCTTACTCTATCCCTTTAGTTTCAGCCTGTGTGTCTCTTTTGATCTGAGGTGAGTCTCTTGTATACAGCATATGCATGGGTCTTGTTTTCTATCCACTCAGCCACCCTGTGTCTTTTAATTGGAGCATTTAATCCATGTACATTTAAAGTGATTAGTAATAGGTAGGTACTTAGTTATTGCCATTTTGTTATTTGTATTTCTGGTCTTCATTAGTTAGATTGTTTTCATCTTTCTTCTGCTTAAAGAAGCCCTTTTAACATTTCCTGCAATGCTGGTTTAGTGGTAATGAATTCCTTTAGCTTATTCTTTTCTGGGAAGCTCTTTATCTCCTTCAATTTTCAGTGATAGCCTTGCTTGATAAAGCAATCTAGGTTGTAGGCCTTTGTTTTTCATCACTTTGAGTACCTCCTGCCACTCCCTTCTGGCCTACAGAGTTTCTGTAGAAAAGCCAGCTGATAGTCTTATAGGAGTTCCCTTGTATGTACACAGCTGTCTTTCTCTTGCTGCTTTTAGGATTCTCTCTTTGTCTTTAACTTTTGCCATTTTAACTATAATGTGTCTAGGTGTGGACTTGTTTGGGTTCATCTTGGTTGGAACTCTGCACTTCCTGGGCTTGTATGTCGATTTCCTTCACCAGGTTAGGGAAGTTTTCTGTCATTATTACTTTAACTATGTCCTCTATCCCTTGCTCCTTCTCTTCTCCTTTTGGCATTCCTATGATGCACATGTTGTTGCACTTGACGTTATCCCACAGGTCTCTTAAACTATTTTCATTGTTTTTTTTTCTTTTTGTTGTTCCGCATGGATGACCTGCAAGTAATTCTTTTGAGTGTGTTCATTTCAGTTATTGTATTCTTTAGTTCTAACTGATTGGTTTTTATGATTTCTCTACCATTTATGTTCTCACGAAGTTCCTTAAACATTCTTATCATCAATGTTCTAAACTCTGTCTCTGATGGGTTGGTTATCTCTGTTTCATTTAGTTCCAATTCTCAAGGTTTCTTCTGTTCTTTTATTTGGGACATGTTTCTTTTTTTTTTCCCGGGGGGGCAAATATTGGGGAACAGTGTGTTTCTCCAGGGCCCATCACCTCCAAGTCATTGTCCTTCAATCTGGTTGTGGAGGACACAGCTCAGCTCCAAGTCCAGTCGCCATTTTCTATCTTAGTTGCAGGGGGCGCAGCCCACATCTCATGCAGGAATTGAACCTGCAACCTTGTTGTTAAGAGCTTGCACTCTAACCAACTGAGCCATCTGGCCACCCCAGGGCATGTTTCTTTGTTTCCTCATTCTGGCTGTCTTTCTGTCATCGAAGTAATACATACTTCTATGTATTAGGTAGATCTCCTATGTCTCTCAGTCTTTGCTGGGTGGTCTTATGTGGTATGTGTCCTTTATATTTGAATTGCACAGTCTCCCTATTCTCCTTGGGGAATGTTGGGCGTATGTCGAGGAACGGTGACACTCAAGGCTGGTATGAAGAAGGAACGGCTCCATCAGGAAGCTCTCAGAACCTCATGGGTCCAGGGTTTTAACATGGAGTTTCATTACACAGGCCTGATTGTTTGTACTCAATCTCCAGTCCCTCTCCCGTCCCAGGAATTCAGCCAAAAGTATTTTTTTTAACTGAGGAAAAAAAGCTTTATTGCCTGCTTGCTTTTAGCTGGTGATTATTTGAATTGTGTCTGAGCTTGTAAAATTATGGGTATAGGATTTTCAGGTGTTCTACAATATATAAAAAGTTTATACAATAATACAAGAAAGTTCAGTAGAGTGTGACTAAACAGGAAAATACTGTGCACAATTTATAACTGTAAAATTAAATTTGAACCACTTTTATTCTTAAAAATAGTGAACTTTTGGGAAATGTTGCTGCTCTTCAACTTCATAAAAGAAGAATAATAAACATTTTTAGTATGTTTCATATGTTTAATATGTTAGTTCGGTGTTTTTGACTAACAAAGTTGGTGATTTTAAACGTAATTAACTTTTAAAAAAAAACTAAGCAAGCACTAGCAACCTTTTCTACTTAAATTGTTTAATGATGGTAGACATATAAAGTCACAATCACTTTAATATATACATTTTTAAAAAGTTGTTTATCAAAACAGGTCTTCATTTGGTGAGACAGAATCCAAAAATACATAGGGATTTTTCAGGTGCCCTTTTACCATTTTATTAAGAAACTGAACAAAAATATAATACTAGCTTTTATATGATGGCAAATCTATTCAAATTGATCAGATTGAGTTTTAGTTTTTTGTAATTGTAATTATTTTTTAGGTGTAAAACTTGGTTTCATTTCTAAAGGCTTATTTTGGAGATTTATGATAAAAAACGAACTGCTTGGAATAGAAGAGACTTTTATCTTTACTCATGGTATCTTTCCAAGGAGGGCTAATTCAAATTACAGGAAATCCTGCCTTAATATGCCTCTTAGATACAAATCCTAAAGGCCCTCAAATGTTTCCCTTCATCTTGTCCCCTCACCTGTCAGCTTGCAAGCCCGCCCATGTACCCCTTCAGGGTTTTTTCCCCTTTTTTCCTTTCCTTCTTTACCTGCTGCCTGAAATCAACTCCAGGCTCTATCTTGTTGTCTACAGGTATATAGTTATAAACTTTGGCAAATGCAGCGAGAAATAAACACCCACAAAAACATGGAGTATAACAGGGAGACCCAATGTAATTGAGGATTTAAGGAAGCCATCTATGAAGAAGTGATGTTTAAGTCAAGATCTAAAGGATGAATAGGAGTTGGCCAGTTAAAGACTGGAAGGAAGAATCTTCCAGGCACAAGGGACAATATATATGAAAGCCCTTAAGTGGGAAAGAGCTTGGCTAGTTCAAAATGCTGATCGAAAGCCATTGAAGTACGTTTTATAGTTTAATGGAAAGGATAGAGTGGCATGTTGAATACAATGGGCAATTGAGAGAAGGAGATGGCATGGAGAACTTCCAGAATTTCTGGAATAAATTATTAGAGCAATTTACTGAAATAGCAAAGATTGTCAGAGGAACAGTCTGTTGGGGTTCAGCCTTGGATATGGGAACTTAGAGAATGCCTATGCCTCATCCTGGTGGAGATTCCTAGTAAGCAATAGAATAAATGAGTGGGACAGAAGAGAGTTGAGCACCGATAGCTGTTGGCATGCTGAGTAAAATCAACAGTGAAAATGAGTAAGGCTCTAGGCCAATTTCTTCAGAACCGTAAAATTTAGAAGTTGGGTGAAAGAAATCTGTGAAACAAACTATAAAGAAGCAGCCCAAGATGTAGGATAAAAATTAATAGTGTATGTTTGCATAGAATCCAAGAAAGGAAGAATATTTTAAGGAAGTTGGCAGCTGTTTTCAATGCCTCTGTGAGAGACAAAGTTAAATAAAATGGAATCAATAGAAAAATGTTCCTTATAGCTCTTCATTCCCATCTCACAGCCTTTCATTTTACTTCCTGACCCATTTGTTATATCAATAGAGAGCTACCTGTGGCCCATTGAGATTTAGAGGGCTTGTTTTCTTATGGGCATGGGTTTTCTTATGGGTTAGTGGTATGCTGCTTATTCATTTTGCATCATTTTATTGTGAATATATAGAGGAGATAGTAGACTTTTTAGTTAAGTCCAGAAGATGTCGCTGTTGTGAAAGTAAGCTGTTGAGGAATTACAAACATTTTGGAAGCCTTTTCATTAAATCTTTTTTGGACAGAATGGTGAAGAAGTACAATATGAAACTAGTCTACAAAAAAACATTTCTGGAATTCTATGAAGAAAAGATTAAGAACAATGAAAATAAAATGCTGTTAAAACGAATGCAGGCCCTGGAGGTAAGTATTTAGAAAAGGTATAAAAGTTCTAGATCATGATAATCTTGTTTTGCTACTTCTGAGTTTGTTTTCAAGGCTACGTAGACACTTAATATTGATATAAATTACACATATTATTGATGACTATTCTAGGCTCTTCAGCACCTAGGATGGAGGTTGGTACAGGAACTTTCTAGGGTAGATGATCAGTAAATACTTCAATGAATGAGTGATGCTGTCATCAAATTCTATTTTCTAGATAGTACTGCTTTAAAATAGGATTTCTCAACCTCTTGGCATTTTGGACTGGATAATTCTTTGTTATGAGGGCTGTTCTGTGCACTGTAGGATGTCCAACAGCATCCTGGCCATTACCCACTAGATGCCAATAGCACTTCTGCCCCCAGTTGTGATAGCCAAAAATGTCTCTCGACATTGCCAAATCTCCCCTGGGGTGCAACGTCACCTCCAGTTGAGAACCACTTCTTTACAGTAATGTCCTTTGGTTACATCAGTAATTTAAAACTTTCGTGGCAAGGGTCCAGGACAAGTTCGTACCATGTATAATTTTGTTCTTTGGTGACTGGCAAGATGCCAGTCTTTTAGACTGTGTTGGTCCTGAGACCTGTTCTAACTCCTGGTCTCCTCTCTGCTTTCCCTAGTGCAGTAGTGAAGGTAACCTACACAAGCTTCAAACACAGTATACAGCCATTAATTAGTTAGTTTTCCCTGTTTTTTTACCAGTGTTTAATTGGACAGATCTAAAATAGTAAACATTTTTTTATTGATCAGAATCATATTAATCAATCATTAAACTTCTTAAAAGTATTTTAAGTATACTCATTTATCCTCACAACTACCCCATGAAATAGGCAAAGCAGCCACTTTTCCTGTTTTTGAATGGGCATTCTGAGGCTTAGAAATGATAAATGACTTGTTTAAGGTCATGTGGTATTAACGTTCAGGTTTTCTTCAGTTTTTATAGGTGATATTCCAGTTAAACTCTCTTGTCGTAGTTGCATTTCCCTTCAAAAAGATATTTTTGAATGGGTGGGTCCTCTTTAAAACCTAAGTTGTCTTTTAAAATCAGTAATCACTAAAATGTTATATTCTTCATTGGTTATGTTTCTTATACTTTAGAATTAGGAATGTTTGTATTTGCTTTACATTAGAGAGGCTTGTTTTTGTTTGTTTTGGGGGAGAGGAGAAAACTAGAAAAAGTGTGTGCATAAATCACCATACGCTTACATGCCTTTAGTGTATTATCCTTCCTTGATGATGCGTTACATGTACAATGATCAGTTGTTTATACTTTCTCTTCACATATGGGTAATGAATTGATTGGTGTAATTTATTCAAAAATATATGTAACATATGTAAAATATATATGTAAAATATATGTAGAAAAGAGTGATGGAAAGAGAACTGACTCTGGGTGGTGAACACACAATGCAATATGTAGATAATGTATTATAGAAATGTACAGTTGAAACCTATATAATTTTACTAAACAATGTCACCCTAATAAATTTGATAAATTAAAAACAGGTAATGTAAAAAAAAGAAAATATATGTAGACAGTAGGATATAGGGGTAACAGGGTCCACTTTCTTCAAGAATATCATTCATATTGAGGAGATAAACATATAAGCAAATAATTTAGTACATTGAGAATTGCCTTAATGAAGAAATTATTAAAGTGCAGTGAGTGTATAAAAGATCTTTTGTGAAGAAAGTAGACTATAAGAGTAAAGGCGAAGAAGCATGAAAGCAGAGAATGTTTGAAGAAGTACTAATAACTTAGTATTTCTTAGCACAGTTGTTCTCCAGTCTTCTCCCTCATTACTGTCCTTGAGGATATGACCTATCACTGGCCATCTGGGGACACACATGAGCAGTAATAGTGTATAGTTTGAAAAAGTCCTTTGGTTTTTTCCTACTTCTTCACACCTGTAAAGGACTTTGAGTGGGAGAGGATATGACCAAATAATAGAACAACTGTGGAGATAGTTTGGAGGGATGTTAAGACCAGAGGCAGAAAGAGCAGCCAAGATGCTATTGCTTTAATCCAGGTCAGATTTTAAGCTGATCTGTTCTCTGATGTTTGCTATAAATGGTCTTTTCCTAAAGCCGTCAGCCTTCAGCTAGCCCAGAGTTTCAGTAGTAAAACCAGTAAAACTTGGCTCTTCTCTCCTGAAGCAGTGTAGCAGATGGAAGGCAGAATGAAAAGATGCAAGCCAAGGAACTATAGTTATAAAGTCCTCACACCTGTTTTCTTTTTTCTCAGCTGGGAATAGTTCTGGAAAGGTAACTGCTTTAAGAGGAGACACTTAATAGGATATATACATTTTAGCAAGTTTAGAAAAAACAGTCATTTTGCAGCTTTATAATCATGTTATTTTGTCTTTTAAAATGATCAATAGGGGACAGAATCTAGATGTCCAGAAACAGGCAAATAATCACATAGAGGAGTCTTATTACACTGATTAGTTAAAAAAAAATTACAAAGAATAGTTTGGCAGTCATTCAAATTAAAGTTTTGAAGCTTTGTAGTGTGATGAAACCATAAGATGTGGGCTTGAAGTTTCAAAAGAATTTACTGATCACAAGTAGTGTTTCTTACATCCCTTATGTTTAATAGGAGTATAGTTACAATAAGAGTATAGTTGTTAATGGTAACAATATGGAAGTCCAAAAAGCCAAATACTTTTTTTTTAAACATTTATTTAAGTGTGTTTTTCCAGGACCCATCAGCTCCAAGTCAAGTAGTTGTTTCAATCTAGTAATTGTGGAGGGCGCAGCTCATAGTGGCCCATGTGGGGATTGAACTGGTAACCTTGTTGTTAAGAGCACCATGCTCTAACCAAGTGAGCTAACCGGCATCGCCGCCCCCGCCCCCAATACTTTTTAAACAGCAAACAAATAGATTCTAATGCCTGAGCTTATTGTAAGATGTTTATAAAGAAAAAGGGAAAAGAAGATAACAAAGTAGACATTTCTGGATAATTTTCTTAAAAATTTGTCAGGGCAATCTAGTTCTAAAGTTGTTCCTTACTAGCTGCTTTGTTGTAAGAAGACAAAGGAATTTTACAGAATATGTAATTTTTATAGCGTAGATGATTGTTATATTAAATAGTCTATGTAATTTATGTTTTTTACATGTATCTACAAAGCACTGTTCTTTATAGTATAAAGAGACGTTAATTAAAATGGATTAAAAATACTATTTGAGGTAATTTGAATAAACATTTTCCCAGCATACCGTTAAAAAACAGCCTGTGTGTGTGTGTGTGTGTGTGTGTGTGTGTGTGTGTGTGTGTGAGAGAGAGAGAGACTTCATCAGATTCTTCTGGAAATATGGAGACTGACTTACTTTGAAGGCTGAATTATTTTCCTTCTTTAACTCATAGTGTTCTCTGTTGACGCAAGTTTTTCATTTGTATTGTTTCTAATTGCTGTTCGTGCCTTCCATGGCTATTAAATCACTGTAATGTTCAAATTAATATGCTGCTCTTTTCATAATTCCTTCCTTCAGCTTTGTGTTGTAACAGAAAAAGCCTATGATGGAGTCAGGGAGATGCAAGTGTTTGCTGCTAAGTGGTCCTTGGTAGTGATTAAATGATACAGTTAGTCGAACTGTAAATGTTCTATGATTATGATCAAAGTTGACCATAACAGCTCTTTTGTTAGAAGGAGATTCCCTCTAACCATTTTTTTCCATATTTCAAAAGGTATGTGTAGTTTGTGTTACTTAGGGATTATTGTGTTCATTATTTTATTTCAGAGATTTAGTGTGTTTAATTCTGAATTATAAATTTCAGTATAATATCTTAACTAGGAATTTAACTTGCTTCCCTAGCCATATCCTGCAGATGAGAATTCCAAACTTACCTCGGAGAAGGTGGATGACTATGAACATGCAGCAAAGTACATGAAGAACAGTCAAGTCAGGCTACCTTTGGTAAGTTTTCATTTTTAAACATATTTTATTTTTAAAAATGTAAAACATATATGGAAACTTCGGAAATTATTTCACTGGTTTACAGAACTTGGGTTCACTGAGTTACAATTCAGATACACCTTAGTCTGTTTTCCCTAAGTTACGTTGCCTTTTTATAACCATAAAATATAGAATAAAATGTACTTGAGAAAGTTATAGACTTAGTTTGAGCGTTACCTTGCCATATCATTATATCTAAATCTACCGTGTTTCCCCCAAAATAAGACCTAGCTGGACCATCAGCTCTAATGCGTCTTTTGGAACAAAAATTAATGTTAAGACCCGGTCTTATTTTAATATAAGACTGGGTGTAATACAATATAATAATATAAAATATAATATAATGTAGTATAATATATGTAATGTAACGTAACATAATATAATGCCAGGTAAAATATAATATAAAACCAGGTATAATATAGAATACATGTTATATATTATGTTAATTTTACATATGTTAATTTTTGCTCGAAAAGACACATTAGAGCTAATGGTCTGGCTAGGTCTTATTTTCTTTTTTTTTTTTTTTTTTTTTAATTAATTTTATTGGGGTGACAATTGTTAGTAAATTTACATAGATTTCAGGTGTACAATTCTGTATTACATCATCTATAAATCCCATTGTGTGTTCACCACCCAGAGTCAGTTCTCCTTCCATCACCATATATTTGATCCCCTTTACCCTCATCACCCACCCCCCACCCCCTTACCCTCTGGTAACCACTAAATTATTGTCTGTGTCTATGAGTTTTTGTTTCTCATTTGTTTGTCTTGTTCTTTTTGGTTTATATACCACATATCAGTGAAATCATAGGGTTCTCTGCTTTTTCTGTCTGACTTGTTTCACTTAGCATTATTCTCTCGAGATCCATCCATGTTGTCACAAATGTTCCTATATCATCTTTCCTTAACGCCGAATAGTATTCCATTGTGTATATGTACCACAACTTCTTTATCCATTCATCTATCGAAGGACATTTTGGTTGTTTCCATGTCTTGGCCACCGTAAACAAAGCTGCAATGAACATTGGCGTACACGTGTCTCTATAGAGAAATGCTTTTATATTTTTGGGGTAGATACCCAGGAGAGCGATTGCTGGGTCATATGGTAATTCTATTCGTAATTTCTTGAGGAACCTCCACACTGCCTTCCATAGCGGCTGCACCAGTCTGCATTCCCACCAACAGTGTATGAGAGTTCCTTTTTCTCCACAGCCTCTGGCTAGGTCTTATTTTCGGGAAAATACTATCATCTATCTATCTATATATAGAACAATATATAGAACAATGTGAGGGTTAGGGGTGCTGACCCCTTGCACAGTTGAAAATCTATATATAACTTTTGATTCCCCTCCAGTTTAACAACGAATAGCCTACTGTTGACCGGGAGTCTTACCAATAGTATAAACAGTTTATTAACACATATTTTGCATGTTGTATATATTATATAAAGTAAGCTAAAAGAAAGGGAATGTTATTAAAATCATAAGAAAAATACATTTATAGTATTTATTGAAAACTATCCCCATATAAGTGGACCCGTGCAGTTCCAACCCATGTTGTTCAAGTGTTGATTGTACTTCTATTTTCAGTCTAAAATTTTCTTTTTCTTTCTTTTTTTTTTTTTTTTTAATTTTAGGGGACCTTAAGTAAATCAGAATGGGAAGCTACAAGTGAGTATATCATCAGTGTAGATTTATTGACATTTTTAAAGATTGTTCCAAATTGATCATTAAAATCTGCAAACTTTAGTGTGTTTTTGACACGTATTAGGTTGTGTGTGTGTATATTTATGTTCACACAAAATCCTTATGTCTATTTCCTCCTTTCTTGCACAGCTGTTTAGTGCCAATAGAAAATATATGCAGGATGTTGCTTAACAAACTTTTACATGCATTCTTAAACATTTTCATTGTCTACTCATTACATAGCCATCTGTATTTGATGTCTTTACCTCAGATTTGCATCAGAAATTTTGGCTTATGGAACACTTCCATGTATTTTATTTGATTCTGGCCGCTCTGATGTTGACAGTGAAGTCATAATAAGTCCTAGAACATTTAGTGAAGGAGCAATGAGCCAGATATTTTATAGGGTGAGAACAGGCTTTATATGGAGACATTCTGAAATGAGGTACCTATCTTTGGAAGAGAAGTCAGAGGTCTGGCAAATCTGTGAAATTCTGTGGTTCTTCAGCTAATGTATGTTGAGGAAGTCAGCTCCCAGAGCCTCACTATTAAGATGATAATAATACCCATACGTGGTTGCCCCAAGGACTTAACAGATAGTTCCCACTGTTTATTTAAATACTTGCTGATTATGTTGAAGGCACAAGTAGTAATCAGAGACAATCCATTTGGTAAACATTGAGTGTTGACTTACATAAAGTTCTATGAAAGGGCTTTGGGGGATAAAGAAGTAAACAAGTTATAATCTCTGACTTCCAGATCTAATGGAAGAAACAGACACAAATAAATGCACTAGTTTGACAAACAATTTAAAGTGCTAAAGTTACTACTGTAATGGGAAAAGTAGGTGAAGGAGAGGTTGATGAAAACTCACAAAACCTGAGAAATAATAATTGATATTATTGAGTGTTTAACATGTGCCCAGGCACACTATTTTAAGTTTTTCATATGTTGTAGCTCACAACTTTACAAGTCGACTATTAACTTGGCTAAGGTCACAAAGCTAACCCAAGTGGTCCATGCTCATAACCATTGCCTCATGGAAGCCCACGCGAAAGGAAAATTTCTTAGGACTTGCTGAACTGGGTAGAGACAAAAAGGAAAGAGTACAACATTTTGAGCTTGTCTGAGAATATTGGTACCCTCAGCAGAAATAGAATTGGAGGATGTATTAGAGACATAATGATAAACTGAGGCGTATGCATAAAACTACACATTTAATTACTTTCCTCAAACTGGAAATGGTACAGCTGTCTTAGACATGCTGTCATTCCCAGAGTACCATGTGAGGGAAAACAACTTTGGTCAAAGGCCGTGATGGTGTGATGGCTGTAGCTTAGAGATGTATTTTTATATTAATTGTGGATTTTAGTGATACCATACAAATGAATTAGATGGCCCCAAACAGTTGAGGAAGAGATGGGTTAGCGATGTGAAAAGCAATAGAAAAGGAACGCTGGCAAATTGCAACCAGGATCTAGCGTTCGGGACCAGTCAGCTTTGATAAGGTACGCTATTCTAAACCGGAGGGCTTTGTGGGCTGGAGAGTATTTTGCCTGGTGTCACAGTCTTAATAAATGTAGGAAATTACATTTTGAACTCCTACTGGTCTAATCATTAAGCTCTTGTTACAACAGCCTGCTGCTCCTCTAGAAGATGTTTTAAATGTGAAAGGAAAGTAGAGAATTGTTGCTGATTTGCTTTTAGAAGTGTTTCAAGAGTGAGACTTCTTGAATGTTTGAGTTAGAAAGATAAGGTAGTAATTGCTTCTCTGAAATCAGATATTGCATCTTAGTGGTTTCAAATGACCATCAACGAGGGCAGGATAGGACTGCCAGGTCATTTGCAGTAGGTGTAGGTGTGTTGGGGTGGGTTCAGCAGTGTTGCACTGCTACCTTAGAGTGCAGGGAAAGGTAAGTAATGCTTGTCTGTTCTAAATTTCGTGGCATACTTGTGAATGCTTTAGACTGCTTTGATTCCTTATCTTCTAGAAGAATCTACAGTGTTGATGATCACCCTGCCTGTTTTCTGTGCTCCTGTCTACTATACTACCAGCCATGTTTCATTTCTCCTTAAGTGGGGGGGAGAAGGGCGGGAGGGACTAGCAGATAAGGAGCAGAGAATAGTATGACCAAAGTAGTGTTTTAGAAAGACTGGTATGATAGTACTCCTGTACAGGTTGGTTGGAAGGGCAAAAAGCTGAAGGATCAGGAGGCTGTTTTCTGGTCTGGTGTTCTTCATGTGCTCCCTGTTCAAAAAGTTAACTCAAGGACCGAGGACTCCAAGTTATGTGACCTGTCATCTTGGCTCGCTGGTTGAATGAATGTTCTAGTACATACCCTGAACATCCTTGTGATATTTTGAGGATTTGTCATCTTTTCAGATATTTTCTTGCCATAAAATCTACAGGTATTTATTAAAAGATAGAGGTTTGAACTTAAGTGTGATTCAGAATGGAGAACCATAGATGCCTTTAGATGTCTTTGAGTGAACACATGTCAAAGCAGGAAATCTTATTTAGGGAAGAGTACTCTTGGGGCTGGGTTCATGCAGGAATATGACTGTTCGGGCCAGATTAATATCTCCAAGCATCCGTTATCATGTGGCTTTTGGCTCACTTTCCTTACCAGGCCCTACAACACAGCAGTTCAGTAATTGGAATTTTAATATGCACATTATGTATGTTCCTTATAATTCTTTTTATTTTTTTCTGAATAGAAAACTTGTTCTACCTATTTATCTTGCTCCAAGTAAAAAGAGTTAAGTCATAATATTATTTTAGTTTTAATACTCTTTGCTTTTATACTTTTAAATTTTCTTATCTCAAACTGTTTTTAGACATGTTTAGAGCTGTTGAATTGGTTTTCTCAAGGGCTATGATGTCACTGAGAATTACTGTAAGTTGCACATTTGTTTTCAAATAAATATCACATGTAATACCACATCTGTTTAAATTACTAGAAATAATTGAGGAACTCTTTAAAATAATAGGATCTTTCCTCTTCAAAAGCTGCTTGAAGGCCTAAGAATTTTCACCAAATTACAAATAGGACAGAGATTTTGTTTACCGAGGATATGAAAAACCAAACTCTGACTTTTATTTATTTTATTTTTAGGTATTTACTTAGTTTTTGCATTTGAGAAACAGCAGTGAGCACCAGAACAGCTGTGTTCCATCTTATGCAGCTTTGAATGATCCACCTTAGATAAATTTGACAACTTTCTGTTTAATTATTGTAAATGTACATGATAGTGCCGGAAACTCCAGTGTATAAATTCAATATTTGCTGTCTGTGACAGATGAACTTTCATGTGTGTATATAAGAATGAGTGGGGACCTTTGTCTTTAAAAATCTATTTTTAAGTAATGTTCTAAAAATTCCATTTGCCTCTACTCTCTTAGCTCATAAAAGTTATAATGTGATTTGTGAAAGCCGCTAAACTCTTTCCACAGTGCTCTGATTCATTCAATGTTTGTTTACAGTATTAAATGTATTACAATTATAGAACTGATAGGGAGCATCGTACTGGTTTGCAGGTGTGTGCTCTTGTTTCCGGAGTTTTGCTATTTAGTATTTTTTAAGATTAAACAGATTGCATTCTGTACAGTTGAATGTAAGTGTTCAGTATGTATTACTAAAGTTATAAGTTTAAAACTAAATTTCAGATTGTCATAAAAGTTATTTAACTTGAATTTTAGCCACTTACTATATTTCATTATAAATAACTACTCTATTTGCTAATATATTACAATTCTGAAACTGATAAAACATTTCAGATGCTAGCATAGAATTGCTTTGGATTTGGGGGGCTTTCTCTGAAGAATTTCTTATCATAGCAATTAATGTTTCTAGGTATCAGGAATGTAATTAGATTTATCTTTCTTCATTGAACAAAAATGCTGTTTTTTCTCACAATATAATGAAAACCTCTCCCATGTAAACCTGTTGTACATTTTCCTCAGATTTCCTCAGTACTGTAATAGGACTGTAAAAAAAAAAGCTGACAGACTTCAGATTAATTCTCCCCATGTTAGATTTAGGTTACTGGTGATACATGCTATAAATCTGTTACCCCCAGAAAGAAGCAGTATCTATTCCTCTATTACAATGTTGTACATTGTATAGTAGGATCCAGCATCTCATCACCATTCAGAATTTGTATTTGCTGTTTCAAAACCCTTACAATCATCAACCCTGGCTTCTTGCTGGACTACTTTTCCAAAACTGACAGCTACGGTTGCCCTTAACATTACTGTTTAGAAAACTTGCCAATTTTCAGGTATAGTGAAAAGCTTAAAGAGAAAAGCAGAGCAATTATTGCATATTCTTTTAAAAATCATTTCTTTAAAGCATGTTGAAAAATTATCTAGAGTACTTGTTTAAAAAGTGTAGTCTCTTAATTTTCCATATATGTTGTTGTTCATGATGTTGGAATAGCAAATCTTTTATCAAGAGAACATGGGTTACCTTATTTCTGTTTCTTCTGCAATCTCAATCTCCAGACTGTTACTGATTTACAAAAATTAAGTTTTTTTGCCTTGGTAGTAGTTTGCCATAGTCATTTGGGGAAATACATAATAGTACTTCTGACTATGGTGGCTGCTGTTAGCTGGCTAAGGTTTTGTAATGGTGCTGGGGAGGTGGAGATGGTGAGCTCTTAGTGTTACATATCCAGATTCATTTTAGTTCCAGGGAAAGTGCAAAAAAGTAAGGTGTAGTTCAGTAGAGCATGAAAAGCTTCTGTATTATTTCCTATTGCTATTCTCATTTAATGGTCTCAATTCTAAGCAAGTAATAAATAAAGTGTTTTTAGCCTCCTCCTGCGCTTTCCACTTCATAGATAATTTGGGGGAGAAAAGAATACTCCAAAGGATGGAGTAATTGTTGGTAATACAAAGCAGAGAGAAGCAAAAGAGCTCAAGTGGATGGAACAGGGCTCTGGGCTCTAAGCAAGCTCTTGTATGTGCAGGAGAGGCGCAGAGCCATGCTAAGGATGGGGAGTTCGGGTAATTGCCCTTTCCTGTGAGCTTTGTTGGCCTCGTTTCCTTCTCTGTCCTTCCCTCATGCCCCAGCGTCTCCTTGCTGCAGTTGTCTGGGCAGTGACTCAAGAAGAACTCTTAAGGAAATGTGGTCCCTACCAACCATCACCAAGGCAAACGCTGGAAGGACTTCACCACACACGCACCTGTAGTCTAAGTATTTGGTAATTTTCCTTTCAAAACTTGTAACTGTTAGAAGAGGGAAGGCCATGGCTTTTTCACTGTCAGGTTAGAGAGGTAAGTGGTTCATGGGAGTGACTGCAGAGCACTCCCAGACCTGACATTCAGTTTGTCCTCCGAGGATGAAAGGAGAAATGATGATCAAATCAGCCATTTGTAGAAAGGACACAACCTGAAATTGGGAAGATGGATCTGGGAATATGACAGGATTGTGACACAACTAAGAATGCTCAAGCTGAATTCTTTGGGCCTAGAATATACTAAAGGAAACACTGGCACTATGTAACTAGTGTTCAGGGAGAGAATCTGGCCATTTCCAGCTGCATTCAAAGGGGAGGTCCTAACCTGCAGACAATTGGAAGCCTGTGGGTAGTAACTCTGCTTTTTCAATGCCCACCAAGCCTCTGCTTCTAGTGTGACTCCCCAACGAGATTTGCCTTCAGGGAGGGAAGGCATTGATTAGAGACTTTGACATCTATTAACTAATCTGTGTAATTATCAGTACAGTCCTAGCCTACCCCTCCCCAAACTTGGAAATTAAGGAAATACGATTGCTGTCTAAATTTGTGTTAATAGCATTAATAGGGCATCAGAGTAGAAGTTTATAAAGTCAGGCTTTTGTGTCAGCGTGCAATGTTGATCATCAGTGGAGACGAAGAAAAAACATTGTCAGCTATCAGATATCCAGATCTCCAGTCCCATTAGCTCTTTTGGGGATGATTCTTTGGCTTTTATTAGCTTATTGTCATTATGTTATTGTTATATGTCTTCAAGTATCCTTCTAATGAAGATTTGGCTTCTTGTGTAGATCTGCCTACAGGGAGAAAATGCCACTTAGGAATATTCTAGTTAGTGAACATTATTTTTCTCTGTTGATAAGTTGGCTTTTGTTGTCTGCCTCAGGCTTTATATGTGTCATGAGCCAGTCACTGCCAAGGTCTTCAAGGTAGAGGCCAGATCCAAGGACCAGGGCTCTATAATAAAGTTGTACCAAAATGCCTGTGGTGGTTACTGGCCCCTTGGTCAAATAGAAAGCATAGGTGTATGTTGTCACCACCTTCCTCGTTGCTGTTACATCAAATACTACATACCTGATAAATCTTTTCATTTTCCACCCTCTGACAGCAACATTCCTGATTCTATGAAGGCAGTCGATGAAGTAGGTGCTACACTTACTTATTTAGGGATTGACTTATTTAGCAGATGAACATTGGGCTGAGGCCAGCCAACTCCACCTTGTATCCTCAGTTTCTCCTTTGGTCCCATTTAGCCATGAAGCATATGTGCCTGCTCCTCACTGCAATACTGAGCAAGTATGGGACACCCAGGAGTAGTCTCAGTTAGCCTAGGGAGACTTATGCTCACGGAAGCCCTCTGCTCTCTGAACTCCCAGGTCCTGCTTCCTTAGGGACAGCATACCTTGGATTAAGCCAAATTGATAGCTAACATTTATTACGCTCCTATTGTATGTCAGTCACTTTTCTAACTTTTACATATGTAACTCATTTTGATTCTTATCACAACTGTATGAGGTAAGGATAGAGATAACCCTATTTTAATGAGGAAACCAAGGCACAGAGAGGACACAAACTTCCCCAAGGCAGAGCCAAGATTTGAACATCCCATATTTCCCAAGTCAGGCCTGCACTTCAATTGTATGTTATATTCTTCCAGAGGTGTTAGAAAGGCTCAGATGACTCCACGCCCATCCACTACCTGCAGCTTGAAATGTTAACTATTGGAACTCTGTCCTTTTGGTTCAAAACTTTGATACTTATTTAAATGTTCCCTAAGAGGAGCATTTACTCCTAAGAACTTTGGGGCAAAAAGAGCGGAGGACATTTGGGCACTAGGGGAAGGAGAGGGAAAAGTGAATAATCAGCAGGAAGTCAGAAATAGACTTGATTTCACATTTTAGCAGACTTTAACAACCAGACCTGTAGAAAACCTAGCTTAGTCTATGTTAGAAAGCGAAGGGGTGCTCTTCCCTCCCTCTCCATCTGGAAGTGGCAGGAGTTGTGAGTGCAAGTGTGAAACTAGCCAAGGGGAGAAGCCAAGAGAAGGAATCATTACTTCAGTCCGCTGATAATACAGGCCGAGGCAAATCATTTTGTTTTAACTTTTTAAATGTAACATAAACAATTAGGTGCTTTTTCACAAAGGGAACACATGGGTACTATCAGCACCCAAATCAAACTATTACCAGCACCCCAGAAACCCCCTCATGCTCCCAGTTACTACCTCCCCAAGGGTAACCACTATCCTAGTTTCTAAGAGCATAGATTAGTTTTGTCTGGTTTTGGAATAGAATCAAGCAGTATGTATTCTTTTGCATCTGGCTTATTTGCTCAATGTTCTGTGAGAGTTTTATTGCGTGTATTTGTTCAGGTTCGTTCTCATGGCTGTATAGCATTCTACTGCATGAATAAACCACATATTATTTATCTCATGGAAGTTTGGTTCATTCCCAGTTTGGGAACAGTTATTAATAGTACTGCTTCAAATATTCTACCACATGGATTTTGGTGCACGTAGGTTGCATTTCTACCTAGGAGTGGAATTACAGGGTTCTTTACATACGTTATATTCAGCATTATTGGGTACTGCCAAACAATTTTCCTATGTTCCAGTTGTCTCACATTTTTGTAAACACTTTGTGTCTTCCATTTTATTCTGACAAGTCATATAACAGTATCTAAGTGTGGCTTTAGTTTCATTTCACTGATTAGTAACACGATTGAGCACTTTTCATATATGCTTACTAGCCTTTGAGTGTCTTGTGAAATATCTGTTCAACTTCTTACCCATTTTTTTGTTGGGTGGACTTTTTTTTTTTTGTATTGACTTCTTGGTTTTTAAAAGTATATCTATTTTGGATACGAGTTCCTTTGAATGTATTGTGTTGTGAGAATGTATGTGATAAAACAAGAAGGTCTTAATAGAGTACAATTTATTAATGTCTTTCATAGTTGGTATATTTTGTTTGAGAAATGTTTGTCTACTTCCAAGATCATGAAAATGTTCTGTTTTCTTCTAAAATCTTTTTTGTTTTACCTTTTACTTTCAAATCTGAAATCTTACTGAATTGATTTTTGTTTTAATATTGTGAGATAGGATTTAAGGCAGAAGATTTCCTGTATGAATTTCCAACTGTCCCGCACTATTGATTGAGAAAAACCATCCATTCCTTACCATGCCAGTTTTTCACCTTTGTCATGTGTAAAGTGATGATGTGTGTGTTCTTATTTCTGGATGCTATTCTGTTCCACTGGTCAGTTTGTTAATCCTGCACCAGTATTACACTATCTTAATTATGTTTGTGTAATGGATTTTGATATCAATAACAGGACACAAGGGAAGCTTTAGCTTATTAAGTGAGTCAATTGAGCAAAGTGAAGAATGGTACATGATGAATGCATAGAGATAGGCACCAATGGGAAGAAATCTGGACATTATTCTAAAGTCAGTGGAAAGCCATAAGAGGATTATGTGAATGAGATAATCTATTTTATGTTTTTAAAAGATAACCTTGATCAGCAAGGATATAAAAATCTTGAGCAACCCTATCAACCAACTTAAATTGAATGTCATCTGTAGAACACTTCACCCCACAACAGGAAAATGTACATTCTTTATAGGCATACATGAAATATACTCCAGGATAGACCATAGAGCAATAAAATTAAGATTAAAGTCATACAAAGTATTTTCCCTACCACAATAGAATTAAATTAGAAATCAATGGCAGAAGGAAATTTGGGGAATCCATAAACATTTGGAAATTGACCTCCAAAAATTTTAATAACCCGTAGGTCAAAGAAGAAATCACAAGAAAAATAAAAATATTTTGAGCTGAATAAAAATAAAATTACATCAGGATTCATGGGATAAATCTAAATCAGTGCTTATGGTAGATGGGAAATTTATAGCTACAAGTACCTATATTGGAAAGAGAACAAAAATCTCAAATCAATAACTTAAGTTACTGAGCAGAGGGGTGGGAAGGGAGAAACAAATTAGCCCAAAGCAAGAAGAAGAAAGGAAATAAAGATTAAAGTTGAAATCAATTAAATAGAAGGCAAACTAGAGAAAAAACAGTTAATTTTTAAAAAATTTGTTGATCTTTAAAAAAGAGCAACAAAATTGGCACACTGTTAGACTATGAAAAAAAGAAATTACCAAAATGAAGACGAACAGAGGAATCCACTATCAAATTTGTAGTTTAAAGGGATTATAAAGGAGAAATACAAATTTTATGTCAACAAATTAGACAACTTAGGTGAAATGGCTTGCAAAGGTGAAAGGACCCAAAATGCTGAAACTGACTCAAGAAGAAATAGAGACTGAACAGTTAAGAAATTGAGGAGTGATGTTAGAAGCATGACAGCGTGAGAGGTTCTCCTGGTCTCTTCCCTTGAAGTTACAAGTTGAACAGCTATAATTCGACAAAGGATTCCATGCTCAACACAGAAACATCTGAGAGATCCACGCATTGAAAAATCTGAAGGTGGGCAAATAGGCGAACGGGAGGAGGGAAGGGAGAAGAGCAGAGACAGGTGCCAAAGACACAGCCCAGAGCTCACTGTGGGTCTGTGGGGTGGGGGGGGGGTGGAATCAGGTTGCAGTGTGCACTATCTGCAGCCCTGAGGAACAGAGAAGTAGAGGGAGCATTCCTGCCTGAGTGGTCACTACATACTGCAGCTGAATCCAGTGATGGCAGAGATGGACTGCAGAAGTGCAGCAGCTGTGGTTTGGTGGCTGCCATTGCCAGGTTGTAAACAAAGCCACGGAGCCTGGCTGCCTCCCCTCACCTTCCCAGTACTATCAGTGAGGGCCCCAGAAGAAGCTATAGTAGGTGTTGGGTTACAGACCACATTATCTGCAACACAGAACTAGGGATGTAGAAGCATTTCTCCCTGACTGGCAAATGCACACTGAAGCTAATATCACGGACAGGTGGAGATACAGAGGTGAGACAGCTGAGGTCTGGCAGTTGCTATTACTGGGAGGACAACAAAGCCACAAATGCAGGAGCTGGGCTTTCTTAGCCCACCCCACCCCTATTCATGGAGACTGATCCCAGCTGGGGCACATCGGGCATGTTTGCACAGTGCAGCACTACTGGCAGCATCTGGTTGCAGGGGGGCAGCACAGGGATTTCATGGGCTCAGAACCTCACACCCACCACATTCCCCCATAGGGGTGGTGTCCTTAGACCAAGGCCTGATCACAAAGACATCCAGCTCTCCAAGGAATACAGGGCATTTTCCACTGCCCCACAGAGATATGAGAAGCCAGAGCAGTGCAAGAGAGAGTTCAAAAACTTGTGCTTCAGTGCCATCTACAGAAAAACAAAAGAAAGACCTCATCTTACCAACCTACTAAATAGAGAAGTGTTACTCTTAAAAAATCAGATTTCACTCCCATAAATGCTTATACAGAGACATAATCCATCAAATATGAATAACCAACGTAACAAGGCAGCTCAGAAAGAAAAGGAAAATCTCCAGAAAACAAACTTAAACACATGGAAATATGTGATTTAAATGACAGAGAATTCAAGATTGCAGTTCTGAAAAAAATGAGAGCCAAGAAAACTCAGGTAGTGAAACAAAAACTCATAGACACAGACAATAATTTAGTGGTTACCAGAGGGTAAGGGGGTGGGTGGTGGGTGATGAGGGTAAAGGGGATCAAATATATGGTGATGGAAGGAGAACTGACTCTGGGTGGTGAACACACAATGGGATTTATAGACGATGTAATACAGAATTGTACACCTGAAATCTATGTAAATTTACTAACAATTGTCACCCCAATAAAATTAATTTTAAAAAAAGAAAAAGAAAACTCAGGTAGTTTAATGAATTCAAAAATGAAATCAATGAACAAAATGAGTACTTTACCAAAGAGATTGAAACTTTTAAAAAGAACCAAATAGGAGCATTTGAAGTCTTGTCCCCACTGTCCCCCCCCCCACAAATGTTGTCAGTTTGGCTCACATAAACTCTTAGAAAATTAAACAAACAAAAACAAATTCTGGAGCTTAAGAACTTAATAAAAGAGATGAAGAATGAACTAGCAAGCTTAGGAAATAAAGCTGACCAGATAGAGGAGTTAGTGATATTGAAAATAGAAACCTAAAATGATGCAGAGGGAAGAAGAGATCCTTGAGAATCAGAATAAAAACAAATTAAGAAAAGAAGAAGAAAGGAAAGAAATACCTTTATGAGAACTGTATGACTCCATCAGAAAGAACTATATAAGAATAATGGGACACAATCAAGTGGAATTCATTCCTGGGATGCAAGATTGGTTCAATATTTGCAAATCAATCAACGTTAACAAAATGAAAAATAAAAATAATATGGTCATATCAATAGATGCAGAAAAAGTATTTAACAAAATCCAGCAACCATTTATGATAAAAACTTAGCAAAGTGGGAATAGAAGGAGTATATCTCAACATAATAAAGGCCATATATGACAAACCCATAGCTAACGTCACACTCAATGGGGAAAAGCTAAGAGCATTCCCCCTAAGATCAGGAACAAGACAAGGATGCCCACTTTTACCACTTTTATTCAACATAGTACTGGAAGTTCTAGCCACAGCAGACAAGAAAAAGAAATAAAAGGCATCCAAATTGGAAAGGTGGAAGTAAAATTGTCATTATTTGCATATGGCATGATACTATATATAAAGAACCCCAAAGATTCCACAATAAAACTATTAGAATTGATAAATGAATTTAGTAACTAGGACACAAAATTAATATTTACAAATCAGTTACATTTGTACACACCAATAACAAACTATCAGAAGGAGAAATCGAGAAAACAATTCCATTCACAATTGCTTCAGAAACAGTAAAATACTTAGGAAAAACATTTAACCAAGGAAGTAAAAGACCTGTACTTAGAAAATTATAAGACACTGAAGAGAGAAATTAAAGAAGATGCAAATAACTGGAAATACATACCACACTCATGGATAGGAAGAATTAATATAATGAAAATGTCCATACTACCTAAGGCAATATATAGATTCAATGCAATCCTCATCAAATTACCAATGACATTTTTAACAGAACTAGAACAAATAATTATAAAATGTATATTGAACCATAAAAGACCCCGAATAGTCACAAAGTGAGAGGTATCACACTACCTGATATCAAATCATACTGCAAGCTTATATTAATCAAAACAGCATGGTATTGGCATAAAATAGACACATAAATCAATGAAACAGAATAGAGAGCACAGAAATAAGTTCATGCCTATATGGTCATTTATAACAATGGACGCAAGAATTTGCATTAGGGTAAGACAGTCTATTTAAAAAATGATACTGAGAAAACTGGACACATACATGCAAAAAAATGAAACTGGACCACCTTCTTACAACATAAGAATAAACTCAAAATGGATTAAAGACTTAAATATAAGGCCCCAAACCATAAAACTTGTAGAAGAAAATATAGGAAGTAAACTCATGGGCATTAACCTTTGTAATATTTTTACTGATATATCCCCTCAGGCAAGGGAAACAAAAGAAAAAATAAACGTGGGATTACATCAAACTAAAAAGTTTTTTCACTGCAAAGGAAGCCATCAATAAAACAAAAAGATACCCTACTGAATGGGAGAAGATATTTGCCAATGATATCCAAAATTTATAAAACTCATCCAACTCAAAAACAAAAAAACAACCCAATTAAAAAATGGGCAGAGGACGTGAAGAGACACTTCTCTAAAGAGGATATAGAGATGGCCAATAGACATGAAAAAATGCTCAACATCAATAATCGTTAGAGAAATGCAAATAAAAACCACAATGAGATACCACCTCACTCCTGTCAGAATTGCTACCATCAATAAATAAACAAACAACAAGTGTTAGCAAGGATGTAGAGAAAAGAGAACCCTCATACACTATTGAGGGATTGCAGATTGGTGCAGCCACTATGCAAAACGGAATGGAGGTTCCTCAAAAAATTGAAAATGGAACTACCTTATGACCCAGCAATTCCACTCCTGGGTATTTATCCAAAGAAATCCAAAACACTAATTGAGAAAATATATATGCACCCCTATGTTTATTGCAGCGCTATTCACAATAGCCAAGATATGGAAACAACTAAAATGCCCATCGATAGAAAATTGAATAAGGAAACTGTGCTTCATTCATACAATGCAGTATTACTCGGCCATAAAAAAGAATGAAATTTTACCATTTGCAACAACGTGCATTGACATGGAGAATATTATGCTAAGTGAAATAAGTCAGACTGAGAAAGACAGATACCACATGATCTCGCTAATGTGTGAAATCGAAAGGACAGAATAAACAAGGAAGCAGAACAGAAATAGACTCAGAGATATAGGAAAAATACTGATGGTTGCTAGATGGGAGGGGACTGAGGATGGGGGGGAAGTGAAGGGATTAGAAAGTACAAATTAGTAGTTACAATATAGTCGGGGATATAATATACAATATGGGCATTATAAATTAATGTTGTAAAGATTAGGTAGGGTGCTAGATGGGTACTGGACTTATGGGGGGGGCACTTCATAGACTGTGTCTTTTTGTTCTCTATTTAATTCTGCTCTAATTTTTACTGGCATCAAGGGGAGTACTTCAAAGGTGACTGTAGTGATATTCAGCAGTGAGGTATGTAGCACATTTTCTAGGATGAGTTTTGAACTTAATTGTCCAACCTCATATATGCATCCTATTGGGGGGGGGGAGTCAACTGCAAAAAGAAAATGGGAAAATACCAAAATATGTGGATATTAAACAACATGCTACTAAAGAATGATTGGGACAAAAAAGTTAATGCAATGAAGAGCTGCTTCTTTGAAAAGATTAATACATTTGACAAACCTTTGCCTAGACTCACTAAGGAAAATAGAGAAAATACTCAACTAAATAAAATCAGAAATGAAATAGAAGTTATGATGGACACCACAGAAATACAAGTGATCATACAAGAATACTATCAAGGACTACATGTCATCAAATTCAATAACTTAGAAGAAAAGAACAAGTTCTTAGAACTATATAACCTTCCTAGACTGAATCACAAAGAACTGGAAAACCTAAATAGACTGATCAACAGCAAGGAAATTGAAACAATCATCATAAACCTTCCAAAAAATAAAAGTCCAGGACCAGATGGCTTCACTAGTAGCACAATTATAGTAGGGGACCTAAGTACCTCATTGACAGCTATGGATATGTCTTCCACACAGAAAAATCAATAAGGAAATATCAGCCTTAAATGACACATTTGACCAAATTGACATAACCAACATTTACAAAGCATTTCATCCCAGATCACCAGATTGTATATTATTTTGTTGTGCACATTCTCAAGGATAGACCATATGTTGGGACATAAAACTAGCCTCATCAAATTTAGGAAGATTGAAATCATACCAAGCATAGCCTCCAACCATATGTTTTGAAATTGGAATTCTACCAAACATTCAAAGAAGATTTAATACCTATCCTTCTCAAACTCTCCCAAATAGTTGAAGAAGAGGCGATACTTATTCTATGAAGACAATATTACCCTGATATCAAAACCTGGTAAGGATAACACACATAAAAAAGAAAACTACAGACCAATATGTCTGATAAATACAGATGCAAAATCCTTAACAAAATATTAGCAACATGAATACATTAAAAAGATAATACATCACAATCAATTGGTGTTCATTCCAGGGGCACAAGGATGGTTCAACATACACAAATTGATCAACGTGCTACAACACATTTAAAAAGTAAGAAAATAAATATGATCATATCAATAGATGCAGAAAAAGCATTTAACAGATACAACATCCATTTATAATTACAATACTCAGTAAAATGGGTTTAGAAGGAAAGTACCTCAACATAATAAAGGCCAATATTACACATCCTCAGCTAATGTACTCAGTGGTGAAAAACTGAAAGCTTTTCCTCTAAGATCAGGAAGAAGACAAGGATGCACACTCTCACCACTGTTATTCAACATAGTATTGGAAGTCCTAGCCAGAGCAATCAGGCAAGACAAAGAAATAAAGGGCACCTAAATTGGGAATGAGAACTAAAAGTGTCACTTATTACAGATAACATGATTCTTTACACAGAAAACCCTAAAGACTCCCAAAAAACTATTACAAACAATAAATACAGTAAAGTTGCAGGATACAAAATCAATGTACTAAAATCCATTGCCTTCCCATATACTAACAATGAAATTTCAGAAAAAGAAGTGAAAAAAAAATTTTTTTTTGCAATTGCAACAAAAAAGAATAAAACACCTATTCATAAACGTAACCAAGGATGTGAAGGACCAACACACTGAAAACTATAAGATGTTGTTTAAAAAAATTGGAGAAGACACAAAGAAATGGAAAGATATTCCATGTTCATGGATTGGAAGAATTGACATAGTTAAAATGGCCATATTACCCAAAGCAATACACAGATTTAATGCAATCACCATCAAAATCCCAATTAGTTTTTTAAAAAGAAATACCAAAAAAATCATCAGTTTGTAGGGAACCCCAACAAATGCTGAATAACAAAAGCAATCCTGAGAAAAAGGAACAAGACCAGATGCATCACACAATTATAGTAGGGGACCTGACTTCAAATTATGCTACAAAGTGACAGTAATCAAAACAGCATGGTATTGTCAGAAAAACAGACATACAGATCAATGGAACAGAATTAAGAGACCAGAAAAAAAATCCCAAATATAAACAGACAAATAATTTTTGATAAAGGAGTCAAAAACATAACAGTGGAGAAAAGAAAGTCTCTTCAATAAATGGTGCTGCAAAAATTGGAAAATTACACGTAAAAGAATGAAACTAGACTGCTATTTATCACCATAAACAAAAATTAACTCAAAATGGATCAAAAACCTGAAACAATAAAACACATAGAAGAAAATGTAGGTATTAAACTTATGGACTGTGGTCTTAGAGAGGATTTTATCAATTTGACCTCAAAGGCAAGGGAAGTAAAAGCAAAAATAAATTAATGGGACTATGTCAAACTAAAAAGCTTTTGCACAGAAAAAAATATCATAAACAAAACAAAAAGGCAACCAATCAAAGGGGATGTAATGATGAGCAGGGAAAAGAAAAGGGGGGGGAGCACACAATAGAGTGGGGCTAGTTTATTTAGCAATATCCAATCAATTTATTTAGCAATAGCAAAAGACAAAGTCACTTAAAAGAATATGCTAATGACAGAAAGTATTGGCGGTTAAGATTAAACTATATACATTGATAATGTCATGTCAAAGGAGTATACATACACATAAGTTTAAGAGATCCCAACATATGTTCACTATTGATCAAAAATCACTTGGCTAAATACACAAATAACATTAGTAAGGAGTATCTATAAACAGTAATAATCTTTATTGGATAGTAACTATTACAGTAGATGCCAAAAGCTCTGCAAAAGAAAGCACTAGAAAAGTCATAAATCAAAACCTTGCCAGGTTTGCAGCTGAGAGAAACTCAAGCATCTCTCACACCAATGCTTGTTAGTTATCAAGAATGCTGCGGCTGTTGCCATTGTTGTTGTTGTTGTTAGAAGTCCAGGTGTCTTCTGATGCTATAAGCTACAAGCTGTGTGTAAGTTTTCAAGATGCTAACAAGTTCTCAAGAATGTTGCTACTGTTGCTGTGTTGTTGTGGTTGTGTTGCTGGAAATTAGGGCATCTTCTGATGCAAGCTACAAGCTACGTACAAGCTTCTAAAATGCTAACAGTTCTCAAGAAGGCTATCCATGGGAAACAACCCTGGAGAGGTCGGGAACCAGCCAGACCTCACCAGGTCCACAGCTCAAAGTCAGGACATTTCCGGGTGTTGTAAGCTGCATGTTGCTGGAAGTTTCCAGAATGTTAGAATGATGAAGAATCACCAATGACAAATGATCAAATGACAAAATAATAATTACACTGCCAGCTAAGGTCTGTCTTATATATTTTCTCAGATGTACCTTAGAGCCAAGTTTCTTGTTCCTGCCTCCCCCTCCAGGAATGGCCAGTTCTGGAAGGGTCCAGCAGTTACTAATATGAATACTGCCCATCTGGCCGAAGGGCCAATTCATCCAGATAAGCAACAAGGCCTGGCGATGTGCCTGTCACGTTCTCCTTATATAACTTAGCTATTCCTTCACTTCATCTGCTGATGTGGGTGAAACAGACAGAAAGCAGCATTATCTCATGTCTCCTCTACTCTGGAGGATGAGACCAAAGGGGGAATTCTCTCAACCCCTGATCACAGAATTCTTTTAACCATAAGCTAACTATCACCTCACGTGCAGTAAAAAGCCTTACAGCACAGATGGAAAAGCAACCTCATCTCATAAGAAAGCAACGTTATCTCGTATCTCCCCTGCTCGGGAGATTGAGACCAAAGGGGGAATTTACTCAACCCCTGATCACAGCACAGAAATCACCTCACATGCAAGAACAGATAAAAGCTAATAGACAAAAGCTCGCATCAACCAATGAAGGCAAATTTTCCTCAACGTCTTCCCTACAGGGTAGAAGATATTTGCAAAGAACACCTCCAAAATTTATAAGGAACTCATACGACTCAACAACAAAATAACAAACAATCCAATTAAAAAATGACTAGAGGACCTGAACAGACATTTCTCCCAAGAAGACATCCAGGTGGCCAACAGATATTTGAAAAAAACGCTCAACTTCACTAGCTATTAGGGAAGTGCAAATCAAAACCACAACGAGATGCCACCTCACACCTGATAGAATGGATATTATCAAAAAGAAAAATAATAAATGTTGGAGAGCTTGTTGAGAAAAAAATACCCTCATACACTGCTGGTGAGACTGTAAACTGGTATCACCACTCTGGAAAATAGTATGGAGGTTCTTCAAAACATTAAGAATAGAATTACCACATGACCCAGCAATCCCTCTACTGGGTATCTACCCAAAAAATTTGAAAACAGTATCTAAAGATATATGATTATGTGCCTTTATGTTCATTGCAGCATTATTCACAGAGGCCAAGACATCAAAATGAAAACACATCATCAATAGATGATTGGATAAAGGCAATGTGGTATATAAATACGATGTAATACTACTCAGCAATAAGAAAAGGTGAAATACTGCCATTTGCAATAACATGAATGGATCTTGAAACTATCACGCTAAGCAAAATAAGTCAGATGGAAAAAGTCAAGAACCATATGATTTCTCTCATATGGGGGTATAAAAGTGAAAGCAACAAACAAACAAGACAAATAAACAAAAATTCATAAACACAGACAACAGTATTGTGGTTACCAGAGGAAGAGGGGGATAAGAAGGAGGTAGAAAGGGGTAAAGCAAGTCAAATATATGGTGACAGAAGGAGATTTGACTTTGAGTGTTGAATACACAATGTAATAAACAGCTGATGCATTTTGGAATTGTACGCTTGAAACCTATATAATTTTATTAACTAATACCATCCTAATAGATTTAATAAAATTAAAAAAAAATAACCCAGGGATGAAAGTTTCTCTTTAGCATGGAATTCTGCAGATTTTGATTTATGGTTATCATCTATATTAGTTTAATAATTTACAAGAGAAATTGTTGGTTATAAGTGAAAAAAAAGCACTTCAAAACAACTTAAGCATATAGGACAATTTGTTAGCTTTCCAAAACCAAGGGAAGGTTGAATAGCCAAACCACAACTGTAGCAGGACAGTTGGACCAAGAACCATGGGGATTAAGGGTGTGAATAGTGCCAGGACTCTCCTCTATTATCTCTGCTTCTATCAATGTGTTGGCTTTATTCTCTCGCACTATAGCCTAGCCTCTTCCACGTGTGGGAAATGTGGCTACTGACAGTTTCTTTTCCTTCTGCAAAGGGCCCAACTCATACTTGGTTTTCAAGTTCACAAATATTGAGGGGGTAAAAAACAGCTTCTACATGGACCCATCAGCTGTTCCCAGTAGGTAAAGACAGGGACCTTAATCAGGAGCTATAAGGATCTCAGTATAGGGGTGGGGACTAGAAGAGAAAGGGGCTTCCCAGGAGAAGAGAAGGTGGCAGGAAAGCAATATCACAGATGTCCACTATATTAACCACTGCTTTAAATCTGTGTTTTTCTATCCCTTACGAAGAGCTATATAAATTATTATGTACAGCTTTATCTTTAAGTTATGGAGACATACTGGAGATGTGGTGAGTGGTGTTCATATTTGTTCTGTATGTGCTTAAATAATATTCACTATTGTTTCTTTAAAAAACAAAATTAAATGAGCACTTAAAAATCATCCCACAAAAAAACCCTGAGGCCATCTTGTGGTTACCAGCTATAATTTTATATATATAATGTGATGGTTCAGTGTGAGGTCGGAGGGATAGTGGATGGGGGGAGAGGGGTTCACAGTGTGAGGGATATAAATGATGAACGTCTAAGTATTACCTTGTCTTGTATACCTGAAACTAATAAAAAAAAAAAAAAGCTCAATGTGCTAAAGAAAAAAAAAAAAAAATCCCACAAAGAAAAACTCAAGCCCAGATGGCTTCACCTAGTGACTTCTATCAACATTTAAGGAAAAATAAAAAAGAAAAACAATGCTTTACAAGCTCTTCCAGAAAATAGAGGAGGAGGGAACTCTTTCCAACTCATTTTATGAGGCCAGTATTTCCCTTATAGCAAACCAGGAAAAGATATCACAAGAAAAGAAAACTACAGACCAATATCTTTTATGAATATAGATATAAAAATCTTCAACAAAATACTAGCATACAGAATCCAGAAGTATATAAAAAGGATTATATGCTATGATTAAGTAGGATTATTCCAATAATGCAAGGATGCTTTAACACCTGAAAATAAATATAATGCACCATATTAACAGAATGAAGGACAAAACCACATGATCATTTCTTTTTTTTTTTTTTTTTGACTCAATCTCTCTCTCTCTTTTTTTTTTAAATTGGGCAATATTGGGGAACAGTGTGTTTCTCCAGGGCCCATCAGCTCCAAGTAGTTGTCCTTCAGTCTTGTTGTGGAGGGTGCAGCTCAGACCCAAGTCCAGTTGCCATTTTCAATCTTTAGTTGCAGGGGGCGCAGCCCACCATCCCATGCGGGAATTGAACCGGCAACCTGGTTGTTGAGAACTCACACTCTAACCAACTGAGCCGTCTGGTCACCCCTCCTGCAGCTTAGCAGCAGATCGTTGTCTTCAATCTAGTTGTAGAGGATGCATCTCACTCACCCATGTAGGAATCAAATCAGAAACCCTGTTGTTCAGAGCTCGCGCTCTAACCAATTGAGCCATCCAGCTGCCTCACCACGTGATCATTTTAACAGACAAAGTATTTTACAAAAATCCAACATCCTATCGTGGTAAAACTCTCAACAAACCTGGAATAGAAGGGAACCTCTTCAACCTCATCAAATGCATCTACAAAACTTGCAGCTAACATCATACTTAATGTTTAAAGATAAAATTGTTAATAAGTCAAAGATGTCACTCTCACCACTTCTGTTTAACATTATACTGGAGGTTCTAGCCAGTGTAATCATGCCATATATATATATATGTATGTGTATATATATATATATGTATATATATATATATATAGTGTAATCATGCTATATATGTTACATAGCATGTAATCATGCTATATATATTATATATATAGTATTGTATATTATATAGTGTGATCATGCTATATATATATACATATATATATATATATATATATATATATATAATCACAATAAATAGAAGGAATTCAGATAGGAAAATAAGCAAAAACTGTATTTTATTTGCAGACAACAATATGTATTAAACTAAAAAAATTCACACCCAATACCCATGAGTTCGGCAAAATTTCATGATACCAGATGAGTATGCAAAAAGCAGTTGCATTTCTAAGTAGTAGCAATGAACAATTCAAAACTGATACTAAGAAAAAATTCAATTCACAATAATAAAATATCTAGGAATAAATTTAACAGAAAAGTATAAGCTTTGCACACTGAAAACTACAAAATATTGTTGAGGAAAATTAAAGATCTAAGTGGAGAAACATTCCATGTTCATGGATTGGGGCACTCAATATTGTTAAGATGTTAACTCTCCGCAAATTGATCTATAGATTCAACATGAATCCTCATAGGAATTCCAGCAAGCTTTTTTGAAGAAACTGACACACTGATCCTAAAATTTATATATTAATTCAAAGGACCCAGCATCAAATAAGCACTTTTTCAGAAGAACAAAGTTGGAAGACTTATGTTTCTTGATTTCAAAACTTACTCTAAATCTACAGTAGTCATAACAGTGTTGTATTAGCAAATATATAGACATACAAATCAATGGAACCAAGTGTAGAGTACAAAAATAAACTCATATATATTGTCCATTGATTTTTAAGAAAGGTGCCAAGATATAAAGAGAAGATAGTCTTTTTGAAAAATGGTGATGGGACACTTTTTACCCTTATCTTACACCATATGCAAAACTTAACTCAAAATGGATTCAAGACCTAATTTAAGAACTGAAAGTATAACACTTTTAGAAGAAAACATAGGGAAATGTTTTCATCCATGGGTTAGTCAAAGATTTCTTAGATATATCAAAAGCATCTATCTAAAAAAATTAAGCGATTTTCAGTCAAGATGGCAAAGTAGATAAATGCTGTGCTTGCCTTCTCTCATGACCACATCAAAGTTACAACTAAACTACAGAACATCCATCATCGAGAAACACCTGAAGTCTAGCTGAACTGAAGTCCCACAACTAAGGACATACAGAAACCATGTTGAGACTGGTAGGTGAGGCAGGTGCACAGAATGGGCTAATTCCACACCCACATGTGACCATTAAAAATCAGGAGGGATATCTAAGCTGTGGATATACCCCCAAAGGAGCAAGGAATCCCAGTCTTACACCAGGCTTCCCAGCCCAGGGTTCCAGTGCCAGGGACAGAAATCCCCATAACTTCTGGCTATCATAACCAGTGGAGATTGTGGCTGAGACAGAAGGTGGCTGGAGTACCAGGTGCTCCTCTTAAAGGACCTGTGCATGGACTTATTCAGTGATGGACTCACTCTCTGAACTCCAGCACTAGGGCAGCAGCTTCAAAGGTGACAGAAACATATGGGGAGGAACTGAGTTATCTGGCTTCAGGGTGCAAGCTGGAGAAGCAGTTTTCTCCCAGATAGAAATGCTGGCAGAATCCATTGTTTCTTTGTTGAGCTCTACCCACTCCTGGCATGCAGACTAAGGTGCCCACCATATCTGAGTCTCCATCAATCTGACTAACACTGTCCCACTCTGGTGATTCTCTGAGACCCTGCCCCACCCAACTTTTGGGTCCACTCAAGCCACTTCCAGTGTCCTTTCCATCCAAATGGCCTGTCTTGGCTCATGCTGCAGACTTTCCTAAAATCTCTGAAAGGTTTGAAAAACCCAAACATGAAGCATCTAACCTTGGTATGTTCCATACTTCTTGCTGAGTAGCCCCAAGCCTGGCACTAGCAACAGCCAGCCTTGGTTCATGGTTTAGACCCTCAAGGCATCTTCACGTCCAGGATGGATGGCAGCTGTCTGCAGATTTATTTGTGGCTCATGCCAGGTGGTCCCAGGCAGCTGGCCTTGGTTCACAGCTTGACCTCTGCAAGCACCTCCAACCCAAGTGGGGGTGGTGGCCATCTGCAGAGTGCTTTGTGGCTCATGTCAGGTCGCCCTGGGCAGGGCACAGGCTACAGCTGACTTGGCCTGTGGCAAGGCCCCTCCCAGGAGGTCCCTGTGCTGGTATGCCCAGTGGTCAGCTTTGGACAGAGCTAGACCATCACCCAGTGGCCTCTGCAGATAACGCACCCAAAGGGCAGACTGGTCAGGCCCCAGAGCCTGTCTAAAGTGAATCCTGCTCCATAGGGTCATCTCCTGCACAATAGCGCCTCCATTGTAGTCATAGCCAGTTCTTACAACCAATCAGCCTGAGGGCCAATCCTCCCATTGATATGCAAACAGCAACCAAGGCTCACCAACAGGACAGCACACACAACCCACATAAGGAACACACCTGGAGCACTCAACTCCAGTGACTATGGAGACTGCATCACTGGACACCTACTACATAAGGCCACTCTACTGAGACCAGGAAGCAAAGCAGCTCTACCTAATACACAGAAACAAACACAAGGAGGCAGTCAAAATGGGGAGACAAAGAAACATATCCCAAATGAAAAAACAGAACAAAACTTCAGAAAAAGAATGAAACAAATGTAGACGAGCAAACTACCAGATGAATAGTTCAAAACACTGGCTACAGGGATGCTCAATGATCTCAGGGAGAACTTAAACAAAAAGATAGGAAACATGCAAATGGAGATAGAAAACATAAAAAAGAACCAGTCAGAAATGAAGAATACAATAACTGAAATGAATACATTAGAGGGAATCAACAGTAGATCAGATGAAAAAGAGGATTCAATGAGTGATTTAAAAGTTGAGGTAGATGATGTCAAAGAAATGGTGGTGTGAGATAAGTCTCTTGAAATCTCCCCTGGAATTTACAACAAATTGAAGAATTATAATTCCACAAAGGACTCCCTGAGCAGCAGACAGGCAAGAATAAGAGATGCGCAACTGAAATCATCTAATGGTGGGCAAACTGGGTGAGCGGAAGTGGGAAAGGGTGGAGAGGCGGGCCTCACAGGCGCTGGACACAGACAAAGCTCGGAGCTCCGAGCTTCCTGCATTGCAGACCTACCACAGCTGTGGGAGAGGGAAGAATTCTGACTGCTAGTGCTCCACCTATGTCCTACAGTCTTGCCTGAGGGACCAGCATATAATACGACTGAACTCAATGCTCACAGCAGAGACCTTGGAACACAGACTGAGGGAAGAAGGATGAAAATGGTGGTTTAAGCCCTCACTGCCAAGAAGAGGATGAAAGGCATAGGCCCAGAGCCTAGCCACCCCCTCCCCACCCACCCAGAGCTCACCCTACACCCACCTGCCCAGTACTAGAAGTGGAATGGTAACCGTGTCAGATTGAAAGGCCAGAATATTTGCAATTCTGAGGACTGTGGCCCCCAGCCATACTTGCAGCTCAAATAGTTCCAGTGGAGGGGAGAGAGCCCTGGGAGCTATGCTGATACTCACCACCACTGCTCACAGCCCATCCACCCCACCCCCACCTATCTGGGCGTATTCCAATAGGGGTAAACAGAGCTGCTGAACACACAGGTTCTGAATCTTGTGCAGGAAAAGCTTTGGAACTTCAGAAGCTTTCCACATCCCCCAACGAAGGTGGTGCCCTGAGACCCAGGCACTGCTCACAGAGGAGAAACCCACCTTCCAGGGAATCCCCCCATTGTGTGAGAAGCCAGAGAAAATATAACACTACAGCATGAGAGAGAATTAAAGGATGCAGTTAAGAATAATTCACTAACTTTCATGAATAACTGAGGTAATAAGGAAACTCAGAAAGAAAATGAAAAGTATCCAAAAAATGAACTTAAAGACATGCAAATATGTGACTTAAATGATAGAGAATTCAAGATTGCAGTTCTGAAAAAATTCAATGAGATGCAAGAAAATATGGACAGGAAGTTTAATGAACTCAGAAACACAATCAAAGAACAAAATGAACATTTTACCAAAGAGACTGAAATTTTAAAAAAGAATCAAATAAATAGAATTTCTGGAGATTAAGAACTCAATAGAAGAAATGAAGAATGAAATAGCCAGCTTAGGTAATAGAGCTGACCAGATGGAAGAAAGAATCAGTGACATCGAAGATAGAAATCTGGAAATGGCACAGATGGAAGAAGAGAGAGACTTGACACTTAATAGAAATGAAGGAACTCTACAAGAACTTTCTGATTCCATCAGAAAGAGTGATATAAGAATAATGGCCATACCAGAAGGAGAAGAAAGGGAGAGGAAACAGAGAATATATTCAAATAAGTAGTCGATGAGAACTTCCCAAACTTGTGGACAAAACTGGATCCTTGAATCCAAGAAACAAATAGAACACCTAATTACCTCAACCCCAACAGGCCTTCTCCAAGGCACAATGTATTGAAGCTGTTAAAAAAATTAACGACAAAGAAAGAATCCTTAAGGCAGCAAGGGAAAAAAAGATGGTAACCTACAAAGGAAAACTCATTCGGTTATCATCAGATTTTTCAGCAGAAACTCTACAAGCCAGGAGGGAATGAAATCAAATATTCAAACTGTTGAAAGAGAGAAATTATGAGCCAAGAATAACATATCCAGAAAAGATATCCTTTAGATATGAAGGAGGAATAAAGACCTCTGCAGACATACAGAAGCTGAGGAAATTTTCTAACACACGACTTGGACTACAAGAAATACTGAAGGAGGCTATTCGACCAGCATAAATAGGGATAATTTGTGACAACAAAATCATAAAAGCAAGGAGAGTAAAGCTCTAAACCAGTATAAGAGAATGGAGAAAGTAAGCATGCTGAAGAAAATGGAATACTCTAAATATGAAACTTTCTTTTACATAAACTTAAGGGTAACCAATCAAAAAAAAAAAAACAGAACTGAAATATATAGCATAATAAAAGAAGAAACAGAGGGAAAATCATAGAATACCACCATCCTGAAATAATAGCAACAAAAAGGCAAGGAAACAATGGAGACACCGTCCTACAAAAAAACTAAAGATAGAATGATAGAAAATCCTCACATATCAATTATCACCCTAAATGTATGTGGATTGAACTCACCAATAAAGGCACAGAGCAGCAGATTGGATTAAAAAACTAAACCCAACCACATGCTGCTTCCCATAGACACATCTCAGCTACAGAGACAAATATAGACTCAAACTAAAAGGGTGGGAATTAACGCTCCAAATGGTAGCCATACTGATATCAGATGAAACATTTCAGGATAAAAAAGGTAACAAGAGACAAAAATGGACATTTCATAATGATAAAAGGAACTATACAACAAGAAATAACAGTCATCAATATTTACACCCCCAATCAGAAAACACCAAAATATAACATGCAACTATCAACATAACTAACTGGAGAAATTGACCAAACACAAATGTAGAAGGAGACCTAAATACATCATTGACAGCTATGGACAGATCATCCAAATAGAAATTTAATAATGAAATAGCAGCCCTAAATGACACATTAGATGAAATGGACATAATTGACATTTACAGACTATGCATTTTTCTCTAGTGTACATGGAACATTCTCAAGGATAGACCATATATTGGGACATAAAACTAGCCTCAGCAAATTTAAGAAGATTGAAATCATACCAAGCATAGTCTCTGATCACAAAGCTTTGAAATTGGATATTAATTGCAAAAAGAAAGCAGGAAAACCACAAATATGTGGAGAAAAAACAACATACTTTTAAAGAACGACTGGGTCAAAGAAGACACAGGAGAAAGATCAAAAGATACATAGAAACAAATGAGAATGAAAATACATCCTACCAAGATTTTTGGGATGCAGCGAAAGCAGTAACAAGAGGGAAATTTATGTCATTACAGTCCTTTCTCAAGAAACAAGAAAGATCCCAGATAAATAACCTCACGTTGCATCTTAATGAACTAGAAAAAGAAGAACAAATGAAAGCCAAAGTCAGCAGAAGGGAGGAAATAATAAAAATCAGAGCAGAACTAAATGAAATAGGAACAAAAAGACAATAGAAAAAATTAATGTGACGAAGAGCTGGTTCTTTGAAAAGATTAACAAAATTGACAAACCCTTGACTAGACTCACAAGATAAAAAGAAAGAAGACACTAATTAACAAAAGCAGAAATGAAAGAGAGGAAGTTATCACGGATGCAACAGATATACAAAGAGTCATCCAAGAATATTATGAAGGACTATGTGCCACCAAATTCAATAACCTAGAAGAAATGGACAAGTTCTTAGAAACATAGCCTTCCTAGGCTGAACATGAAGAAGTGGAAAATCTAAATGGACTAATCACCAGTAAGGAATGTGAATCAGTCATCCGAAGCTTTTCAAAAGTAAATGTCTGGGACCAGATGGCTTCACTAGTGAATTCTACCAAACATTCAAAGAGGATCTAAAACCTGTCCTTCTCAAACTCTTCCAAAAAATTGAAGAAGGGACAATACTCCCTAACTCATGTTATGAGGCCAATGTTACCCTGATACCAAAACTTGGTAAAGATAACACAAAAAAGAAAATTACAGACCAATATGTCTGATGAATACAGATGCAAAAAACCTAAACAAAATTCTAGAAAATTGAATGCAAAAATACATTAAAAAGGTTACACATTATGACCAAGTGGGGTTTATCCCAGGGACACAAGGATGGTTCAACATATGCAAATCCATCAATGTGATAAACCACATAAAACAAAATAAAGGACAAAAATCATATGATTATAGCAATAGATGCAGAAAAAGTATTTGACAAGTTACAACATCCATTTATGATTAAAACACTTAATAAAATAGGTATAGAAGGAAAATACCTTAACATAATAAAGACTACATATGACAAACCCTCAGCTAATCTCATAATTAATGGTGAAAAACTGAAGCCCTTTGCTCTACGTTCAGGAACCTGACAGGGCTGTCCCCTATCACCTCTGCTTTTCAACATAGTGTTGGAAGTCCTCGCCAGAGCAATCAGACAAGAGAAAGAAATAAAAGACATCCAAATTGGGAATAAAGAAGTGAAATTGTCACTTTTGGCAGATGACATGATGCTATACATAGAAAACCCTAAAGACTCCACCAAAAAAAAACTTTTAGAAACAAACAAACACAGTAAAGTTGCCCGCTATAAAATCAATGTTCAAAAGTCCATCACATTCCTATGTACTAACAATAAAATACCTAGGAATAAACTTAACCAAGGATGTGAAAGACCTATATGCAAAAAACTACAAGACATTTTTAAAACAAATTGAAGAAGACACAAAGAAATGGAAAGACATTCCATGTTCATGAATTGGAAGAATCAACATAGTTTAAATGGCCATATTACCCAAAGCAATATACCAATTTAACACAATCCCCATCAAACTCCTAATGGCATTTTTTAAAGAAATTGAACAAAAAAATCATCAGATTTCAATGGAACCATAAAAGACCCTGCATAGCCAAAGCAATCCTAAGGAAAAAAAAAAAAAACCAGTGTTGGAGGTATCACACTCCCTGATTTCAGGTTATACTACAGAGCAACAATAATTGAAACAGTATTGTATTGGCAGAAAAACAGACACACAGATCAATGGAATGGAATTGAGAACCGAGAAATAAAACCACATAAATATGGACAGATAATTTTTGACAAAGAAGCCAAAAACATACAATGGAGAAAAGACAGCCTCTTCAATAAATGGTGCAGGGAGAATTGGAAAGCCACATGCAAAAGAATGAAACTGGACTACTGTCTGTCACATTGTACCAAAAGAAACACAAAATGCATCAAAGACCTAAATATAATACCTGAAACAATAAAGTACATAGAAAATAACATAGGTACTAAACTTGTGAATTTTGGGGTCAAAGAGGATTTTATGAATTTGACTCCAAAGTCAAGGGAACTAAAAGCTAAAATAAATGAATGGGACTATATCGAACTAAAAACTTCTGCACAACAAAAGAAACCATTGACAAAGTAAAGAGGCAACTAACTGAATGGGAGAAGTTTTTTGCAAACAATGCCTCTGATGGAAGCTAATATCCAAAATATATAAGGAACTCATAAAACTCAACAACAAAAAAACAAACAATCCAATTAAAAAATGGGCTGAGGACTTGAATAGACATTTCTTCAAAGAGGACACACAAAGGGCAAATAGACATATGAAAAAATGCTTAACATCACTAATCATCAGAGAAATGCAAATAAAAAACACAATGAGATATCACCTCACACCAGTTAGAATGGCTATAATCAACAAGATAGTAACTAGTGTTGGAGAGGCTGTGGAGAAAAAGGACTCCTCATACACTATTGGTGGGAATGGAGACTGGTGCAGCTGCTATGGAAGGCGGTGTAGAGGTTCCTCAAAAAAATTAAGAATAGGGGGACGCAGCCTGCATCTGTGGCAGTGGAAACACGGTCCGCATCTGCGGCTGTGGAAACACAGTCAACACCTGTGTTTATGGGGATGCGGCCCGCACGTGGCTTCAGAGACACGGCCAGCATCTGTGGCGGTGGAGATGTGGCCCGCATCTGTGGCGGTGGAAATGCGGCAGGCATCCGCAGCTGCAGACGCAGGGTATCCCAGGACAGAACAGAGAACACAAAAAACAGGAGGTGGGCTCTTTCCCTGCGTTCCACACTTGATCTCTCCCACCGAGGGGGCAGCATATGCAGCATTTGAGGTAATAATCTCAGTGAGACCTCCAGTTGGGCCCTAGGCCGGACAAAGGGCACAAACTCCATACCTGGGCCCCTCCTCACACTCTTCCAATCCTACCCCCACCCTTCCAGAGACTTAAACTGGCCCCTGAACTGAGGAGTAGTGTCAGATTACAAAGGAGCCTTAGTGCTCAGTCTCTGGGAAGACTGGCAGGCACTCTGACCCAGGGAAGAAGCTGGGAACAGTGTGATTTTTTGCTGGGCTAGAAGAGAAGAGACTCCTCCACCCCCAGCCACCATATTCTCTAGCCTGCGGGAAGAGTGTGACACGGCTGGGCAGGGAGAGAGAAGACCCCTCCATCCCCAGCCCCCATCCTTTCTGGCCTGCTTAGGGGAGGGCAATTACAACTGCGGAGGCACTCTGAGGGATCAGCAGTAAGTGGCAGAAGCAGCTCTAGGCTTTCAGCAGCTCAGAAATCTCCCGCCTGCCACACACACACACACAGACACACACACTCACACACGCAGAAGAAGTGCCCTAAGACTCAGGAGAACTGGACACAGGGCTGGTGGTGCTACTCTCAGTGTGCGTATGGGTAGGCAAGGGCAAAAACTGCACTGACTTTGTAGAAACTACCATCCAGACCCCTCAACCCCATGCATCTAAATCTGCAGTCCCAAAATCACTCTGGGCATCAGGTGACTGGCTCTGCCTGCACAATAGGGAGGGGACACCTTGGTATAGCAAAGGAGAACTTGGAAATTACTTGGTGGGCGTAAGCCAAGACTGGTGTTGCTTTTTGTTTTGTTTTGTTTTGTCTTTATATCTTTGATATTTTTACCTGTGTTGCGTGGGGGTTGTCGGTTGTTTTTACATGTGAATGTATTTGATTTTTTCTTTGCTGTTGTTGTTGTGGTGGTGCTTGGTGATTTGCTTTGTTCTTAAATTGCCCTACCTGGGCTCAGCTTAAGAGGCACAAGATTCAACATATCCAGAGGCCTACTCCACACCAAACCAGAGTACTACCGGGTTTGACCTACAAGCGACGCACTCAGAGGGAATTTTCTACAGGCACAAGAGCCCATAGAGGCCAAACCACATTTAAGCGGTTAATCCTCATGCAGCAGAACACCCTGCGGTGGGCAGAGCCAGGTCTCACAACTAGTCAGCCTAGGAGTTAACGCCTCCTACTCACAAGTGAAAAGCAATTAAAGATCTTCTTTAACAGGACAATATACACAACACAAGAGTCACCTTTGGAGTACACACAGAGGAGAAGAACGAAGTAGTGTAAGTCAAATATAAAGGACACATACTACATAAGATAACCCAGCAAGAACTAAGAAATCTAGGGTATCTACCTAATACATCGAAGCAAACACAGAGAGTCAGCCAGAATGGGGAAACAAAGAAACATGTCCCAAATAAAAGAACAGAAGAAACCTCCAGAAATGGAACCAAATGAAACAGGTAACCAATCTATCAGAGACAGAGTTCAGAACACTGGTGACAAGAATGTTTAAGAAGCTTAGAGACAACATAAAGAAGGATGTAGAAATCATAATGAACAAACAGTTAGAAGTAAAGGACACAATTACCAAAATAAAGAACTCACTTTAAGGAATTAACAGCAGGTTAGATGAAGCAGAGGATCGAACCAGCGAATTAGAAGACAAGTTAGCAGAAATCACCCAAACAGAACAACAGAAAGAAAAAAGAATAAAAAACAACGAGTATGGTTTAAGAGACCACTGGGATAACATCAAGCGCAACAACATGCACATCACAGGAATACCAGAAGGTGAAGAGAGGAAGCAAGGGATTGAGAACATATTTGAAGTAATAATGTGAAAACTTCCCTAACCTGAAGAAGGAAACCAAAATACAAGCCGAGGAATCACAGAGAGTTCCACCCAGCATAAACCCAAACAGACCCACACCAAGACACATTATAGTTAAAATGGCAAAGCTTAAAGACAAAGAGAGAATCCTAAAAGCAGCAAGAGAAAGACAGAGAGAACATACAAGAGAACGCCCATAAGACTATCAAATGACCCTAAGACTCTACCAAGAAACTATTAGAGCTGATAGATGATGAATTTAGTAAAGTAGCAGGATACAAAATTAATATTCAGAAATCAGTTCCGTTTGTATATACCAATAATAAAACATCAGGAGGAGAAATTAAAAAAGCAATCCCATTTACAATTGCTCCAAAAACTATAAAATACCTGGGAATAAATTTAACCAAAGAAGTAAAAGATCTGTACTCAGAAAATTATAAGACACTGAAGAAAGAAATGAAAGAAGATACAAATAGATGGAAACACATACCATGTTCATGGATAGGAAGAATTAGTATCGTTAAAAAGTCCATACTGCCTAAGGCAATACACATATTCATGCAATTCCTATCAAAGTACCAATGATGTTTCTCACAGAAATAGAGCTTATAATCCTTAAATTCATATGGGACCATAAAAGACCCCAGATAGCCACAGCAATCTTGAGAAATAAGAAAAAAGTGGGAGGTATAACAATACCTGACATCAAATTATACTACAAGGCTACAGTAATGAAAATGCATGGTACTGGCATAAAAACAGACATATAGATCAATGGAAAAGAATAGAGAGTCCAGAAATAAATCCATGCCTACATGGCCATTTAATCTACGACAATGGAAACAAGAATGTACGGTGGAGTAAAGACAGTCTATTCAATAAATGGTGCTGGGAAACCTGGACAGATACATGCTAAAAAATGAAGGTGGACCACCTCCTTACACCATATACAAAAATAAATTCAAAATGGCTTAAAGGCTTAAATGTAAGATCTGAAACCATAAAATTCCTAGAAGAAAATATAGAAAGAAACTTCACAGACATTACCCTGAGTAAGATTTTTACTGATATATCCCCTCGAGCAAGGGAAGTAAGAGAAAAAATAAACATGTGGGATTACATCAAACTAAAAAGCTTTTTCACAGCAAAGGAAACCATCAACAAAACAAAATGGATCCTACTAAATGGGAAAAGATATTTGCCAATGATATATCTGATAAGGGGTTAATATCACAAATCTATAAAAAACTCACTCAACTCAACTCCAAAGAATCAAACAACCCAATTAAAACATGGGCAGAGGACTTGAAGAGACATTTTTCTAAAAAGGACATACAGATGGCAAACAGACATACGAAGAAATGCTCAACCTCACTAACCATCAGAGAAATGCAAATAAAAACCACAATGAGATACCACTTCACCCCAGTCAAAATGGCTATCATCAATAAATCAACAAACAACGAGTGCTGGTGCGGAGGTGGAGAAAAGGGAACCCTTGTGCACTGTTCGTGGGATTGCAGATTGGTGTAGCCACTATGGAAAACAGTATGGAGGTATCTCAAAAATCTGAAAATGGAACTACCTTATGATCCAGCAATTCCACTCCTAGGTATATATCCGAAGAAATACAAACCTCTAATTCAAAAATCTTTATGCACTCCAATGTTTATTGCAGCACTGTACACAATAGCGAAGTCATGGAAACAACCGAAATGCTCATCGGTAGATGACTGGATTAAGAAACTGTGGTGCATTTATACAATGGAGTATTAGCCATAAAGAAGAAAGAAATCTTACCATTTGCAACAACATGGATGGACCTAGAGAGCATTATGTTAAGTGAAATAAGTCAGATAGAGAAAGACAAATACCATGTGAGCTCACTTATATGTGGAATCTAAAGAAAAGAATAAGTGAATGAACTAATCAGAAACAGTTTTGGAGACATAGAGGAAAAACTGAAGGTTGCTAGATGGGCGGGGTGGTGGGGATAAGGAGTAAGGTGAGGGGATCAGAAAACAGTCAGTAACCACAAGATGGCCACGAGTTTTTGAAAATTAATTTAGGGAATGTAATCAATAATGTTGTAAAGATTTTGTAGGGTTTCTGATGGACGCTTGTCCCATTTGGGAGAACACTTCAGGGATGATGTAGATGCCTGATCACTGCACTGTACACCTGAAGCTGAAGCTGAACAATAATGAATGCCAACTATAATTTTTTGTGTGTGTGTGTGTGTGTGTGTGTGTTTGTGAATACTTACAAGAAGTGGAGTACAGCATTAGGAATAGAGACAGTGGAAATGTAATGGCTCTGTGCGATGCCAGAGGGATAGCGGATGAGGGGAAGGGGGTTCACACAGTGTGAGGGATATAAATGATAAACGTCTAAGTATTACTTTGCCTTGTACACCTGAAACTAATTTAAAAAATGAAAAAAATTTTAAACTGAAAAAAAAAATGGTGTTAGCTAAAGGATGACCTTTACCAGGTCAAGGAAGCTCCCTTTTATTACTAGTTTTTCAAGTGTTTTTATCATGAAAGATATTAGATTTTTGTCAAACAATTTTCCTGTATCGATTGAGACAATCTTTTATTCCATTAAAAAAAATTAAGAATAGAATTACCATATGACCCAGCAATCCCTCTCCTGGGTACCTATCCAAAAAATCTGAAATTATTTATCATTAAAGACATATGTGCTCCAATGTTTTTTGCAGCTTTATTTACGGTGGCCAAGACATGGATACACCAAAGTGTCCTTTAATAGAGGAACGAATAAAGAAGTTGTGGTAATATACACATTGGAATACTACTCGGCCATAACAAAAGAGGAAATAATACCATTTGTGACTACATGGATGGATCTTGAGATTATAATGCTAAGTGAAATAAGTCAGACAGAAAAAGTTTGGAACCATATGATTTCACTGATATGTGGTATATAAACCTGAAAACAACAGAAGAACATGACAAACAAATGAAGAAACAAAACTCATAGATACAGACAATAGTCTAGTGGTTACCAGAGGGGAAGGAGGAGAAGGGTGGTAAATAAGGGTAAAGCAGATCGAATATATGGTGATGGAAAGACAACTGACTCTGGGTGTTGAACACACAATGTGATATATAGACGATGTATTACAGAATTGTACACCTGAGATCTATGTAACTTTGCTAACAGTTGTCATCTCGATAAACTTTGATTTTAAAAAATAAAAAAAAATAATCCTAATGACTACTAGGGTTCTTTGAAGAGGCAGCATTCTGCTGGGAAATTGCATGGGCTCTGAGTCAAGCTGCCAGTGTTTAAGCCACAACTGTGCTTCTTTTAAGCGTTGAGACCTTGGGTTTGCTACAAAATCTCTCCAAGCATCAGTTTCCTCCTTTGTGAAATGGCAATGATGCAAGGATCCACTTCTTAGGGCTTCTGTAAAGATTAAAAAAGTAATTCATGGAGACGTCATCAAAATGGCAGCATGAGGTGAGCCTCTTTAAAGCTCCCCTGGAATTTACAACTAATCGAACACTAATAACTCCACAAAGGACTCCCTGCAGAGCAGACAGGCAAGACGAAGAGGCCCACTGCTGAATTCACCTCCAGGTGGGCAAATCGCGCGAGCAGGGGAGGAGGGAAGGGAGAAGTGCGGAGATGGAGCCGCACGGGCACAGGAAGCAGACCTAGCTCAGTGCTTGGAGCTCGCTGCATCCCGGAACTACCGCAGCTGTGGGAGAGGGAAGAACTTGGACTGATAGGGCTCCGCTTATGGCCCACAGGGCTGAGGGGGCAGCATATAACACGGCTGAATCCAACGCTCATGGCAGAGACCTCGGAGCAAAGACTGAGGGAAGAAGGCTGAAAACGGTGGTTTAAGCCCTCACTGCCAAGCAGAGAATGGAAGTCTTAGGCACAGAGACTAGCCGCCCCCTCCCTACCCTCCCAGAGCTCGCCCCACCCCCAACTGCCCGGTGCTATAAGCGATAAAGTAGCAGTGTCAGATCAAAAGGACAGGATATTTGCTGTTCTGAGAACTGTGGACCGTAGACACAGATTCGCAGCCCAACTAGTTTCAGCAAAGGGGAGGGAGCTGTGGGAGCAGGACCGGCTGTGAAGGTGGTCGCCGCCATTGCTCTGGGCCAGCTTTCACAACTCACCCCACCTCTGGCCCCACCTATCTGGGCGGATCCCTGCAGGAGAAAAAAGAACTGCTGAAACATACAGGCTCTGAATCTGGTGCAGAAAGAGCTTTGGAACTTCAAAACCTCTCCACACCCACACAGGGACGTGCCGCCCTATGACCCAGGTGAACTGTTAACAGAGGAGAGGCCCGTGGAATCCCCCCATTGTGTGAGAAGCTGGAATAGTGCAGAGAAAACACAGCACTACGGTTTCAGAGAGAAAAATAAAAGGCTGCAGTCGGAGAGAAAATAAAACATTCTACCAACAAGTATTGGAAAACAAAAGAAAGACCTCATCCTATCAACCTGTTGCAGAAGCCACTCCTGTAGATGTCTAGGAAGAGAAATAATAAATCAGTAATTGCCATGAATAACCAAGGCAACAAGACAGCTCAGAAAGAAAGTGAAAAGTCTCCAGAAAAGGAACTTAAAAATATGGAAATATGTGACTTAAATGATAGAGAATTCAAGATTGCAGTTCTGAAAAACATCAAAGTGATGCAAGAAAACACAGAAAGGCAATTTAATGAACTCAGGAACGCAATCAAAGAACAATATGAGCATTTTACGAAAGAGATTGAAATTTTAAAAAAGAAACAAATGGAATTTCTGGAGATTAAGAACTCAATAGAAGAAATTAAGAATGAAATAACCAGCTTAGGTAGTAGAGTTCACCAGATGGAGGAAAGAATCAGTGACATTGAAGATAGAAACTTGGAAATTACACAGATGGAAGAAGAAAGAGACTTGAGACTTAAAAGAAATGAAAGAACGCTACAAGAACTTTCTGACTCTATCAGAAAGAGCAATATAAGAATAATGGGCATACCAGAAGGAGAAGAAAGACAGAAGGGAACAGAGAATATATTCAAAGAAATTGTTAATGAGAACATCCCAAATTTGTAGACAGACTGGATCCTCGAATCCAAGAAGTAAATAGAACACCTAATTACCTCAATCCCAACAGGGCTTCTCCAAGGCACATTGTATTGAAGCTGTCTAAAATCAAGGACAAAGAAAGAATCCTCAAGGCAGCCAGGGAAAAGAAGACGGTAACCTACAAAGGAAAGCCCATTAGATTATCATCAGATTTTTCAGCAGAAACTCTACAAGCCAGGAGGGAGTGGAACCAAACATTCAAACTATTGAAAGAGAGAAATCATGAGCCAAGAATAATATATCCAGCAAAGATTTCCTTTAGATATGAATGAGGAATAAAGACCTTTCCAGACATACAGAAGCTGAGGGAGTTTTCTAATACACGACCTGCACTACAAGAAATACTAAAGGAGGCTATTCGACCACCATCAACAGGTACAATTTGTGGCAACCGAAACATAAAAATGGGAGAATAAAGGCCTGAACCGGAATATGGGAATGGAGAAAGTAAGCGTGCTGAAGAAAATGGAATACTCTAAATATCAAACTTTCTTTTACATATACTTAAGGGTAACCACTCAAAAAAAATCCAGAACTGAAATATATACTGTAATAAAAGAAGAAACAGAGGGAAACATCATAGAATACCACCACACAGAAATAATAGACAACAACAAAAAGGCAAAGAAACAATGGAGACACAGCCTTACCAGAAAACTAAAGATAGAATGACAGGAAATCCTCACATATCAATAATCACCCTAAATGTAAATGGACTGAACTCGCCAATAAAAAGGCACAGAGTAGTAGATTGGATCAAAAAACTAAATCCAACCATATGCTGTCTCCAAGAGACACATCTCAGCTACAAGGAGAAGCATAGACTCAAAGTGAAAGGGTGGAAATTGACACTCCAAGCAAATGGTATCCAGAGAAAATCAGGTGTAGCCATAATGATATCAGATGAAACAGACTTCAGGGTGAAAAAGATAACAAGAGACAAAGATGTACATTTCATAATGATAGGGACATGATACAGCAAGAAGACATAACAGTCATCAATATTTATGCCCCAAATCAGGGAGCACCGAAATATACCAAGCAACTACTAACAGAACTAAAGGGAGAAATTGACCAAAACACAATTATACTAGGAGACTTAAATACATCATTGACAGCCATGGATAGATCATCCAAACAGAAAATAAATAATGAAATAGCAGCCCTAAATGACACATTAGATGAAATGGACATCATTGACATATGTAGAGCACTTCATCCTAAAACATCAGGTTATGCATTCTTTTTGAGTGTACATGGAACATTCTGAAGGATAGACCATATATTGCAACATAAAATCAGCCTTAGCAAATTTAAGAAGATTGAAATCGTACCAAGCATATTCTCTGATCACAAAGCTTTGAAATTGGATATCAACTGCAAAAAGAAAGCACGAAAAAACACAAACATATGGAGATTAAACAACATACTGTTAAACAACGACTGGGTCAAAAAAGAAATTAGAGGAGAGATCAAAAGATACATAGAAACTAATGACAATGAAAATACATCCTACCAAAATTTTGGGGATGCAGCGAAGCAGTTTTAAGAGGGAAATTTATATCTTTACAGGCCTATCCCAAGAAACAAGAAAAATCCCAAATAAATAACCTCATGTTATACCTTAAAGAACTAGAAAAAGAAGAACAAGTGAAACCCAGGTCAGCAGAAGAAAGAAAATAACAAAAATCAGAGCAGAGCTCAATCAAATAGAGAACAAAAAGACAATAGAAAAAAATAATGTGACAAAGAGCTGGTTGTTTGAAAAAATTAATAAAATCGACAAACCCTTGGGTAGACTCACTAAGATAAAAAGAGAGAAGACACTAATTAACAAAATCAGAAATGTAAAAGGGGAAGTTATCATGGACACCACAGAAATACAAAGGATCATGCAAGAATACTATGAAGGAGTATATGCCACCAAATTCAATGACCTAGAAGAAATGGACAAGTTCTCAGAAACATATAGCCTTCCAAGGCTGAACCATGAAGAATTGGAAAATCTAAACAGACCGATCACCAGTAACGAAATTGAATCTGTCATCCAAAACCTTCCCAAAATCAAAAGTCCAGGACCAGATGGCTTCACTAGTGAATTCTACCAAACCTTCCAACAGGATCTAACAACAATCCTGCTCAAACTCTTCCAAAAAATTGAAGAAGAGTTAGTACTCCCTAAGTCATTTTATGAGGCCAACAATATCCTGATACCAAAACATGGTAACAACAACACAAGAAAAGAAAACTACAGACCTATATCTCTGAGGAATACTGATGCAAAAATCCTAAACAAAATTTTAGCAAATTGAATACAACAATGCATTAAAAAGATTATTCATCATGACCAAGTGGGGTTCATCCCTGGAGCACAAGGATGGTTCAACATCTGCAAATCCATCAATGTGATACATCACATAAACAAAATAAAGGACAAAATTCATATGATTCTATCAATTGATGCAGAAAAAGCATTTGATAAGATACAACATCCATTTATGATTAAAACACTTAATAAAATAGGTATAGAAGAAAAATAGCTTAAGATAATAAACACCATCTATGAGAAGCACTCAGCTAATCTCATAATTAATGGTGAAAAACTGAAGCCCTTTGCTCTACGTTCAGGAACACGACAGGGCTGTCCCCTATCACCTCTGCTATTCAACATAGTGTTGGAAGTCCTTGCCAGAGCCATCAGGCAAGAGAAAGAAATAAAAGGCATCCAAATTGGGAATGAAGAAGTTAAAATATCACTCTTTGCAGATGACATGATGCTATATACAGAAAACCCTTAAGACTCCACCAAAAAGCTGTTAGAAACAATCAACGAATACAGTAAAGTTGCTGGCTACAAAATCTACGTACAAAAGTCCATTGCATTCCTATATATTAACAATGAAATCTCATCAAAAGAAATACAAAAAACAATTCCCTTTGCAATTGCAGCAAAAAGAATAAAATACCTAGGAATAAACTTAACCAAGGATGTGACGAATTTATATGCTGAAAATTATAAGACATTTTTGAAAGAAATTGAAGATGACGCAAAGAACTGGAAAGACATTCCATGCTCATAGATTGGTAGAATCCACATAGTTAAAATGGCCATATTACCCAAAGCAATATACAGATTTAATGCAATCCCCATCAAAATCCCAATGGCATTTTTTAAAGAAATAGAACAAAAAAAATCATCAGATTTGTTTGGCACCACAAAATACCCCAAATAGCCAAAGCAATCTTAAGAAAAAAGAACAATGCTGGAGGTATCACACTGTCTGACTTTAGCTTGTACTACAGGGCTACAATAATAAAAACAGCATGGTATTGTCAGAAAAACAGACACCTAGACCAATGGAATAGAATTGAGAACCCAGAAATAAAACCACAGAATATGGACAGATAATTTTTGACAAAGAAGCTAAAAACGTACAATGGAGGAAAGACAGCCTCTTCAATAAATGGTACTGGGAGAATTGGATAGCCACGTGCAAAAGAATGAAACTGGACTGTTACCTGTCACCATGTTCCAAAATTAATTCATAATGGATCAAAGACTTAAGCATAAGACCTGACACAATAAACTGCATAGAAGAAAACTTATGGACCTTGGGTTCAAAGAGCATTTTATGAATTTGACTCTAAAGGCATGGAAGTAAAAGCTAAAATAAACAAATGGGACTATATGAAACTGAAAAGCTTCTGCACAGCAAAAGAAACTATTGACAAAATAATGAGGCAACCAACTGAATGGGAGAAGATTTTTGCAAACAGTGCCTCTAATAAGGGGCTAATATCCAAAATATACAAGGAACTCATGAAATTCAACAACAAAAAAACAAACAACCCAATTGAAAAATGGACAGAGGACCTGAAGAGACATTTCTCCAAAGAGGACTTACAAATGGCAAATAGACATATGAAAAAATGCTCAACATCACTAATCATCAGAGAAATGCAAATAAAAACCACAATGAGATATCACCTCACCCCAGTCAGAATGGCTATCATCAACAAGACAAATAGCAACAAGTGTTGGAGAGGCTGTGGAGAAAAAGGAACCCTGATACACTGTTGGTGGGAATGCAGACTGGTGCAGTCGCTATGGAAGGCAGTGTGGAGGTTCCTCAAGCAATTACGAATAGAATTACCATATGACCCAGCAATCGCTCTCCTGGGTATCTACCCAAAAACCTGAAAACGTTTCTCTATAAAGACACGTGTACTCCAATGTTCATTGCAGCTTTGTTTACGGTGGAAACAACCAAATGTCATGGAAACAACCAAAATGTCTTTTGATAGCTGAATGGATAAAGACGTTGTGGTATATATACACAATGGAATACTATTCAGCGTTAAAGAAAGATGATATAGGAGCATTTGTGACAACATGGATGTATCTTGAGAGTATTATGCTAAGTGAAATAAGTCAGACAGAAAAAGCAGAGAACCCTATGATTTCACTGATATGTGGTATATAAACCAAAAACAAGACAAACAAATGAGAAAGAAAAACTCATAGACACAGACAATAATTTAGTCGTTATCAGAGGGTAAGGGGGGTGGGGGAGGGAGATGAGGGTAAGGGGGATCAAATATATGGTGATGGAAGGAGAACTGACTCTGGATGGTAAACACACAATGGGATTTATAGATGATGTAATACAGAATTGTACACCTGAAATTATGTAATTTCATTAACAATTTTCACCCTAATAAATTAAAAAAAATAAAACTAATTCATTTCAGCACATGCAATAGCATCTGTACACAGGGCTTAGATTGGTGTGCTATTTGACCAGCATCAAAGGCAACTGTGCTATGTAGTCTGGACAATTAATTGTCTTTAACAGAAGTTTCCACTTTTACCACTTTATTGGGAAACCAGGATCTTTTACAGAGCCCTCTTTTATCTGGAATATAAAGAAAAAATAAGGAATGCTTGAATCTTTATATGTGTTCTATCAACCATTCCTTTGCACATACACAGCCCTGTTCTCAACATAAGAAACCTCTTCACAGCATTCCATCTGTGGCTGTCAGCATGGCACTAAAACACCAGGGCATTGGACTTCCCAGACTGCAGCCTCGTATGCTTACATTTATTGGAAATCTTGTCAGATCATGTGCGAAGCTGCAAACACATCTGTGGTAATAGAGCAGGTTCGTGCATTTCTGTCCCAGGTTTGTCTTGGCAGTCACTTGGGCATCTGTTTCTGGTGTTGTGTGATAAAGGTCCTTTGGGGGAAAGGGAGTTTCACGTCAGTGTTTTAGGTACCAGAGAAATGGGTGGTCCAGAAAATATTGCCAAAAGCCATGATATCTGGCAGAGGAAAGTCTCTTTTCTCTTTTTTCTCTAGTAGCAAAAGTATGTTGTTAGTGTTAGACCTGGCATGGCTGACAGAGTTCTTGTGGAGGAGTTAAAGTCTTGGGCCAGCAAGGGGTGTGTATTAGGATCACAGATGACAGTTCCAGGCTGCGGTTTCCCAGAGAGCAGTCGTCGGGGGAACATTGAGCCAGGGTCCCAGAGGGAAGGACTGACAGAAAAATGGGAGAACCTGAGCTGTCATATGATCTGTCAACGTTTTAATCAGTAGGTAAGAAGAAAAGAAGAAAAGTCAAAAAGAATAACCAGCTAGAAAACACACTTGAACGCACTTTTGGGGGAAGATTTTCCACAAATAGAAGAAAGTTGTTCTAAGCAGGTGTCACCAGGAGCTCCTAAGGCCGGCAACCAGAGCAACGTACGCATGGGAAAGGGAGGTTCATAATCTACAACTCTGACCGCTAGGTGGTGCTTCAGGCCCACCGCTGGGTAAAGAGCCTGTCCTGGTCAAGAAGGTCCAGGTCCCGAGAGAGAGCGGCGGCAGGGAGGCGGGGCTGCGAGGCTGTGTAAAGGCAAGAGAGCAGCGACCATGCTCAAGACGCCTGTCAGCTCGGTTTGAAGTGTCCTATCCTAGAGTGATGGCATTTAACTCTTGGCAGCGGTCGCACCCTTTGGATGTCAGGTGTCCAGGCTGAACCAGTGTCCCGAGCTAGGGGCCCACGGCTGCTGTGAAAGAGAAGAGACGTGGGGGAGAGCACTGGTAAATAGCCATGCTTTCTATTTACTTAAAATCATCTTGAAAGGAATGCAAAATCATGCCTAACCGACATGTGGAAGAGAGCTAGTTGAACATTTAAACAGCTTGATCTGATGTTTAATGTAATAGCATAATTAATTGGTCACTATCTCTGAGATAGAACTAGACAAAATAACAAATGATTACATTTCAGTAAATACTTATTGTTGATGATGAGAATGATGACAGAAATTCTAACTCTCTCCCCAGATGTGCTGAGTTTGGATGGCAAAAGGATTTTTTAATATAAATCATGGTAGAGAAATTGGGCGAAAAAGGAGTGATCTTGCTCTAATTCTTGGTAAATTTAAATCTCTTGTTTCTTTGTACTATGCTTATGTGGAACTTATGAAACTATCCATTAATCAGATTTTATGGAATTGCAAATGCAAAAGTCAGGGAAATATTTATTGACGGAAGAACAGCATTCTGTGTGCCTTGATTTTAACACGTATGTGCAACTAAATTTATGAATTGAAGACAGTAGCTTTTTATTTGTGATTATGTTGAGGTTAGTGGATCACCTTGGTTACAATCTTAATTACAACTATGGAGACTGAATCCTAGTGGATTTTAGAAGTGTCAGGACAAATGTTAAGAAGATGCCTATCTATCTCTCTTAAGAGAATATGGGCCTGTGTATCCTTCAGAAATCTAAGCTCACTTGAGGAAAATGTAATACAGTAGCCTTAGGAACGTGAAAATCAGTAGAGTGGAAGGGATTTTGTAGGTTGTGAGTTGGGGACACCTTTGAGAGTGAACTTGGTTGCCAGGACAACAAGCATAAAAAGTGAAACTGTCTCAGGCACACTGAGATGTATTAAGAGGTCTGTGAAAGAATTAGAGCCTAAAGGAAGGAGGACCAGGAGACTGGTGAAAACTGCAAGCCTGCATGTCTATTCCAGGCACTATTCCAGGGATCCGGATATGAGGCAGCAGGTATTATATTCTAATATATAGAATTTTAATACTGAGCAAATGCGCTGAGTCCATTCATCCCCATTCTCACGTTATGCTTGCTTCTTTGGTAAATTGTGCTTCTTTGGTAGATTATTAACTTCTCTGGATCATGAGTTAAAACATGTTTTGCAGTACATTTGCTGCCAAGAAGAGAAGCAATGAATTCCTCATTTCATCTGTATTTCTTGGATTTCAACCTGAATGCCACAGAGGGAAACCTTTCAGAAACAAATGTCAAGAACAAGTCATCTCCATGTGAAGAAATGGGCATTGCTGTGGAGGTGTTTCTGACTCTGGGTCTCATCAGCCTCTTGGAGAACATCTTGGTCATAGGTGCCATAGTAAAGAACAAGAATTTACACTCTCCCATGTATTTCTTTGTGTGCAGTTTAGCAGTTGCTGACATGCTGGTGAGCATGTCCAACGTCTGGGAGACTATTACCATATACTTAATAAATAATAAGCACCTGGTGATAGCAGATGCCTTTGTGCATCACATTGACAATGTGTTTGACTCCATGATTTGCATTTCCGTGGTGGCTTCCATGTGCAGTTTGCTGGCCATTGCTGTGGATAGGTACGTCACCGTCTTCTATGCCCTACGCTACCATCACATCATGACAGTGAAGCGTTCTGGAGTGATTATTGCATGCATCTGGACCTTTTGCACAGGCTGTGGCATTGTTTTCATTATTTACTACGAATCCACTTATGTCATCATTTGCCTCATCTCCATGTTCTTTACCATGTTGTTCCTCATGGTGTCTCTGTATATACACATGTTCCTCCTGGCACAGACTCATGTCAAGCGGATAGCAGCTCTGCCTGGATACAGTTCTGTGTGGCAAAGGACCAGCATGAAAGGCGCCATCACCCTGACCATGCTGTTGGGCATTTTCATTGTTTGCTGGTCTCCATTCTTTCTCCACCTCATTTTGATGATTTCTTGCCCTCAGAACCTCTACTGTTCTTGTTTTATGTCTCACTTCAATATGTACCTCATACTCATCATGTGTAATTCTGTGATCGATCCTCTGATATATGCCTTCCGCAGTCAAGAGATGCGGAAGACCTTTAAAGAAATTATTTGTTGCCATAGCTTCAGGATACCCTGTAGGTTCCCTAGCAGGTATTAAACTAAAGTATCCTTTGCAGTTTTCTTTTCTACTTCCTTTACTTTATGATGAAGTCAGTACAGCCAAAAGGTAAACAAGATAACGCAAAAAGAAATGTGCATTACCTTTATCTTTTTTTCCATCTCGAATTTGTATTATGATGCATTTTTTCTTTCCTTTTTTTTTTTTTTTTTTCCCCCCTGTGGTGGTTGTTGGGTCAGACATGCACATGCCACTTATTCATTTTGGGAATGATCTGTGATAATTTCTTATTATTCTGTTTTCTTCTTCCTTTTTCTCCTACTCCCACCCATTTCTGGGGCCATCATCTTCCATCTAGTAAGCGTGTGCTCAGGGAAGGTAAAATATCCTGGGTACAGGCATAAGCATGATGAAGAGCTGACTGGCATGGAAAGAAAACTTGTGAATATATACATCATGGGTGATTGTCTTTTCTCCCCAGCAGCACTTCTGTAACTTTGCTTAATGTTCTTGGGACTTATGCATGCTTTTCGGGGCAGAATAGAGTGGTCAAATTCTTTCCATTTTATATTTCCTGTTCATTTATTATGGAATGTTTCTACAGCTCTCCTTTTCTGATCTTTTGGTTTTATGGCTTGCGTCTATAATTGTCCAAGGATAGAATTATACTTCTGACAATCATGTTGTTTTTTTTTTTTACTTGTCTAGATATAAAACATCTTGTTACAAATCTTGCCACATGCAATGTGAAAGTTTCTGTGACTCTTTCTTACTGTCTTATTCTGACTCAGTCCACAGTTTACAAATTAATGTTCTGGGGACATGTCTTGGGCTCCAGGTGCCACTCCTCCCCCGCTCTCTCTTCCCCACTGTAGCACATGCCCGTAGCCAAGCTATTTTTGACCTTCTTAGACTGGGTCTGTCTTTGAGTCTGAAATCTTGTCACTGTATACTTTGCACATCACAATCTGACTCCAGCTGCCAGAGAAGATTAGGTGCCCATCTTTAATCCAGGGAATCCCGTCTTCTTCAATGTATAATGGATTTCATGTCTTGACTCTGCCATTAACAGGTGATGTCACGTGAATCATTTCATTTCAGGTTCCACATCTGTGCTGACCTCACAGGATGGTCATGAGAACTGTATGAGAAAATTTGAGAACACCTTGAAAACAAGTCAAACACCATAGGGATTGAGTATTTATTTTAAAGAAATGCTGTAGATGGGGTAAATATTAAGGGAGGATGCAAAGGGCAATGGTGAGAGTAGTGGTCCAGAATCCAGGCTTTGCCACAGAGCCGCTGTTTGACTCTGGGGATGTCTAACCTCTTGGTCTCAGTGTTCTTATCTGAAGTGAAGGGTTTGGTCCTTATAGCTCTTGCATTCCATTCTGTTATTTTTGGTTTTAATGATTTCTTTTTTGTTTTGGATATTTGTGCCTGGACTATTTCCAATGAAGAAAAAGTGTAAATAAAGCAGTGGGTCGTGAAGTTCACTCAACTGTAAGCTATTGAAGCCTATCAGGCAGAGGAACTTCCTGGGTGTAAGACATATAAATAACTTATAGACTTGACCTCCACCTCTGGCAGCTAAGAGTCCAGAAAAAACAATGAGGCTGGCATGAGCGGGAAAGTACATGAGACATACAAATCTTTGGAAAATGGCAAGTTAGTAGGTTGTGAGCAACTGAGTTTTGAAGGGGCAGCTAGCCCTTCAAATGTTTCCTGTTCCTTTTAGCAGAACATGCTGTGTGTATCCATGAATGGGAATTAAGTGATCTCCATGTAATTATGATGGGAAACCACAGTCCATCTTTACATAGGATGTCTCAGGAAGCTAGGTTCTGTGAAAGCCAGTCTCTCCGCTGTCCTGCTCATGTCTGTGACCCTGTTGCCTGAAGTTTTTGATACAAAGTAGGCATTCACCTGATGTTTATTATTGTTGCTAAACAATTGTGTACCTAATCTGCTGTCTACCAGTCCTGAATGCTAAGTGAGGTCACTAGGGTTCCAATCATATGAGAAATCAAACTGCAGCTCTTGTGGTTTGTATTGGCCCCATCTGTGAACTCAGTTCTCATTAAGCTAACTCTGCTTTGTGTGCTTCATGACTTCAGACAAGGTCTGACCTTTTCTATAAAGGTCTTTAAGTAAATGCTCAAATGTCTTTTCATCTCTATATAAAGAGTACAGAAATAACCCAAGTATTCAAATGTGTCTTCATTTGGAAGGAATACATGTATATAGTGATTTGGTAAATATCTGTAAATGAGCCAACCCTTGGGACTCCAACACAAAGACCCGCAAACAAAAAAAATCCAAATACTGTATCGTATTGTATATTAGCTCTTTCTGCTTCTGTAGGAACTTTATTTGGTATAAAAATATGTGTTCAAAGAAATGGCTAATTAAATGAAAGGACCAGACCACCTCTTTGAAGTGGTCATCCTGATGTGTGATATTCAGTGTTTCCGGTGTTTCTGCCAATTGGTCAGCAGCTGCTGCAAAAAATGAGAAGGTATTGGTGAATTATAATGAAGTTTTCCTCACAGTATTTATTGCTTGAGCAGTGGCCATTTCTCAGTTCAAAGTGATTCAACTCCTAAAAATTAAATAAAATTGTACACTTGCCATTATATATTGTCTTAAAGTCTGTCTCTTAGTAAATAAGTAAGTATTTTGGGGATATCCTTGATCATGTACTCAGTATAGGGCTAGAAGCAGTAGCCATCAGAGACTCTCTGCCATCAAAGAGCTTATGGAACAAATTATTTCAAGACATGAATATTTTAAGAAATGTGGAAACACTACCCACAATTCAAGATACTACACATAATTAAATGTGAATTTATGAGACACAGCTTATATATCTTATAAAATGAAGGTTGTGATATCTCTCATGGCTGCAACAGCAATTTTCATTGGTGGATGTGGGGCACATAGCAGAGTTTTCGGGTAAAGGAGTAACTTTGAAAAATCCCCAGGTGATCTCTACATCAGATATAAATGTAGCTGGAGACCAATAAACTAAAAGGACAACTTATCTGATACCTTTCCCAAGCTAATAAATGATGGTGGAAGAGGGCACCACACAGGTACTCCTATTCAAGCACTCAAATAATAAGAAACCCAGCATTACACTTGCAGGGCTCAACAGCAACCTGTGGCTAGTGCTGCCATACTAGCCACAGGTTGTGCATATCTACATTTATTTCCTAGGCTTGCTGTAGCTTTCTCCTTTTTACCCCTATGACTTTTTCTTTCTCTCATCCTAAATATGTATATTTTAAGTCTATCAGGCTTTGAGGGAGAACCATGCTTTTAGTTTCTTTTCCCTGAGCCATTTTGTCCAATTGAAAGGATTCACTGATCCTTTTGCTATATCCTTTTTGGATTTTACTGAGACAGCTTCCTTAACCTACTCAGAGGATTTGCAGTGATGGTGAAAACTGTGTCCGTTAATTTGATCCTAGTGCCAAATCTGAGTTTTAATTGGCTTATGTTATTCAACTTTTAAAATTTAATCTTTTACTTATTGGATTGAGAAGAGCTGTCTCTTCTCTTTCTGAAGTCCTGACTCTGGATTTCCTAGAATTCTTTTTTTTTTTTAATCTGGTTTCAAATGTACGAGTAAAAAATCTTATTTATTTATTTATTTGTTTGTTTATAAATTGTGGAAAAATACACATAACATAAATTTACCATCTTAACAATTTTTTAGTTTATAGTTTAGCAGTGTAAGTGCATTCATTTTGTTATTGTACCATCTTGAATCCCTTTTATTCCTGGTTAATTTCTAAACTTCCTTCAGTCTCTTCCTGTGCTAACCTCCCCTAAACTGCTTCTCTGATAGTTTCATTCTTTCTATTCAGAAACCTTTCATAACACCCAGTGTTTGCCATATTAAGTACCCAATCCTCACCTTTACCTTCAATGATCTCCAAAATATTAGCCAACCTTCCAATCATCCTACACATTAATAAAATAAGACTAATCTGAACAGGACTTGTACTTTTCTGCTTCCAGATTTTATTTAAGCTGTTCAATTAGCTGGGAACATCCTTTCTATCCACATGAACCTTAAAGTGCATCTCAAATGCCTCTTCTTCCATGAGTCTTTTTGATCTCCATAGTCATACCTCATTATGGCACACATTCTGCCAGGAACTTCAGAGAGCAGATAGTTTTTATGTCTTTTGCTAGAATGTAAGAATCTCTGTGTGAAGGGACTTGAATCAGTTAGGGTGGTGCTGTCCAATAGAACTTTCCACAATAATGAAAATGTTCTATATCTGCTTTGTCCACCATATTAGCCACTATCTGCATGTGACAATTGAGCATTTAAAATGTGACTAGTGTGACTGAGGACATAAACTTTAAATTTGCTTAATTTTAGTTAATTTATATTCACATTTAAATAACCACATGTGACCAGTAACTACCACATTGAACAACACACAGAATTTGGTTCAATGTAACAGAAAACTTGCAAAAAATGGTGAATTATTCAAGATGAAAGTTTATTCCTCTTTTATAGAAACATAAAAAGTCTGGAGGTAAGCAATTTAAGACTAGCATGAAACTCATGGGTGCCATAAAGAATCAAGGCTTATATCATTCTCAAGGCCAATTCATGGTCCAAGATGGCTGCTGGAGCTCTTATCATCCTATCCAAATTATAAGATGGAACAAAAGGAAGAATAATCAGGAACGTCAGCTTTTCTTCATTTGTTGAACGTCATTTGTTGAACGTCATTTGTTTTTCTTCAACTTTGGCAAACTGTCTTTTATTATTTCTTTATGTTTTTTTTTCCCATTTCTTTATGTCTCTTCTTATAATTCCCATTAGTCAGATTGTCTCTTAATCTTTCTCTTCATATTTTCTTCCTCTCTCTTTTTGTTATGCATTCTGAAAGACTTCTTCACCTTTTTTTCACCTATGCTTTTGACTGAGTTTTAATTTGACAATTATATTTTTAATTTTTATGACTTCTTATTTATTCTTTCATTGCCACCTTTCCATAGCAGGCTGTTTTTGAATTTATGGTTCCATATCTTGTTCAATCTTTCTAAAGATGAATTTGTTTTTTAAAATTTTTGTCCTCTTACTTGAATCATTTGTTTCCTGCAGAGTCAATGATTCTATTGATCTTACCTTTCCATTTTATATTGTTTTTATGAATTCATTCCTTTTTATACATATTTTTACTGTCATTTCTGTAGATTTTCAGAGAGAAGTAGAAATACATACTTGAGGAATGAAGAATCAGTTTGAGCTACATTTTGGGGCTAGCAGGATAAGTTTTCTGCACAAAGCAAAGCTTCAAGACACTGCCCAGAATCTAGGATCTGGTTCTAATCATGGTTCTACTTAAGCACACAGCCACACCCAGGACAAGTGTGTCCTGCACTGCTTTGCCAACTTTGAGGAGGTGCAGGAGTCTTGTCCCACCCGGCACCTTGACTATTGTTCTATTATCTTTGTTCTCATTTTGACTCCTAAGTAGAGATATCAAAGAACTTGGTTATTCAAACAAAGACCATATCCAGGTCAAAGGAGATAGGCAGAGTCCCCGAGGTGCCCATTCATCTGTTCAGTGGCCCTTTTAAAGTTAATGGTCAAACTTTTTTTGACAGTAAACATATCTCAGAATTTTTGTTTATTATCCATTTAACCTTCTGACCAGTCAATTAATGAGTTAAAGTAGCTCCAGGTGAGAATTTCACCCAAGACCTCATTGCTTGAAAGCTGCCCAAAAATATCTTGAATACAAATTGCAATAGCCTATGTATTTTGAAAGTATTATCTCATTTAATCCCCAACCACCTTAAAAAATCGTTAAATATTACTATTCTCAATTTACCCATGAGGAGACTGAAGCTTGGTGAGGCTAAGTAAGTTGCCTAAGGTTGTACACCCAATATGGAGTTATCTCTCAATTCAAACTTAGGGGATTCAAAAAATTGCTGCATTTCTTTGTTGTTGTAAGTCCTCAATACCTTTACTTTCTTTGGCTTCCTGCTGTGCTCTGCATGGGCACTGCTTGGTTCCACAATCCTTCATGGGGACTCTGCATTCTTACACCATGCCATCCCCTGTGAGTGGACACAGGTCAGGATAGGAGGGGTGGTGGCTAGCTAGTTTCCCTTTAAGAGTGACTGGTAAGCACAGGTACTGGAGGCAGGTGTAAAAAATGTGGTTTAGGCCCAGGGTTCTCCAAAAGTTGATATTGTGACCTCAGGCAGTTTGGTGCTTTACATCCAAAAGGGGCACCACATCACTCAAACTGAACAACAGAAAGAAAAAAGAATAAAAAACAATGAAGATGGGTTAAGAGACCTCTGGGATAACATCAAGTGCAACAACATGCGCATCATAGGAATACCAGAAGGCGAAGAGAGGAAGCAAGGGATTGAGAACATATTTGAGGTAATAATGTCCGAAAACTTCCCTAACCTGATGAAGGAAACCAACATACAAGCCCAGGAAGTGCAGAGAGTTCCAACCAGGATAAACCCAAACAGGCCCACACCAAGACACATTATAGTTAAAATGGCAAAGCTTAAAGACAAAGAGAGAATCTTAAAAGCAGCGAGAGAAAGGCAGAAGGTTACGTACAAGGGAACTCCCATAAGGCTATCAAATGACTTTTCTACAGAAACATTGAAGGCCAGGAGGGAGTGGCAGGAGATACTCAAAGTGATGGAACACAAAGGCCTACAACCTAGATTGCTTTATCCAGCAAGGCTATCATTTAAAGTTGATGGAGAGATAAAAGGCTTCCCAGAAAAGAACAAACTGAAAGAATTTATTACAACCAAGCCAGCATTGCAAGAAATACTAAAAGGATTTCTATAAATGGAAGAAAGATGAAAACAATTTACTACAAATTTAAAAATGGCAATAACTATGTACCTATCAATAATCACTTTAAATGTAAACAGATTAAATGCTCCAATCAAGAGACATAGGGTGGCTGAGTGGATAAGGAAGCAAGAACCTTGTATATGCTGTATACAAGAGACTCATCTCAGATCAAAAGACACACACAGGCTGAAAGTGAAAGGCTGGAGTAAGATATTTCATGCAAATGGAAGCGAGAAAAAAGCTGGAGTTGCAATACTTATATCTGACAAAATAGACTTTAAAATGAAGAACATATTAAAAGACAAAGATGGGCACTATATAATAATAAAGGGATTAATCCGACAAGAGGACATAACCCTAGTAAACATCTATGCACCTAACATAGGCGCACCTAAATATATAAAACAGGTACTGATGGACATAAAGACAGAGATCAACAGCAACACTATCATAGTAGGGGACTTCAGCACACCTCTGACAACAAGGGACAGGTCCTCCAGACAGAAAATCAATATGGAAACAACAGCCTTAAATGATACTTTGGACCACTTGGATTTAATCGATATTTTCAGAGCATTTCACCCCAATGCTGCAGAATACACGTTCTTCTCAAGTGCACATGGAACATTTTCCAAGATAGATCATATGTTAGGACACAAAACAAACCTTGATGAATTTAAGAAAATTGAAATCATACCAATTGTCTTCTCTGACCACAGTGCTATGAAATTAGAAATGAACTACAGGGGAAAAAAACCAGGAAGATACACCAATTCATGGAGGCTGAATAACATGTTACTAAATAATGAATGGGTCAAGCAGCAGATCAAAGAAGAAATCAAAAGATATCTCGAGACAAATGAGAATGAGAACACGACGACTCAAAATCTATGGGATGCTGCGAAAGCAGTTCTAAGAGGGAAGTTCATAGCACTGCAGGCCTACCTAAAGAAACAAGAAACATCACTAATCAACAGTTTATCTTCACACTTAAGGGATCTGGAAAAAGAACAGCAAAATAAGCCCAAAGGGAGCACAAGGAAGGAGATAATAAGGATCAGAGCAGAAATAAATTAAATAGAAACCAGAAAAACAATACAAAAGATCAATGAATCCAAGAGTTGGTTCTTAGAGAAGATAAACAAAATTGACAAACCTTTAGCCAGACTCATTAAAAAAAGGAGAGAGAGGACCCAAATTAATAAAATCAGAAATGAAAGAGGAGAAGTGACAACAGACACCACAGAAATACAAAAAATTTTAAGAAATTACTATGAGCAACTATATGCCAACAAATTTGACAATCTGGAAGAAATGGACAATTTTCTAGAGGCGCACAACCTTCCAAGGCTAACTCAAGAAGAAACAGAAAGCCTGAACAGTCTGATTACCACCAGGGAAATTGAATCAGTAATCAATAATCTCCCAACAAACAAAAGCCCTGGACCAGATGGCTTTACAGGTGAATTTTTCAAAACGTTCAAAAAAGAATTATCACCTATTCTCCTCAAGCTCTTCCAAAAAATCCAGAAGGAAGGAAGACTCCCAAACACTTTTTACGAAGCCACTATCACCCTGATCCCAAAAGCAGACAAAGACACCACAAAAAAAGAAAACTACAGGCCGATATCTCTAATGAACATAGATGCAAAAATTATCAACAAAATATTAGCGAACAGAATTCAGCAATACATTAAAAAGATCATACACCATGATCAAGTGGGATTCATCCCTGGTATGCAGGGGTGGTTCAACATCCGCAAATCAATTAATGTGATACACCACATTAACAAAATGAAAAATAAAAATCACATGATCATAGCAATAGATGCAGAAAAAGCATTTGATAAAATCCAGCAACCTTTTATGATAAAAACCCTTAAGAAAGTGGGAATAGAGGGATCATATCTTAACATAATAAAGGCCATATATGACAAACCCACATCTAACATCATACTCAATGGGGAAAAGCTAAAACCATTCCCCCTAAGATCAGGAACAAGACAAGGTTGCCCACTTTCTCCACTTCTATTCAACATAGTGCTGGAAGTTCTAGCCACAGCAATCAGACAAGAGAAAGAAATAAAAGGCATCCAAATTGGTAAGGAGGAAGTAAAATTATCACTATATGCAGATGATATGATACTATATACAGAGAACCCTAAAGACTCCACCAAGAAACTATTAGAACTGATAGATGAATTTAGTAAAGTAGCAGGATATAAAATTAATATTCGGAAATCAGTTGCATTTGTATATACCAATGATAAAATATCAGAAGGAGAAATTAAAATAACAATTCCATTTACAATTGCTCCAAAGACTATAAAATATCTGGGAATAAATCTAACCAAAGATGTAAAAGATCTGTACTCAGAAAATTATACGACACTGAAGAAAGAAATGAAAGAAGACATAAATAGATGGAAACACATTCCATGTTCATGGATAGGAAGAATTAATATAATTAAAATGCCCATACTGCCTAAGGCAATATACATATTCAACGCAATTCCTATCAAACTACCAACGACGTTTTTCACAGAAATAGAACATATAATCCTGAAATTCATATGGGACCATAAAAGATCCCGGATAGCCTCAGCAATCTTGAGAAATAAGAACAAAGTGGGAGGTATAACGATACCTGATTTCAAACTATATTACAAGGCTACAGTAATCAAAACAGCATGGTACTGGCATAAAAATAGACACATAGATCAATGGAACAGAATAGAGAGTCCAGAAGTAAATCCATGCCTATATGCCCATCTAATCTACGACAATGGAAGCAAGAATGTACGATGGGGTAAAGACAGTCTGTTCAATAAGTGGTGTTGGGAAACCTGGAGAGACATATGCAAGAAAATGAAGCTGGACCACCTCCTTACACCATATACAAAAATAAATTCAAAATGGCTTAAAGACTTAAATGTAAGATCTGAAACCATAAAATATCTAGAAGAAAATATAGGAAGAAACTTCATGGACATTACCCGGAGTAAGATTTTCACTGATATATCCCCTCGTGCGAGGGAAGTAAGAGAAAAAATAAACATGTGGGATTACATGAAACTAAAAAGTTTTTTCACAGCACAGAAAACCATCAATAAAACAAAAAGGGATCCTACTGAATGGGAAAAGATATTTGCCAACGATATATCTGATAAGGGATTAATATCACAAATCTATAAAAAACTTACTCAACTCAACTCCAAAAAAACAAACAACCCAATTAAAAAATGGGCAGAGGACTTGAGGAGACATTTTTCTAAAAAGGACATACAGAAGGCAAGAAGACATATGAAGAAATGCTCAACCTCACTAACCATCAGAGAAATGCAAATAAAAACCACAATGAGATACCACCTCACTCCAGTCAAAATGGCTATCATCAATAAATGAACAAACAAAAAATGCTGGCGTGGATGTGGAGAAGAGGGAACGCTAGTGCACTGTTGGTGGGATTGCAGATTAGTGCAGCCACTATGGAAAACAGTATGGAGGTATCTCAGGATTCTGAAAATGGAACTACCTTATGATGCAGTAATTCCACTCCTAGGCATCTACCCAGGGAAATCTAAAACTCCAATTCAAAAATCAGTATGCACTCCTGTGTTTATTGCAGCACTATAGACAATAGCTAAGACATGGAAACAAACGAAATGCCCATCGGTAGATGACTGGATTAAGAAGCTGTGGTACATTTATACAATGGAGTATTACGCAGCCATAAAGAAGAAAGAAATCTTATCATTTGCAACAACATGGATGGATCTAGAGAACATTATGTTATGTGAAATAAGTCAGAAAGAGAAAGACAAGTACTATCTGATCTCATTTATATGCGGAATCTAAAGAAAAGAACATGTGAATGAACTGATCAGAGACAGTTTTGAGGACACAAAGAAAAAACCGAGAGTTGTTAGATGGGCAGGTGCAGGGGGGGTTGGGGATAAGGGGAAAGGTGAAGGGATTAGGAAGCAGCTGGTAACCACCAGATGGCCTCAGGGTTTTCTGAAAATTAATTTGGGGAACTTATTCAATAATGTTGTAAAGATTTTGTGGGGTATCCGATGGACATGCGTCCTTTTGGGAGACCACCTCAGAGATAATGTGGATGCCTGACCATGGCATTGTACACCAGAAGCTAAACATTAATGAATGCCAACTATAATTTTATATATATAATGTGATGGCTGGGTGTGAGGTCGGATGGATAATGGATGGGGAGGGGGGTTCACAGTGTGAGGGATATAAATGATAAACGTCTAAGTATTACCTTGTCTTGTACACCTGAAACTAATAAAAAATAAAAAATAATAAAATTTAAAAAATTAAAAAAAAATAAAATTAAAGGTAACCTATAGTATTCCGTACACTATGAAATACTATTCGGCGGTAAGAAAAGATGAAATAGGACCATTTGTAACAACATGGTTGGATCTTGAGAGTATAATGCTAAGTGAAATAAGTCAGACAGAAAAAGCAGAGAACCATATGATTTAACTGATATGTAATATACAAACCAAAAACAACAAAAGAACAAGACAAACAAATGAGAAACAAAAACTCATAGACACAGACAATAGTTTAGTGGTTACCAGAGGGTAAGGGGGGTGGGGGGAGGGAGATGAGGGTAAGGGGGATCAAATATATGGTGATGGAAGGAGAACTGACTCTGGGTGGTGAACACACAATGGTATTTATAGATGCTGTAATACAGAATTGTACTCCTGAAATCTACGTAATTTCACTAACAATTGTCACCCCAATAAATTTAAAAAAATAAAATAAAATAAAAGAATCTGATTTTAATAAGATCCCCCAGGTGACTTTGCATGCATGCTGAAATTTGAGAATGATGCTTTTTCAATTCTTCTACACTGACATCAAATAGCATATACCCTTTAACTTCTGTTAGCTCTTTCAATCTCAACTATACTAGCCACCTAAATTAAATAATTCTGTATTCCTAAACTACCCACAAAAATGTCCAGGTCAAAGATCTGGAAACCAGAAAAAACAAAACAAAACAAAACAAAAACCCTAAAATTAAACTATATGTCTCATATGATAACGTTCTTCCCCCCCAAAAAAAAAAAAATTAAAGGCAACCTACAGAACGGGATAAAAGATTTCCACACCATATATCTGATAAGGGATAAATACCCAAAATATATAAGGAACTCATACAACTCAAGAGCAAAAGAAACCCACTAATATTCCAATATAAAATTAGGAAAAGGATCTGAGTAGACATTTTTCCAAAGAAGACATACAAAAGGCTAAGCAATACATAAAAGGTGCTTACCATCACTAATCGTGAGAAAAATGCAAATGAAACCACTATGATATATCACCTCAGACCTGTTAAAATGGCTATTATCCTAAAAACAAAAGATAAATTCTGGTGAGGATGTGAAGAAAAGGGAATCCTTGTGCACTGTTGGAGGATGTAAGTTCATACAGCCACTATGAAAAGGAACATTTGTGACAACATGGATGGATCTTGAGAGTATAATGCTAAGCGAAATAAGTCAGACAGAAAAAGCAGAGAACCATATGATTTCACTGATATGTGGTATATAAACCAAAAACAAGACAAACAAATGAGAAACAAAAACTCATAGACACAGACAATATTTTAGTGGTTACCAGAGGGTAAAGGGGGTGGGGGGAGGGAGATGAGGGTAAGGGGGATGAAATATATGGTGATGGAAGGAGAACTGACTCTGGGTGGTGAACACACAATGGGATATATAGATGATATAATACAGAATTGTACACCCGAAATTATGTAATTTCATTAACAATTGTCACCCCAATAAATAAATTAAAAATGCAAAACAAAACAAAACAAAAAAATCCAGTATGAATATATCTCAAAAATTTAAGAATAGAACTATGATATGACCCAGCAATTCCACTTCTGGGTATAGATCCAAAGGAAATGAAATCAGGATTCTGAAGAGACATCTGCCCCTCCTATGTTCATTGCAGCATTATTCACAATAGCCAAGACATGGAAACGATCTAAATGTCCATTGGTAGATAAATGGATGAAGAAAATGTGAAATGAAATATTATTCAGCCAAAAAAATAAGAAAATCCCGCCTTTTGTGACAACATGAACTTGGAGGGCATTGTGCCAAGTGAAATAAGTCAGACAGAGAAAAGCCAATATTATATGATCTCACTTAGATGTGTAGAATCTAAAAAAGCCAAACTCATAGAAACACACAGTAGATTGGTGGTTGCCAGGGGCTGGGGGAAACAGAGAAAATTAGATTGGTCAAAGAGTACAAACTTTCTGGTATAAGAAGAATAAGATCTGAGAATCTAATATACAGTATGGTGATTCTACTTAACGATACTCTACTGTATGCTTAAAAGTTACTAAAAGAGTAGATCTTAAGTGTTCTTATCATAACAACAAGCACAAAATGGTAATTATGTGAAGTAAAGAATGCATTAGCAAATCTTACTGTGGTAAACATTTCACAGTGTATATATATATATATATATATATATATATATATACACATATATATATCACAGTATATATATATCACAGTGTATATATATATATATATATATATATATATATATCACAGTATATACATACATGTATGTATCAAATCATCACGTTGTACACCTAAACCTTACTCAATGTAATATGTCAATTGTGCCTCAATAAAACTGGGGAACAAAGGAAATCGAAGGTTTTATTCTCACTGGTCAATTCATTCACTTTCAAGAGTAGTGAGAAAAACCTGTCAATGACCAAGTTTACATTCCAATATTTTACCATAAATTTACATGGTGAGGATGAAAAAAGGCACAAGATATTATATTTATATAATTATAATAATTTCTTAATGATATCTTTGAAAATGTCTGGTAAACTGCTAAACTTCAATATGTAATAGATTTAATAAGTAATGATCTGCACTTTATAGGTGAAGTGAATAAATGTAAACCCAGGGTAATAATCACTCAAAATGCCAAGAAAAAAGGACATTTAAATTATAATATTGACTACTATATTGTGTGTGAATTGTAGAGATTTTATGAAATTCTAAAACTTCTGATTTAACAATATGTGTGTCAAAAACGGGGTAAACTATCATATTTAGTAATAGCATTACCAAAGAAATATAAGAATTGTTGACCCTGAGAAAGAAGATACTTACCAAAAAGGGCTCCTGGCTAACTGGGTTCAAATGTCAAAACAGAGCCTACTAACCATTTCTCAACAGGGGCCTCTCACCCAAGCCCACTTCAGGGAGAAGCCTGCGCTGAATTGCCTGCCTCCTGCACTGAACTGTTTGCCTGTACTGTGTTTCAGCCATATGAGCTACCCCTTATAAAGAAGTTCCTGGAATCCTATTTCAACCAATAGGACTGAGACTTTCTCTGTCCAATCGGAGCTGTGCAGTGATATGCTCATTAGCATCTTCACCACCAAGCAAAGCAGCTCCATTTCTTTTTTTTTCTTTCTTTTTAATTAATTAGATTTATTGGGGTGACAATTGTTAGTAAATTTACATAGATTTTAGATGTACAATTCTGTATTATATCATCTATAAATCCCATTGTGTGTTCACCACCCAGAGTCAGTTCTCCTTCCATCACCATATATTTGATTTGATCCCCCTTACCCTCATCACCCACCCACACCCCCTTAACCTCTGGTAACCACTAAATTATTGTCTGTGTCTATGAGTTTTTGTTTATCATTTGTTTGTCTTATTCTTTTGTTGTTTTTGGTTCATATACCACATATCAGTGAAATCATAGGGTTCTCTGCTTTTTCTGTCTGACTTATTTCACTTAGCATTACTCTCTCGAGATCCATCCATGTTGTCACAAATGCTCCTATATCATCTTTCCTTAACGCCGAATAGTATTCCATTGTGTATATGTACCACAACTTCTTTATCCATTCATCTATCGAAGGACATTTTGGTTGTTTCCATGTCTTGGCCATCGTAAACAAAGCTGCAATGAACATTGGAGTACACGTGTCTCTATAGAGAAATGCTTTCAGATTTGTTCGGTAGATACCCAGGAGAGCGATTGCTGGGTCGTATGGTAATTCTATTCGTAATTTTATTTATTTATTATTTTTTTTAAATTTATTGGGGTGACAATTGTTAGTAAATTTACATAGATTTCAGGTGTACAATTCTGTATTACATTGTCTATAAATCCCATTGTGTGTTCACCACCCAGAGTCAGTTCTCCTTCCATCACCATATATTTGATCATAATTTCTTGAGGAACCTCCACACTGCCTTCCATAGTGGCTGCACCAGTCTGCATTCCCAACAACAGTGTATGAGAATTCCTTTTTCTCCACAGCCTCTCCAACACTTGTTACTATTTGTCTTGTTGATGAAAGCAATTCTGACTGGGGTGAGGTGATATCTCATTGTGGTTTTCATTTGCATTTCTCTGATGATTAGTGATGTTGAGCATTTTTTCATATGTCTATTTGCCATTTGTATATCCTCTTTGGAGAAATGTCTCTTCAGGTCCTCTGTCCATTTTTCAATTGGGTTGTTTGTTTTTTTGTTGTTGAGTTTCATGAATTCCTTGTATATTTTGGATATTAGCCCCTTATCAGAGGCACTGTTTGCGAAAATCTTCTCCCATTCAGTTGGTTGCCTCATTATTTTGTCAATAGTTTCTTTTGCTGTGCAGAAAATTTTCAGTTTCATATAATCCCATTCGTTTATTTTAGTTTTTAGTTCCATTGCCTTTGGAATCAAATTCATAAAATGCTCTTTGAACCCAAGGTCCATAAGTTTAGCACCAATGTTTTCTTCAATGCAGTTTATTGTGTCAGGTCTTATGCTTAAGTCTTTGATCCATTTTGAATTAATTTTGGTACATGGTGACAGATAGCAGTCCAGTTTCATTCTTTTGCACATGGCTATCCAATTCTGCCAGCACCATTTAGTGAAGAGGCTGTCTTTCCTCCATTGTATGTTTTTAGCTTCTTCGTCAAAAATTATCTGTCCATATTTATGTGGTTTTATTTCTGGGTTCTCAATTCTATTCCATTGGTTTAGGTGTCTGTTTTTCCACCAATACCAAGGTGTTTTGATTATTGTAGCCCTGTAGTACAAGCAAAAATCAGGGAGTGTAATACCTCCAGTATTGTTCTTTTTTTTAATATTGCTTTGGCTATTCAGGGTCGTTTGTGGTTCCAAAGAAATCTGATGATTTTTTGTTCTATTTCTTTAAAAAATGCCATTGAGATTTTGATGGGGATTGCATTAAATCTGTATATGGCTTTGGGTAATATGGCCATTTTAACTATGTTGATTCTTCCAATCCATGAGCACAGAATGTCTTTCCATTTCTTTGTGTCTTCTTCAATTTCTTTCAAAAATGTCTTATAGTTTTCAGCATATAAATCCTTCACATCCTTGGTTAAGTTTATTCCTAGGTATTTTATTCTTTTTGCTGCAATTGCAAAAGGAATTGTTTTTTTCTATCTCTTTTTCTGAGATTTCATTGTTGGTATATAGGAAAGCAATGAACTTTTGTACGTTGATTTTGTAGCCAGCAACTTTACTGTATTCATTGATTGTTTCTAATAGCTTTTTGGTGGAGTCTTTAGGGTTTTCTATATATAGCATCATGTCATCTGCAAAGAGTGACAATTTAACTTCTTCATTCCCTATTTGGATGCCTTTTATTTCTTTCTCTTGCCGGATAGCTCTCGCGAGGACTTCCAACACTATGTTGAAAAGCAGAGGTGATAGGGGACAACCTTGTTGTGTTCCTGAACGTAAAGCAAAGGGCTTCAGCTTTTCACCATTAATTATGAGATTAGCTGAGGGCTTGTCGTATATGGCTTTTATTATGTTGAGGTATTTTCCTTCTATACCAATTTTAGTAAGTGTTTTAATCATAAATGGATGTTGTATCTTATCAAATGCTTTTTCTGCATCAATTGATAGAATCACATGAATTTTGTCCTTTATTTTGTTTATGTGATGTATCACATTGATGGATTTGCGAATGTTGAACCATCCTTGTGGCCCGGGGATGAACCCCACTTGGTCGTGATGAGTAATCTTTTTAATGTATTGTTGTATTCGATTTGCTAGAATTTTGTTTAGGATTTTAGCATCTGTATTCATCAGAGATATAGGTCTGTAGTTTTCTTTTTTTGTGTTTCCTTACCAGGTTTTGGTATCAGGGTAATGTTGGCCTCATAAAATGAGTTAGGGAGTACTGACTCTTCTTCAATATTGTGGAAGAGTTTGAGCAGGATTGGTATTAGATCCTCTTTGAAGGTTTGGTAGAATTCACTGGTGAGCCATCTGGTCCAGGACTTTTGATTTTGGGAAGGTTTTTGATGACTGATTCAATTTCATTACTGGTGATCTGCCTGTTTAGATTTTCCAGTTCTTCATGTTTCAGCCTTGGAAGGCTATATGTTTCTAAGAACTTGTCCATTTCTTTTAAGTTATTAAATTTGGTGGCATATAGTCCTTCATAGTATTCTTGGATAATCCTTTGTATTTCTGTGGTGTTCGTGATAACTTCCCCTTTTTCATTTCTGATTTTGTTAATTAGTGTCTTCTCTCTTTTTATCTTAGTGAGTCTAGCCAAGGGTTTTTCAATTGTGTTAATCTTTTCAAAGAACCAGCTCTTTGTCACATTAACTTTTTCTATTGTCTTTTTGTTCTCCATTTCATTTAGTTCTGCTCTGATTTTTGTTATTTCCTTTTCTGCTGACCTGGGTTTCACGTGTTCTTGTTTTTCTAGTTCTTTATGGTGGCCTTTATTATGCTGAGGTAAGGTATTACCACAGGTAAGGTGGCTTGTATTATGTTGAGGTAAGGTGTAACATGAGGTTGTTTATTTGGGATTTTTCTTGTTTCTTGAGATAAGCCTGTAATGATATAAATTTCCCTCTTAAAACTGCTTTCGCGGCATCCCAAAAATTTTGGTAGGATGTATTTTCATTTTCATTTGTTTCTATGTATCTTTTGAGCTCTCCTCTAATTTCTTCTTTGACCCAGTCATTCTTTAAAAGTATGTTGTTTAATCTCCATGTATTTGTGTTTTCTCCTGCTTTCTTTTTGCAGTTGATATCCAATTTCAAAACCTTGTGATCAGAGAATATGCTTGGTATGATTTCAATCTTCTTAAATTTGCTGAGGCTGATTTTCTGTCCTAATATATGGTCTATCCTTGAGAATGTTACATGTACACTAGAAAAGAATGTATAGTCTGATGTTTTAGGATGAAGTGCTCTATATATGTCAATTATGTCCATTTCATCTAATGTGTCATTAAGCACTGCTATTTCGTTATTTATCTTTTGTTTGGATAATCTATCCATAGCTGTCAATGATGTATTTAAGTCCCCTAGTATAATTGTGTTTTGGTCAATTTCTCCCTTTAGTTCTGTTAGTAGTTGCTTGGTATATTTAGGTGCTCCCTGATTGGAGGCATAAATATTGATGACCTTTATGTCTTCTTGTTGTATAGTCCCCTTTACCATTATGAAATGTCCATCTTTGTCTCTTGTTATCTTTTTCACCCTGAAGTCTGTTTCATCGGAAATCATTATGGCTTTACCTGATTTTCTTTGGGTACCATTTGCTTGGAATGTCAATTTCCACCCTTTCACTTTGAGTCTATGCTTGTCCTTGTCGCTGAGATGTGTCTGTTGTAGACAGCATATGGTTGGGTTTAGTTTTTTGATCCAATCTGCTACTCTGTGTCTCTTTATTGGTGAGTTTAGTCCATTCACATTTAGGGTGATTATTGATATGTGAGGATTTCCTGTCATTCTATCTTTAGTTTTCTGGTAAGGCTGTGTCTCCATTGTTTCTTTGCCTTTTTGTTGTTGTCTATTATTTCTGTGTGGTGGTATTTTATGATGTTTCCCTCTGTTTCTTCTTTTATTACAGTACATATTTCAGTTCTGGATTTTTTTTGAGTGGTTACCCTTAAGTTTATGTAAAAGAAAGTTTGATATTTAGAGTATTCCATTTTCTTCAGCACGCTTACTTTCTCCATTCCCATATTCCAGTTCAGGCCTTTACTCTCCCCCTTTTTATTTTTCGGTTGCCACAAGTTGTCCCTGTTGATGGTGTTCTAATAGCCTCCTTTAGTATTTCTTGTAGTGCAGGTCGTGTATTAGAAAATTCCCTCGGCTTCTTCATGTCTGGAAAGGTCTTTATTCCTCCTTCATATCTAAAGGAGATCTTTGCTGGATATATTATTCTTGGCTCATGATTTCTCTCTTTCAATAGTTTGAATATTTGGTTCCATTCCCTCCTAGCTTGTAGAGTTTCTGCTGAAAAATCTGATGATAATCTAATGGGCTTTCCTTTGTAAGTTACCGTCTTCTTTTCTCTGGCTGCCTTGAGGATTCTTTCTTTGTCATTGATTTTAGACAGCTTCAATACAATGTGCATTGGTGAAGGCCTTGTTGGGATTGAGGTAATTAGGTGTGCTATTTGCTTCTTGGATTCGAGGATCCAGTTCTTTCCACAAGTTTGGGAAGTTCTCATCGACGATTTGTTTGAATATATTCTCTGTTCCCTTCCCTCTTTCTTCTCCTTCTGGTATGCCCATTATTCTTATATTGCTCTTTCTGATGGAGTCAGAAAGTTCTTGTAGAGTTCTTTCATTTCTTTTAAGTATCAAGTCTCTTTCTTCTTCCCTCTGTGTAAATTCCAGGTTCCTATCTTTGATGTCACTGATTCTTTCCTCCATCTGGTCAGCTCTACAACCTAAGCTGGATATTTTGTTGTTAATTTCTTCTATTGAGTTCTTAATCTCCAGAAATTCTATTTGGTTCTTTTCAAGATTTCAATCTCTTTTGTAAAATGCTCATGGTGTTCTTTGATTGTGTTTCTGAGTTCATTAAACTGCCTTTCTGTGTTTTCTTGCATCTCGTTTAGTTTTTTCAGAATTGCAATCTTGAATTCTCTGTCATTTAAATCACAAATGTCCATATCTCTAAGTTCCTTTTCTGGAGACTTTTCACTTTCTTTCTGAGCTATCTTGTTGCCTTGGTTATTCATGGCAATCACTGATTTACTATTTCTCTTCCTAGACATCTACAGGAGTGGCTTCTGCAACAGGTTGATAGGTATGCGAAGAGCTTTTGAAGTTCCAAAGCTCTTTCTCCACCAGATTCAGAGCCCGTTTGTTTCAGCAGTTCTGTTTACTCCTGCAGGGATGCGCCCAGATAGGTGGGGCCAGGGGCGGGTTTAGTTGTGAGAGGTGTCCCAGAGCAATGGCGGGGACCACCACCACAGGCAGTCCTGCTTCCACAGCTCCCTCCCCTTTGCCGGAACTAGTTGAGCTGCGAATCTGTGTCTGCGGTCCACAGTTCTCAGAGCAGCAAATATTCTGTCCTTTGATCCGACACTGCTATTTTATCGCTTCTAGCACCGGGCAGGTGGGGGCGTGGCGAGCTCTGGGAGGGTAGGGAGGGGGCGGCTAGTCTCCGTGCCTAAGGCTTCCGTTCCCTGTTAGGCAGTGAGGGCTTAAACCACCGATTTCAGCCCTTTTCCCTCAGTCTTTGCTGCCGGGAGCGTTGGGTTCAGCCGTGCTATATGCTGCCCCCTCCGCCCTGTGGGCCGTAAGCGGAGCCCTAGCAGTCCGAGTCCTTCCTTCTCCCGCAGCTGCGGAAGATCTGGGAGCAGCAGGCTCCGAGCACTGAGCTAGGTCTGTGCGCGGCTCCGTCTCCGCACTTCTCCTCTCCCTCCTCCTCCGCTCTCGCGATTCACCCACCTGGAGGTGAATTCAGTAGTGGGCCTCTTCGTCTTGCCTGTCTGCTGTGCAAGGAGTCCTTTGTGGAGTTCTTGTTGTCCGACTCGTTGTAAATTCCAGGGGAGCGTTAAAGAGGCTCACCTCACGCCGCCATTTTTTCCCCTCAACTTTTTTTTTTTTTTAATATGTTGAACTCACTAGATCATGCATGTGACTTGCTATGTCTAGACAATCCCAGTCAGCCAGAAATTGTATGCTTGTAGTCAGGTATTGATTGTGTGTACACTAGTCTCTGATCTGCATACTAACTAGATTTTTAGTGTACTGCTGATCTGTTGGCTGCCCACAGTCTATTGGCTTTTATGCTGGAGCCACTATGAGGCAGTGAAAAGAGTCACAGTCAAGCCTTCCAATTTTCCAACTCAGTATTCTCTAGATTATTGGTGCAGTTTATATATTTCTATTGACTCTTGTCTAGGGTAACTAATCACGCTGATTTGCTGAAATTGGAATTTTTAAGCATTGGAATTCTAGCATCCTGGGAAACTGCTCAGTCCTGGGCAAACCTGAATAACTTGTCACCGTATTTTCATATTACACTATTATTGACAGTAGAGAGTGGGCTATACACTTGATACTTCCTAAAAGCAAGTTTCCTGCCTCACCTGAGTTTTAAAGGTGCTATGTTTCTGACTCGTCTTCATATTCTTCTATTTATATGCCATATTTTGTTTTTAATTAATACCGACATATTATTTACCTATATCCTGTGTCTTTAATCTTGGTGGTTGTTTGTATTTCCTAGAGAGTCCATCTGTATCATTTTTTTTATTGTTAGTTTCCAATCTTTTAGAAATTCAGGACAACATATTCTCTTGATTTCCATAGCACCATGGGTGGATTACTAATTCTTTTAGAGGAAAATTTTATGAAATGCAGATTTTTTTTTGGTATTAATTTTCACAAGAGTTTCCTTTGGGGGTTGAAAATCATCTTGGTGACATGGACATAGAGTTGGGAAAGATTTTAAAAGTCACTTAGAGTCTTAGAACATCAAAAACTTGTTTCTCAAGGCAGACAGATGAAAGAGATTTTAAAAAATATATCTCATGACCATAATATCTAGCAACACTCTTAAATTTTTAACTGGCTTGTTAAATAGCAATTATCCTATGGTGAAAGAAAGCAATAGGTGGGGAAGGTGAGTAGAGGTATATTTTGGGATTAAAATTTCACTTGCAATCAGAACTAATTATGACCATTTGAAGTGCGTAATATTTGCTTAAATAAAACCAGTGGAGATATAGGTAAATGGCAGAGTGGTTGGGACTTGGAAGTGATAACTGACATAATGCAATTCGGTAGAAATTCAGGTAAAATGGGAATTCCCAATAAAGTGTCGTACTTCAGTCCACTCAGTTCAACAAATATTTAAGACAATTCTTGCCATGTTTATTTGTCATAAGCCCTGGCTCATTGGCTGATTCATTGATTAGTCAGACTCCGGATGAGTTGAGAAGCACTAGTTCCCTGCCAACTCCCCCTTGCTTGATCTGGGTGAGAAAGTTTTGGGACTGTCTCTTGTTCACTTATGTAAGGCATGTAATGTTGGAAGCCTCCCAAAGGGATGTTCTCGTGCAGTTTGTGTGATATGCCTAAAGTGTTTTGTCAAAGCTGAGCCACCTCACAAAAATTTTGGGAACTAAACTAAAGAGCAAACAAGGTTTGGAGAATCAGAGAGACTAGGCAGGGAGCAGTTCATAAGATAATGCCTGTCTTCCCCAGAAAGAATGTTTGGAATCAGGAAAGACAGATGCAGTCTGGACAAATGTGGAGAGCAAAGAGAGTGTTTGTTCTTAGAGGCAGACTGGAATAAATTAGGTGGTGGTAAAGGAAAGGAAGGATGAGGAATACAAAGTTTTTGCTTTGCTTCTATAGCCTTGGATTAATTTCCTTTGGGAAAAGGTGATGTAGAAACAATAACCCACTTGGAATTAATGAATGACAAACTTGTCTTTCCACTGAAACAGGAGAGAAAACAAAGTTGTTAGATAAACACATCAGTGTATGATGAGTTTCATGTATTATCTAGAGGAAGCATATTAAAAAATAAGATATTTCATGATTCAGCTGGAGCCAAAAAATGAGCCTTCTTAAATATCACTAGTGATGCCTTGACTCTACCAGCTAATTCATTTTAAGACAGTTTTCCCTGTTAGTATTTTTCAGAAGGTATGAAAATAAATATTAGGGCAGTAAGCTAAATAATGTGGATAAGAAACAAATTCTACATAATCCTCAAGCATTCACTCCCTTTCTTTTGAGCCATCTAAATAAATTTATCTTTTATTTTGCTAAAGGGAAGAATGCTACTTGAAATATTTTTTTTACTTCCCTCTTTCTCAAAAAAAAATATTTAAATTATTTACTCATTATTTTCTTATTTTCTTGTCTCAAATAAAGAAGTATCTTCTTTCCTTCTCTCTGTCTACCCTTCCCTCCCCTCCTGGGTAACCTTGTATTTTTCAGTGTCCTCTGACTCTCTACTACCTACATCCACTTAATTTTTACCGTGGATTTCTTCCTAACATTTTAAAAGGATGCTTATTTTCTTCTGTCTATAAATAATATTTCCTTGAATTGTCCCTCTGGTTATTGTCCCCTCTCCTTTTTCTTTTACCTGTAAATCTTCCCAAAAATTTCTCTACATTTATGGTTCCCACTTTCCACTTCCTGTTACACCTCAAACTTTGTAATGTTTGTTCCTCCAGAAGACACTAAGGGAAGATTTCTTTTAGTTGTAAATTCCAAAGACTTTTTCCTAATCACCATCCTCCTTGCATCTATTCAGCTTTGATTTGTACAAAGACTCCTCTCTCACTGTGTTGCTCTCCTTCCCTAGCTTCGGCAACACACAGGCTCTTGACATCCTTCTTTGATGGATTTTCTGATATCTCCCTGCCATTCCTATGTTTGTTAATATGATAGCATAACAAGTTATCCCCAAACTTAGTGGTGGAAAATGACCATTATGTTGACCGATTCTATGGATTAAGAATTTGTATGAGGAATAACAAGGATAGCTTGTCTCTACTCCATGATATCTGGGCAGGCTCGAAGGCTTGATTGGAGTCATCTGCAGACTGGTTCATTTCCCTGTCTGGTGTTTGATGCTGGCTATTGGGGGCCTCAGTTCCTCTTCATGCCGGCCTTTTATGTAGGCTCCCCATATGCACTGGTTTGGGCTTCCTCACAGCATTGTAGCCTGGTTCCAAGGGTAGTGCCCCACAAACAGTGGATGAGACAAAAGCTGAATCTTTTTACCAATTTTTTCTCAGGAGTGAAATAATGTCACTTCTGCCATATTCTGTTGGTTGGAGCAATCACAAGCCCAGATTCAAAAGGAGAGGATATTCTTCAATGAAAACATTAGATGCAAAAGATTTAATTTACTTCCCCAAATTAAAGAGAATTTTACTGATTTCTCTATGCACATTTATTTCTTCAATAGCATAAGATTTGGAGTATTCTTTCAGAATATAAAATATGGACCTGTTGATCAGCTACTTTTTCACTAATATTTACACAAAGTGTCTAACATGAACACAGCTATGATTATAAATTCTGTAATTTACAACTTTATATAAGGTAACTTTAGAAAATATTCTTTCATTTATTGTCAATTTTTAGGGTGAGCTTACTCCTGCTATTGAGTCACTCGATAATTGATTTTCCTTTTAATTTCCCTGAAATGAATTCTCAAAAGACATTTTTAAAAATTGCACAAATTTGTTGATTACAGTAGCTAGAACCCCAATTAAGAAAAATTGTCAAATTTCTGACCCTTTGAGCCCCAGCCAGCCATTTTCTGGAAGAAATTTGCCCTGAGTGATAAAGTGTATCAAATTTATTCTAAAGTTACTGCAATGGGAAGTACTTAGCTTCCTCTAGACAACCAAGTACTGCTATTACTATCCCGTGAACTAAGATTTAAACTCATCCAGATGCCCCTATGTACTCAGAATAGTCTACTTCATGATCACCCTTGGGCTAAGTAAACTGGAAGCAGGTATGTGAAAAAATTAAGGCTTGAAGGCAATTAATAGGTCAGAAAGGAAAAAGAAAGAGAAAAGAGGGAACATAGAACAGTGAAACTTCCATGGTAAACACAAACGGTAAAAATAAATAATTAAATCTTTTGATTTTGCAGCTACAACTTTATATTAAATTCCTGGACCCTTTGCCATTTGAGTTATGAGCTGCTTTATCATAGTAATATTTTCATGTACCGTGCCTGCAAAATAAGGACTTCAGTGTGCTTTGCAGATGAACACTACCACTCTCAGGAGAGACTTTGGATAAAACACTGTATTTGTATAAAATTGAGAAAATAACCTAGGAATCCAAGTCTTCTTATTCACCTTTTTAGTTAATGGGTGACTGTGGTCTCTGGGATTCTGGGCTTATTCTCTCAGATGTGAAATTCAAAACACAGAGCATAAAAGTCTCTCCAGAAAATTCTTGTTAACTGAGAATGCTTTTCTTATATTTTCTCAGCTTCAATTACCATGAGGAATGTAGCCTTAAAAAAACTTAGCAGCTATGGTTAAATTTCCCCAAGGGGTTTATTTTTTCCCTAAGTTTCGCTGAGAAGTAAATATGATAGGGTGTAGCTGGGGTTAGAAGCCTAGGATTAGTGGCTGGTTTGAGGATGATTGGAGGGTTCTGAGCAATAATCATTAGTATCCTAGTGGTCAGGGTTGACAAATAGATATTACTTTGATTTTTAAAAATTGATATAAATAATGTTTTCCTTTCATAAGCTCTTTCCACATAGATCACATGAAATGGAAAATTGGTAAGAGCACGTGACTTGAAATGGCACTTATATTTTTAAAACAAAAGAATTAAATACATATTTTGGTTTTGCAACTACAATATTACATTAAATTTCAATGAACTTTGAAGAGATTTTTTTCCAATAAGATTTATGTTCTTATAAATTGTGTTCTTCCAGCTTTGGGGGATCATCCTTTCAGTATTTAATAAGACAGTGCTAATTTCACATCCCACATCCCGTTGAAAGTCCAACACGTTACAAACTTTCTCAGGATTTCCAGAGACTACTTCTGGTGGCTGCCAACTAGAATTCTGGCTCTTATGGACTTCTCCACCCTTTCTCTAGTTCCAGTTCTCTGTACTGTGGTCACAATCTCTTTCACTTCATTCACCACAACATAAGGCTGATGTGTGCAAAACTTTTCTGGATTACTTGGGATAACTGAGAAGTTTTACCCCATGCTGTAGAATAAAAAAACTACTTGAAACTGCATATATGGTATCTCTGTTTTAAAATTTCTTGGGTATCTTTCTTATAAAAAGAAATTTTTCACTAACCCTCTTTCTCCTAAGAATTTGGTATGTTGTGATTTCTTTTCTTTAAGATATTTTGGAATCTAAAAGCAGCAGCAAAAAAAAAAAAAAAAAAAAAAAGCAGTTAGTTCCCTGCAAGTGGAGCTCCCATAAGAGTGTTAACTGATTTCTCAACAGAAATTTTTCAGATCAGAAGGGCTTGGCATAAAATATTCCAAGTGATAATAAGCAAGGACCTACAACCAAGATTTCTCTACCCAACAAAGCTATCATTTAGAAGTAAAGGACAGATAAACAGCTTCCCAGACAAGAAAAAACTACAGGAGTTCACCAGCAAACTAGTATTACAAGAAATGTTAAAGGGACTTCTTTAAAAAGAAGAAAAAAAAAGATCAAAAATATAATAAAATGACAGTAACTACATTTATATCAACAATTACTTTAAATATAAATGGATTAAATCCTCCAATCAAAAGACATAGGGTGGCTGAATGGATAAGAAAAGAAGACCTTTGGATGATGTCACAGATATGGTGGCATGAGGAATGCTTCTTGAAATCTCTTATGGAACTTACAACAAATTGAACAGCTATAATTCAATAAAGGACTCCCTGCACATAACACAAGTATGCCTGAGAGACTTGCACTGTGAATCAACTGAAGGTGGGCAAATGAGGCTAGCAGGGGATGATGGAAGGAGGAAGTGCAAATACATGGACCACAGGCTGCAGGGCCCCTAGACCACAGTTGCAGCCTTAGGAGAGGGAAAAATTCAGGCTCCAGACACACCTCTTGTGACCCACAATTCTGCCTGAAGCATAAGCATACAAGGTGGCTGAATCCAGAGTTAGAGGCAGACACCTCTGATGAGAACGAAGGTTTAAGCCCGCATGGCCAGGAAAATTCAGAAAACAAAGACACAGAGACTGGCTGCCTCCCTCCACCTTCACAAAGCTCACCCTACCTCCGCCCTCCTCAGAGTTAGAACTGGGCTTCAAAAGAAACAGGGAGCCATGTCAAATTAAAGAACATAATATCTACAACCCTCAGTACTACACCGATAGTCCAGTACACTCAGGCGACAGGGAAGGAGCTGGGGGTATTGGGGATGAGACAGCTCTAGGCTGGTTGGAGCCACAGGCTCCAGCTGCCTTTCCACATCCCAGCCCACCCCCACCTTTCTGAGTGGATCCTTGCAAGTAATCAGAGCAGTGGAGACACACAGGCTCAGCATTTGGCTGAAGGGGAAGCTTTTGGGTTTTAGAAGCTCTGGCCATGGTGTTCTCAGCACATTTTTGTGGGCTGGGAGAGACACTGCACTGAATGTAAAAACAACTGACCATACCACACAGCACACTGCAAGCCTTCCCCGCTCACCTAGAGCTGCCTTGCTAGGGGCACTCTGGGTACCAAGTGGCTGGCCCCACATCTGCAAGCTGTGTGGAAGTGGTTTTATACAGCAGAGGACAACCTGTCACAGCCAGGGGAGACTTCTAGAGGGTGTGAAGACAAGACTTGCTCTGCAACATTGTCGAGTGGTGACTAGATTTAATGTATTTTTTTTCTTGTCTTTCTTCCTCTTCTTTTTGCATTCTTTTTTCCTCTTTTTCTTTCCCTCTTTTTCTTTCTTTTTTCTCTTTCTTTCTCTTCCTTTTTTTCTACTCCTTTTGCTGTTATTCTGTTTTTCATTTGTTTGTTTAGTTTTGTTTTTTGGTGTTTTAGTTTTTTCCTGTTTTCTGTTTGTTTGCTTCTTTGTTTTGCTTTTGTTTTCTTGTTTTTGTTTTTTATTTTTGTTTGTTTTGATTGTTGTGTGAGGCTTTTGAATGTGTGTATGATTTTTTGAGTTGTTGTTAGTTTGTTTTGTTTTGTTTTGTGGAGTCATTGAGGGCCCCGTCCCCCCATCCAGGAGCCAAGACTACACCAAATTTGTAGAAACCACTGACCACACCCTGTAGTGCCCCCCCCCCCATAACACTGCCTTGCCCACCTGCAACTACCTTGCCAGGGGCACTCTGAGCATCTGGGTGACTGTACCCGCACCCACAAACTATGGAGGAGGTTTTTTACAGCAGCAAACAATCTGCAATGGGCTGGGGAGATTTTGGTGGTGAACGGTAACCTAAAAACTGCACCGCAATCACTTGGGAGCAGCTCTCAGAAATTTGTGAGCCTGCAATGGAGGCTGGTGGCAGTGTCCTAGGGGTGCAATACAAGGTGGTCACAGGCCAGGTACAAGCATAAGATCTGACTGCATTAATGTTTAAAAACCACTGGTCACGTTTTGTGACTCACTTGAACTCCACCCCACCTAGCTAGTGCCACATCGCTGAGGTCACTCTCAATATCAAGTCAACAAGTCAGATACATACCTCTAAGGAGCTTCTTTCAACAGTTGGGCCTTACAGGCAATGGACAGGTGGCAACAGGCATAGGGGGCCTTGGGCATTTTGTTAAGCTGCCTCCAGCCCAATATTGGTGGCAGCCAGCCTCAGTTCACAGAGAGGCCACCCCCACATGCCTCCAGGTCCAGCACAGGCAGCAGCCAACCACATACAGCTTTGAGGAATCTACCAGGTAGCCACAGGCCAGTAACAGGCAGGGATGGAATTGCCCTGTACGGGAACCCCACCCAAGAGACAGCAAAAACAATACACCCAGAGGCCAGCTTCAGCCCAAACCAGAGCACTACTTGATTTGATCTATAAGCAGCACACCCAAAGGTAATTCTCAATAGAGAGCTCACAGGGTAAAGCCTCCACTGAGGGTCTCAACCTTCACATAGCAGCTCATACACTGTGGGCATTGTCAATCCTCATAGCTAGTCACCCTGGGAGTCAATCCCACCCACTAACATGCCAAAAGCAATTAAGGCTCAACTACAACAGAAGAACACTCACAACACAAGGGACACCTCTGGAACACATGCACAGGAGATTAGAGAGACTGAAAAATTCAACTACAAAGGACACATACTACATAAGGTCACCCAGAAAAGACTGAGAGCCTTAGGTGATGTAACTAATATGTACAAGCAAACACAGAGTGACAGCCAGAATGGGAAACAAAGAAATATGTCCCAAATAATAGAACAGAAGAAATTTCCATAAATGGAACTAAATGAAATAGAAACAGTCAACCTACCAGATGCAGAGTTTAAAATACTGATGATCACATATGCTAGGTTTATTTTTTTATGTTCAATTTTGATAAGTTTTGTTTGGGGTTTTATTTCATACTTTGGGTATATATTATCATCAGTGGTTTCGATGGTTTTTCAATGGTTTCAATCAGTGGTTTTTCTTAATTAAATTTACTGGGGTGACAATTGTTAGTAAAGTTATGTAGATTCCAGGTGTACAATTCTGTATTACATCATCTTATATATCACATTGTGTGTTCACCACCCAGAGTCAGATCTCTTTCCATCATCATATATTTGATGAATTATTAAAAAAAATAATGATAAGAATGATGAAGAAACTTAGTGAGAATTTCAACAAAGAGATAGCAAGCATAAAGAAGAATATAGAAACCATGAAAAATAACCAGTCATAAATAAAGAATACAATAACTGAAGCAAAGACTACATTAGAAGGAATCACCAGCAGATTACATGAAGCAGAGGATCAAATCATTGATTTAGAATTCAAAGTAGTAGAATTCACCCAATCAGAACAAGAAAAAGAAAAAAGAATAAAAAACAGTGAAAATAGTTTGAGACCTGTGGGACAACAACAAGTGCAACAACATCCGCATCATAGGAATACCAGAAGGAGAAGAGAAGGAGCAAGAGATTGCTAACATATTTGAAGAAATAATGACTGAAAACTTCCCTAACCTGGTGAAGAAAACTGACATACAAGACCAGGAAGTGCAGAGAGTCCCAAACAAGATGAACCCAACAAGGCCCACACAAAGATATGTTATAGTTAAAATGGCAAACGTTAAAGACAAAGAGAGAATTCTAAAAGCAGCAAGAAAAAGACAGCTAGTTACTTACAACTTTACTCCCATAAGACTATCAGCTGACTTTTCTACAGAAACTTTGCAGCCAAAAGGGAGTGGCAGGAAATGTTCAAAGTGATAAAAATCAAAGGCCTACAACCAAGATTTTCCACCCAGCAAGACTATCATTCAGAATCGAAGGGGAGATAAAGAGCTTCACATAAAAGAATAAACCAAAGGAATTCATCACCACCAAGCCAGTATTGCAGGAAATATTAAAAAGACTTCTTTAAGCAGAAGAAAGGTGAAAATAAACTAAATAATGAAGACAAGAAATGCAAATAATAATAAAATGGCAATAACAATTTACCTATCAGTAATCACTTTAAATGTAAATAGATTGAATGCTCCAATCAAAAGACATAGGGTAGCTGAGTGGATAAGAAAACAAGACCCATGCATATGCTATTTACAAGAGACATACCTCAGATCAAAAGACACATACAAACTGAAAGTAAAGGGATGGAATAAGATATTTTACACAAATGGAAATGAGATTAAAAACTAGGATAGCAATACTTATATTGGACAAAATAGACTAAAATGAAGACTATAATAAAAGACAAAGAAGGGTACTATATAAAAATAAAGGGATTGATCCAACAAGAAGACATAACCCTAGTAAATGTCTATGTACCCAACATACCAGCACCTAAATAAATAATACAGATATAGACTGACATAAAGAGAGAGATCAACAGTAGCACTATCATAATAGGGGACTTCAACACCTCACTGACACCAAAGGACAGATTCTCCAGACAGAAACTTAATATGGAAACAGTGGTCTTAAATCAGTTAGACCAATAGGATTTAATCAATATTTTTAGAGCATTTCACCCAAAAATAGCAGAATATACATTCTTCTCAAGTGCATATGGAACATTTTCCAAGATAGACCACATGCTAGGACACAAAACTAATACATTTAAAAAGATTAAACTCAATGAAGCCTCTTCTCTGACCACAGTGCTATGAAACTAGAAATCAATTACAAGAAAAAAACCAGGGAAACACACAAACACATGGAGGCTGAATAACATGTTACTAAATAATGAATGGCTCAACAATGAAATCAAGGAAGAAATCAAAAGATACCTTGAGATAAGTGAAAATGAAAAAACAATGGCCCAAAACATATGGGTTGCAGCAAAGGCAGTCCTAAGAGGAAAATTCATAGCAATACAGGTCTACCTAAAGAAACACGAAAAAACTCAAATAAACCGTTTATCTTTGTACGTAAGGGAACTGGGAAAAGAATAGCAAAATAAACCCAAAAGGAGTACAAGGAAGGAAATAATAAAGATAGCAGTGAAAATAAATGAAATAGAGACCAAATACTACTACTAATAATAATAATGATAATGATAATAATAATAAATAATAATAATGAAATGAAATGAAATAAAGAAGATCAATGAAACCAAGATCTGGTGGTTTGAAAAGATAAACAAAATTGACAAACTTTTAGCCAGAGTCATCAAGAAAAAAAGACAGGAGACCCAAGTTAATAAAATCAGACATGAAAGAGGAGAAATGACAACAGACACTACAGAAATACAAAATAAATAAATAAATAAATAACAAAATACCATGAGATTATTCATCACGACCAAGTGGGGTTCAATCTCAGGGGCACAAGGATAGTTCAATATACGCAAATCCATCAATGTGATATATCACATAAACAAAATAAAGGACAAAAATCATACAATTATATCAATTGATGCAGAAAAAGCGTTTGACAAGATACAACATCCATTTATGATTAAAACACTCATAAAATAGGTTTAGAAAGACAATACCTTAACATAATAAACGCCATACATGACAAATCCTCAGCTAATCTCATAATTAATGGTGAAAAACTGAAGCGCTTTGCTTTACGACACGACTCTCCCCTATCACTTCTGCTTTTCAACACAGTGTTGGAAGTACTTGCCAGAGCAATCAGGCAAGAGAAAGAAATAAAACGCATCCAAACTGGCAATCAAGAAGTAAAATTGTCACTCTTTGCAGATGACATGATGCTATATATAGAAAACCCTAAAGACTCCAACAAAAATCTCTTAGAAACAATCAATGAATACAGTAAAGTTGCCGGCAACAAAATTAACGTACAAAAGTGCATTATATACTATATACTACAAATTAAATCTCAAAAAAAGAAAAAAAAAACCCACACGATTCCTTTTTCAATTGCAGCAAAAAGAATAAAATACCTAGGAATAAACTTAAACAAGGTCGTGAAGGATTTATATGCTGAAAACTATAAGACATTTTGAAAGAAATTGAAGAAGACACAAAGAAATGGAAAGACATTCCGTGCTCATGGATTGAAAGAATCAACATAGTTAAAATGGCCATATTACCCAAAGCAATATACAGATTTAATGCAATCCCATCAAAATGCCAATAACATTTTTTAAAGAAATAGAACAAAAAATCATCAGATTTGTTTGGCACCACAAAAGACCCCGAATAGCCAAAGCAATCCTAAGAAAAATAAACAATGCTGGAGGTATCACACTCCCTGACTTTAGCTTGTACTACAAGGCTACAATAATCAAAAAACAGCATGGTATTGGCAGAAAAACAGGCACATAGACCAATGGAATAGAATTGAGAACCCAGAAATAAAACCACATAAATATTGACAGATAATTTTTGACAAAGAAGCTAAAAACATACAATGGAGGAAAGACAGCCTCTTCAATAAATGGTGCTGGGAGAATTGGATAGCCACATGCAAAAAAATGAAACTGAACTGCTCTCTGTCACCATGTACCAAAATTAATTCAAAATGGATCAAAGACTTGAGCAGAAGACCTGAAACAATAAACTGCATAGAAGAAAACATAGGTTCTAAACTTTTGGACCTTGGGTTCAAAGAGCGTTTTATGAATTTGACTCCAAAGGCAAGGGAAGAAAAAGCTAAAATAAATGAATGGGACTATATCAAACTTAAAAGCTTCTGCACAGCAAAAGAAACCATTGACAAAATAAAGAGGCAACCAAACGAATGGGAGATTTTTGCAAACAGTGCCTCCAATAAGGGGCTAATATCCAAAATATACAAAGAACTCATGCAACTGAACAACAAAAAAAACCAAATAACTCAATTGAAAACTGGGCAGAGGACCTGAAGAGACATTTCTCCAAAGAGGATATACAAATGGCAAATAGACATATGAAGAAATGCTCAACATCACTAATCGTCAGAGAAATGCAAATAAAAACCACAATGTGATATAACCTCACCCCAGTCAGAATGGCTATCATCAACAAGACAAATAGTAACAAGTATTGGAGAGGCTGTGGAGAAAAAGGAACCCTCATACACTGTTGTTGGGAATGCAGACTGGTGCAGCCGTTATGGAAGGCAGTGTGGAGGTTCCTCAAAAAATTAAGAATAGAATTACCGTATGACCCAGCATTCCCTCTTCTGGGTATCTACACAAAAAAATCTGAAAACATTTATTCATAAAGACATATGTGCTCCAATGTTCATTGCAGCTTTATTTACGGTGGCCAAGACGTGAAAACAACCAAAATGTCCTTCAATAGATGAATGGATAAAGAAGTTGTGGTATATATACACAATGGAATACTATTCGGCAGTAAGAAAAGATGAAATAGGACCGTTTGAGACATCATGGATGGATCTTGAGATTATAATGCTAAGCGAAATAAGTCAGACAGAAAAAGCAGAGAATCCTAGGATTTCACTGATATGTGGTATATAAACCAAAAACAACAAAAGAACAAGACAAAAAAATGAGATACAAAAACTCATATACACAGACAATAGTTTAGTGGTTACCAGAGGGTAAGGGGGGAGGAGGGTGGTTGATGAGAGTAAAGGGGATCAAATATATTGTGATGGAAGGAGAACTGACTCTGGGTGATGAACACACAATGGGATTTATAGATGATGTAATACAGAATTGTATACCTGAAATCTATGTAAATTTACTAACAATTGTCACCCCAGTAAATTTAATTAAAAAAATTAATTAATTAATTTAAAAAAAACCCCAAAAAATCTGGGATAGCAATACTTACACCAGACAAGACAGAGTTTAAAACAAAGGGTATAACAAGAACAAAGAAGGACCCAATAATTCCACTTCTGGGTATTTATTTGAAGAAACCCAAAACACAACTTCTAGGGGACATATACATCCAGATGTTCAGTCTAGCATTATTCACAATAGTAAAGATATGAAAGCAACTGAAGTGTCCATAAACAGATGAATGGATCAGGAAGCTGTATATACATATAATGGAAGATTACTCAGCTATAAAATAGAATGAATTCTTGCCATCTGCAACAACATGGATGGACCTAGAGGGTATTATGTTAAGTGAAATAAGTCAGACAGAGAAAGAAAAATACCATATGATTTCACATACACATAGAATACAAAATACAAAGTAAATGAACAAACTAAACAGAAACAAACTCATAGATACAGAGAACATTTTGATGGTGGTCAGATGGGAGGAGATTGGGAAGATGGGTAAATGGAAAAAGGGTTAGGAGATACAAGTTGGTAGTTACAAAAGAGTCATAGTGATGTAAACTATAGCATAGATAATATAGTCATTAATATTGTAATAACTATTTATGGTGTCAGATGGTTACTAGATTTATCAGGGTAATCACTTCATAAGTTGTATAAATGTCTAATCACAATGTTGTACCCCTGAAACTAATATAATATTGTATGTCAACTGATTGAAAAATAAAAATTATTTTAAAAAATGAGGTGCCAAAGAAATGAATATGTTATAGATTTCTCCTTCTGGGAACAGCAGGTTAGATGAAGCAGAGGATTGAATCAGCGACTTAGAAGACAAGTTAGCAGAGATCACCCAAACAGAACAACAGAAAGAAAAAAAAAATAAAAAACAATGAAGATGGTTTAAGAAACCTCTGGGATAACGTCACGCAAAACAACATGTACATCATAGGAATAACAATAGGTGAAGAGAGGAACCAAGGGATTGAGAACATATTTGAAGTAATAATGTCCAAAACTTCCCTAACCTGATGAAGGAAACCAACATATAAGCCCAGGAAGTGCAGAGAGTTCCAACCAGGATAAACCCAAACAGGTCCACACCAAGACACATTATAGTTAAAATGGCAAAGCTTAAAGAGAAACAGAGAATTCTAAAAGCAGCAAGAGAAAGAGGGTTACATACAAGGGAACTCCCATAAGACTATCAAATGACTTTTCTACAGAAACATTGAAGGCCAGGAGGGAGTGGCAGGAGATACTCAAAGTGATGGAGAACAAAGGCCTACAACCTAGATTGCTTTATCCAGCCAGGCTATCATTTAAAATTGAAGGAGAGATAAAGAGCTTCCCAGAAAAGAATAAGCTAAAGGAATTTATTACCACCAAGCCAGCATTGCAAGAAATACTAAAAGGACTTCTGTAAATAAAAGAAAGATGAAAATAACCTAACTACAAATTTAAAAATGGCAATAACTATGTACATATCAATAATTACTTTAAATGTAATGGATTAAATGCTCCAATCAAGAGACATAGGGTGGCTGAGTGGATAAGGAAGCAAGACCCTTGTATATGCTGTATATAAGAGACTCACTTCAGATCAAAAGACACACACAGGCTGAAAGTGAGGGGTTGGAGTAAGATATTTCATGAAAATTGAAATGAGAATAAATTTGGAGTTGCAATACTTATATCTGACAAAATAGACTTTAAAATGAAGAACATATTAAAATATAAAGATGGGCACTATATAATAAATAAGGGATCGATCCGACAAGGGGACATAACCCTCGTAAACATCTATGCACCCAACATAGGAGCACCTAAATATATAAAACAAATACTGACTGACATAAAGACAGATATCAACAGTAACACACTATCACAGTAGGGGACTTCAACACACCTCTGACAACAAGGGACAGGTCTTGCAGACAGAACACCAATATGGAAACAACAGCCTAAAATGATATATTGGACCACTTGGATTGAATCGATATTTTCAGAGCTTTTCAACCCAATGCTGCAAAATACATGTTTTTCTCAACCGCACATGGAACATTTTCCAAGATAAACCATATATTAGGCCACAAAAGAGGTCTTGATAAATTTAAGAAAATTGAAGTCATACCAATTGTCTTCTCTCATTACAGTGCTATGAAATTAGAAATGAACTGCAGGAAAAAAACTGGAAGAAAAATCACTTCATGGAGGCTGAATAACTTATTACTAAATAATGAATGGGTCAAGCAGGAGATCAAGGAAGAAATCAAAAGATATCTCGAGACAAATGAAAACGAAAACACGACGACCCAAAATCTATGGGATGCCACAAAAGCAGTCCTAAGAGGGAAATTGATAGCATTGCAGGCCTACCTAAAGAAACAAGAAACATCACTAATCAACAGGTTTTTTTCACACTTAAGGGATCTGGAAAAAGAACAGCAAAATAAGCCCAAAGGGAGCACAAGGAAGGAGATAATAAAGATCAGAGCAGAAATAAATTAAATAGAAACCAGAAAAACAATACGAAAGATCAATGATACCAATAGTTGGTTCTTAGAGAAGATAAACAAAATAGACAAACCTTTAGCCAGACACATTAAAAAAAAGAGAGAGAGAGGACCCAAATTAATAAAATCAGAAATGAAAGAGGAGAAGTGACAAAAGACACTACAGAAATACAGAAAATAATTTAAGAAATTACTATGAGCAACTATATGCCAACAAATTTGACAATCTGGAAGAAATGGACAATTTTCTAGAGGCGTACAACCTTCTAAGGCTAACTCAAGAAGAAACAGAAAACCTGAATAGACTGATTACCACTAGGGAAATTGAATCAGTAATCAACAATCTCCCAACAAACAAAAGCCCTGGACCAGATGGCTTTACAGGTGAATTTTTCAAAACGTTCAAAAAAGAATTATCACCTATTCTCCTCAAGCTCTTCCAAAAATCCAGAAGGAGGGAAGACTCCCAAACACTTTTTATGAAGCCACTATCACCCTGATCCCAAAAGCAGACAAAGACACCACAAAAAAAGAAAACTACAGGCCGATATCTCTAATGAACATAGATGCAAAATCCTCAACAAAATATTAGTGAACAGAATTCAGCAATACATTAAAAAGATCATACACCATGATCAAGTGGGATTCATCCCTGGTATGCAAGGGTGGTTCAACATCCGCAAATCAATTAATGTGATACACCACATTAACAAAATGAAAAATAAACATCACATGATAATATCAATAGATGCTGAAAAAGCATTTGATAAAATCCAGCAGACATTTATGATAATAACCCTTAAGAAAGTGGGAATAGAGAGATCATATCTCAACATAATAAAGGCCATATATGATAAACCCACAGCTAACATCATACTCAATGGGGAAAGGCTAAAACCATTTCCCCTAAGATCAGGAACAAGGCAAGGTTGCCCACTTTCTCCACTTCTATTCAACATAGTGCTGGAAGTTCTAGCCACAGCAATCAGACAAGAGAAAGAAATAAAAGGCATCCAAATTGGTAAGGAGGAAGTAAAATTATCGTTATATGCAGATGATATGATACTATATAGAGAGAACCCTAAAGACTCCACCAAGAAACTATTAGAGCTGATAGATGAATTTAGTAAAGTAGCAGGATACAAAATTAATATTCAGAAATCAGTTGCATTTGTATATACCAATGATAAAATATCAGAAGGAGAAATTAAGAAAACAATCCCATTTACAATTGCTCCAAAGACTACAAAATACCTGGAAATAAATTTAACCAAAAAAATAAAAGATCTGTACTCAGAAAATTATAAGACACTGAAGAAAGAAATGAAAGAAGATATAAATAGATGGAAACATGTACCATGTTCATGGATAGGAAGAATTAATATCGTTAAAATGCCCATACTGCCTAAGGCAATATACATATTTAACGCAATTTCTATCAAACTACCAAGGATGTTTTTTATAGAAATAGAACATATAATCCCAAAATTTATATGGGACCATAAAAGACCCCGGATAGCCTCAGCAATTCCTCAGTTCTTGACAAATAAGAACAAGCAATTCCTCAGTTCTTGAAAAATAAGAACAAAGTGGGAGGTATAACAACACCGGACATCAAATTATACTACAAGGGTACAGTATTCAAAACAGCATGGTACTCACATAAAAACAGACACATAGATCAATGGAACAGAATAGAGAGTCCAGAAATAAATCCATGCCTATATGGCTATTTAATCTACGACAATGGAAGCAAGAATGTACGATGGGGTAAAGACAGTCTATTAAATAAATGGTGCTGGGAAACCTGGACAGACACATGCAAAAAATGAAGCTGGACCACCTCCTTACACCATATACAAAAATAAATTCAAAATGGCTTAAAGACTTAAATATAAGATCTGAAACCATAAAATACCTAGAAGAAAATATAGGAAGAAACTTCACAGACATTACCTGGAGTAGGATATTTACCCATATATCCCCTCGAGCTAGGGAAGTAAGAGAAAAAATAAACATGTGGGATTACATCAAACTAAAAAGTATTTTCACAGCAAAAAAAAACCATCAATAAAACAAAAAGCCTCCGGCAGAGAACGCGTGAGAAGCAGAGCACGGCTTTCTATTCTGGGCCCCTCCAGGCCCTCCAGCCTTGGGCTGGGAGGTGAGCTGGGGGGCCCAGGAACAGGCCGCAGGCTCTGTCCTGCAGAGACCCAGACCCCTCCGCGCGGTTGCCCACTGGCTGGGCCCAGGCCTTGAAGCAGTAGCGAACCTCTCGCCCTACCCCCAACTCCATCTAAGCGACAGGATGGCGGCGGATTCTCGGATCGCACATCCCCGCGACCACCCGGTCTTCTGGCCCAACCTTCGGGGCCTAGGCGAAGCCCCGCCAAGCGGCGGACGATGCCGGGCGTTTGAGCGAAGGGCGTGGAGGGGCGGAAAGCATGGCGGCCACTCGAATGCCGCAGAGGTCCGTTAGGACCTTCGGGGGTCCCAGAGGCGTGTCTACGTGGTCGCGAGCTGGCCCACCCTTAGGCCTTGGAGCCGCGCAGATGCAGGACCTGGGGTAACTCCTTTGACCCAGTTGGACGAGATCTCACCTCGCACAGACAGCGAAGGACAAAGGCCATAATGGGCCCGGAAGGTGAGCAGAAAGAACCCAGTCGACGACGGGTGGGTTAGTGGGCCATCGGGCGGTTGGTCTTCGTTCTACTAGACCTTGATTACGCAAGAAAGAAAAGGCAAAACAGTATACCACAGTTGGCCAACAGGAAGTGCCCACCACCCTTTGGGAAGATTTACTGGCCGTATATAGAAGGCCTGTGTATATAATATGAAAAAGCTGCTCTCAACTTTATCCCCCAACCTTTCAAAAGAAAACTGCTACATCTAGGCCTTTAGATGTAAAGAGGTTGCCGACGTATGATAAAGAAGAGTTAGAAAATCACACGTCTTGCAAATGCACATTTGTTTCTTTTTCTTTTTTTTAATCGAAGAAATGTCTTCTGGAAATGACTTTGAAATAGAATTGTTAGACTACCCCTAGAAGCGACATCAGGAGCAACACACGTTCACGTTTGTTCAGTGGGGTAGAGGACATGGAGAAGACCTTGAGGAAGAAGATACGAAGGTTCTATGCCAACTGGTCTTATTTAGAAGACATTTTCAGAGTATAATTATTGTTTGTGTATGTATTTCATTCCTCACTACTGTATAATAGTTGAAAACGCTAAGTACTGTTTTGAAATATCTATCTTTCTAGATGTTCTGAAGTGCCTGATAAAAGTAGATGTAGTAAAATTAAAATTCATGTGAAATATTGTTATTTTCGGGAATGGCCAAACCACCTCTTTTGAACAGTACACACTGAATTTGTGCACTGGTACGAGGGAGGAGGGAGAAAGCAGTGCAAAGAGCTCTATGCCAGTGTGTGTCTAGTGAGGTAAGATAAACCATTGTCCCTTATGTTCATGCATTTTGTTTTACTTTGCTGTGTATATAGTGTATATAATGGACAAATAAGTCCTAATTTACAACATCTAGTCTTTCTAGATGTTAAAGAGGTTGCCAGTGTATGGCAAAAGTAGAGTTAGTAAACTAATAGATTTTGTACATTTTGTGTTAAAAATCCCTAGAAAGACTGTCTTGAAAATTTGAGCATTATAGCCCACTTGGTTAGTAGAGGAGGGGGAGGGGGAGAAGGGAAGGGTTGATCTTGGACTAGAATGTTCCTATTTCGAAGACACTTTCAAATTCTAACTGTTACATGTGTGCAGTTTATTCAAATCTGCTGTATATATAGTGGACAAAGTAAGTCCTTATTTGAAACATCTAGTCCATCTAGATGTTTAGAAGTGCCCGACGTATGTTAAATGTAGAGGTAGTAAAATAACACTTTGTAAATATCTTTTTGCTAAAATTCATAGGAAATACTGTCTTGGGAATGGAATTGTTAAAACTACCTCTGAGCAATATATTACATACTTGCTCAGTGGTTTGGAGGAGGTGGGAGGGAAATTGCAAAAGGTAATATGCCAGTGTGTGTTCATACTCAGACATTTTCAGACAAAACCATTTTTGTATATTATGTGCATTTTGTTTTGCTGTATATATAGTGTATATAATGGACAAGTAAGTCCTAATTTTGCAACATCTAGTCTCTAGATGTTAAAAGAGGTTGCCAGTGTATGACAAAGTAGTTAGTTAAATTAGCACATTTTGTACACTTTGTGTTGCAATTCATAGAAAGCTTGTCTTGTGTAAATGACTTTTGGATGTGAATTTGTTCAACCACCTCTAAGCATTATATATATCTGTACTTGTCCACTGGATTGGTGGTGGAGAGAAGGGAGTGAGAGGGGGAATGGTTCTGGCCAACACGGTCATATTTAGAAGATACCTCAGACTAACCATTGTTACATGTGTGCAGTTTTAACAGTGTTGTGTACATAGTGGCAAAGTAAGTTTGTATATTAAATATCTTTGTAGATATTTAGAAGTGCTTGATGTATTTAAAAGTTAGGAGTAGTAGAATAACGCTTCTTGTAAATAACTTTTAAAAACTGTCTCGGGAAATACTGTCTCTGGAAATGGAATTGTTAAACCACCTCTCTGAACAGTGTGTACTTTTATGTACTTGTTCATTGGGTTGATGGAGGTGGGAAGGAAGAAATTACAAAATACGTTTTGCTAGTGTGTACTAGAAATTTTTAGCTTATCTATTGCCCTGTTACATGCATTTCATTTAACTTTATATATTGTGTATATACTGGAAAATGGGTCCTAATTTTATAATATCTAATCTCTAGATATTAAGAGGTTGCCAATGTATGACAAAAGTAGAGTTAGTAAACTAACACATTTTGTACACTTTGTGTTAAAAGTCACTGAAAGGCCGTCTTCAGAAAAGGACTTTTAAAAATGAAATTGTGAAATCACATCTAAGTGATACATGTGCCTATACTCAACCCACTGGATTGATGGTAGACAGGAGGAATTGGGAGAAGTGGAGGGTTCTAGACGAGAATGTTCTTATGTAGAAAACACTTTCAGATATAACCATTGTTACATGTGTGTAGTTTATTCAACACTACTCTGTATATAGTGGACAAACTTAAGTTCTTATTTGAAACATCTAGTATTTCTAGATGTTTAGAAGTGCACAAACTATGTTAAAAGTAGAGTTAGTAAAATAACACATTTTGTAGATATCCTTTTGTTAAAATTCATCTGAAATACTGTGTTTTGGAAATGGGATGATCAAAATGATCAAACCACCTCTGAGCAGTACATGTTACTATATTTGTGTAGGTTCAGGGAGGAAGGAGGAGAAAGTGCAAAGCGCTTTATACCGGTATGTTTATAGTTTGGCAAGATTAACCACTGTCCCTGTATGTCTGTTCATTTTGTTTTAGTTAGCTGTGTATATAGTGTATATAAAGGACGAACGTCCTAATTTGAACATCTAGTCTTTCCAGATGTTAAAGAGGTTGCCAGTGTATGACAGAAGTAGAATTAATAAACAAACACATTGTATACAGTTTGTATTAAAATTCCTAGGAAAGACTATTCTGAAAATGTGAGGAAGTGGGCATTTTAAAAATCCCCTCTAAGCATTACAGATGCTTATATTTTCCCACTGGGTTGACAGATGAGAAGGGGAAGGGCTCTAGGCCAGAATGTTCCTTGCTATTTAGAAGACACTTTCAGATTATAGCCTTTGTGTGCAGTTTATTCAATGCTACTAGGTGTATAGTGGCCAAACGTAAATCCTTATTTGAAACATCTAGTCTTCTCTAGATGTTTAAAAGTGAACATGTTAAAAGAGTTAATGCCCTTTAAGGTTTTGGGTTTGTTTTTTTTCCTAGGAGTGATTGTATTTGGTGAATGCAGTCTTGATGTCTTGGAGCAGATGCTGACTGTTCACAGGGTGGGGGGAGGAAAGGAAGTACAGAGACAGGTTCTGTGCCCAGGAGTTTTCAGACAAGTTCAGATTGTCTAACCATTGTTATAAATGTGCATTTTAGTTAATAGTGCTATGTATTCAAGGATAAACAAGTCCTGATGCCCAAAGTATATCAAAAGTAGAGGTAGTAAAATAATCCCTTTACAAATGCCCTTTTGTTAGTTTGTAGGAAGCACTGTCTTCTGGGAGTCTTTGTTATTAATCCCCCTCTTGGAGCTACTAGATGTAGGTCTGTGCTTAGTCATTGACGTGGTGGAGGAGGGAGAAGGGGAAGGGTGACGGGAAGGGCTCTTGGCTAGGATCCCCACATCTAGAAGACAGTTTTAGGTTAGAATCATAGATCCATGTGCATTTTTGTAAAGTACCTGTGTTGTGGACAAGGTTCATTCTTTATTTTGCAATAGCTGAGCTTTTTAGATGTCCTGACGTGATTATGATAAAAAGTAGAGCTAGTGAATTAACCAATTTGTAAATATCTTTTTGTTACAATTGCTAGAAAAGAGGCAGCTTGGACATGGAATTGTTAAACCATCTCTGACAAATGGATGTCCCGACTTGTTCATGAGACTTGTTCTTGAGTTTGGCGGCAGAGGGGCAGAAGGAAGGATAGAGGGAGGGATGTATGCAGGTGTGTTTGTATTTACATTGTGATGATAACCACCGATGTGTGAGCATCTGTTGGCTTTACTATCGAAATACACAAGTATTTCCGTGGAAATTTGCCTCGTTAATATTTTAAAAGTGTAGATCGTAATGAATTCTCTTAGAATACTTTGTGTACTCTGTTGCTTTATGTCTCATTTTTAATTGAACATGAAGGGAATGCAGTATTTTAATTGTAACTCTGCCAATACCTTTATCATAGAGGCCTGTTGCCATTTTTATCCTTTATGAAATTTTTGTCGCCAAGAAAGGAAAGATTACATTTTTTTTCTTCCAGATTGAGTTGGTGTAGTGTGTTCTTGGTTATCAAAATACTCATATAGTTTTGGGATTTTGAAATAGTAAATATTCATACGTGTGGAAAAGCTTGATACATAACTATACAATCTTAATTACATAAAAATGGAAGCTTAGTTGTGTAGATACACACAGGACCTAGAAGGACACATCAAACCAAACTGCTTGTGATTATGACTTTGTCTTGTGTTTTCACTTTCTTACTATATGCACATGTTAACTTTCAAAAAAATAAATGTTATTTCCAAAACCTAAAAACAAACAAACAAACAAACAAAAAACAAAAAGGGATCCTACTGAATGGGAAAAGATATTTGCCAATGATATATCTGATAAGGGGTTAATATCACAAATCTATAAAAAGCTCACTCAACTCAACTCCAAAAAAACAAACAACCCAATTAAAACATGGGCAGAGGACTTGAAGAGACATTTTTCTAAAAAGGACATACAGATGGCAAACAGACATATGAAGAAATGCTCAACCTCACTAACCATCAGAGAAATGCAAATAAAAAACTCAATGAGATACCACCTCACCCTGGTCAAAATGGCTATCATCAATAAATCGACAACAACAAGTGCTGGCACAGATGTGGAGAAAAGGGAATGCTTGTGCACTGTTGGTGGGATTGCAGATTGGTGCAGCCACTATGGAAAACAGTATGGAGGTATCTCAAAAATCTGAAAATGGAACTACCTTATGATCCAGTAATTCCACTCTTAGGTATCTTTCCGGAGAAATCCAAAACTCCAATTCAAAAATCGTTATGCACTCCTATGTTTATTGCAGCATTATACACAATAGCCAAGACATGGAAACAACCAAAATGCCCATCGGTAGATGACTGGATTAAGAAACTGTGGTACATTTATACAATGGAGTATTACGCAGCCATAAAGAAGAAATAAATTTTACCATTTGCAACAACATGGATGGATCTAGAGAACATTATGTTAAGTGAAATAAGTCAGACAGAGAAAGACAAATACCATATGATCTCACTTATATGTGGAATCTAAAGAAAAGAATAAATGAATGAACTAATCAGAAACAGTTTTGGAGACAAAGAGGAAAAACTGAGGTTGCTAGATGGTCGGGGGTGTGGGGATAAGGGGGAAGGTGAGGGGATTAGAAAACAGTCGGTAACCACAAGATGGCCACGGGGTTTTGAAAATTAATTTGGGGAATGTAATCAATAATGTTGTAAAGATTTTGTAGGGTATCCGATGGACACGTATCTCATTTGGGAGACCACCTCAGGGATGATGTAGATGCCTGATCACTGCACTGTACACCTGAAGCTGAATAATAATAAATGCCAACTATAATTTTATATATATAATGTGATGGCTCGGTGCGAGGTCGGAGGGATAGTGGATGGGGGGAGGAGGGCCCACAGTGTGAGGGATATAAATGATGAACGTCTAAGTATTACCTTGTCTTGTACACCTGAAACTAATAAATAAATAATAAAAAAAATGGTGGTGAAGGAATGAATGAAAAATGTACAAGTGTCTGAACAAGGTGGATTCACTAAATGCCCAATGCATCAACTGAATGGATATGGTTAGAATATCTTTGACAAAATGGTGCTTGAATAGGTCCATTTTATTTGGGATGTTCCACAATATTTACACAAATAGTTTTATTTTGTACATGTTTTCTTACATCTGTATGTTCACAAACACTAAGTTAGTAAATTAACACACGTATCCTTCTAGAGATCTCAAATTTAGCTTCACTGCACTCAGAATATTTTTGTGAAGAGAGGAATAAGTGATGCTTCCTTGAATAATTTAATTAGTTAAACCGTGTTAATGTGTCTCATTTGAGATTCAGTTCAAATAATTTTATCCCAAATGAATAAATTTATCTGTTTCTGAACTTGTGTCTTCCATCTGTTCTTTCTTTTTAATAAAAGTCAGAATTAGATATGCTCTAATGAAATTCACCTAACTTGCCTACTGAACCTTTTTGTGGTTTACTTGTCCAGTTGACTTGAGCTTGAGGTCAGGGACACACGATTTGTGGGTGTTTCTCCTGAACAACAATAGAGTGTTGCTGCGATGCAGTGCTGGCCCCTGGAAAACCATGCACAATGTCAATGGACATTTCTTTGTGTTGGTGGGACAGCATCATTAGTTTTGAATGTTTAGGGCAGCAGGTAACAGAGAAAAAAGCACCACATAAGTTATGTCTCCTTCACATAGCCTTGCTGTGCACCTGTCTGCCACACGGAAGACTGCAGTTGGAGTTGGCATGTCTGAGTACATGTCTGCATCTGACAGCTCGGCTGTTCTGCCTTAATTTTTGCTGCCACAGGCATTTTTTTGTCCATGAACCTCATGTGGGAAAGGCCTGTATAATTCTTATCAGGTAAACCTGAGGCTAGAAGCTTTGGTGTTGCCAAGCAAAGCCTTTCTTGTGATGTTGCCATTTCAAGGGCCATGTAAATATCCCTATTGCCTTTCTGTGTACGTAGACTCTGCTTGAGTTCAGCAAAGAAGCAAAATATGAAAGACGAACAATACTGTGCCCTAAATGTGCATGGGAGTCTTTGCCTTTTGTGTCTACTGGCTTCTAATATAGCTGTCAAATATATGGACTTCTCTCATATGTTAAAAATCATGGTTATCTTATCTAAGAATATTGGGAAAAGATTAATCAGAACCTTTAGAACTGGAGGGATCTCATTGATCCGACAGACCAAATTACTTTTAGCGACCCTTGGTGAGGTGGGCCCTTTGGAATGGGGTGAAGAGAGGTGAGTCCAGGCCCTTCCTGCTCAGGGCCTTATCACTCCCTGGTTCCTGAGGGCTTGTAGGACTTTGCTCAAATTTTGAAAACCACTGGTCTCCTCAAACCCTCTCATTAATTACATCAACTACAGGTAAAATGAGGAAATTACCAAAGAGTATGCAGTTACCGAAGTATCATAATTAGGACAAGAATCCAGGTCTCCTGCTTACATTTTCCACTGTAACATATTTATTTCTGTAAAATGAGGAGAGGTTTAATTTGTTGCGTTGTTCTCATGGATAAAAATGATGCTCAGTACTCCATGTCCCTCATGAGATTATGGGATGGCAGCGATGAAGCAGTGTAGAGTGCTATATTTCCAACCAAGAAATATTTGATACTTAGACAGCAGCACATCAGACTTGAACTCAGAATTAGGCTGCCTGTGGAGTAGATGGGCCAGGGAATTTCTGGGAATATGATATTTTCATTACTTAATATTCATGAGGGCTTCTCTTTTGAGTTGAAGAAGAAGGAGAAAACTTTTTGTTCATAAGAAACTAAGAGAAAAGAGGAAACTGAGGTAAGCAGAAGAAATGGAATGGCACCCATCATCTCTCCAGCCCTGGTACAGGGTTCTCGTGGAAACTAAGACCAGAGAGGCATATGTTGAAGGCACTCTTTCCACGGCAGACCTTGTGAGACTCTGAGCATAAGAAGTGCAAGACAGGGCTCAGGAGAGGGAATCTGCTGATTCTGCACAGACAGAAGCTCTCTTTAGCAGCCCCAAACACAGGTAGCTTTGGGAGCTTTTCCATGGATCTAGCAGTTTTCCAAGCTTGGTTCCCATGCACCACTCTCTACACACTCCCCCTTGATATGCAACTTCACTCAATCCCCATGGCTTCATGGTACTACTGACTCCCAGATCAGTCCTGTTCAGGCCTCTCCTGTGCATCCCACTCAAAAAGCCAACGCCTATTTTATATCTATGATGTTTGCTGGGCACCTCCCACTCAACACACCTCTAATTTTCTGTTCCCCATTTCTGTAAATGCCCTCCCTGTAGCTCAAGTCAGATCTGGAGGCATCTTAGGTGCCTTTCCATACCTTTTCCTTTCTCATCTAAGCTTTGGGCATATCTGTCCATTCTGCTTGCAGACTGGACACCTCCATTCCCCACTCGCCATCAGAGTAATCCAAACCACCAAAATAGCATCTGGATGTCCCCTGCCTTGGGTAGTTTCATTCATGATCCACACAACACCAGAGATGTTCCTAAAATGAAACTTGTCATGCTCCTCAACCCCTGGCTAAAAACCCTTCAATCACATGCCATTACCCTTAGAAGAAATACAACTTTAAAATGTTTGAAAGCCATCTATTATCACTCTGTCTTTTGCCTTCTGTACTTTTCCTCCACCTCTGTCCTCTTTTCCCTGGTGTCGAAGTTCTTTTAATTACAAACTTTTTTCAGGAAACTAATTTTCTGTATGTTTTTGCCAGTCATATTTTGGGTATGTGTTTAACAATTATATTCACATATTATTGTCAATCCTATTTTTAAATCAGTAAAGCATAGCTCTTTAGGTATCATAGAAACCTCAGTAGACGCGCTCATACTTCTGACCTTCAGTGGGTTGTCTTGCATATCCCCTGAAGCAGGAGCTCCCCTTCATGGAAATTTCTGCTCTGGTCATGTGGGGTTCCCTTTAGACCTCTGCACTTGCTGTCTTTTCTGCCTGGGGCACTCTCTCCCAAATTTTACCTGGGAAATTTATTCACAGATAAATTTAGATGTTCATTAAGTCAATAGGCACTCTCTCCCAAACTTTACCTGGGAAATTTATTCACAGATAAATTTGGATGTTCATTACGTCAATAGGCACTAAAAAGCCACTACTGCTTAGAGGAAACAAGCCAAATTAGGCTTAGTAATAAAGGGTTATATTCATGATCTTCAAATAGGTGTTAGTTTCTGCTAGTACTGAGTGCCAAAATATACATTTACAAATACCTAACTGTGACTTCAGTCCTAATCTCTGAACTTGTGTTTACATAGAAGTATAATAGTGTGATAAATCAATCAATACATCTGCTCATTTACTACTTGTTAACTCAAGCCTAAATAAAGTAGAAGGAAACTGTTTTCCCAACACTTACTCAACATTTATAAGGATTAAATAAACTGGCATTTCAATAGGGGTCAAAAATCACATGATAAATATTTGAATTGTTTCCAGTCTTTTGCTATTACAATCTATGCTTTATAAGCAATCATTTACATACGAGGTCCTACAATGAAGTTCGTGAACTCATCCTAGAAAAAGTGCTACATACCTCATTGCTGAATATAATCACCTTTGAAGTACTCCCCTTGGGAAGTTATGCACCAACGCCAGAACCTAGTCCACGCTTCAAAGCAATTTTGGAACTCTTTTTCTGGAATGGCCATCAGACCTGTTGTCGTATTACTTTTGATGTCCTGAATGTCATCAAAATGTCTTCCTTTCAATATTTCCTTTATCTTCAGGTAAAGAAAGAAGTCATTAGGGGCCAGATCAGGTGAGTAGGGAGGGGTTTACTGGCTAAAAACTCCTTCTCAGTGCTATGTGAGCTGGTGCATTGTCATGATGAAAGAGCCAATCAATTGGTGAAAAGTTCAGGTCATCTAACTTTTTCAGCACTTCCAAGTAGTAAATTTGGTTAACTTTTTGTCCAGTTGGTACAAATTCATAATGAATAATCCCTTTGATGTCAAGAAAAGGTTAGCAACATTGGTGCAACAAGTTTGCGAACTTAATTGTCAGACCTCATATATTCTGTATACAAGGTGGTGATGTGGGAGGCATTTTCAACATGGCTGGGATGAGGGAGCCTGAGCAGAGCTGTGGCTCCCTGCAGGCCCGGTCCTGACAGCTCCTTGGGCCTGTAACCTCACCTAGAGTTTCTGATGATATTGTCAGTATGTACAGTTATTCACCTCCATAGCATTTTTCAGTAAACTAAGCTTGACAGTAAGACTAAGAAAATCTGGGTTGAATATTTTTAATCATGATTTGATCCTTTAAGCATACTAACAGATTAAATGAATCCTCGCATAATGTTAAAAAAAAAGTTCTCATTAGGAAAATGTAGGCAAGACATGGCCTGGGGAAAAAATGTTTGCAAAACTTCTATCTAACAAGGAACTATTACCAAAATATATAAATTAATTTATACGATAACATAATAATAAGGCAAATAACACAAAATTAGGCAAAAGACCTGAAAAACAGTTCACAAAGAATATAAATAGCTGATAAGTATAGGAAAAGTGCTCAAGATCATTAATTATCAGAAAAGTATAAATCAAAATTGCAGTGGCTTGACACCAACCATAAGTATGGCTAAAATGAGAGATACTGACAACACCAAGTGTTGACAAAAATTTGGAGCAACCAGGATTCTCCTACATTTCTATTGGAAGTGTAAAGTGGTACAACCACTTTCAGAAAACTTCTGACAGTTTCTTACAAAATTAAACATACATCTACACTATGACTTAGTATTTCCACTCCTAATTGTTTACCCAAGAGAAATGAAAAAAGCATTGTGCAAGAATGATCATAGTAGTTTTATTTGTAATCGTCCACACTGGAAACAGACCAGGTACCCATGAAGAGATGAATACAGAAACAAACCACAGTATAGTCATGGAATGGGACTCTATAAAGTAGTAAGTGATAAATGAAATAATAAATGGGAACAAACTACTGATATACCTAACAATGGGTGAATCTCCAAAATATTGAGCTGAATGTAACCAGACAGAAAAAGAGTACCTATTCTATAGCACCATTTACAAGAAATTCTAAAACAGGCAACTGGTGAAAAGAAAACCAGGCTGTTAGTTGTCCCTTGCAGAAGTTTTTCTTAGAAGGAATCAGAAGGAACTTCCTGGGGGGATGATAATGTTCTGTATCTTAACAGGTGTTTGAGTTGCACAGGTCTAAGCATTGTATGCAAATTTTACAACAAGAGAAAACAAAGAAAATTGAAACAAATATTGAACTCTAATTCATGATATGATTGCTTAATGATTTAGGGAGAGGTATACTGGTATCTTCACCTTACTTTTTTTTTAAATTAAAATTATTGGGTAGACAATGGTTAGCAAAATTACATAGGTTTCAAGTGTACAATTCTGTAATACATCATCTATATATCACATTGTGTGTTCACCTTACTTTGAAATGTAGCACACAAAAAATAAGGTAGACTGACAGTAGCTGTATAGATATGTGATAAAGTAAAGAAAGATGTTAACTGTAGAATCTTGAGGGTGAGTATGTATGTGTTTACAATTGAATTACTTCAATTTTTCTGTATGTTTTGTATAAATTTTCATTAAAATTTTATATAAATTTTCATTTAAATATAAAATTTCACTAAAATGTTATAAATAACAAAGTAACCAAATATTACAGACATATCTCAAAATGACCAGAACTAATATCACTGGGCTACAGGGCTTAATATGACAGCTTTCATTCTCTGTTGGATGGATATCTCAAAAATCTATAAAACTTAAAATCTGATGTCCGCAGGTTCACAAAGCCCCAAATGCGTACACACTTTAATCATTAAACTTCAACCATTCATTAACCTAAAATGTAAAAAGATAGAAGGTGAAGGATGCCTTTGTGATATGAATCTTTTGTGTCTGAACAGACTTCTGGCATTCTGGAAGGATAATGAAGTTACAGGTCTCATAAAAATCACATGGTAGTCTGACATACAGAAGGTGTTTAACCCAGGTCTTAGAAGTGTGGTTGAGAATAACAGAGTCTGGTATTACTCCACAACATAATAATAAAATAAATGTTTTAATCACCTGATAAAATTTTCCTATGTGTATTGTTTGTGTCAGTAAAACTTAGTGCTAAAACTTAGTGCTGTGGAAAGATCCCTGAGCACTCCCCCGCCCCAGTCTTAGCTTTAGAGGTCGCAGCTCACTGGCTCATGTGGGAATCGAACCAGCGACCTCGGCATTAGGAGCATAGCGATCCAACCACCTGAACCACCAGTCAGGCCCGTAGAAGACACCTCCATCCTATACACACCTTTGTAAAAATTTCTCAGAATCCCAGTTTCTGTCTTTTTTTTTTCTATCAACATGTTTCCAAATTACTCATGTGCTTTTATTCTCGCCTTTGCCTGTGGTCATATGAAACTGGAATCTCTGCTCATAAACTGAAATATGAGGGTGAGAGAGGCATTCATTCTACAGAAGACATTTCTCCAAGACTTCCTGATACTAATGATTTAACTCAACCCTGACAATAAGCATTCTGTTCCAGTATATGATATATTTAGGACAGTGAGGTAACATACCACTGTCTTACTAAGTTTTCAAGGAAAGCTAGAACTATTTTAATATTCTGTTATTTGAAAGGAAAGACTTTTAAAGCCAAAGAGAATTCTTCTCTGCAAGGAAAGTTTACACCTCTTGTTTCATTCCATATTCTGAAAGTCAAGTAGAGACCATGCAGGCAAAATTATAAACAATTACAAACAGGAGAAATATAGGCATTTCCCCCTTGGCTGTTAGCACTTTCTAAACGGTTAGTGCCTTTGTGACACTCCCTGGATGCCCACTGCCTTTAATGTAATGACAAGTCTCTGGGTCTTTCTTGCCATTTCCGTTTTTTTCTGCATTTCCTACTTGCTGATTTCCTTCCCCAGACCATCAGTCTCCTTGAGAAAAAAACTTGCCTTACCTCATGACCTTTATGAACATGTCAGGTGACCCATTACCTAATCTGTCTATCTAATCCATGCCACAATGATAATGGAAAAACGGCTGAGTGGCTAACCCTTCCTGGATAATATATATGTATGCCTTTGTAAAACAACTTTGAATTCCAAAACCCAAAAAAGAGCAAATATGGTCATTTAAGAAGACATCTGATCAGTTTCAGAAATATTGGGAACATGCAGTATTTTCAGTAACCATTCTATACTCTAACTGAAAGGCCAGTCAAGATCTACTTTTTAAAAATTAATTAATTTTAGCCTCTTAATGTGATACATTTACAGGCCTTTGCAAATCTTTATTTCCATTGCATGTTAATTATATGTCTAAATCAGGGTTATTGACCTGGAGAAAACATAAGGGAGGTTCATATTCAAGGGATCCATGCAAAGTAATTGTGTGTGTGTATGTGTGTGTGTGCACGCACACATGGACACACACGCATACATTTTTCTGTGGAAGATTAGATAGATATCTTCAGATTCTAAAAGTGACCAGTGACTCAAAAGACACTGAGCAATCCTGTTTCCTTTTTCCAGTCTCTTCTGGGTACATCAGGACAAAACTTCCAGAAAGGCTAATGCTCTATTTCCCATGCCCAGCAGTAGAGCAGAATCAAGTACACATCAGCAGTGATGAAGGAGAAAAACCAACAACAGAATCAAAATCTATTAGTTTAAGCCTTTATTGCAAGCATTCCAACATGACAGCAGCTCAAGATGAGTGTTCTGTGGGAGCTCAAGAAGTTTGAAAATTTTTACAGAATAAATTGAGGAAGGTTAGTCAAAGTTCAGCTATGTTCCAAAAATTGACCTGAACAGTAAACAATTCTTGTGAGGTATGGTAAAATTGAGGTTGGGTTAATCAAGGGACAGCATACAAGTTTAGCTAAACTGGGGCTATGGTTTAGCAGTCTCTGGTTGGTCAATTGAAGTTTAAAAAGAGGGGTGGAGAAATACAGAAAAGTAGTTGGAGCTAAGATCTTGCTTAGGTCAATGGAAAATTTCAGTTCTTCAGCATCTTTCATACCAGCATGATATAAATAAATTTAATTTTTTTCCTTAAAAGCCTATTTTCTATGCTTCAAAAATGCAGTTTAATTAAACAATGATGAGCAACTCCTAAGCATGAGCTAAATATCAAACCCTGAAAACAGAAACATTTATAGGTTATAGAATTAGCAGCCAAGTCTAGATATCTTTAAAGTTCTTCAAAATTGATGGCATCTGTTTTTTGTGTCTAAGTTTTACTTACAACAGCAGCTACACTATTATTTCCTGATGACATTACTCTCAAGGCCAGAAGATGACAAGTCCCAAGAATCTATATCATTTGAGAAATAAAAGAAGTGTGGAAAAATTGAAATTGCTAATTTCATGAGTGAAGAAATATATACTCATTTCTGAAAATAAATAATATTTACCTCAGTCTTTATTATTCTTCTGTACCTGATACACATAATTCTATCAAAAATTATGAAACACACCAAAAAGTAGACAAAACAACCCATTGTCAAAGGGGTAAGGCAAACAATAAAACCAGACTCAAAGATAACCAAGAAACTGTAACAATAGAACAGACAGTTTTAAATAGCTATGGTAAAAATGTCAAAACATATTAATTGGAGGACATGGGGACAACGTATATAAACAGATTAGGAAATTCAGTATAGAGAGAAAAACTATAGGTCAGATGGAAGGAAGTGTTAGAAATAAAATATGTACAATCAGAGATGAAGGTTTCTTTCAGCAAGCTTATCAGAATACTGAAAACAGCTGAAGAAAGAACCAATGAACTTGAATATAGATCAAATAGAAATTAAACTGAAATACTAATAGAAAAAAATGAATGAAACATTAGAACAGAGTATCCGAAAACTGTGGGACAGTAACAAAAAGTCTAATGTGTGTGTAATCGGAGTCCCAGAAGGAAAAGAATAATCAAAGTAATTTAAGAACCCAGAAGGAAAAGGGGGGAGAATAAATATGTTAAGAATTATCCAAAATTACTAAAAGGCAACAACAAAAAAACCCAAGAAAATCCCTAAACACATCGTGTGACACATCAAAGAAAACCAAAGATAAAATGAAAATATAGAACACAAAGAAATATTAACATTATATACAAATGAACAAGAAAACGGGTGACATTAGACTTCTTGTCAGATATTATGCACACCAGGAGACAATTGAATGACAACTTTAAATTCTTGAAAGCAAAACACTGTCAACCAAGAGTTCTATAACAGGTGAAAAACACTGTCCCAAAGTGAAGGTAAAATTAAATCATTTTAATTTTATCATTAGCATGATACGATTCAAGAATTCATGACAGCTTACATGCATTACCAAAATGTTAAAGAAAAAAAAAAGTTCTTCAGGAAGTAGTAAGATACCAGATAGAAAGTTGTATATACAAAAAAGAAAATGAAGGCCGGCCCAGTGGCTCAGGTGGTTGGAGCTCCATGCTCCTAACTCTGAAGGCTGCTGGTTCGATTCCCACATGGGCGAGTGGGCTCTCACCCACAAGGTTATCGGTTCAACTCCTCGAGTCCCACAAGGGATGGTGGGCTGAGCCCCCTGCAACTAGCAATGGCAACTGGACCTGGAGCTGAGCTGCGCCCTCCACAACTAAGACTGAAAAGACAACAACTGGACTTGAAAAAAAGTCCTGGAAGTACATACTGTTCCCCAATAAAGTCCTGTTCCCCTTCCCCAGTAAAAAATCTTTAAAAAATAAAATAAAATGAAAAGAAAATGAAGAGGACTGTAAATAGTAAAACTGGGAATAAATATAAAATATATTTTTCTTGACTTTAAAAGACATTTTCCAATTAGAAAATTGATGATAGATTGAACAGACACTTCACCAAAAAGAATAAACAAATAAAAAATTGAGATATGAAAAGATGTTCAACAACATTAGGCACTGGTGAAATACAAACTAAAGCTATGATGAGACCCACTACATACCTAGTAGAAAAACCAAAATATGATGATGCCAAGTACTGACAAGAATGTAGAGCAACTAGATCACTCATACATTGCTGGTGGTAATGTAAAATGATATAACCACTTTGAAAAATACTTTGACAGTTTCTTATAAAATTAAGTATACACTTACCATATGATCCAGAAACTGAACTGCTTTTTATTTATCTTTTAAAAAAATATATACGTTCATTCAAAAACTGGACATGAATATTCATAGCTTCTATATTTGTAATAAAAAAATTGAAAACAACCTAAATGTCATTCAACAGATAACTGAATTTTTATAAATGTGATACATCTATACACTGAAATACAACTCAGCAATAAAAAGAGCTAATTATTGGTACATGCAACATTTTGGATAGATCTCAAGGGCACTGTGCTGAGTTAAAAAGGAAATCCCAAGGGTTTTTTTTCCCTTTTATACATCATTCTCAAAATGACAAAATTATGTTGATGATTAATAGATTACTAATTGTCAGAGGTTAAGGTTTGAGAGAGGGTATATCTATTAAGGGGTAAAACAAAGAGTTTCTTTGTGGAGATGGAACAGCTTTGTATACTGATTGTGTTTATAGTTACACGAATCTACACATGTGATAAAATGTCATGTAAAGGTTTGGGTAAAAACTGGTGAAATCTGAATACGATCTATGCCTGCACTAAGAGTACCATGCCAATGTCAGTGTCCTGGGCTAATGATGTGCTCTGGACATGGAAAGTCTTATAATTGATGGAAGCTGGGTGAACGCTACACGGAAACGCTCTGTACTTCTTGTGCAACGTTTTGTGTTTCATGACCTTTCAAGATAAAAAGTCATATAAAAAATTCAATTAAAAACATAACTAACTGCTTAAAATAAAAATCATATCAATAATTAATTACTAATAATTAATGGCAACAATATTGTGGGGTTTATAACACACAGAAGTGAAATATTTGACAATAGTATGTAGCACAAATGATGGTAGGAAAGAAATGGAAATCTACAGGGCTAAAGCTTATACACTCTAAGTGATAAATATTATTTGAAGATATACCGTGAAAAGTTAAAGATGTATGCCATGATCTTTAGAGCGGCCATGAGAATAAATTAAATCGTATAATAAATAAAATATTACAGAAAAAATGGAAATAAAAATACTTAATCATAAGAAAACACTTAATTGAAAAGAAAGCAGAAAGAAGAACACATGGAATAGAAAATAACCAGCAACATTATAAATTCAACAACCATATAAATATTTACAGTAAGTGTAAATACAGTTGACCCTTGAACGATGTGCGGGTTAGGGGCACTGACTACCCATGCAGTCAGAAATCTGAGTATAACTTTTGACTCCCCCAAAACTTAGCTACAATCGTCTACTGTTGACCAGAGCCTTACCAATAATGTAAACAGTCAATTATGACATATTGTGTATGTTATATGTATTATATGCTGTATTCTTACAATAAACTAAGCTAGAGAAAAGAAAATCATAAGGAAGAAAATACATTTACAGTATTGTAGGTACTTATTGAAAAAAATTTGCTGTTAAGTGGAATTGCACAATTCAAACCCATGTCATTCAAGGGTCACTGTAAACCAAACAATCCAATTAAATAGCTGAGGTTGTTAAATTTCTAAATCTGAGCATAACATTCTTGGCTATAATTTCTGAGCATTGTCAATTACAGAAGAAATATTTTTTCTAAAATATTTAGGCTTCTTTTTACTAACATAGCTGTGATTTTTCTCAGCATTATTGTTGTATATTGGGTTTTTTCAAAGTAAAATAAAGGAAAACAGGTCTTTTCCTATTATGCCAATATAATGAAGAATTTGACACAAAAGAGCCTTTTTAAAAGGGCTTAATTCAATCACAAAGGAGAATAGAATAGATTGCTAAAGAGATATGAGAATCTGATTGCACATGTTTATTTTTATCATGTTTCATTTTAAAAGAAGTTACAGAGAAGAAGAAAAAATAAAATTAAATATCCTGAGGTTTTCTTTGGAGAGGGAAAAAAATCCCATTTTTGTTTTCCCTTCCACCTACCTGTTCTAGAAGACAAGCCCTTCCTCTAAAAACTCTAACTGGACAAATTAAAGAAAAACTGTGTTTTCAAAGCCTCTGCTGGTTCTTTGTGTGGTTAGTAGTTTTCTCATCCAGGATAGATAGCAAATTTATTTAGATCATTATAATGGTGTTTCGTTGATATTTTAATTTTTTTTTAAAAAGCATAACTCAGGCTAGTCAGAAAAAAGAAGGCTGAGCAAATAAGAACTAATATGATATGCACAATAAAGTTAACTATTTTGAGTTTTCCAGCTGCAGCCCAAGGAAGGGGTAGATGGGATGGTTAGACCAGGGCAAGGCAGTTAAGGGAAAAGGTTGAGGATTGAGAGTTTAAAAGTGGAACTCAAGAAATCATAGCAAACCGATAACTATTGAAAGACAAACTGAAGGTCCATAAAAAGAAGAAAGAATGGAAGATGACACTGGTGTATTTTTGTTTAAATCTGACCAACTAGGGCAGGTGTGTCCAAACTTTTTTCAACGTTCTTTACTAAGGGCCATATGCAGTAAAATACACAAACAGCTGGGCCACTCACTCGAGGTGAAGTACATATTGCCTCACCTGGTTTATTTAAGTAAGCTAAATATATTTTTGGAATTTGCTGCGGGCCAATTAAAAATGGATTGCGGGTCACAGTTGGCCCGTGGGCCGCAGTTTGGACGCCCCTGAACTAGGGGGTACTGGGGCTGAGGGTGATGGCCTACAGCACGCTCAGGAAGGTGATGATGGTGAGGCCCCTCATGTTCCTGCTTGTATAGAAAAATACCTTACATTTGAAGTTATTCTGAAATTCAGTAACTCAAATAGGTCTGAAGACACCAAAAACACTATAATGAGCAGCATCACTATGAACATGAGCATCATAGATCACTACAATGAGCATCACTTACGTGAATGAGGGTCAAGAGACAGGTGATCAGGTCGCTTCTTGTCCCATCTTCCATCCCTTGCCCCATAGGTCCTTAAATGTTTTTGTTAGATACCCCGCTGGGACTTCATGCCAGATTGAGGCAATGAAACAAAGGTCAGACTAGGCCTGTGACCCAGGAGTGTGAAGATGCAGGAGATGAAGGGGAAGGTGTCGTTGGGGATTGCTATGCCAGCCTGGGATACAAGTCCAATGTCTAGACTTCCTCAGGGAGGGTTTCTGTCAATTTCTTTTTCCCCCCTGTAAATAAGCCATACTTATCTGTGTGTGTTTTTTCCGTATGCCTTATAATTTCTCTTGTTGTTGTTGCTGCTATTGAAAATTGGACACATTAAATGCTGCAATGTAGTAATTCTGAAAATCAGATTCTCTCCCCTCCCCAGACATTGGTACTGTTGGTTGCTGAGGATTACAGCTATCCATTTCTTCAGCGTTTTTTCCAAACTATTTTTGCAAAGACTGTATTCCTTTTGTGTGTGGTCACTGAGTTCTCTGTTCCATTATCTCTGTGTTCATTCAGTGACCTGACAGAGATTTTCAGGAGGCAAAAAGAAAAATGAAAAACATTCCTTGTCTTTACAGGTTGGCTCTGAGCTAGGGCACTCCTTCAATACTAAGACAGATTGCTTAAACTCTGCCTTAGCTTTCACTTCCTGTTTGTGTAGTGCCTAAGGGTCAGCCCTTAGGAAGCTTAGGATCCTTTCAGGTTATTTCTGAAACATGGGTATGTTTCCGGGAAAATAACATTGAAACCTCAGCTCTTGTCTTCTTGAAGGAAAGACTGCAATCAAGAGAGAGAAGTTTGTGCAGCATGAACAGCAAAAGTTTACTAGCAAAAGAAAGAACACTCCAAGATGGGGAGTGGGTGGACCCAAGAGAAGGAAGCAGCCTCACCTATCAATGAATGAAGGCTTTTCTTTTTATGGGTAGAATTGCCTACCCCTCTCTCCTCATTATCTCACTTTCTCCCCCTGCGGTGCCTAGTCCTATGGAATTTAGCAATGCAGTTCTTTAAGGACATGTGTAAACATATCCCCTTGGTTTTGGGGTATGTGTTTACACTTCCCTTTGGATGTTTACAACAACAACCTAGAATCCCTTGGGCTAGTAAGGTATTGGTGACAAACAGGATGGGTTCCCCCTTCTCTGACTTTTAACAACATATTTCTTTGATTTAGAGGTATGTGTAAGCCTGGCGTCCTGTTGGGCAGCTGCCAGGGGTCTTGACCCAGATAGGAGCTGCAGCAAGGGGCTTTCTAACTGGGGATAAATTTCTCCTTCTTCTGCTCATTTCTATCTATCTACCTACCCTATCAGATATACATGTTGCACTCCAGATTACTTGGTGTACAAGATTGCCCTTCAAAGCCCTTATTTGCTCAAAAATCTTCCTTCTCAGCATCCTCCCTCCCAGGCTTTTAGGTCTGTCTGCTGCTTGGCCTATCCTCCATACCTTGCCCCGGTGACTATGGACAGCATATGTCTTTAAATGTTTTTATTAGATACTCCCTGGGAACTCATGCCAGATTGAAGCAAGTGAAAAAAAGGTCAGACTCTGGTCAAAAAGCACAAGCCCAATTTTTTAAAAACAAGGTCCTGGCACCAGCAAGCAACACCAAGAATGTGGGCCACTGTTTTCATGACCACTGGCATGCTGAGGAATAGAGGATACTAGGTAAGTAATAAAAAATGCTACTATGATTTCTTACTGAAATTTAGCCACCTCTTTTCATTAAGCACTCCTCTGTTTGCTGCGTTTGATTAGAATCTAGAGTTCAGGTAATTTTATTCTGTTGATTTTTATTCAGTCAGTGGAGGGAAAATTCTTGGAGCTAGCTTCTCCACGATCTCTGTCGTATCACTTCTGCGTTCTATTTTATTTGTCCAGTTATTGTACTTTAATCTCTATTATTTACATTTGCTTCTATTTTATAATTTCTATCTCTTTATTGATAATCTTTATTTGATGTGACATTGTCATTATACCTTCCTTTACTTCTTTAATCATGGTTTCCTTTAATTTTTGAACAAGTTTATAACAGCTGCTTTGACATCTTTGTTACATTTGAGATCTGGTTGGCTCTCGTAGGCAGTTCCTGTTGTTAGGATTTTTCCCTCCAGGTGTATGGGTTTCCCATTTTTCTGCATGTCTTTTGCATGTAATTTTTTGCTGAAAACTGACAGTTTAGATAATACAAAGTAGCAACTCTGGGTACTGGGCCCTCTCCCTGTTCCGGGGCTGGTTATTATTAGTTGTTTGTTTATTTGTTTAGTGACTTGCTGGATTATTTTAGCGAATTCTACCCCCTCACCCCACCCTGCAGTATTATGACTCTGTTTTTCTCCTCAGGGGGTGCAGACTTGGGCTTGCTTAAGGTCATCTTGGGATGACAGTGGTTTGACAGGGCTGTTTTGACTGCTTTTCCTTGATCATACCCAGATGTTAAACCCTACTAATTATTGCTGACTGATTGCTTTATTGTTTTCAACAATGTCCTGCAGCATAAATTGCTCCAAAGACTAATCAAATTTGGGGCTCCTTTGAAGGGATAGTATCCGAGGTCAGTGATTGAAATTTATTCTGACCCCAGGAGAATCCCCACTGTTCCCCTCCTTTCCTCAGCCAACCGCCTGGCCTATAGGTTTGTCTATATCTCAAATGAATCAGTTGTTCCTCTTCCAATTGCCTTTTGCCACAATCTCCACTGTTCTTGAGAGTGCTGAGAATTCTCCATCCTCTGTTGAAAATGAAGTCACTTACTTTGGGAAGAGATTAGAGCTATTTGTTTTATGGCCTGCTTCCCCCTTCAGACAAAATCACTGAGGCAGGGCTCTGGACGTGGGTTGGGGACAATGGTGCCTTTTTCTCTGAGTGGCATTCCTACTTTAGGAACTAACTGCTCAGTTTGGGGAGGAGGGCCCCAGGTATTCTTACCTTGCCTCTCCTGCCATGGAATGAGACAAAGTAAATAGTCACTCTGCCATGATACAGCCTTTTCTTTTCTTTTCTTTTTTTTTTTCATGTGGAACATCATAGCACACAGACAGTAGACTCTGAAACCACGCTGAAGCCTGGAGTTGACTCTTGACTCTGGCACTCACTAACTTGAGTTGGGTAAGTGTATTAGTTTTCCATGCCTGCTTAACAAATTTCAACGAACTTAGAGGCTTAAAACAATACACATTTGTTATTTCAATTTCCGTGCCTCATAACTGAGTACAGTTTAGCTGGATCCTCTGCTCAGGATCTCACAAGGCTGCAATCAAGACATGGGCTGGATTGCACTCTCATCTGATGCTCAGTGTCTGCTCCCAGACTCATATAGCTGTCAGCAGCATTAAGGGCTGAGAGCTCCACTGTTTGCACAGAAACTAGAGGCTGCCTATAGCCCCTTGTCACATGGGTTTCCCAGAATGTCTTCTTACTTTGTTAAGCCAGCAAGCAGAGTCTCTCTAGCAAGTCTGCTAGAAAGATACTATTTTATATAATGTAATGGGGTCATGAGAGTGATAACCCATCACATTTGCCATATTCTATGGGTTAGAAACAAATCACAGTTTTACTCACACTCAATGGGCCGGGATTACACAAAGATGTGAAACACCAGGAGGCAGGGATCACAAGGATTACTTTAGAGTCTGCTGCCACAGAAGTTACTTAACATCTCTGAACCTCAGCTTATTCATCTAAAAAAAAAAAAAATAGGATAGTAATAGTACCTACTTTTAATGTTGTTGTGAGGATTAATGCACACAAAGCTCAGAATAATGCCTGGCTTGTACAAACTGTTCAGTAATAGATAGGCACTATTGTTATTGTTATTATTGCTAGATGTCCCCACACTCCAGGAAACATTAACTCTGATTTTTCAGAATTTGTTATTGATTTGCTCATGTTTCTCAGTAGGTCTTAACTAGATCTTAACTAGATGGTCTGGGGGTACTCCTTGACTGCTCTCAGTCCCTTTCCTACCTCAGTCCACTGAATGTATCGTTGAAGAAATCAGGTGTTTGTTGAATTACTCATATCTGTTCATGAATAGATGGGTCTTAGTGTGTTCAGGCCACTATAATAAAACACCACGGACTGGGTGATGTATGAATACTAGAAATTTATTTCTCCCAGTTCTGAAGGCTGAAAGGCTGGGTGCCAGCATGGTGGGGTGAGTCCTTCTGGTTTATAGCTGGTGCCTTCTCTCGTTTCCTCACTTGGCAAAAGGGGTGAGGGATCTCTTTGGAGCCTGTTTTAAAAGGGCATTAATCTCATTCATGAGGGTCCCACCCTCATGATCTAGGTACCTCCCAATGGTCCCACCTCCTAATACTACTTTGGGGAATAAAATTTCAACATGTGTGACTTTGAGGAAAAAACAAACACTCAGGCCTTGGCAATAAGGAAATGAGAGGGAGAGGAAGAGGAAACTTCTCTCCCTTTTTATTAGCGAGGACACAGAAGTGGTGTGCTTCTGCATTAAAGAGGACATCAAGTCAGCGGTATTACGTCATCTTTTTTCTAAGATTCTCAGCTGTCTGATCCAAGGCCAGGTCATTAGGAAAACAGTTTTAAAATTTAATTTTTTACAGAGTACATTTTTTATTCACTGATAAACTAAAAGTCCATTTCTGGATGTTTTTTTCTCTGTATGCTTCATTTGTTTGAGTAGTAAGCAAAGCCCTACAATGGGTGGCTTCTCCTGGTCCTCAGACTCGGATCCATCTTCATCTTGACTAGTCTGGAAGTAACGAAGTTCATAAGTCTCCCTGTCAGGTGCAACCACATGAAGTCAATCATGAAGACTGTTCTTTTTAAGGTATTTCTTGGCTAGATATTTCAAATATCTTTGAGAACAGTGTCTCAGAAGCAACTGTCATTTTATTCTTGCAGCGTTCAATGTGAACAGCAGTCCTAAGATTTCTAGTTTTTTCATTGACTTTAACCTTCTCCTGTAGAAACTATTCAAAATTTCAAGAATCAAAAATACATCTTCTACTGGATGAGTAAGGTCCAAACCAAACATCCAGACTGACCTCTTAGGCTTCTTGACTTTCTGTGGCACCATCTTGAAGGCAGGCTGTGCTATTAGAGAGCTAAGATTTAATATTTTGTTAATAGACTTGAAGTAGTCATCAAGGGAAAAATCTGAGCCTTGTTGATCTTCCTTACTCAAATAAATGCAGTTCAATACTGTTTTTGTTTGAATTAAATATGAAGGTAGAGGTAGGAAACCATAAATTTTTCAGTAATTCTGAGTCATAAAGACCCTGATCTGATTTGAATATAGCTGAGGAAGTAGAATTGAAAATGTCCTGAGTTAGCACACAGCCTATGCTTTTGCTTTTATACTATTAGAGTAGCCCTATTGATTTTGTTTCTTAGATTAAACACAACAAATTGAAGGCAAAGGTAGGAGATTTCCTCTGACAATAGTCAGATGTGACAGCTGAGAGCTTGAAAGTGGTAGCAAAGCTATTAACAAAGGCAGAATTCAATAAGCACAGCAGTTTGGGATCATTTGTGACAGGGGTTAAATTGCACTACCCACCTCTATAGTTTCATAGAATAGCACAACATCAAAGAAAGGTTACATTTTATTGGGAATATTCAATTTCATCACAGAAAAATGTGCTATACATTATTATTTTAATGGTAGAAATTGTTTTGTCTTGGGATACCCCTGGTCATTCACAGAATGTGAAAGCATTCACAAGACTCAAAAGGAATAGAAGTTAGAAAGTTTAGTTAACAAGAAGACTCAAAAGGAATAGAAGTTAGAAAGTTTAGTTAACAAGAAAAGTACTGGCAGAGAGGCTGCCGGGGGCAGAGTCTCAAGTAGACAACTGCCCTGATCTTTACATTAGTTTTTTCTTATATAGGAAAGGAGGAGTCTGTCAGGCAGGTCTGAGGGCTGACATCGCTTCCTAGGGTCTGATCTGTTTTAAGATAGTGTTATCCCCAGACTGTGGGCTTGGTCTCAGCCACCATGGTATGGGGCTTTATGTGTTACCAGTAAAAACTGCAAGCGAATTGCAAAACAGATTACAGTGTCTGGGTGCCCTAGGATTTAAAAATTGCCCTTTCCAGGTTAGGATTCTGCTAATTAAATGGATTAATGAGGTATGGGTAGCCTTGAGAAAGGGAGCAAAACAGAGTTCTTAAGTTAATCAGTGAGGAGAGAAATAAAGAGAAAACAGCGGAATATCAGGATGGATCTAACTGCAAACTAACTAAGTCTGATTACAGGTGGCTAGATAGCGAGTTACATGATGAATCAAATTGCAAACTAGCTAAGTCTAATTATGTTATTGATTCCTGAATTTCACCATTACAAAAATAACATTTAAAAAATCATTCATAGGTCTGTGCTTCAGATTTTATGAAAAATAAACTTACATAGTATTTTATATATTAAAAATCCAGGTTACTGTTCATTATAGTAATAGAACCCAGATTGTAAGGGAGAAGGACCAAAGGATTTCTACAGAACAGAGAATAAGAAGACACACCTTAGGTTTCATCTCTAATGTGTGATGGAGGCCATCTGGAAAAAAGCCCTTCTTTTCAAATCCATGTCTTTTGCTCTGCTTCTTAAGATCCTGTCCCTCCCCACAACTGATATCAAACTCATCACCAGACCAGCAGTCCTGTTTGTGGCTGGCTTTTGCTCTCAGCAGCTCAGGGAAAACTCTTCTGAGGGTAAAGTGTTGCCTCTTCCGGAAGACAGTAACTCTCAGTGGGTCCTGAGCAACCATGCTCCATCCATCTGAAGACCCGACTTCTTTCGGCTTTCCTTCACTACTCACCCCTTTAAGTTACTCTCCAACTTAGTAAGGCCTTATGATCAGAACTTGTTATTTCTTTTCTTTTTTTTTCTTATTAGTTTCAGGTGTACAAAACAATGTAGTAGTTTGACATTAATACCCTTCACAAAGTGATAACCCTCTTCCCCCAATCACAACCCCTCTGACATCATATATATGTTACAGTTCCACTGACACTATTCCTTAAGCTGTACTCCACATCCTGTGATTAGATATGTATTAAATTATAGTTGACATTTATTATTATTCAGCTTCAGATGTACACAGCAGTGGTCAGGTCCCTGCACTGTCCATGAAGTAGTCCCCCTAATAAGACAAGTGCCCATCAGATACCTTATAAAATCTTTACAACATTATTAATTATATTCCCCAAACTGTCTTTTGTTTTCTTGTGGCCGTCTTGTGCTTTTTAATCCCCTCAGTTTCTTCCTCATCCCCACTCCCTTTCATCTAGCAATGCTCAGTTTTTCCTCTATATCTCTGAGACTGTTTCTGATTAGTTTGTTCATTTATTCTATTCTTTAGATTCCACATAAAAGTGAGATCATATGGTATTTGTCTTTCTTCATCTGACTTATTTTACTTAGCATAATGTTCTCTAGGTCCATCCGTAGCACTGCAAATGGTAAGATTGCGTTCTTCCTTATCGCCAAGTAACACTCCATTGTATAAATGTACCACAGTTTCTTAATCGAGTTGTCTACCAATGGGCATTTCGGTTGTTTCCACGTCCTGGCTATTGTGAATAGTGCTGCAATAAACATAGGGGTACATAAACTTTTTTGAATTAGTGTTTTGGATTTCTCTGGATAGATACCTAAGAGTGGAATTGCTGGGTCATAGTCTCACTAATCATTAGAGAATGGCAAATAAAAACCACAATGAGATACCACCTCACTCCAGTCAGAATGGCCATCATCGATAAATCAACAAACAACAAGTGTTGGCGAGGATATGGAGAAAAGGGATCTCTCGTGCACTGCTGGTGGGATTGCAGATTGGTGCGGCCACTATGGATGGAAAAAAGTTGCTTTTTCTTTAAGCTTTATTTTCAGCTATTGAAAATGGATGAATTTATAAATTATGTGTCATTCATTCCCATTGGCAATGCCACTTTTCAATAGCTGGCATCTGTCCTGTGGTTGATGGTGGGATGAAATTTTCTAGTGATTGGGTCTGCCTCTCAGATTCATCTGTGAAAGGAGGTAAAATGTTTCTCAGCAGTCTATGGCTTGGGTCCCAATAATAGCACTGTTCTTGATGTGTTGTTTTGGTCTTAGTTTTCCCCACAGTCCAAAAGCATGGTGAATGAGCTAAGTCTCTCTCTCTTTCTCTCTCCCTCTCTCCTTTCTCCTCTCACATTATTCCGCAAAACACATGTAAGGATTTGGGGCCTCTTTTCCTTTACTTCTATATTTGGACAAATTCACAAAGATTGGTTATACCTTCTTCAGATAGTCACAATTTTACTCTGGTCTTTATTCCCACATAGGAACCAAATGGATTACATTTTTGTTTCCTCCTTTGAAATTATGCTTCTAAAGCATGAGGAGTTTTAACCAGGAAAGGATTTTAAAGCCAGTGGGATACTGAGTGAGCAAAGAAGACCAAATGAGAAGGTTTCTTTATTCTTGAAATCTCAAAGAGTTATTTGACATTTATAATTTATACCCTGCTTGCCTCCAAAACAATTTGGGATGGCATACAATAAGCCAGGCAAGTGAGAAGGAGGGAGGACAGGGATTCTGTATGGAAGTGTGGGACAGGCAAATTCAGCTGCAGTAATTTATTGGCATCTTTGGCTTACAAAGTTTCTGGCTTGAGTACTTATGCTAGTACATTAACTTCTAGAAATCAGTTGTAGTGGTGTGCAGCCTGGAAAGGCCAGTAGAGATCTATAGGCTTGCTAAATATCTATAGAAGAACAAGTTATTGCTTTAGCCTAAAGCTCTCAAATTTATATTTCTGTATGTGCTTTGTATTCTGTCTTTCTTTCAATACATTATTTTATCTCTCTAGTTATAAAAGTTATGCTACAGCATGACTATTCACATAAAACTAAACTATTACAAATACTAGTAAATGGGATAATCCTCATGCATACTAGGGAAGAAAAAGAGTAATTGGGAACATTGGTATTTGTTGGTATGTCATGTTATTCTGTCACTTGACAATATTATCACCATGACTCCTAAAATCAAGGACCTAGTGGTAGCTGTTGCAGAAGATCATCTTTTTGAATGCTTCCCTGAGCTCTGGGCTCCGGAAGGCATATATAAAGGGGTCGATGACTGCATTGCACATGATTAACATGCCATTCACTTGGAAGAGGGACATGTAGCAGGCGCAGTAAGGGTTACTTGGACAGAATGTCATTAAGAGGACATGAAGGACAAAGGGGGCCCAACAGACGATGAAGACCCCGAGCAGGATCGTCAATGTGATAGCCCCTTTCATGTTAGCTCTGGGAAGTGTTGATATCTTTCTGGCATGGGAACGTGCCAGCAAGAACATGTGCACATAGAGGCACAGGATAAAGACCAACATCAGAGGGAACAGCGATGTGAAGGTGATCACTGTGGGAATGTGATGGGAGAAGATCACCATGGTGATGCCACTGCACGTGCAGCATATCCAGATGACCATCAGGACCACAATGGTGCGGCGCATGGTCACAATGCTGTGGTACTGCAAAGCATGGAAGATTGTGATGTAGCGGTCAGCAGCGATCACAGACAGACTGAAAATAGAGCCAAGTAGGGAAAGGATGAACAGGGAGTCGATAATATCATCAGCTGTGGTTTCGAAATTGCCACGAGGCTTGAGATAACCCATGTTTCTGAACATGATCAGAATATTTTCCAAAATCTTATACAGGCTGCCCAACATATCAGAAATGGCCAAGCTGCAAATGAAAAAGTACATGGGTGCCTGGAGATTCTTATTTTTAATCACAGCCAGAAGGACAATCAGATTCTCCAAAACACCGATGATGGATATTATGAAAAATATCTCTTCTGGCAAAACTACATGAGGACAGTCTGAATTATTTCTTGCTGTATTGTTGATGTTTTCATACAGATTGATTATGTGCTTCATTTTTCCTCCTTGTGGTGAAGTCAGAAATGTTACTCGGACTTGATAGTAAACTTGACTAATTCTTCAGAATCTTTTCTTCTTTGTAGTACTTATGGGAAATCTGAGGTAAAAACCACACTGTCACCTAAGAAAGAATACATGTGAACATCAGTTGCAAAATAGACTACAAAATAAAAACAAACCATGTTAGCTTTAAGAAAGCGCTATTGCCTCAATGAAATATAATATAATGGTATAATTATTTAAATAAAACAATTTACTGCACCCTCATCTTAACTGCTAGGTGACAAATATCTTTAGTACAATTTTGAGTCCAGAGATAAAGATTATCTTTTGTCCTCTCTCCTTTTCTTCCCCCGTTCTTCTCATGAATCCAATTGTATGTGGGATAGATTAGAATGAGAAAAGAAAAGAAATTGAAGGCATGTGTAGAAACAAGAAAGCACACAGCTACCCTTCTTTGACTTGGAGGTGGTAGCTGAGTTTAGTGGATTAATGAGATTTTTGGGTCCCTTCTCTTTCACTGCTTTTCTTTCTGGGTCACTGCTTGACCCCATAACATATAGGATAAATGCAAAGGTATTGAGGTACCATTCCCAAAGTTGGCTATGCAATACTGTTATTACTTCTGTTTCAAAGGTAGAACTCACAGCTCTGGTATTTCTGGAGATTTCCAATGTTTTCAAGGTATCTCTAGATTGGAGTTGAATTATGGCAGCAAAAGGGCCTGATTTCCCTTAAGCAGAAGATTGACTAGATCATAGCTGAGTGACTTTGAGAAGTCTGCTTCTGGTGACAGCATGTGGGATTTTTACTGATTCAGTTTACAGATGGCTGGACACAGGTAGTTTTATGAAATGTGTCAGATTTGCCTTTGCCATTATGGTGGTTTTAAAGACTTGACCACAAATTCTTTATACTCTATCCCTCAAGAAATGGAGCTTAATTCCCCTCCATTCGAGCATGCAGGAAGCCAGCTGCCATGTTGTAAGGCAGCCCTTGGGAGAGTGAATCTAGGAGTGTAGCTTTTGATCCAAAGTCCACAGCGTCCTCATTACTGTCTTAAACTAAGGTTTTTCCTGGAAAGGAATTATTAGGTTGATGCAAAAGTAATTGTGGTTTTTGCAATTGTTTTTAACCTTTTAAACTGCAATTACTTTTGCACCAACCTAATAATTTTCTTACAAAGACTGGGGTCAGAGGTTAAGTGTTAAAGTAGAAATTTGTGAGTTAGGTAGGTAGGTGATTAAGAAAGGAGTGGAGTGGCAGGTGGTAGCTGCTGATAGGGTTCTACCTAGGCTGATCAATTTATCCCTGTTTGCCTAGGACCAAGAGTTCTGCATCCCAGGCACCCCCTTAGCTCCAGGCAAACAAAGATAATTTGTTACTCTAGTTCTACCTACTTAAGCCCTGGGAAGTCTGTATGCTAGCAGCATCCACTCATGTGTCCACACATACTGAAAAGTATGGAGCCTGTGATAGTTAATTTTATGTGTCAACTTGACTGGTCCCTGGGATGCCCCATATTTGTTCAAACAGTCTGGATGTGTCTGTGAGGGTGTTTATGGAGGAGGTTAACTTTGAATCAGTTGACTGAGTAAAGTAGATTGCCCTTCCCAATGTAGACGGCCTCATCCAATCTGTTGAACGTCTAAAAAGAACAAGAAGGCTCCAATGAGTAAGGGAGAACACGTCCTGTCTGACTGTTGACCTGGGCATTGGTTTTTTGCTGCCTATGGACTTGACTAGAAACATCAGCTCTTCTTGGGTCTTGAGCCTGCTCGCTTCCTAACTGGAGCTACACCATTGGCTCTCTTTGGTCTCCAGCTTACAGACTGAAGATCTTGGTACTTCTCAGCCTCCATAATCATGTGAACCAATTCCTTATAACAGATTTATGTATATGTATTTATATCTATATCTATATCTATATCTATATCTATATCTATATCTATATCTATATCTATATCTATATCTATACCTATACCTATATCTGTATCTAATCTCCTATATCCCAAGGTCTGTGCCCTCCTATAGACTCTTATACCTGAGTCTATTAAATGTCCTCATATTTGGTATATACAGAGGATGCCAAAAAAATGTATACACATTTTAAGAAAGGAAAAAACTATTAAAATTGTAATATTCAATATATACCAATAACAAAAGATGAATACAAGTCACATTTAACTTCTGCTACTACAAGAAGTGCTCAAAGTGGTTACCATCAGAGTGTCCAGATACTTCTGACTATGGCGAACTACTGCTTGAGCAACGTTGACCAAAGTGTCCACTTGTATACATTTTTTTTTGCATCCCCGGTATTGTCAATCTTGGTTGCATTTGATAGGAGAATTGATAAAGAAAAAAAAGAAATGCTGACAGAGATTCTGGCACTTCTTGGGAAGAGGTGGTTCTGAAACCCAGCTTCAATGTGCGTTACTGATCTGCTGCTGCCAATCCTGTAAATCGACAGATCCTGAATTTGAAGAAAAATGCAGTGTAGTCTATGGGGCAACCTTCAACAGGCTATCAATCAGCCATTGTTAGTGTGGATTCATGAGTTGCCACCAATCTGGTGGGTGGGGACTACAGAGGGTGTGTGTAACCCCATTCTTGCTTGAAGAGGTTGATGACACTAATAAGTATTTATGAATGCGTACTGTGTACTGGACACCATTCTAAATACTCCACATGCACTAACTCATTTAATTTTCACAACAAACCCATGAGGTAGATTATGTTATTTCCCCATTTGACAATTGGGGAAACCACTCAGAAAAGTTAGGTAACTGATGAATACTACACCCTGGGCAGGTGTGCACTGGAGCCATCACTGAACTGCCACACTGCACCCCTTTCTCAAAGTAGCAAAGGTAACAATATATACAAGAAACCAGATAAATCATCCCATACCCCAACCCAAATTACAACAAAAAGTGACAGCTATTATTTCCTTGACTCAGTTCTCTTCTCAGAGCCCAGTTGGGATTATATCATAAGATATATTATATTACTAGGCCCCTGTTTTTCAGGTATTGGTTGTAAAAAACATTAAGTGACAATTGGAAGAAACAAAATACTTCATTAACACCTCACAATGACCCTCTGTTCACTGACTTCAATGATCCAAATATTTCAGGCAAAAGTGTTCTTTGGCTTAAGGAGCCAGGATAATGATCCTTACTTACTGTGTGTCTGGTCTCACTAATTCAAAGCCCTGCTTCTCTCCTGTCTGCTTTTTTGTGTCTTGATTTCTTTACTCCAAGCAACACAGTTCTAGAGTACTTTCACTTTCTTCTGGGCTTGCAGTGTGCTGGGCAATAAATGTCCATCCTTCAAATACATGCTGCTTCTCTCAATCCAATATTCTACTGAAACCTGCTTCTGGCTAAACTAAATGTGTCAGGATCCCAGTCTCAGATAATCTCCTCATCTCTTCCACTATGATCTCTTTTGGTACAGAACATTGCATTAGCACAACTAGCTAGCATTCATAAATTAACAGTCATATCTATATTTTAGGATAAAGAAATTATTTTTTATTTGGAAGAACTAGGTTTATAAATTTGCTTTCTTTTAATTTGGCAGAGCCATAGACTACTATGGATGCTCAAATACTGATAAGAAACTACCCCAGTTTGATATTCTTTCAAAATAAGAGGTAAAGTTAAATTACTCATCATTGTAGGAAAATCTAATGGGTGTTTAAAATATTTTAGCTGTTTCTTTAAAAAAAACACACAATGTGTTTGGTAAATATTAAAACAACATTAACTAATTCATAGGATATTTAATAGAAAATTAAAATGAGCAAATTTGTGCTCATTATCACCTGACAAATGTAATTAGTTCATTTTCCAGCCTCTGTGGAGAAAAGTACCAAATGTGAGATTCTGTTTCAAGTTTATATTGAACTCTCAAATTCTTTGAGACAACAGTTTTCTTTGCAAACACTCCGTTTTTTACACTTGTATTTGAAAGTGGCTTTTAGACCATTGGAGATCTGGACATAAATGTGCACTAAATAGTGACTTCCTATATCACTCCTCCAGGGAGGGTTGTTAAATAACCATCAGTGCTCATCAGAATGCTTTCTGTCAGCTGAAATAATTGCTAAAATGACGGACAAAGCATTTTAACAAATGGCACCAAGAATTATCCAACAATAAAGAGTGAATTTATACTTAAACTGGCAGGTGTTTTGTTTTTTTGCTTTCTGTGGACTCTGGCCTTATCCACATGAGTCAGGCATTTGCTTCTTACTATGAGCGTAAGGTTATTGCTTGACCAGCTTTTGTGTACACACCCTAATGGAGGTCACATTCAGCCCAACTAATCAAGCTAGACTATGGCTAAATCTTGGTTTACAGATTTCAGCCCTTCTGATATTGTTTTATCTCTGGGATTAATTTCTTGCCTAAAGACTAAGCCCCTCCATTTTGAGCTTCAGTAACCAAGAATTTAGAAGGCACAAATTCTGTGGTGTTGCCAGAGATGTGAGAGTGAGTGATGAAGAAAATGAGGGAAGTCTTTCATAACTGAAGCATCTGTATCCAGAAACCACCTTTGCTGATTTATTTGTCCTGAAGGGGTATGTTTGGGTATAAAGCAGAGAACTAGGGCAATTATAATTACATAAAAACTCTATAGAAAAACAAAACCAACTTTTGTTTTTTGGCTAGGTCAAGGGGATCATGAATCACTAGAGGTAATGGCATCATAGGACAAATGAATGTGGCCCCAACGACTGTAAGGCAGCTCAACTTGGTAGGTACTCTTTGAAAGAGGAAAGGGAGCATGACAACTGTAAAATGAGATTTTTATATTCATTATTGTCTTTGAGCAGAAAATGTAGAAATACAATTTTTATGTTTTTGAAGGGATCTAAGAGAAAGGACAAGGCTCTATTATTTATTAAATTCTTGCTATGTGCCAACTGCTACTATGCCACATGCTGTACATGCAATATCTCATTTTAATCCTCTTGTCAACAGTATGAGATTGTTGTATTCTCCCCAGCTTGCGTCTGAGAAATTGAGATGCAGGCCACGATACTAATCTGAAGTTCTGTAGGCTTTAAGTTGCAGAGTTGGGATTTAAATCAAGGTCTGTTTGGTGACAGAAATGAATATCTGTTATAAGAAATCAGTTAATCTAAGCACCTCTATAAATATTATTCTGATAAGGAAATTTTATTGCCTTTAGTAGAAAATGAAAACAAAATCACTTTTAAAACCTTAGACCTGTATATCTGACCAGCTTAGGATGGTTTTCCCAACTCTGTCTCTCAAAGATTATTAAAGAAATTCAGAGAAGAGAAAGGTCCTACAATCCCCACTTTTGGTTGAAAAAGACCATTGGAGACCTTGAGAACAAAGGCTGCAGGCATCCTGGAGACAGAGGGCTGTATTTTGGAGGCTCCCCTGAATCTTTCTGAAAATGTTAGCAGCACTGTACAAGCACGTTCTCTATGCTATTGGGGGTTTCTTGTAATGCTTTTTTGGAGAGCAGCTGGGAAGGAGTATACCATGGCTTATTTTCTTACTGAATGGGTGAGTTTTATTATAGGGCTATCAGGCTTTTCCAGGTGATAGAGTATTGTAACCTATGCTTTATAGAGAGCTAGCTTAGGAACTGAACTCTGGGTTCTGAGGTGGTCTATGTGAGCCATTGGGTGTGGCTGGGACTGACCTGGGTGGAGGTGTATGCATGGTGTGAAGTTCTGGATTACTTCTGAATGAATTAAAAGCTTTGGATTCCAATGTGTGAGTTTTTTTCCACACCAAGCAATTCTCGGACACCAGCTAGGTGTCCTGCAATTCAACTAATTTCTGACAATCTACCTGGAGATAGCATCAGATCCCACAGGTTAAGGGCTTAAGTCCTACAGCACTTCAGATTAGTCCCCAAGTCTAAGTTGTCACGATGCTTCTGACTGACCAGCTATAGACTGAAGATTCCAAAACCCCCCTCACTTGGTTTGATGAATTTTAGAGTGGCTCACAGAACTCAGGAAAACAATTTACTTACTAGATTACCAGTTTATTATAAAAGGATGTAATTCAGTAACTGTGATATGGAAGAGATGCAGAGGGCAAGGTATAGGGAAAGGGCACAGAGCTTCTGTGCTCTCTGAGTACACCACTCTACCCATAATCTCCACATCTCCACCAACCCAGAAGCTTTTCAAACTTCATCTTTTTCGGTTTTTATTGAGGCTTCAGTACACAGGCATGGTTGATTGAATAATTAGCCCTTGGTGATGGATTCAACCTCCAGCCCTTCTCCCTGACCTGGAGGTTAGTGGGGAGGGACTAAAAGTTCCAACTGGATAGGCACATGATTGGGTCCCCTGGCAACAAGCCCCCCTCCTTATGTTACCTAGGGGCTTTGCAAAAGTTACCTCATTAACATAACAAAAGACATATTAATTGCTCTCATCACTTAAAAAATTCCAGTGGTTTTAGGAGCTCTGTGCCAGAAAAGAGGAGGAAGACCAACTACATATTTCTTTTTATAAATCACAGTATCACAGAGCTGCTTTTAGCATCCCAGCTTCTGTGCTGGCTTGTTTTCATCAGGTGCATTTAACATTTTTATTTCATTCTTTGAATCAGTCATTTTGAGATCAAAAAGTAATAGGCAGTTAGGGACAGGACTACAGTAGAGGACATCAAAGCCCAGATAAACAGTCTCAGAGTGAGATGGGCAGTTTGGGACATGAAAAGGAGGGCCTCAAGGCCAAAGGGAACAGCAGCTAACAAAAAAGAAATGTAAAAAAGGGAGCTAGGTGGGAGAGGCTACTGCATCAGACTGCAGAGTCAGCCAAGATACCATCCCAGGAGCAGGAAGGGGAAGTGGGTGTGGGAGCCCAACCAGCTCCTGGTAAACAACTTAAAGATCAGGGGTCCCAAGGACATATAGTCTCCAGCTTAGCTTAGTCTGCAGGGTATTCCATTCGGATCCCCCCTCTCTTCAGAGAGCTGTACCCTTGCACTTTTCTCTTTTGCAATAAAACTGTATACTGCTTCAATTCACCTCTCTGGGTCCATGTTCTCATTCTTCTAGTGGGTGAGGCCACGAACCCTGGGCACAAGAGCACACAGGGGCCAAGCCTCATATGAGGGGCCAACATTCACACAGCAGCTGATCCACTGTGGGCATAGTAAATTCTCACAACTAGTCAGCCTAGGAGTCAATCCCACCTACTGACAAGCCAAAAGCAATTAAAGCTCAACTTTAACAAAAGAATAGACACAAGACAAGGGTCACCTCTGTAGCACACACACAGGAGAATAGGGAAGCAGTGCAATTCAAATATAAAGGACACACACTACATAAGACCACCAGCAAAGACTGAGAACCCTAGGGGATCTGTCTAATACATTGAAGCAAATACAGAGAGTCAGCCAGGATGGGGAAACAAAGAAACATCTCCCAAATAAAACAACAACAAAAAAATCTCCAGAATTGGAACTAAACGGAATAGAGGTAACCAACTTATCAGAGGCAAAGTTTAGAATACTGAAAATAAAAATGTTTAAGGAGCTTAGTGATGAAATAAAGAATGATAGAGAAATCATAAAGAACAATCAGTTAGAAATAAAGAATACAATAACTGAAATAAAGAACACACTTGAAGGAATTACCAGCAGGTTAGATGACACAGAGAATTGAATCAGTGATTTAGAAAACAAGTTAGCAGAGATCACCGAAGTGGAACAACAAAAACAAAAAAGAATAAAAAAATGAAAATAGTTTAAAAGACCTGTGGGATAACATCAAGTGCAATAACATACACATCATAGGAATGCCACAAGGTAAAGAGAGGGAACCAGCCATCAAAAATATATTTGAAGTAATAATGACAGAAAACTTCCCTAACCTGTAGAAGTAAATTGACATACAAGCCCAGGAAGTGCAGAGAGTTGCAACCAAGATGAACCCAAACAGGCCCATACCAAGACACATTATAGTTAAAATGGCAAAAGTTAAACACAAAGAGAGAATACTAAAAGCAGCAAGAGAAAGACAATGGAGTACATACAAGGGAAATCCTATAAGACTATCAGCTGACTTTTCCACAGAAACTTTTCGGGCCACAAGGAAGTGGCAGAAGGTATTCAAAGTGATGAAAAACAAAGGCCTACAACCTAGATTGCTTTATCCAGCAAAGGCTATAATTTAAAATTGAAGGAGATAAAGAGCTTCTCAGAAAAAAATAAACTAAAGGAATTCATTACCACCAAGCCAGTATTGCAGGAAATGTAAAAGGGCTTCTTTAAGCAGAAGAAAGATGAAAACAATTTAACTAATGAAAACCAGAAGTACAAATAACAAAATGGCAATAATTATGTACCTATCAGTAATCACTTTAAATGTAAATGGATAAAATGCTCAAATCAAAAGACAAAGGGTGGCCGAGTCAATAAGAAAACAATCCCTTGTATATGCTGTATACAAGAGACTCACTTCAGATCAAAAGATACACACAGGCTGAAAGTGAGGGGTTGGAGTAAGATATTTCATGCAAATGGAAATGAGAATAAATTTGGAGTAGCCGTACTTATATCTGACAAAATAGACTTTAAAATGAAGAATATATCAAAAGACAAAGACGGGCACTATGTCATAATAAAAGTATCAATCCAACAAGAGGACATAACCCTAGTAAACATCTATGCACCCAACATAGGAGCACCTAAATATATAAAACAGATATTAACTGACATAAAGACATAGATCAACAATAGCACTATCATAGTTGAGGTAATCAATACACCACTGACAATGAGGGACAGATCCTCCAGACAGAAAATCAATATAGAAACAGCAGCCTAAATGACACATCGGACCAGTTGGATTTAACCAATATTCTCTCTCTCTCTTTTTTTTAACCACGTTTTTCTTTTCTTTCTTTTTTTTTTTAAATTTACTGGGGTGACAATTGTTGGTAAATTTACATAGATTTCAGGTATACAATTCTGTATTACATCACCTATAAATCCCATTGTGTGTTCACCACCCAGAGTCAGTTCTCCTTCCATCTCCATATATTTGATCCCCCTTACCCTCATCTCCCACCCCCCACCCCCCTGGCCCTCTGGTAACCACTAAATTATTGTCTGTGTCTATGATAAACAACATACTCTTAAAGAAGGACCAGGTGAAAGAAGAAATTAGAGGAGAGATCAAAAGATACATAGAAACAAATGAGAATGAAAATACACCCTACCAAAATTTTGGGGATGCAGCGAAAGCAGTTTTAAGTGGGAGATTTATATCATTACAGGCCTATCTCAAGAAACGAGAAAAATTCCAAACAAATAATCTCATGTTACACCTTAAAGAACTAGAAAAAGAAGACCAAATGAAACCCAAGGTCAGCAGAAGAAAGGAAATAATGTAAATTAGAGCAGAACTAAATGAAATAGAAAACAAGAAGACAACACAAAAAATTAATGTGACAAAGAGCTGGTTCTTTGAAAAGATTAACAAAACTGACAAACCCTTGGCTAGACCAACTAAGATTAAAAAGAGAGAAAATACTGATTAACAAAATCAGAAATGAAAAAAGGGTAGTTACCACAGAAATACAAAGGACCATCCAAGAATACTATGAAGGACTACATGCCGCCAAATTCAATAACCTAGAAGAAATGGACAAGTTCTCAGAAACATATAGCCTTCCAAGGCTGAACCATGAAGAATTGGGAAATTGAAACAGACCGATTACCAGTAAGGAAATTTAATCAGTCATTCGAAATCTTCCCAAAAGTAAAAGTCCGAGACCAGATGGCTTCACTAGTGAATTCTACCAAACCCTCAAACAGGATCTAATACCAATCCTGCTCAAACTCTTCCAAAAAAATTGAAGAAGAGACAGTGCTCCCTAACTCATTTTATGAGACCAACATTACCCTGATACCAAAACTTGGTAAGGACAACACAAAAAAAGAAAACTACAGACCAATATCTCTGATGAATTCAGATGCAAAAATTCTAAACAAAATTCTAGAAAATCGAATGCAACAATGCATTAAAAAGATTATTCATCACGACCAAGTGAGGATCATCCCAGGGGCACAAGGATGATTCAAAATATGCAAATCCATCAATGTGATACATCACGTAAACCAAATAAAGAACAAAAATCATATGATTATATCAACTGATGCAGAAAAAGCATTTGACAAGACACAACTTCCATTTATGAATAAAACACTTAATAAAATAATACAGAAGGAAAATACCTCAAAATAATAAAGGCTATCTATGACAAACCCTCAGCTAATCTAATAATTAATGGTGAAAAACTGAAGCTCTTTGCTCTACATTCAGGAACACGAAAGGGCTGTCCCGTATCACCTCCGCTTTTCAACATAGTGTTGGAAGTCCTTATCAGAGAAATCAGGCAAGAGAAAGAAATAAAAGGCATTCAAACTGGGAATGAAGAAGTTAAATTGTCACTCTTTGCAGATGACATGATGCTATATAGAGAAAACCCTAAAGACTCCACCAAAAAGCTATTAGAAACAATCACCAAACACAGGAAAGTTGCTGGCTACAAAATCAATGTCTAAAATTCATTGCATTCCTATATACTAACAATGAAATCTCAGAAAAAGAACTACAAAAAACAATTCCTTTTGCAGTTGCAGTAAAAAGAATAAAATACCTAGGAATAAACTTAACGAAGGATGTGAAAGACCTATATGCTGAAAATTATAAGACATTTTTTAAAGAAATTGAAGAAGACACAAGGAAATGGAAAGACATTCTGTGCTCATGGATTGGCAGAATCAACATGGTTAAAATGGCCATATTACCCAAAGCAATATACAGATTTAATGTAATTCCTATCAAAATCCCAATGGCATTTTTGAAAGAAATAGAAGAAAAAAATCATCAGATTTGTTTGGAACCACAAAAGACCCCGAATAGCCAAAGCAATCCTAAGAAAAAAGAACAATGCTGGTGGTATCACACTCCCTAACTTTATTTTGTACTACAAGGCAACAATAATCAAAACAGCATGGTATTGGCAGAAAAACAGACACATAGACCAACGGAATAGAATCGAGAACCCAGAAATAAAACCACAGAAATATGGACAGATAATTTTCGACAAAGAAGCAAAAAGCATATAATGGAGAAAAGACAGCCTCTTCAATAAATGGTGCTCGCAGAATTGGAAAGCCACGTGCAAAAGCCTGAAATTGGACTGCTCTGTCACCATGTACCAAAATTAATTCAAAATGGATCAAATACTTAAGCATAAGACCTGACATAATAAACTCCATAGAAGAACACATAGGTACTAAACTTATGTACCTCAGGTTCAAAGAGCATTTCATGAATTTGACTCCAAAGGCAATGGAAGTAAAAGCTAAAATAAATGAATGGGACTATATCAAACTTAAAAGCTTCTGCACAGCAAAAGAAACTATTAACAAAATAAAGAGGCAACCAACTAAATGGGAAAAGATTTTTGCAAACAGTGCCTCCTATAAAGGGCTAATATCCAAAATGTACAAGGAACTCATGCAACTCAGCCACAAAAAACACACAACCCAATTGAAAAATGGGCAGGGGACCTGAAGAGACATTTCTCCAAAGAGAACATACAAATGGCAAATAGACATATTAAAAAATGCTCAACATCGCTAATCACCAGAGAAATGCAAATAAAAACCACAATGAGATATCACCTCATCCCAGTCAGAATGGCTCTCATCAACAAGACAAATAGTAACAAGTGTTGGGGAGGCTGTTCAGAAAAGGGAACCCTCATGTACTGTTGGTGGGAATGCAGACTGGTGCAGCCGCTATGGAAGACAGTGTGGACGTTCCTCAAAAAATTATGCATAGAATTACCATGTGACCCAGTAATCTCTCTCCTGGGTATCTACCCAAAAAATCTGAAAACATTTATCAATAAAGACACGTGTGCTCCAATGTTCATTGCAGCTTTATTTATGGTGGTGAAGACATGTAAATAACCAAAATGTCCTTCAATAAATGAATTGATAAAGAAGTTGTGGTATATATACACAATGGAATACTATTCAGCAGTAAGAAAAGATGAAATAGGACTATTTGGGACAACATGAATGGATCTTGAGATTATAATGATAAGTGAATAAGTCAGACAGAAAAAGCAGAGAACTGTATGATTTCATTGATATGTGGTATATGAACCAAAAACAACAAAAGAACGAGACAAATAAATGAGAAACAAAAATTGATAGACTCAGAGGGTAAAGGGGGATGGGTGTGGTAGATGAGGGTAAAGGGGATCAAATAGATGGTGATGGAAGGAGAACTGACTCCGGGTGGTGAACACACAATGGGATTTATAGATGATGTAATACAGAATTGTACACCTGAAATCTATGTAACTTTATTAACAATTGTCATCCCAATAAACTTTAATTAAAAGGAAAAAAAAGAAGAAAAGAAAAATCTCAAATCAAGAGTTTATCCTACACTTAAGGGATCTGGAACTAGGATACCAAAATAAGACCAAAGAGAGTACAAAGATGGATATAATACAGATCAGAGTGTAAATAGAGACCAAAAAAACAAAAAAGCAAAAAACAAAAGATCAATGAAACCAAAAGCTGGTTGAAATGATAAAGTAAATCCACAAATCTTTAGCCAGACTCATCAAAAAAAGAAAAAAAGAAAAAAAAGAAGAGAACCCAAATTAATAAAATCAGAAATAAAAGAGGAGAAGTGACAACAGACACTACAGAAATACAAAAAGTTTTAAGTAATTACTATGAGCAACTATACATCAACAAATTAGACAATTTGGGAGAAATGGATAATTTTCTAGAAGCATACAACCTCCCAAGCCTAACTGAAGAAGAAGTGGAAAACCTGAATAGATTGATTACTACCAGAGAAACTGAATCAGTAATCAACAAGCTCCCAACAAACAAAAGCCCTGGACCAGATGGCTTTACAGGTGAATTTTACAAAACATTCAAAACTGAATTATCACCTATTCACCTCAAACTATTTCAAAAAAATCCATAAGTAAGGAAGACTCCCTGTGGGGACAGAGCCCCACAGAGCAGTTTCCATGCTCTCTGCCTCACGTGGAAAGTTGCTGGCTCAGGTAATAGATGGCTGTCAGCTGTGGCTAGTTGCTCGCCAGCTGTAACCATTGAGCCATTGGCCACTAGTATAACTGCTGCGGCTGTGCTGGGGAGTTGAGTCGAGGATAGTTGAGTCAGTCGGTTGGCAGAATAGCGTACAGTAGGTTACACGTCATGTGAATCCAGCCTCCAGTGAGACTGTAGTGTTATGACTCTCCTACCTATGGCTCCATGGGTGTTCCTTTTTGGCCTCACCATATCCTGTGTTCTTGTGTGGGGAGCGGGACCTGAGACCCCGCTGGATGCCCCGCATGACACTCCCAAACTCTTTTTACAAGGCCACTATCACCCTGATCCCCAAATCAGACAAAGACATTACAAAAAAAGAAAACTACAAGTCAATATCCCTAATGAACATAGATCAGAAATCCTCAACAAAATATTAGCAAACAGAATTCAGCAAAGCATTAAAAAGATCATACACCATGATCAAGTGGGATTCATTCCCAGTATGCGAGGTTGGTTCAACATCTGCAAATCAATTAATGTGATACACCACATTAACAAAATAAAAATAAAAATCGTATGATCATATCAATAGATGCAGAAAGAGCATTTGACAAAATCCAGCAGCCATTTATGATAAAAACTCTTAAGAAAATGGGAATAGAGAGACCATATCTCAACATAATAAAGGCCATATATGAGAAACCCACAGCTAACATCATACTCAATGGGGACAAGCTAAAACCATTCCCCTTATCAGGAACAAGGCAAGGGTGCCTACTTTCTCCACTTTTATTCAACATAGTTCTGGAAGTTCTACCCACAGCAATCAGATCAAAAGAAATGTAAGGCATCCAAATTGATAAGGAGGAAGTAATATTATCATCATATTCAGATGACATGATATTATATCTAGAGAACCCTAAAGCCTCTGCCAAAAATCTATTAGAACTGATAAATGAATTTAGTAACATAGCAGGATACAAAATTAATATTCAGAAATCAGTTGCCTTCATATATATGAATAATAAACTATCAGAAAGAGAAATTAAGAAACAGTCCCATTTACAGTTGCTGCAAAGACTATAAAATACTTAGGAATAAATAAAAGAAGTAAAAGACCTGTACTCACAAAATTATAAGGCACTGAAGAGAGAAATTAAAAAAGATACAGATAGATGGAAACACATACCATGCTCATGGATAGGAAGAATTATAGTTAAAATGTCCATACTTCCTAAGGCAATATACATATTCAGCGCAATTCCTATCAAACTACCAAGGATGTTTTTCACAGAAATAGAACATATAATCCTAAAATTTATATAGAACCATAAAAGACCCCGGATAGCCTCGGAAATCTTGAGAAATAAGAACAAAGTGGGAGGTATGACAATACCTGACATCAAATTATACTACAAGGCAACAGTGATCAAAACAGCATGGTACTGGTATAAAAACAGACACATATATCAATGAAATAGAATAGAGAGACCAGAAATAAATCCATGCCTGTTTGGTCATTTAATCTTTGACAATGGAAGCAAGAATTTACAGTGGAGTAAAGACAGTCTATTCAGTAATGGTGCTGGGAAACCTGGACAGACACATGCAAAAAAAATGAAGCCGGACTACCTCCTTATACCATATACAAGAATAAATTCAAAATAGATTAAAGGCTTAAATTTTAGATCTGAAAACATCAAACTCCTAATGTGTTTCCCCGAAAATAAGACCTAGCCGGACAATCAGCTCTAGTGTGTCTTTTGGAGCAAAAATTAATATAAGACTCAGTCTTATTTTAATGTAAGATCGGGTCTTTAATATAATATAATATAAAATAATATAATACCGAGTCTTATATTAATTTTTGCCCCAAAAGACGCATTGGAGCTGATGGTCCAACTAGGTCTTATTTTCGGGGAAACACCATAGAAGAAAATATAGGAAGAAAGTTTGCACACAGTACCCTTAGTAATATTTTTACTGATATATGTCCTCGGACAAGGGAAGTAAGAGAAAAAATAAACATATGGGATTACGTCAAACTAAAAAGTTTTTTCACAGCAAAGGAAACCATCAATAAAACAAAAAGGCATCCTACTAAATGGGAGAAGACATTGTCAATGGTACATCAGATAAGGGGTTAATATCCAAAATGCATAAAAAACTCATTCAACTCAACACCAAAAAAACAAACAACCCAATTAAAAAATGGGCAGAGGACATGAAGAGACATTTTTTTAAAGAGGACATACAGATGGCAAACAGACATATGAAGAAATGCTCAACCTCACTAATAATTAGAGAAATGCAAAATGTGATACCTCCTCACCCCAGTCAAAATGGCTATCATCAATAAATCAACCAACAAATGCTGGCGAGGATGTGGAGAAAAGGGATCCCTCTGTACTCCTGGTGGTATTGCAGATTGGTGCAGCCACTATGGAAATCAGTATGGAGGTATCTCAGAAAACTGGAAATGGAACTACCTTATGACCTCACAATTCCATTCTTAGGTATCTATCCAGAGAAATCCAAAACACTAATTCAAAAAAATGTATGCTCCCCTATGTCTATTGCATCACTATTCACAATAGCCAAGACCTGGAAACAACCGAAATGAGCATTGGTAGATAACTAGGTTAAGAAGCTGTGGTACATTTATACAATGGAGTATTACTTGGCTGTAAAAAAGAATGAAATCTTACCCTATGCAACGATATGGATGAACCTAGAGAACATTACAGTAAGTGAAATAAGTCAGATGGAGAAAGACAAATACCATACGATCTCACTTATATGTGGAATCTAAAGAATAGAATAAATAAACAAACTAATCAGAAACAGTCTCAGAGATATAGGGGAAAAACGGAGGGTTGCTAGATAGGAGGGGGGATGGGGATTAGGGAGAAGATGAAGGGATTAGAAAGCACAATCGGTAACCACAAGATTGCCACGGGGATATGAAAGAAAGTTTGGGGAATATAATCAATAATGTTGTAAAGATTTTGTAGGGTATTCGATGGACACTTGTCCTATTAGGGAGACCGCTTCATGGACAGTGTAGGTGCCTGTCCTCTGCAGTGTACACCTGAAGCTGAATAATAATGAATGTCAAGTATAATTATATATACATGTATATAGTCACAGGAAGTGGAACATATTGTAAGGAATAGAGACAGTGGAAATGTAACGACTGTGTGCAATGTCAGAGGGGTAATAGATTGGGGAGGGGGTTATCATTTTGTGAGGAGTATAAATATCTAACTATTACATTGTTTTGTACACCTGGAACTAATAAAAAACAACAACTCATCCAGTCAAAATAAAAAGATGAAGTAATAGACCCCTGTCAATCACAGATATAAATCAGGTGGTCCCACATCTGGAGGGGAACAGCCCATCCTAGAGAAGAAAGAATAAAACCGCCAAAGTCCTGCTGGCTCAGTGGGGGGGAGGGGGCGAGTAGCTTTTCTTTGTGGTTGGGCCCTCTCCTAACTCTTTGGAGTGTACTTTCTCTTCTACTAAACTGCTCTTTCTCCACTTTATCTCTGTGTCTCATTCAATTGTTTGCTTGAGATACCAAGAACCTGGACCCCACACCAAGGAGAGCCCATCCTCCGGGAATGTAGCAGTTAGGATTCCAGCCTCTCACCCAGGAAGCCTGGGTTAGACCCCTAGTGTGGGAACCAAGCCCAAGCACTGCTCCAAGAAGGGTCTCCCCGCTCCGGTGATGGGTGGGGTGGGGGCTGGATCTGGACAGTGGAGCTCTGGGCTTTCAGTCAACTCTATAGTGGGAGTCTGAATGGCACATTTCAATGGCCACTATACCCCATGCCCTTTGTATTAAAAAAAAACACACACACCCAGCATATTATACATAGTATTCTGTACTTTGTTTTATCTTGGAGACTTTTCACAAAGTAGATGGTTCACATTCTTATTTTTTTCTTCTTCTTTTTTTAAATTAAATTAATTTCTTTGGCCACCGCATGGTATTCAATTGTGTGGATACGTCCTAAGTTATTTAATCTGTCTATATGGAAAGTCACTTGGGTTGTTTCAAATATTTTGCTGTACACAAAATTCTGTAATGAATAATAATGTAAGTACACAATTTTGCATGAGTAGGATAAGTTCACAGAAATGGAATTGTTGATGAAAGTGTATATGCATTAGTGATTTTTATATACATTGTCAAATTGTCTTCCAGAGGGGTTGTTCCAAATTATATCCTCACCAGCAATACATAAGAGTGCATTCCCCACCCCAACCATCCCCCTGCCCCATTACCTGCTCAATACAGAGTTATCAAACTTTGTGATTATTGCCAATGAAATACCTGGTAGATTTTGGTCTACATACTTGACATTAATTTTGTTATCTCCCTTTGTGTTATTTTGATATCACAATTAGAACACTCTCTCCACCATTCCTACAGTCTGATGGCATTTTGGCCTTTCCAGTTTTAGCTTCCTACTTCTATCTTGGTGCTACAAACACACCAGATCTATCATGTCTAAATATTTGGCTGAGAGAGACACCCAGCATTTCCTGTTTGGGTACAAACTGTCCTTATAACTGATCTTTGCTTCTGTTTCTTGGTCTTGAATTAAAAGAGAGGAGAAAAAGAGTGGAAAAACTGAGTAGCAAAATAAGCTAAAGATGATCTAGTAAAACAAGAAGAGATGAAAAATAGGAAAAAAAGAAAAAACAACAGTAAAATCTTAGAAATCAACATGAAGGGACAGGTTAGGTTTTACATAAATTAAAAGTAGCCAAATTGTAGACTTTTATCTGAATGGACCAATTTTATTTCAGTTCAGGGGCTCTTTACCTTAGTGTAGAGCTGGAAAAGGCTATCTCCTGTTCTGATAGGTCAGTGTCCCTCTGCCATCTTCTAAGTATTTTGAATATTATTCTGATTGTAAGTCAAGATGAAGGTCACCAAAATGTTGGAAGCCGGAAATTGAATCAGTAATCAACAATCTCCAAACAAACAAAAGCCCTGGACCAGATGGCTTTACAGGTGAATTTTACAAAACATTCAAAAAAGAATTATCACCTATTCTCCTCAAGCTCTTCCAAAAAATCCAGAAGGAGGGATGACTCCCAAACACTTTATATGAAGCCACTATCACCCTGATCCCAAAATCAGACAAAGACACCACAAAAAAAGAAAACTACAGGCCGATATCTCTAATGAACATAGATGCAAAAATCCTCAATAAAATATTAGCGAACAGAATTCTGCAATACATTAAAAAGATCATACACCATGATCAAGTGGGATTCATCCCTGGTATGCCAGGGTGGTTCAACATCCGCAAATCAATTAATGTGATACACCACATTAACAAAATGAAAAATAAAAATCACATGATCATATCAATAGATGCAGAAAAAGCATTTGATAAAATCCAGCAGCCATTTATGATAAAAACCCTTAAGAAAGTGGGAATAGAGGGATCATATCTCAACCTAATAAAGGCCATATATGACAGACCCACAGCTAACATCATACTCAATGGGGAAAAGCTAAAACCATTCCCCCTAAGATCAGGAACAAGGCAAGGTTGCCCACTGTCTCCACTTCTATTCAACATAGTGCTGGAAGTTCTAGCCACAGCAATCAGACAAGAAAAAGAAATAAAAGGCATCCAAATAGGTAAGGAGGAAGTAAAATTATCATTATATGCAGATGATATGATACTATATATAGAGAACCCTAAAGACTCCACCAAGAAACTATTAGAGCTGATAGATGAATTTAGTAAAGTAGCAGGATACAAAATTAATATTCAGAAATCAGTTGTATTTTTATATACCAATAATAAAACATCAGAAAGAGAAATTAAGAAAACAATCCCATTTACAATTGCTCCAAAGACTATAAAATACCTGGGAATAAATTTAACCAAAGAAGTAAAAGATTATAAATTAGAAAATTTATAGAAATTTTAGAAAATTATAAGAAAATTATAAGACACTGAAATTATAAGACTCAGAAAATTATAAGACACTAAAGAAAAAATAAAAAAAGATATAAATAGATGGACACACATATCATGTTCATGAATAGGAAGAATTAATATAGTTAAAATGTCCATACTGCCTAAGGCAATATACATATTCAACAGAATTCCTGTCAAACTACCAATGATATTTTTCACAGAAATAGAACATATAGTCCTAAAATTTGTATGGGACCATAAAAGACCCCGGATAGCCTCAGCAATCTTGAGAAATAAGAACAAAGTGGGAGGTATAACAATACCTGATTTCAAACTATACTGCAAGGCTACAGTAATCAAAACAGCACGGTACTAGCATAAAAACAGACACATAGATCAATGGAACAGAATAGAGAGTCCAGAAATAAATCCATGCCTATATGGCCATTTAATCTATGACAATGGAAGCAAGAATGTACGATGGGGTAAAGACAGTCTATTCAATAAATGGTGCTGGGAAACCTGGACAGACACATGCAAAAAAATAAAGCTGGACCACCTCCTTACACCATATACAAAAATAAATTCAAAATGGCTTAAAGGCTTAAATGTAAGATCTGAAACCATAAAATACCTAGAAGAAAATATAGGAAGAAACTTCACAGACATTACCCAGTAGGATATTCACTGATGTAACTCCTCAAGCTAGGGAAGTAAGAGAAAAAATAAACATGTGGGATTACATCAAACTAAACATGTGGGATTTTCACAGCAAAGGATACCATCAATAAAACAAAAAGGGATCCTACTGAATGGGAAAAGATATTTGCCAATGATATATCTGATAAGGGGTTAATATCACAAATCTATAAAAAAACTCACTCAACTCAACATCATAAAACAAACAACCCAATTAAAAAATGGGCAGAGGACATGAAGAGACATTTTTCTAAAAAGGACATACACATGGCAAACAGAGATATGAAGAAATGCTCAACCTCACTAACCATCAGAGAAATGCAAATAAAAACCACAATCAGATACCACCTCACCCTAGTCAAAATGGCTATCATCAATAAATCAACAAGTGCTGGCACAGATGTGGAGAAAGGGGAACGCTTGTGCACTGTTGGTGCGATTGCAGATTGGTGCAGCCACTATGGAAAACAGTATGGAGGTATCTCAAAAATCTGAAAATGGAACTACCCTATGATCCAGTAATTCCACTCCTAGGTATCTATCCGGAGAAATCCAAAACTCCAATTCAAAAATCTTCATGCACTCCTATGTTTATTGCAGCACTATACACAATCGCCAAGACATGGAAACAACCGAAATGCCCATCGGTAGATGACTGGATTGAGAAACTGTGGTACATTTATACAATGGAGCATTACGCAGCCATAAAGAAGAAAGAATCTTACCATTTGCAACAACGTGGATGGACTTAGAGAACATTATATTAAGTGAAATAAGTCAGACAAAGAAAGACAAGTACCATATGATCTCACTTATATGCAGAATCTAAAGAAGAGAATAAGTGAATGAACTAATCAGAAACAGTTTTGGAGACAAAGAGGAAAAACTGAGAGTTGTTAGATGGGCGGAGGGGTGGGGATAAGGGGGAAGGTGAGGGGATTAGAAAACAGTTGGTAACCCAAGATGGCCACAGGGTTTCCAACTATAATTATATATAATTGATATATATATATATTTAGTTATAGGGATATTTTCCCCATAGTTTCCAACTATAGTTTCCAACTATAATTATATATAATTAATATATATATGTTAATTAATAATAATATATATATGTTAATAACCACAAGATGGCCACAGGGTATCCAACTATAATTATATATAATTAATGTGTATATATATATATATATATATATATATATATATATATATGTAGTCATGGGGATATTGGGTATAGCATAAAGAATATAATTAATAATATTGTAATTAATATGTATGGTGTCAGAGGGATACTAGATTTGTTGGGGTAAAAGATGGGAGAGGGGCTAGGGGCAGGGTGAAAAAGGTGAAGGGATTAAGAAGTGCAAATTGGTAGTTACAAAATAGTCATGGGGATGAAGGGTATAGCATAAGGAATATAGTCAGTAATATTGTAATAACTATATATAATATCAGATGGGTACCAGATTTATTGGGGTGATCACTTCGTAAGTTATACAAATGTCTAATCACTGTTATACACCTGAAACTAATATACTGTTGTATATAAACTGTAATTGAAAAATAAAACAATTAGATCCATCCATGTTGTTGCAAATGGTAAGATTTCTTTTTTCTTTATGACTGCGTAATACTCCATTGTATAAATGTACCACAGTTTCTTAATCCAGTCACCTACCGATGGGCATTTCAGTTGCAGTGTGAGGGAAATAAATGATGAACGTCTAAGTATTGCCTTGTCTTGTGCACCTGAAACTAATAATAATAAAAAAAAACAAAAATTGCAAAGGCACTGCAACTAAAACAAAGCTTAAATGTAGATACATGTGCATTTGCACAATTTAAAATATGATAACATCAATTATATGCCTTGATAAAACAATAAGAGTTTATATAAGTTAATATCTTCAGACAACTTGTTAAGAACAAATTTCACCTAAAAGTGAAATTCTATTACACAAATATTACAAGTTAGAAAAGGGATGCTTATTTAAATACAATTATCAGTGAAGTGTCAGAGCTGTTACATGAATATAGTTTTTTATTTTTAATTTGCATATATGAACTATTTCTAATATGTTATATGGCCTCTGACATTCTAAATTAAATATCACAGACTTGGGTAATTTGAGTCACTTTTACTAAAACAATAATGTGTACACATGCAGTGTCCAAATGTGCATCTATATGTCAACTTACATTATATTTTTTTAAGGGAATTTTAGATTTATAAACAATTCTGTATTTTTTCTTTTTTATTAAAACATATTTGACAAATAAAAAAAATAAAAAATAAAACAATTATTAAAAAAAAAAGATGAATACAAAAAATAAATGTTGAAAGCCACTGTTTGGAAGCAAAAATGTTACTTAGACTCCCACCAGAGTTTAATGGCTCTGAATGAAACTTAAAAAATGTAAGATGAATAAAAATTTGAAAACATTTATTCATAAAGATATATGTACCCGTATGTTCATTGCAGCATTATTTATAATAGCCAAGACATGGAAATAACCCAAGTGTCTTTTGATGGATGATTGGCTACAGAAGGGGTGGTACATATGAGATCTGACAATTAAGTTCGTGAACTTGTTGCAACGACGCTAATCTTTTTGATATCAGAAGGATTATTCATTATGAAGTTGTGCCAACTGGAGAAACAGTTAACCAAGTTTAGTATTTGGAAGTGCTGAAAAGGATGCATGAAAAATTTAAACGACCTGAATGTTTTGCCAACAATTCGTGGCTCTTGCATCACGACAATGTACCAGCTCACACGGCACTGTCTGTGAGGGAGCTTTTAGTCAGTAAACAAATAACTGTATTGTAACACCCTCCCTACTCACCTGATCTGGCCTCCAATGACTTCTTTCTTTACTTGAAGATAAAGGAAATATTGAAATAAAGACATTTTGATGACATTCAAAACATCAAGGGTAATACGATGACAGCTCTGAAGGCCGTTCCAGAAAGAGTTCCCAAATTGCTTTGAAGAGTAGACTAGGCGCTGGCATCAGTGCATAGCTTCCCAAGGGGAGTACTTTGAAGATGACCATCGTGAATTTCAGCAATGAGGTATGTAGCACTTTTTCTAGGATGAGTTCGTGAACTTAATTGTCTGTCTTTGTATATATAATGGAATACTATTCAGCCATAAGAAAAGATAAGGTACTGCCATTTGTAATAACATGAATGGATCTTGGGAGTATCATGCTAAGAAGACTAAGTCAGACAGAAAAGGAAAAGAACCACCTGACTTCACTCATGTGAATTGTAAAACAGAAAGCAACACATGAACAAACAAACTAAAAAACTAATTGAAACAGACAACAGTATGGTGGTTACCAGAGGGGAAAGGGAGTGGGCAGAGATTGAAGATGGTAAAGAGGATCAAATATGTGGTGATAGTGGAGACTAGATTTCAGGTGGTAATCACACAATGCAATATACAGATGATGTATTATAGAATTATACACTTGTAACATATAATCTTATTAATGAATGTCACTCAATAATTTTTTTTAAAAAGAACACATACATCCTAAGTTCTCAAAAAGAAATGTAAAAGCATATTAATCAAATAAAGATTGAAGTTGTAATATTACTATAAAAAAAGTACTTTGTTAAGAAAAACAATAGAGGGTGAAGAATATAAGCAGAGTGCAGGATGTAAGTTGGTCAATAAGTTTGCTAGCTTCCCGTGGAAAGCTCCCCAATCTTCTTTCCTGCCCAGCATCCAACACCATTCAGCACTGGCAGTTCCTGCAAGAAGTCTGTGTAGTGGGCACAGTGTGTGCAACCAACTGGCCCATCTTGCCATAGCTTTCACATGGTGATCCCCCTGCAGGAGGACCGGAGCTTTTTCCAGTTCACACCTTCATTCTCAGATATTCTTGAAGGGCTTCTCGTAAATGTGACAGAATAAGTGAACAAATTGAAAAGATTCTGTGCTTGTTGTGAAGAACTTTATAAGTGATGTTACTCTTCAATCCATCTAGTGAAATATCCCCTCCCCCATCACTACCACCACCATCAGTACCTCCCATTGGATGCCCAAGTCTACCACTGACATTGAGCTGATGCTTTTTAGACATGGATACTATTGATTGCTGTGGGATGATTTGTGGAGACTCCCACCTGATTTCTTACTTGGTTTAATTCCATTGACCTTCTAAAATTAAGATTTTTGCATGATTTACAGGTAGCCTAAAGTCAAGTTTATAGATTGTAATCCACTGTGGTTTGTGGGGTAGTGAAGAATCTAATTTGGAAAAATGCTAATATTGATATTAAAAATCAGAGAAGTAATTTTCTACCACTGGTCCCTTGGTTCCCTTAGAATCAACTGAAGCCCAGAGAACTTCTAATGTGAAGCTATTGATTTGTTAACTTTATAGGCCTATTAATATTTACATGAGCAGCAGAATCAAGTTGCTATAGTAGAAGATCCTTGGGTGCACCTAAGCTCATCAGAATGCTGCTGAAAATTTTTTCACTAGGGGATTTTTTTTGACCTCTCTTTCCCACCAAGTTGGGGTGGCGGGGGAAGGCCAAGTTTATGTCAATTACCATAACTTTCACATCCCCCCTCAAGGTAATAATAATTTCAACCACTCTCAGCTGTCACTTGTGCCATTTTTACTTACTTTGCGGTTTGGTATAAATGGGTAGTCTTATAGGCAAGGGAAAACTCAATTGAAATTATTAACAAAATAGGAGATTTTGAGTTTTATACACACAACTAAATGGATATTCTTTTTCCCAAATTGCATTATACAAATGAAGATAAAAGATTCACTGAAGTAGAAAGGCTGAGTCTCTAGGACCATTAGGTCTGCTGTCTTAGTTAAGAAATATAGTTAAAACTATATTCCTGAGAAATATAGTTTCTCAGAAAAGATGCTCTTTTCTGAGATAGGAGCCAGATATGGTCATAAGAATACAGTTGAGGATGCTAACCAGAGGAATTACCTAAAAGATATTAAATCTATTCCCAAACACCTGACAATGAGGAGGTATTTGGCCTCTAGAGGAATTCATATTTTTATTGATGATATATCTTTATAGCTCTGCTTACTCATATTTCTTCCTTTAAAACAATTTGTAACATACTTGAAAATTTTCTAATATTCTTGGAAGGTAAATCTGAGAAATAGTAGTGTGTATGTGTGTTTTTGTGTGTGTGTGTGTGTGAGAGAGAGAGAGAGAGAGAGAGAGAGAGAGAGAGAGAGAGAGAGAGAGAGAGAGAGAGAAGGAGAGAGAGAGAGAGAGAGGGAGAGAGAGGGAGAGAGAGAGCAAGTTTATTAGTGTCTCCAGGAAGCCTATCACATTTTTGCCTTCCACATTTTTACTACTGTCCTCCCTCTGGAATTCTCCAATTTCTCCTCTGTCTATCTAAATTCTACTTTTGTTTAAGCTCAAAGTCAAGATTGAACATCTTGAGTGTCACCACTCACCATCTCAACCTATGTGACCTTTCTCTGCTCTCATGTCCTGCAGAGAGCATGCTTTGTTCTTGCATTTGACATACGGCACACTTTGCTCATGTGAAAGCTCAGCTTTGATGTTTTATCTTCTATAACACCCTGGAAGTAGTAGTGTCAGTAAAACGGTCAGTAAAATGGTCTTAGAAAGGGTAAAACATCAAGTTGTCTAAAGTTCCAGAAAACAGCTTTATTTACAGGCGCATATAAAAGGCCAAAGGTCTCCTGGGTGGTAAAAGCAGAATAATGCGACCTTTTAGGCAAGAGAGAAAGAAAGAGGGTCTTACTTAGAAGGCAAGGGGCAAGTGAGTACCTTCAGTTAATAGAAAGGAGTTGAAATTAGATGTCTTACGTTTTGAATGTTGAAAAGGAAAAAAAAAATGCCCAACCTCTGGGAATGTTTATTGTCTGGAAGAGAAGGAGACAGTGGATACAGTCCTCCTCTCGGAAGACTGAAAAGGTAAATGTCAAACCTGGTTTTGGCCCAAAACTCCAGGGATGGTTAGCCTGGGGGTGGGGGTGGCGTAGCTGCTGATGAGATTGAAAGTGCTGAGAATTAGGAACTCTGGTCTGAGAGTCCCAATAAGGCATGCTTTGCAGGGCTTGCACGTTGGTGTCCCAAGGAACTGTGGCTACCTGGACTAGCAAAAAGAAGTTGGAGCGTCCCCCAACAGCGACACCATGCGGCAGTGTGAAGTAAAGACAGTAGTAGATTGACCAAATGTCAGACTGTCTTTGCTCAGCTTTGGAGTCCAAAAGCCCGGAGGGTTTTAGAAAATTCAGGATACAGAGGCAGCTTAGGGGGAAATACTGGCTTTTCTTTTTCTTTTCTAACATAGCATATTGGTGCTTGAACATTTAATTCAAATATTAAGATATGTGACTATTTTTACCACTGCTTTGTGGAGTAAACCATACTGGTTATATGAGGGCTATATTAAAATATGAAGTCTATGAGATATTGAAGATAAAGAGCACTGTATCATTTTAAGAATATATATATATATATCAGATCAAATAGTATAAACCTAATACTATCAATGTAAAGGGGTTAAAATGTTCACTAATTTCAGGTCTCTTGATAGTGAGTGAAAAAGGTAATGGGTCTCCTTGAAGCTGGTTGTTCCCCTCCTTGACTCTGTACCAACCCTTTTCATCCAGGAGTAAAATTCTAATAATTAGCTGAAATATGTAAGAAGTAATTAATCTCTGCTTTGGGTGAAAGTTGGAGGAGGGAAAGAGAAATACAATGGTTAAAGCAAGCAGTTTCCTATTAACATTGGAACCTAATCTGACTAATGACGGTTCAGAGAAATCAAAAGTGAAGAAAAGAAGATAAAAAAATAGTTATAAATAAACTAAGGTGCTGTGAAACAGCGTAATTACAGCTTATTTATTTAAATTTCAATAAATATAGATTGTTCAAAATCCAGGTACAATTTTTGTTAAACATAGGTATCAAACTTGCTAATTAGAAAGTGTATCATCACCAGAAATCTAGAGTAAAAATCCTAGTCACACATTCTAACCCAACAGAAGGTGACATATATAGTTCTACTATCCTATTTAGCCTTTAGGAGCTAAAAACCTGACTGATCTGTGACTCAGTGGCCCTAAACAAATAATCAGTGATATGTACAAAGATGTATATACAATGATGTTCACTGAATTGTTAATTATTGTAATGAAAGTAATTATTATTATAACGAAAGTTATTATTATTATAATTATTATAATAAAACTGAAAGCAACATAAATAACTGGTGATTGAGTCTTGGGTAAATAAATTCTGGCAGGCCCATAAGATAGAACACTATTCTATGATTAAAATCATGGTTCAGTGGTGCAGAAGTATATATATATATATATATATATATATATATATATATATATATATATATATATCAGACTTTTCTGGTTTGGGATGACCTTGACAGCTTTAAGGAGTACTGGTCAGGTATTTTGTAGAATGTCGTACAACTGGTATTTGTTTGGTGTTTTTCTTGTGATCAGACTGGGTTATGGATTTGGGGGGAGGAAGACCACAAGAAGCAAAGTAACGTTCTCATCACACACATCATATCAAGGGACATACTATCAACACTACTTACCGCCATTGGTGTTGACCACCATCACCTGGCTGAAGTAATGTCTGTCAAGTTTCTCCACTGTTAAGTTATCTCCACCCACCTTCCATAATGCATTCTTTGAAAGGAAGTCACTATGCACAGCCCACTCTTAAGGATTAAAGAGCTGTGCCTCACTTCCTTGACAGAGGAGTATCTAACTTCATACACTATTTGGAATTCTGCAGGGAAGTTTGTCTATCTCTTTCATTTATTTATTTAGCCATTTGTTTCTATCAGTATGGATACATGGATATTTATTTTATATTTTAGGTTATAATCCAATATAATTTCACTTACTTTGTTGTCTAAATTTTTCCAACTTGGGCCATTGGGAGCTCTTTTAGTTGGCACCTGTGTCACTTAGACATAGTCTCATCATTGTGATTTTTGGTAACAATTATTTACTTTCTGGCACAATAAGATGTTCCAGACTCATCCTGTTATTTTGTGCCAAAGGAGCATGAGAGAGCTTCCCATATATGTTCCTCTATACTATTTGTATTTATTTCTCTGATGGCATTGCTCACATTAAAACACATGGTCTTCCCTTGTAAATGGATTTGGAGTTCTTTATGATTAGAACTGTCCTTGCCATCTCAATATGCCCAGTGCCTAGCAGAGAACCTGGTCGTAGCAATATTTGTAAAATCAATGGAAGATGAATGCTGCTTATACCGAGCAGAAAGATATCATTAAATGTTAGTTAGCCATTAAGTTTTCAAATGGGACACATACCTGGAAAAATTAACAAGGTAAATAATAAAATGGCTTTAAAATTTTTAAAGGCAACTAAACTGCCTTAAGTTGCTCTGAGGCAGTGAGAGGGCTGTTGCCTCTGGAGCAAAACTTTTCCTCTGCCACAAGAGATACAGGATGCACTGAAAGGTTAAGATTGTTCCGTAGCTGTCTACTCCATCCTTAGTTCTCCCAGGAACTTGTGGCAAGCAATCTGATGGGGCTTATCCAGTGGACGTTTTGGATAAACACACGAATGAGTGAGCACAGCTTGTCACCATCTCTTTTGCACTTCTGCTCAGGGTGCACTGAAGGAAGCTACCCTCTTCAGTCTTGCTCAATGTCTTACTCTCAGCATCCCCCTCTATCCCTTTACCACTTTTATCCCATTAGCACTTTGCATGTGTGCATATATGTGTATATCTGTGCATGTGTATGTATGTGTATGTGTGTACATGTGTACATGCATGTGTTTGGAAAGAGGATGGTAGAATTATCTCAAGGCAGACTAGGGAAATAAAAATATGAAGAATAACTGTATTCACAAAAAGACTGGGACCTCTCTTCTGGAGAATGCATGTCCCTCATGACAAAGCCAACCAAGCAAAGAGTGTCTCAATTCTTTAGTAATTTCATGGTTTTCCAAGTGATAACCATTTTGGAGGAGTTTGTATTTTTAATTCTTGTTTATACTACCCCGAGTTGTTGCCAATGAAGTCAGAGGACTATAGAACTAATGGAAAAGAAAGGCAGAGAGAGTGTACATTGCCCCAGAACCACAAATAATCCACATGCATATGTTGATGGCAGAGTTGTGGGAAGCCAACCACATGCCAGCTTCCCTAAATACCACGACAGCAAAACTATCACGCTCATTAAAACAAAAGTTAATCCAGTAGAGAGTGACTCTCGTGAAAGGATAAAAGAAGCATGTTTTTTTTTCACCCCTAGTTCCATTAGGAAAAACCTGGCCATAGTCTTTGAGTAGAGCTTGATAATACTTTAAAGACTAAGAATATAGAGAAACTAATAAATTCATTAATAAGGAAGACTGCTTTAGTTAAATAAACAAGTAATAGAGTTTTTGTTACAGTTCAATTAGAAAAATGATATGTTCTCTTAGGAAGGATGAAATATCATAACTGAAAGGATGAGCTATTGGAAGGAATTCTGAATACTATTTTTTTCTCAGATTTGTTCCTAACTGTTCTACGAGCACTTACGAACCTGAGAAATTAGTAGAAAATGTACTTACCTTCAGCTCTGAAGCAGGAACTTTCTGACCAAGATGACTGAAAACGAATGAGGTTTGAAAGCAAAGCTAGCACAAGGACCTTGGGCCAGGAAGTGCCGGAACATATGCATCACTGAGAGACAGTTTGTTATCATAACCTTGAATAAATGTCGTATGAAATGGACTGCATATTTCTGGTAATGTGAAGTTAGAGAAATGGAAAGAAACAGATTAAGACATAATTTCCATGGGCTCAGCTAGACAAGGATGCTTCCAAAGTTTATGACAAGGTTTATGGCACATTACAGAATTGTGACCTTGCTGCTTTTTAATATAATTTAGAGTTGCATTTAGTTTCAAACTAAGGAATTCAATAAAATGGGGTTTTGAGGAAATGGTTTTGAAAGAATTTGTTTTAAATTTCCAGCAAACTTCTCAAGACATCTTGCAAACATTTGGGTCATTAATCTCATTAAGAAGAAGGGGATAACCATATTATCCATATTTCACAAGACTAAACAGTAGACTTGTGTGCTCAAGGGCACCTAACCGAACATGGGCCAAGACAAGAAGAAAACCCTCATGTTCTGCCAATTCTTCTCTGTTATAAAATTTCATAGAAACCACCATCAATAGTTTCATAATTAAAAAAAAATTGTTCCATTTTAGGGTACAATATTTTTGGTTTTCTGTTTGCCAATGCCTGCAGTGAAGGTCTATAGTGTGTGTGTATATGTATATGCATATGTACGTATGTGTATGTGTGTATGTGTGTACATGTATATGTGTGTATGTGTGTATAGCATGTGTTTGGGAGGAGGATGGGTGTTAAACTTATCTCAAGGTAGCCTAGGGAAATAAAAATATGAAGAATAGCTCTTGGGATCATCAATCTGAATGTTTAAATGCAGCATGGGGCCAAGTTTTGCGATGGATTGGGGATATGCGGCTGATTCCAAACCAGTGGCCAATTCTGAAAACATCAGCTCCAGCCCTAACTGAAAGATGTTCCCATGTGGGTGGTCTGGAAAGAACTAAGGACAAAGGTCTGAGTTTGATTTCCCAGGCAGGGAAACACATGTTTTTTATAAAGTGCCTTTCCTCTGGCCTGTCCCTGAGGCAAAGCGTGTTCTCCCTGGGCACTGCTGGACTCAGGGTCATTCCAGGTTTGAGGATTGTTTGTGAGTAGCTGTGTGCCTGGCAACATGTCCTGAGGCTCAAATGAGGGTATTCCAGAGGCCTCTTTTCCCCACCAGAGCCACACAGTTGAGACAGTATATAAAACCTGGACAGTGCCTCCAGAAAGCCACATTGTTACCTGAAACAGAAGACACCTTGTCCTCAACCCTCAGATTTGTAGCATCGCAGAAATTTTGTCAAAGATCTGTGGATCTGATCAGCTGGTTGGGAAAACTGGTGCCAGGACCCAGAGAGCAGGGCTCAAGCAGGTTAACAGATGAAGGGGGTGTTGGAGCATGGGATGCTCTTGGGAGAAGGCAAGTTTCAGCAGATTCCCTCTGTGTGGACACCTGAGCTGCTCAATTTAGGAGAGATAAAAGAGATTTCAAGGAGGGACAAGATGACCTAAGGGTTTGGCTAAGCCAGAAAAGAGAGTGGGATTTGCTATATTAGTTCTTTTTTACTTGAGGCCAAAGGGTGCTCCTCTTCTTCCAATTATGCAAGAAATGTGGGCAAAAATCTCTTGGAAGGAGCAGAGTAGAAAGGACATGAGATTTAGAGCCAAAGACGCATGTTAAAAGTTCTAATTCTGCCAGGTCTCTGGGTCTCTAATTTCTTCATGTAAAGTGAGTTGTTACAAGGATTACATGAGATTGGGTTTGTAAAAATGCTTACAGAACTGTAAATTCATACACCAGTACTTGTGATTCTTATAGCCTAGTCCAAAATGTTATTGAAATAGTGGTCAGTTTTTTAAAGATACCTTAGTCAGAGGAGAATTCATTCAGCTTGTGAACATTTAAAAACAAACTTGTGAGCTGAGAACTGGTAGAGCAAATGGAGTGATGGATGCTACAATTGCCATGCATTACATTCAAGCCCATCTCTTTTCCTTCAAGAGAGAGGATGGAAAAAGGAATCTAGAGAGCATACAAGGAGCTCCTGTGTGCATCCTTTTTTTCTTTTCTCATACAGCAGCTCAGCCCCTTTTATTCTGTTCTTCACAACTCCACCACCCTATTCAACATTATGCCTCCATTGTGGAAAAGTGAGGGGGAGGGAAGAGAGAGAGAGAGAGAGAGAGAGAGAGAGAGAGAGAGAGAGAGAAAGAGAAAGGTGGGGGAGACTGAGTCAGGAGACAGAGCTGGGGAAGGGAGATGGAATGGGGGAACAAGAAGAAGAGACAGGCAGGGATCTGTCTTTCAGATATGTAGGACCAATGTCATTGGAACAACACATCAAATGCTGGGGTTTGGAAAGTAACTCTGAGGAAAAACACACTCCTCCTGGGTTTCTCCTTTACTCACATACAATACTTCTAATACCAAATGTGTGGGTGGTTGTCCACAGATCAAGCAATTATCTGACATCAGCTGGGTGGTCTACAATTTAATTCAGTTCTGACAAAAGCTACCTGGAGATAGCGTCAGGTCCCACAGGATAAGGGCTCAGTCCCACAAGATTGGCTCCACTTCTGACACTAATTGTCTCAAGTTGTCACCTGCCCTTCTGAATGAAGCACTATAAATCTAGGTTCCTCCTTGGGTTGTATAATTTGCTACAGTGGCTCACAGAACTTAAAGAAACACTTAGACATTTGCTGGTTTATTATAAATGATACAGATGAACAGCCAGATGAAGAGGTACACGGGGCGAGGTGTGGGAGGGTCCCAAGTGCAGAAACTTCTGTCCTCATGGAAACTGGGATATACATCTACCTTTCCAGCAAGTAGATGTAATCACTAATCCATAAGCTCTCCAAACCCTGTACTTTCAGGATTTTATGGAGGCTTAATTACATAGGCATGATTACAGAGTTGCCTCTTTAGAACAAATGGCACTCCTATCACCCAGGAAATTCCAAGAGATTTAGGAGCTTGTTGTCAGGAATCGGGGTCATGGACCAAATATTAGAACAAAAGATACTCCTAGTGCTCTTATCACTTAGGAAATTATAAGGGTTTTAATAGCTCTGTGCCAGCAACTGAGGTCAGACATATATACATATATATTCTTTTTTTTTTTTTGCTGAAATATGTATCGAAGCAATAATAATTTACATAGTGTTTCCTTTGTGCCAGCCACTATTGTTGTTCTAAATGTCTTACATATGTTGACATTCGATCTTTACAACAAACAAAGGAAATAGCATTATTGACTCCATTTACAGGTGAGGTTCAGAGAAGGGCAGTCACTAGGTAAAGGCATGATATACACTTAAGATGTTATTCTGAGAATGACGAGAAGTCACTGGGATTTTAGACACAGGAGTGGCATGACCTGCGTCAAATTTTAAAAGGATCCCTCTGTCTGCTCTGTGGAGAACAAATTTCAGGGGCAAGAGGAGATGGGAGCAGCTATATATGTGGGCACCTAGTTGGAATTGTCTAATGAGGGAATTGAAAGTGAGGAAGTAGGAACAGCAAGTATGGACAAGTCCTCTCAGAAATTTTGATGTGAGAGGGTGCAGAGCAAGAGCTGGCATGGGTCAAGGAAGCATTCTTTTCAGAAAAGGATCTCCTGAGCATGTTCATGTATTGATGGAAACATCCAGTGGGGATGGGGGACCTGATAAGACAGATGACAATGCCAGAGAGACTGCAGGACACAGGCTTCTGAGATGGCAGGAGGGGACCCTGAACAGGAGTAGGGACACATCAGCCAGAATGACAAGATGGCATATGGGAACTGATGGCCTGGTGTTGGGAAGATAAGGGCCTGCAGCCTAATTGTTTATTTTCTCTCAGAAACACGAGCTAAAGTTAATTTAGTCTGATTTAACATTTTGGTGACTTCATCAATATCTGAGCTACCCAGTGAATTAGAAGTATGCATTTGACATACATGCATGACCATGAGGGTTCATCAAAATCATGTCACCCAGAATAACGTGGGTCAATCGCAGACCCAAATTTAGCTTCTGCCCATAAAACAAAAGAAAGCAAACGTCTTACAGTTTTAGATTTCCTATTTTGACCCCACTTCCAGTGTTAAAGGAAATATGTTGAAATCCACTTATAAAACATCTCTACCTATTACTGGACAAAAAGTCCAGCAATAACAACTGGCACTGAATTGGTGCTCAATAAGAGATTCTTGTTCCATCCCTGACTGTTTTTTATCAGCCCCTTCAATTTACTAGCCTTTCATTTATATTAGCCCCTTTGATCCTTGTAATATTACACAAGGAAGGCAAAGATTTATCTATTCATTTACTCATTTATTTAGCACTCTTTTAATTGTATGTATCACATGCCTGGTACCCTGCTAGGTGCTGGGGAGGTAGATATGTATGACACAGTCTCTGAATGAGCAGAGTTCATCTTGTTGGGAAGAAGGATCACATAGGTATAAATGTGCAACACACAAATGTTAAATGTGATACCTGCTATATGCTAAGCATATATAAAATATTTGGAGAGTTTAGATGTCAAAGTACCTTTTTCTCCATCAGGTGAATGTGAGGACATCTTACCACATTGTTGAAATTGCATTGTGAAGGGTAAATAGGATTTTGCTCAGCAGATATAGTTGGGAAGAGTATTTAAAAAACAAACAAACTAGGAATGTGATGATAAAAGCACATGTTTGATGCATAGTAAGGAGTGGAGAGTGAATAGGGAAGGATGGGGATAAGGAGACAGCATATCATAGCAGTTAATAATATGTACCATAGAGCCAGACTGCCTGAGTATGGATCTTAGATTTGCAACCAACTAGCTATGTGATCTTGAACCAGTTACATAACCATTCCAAGCCTTTATTTTTTAGTTTACTTCTCTCGAAGAAGGATACTAATATTTTCTACCTGTGGCAGAGATACTGTGCTCACCAAATATCACACGTGCTCTTTCTTTGCAGTTTCTTTTATACTACACTTAATCTTAGCCAAAAGGCCAAGAAGTGATCCAGCTTCTCTTATAGTTAGGTTGGGGCAGACAATACAACTACTTCTGGCCAACAGATTGTGTGTGCAATGATGAATTCAGTTCCACACCAAGCTAGTCAATGCCAGTGCACCTCCGCAATTGTTTTCTTTTTTCCCTTCTGCAGAGACCTAGGGGCCCATGTGTTCTATATGATAAAATTGTAAGTGCCTCTGTCAGCCTGGGTTTCTGAGTGACAATGTGGAGCAGAGTCCTCTCTGACCCACATTGTACATATAATGAGAAATAAACCTTTGTATATTAAGCCACTTATACTTTAGGTTAATTTGTTATAGCAACTTAGCCTGCCCCCTCCTAACTAATATGAGGTGTGATCAAAAACTATGGTGAATGTTTAAATTAAAAAAAAAGTTATTACAGGAGAAGAGTGACCTCATAGGAATGGAGGCAGCGAGGTGGACTTCTTGAGTTCTCCTCTGGAACTTATCACAAACTGAACATCATTAATTCATCAAAGGACTCTCTGCTCATCACACAGAACTGCTAAGAGACTCCTACGAGGATTACTTGAAGGTGGGCAAATTGGGCGAGCAGGGGAAGAGGGAAGAGAACAGAGTGGAGACGTGGCTGCATCCAAGGCTGCAGAGATGCAGGGGATCTCAGTACAGGACAGAGACCACAAGAGCCAGGAGGTGGGCTTTTTCCCTGCATCCCACAGCTGATCTCTCCCACTGAGAGGGCGGCATATCCAGCATTTGAGGCAGTAACCTCAGCTGAGACCTCTAACTGGGCCCTAGGTCTGACAAAGGACATAAACTCCATACCTGGGCCCCTGCCCCCACTCTCCCAATCCTACCCTCTCCCTTCCAGAGACTTAAGCTGGTCCCTGAACTGAGGAGCAGTGTCAGATAACAGAGGAGCCGTAGTGCTCAGGATCTGGGAAGACCCAGCAAGCAGCTCTGACCAGGGAAGAAGCTGGGAAGCGTGTAATATTATTGGGCTGGAAGAGAGAAGACCCTTCCATCCCAAGCCCCCACCCTTTCTGGCCTGTCAAGGGTAGGGCAATTACAACTGCAGAGAAACTCCCAGGGATCAGCAGTAGGTGGGAGACGCAGCTCTAAGCTTTCAGCACCTCAGAAATCTCCCGCCCACCACATAAACACACACACACACACACACACACACACACACACACACACACGGAAGAAGAGCCCTAAGACTCAGGAGAACTGGGCACAAGGCTGGTGGTGTTACTCTCAGTGTGCATATGTGCAGGCAAGAGAAGAAACTGCACTGAATTTGTAGAAACTACCATCCAGACCCCTTAGCCCCACTCATCTAAATGTGCAGTCCAATGTCACTCTGGGCACCAGGTGACTGGCTCTGCCTGCACAAGGCGCAGAGGACACTTTGGTACATTAGAGGACAACCTGGAGATTACTTGGTAGGCTTAAGCCAGACTGACACTGCTTTTTTTGTTTTGTTTTGTTTTTATATCTTTGATATTTTTGCCTGTGTTGAGTGTGGGTTATCAGTTGTTTTTACATGGAAATGTATTTTTCTTTATTGTTGTTGTTGTTGTTGTTGTGCTTGGTGATTTGCTTTGTTCTGAAATTGCCCTACACAAGGGCCCAGCTCAAGAGGCACAAGATTCAACACACCCAGAGGCTAACTCCACACCAAACCAGAGTACTACTGGTTTTGACCTACAAGTGACACACTCAGAGGGAATTCTCTATAGGCACAAGAGCCCATAGAGGCCAAGCCTCATTTAAGTGGTCAACCCTCAGGCAGCAGAACATCCTGCTGTGGGCAGAGCCAAGTCTTGCAACTATTCAGCCTACCAGTCAATCCCACCCACTCACAAGCTAAAAGCAATTAAAGATCAACATTAACCGGACAATATACACAACACAAGAGTCACCTGTGGAGCACACACAGAAGAGAAGAAGGAAGTGGTGCAAGTCAAATATAAAGGACACATACTATGTAAGATAACCCAGCGAAAACTAAGAAACATAGGGAATCTACCTAATACATCAAACCAAACACAGTCAGCCAGAATGGGGAAACAAAGAAACATGTTCCAAATAAAAGAACAGAAGAAACCTAAATAATTGGAACTAAATGAAATAGAGGTAACCAACCTATCAGAGACAGAGTTCAGGACACTGATGATAAGAATGTTTAAGGAGCTTAGTGATGACATAAAGAACAACAGAGAAATCATAATGAGCAACCAGTTAGAACTAAAGAACACACTTGAAGGAATTAACAGCAGCTTAGATAAAGCAGAGAATCGAATCAGCGACTTAGAAGACAAGTTAGCAGAGATCACCCAAACGGAACAACAAAAAGAGAAAAGAATAAAAAACAATGAAGATGGTTTAAGAGAACTCTGGGATAACATCAAGCACAACAACATGTGCATCATAAGAATACCAGAAGGTGAAGGAGGGAGCAAGGGATCAAGAACGTATTGGAAGTAATAATGTCTGAAAACTTCCCTAACCTGAAGGAAATGAAGGAAATGAAGGAAACCAACATACAAGCCCAGGAAGTGCAGAGTTCCAACCAGCATGAACCCAAACAGGACCACACCAAGATACATTACAGTTAAAATAGCAAAGGTTAAAGACAAAGAGAGAATCCTAAAAGCAACAAGAGAAAGACAGCAGGTTGCATACAAGGGAACTCCTATAAGATTATCAAATGAGATAGAGTGACGTCATAGAAATGGCGGCAGTGGGGCACATTTTCTGAGTTCTCCTCCGGATCTTATTACAAACGGGACATATAACCCATCAAACAACTCTTTGCTCATCACGCAGAATAGCTAAGAGACTCCTAAGAGACTCGTGGAAGGATTACTTGAAGGTGCGCAAATTGGGCGAGAAGGGGAAGAAGGAAGGGAGCGGAGTGGAAACGCGCGGTCTCCTGGTGGAATCAGGCTGGCGGCTGCGGCAGCGGCGGTAAACTGCAGCTCTAAAGACACAGGGAGATATAGAACACTGAGGAGTCCCTTGCTCATCACGCAGAACAGCGGGGAGACTCGTGGAGGAATTACCTGAAGGTGAGCGCTGATTGCGAGCAGGGGAGGAGGCAGGACAGGGAAGTGGAAGCACGCTCCCCCCGCACCCACGGCGGAGCCAAGGCCGGCCCGGCGGCCGCCACGGTGCCCAGGACAGAGCGCAGACTCGTGGAAGGTTTGCTTTGGGGCGCGCTAGTTGGGCAAGCGAGGGAGGAGAGAGAGGCGCAAATTGGAAATGCACCCCCCCTCCACGGCGGAGCCCAGGCCAGATGGCGACCGCTGCGCGAATCCCAGAACGGAGCGGAGACTCGTGGAAGGTTTGCTTTGGGGTGAACTAGTTGGGCAAGCGGGGGCGGAGCGAGGAGGGCAAGAGGAAACGCACCGCGCTCTCCCCACCCCCCACGGTAGAGCCACAGCCCTACAGCGTGCCCACCTCAGCAGCGGCAGGCACCACCCGGGGCTCTAGAGTCCCACGGGAGCTCAGGGTGCAGCAGAGAGCACAGGGTCCAGGAGGTGGGCTCTTTCCCTGCGTCCCACAGCTGATCGCTCCCGCGGGGGCGGGCAGCTCGTGGGCCCTAGGGCAGACAAAGAACTCAGACGCCACACCTGGGCCCCTTACCCCACTTTTCGAATCCTCCCCCTGCCCTTCCAGAGACTTAAACTGACCCCTGAACTGAGGAGTAGTGTCAGATTACAGAGGGGCGTCTGTGCTCAGGCGCTGGAAAGATTGGCAGCCATTTCTGACCTTCGGAAGAGGCTGGGAGAGAGGGATTTTCGCTGGACGAGGAGAGAGGAGACTCCCACACTCCCAGCCACCACCTTTTCGGGCCTGCGAGAGGAGTGTGATGTGGCTGGCCTGAGAGAGAGAAGACCCCTCCATCCCGAGCCCCCACCCTCTCTGGCTGGCCTGGGGCGGGGCAAGGGCAACCGCGGAAGCACTCCCTGAGTTCAGCAGTAAGCGGCAGATGCAGCTCCCAGCTTTCAGCAGCTTAGAGATCTCCCACCCGCCCCCTCCCACACACCCACGGAAGGAGGGCCCTAAGACTCAGGAGTACTGGGCACAGGGCTGGTGGAGCTACTCTCAGCGTGCATTTGTGCAGCAAAGGACAGAAACTGCATCGTCTCTCTGAAAACTGTCATCCAGACCCCTCAGCCCCTCACATTTAAATCTACACTCCCAAATTCACTCTGGGCACCAGGTGACCAGCGCTGCCTGCGCAATAGGCAGGGAACTCTTTGGCACAGCGGAGAACAACCTGGAGATTACTTGGTGGGCTTAAGCCAAGACTGGTGCTGCTTTCTCTTTTGCTTTGCTTGGTGGTTTTTTTTTTGTTTGTTTGTTTGGTTTTTTCTTTTTTTTTTTTTTGATTTTTTTTTGTTTTTTTTGTTTTTGTTTTTGTTTTTTTTGCTTTTGTTTTTGTTTTGTTTTATATTGCTTTGCTTTGTTTTTCTCTTTTTTCCTTTCTTTTCTTGTTCTTTTTTTTCTTTCTTTCTCTTCTTTTTTTTCTTTTTTCTGCTTGTTGTGATTTGCTTTGTTCTGTCTTTATTTCTTTGATATCTTTGCCTATGTTGAGTGGGGATTGTCGGTTGTATTTTACATGTGAATGTACTTCATTTATTTTCTTTGTTGTTGTTGTTGTACTTGGTAACTTTATTTGTGCTGAAAACTGCCCTACCAGGGCCCAGCTTAAGAGGCACAAGATTCAACATATCCAGAAGCCAACTCTGGACCAAACCAGAGTACTACCGAGTTTGACCTACAAGTCACCCATGGAAGGAGGGCCCTAAGACTCAGGAGTACTGAGCACAGGGCTGGTGGAGCTACTCTCAGCGTGCATTTGTGCAGGAAAGGACAGAAACTGCATGGTCTCTCTGAAAACTGTCATCCAGACCCCTCAGCCCCTCGCATTTAAATCTACACTCCCAGATTCACTCTGGGCACCAGGTGACCAGCGCTGCCTGCGCAATAGGCAGGGAACTCTTTGGCACAGCGGAGGACAACCTGGAGATTACTTGGTGGGCTTAAGCCAAGACTGGTTCTGCTTTCTGTTTTGCTTTGCTTGGTGTTTTTTTTTTTCTGCTTGTTGTGATTTGCTTTGTTCTGTCATTATTTCTTTGATATCTTTGCCTATGTTGAGGGGGGATTGTTGGTTGTATTTTACATGTGAATGTACTTGATTTGTTCTCTTTGTTGTTGTTGTTGTTGTACTTGGTAACTTGATTTGCACTGAAACTGCCCTACCAGGGCCCAGCTTAAGAGGCACAAGATTCAACATATACAGAAGCCAACTCTGGACCAAACCAGAGTACTACCGGGTTTGACCTACAAGTCACACACCCAGAGGGAATCCTCTGAAGGCCCAAGAGCCCATAGAGGCCAAACCACATTTAAGTGGCCAACCCTCACCCAGCAGAACATCCTGTGGTGAGCAGAGCCAAGTTTCACAAATAGACGGCCTAGGAGTTAAACCCACCTACTCACTAGCAAAAAGCAATTAAAGTTCTTGAACAGGACGATATACTAAACACACGAGCCACCTGTGGAGCACATGCAGAGAAGAATGAGGTAGTCCAAGTCAAATATAAAGGACACATACTTCATAAGATAACCCAGCAAGAACTAAGAGCTCTAGGGGATCTTCCTAATACATCAAAGCAAACACAGAGAGTCAGTCAGAATGGGGAGACAAAGAAACATGTCCCAAATAAAAGAACAGGAGAAACCTCCACAACTGGAACCAAATGAAGCAGAGGTAACCAACATGTCAGAGACAGAGTTCAGAACACTGGTGATAAGAATGTTTAAGGAGCTTAGAGAAGACATAAAGAAGGATATAGAAATCATAAAGAACAACCAGTTAGAGCTAAAAAAGGATGTAGAAATCTTAACGAACAACCAGCTAGAACTAAAGAACACAATTACCGAAATTAAGAACTCACTTGAAGGAATGACCAGCAGGTTAGATGAAGCAGAGGACCGAATCAGCGACTTAGAAGACAAGTTAGCAGAGATCACTCAAACTGAACAACAGAAAGAAAAAAGAATAAAAAACAATGAAGATGGGTTAAGAGACCTCTGGGATAACATCAAGCGCAACAACATGCGCATCATAGGAATACCAGAAGGCGAAGAGAAGAAGCAAGGGATTGAGAACATATTTGAGGTAATAATGTCCGAATGTTCCCTAACCTGATGAAGGAAACCAACATACAAGCTCAGGAAGTGCAGAGAGTTCCAACCAGGATAAACTCAAACAGGCCCACACCAAGACACATTATAGTTAAAATGGCAAAGCTTAAAGACAAAGAGAGAATCTTGAAAGCAGCAAGAGAAAGGCAGAAGGTCACATACAAGGGAACTCCCATAAGGCTATCAAATGACTTTTCTACAGAAACATTGAAGGCAAGGAGGGAGTGGCAGGAGATACTCAAAGTGATGGAAAACAAAGGTCTACAACCTAGATTGCTTTATCCAGCAAGGCTATCATTTAAAGTTGATGGAGAGATAAAGAGCTTCCCAGAAAAGAACAAACTGAAAGAATTTATGACAACCAAGCCAGCATTGCAAGAAATACTAAAAGGACTTCTGTAAATAGAAGAAAGATGAAAACAATTTACTACAAATCTAAAAATGGCAATAACTATGTACCTATCAATAATCACTTTAAATGTAAATGGATTAAACGCTCCAATCAAGAGACATAGGGTGGCTGAGTGGATAAGGAAGCAAGACCCTTGTATATGCTGTATACAAGAGACTCATTTCAGATCAAAAGACACACACAGGCTGAAAGTGAAGGGTTGGAGTAACATATTTCATGCAAATGGAAGCAAAAAAAAGCTGGAGTTGCAATACTTATATCTGACAAAATAGACTTTAAAATGAAAAACATATTAAAAGACAAAGATGGGCACTATATAATAATAAAGGGATCAATCCGACAAGAGGACATAACCCTAGTAAACATCTATGCACCTAACATAGGCGCACCTAAATATATAAAACAGGTACTGATGGACATAAAGACAGAGATCAACAGCAACACTATCATAGTAGGGGACTTCAACACACCTCTGACAACAAGGGACAGGTCCTCCAGACAGAAAATCAATATGGAAACAACAGCCTTAAATGATACTTTGGACCACTTGGATTTAATTGATATTTTCAGAGCATTTCACCCCAATGCTGCAGAATACACGTTCTTCTCAAGTGCACATGGAACATTTTCTAAGATAGATCATATGTTAGGACATAAGACAAGCCTTGATAAATTTAAGAAAATTGAAATCATACCAATTGTCTTCTCTGACCACAGTGCTATGAAATTAGAAATGAACTACAGGGGAAAAAAACCAGGAAGATAAACCAATTCATGGAGGCTGAATAACATGTTGCTAAATAATGAATGGGTCAAGCAGCAGATCAAAGAAGAAATCAAAAGATATCTTGAGACAAATGAGAATGAGAACACGACGACCCATAATCTATGGGATGCTGCGAAAGCAGTCCTAAGAGGGAAGTTCATAGCACTGCAGGCCTACCTAAAGAAACAAGAATCATCACTAATTGACAGTTTATCTTCACACTTAAGGGATCTGGAAAAAGAACAGCAAAATAAACCGAAAGGGAGCACAAGGAAGGAGATAATAAGGATCAGAGCAGAAATAAATGAAATGGAGACCAGAAAAACAATACAAAAGATCAATGAATCCAAGAGTTGGTTCTTAGAGAAGATAAACAAAATTGACAAACCTTTAGCCAGACTCATTAAAAAAAGGAGAGAGAGGACCCAAATTAATAAAATCAGAAATGAAAGAGGAGAAGTGACAACAGACACCACAGAAATACAAAATATTTTAAGAAATTACTATGAGCAACTATATGCCAACAAATTTGACAACCTTGAAGAAATGGACAATTTTCTAGAGGCGCACAACCTTCCAAGGCTAACTCAAGAAGAAACAGAAAGCCTGAACAGTCTGATTACCACCAGGGAAATTGAATCAGTAATCAATAATCTCCCAACAAACAAAAGCCCTGGACCAGATGGCTTTACAGGTGAATTTTTCAAAACGTTCAAAAAAGAATTATCACCTATTCTCCTCAAGCTCTTCCAAAAAATCCAGAAGGAAGGAAGACTCCCAAAGACTTTTTACGAAGCCACTATCACCCTGATCCCAAAAGCAGACAAAGACACCACAAAGAAAGAAAACTACAGGCTGATATCTCTAATGAACATAGATGCAAAAATTCTCAACAAATTATTAGCAAACAGAATTCAGCAATACATTAAAAAGATCATACACCATGATCAAGTCGGATTCATCCCTGGTATGCAGGGGTGGTTCAACATCCGCAAATCAATTAATGTGATACACCACATTAACAAAATGAAAAATAAAAATCACATGATCATATCAATAGATGCAGAAAAAGCATTTGATAAAATCCAGCGGCGATTTATGATAAAAACCCTTAAGAAAGTGGGAATAGAGGGATCATATCTTAACATAATAAAGGCCATATATGACAAACCCACAGCTAACATCATACTCAATGGGGAAAAGCTAAAACCATTCCCCCAAAGATCAGGAACAAGACAAGGTTGCCCACTTTCTCCACTTCTATTCAACACAGTGCTGGAAGTTCTAGCCACAGCAATCAGACAAGAGAAAGAAATAAAAGGCATCCAAATTGGTAAGGAGGAAGTAAAATTATCATTATATGCAGATGATATGATACTATATATAGAGAACCCTAAAGACTCCACCAAGAAACTATTAGAACTGATAGATGAATTTAGTAAAGTAGCAGGATATAAAATTAATATTCGGAAATCAGTTGCATTTGTATATACCAATGATAAAATAGCAGAAGGAGAAATTAAAAAAACAATTCCATTTACAATTGCTCCAAAGACTATAAAATATCTGGGAATAAATCTAACCAAAGATGTAAAGGATCTGTTCAGAAAATTATACAACACTGAAGAAAGAAATGAAAGAAGACATAAATAGATGGAAACACATTCCATGTTCATGGATAGGAAGAATTAATATAGTTAAAATGTCCATACTGCCTAAGGCAATATACATATTCAACGCAATTCCTATCAAACTACCAACGACGATTTTCACAGAAATAGAACATATAATCCTAAAATTTATATGCAACCATAAAAGACCCCGGATAGTTTCAGCAATCTTGAGAAATAAGAACAAAGTGGGAGGTATAACGATACCTGATTTCAAACTATACTACAAGGCTACAGTAATCAAAACAACATGGTACTGGCATAAAAATAGATACATAGATCAATGGAACAGAATAGAGAGTCCAGACGTAAATCCATGCCTATATGCCCATCTAATCTACGACAATGGAAGCAAGAATGTACGATGGGGTAAAGATAGTCTGTTCAATAAGTGGTGTTGGGAAACCTGGACGGACACATGCAAGAAAATGAAGCTGGACCACCTCCTTACACCATATACAAAAACAAATTCAAAATGGCTTAAAGACTTAAATGTAAGATCTGAAACCATAAAATATCTAGAAGAAAATATAGGAAGAAACTTCATGGACATTACCCGGAGGAAGATTTTCACTGATATATCCCCTCGCGCGAGCGAAGTAAGAGAAAAAATAAACATGTGGGATTCCATCAAACTAAAAAGTTTTTTCACAGCAAAGGAAACCATCAATAGAACAAAAAGGGATCCTACTCTATGGGAAAAGATATTTGCCAATGATATATCTGATAAGGGATTAATATCACAAACTATAAAAAACTTACTCAACTCAACTCCAAAAAAACAAACAACCCAATTGAATAATGGGCAGAGGACTTGGGGAGACATTTCTCTAAAAAGGACATACAGAAGGCAAGAAGACATATGAAGAAATGCTCAACCTCACTAACCATCAGAGAAATGCAAATAAAAACCACAATGACATACCACCTCACTCCAGTCAAAATGGCTATTATCAATAAATCAACAAACAACAAATGCTGGCGCGGATGTGGAGAAAAGGGAACGCTAGTGCACTGTTGGTGGGACTGCAGATTAGTGCAGCCACTATGGAAAACAGTATGGAGGTATCTCAGGAATCTGAAAATGGAACTACCCTATGATCTAGTAATTCCACTCCTAGGCATCTACACGGAGAAATCTAAAACTCCAATTCAAAAATCTGTATGCACTCCTATGTTTATTGCAGCACTTTACACAATAGCCAAGATATGGAAACAACCAAAATGCCCATCGGTAGATGACTGGATTAAGAAGCTGTGGTACATTTATACAATGGAGTATTACGCAGCCATAAAGAAGAAAGAAATCTTATCATTTGCAGCAACATGGATGGATCTAGAGAACATTATGTTAACTGAAATAAGTCAGAAAGAGAAAGACACGTACCATATGATCTCACTTATATATGGAATCTAAAGAAAAGACTATGTGAATGAACTAATCAGAGACAGTTTTGGGGACGCAGAGAAAAAACCGAGAGTGGTTAGATGGGTGTGTGGGAGGGGGTTGGGGATAAGGGGAAAGGTGAAGGGATGTGGAAGCAGCTGGTAACCACAAGATGGCCTCAGGGTTTTTTTTTTTAAAATTAATTTGGGGAAGGTATTCTATAATGTTGTAAAGATTTTGTTGGGTATCCGATGGACATGCGTCCTATTTGGGAGACCACCTCAGGGATACTGTGGATACCTGATCATGGCATTGTACATCAGAAGCTAAACATTAATGAATGCCAACTATAATTTTATATATATAATGTGATGGTTCAGTGTGAGGTCGGAGGTATAGTGGATCGGGGGAGAGTGGTTCACAGTATGAGGGATATAAATGATGAACGTCTAAGTATTACCTTGTTTTGTACACCTGAAACTAATAAATAAATAAATAAATTAAAAAAAAAAAAAGAACTTCCAGCACTATGTTGAATAGAAGTGGAGACAGTGGGCAACCTTGCCTTGTTTCTGATCTTAGGGGAAATGATTTTAGCCTTTCTCCATTGAGTATGATGTTAGTTGTGGGTTTATCATATATGGCCTTTATTATGTTAAGATATGATCCCTCTGTTCCCACTTTCTTAAGGGTTATTATCATAAATGTCTGCTGGATTTTATCAAATGCTTTTTCAGCATCTATTGATATGATCATGTGATGTTTATTTTTCATTTTGTTAATGTGGTGTATCACGTTAATTGATTTGCGGATGTTGAACCACCCCTGCATACCAGGGATGAATCCCACTTGATCATGGTGTATGATCTTTCTAATGTATTGCTGAATTCTGTTCGCTAATATGTTGTTGATGATTTTTGCATCTGTATTCATTACAGATATCGGCCTGCAGTTTTTTTCTTTTTTGTGGTGTCTTTGTCTGATTTGGGGATCAGGGTGATAGTGGCTTCATATAAAGTGTTTGGGAGTCTTCCCTCCTTCTGCATTTTTTTAGAAGAGCTTGACAATAGGTGATAATTCTTTTGTAAAGGTTTTGTAAAATTCACCGGTAAAGCCATCTGGCCCAGGGTTTTGTTTGTTGAGAGATTGTTGGGAGATTGTTGATTACTGATTCAATGTCCCTGATGGTAATCAGTCTATTAAGGTTTTCTGTTTCTTCTTGAGTTAGCCTTGGACGGTTGTACACCTTGAATAATCTTTTTAATGCATTGTTGTATTCAATTTGCTAGAATTTTTAAGAATTTAAGATTTGCTAGAATTTAAGATTTTTGCGTCTGTGTTCATCAGAGATATTGGTCTGTAGTGTTTTATTTGTGAGTGTTTTCCTTACCAGGTTTGGTATTATGGTAATATTGGCTTCATAAAGTGATTTAGGGAGTACTGTATCTTTTTCAATGTTTTGGAAGAGTTAAAGCAGGATTGCTATTAGATCCTCTTTGAAGGTTTGGTAGAATTCATTAGTGAAGCCATCTGGTCCCGGACTTTTGCTTTTCGGAAGGTTTTGGATGACTTATTCAATTTCTTTACTGGTGATTGTTCTGTTTAGATTTTCCAGTTCTTCATGGTTCAGCCTTGGAAGGCTATATGTTTCTAAGAACTTGTCCATTTCTTCTAGGTTATTGAATTTGGTGGCATATAGTCCTTCACAGTATTCTTGGATAATCCTTTGTATTTCTGTGGTGTCCGTAATTACTTCTTCTTTTTTATTTCTGATTTTGTTAATTAGTGTCTTCTCTCTTCTTATTTTAGTGAATCTATCAAGGGTTTGCCAATTTTGTTAATCTTTTCAAAGAACCAGCTCTTTGAAACATTATTTTTTTCTTTTTTTTTTTTTTTGTTCTCTATTTCATTTAGTTCTGCTCTGATTTTTGTTATTTCCTTTCTTCTGCTGACCTTGGTTTTCACTCTTTCTTCTTTTTCTAGTTCTTTAAGGTGTAACATGAGGTTATTTATTTGGGATTTTTCTTGTTCTTGAGATAGGCCTGTGATTAACATAAATTTCCCTCTTAAAACTGCTTTCGCTGCATCCTAAAAATTTTGGTAGGATGTGTTTTTTTGTTTTTTTGTCATTTGTTTCTATGTATCTTTTGAGCTCTCCTCTAATTTCTTCTTTGACCCGGTCGTTCTTTAAAAGTATGTTGTTTAATCTCCATGTATTTGTGTTTTTTCTTGCTTTCTTTTTGCAGTTGATATCCAATTTCAAAGCTTTGAGATCAGAGAATATGCTTGGTATAATTTCAATGTTCTTAAATTTGTTGAGGCTGCTTTTATGTCCCAATATATGGTCTATCCTTGAGAATTTTCCATGTACACTCGAATAGAATGTATAGTCTGATATTTTAGGATGAAGTGCTCTATGTATGTCAATTATGTCCATTTCATCTAATGTGTCATTTAGGGCTGCTATTTCATTATTTATTTTCTGTTTGTATGATCTTTCCATAGCTGTCAATGATGTATTTAAGTCCCCTAGTATAATTGTGTTTTGGTCAATTTCTCCCTTTAGTTCTGTTTGTAGTTGCTTTGTATATTATGCCCCCTGATTGGGGGCATAAATGTTGATGACTGTTATGTCTTCTTGTTGTATAGTCCCCTTTACCATTATGAAATGTCCATCTTTGTCTCTTGTTATCTTTTTCACCCTGAAGTCTGTTTCATCTGATATCATTATGGCTACACCTGATTTTATCTGGGTACCATTTGCTTGGAATGTCAATTTCCACCCTTTCACTTTGAGTCTATGCTTGTCCTTGTAGCTGAGATGTGTCTCTTGTAGACAGCATACGGTTGGGTTTAGTTTTTTGATCCAATCTGCTTCTCTGTGCCTTTTTATTGGTGAGTTCAGTCCATTTACATTTAGGGTGATTATTGATATCTGAGGATTTTCTGTCATTCTCTCTTTAGTTTTCTGGTAAGGCTGTGTCTCCATTGTTTGTTTGCCTTTTTGTTGTTGTCTATTATTTCTGTGTGGTGGTATTCTATGATGTTTCCCTCTGTTTCTTCTTTTATTACAGTATATATTTCAGTTCTGGATTTTTTTTGAGTGGTTACCCTTAAGTTTATTTAAAAGAAAGTTTGATATTTAGAGTATTCTATTTTCTTTAGCATGCTTACTTTCTCAGTGCTACCTTATTTTCTACATTGCTGGTTCTGTCCTCTGCTTCTTTGAATGTACTTTTGATTCCCTGGAATATATTCCTCATTTCTATTATTGTATTCTTTATTTTTGACTTTTTAAAAATGTTTTTTGTCTCCATTTTTATTTCTATCTCCACTTTTCTCTCTTTGTTAAAGTGGTCCCTGAGATCAGTGAGCATCATTATAATCACTGTTTGGAACTCTGTGTTTGATACATTGCTTGCCTCCATTTTGCTTAGTTATTTTTGTGGAGCTTTGTTCTGTTATTTTATTTGAGATGTGTTTCTTTGTCTCCCCATTTTGTCTGCCTGCCTGTGTTTATTTCTATGTATTAGATCGGGCTGCTATCTCTTCTGGTTTTAGTAGTGTGGCTTTGTTGAGTAGGTGTGCTGCGTGGCTCAGAGGCACAGTCTTTCTGGTCACCTGAGTCACATACTCCAGGTGTGTCTCTTGTGAGGGTTGTGTGTGCCCTCATCTTGTAGTTGAGTCTTGGTTGATAATTGCACATCAATGGGAGGGACTGACCCTTGGGCTCACTGGTTGTGAGGACTGACCTTGACTACAGTGGAAGAGGTGTTGTGCAGGGGCTTTTCCTACAGAGCAGGCTCTGCCTCAGCAGGACTCTGGAGCCTGTCCAATTTGCTCCTTCGGTGTCTCATACTTGGAGGTAGTTGGGTGATGCTCCAACTCATTTTAAAGCTGGCGATTGGGAGTGCCAGCTCTAGAACCACGTATCTGCTATAGGTCAAGGTCAACCGCAGCCTGTGTCCCATCTGGGTCCACCTAGCAGAAGCCACAAAGAAATCTGCACATGCCTTCCTCCTATGCTGTACTTGGATGTGCCTTGAGAGGCCAAGTCATGAACCCAGGTACAACCCAGAGGTGCAAGACATGCTCAAGCCAGATGTTGCTTGTCTGGTTCTGCAGAACTTTGAGAATCCCTAAGAATGTGTGCAGCATGAGCTAATGCAGGTGGTCTGGATGAAAAAGCCGCTGGAAATGGCTTGGGTATGCCCAAAAGTTGGACAGGTTGGGGTCTCAAATCATCAGGGCAAGGTGAATGAATGGTGGAGACTCAGATATGGTGGCCACCTATGTCCACACACTAGGAAGTGGAAAGTCTCAACAAAAAAACAATGGCCTCCATCAGCTCCTCCATCCAGGAGAAAGCCACCTCTCCAACCCCCACCCCAAGCCAGTCAATTCAGTTACCCACCATATGTCCCTGCCACCTTTCCAGCTGCTGCCACAGTTTTGGTGCTCAGAGCCAGTAACTCCATTGGTGAATACGTCCCCACAAGGTCACTTTAAGAGGAACACATGGGAGCGCAACCACCCTCTGTCTCACTCAGTCACAATCTCTGCTGGTTTCCACAACCAGAAATTATGAGGACTTCTCTTCCTGGCACTGAAACCCTGGGTTTGAGTGGGGCTGGGACCTTTTGTTCCTCTGGGTGGTGAGGGACACCTCTACAGTGAAAATATCTCTCCTAATCCTTAGTGATCACAAGTGGGTGTGGGACCAGCCTGTTTTGCATCTCTTCTCCTACTGGTCTTGAGGTGGTTTCTTACGGACATCTTACTTGTAGAGCTTCAGATCAGCAAGATTTTAGGCAATTCTTAATGATGGTTTTTTTGTAGTTTAGTTGTAATTTTGATGTGGTCATGAGCGAAGGAAAGCACAGTGTTTACCTACTGTGCCATCTTGGTATTCTGAGAAATTCTGTTTTATTCGAGATAAACTTAAGAGTTCCTTTCAAAATTGGTTAGAATTGGGCATAGTATACATTCAAGACATGCAGTACTGCATACGTAATCTTGTTGTTTTCTTTGAACTAAATGAAAAATTTTAGTGTGTAATTACAAATGAATTTTAAAAATAAGTTTCCTTGAAAAAAATCCTTTTAGTTAAAAAAAATCCCTTACTACTTAAGGGAGTGGAAAAATATCTAGATTTGATATTAGGAAATTCTAAGACTTGTTCTATGCTTCTGTGAAAATATATGAAGTGTCAGACAATTAAGTTCACAAACTTTATACCATGGGCTTACACAGTAGAAAGTTTGCAAACTTAATTGTCCGACTTTGTATGCTCTCCAAAACCAATGTTTTATATGGTAAAGTTGACTGGTGGACTGTTACAAGGAACAAGGTTTTTATTTATTTTTCATTTGTTCTGATTAGCATTACTCTTCAGATGGCCTGAAATTTTCCCTTAAATCATGTAGTTTCCAGTGGATGGTTTCAAACATGATACCTTAGCCTCTTGGCCATAGAGTTGGATATGAACCACATTGTCCAGAGGTATGCACAGATTATCCCATACCTCAACTAAAGTGATTGACTCAGGACACAACCTGAGCTAATCACAATCTTTCCTGGGATTTTTCTAATTGCATTGGTAAAAAAGACCCTCCCATTCTCAAGTTTAAATTTATACTTTCAGTTCTTTGTGGCAATGGTTCTAGTTAAATGTGTACAACTGGCCTAAGAAAATGAATCAAAAGGCAAAGAGAAGTGAAGATGAGACAGAGCAAGAAAGATGGAGAATCCCTGGGCCAGCTAAATGTGAAGCTAGATCCACACCCTTGCTCCTTTGAACTCTGTTTTATGTGAGCTAGTATATTCTGAGTTTTGCTCCAAGACCTGGGCTTTTCTTCTTCAAACAAGGACTTCACCCACTGCATGTCACCATGAACACCCAAAAGAACTGAGCGGCTTTGGACATGATGCTCTTGGGGTGAGGTTGCTGACAGCAAGACAGAATTCCCTGCCCCTCTGGCCTTCTCTTGACAATTGTGACCTTGTCACTTTTGAAGTTTAAGACAGTTATTTTGAAGAGTATTCCTATCTTTGGTTTTTCTGAAATATCCTCAAAATTAAATTTAGATCGTGCATTTTCAATGAGAATCTTCCAGAGGTAGTGACGTGTCCACTGTACTGCATCCTTTTCAGGAGACACATGATTGCGACTTGTTCCATTACTAGTCATGTGACCTTTGATCACTTGAATAAGACAGTGTCTGCCAGGCTTCTCCACTGTAGCTACTCTTTTTCCCTTTATAATTAATGTATATTGACAAGAGGGGCAGAAGAGGTATAATGCGACACAGTAAATATCTTATTCCTCAGCAAATTTCATCCACTAGTTTTAGCACCATTTGGTATTTCTTGGATTGTCAAATGGTGATTTCCTATTCCATCATTCCTTTGACCTTTATTAGTTAGCATTCTATTGCAAAGAAAAACTTTATCCTCTCTGCATTTGATTATTCATTTATTTGCTTAAAACATTATAGGCTCATGGACTCCTATTTTATTCAGTTATTAATAATCCATTACTATCATTATTTAGTTTGATACTCAAATTCCAAGATTTGGATAGTGGGAGCCCCTTCAAGATAACATCTGTGTCCTTTTGACATGTTCCTATCACTTTTGTTCTTTCTCTCCTTTTTCTTTCATCCTTTCTTTTTATTTTGTGATGCACTTAGTTTCTTGTATCACACAATGTTCCAGACTCAACTTGAATCTTTTGCCCCAGTGTTAGAATCAGCAATTTCTTCTAAGAAGCCCAGCTCTATTTAGTGGAAAATTATATTTAGAAACCAAGACTTGGGTGCTAGATGTGCTCATTAATATGGGTGGTCATTGCTCCTATTCCCCTGTAGGAGCCACATTTGAGTTGTGATACTGTGTAGTCTGCTTTCCAGATGCTCCCTTTCATCGCCTGGGTTTCAGCATTCCAATTCAGGCCTCAACCTTCCACATGGACACTCTCCACATCTCGCTGAAGTTCTGACACCCCACCCTGGGCTACTACCAATATCAAATACTATTTTCTGTCTGGCTCTGGCTTTTACAACTGGCATTGGGCTGCACAGATACCCTCTTCACCTTGCTTGGGTTTTGTGTACTCTGATGTCTCATGCTAGGCTGACTGTACTTTGTGGTTATTTGGAAATGCCACTGGCTTAGACGAGTAGGGATCCTGTTTTAAGTGGCATGGTTCTCAACAAAGCATATGCATGTGACAGGAATGTGTATCCCTCAGATAATAGGGCCATATACAGATTGATTACCAATAAATTAGATGTTTTATAAATGTCTTTGCTGCTCTGATATGCAAGTAAGTGGTTATTCTGTCTCTTTTTTATAAGAGTTAGAATATCTATATTAAACATTAAGTGACAGGAAAGATTTTTTCCCGAGTGAATAGAAAGAGTGCTCCAGTTAAACTATTCAGCCTATAAGAAAGCATACAGTGTTTAAAATTTGAAGAGCTCAGAAAAATATTGAATAATCAATTTTACCATGGAGAACCCTGAAGATAAATAATTATGAAGATGTTATATAGATATGATTACAAAGTCCTGAAAAATTCCTTTTCTTCTGCTGTTATTCTCTCCCTTTCTTTGATAGCTTTACCTCTTCTTTTTGAAAGTGATTTATTTTTTATTAGAAAAGTTAAAATAATTATTACTACAGGTAAAAAAACTATTTCTCATAAACCTCCATGAGGCAATTGGAAAATTCCTTCCTTACATTTTCTTTTGGGAAGGTAGATTTTGAGTGCCTTGGACTTTTCTGTGACTTGATTTACTCATCCAATGTCCTGTAATAGAATCATCAATGAGTCGATTAATATTCTCTAAAGAACAGATTTTCCTGCTGTGTTTGACATTCAGCATTGCATGCACAATAGATTATTTTCTAAGGAATGAAACAAATGGAATTTCTAGTCTTATCTATTAAGGCAATCTCCTCTTAGAATGTCATATGGATGTCAAGACAGAGTGGCAAAATCTTACATGGGAATAGACAGTGTTCTGAATTTTTCTTATCTGTTGGAACATAGTAATGAAACACTGAATAGCTGTTTCTTTTTTCTTCATAGTAAAAAGCTAATTTAACTGGGTATTAAACTGGAATAACCAGGCAAGAGTAGCGGAAAAGAATGGCGGCTTGAGGTGAGCCTCTGTAACGCTCCCCTGGAATTTACAACGAATCGGACAACAGTTACTCCACAAAGGACTCCTTGCACAGCAGACAGGCAAGACGAAGAGGCCCACTACTGAATTCACCTCCAGGTGGGTGAATCGCGCGAGCGGGGGAGGAGGGAGAGGAGAAGTGAGGAGATGGAGCCCCGAGGGCGCAGGACACAGACCTAGCTCAGTGCTCGGAGCCCGCTGCTCCCGGATCTTCCGCAGCTGCGGGAGAGGGAAGGACTCGGACTGCTAGGGCTCTGCTTACGGGCCCACAGGGCTGAGGGGGCAGCATATAGCACGGCTGAACCCAACGCTCCTGGCAGCAAAGACTGAGGGAAGAGGGCTGAAATCGGTGGTTTAAGCCCTCACTGCTGAGCGGAGAACGGAAGCCTTAGGCATTGAGACTAGCCTCCCCCTCCCTACCCTCCCAGAGATCACCCCACCCCCACCTGCCCAGTGCTAGAAGCGATAAAGTAGCAATGTCGGATCAAAGGACAGAATATTTGCTGCTCTGAGAACTGTGGACCGCAGACACAGATTCGCAGCTCAACTAGTTCCGGCAAAGGGGAGGGAGCTGTGGAAGCAGGACTGGCTGTGGTGGTGGTCACCACCATTGCTCTGGGCCACCTCTCACAACTCACTCCGCCCCTGGCCCCACCTATCTGGGCGGATCCCTGCAGGAGTAAACAGAACTGCTGAAACATACGGGCTCTGAATCTGGTGCAGAAAGAGCTTTGGAACTTCAAAAGCTCTTCGCATACCTATCAACCTGTTGCAGAAGCCACTCCTGTAGATGTCTAGGAAGAGAAATAGCAAATCAGTGATTGCCATGAATAACCAAGGCAACAAGATAGCTCAGCAAGAAAGTGAAAAGTCTCCAGAAAAGGAACTTAGAGATATGGACATTTGTGATTTAAATGACAGAGAATTCAAGAATGCAATTCTGAAAAAACTGAACGAGATGCAAGAAAACACAGAAAGGCAGTTTAATGAACTCAGAAAAACAATCTAAGAACACCATGAGCATTTTACAAAAAAGATTGAAATTTTGAAAAAGAACCAAATAGAATTTCTGGAGATTAAGAACTCAATAGAAGAAATTAACAATAAAATATCCAGCTTAGGTAGTAGAGTTGACCAGATGGAGGAAAGAATCAGTGACATCAAAGATAGGAACCTGGAATTTACACAGAGGGAAGAAGAAAGAGACTTGAGACTTAAAAGAAATTAAAGAACTCTACAAGAACTTTCTGACTCCATCAGAAAGAGCAATATAAGAATAATGGGCATACCAGAAGGAGAAGAAAGAGGGAAGGGAACAGAGAGTATATTCAAACAAATCGTCGATGAGAACTTTCCAAACTTGTGGAAAGAACTGGATCCTCAAATCCAAGAAGCAAATAGAACACCTAATTACCTCAATCCCAACAGGCCTTCACCAAGGCACATTGTATTGAAGCTGTCTAAAATCAATGACAAAGAAAGAATCCTCAAGGCAGCCAGGGAAAAGAAGACGGTAACTTACAAATGAAAGCCCATTAGATGATCATCAGATTTTTCAGCAGAAACTTTACAAGCTAGGAGGGAATGGAACCAAATATTCAAACTATTGAAAGAGAGAAATCATGAGCCAAGAATAATATATCCAGCAAAGATCTTCTTTAGATATGAAGGAGGAATAAAGACCTTTCCAGATATACAGAAACTGAGGGAATTTTCTAATACATGACCTGCACTACAAGAAATACTAAAGGAGGCTATTAGAACACCATCAACAGGGACAACTTGTGGCAACCGAAACATAAAAAGGGGGAGAGTAAAGGCCTGATCTGGAATATGGGAATAGAGAAAGTAAGCATACTGAAGAAACTGGAATACTCTAAATATCAAACTTTCTTTTACATAAACTCAAGGGTAACCACTCAAAAAACATCCAAATCTGAAATATATACTGTAATAAAAGAAGAAACAGAGGGAAACACCATAGAATACCACCACACAGAAATAACAGACAACAACAAAAAGGCAAAGAAACAATGGAGACACAGCCTTACCGGAAAACTAAAGACAGAATGACAGGAAATCCTCACATACCAATAATCACCCTAAATGTAAATGGACTGAACTCACCAATAAAAAGGCACAGAGTAGCAGATTGGATCAAAAAACTAAACCCAACCATATGCTGTCTCCAAGAGACACATCTCAGCTACAAGGACAAGCATAGACTCAAAGTGAAAGGGTGGAAATTGACACTCCAAGCAAATGGTACCCAGAGAAAATCAGGTGTAGCCATAATGATTTCCGATGAAACAGACTTCAGGGTGAAAAAGATAACAAGAGACAAAGATGGACATTTCATAATGGTAAAGGGGACTATACAACAAGAAGACATAACAGTCATCAATATTTATGCCCCCAATCAAGGAGCACCGAAATATACCAAGCAACTACTAACAGAACTAAAGGGAGAAATTGACCAAAACACAATTATACTAGGGGACTTAAATACATCATTGACAGCGATGAATAGATCATCCAAACAGAAGATTAATAACGAAATCACAGCCCTAAATGACACATTAGATGAAATGGACATAATTGACATATATAGAGCACTTCATCCTAAAACATCAGACTATACATTATTTTCTAGTGTACATGGAACATTCTCAAGGATAGACCATGTATTGGGACACAAAATCAGCCTTAGCAAATTTAAGAAGATTGAAATCATACCAAGCATATTCTCTGATCACAAAGCTTTAAAATTGGATATCAACTGCAAAAAGAAAGCAGGAAAAAACACACATACATGGAGATTAAACAACATACTTTTAAAGAACGACTGGGTCAAAGAAGAAATTAGAGGAGAGCTCAAAAGATACATAGAAACAAATGACAATGAAAACACATCCTACCAAAATTTTTGGGATGCCGTGAAAGCAGTTTTAAGAGGGAAATTTATATCATTACAGGCCTATCTCAAGAAACAAGAAAAATTCCAAATAAAAAACCTCATGTTACACCTTAAAAAACTAGAAAAAGAAGAACCCCAAGGTCTTCTTTTTCTGCTGAAACCCAAGGTCAGCAGAAGAAAGGAAATAACAAAAATCAGAGCAGAACTAAATGAAATAGAGAACAAAAAGACAATAGAAAAAATTAAAGTGACAAAAAGCTGGTTCTTTGAAAAGATTAACAAAATCGACAAACCTTTGGCTAGACTCACTAAGATAAAAAGAGAGAAGACACTAATTAACAAGATCAGAAATGAAAAAGGGGAAGTTATCACGGACACCACAGAAATACAAAGGATTATCCAAGAATACTATGAAAGACTATATGCCACCAAATTTAATAACTTAGAAGAAATGGACAAGTTCTTAGAAACATATAGCCTTCCAAGGCTGAATCATGAAGAACTGGAAAATCTTAACAGGCCGATCACCAGTAACAAAATTGAATCAGTCATCAAAAACCTTCCCAAAATCAAAAGTCCTGGACCAGATGGCTTCACCCGTGAATTCTACCAAACCTTCAAAGAGGATCTAATACCAATCCTGCTCAAACTCTTCCAAAAAATTGAAGAAGAGTCAGTACTCCCTAACTCATTTTATGAGGCCAACATTACCCTGATACCAAAACCTGGTAAGGACAACACAAAAAAAGAAAACTACAGACCTATATCTCTGATGAATACAGATGCTAAAATCCTAAACAATGTTTAGCTTCTGGTGTACAATGCCATGATCAGCTATCCACAGTATCCCTACTATAATTTGATATATATAATGTGATGGTTCAGTGTGAGGTCGGAGGGATAGTGGATGGGGGGAGGGGGTTCCCACTATGAGGGATATAAGAGATGAACGTCTAAGTATTACCTTGTTTTGTACACCTGAAACTAATAAATAAATAATTAAAAAAAAAAAAAGGAGATGAAAAGACAAGTTTCCCATTGGGAGAAAATATTTGCAAATCATATGTCTGAACTGGACTTGAATCGAGAATATACCGAAGTTTGCATTGTTATAAAACGTCCTTAGTTAAGAAATTGAGATATCACTATGATTAGATTCATAAATTTACATAATTTGTTTGTTATGCAATGAATCTGCAGATAATTGCAAATGGAGTAATAATTGAAGAAAGAATTATTTCAGAAAGGATGTAATTTAATATATGTTGAGACATCTCTTGAGATATTTCTAAAATTAAAATTAAAAATGACATACATTAAAAAAAAATAAAAATAAAAATAAAATAAAATCCTAAACAAAATTTTAGCAAATCGAATACAACAATGCATTAAAAAGATTATTCATCACGACCAAGTGGGGTTCATCCCCGGGGCACAAGGATGGTTCAACATTCGCAAATCCATCAATGTGATACATCACATAAACAAAATAAAGGACAAAAATCATATGATTCTATCAATTGATGCAGAAAAAGCATTTGATAAGATACAACATCCATTTATGATTAAAACACTTACTAAAATTGGTATAGAAGGAAAATACCTCAACATAATAAAGGCCATATACGACAAGCCCTCAGCTAATCTCATAATTAATGGTGAAAAGCTGAAGCCCTTTGCTCTACGTTCAGGAACACGACAAGGTTGTTCCCTATCACCTCTGCTTTTCAACATAGTGTTGGAAGTCCTCGCGAGAACTATCAGGCAAGAGAAAGAAATAAAAGGCATCCAAATGGGGAATGAAGAAGTTAAATTGTCACTCTTTGCAGATGACATGATGCTATATATAGAAAACCCTAAAGACTCTACCAAAAAGCTATTAAAAACAATCAATGAATACAGTAAAGTTTCTGGCTACAAAATCAACGTACAAAAGTCCATTGCTTTCCTATATACCAACAATGAAATCTCAGAAAAAGAGATAGAAAAAACAATTCCCTTTGCAATTGCAGCAAAAAGAATAAAATACCTAGGAATAAACTTAAACAAGGACGTGAAGGATTTATATGCTGAAAACTATAAGACATTTTTGAAAGAAATTGAAGAAGACACAAAGAAATGGAAAGACATTCCTTGCTTATGGATTGGAAGAATCAACATAGTTAAAATGGCCATATTACCCAAAGCCATATACAGATTTAATGCAATCCCCATTAAAATCCCAATGGCATTTTTTAAAGAAATAGAACAAAAAATCATCAGATTTGTTTGGAACCACAAAAGACCCCGAATAGCCAAAGCAATATTAAAAAAAAAGAACAACACTGGAGGTATCACACTCCCTGATTTCTGCTTGTACTACAGGGCTACAATAATCAACACAGCTTGGTATTGGCGGAAAAACAGACACAGAGACCAATGGAATAGAATTGAGAACCCAGAAATAAAACCACATAAATATGGACAGATAATTTTTGACAAAGAAGCTAAAAACATACAATGGAGAAAAGACAGCCTCTTTAATAAATGGTGCTGGCAGAATTGGATAGCCATGTGCAAAAGAATGAAACTGGACTGTTATCTGTCACCATGTACCAAAATCAATTCAAAATGGATCAGAGACTTAAGCATAAGACCTGACACAATAAACTGCATAGAAGAAAACATAGGTACTAAACTTATGGACCTTGGGTTCAAAGAGCATTTTATGAATTTGACTCCAAAGGCAATGGAAGTAAAAGCTAAAATAAACAAATGGGACTATATGAAATTTAAAAGTTTCTGCACAGCAAAGGAAACCATCGACAAAATAAAGAGGCAACCGACTGAATGGGAGAAGATTTTTGCAAACAGTGCCTCCAATAAGGGTCTAATATCCAAAATATACAAGGAACTCATGAAACTCAACAACAACAACAAAAAAACAACCCAATTGAAAAATGGGCAGAGGACCTGAAGAGACATTTCTCTAAAGAGGACTTACAAATGGCAAATAGACATATGAAAAAATGCTCAACATCACTAATCATCAGAGAAATGCAAATAAAAATCCCAATGAGATATCACCTCACCCCAGTCAGAATGGCTATCATCAACAAGACAAATAGCAACAAGTGTTGGAGAGGCTGTGGAGAAAAAGGAACCCTCATACACTGTTGGTGGGAATGCAGACTGGTGCAGCCATTATGGAAGGCAGTGTGGCGGTTCCTCAAAAAATTACGAATAGAATTACCATATGACCCAGCAATCCCTCTCCTGGGTATCTACCCAAAGAATCTGAAATCATTTATACATAAAGACACGTGTACTCCAATGTTCATTGCAGCTTTGTTTACGGTGGCCAAGACATGGAAACAACCAAAATGTCCTTCAATAGATGAATGGATAAAGAAGTTGTGGTATATATACACAATGGAATACTATTCAGCGTTAAGGAATGATGATATAGGAACATTTGTGACAACATGGATGGATCTTGAGAATATAATGCTAAGCGAAATAAGTCAGACAGAAAAAGCAGAGAACGCTATGATTTCACGGATATGTGGTATATAAACCAAAAACAAGACAAACAAATGAGAAACAAGAACTCATAGACACAGACAATGGTTTAGTGGTTACCAGAGGGTAAGTAGGGTGGGGGGAGGGAGATGAGGGTAAGGGGGATCAAATATGTGGTGATGGAAGGAGAACTGACTCTGGGTGGTGAACACACAATGGGATTTATTGATGATGTAATACGGAATTGTATACCTGAAATTATGTAATTTCATTAACAATGGTCACCCCAATAAATAAATTAAAAAAAAAAAATATATATATATATATATACCAAAAAACACACACACACACAAAAAAAAAAAAAAAAAAAGAACAACACTGGAGGTATCACACTCCCTGATTTTTGCTTGTACTACAGGGCTACAATAATCAAAACAGCTTGGTATTGGCGGAAAAACAGACACATAGACCAATGGAATAGAATTGAGAACCCAGAAATAAAACCACATAAATATGAACAGATAATTTTTGACAAAGAAGCTAAAAACATACAATGGAGGAAAGACAGCCTCTTCAATAAATGGTGCTGGCAGAATTGGATAGCCATGTGCAAAAGAATGAAATTGGACTGCTATCTGTCACCATGTACCAAAATTAATTCAAAATGGATCAGAGACTTAAGCATAAGACCTGACACAATAAACTGCATAGAAGAAAACATAGGTACTAAACTTATGGACCTTGGGTTCAAAGAGCATTTTATGAATTTGACTCCAAAGGCAATGGAAGTAAAAACTAAAATAAACGAATGGGATTATATGAAACTGAAAAGCTTCTGCACAGCAAAAGAAACTATTGACAAAATAATGAGGCAACCAACTGAATGGGAGAAGATTTTTGCAAACAGTGCCTCTGACAAGGGGCTAATATCCAAAATATACAAGGAACTCATGAAACTCAACAACAAAAAAACAAACAACCCAATTGAAAAATGGACAGAGGACCTGAAGAGACATTTCTCCAAAGAGGATATACAAATAGCAAATAGACATATGAAAAAATGCTCAACATCGCTAATCATCAGAGAAATGCAAATGAAAACCACAATGAGATATCACCTCACCCCAGTCAGAATGACCTTCATCAATAAGACAAATAGTAACAAGTGTTGGAGAGGCTGTGGAGAAAAAGGAACCCTCATACACTGTTGGTGGGAATGCAGACTGGTGCAGCCATTATGGAAGGCAGTGTGGAGGTTTCTCAAGAAATTACAAATAGAATTACCATATGACCCAGCAATCACTCTCCTGTGTATCTACCCAAAAAATCTGAAAGCATTTCTCTATAGAGACACGTGTACTCCAATGTTCATTGCAGCTTTGTTTACGGTGGGCAAGACATGGAAACAACCAAAATGTCCTTCAATAGATGAATGGATAAAGAAGTTGTGGTATATATACACAATGGAATACTATTCCGCGTTAAGGAAAGATGATATAGGAGCATTTGTGACAACATGGATGGATCTTGAGAGTATAATGCTAAGTGAAATAAGTCAGACAGACAAAGCAGAGAACCCTATGATTTCACTGATATGTGGTATATAAACCAAAAAGAACAAGACAAACAAATGAGAAAGAAAAACTCATAGACACAGAATGCAATTTAGTGGTTACCAGAGGGTAAGGGGGTGGTGGGTGGGTGATGAGGGTAAAGGGGATCAAATATATGGTGATGGAAGGAGAACTGACTCTGGGTGGTGAACACACAATGGGATTTATAGACGATGTCATAAAGAATTGTACACCTGAAATCTATGTAAATTTACTAACAATTGTCACCCCAATAAATTTAATAAAAAAAAACAAAAAAAAAAACTGGAATAACCAATCAATTGTCGTATTTACCATGTTTCCCCGAAAACAACACCGGGTCTTATATTAAATTGTGCTCCAAAAGACGCATTAGGGCTTGTGTTCAGGGGATGTCATCCTGAAAACTTATGTTAGGGCTTATTTTCTCGTTAGGTCTTAGTTTCAGGGAAACACAGTAGAGAGAAAATTATTCTTTGCTGGCTGATAACAGCAGAGCCTGGCCTTTCAAACAGTGTCTTTTTGTTTGTCTGTTCCTTTTGTTTCGTTTTTTTTAGACATAGAAATGTTGCAAATGCTGGGTTTCTTTCAAAATAAAGAGCAACATTCAGTTGAAAAAGCTAACGACCATATTTCTGAGAAGAAACCCTAAGGATGTTCAAGGAAAAACATTAAGATGATGCAATCTTTATAAGTTAGAAAACAGGCTGCCTTGACATGCTAAAAAGAAAAGATTTAGAAAAGAAGTATGTGCTTAAACAAGCATTTAATTGCAGATATTAACTATAAGATAGATTCTTATTTTTATAAGCAAATATTTAGTTGGCTTTTGGAAATTATTGTTTAGGGTAAAATGGCTGACATGTCTCTCCCTACACTTTCCCACATGGCTTTCCAGCAGGCACTAGCCTGGTGACTGAGTAGCACTTGTTGGGAGAGCAGTCCTTCACCACTCCTTTCTGTATTGCTGGTACTAATTCAGTAACATTGATGGGCTGGATATTTTTGTAATCTTCTTTACTCTCTTAACTCTCTTATAATAAAATAAAAGATGTAGTGTTGAACTTGAAGTGCTCTCTCTCCTCATCAAACTGAAACGCAAACCATAGAATTCTTCCTGGATATGGGTGCAGAATTTGAAGTCAGATCTGGGCAAACCATATAACCTCTTTGAATCTTGGTTTTTACCACTCTGCTTAACATTTTTAACTATGATTGTTAAAATTAGATAAACTAATTCATGCTGAAAAGAACTTTATTTATGTCCACTGTAGTATCCATGTGTTAGATGCTGCCATTGTCCTTTCTGTTAAGTTCAGACCTGTAGCTGACACAGAGTCCACTCACAGCAGCTCTTGCTGTGTCCCAACAGGCAGACTGGTCTTCTAGGAAAGAATACTGTTGTGGCACATCCGCAGACGACAGGCAGTAACTGATTTACTCACACTAAAATCAAACTTAAGAACTGAAAAATGAGAATTTAAAAATGGTACACTGAGTAAGATCTGGTGTCCACAGTCTCCATGAAGCAGTCAGACATTTGTCATGAGGTCAGCATGGTAACCAGTGCTGCTGCATCCCTTTCTCTGTGCGAGCATGAGTGAGGCCAGGGAGAGGTGGAGACCTATGTGTCCACCAAGGGCCAGTGCACTGGGAGAGGTCGTTGCTGCGGGGTTGGTGCCCAGCTAGAATTGTAATATGATCGAGTTGCTAGATTTTTTCTTTCATTATTTCTTGTTTCCCCCCATTATAATGTGCTGACAAGTAGTATAAGATAACTAGGGATGAAACAGACAGAGTAAAAGTAAACTGTAGCAATAAACTATTGCCAGGTCCTGATGGAACACTGAATGGTGGTCCCTTGGCCACATCAGTAGGATAAGAAAACAGGATGAGACTGCGAAAGAGAGGCAGCTCCTGGGGTGGAAACAAACCTGCTTCTCAGGAAACAGGACCCATGGTGAATGCCACGACCCCCCAATCCTTGCCTGGAACACCTCCTTTCCTTCCCCCACCTTCACTGTCTTTTGTGGTTCCCCAAAATGGTGTCTTTTTATTATACCAGTACGTGTAGTTTAAATTCCTTGAAGTCATGTGTATCTTGGCATATCTCCTTTGGTAATTCTGAACACATTATGTTTATAGAATTACTACAATGATTAGCCACAGAAATAATTTTCCTAAACAGTAACAGAATGTTGTTTCTCAAGTGCAAAAATGACCTCTCCTTTAATAACAGTAGAAAAGAAAAGCACATGTGCTTAAAGCAGACAATTTCCACGTCTAAATTGGATTTGAGGGCCTCTGGAAATCATCACCAGTCACTAGAATGATTTTTAGAATACTTAATATAATGAAAATAATAGTAATTCTATTTATTGGGTAAATAGTTTATATTAGAAAATATACAAAATGTGTGTTTTCATTTAATTCATGGCACAACCCATCACTAAATGCTATTAACATTCTTATTTCTCATATATGAAAAACTGAGGATTATAAGAGGGTCTGAGTAATTTGCTCTGTACCTGAAAATTTAACTAGCTGGGCCGAGGAGCAGGTTTTTCAGCCTTCAAACCCATGCTCGTCAAGTCCATATGGAGACCATGTATAGTCGTTATAGAACATAATGTTGGCTGAAACATGTGTATTCAGCGCCTGCATGAGCCTTTTGGCCAACCTTCTTTCCTGACTCTGTCATTTTGTGCAGGGAGAGTGACTTTGGAAAAGGGGTGTATAATGGCAGGAAGTGCAGATGGAGTTTGGTCCTGCAGGCTGTGGTGTTCCCTGCATACACATGAGGTCAGTCACAGTGCAAGATGGAGCTGGAGCTGGGACAGGCAGGGGGCAGGAAGTCCACTCTCCCCATGCTGCCATGATCTAGCATATGACTCCAATTCCATATCCTGAGAAAGAAAGAAACTCACTGGCTGCCATCACCATGGGGCTCGCTTGGCTCTAAGGAATAGGCTAAGATGTCCTCCCATTGAACATAAACAATTTCCCAGTATACCAAAATCAGACAAGGTTACTCCTTGACCACTATAAAGTAAGTAAAAAAATAAGATCATGACATAATCATATCTGGACAAAAATGAAAACACATTCAAATCACAAATTTTATCAATTGTTTTTCCCATACATCTGCCTGACAACTGCTTCTTAAACAGTTACAACTGTAGCCCCACTCTACATGTACTTCTTGATAAAACATTAAGATGCCTATTTGTAGAATTGACCCCACTTTCTGGTGGTATCCACTCAAGAGCATAACCATGCTTCCTTAAATCCCCTCAGTAACCTAGCACAAGTCCCAACCCTATCACAGCATATCTTGACACACTTTCCTGAGATGCCCTGTTATATCCATGGTGTACGGCCAACCCTAGTGCAACAAGGACCAATAACCCAACTTTATGTCTTCTGGTGACTTTTGGCTGGTGTACATGGGCAGTTCGAGTCTGGTTTACCAGATCTTTATGGAGATATGATTTGACCATGATGGCTGCCTCACCAGCCTGAGGAAATGTTGCTTCAATGCTGAATGTATCATCAACAAGCCTGGGACTTGTTTTGTCAGAGCCTGTCGTCAATTGTAGTTATCTCCATGATGGAGTATAAATATGTGTGTACTTGTGTATGTATTTTTAAATACAGAGTAGGTGATGATCTACTGAATACTACTGATGAGGCAGCTTATGGTGCATAATCAATAGCAGACTATATTCTTACTATACAGTATACATACAGAAAATAGAGTAAGCAAGTCCATCTCAATTTCAGTAATGTTATCCTACTTGATTAAATGACTTGGGAAACTGGTAAAATATTTGGACCATTTATTGCTCTTTCATATATACTTAATTATAGGATGTTACCTACAAAATTAATACTTGCTAAAAATTTAATTAGGCTCTTAGGGATTGAAGGTGATATTAAGTTAGACCAGAAGATAGGAAAGAGTGGAAGAAATGCGCTGGCTAATTATAATTATCATCACAAAAGATGAAGGCAGGAGAAAATGAAAATGAAAATAACCTTTACCATTCTTGACTCAAGGACTTTGTGTTTCTGAGTCTTTCTCCTTGACCCCAGTTATCCTAATATATCTCCATGGTCCACACCACACTGCTGCTTTTTGTTTTTCTTTTGAATTGACTAGATGAAGAAATCAATGTGAGACCAGATGTTAAAGACAGCAAGGCACTTGCACAAAAAGCTGAAGAGTAGAGCTTTAGAACCTCAGGATAATCCATCCCCACAGTTACCTATTGCCACCTCTGCCCATCGATCCTAATGGCTTGGTCTTATCCTGAATAAACCCTCCAGGAAGACTAGCTGCCCTTCTCAACCCTGCACATGTATTCACCCAGGTCCTCTCCTCAATCATCCCAGGTTGCACAGACCCCACCTTCCCTTCCCTCCTCCTCCTCCATCAAACTTCCTTGACAGGGTGTGATCCTTGTAGAGTTCTCTCCTTGTTTCTTTCTTGCTGGTGAAAATTAGGAAAGCATTGTTCTAGGCCTATCTATTGTGACCGACACTGATCACCCCCATTGTTTTATTATATGTAACTCATATTTTAGTGATTGATTATATTCTGTACTGCTGTAAAGAAACTTCCTAATTGTATAAAATAATTTTCTTCCAAGTTGTGCAGAAAAGGTAGTGTCTTTGGCAGAAAAATTTTTCACCCCGCCCCCCGCTGATGTCCACATCCAATCCTCAGAACCTGTAAATATGTTTCTTACATGGTTAAAGGGACTTTGAAGATATGATTGAATTTAGGGTCTTGCCATGGGGAAACTTAGATTTGTTGTGTGGGTGCAGTATAATTATAAGAGTTTTCAGACATGACGGAGAGAGGCAGGGGGTCAGAGTCAGAGAAGGAAACGTGATAACCAAAGCAGAAGTGGGAGTGGTGTGGTAGTTGACTGGGACCACAAGCCAAGGAATGTAACCGCTAGGAGCTGGTGAAGGCGAGGAACATTCTCCTTGAATCAGGAAGATTCTCCCCAAAAGACTCCAGAGGAACTCAGCCCCAGCGACACCTTGATACTAGCACAGTGAGATGACTTCTGATCTCCAGAACTGCAAATGAATAAACTTGTGATAATTTGTTACATCAGCAATAGGAAACTTATATAGGCAGTGAATTATTTTTTTAAAACAGAGATTTATTATAATATTGTTAAGTGGAACTTCCTTGTATCGGAGAGTTAGAATAAGGAATGGTAACACTGATAACATATTTCCTCTGAAAATCGGAAGCTACTCTCCTGAGAAAGAGCTGCGGGCAGATGCTAACAATCTGCCTCTAAGGATAGGCAGCAGCTGTGAGCAGGGGAGCCTCAGGGCAGGCCAAGCAAGGAAGGGTTGTACACTCAAGACCTTGATAAGAGCTTCAGAGTGCACCTGAGCTTGAGGGGGAGATTCCCAAGTAGATTTCCTGAGGTCTTTGCATCAGCACCCTAACCAGCAACTGAGCACAGTCCTCCAAAAATGAGTGTCTGGAAGCAGGAAGGATGGCCTATTGGTGGAAGAAAAAAGTTAACTAAGAAAAATAATTATATTGTAATGTAGTTCATTTAAACTCTGATTTGTTTCTTTCTCTTCCTTATTATATTTAGTAGAAAGTAACAGCAATAATTTATTTAATGTGTTAACTTTTATGATTTTTTTTATTTTATAAAATGTAAGATTAAAGTTACTAAGTAGAAGACCACTACTTCTCACAGTTCCCCAAGCCTGAAGTAAACTGTGCTTGTGTTAGATGTGACTCATCCATTCATAAATGGGGATGCTTCTAGGAGATACAAAAGCTGCCTCTGAATTACAGAAAAATTCAAATCCTAGTGTTACCACTTCTTATTTGTGTGATGTTGGACAGGTCAGTTAATCTAACCCTTGGTTTCCTTATTCCTAAAACAGAGATGACAATACTACTGAAGCGTAGAAGCATAGAATACTACTGAAGTATGGAGAATTACATGAGATAATGTATGTATTAGCAAATGTTTAAGGTAGCATAGCCATCTTCAATGATCCCAAGAAATACTTAGTTACAATTATTAGTTATCTAATTGGGCAGCTGTTGTTCTATTTTGTATCCTTTTCACCTCTTGTGGCCTGTTTCTACTTCTATATCCCCCTGGATCCCTAGTGACCTAATTACTTCCAGCTGAAACTCCACTTCTCATTGTATGTGGTTGGAGGCAAGGGTAGGAAGCCATCTTCCTCTGTGCCCACCCTGAGCCTTTTATGTCCTGGATCTTATTTAATCCTTGTAATAAGGCTCTAAGGCAGTGCTACCATTCTCCTCATTTTCCAGGTGACAAAACTGAGACTTGGTGCTTTTGGTAATTTGGGCAAAATCAAAGAACTAGTAAATAACTAACCAAGATTTAAACTGAGGCAAATCTGATTCCTGGGCCCTAATGTTCACAGAAAGTTCACTTCTCACAGCATTCTGCTACTTGCTCCATTCAGAACTCAGCAATTGCATTCATGTTTCTTCTTGAAGTAGATTTTATAAATTTCTCTTATTACCAGAATATATTTATTATAGAAAACTTTGATAAACATTAAGGAAGAAATCTACATTCACACGTAATCCCACAACCCAGAAAATCTACCTATTAGAGATAATCCCTCTTAATATTATCTGTTTTAAATATTTGCATGACATGAAAAATACTATGCTTAATTTACCAAATCATTATTGTTCAACAGTTAAGATTATTTCTCAATTTAGGCTAAAAGTTCTTATAGTTAAAATATTGCACATAATTATTTATTTAAGGTAAAGTCCCAGAAAAGAGAATTAACACAAAAACCATTTTTGATCTGTGCCAACCAAAGGCCATGCAGTCACAATTTTAGAATATATAAATATGAAAGTCTGCCAATTAGATTTGCAAACTCACCCTAGGAAAAGTGTTACATGCCTCATTGCTGAATATCACAATGGTCATCATATTTTTTTGCATGGTTTTTCTTTTTTTTATTTATTGGGGTGACAATTTTAGTAAAATTACATAGATTTCAGGTATAAAATTCTGTATTACATCATCTATAAATCCTATTGTGTGTTCAACACCCAGAATCAGTTCTCCTTCCGTCACCATGTATTTGATCCTCCTTACTCTCATCTCCCACCCGCAACCCCCTTACACTCTGGTAACCACTAAACTATTGTCTATAAGTTTTTCTTTCTCATTTGTTTGTCTTGTTCTTCTGTTGTTTTTGGTTTATATACCACATCAGTGAAACCATATGGCTCTCTGCTTTTCCCGCCTGACTTATTTCGCTTAGCATTATACTCTCAAGATCCATCCATGTTGTCACAAAAGCTCCTATATCATCTTTTCTTACTGCCGAATATAATTCCATTGTGTGTGTGTGTGTGTGTGTGTGTATATATATATACATATATATATATATACCACAACTTCTTTATCCATCATCTATTGAAAGACATTTTGGTTGTTTCCATGTCTTGGCCACCGTAAACAAAGCTGCAATGAACATTGGAGCACACGTCTTTATGTATAAATGTTTTCAGATTTTTTAGGGTAGATACCCAGGAGAGGGTTTGCTGACTCATACAGTAATACTATTTGTAGTTTTTTGAGGAACCTCCACACTGCCTTCCATAGTGGCTGCACCAGTCTGCATTCCCACCAACAGTGTATCAGGGTTCCTTTTTCTCCACAGCCTCTCCAACACTTGTTACTATTTGTCTTGTTGATGATAGCCATTCTGACTGGGGTGATGTGATATCTCATTGTGGTTTTGATTTGCATTTCTCTGATGATTAGTGATGTTGAGCATTTTTTCATGTGTGTATTTGCCATTTGTATGTCCTCTTTGGAGAAATGTCTCTTCAGCTCCTCTGCCCATTTTTCAATTGGGTTCTTTGTTTTTTGGTGTTGAGTTTCATGAGTTTCTTGTATATTTTGGATATTAGCCCCTTATCGGAGGCACTGTTTGCAAAAATCTTCTCCCATTCAGTTGGTTGCCTCTTTATAATGTTGATGGTTTCTTTTGCTGTGCAAGCTTTTAAGTTTCACATAGTCCCATTCATTTATTTTAGCTTTTACTTCTATTGCCTTTGAAGTCAAATTCATAAAATGCTCTTTGAACCTAAGGTCCATAATTTTAGTACCTATGTTTTCTTCTATGCAGCTTATTCTGTCAGGTCTTATGCCGTCTTTGATCCATTTTGAATTAATTTTGGTACATGGTGACAGATAACAGTCCAGTTTCATTCTTTTGCACGTGGCTATCCAATTCTCCAACCACCATTTATTGAAGAGGCTGTCTTTCCTCCATTGTATGATTTTAGATTCTTTGTAAAAATTATCTGTCCATATTTTTGTGGTTTTATTTCTGGGTTCTCAATTCTATTCCATTGGTCTATGTGTCTGTTTTTCTGCCAATACCATGCTGTTTTGATTATTGTAGCCCTGTAGTACAAGCTAAAGTCAGGCAGTGTGATACCTCCAGCATTGTTCTTTTTTGTTAAGATTGCTTTGGCTATTCAGGGTCTTTTGTGGTTCCAAACAAATCTGATGATTTTCTGTTCTATTTCTTTAAAAAATGCCATTGGGATTTTGATGGGGATTGCATTAAATCTGTATATTGCTTTGGGTAATATGGGCATTTTAACTACGTTGATTCTTCCAATCCATGAGCACGGAATGTCTTTCCATTTCTTTGTGTCTTCTTCAATTTCTTTCATAAATGTCTTATAGTTTTCAGCATATAGGTCCTTCACATTTTTAGTTAAGTTTATTCCTAGGTATTTTATTCTCTTTGCTACAATTGCAAAGATATTGTTTTTTGTATTTCTTTTTCTGAGATTTCATTCTTAGTATATAGGAATGCAATGGACATTTGTACGTTGATTTTGTAGCCAGCAACTTTACTGTATTCATTGATTGTTTCCAATAGCTTTACGGTGGAGTCTTTAGGGTTTTCTATATATCGCATCATGCCATCTGCAAAGAGTGACAATTTAACTTCTTCATTCCCCATTTGGATGCCTTTTGTCTCTTTCTCTTGCCTGATTGCTCTGGCAAGGACTTCCAACATTATGGTGAAAAGCAGAGGTGATAGGGGACAGCCCTGTTCCTAACGTAGAGCAAAGGGCTTCAGTTTTTACCATTAATTATGAGATTAGCTGAGGGCTTGTCATACATGGCCTTTATTATGTTAAGGTATTTTCCTTCTATACCTATTCTATCAAGTGTTTTAATCATAAATGCATGTTGTATCTTGTCAAATGCTTTTTCTGCATCAATTGATATAATCATATGGTTTTTGTCCTTTATTTTGTTTATGTGATGTATCACATTGATGGATTTGCAGATGTTGAACCATCCTTGTGCCTCGGGCATGAACTCCGCTTGGTCGTGATGAATAATCTTTTTCATGCATTGTTGTATTCGATTTGCTAGAATTTTGTTTAGGACTTTTGCATCAGTATTCATCAGAGATATTGGTCTGTAGTTTTCCTTTTTGTGTTGTCCTTACCAGGTTTTGGTATCAGGGTAATGTTGGCCTCATAAAATGAGTTACGGAGTACTGACTCTTCTTCAATTTTTTGGAAGAGTTTGAGCAGGATACGTGTTAGATCCTGTTTGAAGGTTTAGTAGAATTCGCTAGTGAAGCCATCTGGTCCCGGACTTTTGCTTTTGGGAAGGTTTTTGATGACTGATTAAATTTCGTTACTGGTGATCGGCCTGTTTAGATTTCCACTCTCCATGATTCAGCTGCTATTTCGTTATTTATTTTCTGTTTGGATGATCTATCCTTAGCTGTCAATGATGTATTTAGGTTCCCTAGTATAATTGTGTTTTGGTCAATTTCTCCCTTTAGTTCTGTTAGTAGTTGCTTGGTACATTTTGGTGCTCCCTGATTGGGGGCATAAATATTGGTGACTGTTATGTCGTCTTGTTGTATAGTCTCCTTTACCATTATGAAATGTCCATCTTTGTCTCTTGTTATCTTTTTTACCCTGAAGTCTGTTTCATCTGATATCATTATGGCTACACCTGATTTTCTCTGGGTACCATTTGCTTGGAGTGTCAATTTCCACCCTTTCTCTTTGAGTCTATGCTTATCCTTGTAGCTGAGATGTGTCTCTTGTAGACAGCATATGGTTGGGTTTAGTTTTTTGATCCAATGTGCTACTCTGTGCCGTTTTATCGGTGAGTTCAGTCCATTTACATTTAGGGTGATCGTTGATATGTGAGGATTTCCTGTAATTCTATCTTTAGTTTTCTGGTAAAGCTGTGTCTCCATTATTTCTTTTCCTTTTTGCTGTTGTCTGTTATTTCTGTGTGGTTGTATTCTATGATGTTTCCCTCTGTTTCTTCTTTTATTACAGTATATATTTCAGTTATGGATTTTTTTGAGTGGTTACCCTTAAGATTATGTAAAAGAAAGTTTGATATTTAGAGTATTCCATTTTTTTCAGCACGCTTACTTTCTCCATTCCCATATTCCGGTTCAGGCCTTTACTCTTCCCCTTTTTATGTTGCCACAAATTGTCCCTGTTGATGGTGGTCGAATAGCCTCCTTTAGTATTTCTTGTAGTGCAGGTCATGTATTAGAAAATTCCCTCAGCTTCTGGATGTCTGGAAAGGTCTTTATTCCTCCTTCATATCTAAAGGAGATCTTTGCTGGATATATTATTCTTGGCTCATAATTTCTCTTTCAATAGTTTGAATATTTGGTTCTATTCCCTCCTCGCTTGTAGAGTTTCTGTGAAAAATCTGATGATCATCTAATGGGCTTTCCTTTGTAGGTTATCGTCTTCTTTTCCCTGGGTGCCCTGAGGATTCTTTCTTTGTCGTTGATTTTAGATAGTTTCAATACAATTTGCCTTGAAGAAGGCCTGTTGGGATTGAGGCAATTAGATGTTCAATTTGCTTCTTGGATTTGAGGATCTCGTTCTGTCCACATGTTTGGGAAGTTCTCATCAACAATTTTTTTGAATATATTCTCTGTTCCCTTCTCTCTTTCTTTTCCTTTGGTATGCCCATTATTCTTATATTGCTCTTTCTGATGGAGTCAGAAAGTTCTTGTAGAGTTCTTTCATTTCTTTTAAGTCTCAAGTCTCTTTCTTCTTCCATCTGTGTAATTTCCAGGTTTCTATCTTCAATGTCACTGATTCTTTCCTCCATCTGATCAACTGTATGACCTAAGCTGGTTATCTCATTCTTAATTTCATCTATTGAGTTTTAATCTCAGAAATTCCATTTGGTTCTTTTTTAAAATTTCAATCTCTTTCGTAAAATATTCATGTTGTTCTTTGATTGCATTTCTGAGTTTATTAAATTGCCTTTCTGTGTTTTCTTGCATCTCGTTGAGTTTTTTCAGAACTGCAATCTTGAATTCTCTGTCATTTAAGTCACATATTTCCATATCTTTAAGTTCCTTTTCTGGAGACTTTTCACTCTCTTTCTGAGGTGTCTTGTTGCGTTGGTTATTCATGGCAATTACTGATTTATTATTTCTCTTCCTAGACATCTACAGGAGTGACTTCTGTAACAGGTTGATAGAAGGAGATTTTCTGTTGTTTTCCAGTACTTTTTGGTAGAATGTTTTATTTTCTCTCCGACTTCAGCCTTGTTTTCTCTCTCACATGGTAGTGCTGTTTCTTCTGCACTATTCCAGCTTCTCACACAATGTGGGGATTCCCTGAGAGATTGGCTTCTCCTCTTTTAATGTTTCGCCTGGGTCACAGAGTGCAGTGTCCATGTGGGTGTGCAGAGAGCTTTTGAAGTTCCAAAGCTCTTCCTGCACCAGATTCAGAGCCCCTGAGTTTCAGCAGTTCTGTTTACCTCTGCAGGGATCTGCCCAGATAGTTGGGGTCAGGGGTGGGGTGAGTTGTGAGAAGTCGCCCAGAGCAATGGTGGCGACCACCACCACAGCCGGTCCTGCTTCCACAGCTCCCTCCCCTTTGCCGGAACTAATTGGGCTGCGAATCTGTGTCTGTGGTCCACAGTTCTCAGAACAGCAAATATTCTGTTTTTTGATCTGACACTGCTAATGTTCAGCTTCTAGCACCGGGCACGTGGGGGTGAGAGCTCTGGGAGGGTAGGGAAAGGGCAGCTAGTCTCAGTGCCTAAGGTTTCCATTTTCTTCTCGGTAGTGAGGGCTTAAACTACTATTTTCAGCCTTTTTCCCCCAGGTCTTGCTCTGAGGTCTCTGCTGTGTGCGTTGAGTTCAGCTGTGTTATATGCTGTCCCCACAGCCCTGTGGCCATAAACGGAGCCCTAGCAGTCCCAGTTATTCCCTCTTCCTCAGCTGTGGTAGTTCTTGGATGCATCAAGCTCGGAGCACTGAGCTAGGTCTCCTTCCTGCGCCCACGTGGCTCCGTCTCCGCAGTTCTCCCTTCCCTCGTCCCCCACTGAAGCGATTTGCCCACCTTGAGGTGAACTCAGTAGTATGCCTTTTCGTCTTGCCTGTCTGATGTGCAGAGAGTCCTTTGTGGAGTTATAGTTGTTTGATTAGTTGTAAATTCCAGGGGAGATTTACAGAGTCTCACCTCACGCCACCTTTTTGATGATGTCTCCTCCAGTATGGTCATCTTTGACGTACTCCCCTTGGGAAGCTATGCACAAATACCAGTGCCTAGTTCACCCTCGAAAGCAATATTGGAATTATTTTTCTGAAATAGCCATCGGAGTTGTCTTTGTATTACCCTTGAGTTCCTGAATATCATCCAAATATTTTTCTTTCAATATTTTCTTTATCTTCTGGTAAAGAAAGAAGTCATTGGGGGCCAGATTACGTTAGTAGGGAGGTTGTTCCAATATAATTACTTGTTTACTGGCTCAAAACTCACAGACAGTGCTGTATGAGTTGCTGTATTGTGATGCAAAAGCTATGAATTGTTGGTGAAAAGTTCAGGTCGTTTTTGTCTAATATTTTCATGCAGACTTTTCAGCACTTCCAAATAGTAAACTTGGTTAACTGTTTGTCCAGTTGGTAAACATTCATAATGAGTAATCCCTGTGATATAAAAAGAAGTTTAGGAATATCATTTTGACTCTTGATTTGGACTGACAAAACATTTTTGGTCATGGAGAATTGGCTGACTTCCATTGTGCACTTTGACCCTTTGTTCCAGGGTCATATTGGTAAACCCATATTTCTTCACCAGTGATAGCATGACCCAAAACATTGTCTTGCCTCTCCAAAAGGTCTTGGCAAACTCTCTTCTGCTTTTATTTATCGGTGAGCTCCTTTGCGACCATTTTTGCACATAGCTTTCTCATGGCAAGATTTTCAGTTAAGGTTTTCCTGTTTCTCTATTGATGTTTACTTGGTCTGCAATGAATTTTTGTAATGTTTTCATCAGTTCTGCTCATTACTGGCCACTCTGAGCTCTCTTCATCAGTGACACATTCTCTCCCCTCAGAAAAACTTTTAATCCATTTGTACACTGCCATTTTCTTCATGGCATTATCCCCGTGCACTTGGACTAATGTGTCCCTAATTTCACCTCCACTCTTGCCAAGTTTAACAAGAAATTTAATATTTGTTCATTACTCTAATTTAAGCTCAGACATTCCCACAACAGCACACAAAAAACAGACAACAGTAATGAACACTACACAGCAAGACACTGCCATGTATTGACATGAACACAGCTGTGAGACACTGATAGACAAAGGTTATGAAACCTTACTGAGCTGTTTGTACAATGCAGCCAATATAAGTGCATGGTGGCATGGTCGTGAACTCAATTGTCAGACCTTGTATGCAATGAATGGAAGTTACAGTCTTTGTTAATTGTGTATGATATTATGCTGAGACTCTTACCTCTTAGTAGAAGAAAAATAATATCTTAGTGTTAATTTGTACAGAGATGCTGATGTTTTTTCTACTTTCTAGCAATCATTTGTATTTCTTCACATGAAAATTCCTACCTTATGTCTCCTGCCAATTTTTCTGCTAGAATGTTTACTTTATTATAAATTCGTAGGAGCTATTTGTTATCAATAATATGAAACTTCTGTTGAATATGTTACAAATATCATTCTAATTTTGTGGTTATACTTCTATTTTTTGACATATAAGTGTTTAACAATATTATAGATTTCTGGTCAGGATGGCGAAGTAGGTACACATTGTGCTTGTCTCCTGTCATGACCACATCAAAATTAAAACTAAACTATGGAACAACCAAAACTGAATATTGCCTGAGGTTTAGCTAAACAGAAGTCCTATAACTAATGACATAGTGAAAAACCACGTTGAGGCTGGTAGGAGGGGTGGAGATGAGAAACCACCAGTCTCACACTGCTGGCAGTTAAAAAGCAGGTGGGATATGTCAGCCCCTCTCAAAGGAGTGAGGGGTCCTAACCTGACACCAGGCTCCCCAGCCCAGGGTTCCTGTACCAAGAAGAGAAGTCTCACAATTTCTGGCTGTGAAAACCAGTGGAGATTGTGACTCAGTGAGATGGAGGGCAGCTGGAGTCCCGAGCACTCCTCTTAAAGAGCCTGCACATGCACTTGCTTGCTCACAACCTCACTTCCTCTGAGTTTCAGTGCTGGAGCAGCAGCTCAAAAGGCACCAGGGACATACAAGAAGGAACTGAATTGTCTGGCTTCAGGGTGAGGACTGGAGGGCAGCTTTATTACAGACAGGAGTGCTGGCAGAATTATTTCTTTGTTGAGCCCTGCCCATTCCTAGTGCATGCAGACTCAGGTGAATGCCATATCTGAGTCTCCATCAAACTGGCTAGTACCATTCACCCCACCGTGGTGACTCCCAGGCACCCCATCCACCCAACTTGCAGGCCCAACCAAGCCCCTTCCATTGGCTTTTCCATATAAAGGCCCGTCTTGGCTCATTCTGCAATCTTTCCTAAAAGCTCTAAAAGGTTCACAAAACCCAAATAACCACCATCAGGCCTCAGCATGCCCCAAGCCTGGCACTAATGGCCGCTGGCCTCAGTTCCTAGCTTGACCTCTGAACTCAGCATGGGTGGCTGCCATCTGCAAATTGCTTTATGGCTCATGTCAGGTGGGCCTGGGCAGGGCACAGACTATCATTGAACTTAGCTTACCATCAGTCACCTTCTAGGAGGCCATGGGGCTGGCATGTCCAGTGGTCAATTAGGTCTGTGCTGGAGCATCAACTGACTGCCTCCAAGGATAACACACACAAAAGACAGACTGGGCAGTCACCAGAGCCCCGCTAAAGCAAATCCTGCTACATAGGGCCAACCCCTACATCACAATTCCTCCACTGTAGTCACAGCCAATCCTCACAACAAATGAGCCTGAGGTTCAGTTACTCCCACTGACATACAAACAGGAACCAATGCTCCACTACAACAGGAGGACCAACAGAACCCAATAAAGGGACATGTCTGCACCACCTGTCTCTGGTGACCAGGGAGACTGTACCTCTGAGCCCACAGGACTCCTACTACATAAGTCCACTCTACTAAGACTGAGAGACATAGCAGCCCTACCTGACACACATGAGGTCTGACAATTAAGTTCACGAACTCATCCTAGAAAAAGTGCTATATACCTCATTGCTGAATATCACTACAGTCACCTTTGAAGTACTCCCCTTGAGAAACTATGCAGTAATGCCAGTGCCTAGACCACCCTTCAAAGCAATTTGGGAACTTTTTTCTGGAATGGCCATCAGAGCTCTCATTGTATTAACTTTGACGTCCTGAATGTCACCCAAATGTTTTCCTTTCAATATTTCCTTTATCTTCTGGTAAAGAAAGAAGTCACTGGGGGGCCAAGTCAGGTAAGAAGGGAGAATGTTCCAATACACTTATTTGTTCACTGCCTAAAAACTCTCTCACAGACAGTACTGTGTGAACTTGTGCATTGTCATGATGCAAGAGCCATGAATTGTTGGCAAAAAGTTTAGGTCATCTAACTTTTTCATGCAGTTTTTTCAGCACTTCCAAATAGTAATCTTGGTTAGCTGTTTGTCCAGTTGGTACACATTCATAATAAATAATCTCTCTAATGTCAAAAATGGTTAGCAATATCATTGCAACAAGTCCTCAAACTTAATTGTCAGACCTTTGTACAAACAAACACAGGAAGTCAGCCAAAATGAGGAGACAAAGAAACATGTCCCAAATGAAAGAAAAGAACAAAGCTCCAGAAAAAGAACTAAACAAAACGGAAAAAAGCAATCTACCAGACTCAAAGTTCCAAACATGTGTTATAAGGATGATCAATGATCTCAGGGAGAACTTCAACAAAGAAATAGGAAATATAAAAAATGGAGATAGGAAACATAAAAAAGAACCACTTAGAATTGAAGAATACGATAACTGAAATGAAGACTGGATTAGAGGTAATCAACAGTAGATTAAAAGAAGCAGAGGATCCAATCAGCAGTTTAGAAGATAAGGTAGCAGGCAACACCCCAACAGAAAAGGAAAAAGAAAACAGAATCCCCCCCAAAAAAAAATTAGGATAGATTAGGGGATCTCTGGGACAACATCAAGTGTACCAACCTTCACATCATAAAGGTACCAGAAGGAGAAGAGAAAGCAAAGAATTGAAAACCTATCTGAAGAAACATGAAATAAAACTCCCCTAACTTGGCACAGGAAATGGATATTCAACCCTAGGAAGCACAGAGAATTCCATACAAGATGAACCCAATGAGCTCCCCCCACCAGACACATCATAATTAAAATGCCAAAGTTAAAGACAAAGAAAGAATCTTAAAAACAGAAAGTTAACTACAAAGGAGCTCCCATAAGACTGTCACTTGATTTCTCAACAGAAATGTTGCAGTCCAGAAGTGATTGTCATGAAATATTGAAAGTGATGAAAAGCAAGGACTTACAACCAAGAAGACTCTACCCAGCAAAGCTATAAGTTAGAATCAAAGGGCAGATAAAGAGCTTCCTATACAAGAAAATCTGAAGGAGTTTATCACTACCAAACCAGTATTACAAGAAATGTTAGAGAGACTTCTCCAAGACATAAATAAATAAATAAATAAATAAAATATGAATAATAAAATGGCAATAACTATGTATCTATTGACAGTACTTTAAATGTAAATGTATTAAATGTTCCAATAAAAAATAGGGTGGCTGAATGGAGAAGAAAATAAGACCCACATATATGCTGCGTACGAGAGACTTAACTTCACATCAAAAGACACACACAGACTGAAAGAGACAGAAAAAGATGTTTCATGAAAATGGAAACAAAACAAGACAAAACAAAAAACTGGAATAGCAATACTTATACCAGACAAAACAGACTTTAAGAAAAAGAAGACAAACAAAGACCTAGTAATCCCACTTCCAGGTATTTATCTGAAGAATCCCAAAACACTACTTCGAGGGGATGTGTGCATCGATATATTCATTGCAGTATTATTTACAATAACCAAGATATGAAGGCAACCTGGGTGTCCCTGAATGGATGAATGGGTAAATGGGAGGTAGTACATATATACAATAGAATATTACTCAGCTGTAAAAAAGAATGAAATCTTGTCATCTGCAACAGCATAGATGGACCTAGAAAGTATTCTGCTGAGTGTAGTAAGTCAAAGAAAGAGAAATGTCACTTATAAGTGATTTCACTTATTGTGGAATCTAAAGAATAAAATAAACAAACTAACAAAACAGAAACAAACTCATAGATACAGAGAACATTTTGATGGTTGCCATATTGGAGAGGGATTGGGGGTAGGTGAAAAAGAGGAAGGGATTAAGGAGTACAAATTGGTTGTTACGCAGTAGTCATGAGCATGTAGGGTATAGCATAAGGAATATAGTCAATAATATTGTAGTATCTATGTATGGTGTCAGATGGGTACTAGGTTTATCGAGGTGATAGATGGAAGAGGTTTGGGGGCAGGGTGATAAAGGAGAAGGGATTTAAAAATACAAATTGATAATTAAGAAATTGTCATGGTTAAGCATGCTAAGTTAAAGCATAGGGAATATAGTTAATAATATGGAATAATTATGTATGGTGCCAGGTGGGTACTAGACTAGTCAGGGAAATCACTTCTTGAGTTATATAAATGTCTAACCACTATGCTGTACACTTGAAATTAATATGAAATAATATTGAATGTCAACTGTAATTGAAACATTTAAAAAAGGAGAGGAAAATGTGAAGGGAAATAAGAGGTCCAAATTTCTAGGTATAAAATAAATAAGTCATGGAAACATAATGTACAGTATAGGGAATATTGTCAATAATATTGTGATAGCATGGTACAGTGTCAGATGGTTGCTAGACTTATGGTGATCACTTCTTTAGGTATATAAATGTTGAATAGTTATGGTGTACACCTGAAACTAATATAATATTGTATGTTAGTTATATTTTAATAAAAATCTTTTAAAAATAAAAATAAATTAAAAAGATAAAAGTATAGTCACAGAGATGTAAAGTATAGCATAGAGAATTTAGTCAATAATGTTGTAATAACTATGTATGGTGTCAGATGGGTACTAGATTTATTGCAGTGATAACTTTGTAAGTTCTATAAATGTCTGATCAGTACGTTGTTCACCTGAAACTAATATATTAATGTTTGTTGATTATAATGGAGAAAAAAATCCCTTTTAAATAACAAAAAAAACCAAAGTTTAAGTGGTCAAATTAGGAAACTGACTTGTGTTCATAAAGAATGGAATGTGAATGCATCATTTATGTGCAAACTTCCTGCAATTTTTTTCCCTCCTTGTTGTCCTTCCCTCCTTGGATGAATTCATGCTGTTCTGGAAAAGTATATTTCTCACAAGACCACTTTTTACTAGCTAGCTTTGACAACCTGACTCATCTTGTGATACATGTGTGCATGTGTCATTATAGTACAGCCTATGAAGGGCCATTGTTTTAATCTTGCTTTTGTTCTCGGAGGGCACAGCAGGCTTATCTTTCATTTCTCATTGCTTCATTAACAGAATAGTATTTCATTTATTGAACCTCTTATCCTATCATTTCTGCCTAATGAGATTTTCTGTCTCTCTGCATTTCTGCCTTTCATTTCTCTTTCAATTCCCTTTGCTTTGTCTACTTTGTAGATATTACGTCCTCTGAAGCTAGTGTGTTGTTCTTGGAAGTGAAGTGCAGACAAATGGTATAGGCATAGTGGTAGAAGTCATAGTTGTTTCATATTGTTTATCCTAAAGCTTCAGTAACTTGGGTGTCTGAAATTTACTATCTGAAATCACCTGTATTTTTCCTCTCTCTCTCATTCTTTCTTTCTTGGTTCTTTTCATTGCTGTTTTTAATAGGGTAAAATGTGTTTCATCGCTAGATTTATGTTTAGCCACTAATCAGAAATGTTGTGCCCAACATGAACCCTGTTGTGTCATGCAGGTAATTAACTTTTCTCTTGGCTTTCTGTCCTGATTCCAATGGTGACAGGCAGACAGGAAAAAAGAAAATATAGAAAGAGAATGCCAAAAAATATATATATATATATACATTTTAAGAAAGGAAACTGTATTAAAATTGTAATGCTCAATATATACCAATAGAAAAAGTGAATACAAGTCACATTTGACTTTTGCAATTATAAGAGGTGCTCAAAGTGGTTACCATAAGTGTCTAGACACTTCTGATTACAGCGAACTACTCTTAAGCAACGTTGGCCAAAGTGTCCACTTGTGTACGTTTTTTTGGCACCCCTGGTAGTATAGTATTTTGTGGTAATTGGCCTTCAGTATTTCATATATTGATCATGGCATTCAAACCCAAAACCTTTGCTAATTGTGTTACAAGTTTTTGTTATTTGATTTTATTAGCCATAGGTTAAATTGATAAAAATAGACATTGTTATTTTAACAAATACCTTTCCAACTTGATCAACTCTATTACCACTATTATTTATTTAATATAAACTGGATATAGAATGTTTAGGATTACTGATAAGATGAATTAAAATGTTAAAATTGGTTGAACAACAGAAGCCTTGCTTTGATTCTGAAGTCCTGGGGCAGTTAGTGCTTTAGGAATGTGAGGCCCTTTCATTGCTTCCCTCTCATTTTCATTGTAGTCTACCATCTACCTCTCTTCCCTGAGGACTCAGCAGTTGGTCTTTCCATGGACAACTTCAGCTTTCAGAAGAAGAACCATCTGATAAGCAAGTCTCAAAATTCTCCTACCATATTCCATCCCACAACTTTCACTCACACTCCACATCTGGCACAGAGCTCACAGCCACACCCTATAATTTCCTACTGTCTTTGATGACAGCCACACCTCCTTCTCAATCCTTTCCGTCAACTACATTTACTACTCAGTCAACATTTAGCCCTCTGCTTCTCCAGTTTTTCCCATTGCTCCTCCTAAAGCTTTCCCTCCTTCCTTCCTCTCTTTCAGGGGTCTCAGTATGCTCCACTGGTGCCCTGCTGGTGAAAACTAAATTGGTGCAGCCACTCTGGAAAGCAGTATGGAGGTTCTTCAAAAAATTAAAAATAGTACTACTACATGTTAACAAGAATGTCACCCTGTGTATGGCAATGCCACTTTTGGGTATTATCCAAAGGAAATGAAATCAGTATCTCATAGCAATATCTGCACCCCCATGTTCATTGTAGCATTATTCACAATAGCCAAGACATGGAAATAATCTAAGTATCCATTGACAGATAAATGATAAAGAAAATCTGACATATGTAATGGAATATTATTTAGCCACAAAAAGAAGGAAATCCTGTGATTTGAAACAACATGGATGGACTTTGAGGGCATTATTCTAATGAAATAAGTCAGAGAGAGAAAGACAAATACTGTACAATGTCACTTATATGGGAAATCTAAGAAGCCAAACTCATAGAAACAGAGAGTAGAATGGTGGTTGCTAGGGGCTGGAGGGCAGGAGAAATGAGATGTTGGTCAATGGGTACAAACTTCTGGATATAAGAGAAATGAATTCTGAAGATATAAAATACAGTTTGATGACTATAGTTAACATACTGCATTATGTACTTGAAAGTTTCTAGGAAAATAGATCTTAAATGCTTTTATGCCACAATAACAAAAAAACTAGTAATTATTTGAGGTGAAGCATGTGTTAACTAGCTTTACTGTGGTAATAATTTCTCAATATATGTGTGTATGAAATCATCACATTATACACCTTAAACTTACAAAATGTTATGTCAGTTATATTTCAATAAATCTGGGAGGGAGGGGAAGAATGCTGCACCTAACCCATTCTACGAGTATTTCTAGCATCTTCAACCTTCACATTCCATTTACCTTCTCTGCCTCTTTCTCCCCAATTCTCTCTCCAAATAGAGTCTTCACATTTCTGACACTCCAGCTGCACACTTAGCTCCATCTGAGGCCTTGCTCATCCATTTACGGCTCGTCTCTAAAGAATAACAGCTCCTCTTCTGGCAAAGCCTGTGAGGAGATGAGGCTACACCATCTTCTCTTCATATCCTCCTTCACAAACAGTCTCCACTTGGGCTTAAGATCCATCTCTGGAGGGTATAAGAGCTACAAGAAGAGAACGACTAGGACAAGAGGGCAGAGAAAGGTGGAGACTGCTATTTTCCATGGGATGTGTGGAAACTCTCTCTGAGGAGGGGCCACTTGAGTAGAGGCCATTGAAGACAGTTGAGGGAATGGGCCATATAATTCTGGAGGAAAAGCACATTTCAGGCAAGCAAAGAGAAAAAGGGCAGGGGAGTACTCGGAGATTTCAAAGAATGGCAAGAATGCCAGTGCGGTCAGACAGAGCACCTGCGTGAGGAGGAAAGGGGCAGGATTTTGGTTTATTTTCACAAGCTCCTCCCTCTCCAGATTAGCCCATACCCCCTATCTTCTTGGAAAACGTCTTAATTTTAAAGAAGCAGCTCTAACATCACTCCATTTATCAAAATCATCAAGGCTTCCTCTGACTCCTAGGCAGATGCAGACTCTGTGCTGTTTGTAATGATCTTTGTTTTCTGTTTCACTGCTAAACTTTCAGTTTCTTAAAGAGACAGATTTTGTCTTTTTCATTTTTGTATCCCTAGTGGTAAGAATGGTCACTGCTCAATACACATTGAATAAATGAACAAATGAATGCAGAAATGAGTGATTATATTTTCTTCTATCTTCATCTTGGTCTAGTGGAAACCAGATATACTAGAAACCCAGAGCCGCAGCTAAACAGAAACTAGAATACTCAGTTCTGCTTTTCACCAGGTAGGAGCACCTTAGGAATCAGTCTCAGGCCATAACTTCCTGCCAGCTCCCCGCCGTGACAGTTGGTGACTGGCCAGCCCTTCTGTGTTCTGTCCAGCAGGTGCTGAGACTGGCTGGCTCTGTGGGTTGACCTCTCACCTGTTTTTTGTGCTCTTGTCTCCCCTTTCCTGTCCCTGACTCACAAGTGCCGACCTGGTAGAGGAAACTGAGTATCTGAAGTCATGCCTGGCTGGGGTTGGAACCCTGGCACCCTGGCTGGTTTGAGTTAGCTTCAGTTAACAAGAGTGTCAGCCTGTCCATGGACAAAGGGCTGGCCATGCTGCCCTGGTCAGATTTTTCTCACATACAACCTCATGTCATTTCAGCCTTGACTCTGCTGTTTTGTTGTCCTACATGTCGCAGCCACTGCTTTTCCTCACCCTAAGCACAAAAAGTAGATAACTTCTTCCTGACACTTAGAATCCCTTGGGCAGTGAGTGATGTGGCCATCTCTGGCTTTAAGCCCTAGTGACGAGCAGGGACTCAGTCAGCACTGCCATGTAGTCAGGGTAGGCAGAATGAGCAAAGATGCTTATGACCAGACAAGATGTACATAGTAGGACCACAGGCCCAGTGTGGGTGGGTTTCCCTAGACGTCCAGGATAGCTGAGAGCACACCATGTCTAGAAGACAGTACCGTTGAGGCAGATAAAGAGAGAAACATGATAAGTGAGACTTCAATGTGAACCCAATGCAGTGAAGGCAGTGCAAGGGATAACTGAGTTAAGGAAAGAGAAGCAACACAGAATAGGCAGAGTACAAAGCACCTGGGCATATACATTGGAGGAATTAAACAAACAAACAAAAAGGCTGAAAGAGGGGATGACAGAAGCAAGTGGACCTAGGCAACATAGGTCATGCCAGGTTCCAGGCTGAGGACTCAATAGGCTCATTCAGTATGCCGCTTGCAGACTAATGAAGGCAAAATTGGTTGTGTAGCAAGGCAGTATATAATTTATTAATTATATTATTAATACCAAATATTTGAATAGTCTCAAGAAATTCCCTTGTTTTTGAAAATCCCATATAATCCCATACATTCAGATAGCTTCTTTTTTGTATAAAGATCTGAACATTGATTGACCCTGTGCCTCATCTAGTGATACAGCTAGAATTAAAGAGAGCTAGGTTTGAATCTCAGCTCACCTCATATTCGCTATGACTTATAGTAAGTCCCTTACTCACTTAAGCCTCAATTTCCTTATTTATAAAACAGAGCATGATAATATCAACTGGAAGATTTAAAAATAAATTACATGTGAAATTCTACAGTGCTTGGGCCACGATAGGTATATAGCGTTATCATACTTATCATTAATTTTTATATTTTCAGTGTGAAGGCAGAGACTTTTTACAAAGGGAATCCTGATAACTGGAGTGAGTACATAGGTTGATTTTCTTCACCTCACTGGGATGAATCCCAGGCAACAAGCAGCCTCTGTTGGTCTTTTTCCTATCTTGGGTTGCATTCTTCTTGCTGTTCCCTCTTTCCTGCCTCCAAGGTTGGCAGTGTTGATCTCTCTCCATGTTGAATTCTGTCTGCAGTTGTGGTCAATGTGAAATGTTCAATTGCCCACCAGCAGGAACACCTGACCAAGATTAACCATAGGTGAGAGTCACCATCTTGTAAAAAGAAAGGTTTCAGAACTCATTTCAGTGCTACTTTTTCTGTCTGCTGCCTATAGTCCTGCCATCATTCCCTCGGAGGCCAATGTTCACCTTCATTTCTACCCAGGACCTTTGTGAAGACTTTACTCATGTAAAACTTTACAGTCCTTCAGAAGATGTATTTAACATTTAGTTGTTTTACAGAGTTTTTCTCAGATGGACCTGTGTAACGATGCTCTGTTCCTTGGCAAATCATTTGAACTTCTTTAGAAGGTGGCTAACCAGGAGATACAGTTATTAAACTTGCAGTGAATATTATTCAGAATTTAAGGATTAAAACTTTGCAGCTCAATGGCAGAACAAATAATTGAACAAAAGTTTGTTGTCTTATAATTTTCTTCTGGAAGATCTCAAATCTTTTCCTGGTGCACCTTCAAGCCACATTACTGATACTATTTCTCTCTCTCGCTCTCATTCTGATGCCATTTCCCACCCCCCTCTCTGTCTCTCTCTGTCTCTCTCTGTCTCTGCAGTGCAGAAGTCCCTGTTTCCATTCGTAAATTCTTAAGAGATCTGTGATCACCACCCATTCAACAGAGTGAGTGATGTACTTAGACTAACCACACCTTTCACAACAGTCAGATGTTCAGAAGAATAAATCATATCTTTACAGTCTAGACCAGAATAAAAAAGCTCATCCTCTTATTGCTGGTGAAATCCTGAGAGTCTCAAACAACGCCATTTTTGGCTACAACTACTGACTATTTTTGATCTTGCACATCAGTGCTTGCTGATTCAAAGTGTTTTCTTCTGTGACTATTAAGTGTTCTATCAAATGAACTCCACAGAGTGCAGGATTTCCACTTTGGTCTTGTCATAATGATCAAGTAATGAGAAGATAAAACAAGTCTGCCTAATTTATTAAAGTTAATTATGTTAAAGTTTTCTCATTAAATTAAATCCACATAACTAAAATGAAACAAAATGTAAGATAATTTATGGTTTCAGATCTTACATTTAAGTCTTTAAGCCATTTTGAATTTGTTTTTGTATATGGTGTAAGGAGGTGGTCCAGCTTCATTTTCTTGCATGTGTCTGTCCAGGTTTCCCAAGACCACTTATTGAACAGACTGTCTTTACCCCATCACCACAAGATGGCCTCGGGGTTTTTTTTTGTTTGTTTGTTTTTTTTTGTTTATTGTTTTTTTTTTTTGTTTTTTTTTGTTTTTGAAAATTAATTTGGGGAAGGTATTCTATAATGTTGTGGAGATTTTGTTGGGTATCCGATGGGCATGCGTCCTGTTTGGGAGACCACCTCAGGGATGCTGTGGATACCTGATCATGGCATTGGACACCAGAGGCTGGACATTAATGAATGCCAACTATAATTTTATATATATAATGTGATGGTTCGGTGTGGGGTCGGAGGGATGGTGGATGGGGGGAGGGGGGTTCACAGTGTGAGGGATATGGATGATGAACGTCTAAGTATTACCTTGTTTTGTACACCTGAAACTAATAAATAAATAAATTTATGAAAAAAAAAAAATCTTTAAAAAAAAAAAAATGTAAGATAAAACCATGGCTCTTGCATCACTGTGTTTATTTCTATAATTTTAAAATAAAATTGGAACCAGAGTTCCTTTTTCAACACATGCAGTAATTTGAATGTTTATGGCCATAGTCGTGGGGTGTTGTGGCTGTTTGTACCATAAGGAGCACATTTGGAGTCTGGTCTTTCAGAATACAGAAAGAGGTCTCCAGGCTCAAAAGAAACACATGTTATCCTACAAGTGTATCCCATCTGTTACTGGAAATACAGCATCTCCCTTGGTGACTGGTTTTATATGTCAGTTGTATGGGTTTAGTGTAACATCAGCCTTCTCCCAATAAATAGGTCAATTTTTGTGTGCTGTCAACTTAGTTTGTTCTAAGTGTGTAAGATTGATTAATTCCATGATCAATTCCAAAAGTAAATGAATGCCACCCTCTAAATCCTGTTGGGTCACAGCCTGCTACACCTGATACATCATTGGTTCAGTGTATATTTCTATAATGTAGGAAATAATACACAATTAAAGTGATGGCCTTGACAAAGCAACTTTGTAATTGGAGGAGATTTCAGAATAACCTCAGATATTACATCCATGAAAAATGCAAGGTTGATTATGTCTATATCCACAGTATTTAGGAACATAGAAACTAGGTCAAACATCACGTGTCTTCCAAAAATGTCTTCCTGGCTGACAGAATGTGGACAAGCTTCATTCATTACTCATTTCCGAATTGCCATGCTTACCAGGATTGTTGGCTTAATGCATGATTTACAAAAAGCTGCATGCTGGAAACTTTTTAATGGAATTTTTTGTTTGATTTTTTAAAAGATTTTTATTAAAATGTAACTAACACACAATATGGTATTAGTTTCAGGTGTACACCATAGTTTTTCAACATTTATATACCTAAAGAAGTGATTACCATGCAACCATCTGACACCATACCATGTTATCACAATATTATTGACAATATTCCTTATGCTGTACATTACATTTCCATGAATTATTTGTTTTATACCTGGAAATTTGAACTTCCTATTCCCCTTCACCTTTCCCCCTCCCCCTTTTTGATTTTTCAATTACAGTTGACATTCAAGATTATTTTATGTTAATTTCAGGTGTAGAGGATAGTGGTTAGACATTTATGTAATTTATAAAGTGATCCCCTTGACTAGTCTAGTACCCCCCTGGCACTACACATAGTTATTACCATATCATTGACTATATTCCCTATGCTTTACTTTACATCCCCATGACTGTTTTGTAACTACCAATTTGTACTTCTTATTCCCTTAACCTTTATCACCCATCTCCCCAACCCCTTCCCATCTGGCAATCATCAGCTTACATTCCAACTCCATTTCTATTTTGTTTGTTCATTTGTTTCATTCTTTAGACTCCACATCTAATGGGTTTGGTATTTTCTCCCAAAGAAAAAGGCTATATTTGGAGATTAAATTTTGTGTGTACCCCCTTGATTTTCCATATTAGATTACAAACAGATATGTAAGAGAGCATGCAATACTTTCCTATTTTTATTTTTATCATTTTTTTCAATATGACCCTTTTAATTAGCAAGAGGTATCTATACATCACGTCACACCAATTAGAATGGCTATCATGAACAAATAATAACAAGTGTTGGAGAGACTGTAGAGAAAAAGAAACCCTCATACACTGTTGGTAGGAATGCAGATTGGTGCAGCCGCTATGGAAGGCAGTGTGGAGGTTCCTCAAAAAATTAGGAATAGAATTACCATGTGACCCAGCAATCTCTCTCCGGGGTATCTACCCCAAAAATCTGAAAAGAATCTATAAAGATATATGTGCTCCGATGTTCATTGCAACTTTATTTACGGTGGCCAAGACATGGAAACAACCAAAGTGCCCTTTGATGGATGATTGGATAAAGAAGATGTGATATATATATATACACAATGGAATACTATTCTGCCATAATTTGCAACAACATGAATGGATCTTGAGATTATTAGGCTAAGTGAAATAAGTCAGACAAAAAAGTCGAGAACCATATGATTTCCCTGATATGTGAGATATAAAACTGAAAACAACAAAGGAACAAGACAAACAAATAAAGAAACAAAAACTCACAGACACAGACAATGGTTTAGTGTTTACCAGAGGGTAAATGGGGAGGGGTTGGCAGATGAGGGTAAATGGGATCAAATATATGGAAGGAGAACTGACTCTGGGTGGTGAGCACACAATGTGATATTACAGAATTGTACACCTGGAACCTAATAACTTTACTAACGATTGTTACCACAATAAACTTTAGTTTTTTTTAAAAAAAAAAAAGAAAAAAAAATAAACTATTATTGCAGAAATGCAAAGAGAAAGAAGTAGTTTGATTTCTGCTTTTTTACATTTTTGGAATAGGCTTTTAAAATCCAGATGAGAAATGAGTTTTAAAAGGCAATCCTTTTGCATTGGAAAAGATGAAAGTTATTGAATGAAGAGAAGGCCCTTGAAAATAAAAATGAGAAAACCCTGGACGAAGAGCACATTGAAATAACCCTGCCCCAGCAACAGGAGGAAAGAGGATAAAAAAAATCACACAGACAACCCTGTCTTGAGAGAGGGGAGAAGGTTCATTCTGGCTAAGGGAAGAAAGGAAGGAGGACTGAGTGCTACTCATGGAGGGATTTGTGGCTTCAGGGACAAGGGGACCTGACATGGGTTTTTTGGTGGGGGATCAGAATCATCATAGAAAGACAGAATCCCTCCATCAGCTGTGTGAGGGCATCAGCCAGCCCAGCCAAGGCCTGCAGACCCTCTGATGCCAACTGAGTGAGCATCACTGCTCTAAGGGCAAATTGGTGTTTTGCTCTTCACAGTTTCTGGTGGTCCTGGTCAAGTACTGCCCTCATGTCACTGTGGACCATCCAGAAGAAGCAATGCCCACATTTTCCCTGAGAATTTTTAAACTCTAGTTAGAAATCTCTCCTTTTTGATGGCCTGGGGTGTTATAAGCATTCCAAATGGTTTGCAGAGTCAGATAAAAAACAGTCATAATGAAAATACAGAGGAATGGATAATCATTTTTAAAGTCCTTTTGGGAGTCAGAATTTTTAAAGAACTGAATCTAGTTTCAGAAGGAAAGTCTAATAGTGAAAATGAGGTCATATGAGGTGGCTTGGGACTTATCTGAAGACCTAGTCTGAAGCAGTTCCTAGGATCCACGTCAAAGCTAGAAGGAAAACCCATGGTTGGTAATGGGAAGCAGAAGCCCGAATGAGAGCTGCTGGGATGGGGCTGTGTTGGTCCTCTGGGTACTCGTCTCCCTTTCCAGTCAGTTGATAATAATTGGCCAACAGACTGATAATAATTCTTAGGGGAGCGAGGCTTGGCAAGAGATTTAGCTGGGGTGGGGGTAGCTCACAGGTTCCTCACTGTATTTGTGACAGCTGCTCATCTTCTGGGATGAAAGTTCATCTGAGGGGCTTCTATTGGAGGGAAATTCTGCCTGAGTTTAAGAACGAGACTTGATCTCTTTTGACAAAGACAGAAGAATCAGTGGGGCCTGTGCTGGGAGGAGGCAGAGTCTTCTAGAAAATTAAGCAACCTGGGGTGGGCAGAGTGACATGGAGAAAATGATCTATTCCCTGCCTTTTTGGAAGGTAGAGATGATCACCTAAATGACAGAATGCATTTTAGGTGGCCACAAAAATTTATTCTGAGGAGGACACAATGGGAACACCTTTTTTTAAATGCCCAACTGAGGAGTCTAGGTTGACGGGCCTGCGATTGTGCTCCAGATATAGGTGGCACAGGGATCCATGTTTCTGCTTGAAAATCTGCTGAGCCCATCACGGAATGCCCTGTATGGATACTCACTATTTTACATGAAGAACACCTGTGATGCCCTGAAATGGGGTGGGGACTTTGAAACTCAGAAGAGGTTTCAGTTATTGAGGAAAGAGCCCCAAGCGCTTGTCCTTGGATGAGAGTGGACAGTGCTGAGATTTGTCAAATGGCACATACCTAAATCAAGTGACAATGGAGAACTATATTGTCCTTTGGCATCACTTCACTGTGCATCAATTCTATCTTAGCTCCTATTTCTTTCATTTCAACTTCATTTTTGGTATAAAGTTACACAGAACAAAAGAAAATCCAGAATATAGTGGGATGGGTACCACTGCCCCTGCTCCATTTCCTTGCTGAAATTAAAAAAAAAAAATCCAATTAGGCCATTGGCTGAGATGAAATTTGGAATACCTCATAATTACCGTTAAATATTAAGTTTCTGTATACTAAAAGTGACTTCCATCCCACATTTGCAAATTCAGGCAGACGAAATGGCTCGTGTAATAACAGCTATAAGTGCAAGCAATTCAATTGTGAGGATATTATTTCTTGTTTCAATTCCATGAGTCTCTGGGGACTTTATGAACAGATTACATCTTAAGTATCATTGCTGGCCTAAACGATAGGATGAATTGTAATTTACAGATGCATGAATAGAAATGTGAGAGACAAGTCCAAGGTCAACACTACCCAGAAGTATCATTGTTTATCCACTTACCTTAAAAAAAATCAGATAGTTTTTGCTCTTTTAAAAGCATGTATTAGCCACTTGAATGCCTGATGTATTAACACTGCCCACCTAGACTTTAAACCCAGCTTTACCATCCACACATCTGCCAGCCTTGTAAGTGAGGAGGTGCTCGAGAGGCATTTGGGTGGTGACTTGGATTCTTGTTTAGAGAGCATCCTTTACTGCTGCCAGAGTGAAGTACAGTTTATTTACACACAGGACCTCTTTTCATCCTGATCTGTCTTCTGATTCCTTGTTGCTATCTTGGTGTCCATGAACCTCATCTTCAACAGTATCCTTTGCTATCACAAGCCTCCAATGGTCACTTCCTCCCTTCAAGGGACCCACTCCCTTCATTGGTGCTGGCATAAAACTTCCCTCCACCTCATGGGCCTTTCAAAGCCCTTTCCTTTTCACTTTCTCATAGCTAATGCTCTGATCCACCACATGTGAGATCTCTTTTCAATATTTCCCACTCAGGGTGGAACTCATTATTTCTGGGGGTGAGTATACCTTGATGGTGTCTGTAATCATCTCTAGGACCCGGCACCTCCCACCTGACACTCACTTCAGCTGGGGACTCTGGGGCTGACTTTTAGAATCTATACATTCTGTAGTAGGCTTTGAAGGCATGGGCTCTCAGGATATTATATACTTCCCTTTCAGACCTTTTCTTTTTCTTCCTTCCTTCCTCCCTCCCTCCCTTCCTCCGTCCCTCTCTCCCTCCTTTCCTTCCTTCTTTCCTTTTTTCCTCATAATGTGAAAAAATTCTAATTGAACTAGCCACTATACAACTTCATATGTACAATTTATAGACTTCTTCAAAGTAGCCAAACATCAATGTCACATTCTAACCCACAAGGGAAGTTAAAACTTCCCCTGCTCCACTCCGCTCCTAGGGAAGAAGAGCCTTGATGAAATCAAGACAAGAAGCATTGGTGCTCCTGTTCTACGAAGGAGAGTCAAACTGTAATTAGCATCTTTTCAGAGTGACCATTCTCATTTGGATTATTTATCTTGTTAATCTTTTGTTTTCCCTGGTCATTGGTGACACCTGGGGCTGCCTACTGCTGGGGAAGTTCCCTTAATCTAAAAAATTCTAGCTAGATTGTGAGAGGTACCAGCAGGAAGACAGGATTGAGTGAGGCCAACTCTGTGGCCTCAGAGGAGACTAGTTTGTTTCTTTAGTTTCTCTCTGTGCACTCTTATCTAACAGCACTGGGACACATGGGGACAACATTCGGGGTGGGCTTACTGAAAAGGGGTCAAGACAGCTGTTCAGTTGTCCATTATTATAGACTTTAAGCAGAGAGGAGGAAGGAGCCTTGTAACTTGTTTTGTCCAGGTAGACACATTCTCCCATGGTGGCATTTCCCTGGAATCTCCGGTGATAACAAGTGTCTGATTCATGGATTTAAGAATTTGAGGTCCTGCCTCTCTTGAATAGTAGTTATTTGATTGGAAGTAAGAGAACGTGAAAATTTATTTTACACATACATGGATATCATACAGATCTCAAAGGCAGAACGTATGCGGACCCAATATGTGACTGAAGCAAAAACTAGACTCCTTAATCATGATCACCCTTTTCATTTCTCTGCCATATTTTCTCTGCTTCAGCCTTCTCTCCTAGCAGGAGTAGTAGTGATGTTATATTATAATTGACCTAGTTCCACACACATGCATTTCTGTCCTATAGAAAAAATAAATCATATTTTAATTTATTCATTACCAAATTTATTCTGAAGGGGAAATAACATGTACTGTTTCTGAGTTTCCTATGGCCCTTTACCTAAATCTCTTCTGTGACTCAGAACATCTTGACTTTGCAGTGATAGGCAGCAATATGGCTCCTGTTCCCATTGCAGTGCAAGCTGTTTGAGGGCACATTGATATGTGGCATCTTTACATATGCCACAGCATCTGGATTGGAAGTTGACCAATATGGACAAATAAGATGAAGAGTTTCTAGAGCCAATTTAGAAGAGTTCTCAAAACTGCATGAAATCAAGGGGAGAAAAAGAGGTACCAACAGTAGAATTGAGATCAAGAGTCAAGAAATATTGAGTTATGCTCCAACATGAATAGCTACAATTGGAATAAGTGGGTTGTGAAGATAACATGGAAGTAGAGAAAGAGGATCAGGAGAATGAAGGAAAAATCAAGGTGAAGGTAGGTGGGTCAGCAAGCTAAATCCCATTCCTGGGCAACCTTTACATGCTGCCAAAGCAATTGGTCTGCTGAAAGGGGACACAGGAGACCACATACACAGTGCTGGTGAGTTTTTTTGTTTGTTTTTGTTTTTTGCTGGTGAGTTTTTGATCCCTAATGGGTGCTTATTAGATGGATAAACAAAGAATAAATATTCCTTGTCAACACTGGGCATTTTTGATATAGATATATTTTTTGCTGAGGTGACAGGGGTTTACCAAGGCAGAGCTGTAAGGTATATAAGATTATTTTATTCCTTGAAATATTTTATTCCTTGAAGTATTTTTACTTCACTTATACTGTTTGCAACATTGTAATAGTAGCTATCCAGGTTATTATGCTGTGATAAACTACCTGATCAACGTTGGCTGTGATTCTTTCTTGTTCTGTGACACAGAACACATTAATTTAACTTCTTAAAACCTTGATTTCTTCAACTGTAAAATAATGGTGATATGACCTAAACGATAGGGATATATGAAGTCAAGAGAAATAATGAATGTGAAATGTTTATTATAATGCCTGGAACATAATTTCTCAATACGTATTAACTATTATTATTGTAAATGAATCTTTAAGAAGGTGTGATGATTAGTTTTATGTATCAACTTGACTGGACTAAAGGATTCCTAAATATTTGGTAAAACATCATTTCCAAGCGTATCAATGAAAGCGTTTCTGAAGAGATTAGCATTTGACTCAATGAACTGAATAAAAATCTGTCCTCACCAATGTGGGCAGGCATCATCCAAACTGTTGAAAGTCCCAAATAGAACAAAAACTCAGAGGAAGAGTGAATTCTCTCTCTGTCTCTGTCTCTGTCTCTCTCTCTCTCTTTCTCTCTCTCTCTCAATTCATGAGGTGAAGTTTCCATTTTCTCCTACCCACAGATATTAGAGTTCCTGCTTTTCAGGCCTTCAGACTCTGGGACTTACACTGGAGCCTTCCCCCATGTGGTTTTCAGGCCTTCAGCCTCAGACTGGTAGTCACACCAGTAGTTCCTCTGGTTCCCAGCCTTTGGACTCAGACTGAATCGCACCGTCAGTTTTTCTGGTTCTCCAGCTCACAAATGGCATATCATGTCATATCTCAGCTTCCATGATCACATGAGCCAATTCCCATAATAAATCTCCTCTATGTATCTATCTATTTATCTATCTATCTATCTATCTATCTATCTATCATCTATCTATCTATCCATCTATCTATGTACCCTATTGGTTCTATTTCTCTGAAAAGTCCTAATGCCAAAAGTATAAAAGACAAAATTTTGGAGAGATAGTCCAAGGCCTGAGTTCTAGCACCACAGACAATTCCTATGGATTATACCTTCAAATGTTATGTTGTGCAATATTTGTTGGTTTCTACCCACTGCTGGCATTCAGAATTCCTTTTTCTTAATGATTGCCACATGCTCTTTTTTCAGATGCTCAAAGATACCAATATCTGAGCCTGTATTTAATTCACGTGCAGGCATCACCACTCATCCTTACTCGCTATTGCTGTCCCTTACCCAGGAATTCCCAACTGCTTCTGTTTTGAACTGCAGAATTTTATATACAAGTAATCAATATACAGGTTGAAAATTTAGTTGCGATAATCTAAGAAAGAGTTTGATCATAATTTATTTTGGGGAAAGGCAAAAAATATCTTAAATTCTTCCTACTAATTGATGTTATAAAAGGCAATGGTTACGATGGAGAAATTACCTCTCGACAACTTTATGTATGTAACATAATAATTTTTTTCTAGCTTTTTGGCAACAGAAATAATTCTGCACTGTCAGTGTGTTTAGAAAACCACATCCAAATGCCGCTATCTTCACATTGAAATATAGAGCCTTTGAAGACAATATAGTCATGGAGTTAGCATCTAATAAACAAACTGCCTTGCAGTGAGAAATCTTTGTAGTTTCTAGGTCCAAGATTCATGGGAACACTCACTAAAATCTACCTCAACTTCAAAACACAGAATGGTATTTCTGATCATCCATAGTTTGAATTAGGGTTTTATAATTAAGTAGAAAGAAAGAATGAGGAAGGAGTCAATTGGATTTCAAATTTGATCTTTTCCTTAAATATAAATGCCTTAGTAAAAGGTTACAATAATACCATCCCTTTTGCTAAAATGATATAAGTATTAATATTTTAAAGATTGTGGTATAATTAAAATTTTCTGGTGAATGTACTTTAAATTTTACTTAAATTTTGTAGTGTGCATGTGTCACCAGTTTCTGTTAGGTGGTCTGCACAACAAGAAAGTTTTGCTGAGAAGCAGGGTGTCAGGGCTTGTTTGAGAGGAAGAGTAAGGGCTGAAAATTGACCCAATTTCATGATTTTTTCTAAATCGATATTAAAGGTTTAATATGATCTCCCATGTGAATACATGGCTCAAATCTGCTAAATTGAAGGAGGGGAACCAGAATGCTAAGCACAGGGGGAGAGTGAAGGTTTAAGTGACGGGTAAAAAGATACATTAATAACATTAAAAAGTCATCAATAGTTGCTTTGTCACAAGCTAACTAACTAAATGCTATAAATGATTACATAAAATAAAAATACACCAGTTATTCTGCCAAAGATTGCAGTAAAAGGATAGGTTGTTTAATTTCTATTTATACTTCTCTTGTTCTGAAGTTTAAGATTATACTAAGAAATTGGAATATTTTGGAAATACTTATCTTTGTTTTTATTATATTCCTCATTATTTTGAATTTAGATAACTTTTCTTCAACTTAAATCAGTAATTTAAATAAATCTTCAGTTATCTCATTTTTCCTTGGGGTCCAAATATGCAAGTCTTGAAGGTACTTGCAGCTAGACTTTTAACAGTGACACTTGATCCAGTAAACTGGAGGAACATTCCCTATGGGTTTATGTTGCCTTCTTACTGATCCATCTAGCGTTTGAAGATGTGTTTCCCATTTATTTCGGTAGAAGCCCAAAACTTTTCTTTCTCTGTTACCATGAACATGGCTCTCCGGCTCTGGCTCATCCTATAAAATTTCCAAGTAGCCCTGAAACCTTAGGCATTTGGCCATGCTGCTCACTCAGTGATATAAACACCTATTTCCTGGTGTCGTACAGATTTCCTAAACTTGAGAGTCATCTTTCCCCCTTCCTGCCTGCCTTCCTCAAATGCTGGCATTCCTGCCAGGTGCCAAGAACCAACTTGCTGCTGGGGATTAATTGGCATATGGACACACATCTGTTGATAAGTAAGTATAGGATTGTGATATTGTGATTTTTAAAAAGAAAGATGTATTTTGTCTTCATCCCCAGTTCCTGACACAGAGTTCCTAAAACCCTTGTAACTTCCTATTGTGTTTTCCCGAAAATAAGAATGGGGCTTACATTAATCTTTGTTCCAAAAGACGCATTAAGGCTTATGTTCAGGGATGTCATCCTGAAAAATCATGCCAGGGTTTATTTTCCAGTTAGGTCTTATTTTCGGGGAAACATGGTAAGTGATAAGAGCACTAGGAACATCTTTTGTGCTAATGAGGCGATTCTGGGTGGTCTCCTGGGTGGCTCCTGGATGGGGGCTGATCACCAGGAAGACCAATTAGAAACTTGAAACTTTCAGCCACATCCTTTATTCTCCAAAATAGGAGAGGAGCTGGAAATGGAGCTAATAATTGGTCATAATTATTTATGTGAGGAAGCCTCTATAAAATCCCAACAGTATGGGTTTTGAACAGCTTCCAAGGTGGTGAATATAGCCACACACAGGAGGGTGATGCTCCCCCAGCTCCACGAGGACAGAAGCTCCTTCACTGAGGACCCTCCCAAACCTGGCCTATGTGTCTCTTTTTCTGGCTGTCCATCCACATCCTTTATCATATCTACTATTATATAATAAACGGATAAACGTAAATTTTTCCCTGGGTTTTGTGAGTCAACTCTAGCAATTTAACTGAATCAGTGGAGGGGGTCGTGGGAAACTCTGATTTGTAGACAGGTCGGACAGTAGTTGCAGGTAAGCTGGGGACCAACTGTTTGCAACTGACATTTGAAGTAGACGGCAGACTCATGAGAATGAGCCCTTAACCTGTGGAATCAGATGCCATTTCCCAGTAGATAGTGTCAGAATTTAGTTAAATTATAGGATATCCTGTTAATGTCATAGAAAATTGCTTGATGGGGGAAAACCCCACACACATCTTGTGTCAGTGTTGTGAGTGCGGTAGTAAGTAAGAGTAAAGTAGAAACATAAAGGGGAGAAAAGATGGTTTTTGTTTTGCTTTTACAAGGATTGTATGAAAAAAATGCTTTTGAAAAGCTGAGAGCTATGAGAGCACACAGAGAAGTCTTCCAATAGATTTCTTAATATTGGTGCTAAAAATGGACCTGCGGAAATTAACTCTTAAGGTACTTAACTTTACTCAATATAGAAAGTGGCAATAAGAGCCTACTTTTAATTCGTCATTTCAAACATTTTCACAAGGTTATTTCATCCTTCTGATGGTTGTGAAAATCCCACACTTGATGAGAAAATAGAAAGGAGAATATTCTTGCAGTTATATCTCTATTGAATTTTTGCAGCCAAACATCAGAGTGAATGTGCCTAAAACATGATGTGTTCTAGATCGGGATGGCCTGCTTCAGGTCCTCAGCGTCTCACACTCACTCTCATCTCCATGTCAACCTACTTTGCGCTAGTCATCTCACCTTCTGAGGGCTGACTTAATATCAGTGAGAAGGACGTTTTCGTGGGTATTCAGAATAGCAATAGAAAAATTTATCTCCTTGGCATGTATTTATTTTAAACATATCTTGTAGCAAATTACATTTTTAATGTTTTGTGTTTAAATCATGTCATGATAAGATTTTTATAACATTTTACATTACTCTAGAGGTAATTAATAAAAATTGACAATAATAAAAATAGTAGAAATATGTCAAAATATCATTTTTCTTACATGTGTATCATATACAAAAATTACAAAAGTGAAATAAACAAAAACAAGAAAACCCATAAATTTATCATTCAGACATAAACACTAAAACTGTCTTTCCATTTATTTGTAAAAGACTACATCTGCTTATTTGTTAAAATAAATGACAATATATAGTGTCTTAAAATACATATTTAATATTTACAATATTGGGAACATCTTTACATACCATTACCTATTCTTCTGCAACAACACTCTAACGACCACATCACATGCCATGTTTTAGCATTTATTAACCAGTCCCCTTATTGGTGTCAACATGTTTTGTTTCTCATTATTCACTAGCATTATAAGCAGTGACTCAATTACAAATGAAACTTTTGTACAATTGTGGCTTTGGAATTTGTAAAAGAAAATTAAGAACTGATTTAAAACAGTTTCATAGCATTAAAAAAACAGACTCACTTAGTTTTAATTGAATTGAATAAAATAAAAAATTCAGCAGTTTGTCAAGAGCTCTGGTGAGAGTAAATAACATGAGGTTTTAATTTTGGTACAAAAGCCTGAAATGTTGTTATAATTTATTTAGGTTATTAAAATAGTTTAGAATAATAGCAGCATTATATTACTTAATAGCATGTATTGTGTTAATCACATACTATCTAATATACATAATACTAATGTAACTGATAGTTATGAATATTCTGGAAACCTTCTCTAAAGCCATTTGGTATTAACAATCTTTTTGTTATCCAGAATCTAAATTCTCCTACATTCAGTACTGAAAACACACACAGAGGAGACTAACATTTACTGTGAGTTTATCAAACACATAGTTGGTAGCTGTTTAAATCTGACTCTGTAATGTAAACTATTATATCAGTTATCTAATTGTATCTATTTGAAAATAGCACTCTCCTCTTTTTTAAATAATTAAGTGATTTTATTAACACAATTAAATGAAGGCAAACAATCACTATTTTATGTGAGAAGAAACAAAACATTAGCTGTTTAACTTTCTCTAAATAGCATAAAAGCATTTGACAAACACCAGCACCAACCACATTATCCCCTGATCTTCAGAATATAGCAAAAGCAAGACAACAATGATCAAAATAGAGGTGGATAAACATAAAACAGACTTTTCCCAAATGTTTTTCTCTTTTAATGTTATTGTACAAATTTAATGTTTTCTATAACCATTTGAGACATATTGTTCTCTAAATATTTAGCAAGAAACTTATTTTTAATGTGGTTTCATAGTTTTATATTAAATAATGCCATCATATATGCTAATAATTTCCTTAATGAGGACTTATTTGACAACTGGGACCTGAAGTATTGAGCAATAATGAAATATTTCCCTTCTTGATTGTCCTTGTGTTTTAGGACATTCCCAGTTCCCAGTTCCCAGGAAGAAATCAAAAGCAATGTCTCTGAAATCATGTATGACAGACACAAATGACTAAAAATAATGATCACATTTGGGCGTTTTTCTAACATTCACGGACTGTACAACTGTCATGCCTTCTTATCAGAAAACTCGTAGTTCTAATAAAAGTGTAATCATGAAGTTCTCAAAATTACTTTCACAGTTTAAAATGTCTCCAAAGCCAATTACATATATTTGCACATGCCTGATAAGGTCCCAGAAGACAAGTGTCTTGCCTTATAGCTTTACAAATATATCTACCATGTTTCTCCGAAAATAAGACCTAGCCGGACAATCAGCTCTAATGAGTCTTTTGGAGCAAAAATTAATATAAGACCCGGTCTTATTTTACTATAATATAAGACCAGGTATAATATGATATAATATAAGATAAGATAAGATAAGATAAGACAAGACAAGACAAGACAATATAATACAATACAATATAATAATACTGGTCTTGTATTAATTTTTGCTCCAAAAGATGCATTAGAGCTGATTATCTGGCTAGGTCTTATTTTCGGGGAAACATGGTATTATAAGTATAGAACATGGAAATCATCTTTATTTCTTTAAAAACACTGACAATAATTTCAACTAAAATCATGCAGCATTGTAAAATTACCCTATTTTATGTCTTGATTTGTAACCCATTTCCCTGATAATAAATGGAGATTTGATGGAAAATCTCGTTTAGTGTACATCTAAGTGCCATATTGGCTCAGAGAGCCAGAAGCTTTATAAGGTTCCACATTGGGAATTCTAGAAAGTGGAGGAAATGGACAAATCTCCAAACTGATGAAATGTAGTGATGGATTTGAATTTTCAGATCTAAGCAAAACAATGTTTTGCTGTAAGGAAAGGATGGCCCAGCTGGCAGCCCTATTCAGTTTGAAACTTCTGGCTGGGCAAGATGGCATTTATACTCTGGACACTGCTATGCAGTTCTGTTTCCAACAGTTTCTGAAGATGGAAATGAGATAATGATAGAAGAATAAGTGAAAATAGCTTAGACGATTTAGTGCTGACTCTTAACATCCTCTGACATGAGCAATCTGTGGAGGGATACTTCACTTCCTCGTTCTGTTTTCTTTCTGCTTTCCAAAGCTTCCTTATGCTTCTTTGAGCGGTCTAGAGATAGGATAGTACCAGACGTGGTTAATTAATCAGATCTAAAATTCCTCCTGGATGAGGTTCTTTTCAGCCCTCCTCTAGAGTATTTACTTTATCTCCAAGCAGGTCTCTCTTGGGCATAGACTGCTGTACAATTCCCAACACTGCTCCCAATGTCTCCTTCTTAGGAGCAAAGACACTTTTCAAAAAGCTCCGCAGCAGACCGCCATTCACATCCCATTGGACAGAATTGGGCAACCTATTGGCTTAAATTATCAGATTCAATTTCTGAGCTGGAAACTTGGTTTCTCCTGGAAGAGGAGTTATCTCCTTGAATAAGCAGGAGTGCTCATAGCAAGTAAGTCGGTGGGCAGTATGAGTGACTTGCTCAGGACACAGTGCCTCTTTTTCCTTTCCTGGGCAGCACTCAACTTTATGTGTAATTCCTGCTTGAATTTTCTACAAATCTGTGCTTTCCTGCCTTAGATGGGCAGCTCAATCACTTTTTGGAAATACATATTCCCCTTAGTTGACTGACTCCAGTGCCATGAAAGTCTCCCCCACATGCAATGCTCTTTGCTTAATATTAGGAAATGTTGAAATGTTTAATTCTATCTAATATCATGGGAACAATTTTACTAGCAGACTATAAAAATATAACAAATGCAGTATAATTTGGCATCCACGGTAACATGTTCCATGAAAAACAGAAACAGTACTAAGCATAGTTGATTATTTCAAGATAGTTCTGTTTTGCTTCTTTTATTACTTTCTTGTAATAGAAAAGAAAGTAATAGAAGATGTGCCAATGAGCAAGAGGGAGCAGGCACCAAAGGCTTTACTTATTGGAAAAACCTTAGAATTGCCAAAGTTATAAATAACAACTGGATGTTTTTCTAAATATTAAGGAGAGGCCACCATTTTTCAGTTTTAGCAGAAAAATATTTAATTCATCCCATTAAGTACTAACATTCTACAAGATCAACATTTGAGAAGACTTTCCCTACACTGATTCCTTAAAGCTGTTCCATGCTTTTCTCCTGGTTTTCAAATTCCTATCTCACACGTATTCTCTCATTATTAACCTTATCTTATCAATGAGAAGATAAAGGCCAGGCTTGAATTCCTTTACATCTTCACAAATTGTCATGTTTATCTATTTTTTATTACATAATATGTGAATACATATTTAAAAAGGCTTCACAAAATAAGTAAAAACATAGTAAAATGTGCTTCACCCACTGGCAGAGAATGTCTTTCTCACCTTTTTCCTCAGTAATCAGACCCCCAGATTTTTATTAGTCATGTTGTCACCCAAGATACAGACTGTATTTTCTAGCTTCCCAGACAGTTGGGAGTGGCCAAGTGACTAAATTCTGGCCAAGAGATTTAAGTGGAAGTGGTCTGTGCAACCTTTAGGAAGTTATCAGAATGGGAGGGGGGACGTCTTTCTCCTCTTTTTATTTCTTGTTGTCTAGCATGTAGATGTGATGGCTGGACTTGAAGCAACCATCATACTTTAATCTCGTTGTTCCAGCATGCATACTTTCCATGCTGGAGCAATGAGATTAAAGGACTCTGAGTTCCCATACTCCTGAATTCACCATAAGAGATCTGGACTGCCTACCTGCAATGTTATGTGAGAGAAAAATCAACTTTTACATTTCGTAAGCTGCAGTTTTTTGCATTTACTTTCTTGCATCTGAATAACATTTCAACTACTCCTCCCCCATTTAATCTTGAACTTCACTTTTGGTTCTGTTCTTAGAAGTAAAACTAGAACAGTTTAGTGTGTACCTTCCTACTCTTTTCTATGAATTTTCCTCAAATATATATATGTACACATATACACACATGGATTGGGAGTAATTTTTTTCTAAAATTGGTTCACTTATTATCTTCTTTTACTTTCATTCATGAGGAATGAGTTTCTCTTCCTTTTTCCAAATGTAAGTCTTCCATCTGTCAATGTCCCCTTCCCTTCATACACCCCTGCATTGCCTTTAGCAATGGTGCTTTCTAAGTGATGTATTGTAAATATGTAAAAATAGACATTCTTTTTTTTTAGTTTCAAGTACACAAAACAATATAATAGTTAGACATTTACACCCCTCACAAAATCATATCACCCTCCCCCAATCTATAACCCCTCTGACATCTTATATAGCTGTTACAATTCTATTCACTCTATTCCCTATGTTGTACTCCATATCGTGTGACTATATATATATATTAAATTGTAGTTGACATTCAGTATTATTCAGCTTCAAGTGTATAGCACAGTGATCACACATCTACACCATTCATGAAGTGGTCCCCCTAATAAAAAAAATATACGTTCCTTCAAATGCAATTTCTATACCTCAGAATCATGGCATGGAGTCATTTTTAGGAAGACTGGTGATTTTTCAGTGTTTTACTGGCTACCAGGAAAAAGCCAACGGGCCCACTGTCCTCCATTTATTCTGATGGAGTTTCAGGCTGGGGGTCTGGAGTGGGCCAGCAATACGTCCAGCAGTAGGGAAGTTAAATTAACATTCCAACACTGACTGTATCCAGTTACAGAAAGCCACTCAGCTTCACCCTGGGCAAATGAGCTGCAGTTGTTCTGAGCAGTGAAACATGCATTTTACCTGAGAAAAGGGATTATACACTGATCCGGGCTCTGAACTTTGTTCAAGGCTAGGTCAACTGTTCTTCCAGGTGATAGCCCTAGCTGATGACAGATTCAGAAGCAGAATTTATGCTGTCTGTTCCTCCCTCTTTCCGGTTAAAGGAACTGAGGCTAAAAAGCTTGAGACAGTAATACAGTTTAAGGATTATAACAGTGGTGTGAAAAACAAGCAAAAAGAAAATCATGCTCTAGAATGGATTATCACAATGGCTGTGTGAGGTGAGCCTCTGGAAATCGCCCCTGGAATTTACCACAAAATTTAAAAACTATAACTCCACAAAGGACACCCTGCACAGCAGACAGGCAAGACGAAGGATCTCACTACTGAATTCACCTAAAGATGGGTAAAATGCGTGAGCAGGGGTGAGGGAATGCAGAAGTGCACAGACAGAGCCGTGCAGGCTCAGGACGCAGACCTACTTCAGTGCTCTGAGCTCGCTGCATTCCGGAGCTACCACAGCCGTGGGAGAGGGAAGAACTTGGACTGCTGGGGCGCCGTTTATGGCCCACAGGGCTGAGGGGACAGAATATAACACGGCTGAACCCAACGCACACAGCAGAGACCTTGGAGCAAAGACTGAGGGAAGAAGGATAAAAAGAGTGTTCTAAGCCCTCACTGCCGAGCACAGAATGGAAGCCTTAGGCACTAAGACTAGCCGCCCCCTCCTCACCCTCCCAGAGCTCTCCCCGCCCCCACCTGCCAGTGCTAAGAGCCGAACAGTAGCAGTGTCAGATCAAAAGAAAAGAATATTTGCTGTTCTTAGAACTGTGGACCACAGACACAGATTCAGAGTCCAACTAGTTCTGGCAAAGTGGAGGGAGCTGTGGAAGTAGGACCAGCTGTGGTGGTGATCGCTGCCATTGCTCTCGGCACCTCTCACACTCACACCGCCACTGGCCCCACCTATCTGGGCTGATCCCTGCAGGAGTAAACAGAGCTGCTGAAACACACGGGCTTTGAATCTGGTTCGCCCCGTGACTCAGGAGAACTGTTAACAGAGGAGAAGCCCATCTCCCAGGGAATCCCCCCATTGTGTGAGAAGCTGGAATAGTGCAGAAAAAATATGGCACTTCCGTGTGAGAGAGACAAAAAGGCTGAAGTTGGAGAGAAAATAAAACATTCTACCAACAAGTACTGGAAAACAAAAGAAAGATCTCTTTCTATTAACCTGTTGTGGAAGCCACTACTGTAGATGTCTAGGAAGAGAAACAATAAATCAGTAATTGCCATGAATAAACAAAGCAACAAGACAGCTCAGAAAGAAAGTGAAAAGTCTCCAGAAAAGGAACTTAAAGATATGGAAATATGTGACGTAAAGGACAGAGAATTCAAGATTGCACTTCTTGAAAAACTCAACCAGATGCAAGAAAACACAGAAAGGCAGTTTTATGAACTCAGAAAAACAATCAAAGAATAACATGAGCATTTTACAAAAGAGATGCAAATTTTAAAAAAGAACCAAACAGAATTTCTGGAGATTAAGAACTCAATAGAAGAAATTAAGAATTAAATAGCCAGCTTAGGTAATAGAGTTGAACAGATGAAGGAAAGAATCAGTGACATCGAAGATAAAAACCTGAAAAATGACACGGGTGGAAAAAGAAAGAGACTTGAGACTTAAAAGAAATGAAAGAACTCTACAAGAACTTTCTGACTGCAAAGAGCAATATAAGAATAATGTGCATACCAGAAGGAGAAGAAAGAGAGAAGAGAAAAGAAAATATTATTCAAACAAATTGTCACTGAGAACTTCCTAAACTTGTGGACAGAACTAGATCCTCAAATCCAAGAACAAATAGAACACCTAATTACCTCAATTCCAACAGGCCTTCTCCAAGGCACATTGTATTGAAGTTGTCAAAAATCAACAACAAAGAAAGAATCCTCAAGGCAGCCAGGAAAAAGAAGATGGTAACACACAAAGGAAAGCCCATTAGATTATCATCAGATTTTTCAGCAGAAACTCTACAAGCCAGGAGGGAGTGGAACCAAATATTAGATTATCATCAGATTTTTCAGAAGAAACTCTACAAGCCAGGAGGGAGTGGAGCCAAATATTCAAACTATTAAAGGAAAGATGTTATGAGCCAGAAAATATATACCCAGCAAAGATATCCTGTAGATATGAAAGAGGAATAAGTCCTTTCCAGACATACAGAAGCTGAGGAAATTTTCTAATACACGACCTGCACTACAAGAAATACTAAAGGAGGCTATTCCACCACCATCAACAGGGACAATTAGTGGCAAACAAAAAATAAAAAGGGGGAGAGTAAAGGCCTGAACCGGAATATGGGAATAGAGAAAGTAAGCATGATGAAGAAAATGGAATACTCTAAATATCAAACTGTCTTTTACATAAACATAATGGTAACCACTCAAAAAAAAAAAAATCCAGAACTTAAATATATACTGTAGTCCAGATCAAAATGGCGGCGTGAGGTGAGCCTCTGTAAAGCTCTCCTGGAATTTACAACTAATTGGACAACAATAACTCCACAAAGGACTCCCTGCACAGCAGACAGGCAAGACGAAGAGGTCCACAACTGAATTCACCTCCAGGTGGGCGAATCGCGCGAGCGGGGGAGGAGGGAAGGGAGAAGTGCGGGGACGGAGACGCACGGGCAAAGGACGCAGACCTAGCTCAGTGCTCCGAGCTCACTGCATCCCGGAACTATTGCAGCTACGGGAGAGGGAAGGACTCGGACTGCTAGGGCTCCGCTTACGGCCCACAGGGCTGAGGGGGCAGCATATAATACGGCTGAACCCAACGCTCCCGGCACACATCTCGGAACAAAGACTGAGGGAAGAAGGCTGAAAACTGGTTTAAGCCCTCACTGCAGAGCGGAGAACGGAAGCCTTAGGCACTGAGACTAGCCGCCCCTCCCTCCCCTCCCAAAGCTCACCCCACCCCCACCTGCCCAGGGCTAGAAGCTATAAAGTAGCAGTGTCAGATCAAAAGAACCGAATATTTGCTGTTCTGAGAACTGTGGACCGAGAAACAGATTCGCAGCCCAACTAGTTCCAGCAAAGGGGAGGGAGCTCTGGAAGCAGGACTGGCTGTGGTGGTGGTCGCCGCCATTGCTCTGGGCCAGCTTTCACAACTCACCCCACCCCTGGCCCCACCTATCTGGGCGGATCCCTGCAGGAGTAAACAGAACTGCTGAAACATACGGGCTCTGAATTGGGTGCAGAAAGAGCTTTGGAACTTCAAAAGCTATCCTCACCCCCACAGAGACGTGGTGCCCTACACCCAGGTGAACTGTTAACAGAGGAGAGACCTGTCTCCCAGGGAATCCCCCCATTGTGTGAGAAGCTGGAAAAGTGCAGAGAAAATATAGCACTACTGTGTCAGAGAGAAAAAAAAAAGCTGCGGTCAGAGTGAAAATAAAACATTCTTCCAACAAGTATTGGAAAACAAAAGAAAGACCTCTTCCTATCAACCTATTGCAGAAGCCACTTCTGTAGATGTCTAGGAAGAGAAACAATAAATCAGTAATTGCCATGAATAACCAAGGCAACAAGACAACTCAGAGAGAAAGTGAAAAGTCTCCAGAAAAGGAACTTAAAGATATGGAAATATGTGACGTAAAGGACAGAGAATTCAAGATTGCACTTCTTGAAAAACTCAACCAGATGCAAGAAAACACAGAAAGGCAATTTAACGAACTCAGAAACGCAATCAAAGAATAACATGAGCATTTTACGAAAGAGATTGAAATTTTAAAAAAGAACCAAATGAAATTTCTGGAGATTAAGAACTCAATAGAAGAAATTAAGAATGAAATAACCAGCTTAGGTAGTAGAGTTGACAGATGGAAGAAAGAATCAGTGACATCGAAGATAGAAACCTGGAAATTACAAAGATGGAAGAAGAAAGAGACTTGAGACTTAAAAGAAACGAAAGAACACTACAAGAACTTTCTGACTCCATCAGAAAGAGCAATATAAGAATAATGGGCAAACCAGAAGGAGAAGAAAGAGAGAAGGGAACAGAGAATATACTCAAAGAAATTGTCAATGAGAACTTCCCAAATTTGTGGACAGAACTGGATCTTCGAATCCAAGAAGCAAATAGAACACCTAATTACCTCAATCACAACAGGCCTTCTCCAAGACACATTGTATTCAAGCTGTCTAAAATTAACACCAAAGAAAGAATCCTCAAGGCAGCCAGGGAAAAGAAGACGGTAACATACAAAGGAAAGCCCATTAGATGATCATCAGATTTTTCAGCAGCAACTCTACAAGCCAGGAGGGAGTGGAACCAAATAATCAAACTATTGAAAGAGAGAAATCATGAGCCAAACATAATATATCCAGCAAAGATATCCTTTAGATATGAAGGAGGAATAAAGACCTTTCCAGACATACAGAAGCTGAGGGAATTTTCTAATGCATAACCTGCACTACAAGAAATATTCGACCACCATCAACAGGGACAATTTGTGGCAACCGAAAAATAAAAAGGGGGAGCGTAAATGCCTGAAACGGAATATGGAAATGGAGAAAGTAAGCGTGCTGAAGAAAATGGAATACTCTAAATATCAAACTTTCTTTTACATAATCTTAAGGGTAACCACTCAAAAAAAATCCAGAACTGAAATATATACAGTAATAAAAAAAAGAAACAGAGGGAAACATCATAGAATACCACCACACAGAAATAATAGACAACAACAAAAAAGCAAAGAAACAATGGAGTCACAGCCTTACCAGAAAACTAAAGATAAAATGACAGGAAATCCTCACATATCAATAATCACCCTACATGTAAATGGACTGAACTAAAAAATAAAAAAGGTACAGAGTAGCAGATTGGATCAAAAAACTAAATCCAACAACATGCTGTCTCCAAGAGACACATCTCAGCTACAAGGACAAGCATAGACTCAAAGTGAAAGGGTAGAAATTGGCACTCCAAGCAAATGGTACCGAGAGAAAATCAGGTGTAGCCATAATGATATCAGATGAAACAGACTTCAGGGTGAAAAAGATAACAAGAGACAAAGATGGACATTTCATAATGGTAAAGGGGACTATACAACAAGAAGACAAGCAGTCATCAATATATGCCCCCAATCAGGGAGCACCAAAATATACCAAGCAACTACTAACAGAACTAAAGGGAGAAATTGACCAAAACACAATTATACTAGGGGACTTAAATACATCATTGACAGCTATGGATAGATCATCCGAACAGAAAATAAATAACGAAATCGCAGCCCTAAATGACACATTAGATGAAACGGACATCATTGACATATATAGAACACTTCATCCTAAAACATCAGACTATACATTATTTTCGAGTGTACATGAAACATTCTCAAGGATAGACCATATATTGGGTCATAAAAGCAGCCTCAGCAAATTTAAGAAGATTGAAATCATACGAAGCATATTCTCTGATCACAAGGCTTTGAAACTGGATATCAACTGCGAAAAGAAAGCAGGAAAAAACACAAATACATGGAGATTAAACCACATACTTTTAAAGAACGACTGGGTCAAAGAAGAAATTAGAGGAGAGATCAAAAGATACATAGAAACAAATGACAATGAAAACACATCCTACCAAAATTTTTGGGATGCGGCGAAAACAGTCTTAAGAGGGAAATTTATATCATTACAGGCCTATCTCAAGAAACGAGATAAATCCCAAAATAAATAACCTCATGTTACACCTCAAAGAACTAGAAAAAGAAGAACAAGTGAAACCCAAGGTCAGCAGAAGAAAGGAAATAACAAAAATCAGAGCAGAGCTTAATGAAATAGAGAACAAAAGACAATAGAAAAAATTAATGTGAAAAAAAGCTGGTTATTTGAAAAGATTAACAAAATCGACAAACCCTTGGCTAGGCTCACTAAGATAAAAAGAGAAAAGACACTAATTAACAAAATCAGAAATGAGAAAGTGGAAGTTATCACGGACACCACACAAATACAAAGGATCATTCAAGAAAACTATGAAGGACTATATGCCACCAAATTCAATAACCTAGAAGAAATGGACAAGTTCTTAGAAACATATAGCTTCCAAGACTGAGCCATGAAGAACTGGAAAATCTAAACAGACCAATCACCAGTAAAGAAATTGAATCAGTCATCCAAAACCTTCCCAAAAGCAAAAGTCCGGGACCAGATGGCTTCACTAGTGAATTCTACCAAACCTTCAAACAGGATCTAATACCAATTCTGCTCAAACTCTTCCAAAAAATTGAAGAAGAGTCAGTACTCCCTAACTCATTTTATGAGGCCAACATTACCCTGATACCAAACCTGGTAAGGACAACACAAAAAAGAAAACTACAGACCTATATCTCTGATGAATACTGATGCAAAAATCCTAAACAAAATTTTAGCAAATCGAATACAACAATGCATTAAAAAGATTATCCATCACGACCAAGTGGGGTTCATACCTGGGGCACAAGGATGGTTCAACATCCGCAAATCCATCAATGTGATACAGCACATAAACAAAATAAAGGACAAAAATCATATGACTATATCAATTGATGCAGAAAAAGCATTTGATAAGATACAACATCCATTTATGATTAAAACACTCAATAAAATATGTATAGAAGGAAAATACCTTAACATAATAAAGGCCATCTATGACAAGCCCTCAGCTAATCTCATAGTTAATGGTGAAAAACTGAAGCCCTTTGCTCTACGTTCAGGAACACGACAGGGCTGTCCCCTATCACCTCTGCTTTTCAACATAGTGTTGGAAGTCCTTGCCAGAGCCATCAGGCAAGAGAAAGAAATAAAAGGCATCCAAATTGGGAATGAAGAAATTAAAATATCACTCTTTGCGGATGACATGATGCTATATATAGAAAACCCTAAAGACTCCACCTAAAAGCTATTGGAAAAAATCAATGAATACAGTAAAGTTGCTGGCTACAAAATCAATGTACAAAAGTCCATTGCATTCTTATATAGTAACAATGAAATCTCAGAAAAAGAAATACAAGAAACAATTCCCTTTGCAATTGCAGCAAAAAGAATAAAATACCTAGGAATAAACTTAACCAAGGATGTGAAGTATTTGTATGCTGAAAACTATAAGACATTTTTGAAAGAAATTGAAGAAGACACAAAGAAATGGAAAGACATTCCGTGCTCATGGATTGGAAGAATCAACATAGTTAAAATGGCCATATTACCCAAAGCAATATACAGATTTAATGCAATCCCCATCAAAATCTCAATGGCATTTTTTAAAGAAATAGAACAAAAAATCATCAGATTTGTTTGGAACCACAAAAGACCCCGAATAGCCAAAGCAATATTAAGAAAAAAGAACAATGCTGGAGGAATCACACTGCCTGACTTTAGCTTGTACTACAGGGCAACAATCATCAAAACAGCATGGTATTGGCAGAAAAACAGACACATAGACCAATGGAATAGAATTGAGAACCCAGAAATAAAACCACATAAATATGGACAGATAATTTTTGACAAAGAAGCTAAAAACATACAATGGAGGAAAGACAGCCTCTTCAATAAATGGTGCTGGCAGAATTGGATAGCCATGTGCAAAAGAATGAAACTGGAGTGTTATCTGTCACCATGTACCAAAATTAATTCAAAATGGATCAAAGATTTAAGCATAAGACCTGACACAATAAACTGCATTGAAGAAAACATAGGTACTAAACTTATGGACCTTGGGTTCAAAGAGCATTTTATGAATTTGACTACAAAGGCAATGGAAGTAAACGCTAAAATAAACAAATGGCAGTATATGAAACTTAAAAGTTTCTGCACAGCAAAAGAAACCATCGACAAAATAAAGAGGCAATCGACTGAATGAGAGAAGATTTTTGCAAACAGTTTCTCCGATAAGGGTCTAATATCCAAATATACAAGGAACTCATGAAACTCAAGAACAGAAAAACAAACAACCCAATTGAAAAATGAGCAGAGGACCTGAAGAAACATTTCTCCAAAGAGGACTTACAAATGGCAAGTAGACATATGAAAAAATGCTCAACATCACTAATCATCAGAGAAATGCAAATAAAAACCACAATGAGATATCACCTCACCCCAGTCAGAATGGCTATCATCAACAAGACAAATAGCAACAAGTGTTGGAGTGGCTGTGGAGAAAAGGAACCCTCATACACTGTTGGTGGGAATGCAGACTGGTGCAGCCGCTGTGGAAGACAGTGTGGAGGTTTTTCAAGAAATTACGAATAGAATTACCATACGACCCAGCAATCGCACTCCTGGGTATCTATCCAAAAAATTTGAAAGCATTTCTCTATAGAGACACGTGTACTCCAATGTTCATTGCAGCTTTGTTTACGGTGGCCAAGACATGGAAACAACCAAAATGTCCTTCGATAGATGAATGGATAAAGAAGTTGTGGTATGTATACAAAATTGAATACTATTTGGCGTTAAGGAAAGATGATATAGGAACATTTGTGACAACATGGATGGATCTTGAGAGTATAATGCTAAGTGAAATAAGTCAGACAGACAAAGCAGAGAACCCTATGATTTCACTGATATGTGGTATATAAACCAAAAACAAGACAAACAAATGAGAAACAAAAACTCATAGACACAGACAATAGTTTAGTGGTTACCAGAGGGTAAGGGGCGTGGGGGGAGGGAAATGAGGGTAAGGGTGATCAAATATATGGTGATGGAAGGAGAACTGACTCTGGGTGGTGAATCAAAATGGGATTTATAGTTGATGTAATACAGAATTGTACACCTGAAATTATGTAATTTTATTAACAATTGTCACCCCAATAAATAAATTTAAATAAATATATACTGTAATAAAAGAAGAAACAGAGCAAACATCATAGAATACCACCACACAGAAATAATAGACAATAACAAAAAGGCAAAAAAACAATGAAGGCACAGTCTAAACAGAAAACTAAGGATAGAATAATAGGAAATCCTCACATATCAATAATCACCCTAAATGTAAATGGAATGAACTCACCAAAAAAAAAACTCCACAGAGTAGCAGATTGGATTTAAAAACTAAAGACAATCATATGCTGTCTGCAAAAGACACATTTCAGTTACAAGGACCAGCATAGACTCAAAGTGAAACGGTGGAAATTGACACTCCAAGCAAATGATATCCAGAGAAAATAAGGTGTAGTCATACTGATATTAGATGAAACAGACTTCAGGGTGAAAAAGATAACAAGAGACAAAGATGGACATTTCATAATGGTAAAGGGGACTATACAACAAGGAGACATAACAGTTATCAATATTTATGCCCCCAATCAGGGAGCACCGAAATATACCAAGCAACTACTAACAGAACTAAAGGGAGAAATTGACCAAAACACAATTATACTAGGGGACCTAAATACATCATTGACAGCTATGGAAAGATCATCGAAACAGAAAATAAATTATGAAATACCAGCCCTAAATGACACATTAGATGAAATGGAAATAACTGACATTTATAGAGCACTTCATCCTAAAACATCAGACTATACATTCTTTTTGAGTGTACATGGAACATTCTCAAAAATAGACCATATATTGGGACATAAAACTAACCTTAGCAAATTTAAGAAGATTGAAATCATACCAAGCACATTCTCTGATGACATTCTCAAAATAGACCATATATTAGGACATAAAACTAACCTCAGCAAATTTAAGCAGATTGAAATCATACCAAGCACATTCTCTGATGACAAGGCTTTGAAACTGGATATCAAATGCAAAAAGAAAGCAGGAAAAGACACAAATACATGGAAAATAAACAACATACTTTTAAAGAATGACTGGGTCAAAAAATAAATAGAGGAGAGATCAAAATATACACAGAAACAAATGAGAATAAAAATACATCCTACCAAAATTTTGGGGATGTGAAAAAGCTGTTCTAAGAGGAAAATTTACATCATTACAGGCTTATATCAAGAAACAACAAAATCACAAATAAATAACCTCATATTACACTTTAAAGAACTAGAAAAAGAACAAATAAAACCCAAGGTCAGCAGACAAAAAGAAATAATAAAAATCAGAGGAGAACTAAATGAAATAGAGAACAAATAGAAAATAGAAAAATTTAATTTGACAAAGAATTGGTTCTTTTAAGAAATGAACAAAATTGACAAACCCTTGGCTAGGCTTACTAAGATAAAAAGAGAGAAGACACTAATAAAGAAAATCAGAAATGAAAAGGGGAAGTAATCACAGATGCAATAGAAATACAAAGGATCATCCAAGAATACTATGAAGGACTATTTGTCACCAATTCAATAACCCAGAAGAGATGGACAAATTCTTAGAAACATATAGCTTTTCAAGGCTGAACCAAGAAGAACTAGAAAATCTAAACAAACCAATCACCAGTAACGAAATTGAATCAGTCATCCAAAACCTTTCTAAAAACAAAAGTCGGGGACCAGATGTCTTCACTAGTGAATTCTACCAAATCTTCCAAGAAGAACTAATACCAAATCTGCTCAAAGTCTTCCACAACGTTGAAGAAGAGTCAGTACTCCCTAACTCATTTTATGAGGCCAACATTAACCTGATACCAAAACCTGGTAAGGACAACACAATAAAATAAAACTACAGACCAATATCTCTGATGAATACAGGTGCAAAAATCCTAAGCAAAATTCTAGCCATTCGAATTCAACAATGCATTAAAAGATTATTCATGACGACCAAGTGGGGTTCATCCCCGGGGTACAAGGATAGTTCAACATACACAAATCCATCAATGTGATACATCACATAAACAAAATAAAGGACAAAAATCATATGATTATATCAATTGGTGCAGAAAAAGAATTTGACAAGATACAACATCCATTTATGATTAAAAAACTTAATAAAATAGGTATAGAAAGAAAATACCTTAACATAATAAGGTCATATATGACAAGCCCTCAGCTAATATCATAATTAGTGGTGGAAAACTGAAGCCCTTTGCTCTACGTTTTGGAACACGACAGGGCTGTCCCCTATCACCTCTGGTTTTCAACATAATGTTGGAAGTCCTCACCAGAGCAATCAGGCAAGAGAAAGAAATAAAAGGCATCCAAATTAGGAATGAAGAAGTTAAATTGTCGCTATTTGAGGATGACATGATGCTATATGTAGAAAACCCTAAAGACTCCTCCAATAGCTATTAGAAACAATCAATGAATACAGTAAAGTTACTGGCTACAAAATCAACGTACAAAAGTCCATTGCATTCTTATATAGTAACAATGAAATCTCAGAAAAAGAAATAAAAAAAACAATTCCCTTTGCAATTGCAGCAAAAAGAATAAAATACCTAGGAATAAACTTAACTAAGGATGTGAAGGATTTGTATGCTGAAAACTATAAGACATTTTTGAAAGAAATTGAAGAAGACACAAAGAAATGGAAAGACATTCCGTGCTCATGGATTGGAAGAATCAACGTAGTTAAAATGGCCATATTACCAAAGCAATATACAGATTTAATGCAATCCCCATCAAAATCCCAATGGCATTTTTTAAAGAAATAGAACAAAAAATCGTCAGATTTGTTTTCAACCACAAAAGACCACGAAAAACCAAAGCAATTTTAAGAAAAAAGAACAATACTGGAGGTATCACACTCCCTGACTTTAGCTTGTACTACGGGGCAACAATCATCAAAACAGCATGGTATTGGCAGAAAAACAGACACGTAGGCCAATGGAATACAATTGAGAACCCAGAAATAAAACCACATAAATATGGACAGATAGTTTTTGACAAAAAAGCAAAAAACATACAATGGATAAAAGACAGCCTCTTCAATAAATGGTGCTGGGAGAATTGGAAGACCATGTGCAAAAGAATGAAACTGGAATGCTCTCTGTCACCATGTACCAAAATTAATTCAAAATGGATCAAAGACTTAAGCATAGGACCTGACACAATAAACTGCATAGAAGAAAACATAGGTACTAAACTTATGGACCTAAAACTTTCCAAAAGCGTTTTATGAATTTGACTCTAAAGCAAGGGAAGTAAAATCTAAAATAAACAAATGGGACTGTATGAAACTTAAAAGCTTCTGCACAGCAAAAAAAAAAAACATCGACAAAATAAAGAGGCAACCAACTGAATGGTAGAAGATTTGTGCAAACAGTGCCTCCGATAAAATATACAAGGAACTCATGAAGCTCAACAACAACAAAACAAACAACCCAATTGAAAAATGGGCAGAGGACCTGAAGAGACATTTCTCCAAAGAGGACATACAAATAGCAAGTAGACATTTAAAAAAATGCTCAACATCACTAATCATCAGAGAAATGCAAATAAAAACCACCAGGAGATATCACCTCATCCCAGTTAGAATGGCTATCATCAACAACACAAATAGTAACCACTGTTGGAGAGGCTATGGAGAAAAAGGAACCCTCATACACTGTTGGTGGGAATGCAGACTGGTGCAGCCACTATGGAAGGCAGTGTGGAGGTTCCTCAAAAACTTACGAATAGAATTACCGTGTGATCCAGCAATCCCTCTCCTGGGTATCTACCCAAATATCTGAAAACGTTTATACATAAAGACAGGTGTGCTCCAATGTTCATTGCAGCTTTATTTACGGTGGCCAAGACATGGAAACAACCAAAATGTCCTTCAATAGGTGAGTGGATAAAAAAGTTGTGGTATATATACACAATGGAATACTATTCGGTGGTAAGAAAATATGAAATAGGACCATTTGTGACAACATGGATGGACCTTGAGATTATAATGCTAAGTGATATAAATCAGACAGAAAAAGTAGAGAACCATATGATTTCACTGATATGTGGTATATAAACCAAAAACAACAAAAGAACAAGACAAGCAAATGAGAAACAAAAACTCATAGACACAGGCAATAGGTTATTTGTTACCAGAGGGTAAGGGGGGTGGAGGGTGGTAGATGAGAGAAAAGGGGATCAAATATATGATGATGGAAGGAGAACTGACTCTGGGTGGTGAACACACAATGTGATTTATAGATGATGTAATACAGAATTGTACTCCTGAAATCTATGTAACTTTGCTAACAATTGTCACCCCAATAAACTTTAATTAAAAAAAATAAAAATAAAAGAAGGAAATAGTCCACATTTTTGATATTCAGCATCTATTCCTGCCATTCTTTCAGAGGAAGGAATTCATGAGCCCAATACAGGAGAGATAAAGACCCATCAGCCCACTTATCTATATAGGATGAAAAGGAAGGTCTTTAATAAGTAGCCTAAGTTTCAACTAAAGAAACTAGAAAAAGAAAAGAAAATTAAATCAAGAAAGCAGAAGGAAATAATAAAGATTAGAGCAGAAGTGAATATATTTGAGAACAGAAACAGAAACGAAAGCAAATAAAATTTTAAAACTGCTTTATTGATAACAAAATTAACAAAAACTTTAGCTAGATTAACTAAGAAAGTAAGAGAACACACAAGTTGCCAAAACCAGTATGAAAGAGAGTATATCACTACAATCCCATATAAGTGAAAATGATACTAAGGCATTATTATGTACAACTTTTTACCCACAAATTGAACAACTTAGAAAAAATGGACACCTTAGTAAAAAGACATATATTTCCAGAACTAACTCATCAAATAATAGAACATCAGAATAGACTTGTGATATATACAAAAATAATATTAGTAATATAAAAATCTTTCCATAAATAAAAGCCCCAGCTGATATTCACTGGTGATTTTCAAAAAATATGTAAAGAGGACGTCATAGGAATGGCGGCAGCAGGGCGCACTTTTTGAGTTCTCCTCTGGATCTTATCACAAACGGGACATATAACCCATTAAAGGACTCTGTTCATCACGCAGAACAGCTAAGTGAGTCGTGCAAGCATTACTGGCAGGTGTGCAAATTGGGTGAGCAGGGGAAAAGGGAAGTGAGCGGAGTGGAGACGCAGCCCTCACCTGTGGCTGTGGGGACGCGGTCCACATTTTCGGCTGTTGGAAACGCAGCCGGCATCTGTAGCAGTGGAAACAAGGTCCTCATCTGCGGCAGTTTATACGCAGCCGGCATCCACAGCTGCAGAAATGCAGGGGATCCTGGACAGAACAGAGAACACAAAAGCCAGGAGGTGGGCTCTGTCCCTGCATCCCACAGCTGATCTCTCCCGCCGAGGGGGCAGCATATCCAGCATGTGAGGCAATAATTGCAGCTGAGACCTCCAGCAGGGCCCTAGGCCAAACAAAGAACACAAACTCCATACCTGGGTCCCTCCTCCCCTCTCTTCCAATCCTACCCCTGACATTCCAGAGACTTAAACTGGCCCCTGAACTGAAGAGTAGTGTCAGATTACAGAGGAACCTTAGTGTTCAGGCTCTGGGAAGACTGGCATGCAGTTCTGACCCAGGGAAGAAGCTGGGAAGAGTTTGATTTTTGCTGGGCTGGGAGAGAAGAGACTCCTCTATCCCCAGCCACCATCTTTTCTAGCCTGTAGGAAGAGTGTGACACGGCTGGGCTGGGAGAGAGAAGACCCTTCATACCCAGCACCCATCCTTTCTGGCCTGCCTAGGGAGGGGCAATTACAACTGCAGAGGCACTCCCAGGGATCACCAGTAAACTGCAGATGCAGCTCCTGGCTTTCAACAGCTCAGAAATCTCCCGCCCACCACACACACACACACACACACACACACACACACACACAGAAGAAGTGCCCTAAGACTCAGGAAAACTGGACACAGGGCTGGTGGTGCTACTCTCAGCGTGCATATGTGCAGGCAAGGGCAGAAACTGCACTGACTTTGTAAAAACTACCATCCAGACCCCTCAGCTCCGCGCATCTAAATCTGCAGTCCCAACATCACTCTGTGACCAGCTCTGCCTGCACAATATGCAGGTTACTCTTTGGTACAGCAGAGGACAACCTGGAGATTACTTGATGGGCTTAAGACAAGACTGGCATTGCTTTTTGTTTTGTTTTGTTATATTTTGTCTTTATGGCTTTGATATCTTTGCCTGAGTTGAGTGGTGGTTGTCATTTGTTTTTACATGTGAATGTATTTGATTTTTTTCTTTGTTGTTGTTGTGGTGGTGGTGGTACTTGGTGATTTGCTTTGTTCTGAAATTGCCCTACCAGGGCCCATCTTAAGAGTTACAAGATTCAACATATGCAGAGGCCAACTCCAGACCAAACTAGAGTACTACCGGGTTTGACCTACAAGTCACACACCCAGAGGGAATTCTCTACAGGCACAAGAGCCCATAGAGGCCAAACCACATTTAAGCAGTCAACCCTCAACCAGCAGAACACCCTGCGGTGGTCTCTTCTCACCCTGCAGAGCCAAGTCTCACAACTAGTCAGCCTAGGCGTAACCCCACCTACTCAAGCAAAAAGCAATTAAAGATCTTCTTTAACAGGGACAATATACACAACACAAGAGTCACCTTTGGAGCACACGCAGAGAAGAACGAAGTAGTGCAAGTCAAATATAAAGGACACATACTACATAAGATAACCCAGCAAGAACTAAGAACTCTAGGGGATCTACCTATTATATCAAAGCAAACACAGAGAGTCAGCCAGAATGGGGAAACAAAGAAACATGTCTCAAATAAAAGAACCGAAGAAACCTCCAGAAGTGGAACCAAATGAAACAGAGGTAACCAACCTATCAGAGACACAGTTCAGAACACTGATGATAAGAATGTTTAAGGAGCTCAGAGATGACATAAAGAAGGATGTAGAAATCATAACGAACAACCAATTAGAACTAAACAACACAATTACCGAAATAAAGAACTCACTTGGAGGAATTAACAGCAGCTTAGATGAAGCAGAGTATCGAATCAGCAACTTAGAAGACAAGTTAGCAGACATCACCCAAACAGAACAGCAGAAAGAAAAAAGAATGAAAAACAATGAAGATGGTTTAAGAGACCTCTGGGATAACATCAAGTGCAACAACATGCACATCATAGGAATACCAGAAGGTGAAGAGAGGAAGCAAGGGATTGAGAACATATTTGAAGTAATAATGTATGAAAACGTCCCTAACATGATGAAGGAAACCCACATACAAGCCCAGAAAGTGCAGAGAGTTCCAACCAGGATAAACCCAAACAGGTCAACACCAAGACACATTATAGTTAAAATGGCAAAGCGTAAAGACAGAGAGAGAATCCTAAAAGCAGCAAGAGAAAGACAGAGGGTTACATACAAGGAAACTCCCATAAGACTATCAAATAACTTTTCTTTAGAAACATTGAAGGCCAGGAGGGAGTGGCAGGAGGTACTCAAAATGATGGAAAACAAAGGCCTACAACCTAGATTGCCTAATCCAGCAAGGCTGTCATTTAAAGTTGATGGAGAGATAAAGAGATTCCTGGAAAAGAATAAGCTAAAGGAATTTATTACCACCAAGCCAGCATTGCAAGAAATACTGAAAAGACTTCTGTAAATAAAAGAAAGATGAAAACAATCTAACTATAAATTTAAAAATGGCAATAACTATGTACCTATCAATAATCACTTTAAATGTAAATGCATTAAATGTTCCAATCAAGAGACATAGTGTAGCTGAGTGGATAAGAAAGCAAGACCTTTGTATATGTTGTACACAAGAGACTCACCTCAAATCAAAAGACACACACAGGCTGAAAGTGAAAGGTTGGAGTAAGATATTTCATGCAAATGGAAATGAGAAAAAATCTGGAGTTGCAATACTTATATCTGACAAAATAGACTTTAAATGAAGAACATATTAAAAGACAAAGATGGGCACTATATAATAATAAAGGGATAGATCCGACAAGAAGACATAACCCTAGTAAACATCTATGCATCCAACATAGGAGCACTTAAATATATAAAATAGATATTGACTGACATAAAGACAGAGATCACCAGAGAATATGAGGGGGTGGAACATGAGGGTAAGGGGGATCAAATATATGGTGATGGAAGAAGAACTGATTCTGGGTGTGAACACACAATGGGATTTATAGATGATGCAATACAGAATTGCACACCTGAAATCTATGTAATTTTACTAACAAATGTCACCCCAATAAATTAAAAAAAAAAAAGACAGAGACAAGAGTAACACTATCATAGTAGGGGACTTCAACACACATCTGACAACAAGGGACAGGTCTTCCAGACAGAAAATCAATATGGAAACAATGGCCTTAAATGATACCTTGGACCACTTGGATTTAATTGATATTTTCACAGCATTTCACCCCAATACTGCAAAATACATGTTCTTCTCATGCGCACATGGAATATTTTCCAAGATAGACCATATGTTAGGCCACAAAGCAACTCTTGATGTATTTAAGAAAATTGAAATCATACCAATTGTCCTCTCTGACCACAGTACTATCAAATTAGAAATGAACTACAGGAAAAAAACTGGAAGACACACCAGTTCATGGAGACTGAATAATATGTTACCAAATAATGAATGGGTCAAGCAGGAGGTCAAGGAAGAAATCAAAGATATCTCAAGACAAATGAAAATGAAAACACGACGACCCAAAATCTATGGGATGCTGCAAAAGCAGTCCTAAGAGGGAAATTCATAGCATTACAGGCCTACCTAAAGAAGCAAGAAACATCACTAATCAACAGTTTATCTACACACTTAAGGGATCTGGGAAAAGAACAGCAAAATAAGCCCAAAGGGAGCACAAGGAAGGAGATAATAAAGATCAGAGCAGAAATAAATAAAATAGAAACCAGAAAAACAATACAAAATATCAATGAATTCAAGTGTTGGTTCTTAGAGAAGATAAACAAAATTGACAAACCTTTAGCCAGACTCATTTAAAAAAAGAGAGAGAGGACCCAAATTAATAAAATCAGAAATGAAAAAAGGAGAAGTGACAACAGACACCGCAGAAATACAAACAATTTTAACAAATTACTATCAGCAACTATATACCAACATATTTGAGAATCTAGAAGAAATGGACAATTTTCTAGAGGCGTACAATCTTCCAAAGCTAACTCAAGAAGAAACAGAAAACCTGAGTAGACTGATTACCAGCAGGGAAATTGAATCAGTAATCATCACTCTCCCAACAAACAAAAGCCCTGGACTAGATGGCTTTACAGGAGAATTTTACAAAACGTTCCAAAAAGAGTTATCACCTATTCTCCTCAAACGCTTCCAAAAAATCCAGAAGGAGGGAAGACTCCCAAACGCTTTTTACGAAGCCACTATCACCCTGATCCCCAAATCAGACAGAGACACCACAAAAAAAGAAAACTAAAGGCCGATATCGCTAATGAACATAAATGCAAAAATCCTCAACAAAATATTAGCAAACAGAATTCAGCAATACATTAAAAAGATCATACACCATGATCAAGGTGGATTCATCCCTGGTATGCAGGGGTGGTTCAACATCCGCAAATCAATTAATGTGATACACCACATTAACAAAGTGAAAAATAAAAATCACATGATCATATCAATAGATGCAGAAAAAGCATTTGATAAAATCCAGCAGACATTTATGATAAAAACCCTTAAGAAAGTGGGAATAGAGGGATCATATCTCAACATAATAAAGACCATGTTTGATAAACCCACAGCTAACATCATACTCAATGGGGAAAAGCTAAAACCATTCCCCCTAAGATCAGGAACAAGGCAAGGTTGCCCACTTTCTCCACTTCTATTCAACATAGTGCTGGAAGTTCTAGCCACAGCAATCTGACAAGAAAAAGAAATTTAAAAAATGGTAAGGAGAAAGTAAAATTGTCATTATATGCAGATGATATGATACTATATAGAGAGAACCTTAAAGACTCCACCAAGAAGCTATTAGAGCTGACAGATGATGAATTTAGTAAAGTAGCGGAATACAAAATTAATATTCAGAAATCAGTTGCATTTGTATATACCAATAATGAAATATCAGAAGAAGAAATTAAAAAAAGCAATTCCATTTACAATTGCTCCAAAGACTATAAAATACCTGGGAATAAATTTAACTAAAGAAGTAAAAGATCTCCACTTGGAAAATTATGACACTGAAGAAAGAGATGAAAGAAGATACAGATAGATGGAAACACATACCACGTTCATGGATAGGAAGAATTAATATAGTTAAAATGTCCATACTGCCTAAGGCAATATACATATTCAACGCAATTCCTATCAAACTACCAACGATGTTTTTCACAAAAATAGAACATATAATTCTAAAACTTATATGGGACCATAAAAGACCCTAGATAGCCTCAGCAATCTTGAGAAATAAGAACAAAGTGGGAGGTATAACGATACCTGACATCAAATTATACTACAAGTCTACGGTAATCAAAACAGCATGGTACTGGCATAAAAACAGACACACAGATCAATGAAACACAATAGAGAGTCCAGAAATAAATCCACACCTATATGGCCATTTAATCTATGGCAATGGAAGCAAGAATTTACGGTGGGTAAAGACAGTCTATTCAATAAATGATGCTGGGAAACCTGGACAGATACATGCAAAAAATGAAGCTGGACCACCTCCTTACAGCATATACAAAAATAAATTCAAAATGGCTTAAAGACTTAAATGTAAGATCTGAAACCATAAAATACCTAGAAGAAAATATAGGAAGAAACTTCACAGACATTACCCAGAGTAAGGTTTTTACTGATATATCCCCTCACGTGAGGGAAGTAAGAGAAAAAATAAACATATGGGATTACATCAAACTAAAAAATTTTTTCACAGCAAAGGAAACCATCAATAAAACAAAAAGGGATCCTGCTGAATGGGAAAAGATATTTGCCAATGATATAGCTGATAAGGAGTTAATATCACAAATCTATAAAAATACTCACTCAACTCAACTCTAGGAAAACAAATAACCCAATTAAAAAATGTGCAGAGGACATGAAGAGACATTTTTTTTAAAGGGACATACAGATGGCAAACAGACATTTGAAGAAATACTCAACCTACTAACCATCAGAGAAATGCATATAAAAACCACAATGAGATACCACCTCACCCCAGTCAAAATGGCTATCATCAATAAATCAACAAACAACAAGTGCTGGCACGGATGTGGAGAAAAGGGAATGCTTGTGCACTGTTGGTGGGATTGCAGATTCGTGCAGCCACTATGGAAAACAGTATGGAGGTATCTCAAAAATCTCAAAATGGAACTACCTTATGATCCAGCAATTCCACTTCTAGGTATCTATCCGGAGAAATCCAAAACTCCAATTCAAAAATCTTTATGCGCTCCTATATTTATTGCAGCACTATACACAATAGCCAAGACATGGAAACAACCGAAATGCCCATCGGAAGATGACTGGATTAAGAAACTGTGGTACATTTATACAATGGAGTATTACACAGCCATAAAGAAGAAAGAAATCTTACCATATGCAACAACATGGATGGACTGAGAGAACATTATGTTAAGTGAAATAAGTCAGACAGAGAAAGACAAATACCGTATGATCTCACTTATATGCACAATGTAAAGAAGAGAATAAGTGAATGAACTAATCAGAAACAGTTTTGGAGACAAAGATGAAAAACTGATGGTTGCTAGATGGGCGGAGGGGTGTGGATAAAGGGGAAGGTGAGGGCATTAGAAAACAGTTGGTTACCATAAGATGGGCACGGGGTTTTGAAAATTAATTTGAGGAACGTAATCAATAATGTTGTAAAGATTTTGTAGGGTATCCGATGGGCATGTGTCCCATTTGGGAGACCACCTGAGGGATGATGTAGATGCCTGATCACTGTACTATACACCTGAAGCTGAACAATAATGAATGCCAACTACTGTTCTATATATATATGTATATATATTTATGTATATACTTACAAGAAGCAGAGTACAGAATTAGGAATAAAGACAGTGGAAATGTAATGGCTGTGTGCGATGTCAGAGGGATAGAGGATGGGGGCAGTGGGGATCACACAGTGTAAGGGATATAAATGATAAACGGCTAAGTATTACTTTGTCTTGTGCACCTGAAACTAATAAAAAAAATCTGAAACAAAAACAAATAAACATAAAAAAAAATTATAATCAATTATAATCAATATAAGTGGGAGTGAAAATTAATATAATTTTTGTGCAAAAAATTGATCAGTAGTTATTAAAATTTCAAAAAGTACAAATTCTTTGACACCCATTTCTACTTGTAGAAATACATCCTAGAAAATATTTGTTTATTTGTACAGGGAATTCTTGCAAAAAAGTTCACTGTAGTATTGTTTGTAGTAAAAGAAATATGAAAATAATCAAAGTGTCCATCAAGAGAAACATAATTAAACAAATTACTGCTAAAACTATTCCATGAAATATTACGCATCTGTTAAAAAGAATGAGGTAGATCTATGTGTGCTAAAATGGAAAGATATTAAAAATGTGTTATTCAGAAAAGATACATAAAAATACATGAAGTATAAAAAAATATGTAAAGAAGGAATAATAATAATCCTTCACATTTTTTTTTTTTGGAAAATAGAAGAGAATTCATGCTATTTTCATTTTAGGAGACCATATAACATTGTTACCATAGCCAGATAAAGGCATCATAAGAAAAGCTAAATAAGTCAGACAGAAAAAGTTGAGAACGATAAGACTTCACTCATATGTGGGATATAAAACTGAAAGCAGCAAAGGAACAAGACGAACAAAGAAACAAAAACTCAGAGACACGGAGAACGATTTCATGGTTACCAGGGGAGTGTGGTAGAATAGGGTAGAATAGGGGGTCAAATGTGTGGTGATGGAAGGAGAACTGACTGTGGGTGGTGAACACATAATGTGATACATAAATGATGTATTATAGAATTGTATATTTGAAACCGATGTCATTTTACTAAACGTTGTTACCCCAATACATTTAATGAAAAAATATTAATGTCAACTTTAATTGAAAAATTAAAATAGGGGAAGATAAAGAAGAATAAGAGGTTCGAACTTCCAGATATAAAACAAATGGGGATATAATATAGAGCATAGGAAAGGTAGGCAATAATATTGTAATAGCATGGTACAGTATCAGATGGTTGCTGGACTCACTACCATGGTGATCACTTCTTTAGTATAGGGAATATAATCAATAATGTGGCAATAACACTGTACAGTGCCAGACGGGTACTGTTGAATAACTATGCTGTACACCTGAAACTAATATAATGTTGTATGTCAGCTATATTTTAATAACAATCTTTAAAAAAATTGACAGAACTATAGGAGAAAAAGATTTCAAAAAGATTACATAGGAATAAATTTAACAAAAAAAGTTTAACATGTGTACAGTCATGCACCACTCAATGACAAGGATACATTCTGAGAAATATGTTGTTAAGTGATTTTTGTCATTGTGTAACAAAATTATGAATTTGAAAACTCAATATTGTTAAAATGGCAATTATTAAAATTGACATACAGATTCAATGAAATCTCTAAAAAATCCTAGCAGGTTTTGTAGAAATTGGCAAGCTAATTCTAAAATATGCAGAAATATCCCCAACCCCCTCCCACACACCCATCTAACCACTCTCGGTTTTTTATCTGCGTCCCTAAAACTGTCTCTGATTAGTTCATTCACATAGTCTTTTCTTTAGATTCCATATATAAGTGAGATCATATGGTACTTGTCTTTCTCTTTCTGACTTATTTCACTTAACATAATGTTCTCTAGATCCATCCATGTTGCTGCAAATGATAAGATTTCTTTCTTCTTTATGGCTGCGTAATACTCCATTGTATAAATGTACCACAGCTTCTTAATCCAGTCATCTACCGATGGGCATTTCGGTTGTTTCCATATCTTGGCTATTGTGTAAAGTGCTGCAATAAACATAGGAGTGCATACAGATTTTTGAATTGGAGTTTTGTAACCACAAGATGGCCTCAGGGTTTTTTTGAAAATTAATTTGGGGAAGGTATTCTATAATGTTGTAAAGATTTTGTTGGGTATCCGATGGACATGCGTTCTATTTGGGAGACCACCTCAGGGATACTGTGGATACCTGATCATGGCATTGTACACCAGAAGCTAAACATTAATGAATGCCAACTATAATTTTATATATATAATGTGATGGTTCAGTGTGAGGTCGGAGGGATAGTGGATGGGGGGAGGGGGGTTCACAGTATGAGGGATATAAATGATGAACGTCTAAGTATTACCTTGTTTTGTACACCTGAAACTAATAAATAAATTAATTAATTAATTAAAAAATAAAAAAAAATATGCAGAAATATAGGGGACCAAGATAGCTAAAATAATTCTGAAAAAGGAGAACAAAGTTACAGGACTTACATTTTCTAATTTCAAATTTTAGTAAAAACTTACAGTAATAAACACAACCTGGTATTAATATAAGGATAGGCATATAAATCAACAGAAAAGAGAAGAAAGTCTACAAATAAGCCCTTACATTTATGGCCTATTGATTCAAAATTGGGGACCACACAAAAATGTGGAAAGGATAGTTTTCTCAACAAATCTTGTTGGGATAATTCTATACCCATATGCAATAATGTCAGCTTCTATCCTTACCTCATAACATACACTAAAATTAACTCAAAATGAATCACACATCAAAATGTAAGAGTGAAAAGTATTAAATTTCTAGAAGAAAACATAGATGACAATCTTCATAATCTTGGCTTAGGTAAAGAATTCTCAGACACAACTCCAAAAACAGATGCCATTAAAGAAAAAAATAATAAATTAGACTTCATTAAAAATTATTTAAATTTATTGGGGTGAAAATTGTTAGTGAAATTACATAGATTTCAGGTGTACAATTCTGTATTACATCATCTATAAATCCCATTGTGTGTTCACCACCCAGAGTCAGTTCTCCTTCCATCACCATATATTTGATCCCCCTTACCCTCACCTTCCACCCCTTACCTCCCCCTTAACCTCTGGTAACCACTAAACTATTGTCTGTGTCTATGAGTTTTTGTTTCTCATTTGTTTGTCTTGTTCTTTTGTTGGTTTTGGTTTATATACCACATATCAGTGAAATAGTATGGTTCTTTGCTTTTTCTGTCTGACTTATTTCACTAAGCATTATACTCTCAAGATCCATCCATGTTGTCACAAATGTTCCTATATCATCTTTTCTTACTGCCGAATAGCATTCCATTGCAAATGTACACCCCAACTTCTTTATCCATTCATCTATTGAAGGACATTTTGGTTGTTTCCATGTCTTGCCTACCATAAATAAAACTGAAATAAACATTGGAGCACACATGTCTTTATGTAAAACTGTTTTTAGATTTTTTTGGTAGATACCCAGGAGAGCGATTGCTGGGTCATATGGTAATTCTATTTGTAATTTTTTGAGAAACCTCCACAATGCCTTCCATAGCGGCTATACAAGTCTGCATTCCCACCAACAGTGTATGAGGGTTCCTTTTTCTCCACAGCCTCTCCAACACTTGTTACTATTTGTCTTGATGATAGCCATTCAGACTGGGGTGAGGTGATATCTCATTGTGGTTTTTATTTGCATTTCTCTGATGATTAGTGATGTTGAGCATTTTTTCATATGTCTATTTGCCATTTGTATGTCCTCTTTGGAGAAATGTCTCTTCAGGTCCTCTGCCCATTTTTCAATTGGGTTGTTTGTTTTTTTGTTGTTGAGTTTCATGAGTTCCTTGTATATTTTGGATATTAGCCCCTTATCAGAGGCACTGTTTGCAAAAATCTTCTTCCATTCAGTCGGTTGCCTCTTTATATTGTCGATGGTTTCTTTTGCTGTGCAGAAGCTTTTAAGTTTCATACAGTCCCATTCGTTTATTTTAGCTTTTACTTCCATTGCCTTTGGAGTCAAATTCATAAAATGCTCTTTGAACCCAAGGTCCATAAGTTTAGTACCTATGCTTTCTTCTACGCAGTTTATTGTGTCAGGTCTTATGCTTAAGTCTTTGATCCATTTTGAATTAATTTTGATACATGGTGACAGATAACAGTTCAGTTTCATTCTTTTGCATGTAGCTATCCAATTCTGCCAGCACCATTTATTGAAGAGGCTGTCTTTCCTCCATTGTATGTTTTTAGCTTCTTTGTCAAAAATTATCTGTCCATATTTTTGTGGTTTTATTTCTGTGTTCTCAATTCTATTCCATTGGTCTTTGTGTCTGTTTTTCTGCCAATACCATGCTGTTTTGATACTTGTAGCCCTTTAGTACAAGCTAAAGTCAGGGAGTGCAATACCTCCAGTATTATTCTTTTTTCTTAAGATTGCTTTGGCTATTTGGGGTTTTTGTGGTTCCAAACAAATCTGATGATTTTTCGTTCTATTTCTTTAAAAAATGCCATTGGGATTTTGATGGGGATTGCATTAAATCTGTATATTGCTTTGGGTAATATGGTCATTTTAACTATGTTGATTCTTCCAATCCATGAGCACAGAATGTGTTTCCATTTCTTTGCGTCTTCTTCAATTTCTTTCAAAAATGTCTTACAGTTTTCAGCATATAGGTCCTTCACATCCTTAGTTAAGTTTATTCCTAGGTATTTTATTCTTTTCGCTGCAATTGGAAAAGGAATTGTTTTTCGTATTTCTTTTTATCAGATTTCATTGTTAGTATATAGGAACATAATGGACTTTTGTACGTTGATTTTGTAGCCAACAACTTTGCTGTATTTGTTGATTGTTTCTAACAGCTTTTTGGTGGAATCTTTAGTGTTTTCTATATAAAGTATCATGTCATCTGCAAAGAGTGATAATTTAACTTCTTCATTCCCAATTTGGATGCCTTTTATTTCTTTCTCTTACCTGATTGCTCTGGCGAGGACTTCCAACAACTATGTTGAAAAGCAGAGGTGATAGGGGACAGCCCTGTCGTGTTCCTGAACGTAGAGCAAAGGGCTTCAGTTTTTCACCATTAATTACGAGGTTAGCTGAGGGCTTGTCATATATGGCCTTTATTATGTTAAGGTATTTTCCTCCTATACCTATTTTATTAAGTGTTTTAAACATAAATGCATGTTGTATCTTGTCAAATGATTTTTCTGCATCAATTGATATAATCATATGGTTTTGTCCTTTATTTTGTTTATGTGATGTATCACATTGATTGATTTCCAGATGTTGAACCATCTTGTGCTCCGAGGATGAACCCGACTTGGTCGTGATAAATAATCTTTTTAATCCATTGTTGTATTCGATTTCCTAGAATTCTGTTTAGATTTTTGCATCTGTATTCATGAGAGATATTGGTCTATAGTTTTCTTTTTTTGTGTTCTTCTTACAAGGTTTTGTTATCAGGGTAATGTTGACCTCATAAAATCAGTTAGGGAGTACTGTCTCTTCTTCAATTTTTTGTAAGAGTTTGAACAGGATTGCTATTAGATCCTCTTTGAAGGTTTGATGGAATTCACTAGTGTAGCCATCTGGTCCTGAACTTTTGCTTTTGGGAATGTTTTGGATGACTGATTCAATTTCGTTACTAGTGATCGGTCTGTTTAGTGATCGGTCCAGTTCATGGTTCAGCCTTGGAAGGCTATATGTTTCTAAGAACTTGTCCATTTCTTCTAGGTTATTGAATTTCGTGGCATATAGTCCTTCATTTTTGAAGGTTGTCACAAATTATCCCTATTTATGCTAGTCCAGTAACCTTATTCAGTATTTGTTGTTTTTGTTGGCCAGGTCGTGTGTTAGAAAATTCCTTCAGCTTCTATATGTCTGGAAAGGTCTTTATTCCTCCTTCATATCTAAAGGATATCTTTGCTGGATACATTATTGTTGGCTCATAATTTCTCTGTTTCAATAGTTTGAATATTTGATTTCATTCTTTCCTGGCTTGTAGTGTTTCTGCTGAAAAATCTGATGATAATCTAATGTGCTTTCCTTTGTAGGTTACCGTCTTTTATTGCCTGGCTGCCTTGAGGATTCTTTCTTTGTCATTAATTTTGACAGTTTCAATATAATGTGCCTTGGAGAAGGCCTGTTGGGGTTGAGGTAGTTAGGTGTTCTATTTGCTTCCTGGATTTGAGGATCCAGTTCTGTCCACAAGTTTGGGAAATTCCCATTGACTGTTTGTTTGAAGGGACTGTCTGTTCCCTTCTCTCTGTCTTCTTCTCGTATGTCCGTTATTCTTATATTGCTCTTTCTGATAGTCAGAAAGTTCTTTTAGAGTTATTTCATTTTTTTAAGTCTCAAGTCTCGTTCTTCTTCCATCCGTGTCATTTCCAGATTTCTATCTTCGACGTCACTGATTCTTTCGTCCATCTGGTCAACTCTACTACCTAAGCTGTCTATTTCATTCTTCATGTTTTCTATTGAGTTCTTAATCTCCAGAAAATCTATTTGTTCTTTTTTAAAATTTCAATCTCTTTGGTAAAATGTTCATTTTGTTCTCTGATTGTTTTTCTGAGTTCATTAAACTGCCTTTCTGTGTTTTCTTGTATCTTGTGAATTTTCTGAGAACTGCAATCTTGAATTCTCTGTCATTTAAGTCACATATTTCCATGTCTTTAAGTTCATTTTTCAGATTTTCATTTTCTTTCTGAGTTGTCTCATTACCTTGGTTATTCATGGCACTTAATGATTCATTATATCTCTTCCTAGCCATCTACAGGTGTGAGTTCTGCAACACGTTGATAAAGAGGTCTTTCTTTTGTTTTCCTGTAGGTGTTAGTAGAATGTTTTATTTTTTCTCTGACTGCAGCTGTATTCTCTCTCACACTGTAGTTTTATGTTTTCTCCGCACTATTCTGGCTTCTCACACAATTGGGGATTCCCTGGAAGGTGGGCTTCTCCCTTGTAAACAATTCACCTGGGTCATATGGTACAGCCTTCATGGGAGGATGTGGAGTGCTTTTGAAGTTCCAAAACTCTTCGTGCACCAGATTCAGAGCCCATGTGTTTCAGCAGTTGTTTACTCCTGCAGGGATCCACCCAGACAGGTGGGGCCAGGGGCACGGTGGGTTGTGAGAGTTGGCCCAGAGTAATGGCTGTGTCCACCACCACAGCCAGTCCTGCTTCCAAGGCTTCCTCCCCTTTTCCTGGAACCTATTGGGCTGCATGTCCACATTTGCAGACCATAGTTCTCAGAAGTGCAAATATTCTCTTCTTTTAATCTGACAATTCTCTTCTTTTGATGTTTTAATCTACCATTCTGCTTTTAGCACTGGTTTGGTAGGGAGGCAGCTGCTAGGTCCAGTGCCTATCCTTCCATTCTCTGTTTGGCTGTGACCATTTAAATTGCTGTTTTCACCCCTTGTCCCTCAGTCTTAGCTCCGAGGTCTCATATGTTGTCCCTTCAGCCCTGTGGGCCATAAGCGGAGTCCTAGCAGTCTGAGTTCTTCTTTTTCCTGCAGCTGCAGTTGTTCCAGAATGTAGTGAGCCTGGAGCACGAGGCTAGCTAGGTCTGCACCCTGCGCCCTGCGCCCCTGCAGCCCCATCTCCGCACTTCTCCCTTCGCCCTCCCCTGCTCATGCAATTTGCCCAGCTTTAGATGATTTCAGTAGTATGCCTCTTAGTCTTGCCTATCTGCTGCACAGCGAGTCCTTTGTGGAGTTATAGTTGTTCAATTTGTTGTAAATTCCAGGGAAGATTTCCAGAGGCTCATCTCATGTCTCCATTTTTATGACATCATCATAGAAGTGATTCTTATACTCTCTCTGCCCCTTTAACCAGCCCAGCCCTCACCACACCTGGCTAATTTAACTCACCTGCTGACACACTTGCCTCCAACTAGACCTTGAACATCTGCTCTTGCTCATCTCTCTCACCTGTGCTCATCGCATAAACCAGTTCACTGTAGTCTCAGACCTGGTTAATAAGTGAATTACTTCCCCATCAAGGCCAAGGACAAAGTGAAAGACAAACAGCCTCTCATATTCCCTCTTTGCAAACACAGCTTTCTTAGAGTCTGGAACACGTTAGTATAAATGTTGGGAAGGAGGTGATTTCCACATCAATCCCTGAACCCTATGATCCTTTCAGAGATGTGGTATGACAGGACTGGAGCTCAAAATCTTGGATGCCTCTTAAATACACAAGTGGAGAATCCTTCCCATCCACTAAAAATAGGGTTGGTAATTCAGGAGAAAGTCCCTAGTTACTTGTGGGTGCATTGTCAAGAACTCAGCTGCCACCTATTTTCCTCTGTATCCTCACTTGTCTGTATACTAAGCAGGCAAATCAGAGAAAAGAAAAAGAAGCCATGAGACTTGAGTCCTGTCTACACTTTCCAAACCTGTCAGTCACGAATCCCCAAACCTTTACCTTGGGAGGGACCAACGAACCCACATGCAAATGCAGAATGGTCTAAGAGACAGTGAAAACTCCCCTTTCCCAGAGTAGGAACTAAGATGTCTTTGGCCTTCTGTTTCTCTTAAGGAATATATTAATATACCAAATTTACTTATAAGGAAATGAATATTATAAGTTTTAAAAAGTAATTAAGTCCTGATTTTCAAAGTTAATGTTCCATTTCTTCCCTCGCCCTAAATGCTAGAGAACCTTTATGTATTGACCTCACTCCCTGAATATTTGTGCCAACCTATCTTTGTTTTTATGCCAAATTTAATTAAATTAAGTAATATCAATATATGCGTATGAAAACGAAAAATTTTAATGTCCCTCTGACCTTTTATCACATCCGCTAATCGAGATTCCAGTCCTGGGTGACTCCAAATACCTGCTTCTTCCATGGTTGAATCTAACTATGATCTTAAACCTGGTCAGTCACAAATCGCCCAATGGCTTTTAAACACATCTGGCCTTTGTACTACATCTGGATAATTAAACCATTATTTTACACCTCATAAATAGTTTAGACTTTCACCACATCTTTCAATATTTAAACACTACCAGTTTTCCCTTCATTTTCCATAAAAGGAATCACTTTCTATTACACAGATGAATCAATAATTTGAGGAAATTCTACAGTTCGCTGCCATGAAATCTACAAATATTCCTGGATTCATACCCGTTGTTTACTCCTAATACCATAATAAAACTGAACAATCATCTCTGTCCTAGCTCAGCCCAATTTCTCCAATTGTATCATTTTCTCCCCTGCATTCTTGGGAATTTCATTTGATTGATTATAAGTTAAGTAATCTTTATTTTGACTTTAAAACATGAACACTTTAGAACCCTCCAAATATCTCCCTTGCATTTTTGATATTAGCATAAACACCACACTTATGTAGAGCTGCACTAAAGCCCATAGTATGAGAGGCTGTTGGTAGATTAAATTCACTTAAATTAAGACTGATACTCTTTCTGCCAGTTCTCTGCAGTACTTTCCAGAACTGATTCAAATCCACAAAGCAGTGAAGCCTTTGACAAAAGGCATCAAGTTTGCTTTGGAGGCTTTTAGAACATTAGCAGGATTAAAGGAATCTCCTTGTCCTTAAATGTATCTGAATGGTTGACATAAGAGAAAGAAAATCTTGTGATAAGCATTCCCTGATTAGTTTAATTTTGATTGGCATCCAAGTTAAAAAGTGTCTGTCCTTGGGATTATAAAACTGATAAGGTTAACAACTCTTTAAAAAGGGAGTCCACAAACAGTTCTATGCCTGGTTCTAGAGAGAGAATGAAGCTCTTAACACAGGGGTGTGGTGACTCTACCTTCAATAAGAACACAAACTTAGTTTTTCTATCTATTTCAACTCTGGTAATTACTGGACACAAATTTCTCCAGGAAGTGTCAGCTCTTTTATTGAGTCAAGGAATTTTGATCTGAAGGTGATTGTTTAATTTCACTACAGGCCTTTGGTAGCAGGTTAGGTGACTGTGTACATGGAATTTCTGTGGATTTATAATTCATAAGTGATAGTCAAGGGAAACTTGAGCCTTCAGTTGACTTTACTGTAATTAGTCCAGTGGGGGATACAGGAAATAAAGAAAGAAACAAACAAATAAATAAAAATATAGTGAGAAATTAGATGAATCTTTTCATCTAATGAGGCCCATGTGGTAATCGAATTGGTGACCTGGATGTTATGAGCATTCTAACCAACTGAGCCAACCAGCTGCCCCCTGCTAGCATATTAATCAGCTTGTTGACCTTTGATTCTTCACTGCATGGACAAGAATAACTGAGACTCGTAATATATTTACAAAGCATAGAAGAATTTTTTAATTATCAAGACATAGTAGGTTGGTTAGAGCTCTGCAAGGAAAGGAAGGCCAGCCAGCCAACCTTCCACAGAGGTTCCCAGAGTCCGTCTCTGTCCGTGGGTCAGTGGGTCTGCAGAGTCGGCTGGAGCCCCTGTCCTCTGGGCAGTCTACGGGAGGCTACATCAGACTGATGGCGGCGACGACTGGCCCGTCGGCCCTGGTGGTTTGGTTGTTGCGCTGGGCCGGGCCCGCAGCTCCTACCGCGCCTTCTGCAAGGGGCTCACGCGCTCGCTGCTCACCTTCTTCGACCTGGCCTGGCGGCTACGAATGAACTTCCCCTACTTCTACGTGGTGGCTTTGGTGATTCTCAACGTCCGCCTGCAGGTACATATTTAGCGCAACTACCTTTGTGGCAGTCACGGCCCCCCCTCCCCCTCAGGATGGCTGACTTCCATCCACCGGCTCACCTGCCCCAGAGCAAAGCGACCAGCTTGGCTGGCGCAGGCAGACTTGCTGGCCTGTCTTTCCCGTGCCTCATCTTTTAATGTAAATGAGCGGCTAGATATCCTTCTTTTTGGAAAGTCTTCAATATAACCAAAAAAGCCTGAGATATAATGAAAAGTTGACTCTCAAGGAAATATGTAATTCAAGGAACAGAAAATAACTTAAAAATATGAAAATCCTCAGAAATATATGAGAAATTCTTGCATCCACAAAACAAAAACTTGACGAATTTTAGGAAATAACAATGAAAACAGGATGCCTTAAGGGAAAAAAAAAGAGGAAATGTTACAAACATCTCAAAGACAGATTAACTGCAGAAGAATGGTCCAAATAGGCCAATTTCTGAATTTGAATAAGAAATGAATAAAATTCCAGCTGAATGGAATGAATTCTAAGCAATAGACCGATGGTGTTAAAAGCTGGAGGAAATTAATAACATGATCTGGAAGTCATACATATCTTCATCCCCAAAAAAGAAACAATGGTAAACAGCAACTACAGGGAAACAAAGATTTCAAACTGTACCAGGAAAGCTGCTTCAAATATGAAGCAATGTGAGATGTGAACTGGTTTTTATAAAAGGGAATCGGCTTGAACTCTGGCACGTGGATGAAGACTGCAATCACAGACGCGAGAATCCAATCATAGCGTTCAACTTTGCTATTCAGTGCACAGTATTTGAGCATTACAATGGAAATAGTAGTTATGGTTTTCCATTTTTGGAATAAATTTCTAGGCAAAGCAGGGAAGACTTAATTGCCGTTATAGAACAAAGTTGTATATATGCAACTTTGAGAGTGTACAAGTACTGGCAGAGGGGAGGAAATGGAATAGGGGTGTTATCCTCACAAGGTGGGAAGTCCTAGAATACTATCTCTAGTTCAATTATCTGGGGGATCACTTCCTAGGTTATGTAAATGTCTAACCACTATGCAATACACCTGTAACTAATATAATATTGTATGTCAGTGTAATTGAAAAATAAATAAATTTATATTAAAAAAAGACATAGTAGGATCGCAGATCTTTAGAAAACCCATTGAGAAATATAACACATGCAGCTATGGGAAAGGGAGATATTTGTTGTAGTCTGCGATTGGGGATTGACATCAGGTGTGCTGAAAGGTCAGTGGGTCCCGAGAATTGTTCATGTGGGTAAACCTGATCCATAAACTAAGGCTAGGTGGGGCTGATTTAGGAAGTTGGGTCAGTGCACTGGATGATTCCCTGTAGTGGGAGAACCTGGATAGGGAAATCATTGTGTGAACAGGCTGGAGGGGAAGGGTTGTGATAAGAAGGGGGTATCTAATCACTGATATAAGAGGCGACAGACTTGAGTCTGGGATCCACCCCTCAAGACCAGCATGTTTAGGAATTTCAGATGCAGAGACAGGCAGAGCTAAGTTTAAGTTCTGGCTCTGTCATCTTCTAATCAAATATTTTTTTTTCATTTAAGTAAAGTTTTCTGAATCTAGCTCCTATAACTTGTTCAATGGGTAAATAGTCCATAAATAGCAGGGTTATAGTGAAGATTAAATAGGCAATTATATGTAAATCCCAATCATAGGGTCTCAATACTACCAGAAATATTTTCTGTTTTCAGGATCTCAGGATCAAAGGGTTGTAATCCAACCCTCTTCCTGACACATTTTTAGTATCTGTCCATGCAATAGTATGGTCATTCAGAATGATTCGCCCCAAGATGTAACTCTGTGGTGTGTCGATGGTTTTGAGTTAAAAGCAACTTTAGCCTCAGGCTCACGAGAAATTTCTGCCTTTCCCTTAACTACCTAGAAGAACTTGCATTAGGGGCCTTGCCCATGATAAGTGATTATCAGACGTAACCTCTTTTGACCTATCTATAGTGAGGAGCAAACTTCTATTTATTAAACATCTGCTCTTCTTCTCATCCTGCTAGTATCCTTTGAAGCCCCCAAGGTGCATTATCTCATCCCTAGCTCATAATGTTTCATGTACCTCAACCCCCTTTCTATCTCTGAAACTCTCATGCAAGTGTGGTCTTTGAGTCTGTCAAGTATGTGGGGTCCCTATACATATGTGTGTATTAAATTTGGGTATTTTCTCTTCTTAATATGTCTAATGTCTATTTGATTATTAGACCAGTCAAAAAAACCTTGAGGTAGAGGAAAGTTTATTCCTACCCCACAATAGTTAGTAATTAACATTGATTTAGGAAGTACATCACAGTTTACAAATACCTTCCTATACAGAAATTATGAAATGAAGAATGTTTCTGCCAATAATAATTACTAGGAGAGAACTCCAGCTACCACTTCACTAAGATATCTGAAGAAGTCAACTCATTTTCCCCCAAAATTAAACTTCACTTTTTATTTGATGACCCTGCATGCCCTGTGGGGATTGTTAGACGCAATAATAGACTTATGTATGACATAATGTGCTTCTGCTTCTTTTCTGTGTATAGGGGTTTTTGATAAGACAGGGGTAATTGTAACATTGGCACTAAATCTTCTATTTTGAGATTCAGACCTCTGGTATAATGCAATTTAAGAAGTGTAATTTAGCTTGGGACTTTTTGAAAGCTTTTTTCTTTCTTTTCTTTGCCTTCTGCTCTCCAAAGCTGAATGATTCTGCATAATACATTTACTATGCATACCACTTTCAATGGCTCTATGTACTGCAGCCTTGCTTGCATGGCCTGGTGACTTGGGAGAGGTTTTTGCATCTGTATACAATCCACTCCTGGCTCCAACTTAAATTTACATAACACATGCAAAGGTTGCAATAACCAGTTTAACTGCACCTTCCCCATCCCAATGGCCAAAGCTAAACACAACAGGAGAACCCTGTACAGGCTGAGCAATTTATTTACATCCTGATTGGAAACTATTGGGGGTGTCAAAAAAAATGTATAGAGGTGGACACTTTGGTCCATGTTGCTCAAGCAGTAGTTCACCATAATCAGAAGTGAGGACTCTGATGGTAACCACTTTGAGCACGTCTTGTAATTGCAGAAGTCAAACGTGACTTGCATTCATCTTTTGTTATCAGTATATATTTGATGAGACAAGTAAAGGGTTAACAGGAGCAGGCTTGTGAGCTGGCAGGATGGGACAGGCAAAGAGTTAACAGGAGTGAGCTTGTGGGCTAATAGGAATGAGCTTAAACCTTAACCACTTGGCTCTGACTCCCCTGGCTAGCCCTGCACATGCAGACTGACAAGCACCTTACATCTATCAGAGGTGGGAATTGCAATGGCAACCCTCTGCAAACTAACAAACACCCATCATAATTGGGAACAGAATGGTTCTTAATCGCAACAGCAACCCCCTGCAAGCTAGCTAACATCCATCATAGATGGGAACAGGGCAATTCCCAGAAGAAAATTGTAATGGCAGCCTTCCCCCCACCCACCCTTGCAAGCTAACAAACACCCTACATCCTGCATGGAAAAATATAAAACCCCAGCGCTCCTTCTCATTGGGGCAGTTGTCCCCCTTTGGACTCTGCCCTGGCTAACCTCCTGCCAATATCTTTCTCTCACCCTTCTGTCTCTGCAGTTCCACAGATGTCCCCCATTGGACTCTACTCTGGCACACTTCATTTGCCAGTGTCTCTCTCTTACTGCTCTGTCTCTGCAGCTCTCCTTCTCATACTGCCCTGGCAAAACTTCTGCCAGTTCCAAATGATGTAGGATATTTTCTTTGTGCTGGGATCGTATCTTGTGAAACTGAAGAAGGAAGCACAGACCAAGGAGAGGTGAGGAATTGTAAGAGGATAGTTTATTAAAAGTAAAGTGTAAAGAGTCACAGCGCTCGGAACGAGAGGGGGTTCTGACTGGGTTACCCAGTGGCTGAAGCAAAAGTTCTTACTCTTATACCTTCCCTTGCCTGCTTGGAGAAGGGGGCTGATGTCTTTTAATGGAATTCGTCTATCAGGTTTGTCCTCTTTGCCCAAGCTAAAGGGATTAGTGAACCCATCCCTATCAGATCTGCTCCTTTGTCCAGCCACAAGGGGTTTATGAGATAAGTTATTAACCTCAGGGTGTGTTCTCATATCTTTGTCCTGGAGTGAAGGAGACATTCCAGAACCTGGAGTTTCAGGAGATGGCTGCCTTTTGTTTATTCCACCAGGGACCTCCCTGTTTACCTAACAACATGCTAACTAACCTGTCTCACAAACAGAACTCTGTCTCTCTCTGTCTCTCTCTGTCTCTCTCTGTCTCTCTCTGACTTTCAATAAATCTCTTCTCTGAAAACTCTTGTAGAGTCTCATATATTATTTCACATTCTGCGAATGACATGGGGTTAATTCTACACCAAGACAATATTGAGTATTACAATTTTAATAGTTTTTTCCTTTCTTAAAATGTGTACACATTTTTTTGGCACCCTCTGTGTAAAACTTCAGATGAAACAAAGACTCTAGGCAGTAGTCTGCAGCAGACTGCCCACTTGACCCTCCTCTGTAATAAATATTCCTTCTGTATTTCTACCTGCCTTGTGAATGCTTTCACAACCTGTGAGCAAGCAGCCACGACAGTATTTAGTGCCTAGTTTGTGTGATGGTGTTAAGGTCTAGAATCGACCTCCCCTCAATTGGACAGAGGACACACGCGATAATGCAAGTCACACAGCGAGGTTTATTTCCAGCTAGCTGGGGTCCAAGTATCTGCCCGACGCAGCGGGTTTCAACAAGGACCCCGAGCACTCAAAGCCAAGGGTTTATATAGCATCTTTAAAGCATCTAGTAATTTTCCATAGCTTCAAAGAGTATACATATCATGGGCTTGTTCCACATTCTGGGGATTTGACAAGATAAGCTGGCTTGTACCCCACCCAGTCAGCAGTTAACAAGATAAGCTCTTTTCAAACAGGGCATCTGGTCCACACCCTGTTAAGGTCATCCAGAAAATGGCTTCCTTTCTTATGCTAACCTACTCTTACAATGGGAATCACTGACCCTCCAACAAGACATGAGTCTTTGGATTGGTCTACCTACCATTAAATATATTCCAAAGTAGCCTGGCCACATGTCCAAGGCTATGGATGGCAGAGCTAGGGTTAAGGTTGTCTGAATCCCAAATGTAGAGGAGTTGGTGACAGAGGGCAGGTGCATCCAGAGGGGAGAATGGGGCAAGGCAAGGAGAGGGGGGAGCTCCAAAGGGCTGAATGATGGAGACCAAATGCTGGTGAATTTCACCAAGAATTATTAAATGACAAGTTGGAGAATGATGTCATGGCTATGGAAACAAGATCCCCCACTTGACCGTTGTGAAGATTTCCTTGGATTTGGTGTTAATCTTACAAATTAAATATTTGTGAAATAATAACTCTGAACAGGAGGTCTAATTAGATTGTAAAATCCCATGATTTTTATTTTGTTATCTGTAAGATGAGGATATTGCTATTTTCCTTATGTACAGAGTATGCCAATGCTGCCTAACTTTTAACTTGGGAGAGGAGAGGGCTCTCCTTGATTGTGCATACCTGTGGGTTAGGCTGGGAGAGGTCACTCTCAGGTGAACTGTTCGAGATTCCTGCCACATGTATTTAGCAGCGCTTTAAAAGACCCAATTTTCATGGCTTCTTTCTCTTTCTCAGTTTTATTTGTTCAGTTTTCAGACTGTCCCTGAGTGAAAATACAGGTTCCTAATGTAGACAGGAAAGGGGCCACATTAAAGGGGCCTGTTAAAGCTCAGGAGACTGAAAATAACCACATAGAATGGCTTGAACATAAAAATTCCTAACTAAGGTGGGCCATAGCAGGAAGTCATACCCTTGGCCTGTAGTTTCCTTGACAAAGGTCAATCTTTACCTTAAGTGAGCCTATCTGTTGTCTTTTTGCATATAAGATAATATACCCTTGGAATGTCAGAGTAACCCCTTTTTCCAGACACCCCCCATCCCCTGTGGGGCGGGGGTCAGCACAACCCACCACACCAGAACAGGAAACTACAAAATCCCTCGTTATCTTGTTCCCCAAATATCATCTCTATGTGCTGTAAAATGCTATTAACTATCCTGTACCCACCAATGTAAAAGAAGTGTATGTCTCTCCATTTTACTTTTTATCTAATCCCAGAGATTTCTCAGCCTTGCTTTTTCCCAGTCCCCTAATGTACAATCAGTGAATTTCATGTAACCTTCCTCCTTTGATTCTAATGTGTAAAATAAGTTACAAACCCACCATTCTCCAGAGCGCTTTCTCAATTGGTTAAGACTTTGCTTCCTGGCAATTGTCATCAGTTTGGCTCAAATAAACTCTTATAAGCTTTCTCTTAAATTGGATGCTTTCTCATCAACATGGACAATGACACAACAACAGAGGAGAAGGGACTAGCTTATTCCTAAATTGATCCATCTTTGACAAATGGTCCAGTTTCTCATTTGAGAAACTTGGATCTTCTAATTGTACCCAGGAAATAAATATTAGTGCCAGTTATATTCATCACCCTCTTAGGCATATGGCAGATCAGGGACCTCCTTCTCAACATTTACACAACTTGCTCTATTAAGGCTATGACTTCACAGAATACATGGGAGAGGTTTTCTTTATTATTATTGTGATTTTTAAAATCCAGACTCTGGGCTTAGTGGAGAAATAATTCCTTCATTTACCACGTTAGTGGCTGCAATGGTGTCAGGCATACAGTGAACACAGGTGATAGAGATGAGTGAGAGCAGAAGTTTCTAGACCAGTGCGGAGGCAGATGTTTCATCAGATGACTCTAATGTCATAGGTGCTGGGGTGGAGGTAAGGGTTGGGAAAGAGAGAGCAATGAGTAATCATTTATTTATTTTTTTCTAATTTTAGTGTATTAGAATTGTTATAGAGTGTTCTTGAACATTTAGATAGGTTCAAAAAAATAAATCAAATTCCCTTACCAAACTTGTTCATAATAAATCAGTTTCCCTCTGTGTTCTTAACCTTTGTTCAAATTTGAAAATTAAATGCAGTGCATGCAGATTATTACTTTCTTAAAGTTGACTATGTATTGAGGAGAAAAATTATAGTAGGCAGAATAAAATGTAGGGTGATTGTCAGCAAAATGCCAGACTAAGAAGCTCTAAGCTCTCACTCTCCTACAGTAACACCAATAAAATATCCAGAATCTGTCTCAATCAGTTGGGGTTGTTAGTCTAGGGGACCCAAGAAGCAGCAACAAATGTTTCTTTTCTACCCTCACCACTGCCAGCCCTGGCAGGAGTACCAATTAGCTCCCAGAACATATGTTTTTCTCCTTTCTTCCTGCCTCCCCCAAATTGCTAAATGCATCTCCATGTTTACTGACAGCAGTGCTCATGAGTGTGCCAATGGGTCTCAGGCCACTATTGGTGTGTCTTTGGGAGTTCAGTACACACATAGTATGATGGATCCGGGTGCAAAGGTTCAGTTGTCCCCTTGGCTCCTACCCAATATGGGAATGGAACATCCTTTCCTCTGTAAAGCAGCCCAAGGCTCGTGGATAGGACTGCATTGCTGTAAGCTGGGGGTGGCAGCCCTTGGCTTGGAGTTTGGGGCAGCCAAATGAATTGCCAGGGGCTCCGGGTATGAGGGAAGGGCTGAAGACTTAGGGAGTCCAGGAATGCAGAGTCCAGGTCCCGCTCAATCTGAGTTGACTCTGTGTCTGGGAGCAGAGAAGCTGGGATGCCAGCTGCCAGCCTGGGGCTATAGTAGGTTGGGGCAAAGATGTGGCCCATCTTTCTTTCTGAAAACACTCTCCTTTCTGGCTCCTGACACCAGGATACAGGGAAGACTTTATTCTGGTTTTTCCAATTGCTTTAGCTATTCTAATTCCTTTGCTTTTCCATATCAGTGGCTTTAAAAGGTAAATGCATATACTTTTTTTTTTTTAACACCACAGCAAGTTCTACAACTTGCTATTTTCATTTAATAGTTAATCATCAACATCTTTTCAGGTCAGTACCTATAGATATTTCTCATTTAAAAAATATAAATAAACAATACACACATAGTATGATGGATCCAGGTGCAAAGGTTGATAGTATTGCATTGTGTGAATATACTGCGATTTAGTTACCTGGTCCCTCTTAATGGCTAGTTTTTAAAATGTTCCGTCATAAGTAATGCTGATATCAATACTTTCAATTAAAAAAAAAATCTTTCAATTACAGTTGACATGCTAGTTTCAGCTGTACAGCATAGGATTAGACATTTCTATAACTTAAGTGATCACCCCAATAAGTCTAGTAGCCATCTGACACCATACATAGTTATTACAATATTATTATTCAATTATAGTTGACATTCAATATTAGATTCAGGTGTACAGATAGTGGTTAGACATTTATATAACTTATGAATAGGTCTAGTACCCGCCTGACTCCATACATAGTTATAACAATACTGACTATTTCCCCTATGGTATACTTTATATCCCTGTAACTATTTTGTAACTGCCAATTTGTACTTCTGAATCCCTTCACCTTTTCCACCAAAATGTACAGTATTTGGGGTTCTTTTTTATCACGGGAAGAGGGAAATGGGAAGGCTTTCAGGTTGATTGATGACCACAAACATATGAGCAACAGCAGGGGTCTGAGGAAAATTGTGAAATTTCTTTCTTACTGTGTTGACTGAGTTGATGTGAGTCTGGCCACAAGGTTTCTGCTTGTCTTTGATAAACAATCATTAATGTTGTGCATATTTCTCATCTCAGGAGAAGCAGTTTCTGGTAAGGGGCTGTTTTACTAAACCTCAAGCCACAAGCAGAATTCCTCTAATGATTAGTACGAAAGGCCATGGAAACAAAGCAGGCTCAATAGATGAAGTCAGAGAGGCTGAGCATTTCACTGTTACAATAATGCCCTAGATTCCTAGTCTGTAAACAGGAATGATAATAGCATGTATTGTATCAGATTGTTGCATGGTTAATGAGTTTACATATGTACAATAAAATGTCAGAACATGGCACAGTAAGTGCTCACTATATCTTAGCTCTCGTGCTTTTACAGCATACGCGCTTCTCTTTTGCAGGACTTACTGCAAATAGAATTTTACTACTTCTGTGTGATAATGATTAGTAACCATCTCACCAGTAGACCCTGAGACAACAGCCACGAGTGCTTTTCCCACGTGTGCATCCCTCGCACCTAGCCTGGGCTTAGCATTGGAGGTGTGCTGGGTGTTCTTCCTTTGTCCCTCCAGAGCCACTCTCTACCCTCACCCGATTCTGTGCCCCAGGAGGCTGAGACTTCCATGGACCATCCATAAGTGACACCCCTAGGCATTTCACTTCTGGGTGGGTTTGGCTACTGGGAAATACTTGCAGGAGATGAAAGTGGGCAGAGAATAAGGTTGGGTTATTTATTCCCATGGCTTTCTCTCCACCAGGCCACAAGATGGTAGTCGTTTTAGTTCTTGACTAGAGAACTCCTCAGGCACCCACTTCTAACTACTCTCCTTTAAGTGAACGCCTCAGGGTAGAAGCTCCCCCACTATGCGCAGGCCCAGGGTGCTTCACTGATTCATGGTTCCCACGTGGCTGTAAACTATTTCTGCCTTAAACCTTGTTCAATTACTCCAATTAGCTGCAATCTCTTTCTTTCTGGGAAAGATGCAACAGGTTGTCAATATTTGTTGAATGAATTTTTTTTTCACCACATGAAGTGTGGAAACTAATACACAGAAACCTCATTTAAAATGGAGTTGGGAGGCTAGAAGAGAACTGTAATGCATATCACTCAAGGCACACTACTAACCCCAAGAGGAAGAGAGGTACTTTGCAACTCCGACAGGAAGGGATACTACTTGACTACTTGGCAGGAGAAAGACTCCTCCTTGCCCAGTGACAGCTCAGCCAATGGGAGACTGCCATAACTCAGCCAATGAAAATTCACTATACTTACAACTTTCAGTTTCCTCCAATAAGACTCTTCATTTACAACAGCCCCTCCCACATGCACAAAAGCGTTCCTCTCCTTTGCTTCTCTGGACTTGCACATGGTCACCATTAGACTGCGTGTCCCAAAGTGCAGTACTTGTTGTTCCCAAATCAAACCAATGTTGCTAGAGAAATACCTGCTGTGTATTTAAGGTCAACGGAAGATAATAATCCTCAGCCAAAACCAGGGCTAAAGTTGTGATGAGTTAATAAGAAACGAAAAATGAGTACATATATATTTTTTAAAAGATGGGGTTCTGGAACTGTGGTTCTCAAATGAAAGAGTGCACCAGGACTACCTGGAGGGCTTGTTAAACCCACATTGCTGGCTTGTGACCCAGAGACATTCTATTTTGCCAGGTCTGGAGGAAGGGAGGATTAATAATTTGGATTTCTAATAAGTTTCTTCACGATGTTGATGCTTCTAGGCTGGAGAGTACAATATGACAAACATTACACTAGAGAAATGCCAGTGTTCCTTATACACCCCAAGTCTCATGGTTGCATTAATATCTTTACAAACACAAAATGCCAAATACAATATAAACTATGCTTTATATTTCACTTTTCAGTTCATTAAAATCTAAACAGAGGTTTTTGCTAAAAAAAAAAAAAAAAAAAAGAAAAGAAAAAGGGAGGGGGGAAGCATTGACAAGAGTAAATGCTGGGAGCAGATGAGGGGATGTGTAAGGCTCCGTCCTAGGAAGGGCTGCACACATTTGCAGGGCACACCAGCAGAGTGGCCTACGGAGCCAGACCTAGTGAAGACAGCAGGTAAGCCAGGGCTCAAAGAGTCCTGAATCTTGGGGACACAACAGGTCTCCTTTCTGCTTCACCGCAGTCTGGGCTGCACTGGCATGAAACAGGGCCAGTACATCCTCCAAAGTGTACTGGACAGGCCTCTTCTCCAGCATCTTCAGGACAGAGAATGCTGCTCTCCACACACACATGCATACTCATTCACACACTCACCCAGCACTTGGGTACATGCAGTCACATTCACACACAAACAATGCTCCTGATTTCAGGCTCCATCATGGACTCAGGTACAAACTCCGGGGTCAAGGTGTGTGTGAGTCTTCTTAGAAGATTGACAAAGGGCCACCTAAGGACCCAGCCAGGGAGGAACTGCCTTCTATACCCTGTTGGTGTGAGGGAAGATTCTACTGATTAACTGGGACTGCTTGGGCTCATTAGGGAGGTCCAGATGCCGGTTCTAAAATGCCATCCAGCTCTGCTTCACTCCTCAATAACCAGCTGATAAGAAAGCAAAGTGCCAAGAGGCCAGTTCCTAGCAGGTCCCCTAGCCCTGTGAGGTAGGGGATACAGTGGTTGTCAGGATCCAGGGCCTGGTGCCACGTTAGCCGAGCCATCACTTCTGCCAGGTACAGCAGGATTGTCACCTGTCATAAGAGCAAGCAGACACAAAAGATGGTGACCAAATCAGAAAGCCAAGTGTCATCAAGAAACTCTAGCAGATTTTAAGGGCAGACACCAGGGGGACAAGTCAACGCCTGGTAGTCCCCTTCCTCGAGCTTCTCTTGGGGTCTGACAGCCAGCTATGAACTTGTGAGTGCACCCTCATCCACACTTGCCTAGCTTCCCTCCCTGCGGTTGGGCCTTGCTCCTGGCATCCTGAAGTGCCAGACAGACCTGCTGCTGCTCACCCGCCTTTACCTTCTCTGCTGTGCCAGATCCACTCAGCATCCTGGGAACCTTACACACAAATCTTGCTGGGACTTCAATTTGGGTTTGCTGGAGGCCCTCTCATGGGCAGCTTTAGATGGTTGGCCTTTCCTGAAAGTGCCAGGGGGTAGTCCACACAGCTCTGGTCAGGTCTCCTTGTTGGGGGCTATCCCCAGCCCCATTCCTGCTGCTGCTCAGGAGTTTCTCAGACTGCCCCAGCCTATTCTTCAGAGTCAGGGACAGGCTGCGTTTGTGAATGCCATAATTCAAGATCTGAAAATGCTAATCCCTTAGAATTGCCCTCCAGTGCCCAGTTATCCATGCAAAAGCCTCAGGCCCATCAGGACATCAGCCAGCTATAGTCTTGGCAGACAGTCTGCTGAGTACTACCCCAAGGCAGGCACCAGCTTACTCTCTTTCATGTCCTTATTACCATCCAGCTCTGAGTAAAGTCCACACATGCCTTTGAGCAACACCCAGCAGGGTCCTGGTCCCTGCCCACCCCGTGTGTGATGACTGATGCACATGGGCCAGTTCATCAGCTGATCTGCTCATCAGCTTGCTTCATGGCAACATGCTGAACCCTCAGGACAGCTCCTCTGATCCTCTGGTGAGGAGTGTAGAGTGAGCTGTATGCAGTATGGATTGTGCCGCGTGGAGGGTTGAATAATGAGAGTGCTGTTGGAGTGCGTGTGTGAAGTGTGCAGTATGGAGAATCCAGTATGGAGTATGGAGTGGCTTGTGTGTCTAGATCATGCCCTTGAGTTTGCATGAGTTGACTTGACTCGTGGAAGATGGGGATTGTGCCCTGCGTGTCCAGGAACCTCCAACCCCACCTCCTCAGCATCTCTCCCAGGATAAGGAACAAAGCTTGCTGGCTGCCTAACCCCTGAATGCTGCTTTGCAGCTGCCACAGTTCTCCTTACCTGGATCAGGCCAGCTAGCAGGTAGAATACCACAAAGGTTTTGCTGTTTGGGACCGAAAGGCCTTCCACCAGGTAGATGACGTACAAGAAAATCAGATGGCCCGGAATCACCAGAATGAGCAGAACTCGGGCTGACATGGAATTGATTTCTGGAAGAAACAGAACCAAGGAGGGTTGTGTGACCTGACTGGCAGCAGAGGCCACCTTTGCATGTGTCAGTCTCCAGTGAGGTATCCACATTCACTCAGCTACGTCTTAAAGGTGCCAGGGGGTTGTCCACATAGCCTTGGTCAGTTTACTGAGCACCTACTATGTGGCAGGCATGTTCCAGCAGATGGGAATATAGTCCTGTCCCTTACTGCATGGAGCTGACAACTTAGGGAAGAAAGAAAACCTGGAATCGAGTAGCAAAAACAAACAAATAAGAAAGGTCATTTCAAACTGTGACAAGTACTAGGAAGAAAATAAACCAGATAATGTGGTAGAGGATGAAGTGTCTATTAATGGAATAAGCTACTGGGGATTGGAAGCCCTCTCAAGGAGATGGCATTCAGGCTGAGATCTGAATCTGGGGGAAAGGATTTTGGCCAGAGGAAAGTGAATGTGCAAGGGATTTAAGGTAGAAAAGAGCTTGGGAGTGTCAAAAAAAAAACAAAGGCTTTGCATGAAGAGTTAAGAGCCAGGGAAAGTGGTACACTCATGGGACCTCCGGTAGCCCTTTCCTCCTGCCAAGCCTCTGGGACCCTGTCAGCAGGTACCAGTGATCCCCACACTCTCTTTAGGATCCAGCACTCTACGAGTTTGAGACTCTGCAAGAAACATGATTTACCCTGCCCCATGCTTTAAAACTGTGACATATGGATGTGATGGACTTCTCAAACACAAAGAGTTTCAATGAAGAGAAAGTCTCCGTTTGCCTCTGAGTTAATATAATGTATTTCTTCAATTTAATATGGAAAAGGAAAAAAAATCATGTGTAGCTTAGAAGCTAAAAAGTCTACTATAAAATAATATGTAGAGAGAGGGTGAGAATACATAAGAGCACCCAAATCTATTCATGATCAAAAATTACACAAGGTATAAAGAGCTTCTTTAAAAAAAAAAAAAAACTTAAAAAGGTGGAAGCAAAAGAATTATTGTTGGTAGCTGGCATAAAACTCAAGAAAATCTACAGAAAGACTACATAAATAATTCAGTAAAATATGAATTTTGTTGCTGCTATAGGCTGTTCCTCCCCCAAACCCATATGTTGTAACCTAACCCCCAATGTGATGGTATTTGGAGGTGAGGCTTTTGTGAGGTGGTTAGGTCACAAGGGTGGAATCCTCATGAATGGGATTCGTACTCTTAGAGAAGAGACTTCAGAGAGCTGCCTCACCCCTTCTACCGCATGAAGACACAGTGAGAAGACAGTTGTCTATGAACCTGAAAGAGAACCCTCACCAGACACCGGACTTGCTAGAGCCTTGATCTTGGATTTCCCACCGCCAGAACTATACAAGATAAATTTCTGTTGTTTATAAGTCTCCTAGGCTGTTTTTGTTATAGCAGCCAGAACTAAGACAGGTACATAAATAATATAGAAAGTAAATACTTTTTCTATATACAAATGACAAGTCAGAACATGTAATGGGGACTTCCACTTCTAGACAAGATGGGGTAGACACACTTCTTATTCCTCTCACTAAATAAAACTAAAAACCTTGGGTATTATATATAAAATAAACATAAGAAGATTGTGTTGTTGTTGTCTGCTATTTTTTATTTATCCATCTAAATTCCTTTTATTATATGTTGTTTATTCTTGTAGCATGGCTGCCTCTTTTCTCTTTCTTGTTTAGTTTCAGATATACAATGTGATAGACATTTACACCCCCCACAAAGTGATAAGCCCCCAATCTCTTCCCTCTCTGACACTTTATGCAGCTGTTATAATACCACTGACTGTATTTCCTGTGTTGTAATTTACAGCCGTGACTATATACTTAATTGTAGCTGGCATTCAATGCTATTCTACCTCAGCCTCAGGTGTACAGTGCAGTGTGCAGGCATCGACACAGTCCATGCTGTGGTCCCCCTGGTTAAGTCCAGTGCCCGTCTGGGACCCTACGTAACCTGTACAACATTATTGATTATATTCCCCAGACTGTATTTCATATCCCCGTGACTATATTGTGACTACTAATTTGTATTTTCTAATCCCTTCACCTTTTCTCCCATCCCCACTCCTCTCCCATCTAGCAACCCTCAGTTTTTTCTTCTATATCTCTGAGTCCATTTTTGTTTTGACAAACATAAGAAGATTCTGAAAGGTGGAGAAAAAAGGCAAGCTGGCTAGGGACCTCAGAGCCCAGGGAACAACATGGCAGTGAGTTCCCCAAGTTAGGTGTTTTTTATTTTTTTGCCTCATATATCCTAGCCTGGGTGCTGGAGAAGTCAATAATCCAGAAATGCCAATGGGTACTGACCAAAAACACCAGACTCAACGAAAACCTGCTTTCGTTAGCCAAAGATGCAGAAAAGGGCAGCCTGGCAAACTAGAAAACTTTTAGATAATAACTGCTCTACTCCAGCCAAACACCACAGGAAAAACAGCAGCCCCACCTCCATCAGCAAATGTCAGGTAGGGAGTCTGGACTTCTGCCCTCATCCAGGTGGAATGTGGTACTCATTCCGTCTGGCTGTGTGGAAAATAAGTTGTACCCTGACTACTGGTAATGAGGACCTCCTCACCCCCAACCACCATATCAGTGCAGGCCATGTGGGGAGTAATAACAAGGGACGCCTTTCCTTTCCAGGAAAGGTGGTGTCAGAAGGACATGGACTTCTACCCTTCGCACCAGTAACGAGGTGCTCCTTTTCCAGGAGGCGGTCAATGGAGAAGGAGGTAGAATCTAGACTTCCACCAACACCTCACAGTAAGGAAGCAGTGCATTCCCTTTTCCCACAGTGGTGCAGTGTTAGAGGAGGCCAGCTAAAATAGAAGACATAAATAAGATCCAGTGTCTCATAACATAATACTCTAAATGTCCAGGATTCAATCTAAAATCACTCATTATAGCAGGAAAAATCTGTGAGAAAAGACAACCAACAGATACGAACACTGAAATGACACAGATGGTAGAATTATGTGAAAGAAATTTTAATGAATCCATTTTTTAAATGTTTCAACCAGCAATTACAAGCACACTTGAAACAAATCATAAAAATACAATAATTCAGTAAAGAACGACATAGTCTCAGAAAAGAAGTAGAAGATAATAAAAAAGAGCTATATAGAAATTTTAGAACTGAAAAAATACAATAACCAAAGAAGTCCAAACAACTCACTGAATGGGATTAATAGCAGAATGGAAAGGACAGAGGGAAGAATCAGTGAACATGAAGGAAAAACTATAGAAATGAGCCAATCTAAAAAACAAAGAGTAACATACTGGGAAAAAACAAAAAGAGAGCCTCAGGGACTTGTGGGTCTATAACAAAAGATCTAACATTTGGGACAACACGTTATTAAAATAGTGGCGTGAGGTGAGCCTCTGTAAAGCTTCCCTGGAATTTACAACTAATCGAACAACAATAACTCCACAAAGGACTCCCTGCACAGCCGACAGACAAGACGAAGAGGCCCATTACTGAATTCACCTCCAGGTGGGCGAATTGCATGAGCAGGGGAGGAGGGAAAAAAGAAGTGCGGAGTCAGAGCCGCGTGGGCGCAGGACTCAGACCTAGCTCAGTGCTCCGAGCTCCTTGCATTCCGGAATTACCGCAGCTGCGGTACGGCCCACATGGCTGAGAGGGCAACATATAACATGGCTGAACCCTACGTTCACGGCAGAGACCTTGGACAAAAGACTTAGGGAAGAAGGCTGAAAACGGTGGTTTAAGCCCTCACTGCACAGCAGAGAACGGAAGCCTTAGGCACGGAGACTAGCCGCCCCCTCCCTACCCTCCCAGAGCTCGCCCCGCCCCCATCTGCACTGGGCTAGAAGCGGAACAGTAGCAGTGTCAGATCACAAGAACAGAATATTTGCTGTTCTGAGAACTGTGGACCACAGAAACAGATTCGCAGCCCAACTAGTTGCGGCAAAGGGGAGGGACCTGTGGTAGCAGGAACGGCCGTGGGGTGGTCGCTGCCATTGCTCTGGGCCACCTTTCACAATTAACCCCGACCCTGGCCCCACCTTTCTGGGTGGATCCCTGCAGGAGTAAACAGAACTGGTGAAAAACACAGGCTCCGAATCTGGTGCAGACCGAGCTTTGGAACATCAAAAGCTCTCTGCATCCCCACAGTGTCGTGGCGCCCAATGACCCAGGCGAACTGTTAACAAAGGCGAAGCCCGTCTCCCAGGGAATCCCCCCATTGTGAGAGAAGCTGGAATAGTGCAGAGAAAATATAGTACTACCGTGTGAGAGAGGAAAAAAAAGGCTGCAGTCGGAGAGAAAATAAAACATTCTACCAACACCTAATGGAAAACAAAAGAAAGACCTCTTCCCATCAACCTGTTGCAGAAGCAACTCCTCTAGATGTCTAGGAAGATAAATAATAAATCAGTAATTGCAATAAAAAACCAAGGCAACAAGACAGCTCAGAAAGAAAGTGAAAAGTCTCCAGAAAAGGAACTTAAAGATATGGAAATATGTGACTTAAATGACAGACAATTCAAGATTGCAGTTCTGAAAAAACTCAACGAGATGCAAGAAAACACAGAAAGGCATTTAATGAACTCAGAAATGCAACCAAAGAACACCATGAGCATTTTACGAAAGAGACTGAAATTTTAAAGAAGAACCAAATGGAATTTCAGGAGATTAAGAATTCGATAGAAGAAATTAAGAATGAAATAAACACCTTAGGTAGTACAGTTGACCAGATGGAGGAAAGAATCAGTGACAGCAAAGATAGAAATCTGGAAATTACACAGATGGAAGAAGAAAGAGACTTGAGACTTAAAAGAAATGAAAGAACTCTGCAAGAACTTTCTGACTCTATTAGAAAGAGCAATATAACAATAATGGGCATACCAGAAGGAGAAGAAAGAGAGAAGAGAACAGAGAATATATTCAAAAAATTGTTGAAGAGAACTTCCCAAACTTGTGGACAGAACTGGATCCTCAAATCCAAGAAGCAAATAGAACACCTAATTACCTCAATCCCAACAGGCCTTCTCTAACTCCCATTGTATTGAAGCTGTCTGAAATCAACGACAAAGAAAGAATCCTCAAGGCACCCAGGGAAAAGAAGATGGTAACCTACAAAGGAAAGCCTATTAGATTATCATCAGATTTTTCAGCAGAAACTCTACAAGCCAGGAGGGAGTGGAACCAAATATTCAAACTATTGAAAGAGAGAAATTATGAGCCAAGAATAATATATCCAGCAAAGATATCCTGAAGATATGAAGGAGAAATAAAGACCTTTCCAGACATACAGAAGCTGAGGGAATTTTCTAATACACGACCTGCACTATAAGAAATACTACAGGAGGCTATTCGACCATCATCAACAGGGACAATTTGTGGCAACATAAAAAGGGTGTGAGTAAAGGCCTGAACTGGAATATGGGAATGGAGAACGTAAGCGTGCTGAAGAAAATGGAATGCTCTACATATCAAACTTTCTTTTACTTAAACTTAAGTGTAATCACTCAAAAAAAATCCAGAACTGAAATATATACTATAATAAAAGAAGAAACAGAGGGAAACATCATAGAATACCACCACACAGACATAAAAGACAAGAACAAAAAGGCAAAGAAACAATGGCCTTACCAGAAAACTGAAGATAGAATGACAGGAAATCCTCACATATCAATAATCATCCTAAATGTAAATGGACTGAACTCACCAATAAAAAGGCACAGAGTAGCAGAATGGAACAAAAAACTAAACCTAACCATATGCTGTCTCCAAGACAAACATCTCAGCTACAAAGACTAACATAGACTCAAAGTGAAAGGGTGGAAATTGACACTCCAAGAAAATGGTACCCAGAGAAAATCAGATGTAGCCATATTGATATCGGATAATCCATTAGTTTTACAGTAAATGGACTGAAATCACCAATAAAAAGGCACAGAGTAGCAGATTGGATCAAAAAATAAATCCAACTATATGCTGTCTCCAAGAGACACACCTCAGCTGCAAGGACTAACATAGACTCAAAGTGAAAGGGTGGAAATTGACAATCCAAGCAAATGGTACCCAGAGAAAATCAGGTGTAGCCATATTGATATCAGATGAAACAGACTTCAGGGTGAAAAAGATAACAAGAGACAAAGATGGACATTTCATAATGGTAAAGGGGACTATACAACAAGAAGACATAACAGTCATCAATATTTATGCCCCCAATCAGGGAGCACCAAAATACACCAAGCAACTACTAACAGAACTAAAGGGAAAAATTGACCAAAACACAATTATACTAGGGGACCTAAATACATCATTGACAGCTAGGGATAGATCATCCAAACAGAAAATAAATAATGAAATACATAAGCAGCCCTAAATGACACATTAGATGAAATAGACATAATTGACAAATATAGAGCACTTCATCCTAAAACATCAGACTATACATTCTTTTCAAAGCACATGGAACATTCTCAAGGATAGACCATATATTGAGACATAAAATCAGCCTCAGCAAATTTAAGGAGATTGAAATCATACCAAGCATATTCTCTGATCACAAGGCTTTGAAATTGGATATGAACTGCAAAAAGAAAGCAGGAAAAAACACAAATACATGGAGATTAAACAACATACTTTTAAAGAACAACTGGGTCAAAGAAAAAATTAGAGGAGAGATCAAAAGGTACATAGAAACAAATAACAATGAAAATATGTCCTACCAAAATTTTTGGGATGCAGCGAAAGCAGTTTTAAGAGGGAAGTGTGTATCATTACAGGCCTATCTCAAGAAACAAAAAAAATCCCAAATAAATAACCTTATGTTACAACTTAAAGAACTAGAAAAAGAAGAATAAGTGAAACCCAAGATCAGCAAAAGAAAGGAAATAACAAAAATCAGAGCAGAACTAACTGAAATAGAGAACAAAAGATAACAGAAAAAATTAATGTGACAGAGAGCTCATTGTTTGAAAAGATTAACAAAATTGACAAACCCTTGGCTAGACTCACTAAGATAAAAAGAGAGAAGACACTAATTAACAAAATCAGAAATGAAAAAGGGGAACTTATCAAGGACACCACAGAAATACAAAAGATCATCCAAAAATACTATGAAGGAGTATATGCCACCAAATTCAATAACCTAGAAGAAATGGACAAGTTCTTAGAAACATAGAGCCTGCCAAGGATGAACCATGAAGAACTGGAAAATCTAAACTGACCGATCACCAGTAACGAAATTGAATCAGTCATCCAAAACCTTCGCAAAAGCAAAAGTCCGGGACCAGATGGCTTCACTAGTGAATTCTCCCAAATCTTCAAAGAGGATCTAATAACAGTCTTGCTCAAACTCCTCCAAAAAATTGAAGAAGAGACAGTACTCCCTAAGTCACTTTATGAGGCCAACATTACTCTGATACCAAAACCTGGTAAGGATAACACAAAAAAAGAAAACTATAGACCAGTATCTCTGATGAATACAGATGCAAAAATCGTAAACAAAATTCTATCAAATCGAATACAACCATGCATTAAAAAGATTATTCATCATAACCAAGTGGGTTCATCCCCGGGACACAAGGATGGTTCAACACCCACAAATCCATCAATGTGATATATCACATAAACAAAATAAAGGACAAAAATCATATGATTATATCCATTGATGCAGAAAAAGCATTTGACAAGATACAACACGCATTTATGATTAAAACACTTGATAAAATAGGTATAGAAGGAAAATACCTTAACATAATAAAGGCCATATATGACAAGCCCTCAGCTAATCTCATAATTAATGGTGAAAAACTGAAGCCCTTTGCTCTACGTTCAGGAACACGACAGGGCTCTCACCTATCACCTCTGCTTTTCAATATCGTGTTGGAAGTCCTTGCCAGAGCCATCAGGCAAGAGAAAGAAATAAAAGGCATGCAAATTGGGAATGAAGAAGTTAAATTATCACTCTTTGTAAATGACATGTTGCTATACATAGAAAACCCTGAAGACTCCACCAAAAAGCTATTAGAAAAAATCAACGAATACAGTAAAGTTGCTGGCTACAAAATCAACATACAAAAGTCCATTGCATTCATATATACTAACAATGAAATCTCAGAAAAAGAAATACAAAAGACAATTCTCTTTTCAATTACAGAAAAAGAATAAAATACCTAGGAATAAACTTAATCAACGAAGTGAAGGACCTATATGCTGAAAACTGTAAGACATTTTTGAAAGAAATTGAAGAAGACACAAAGAAATGGAAAGACATTCCTTGCTTATGGATTGAAAGAATCAACATAGTTAAAATGGCCATATTACCCAGAGCAATATACAGATTTAATGCAATCCCCATCAAAATCCCAATGGCATTTTTAAAGAAATAGAACAAAAACCATCAGATTTGTTTGGAACCACAAAAGACCCTGAATAGCCAAAGCAATATTAAGAAAAAAGAACAATACTGGAGTTATCCCACTCCGTGACTTTAGCTTATACTACAGGGCTACAATAATCAAAACAGCATGGTATTGGCAGAAAAACAGACACATAGACCAATGGAATAGAATGCAGAACCGAGAAATAAAATGACAGAAATATGGACAGATAACTTTTGACAAAGAAGCTAAAAACATACAATGGAGGAAAGACAGCCTCTTCAATAAATGGTGCTGGGAGAATTAGCCACTTGTAAAAGAATGAAACTGGACTGTTATCTGTCACCATGTACCAAAATTAATTCAAAATGGATCAAAGACTTAAGCATAAGACCTGACACAATAAACTGCATAGAAGAAAACATAGGTAGTAAACTTATGGACCTTGGGTTCAAAGAGCATTTTATGAATTTGACTCCAAAGGCAATAGAAGTAAAAGCTAAAATAAACGAATGGGACTGTATGAAACTTAAAAGGTTCTGCACAGCAAAAGCAACCATCGACAAAATAAAGAGGCAACCAACTGAATGGGAGAAGATTTTTGAAACAGTGCCTCTGATAAGGGGCTAATATCCAAAATATACAAGGAACTCATGAAGCTCAACAACAAGAAAAACAAACAACCCAATTGAAAAATGGGCAGAGGACCTGAAGAGACATTTCTCCAAAGAAGACATACAAATGGCAAATAAACATATGAAAAAATGCTCAACATCACTAATCATCAGAGAAATGTAAATAAAAACCACAATGAGATATCACCTCACCCCAGTCAGATGGCTATCATTTACAAGACATATAGTAACAAGTGTTGGAGAGGCTGTGGAGAAAAAGGAACCCTCATACACTGTTGGTGGGAATGCAGACTGGTGCAGCCGCTATGGAAGCCGCAGCCGCAGTGCAGAGGTTCCTCAAAAAATTACGAATAGAATTACCATATGACCCAGCAATCCCTCTCCTGGGTATCTACCCAAAAAATTTGAAAACATTTATCCATAAACACATGTGTGCTCCAATGTTCATTGCAGCTTTGTTTACGGTGGCCAAGACATGGAAACAACCAAAATGTCCTTCGATAGATGAATGGATAAAGAAGTTGTGGTATATATGCACAATGGAATACTTTTCGGCGGTAAGAAAAGATGATATAGGAACATTTGTGACAACATGGATGGATCTTGAGAGTATAATGCTAAGCGAAATAAGTCAGACAGAAAAAGCAGAGAACCATATGATTTCACTGATATGTGGTACATAAACCAAAAACAACAAAAGAACAAGACAAACAAATGAGAAACAAAAACTCGTAGACACAGATAACAGCTTAGTGGTTACCAGAGGGTAAGGGGGTGGGGGGTGGAAAATGAGGATAAGGGGGATCAAATATATGGCGATGGAAGGAGAACTGACTCTGGGTGGTGAACAGACAATGGGATTTATAGATGATGTAATACAGAATTGTACACCTGAAATCTATGTAAATTTACTAACAATTGTCACCCCAATAAGTTAAAACGAAAAAAAAAAGATCTAACATTCACATCATCAGAACACAAGAAGGAAAAGTGGAATAAAGTGGGGCCGAAAAAGAATTTGAAGAAATAATGGCTTAAAACGTCCCAAATTTAGCAAAAGATAAATCTGTGTATTCAGGGAGTTAAGAGTACTCCAAGTAGGTTAATCTGAAGAAATCCATAGCAATGCACATCATAATCCTAAATCTACAAAGAAAAAAATCTTAAAATAAACAAGACTTAATGACACCTTATGTACACAGCAAAAACCATTCCAATGATGGCAATTTCCCATCAGAAAACATCAAGGTCAGAAGGAAGCGGCATATTATTCAAGTGTTGAAAAGAACTATCAAACTTTTACCCAGTGAAAGTATCCTTCAGGAATATGCCAGCAGACCTATCCCAAAAGAATGGCTAAATGTAATTCCTGAAACAGAAAGGAAATGATAAAAGAAAATGAATGGGAGAAAGATCCAATTTTTAAAAGCAACAAAAAGATAAAACACCTCCAGTGGTTCTCAGAACAGAAAATCCAGTCTCCTTTCTCAAGCTTTGAGGCCCTATATGATCAACTCTTTCCTACCTTTCTGGCCTCAGCTTCCTTCATCTCCCTTGCTCATTATGCTCAGGTCTCACTCTCCTTTCAGTTCTTCAAACTTATCAAGCTCCTTCCTGTCTCTGGCCCTTTGCTCAGGCTCAAATGTTCTTCCTTCTCCAGCATGCCTCCTCCCAGGCCTAGCCATGCTTATCCTCAGAGAGGAACTTTCTAACCCCAAATCTGAGTATCTTCTTTAATTCTTTTTCATCATACCTTGTGCTTTTTGCCTTTTAGAACATATAGCAATTTGTAATCAAGTGTTCATTTTTTGGTGTGTTTGTTCTTTCACTTATATCCACAAGGGCAAGAAACAGCTTTTTCTCTCACCACGGTAAACTGATACCTAGTACCTGGTAAACATTCAATAAATATTTGCGTGAATAAATGAATCAAAGGTAGGGTTGGGGAATCAGGTCTCTGGGAGATGGAGCTGTGCCTTGAAGATGATCTGTGCCCTTGAAGATGATCTGTGCTGAAGTCAGCACTGGCCTTAGACATAGCTACAAGCACCATATTCCAATGATGTTAATTTACTTGTTTAAAGAAATAGTCACATGGCTTCTGGAAGACATCAGACCCACCTGAGGTGCAGAAAGTGGAGCATGGATTAGGCCAGAATTTTTTCATCCAGAGGGGTAGGACCCCAGGCGTGCTCCACGTGTGCAGGTAAGTGGAGATCCGGCTGGTCTGAATGGCCACAAGATTGCCACCAACACCTGAAAGAAAAAAAAGAATCTGGTTTCCTGTTCTTTATGCCAGTCTCTTGAGTTCTAACCCTTATTTTAAGTTCACTTCCCCCAGGAAGCCTTCTTTGACTGATTCAGCATTTGATCTCTTTTCCTTTCCTCCCCCTTGACCACAGATCTTATTTAGTATCAAGCAATGGTGGCCTGAACCTCATGAGTGAGGTATCAAGGTAGAAACTGTATCACCTTGACAGCTCTTAAGATGAAGGAAGTGTGACTGGCAAATATGTAGGTTCTGATACATATTTGTTGGGTAGAGGGAGAGTCAAAGGGAGGGAGGGAGGCAACTCAGGAAAGGAGTGAGGGTGAGGGAGGGAGGACAGTAGATGGAGAAACCAATGGGAGGATATCATGATAAACCACTTAAGGCCATAGGAAGTGACAGGAACCGGACTATAGTCTAGAATACCTGAGACAATGAAACGGATTTTATTCACCTCAAGGTGAGGAGAGGAAAGAGCAGTGGGTAAGAACAGCAAGAGAGAAGAAAGACGCTCATGTGGCAACAGAGCTGGGGCTTAATGCAGAGGCTCTCAGCTTCCACAGGGTGTACAGCTGATGATGTACAGCTCTGCCAGGGTCAGAGGGTCCAGCTAGCAAAGGCAACGCTAAGCTCCTTCTGCAGGGGCAAACTCTGGGGCGGGCAGAGACCAGGGCCCACCCATGATGACCGTCTCCTTTAGAGGATAGGTTGGGTTGCCCCCATTCTATTTCCTCAGTCACACAGAGAACAATGGACCAGATATGCCCCAGTGACCTCCAGGGCAGAGACCAATGGCCTCAGTGCTCCACAGGATATAAAAAGTGGTCTGTGGGCAGAGGAGGGCTACAGATCTACTTTGCTTGGCCCACACATGATTTTGAAAATAAAATAAATCCAATTGGCAGCATTTATAAATTAGGCCTTTAATCCAGATTCCCAGCTTCTCCTAACAAGTCAGCTGAGGTATCTCTGGACCTCAGTTTCTACCAGCAGCAAGTGGGTGGAGCAGAACAGGCACTACTCCTGTCACACCAGGAACACGTGCCCTGTTCCCCATCACACGTCACTGCCTAGCTATTGACTTACCTGCTTAACTCATTCAAACTGCTCACTTGGCCCCTATAGTATCTGACTTGGTGCCATCCAAGGATATCTTTCTAAGGTTATGGCTGTCTGGGCCTGACTTAGCTGTTGCTGGCCTTACTCATAAAGGCCAGCCCTTGTGCTGGGAACAGGCCCTGTGGGGCTCTGTCAAGGAGCATAGGTATTGAGGTAGCCTACTGACAGGCAAGGAACACAGGCCTGGCTTCCCACAGAAGTGGGGAGGGGTAGCCCAAGAAGGGCCTCTGAAGCTTGTTTCTGAAGTCCCAGAAGGCCAGGGTCTGGGCATCAAGCAAACTACGCAATAAGTTATCATGTTTGGTTCTTCTCCTGATCAGTAGTTCCACTTACAGAGCCCTATCAGAAACCAGACACAAACCAAGCTTTGGTTAAAAGAGGGGCCCTCGCTACTAATGCCCACAATGTCTAAGCCTGGAACGTGAATCAATGAAGGGTGGGGTGGAATACAACAGGGATGGAAGGGATTGGGGCAAACTGGACAGCACAGGTCCTCTCTCAGCAGCAGCTGATTCCTGCCCTACCCCCAATGTAAACCCAGTATTGTCATAACCTTGCTTTGCAAGAAGACAGAAATCCAGATTTTTATGTGTAAATGTCTGAGTTTTAAATGTTAAAATCTAAGTTAAAAAAAAAAAAACATCAGAAGCCAACACCCAGTTCTGATGGCTACATTCTGCAGGTGCCAGAGAATCCTGGGTTAAATTCTGTGTGCCTTCAAGACATGGGATTTAGCTCTGTGGGAAAGCTCAGGTGGCATTTATAAGGAGCAGGGTGTGATGTGGTAAGCAATGGGCAGGGCTCCCCCGGGAGTCTCCTTCTCTCTGAGAAAAACCATGCTCAGTAGCCTCTACCTGCTTAGCTTCATGACTCTGCCTCTGAGAGTCTAGGGTTGGACCTCTGACATCACTGCTGCTCAGATCCCACCACCTGGGCCCTGGGGGCCAACTCAGCCCAGGGACCCCGTGATGGGGGTTGCCAATACCTACCACATATGATGGGAGTAAATATGGCCATGCCTTTGTACTGCTCTTTGGAAATGGTTTTGTTCAAGATGAGCCCTCCGAAACTGTGGAGAGAGCAGACCGCAGTCAAATGACTAGAGTTTACAACTGTAAGTGGCCTTACAAATCTTCTTTGTATAAATTGCCTTATCAGTCTATTTTCCCAGCTTAGCAAACACTTTCCTTACTCCTACATAAAATATCTGTTGTAGCCAGGCTGGACTCCCGACTGCCCTCTGCACCGTACACATGCACTTTCATCTCTAGTCTGAGTCTGAGCTGTTCTAGAAGGCCCTTCACATAATGTCAGCCCACGAAAAACAACAAACTCCTTTTTCCGAGGCCACTTAGCTGGCTGGGCACTGTGACATGACAGTCCCTGAACTGTAACTGAGCTGATCCTTAGCAGAAAAAGAGGCTGCACAAGTATTATCTCCTGCCCTTTGTTCCTGGAAGATGCTACAGCAAGACCTCACTCCCACCAGCCCCTGTAGTTTGGCAAAAGCTACCCTATCCCCAGAGCTCCAGAGAAGTGAGAACAGTTTGCGTACAGAGCCCGGAAGCAAAGATACCTAGACCATAACTTCTCTTTGCTGAGTCAAAGTTAGAAAAGCACATCAGAAAGAAGTGAGGTGGCCCCATTTGGGTCTGGTAGCAGAAAGGGCTCACGAGAATGAGGCTGGAAGATGGAAGACCTGGGCTCAGCGGGAAGACTGAAGGGTCCAGGGGGACTAAACCCTCAGCCTCACTAGGTCCCACCAAGAGTCATCCTGTGGAAATGGTGTTCATTGAGCCATCACCTTGAGGCCAGGTGAGGGACTCCCTGCAGCCTAAGCAGGGGTTCAGGCCAGTGAGAGTTGTGGCAGCAGGGGAACGGGAGACCTGGTATCCCACAGTGCCAAAATGGGGCAGAGGGCCATGGCACTAGTGCGCTCATCTGACGTTTCCAGGTTCAGCTCTTCCTGGCTCTCTGGTGCTCTAGCAATTGTAAACAGGACTGTCTCTCAGAACAAACAAGTCTAGGGTTCTTGGTGAGAGAGAGAGAAGAGTAAATAGGTATGACTCAACCAACACCAGGAGTTAGTGAAGGAGCCCATAGCTGCAGTTCACTCTATGAGCACAGGGCAGTGAGCATCATCCTCTTCCAGTGGACTCCTTGGCTCTCAGGTCACTCTCCTGACCACAGAGCCAGGGGATGGCAGGGGGAGAGAGAGAGGGGACAGAGGCTCTCACCCAAGCTCACCTGCTGATCATCATCGCCAGGATGATTGGGAACCACCCAAACTTTAGGATCTTCATGAGGGGTGGGTTCTTCTTTGCAATGAGGACCCACATCGGAGTCAGGGCCATGAGGCCAATGCAGACCAGCGGAGTCAGATACCGGATGTCTGGGTAGAGAAAAAGAAGGAGAAAGGGGACACATGCAGCTGTGTGGCCAGGGCCAGAGCACACAGCAAGGCCTGGTGGGCTGTGGCCTGGGTTGCAGAAATGAGAGGTGGGCTGGGAACTAAGGGCTCTGGAGTTCTAAGGAGACACCCAATCCTCAGTGTAGGGTAGACTGTACCACCATCCTTTCCAAAGAATTTTCTCCATCCTGTTAAGCTACTGGAAAAGTTCCTCCCTGTCCACAATTCCTGCCACATTTAACTTCATTTCTCCGGCATTTTTGTTATTTTCCTGACTTAAGTACCTTCCTCCACCTCCTTCCAACTTTACTATTATTAATGCTATCATTTATGGGATCATGACCCTGGGCCAGCACTTCTGGTACATGAATTCATTTCGTGTTCTCAACAACTCCACACAGATAGACAAGGAGACTGCAGTGTGAGAAAGTGGCCCACCCAGGACACGATCCAGCAAGCAGTGAAATCAGGGCTATAGCCACAGTCGGTTAGTGATACCAATCCTGCTCCCTCCTTGGCATCCGTGTCTCATAGGGCCTGGAGCTATGGCCAGCTTTGCAGCTATTCATGTCCCTGTATCATCTGAAGATGAACCTGGGTCTGGATTAGCTGACTTGGGCATGCACACAGACACCATTCTCAAACATTCCCTTCTGTCTTGTACTCTGTGTGTGTTTCACTTTCTACATGTACGCAGACCAAGACACTGGCTTTCTCTAGAACTATCCTCTCATCTCTGGCCCTGCCTCTTGAGGGCAGGTTCAGGGTGGTGCATACCCCTCTGCTGAGTCGTCCCAACACTCAAAGGGGTAGGTCTGTGTTCCATGTCCCCTTTCTCTCAGCAGCATTATTAGGAGTAATCCCTTCGTGCCCTTCTCTGTACTAATCAATCGTGGTCCCTTCGTCTGCCACAGGGAGGCCCACTTCCTTGGGCAGCTACAAGGAAGGACAGAACACAGGTGCCTGAGGCTGGCTAGAGACGAAGTGCTTCATGGTGAAAGTGGTCAGCCTCTTCGTCTTACCAGAAGACAGGAGGCAGGCCCAGTGAGCTCTAAATAAGTCTCAAACACTCTGGGAGACAGCAACCTATAGGAGTGCCTACTTGCAGGACATTATTGCGGCTAGCCCAATTTTTCTAGAACGACTCAGAAGCCGTAGCAGGGGTTCCACCTCAGTCTCCCAGCACCATGGTGAGTACTTCCCCTGCATGTGGCTTATCTTCCTGACTACACTGGCAGGTATGATGGTCGATGGCTCATTCCTTGTCAGTAAAGATTTATCTGATATGTGCCAGCCCCAGTGACCCCCTCCTCCCAGTGCTCCAAGGATAAATTCACAGTCTAATTGGAAAGATGAACCATCCATCCATGATTCAACATCTAATAAGTCATGTGTTGAAACACAGTATTTCATTAGGGGTACAGCAGGGACGGAAAAGAAGGGTCTGAGGACACCTGTGATTCATATTTATTTTGCAAATCAAATGCAATTAACTAACCCATACACACATCTTCTTGTTTTGAATTCAGTTTAAAAATAAAATTAGATCTTCATTGCCACTTACATGAACTTTGAGAATCTCCCAAACTGTTAAATATTGGTGGTGGTAAGCAGCTTCTGGGGTGGTAAGGAGCAAGTCCCAGAGCTGAGACGGAAACAGTCCCAGTGTCTGAGCACTCCAAATCAGAAGTGTTTTGTTGCTCTGCTTCAGTTGCCAACATGTAAAAACGGGTGATGTCTCAAATCCTTGGGTCCATGTTCCGACAGGGCAATGATAAATTGGAGCTCTGCTGTGGCTGCTCCTTTGTCTGGGGCATTTCCTCCCACCAAGGATCACCATATGCCCCACCCAGTGCTCCCCAATGTCTTCACCACTGTCCACTCTACTCATTTATGCTACTTGCCCACAGGCATCTGGGGTCCTTACACTCAGAATTGACACTAAATGCAAACAGTTGTATATAGCCATCTTAGCTAGACTGTACCAGCTGGAAAGTAAAAAAGTGATGTTTGGAGGGGAGCAGTCAGTTGTGCAAACCCAGCAGGGGAGAACCATCTGGGCAAGGGTCATGCTGCCTGCTCTCAGTGCTCAGGGCATGCACAAACTGTTTCCAGGGCAGACCTGTGGATACCTCTGGTGGAGTGAGGGCCTGTTGCCAAAAGGTGTGTGAACATCTCGTCTCCCTCAGCTGCTAAACAGGTTGCCAAGCTGCTTCAGAGGAGCTCTGGCTTCCTCTGCCTCGTGCCTATAGGAGAGCATATGCTGGTACGGCTGCTGCCTTGTCTGAGGCATTCCTTCTTGAGAGTCACTTCTTGGGCAATTTATATGAGTCTTGTGTGAACTGCTTTCCCCAAGGAGGCACTGTCACCTGTGAGGATGTGCTGCAGTGACCAGACCAGCCTCAGGCCCTCCCTGCCTCCTCGCATATCCTAAGAGGGAAAATGACAACCTATGTGTCTGCTGACTTGAGTAGTTGTGTCCCATCTAACATGATTGGGACAGCTTGAGGCACTTGCTGGAGAACACCTTGACTTGTTCAATGACCTCAGGCTTTGCCTCTGTAAAAGGAGGATTTCTGACTCCATGACAGACCCCAGGTTCCTTCCTGAGGGAACAATGCCCAATCAGAATGTTGTAGGCACAAACATTCCCACTCAGCCTTGCTGGTGGGGCCCCCCTACCTTTGTGTTTATAGAAGAAGCTACTAAAGAAAGCCAGAATGGACAACGTGATAAGGTCTCCCAGGCTGGCCGCAATGGGTGTGGCAATGTTGTCTGGATTGACCCCGAGCTTTCGAGCACCAATCACTATACAGACCATCAGCATTCCTGCAGAGAGGAGAGAGAAGAGACTCAAAGCTCAGGGAATCAAGTGACCCCAAGGAAGCTCAGCAGCACAGGGGAGAAGTGACACAGGATGAGCAGGAGGTCAGGAGGCTGCTCAGTAACTTCCCTCTAGCCACGTAAGCCTAGGCTGGAGGCTGGGACAGCTGGACTCTGCTTTGTGACTTGTAGGCATAATGCTAAGAAGCAACCTGAAAGCTCTGATGACACACTCAAACCTGTTGGGGAAATAGCAGTCAAGTGGTTCCTGGGTTCCCAAACCACTTGGAGCTACAGACATGAAGCTCACAGCTCCTCACTGCAGGGAAGATGATCCAAAACTGCTCTGAGCAATGGGAGCCCCAAGGACTGAGCCTCCTGTGTCTGTTGGGGAAGAAGGTGCCTGGGTGGAATTAGTAGTGTGAGAGGTTTGTTGGGGGAAAGCCTGTGAGGGGAAATGGGAGGGGTGGCAGTACAGGGTGGCCCTGCGGCAGGAGAGAGGGAAGGAAGGAGCAGGAGCACACACACACTATAGTGCAGTGCTGGGCAGTTCGGCAAGGCTGTCAGGTGTCCTCAGCCAAAGACACATGGGTAGGTACACGTCTCTGTGGAACAGGCCGATCTCAGGAGGCCCACAGGGCCACCACTGGGTGCCGGAAACATGTGGCCTCTGAGTGCAGGGGTGATAGATTTTAGGGTACAGCATTGGAGATCTGCTCCCCAGCTGGAGACTTGAGAGGTATGTTTTTGTGGCCACCCTACCTCGCCAGGTCCTACTTTCTGTTCTGACTCTGTTCACATGACTGTCGCATGTGAACTTCTAGCCCCCAGCTGCTGCGTAGGACTTAATCCAGTAGCATGTAGGACTTAATCCAGTAGCATCTAAAGTGGGTCTTTAAGAAGACACTTTGTATCTTGGCTATTGGTGTTTAACACTTTATCTAGCATTCTGTAACTAAAAATAATTAGAATTATTACATCAGTGTGGTCCTAAAGCTGCCACACCCGGCCATAGTTTGTGCCCTATTTTGTGACCAGGTCACAGCTCTTTTCTCCCTTTTGAAATATCAGTTTTAAGTGAATCTGAGTTGTGTGGCTGAGCTGCTGGTCTGGTGACAATCCCACTGGGACTATATAAAGGGACACCACCAGTTTGAGAGCGCTTATTAAAAACCACCACCACCACGTGGCTTTATGGCAGTCACGTCGCAGTCACACTGAGCCACGGGCAACATTTCTGACCTTCTACACATCTTTGGACAACCCCAATTACATATGTCCATGCAGCCGAGCTTCACCCCATCTCTGGGCTTCAGTTTCCTCATCTGTACAATGAGGAGGTAGGAATTGCATTCTCTACAAGGACTCATAGGAACAAGCCTGAATCATTTGATTGTGTTGTTTTCAGAGGAAACATCATGCCAAGTATCTCCTGGACTCTATTTCTCCAGAAGGTTTGGCATAATCATCCGGCCCTTCCTTTAACCACACTGAGTGATAGTGCCACTGGCCATGGGCACATGCACAGGCACATGACTAAGAACAAACATCCCACCCAGGAAGCACAGCTAAGGAATCTGCTCCCAGGCTTCTGCACTCTTACCTCCTTCCCAATTATGTGCCCTCGCTCAGGAATGCAGCCCTTTCATCAATCGGCTGAAGTCACCAAATAACCTGCTGTATTCACTTACAGAGAGCTGAGCTCAAAGGTGTTTCATGAGCAGTGAGACAGGCGGGGACAGAAGTGTAAATACAAATCCAATTCCTACAGTATCTCTTGTTCCTTCTTATACTTGCACATGTTACAACATACACACAGACATACAATCCAGAAGAGAATCAGAATAAAGTCCATTCATTCAGCAAACATTTGGGAGCTGGTTATATGCCTGGGCCTGTTTTAAGTGCTCTCATAACAATCAGGCTCTGTACTCACACATAAATGTTTGTTGGATCAGACAGTACACAAGTAAGTGAACAAGCATTTGAAGTAAATAAACAGGATACTAAAATAAAGTATGACTGAACGGGGCTACTCTAGACAGATGATCAGAGAAAGCCTCAGAAAGGAAGAGGGACTGGCACTTAACTGGAATTATTGTATGCTCCTGTATTGATGTCTTATTTTGAACTAGAATATGAACATCACAAAACAGGATCCCAGTACATTTTGCTCACCAGTGTATCCCTAGCCCTGTAACAGTGCCTGGTCCATAGCATATCGACACTCAATAAATATTGAGTGATAATGAATGGGGGGCATTCTATCGTAGTCACACAGCAATAGGGTCTCTCCACTGACATCCGTGAGGTCCCTGAGGATGGGGTTATTTCTGCCAATGCTTCTGTCTTTCTGCCTTTTGTAGACACATAGGAAGCATCTGCTGTGTGGCAGGCAGATGGAAGAATAGGAGATGGGAGCCCCGCTCTGAGCTGACATTGTAGCAGGGAGGTGACAGAAAATTAACAAAGAAATGAGATAATTTCAGATTTTTACAAATGCTCTAAAAGGAAAACAGCATGGTGCAGTAGAGCATGGTGGCAGTGCAGAAGGGGAGAAGGGAGGAGAGCAGTACTTGTGAGGGGGTAGTCAGAAAAGGCCGCTCTGAAGAGATGAAATTTGAGCTAAAAACTGAACCTTGCTTCCCACAATGACTGCAGACTGCAGAGCCCAGCAGAGGCCCCTACACAAGCCATACTCAAGAAACAGTTAAGGAATGAGTGAATGAATAAATGAAATGAATGAATGAATAGATGAACAGATGAATGTGTCTACAAAGCACAGGTCAGCTCTTTCAATAAACAGAGGGAAGAGAAACAGAGTTAGGAGCTCACTCTGGCACATACACTTCACCCAGGAAGGGGCCCACTGCCCTCCTCCCCTGCCCACAGAGTGGGTTAAGACCCAGGCAGGCTCTTCCCCACCCCGTAGCCAGACACGCAAGGCTCCACCATTAGTGTTCCATCTTTCTGATTTGAAAGCACAAATAACTGAGACTGGAGCCCTGAGGAGTGGGGCACGCCAACCAGCCAGGATTAGTAGTGGTGCTGAGGTTGAGGGCACAGCTCACCTAGGGCAAAAGCAGCGAGGAAGGCGGTGATAACACTGCTGGCACACAGCAACTCCACCTTCTCAAAGTCTAACTCCCCCCTAGAAAGAACTCCCAGCAGCAGGGCAGCCATAGCAGCCAGGAACCCCACAACGGTGGCCTGCACCTGTGGGGGCAGAAATCAGAAATGTGAGGCAGGGTTCCCCTGACCACCTCCACTCCTCCCTGCCCTTCACCACAATACTGGTATCTACTCTCAGTAATCCAAAACATCTCAATGGAATCATATGTTATTAAAGAAGGTTGAATAAACAAAGAACACTATCATATATACGGATAGGGCAAGCAAGTATTTTTTCTTTTAAATTAAAGCTTATTGGGGTGACAATTGTTAGCAAAGTTACATATATTTCAGGCGTACAATTTTGTAATACATTATCTATATCTCACATATAAAACTGAAAACAAAAAAAGAACAAGACAAATGAAGGAACAAAACCTCACAGACATAGACAATAGTTTCGGGGTTACCAGAGGATCAGGGGGAAGAGGAGCTCTAGAAGAGGGTAAACAGGGTCTAAGATATGGTGATGGAAAGAGAACTGACTCTGGGTGGTGAACGCACAATGTGAGTCAGTATTTTAAAGAAGAAGAAAGCTCTCCAAGTTCACCTATATAATTCAATGAAAGTCCCAACAAGATTTTTCATGATACTTAACTCATTTTAAATTTCACAAAGATAAGTAGATGTGTGAGAATAGCCAAGACAATTTTGAGGAGGAAGATCAAAGGAAGTTTTGACACATTCAGTATCAGGATGTATTTTAAAGCTATAGTAATTAAAATAGGGTGTATTAGCAGAAAAATAGATCAGCAGGACAGGAGGGAGTCCAGGAATAGCATCAGGAATATATGAAAATTTAATATATGAAAATTTGATCATGAATATATGAAAATTTAATATAATAAAAGTGGCATTTAAAATTTGTATGAAATATTGACTGTTGAATGAAAAAGGTAAGAGAAACTGGATATCTGCTTGGGAAAAATACAATAAATTCCTGTTTTAAATCATCACACACATGCACACGTAAACATAAAAATCTAAAGTGTGAAAGAGAAGAAAATATAGTATGTTTCAGATTTCAGATTAGGGAAGACCTTTTACTAAAGATGTGTCATTTAAAATCTATATAGAAAAATAGATAAACTTTATTTAAGTCCAACTATGACTTCCATATGATTCAAGATACCACAAAATTCAAAGAGAGAGACAGACTTGGAGAAAATATTTCCAACATGTATAACTAATAAAGGATTAGTATCCAGAATAATGAAGTCTATTTTACAAATCAATAATAATGATAACAATAATAACAATAATAATAATATAACCTGATAGAAAAATGCACAAGGAATGTGGACAGGGAATTCACAGGATAAGGAAATACAAATGGCTAAGAAACATGCAAAAAAGATGATCAACTTCCCTAGTAATCAGGAAAATTTTAAATGAAATCTCAATTTGAAGGTATCTTATTTATTTATACCTGCTGCTATTCTTCCTCTATTAAAAGATAAGTTCTGTCTTATTTTCTGCCATGGTTCCCAGCTTTCAGAAGAGAGCCTGGATCTCAGCCCTCATCTGTGCTCACTGAATAAATGGATGAATGAATCAATGAATGGATGGGATACACTATTTTTTCCCATCAAACTAGGTAAAATTAAAATTTCAAAGATTGATGATATGAAATACACATTGACAAATATGTGGGGAAATGGTATCTTGTACATTGATGATGGTAACATTGGTACAGTAATTTAGATGGGAATTTGGCTGTAAATTACCCACGTCTCATGATCTAGCATTTCCCAAGAAAACAATTGCACATGTGTACAAAGACCCATATAATAATGATAATGATGTTTAGAGCTGCTATTTACTGAATAGCTTACTATTTGCCATTACAAATGATTTTCATTCAAAGTCATTAAAAGTACAAATTATAGAATTGTACATACAATTCTATACTTTTTAAGCTTAAAAAACAAAAAATTGTATCATATATTGCCTATGCACGTGCACACACACACACAAACACACACACACATTGTAAATGCAAAAAGTGGTTTAGAAGAATATTTTCAATGCTGGTGAGGTTATGGAGAAACTAATAATTCAACTATTAATACTAGTGCTATTACTGAATACTACGAAATCAAATATTTTGTAATACTTTTCAGAAAAATCTGGATCTTTATTGTGTTCGTGAACTTGTGGGAAGTTTTCTTAAGAAAGTCATGCAAAAAGAGAACATTTTCGTTGCAGTGTAATTTATCCAGTAGAAGCCTATAAACGACTGCAGGTGCACCCACAGGGTTAAGTGAAGTTAGACAGGGCCGAAGTTGGGCAGGTTTGCATTGGCCTTGCCAGGCCAACTCTCTCAGTGGCTACCCTTCAGTCTTACCAGGGAGTTTCTAGGCGCTACCTATTGTTAAAAATTTTAAATATCCTCTTGAATACATTTACATGATGGAATATGTTAAAGTTATTAAAAAGTTTAATTGTGAAACTTGTTGCACCACTTGATTTGATGTTAAGCTTTTTAAAAATGGAGGGACAAAATTATACCCATGCTATCATTAGGACCATGTGCCAAGCCACTGCCTGGCTCATGGCAGGGCTTAATAAATTTTTGTTGACAGTCATGTGGAAATGTACATGCATATAAACAAGGATTTGGTGTAAAACAGAAAAGCAAAACCGGTGACTTGTAGCTAAGGTATTTATTTCCTGCTCCTTGCCAGACCCTCTGTTAGGAGTATCACAAGTGTCTCATAATCTCCGAAGCTCTTCAGCTACAGGCCAATATAAATTACCCAAATACCTTATAGTATATTACAAGTGGTCTTGGCCCATGCAACTCACCTCAAGTGGAGAAGGCAGACATCTAAACACAAAATTGCAACAAGGGCAGCCCCACCAGCACATGCCAGGCACCAAAGAGCTGTACCTGGCATCCGGTTGGAACTGAGACCTGACTGGAGTCTTCAAAGGGCTTCATTGCCAGATGAACAAGAGGAGAAAAGACATTCCAAGGAGAGGTAATTGCATAGGCAGAGGCAGGGGTGTCGGGACAGAAAGCTGGTGGAGCAGGTGGGACCAAACCATGAATGCCTTTTGAGCCATTCCCACACTTGGATAAGGGGAACTCACAAAGGGGCTTAAGGAAGAAAAGGCCTAATCAGTTTTCGGTTTCAGAAAAGGTCACGCACATGGCTATGCAAAGGTGAGCTGAAGATCAAGAAGTCTGGAGCAGTTAAAACAGCGAAGATGTCTGCAGTCAGCTAAGGACCAAGAGGCCACAACAAGGAGGAGCAGGGCTAGATTGCAGCGTAAATCAAATGTAGGATGCTCAGTGACTAGATGTAAGGATAATGGGCAGAGAAGCTGAGGGTAACTCGGTTTCCAGCTTGATTAAATGGGAAGACTATTTACTGGGCACATCTAGTGTGACTGATTACCACTTGCAAGCTAGACTCCACGCCTCTCCCATGACCCACAGCTCACAACCACCCACATGGCAGGTAATGTGAAGTGACTTGCCTGAGAGTCCCCAGCTGGTTGACTCCCAAAGTGACTCCCAAACATCAAACTAGACGGAGTTGGGTGTGAGGAGATGGGTGTCAGAAGAGATGGGTGTGAGGAGGGAAGGTGACGAGGCTAGATCTGGCTATGCTGTTTCAGGGATGCTTCTGGGACAGGCAGGTGGAGATAACTAATAAAGAGCTAGAAATAGAGGCTCTGGAACCCAGGTGAGAGGTAAAGTTGGTATCCTTCTAATTTGATGAACAGGGAGATAAGGCTAAGCAAGTCTGTGTGCTCTGCCCAAGGCTATCAGTTGATAAATGATTGCCATAACTCCAGGCCTGTCTGATCTCCGAGTCCAGTTTCTTTGTGAAGCCACAGGCTGTCCCCAGCAAGACAAGCCTAGGTTCTAGATAGAGCCATTCTCTTTCTAGAGCCAACCCTAGCTTTCTGTGAGCCCTTAAGCCAATTTTTGCAGGCTCCTCTTGGGCTTCCTGACTCTGAGAATCTCAGGATGAGCACTTAGCCCAACTAGGGTCAGCTAGAAGGAGGTACAAGTTTAAAGCATTTAAGGGACAAAGTTTTGCAAAGGCTGAGAAGGAATAGGCAGAGAGGCAGGAGGGGCCAAGGAGGAATTTCCAGGCAGGAAAGATTTGCAGACACCCCAGAAAGAATAAGTAGGATCACATGCACAAGGCAATCACAGGAGAATGGCAGCAACCCTGGCAAGCACTGTTTGGGGAGAGAGAGTGGGAAGTGAAGGCAATTAGCATCCTAGGCTACGTGAAAGCGAAATGAGTATAGGAGAATCTTCCAAGAAGCCTCCACCTGCTGCAAGAGTGTGGTCTGGTGGGCATGGGGTGGAGTGACGGGTGGCTCCCATTGCCAAAATTCAGTCCAGAGCACAGGGACAAAGGCTCACTTAGCTTTCATCCTTCCTACCTGCAGTGGGTCTGGTTGCAGATGCAAAAGGGGACCCATCAATCAAAGGGAAGAGTCACCTGAATGAGGGCGAGGTTACTGCTGATGACTCTGTGCTGCTCCCGGGGATCATCAATTTGTCCAGTATTGGCCTAGGATGGAGAGAAAAGGGCAGAGGGTAAGTCTGGCTGGGCCCAAAACCAGGTCAGTCCTTCCTGGAAAAGGCAGTCCCCCCAGGATCGAGAAATCAGCAAATACCATTTCATTGACATCAGAACAAATTATTCTGACCAGCTTTCAAAGCAGTGATTCAGGAATGGAGAGGTAAGAACACAGGTTCTTTTGAGATCAGATGGTGTTATGAACCATCTCTCCCAAACCCAAGTATGCAAGCGCGTGCATACACACACGCACACATGTGCACACAGGCATGCATGTCACCCGCAATTTCAGAGCCGAGTGACTCCCAAGTTCATCCACAGACCACAGGCAGAGGACGCCTCTGTGAAGTTGGCCTGTGGCCTCAGTCAGATTGTTGGCCATGTGCACCCAGCACCTGCAGTTCCCTTCTCCCCTCTCCAGTGAGTCACATCTCAAAGGACCGTGAACCACCCCATGAATCATCCCATTTCAGAAGTGCATTTAAGTCCCTCTTCTCTTAGGATAAGAAAATGACCAGAAATATGACTTTCTCCTTTAAAAATGGGAGACAGCTCCTAATATCATAGCATTTGCTAACAAAATTCAAGATGTAGATAAGAAAAGGTTTCAAAGTAAATATATTTTCCTAGCTCCTTTGTACTAAGTTCCTGAACTCCAAGGGAAAAAATATAATCACTTTTCTTTGTACAAATAAGGGGAGGCTTTTTGTCTTCAGTATGATGGACGTCTGGGACACATCACAGAACAGTCTTAGAGCTTCAGTCGAATCTTCCCACAGACAGATTAATATCCACCTCAAAGACCCTCGTAGCAACAAGGGCACAAGATGGAGAACACTGCTGCACATGTCCAAAACACACGGCCAGCAGGCCCGTCCTTCCTGTCTGCTCCACACTGCACTGTGTGCTCCCAGGGACTCAATGTGCCCGTTGGCTGTTTCCTGTGGATCAACCAACTCCAAGGTTGGTGCTGCTCTTATCACATAATGGGCTTGCTGCTGGCCCATTACCCATGAGTATGAATCAGAAAGGAATTTCTTCCTCAAGACGTTTTATTTCCATATCATTAGCATGATAATCTCAACATCCATCCATGATGTCACAAATGGCACTATTTCATCTTTTCTTATGGCAGAATAGTATTCCATTGTGTATATATACCACATCTTTTTTTATCCAATCACCTATTGAAGGACACTTTGGTTGTTTCCATATCTTGGCCACCATAAATAAAGCTGCAAGGAACACTGAAGCACATATGTCTTTACGGATAAATGTTTTCAGATTTTTGGGGTATACATCCAGGAGAGGGATTGCTGGGTCGTATGGTAATTTTATTCTTAATTTTTTGTGAACCTCCATATTGTTTTTCATAGTGGCTATATTCCCACCAACAGTGTATGAGGGTTCCTTTTTCTCCACAGCCTCTCCAATACGTGTTACTATTTGTCTTGTTGATGATAGCCATTCTGACTGGGGTGAGGTCAACTCTTCATTAAACTCTGCTCAGCTTCTATCTGTGTATGCCACCTCTTTAATGCCAGGACCCTGTCTTACCCAATAAGTTATATCTTCAGAAGGACATTTAGTCCATTCACAGTAAAAAATGACTTGTCATTACTTTGTATATATTTTTTTCTAATAACAAAAAAAATATTTACTGGATTAAAATGAAGGACTGAACATAAGTTTTGCTATCCTTCTCCTTACCCAAATTGGAGGATAAGGAAAGATAATCTTTTAACTTTTTATCTTGAAATATTTTTGGACTTCAGAAGAGTTTCACAGTTAATACAGAGAGTTTCCTGTAAACCCTTCACCCAGCTCCTCCTGATGTTAACATGTTACATAACCACGGGACAATCATCAACTAAAACATTAACAATGGTACGACACTATTGACTAAATGACAGAATGTATTTGGACTTCCACAGTTTTTCTACTAAAGCCCTTTTTCTGTTTCTGGAAATAAATCCAATCGCCCATTGCATTCAGTCATCACTGTCTCCGTGGTCTCTTCTAATCTATGAGAGTTTCTCACCTTTTGTTGCCTTTCATGATTTTGACCCTTTTGAAGAGCACTGGCGAGTATTTCACATAATGTCACTCAACTTGGGTTTGTCTGGTTTTTACTCGTGATTAAGCTGAAATTATGGATTTTGAGGGAGAAGATTGCAGGGGTGAAGTGCCCTTCTCTTTGCATGGTATCCGGGGTTGCATGATACCAACATGGCTGATCACAGGTGATATTAACCTTGATCAGTACGGAAGGTGATGTCTGCCAGGATTTTCTACTGCAAACTTAACTATTTTTCCCTTCCCATACTCTAGAAACTGGAAGTGAGTCACTAGGTCCAGCTTCAGCTCCTAGAGGACGGTATATCAAAGACTTGAAGACATGTGCTAAAACTACGACGGCAATTACACATATTTGAGGAGATACTTTGAGGCGATGTTAAGGTCTTATTTCTCCTTAAAGTCACTCACTAATTCATCACTGGATTTTGTCTGCAACAATGATCGCTGTGGTATGATAATGGTGATTTTAAATTTCCTTCTTTCTACAGTTATTAATTTAATTTTTAAATTAAATCTCTAAGATAGAATTGTCCCTTTTCCCCCATTTATTTATTGACTTAATCATTTATTTATATGGTATTATGGACTCATGAGTAGTTATTTTATTCTAGAGGTCATAAGACAACACTATTTATTTTGTTGCTAAAACTTTTCCAGCTGTGGGCATTAAGCGCTCTTTTAGGTTGGTTCCTGCTTCTGACATGCCCACACCTCCTCTTTAGCTCTCTTCTTTACTTTCAGGCACTCAGATATTCCAGATTCATTTTATGTTTTCCCTGCCCCAGCCCTAGAATGAGCCATTTTCCCAAGGATGCCGGTTGTTTTTAGTGGAGAATGGTATCAGAAACCAAGATCTCGGCACTAGGTGCGCTAGGTACTACGGGGGTGATACAGCTTCTAGGTCCTCTTAGTGGATGAAGCTAGGAAATATATGTATGTACATAATGACTCACCTCTAAACCATGTATGCAAACATATCCATACTTATTTTTGTATCTATCTGTATGTATATATATTAAAATAAAAATGAGGACCGGTCCGGTGACTCAGGCGGTTGGAGAGCCGTGCTCCTAATGCCGAAGGCCACCGGTTCGATTCCCACATGGGCCAGTGAGCTGCGCCCTAAATAGCTAAGATTATGAGCAACAGCTCTCCCTGGAGCTGGGCTGCCGTGAGCAGCTGAAGGATGGCATGAGCCGCCGTGTGCTGCCACGGGCTGCTGTGTGCTGCCATGGACTACCGTGTGCCACCATGGGTGGCCAGTGGGCAAGCGTGAGTGGCCGGCAGCCTGCGAGAGCTGCTGTGAGCTGCTGTGGGCAGGCATCTTCAATACGGGAAGTGGCACATGTGATAACAATGTGTAATAAGTTTCAACTTGTTTGGTTCAGTCAGTTGGGTATGAGGTACAGTTGAGAGAAGGTGTGTTTTAAAGTGTGCCATAAATCATGGATCACGAACAATGCATTAACATGAAATAGGCAAACGGTTTCATCCTGCATCATGACAATGCTCCCTGTCACCTATCGCTCTGGTATGGCAATTTCTGTCAAACAAAAACATTACAATGTGTCTTCATCCACCTTATTCACCAGATCTGGCACCATGCGACTTCTGGCTCTTCCCCAAAGTCAAAATGACATGAAAATTAAATGTTTTCAATCGATTCAGGACATCGAGGCAGCCACGACAGCACAACTAAAGACACTCACAAAAGAGGACTTCCAGAACTGCTTCAGAAAGTGGCAAGAACAATGGGACAGTTTGTTTGAAGTGAGGGGGATCATTTTGAGGGGGATTAATGGCAATGTATCTTTTACTGTAATAAATTTAAAAAAATTTAAATATTCACTATTTTTTGATCATACTTCGTATAGTTGTATATATCTGAGCTTATTTCTAGATTTTGTTCTATGATAATATCAATTGAGACACTTTGCAAAATATTTTAACTACTATAGCTTTAGATTAAATTTTAAAATCCAATTTTAACATTCTTTTTTTCTACCAAAATTTTCTTGGTATTCTCACTCATGCTCACCGATAAACTTTAATATTGTCAAATGTTTCCCTAAATCCTTTTGGCATATTGATAGTAATTGCATTAATTTTATAAACTAATGCAAGGAGAACTGATAACTTTACAACACTGACTTTTCCCAGTCAGGAGCTTTGTATTTCCAAATCTGTACATGTATATCTCAATTGGGGTAGTAGTTTCGTGGGTGGGTGAATGGATGGATAGATGGCTGGATGGATAGATGGCTGGCTGGATGGATAGACAGACAGACAGACAGACAGACAGATTTGTCAAAAGTCACTGACCTGTGCATGTAAATCTGTGTTTTCATTGTATTAATTTCTATCTTAGTACGATGATTACAAAAAGTTAAGAATGGGTGTTGAATGCCTTTAAAGGTTCTACTGTGATTATAATGGGGCTGTTCTCCTTGGATAGACCACTGTAAAGAATTATACTAATCATTCCTTTTTCCTTCCACGTTTTATGTATTTTAAAAGAATTATAACTCTAAAATAAGGTCTTTATAGAGAAGTGTTTAAAATGCAGTTAAGCATTATGAAATAAAAACGTAACACCTGAAATGCCAGCATGACAGAGATAACCATCAACATTTTTTTCTTCCCAAATGACCAATATAATCATGCGTGCGTGTATGTGTATACATGGGCATGCGTGTGTGTGTGTGTGTGTGTGTGTGTGTGTGTGTGTAGTGTGTGTATGTTTCTGCATCATGCTACCTGCTGCTTAAAACATTTCAATGTCCTACAGCGCTCTACATGATCTGGCCCCATGTGTCAGTTTGCTATTGCTGCTGTAACAAATTATTGCAAATTTAGTAGCTTAAAACAACAGAAATGTATTATTTTACAGTTCTGGAGGCCAGGGCTCTGAAATGAGTCTAATGAAGCTAAAATCAAGGTGTCAGCAGGGCCTGGCTCCCTCTGGAAGCTCTAGGGGAGAATCTGTTCCTTTCCCTTTCGCAGCAGGTAGAGAGCCACATTTCTTGGCTCGTGGTTCTTCTTCCATCTTCAAAACCAGTGGCAGAAAAACTTCTCTCTGGGACTCTGCTTCTCTCATAGGCCTTCTTTTTCGTCTGAAACTTCCCTCTGTCTCTTTTATATAAGGACACTTGTAACAGTAGGGTTATCCAGGACGTTCTCCCATGGCAAGGCCTTTAACTTAGTCAAACCTGCAAAAACTTTTTCCATATAAGGTAACATTCACAGGTTCTACAGACTTGGACCTGGACATCTTTGGGGGCTGCTGTTTAGCCAACCACCCCTCACCTAATGTCTTTGGCCTCCTGTTGCCAGACAGCCCCGTCCCCTTGCCCTCTGCACTCCAGCTAAGTTTGTGGCTCTTTTCTCCGTTTCTTGAACACACCACACTTCCTCTTACCACTGTCCTTTTTCATCTACAAATGGGCATCAGAGAGAGGAAAACAATTTCAATTCCTGGATAGCTGTGAGGGAAAAAGAGTGACAAAACTAGGAAGCTTATTGGATAGAGTCCAGAGTAAAACCCCTCCGGTATTCAAGGAGCCCTTCTAGAGGACAAAACCCCCTCACAAAGATTATTAACAGCATGCAATCCTCTGTCTCCTCTATGAAATCTTCCATCAAACCTGTGGTGCTTTCTACGGCTTCAGTGTGAATGTGTAGAGCTGGACTCGGGGTTCAGGTGGCTGAGCAGGGGCAGTACATAGACTTGGGCACAGGAGCACAAAGTCCTACCTGACACTGGGTTAAAGGAGAAACTCAGGACACACGGGGGCTGGGCCTGGACTCACCGCTACTAGAGCCTAACCGTGGAAAAACAGGACAACAGGCCGGAGTAACCAGGTAGAGCATCATGACAGAACAAAACCCAACAATACTCATCTTTTCGGAGAGTCCTATCCACCCACTTATAAGCTGCTTCAGGGAGACCTGGTGGTACAGATGTGTTCCTCCCCAGGAGGTAGGTGACCCAGATATCCAGGTGTCCACTTACAGCTGTGGAGAGTCGTGACGCCAGTGTCATCTCCAGGTTCCCCTTCAGGCCCACTAGGGGTGGCACCAAAGTCAACAGGTCTTTAACCTCCATAAACACGGGCCAGTGCTGGTGGGGACAGAATAAGAAACTCAATCCATACACACATATTGGCATATCTGGGACATTTCTTGAGAGAAGCTTCCACAAGTTACTTCTCACTCACTATAAAATCAATGAATAAGACTAGTTTCTTAAGTGACTTTAAACTAAACACAAAACAATGATAAAGCTATGAAATTTTCTTAATATATCCAGTGAATAGAACTAGTAGTAGCCTCAAGAGAGTCTCTCTCTCTCTGGTCCTCAACACCTGGGAAAATTGGGGGCTAGGATGGGTCTAGCTTTGTTAAGTATGAACAATGTATTTGTAGAAACAGGAATGAGTCACCAATTTCAAAGTTGGGAGATTCTCATGAATTGGGAGAGCTGGGCAGGGACTCCCGGGCAGCCCCAGGCCTGGTCTGTTGCTCCCAGGCACCGAGGTCAAGTGCAAGGTATCCTGGAGTATCTATCATGTGGTGGGGCTCTGGATTTGTCAAAACAGACAGACAGTGCCTCTATCCAGGTCTTTATCAAACATAAAGGAATAAAAATTAAAAATAAAACGAATGAAAGGGATGCACGTTTCAAGAAAACTAGAAGTGAAAAAATTTCTTTGTAAAGTGAAAACTATTCCAACCTGTTTAACATGCAAATTACATTGTTCCCCTACCAATTTGTAACACTCCATCTGATCCTACTGACTTATTTGAGCTCCCTATCCCCTACAGATATCTGTGACCCCCGTACTAGAAACTCCTGGCTTTGGAATGCTAGAGCTGAGAAAAACCAACTTTGTCAACTAGGAGACAGAAAGCCTTTGCTCCCGTTCTCTGAGACAAGAGCTGTGTGAAGGTGAGGCTCTGGAGAGTCACCTATAAAGCAGCACGCTAAGACATCTCATCAGGCCTGGAGGTCAAGGGATTGGGCCAGGCTCTTTTAAGACCCATTGTTTATTATGGTTTCTTCACTCCTTGGTTTCTCCCTTTACCTTATCTACAAAGCTGTGAAATTCAGAATCCTTACCAGCTCTGGTGGAATTATGAGTCTGTCATCTCCTAAAAGTTCAGGAAAAAACCATGTCACCAGGCAAAGAGATGCTGCCATTGTCTCAGTCCTGGTCATCCAGAAGCCTCTGGCCCCATAGCAGCTGTGCAGCTGTCCTATCAGCTGCCACACTCCATCCAGCACAGGTGGTCTCCCCTTCAGTTCACAGACATAGGCCCTCCCTACAGCCTGGGCTCCTGCCTCCAGGCAGTGTCCCCCACCCTAAATCCCCTCCTCCGTCCTCTGCACCCTGACAGGCTCCTGTGTGCTCTCTTTCCCTGCCTACATGCAAAACGAAGTACCCACCAACCCAAAGTAAAAACAAAGCACCCCCCCTTCTTCAGCATCACTACATTTTGAATGAGTTCCCGTCATCACCCATCATAATTCAATGCTGTGCAAGCCTCTGACTGCCCCTGCACCCCAAAGCAATGCCCCTCTTCCTAAAGGAAGCAGTAACCTCCACAGGCTCTGCTAACTAACCATCGTTCTGCTGCTCGCTCTGTGTTAGGGCATCTTCCACCCCACCCCCATACCCCCACCCAACCATGTACTAAGCTCCTACTGTGTGACAGGCACTTCTCTGCGCTCTCTGCACTGCTGTCCATGACTACAACCCCTGTCCTACACTGACCTCTCTAGTCATTCCATCTTAACCTCCAGTTAACCTTTTCCACCTCCTCCCCTTTTAATTTTCTTTAAAATTTAATTTAAAGGATTGTATTTCCTCTTTCCACATAGGAAGTCCACAAAGTTAGAAATTTCACCAAAGTCTAATAATCCCTGATTCTTCAAAATGGGCATAGACTTTTCCACTTTGGGTAGTTCTCAGGGTACATGATGGCCTTCTGGGACTGATTCAACTAGAAGTAACACACTTTCTCAGTAAAACAAAGGATCACTCTTTTTCAAGATTCCAACTCCACAGCTGAGAAACTCCCTGTTAAGGGACAGATTGAAGCAAGCAGAGAGGAAGATCAAGCTACCAGCACCACACCAGTTACTGCCTGTGGCACACACTGCTCTTGACCAATCCTTTCTCACCACTGGATTCACCTCAGCCCACTCAAAGTTAGCTTTCTGCAAACAGTAAAGTCCACCATTCAGGAGACTGGGAGTTGTAGACCTCCTGACTGTAATTCTGGCTTTCCTTCACTCTTTGTCTTCAGTTCTCCTTTCTGTCCACATCCTCTCCTTTTCAAGGCTTGAGTTACCTTCCCCTGCATGCCTTGAGTTTCCTTTGCCACAGCCACCTCTCTCTCCATCAACAAGCATCCTGAAGGGGGTGAAGGCTGGAAGGTGTAATTTTATGCAGGGAGTCCCACCCTCCTTGAGTGTGGGCTAGGACACTGGGATGGCCAAGTAGATTTGAGAAGTCATGTTTAGACATCAGGACTCATACTCTACAACCATGAGGGGTCTATTCTGCGACATAGTCAAGAAACATGGAAGGGTAAAGCAGAAAAACAGGAGGACCATGGATACTGAGTGACACTTAATCCAGTGAATTAACTAGTGCTGGAGTTATCTAACCTGCAGACTTCTTTATAGGGATCATAAATGTTTTTAGTCACTTTGAGTTGGGTTTTCTGTTACCCACAGCCAGAGCACTCCAGCTGATCACTGGGCTCTGTGCTGGTGACGCATGACCTGACGGGCTCAGATCTTCCTTCTGAGTGTTACACCTGCCAACCCAACTGGTGACTGAACCTGTGCACATCCCAGAGACCCCTCCAACTCTACCTTCCTCGCCCAGCTCACCTTGCCCTGCCTTGCCCATTGAGTTTCCAAGCATCCTTTTGCCTTGCCAGCCAGGACTTAATTAACCCTTTGTGTTCCCCGACATCCTGACATCCAAGTTTTCATACAGTGTTTCCCCGAAAATAAGATCTAGCCGGACAATCAGCTCTAACGTGTCTTTTGGAGCAAAAATTAAGACTTGGTCTTATTTTACTATAAGACCAGGTCTTAATATAAGATAATAATATAACATAACATTATAATATAATATAATACTGGGTCTTATATTAATTTTTGCTCCAAAAGACACATTAGAGCTCATTCTCCGGCCAGGTCTTATTTTCAGGGAAACATGGCAACTGTCTTAAATTCTGCCACTGCCCTCTCCAGAAACACTTTAAAAATTTATCCCAGACACTGGGGAGGCTGAAATCAATCAAAAGCAATGGTTCTTGTACTTGGGGAGCTCTGAATCATCACCAGTCTTCCAGCTTTCCCCTGAGGCCTGGAGCTGAACTCTCCATGTCATCTCTGACCCAGCTTCCAGGGTTAAGTTTTGTTGCACATATACGACCATGTCACTCAGCCTTTTATAACCTTTCATTACCAATTCCACTCCTGGACATATACCCAACAGATGTGAGTCCTTCTGTGCCCTCACTAAAACATACTCAAGAATGTTCCTAGTAGTATCTTACCTTGAGAACAGTCAAAACGAATCTACAGTATTAGAAGTCAGAAGAGTGGTTTAGGTTGGGTGGGGCCTAGAGGAGCCTGCTGGGAGCTTAGAATACTCTTGACGTGGGTGGTGGTTACTAAGGTTCATTTACCTTGAGATGCTTTATCAAACTGTACACATATGAGTTGTACAATTTTCTATACTTCTATGCTATACTTCAATAAAACAAATACATGATATTTACTATTAAAACAAAGAATGACAACAGAGTCAACAACACCTTTGCTCTCAGTATATAACTCAAACTCCATAGCAGAGTGAACAGGGTCCCTCACTGCCTGCCCAGTGCCCGTCCCCATGACAGTGTCCACTCATGTTCCTCACTCTTTGCAAACGCATAGTCTCATCTATCCATATCTACACACACGTTGATCCCTTTACCTGGAATGTTTGCTGTTTCTCACGTCATCCTGGAAACTGCTACATTATCTTTAAAGTCCAACTCCAACTGTTCTGCTAACTATAGATTCTCTGACTCCTCTAGGAAGAATGGATTGTTCTCTCTTCCTTCACAGGCAAACATCCGCTCACTGCCTCCACTCCCTCACACTCATCGGTGGGATGATCTGATAAGCAGCTGCCTCACCCACTAAGACTACAAATACCAGGAAGATGGGGACTGGTCTGTTTCTGCTCACCACTGCACTCTCAGGGCCCTGCTGCAAAAGGGAAAGGAACAGATTCTCCCCTAGAGCTTCTGGGGGAGCCAAGCCCTGCTGACACCTTGATTTTAGCCTCATTCGACTCATTTCAGAGCCCTGGCCTCCAGAACTGTAAGATAATACATTTCTGTTCAGGCTGCTTGTTGATTCAGTTCAACAGAATGTGCTGAATGTGCTGAAGGCGGAACCAGATGAATGAGTGAATTCATCTACCCTACTCAGCGTTTGGTTATCAGCTGCTCAAAAGCAGAGATCATGTCTGATTCTTCTCTAATTCAGTGAAGAGCAATCACAAACCCTCTAACAACAATAAAAAAAAAAACCAAACACTTTTATTGTCTCCAGTACACATGTGTGTACATAAACCCCAAAACGTTCTGGAAGGACATTCATGATCTGATAATACAGGAATAAACTAAGATTGAGGGCTGTGGTCAAAGAGGGGTTAACCTCAGCCTTCAGATTTATTTTATTAAAAAGAGAAATATTTATACCTTCCTTGTGTAACTGAAAAATAAATTTTTGAAAAAACCCAAATGACACTCTGGCCACTTACTGGCCCTCAATCCCGAGGCCCAAGCATAGATTGATCCCAGGCCCCAAAAAGAGAGAAACCCCTGGCCCTAAACTGAGAGGAGGCGAAGTCAGTACTCAGCCAGTGCCTTTGGTCTCAGGACTGCACCAGGGATGGCCCATGAGGCATGCCTCCCGAACCAGACGGTCATCTTTGCTCTAGGCTCCTAAGCCGAGGCCCAGCATGCTCCTCCTGTTGCTCTCGGCTGGCACCAGCTTAGGTACCGTTGAAGCCAGGAGCTGGGACCCCGTCCCATATTGTAGGGCTCTGTATGGAGTGGTGTTGCCCAGACTGACTGCTTCCTGCACTGCTGAGTGGCAGTGAGCAGGCAGGTGGTGCTTCAAGCTCAAAACCCAGTGTAACTCAAGTGCCCTTGAATCTCATAGCACCCTGGTGTCACAGAACCACGTCTGCAAAGTGGAGATAAGGAATGGGTACGACTTCCAGAGCTATTTTCTCTTTCTCCCAGCTGCTGAATCTCCCAAAGATGAGTGGCTCAAGGCTTGCATTTGCAGACAGCTTTCCCCATGATACTCTAGGTCTGCCTCCCAAGACACCCCTTTTTGACCTTCCACAGTCACCTATGTGGAGCACAGCTTGGAGCCCCTTCACCCCATTATGTGTTCCTCAGTTCCTACAGCCTGGGAGGGTATTTGTCAGTCAGGAGAGATCGGCAGAATCTGGAAGATTTAGTGGAATGTGGGGAGTAGGGGGTGTGGGGATCGTGCCTGACCATCCATAAAGGTGGCGTAGGATGCCAGTCCAGGAGGAAGTCGAGGTGGAGGGCAGAACACCTTTCCTGACTCTGCATGAAGGAGCCATCTCGGAGGCCAGCATGAATGAAAAGGGCAAAGAGTCTCTCTCCCCAGTATTTGCAGGAAGGTCTTAGGGAAGGGGTGACAAACAAGCCCAGATGAACACAAGTTTTTTAACACCGAGCTGGTCAGTATGCAATGGGCTGCCCGAACCCCAGGAAGGGTGAGCATCCCATCTACTGAAGTATGCAAGCAGAAGCCGCCCGGGAGGCATCGTGAGAGCCTCATTCAGAGACCAACAGGCCAGGGTGGGTGTTGATCACCCCTCTCTAACTCAGAGACAAGTGCACAGGGAAATGCTAGGCGGCAACTAATAAGGAGATGCTGTGTGTACTGAGGAAGGTGGAGTGCTATCTGGGATGACTCCATGGATTAAAAAAATAAATTTAAATTTAATTTTACAGGTTAAGAAGTACATTATATAGTATGATCCCAAATATTTCTGTGTTTATGTGTTCTGGATAGATAAACAGCACAATGTTGGCAGAGATTATGGGCACCCATCCTCCTTCACTTATGTACATTTTGTAATTTTTTTAAAAAACATGCTAACTCTATAAGAAATGTTTAAGTAGACAGAGCAAACCCTCAATGACTCAAACAGCATTACCTAAGCCATAAACAGACCGGGAGAAGCAAACGCCAGAGTGTGTAATCACTCGAGTGCCTCCCAGCAAACACCTCTACCTGATGGAGATCACCATAGCCCCTTGCTGGCCTGGACCCCCAGCCTGGGCTCTGGCTCTTGTCCTCCCACGGAAGAGCCCCACAGAGATTTTTGTGATTAGAGGGAATAGTGCCCATCACCCTTGGGCCACAACACAAAGTGCACTCAGTCATCCATCCTCACAATCCTGCAAGGTGGGAACATTTATTAGCTCAAGCTTCAGATGGGGAAACTGAGGCAGGGGGACACTAAAAGTTCCCTCAGATAGTGAGCAAATGGCAGAGCCAGGATACGAAACTCTCAGGCCTAATGAGCCTGCATTCCCTAGAAGGAAAATGGTTTTAGTTCCTGGGGCTAACGTGGCTCATGTGAACTGACCTTCAGAAAGGCTCATCAGAAGCTATTGTAAATCTCAGACACTCAGGTCCCTGGAGGAACCCTTCTGCCAGCAACATTGAGCCCAAGACTCCCAGGCATCGAGGCTGGACTCAGAGTTGCAGCCCCACTCAGGGCCCTCTTGTGTCCCCCAGCCTGTCCTATCTGTGATGCCTGGGGACCCTGGTTCCTCCAACCCAGTACCCCACAGTGTCCCCTCAGATGCCCAGTACGCACTTGGATTGTGTTCATCACCAGGCCTGCAGTCATCATGCCCAGACCCGAGAGCAGAAGGGGCACCGTGATCTGGCATGTGATGGTGAAGGCAGTCTCAGGGAAGACTCCATAGGGAGACCGGGTGAGCTCACAGCTAAAGCCTCGAAGCTTCTTGCCCTGAAAGCGAAACTCCAGATTCAGCTGGGTGACTACCATGGTCAGGCTGTCAACTTCATTCCCAGGAGCAAGATGTCCAGGTCCAGGGAGCCCTCCTTCCTCTGTCCTCTGCACCTTCACGTTTCCTAAGGAGTTCGCACAGGTAGTGTGGCCAGGTGCCCTGCGCCTGTGAAGGGTTCCCCCTTGGTTGAAGGCCAGAGCAAATGAGAGACCAGAAAAGGCCAAAGTGACTCAGGGACTCATTCAGGGCCTCAGCCAGCTCCTTCTGTCCATCCACTCTCTGCAGATCAGGTTTTCTTCAGAGAGTGACTGCTACGTCAGCTGGGACCTCCCTCAGCTGGCCTGCCACTAGGAGGTTCACTGTCCTTTGGCACGACCTTGGCAGCATCCAGCCCTCTAGCCCAAGCTGGCTCAGGCTAGATGCAGAGCCACGTGACGCCTGGCCTTGATGAGGGCCAAGTGGAGGCCTGCCCACCTCTGCACGTTTGCCCTGGGCAGCGTCTACTCTTGGCAGATAAGGGCCTGGAGAAATCTCAGCATGATGGGCCCACTTCTCAGACTGAATCTACAGCCCTCTGAGGGTCTGCAAGAAAGAAGCCACATCCTGTGGTCACCTCAACTTCGATGTCCAGGGGGTCATGGCCACATGAAGAAGCTGTGTTCATAGGGGAAACACAGCCTTGTTCTTTCAAGGGCCCAAAAGATTTGTAAATGTGCTTCCAAAGGGACCACACTCTCATCTGCTGCAAAGGTAAGACCAACCCGGCCCAGAGGAAAACGGTCTGGGGCACCACCTCTAACTCCTAGGAATTCTATTGTTGGGTGTGCCTGCTGTGCATTCCACAGGTGCCAGGGACAGAATGTCCAGGCCTGAAGGCAGGCCAGAGCAGGGATCAAGGCCATAGCCAGCAGAAGCCCGAAGCTGAGGGTCGGATGCACACTCACCTATGGCCCCCAGGGACTTCACCTAGACCAGGCCCTGTGCAGGCCTCAGCTCTGCTCCTGTTCCTAAACCACAGACCTCCTGGACACTTAGCTGGTTCCCGTCTGTGCCACCCTTTGGTCCTGCTGCCTGAATTTCACAGCCCTCACCAGTCTACATCCTACTGACCTCCCAAGCCTATCCCCTCTCCTCACGAACTCCCGCCAAACATCTCAAATAACCATTTTCCTCAAGCCCCAGATATTGCTTCACTGCATCTTTCCTCACACCGCTCATTTACTGTACATTCATTCAACAGGTATTTTTAAGCCCTTCCTAGGAACAAGACATAATGAGCTCTAAACTTTGGCATTCCTCCCATTGGGAGTTGGAGTTCTGTCTCCTCTTCGATCTGTGACTGCTGGACCAGTAGAACAGTGGAAGAGACACTGTACTAGTTAATTTCTGGGCCAGAATCTTGAGAAACTGACAGCTTCCACTTCCCATCTCTTGAGAAGTTCATGCCTGAAACCCAGCCACCATGCTGTGCGGAAGCCCAAGCAGTCACAGAGAGGCCACATATAGGGGTTCCAGCCAAGAGCCCCAACTGGTTCTAGTCTACAGCCAGCAGCAATTGTCATGTCATGTGGACTATCTTGGACTGGGTACAGTGCCTAGCAAGCCACCCCTGCAGATGCTACATTGGGCAGATAGCCATTCTCAATGAGCCCCACCCAAAGCCCTGCAGATTCATGATCAAACTGAATGACTGGCTTTAAATAAGCCACAAAATTTTGGCGTGATTTGTTGCACAGCAGTAGATAACTGGGACATTTGGGGAACCTCATCTCCACCCCTGACTAACTCATTTCAGATAAACCAACAACTTCCAGGCCTCTCCCCTCCAGCCCAGACCTCCATCCTGGGCTATCAGCTATGCTTAACCCCACCAGGGAGAGGGACACGCACCCCAAACTGTCTTTCATGATTTCTTCCAAACCTTTTGCCCCAAGCTTCTAGCCTCAATGAATGGTTCTGCCAGAAATCCAAACCTCACTCTAACCACCCCTCCCTGTGATCACCTCAACCCCACATCAAATCTGCCTGTTCCCAAATTTCTCCCGCATCTGCCCCTCCTCTCCAGCTCATGGACACGACCTTCACCATGGCCCTTTCTACCTCCCAATCCATCTGCCCACCAACAGTAGCACATGCTCTTCATACTCACATCCCACAGTACATCTCCAGGTCACTTGTTTGACCAAATATTATCAACTGTCAACTCATTATTACCTGAGAAAGTTTAGATTTTGTGATCAGGCATTCAAGGCCCTTTATAATTTAGGAAAAATACATCCCTTTGGACCCTCTCTCTTTCTAGTCCCTGGTCATATAATGCACATGATAGACGGAACTTCCTGCAGACCCTCCTGTGGGCCATGCCTGTATTCACGTTTCTCCTTCTGCACACTCCACAAACAGCCCAGGCCAAATTCCTGCCTGATCTCATGGCCAACTGAATCGCCTCCTTGTTTTGAGGCTTCCCAGCTTCCAGGCCTGAGCCTCATATCTCCTTCCCCAGAATTCCCAAAGTACTTTGTCTGAACCTCTCTGAAGGCAAGTCTACTCCTGCCTAATGCAAGCATGAACTGCACATGCATCCTCTCTCCCTTCTTGGACTGTGCTCCTCTTGAGAATGGAGGCTGGCTGATTCACGGCCACAGTTTTCACAGCAGGGGAAATTATTCATTCATTTACACTACAAATTAGTACTTAGGACCTAATATTTGCCAGACTCTGGTCTAAGTGCTGTGATGCAACTGTTAGCAAACAGATATATTTAGGGCTTTCCAGTGTAGTGATCAAAAGAAACCAAAAACATAATTATGACCTGTGAAAAGTGCTCTGAAGGAAAGACAAGGAATGAGGAGAGCATAGCGCAGAATCAACTACACACAAGCACTCAGTGACCAGCAAATGAATGAACAAATGAATAAAATGATAGATCTTCAATTCCCTTTGTGTAGCAGTCCATGATTCTCAATGCCCTTTGGCAATGAATCATTTCATGTTCAATCAAACACCAGACTCTCAAAATATCTCCAGGATGTTCACCAGCATGTACCGCCTGACAGAGGCCCTACAGGTTCACACCCCATGTTAGCACCAGCGGCAGGACCGAGACCCTCAGCTCCTGACTCCCAGCGCAGACTGCTTCCACTACCTGTCCTGCTCTGTCCCTCCCAGCCCCTTCTCCTGTCTGCCACTGCCCACCATCAGTGGTTTGGGTTCACTGAGTCAAGCACAAGTCTGAACCAGTAGGAGGCTAAGAGAAATGGTGCGTTTTTGAGAAAAGAGTTGCAGAAGTTAACTGGTTTAAGGGAGCTCACTGGGTTAAAACAGAACCCCTCTCGGCTGGCCTGAAACACTAACCAAGGCACACACGTCACCAACAAGTGATCACTTTCTTCTGACTTCAGCAACTCCTTTATAGTTTCTTTATAGTTTTAAATGTGGTCAGACATCATAATACAATATATAATCATACACAATGGGACCCTGAACCATTCTCATCAGTACAGAAGATATGGAAACAGACCATCATTTGCATCATTTTGCATAGAAAGAGATTTCCGATTAACCAAGTTATAAATCATCACAAAAATGATTCTCATTTGTGTTTAAAAAAATCAAATGAGAAATTAAGATAAACATATGCACACTCACACACTCCGTAAAAAGTTCAGAAGGCTATACACCAAAATGCTAAAAGTGGTTATTACCTTTGAGTGGTAGAATTATAAATGACCTTTATTGTATAACTTTCTGTACATTCTATTGTGATTATTTGCTTTTATAACCACCAAAACATAAACTGTCACCAAAAATAAATAAAAGACATCATTATGAGAGAAAAATTACTTTCCTGTGCAACTTGAGAACAAAATATGTCAACACGGTTTATTGGCTTATAATCCAGAAAATCAAGAATGTTGATTTTAAAAATGGTTCAGTAGCATAGTGGAAAATCTCAAAGAGCTTAAACTAGATTCCAGGGCTGTATGAGGCAGTGGGTGGAATCTGGGTCAAGCATCAGATGGTGCTTTCTGGGTGACCTATAATAAGCCCCTGCCCCTCCATGGGCCTCTAACCCACCCACAGCCCCATAACACGAGTGGTGGGACTGCATCAGTGGGTTTTCAGTCCATTATGCCATCAGAATTACCTGGGAATTCCTGAAACATGCAGCCCAGACCCCAGTGCAGACCAATGACTCAGGTCCCCAGGCCTGCGGCATCAGAACCACTCATCTATTCCAACTCCCTTGATTTTTAGGGGGTGTGTCACTGCAGGACAGTTAGGAGGGTCCACAGAGGATGCACAGAGGGTTCTGAAATACACATCATCATTCCTAGCTTTCACTTCGGATTCTTCAGTGGGAACTGGTTATTTCCCCAGGAGCATACCTTCTAAACAGCCTCCTGTTGCTTTCATGAGCCAAGTGGGCATTCTTAAATGCCTGAACTTTTCTCCATCCTGTCAAGTTCTCAGAAATCAAGCCAGTTACATTTTCAGTAGCAGGAAAAGGTTCTTCTTTATTTTCTACTTTTGATTTGGCTAGCAGAACCCACCCACAGTAAAAATGGACTGAAGTATAATACTTGCTCGCCCCCACGCCTGGCCCTGCCAGCCTGTTTTGATGCAGTTTCTCCAAGCAGCTCCTTCATGTCACTCAGGCCTCACTCCAACATCCCCTCCTCAGAAAGGCCTTCTCTGGCCTCCCTCTCCAAAGCTGAGGCATATCACCAGCTTTATTGTTTTCATAGCCCTTATTACCATCAAACACTGATTTAAGCATCTTGTGTCTGTCTCTTTTCACTCGACTGTGACGACCACCCCAACATAGCATCCAGCACAGTGCCAGCCCATGGCACACATACACACGCTGCATGAATGAGTGAATGAACAAATAAACAGAATCACAGAAACAAAGAGAAAAAGAACCCAGTCAGCCTTCCAAAGGTTGATTGGTGAAAAGCCTAAAATTATTGATTTGCTGCCCTAACATTTGGTAAAACCATGGCCTAACCTGCAACTTCTCCCCTCTCTACTCCAGTGGATAAGGTCTCCTAGCTAAGCAATGCTCCTTATCAGGAGGACCACGCACAGTTTCCAAGTATCCCTGAATAGTGTGTTTTAGTTCCTGCCAGCCATGGAATTATTCAAACAAGACAATCCCACCCTCCCACAGAAACCAGGGAACATCTCAACCTATTGCTACTAAAAGGCCTGCCTCCCACAATCCCTGGCAATTCACTCTGCTCCCGAGCACAGCCTCTGTGTGGCCCTGCATGGTAGGCAGTGTCCTCCTCCTCTGGGCTGAGTGCACGTGACTGATAAACTGTGATTTCATCTGTCCAGTGTTGGGACTGTGTGTTCAGCCATCCTGGTAACACTAGGGCTAGAACCGCTTCCTCACCAATGAAGTGAAAAAGAGATGATCAAACCAACAGCTGGCATCATGAACAGGGCAGCTCAGCCCTGACCTAGGACACCTGGCCAGCTGTCATTAACTGCTCTTTGCTGACTAGCTCTTGACACGGCGAAGGACGCCTGGGATGGAGCCACTAATTGCTGGCCAGCTTGTGCTTTAGGCTGCTCCATGTTCGGTTGTCTCTCCTGGGCACTGCCATCTCCACCCACCCTAAAGTGTCGTCCTGGTCCCCAAGGCAAGAACTATTGTTAATTGACTGTATCCTGGCGTGAGTTGCCTTCAGGTATGGTCTGTGTCTGGCAGGTGGTCTCTGGCACTCCTGCCACCTAGTCTGACTTAGAAATTGGCTTGACAAAAATGGGATTCCATGGGCCATCCCCGGCCCTGTTAAAATAGTTAATACAGCTCAAAGTAAGGTAACACAGGGCCTTCAAGGATTGAAATTTTTCACACAAGACCTCCTTAATGAAGGCGTGACTATGCCCTCTGCTTCTCATTTTAAAAATCCAATTCAGCCTGATCTTAAACCTGGAAAGAACACAGGGTGCTTCAATGTGGATGATGACAACCTTACTGCTGTGGCTCCATCCACTGAGATCCCCATTCCGAATATCCAATGTTATTGAAATTACTGACTCCATTCAATCAGCAACCAGTAAATATTCTGCAACTACAGATTTGGCTAATATGTTCTGTTCAGTGTCTATTTCAACAGACTCTTAGCTACAGTCGATCCTCAACTCCGATGGAACACAATACACCTTTTCCAAGCTTCTCATGGGGTACTTCACCAGCTCTGCCATCATATAGACTTTGCAGGCAAGATCTTAACTGCATATGCCACCATTCTCTAGGAGCACAGGTCTGACATTACACTGAGAACATCCTCCTCCAAGAAGACTCATTTGACACACTCATTAAGGACATCCAAATACTCACAAAGGAGTTCACAAGTAAAGGATGGCCCATTACCCCACATGTGGGGCAACCTTGCCACCTTGGTCAAATTCCTGAAAATTATTTAGTACACTGAGGGCAACTCCATCCTTGACACAGTCAAAAACAAATAAACATAAAAACAATCAAACAAACAAACAAAAAAAAACAGCTGTTGACCTTTTAGCATCTACAATTTTAATACATGCCCAACATCTTTTGGTCCTTTTTGAATTCTGGAGAAAACACAGTCCTCCTCTATAAATTTTACTTATGCCCACTGACGCTGTGACTTGCAAAGCAGCCTGCCTTAAATGGGTGCCTCCAACAAAAGGCTCTAGCATCTGTCCAAATTAAAATCAGCAGGCACTCCCATCAGGGCCCTCTGAGACTTTCACTGTACAGAGGCTTTAGCAACCTACACCCATGCCTCCTGGAGTCTCTGGACCACCTGCAATAAACTGCCCAAGGGCTTCTGATGCAAGAAACTACCCTCCTTGCCTGCAGTATGTATCAACAGAGAAGTAGTTGCTAGTTGCATGCTGAGTACTCCAGGAAAGAGAGGCTGTGTCACAGACCCTGGCCTGTGATCCTCGTATCCAGCTGCTCACTGAGCCTTGGGAGGCACAGCTACCGAGGACTCCTCAATACAGGAAGGAGAAATACCTGGGCCCCCTGGCATATCCCACCTGCAGGAGGGGGTGGCCTCCCCTGTCCTCAGTCCCTTGCCAGATACCACAGTGCCAGAGGCGCTCAAACCCGTGCCTCAGGCTCCTGGGTTATGTGGGGAGCTCCGCTGAGGTGAACTGAGTGAGGAGTGTTGACATTAATATCCAAACCTGTAGGGAATTTTGATAAGAGTTTATTTGAGACAAACTGACCACATATACCAGGGAGCAAGATCTCAAATGCTCCTGAGAATGACTTTGCTCCTGAGTTTTGCAGCTTCTTTTATGCATTTGAAATTAAAGAGAACAAAAGGAAGATTACCTGGAGGTGAGAGAAAGCAAGGCAGGGATTGGACTACAGGATAGGTAGCAAGATTATGTGCTTTCTTGGGGGTGGTTACAGCCAATTTCAAAGGGTTGTTAACCTAGATGCACTGAAGCAATGGACAGGGCTTGCTTACAGAAAAGACAAATCTTTTACTAAATTATATGCCTGGGGCATGACTATCCACCATGACCTGCCCGGTTACAAATTTATGATCACATCACTCTGTGAGGTTACTTTCCACAGAACCCCTTTTTTGTCCACACATTTAAGTTACAAGGTGGCAAATGGACCCCCAACTGAGGGAATTGATAAATCTGGCATTGATTAATGTGGATTCATGCTCTCTGGGGATACATACTCCATGCACCACCACCCTCACAGGTCCCTCACCTGCAGTTATTGGCCACAAAGGGGAATTTGCATAAGTTCACCATGGTCCTCTCCCTCCTGTTCAAGAGCCTAATTCACTTGCTAGGGAGGCACTTCATCTTCTCCCTAGAAGTTCTAATCACCACTAAGGTTTAACTTGGTGTCAAGGCATCGGAGGTCAATGTGCTGTAAGGCCTAAAACTAAGAGTATTATGAGCTGTTGTGACATCTGGGGGAAGGCAGGTGGGGCCTGAATAGACTAACCACGTGGCCCCGCCCAATCTGTTCCCACAGATAAGATCCCCTAGCCCACAACACTTCTTTTCATGGGAACTATGCCTTCTTATTCTGGAGTAGTGGGCGGTAGTTCCCTGCCAGCCTGTGAACAAGCCAGTCACACACTCCTGCAGAAACCAGGGACTCCCCCACCCTTTGATACCACACAGTACCTCCCACATTCCTTTTGGGTACACTCTGCTGCCAAATGCACCCTCCTTTGGACCCTATGTGACATGCACTGGTCTCTCCTGGCTGTGAGTACATGTGATTAATAACGCACTGTTGATTCTCAACTGTCCAGTGTCATGTGCTGTGTGTTAAACCATCCCCATAACCCTACAGTGGGAATCCCTTCCTCGTCAACAGGGTGAAGAGGAGGCAATCACAACAGGCTGGCTCATCCCATGTCACCCAATCCAGTCTCCAATCTCTTCCATCATATAACTCTCCAACCCCTTGCCTTTCCTTTCAGCCAGCCGACTTTCCCTGTTGCCTTTCTATGCTGTTCCAGGTCTTTGCTAAGGTGCGATCCCTGCCAGACCTTCCCTCCTCTTTATCTCCACCCCACCACATGGGGCTCAGGGTTCCTGACTACCCTGTAGACCAGCACTGTGGATTGCTAGTTTGAACTTCTGATATACGTAACACAATGAGAGTAGATTCATGACAAAGAGTAGAATTCTGATTTCTTCATAAGAACATATAGTAGACAACTATGTAAGAGATAGCTTCTGTTTCTCAGGAGGGCACAGGCTCAGAGTCTTAAAGAAAGCGTATTAATTTGATTACATTTAAAAAATATATGCACAGCAAAAAACCCCCACCAAAAGCAAAGTCAAAATGGGAAAAATGGGAAACATATTTACATATGGGAAAATGGGAAAACATATTTACAATCCATATCACAATATAAGGGCCAATTAACTTAATATATAAAGAGCACTTAGGTATCAATTAGAAAAAGGAGACCCATTCCACAGAAATATGGGCAAAGAATATAAACAGAAAGGTCCAAAGATATTTGGATATTTGGTTATTCGTTGCAGCATAAGCTCACTCACGATAAGAAATGTAAATTACACTACACTGGACATGGCAGGCAGCACTCCATGAAGGCCCCAATGATCCCTGCTTCCTGTACTGACATCTTGTGTGGGCTGAATTAAGTGTCTTGCTTCTCGCTAAGAGAAGCAAAGTGGCGCTTCTGTGATTATGTTATAAAAGATAGTGATTTTTGTCTTGCTAGCAGACTCGTATTTCCTTCTCAGACCACATACTTTGATCACGCAAGATGCCATGCTGGAGATGTCCACAGGGGAAAGAACTGAGGGTGGGCAACAACCACTGAGGAACTGAGGCCCTCAGTCCAACAACCTGCCAGGAGCTGAATCCTGCCCATATCATGTGAGAGGATGACTACAGCCATGACTGACACCTCGACTGTAGCCTCATGAGAGAGCCTGAAGCAGAAAACCCAGCTAAACTGGATCCTGGCCCACTGCAACAATGAGATAATGCGTTTTGTTTTACATGGCAAAGTTTTGTAATAATTTGTTATACAGCAATAGAAACAAATACAGTACAATGAAATGCAATTTCCCATTTGTTAGATTGTTAAAGATCAAAGAGGCTGGAAATAGACTATGTTAATGAGTGCTGGGGAACAGATATTTCCCTATGGTGTTAGAGGGAGTATAACTGGTCCCACCTCTTAAAATCATCTAGGTCATCTGGTGATATCTATCAAAGTCACAAATGCATGTATCCTTTGACTCAGCAATTCTACTTGCAACAGTTTATTCTACTCATTTACTCAGACATGTATAAAATGTCAAGGTTATTCATTGCAGCATTTGTTAGGGATACCATTTTAAGCTGTTACTATGGGCTGAATTGTGTACCCCCCCAACAAAATAAAAATTCTAACTAACCCCCAGTACCTCAGAATATGACTATATTTGGAGATAGAGCCTTTAAAGAGGTAATTAAATTAAAATGAGGTCATTAGGATGGGTCTTAATTCAATATGACTGGTGGCCTTATAAAAGGAAATTTGTGCCATAAGATGAAATAGTACCATTTTCTGACGACATGGATAGATCTTGAGATTATAATGCTGAGCGAAATAAGTCAGACAGAAAAAGTTGAGAACCATATGATTTCACTGATATGTGGGATATAAATCTGAAAACAACAAAAGAACAAGACAAATGAAGAAACAAAAACTCATAGACACAGACAATAGTTTAGTGGTTACCAGAAGGGCAGGGGGAAACAGGGTGGTAGATGAGGGTAAAGTGGATCCAATATATGGTGATGGAAAGAGAACTGACTCTGGGTGGTAAATACACAATGTGATGTATAGAACTGTACACCTAATGTATTACAGAATGGTACACCTGAAATCTATGTAACTTTACTAACAATTGTCACCCCAATAAACTTTAATTTAAAAAAAAAGGAAATTTGGACATAGACACAGAGGGAAGACCATGGGAAGACACAGGGAGAAGATGGCCATCTACACAGTAAGTCCTGCTGACACCTTCATCTTGGACATCTAGCCTCCAGAACCGTGAGAAAATAACTTTCTGTTGTTTAAGCCTCCCAGTATGTTGTACTTTGTTATGGCAGCCCGAGGAAACTAATACATTGTTAAATTTAAAAGCATATCAGAGGGAAATGGTTAAGTAAATTCTGGTATATCTATATGATGGGATATTGAACAATCATTAAAAAAAGGAAGCTCTTAATATATCTATAAAGAATAATCTCCAAGATATATTGTAAAGTAAAAAAAAAAAAAAAGAAAAAAACATAGCAACTCAACAGTTTATATATGGGTAGAAGGGTGAGAAAAAACACAGAGACAGATGAACAGATATAAATATATGTTTGTACATGCATAAAATATCTTCAGGAAAAAATACAACACCTGGGTCCCTTTAGTTATCTCTGGGTAGACTAGGGAGGCTTGTCCCTGTGCACATTTGTGAACCTTTTGAACAGTGAACCACATAAATGTTTTATCTTTTCCAGAAAAAAATAATTAAAAAAAAAGTGTAGCCTGTACTGTCAGTCAGTTCACATTCAAACAGTGTAGAGTATCAGATTAATGCATAAGGTAACAAGAAATGGCAAATATCCTATCAGCTATAGAAACGATGCCCTGTGTGAAGATAAAATGTTGGGCTGGCCCCTAAGGAAAGACTCCATGAAAGACTGCTTATGTGAACAGGGTCAGCAAAGACAACAGCAGCCTCTCCACTCAGGGTTGGTGGGGAAAAAAAGACACAGGGAGAGGACAACCCACGTGAGGAAAGCCAACACTTGCTAGCTAGAGCTGCAGGATAAGGGCCACGCCGGCGTCGAGCCAGTGGGGCACCACTGCCCCTTTTCGACCTTCGTCACAGAACCCAACTGCACAAAGGAACCCCCCTCGTGGGGAAGGTGACCCTCTCCTCTGCTCAGATCAATCAGGCCATGCTACTCACGGCCATTCCATTCCCTTTGCCAGTATTTGATTTCAAAGTGCGACATGCCTCAAATCTAGCCAGCGAGAAGTTCGGAGCTCTGTTGGGGTCTCCTAGGGAAGTTTCCTTATGCTTAAGAAGGAAGAACCAGAACAGATGGTCCATTCTTCTCTCTCTGGACATGATGTGGCCATGAGGACAAACAAAGCTGACCCGGAAGGAATTTGGAAAGATCCTGGGTCCTTGGAGGTTGTTAGTTGGTGATGACATCACTTTTCAATCCTGGATCACCCTGTCTTGGAAATCTCGTTTTGGGAGATGACATATTTCCTTCTTATTGAACTCACTATAGATCATGTTTTCTAGTATTTGTAGCTGAAACCATTCTAATTGATACAACTGAGGTGAGCCCAGGATGCTTGGATGTCCATTTTAGGAGTATGAATTTTATCCCAAATGCAGTAGAAAAACCAACAGATTTTAAAACTCAGAAAGACCTGCATTGTGGAGCTCCCCGACATGGCGCTCAGGCAGTGACCCCAACATGGGTGCACACAATCCAATGGCATGTGAGAGAAATGGTAGAACAGATATTTCTGCCTAATTTTTATCCTTTTATATAAGTTCTTAAAAATCTGCACAGCACTATATGTGATAGAATATCAATGACAAGGATAACAGTAGTTAATTCTCACTGAGTGCTTTCTAATGCCAACCAGTATTATAAACACTTTCCAGTCCTCTTAACAACCTTATAGGGTCATTTCTAATTTACAGATGAGAAAACTGGGGAACAGAGAGCAACTTGCTTCACTGACAAAGGTCAAACTCAAACCCAGTTAGTTTAGCCTTATAGTCTGGGCTCTTAAGCAATTACTACGACACTGCCTCTCCACATGTAATTTATAAACCTATGTGTATATGTGTGTGTATGTCTTTGTGGTATGTATAATTTCTTTTCCTAAACCAAAGTATGTATGCATATGTACTGGGGACTTATATATGTGAATGTGTACATAAATATATGTCATGTATATATAAATATACATATGTGATATATCGATATGCATGTGTGCATATGGGGAAACATGGTTAGTGATGTTATACTGATAGAAACACTCAATAAAATAGAATTCTTGAAAATCGCCGGTATAGAGAATGGACTGCAGGGAGTGAGACCTGAAGTAAGGAGGGTAGTGAGGAGGCTGAGGCAGGAGGTGGCAGTGGGGTGGGGAGGAGGGAATCCATGGGAGGAAATCTTTGGGATATGAAACCCCTGGTACATGGAAGCCAGGCACTGAGGTGCTGTTGAGGTCATAGCAGTGTTGACTGACCACAGGTTAAAGAAGGATGTAGGACTAGAGGGTATCAGGTCACTGGGAGGAAGAAGAGGACCGAGGGTCTGGAGGTTACAGAGACCAAACACAGGGCATGGGGCTAAGTCAGACTGGGACAGAGACTCCAATTGAGGAACAACTATCCTGGGGCCTGACAAGATCCAGGTGGAACCTGGAAGTGGAGCTGGCAGTGGTGCTGCGATGTTATGAGGAACTGGACAGCTAGGGTGCTGGGAGGGTCACTGAGAAGTCCATAAGGAGCAGGGCCAGATAGGAACAGAGTGAAGTAGGATTGCGCCACAAGAGGGAGTGGTGGGGACTGTGCCAAACCAGAGTACACAGACACCTACAGTGGGCAGCAACCAGATGGTAGCCATGAGGGAATGTGGGTCCAATGTTTTAGGAGTTGCCAAGTTTTCTAGAGAAAAAAGGAATTCGGATTTTTACATGAAATCTCCTGATTTTTAAGTGTTGCTTAAAAAAAAAAAAAAAAACTTTAAATCCCCAGCCATACAGCTACGTGGCAGACTGGGACTCAAACCTTGATTGGTTTCAAATCAGTGAGGGGTGGGGTACAAGGTCCTCGGTGGCACAGAGCCCTGTAATAGTGAGTGAGGCAGAGGTGGGGACTGACTGATGGGCATGTCAACCCTCTTTCTCCCAGCTTACCCCACTCAAGACAATCTTTGTTCTCAGCTGGTTGCCAAATAATAGAAAATATCTGGTCGTTAATGACTTAAAAAGTGTTCTTGGGTCCTGTACTTTTACAGGGAAGACTTCTTAAAATCATGCTGATAAAAGGAACGGGGCTTTGATGGTGGAAAAACTGGAAAGGTATGGTACATGCGTAACTTTTTTGTTTGATGGGTAACTCTCAGTTCCTCATTTTATGGGATTCTGGTAGGGTATAAATCAAGGGACCCTGACTCTCCTCAAAGAGTGATGACAACATAAGTCATGTTGGCCAAACAGAGATTGTCATCCCTCAGGGAACAGTGATGATTGGAATAGGAGTGGACCTTTGACATCAGGGTCACTTTTTGGAGAGTGATGTGGATATTGACAAAGATCTCTCTCTCCTTCGCTCTAATAACATATGCACACAGGATAGATTGCTAAGGGCCACCCACTTCTCTAGGTACAGAAACCTGCCTGCAAATGAAACAGAGCTGAAAGATAGAAAAAGAGCCAGCATCCTGTTATCATTTAAGCACCTGGATCACGCCATGCCTGATAATCAACCCCTTAGAGATTTCAATCATATGAATTAATCAACTGTCTTTGAAAGCTTAACCTAGGTTAAATTTAGGCTCTGTCACAAGTAACTAAAAGAACCTTGCCCAATTTATAGAAACGAATTTGAGAAGAGGAGGCCCTGCCCCATGCTCCTCAAGCTGGGCCCAACATGTGGCTGCCATTAGACAGTGCCCCCACCACCATCATCCTTATATGGCTCCCTCTTACCTGGAAATAATTCAAAAGTATGCCAGCCCCAGACAGTCCCAGGCCTGCAAACACAAAGGGCACTACCACCTGAAGACCAATGGACAAGGCGGTCTCCCTGCTGAGCTCAGTCCCCAGTGGTTTAGGGGACACCCTCTGGCTCTCAGGGACACTCAGAGGTCCATCTTCTGAGGCTCTAGGGAGTCTTCCTGTGCTGAGGGTATACGGGAACCCTAGCTCCTCTGCTCTCCGCTGCCGGGTCTCTGTTCCATCCATGTGAGCACAGCTGAGCCCCTGGCAGTCTTAACCTAGGAGACACAAAGCAACAGGGGTTGTAGGGCAGAGTTCCTGACCCTTCATGGTGCTGACACCCTGTAAGTCTTCAAGCCCTTCTGTCCACTCGAGGCTGGCATCATTCCAGCCAATCCACAGCCTTTCATTGGGTGCCTGCTCTATATGGCTTCCTGCAACTCCGATTTACATAAATTTTTACTTAATATGTTTGAGGGGAAAAAAGTTACGTACAGAAGAGAGCATTACAATATATGAATTGGAACCAGCAAAACTGGTGGTATAAGGACCTGTGAAATTTCTCTCATTCATAAAAGCAACAGGAAAACTGGCAAAAAATTGTCAGAATCAACTTTTTCTGAACTCTGGAAATTAATCAAAGGCTTACAGCAAAACAACGAACATTTATTCAAGAGAAAATGCTGAATCTCAGCAAGAACAGCAACACTGTAACGTCCGGAATGTTTTAACTTGCCTTTAGTCCTATCCCCTGCTTTCTGGCTCTGCAGCAGCCTTAAAAGCCAAGAGCCTGGAGAGAACAGAATGGGCTAGAGCTCTTTCAAAGCCTCATTCTCAAAGAACTGTCATTATTTGGCCTATCAGGTGGTTCACTGTAAAGATGCCACCTGCAGATTGTCTGTATTTCACTTGACTTGTAGTTCACTTAATATAAAAAGATTTCTCCCTAGGGAACATTTGTTGAAAACAATTATAGGTACTTTGTGGCTGCCTGAAGCAGAGGACAATAGTTGGGGTAAGTAATATACTAACCAAAAACCTAAAAGGAAAAGCTGGGGAAGGTGGACAGTGAAAGTGGATGGCAGGAAGTTAGGGCAGGGCAGAAAGCAGGGCCTTATATGCCCAACAAAGAGTTCATGCTTCTTCTTCAGGATGAGGTGAAAGCATTGGATGGTTCTGAGCAGGAGAATGATGTGATAATGTGTTGTTTTCAAAAGACCATTGTTGCTTTCCCCACTGAAAGGAATCAGGGCCGATGAGTGACCCTAGATGACCCCAGTGGTGAGATAGCAGAAATCCTAGGAAGATACAAAAGTAATAGTGAAATTACTTATACATTAGAAAAACAACATTGGAAAGGATTAAGAATAATAATAATAAAGATAATGAATCTGGACATTTATATCCATGATACTGGATTTTTTCTAACCAGGTTTAGTATAAATGAACTGATTAATTTTGTAATCATAACATTTTGTGCATATTGAAAATATTACAGAAATCTGATATAATAGACTTGTAGTTTTAATTAAAAGTTCAGAAGAGTTTGATTAAATAGACACGTGATCAATGTTTACGTATTTGGAGTATTTGTTATATGTGTAAGTTGTGGTATATTAGCTATGTAAATAAATGGGGTGTAATCATTTTCAAAAAAGCAGGCCCTTAGATATCTTTTAAAATGTTGACTGTTCAACAAGTATACTGAAATAATGAATTAGCTGTTAAAGTCAGGTAGGGGGAAGGTCTGTACAAGTATCCAGACATCCAGGCCTTAAGGACAACATCAAAGAGAGGGTGTCCAGATGTCCAGCTTTTTCTAGGCTCCCTTCACCAACCGAATAGTACTTGAATGGCTTGAGCAGTTAGGGAAGTAGTGGGTCAAAGGGATTTTTCACCCTAAATCAGGGATTCGGACCTCTAAAGAATAGGGGAGGAAAGGTCTCCACTCATCCCCAATAAAAACCCTGAAAGCAAAAATCAGAGAAAAAAAATGATTAATTTGACTCCATCAAAGTTTAAATATTCTGTGGGACAAAACTTCTGAACAAAATTAAGAGACAAGCAAAGGTCTACAGAAAATGTCTGAAACCAACATAAGAGACAAAGGAACAATGTGCAAAAAAACAAAACAAAAAAACCCACAACTCCAACACAGCCCTAAGGAACAGAAAAAGCAATGGAGAAAGTGATGCCCAGCAGGAAAAGGCAAATGTCCAGTCAGCACAGACCAGACTAGAAACTGGGGAAATGATTTAAACCCAGCAGCGAGGCCCTACCTCACCATCAGACGACCCAAAAGCCCAGGGAGAGAGAAGAGCCAGCACATTGCCTGGGTGGGGGCCAGTGGGTCCACTCCTGTGAAAGGCATCTTGGCAGTGACCGTTCAGTACCCACATGTCCTTACCCCACAAAGCACAACTGTGGTGACTCACTCACAGGGGCTCACAAGGGGACACACCCAAGATGCTGACAGCAGCTGCACTGGAACCTGACAGCACAGCCAACGCTGAGCTCTGTGGTGTCCCCGAGAGGAATGGTGTGTGGCTGTGCAGGGAGTGCAGCAGCACTATAGGCACAGCACAGCAACAGGTCCTGCAGAAACCACTGTTACATGAGGAAAGCAAGCTGCGGGATGGCGTCTAAAGAACGTCCCACATTGTGCTGTCCTGTGGTCCCTCTTCACAAGTCATATGCATGGGTGCGCGAGGAAAGGTCTGGCCAGGGGTGACCTTGGGAGGGAGTGGAGTCTCCTGGGACAGAGGCTCCACCTCGGTCAGCACCTTTTGGTCATTCCCACCTGCTCTGTACCCCTCACAGGGTGGGGACACTGTGGTCCACCAGCAGGAACCTCACATCCCCCTGGATGGTGGTCAAAGGCCTTCAGCTTCATTGGGAATGTGGGAGTGTTTCGTAAAGAGTGTGTGCTCAAATGTCACTTGGGTTGGTAACAATGAGTACAGCTGGACAAACCAGGTCCTGAAGGACAGGCCTGCTTGTGAGGGAGGCTCCTGTCAGGAGAGTGGGCTATGGCGGAGGGTGGACTGTGGGTTCAGGAAAACCCCTCCTTTAGCCCATGGGAAGGGGGCAGGTGGCACAGACTCTAGGGCAGGAGTCCTACCCAGGCTTCCCACCAGGAGACACAACATGGAGGGGTTACTACAGGACAGCCTCCCAGTACATAGAACTACCCAGCCAAAGTGTCAGTACCATGGAATGAGAACCCCACATGGGCCTTACTTCTTAGAGCACCTCCCTAGGGGGAAGGCCTTGAGAGGAGTCAGGCAGCAGGTCCAGGATCCACCAGGCTGCCAGTCAGATGAATCTGCAAGGTCACCGTTTTTTCAGATGCCTCACAAGGAGTCTGTCCCATCAGACTGAAGAGGACACTGACAATGTGTCACCCAATGAGTGTGTGTGGGGGCAAAGCCAGCCTGGGATCCCAGGCCTCTGGGCAACCTAGTGTTAACATATCAGGTCTGGGACCTGGTCTTTAGCACCTAATACAAACCAGTGAGGCAGCGCCATTCCTGACCACTGGAGGGTAGATGGGAAGTGGATGTGGGTCAAGGTGCTGTGAGGCCGCAGCCCTCTGGGCTTCATAGGTGACTTGGTTCAGTGGGAACACTTTGCAGTCTGCCCCCAAGACTGTAATCCCAGCTTCTCCCCTTCCTAGATGTTTGTCCTTAGAAAAGTTAAATTTTTGTGCTTCCAGTGCCGCATCTGTTAAATGGGGATGGTGGCTTATGAAGAGTACAAGGAATATTGTATTTTTATCACAGGACGCCTGGCTTGTCCCCCACTCCCAATTCAAACTCCTAAAAGCTCTAATGTTTTAGATCAGTGGTTCTTAAAATACTGCAGCATCAGAATCACCTAGAGGACCAGTTAAAGACAAGCATTGCTGGACGCACCTGGGTAGTTTTGGATCAGTTGGAGTGGGGGTGCTGAGAATTTGTACGATGAGCAAGACAGTTAAGCCCAAAGACTGGATGTATGGGGTGTAGGGGAGGTAGCCTCAACGCAACCTGAAGAACAGGACTTGCCCGCACCCTCACGCTCTGGGTCGCCTCTCCAGCCCGCCCCCACACACACCCCGCCGGCACCGCCCCCGCCCTGAGCCCTTGACGTCCCTCCCCCTTACAGTTACCCTATCCATCACATACTCCCCAGCAGCCCCAGTTTCGGATCTGGCTTCCTACCCAGGCGTCACCTCCCCCGTCCCTTCCCCCTCTGTCCTCCCCGTTTTACCTCATCTTTCGCGTACCTCCTGGCCGCAGGCCCCATCCGGGGCTACCCCACCCCCCTTCCGCAGGTCACCTCATTTTCCAGGCTCCCCATGCTGTGCCCCGGCCCTTCCAGATGTGCCCCCACCCCGCCCCAAGATCTCCATCAGACTGTCGTTCTGCACACACACCCTCCCCCCCTCCCCCCACCGTCGTCCCCTCACTTTACTCCATCTCCGTGCATCCCCAGTCCTGGGCCTCCCTGGGAATGCCCGGTGTCCCCCTGGGGGCCCCATCGTCCCGGTACCACCGCCCCACCCGGTCGAGCGCAGGGCCGCGCTTACCCGGATCCCTCCGGGTCCCTCCGGGTCGCGGGCGGTCAGAAGGCGCGCCCGCCAGGCTGAGGACGCGCACAGCCGCAGGGTGGGCCCACGGAGGGAACGGCAGAGACTGGGTCTTCCTACCGCTCCGCCCGCCTGGGCGCCGCCCCCGACCGGCCCCAGGCACTCGGGCGGGGAGGAGAGGGCCCGAGAGCCCGGAAAGACTTGGCAGCCGAGACCCCGCCCTTCGGGTGGTAGGGCCGCGTGTTAGAGGTGGGGGACGTGGGGGCCGTGGGGGCCGCCGTCAGCTCCAGGCTTGGGTCACCCAATCCTTGAGTCGAAATGAGCGAATCCTGAGCGCGCCGAGTATGTTCCACGTTTTCTTGCAGTGAGTTCTCACAACAGTCCTTAGGGGGGACTTCTCTTTGAGGCTGGTTTACAAAGAAGGAAAGCAAGTCTCTGGCTGAGACACTGTTGTCGCTGCACGAAAGCCGGGACTTGAGGTGAGGTTGGTGAAAAGAAAAGCAGGTTTTATTCCAAAATGCCAGCATTAAGGGAAGACAGTGGACTCCCTGTCACAAAGACTGCCTTCCTGCTCTTAATACCGCCAAAGGTTTTATAGACATGCGAGGAGGGGCAGAACAAAGTATTGACAGAAAAACATCCAGCCTAAGAGAAAGCTTTTAAGAGTTTATTTGAGCCAAACTGACAATTGCCAGGAAGCAAAATCTCGACGGATTGAGAAAATACTCTGCAAAATGGCAGTTTGTAGCTTATTTTATACATAGAATCAAATAGGAGGGTCACCAGAAATCCATTAGTGGTATATATTAATGTTGTATTTAATATTAATATTAAATACAATTTAATATTATTAAATTGTAATAATAATTTAGAGAGGAAGGAAATTTAGGGAGAAAGGAAAACAGGAAAATCCCTGGGATTGGATAAAAGTAAATTGGAGAGACAGGTACTTTTACATAGGTGGGTACAGAATAGTTAATAGTTCACTTTTTACAGCACATAGAGATGGTAATCAGGGGACAAGCATAAAAATGAGGGATTCTATAGTTTCCTGCTCTAGTCCAGAAAAAGGATTACTGCCATTCCAAGGGCTTGTTATCCTAGATGCCAAAAGACAATAGACAAACTCACTTAAGGTAGATTGACCTTTGTCAAGGAAGCTACAGACTAAAGATGTGACTTCCCACTATCGCCCACCTTAGTTAGGAATTTTTATGCGGTTATTTTCAGGCTCCTGAGCTGTCAGATTTAAAATGTGGCCCCTTTTCCATCCAGTTTTCCCTTTTGGTCATAAATCAATCAGAAAGATGCATTGCTGACCAACCTTTTGGTTCTATAGTGTGGTCCCACCGTGCTAGGAAGGCTCATTCCTAGGAAGTCTTCGTGTCAGCGTTTGTCTTGCTGAATGTGGCTCCATTGGGGGTGAGGCAAGACTATGACCGTACATGGCAGTTAAGGCCGAATTTTTAATTTATATTTAAAAGAAAAGGTTAGAAAATGGGAAGCAATCAGATCCTATGTCTTCATTAAATTATTCTGGATCATCTCTAATCTGTGACCACGTATAGCTCATGTACATGCTAAACTATATCTGTTTCGGTCAAAATTTTCCCCTTTTTGTTGCCATATTTTCTTTTTTCCCCCCTTCTTCTGCAGCTATCCATTGGAAATGTAAAAGAGAGTCTTTTATTGATTTAATAATAAGAAACATTCTCTGTCTGGATAATTTGGCTGTTTATTGCTGCTGGTCTAGCTGCAGTACCAGCTAAATTATTTTCTTTTGCTTCCATGGTGGCAGCCTTAGAATGTCCTGGAATTTTTGAAAATTGCCAATTGTTTCAGTTGCTGTATGATATCTAATTTAAATTCTGGAACTTGTTTTCCATTCTTATTGGCTGCCCTGAGGAAGTTAAGAAGCCTCACTTAGGTTAGTTAGCTTGTTGGTAGGCAGACAGATCTCTGGTAAAATAAACAAAAGACAGCCATATCCTAAAACTCCAGATTCTGAGATAACTCCTCCACTCCAGGACACAATGTAACAGTGCCTTGAGGCTAATAAATTATCTCATAAATCCCTTTTGGCCTGGCAGATCTGATAGATAGGAATGGGTTATTTTGCTAATCCCTTCAGGATGGGCAAACAAAACAAACCTGGTAGACGAATTCCATTCAAAGGTGCCAGCTCCCTTTCCCCAAACAGGCAAGGAAAGGTATAAAAGTAAGAGCTTTTGCCTCAGTCAGGGGGCATCCCATTCGGGAAACCCCTCCCACTCGGGAGCTGCATTTCTTTGCTTTTTAATAAACTGTTTTACAACTCCTTGCCTCTCCTTGGTCCGTGTTTCCATTCTTTGGTTTCATGAGACAGGATCCCGGCACTCACACACAGGAGAAAAATCCCCTACATCATTTGGGGGCTCGTCCCCTACATCACGATTGCTTCTGTAACATTTCAAAGTTGTGAGCTACCAAAGATATAGCAACTGTCAATGTAAGTATTGGTTATTTGATCTTTGGCTCATTTATAAGCTCCTGCTAGATCAATTAATTCAGCTTGTTGGGCATATCTTATTCAGGTAAATAAGAAACTTTCATTTATGTTTACCATGGAAGTTATTCCATATCCAACTTGGTAATGTCCCAGTTCATCTTTCAGATAAGAGTCCGCATTATCAATAAGGGTTTTCTATAAATCATTCCTAGAAACAAGAGAGTGATCAGTAAGCAAAACATAACTGTGGATGTCTTCATCCTGTAAAGAGGGTAATAAAGTTGCTGGGTTAAGACTGTTACTGACTTAAAGTAACATTAGGTGCAGAAAGCAAGAGTGCTTTATAAGAAACCAGTCCACTGACAGAAGTGTTGAGTGTGATGAGAGTTCTCAGCAGAGATTAAACAGAATGAGTAAATAGAGGAGTGCCTATAACTATCTCTTCTGTTTGTTTGCATAACATGACTGTAGCAGAGATGGCTGTCCTGCAGGGAGAGTGCCCCTTAACTACTGAGTTTAATTGTCTAGAGCTTCTTCAGGTTCCTCTAAGTCTCTAAGGTTAATTAATAGCCTATCTTTAGAGATGAGATAACCAAGGTATTTTATGTGGTGTAAACAGAATCAAAACTTGTCTTTTGAGACCCTATGTCTTTTATGACTAGCTATTTTAATAGGTAAGTCATGTCCTCTTAGGAATCTAATACATCCTAGAGCATAAGAGTATATCATCCACATGTTCAATTAGAGTAGAATTCCTGGGAAATTCAACATCATTCAAATCAGCATTTAATATCTGAGAGAAATAGGTTGGACTCTCTATACACCCCTTGGGCATTACTGTCCAAGTAAACTCTGATCTTCCCAGGTGAAAAAGCAAAGAGGTATTTTCTGTTTTGTTTATTTTTCTTTTTTTCTGCCACAGGAATGCTGAACAAAGTACTACATTGTGGGGACAAAGCCCCCAAAAGCAGTTTCCAGGTTCTTGGCCTCACATAGAAAGGTGCTGGCTCGGGTAGTAAATGGCCATCAACTGTGATTAGATGGCCATCAGCTGTGGCTAGTTGGCCATCAGCTGTAACCCGTAAGCCATTGGCCACTAATATAACTGCCGTGGCTGCACTAGCAGAAGAAAAAAAAAAATGGGGGCTAGCAAGAGCGGATTGCAGAGAGGCAGATGCCGCCAGCGAGAATATAGTGATATGACTCTCCTACTTATGGCACCGTGGGTGTTCCTTTTTGGCTTCACCATGTCCTGCGTTCTTATGTGGGGAACGGGAGCAGAGACCCCACAGGACACCCCGCACGACACATAGTGTAGTCGGCAGGATACGGTGCTGGCCAAAGCTTTCCGAAGGGCAGTGGAGCAGTTTGTGCGTATGAAAGCTCAGTCTGAGGAAGACCAGGAGGAGCAGCTGCCGGAGAGCTGGACCCCCATGGAGGGGTGGGAAGATGTGGATGGTTCCCCAACCAGCAGAGGCCTGAGAAAGCGAAGGTTGTTGCTGCTCTGTGGGCTGGGAACTGCTTGCTGACGCAGCCCGGATGCAGGACTTGTAGTCCCAGGAGGAAAGGCTTGCTGAGTCCTTCGTGGGAGATGAGGGTGAGGTTAAGGTCGTCCCTCACCCCCAGGACAGCCCTGGGGAATGACTATGGACTACGGGGAATTGCCTTCTATCCCTGATTTAATGGACACTTGACTGTTTGGGAACATACCACCATGTAGTGGGACTGGTGGATGTTTGCTTTTGTGTCTTGACTGGCCACCATTGAGAATATGTAAGCACCTTGACTGTGAGCCGCTGTTGTTCCAGCAAGGTACCCTGAGAGGCCCAGAGAGAGTGGCAGTGCCCTGAGAGGCCCTGGCTGTGTCCAGGAAGTCTGGCTGTGCCCAGAGAGAGTGGCAGTGCCCTGAGAGCCCTGGCTGAGTCCAGGAAGTCTGGCTGTGTCCAGAGAGAGTGGCAGTACCCTGAGAGGCCCTGGTTGTGCCCGGGGAAACAGTACCCTAAGAAGCCCAGGAAGTCTGGCTGTGTCCAGAAGTACTGGGGTGGTGCCCTGAGAAACCCTGGTTGTGCTCGGGGAGACAGGTGGTACCCTAAGAAGCCCAGGAAGTCTGGCTGTGCCCAAAAGTACTGGGGTGGTGCCCTGAGAAACCCTGGCTGTGATCAGAGAGCCTGGCTGTGTCCAGGATATTGCATTCACCTCCAGGCTCCTCGCACAGGGCCCCTCGTGGAAGACGCTTGTCATGTTGACTGTGAGGCGAGACCCTGTTGGGGTGGAGTGTGGGGACAAAGCCCCAAAAAGCAGTTTCCAGGCTCTTGGCCTCACATAGAAAGGTGCTGGCTCGCGTAGTAAATGGCCATCAACTGTGATCAGATGGCCATCAGCTGTGGCTAGTTGGCCGTCAGCTGTAACCAGTGAGCCATTGGCCACTAATATAACTGCTGAGGCTACGCAAGCAGAAGAAATGGGGGCTAGCAAGAGCGGATTGCAGAGAGGCGGATGCCACCGGTGAGAATATAGTGATATGACTCCCCTACTTATGGCTCCATGGGTGTTCCTTTTTGGCCTCACCATGTCCTGCGTTCTTATGTGGGGAACGGGAGCAGAGACCCCACAGGACACCCCGCACGACATACATAAATCTATTTTTTGTAGTACACACAGGAATAGCTGATCATAGGGTATGTGGATTTGGAATCACACGGTAGCTATTTGATACGGGAGAGCCCCCTCACTAAAGAAGTTTTAAGTCTCCTTTTCCCTAGTTTCTTAGCTTCTTGGCCCCTGGTCTTAATCATTCTTCCAATCAGTTTTGAAATCTAAACTAAAGATTGCTCCTAGCCTAAGTCTCAGAATGTCTCTCATCCCTGTAATAACTACTTAAAAGCCTGTGAGCTATAATCATTGCAGCCCAACGTTCCTCCAAGCCATTTCAGACTTAACTCTTGGATAAATAAATAGCCACCCCAGAGACCAAATGGTTTTAACACTCCTCCAGGTCAGTTCAGACCTAACTCCTGGGTGAACAAACATCACCTGAAATTAAAATAGGCTTTGAGTCTTATCCCTGTAGCCAGCACTTTAAATTTATTAACTGAAGTCTGTTTCTCCTCATCTAGAGGCTGTTGGGATACGAATTATGTCCCAGTGAGGCTTCCAGTGAACCCCGGCCAAGGCAGATAGGAGACCCCCTCTTGTTTACTTAAGAACACATAGGGCAAGAGTTTCGTGAATCCCCAGTAGATTAGAGACAGCTCTACTAACCCCCTTCTCAGCTTGAAGCAGATGCAGAAAAAAAGAGACCTCCTGTCCCTCAACTCCCCACAGAGATTTATAAGCATCAGTTCTCTCAGGAGAAATAAGGCAGGCAATTAAAAACAGGTTGTGGGGACAGATCCCCAGAGAACAGTTTCCAGGCTCTCGGCCTCACGTGGAGGGGTGCTGGCTCAGGTAATAGATGACCATCAGCTGTAACCATTGAGCTATTGGCCACTAATATAACTGCCGCGGCTACACTGGGGAGTCGAGGAGAGTCCAGGGAAGTCAGAGAGTCGGTCAGTTGGCAGAAAAGCGGACAGCAGTTCGCATGTAGTGTGAATCCAGCCTCCAGTGAGACTACAGTGGTATGACTCCCCTACCTATGGCTCTGTGGGTGTTCCTTTTTGGCCTCACCATGTCCTGCATTCTTATGTGGGGAGTGGGAGCAGAGACCCCGCAGGCCGCCCTGCACGACACATGGCGCAGCGAGCAGGGTATGGTGTCGGCCGAAACTCTCCGGAATGTACTGGAGCAGTTTACACGTATAAAACCTGTTTCATAAGCAGGGTATGGTGCCGGCAAAAACCTACCAAAGCATGGTGGAGCGGTTTGTGCGTGTGAGAGGCCCAGCTTCGGGAGGCTCTTGAGGAGTGACATCGGGAACGGGAGGCACGGTCTGCCTGGGAGACTCAAGCCTCCAGATGGCACACCACCCTCTTGGCCATGGAAGGTGTTGCCTTCATTTTGGTGATCTGCTGCTGCCTTAGGCTCCGAGGTTTGTGGACATCTTACACGGAGGCCTCCACCCACTCAGACACCTGGCACAGTGAGCAAGATTCCGACCAGGTAGGAATGGAGTCTGACTCTGGGCAGGAGGACGTGTGGCCCCCACACAGTGTGTGGTGCCCGGTGGCCACTGTTCTCAGGAGTTGGACCCCCAAGGAGGGTTGGGAGTATATGGACGGCTCTCCAGCCAGTGTGGAAAGGGCCCTGCAAGCTCTGGCTGAGCAATTGCCAGAGGAGACGAAGGCTACAGCCAGCCGTGTGGGCTGGATGTTCCTCAGGGTCTTGAGTCTCAACACAGAAAATACGCTTAATGAAATGGCCCAGGTGACAGACCAGGTGTCCCGGTTGGAAGCGCTGGAAGTTCGGGTCCGCCTGTTAGAAGAAGGGTCCCACAGTGGAGACTCTGAGGCAGAGGCGGAGGAAGCCAGTGGAGACAATTTAGCTCCCAACCCCCAAACCCGGCCAATCTTGAAGCAAAGGGTAAAATGTGAGCAACCTTTGGGCCCCGGGGGCATTGCTGCTGACAACCCAGCTGTGACTGAGTTCACAACCTGCACCCCTTGCACTCCCACTGAGTTGCAGGAGCTGGGGAGGCGGTACAGACAGCGCCCTGGAGAGCCATTCTTGGCTTGGCTAATGCGTTTACAGGATGAGGGAGCAGAAAACATTCTCTGCTCCCCAGGTGAGATGGAAAAGCCAGCCTTCGTGACAGTGCATCCATCCCTGCAACAAAGGTTACAGAACTGCCATAGGTTGGCCCACGATCAGGGCAATCATTCTCTAATGGAGTGGCTCATTGCTGCGGTACGCATAGTATGTGGACAGGCTAGCGAACTGCCAGACACTGTGAGTCAATGGCAGTCATATACGGAACTTACTCAAATTATCTGTGAAATGGGTATGAGACATGCTGTTTTTAACCTTAACATGCAGGGGCCAGATGACGAGCTTTTTACAGCTAGCATGAGAGATCTGGTTTTGTATACTGCACCTGCAAGTGCTTTTGGATCCTTGGTTGCCATTCTTACACCCTATGTGGGGTGGCGGATCTATGAAGTTACAATTGCCATGGCCACCCTGGGGGATGTTGAAAGCCGGAGGCAAAGGAAGTTAAGACAGGAGGTCTGCACAGTTGACACCTGGAAGCCCAAACCAAAGGTAAAGGGGCGAGGTCGCGGGCCTCAGAGAGTAACATGCTCACAGATGTGGCGTGATTTCTTGGCAGCAGGGGTCGATCTGAAGAAAATAGACCGACAACCCAATGCACTCCTGCTGGAACTTTGGAAATAGTTGCGTCCGGAACAGCAATTCTGGCGAAGCCTAAAGGAGAAGGCTGGGAAAGCATGACCCGTGTCCCTCCAGGACTTCATGCAGCCGCTTGAGGCCGACTCCTTTCAGCTTGGTTAGGGGTGGGGCCAAGGTACCCGATCAGAGGGGATGAGCAGGGACTGGAGGCCCCTCATGGAACTGTCCATACATTGGTCCCCTTCTAATGTGCAGAGGGTTTTGGCCCTAGGGTTTTGGCGCAGACTGCAGTCTTGTTTAGGGGAACCCAGAACTGTTCCCCGACCAGCAATCTACATTGATGGCTACAGGGGAAAGACTGTGACTGTAAACGCTGTTTCCTTACCACTGGGTATAGGAAGGCTTCCCCACCGTATCTACAAGGTTTATGTCTCCCCCGTTCCGGAGTATATTCTAGGGGTGGACGTGCTACATGGCCTCAGATTACAGATGTCGGTAGGAGAGTTCTGTCTCCGGATATGAGTGGTGAAAGCAGTGACACGTGGGCATGCTCACCACCCTCCTCAAGTGTTGCTACAGCCCTGGCGCGTGGCAGGAGGAGATTGGTCGTACAATACTGGAATTGGAGAAGGCACATATTGTGAGGCCAACGCACAGTCCCTTTAACTCCCCAGTATGGCCTGTCAAGAAGCCAGATGGGACCTGGCGAATGACTGTGGATTATAGGGAGTTAAATAAGGTGACACCACCCTTGCACGCTGCAGTACTTTCAGTACATGATTTAATGGATTGCCTGACTGTCAGCCTGGGGACATATCACTATGTAGTGGACTTGGCCAATGCTTTTTTCTCCATTGACATTGCACCCGAGTGTCAAGAGCAGTTTGCTTTCACTTGGGACAAGCGGCAGTGGACTTTTCAAGTCCTTCCGCAAGAATACTTGCACAGCGCCACTATCTGCCACGGGCACGTTGCCCAGGATTTGGCACAGTGGGATCACCTGTCCTCTGTGACCTTTTGTCATTATGTTGATGATATTTTATCAACATCTGAATCTCTTTCAGATTTAGAGCAAGCAGTTCCCTCTCTTCTCCGCCACCTGAAGTCATGTGGCTGGGCGGTGAATGAGGAAAAGGTCCAAGTCCCTGGCTTATCCGTCAATTTTTGGGTGTTGTGTGGTGGGGTAAGACAAAGGTCATAACTGAGGTGATTATTGACAAAATACAAGCCTTTCCCCAGCTGACCATGTCTCTCAACTGCAGACATATTTGGGTCTGCTAGGATATTGGCAGGCGTTTGTACCCCATTTAGCACAAATGGCAAGGCCTTTGTATAACATGATAAAAAAGGGGGCCTCATGGGACTGGATAGAGGCTATAGAGCAAGCCTTTGTTGCTACAAAAAGGGCAGTGCAGCAGGCACAGGCTCTGCCAGTAGTAGACCCTGGTCGCCCGTTTGAACTTGATGTTTACGTAACCCAAGAGGGGTACAGTTGGGGCGTCTGGCAACGGCAGGAGCGTCTCTGGTTGCCAGTGGGATTTTGGTCCCAATTGTGGAAAGGAGCAGAGGTCCGCTACTCTCTAATGGAGAAACAGCTGGCTGCTGTGTACACAGCCCTAGTGGCCACAGAAGCCATCACAGGAACGGCACGGGTATTGGTTCGAACAACCTATCCCATCCAGGGGTGGGTCCATACATGGACCCAGGGACCCAAAATGGGGTGGGGGCACAGACCACCACCCTCGCCAAGTGGGGTGTGTAAAGGAGCAACGTAGCATCCTTAGTTCAAGCCCTTTGAGCACAGAGCTACAACATGTGGAGCTTGTAGCCCAGGCTGAGCCCAGTGCTCTCCCTAGGGTGGAGGACTTGGAGCCCTCGCCCTACAGAGAAGGACAGCCCCCAGTACCTGAGGATGCCTGGTTTACCGAAGGTTCTAGCCGAGGGACTGCAGCTGTTTGGACAGCTGTTGGTGTACAGCCCAAAACAGATACCGTTTGGTTTGATACTGGGGTGGGCCAGAGTAGCCAGTGGGCTGAGCTACGGGCTGTGTGGATGGTAATCAGCCACGAGCCTGGGCCCCTAGTTATTTGTACTGACAGCTGGGTGGTGTTCCGGGGCCTAACATTGTGGCTCCCTACGTGGAAACACCAAAACTGGTTGGTAGGACACCATCCACTGTGGGGTCAAGCCATGTGGCAGGACCTCTGGGACCTAGGACAGAGAAAGGAGGTGACCCTAATGCATGTCACAGGTCATTCCCCCTTAGTGTCCCCAGGTAACAATGAAGCAGACGCCCTAGCACGGGTCCAATGGTTAGAACGGGCTCCTGCCACTGATGTGGCCCATTGGCTGCATAGGAAATTGCAGCACGCTGGAAGCTGAACCATGTGGCAGGTGAGCAGACGCTGAGGTCTGCCTTTGAAATGGTAGGAGATAGCAGATGCCTGCTATGACTGTGCCGTCTGTGCCCAGGACAGCCCCCAAAGGTGGAGGATCCCCTGGGAGACACAGCAGATTACACGAGGGAGGGTGCCCCTCACTCACTGGCAAGTGGATTACATTGGACCCCTGCCTAAGGCCCGCAATGTGATGTATGCGTTCACAGCAGTGGACACTGCTACGGGGTTGATGTTTGCTTGGCCGTGTCCGGCTGCAGATCAGCGGCATACAGTGGTCGCTCTTACACGGCTGTGCGCCCTCTATGGGCACCCCCAAGTCATTGAAAGTGACGGGGTACCCATTTTACCCGGCAAGAGGTGCAGTGCTGGGCTGCCAGGATGGACGTGCGATGGTTGTTTCATACCCTGTGTAACCCACAAGCAGCTGGCATGATCGAATGCTCCAACAGCCTTTTGAAGTAAGGCCTCCGGGTGTCAAAACACCCTCCCACGATGCATGACTGAGCCTCCCACCTATGGGACGTTCTGAGAATCCTGAATGAGAGACCATGGAAGGAAGGGCCTGCACCAGTAGAAGCTCTGCTACATCGAACGGCTGCTCCCATTCAATTACCAGTTACCACAAGTGAGACTCTGTTAAAGCCAGGCTACGCAGAAATGTAAACATTATGCTGCCAGCACCCACATTCTTGAAAGCAGGGGAACGGCAGCAATGGACGTGGCCGTGGCAGGTCAAAAGCCCCCACTGTCAATGGTTGGACCCAATAGACAATGGGGGGGTGGTTTGACTCATGATTTGCAGGTGACGCCAGATGTGGTTGCCGAGTGGCCACCGCAAGTGACTGTAGTATACGGAGGTCCCGATACCGACATGATTTTGTGGGGAACCTATGTGCTCTCACTATGGCCTATTATGGGGTCTCCTGTTCTGTTACATGTTGAAATTATGCAAGGACCCCAAGCACTGCCATAAAGGTCTGGTACCACAAAACGGGAAAGGTGCCAGTGGCAGCAACCCTCCTTTTCCAGGACAAAAAGCTAGCATGTATCCTCCCAGATGGAAGGGATTTGCCATTGTTGGTTCCCAAGACTACTGTTTCTTTTCGTCCGTAGGTGCCTGTAGGCTAATATGGCACAGGGACCCTTGTGGAAGATGCTGGTCACATAAATTGTGAGGCGAGACCCTGTAGGGATGGAGTGTAGTGACAGAGTCCCAGAGAGCAGTTTCCAGGCTCTCGGCCTCACTTGGAAAGGTGCTGGCTCAGGTAGTAGATGGCCGTCAGCTGTAACCAGTTAGTCAATTTGCCACGGACATAACTGCCACGACTGCGCTGGTTGGTGAGTTGGAATCGGTTGGGTGGCAGGCAGAGAAGCTGACAGCAGGTGGCAGGTCGTGTGACTCCAGCCTCCAGCGAGAATATAGTGGTATGACTCCCCCATCTATGGCTCTGTGGATGTTCCTTTTTGGCCTCACCATGTCCTGCATTCTTATTTGGGGAGCGGGAGCTGAGACCCCGCAGGCCGCCCCGTGCGATATTCTTGCACACAAACTGCTCCACTGCCCTTCGGAGAGCTTTGGCCAAGGCCATACCTTGCTTGCTGTGCCAAGTGTCATGCAGGTTCTCAGCTCCCACTCGCCACACAAGAACATAGGATATGGTGAGGCCAAAAAGGAACACCAATGGAGCCATAGATAGGGGAGTTGTACTACTATATTCTCGATGGCGGCTGGTTGAGACACAAAAGCAAACATGTGCCAGTACCCCAACAGTGGGTCCCCCTAAACCCCAGTCTCGCGGCTGGGCAAAACACAGGAAGTAGGATCCACATGATCCGCAATCCACTGTCCGCTTCGCTGCCAACCAACCAACCAACCAACCAACCAACCAACCAGCATAGCCACGTCAGGTATATTAGTGGCTAATGGCTAACTGGTTACAGCTGATGGCCAACTAGTCACAGCTGATGGCCATCTACTACCCAAGCCAGCATCTTTCCATGTGAGGCAGAGAGCCTGGAAACTGCTCTTTGGGACTCTGTCCCCACAAAAGGACTCACCAGAAATCAACCCTGTCAGCACCTTGATCTTGGATTTCCAGCCTCTGTGAGAAAATAAATTTCTGCTGTTTAAGCCACCAAGTCAGGTTAGGGCAGCCAAAGGAGACTAAAGCAAGGGATTAATATTTTCACAAGCTCATTTTAGGAAAGTTATTGTAGACCCTGACAAAGGAGATAGCTACTAAGAAGGGCAACTGGTGGCTAACTGGGCTCAAATTTTAAAAATGGATCCTAGCAACCATTTCTACAGAGGCCTCTCATGTAAATCGCACTTTAGGGAGGAGGCTGCACTAAATTGTCTGCCTCTTGCACTGCACTGCCTTCTAGCACTGTGTTCCTGCCATCTGAGCCAGAACTTATAAAGGAATTTCTGGAATCCTATTTCAACAAATAGGATTGAGATTTTCTCCATTCAATTAGAGCTGCACAGCTATATCCCCATCAGCATCTTCACTGACCAGAGCAGCTCCATTCTGACCAATCAAGATAATGCTTTCTAGACCAATCAAACTGCAATGATTTGCAGTCCTCATTTGCATGAGAATAGACCAATCAGGAGCCAGGGGAGGTGACTTCTTTCTATGTAAGTCAGCCCTACTCCCCTCTAGCTCAGGGACCATTTTTTTCCTTTCTGACAAAGACTGTAGAATGCATTTCCCGAGCTGGAGCAGAAACACTGAAGTCGCAACATCTTGTCAGAAGAGACCAGAGCTGTCAGGCAGGACAAAGGCCTTCTCACTCCTCACAGCCTTGCTGTTTCATAGCCATACATCTTCATAATTGAGCTATAACATTACTGAACTTTTCCACAGCCATGCTGTTTTCAAAGCCATGCTATATCACAATTGAGCTGTTTGCACTAAATAAAGCTTTCTTTTTCACTGCACCCCAAATTGGGGGTTCTGCCAAGAACCATCAGTTGACATTACGAACGTCAGTTTTCTCATTTGTAAAGTGGTGATAATATTGGTGCCTACCTCACAGGATTGATGACAGAAATCAATACATATAAAGCTCTCGGCACAATGCCTGGCATGTAATAAGAGCTCAGTATATGTTTGCTGCTACTATGTTTATTGCTACTATTGTTAACCAAAGAAACCCTGAGGCTATAAAACAAAAGTTTATTTGGGGGTCTTGATCCAAATTTGAGATATTACACGCAGATTCAAGTAGCAACTCGAACGGGGCTCTCCAGAGAACAATGAAAAGCAGATTTCCGGACTGCCAGGGATCCGCTTATGGCCCACAGGGCTGAGGGGACAGCATATAACACGGCTGAACCCAACGCTCACGGCAGAGACCTCGGAGAAAAGACTGAGGGAAGAAAGCTAAAAACGGTGGTTTAAGCCCTCACTGCCGAGCAGAGAACAGAAGCCTTAGGCACTGAGACTAGACGTCCCCTCCCTACCCTCACAGAGCTCGCCCCGCCCCCACCTGCCCGGTGCTAGAAACAGAACAGTAGCCTTGTCAGATCAAAAGAATAGAATATTTACTGTTCTGAGAACTGTGAACCACAGACACAGATTCGCAGCCCAACTAGTTTCGGCAAAGGGGAGCGAGCTGTGGAAGTGGGACCTGCTGCAGTGGAGGTCGCCGCCATTGCTCTGGGCCACCTCTCACAACTCACCCCCACCCTGACCTCACCTATCTAGGCGGATACCTGCAGGAGTAAACAGAACTGCTGAAACATATGGGCTCTGAATCGGGTGAAGAAACAGCTTTGGAACTTCAAAAGCTCTCCGCACACCCACACAGACACTGCGCCCTGTGACCCAGGCGAACTGTTCACAGAGGAGAAGCCCGTCTCCCAGGGAATCCCCCCATTGTGTGAGAAGCTTGAATAGTGCAGAGAAAATATAGCACTACTGTGTGAGAGAGGGAAAAAAAGGCTGCAGCCGTAGAGAAAATAAAACATTCTACCAACAAGTATTGGAAAACAAAAGAAAGACCTCTTCCTATCAACCCGTTGCAGAAGCCACTCCTGTAGATGTCTAGGAAGAGAAATAATAAATCAGTAATGGCCATGAATAACCAAGGCAACAAGACAGCTCAGAAAGAAAGTGAAAAGTCTCGAGAAAAGGAACTTAAAGATATGGAAATATGTGACTTAAATGATAGAGAATTCAAGATTACAGTTCTGAAAAACCTCAAAGAGATGCAAGAAAACACAGAAAGGCAATTTAATGAACTCAGAAACGCAATCAAAGAACAACATGAGCATTTTACGAAAGAGATTAAAATTTTAAAAAAGAACCAAATGTAATTTCTGGAGATGAAGAACACAATAGAAGAACTTAAGAATGAAATAACCAGCTTAGGTAGTAGAGTTGACCAGATGGAGGAAAGCATCAGTGACATTGAAGATAGAAACCAGAGAATTACACAGATGGAAGAAGAAAGAGACTTGAGACTTAAAAGAAATGAAAGAACTCTGCAAGAACTTTCTGACTCCATCAGAAAGAGCAATATAAGAATAATGCGCATACCAGAAGGAAAAGAAAGAGAGAAGGGAACAGAGAATATATTCAAAAAAATTGTTAATGAGAACTTCCCAAATTTGTGGACAGAACTGGATCCTCGAATCCAAGAAGCAAATAGAACACTTAATTACCTCAATCCCAACAGGCCTTCTCCAAGACACATTGTATCGAAGCTGTCTAAAATTAACACCAAAGAAAGAATCCTCAAGGCAGCCAGGGAAAAGAAGATGGTAACCTACAAAGGAAAGCCCATTAGATGATCATCAGATTTTTCAGCAGAAACTCTACAAGCCAGGATGGAGTGGAACCAAATATTCAAACTATAGAAAGAGAGAAATCATGAGCCAAGAATAATATATCCAGCAAAGATATCCTTCAGCTATGAAGGAGAAATAAAGACCTTTCCAGACATACAGAAGCTGAGGGAATTTTCTAACACATGACCTGCACTACAAGAAATACTAAAGGAGGCTATTCGACCATCATCAACAGGGACAATTTGTGGCAACCGAAACATAAAAAGGGGGAGACTAAAGGCCTGAACCGGAATATCGAATGGAGAAAGTAAGCGTGCTGAAGAAAATGGAATACTCTAAATATCAAACTTTCTTTTACATAATCTTAAGGGTAACCATTCAAAAACAATCCAGAACTGAAATACGTACTGTAATAAAAGAAGAAACAGAGGGAAACATCATAGAATACCACTACACAGAAATAATAGACAACAACAAAAAGGCAAAGAAACAATGGAGACATAGCCTTACCAGAAAACTAAAGATAGAATGACAGGAAATCCCCACATATCAATAATCACCCTAAATGTAAATGGACTGAACTCACCAATAAAAAGGCACAGAGTAGCAGATTGGATCAAAAAACTTAACCCAACCATATGCTGTCTCCAAGACACATATGGAGACACACATCTCAACTACAAGGACAAGCATAGACTCAAAGTGAAAGGGTGGAAATTGACACTCCAAGCAAATGGTACCCAGAGAAAATCAGGTGTAGCCATAATGATATCAGATGAAACAGACTTCAGGGTGAAAAAGATAACAAGAGACAAAGATGGACATTTCATAATGGTAAAGGGGACTATACAACAAGAAGACAAACAGTCATCAGTATATGCCCCCAATCAGGGAGCACCGAAATATACCAAGCAACTACTAACAGAACTAAAGGGAGAAATTGACCAAAACACAATTATACTAGGGGACTTAAATACATCATTGACAGCTATGGATAGATCATCCAAACAGAAAATAAATAACGAAATTGCAGCCCAAAATGACACATTAGATGAAATGGACATAATTGACATATATAGAGCACTTCATCCTAAAACATCAGACTATACATTCTTTTCGAGTGCACATGGAACATTCTCAAGGATAGACCATATATTGGGGCATAAAAGCAGCCTCAGCAAATTTAAGAAGATTGAAATCATACCAAGCATATTCTCCGATCACAAGGCTTTGAAACTGGATATCAACTGCGAAAAGAAAGCAGGAACCCTTAAGTGTGAAGATAAAATGTCAATTAGTGATGTTTCTTGTTTCTTTAGGTAGGCCTGCAGTGCTATGAACTTCCCTCTTAGGACTGCTTTCGCAGCATCCCATAGATTTTGGGTCGTCGTGTTCTCATTTTCATTTGTCTCGAGATATCTTTTGATTTATTCTTTGATCTGCTGCTTGACCCATTCATTATTTAGTAACATGTTATTCAGCTTCCATGAATTGGTGTGTCTTCCTGGTTTTTTTACCCTGTAGTTCATTTCTAATTTCATAGCACTGTGGTCAGAGAAGACAACTGGTATGATTTCAATTTTCTTAAATTTATCAAGGCTTGTTTTGTGTCCTAACATATGATCTATCTTGGATAATGTTCCATGTGCACTTGAGAAGAACGTGTATTCTGCAGCATTGGGGTGAAATGCTCTGAAAATATCAATTAAATCCAACTGCTCCAAAGTATCACTTAAGGCTGTTGTTTCCACATTGATTTTCTGTCTGGAGGACCTGTCCCTTGTTGTCAGAGGTGTGTTGAAGTCCCCTACTATGATAGTGTTGCTGTTGATCTCTGTCTTTATGTCCATCAGTACCTGTTTTATATATTTAGGTGCTCCTATGTTAGGTGCATAGATGTTTACTAGGGTTATGTCCTCTTCTCGGATTGATTCCTTTATTATTATATACTGCCCATCTTTGTCTTTTAATACGTTCTTCATTTTAAAGTCTATTTTGTCAGATATAAGTATTCCAACTCCAGCTTTTTTCTCATTTCCATTTGCATGAAATATCTTACTCCAACCTTTCACTTTCAGCCTGTGTGTGTCTTTTGATCTGAGATGAGTCTCTTGTATACAGCATATACAAGGGTCTTGCTTCCTTATCCACTCAGCCACCCTATGTCTCTTGATTGGAGCATTTAATCCGTTTACATTTAAAGTGATTATTGATAGGTACATAGTTATTGCCGTTTTTAAATTTGTAGTAAATTGTTTTCATCTTTCTTCTATTTACAGAAGTCCTTTTAGTATTTCTTGCAATGCTGGCTTGGTTGTAATAAATTCTTTCAGTTTGTTCTTTTCTGGGAAGCTCTTTATCTCTCCATCAACTTTAAATGATAGCCTTGCTGGATAAAGCAATCTAGGTTGTAGGCCTTTGTTGTCCATCACTTTGAGTATCTTTGGCCACTCCCTCCTGGCCTTCAATGTTTCTGTAGAAAAGTCATTTGATAGCCTTATGGGAGTACCCTTGTACGTAACCTTCTGCCTTTCTCTTGCTGCTTTTAAGATTCTCTCTTTGTCTTTAAGCTTTGCCATTTTAACTATAATGTGTCTTGGTGTGGGCCTGTTTGGGTTTATCCTGGTTGGAACTCTCTGCACTTCCTGGGCTTGTATGTTGGTTTCCTTCATCAGGTTAGGGAAGTTTTCAGACATTATTACCTCAAATATGTTCTCAATCCCTTGCTTCCTCTCTTCGCCTTCTGGTATTCCTATGATGCGCATGTTGTTGTGCTTGATGTTATCCCAGAGGTCTCTTAGCCCGTCTTCATTGTTTTTTATTCTTTTTTCTTTCTGTAGTTCAGTTTGAGTGATCTCTGCTAACTTGTCTTCTAAGTCGCTGATTCGATCCTCTGCTTCATCTAACCTGCTGGTCATTCCTTCAACTGAGTTCTTAATTTCGGTAATTGTGTTCTTTAGTTCTAGCTGGTTGTTCGTTAAGATTTCTACATCCTTTTTTAGTTCTAACTGGTTGTTCTTTATGATTTCTATATCCTTCTTTATGTCTTCTCTAAGCTCCTTAAACATTCTTATCACCAGTGTTCTGAACTCTGTCTCTGACAGGTTGGTTACCTCTGCTTCATTTGGTTCCAGTTGTGGAGGTTTCTTCTGTTCTTTTATTTGGGACATGTTTATTTGTTTCCCCATTCTGGCTGACTCTCTGTGTTTGCTTTGATGTATTGGGAAGATCCCCTAGATCTCTTAGTTCTTGCTGGGTTATCTTATGTAGTATGTGTCCTTTATATTTGACTTGGACTACTTCGTTCTTCTCTGCATGTGCTCCACAGGTGGTTCGTGTGTTTAGTATATTGTCCTGTTCAAGAAGAACTTTAATTGCTTTTTGCTTGTGAGTAGGTGGGTTTAACTCCTAGGCCGTCTAGTTGTGAAACTTGGCTCTGCCCACTGCAGGGTGTTCTGCTGGGTGAGGGTTGGCCACTTAAATGAGGTTTGGCCTCTATGGGCTCTTGTGCCTTCAGAGGATTCCCTCTGGGTGTGTGACTTGTTGGTCAAACCTGGTAGTACTCTGGTTTGGTCCAGAGTTGGCTTCTGGATATGTTGAATCTTGTGCCTCTTAAGCTGGGCCCTTCCACGAGTCTCTGCTCTGTCCTGAGATTCGCGCAGAGTTCGCCGTCAGGCCTGGGCTCTTCCACGAGTCTGCGCTCCGTCCTGGGCGCCGCGGCGGTGGTGGGGTGGGGAGCGTGCTTCCACTTCGCTGTCCTGCCTTCTCCCCTGCTCGCAATCAGCGCTCACCTTCAGGTAATTCCTCCACGAGTCTCCCCGCTGTTCTGCGTGTTCTATATCTCCCTGTGTCTTTAGAGCTGCGGTTTACCGCCGCTGCCGCAGCCGCAGCCGCAGCCGCAGCCGGCCTGATTCCACCACGAGACCGAGCGTTTCCACTCCACTCCTTTCCTTCTTCCTCTGCTCACCCAATTTGCGCACCTTCAAGTAATCCTTCCACGAGTCTCTTACTAGTCTGTTAGCTGTTCTGCGTGATGAGCAAAGAGTTGTTTGATGGGTTATATGTCCCATTTGTAATAAAATCCGGAGGAGAACTCAGAAAATGTGCCCCGCTGCCGCCATTCGTATGACGTCACGAAGAAGCCCTGCACGATTCCAAGCGGGTGGCTGAGCCAATCCTCCCCACAGGGCATCTCGCCAACGGGCCGGGCCGATGCGGCCTGGCGTCACGCGCCGTGGCTCCTCCTCCGGGGCTTGGCAGCTCCTCGCTTGCGCCTTCCCACGCAGAGCGAGCCTCGCGGAGCTGTCCGCCCAACCTCGGGAAGCCGGGGCGGTGGTGGGGGCGGCGGCCGAGGAACAGCGGGAGACCGGCAGGAGACCGGCAGGCTGCGCGTGCAGACCCCCAGGCTCCACTTCGCACAATCCCTTGTCTTGTTCTTGATCTTAGAGAAAAAGCTTTCAGGTTCACCATTGAGTATGATATAGCTGAAAGTTTGTCACATGTGGCCTTTATCATGTTCAGGTACTTTCCTTCTATACGCATTTTATTGAATGTTTTAATCATAAATGGATGTTGTATCTTATCAAATGCTTTTTCTGCATCTATTGATAAGATCATATGATTTTTATCCTTTATTTTGTTAATGTGGTAATCTTTGTGCCCTGGAATGAACTCCACTTGATTCTTTATATAGAAAAACCCTAAAGATTCCACCAAAAAACTATTAGAAATATAAACAAATACAGTAATGTTGCAAGATACAAAATCAATGTACAAAAATCCACTGCATTCCTATATACTAACAACGAAATTTCAGAGAAAGTAATAAAAAAATTCCATTTGCAATTTCAACAAAAATAATAAAATATGTAGGAATAAACTTAACAAAGGATGTGAAGCACCTATACACTGAAAACTACAAGACATTATTTTTAAAAAATTGAAGAAGATACAACGAAATGGAAAGATATTCCATGTTCATGGATTGGAAGAATCAACATAATCAAACTGGCCATATTATCTAAAACAATATACAGATTTAATACAATCCCCATCAAAATTCCAGCGGCATTCTTTAAAGAAATAGAACAAAAACATCATCAGCTTTGTATGGAACCACAAAGGACCCCAAAAAGCCAAAGCAATCCTGAGTAAAAAGAGCAAAGTCAGAGGTATCGCACTCCCTGACTTCAAATTATACTACAAGGAGACAATAATCAAAACAGCATGCTATTAGCAGAAAAATAGACACAAAGACGAATGGAACCGAATTGAGAAACAAGAAATAAATCCACGTATATATGGGCAAATGATTTTTGACAAAGTAGCCAAAAACATACAATGGAAAAATGCAAACCTGTTCAATAAATGGTGCTGGGAAAATTGGAAAACCACATGTAAAAGAATGAAACTAGAGTGCTATTTGTCACCATACACAAAAATTAACTCAAAATGGGTCAAAGACCTAAATATAAGACCAGAACCAATAAAAAACATAGAAGAAAGCATAGGTACTAAACTTATGGACCTTAGTCTTAGAGAGGATTTTATGAATTTGACCTCAAAGGCCAGGGAAGCAAAAGCAAAAATAAATGAATAGGACTATATCAAACCAAAAATCTTCTGCACACCAAAACAACTATCAACAAAACAAAAAGGCAACCAACTGAATGGAAGAGAAGATATCTGCAAACAACACCTCTGATAAGGGGCTAATATCCAAAATATATAAGGAACTCATACAACTCAACAACAAAAAAACCCAAACAAACCAATTAAAAAATGGGCAGAGTTCCTGAACATATACTTCTCCCAAGAAGACATACAAACAGGCAACAGATAAAAAGATGTTCAATTCACATAAGGGAAATGCAAGTCAAAACCACAATGAGGTATCACCTCACACCTGTTGGAATGGCTGCGATCAACAAGAAAATAAATAACAAGTATTAGAGAGGTTGTAGAGAAAAAGGTATACACTGCTGGTGGGGACATATATTGGTACAGCCACTATGGAAAACAGTATAGAGAGTCCTCAAAAAATTAAGAATAGAGTTACCATATGACCCAGCAATCCCTCTTCTGGATATCTACCCAAAAAGGTTGAAAACATTTATTCGTAAAGATATATGTACCACTTTGTTCTTTGCAGCATTATTCACAGTACCAACACATGGAAACAACACACAAACAATCCTTTGATAGATGATTGGATAAAGAAGATGTAGTACATGTATACAATGGAATAACTACTTAGTCATAAGAAAAATGAAATACTGCCATTTATGACAACATGGATGGATCTTGAGAATATCATGCTAAGTGAAGTAAGTCAGATGGGAAAATGTCAAGAACCATATCATTTCACTCAAGTGGGATATAAAGCAGAAAGCAACAAATGAACAAATAAGGCAAAAAAAGAAAACAAACAAACAAAAATGCAGACATAGACAATAGTAGGGTGGATACCCGAAGGAAAGGGTAATGACGGAGATAGAAATAGATGGTGACAGGAGACTTGACTTCGTGTGAACACAAAAGCAATATATAGATGATGTATTATAGAATTGTACACTTAAAAATATATAATCTTATTAATTGATATCACATGAATAAATTTAATAAAACTAAAAAAAATAGGGCAAAAGATGGAGTACCGCCCAGGTATGGAATGCTAGCCTGGGGCAATGACCCATGGTGGTCCAGGGACAGCCTCCCGCTGCAATGTTCTTGAATTAGAAGTCAGCTGAGGCCTATTTGCCTCAGGGAGGCTCCCACAACAGTCTGTATCTGTTGGGGGAGAAGGGTTGCATCACAATTTGGCTTCCTTGGCTCTTCCTGCTTCCTCCCCTTGGTGTTTGGGGCAGTGTGTGGGGGTACCCCCACAAACCTCTCAAACACCTAATTCCACCTCATCGTCTTTTTTGAGGCCAGAGCTGACACACATTAATTTCTCACTTCTGTGTCTCTCACCGAGGTGACTGACTGGCTCTCCCAGTCCCTGTAACCTCACTTATGTGTCAGGACTTGCAGGGTCACCCAGGGCACACCCAGACAGGTGAAGAGACACACACAAGGTGCAGGCTGCTGATAATCAGAACCTTTATTTGCCCTGGGTTCACTTTCTCACCCAGCCAAATGTGACTCTGATTGGACTGGGGTTGGGGCACGGGTCCCAGACAGGGACAAGGGATGCAGGCAGGAGGATTCCATCAGCTGCTTCAGGTAGAGGTACCATGCATCAGGAGGGGATGAGAAGGGCAATTGGATTGCCAGGGGAGGCAGGTCAGATCGTGGAGGGTGAGATGGAGGCTTTCTTCTCACTAGACCTTTCTTCAGTACTCGACAGTAATTGTTTTGACCCGCAGGTACTCATTCAGGGCCGCCTCTCCTGCAAGATAGTGCATGCCATTGGAACCATCATCATCATGGAGGTTCCTGCATGCATATTATCTCATGGATCACTACTTCAACCCCAGCTCAGCCCCAGTTACAGATGAGAAACCAAGGCCTGGAGGGTCAGCTGCCAGTGAAGGAGGGACCAGGATTCCAATAGGCATTGGAATACAGAACCAACCTGAGGCCACCACACCAGAGACTTCTTTAGTTTCAGCAACCTCCTCTTAAGGGAGGGCAGCCCCATCAGTTTCAGGGCAGCTGAAAGTTTCTCTGGGTGCCTTCCTATTACCCACATGTGCCAGCCTCTCCCACTGCTGCCTCCCAACCAATTCCAGATCAAGTTGTGACTAGGAAATGGCGTGCCTTACAAGGCCCCCGAGACCCCTGGAATCTGACTGTGCTAAGGGTGGGTATTTGTTGGCCCCACAAACAACTTGAGGAGCCTGTGGTTGCCTGACAACGCCCCCACACACAAAGGCTGGGTCTAAGGGTCATGTTTCCCTGATGCTGCTACCAACGTTGTTTTCACCACCAGCTGGGGTCCATTGAGGTCTCTGGCCCGTCCCAAGTTTGGAAGGCCTGGTTTGTGGGAGTAGGACACAGAGGACAAAGAAAGGAGAGGCTGGGAGCTTGCAGGGGCAGAGTCATAGTGACAGAGATCATATCCTGGGGACTCAGCACCGTAGCCCTCCTGGATGATGATGGTCCTCGTGGATTTTCATGGAAGACACCAGGAAAGTAGCCCAGATATGGCAAGAACAGAGGGGACAGGAGTGTCCAGCATGTGTGTGTGTGTGTGTGTGTGTGTGTGTGTGTGTGTGTGTGTGCCCTGGCTCTGCGTGCATAGTGTTTGTGTGGTGTCAGGCTTTGGGGGCGTTGTTGGGCTCTATTTACAAGCATCCTTGGAGTTTCCCACAGGATTTGAAAGATGGAGTAAAGGAGAAAAAACAGTGAGTGCCCTTTGGTTTCAACCTCAATTTGAACCTCCCTGAATACCCTGAGATGGACAGGGGAGGTCTGGAGGGATGGAGGTGTCTAAGAGACAGTGTGCTGCTCTCTTATACCTTTTGGCCTCTGCCAAACTCGGCATCAGAGCTGTGATGCCCAACTGGAGCTAGTCCCCAACTGCTGGCATCCAGAGTGGCAGGATATGGAGAACTGGGACTCACCCTAAGTCAAGCAGCAGTTCAGGAAAAGAGGAGTACTAGAGCAAAACTCCACTTTCCCCAGCAGGTCAGGCCAGGCTTGCATTCAGCTTCCTACCATGGTGACCTTGTCTCTACACTAGGAACTCACACTACCCTAGTAGGCACCCATGGCTTTCCCTCTCTCTGAGGATGAAACTTGAGGACTGACTGTGATCCCTGGGCCCCACCATCTGGCCCCTGCCTGCCTCTTGGGCTTGCTCTCCTCCTTTCCTCTTTACCCTGGGCCCACACCAGCTTCTCCCTGCAGCTCCAAGACCAAAGCTGGTTCCATCAGGACTTGCCATTCCCTCTTCTAGGAATACATACCCCCGGTCTTTATGGCTGGCTCCTTCCACCATCGGGGTCTCAGGGCAGGTGCCACCTCCTCAGAGAGGCCCTTATTGGCTCCAGGCTAAAGTTGCTCTCCCAGTATCCTTACCTAGATCACTGTCTTGTCTGCTTCCTAGCACTCTTCACTTTCTAGAAAGATCTTGTTTACTGCCTTAATTATCACTTGTCCTCTCACAGTAAGAAGTGAACACCATCTTGTCAATGCTACACGCCTGATCCCTTGGACAGGACCTAGCACCAAGTGACCTCTAACAGATGTTTAGGATTAGGTTACCCAGGTCTTTGCCAAATCCGGACTGCTTGAACCCTCCGAAGGGAGCAGCCACGTCGGTCTTGTTGTATGTGTTGATGAACACGGTGCCTGCCTCCAGCTTGTCACTGATGTATAAGGCCTTGCTGATGTCCCTGGTGAAGACTCCAGAGGCCAGGCCAAATTCTGTGGCATTGGCCCGAGACAGCACAGTGTCCACGTCACTGCAGGGAAAATCCAGGAAGAACTTGGTGAAGGAGGATTGGGCAGCAGCCCTGGACTTGGGACTCAGAGAGACCTGCACCTCCCCCACAGGGGAACCCAGCCCTCTCCAAGCTCCCCACCATTCAGGACCTTCTGAGGAGAAACGTCCCAGGCCTACAGCAAGAGTAGAGGAGACAGGACTACAAAGAGAGGAGGACAGAGTTAAAGAGACGAGGAAGAGCAGAGTAGAATTTGCACACAGACGACCACAAGAACACTTTGGGTCAACAAGGGTGAGCCCCTCACTTTACAGACAGGGTGATGGGAGCCCAAAGAGAGGAAAAAAGGGTCCCCACAACACCTGGAAAGGTACATGCACTGAGTATTCATTCCCCATGGAGCCATGTCTGGGGTGTCCCCACCTCATAGGCTTGAAGACTTAGCACAATATTTGCTTGGTAGATGGCAAATTATTCTAATAAAAAATCAGCATGTAATGATAATTTTGATAAAATTTTGACAGTTGGAAGTATAGTGTATTAGGATGAGGTGCCATTTTGTAACCTGCTCAAAGGTTCTACTCTGAAACTAATAATCCATAAAAGAATTTGTAGTAGATCAATGTGGCCACAGAGTCCAATCCTTCTTTTAAACCCAGGCTGGTCTTGGTGACTTGCTGGACAAATAGGACATGATGAAAGTTAGGTTCTGGGCTTTCTGAGGCTGATCAATGGATCTTGAGGAGCCTTGAGGCTTACACTCAGCCACTGTGGGGGAGCCAGGTGCAGAGCAGAGGCCCTGAGGCTGCCATGGGGGAGAGAACCTATAAGGTGGCCCAGAGACCACTGGAAGACAGCCACTCCAGATATCCCGACTGAGGGCCAGACATGGCACAGAGCAGAGGCAGGTTGGACCCATCAAACCCTAACCAAATTGTAGATTCATCAGTGAAATAAACAACTGTTACTATTCCAAGCCATTGAGTTTTGGGGTAGTTTATTACACATCAGTAGACAATTAGGACAGATACCAACACACTAAGAGAGATATTCAGAGACACAAAGGATACTCACAGTAGGACTCAAAACCCTAGCAGTCCCCTGGGGCTCTCCTCACCTCAGTGGTTGATGAAGACTCTGCAGACGGCCAGATTTTGTCCACCCCATCTGAGTTCTCCTTCTGTCCCCAAAGCTCATGTGAAACCCCCAGTAACACCCGGGAAGAATCAGGCTTTTGAGAGACATAAGCAGAATTCCCTACCCGTTAGCAAACCGAGAGATGATCATGATGGGCCCAAAGGACTCCTCCTTGGCTATGAACATGTGGTCCTCCACGTCTGTGAAAACGGTTGGCTGGAAAAAGAAACCTGGGGGGGCCGGGGGAGGGGAGACAGAGGTCTGTGGCATTCAGGAAAGCCATCCTCCAGTAGTCCTGCCTCTCCTTGTCCACGCTGGGTCTCACCAGCCACCATGCACACATCCCACTCAAGCAATGCAATTCGTGACATCTGTGTGGCAGATGCCACATACTGTAGGGTGCTTTCCTGCCCGAGGCATACAAATTCATGGGAGCCCCACAACCCTTTCAAATAAATGCTGCTGAGGAAAATGAGGCTTAGAGTTTGTCTGTAATAGAGCTGACATTTGGATCCAAGTCTGTCTAAAGCCAATGCAGAAGCTCAAGTTCACAAAGACTTGAGGTTTTCTAGTGACATCTAATCTGAAAACATATCTGGATTCTTTGTCTAGTGCAGCCTCCCAGATGGCTCTTCATTGGACCCTGTGGCATGGTAATGGGGAGGAGATTTGGCTAAGACCTCCCAGGACTGTCTCCCTTTTCCCTTTTCCTCTGCCCTGCTCTGGGCTCCACCATGAGCACTCCATGCCCATGCTCCCTCATCCTCTGGCTTCCACTAGGTTCGGTCACTAGAAAGCAGCCTCTGTCCTACAGTTCTGCTCTCACTGGGTCCCAGGAATTCTGCTCCCTCCTCTTACTTCTCAGGTCAGGTGGTGATAGTGAAGGTTCCCTATTGTTCCTAGTTCCTTGGTGCTGTATCCCCAAACTGCTCTTTGAACAATGCCTTCATTTCACTCTCTCCCAACAACCCCTGAACTCTGGCCTCATGGAACCCCCAGTCAAGTTGGAGCTGTGAAGGCGGTAGGCAAATAGTGGCAGTACAGTGGTTATAAAACTCTGTTGAGGTATGAGGTGTCCAGCAGCACCTGTGATGACCTGTGCCTGGCTGTCATTTGAACTGGATAATGAGTTCACCAGGTGGGGAAACCAGGGAGGTATTCACTAAGCAGAGGAGTGGCAAATGCAGTGAGAGCAATAAAATGAAACTCATGTTCAGAGGGAGAGTTGAGCATGGCCAGAGTATGGGTCAAAGGCAAGCAAGTTAGACGCAGATCATGAGAGACCCCTGGTGGGAAGTTAGAGAGTTTGAGCTTGTTGCTGCAGGATGATGGGTCACAGTGGAAGTGTTCCAACATTGGGGGAGACATAACCAAACCTCTGGCAACTGCCTAAGTAAAGGATTAGCAGGGTTCAGTGGGTCCTGCAGGAAGCTTCCATGACGGTCCAAGCAAAATGAGATTCGGAGAGTTGGCCCAATGGTGACATGGATACAGGAGAGGCAAGAAAGATTTACAGATTTAAGAGCATTAGGCAATTAAATAAAAGTAGGGGGTCAAGAAAAGAGAGGAGTCTAGAATTAATTCTTTTCTTCGCTCCTTTGTTTCATCAAATTAACTCAGGCTTGGTATGAGGCTTGGAGCCGGCACGAAAGACCTAACAGTATACAGGAAACACATGGCTCCTGTTTCTCTGGATCAGGCAGTCTAATGGGGAAGCAGCTCAAATAATCCAGAGCAGCTCCTGCTCTTCTGGCTCTGCTGATTTGATTAAATGGAAGATTCTAGAGAGGCAGTTGTGTGTGTCTGGGATCAGGTTGGGTCTGGGGACACTGTGATGATGTGATGGATTTGGTACCTTTGAGTTTGAAGGGCCTGGGGGACATGTAGGTGGAGGTGTCCAGGTAGTCAGGAGTTTTGAGTGAGGAGGATCCTTGGAGACAGATATTTGGGAGGGTCTGAGTCATTGTGTAGGGTTAGATCCTCCAGGAAAAGTGTCTAACATAAGGAATGCTCCAAACTCAGGGCAGACCTGGGGATATACCTACATTTAAGATACAGGGGGAGAGGGAGCTTCCAGTGAAGAGCAACTGCTGACAAATAATGGTGAAAGATAGGAAAACGATGGAATCCTGGGCCATGGAACCCATGGGAGGAAAGAATGTCAAGGATGTGGTGATGTTAGTGGTAAGTCAGAGTCTACTACAATACAGATTAAACCAGCACTGACTATGCTTTCAGTTCTGGAACTTCAGTCCCACACCTGGTCTGGCAGGTGTCCAAATAGCCAAGACCAGCCCATCCAAGGTACCTGGACTTTAGATACCTCCAGTTAGAACTGGGCAGAAAACCACAGGCCATGCTACTTCCTGCCTCAATTTACCCAAGTGGGCCAGGAGTGCTCTGACTTACCTGGTCGAGGGACTTGATTCCCACCATAGACTAGTGTGGCCCCTTCCTTCACACCATGTTGGCAATACTCTATCAGTTTCTGTAGGTGGGCTTGGTGATTCTGTGGCCCGTGGTTGGTATCCCGGTCTAGCGGGTTGCCAATCTTCATCTTCTTCACCTCTTCTACCTGTGGAAAGTCCTTCCAGTCAGGTCTCATTCAGATGCCGCAGTTTCTGACTTTGCTCATCATCTGACCCCCCCCCCCCATGTTTGCATTTTTGGTGACTAACCACTAGCTCCTGAAGAAAGTCCACATGCCAGTTTGAGGAACTCAGGGAGTTCCATATTCTGGTTCCCACCCTGCCTTCCAGGCTGAAACCCAGATGTATGCCACATATAGGGAGACCTGAGCCTAGTGTCAGACATGCTGGGAAACGCAGTTGTGCAGGGATACAGGAGAGTGAAAAAGAGAGGCAGGCTGTGTATGTGTGAGTGAGGGAGGTAGGCGGGCAGAACAGGGTGTGTCTTTACACTGGTTCATCACCCAGCTTCACAGACTAAGAAGCTGAAGGAAGGCTTTGCCAGGCACTCTAGGATATGGGATGGGGATGGGGTGGGGAAATATCAGTCCTGCTAAAATGCCCTGGTGACAAGGTGGGACAGACACTAAGTGGAGGGGAAGGGCCTGGGTCTTGAGTCCACTCACCCTTGCCCCTACTTCTTCTGCTTGCTTCAGAATCCAGCTTGAAGACCCCCCTCCTCCGGAATGCCCTCCCCGTTGCCTTGGCCAACATCCAAGTAGGTCTAGGCTTTGCTGCCTAGAGTTGGCCTGGGTTTCCTCAAAGGATATGCCAGATATTATCTGATGATTCTGAGGCTGGGATGGGGAGAGTAAGAAAAGATCTGGGTATGGGATGCTGCGCTACGATAAGGAATTCAGGTGAACATAACCAGTGGGTGGCAGATGCCAGGTATTCAGGGCTCCAGGCTAGAGTCACCCCATCCCATTTTTGTTACTTCCCTCCTCTGCTCCTTCCTCGGTTTCCTAAGACCAAACAAGGTAATCTCTGCCCTCACTGTAGCTGCATTAAGGTCAGGCTTGACTGGCCTCCTCCTTTGTGGTTAGGGCCACTTAACTCCTGTGCAGGCTCCACATACCTAGCCAGGGCTAATAAGATGCAGGAGGGACTCAAGCCCCATTAGGGCCACTGTCTTCCTTCGTACCAGGGCCCCTTAGCTCCTCTGACTGTCCTGAAGGGTCCACAAACTGGTACTAATCTGTGCTTTGCTCCTCTCTCTGCTTCATCTTGGCCACCCAACTGCTCCCCTGTCTCTCCAGGACACCAAGAGCAACCTTGCTGACTCTCCTCGATGCTCAGCTCACTCCCTGTATTTGGGATTCTGAGCCCTGCCTCCTCCGGTGGAGTTGAATGAGCTCCAAGAGGCCTTTAAACTTTCATTCTCACGCCTGGGAGTCCTGGATCAGGCCCAGCATGTGCCTGGGCACAAACTTCAGAATGAAGTCTCCAAAAACAAGCCATCCAGAGCAGCCACCAAGTGCCCCAGCTGACCTGGCACCACCGCAGATATGTGAGCAAGTTCAGGTGAACCTGGGCTGGTGTCCACATTGCCAACACACAGGATTGTGTGCTGCATAAACAATGTTCTCTCTAGCCATTAGTTTTTATAGTAGTTTGTTACATGGAAAATAGTTACACTCCCTTTCAGAAAATCTGTTTTCTATTTTCATATTCTGCCTTTCATATTTTTAACCATTATTCAAGATCTTCTTCTCCAGGAACTCTTTCCTAACAGCCACCCCACCCTGTCCACAGACCCACTCTCTCATTTTCTCTGGCTTCCTAAATATAGTTTGTTTAAACTTGCACATAGAGGTTGTGCCCTCAGCATCCCCTCTTATACCCACTGGGATTGGATTTTGCTCTCCACGACATGAGGGGGAGGCGGGATCTTGGCTGAAGCTGAGTCAACCAGAGCTCTCCAAACCCTGCTACCCCTGAATGGATTAGGAATGGAACAGAGACCTGGTCATACCAACCCACGCCCTTCCCTACATCCTTTTATGAAAGAGTTGGTAGGAAAAAAGTGATTTCCCTGTCTGGATCTATGTTGTAAAATGTAGTATATGCTGTCAGTAACCTGCCCCATCCCCTTTACTTCTGAGCACACACCCTGTAGCAGTTGTGAGAGGTGGCTGTTGACAGGTCCCATGAGCGGACAGGAGGTGTCCTCCAGCCATAGTCAACAACAGTTGGTAAGGGACAAAAGTCTGGTCTCCTAACTCCAAGGGTACTCCTGAAAGGTGTCATTCGTGTTCTAGAGCTCAGGTCCGTGGGTCAGGCCAAGGCTGCATGTCACCTGAGACTATGTCCTCAATTCCTGTTCTCTCCTGGTCCCTCACTCTTCCAGGTTTCACCTGAGAGCTCACCCTTAGTAAGCTACATGAAATCCTGGCTCAGGCTCCACTGCAGGGACCTGACCTAAAACAGGCCCTTTTATGTCAATTTGAGTGGCAGGGTTGCTATTTCTTGCTGAAATAATAAAAAACAATGAAGACTTGATACAGCTCCTTGCGGGTTCCCTGCCCAAGTTGAATGATGCCTGACTCCACGTGGCCTAAGCTCCCTGCAGCCCCAGTGACTGTCCCGGTGTGCAGAGACCCTGTGGCAGAACTTACCACCTTCTGTACAAACAGGTCGTGGATTGAGTCCTCTACAAAAACCCGGCCCGCTGCAATGCAGTTCTCGCCTTTGTTGAAGAAGACAGAGCTCATTCCCTTTGGCAAACCGACAAGAAAGCTGGATTATAGCCACTCCTATGGGCATGGGTGCCCCACTCCCACTAGGCCCTCGTACTCCCATCTATAGGAAAGGGGAGGAATGCACATGTCCTGACTTCCTAAGGAGGCCAGGCCCAGCCACTGTGGGGCACATGCACCCCACTCATTCCTTAGTCACTTCAAGAGGACAGGCAAGGGTGACCTGCCCCTAGGGGACAAGGCCTGTGTCCATGTTGCAGAGAGTGGAGGACAAGAGGGATTGAAAAAGAGTGAGGCTGGAGACCCTGTCCACTAGGTGGGCTCCCTAGGGTGACTCAAAAGAAGTCAGAGCTCACAATCTTGAGGCTGAACATGGGAAGTCTGTTAGCGTAGAGCAGGAAATAGAAGGTGGGCAAAGGCAAGCAGCGAAGCCCCGTCTTGGAAGGGACAGGCCTGAGGGAACTGGCAGGAATACAGAATAAATATTCTCAGAGGCCCAAGGGAGCCTGCTTTATAGACCTGGGAAACCCCATGTAGGGGCTGTTGAAGGAGCAAAAGCCTGGCTGCTCTGGATCAAGTCTGGCCTCCTGGAAGCTGGGTCTGTACTGCCCAGTGTCATGGCTTGGGCTTTTAGTCTAGCAGTGTCAGCCTCAGCACCAGGGCCAAGATCCTTGGGCTGATGGACTGACTGCCCTTGGTTGCCCCATCTAGTGAGACTGGACTCCCTTTTGTGCCCATGCTGGGTGTCACATCATCCTTCAAATCACGCGGGACTTGGATGGGGTAAGGGCTTATCTGGGCACCCGGATGAACAGGGCCTTATTGGTTTGCTCCCATAGGAATGGATGGGGGACTAAGGCATAACAATAATAATGCTAATATAAGAACAACTGATACGCAGCACCTGCCACATGCAGCCACCGTTCTATGTCTTTCAGACATAGTAGCTTATGATCCCTGTAACAACCATAGGAGTTAGGTATACTATTCTTCCCATCCTATAGGTGAGATTACGGAGCCCCAGAAAGGTTAAGTTACTTGCCCAAGACTGCCCAGTGAGTCAGTGGTGGACCTGGGCAAGTGTGGACATGGGCCAAGGTTGGGGAGGTTTACTATTGGTAGCGTTGTGCCCAAGTATCCAGGGTTCTGCTTTGCTTATCTAGATAGGAAGTTTGCCAACCCATGAGGCTGATTCCAGTTATTCTTACAGTTATGAAACTTCTTGGGAAGGTGTTTTTAGAGGGCACATGTCATTCCTTGTCCCAACGGTCATTCCTGCCACAGTCTACGAGGTCTGCCAATTATGTTTGCGAACTTGCCACCGTGCACTTAAATTGGTAGCACTGTAGAAACAGCTCAATAAAGTTTCATAACTTTGGTATATCAGTGTCTCACAGTTGTGTTTGTGTCGACGTGTGGAGGTGTCTTGCTGAGAGGCGTTTATTATTGTTGTTGTGTGTTTGTGTGTGCCATCACGACAATGTTTGAGCTTGAATTAGAGAAAGGAACAAACATTACATTTCTTGTTAAACTTGGCAAAGGTGGAAGGGAAATCAGGGGCATGAATTAGTCCAAATTTATGGGGACAATGTCATGAAGAAAACGGTAGTGTACAAATGTATTAAATGTTTTTCTGAGGGGAGAGAATGCGTCACTGATGAAGAGAGGTCAGGGAGGCCAGTAACAAGCAAAACTGATGAAAACATTGCAAAAATTTGTTGAACTGTGCATCAAAATCATCGGCTGACTATGAGAAGAATAGCAGACCCAGTAGACATCAATAGAGAAGCAGTTAGAAAATCTTAACTGAAAATCTTGGCATGAGAAAGGTGTGTGCAAAAATGGTCCTGAAGGAGCTCACCGATGAACAAAAGCAAAGGAGAGTCGAAGTTTGCCAAGACCTTTTGAAGAGGCAAGATGATGTTTTGGGCCATGTTATCACTGACCATGAAACATGTGTGTACCAGTACGACCCTGAAACAAAGCGTCAAAGTGTACAATTGAAGTCAGCCAATTCTCCATGACCAAAAAATTTCCATCAGTCCAAATCAAGAGTCAGAACGATGTTGCTAACATTTTTTTGATATCAGTGGGATTATTCATTATGAATTTGTACCAACTAGACTAATAGTTAACCATGTTTACTATTTGGAAGTGCTGAAAAGGCTGCGTGAAAAAGTTAGATGAAAAAGACCTGAAATTTTCACCAACAATTCATGGTTCTTGCATCATGACAATGCACCAGCTTACATGGCACTGTCTGTGAGTGAGTTTTTAGCCAGTAAACAAATAACTGTATTGGAACACTCTCCCTACTCACCTCATCTGGCCCCCAGTGACTTCTTTCTATACCCAAAGAAAAAGGAAATATTGAAAGGAAGACATTTAGATGACATTCAGGATATCAAGGGTAATATGACAACAGTTCTCATGACCATTCCAGAAAGAGTTCCAAAATTGCTTTGAAGGGTAGACTAGACACTGACATTGGTGCATAGCTTCCCAAGGGGAGTACTTCAAAGGTGACCTGAGTGATATTCAGAAATGAGGTGTGTAGCACTTTTTCTAGGATGAGTTCACAAACCTTATTGTCAGACCTCGTATGCTTGTGGTGACACTACAGTCTAGGTTAAATGTGTGAGCTTTACTGTAGAATCAGAGAAAGCATCCCACCTCGCCTCCCCCAATGACCTGCCCCCAGGCTGGCCCTCACCATCTGCACAGCCTTGCTGAGGTCACAGTCAGCAAAGATGATGAGGGGCGACTTCCCTCCCAGCTCCAAGGACACCTTCTTCACGTTACTCAGGGCACAGCTGAAAGGAACAGTGTTGATGGAGTTAGATCCATGGGAGAAAGGGACATGGGGCTCTAGGTAGAGGGGGGCAAGGGCAACTCCAAAACATGCTTTACTTGAAAGAGCGAGCAAAGGGTGGAAGGGAGCCCCATGAGACCAGGCCCAGTGACTTCTCTCCACCCCATACTTACTAGCTACTCCCTCTCACTTCCTCTTGCTCACTGGCTTCCCACTGTGCCTCCTCCAACAGTCAACCCCACCCTAACTCAGGGACTTGCTCTCACTGTCCCCCTCCTTGTCACTCCTTCTTCAGAGGTCCCCACAGCTCATTCCTCACCTCTTTCAGGCCTCTGCTCCCAAGTCCCTTGTTAAGATGCCTGCCTTAACAGCCCCATATAAAATGTAAGCTCCTGTGCACCATGGTGCATTTGTCTGACCCCACCTACTGGAACCTAAACCCCAGCAGGGCACAGGCATTTGTCTGGTCATGCAGGTGGTGTTCAATAAATGTCGAACCAATAAGTCCACATAGAAGCATCCCCAGGTGGGGCAGCTGCAGTGCCGTAGGGGCTTTGTACCTCAAATTTTTAGTGTCGGGTGAAAAAAGAGAGTAGCTGGGGGTCCTGTGCACACTGCATCAGTGGAAACAAAATGAACTTACTGATACTGTCCTCAGAGGGACACTCAGTAAACTGGGCACAGGGCAGGGGGTTCCTTGTTCAGGACTGAATTCAGGAGGAAGATTTCCCTGTTTCAGGCACCAGCCACATGGGCTTGGAGAGAATCCAGGAAAATAGCAGCTGCAGAGCCAGAGTGCTGCCCGCACAAATCCTTCTTCCCTGGAGTCCTTAGAGTGACATTTCCTGAGTCCTCCCTCTGGACTCTGTGCACACATGTTCAGACGTGAATTTCACCTACACAGCATAGGGGAGACTGGCCAGCTTTTGAATCAGAAGAGGTAAATAAACTGCTGTGACTACTTGCAATTACATCCCCTGCTCTGTCATCTGTCTGTCCATCAGTCCCTTGTTCTCTCCAGACTCCTCCTCTTCAACACCAAGGTTTACTCCACTGCACTCAAAATGAATCAGAGCAGCCCCGCCCTGGTGCACTCATAGGTTGCGACATCAGGCTCTATTGACCCTAAAGACATGATCCACCAGCCGCATTGGCCGTGGCTCCTGACCCAAAAAGTAGATGTCACAGAAAGCCACTGAAATTGGCACAAGTGTGGTACCCATTGGAGAAAGGGGTCACAGCGCAGGCTGGTTCAGAGGGAGTGTGCAGGGCTGAGAGGTGTGAACCCCACAAAGTGGGAGTGTGGGGTCAAGGGCTGCAGAAGTATCCCAGGGAGAAAGAGCATTGCTCTGCATTAGGAGCTACAGTAAAGAGACATTGTTTAATATAAGAGAAGCCTTTCTCCCTGTGGAATTGTCATGCTGTAGCTGGACTCCCCACTCATGTGACCCTTGGAACAGAGACAGAAATGGGTGGTCATGTATCCTTAGAGATCCTGCAAGTCAGAGGACTCAGAAGAACCCCCAGCTGCTCTCTGTTTGCACTCATCATCACTCAAAGTGCAGATACCCAAAACCCACCCCAGAAACTCAGCTTCAGTGGGGTGGGGCCTAGGCATCTGGTGACTGTCTTGGGGCAGCCATGACTGTGAACTTCTACCTCTGTCTACCTACGCAGACCAGAATCACTGAGCTATAAACTACCTTGATTGAACTGGTGGGGAAACTGAGGCCTGGAAGGGTCAGGGCTTGACCCAGGTCACATCGTGAATTAGTGACAGAGCCTGGAACACAACCCCACTGTTTCTGTTTGAGGCCAAAGTACAAGGAATAAGAGTTAGAGGATGTCCTAGATCACTATCCTCTATTAGAATAGAGCAAAAGCCTCAATACTAGCCACACATATAATGGCCTTTTTTTAAGTAACCATATTTAAAAAAAAAAAAAAAAAAACAGCTAAAGAGAAACTGGTGAAATTAATTCTAATATATTTAATTTAACCCAATTAATAAAAAATATTATCATTCTGGTGGCTCAGGCAGTTAGAGCTCCATGCTCTTAACTCCCAAGGTTGCCGGTTCGATTCCCACATGGGCCTGTGGTCTCTCAACCACAAGGTTGCTAGTTCAACTCAAGTCCCGCAAGGGATGGTGGGCTCCGCCCCCTGCAACTAAGATTGAAAAAGGCACCTTGAGCTGAGCTGCCACTGAGCTCCTGGATGGCTCAGTTGGTTGGAGTGCATCCTCTCAACCAAAAGGTTGCTGGTTCGACTCCCTCAAGGAATGGTGGGCTGTGTCCCCTACAACTAGAAAATGGCAACTGGACCTGGAGCTGAGCTGTGCCCTCCACAACTAAGACTGAAAGGACAACAACTTGAAGCTGAATGGCACCCTCCACAACTAAGATTGAAAGGACAACAACTTGACTTGGGAAAAAGTCCTAGAAGTACGCACTGTTCCTTAATAAAGTCCTGTTCCCCTTCCCCCCCTCAAAAAAATTATCATTTCAACTTGTAACCAATATAAAAAAAATATTAATGAGATGCTTTACTTTGTGTGCTAAGCTTTGAAAATCCGGTGTGTCTTTTACATTCCCAGCACAACTCAATTCAGAGCAGCTCCATTCCAAGAACTCAGCAGCCACACACAGTTCCAGCACTTCACAGGTCCAAGTGAGCTCCACAGAGCAGCCACTACCAGACTTACCAGGAGCTTGTCATACACGAAATAACCTGTGTTAACCTGGCCTCCAGGAACCACAGTACACATGGAGGCTTGAGAAGCAGGATCAAGCTCACACACAGCACTGTCCATATCCAGACACTGTGACCAGAGCCACAGCTTCTGAGGCAGTGGTGGCCTCTCCCACACATCCTAAATGCCTACCTTTTCATGATGTGCTTTCCCACCTCTGTGGAGCCTGTGAACCCAATTTTCCGCACATCGGGATGGTCTGAGAGTCTCTGGCCAACCAATGAGCCTGCGGATGGGAAGAAGTGGGGGAGTCAGGGTGGCCTCTCCGGTGCTGGAGTGGGGAGATATGAGTCCCGTTATCCCTCACATGTCCACCCTGAGACCAGAGCTCTGGGATGTGCCCTATGTGCTTAGTGCCCTCAGTTCCTGGAGCTCACTGGCTTTGCTCCTTGTTAAAGACAGTATTGCATTCCCTCAAAATTCATATTGTATAGATACAGATGTGAACAAAACCAACTCCATGTCTGTGTCCTGGATTTCACTTCGTTTTTCTTTCATGCTATGACCTTTGACCAACTTCACTGTCCTTAGTAAGCATATCAAAGCTTTCTAGTTGATGATTATCGGTGTTCCTTAAAATGTAGCCATAAATATGTTTGTTAGTAACAGCTGATGGCATGACAACTGAGATAAGTATCAAAATGGTAATAGTATCGATTATAAACAATCAGCGATCACAAGACTACCAGGAGGTATGGCCCCTGGTGCTATTTCATTCTTTGTCCCTTGGTCCTGTCAGTCATTGGTACCTAAGTTGTACTATAAAAAAAAAAAAAAAAAAAAAAAAAAAAAAAAGAAGCGTGGTAACAGCTGTCTGTTAGTGAGGGATAATCTGCACAGAATTGTTGGGTCATCTCTTCCACTCCAAACCAGTCTTCCCATAAATAAATTACCCTATAATAAATCGTTGTATTGTATGGAGTTGCCTGCTTTGTTTGTCGGTCTTGAGATACCTTCTTGTTACAGTGGCCATTACACCTTTGCCCCACCATCTGACATATGTTGAAGCCCTGATGCCCAGTACCTCAGATGTGACTGTATTTGGAGACAGGGTTTTGAAAGAGGTAATTGAGGTAGGATGAAGTCATTATCCAATCCAATTAGGGTCATTACCTTTAATACAATCTGACTGGTGTTCTTGTAAGAAGAGCAGATTACACAGATACATATAGAGGAAAGATCTCGTGAGAACACATGGAAAAGACAGCCATCTGCATGCCGAGAGAGGCCTCAGAAGGAAACAACCCTGCTCACACTTTGATCTTGGATTTATGGTCTCCAAAACTGTGAGAAATAAGTATCTGTTGTTTAAGGCCCAGTCTGTGGGTCTTGTTATAACAGCCCAAGCAAACTCATACAGTCTGCATATTAAGGTATATTCCAAGGGTACAGGCACACAGACTTCCAGCTCTTCCAGGGTCTCCAACAGAGACCCAAGGATTGCCTGGCCTCGCTGTGGAGGCAGCGTTGCCCAAGCATCACAGACTCCAAAAGGCCTTCCTTAGGGATGCAGCCTGGCCAGGAGAGCCCCAGGCATGGAGAGCCTGGGTGTGGAGGGCCCAGGTGTGTAGAGCCCAGGCATTCACTGCTTCACATTTGGAATGATTGGAACTTGAATGATTGGAAACTTATCTGCCCCTTTCTCCAGAGCCTTCTCATTTCACCCCAAGCCCTGCACACACCCTGCCCCACAAGGTAGCTAATTCCTTTTCACCTTTCAGATCTCTTTTTTCAATGAGGCTTCACATTCATCTCTCCCCAAACGTAAAGTAATCTTTTGCTGCTTTAGGTCTCTTTCGTCTTTTGGCTTCAGACTCTCTACTCTCTTAATTTGCCTCCTACTTCTCTGATTGCTCTTTTTCCATCCCCTTTGCTCTTCTTCTATCCAACCTAAAAATACCATGTGCCTCTAGCTCTATCCTGGGCCCTGCTCTGCTCTTCTCAATTCGCATCATCTCAGCTGATCTCACCCTGGCTCACCTTTTCAAATGCCATCTTCAGGCACATCATCCTCTCAATCTGTATCTCCAAGCCAAGCTCCTCTGAAACACGGATCCATTTATCACTCCTCTGTCTGCTCAGCACCTCCACTTGGATGTCTCACAGCCTCTCAGATTCAATATACTTGAAACTGAACTCTTAATTTTTCCCTAGACGTGCTCTTCCTCCAGGTTCTCTATTTCAGTAAATAAACTCTCCTTGCAGCCAGTTGTTGAAGCCAAGAAAGTGAGAGTCAATCTTGACACATTCCTTCCCCAACCCATCAATCAACCAGTCTTGGGCTCCTTTACCTATCCAGTGCCTCCACCTCCATCTCCACTGCTCCCCTGCCTCTGAGCTTATAAAATTACATATGCCCACGTGCACCTGTGAAGGTTCCAGTTCCAAAGGTTTGCAGTGGGACACCATATATATATTTAATATATATATATAAATATTATATATAAATATATGTATATATTTATATATAATATTTAAATATATATATATATATTTATATATATATATATTTAAAGCTCCACAAGCGATTTCAATACTAATTCCATTCCACCACTCCCTGTTTAAAAAAATTACTGTTTTGGAGAGAAAATATTTGCAAAACACATCTGATATAAAGGACTGGTATCCAAAATATGCAAAGAACTCTTAGAACTCAACAATAAGAAAACAAAGTACCCAATTTAAAAAATGAGCAAAAAACCTGAATAGACACCTCAGCTAAGAAGATATACAGGTGACAAGCATATGAAAAGATGCTTCACATCATATGTCATTAGGGAAATGCAAAGTAAAATAACAATTAGATACTACTACACATCTATGAGAATAGCCAAAATCTAAAACATTAACAATAGCAAATACTAACAAGGATGTGGAGCAAAGGAACACTCATTCACTGATGGTGGGAATGCAAAATGGAATAACTACTGTGGAAGACAGTCCAGCAGTTTCTTATAAAATTAAAGATACTCAACATACCATCCAGCAACCTTGCTCCTTGGTATTTAACCAAAGGAACTGAAAAGTTATATCCACGTAAAACCCTGCATACAGATGTTTATAGCAGCTTTACTCACAATTGCCAAAACTTGGAAGCAACCAAGTGTCTTTCAGTAGGTGAATGGATAAATAATCTGTGGTACATCCAGACAATGGAATATTATTCAGCACCGAACAGAAATGAGCTATCAAGCCACAAAAAGAGATGGGGGAACCTTAAATACATATTACTAAGTGAAAGTACCCAATCTGAAAGGCTACATATTGTATGATTCCAACTATATTACATTCTGGAAAAGGCAAAACTATGGAGACAGTGAGATCAGTGGTTACCAGGGGTTGGGGAAAGGGAGAAATGATTAGGTGGAACACAGAGGAGTTTTTGGGCAGTGGAACTATTCCATATGAGACTACAATGGTGTATACGTTTCATTACACATTTATTCTAGGACATACGAGTACAACACCAAGAGTGAATCTTAAGGTAACTTTGGACTCTGAATAATGATGATTTGTCAATTTAGGTTCATCTGTTGTAACAAATGTACCATCTGATGCAGGATGTTTATAATGAGGGACACTACACATGCATGGGGACAAAGGGTATATGGGAACTCTCTATACTGTCCACTCAATTTTGCTGTGAACCTGAAATTGCGTTGAAAAAATATAATGTCTATTTGATAATAATAATATCACTATTTTCCGCTATCCAAGAAATATTTATAAGGTATTATATATCAGATCACAAAGAAATTCTCCATTTTAGAAAGAAAAATTTTTATATGCTATTATAGGTTGGATTGTGTCCTTAAAATATTCATATGTTGATGTCTTAACACCCTACCTCAGAATGTGACCTTACTTAGAAGTAAGGTGTTGCAGATGTAATTAGTTAAATGATGCCACTATGGTGGGCTCAAATCCAATAAGACTGAAAAGAGGAAATTTGGACACAGACACACACACACAGGAAATATGCCATGTAAAGATCAAGGCAGACCTCAGGGTGATGCTTCTATAAGCTAAAAAGAGGCAAGAAAGGATTCTTTCCTGGAGAATTTGGAGGAAGCAGAGCTCTGCCAACACCTTGATCTCAGATTTCTAGTTCTAGAACTGTGAGACTGAATTTCTGCTGTTAGGCCATCTAGATTGTGGTGTTTTGTTATGGCTGCCCTAGAGAATTAAAACACAGGCTATGGTCTCTTATCATGATATAATAAAACTAGAATGTAAGAAGAAAATTTTAGACCAAAATATTATTTGAAAATTAAAAAAAAATCTCTTGATTTACTGGATTAGAGAGGAGATCAAATATACAATTATATGTTACTTAATAATAAAAGCATGAATGCAACATATTCAAAAGTTATAAGGTGGAAGTATGCTTCTGGAAAGCCAGCATGAGGAGCCCAGTGGGCAATTTCCCAGGAAAACAACCATAACTGGTGAAAATCATTTAAATAACAAACACTTAAATTCTCTAGAAATTTTCCTGGGGGAATACAGCAAATGGAGAGACATTTATTCAAGAAAAGCTACTAAATCTCAGTAAGAACAGTGAGAGTCAATGGCACTTGAATTGTGAACCATTCTCTCGCTCCATATCTCCCCTCTCCCACCATCTTGCTTGCTGAAAGCTCTATTCCAGGCAGGTGTGACCAGGAAGGCAGACCTTCTCTCCTCCAGCAACCAGTCCAGGGATATGGCATCTCACCAGGTGAGGCAAGCAATCAGCATTTCTCATTTCCTCCACTCTGAGTTTCAGAGGTTCAATTCTTGGTGAGTATGTCTTCCACTCACCTCCCACTCAAAAGATGAAGGCTCTACCATACGTGAAGCAGGCTGAGTCTACTGGGACCTCATTTGCCTAGTCCTAGCTCCCTCAGGGGGTCCAGCACCGGAGGTAGTGTCTCAGAGGTTTTGGCATCTCACCAGGAGGGGCAGATGCCATGACCTGGTGAGATGCCATATCCCTCAGAGAAGCTTTCTGTAAGGACAGAGAGCTCCAAAACACTTTGCAAAGGAAACGACTTTATTCAAAACGGTGACAGCAATAAGGTAAACCACAGGTCTATTGGTTTACCAGAGAGAAGCAGGGAAGAGCCCTTCTGGCTAAGAACCTCAAAGGATAGCCTAGAAAACTACCCATGTAAAGGGGCCTAAATCTAATTGGATCAGATTATAGAGCAATTTATGTCTTGGGGCACTGTTGAAAACAATAGAACAACCAGTCTATAGTTAATGGAGCTGAACAGCTGGGTGTGATACCAAAGGAGGCAGACAGCTTAACAGAGAGACTGGGGAAAAGACAGTCAATGAGAAACCTGCCAAAACTGCTTCATCCTAGGGTGATGTGTATGCCCAAGGCTGTGCTCTCTGAGGGATGACATCACTGGCTACATACTACAGGGAAAATAGACTTCACTTAACCAGTCTAGCCAAGTCATAAAACAAGTCAACAGGCAAACAGACACAAGCTCTGGAAAAGAAGGAAGGCAATCAGTATCCAGAGTTGGTACAATATGTTATGTAAATATCCAGTTTTTAACCAAAAAATTAAAAGCATGCAAAGAAACAGGAAAGCATGACTCAACAAAGGAAAAAAAATGTGCAGGCATTATAAACTGACCATGAGAGGGCCCACGTGTCATACTTAACAGGCAAAGACTTCAAAGCCGCCATTATAAATATGTTCAAAGAACTAAATTAAACCATGCTTAGAGGAAGCTATGATGTCAGTGCCTCACCAAATAAATAATATCAATAAAGAACCAACTATGAAAGGACCAAGTAGAAATTCTGGAACTGAAAAGTTCAATAACTGAAATGAAAAATTCAGTAGAGAGACTCAACAGTATTTTGAACTGGTAGAATAAAAAAATCAGTGAATTCGAGCATAGAGATTATGCAATGTAAAGAATGGAGAGAAAAAAAGAATGAAAAGGAAAAATGAAGAGAGCCTCACAGTTAAGTAGGAAAGCATTATATACAACAACATATTCATAATGAGCGTACCAGAAGGAGAGGAGAAAGGAGCAGGAAAAGCATTAGAGTAAATAATGACCCAAAATTCCCCAAATTTGATGAAAAGCATTAATCTATACATTCATGAAGCTTAATGAATTTTATGTAAAATAAATGCAGAGGTAATCATAGTAAAAATACTGAAAGATAAAGAGAAAATTTCGAAAGCAGCAAGAGGAAAATGACTCATCATATGTAAGATTAACCTGCTGACTTCTCATCAGAAACAATAGGAGGGACTCCTCCTCCACCATCAGGTTGGCCATCCCACCCACTCTGCACCAGGTTGCTCCACCTGCCAGGGCACATCATGCAGCAGGCCCTGTTCTGACCAAGTGCATCTCCAGCTTCCTGGAGCCCTGGCTCTCCCAGATGCCCATGCCCCCATCGATAGCCCTTACCAGATCCTGGAAGGACGTTGATTACACCCTTAGGAATGCCAGCCTTCAAGGTCAGCTCTGCAAACTTCAAGGCTGTGAGTGGGGTCACCTAAGGAGGCAGGACAGAAGACTGGGTCAGGAGGGATTGGGAAGTGGGATTCTGCCATCCTCTCCTAGCAGCCTAGGTAGCAAACAGGGAGGGGCAGCCGTGGTAGGAAGACTCCTGGGGGAAGCCATGTTCATGCCTCACCATCGTGGATACCACCAACTCAGCCAGCTTCTCACACAGCTCCAGCTGGGAGCCGGGAACAAGGGCCTGTTAACCTCAGTTACCTTTCTAGCACCTTCTCCTGGCTGGGCTCCAGCCCCTCAGAGAGGCCTGGGCCACCTCCTGCCTATTCATTTCTGCCTTCCATTTACACTGAGCCCTCAGGAAGTACAGAGTCCCAAGGACTGCCAAGCAGGGCCTCATACTCAGAAGGCTGCAGGGCACACCCATTCCCTGTCCCCTAAGAAAAACTGGCTTCCTCCTCTGGCTGTGGTGCTGCCTTAGTTGTCTACCTGCTGGCTTCTGGCAGCACCTCAGCCCAGAGAGGGCCTAGAGCTATGGGGTCCAGCTGTGATGTGGATGACTGCACCACTGCTGGAGGCTGTGCTCTGCCCTTGACCAGCCAGCAATTGGCCCTTTTCTGGGGAACAGGGAATACACTTCTGGTCCTGGTAACTTTCCTTGCCAAGGTGAGGCTGTGCCCCACCCACAGCTAGGCCTCAGGCTGAGGGGCCAAATCTGTGGGGTGTTTGCCCTGGGAGTGGGTTCCAGGTGTTCCTAAGGGCAACAGGCTAGTGGGGATCTTCCAGGGACAATTGTCTTGACCTGTCAGCCGCCCCCCACACACACACAAAGGGAGAGGTTAGGGGTCATCTCAGGGGGTGGTTGTAATGCTTAAATAAGCAAATGTATGTAAATTACTATTAATTTGTTATATATGTTAAAATGCTCAAAAATACTTAACTCCAAGCACTATAATATTATAAATGTCAGCTATTGTTATTGTTAGTTTTTTAAAAATTATATTAATACGCTTAGGGACAAATTGCCCCCAAAGAAATTGGGGGAATGGGGGCTTCCTGGGGGCACTATCCAGATCCACACGCAGAAGCAGCTCTTCTTCAGTTGCTAAAGCCCCTAGAGCCAGGCAGAGGACGGGCTGTTACTGCCAATGCACAGGTGAAGAAGCTGAGGTTCGTGAAGGGGGTGGGGTGTCCTCACCTCTGGGGGACACTGCTCAGCCCCTCCCAGCCTGCACGAACCACCCCTGACATCCCACCTCTATGCCCTCTCTGTGAGGCGCTGGGGTGGTACATGCACAAATCCCACTGCTCACCCCACTTCCCTCCAGGACTTTGGTTTCTGAAGCCAAATAGGCAACCAGGGCACCAGTTCTACTAATAGACCACTGCAGGCTGTCTCAAAGCACAAGGCCAGGGTCAGGGGCACCAAGCAGGATTTCTGATCCCCGGAATCTGGAATGCTGCCATCTGTGAGGAAATCCCTGACTCTGCTCAACAGGCAGCTGCAAATGCAAGCGTGATTATCCTGACTCAGCCACCCTGTGGCTGAAAGAACATGAAGTCTACTTATGGCTGGCACTACTGCATGCTACCTCTGCCCACAGTAGACTGGCCCTCATCAGCAGTACCCTTTGTCCTTGAAGAGAAACCAGGATTGCCATGGGCAAAGGGGCCAAAGGGCCATCTTGCCCCTTCTGGTCAGGGTGCTTCCCCATACCCTCTACAGCCCACAGGCCCTGCCCTCACCCACCTGGGCAGGCTTGATCACCACTGTATTCCCAGCAGCCAGACAAGCAGCCGTCTTCCAGGAGAGCATCATCAGGGGGTAGTTCCAGGGGATGACAATGCCACAGACCCTGCCGTATAGAAGAAGCAGGCTTTCATCTCTTCTCTCAGCCTGGGTGCCCACAGTGGGCCTGCCATCTTTTTCCTCTCTCCCAGGCCTGCTATCCACTACAGAGCCAGGTTTCCTGATATGGCACCAAAGGTCCTGCTGAAGGCAGCTCCTGCCTACCTTCCCGGGCCCTAATAGGGCAGTGTATCCAGTCTGTCAGGAGTTCCTCTTTCCGGCAGGGCACGGTGGCATGGGACACTGGACATTTTCTGATGGGAACTATGAGACCAGTCTAGGGACACAGTTTGGTAAGGTGTAGCACCGACAACCAGGGAAGTGAGAGCCGGCCGGCATGGATAAGAACCTTGGCAACTAGCAGGGTCTGGGAGAGGGCCTGGGGTCACATGGCAGGCTGGGGGGACATGGACAGGATCCAGGGACAAGTGGGCAGGGAGGATGGGTATGAGGCCAGGGCTCAGTTCTGTGGAGAGGAGAAGCATGGAGTCAGCCTGGGAAGCCTGATAAAGTCTGTCTGCTTTGCATTAAGAGATGGCACCCAGTGTAGTGCTACCCCTCAGTCGAGGAAAAAGCCTCTGTCTGGGTAGTGACTTCATGGAGGGGAGGCTGCCCCACAATCCCAGGGGACCTGATGACAACACCTGTGGTCCCAACAGGCATGTGGCTCTACCTTCCTCTGTCCCTTGTAAAACGGGGCCATAACAGCACCTCTCTGCATGAGTGTCAGATAATTAGAGGAGCTATTGTATGCAAGAGGCCGGTGCTGACTACACGACTGTTACTTTCATCATCATCATCATCATCATCATCATCATCATCATCTTCATCCCACCATGACCATCAGAGAATGCTCCCAAAAAGATGACTGCTTAGCTGAACCTAGGCAGCGGGAGAGCGTGTACAAAAACCCAGGGCATGACGGGTAGTGAGTGAGGAGCCACAGAGTGCTCCGTCAGGCAGAGTGGGAGGGAGATGGCACTGGGCATGTGCAGAAGCTGACTTGGGGGTCTCCAAGCCATCCTGGGAGTCATGGGGCATGCTGAGGGGTTAGGAATGTCACTTCCTCACACCGTGTACACCCAGCAGACTGAAAGACACAAGACAGATGTAGGGACCAGAGTGAGTGTTCCCAGGGAAGTGGTGAGGTCATCAGGGAGAGAGTGGGCTGGGTTGTAGGGGACTCCAGAGAACAAAAGATATCAGAGAAGTAAGTCCCACTGTCATGGGCTGAATTGTGCCCCTCCCCCCATTCATAGGTTGAAGTCTAATTCCAGAACCTCAGTATGTGACATTTAGAAATAAGGTCATGGCAGATATAATTAGTTAAGATCAGATCTTAGTGAAGTAGGGTGGGTGCCTAACCCAGTACGACTGCTGTCCTTATGAAGAGAATGACATGGGAAGACAGACACACACACACACACACACACACACGCACACAGGGAGAACTCCATGTGAACATGAAGACAGAGTCAGACAACACCAAAGATTGCAAGAGAAACACTAAAAACTAGGGCGAGGCCTGGAGCTCATTCTCCCTTATGGCCTTAGAAGGAATCAACCCTGCTACAGACGACTTGACCTGGGACTGCCACCCCCGGAACACTCAGGCAAGTTGTCGTTTGAGCCTCCTAGATCTCTGTTGCAGCGGCCCCAGCAACCTCCTACACTTGCCCACATAGGGGAAAGACTGTGACCCCTGGGGCTGGGGGTGTCTGCAGATTGGGCCCTGACACAGAGTCAAGGCCAGCAGGGGCATGGGACGCAGGGATGGGATGAATACATCACTCACCAAGCTGTGGTGAAACCGCTCTTTCATTAGCCTCTGTGCCTCGTTTATTCTTGATGGTCTTTCTTAGTGGGAATCTCATAGCTTTGGCTCCCCCAGTATTGAGGCCCGCCCCTCCCAGCCATTGCCCTGCTGTGCTCCAGTTCCTTGGGCACTGCAATGGGGTGACTCCTGCCTGTCCCAGTGTTCTGTCCAGTGTGCCTGGATGATGGGAGGTTACACCCTTTTCTCACTAAAGAGAGCTCCTGGCCCCAGGGGAGGTTGGGCTAGTGTGTAGCTGAGTAAGGAGTAACGTAGCTGTGACCTCACTTTGAAGGTCACTGCGGCACTAGCCAGGGTAGTTGGTTGTGCACATTGATTGGAGCCACTGCCCTGTCCTTTTGCAGATACTTTTGGAATGCTCTGTGTGTGCCCTGGGAGTGCAGTAGCATCAGTTTGGATGGCATGTGTCATAAAGAGAACAAAATGAGATTGCAAATTAGAGAGTAGGCCAACTTGTGCACTGGTCTAGGAGAGGAGGTCGCCACACAGCTAACAACTGGATGACCAATAGCTGAAGGACTGGAAGAGCTGGGGGAGTGGTTGGTGTGAATATACAGAGGGCAGCATGGGCGTAGAGAGCCCAGGGTTCAGGCGTAGGCCATCATGGCTAAATGCAGTGAGGGAGTGGAGTGAGGGACATCAGGCTCCCAGTGAGCATATGGCCAAAGTCAGGAGTTTGATTTCATTTCAGGTGCACTGGGAGCCACTGGATGACACTGACAGGAGCAGTGAGATGGCCAAACATAAGTTTTCTAACATATTCTGAACATCAGAAAGAGCTGGCCTTTGCTCTTTCTCAGCACCAGGTAGGCAATTCTCCTCTTCTTCCCATAGCTTAAGCTGTATGTCCTGGCCTGGGGAACCTCTGCCCTGGAGTCTGTGCCACCTGCCCCCAGCCTTACCCCTTCCCATGGGCTAACGGAGGGGTTTTCCTGAACCCACAGTCCACCCTCCGCCATAGCCCACTCTCCTGACAGGAGCCTCCCTCACAAGCAGGCCTGTCCTTCAGGACCTGGTTTGTCCAGCTGTACTCATTGTTACCAACCCAAGTGACATTTGAGCACACACTCTTTATGAAACACTCCCACATTCCCAATGAAGCTGAGGGCCTTTGACCACCATCCAGGGGGATGTGAGGTTCCTGCTGGTGGACCACAGTGTCCCCACCCTGTGAGGGGTACAGAGCAGGTGGGAATGACCAAAAGGTGCTGACCGAGGTGGAGCCTCTGTCCCAGGAGACTCCACTCCCTCCCAAGGTCACCCCTGGCCAGACCTTTCCTTGCGCACCCATGCATATGACTCGTGAAGAGGGACCACAGGACAGCACAATGTGGGACGTTCTTTAGACGCCATCCCGCAGCTTGCTTTCCTCATGTAACAGTGGTTCTGCAGGACCTGTTGCTGTGCTGTGCCTATAGTGCTGCTGCACTCCCTGCACAGCCACACACCATTCCTCTCGGGGACACCACAGAGCTCAGCGTTGGCTGTGCTGTCAGGTTCCAGTGCAGCTGCTGTCAGCATCTTGGGTGTGTCTCCTTGTGAGCCCCTGTGAGTGAGTCACCACAGTTGTGCTTTGTGGGGTAAGGACATGTGGGTACTGAACGGTCACTGTCCAGTTGCCTTTCACAGGAGGGAACCCACTGGCCCCCACCCAGGCAATGTGCTGGCTCTTCTCTCTCCCTGGGCTTTTGGGTCGTCTGATGGTGAGGTAGGGCCTCGCTGCTGGGTTTAAATCATTTCCCCAGTCTCTAGTCTGGTCTGTGCTGACTGGACACTTGCCTTTTCCTGCTGGGCATCTCTTTCTACTCTTGCCTGTATCTCCATCACTTTTTCTGTTCCTTGGGGCTATGTAGTAGTCCCTCAGTTTTATGCACATTGATCATTATACTCTTTTCAGATAAAATTTTTAGCGTGTACCCTCTGTTTCCTACTATGTCTCTGACTGATATAGGGTTATTGTGGGGATTATATAAAATTATGTTTATAAAGTCGTTAAAATAGTGCCTGGCACAGAACAGGTACGATAGAAGTGGAAGCTGTTTTTATCCGGAGAATAGAAATTTTCAGCAGTTTTGATCATTGCTGTATATCCAACCCCTGAAAAGTCTGGCACATAGTAGTTGGCAAATAAATGCTTATTTGATAAATACATAAAAGAGGATGATATGAGCGCATGTTGCATGAAAAGCACCTGATGTGAGGCTATTGTCCACCCTGTGCTGTGACTCACCCGATTGGCTCCTTCCTGGTCAAGGTCAGGTTGCGGTTGGGTCTAGCTTGGTTGATGGGGATGGTGGAGCCCTGGAAGAAGCATGGAGGGCTGTCAGTGCCAGGGGATTCCAGGTCCTTACCCCTTCCCTCTGAGTTATAAAATTGCCCTTGGGGCCCAGTGAAGAGCAGGTTCTTATCTGCGTCTTGATGCCCCCACTACCCAGATGGGTAGGAGCTGCAAACCTCCTAGCTTATGTATAATGGGGACATCTGAGTTCAGATATGGGTAGAGCATGCAGCCCACCTCCCTCATTGCCTGCACTCCTCAGCCCTGTGGAGAAGACTAGAGGCTAGGGGTCCAGAACTGACAGAGACACTGTGAGCCTTGCAGCCATGGGTCTCCCCAAGCAAGGGTTGATCCATCACAGCCTCTAGCAGGCAAACCTCCAACAATGGCCCCAAAGGTGAGGCCCAGCTCCCTGGGACCTGGGACATAGCCAGCTACTCCTCTTGCAATGATGCGGTATGGCACTGTTGACCTTAAGATGGGGAGATAAAGCAGATGGGCCTAGCGTAACCACAAGAGCCCCTGTAAAAGCAGACAGTTTTCTCCAATTAGTGGCAGAAGAGAATCAGAAAGATAGGGGAATGGAGGGCCAGGACAAGGACCAGAGAGAGGTCTCCAATAGCTGAGATCAGCCCTGGCCAGCAGTCAGTAAGGACCAAGGCCCTCAATCCTGCCACTGTAGGAACTGAATTTGCCAACAGTTGAATCTGCCCAGAAGCAGGTTTTCCCCCCAGAGCTTCTGGATAAGGCCCATCCTGGCCACACCTTGACATAAAGCATGTAAGATCCTGGCATAGAACCCAGTAGAGCCCACCTGGACTTCCCACCTGCAGAACTGGGAGCTAATAAATGGTGTTGTCTTAGGCACTAAGTTGTGGTAGCCCATCTCCCTCATTGCCCGTACTCCTCAGCCCTGTGGAGAGAAGAGCAGGTAGGGAGCCCATGACAAACACTGGAGGCCCACAGCCATGTTACACAGCATTCAGAGTAATGTGCTGCCCTTAGAGTTCCTTGCCAGGCCTGGCCTGCCTATGTGAGTTCTCATGCAGTGGGCAGGAGCCCAGGCTCTACCTGGATCTTGTCGCACCAGCCAGCAAAGTAGCGGAAGGTCTGGATGGACATGCCTACGTGGGTCTTCAGGGCCAGCGTGTAGACAGCGCCCGCATCCAGAGCCTCAATGGTGGCCAGCTCCTCCTGATGCTGTTCCATGAGGTCTGCCAACCTGGCCAAGGCATGAGGAAAAGGAGGGAGAGAAGCTCAGGCCTGGGAAAGCCTGGTCTGCTCTTTTAAGGCCCTTCTTCAAGGGGCTGGGGGCCCTACCTTGCACACTCACATGTGCTGACCTCATTTCCTTATCTGTGAGATGGAACAGTAACACTTACTTCGCTGGATGAGTGTGAGGATGGACCCTCTCTCCTTCCCTCTCTCCATTTATTCCTTCCTGAAATATTGATGGATTGACTACTTTAGAGTAACACTCATACATGATTCTGCAGAGGAGGCTGCCTGCCTCTGTAACAAGGAGGTCACCATCCCAGAAGGTCACCCTCTCTGTCTTTGGACAGCTTCCACCAGGGGAGAAAGCCTGCCTGGCTTCAAGCACCAGCCATTCCATGGGAGGATGCTCTTGAAGCCGGTGTCTCCAGGAATGGAGAGGGAGGAATGACAGGGAAGGTGCAAGGGAAGGAATATCTACAGAGCCCCCTGGAGTCTGAACACTCCGATGTCCAGTTGTCCACCCATGATTCTGGTGGGCGTGCTGCTGTGGGTAGCCTGGGAGTTAGAATGGTGATTCCTCCCTGATGCCTGCCTCATGCACCCAGGGGGCAGGGTAGATGGGGGAAGCTAGAGACCACCAATCTAGAGCAGCCCTCAATCTTGCACATAGGGAAGTTCGAGCCCAGAGACGAGCCTGCTGACCTGTGCCTACTCTGCTTCTTTCCGCATATAGCCCCTGGCAATGCCCTGACACTCCCAGGTCTGCTCCAGTCCTTCAGCGCACACCTCAAGTTCCCCCAATGGCTGCCCACCACATTCAGAACATAGTCCCAACCCTGTGCTTGACTGACCAGCCCCTAGACCTTACCCATTTCCTCCTGGGGCCATGGAACCTACTGCCTTCTTGTCTTCTCCCTATGTCGGTCCCTTTCAAGTGTCAGGTAAGTCAGGCCTCTTGTCTGGGACCTGTGGGAGCTGTGCTCCTACCATAGGCCTGGACTGCAGTTCCTGTACTCCAGCTTACCCTCTCAATGTTCTGCAACTCTTTCAGACCCTTTGGGAAACTGACCTTAATCCCACCCCTCCAAAGCAATGCCATCTCCCTGCAGTGTTCTAATAGCATCCTCGCCTTTTTTAAAACCTTGCCTGACTGTCACTGATATTCACATAGTTGAGCATTTCAGTACTATTTCCTCTCCCATGAGGGCAGGGACAGCATCTGGTCGGTCTCCTGCTCATGGGCACATGGGCCGCATGCTGTGAAAAGTTGGTGAGTAAAACTGTGGATTGAACAAGCACAACAAAATAGCAGCAGGGACATGCTGTTGCCTCAGAAACAGTGCCCAGGTCACGCTCTGGGTAAGAAAAGCAAACGTGTAAACTTTTTGAGAAACGTTATAGATCAAATAGTAAAAATATTTTGTGGTATTTCAAAGACTAGGGTTCCATCATCCACAAGAACAGATGAGCCAAAGATATAAATCTATATTACAAAGTAGCCAAAGATAGCATCTGTATATTGGCCCCTATGTTGTTTATGTCTTCACTGCAGGCTGAGATCCATTAACTCGAAAGCCCACTGGTGCAAATTTTCACATATCCAGTTATTTTTAAATTAGCCCAATGCAGCAAATTGTAGCCACTTACAGCCTGCCTATTTTGCATTCCCGCAGAATCTCGCTGACAGCTGTTACCACTGCTGAGACAGGCTGTGTAATTATAGTCCCCACTTCCAGAGCCCTCTGACCCAGAGACTCCCACTGCATTGCTGAATGACATCACCTGGACATGGCAGCCCCTTCTCTGATCTCCCCTGTCCCTTGGAGTTCCCTTACTCCCTCACATTCTGAGTAGTGATCCCCTACCCTCAACGCAGCCTCTGGAGGGTCTCCTGCTTTAGGGACTTCCCCACTGACAACCCAATAAAGCCTATTATGAATTGCTGCCTCTCATGGTCATTATTTTTCCGTTGATCAGCAACAAATCCCTCCAACCCCTGATACTCCTAGACAATGCCATGTGTTATGTGGCTGAGTCATAAATCTAATACCTAGGATACACTTACTAAAGGAATTGTCACCTGATCACACTAGTTGGGAGGCTCCTCGAGGGGAGCTGTGCAGAGTTGCTCTAATGTCAACCTGGTGAAGCTGCACCTCTGCTTCTGAGAGCCCCATCCCTTGACCAACAGCAACCCAGGCCATCACCAGAGCCTTGGAGGTGAACCTGAACACAAGGTGGCAGCTTCCCACAGCTACTTTCACTGGGTCTTTGTGGTCCCACTCTGGCAGCTCTGTATGGCTGGCTGCCCAGATTCCCAGGCAGGCGCTATCTTGTTCCCCAGAGATTCTGGGGCACTAGCTAGTGACTTTCTCTAACTCTCCCTTCAGGCTCTATCTTCCCAGCTTCTCTCACAATTGTTGTTTCTTATCCCTGTAATGCATTCCATGTTCCATAATACCCATGGTGGTCCTACTTCCCTCATTGAACCAGGGCTGCTGGGCAGTCATGTCTCTGGGAAATCCTGCCCTGTCCCTTCCTGGGGCAGCGATGGATACTCCTCCTTTTTGGAGACTGGGAGGCTGCCTGGGGCAGTGACCAGGTCACTAGGAGCTCTCAGGCCTTGATATGTCTGTCCACCCAGTCCGGGTCTCTACTTAGAGCTGTGCAGGGCACCACCTCCTCATTATCTTTGTGGTTAGTGGGGTTATTACATGTGTCACCAGATGGTAGGAGAGCATCTCAAGGGAAGGACACTTTCTTCTGGGCCAGTGCTGTCTCTCACAGAGGTCCCTGTTCCAGAGCCAGCAGCTCATCACCACCAGCTGGAGCATGCACACTTCACAGCTCTGACTGATCTCCAGAAGCTCTAAGTCACCAGCCAATGGTTATTTTTAATAACCGACGAGTTTCCAAAGAGTCTTGAAACTAAAGCTACGGCATGATGGGCATGTCCAACCTCCATAGTCCTCCATCTCTATTACATTTTGCACATCATGCAGGCCCTTCTGTCTGCTCCCCTGCTGCGGGGGCTGCCATGGTGTTTCTGACCTCTGGAATAGAAACTAAAGGCATTCTGACTACATGACCAAGACGGGGGCTTTCCTGCTGGATGAAAAGCATGCTCGGACTACATCATCACCAAGCTCTGTGCCTGAAAGCTTCCCCAGAATCCAGAGCACCAAATCAGGACCCTGAAACTTCTCACAAAGGTTTCAGACACTGCTCAGCTCATTTGCCCAGCACCTGCCATTCTGCTGGAAACATCACGTCACTTCCTTGGGGGTGACTGCTCTGCCTCACTGGGACCACCTGATTCTAGGGGAGCAGCCTGTCTTCCCGGCCTCATTCCCACTCTAAGGCCATAAGCTGAAGGAAGCCCAAGTCCTTTCCTAAGACTTCTGATTGGGACTATGGAGAAGGGGCTTCCTTCGTCTGTACTTATACAAGAGGAAAATGTGAGGATGGGCCACATCCCTGCCCTTACTGGCTTCTGTGCACAGGAACTCCAATCCTTCCTCTGGCCTAGGCTGGTCCAGGTAAGCACTGTGCCTGTCTGGGTATGTCAGGACCAGTTGTTAGCTTTGCCAGTTTGTGGCTGTCATCTGAAACATTCCCTCATTTTTATACCTCTTCATCTGTCCCTCCACCAGTGACATCTTTCCCCTAAGGCCAGTTGTGTCTGGTGAAATCCCTCCTGTCTCTCAAGTAACTTCCTCTGAGTACCCTTTGCTGAGCCTCAGGCTTCCGTGACCTGTCCAGGACCCCAACTCTTCCAAATAGGACCCGAGCATCCAGCCCCACCCCAAGCTGAAGATGGTGGTGGCTGACAGGTGAGTGTGGGGCTCTCACCTATATAGGAGCCGACCCCGGTCCCTCGCGCTGATCTTTCCCCACAATCCAGTCTCAAAGGCATCTTTAGCAGCAGCCACTGCCTTGTCAACATCGCTGACCTGGGCCAAGGACACTTGGCAGATGACCTGTGGTGAAGCACAACTGTGAAGCCCTCTCTGGTTTCAGTGGGCACAGACACATCGTCTGCTTGCTCCTTTAGCCACCTGGGTGGCCTCAGAAAGGAAGGTTGCCAATGGAAGGGTACTGGGCAGTCACAATGAGAGGAAGGTGGGGTCAGGGAAAGGTTTGTATGTGTTTCTACATACTTGGGACCTTCTCTTCACTTTCCCACTGAGCCCACACAGAGCAACAGACTTAGGTTGCACCTACAAGGCTGAAGGTCAGCTTAGCCTTTCCAAACCAAGAGCAGAGACCCACAAATTTAGTGAGTCCCAGGCAGAACGTTTATTTCTTAAGTGGGATAGGCTAGACATTGGAGCTGACTTGACCCATCCCTCTCTGCATTGCATGCCCCGAGGGTGTCCCTATGCACTACAGCTCAGGCTTGGGTGCAGGTGGGAGAAGGTGGTACAAGGTATGAGGCCAGCTCCACCTTGCTCTCCCACAGATAACACCTGCTGGGCAGCACTGTCCACACTGCCTCCCTCCCAAGACTCCTAAAACTGTCCTCGAGGTGGAAACAGCTCCTGATATTTCTGCCTGAGAGCACTGTACACCTTGTCTGTGTCACCACTCCTTTGTGAAACACTTTCTTTAAAGTCCCTTCAAATGATCCATTGTGAGTGTGGTATGTTTTGTGGAGTGATGCTATAGAATGAGACAAGATAGAAAATGATCAGTATGTACCTGTAAGAGTAAGTGTTGTTGTAGGTATGCACATGTGTGAGAACGCATGTGTGTATGGGTCATGATGCAGCCATCACAGTCAAGAAAGTCTGCCAAACACAGGATTCAGGAAAGAATTTACCAATGTTGGGGTGTACAAATATTTGAGAAGGTGGGGCCGACAATGCGATTATTGTTGAAGTGTGGAGGGAGAGGGAATGGTTTTCCTTTCTTCCTTGGGGGATTTTATACTCTACTCCTAGTCTCTGAAGCAGGCTGAAGACATTTAGAGTCCTTCTGCCTCTCCGCCAACCGCTCCCCACCATATCTTCCTCTATACTATTCCTATATGGAAGACTGGAGACTGACTGCAACACTTTTGTGTCCAAGCAAAGGCCCCCTGGGCTAGGACCCCCAGAGGCCAGGTGGGAGGAGATGGGAGAGTAGGTCATAGGTGGAGGAATGGTGGGAGGCAGGAGAGAAGCAGGTGCTGGGCCTGCACTCACACTGCCATCTGTCGGGTTGATGGTCTCATAGGTCTTGGTGCCCTCAGCATCCACAAACGTGCCCCCAATGAAGAGCTGGTGGGGCATTTGGAGGGTCAGCTTGTTCACTGCCTTTTCCACCTGGGAAGAAAGGTTTCATAGATTTTAGCTGGAGCGTGGATTCTTCACAAATGAGAATCAGTGACTGGCGAAGGAAACACGGATAGACAACCACTGGTGCACGTGCAAGCGCGCGCGCGCACACACACACACACACACAAATGGGCTATTATGTGGGCAGTCTGAGGAGCTGAGTGGTAAGAAGAAATGAAGAGCACAGATTCTGAGGCCAGACTGCCTGGCTTGGAGTCCCAGCTCTAGCACTTACCTGTCATGTGACTTCAGGCTGGTTGCTTGGTCTCCACACATAGGAAGTAGGTGGATAGACTCTTATAAGCCACCAGACATGACACCAGCCCCATCACTCACTTCCATACATATCTGCAACTCCACACTGAGTGCAGGGGCCTCTGGGACGCCCCCCCAAACCTGTTTATCAGCCACTTTTTCACAAACCCCAAACCAACCTGAACTCTATTCTGACCACCTTTCTTCATCAGCCTTTGTTTCAAACTACCAGCCAAACAAACTACCCCAAAGCTAATTCCTATGGCGGTTGGTAACCTACCAAGATAATCTGGGGATATTTTTCAAGAGTTTCTTTAAAAAACAAAAATGAAACAACAACAAAAACAACAAGACAGATTTATAATTACTTCAATATCCTTCCATAACACAATTTGAACATATAGAAATATTTGTTTTCCTTATTGAGAAAACATTTCCAATTTCTTTCTCTCTTGCTTTCTTTTTTCTTTTTTTTTCTGGCATTTCAACAAAAATAATTTAATGCAGAGAACTGTTTACACAGGTGGTGGAAGAGCTGAGAAGCTGTGAGTCAACTCAGAGATCAGGAACAGTAGGAAGCCACTGCCATCGCTAAATTATAGGGACAAATGGAGGAGGTGGTGGTACCAGTATTAGGAGCTAGGGCTACCCAGAGGAACCAGAGTCCCAGCAGGGTGATCTGGCAGGAGCTAGAGGCACAGTAGACATGCAAGCCACCGCTGGAAAAGCCCACCAAAGGAGAAACAGGGAGAGAAGTCCTCTGTAAAAGCCTCTTCTTAATATCCTGGTCTCATGTCTTAGGACTCAGAACTTACCCCAAATACTGAGTCCCAAATACAGTGATTTCCTCTATTGAGGTTGCCTACTGCCCTGGCATTCTTAGGGTATCGAATTGCCAGGAAGAGCCTGGGACACTGAAGGGTGGTTTCATGGGGATCCTTCCTTCTTGTACATCCAGGTTTCCCCCATGTGTCATTTTTGATCCATAAATATGGAAGCCTAAGGGGTCTGCAGGGCCATACGCACATGGGGGCCCCCAGAACTCACGTAGTCAATGATGCATTCACTCTCTTTGTTGTTTCCTCGCAACTTTCTCACTAATAGTTGGATGAAGTCCTTAAAGGTGGTTGCCATGTAAACGTCTTCATTTTCCAATTCCAGGCCATCACACAGCTCTTTTATTTCCTCCACCAGTCTGGAGGAAAGGAGATAAAAAAAAAAGGGAGCATGGGAAGAGGCTTGGCAGACCTGCATTGTTCTAGTGGCAGAAGTGGTGATGCCAAACATATTTACCCAGAAGAAACCTTCATCTCAGCACCCAAAGCAAGAGTATTAGTCTAAAATTGAGTTTAAAATCCCAGTCCGTGGTCTCAGAAGGCCCTGATTTCAAGTTCTGGCTCCACCAATTACTAATCTCTGACCTTGGGCAAATGACTAATTCTTCTGAGTCTTGTTTGTTTACCAGAAAAATGGAATAATAATAGTGCTACTACTATTTTGTGATGAGCAAATGAGATAATTCAACTATTAATAATAATAATTAATAGGAAATTAATAATAATATTCAAAAGACACTGTTAAAAAATGAAAAGACAAGCCATAGGCTGGAAGAAAATATTTTCAAATGATATATATGATAAAGGACTTTTATTTAGAATATATTAAGAACTCTCAAAACTCAACACTAAGAAAAAAAACCAATCTAAGTAAAAATGGTCAGAAGATTGAACAGATTCACCAAAGAAGAAATATGGATGGCAAATAAGCATATGAAAAGATGCTCAATTTGCAAAAATATAGATGGACCTAGAGGGTATTACACTAAGTGAAATAAGTCAAACTGAAAATGACAAATACCATATGACTTACTTTTATTTGGAATCTAAAGAGCAGAATAAATTAGCAACAAAACACAAATAGACTCATTGGTACAGAAAACAAACTGATGGTTGCTAGATGAGGGGAGGCTGGGGGAATGGGTGAAAAAGGTGAAAGGATTAAGAAGTACAAATGAATAGTCACAAAATAGTCACGGGGATGTGAAATACAGTGTGGGGAATATAGTCAATAATGCTGTAAACACTATGTATGGTGTCAGATGGGTACTAGATTTATTGGGAGATCACTTCTTAAATTACATAAATGCCTAACAACTGCACTGTACACTTGAAACTAGTAAAATAATATTGAATGCCAATTATTATTTAAAAAATACATACAGTCACAGGATGTAAAGTACAGCATAGGGAATATAGTCCGTGGTAATAGCTATGTAATAGCTATTATATAGCTATGTATGTAATAGCTATGTATGATGTCAGATGGGCAGTAGAATTCTCATGTTTATCACTTTGTGAGGTGTTTAAAGGTTTAATCATTATGTTGTTTTGTACACTTGGAACTAATAAAAAAAGAAAAGATGCTCAACACTGTTAGTTATTAGGAAAAATGCAAATTAAAAGCACAAGTTATGGCTATATACTCATTAGAACATCTAAAATTAAAAAGCTTGACCATACCAATTACCAATAAAGATGCAGGGCAACTGAACTGTCATACACTGCTCATGGGATTGTAAAATGATACTTTGGAACCCACTTTGTAAAGCACTTTGACAGTTTCTTAAAAATTAAACATATACTTACCATTTCACTTTTAGGTATTTACTGAAGAGAAATAAAAACCTATGTTTAGAAAGAAGATGACAGAGTAGGAAGCTCCAAAAATCCATCCCTCCACCTAAATAACTATTGAACTGGTAGGAAGTGTCTTAATCAAACGTTCTGAAATTCTAGAGCTTAGTCAAACATTTTCAGTATCCAGGGGAGTACATAATGTGGAGGCTGGCAAATATCAGTAGATTTCTGTGAATTTAATACTTTCGGTGAGGTATTGGCTGCCATCTCTTACCTCTCTCTCTGTGACAGGAAGCAGTAGAGGCAGTGGGCCACATTCCTGATTGCAGTTCCCTGGAGCCAGGGTGAGCAAGAACGACTTTGTCTTTTATAACTCAGGATTATGATACTACTTTTGATCACTGAGGAACCAGCACAAAGCCTGGCAGCCATTGTTTCAACCCCTACAGGCTGAAGCAACTTCTAGGGGATTTAAAGAAACAGTATTTTTATTTTCCTTTTTGGGAGCCAGACATTTAAGAAAATCTTTGTTAGGCCACTGGCTGACCACAAAGATACCAGAAGAGAAACTTCAATGACTACACACAACAAGGAATACACACTTTGTAAAAAACAGTTTGGAAAAATCACAAATGGATGGCTCCAGCACTCAGGAAGCAAGATTTTGCAACTTCTGAGGAGTGAGAGAATTAGATTTTCAGAAATGCTACAATATAACATTCAAAACGTCCAATTTTGAACAAAAAAATTTGTAAAAATATGAAAAAACAGTGAAGTATAGCCCATTCATAGGAAAAAATGAATTTGGAAAAAAACAACAAATCATCCCTGAGGAAGAACAGATATTGAAATTGTTAGTCAAAGATGTTAAATCAACTGTCTTAAATATGTTCAATGATTTAAAGAAAACCATGGACAAAAAACTAAACAAAATCAGAAAATGATGTAAGAAAAACTAAGAAAATCAATAGATAGAAATTGCACACCTGAAATCTATGTAATTTCACTAATTTCACTAATTGTCACTCCAATAAATAATAAAAAAAAGAAATCAGATCGTATGGCTTATAAGAAATGTTTGTAAGCTAAGAGTGAATAGACAAAGAGAAAAGTGTTTAGGTAATTCTCTTGAGAACAAAATTGCCAAAAGTCAAAAAAAAAAAAAAAAGGAAAAAGAAAAAGAAATCAAAAAATTTCTTAAGCTGACAAGTACAATAACTGAAATGAAAAAGTCCCTAGATGGGTTCAACAGCAGATTTAAGCTGGCAAAAGAAAGAATCCGTGAACTTGAAATTATCCAGTAAGAGGAACCAAAGGAAAAAAGAATGAATAAAAATGAATAGAGGCTGAGACCTGTGGGATATCATAAAACATATCAACATACTCATTACTGAAAAACAAAGAGATAGCGTCAGAAAAAATATTGTAAGAAATAATGATTAAAAAGTTCCCATATCTGAGGAAACATATGAATATACACACCCAAAAAGCTCAAAGAACTCCAAGCAGGATGAAATTGAAGAGACTCACACTGAGACATATTACAGTCAACTCACTGAAATGCAAAGACAAAGAAGGTATTGGGAAAAACATTAAGAAAGAAGTGATTCCTTATATACAAAGGATCCTCAATAAGACTGAAAGCTGATTTTCCCTCAAATACTATGAAGACTCGAAGGTAGTGGGATTGAAAAGTCCTGAAAGAAAAATTAATCAACCAAGAATTAATTAAGGAGACATGAAGACATTTCTAAATAAACAAAAGCTGAGGGAGTTCGTTACCAGTAGATCTGCCCTACAAGAAATCTTAAAGGAAGTCTTTCAGGCTGAAATGAAGGACACTAAAGAATAACTCAAAACCTAATTAAAAATAAAGAACATTGGCAAAGGTAACTACACAGGTAAATACGAAAGCCAGTAGTATTGTAATTTTGGTATAGTATATAACTTTTCTCTTTTTAAAAAACAATTTTATTAAAATATAGTTAACATACAATATTATATTAGTTTCAGGTGTACAGAATAGTTATTCAACATTAATATACCTAAGGAAGTGATCACCATGATACGTCCAGCAATAATTTGACACCATACTATGCTATCACAATATCATTGACTATATTCCCCATTCTGTATATTACATCCTCATGACTTATTTGTTTTATACCTGAAAATTTGAAACTCTGAGGTGAAGGGGACTTCACCATTTCCCCCCTTTTTAAATTTTTCAATTAAAGTTGACATTTAATAGTATTTTATATTAATTTCAGGTGAAGAGCATAGTGGTTAGATATTTATATAATTGAAGAAGTAATCCCCCTGATGAGTCTAGGACCCACCTGTCACTACACATAGTTATTACCATATTATTGACTATATTCCCTATGCTTTACTTTACATCTCTGTGACTATTTTGTAACTAACAATTTGCATTAATTCTTAATGCCTTCATCTTTTTTTACCCTGTCCTCCAACCCCCTTTGCATCTATCACCCCAATAAATCTAGTACCAATCTGACACCGTACATAGTTGAATATATTTTTTAGCTATACCCTACATCCCCATGATTACTTTGTAACAACCACATTATACTTCTCAATCCATTTCCCTCTTTCATGCATTCCCAACTCCCCTCCCATATGGCAACCATCAAAATGTTTTCTGTATCTATGAATTTGTTTCTGTTTTGTTTGTTTATTTCTTTAGATTCCACATAGAAGTGAAATCACATTACATCTGTCTTTCGCTATCTGACATACTTCACTCAGCACAATATCCTCCATGTCCATCTATACCACCGCAGATGGTGAGAACCATTCCCTTCGATGACCGAGCAATATTTGATTGTATATATGTACCACCTACTCTTTATCCATCCATTCATTCATCCACAGACACCAAAGCTGCCTCCACATCTTGGCTATTGTATAAACAATGTTGTAGTGAACATATGGATGCACATATCCCCTCAAAGTAGCGTTTTGGGTTTCTTCAGATAATTACCCAGAAGTGAGATTACTGGGTCCTTCTTTGCCACTTGTTATAGCCTTTGTTTTAAAGTCTATTTTGTCTTGTATAAGTATTGCTATTACAGGTTTTTAAATTTTATTTCCATTTTCACGAATTATCTTTTCCCTCATCCTTTCATCCTTTTACTTTCAATCTGTGTTTCTTTTGATCTAAAGTGAGTCTCTCTTTTTTTTTTAGCACATAATGTCAATTTTTTTATTATGAAATTTATTGGGGTGACAATTGTTAGTAAATTTACATAGATTTCAGGTGTACAATTCTGTATTACATTATCTATAAATCTCATTGTGTAAAGTGAGTCTCTTGTAGGCAGCATATGTAAGAATCTTGTTTCCTTATCCATTCAGCCACCCAGTGTCTTTTAACTGGAGCCCTCAATCATTTATATTTGAAGTAATTATTGATAGATACATAGTTATTGCCATTTTTTATTCATATTTGTCATCTTTTTTTGACTTAAAGAAGTCCAAGATTCCTTGTAACACTGGTTTGGTGGTAATGAACGCCTTTAGCTTTTTCTTGTCTGGGAACCTCTTTATTTGTCCTTCAAATCTAAATAATAGTTTTGCTGGGTAGAGTAGTCTTGGCTGTAGGTCCTTACTTTTTATCACTTTGAGTAGTTCCTGCAAAGTTTCTGTTGAGAAATCAGCTGATAGTCTTGTGAGAGATCCCTTGTAGATAGCTAATTGCTTTTCTCTTCCTGCTTTTAAGATTCTTTCCTTGTCTTTAACCTTTGGCATTTTAATTATGATGTGTCTTGGTGTGGACCTCTTTGGGTTCATCTTGTTTGCCACTCTCTGCATGTTCTGGACTTGTATATCTAGTTTCTTCATCATGTTATGGAAGTTCTCTGTCATTATTTCTTCAACTCCTTGCTCTCTCTCTTCTCCTTCTGGTACCCCTGTGATGCAAATTTTGGTATGCTTGATATTGTTTCAGAGGCCCCCTTAAACTGTCCTCACTTTTTGGATTCTTTTTTTCTTTTTGCTCTTCTGATTGGGTGTTTGCTGATTTGATCCTCTCCTTTATCTAATCCACTGTTGATCCCCTCTAATGTATTTTTCATTTCAGTTAGTCTTTACTTCTGACAGGTTCTTTTTCATGTTTTGTATCTCCATTCTTATGTCACCTATCTCTTCATTGAAGTTCTCCCTGAGATTGAGAATCCTTAAAACCAGTGTTTGGAACTCTGCTTCTGGTAGATTGTTTGTCTCCATTTTCTTTAGTTCTTTTACTGGAGCTTTGTTCTGTTCTTTTATTTCAAAAAAATTTTTTTGTCTCCCCATTTTGGCTGCTTCCCTGTGTTTCTTTCTATGAAGGGCTGTTATGCCTCTCAGTCTTAGTAAAGTGACCTTACGCAGTAGTTGTCCTGTGAGACCCAGTGGTGCAGTCTCCCTGGTCACCAGAGCCAGGTGCTCCAGGTGTGTCCCTTGTGTGGGTTGTGTGTGCCTTCCTATTATAGTTGAGACTTGCTTGCTGTTTGCACATCAATGGGAGGGATTAACCCCTGGCTGATTTGTTGTGAGAATTGACTGTGACTACAATGGAGGAGCTCTCTGCAGTGGTTGACCCTACAGAGTAAGGTTCACTTTAGAGGGACTCTGGTATTTTCCCAGGCTGCCCTTTGGATGTGTCATCCTTAGATGGCTGCAAGATTACCTTGCCCAGTGCAAACCTGGCCACTTGGCCTGACAGCCCCTGGGCCTCTTGGAAGGGGACCCTCTGAGAGCCAAGTTCAGCCACAGTCTGTGTCCCACCTGGGGCCACCTGGTATGAGCCACAAAGCAACCCAGAGATGATTGCCACCCATGCTGTCCTTTTAGGTGTCTTGAGAGGCCACGCCATGAACCAAGGCTGGCTATCACTAGTTCCAGACACAGGGCTGCTCAGCCAGAGGTACAGGACACACTGAAGACAGATGCTGCTTGTTCGAGTTTTGTGAACCTTTGAGAGATTTTAGAAAAGCCAACAGCTTGAGCCAAGGCAGGTGGTTTATACAGAAAAGCCACTGGAAGCAGCTTGTATGTGCTCAAAAGTTGAGTGGGGCATGGTCTCAGGGAATCACTAGAGTGGGGCAGACAAAAGGTGATAGCCAGTTTGATGGAGACTCAACTATGGCACCTGCCTGCATCTGCCCACAGTGAGGGAGAGGGCTCAACAAAGAAACAATGGCTTCTGCCAGCTCCTCTGTCTGGAAGAAAGCTGCCACTCACCCTGAAGCTAGACAATTCAGTTCTTCCCCATATGTCCCTGGTGCCTTTCAAGCTGCTGCCCCAGCGCTGGAGCTCAGAGTAAGTCAGTCCATCAGTGAGTAAGTCTGTGCATAGTCCCTTTAAGAGGAGCACTTGGGAGTGCAGCTGCCCTACATCTCACTCAGCCACAATCTCTGTTGGTTTTTCACAGACAGAAGTTATGGGGACTTCTCTCCTCGGCACTGAAACTCTGAGATGGGGAGGGGCTGGGATCCCTTGCTCCTTGCAGGGGGCGGGGGGCTCCACAGGCTAAATATCCCTCCCAATTTTTAATGGTCACATGCATGTGTGGGACCAGCATATCTTTCACATCTGCCCCTCCTACTAGTCTCAAGGTGGCTTCTTCTTTATGTCCATAGTTATAGGGCTTCAGCTCAGCTAGACTTCAGGTGATTCTCCATAATGGTTGTTCTGTGGTTTAGTTGTAATTAATGTGGTCCTGAGAGAAGGGGAGGGCAGTGTTTACGTACTCCACCATCTTGACTAGAAATCTCTCTCTTTTCTTATATGATATAATAGACAAATGCATAAAACAGTAAGTTAAGCTCTATATTAATGGGTATACAATGTGTAAAGATATAACCTGTGACAATAACAATGTAAATGGGGATGTATAGAGATGTATAGGGTTAGAGAATTTATACTGAAACTAAGTTGATATTATTTAAACTAAATTATTATAGGTTTAAGATGTTAATTGTATTCTCCAAGGTAATAACTAAGAAATAACCAAAAAGAAATAAGAAAGGAATCAAAGTTGTACACTACCAAAAAAAAGCAGTAATGGAGAAATTAAGGAATAAAAAGCATATATGACATACAAAAACCAAATAAATAAATGGCAAAAGTAAATCCTTTTTTATCAGTAATCTTATTAAATGAAAATGGATTAAACTCTCCTATTAAAAACAGAGATTGGAAGAATGAATAAAAACCAGCATCCATCCATATGCTACAAGGGATTCACTTTAGATATATTTACATAAAAAGGTTGAAAGTACAAAAATGGAAAAGATATTCCATGCAAACAGAAACCAAAAAAGAATTGGGGTGGCTGCATTATTGTCAGACAAAATGGACTTGAAATTGAAAAAGTTTACAAGAAACAAAGAATATTGATATTGTAGTGTCTTTTGTTTGGCTAACAGGGTAATGCTGGCTTTGTAGAATTTGTAAGCATTCCTTCCTGTTCAATGTTTTGCAATAGTTTGAGAAGGGTACAATCTGTTCAGATTTTCTGTTTCTTCCTCATTCGGTCTTGGAAGGTTGCTTATTTCTAGAAATTTATCCATTTCTTCTAGGTTATACAATTTGTTGGTATGTGATTGTTCATACTATTCTTTAATGACTCTGCATTTCTGTGGTGTTGATTGTAACCTGTTTAATTTTTTATTTTATTTATTTGGGCACTCTCTCTTTTGTCTTTTAAAAAGACTTTTATTAAAATATAGCTAACATACAATATTATATTAGTTTCAGGTGTACATTATAGTTATTCAACATTTAGATACCTAAAGATATCTTTTTTTTCCCCCTTGATGAGTATGACTAAAGGTACAAAAATTCTCAACAAAATATCAGCAAACTGAATTCAACAATACATTAAAAGGATTATACACCATCATCAAGTGGTCGTGCAAGAATGGTTTGATATCCACAAATCAATGTGATACACCACATCAACAAAACCAAGGATAAAAATCATATGCTCATCTCGGGAGATTCAGAAAAAATCCAACATCCAGGTAGGATAAGAACTCTCAACAAAGTGGGTATAGAGGGAACTTACCTTAACATAATAAAGTCTACATATGACAAGTCTACAGCTAACATCATTATAGTTAAAGACTTAAAGCTTTTTCTCTAAGATCAGGAATAACACAAGGATGCCCACTCTAGCCACTTCTATTCAGCATAGTACTGTAAGTCCTACGACAAGCAATTAGGCAAGAAAAATAAATAAAAGGTGTGTAAATTGGAAAGGAAGAAGTAAAATGACCTCTGTTCATAGATGACATAATCTTAAATGTAGAAAAATCTTAAAATGCCACCAAAATACTCTTAGAACTAGTAAACAAATTCAGTAAAGTTGCAGGAAACAAAATCAACATACAAAAATCAGTTGCATTTCTATACACTAAAAAGTGAGCATCCGAAAAGGGAAACAAGAGAAGAATCTTATTTATAATAGCATTGCAAATAATAAAATACTTGGGAATAAATTTAACCAAGGAGATGAGAGACCTGTAAACTGAAAACTATAAAATATTTCAGAAAGAAATTTAAAAAGACACAAAGAAATGGGAAAGCATATTGTGTTCATGGATTTGAAGACAATATTGCTAAAATGATCATACTACCCAAAGCTATCTACAGATTTGTGTAATCTTTACCAAAAGCCCAATGTCACTTTTATAGAAATAGAAAAAGCAGTCCTAAAAGTCATATGGAACCACAAAGGACATGATTAGCCAAAACAATCTTGAGAAGAACAAATCTGGAGGCCTCATACTCCTAAGTTCAAAACATATTACAAAGCTATAGTAATCAAAAATATGATACTAGTATAAAGGCAGACATATAGGAAAATGAAACAGAGTAGAGAGCCCAGAAATAAACTCATACATATATGGTTACCTAATTTTTAAGAAGGTGCCAAGAATATTCAATGGGAGAAAGATAATCTCTTCAAAAAATGGTGGGAAAACTGAATACCCACATGCAAAAGACTGAAATTGGACCTTAATCTTAAACCACACACAAACATTGTATACATGTAGGTGTGAATAAAACTATCTTCATCTTTGTGTACTTTCATGCTGTGACCTTTGACCAACCTCACTGTCCTTAGTAAGAATATCAAAGCTTTCTAGTTGATGATGAATATCAAAGCTTTCTAGTTGTTCCTTAAAATGTAGCCATAAATATTTGTTATTAACAGCCAAATAGCATGACAACCGAGATAAATATCAAACTAGTAATAGTACCAATTATAAACAATCATCTATCACAAGACCACCAAGAGGTATGGCCCATGGTGCTACCTCATTCTTTGTCCCTTTGTCTTGTCAATCATTAATAGTCCAGTTACACTATTAAAAAAGTACTGTAACAGGGATCTGGTAGTGCAGAATAATTTGCGCAGAACTGTTGGCCTATCCGCCACTCTAACTCGTAATTTTCCCATAAGTAAATTACCTTACAAAAAGTTCTTTCATATTCTACAGAATTGCCTGTTTCATCTTTCAGTCTGAAATTACTTTTTTGTTACAGTGGCCATTACAGCTTTGTCAGACAAATATCAGTTCAAAATGGATTAAAGACTTAAATGCAATATCTGAAATTCTAAAACTCCTAGAAGAAAACATAAACGAAAAGCTTCATGACATTAGTCTTGGCAATGATTTCTTGGATATGACACCAATACCACAGGCAACGGAAGCCAAAATAGACAAGTGGGATGACATTAAACTAAAAATGTTTTGCTCTGCAAACGAAGCAAGTAACAGAATGAGAAGTCAACTTACAGAATGGGAGAAAATATTCGCAAACCATCTATCTGGTAAGGGGTTAATATCCAAAATATGACAGCAAAAAATCCAAAATAACCCAATTTAAAAATGGGTAAAAGACTTGAAGATATTTCTCCAAAGAGGACAAACAGATGGCCAACAGGTACATGAAAAGATGCTCAACATCACTCATCATCAGGGAAATGCAAGTCAAACCCACAATGAGACATCACTTCACACTTATTAGGATGGCCATTATCAAACAAAGTATAAAACAAACAAACAAACAAACAAAAAACAGAAAAATCAAGTGCTGGCAAGGATGAGGGGAAATTGGAACTCTTGTGTATTGTTGGTGGGAATGTAAAATGGTGTAGTCACTATAGAAAACAGTATGGAGGTTACTAAAAACATTAGACAGAGAATTACATATGATCCAACAATCCTGCTTCTGGGTATTTATCCAAAAGAATTGAAATTAGGATCTCAAAAAGATATCTGCACTCCTTGTTCATTGTTCACTATAGCCAAAAGGCAGAAATAACCTAAATGTCCATCAAAATATGAATGCATAAATAAAATGTGGTATATACCTGCAATGGAATATTATTCAACCTTTAAAAAGAAGAAAATCCTGTCATATGCTACAACATGGTAAATCTAGAGGACATTATACTAAGGGAAATAAGCCAGACACAGAAGGACAAATACTGTACGATTCCACTTATATGAGGCATCTAAAATAGTCAAACTCATTGAAGTAGAAAGTAGAATGGCAGTTGCCAGGGCCTGGGGGCAGGGAGGGGAAAATGGGGAGTTGCTGTTCAATGGGTACAAAGTCTCAGTCATGAAAGAAGAAAAAGTTCTAAAGATCCTAATTTCAATTCAAAAGATACTCCTATGTTTGATATTATTATTCTATCATGGAAAACATCATGTGGATAGAGAAAATGTGGTGGTTTAGTGAACAATGAAAGATGTCACATCACATCTAAAATAACTTTTTCTTCTTATATTTACACTTTCCTTATTAATAAAATGGGACCATATTATAGTAGCTTCTTCCTGTGTGTTCTCTAATCATATGTATCTCCTTTTACCCATTGTCTATGCTCTCCCAGACACTAATTAGATCTTACAAAATAATAATCATTACCACCATCAACAATTATTTATTAAATGGAATATAAAAGAGATAGGAACAGACACTTACGTAATCTTTAATATGTGTCTGATATTGTGCAAGGCATTTAAATAATTTTACAGAACACCTGCAAGGTAGATATTACTAAAAGGGTGACATTGAGGATTTAAGAGATAATTTTCCCAAGTTTTCCTCAGGGGTACTGAAAGATGGCTATTAATAAAACAGTTGATTGAAAGCGTTGGTGTGGGTTAAGTAATAAAAGCCACAAAGAAGCAAAGTCTTTGTCTTCTAAGAACTTACAACATACTGGGAGAAATAGGATATATACAAATATTACAATGCAAAAATGTATGAAATGCATAATCAACATTGGAGAAATGGAGGGGAAAATGAGATCATGTATGAATGACAGAATTAAATTTTGAGAACTATTTCAACACCAAAGAAAATCATAGCTAATAATTATTGAAAGCCCATCACTTTATGTATTTTTGATGCTGCTCTTAAAGTTTCAGATATAGTAAGCCAAAAAAAGAAAAATACAAAAGAAAAAAAGGCAGGTCTCTTTCTTCCAGTTTTAGAATAAGGATTTTGAGGCACACATAAGTTAAGAGCATTGCCCAAGAACATAGCTAACGTGTGATGCTTGTACAGAAGTGTATTCACATACTTCACTGAGTATATCATAATTTGAATTCACTCTTCACCTTCTATAACTTAAGGTTTATCATAATTAAATTCTAGCATATTCTCAAATTCTTCCCAAAAGTTTTGTTTGTTTGTTTGTTTGTTTAAGTCACTACCTAAGCCTGGACAATCCCACTAAAAGGGCTAACCTAGACCAGCAAGTCCCAGCTGGTCTGGCAGCTGATTGCAGACACTCAAGTGAGCTCATCTGAAGTACAAGAAACCCCTCCCCACATGTGTCAGACATCTCTGTTTCTCCCTTCCCAGCACTCATTTCCTCTGCTTCCGGGAAGAACATTGACATTTTCCACATAAACAACCTTCTCCCCTCTTTCTAGAGATGTGAGTTCAATGTAGTTGGCTTAATCCTTGGCTCTAGAGGTGGGCACATGTCCAAGCTTTGGTCAATGAGAGCATGCCTCCCTGGGCCATTGATTGGTTCATGACTCTAGCAGAGCCAGTAAAATTCAAATCAAGGACTTCTGTAATAACTTCTGGGGAAGCATCCCCTTTTTAATGGGAATGTTGAAAAGACAAGAAATTAGACCAGAGCTACTGTGCAGCTATCTTGTCACTATGAGGAGAAATCCTGCCCTAAAATGAAGCAACACATGATGACAACATTAATGACATAATGTGAGCCTTTGGAGTAGTCAGCTATGCCTAAAGAAAGCCACCATGGACTTTTCTTTTCCCCTTCTCTCCTCACTTCCCCCAACTCTGAGTCAAGCCATTGTTTCTCAATCTAGCTGTAGATGGTGCACCTCACTGGCCCATGTGGGAATGGAACTGGTTACCCCGGTGTTAGGAGCATAGCGCTCCAACCAACTGAGCCTCCCAGCTGCCCCACCATGGACTTTTGGACATTTTTGGAAATGAGTGCTGGGAAGGGAGAAACAGAGATGTCTGACACATGTGGGGAGGGGTTTCTTGTACTTCAGATGAGCTCACTTGAGTGTCTGCAATCAGCTGCCAGACCAGCTGGGACTTGCTGGTCTAGGTTAGCCCCTTTAGTGGGATTGTCCAGGCTTAGGTAGTGACTTAAACAAACAAACAAAACTTTTGGGAAGAATTTGAGAATATGCTAGAATTTAATTATGATAAACCTTAAGTTATAGAAGGTGAAGAGTGAATTCAAATTATGATATACTCAGTGAAGTATGTGAATACACTTCTGTACAAGCATCACACGTTAGCTATGTTCTTGGGTAATATTTACTTTTGTTAATTTGCTTAAACCAGGTTGAATTAAGTTATTATTGCTTATAAGCAAAGGTGTTTTAATACATTCCATCCACATCTTTCCCTTTATACACTGTTAAGTGGCAAGCAGGACAATTCATATGAAGTTGAAGAACAAGTAAACTAATCTATGGTGATAGGTTGTCCATGGGGCACGGGGGGAACCTGACTAGAAAGGGGCAGGAGGGAACCTCCTGGGGATGAGGCTGGTATCTATCTAGATTAAGATATGACTTGTGTTATATATTATACATATAACATAATCTATATATTATATATGATATATATACAAGTTAAACAATATATTATATTATATTATATATTGTTAAATATATATATGATATATATATACAAGTTATACAAGTTAAATAAAGCTTACCAAACGGTTCTCTTTAAGATCTGTGCACTTCACTGTACAGAGCTATGCCTCAATTTTTAAAATATTACAGTAATGATTCCATTAACACCTGACACATGCCTAATGGGGCCATTTGTGAGGTTAGATTCATCTGCTCAGGCCACACCTGCCTGTCCCTTTCCCCTCACATATCTTGGCTGTCACTGGGAGTGTTGGGGCTTGTGGCAGTTTTAAAACAGAGCCACACATTAGTTTATCCTCCTCCCATTGAGGGGTGGGTCTCAGCCCCCCTACCTGCCACTGAACCTGGATGAGTTTGTGACTGCTGAGACCACTCAAGTCAGTAGCAGTGACACAATGAGACCTTCCAGGCTGGGTGATGAAAGTCGTTACCATACCTGCCTTGTTTGCGGGCACTCTCACGCTCAGCATTGTGAGCTGCTACAGAGAAAAGTCCAAGTCCCCAAGCTGCCACATGCAAGTACCTGGTTAGCGGTGCCAGAAAAGCAGCTGCCAGCCTTCCTGGCCCAGGCACCAGTAACGGCAGTGAGAAGCCAGCTAGCAGCAGTACATTCCTACCCAACTGTGCCAGCTCCCACCAGTCTGCTGACCTGTAGCCATTTGAGGTGACCTGCCAGGCTTGTGGGACCTTTCTAGATCCCTGATCTGCATAATCAATGAGCACGGTCATTTTCCTGCCATTCAGTTTTGGGGTGATGTGCGACACAGTCTCAGACATCTGGAATGGGACCCTCCATCCCTGGCCTTACCTCACAATGTCCACTGATACGGCCCCTGACTTGAAGAAATCGGTGGAGTCTTCCACCTCCGGGATGTTAGGGAGAATCCGCTTCCAGGTACTCTGAAAAATAGGCATGGTGAGAACACAGCTCCCGGGGGAGATGGACGCAGGTATCAGTCATCAGGATGAGAGCAGCCCCTGACATGTGCATGGACAGCCTGGTATCAGGCTGGGCCTCGATCCCCTCCAAGGTACAGCTGCTTTGAGGAGTCTGAAGGTCTTGGAGTGACCACCCCCTGGAGAGAGAGATACTGCCAAAGCCCAGGCTACTCAGCTGCTGTCTTCACACCCACCTCACCTTGATCCTCAGCTTTTCTGGGGTCCCCATGACCATCCAGGGCTGGAAGGAGGACGGAAGTGCCAGAATTGAAGGTGTGGCTGGGAACTAGGAAGGCAGGGCCCAGATCCTCCTGGATCTCCTTTACGCCTGGCCTCACCTTGCTGCTGTTGTCTAGGTTTGAATATCCCCAGCATGACACTGGTGTATGGGTGTTGCGGTATGGAAGGGAAAGCAAAACGAGGGGTAGTTATGCCGGAGAAAACAAGGCACACTGATGGGACTCAGAAGGCTTGGGTCTTGGTCCTCACTGAGAGGCTAGCTGGTTTTGTCCCCAGATCTGTGGAGGGTAGCAGTGCCTGCCAGCCGGCCTTATGGTACAGTGACAGCTGAGTGGGCAGCACCTTCCCAGTCTCCCACAAAGGAATGACTATTTCGCAGTCCAGCCCAGTATGCAATGACTATTTTCTGGGCAGGCTCCCAGCCAGACCTATCAGGACAGGAACCAGGAGGGGCCTGAGGCTCTGTCTGAGCTCCAGGCCACTGCTAGTATTGAATGGGTGGGGTGGGGTGCGGGTGGGCAGACCCAACTAGGACCAGCCCCCCATGACCCCTAGTCTCCCCCCTTGTTCCTTTTTGGAAAGGTGTCACAGGTTTACCCTTCCCATACTCAGTTTGACCATTAGCAGCCATACTGAGCCACTCCCTGTCCCCACATGACTGCTGACTGCCCTTCACACCTCTGCCTGGGGCCCTTGCCCATTGGCAACACATTTAAATTCTGGGCATTCTTCAAGGCCAACTTCTGCATTATCTCTTCCCTGAAACCTTCACTGATTGATTTTTGAACATGGCTATCATCTTCAGACTCATGTGGCCTGGGGTCACCGGTCACGTGCTGGTGTGTGGTCATGCCATTGTATGGTGCCTACAAGACACACCAGCCCTTTTGGATACATGTGGAACCTCTGAGAGGCAGTGTACCCTGAAGCCACACAGTCTTCTTTAGATCTTGGTTTGATCTCTGACAAGCCATGAAGACGCAGGCAGCTGTTTCCTCATCTGTGCAAGAGACTGATAACAGCTGTGGGAGGATACCTTGTGTGATGCAGGCAGAGTGCTTGGAGTACAGAAGTTGTTCATTAAACATGGCATTTGTGCCACCCACAATGCCTTGCACGGCTTCAGCTCAAGAGGCTACAAGGCTTGGCTTGTTGCCCATGGCCTGCCCCAGCTCACAGTGGGCACTTGATGAGTTCTGCTGAATGGAGAACATGGGCTGACCCCTGCTACAGTCACCAGATCAGACCCTCACCACCAATACTAGGGGGCTGCAACCACCCCTCACTGGCCTTCATCTCCAGCTATCTCCCTTCCATCCCATTCGCCTCCAGACCATACATCCTGAAAGGGCCCAGGCCAGCTATGACCAACAGGGGTAATGATAACAATGCTAATGACCACGAGGCCATATAAGGTAGCAGTGGAGGCAAGAACTCCAGGCCAAGCACCTGGGCTCTAGCTGGTACTCCACCTTGGCCCTGTTCTTCAGGAGGGAAATGAAGGTAGCAAAAGTACCTACTTCGTGGAGTTGTTACAGTAATTAAATACACCACTATTCCTGAAGTGTTTAGAACTCTGCATGTGTACATACTCTAGAAGTATCTGCTTCGTTTGATGACAGTTAAGCTTACTGCCAACATTTATTGAGGTCCTAATACGCACTACTAAATTGACCTTTTTCATATGCGTTCTCTCCTTCACCATTCACAACATCCATGGAGGCAAGGTTTATTCTTTCTGTTTCACAGATGAAGGACTCAGCTGAAGCAGCGTTTGAATCAGGCCTAGCTCTACAAACACACAACCTCATCCCTCCCTGAGTGCCACTCGATTATAAGGTCCAGAAGGTCAGCTTGTCCAGCTGGCCCTATAAGCCCAGGGCAGGCATACGGGCCACAGCAGTTGCTCCAATAATATTTTTTGAATGAATAGGCTTCTCTTTTTTTTTTTCCTTAACAGACATTCACAATGTTCACCTTTCCACTAAGGAAGTCCTTGGTCCCCTCTGGAGCAGTGTGAGCTCCACATATCCCTCCATCTGAGTCCTGCCGTCTGCACTTGTCAACATCTACAGTCATCAATGTGGCCTGCTGGCTGGGTCTCCTCCTCCCATCATCGCCTTCCTCCTTGGGCTCCAGCTGCATTGCCTTCCTGTGGCTCACTAAGACAGGTAGGTCCTCTCTCTTAGGGTCTCACATTTATTGTTCCTTCTGTCTCAGACTTCCCCCATATATTCTCTCTACATTTAGGTCTCTGCTCAAGGCTTCCCCTCCTTCCACACAGGGAAGCCATCCCTGATTATTCCTTCTAATGTTGTCCTGCAGTCTCCAAGGACCTCGTTCCCATTACCTTGTTATTTCATTCATAGCACTTCTCCCTGTGTAAAAGTATTCTGTTCACTTGCTTGGCTGTTCATTGGCTTTGTTCCCCATGAGAAGGGACACTTCATGACAGCAGAGACATGCTTATTGTCACACTCCTAATGTCTGGCTTAGCACCCAGCATCAGTAGGAGCTCAATTCGTATTTCTTTTTTTTTCTTTTTTCTTTTTCTTTTTTAAATTTATCGGGGTGACAATTGTTAGTAAAATTACATAGATTTCAGGTGTACAATTCTGTATTACATCATCTATAAATCCCATTGTGTGTTCACCACCCAGAGTCAGCTCTCCTTCCATCACCATATATTTGATCCCCCTTACCTTCATCTCCCACCTTACCCTCTGGTAACCACCCCCCTTACTCTCATCTCCCACCCCCCATCTCCCTTACCCTCTGGTAACCACAAGACAAACAAATGAGAAACAAAAACTCATAGACACAGACAATTCACATTTCTTAAATAAGTAGTTGAATACATGATTGAATGAATGAATGGCTGACAATGCATCCAACGTCATCCATTTAATGATGGATGCTTAATAAGACTAAGCATCATCAATATCATGCCTTCCAGGGAGAGGGTGATGGGTTGGAAGAGGAAGGAGGCCAGGAACAGTTCTGGGAAATGACCACATACTGGACTCAGCTGGAAGAGACTGAGTCTCAGAAAGAGAAGTGCTGGCCTGCATCACTAGCGGGGAACTGGATCGGAGTCTGGGTCTGCCTGACTAGACACCTGTGCTGGTCACATCGCAGGGCGATCCCTCTCAGAAAGCCTTTCTGGAAGGTTCCAGTGCACATGTTCTATCACAGGCTTGGCTCCTGACTCTTTCAGCTAATCCAGGGGCTTCTGTTTCATTTGTCCACTTTTGACAATGAATCTCTAGAAGAGTCAGACCCAGCTGGCCAAATCTCAGAGTCCCAATAGTAGAAGAAGAAGGAGCAAGAAGACATAAAAAGCCCTAAGACAGGCTAGAACACTGTGCCTGGGGCCAGCACATACATCCACAGGGAGTGTGCACAGTCTGACTTCAGGAAGTGTGATTCACAAAACACATGTACATTGAGTGACCTGTGCAACCAGACAGTAGCCCTGAAGTGGTCTCTTACCCGCACAGCCTCCATGATGTCTAGCTCTGCCTCAGTCAGCTCAAGGGCACAGTTGTCTTCTCCCCTGAAGAAGTGTGAGGCCGGGATCATCTTGCCATCCTCCAGCTGGATGCTCTTCACCAGCAGCTGCACAGGGAGAATTGCACAGTGCCTGTGGTTGCCCTTATGGCAGGGACAGAGCAATTCCACAGAGAGAGCTGGGCTAGTCTCCAACCCTTGCCATAAGAAAGGCACTGGGAGTCTTGGATGAATGATGAGGAAAAGAATTCAGAGTGGGGAGGCTGCTGTTTTAGGCTGCTGTCATAGGGATGATACTTTTCCCTATCGTCCACCCCACTATGCTCTAGCTTTCTTTTTAAGTGTAATGACTTTATTATTTCTATAAAACTGATACCCACTCATTAGACAAAATAATTCAAGCACTACTTTGAAAGCCAACTGAGAAAACAACTTATCACACAATAGCCAGCTCCTGAAACCCTTCCATCTGGTGAAGGTCATAGATGCCCTCTGGGTTGGAAGAGGAGCAGATGAACTCATGGGTGGGGGAGCACATCTCTGTTTGATAAGACATCTATAAGAATGGTCCTGCCTGACCCCTACCCTGCTGCCTTTTGAAGATGTTCTGGAGCTTTCTGTGAGCTAAAGTTCAGTCAGACCCAACTGGAAGTTCTTGAGAAAGGTTTCAACCAAATGTGTCCATCAAGACTGCCTCCTTCACTTTGCTGTCCCTGTGGATATCACAGGGGATGCTGTTGGTGACCCTCTCCTGCTGCAAGGATGCCCAGCTAGCTGCTACAAGGGAGGTGCTGTTAGTGGCCTACTTCTGTACTCCTTCCTCCTTGCTGTTGGTGGATAAGCACGGTTGTGCACAGAGAGGCCTAGGAACTATGCCTCATTGTCTCCCACCCAGCTTCGGGGGAGCAGAAACAGAGGACTGAGTGATGTAAAGATGCTGGGACACAATCGGCATATGCAAGAGCCCTGGGATCAAATGGAGGCTAGACTGCTCCAGAACCATGCTCTTCGCTTAGCATTGTCCTCTGTCCTTCCCGACTGGTACATGATTTTTCCAGAGCACTCCCTTCATAAATCACGTGCACAAGATCTCCCTCTCAGGAGCTGCTTTTAGGGAAGCTGACCCAAGACAGACCTGGTCTTCCAACTGCATTTATCAATCTTGAATACCTAAAACACCCAATAACTGTAAATCGCAGATACCGATGGCAGCCTCAAGATCTCCAAGGGCAGAGCACAGAAAGGTGGGCACCCAGAGTGAGGTCACACCAGTCCCAAGCAAAGCCATGCCACACTCCACCTGGTCTGTATACACCAAAGCAGCCAAGCGTCCAACATCCACAAGGTTTGTTGAAATTCCCTCAAGTGCTTGGGGTTCCCTGCTTGTCCTCCTTGTTCCCTGCCCCTGTATCTTAAAGTCCAGACCTGCCCAACACTGTACAGAGTGAGCATTAATAGTAGAGTACTGTGGCAACTGGTGGGGCTTGGAGCCAGAATTTTACGGTTTGAATCCCAGCTCTGCCATAAACTAGCTTGGGTGACGTTGGGTAGATTATTTAAATCTCTGTGTTTCAGTTTTCTCCTCTGTAAAGTGGTATAATAATTATACATGTCTTATAGGGTTGTTGGGAGAATTAAATTTAATACCTATAAATTATTTTAAAACTGCCTGGCACACAGAAAGTGCTCCATAAATATTAGGTGTTGCTCTGAGTTTCAGGGTCTGCTAATATAAATCAGAGCATGCTATGTGTCCAGCATGGCTCCAAGGGTTCTTAAAACAGAAGGAAACAGAGCATAGAGTTTCGTTGACCACACCCAATAGTGTTTGGAAACTCTGCAGGACTAATATGAGGCCTTAAGTTCAGGGCTCCATGGAGAGAGCATCTCCATGATTCTAACACCCTCACAGGTCACCCAGCTCTGGCTAAGGCATCTGGTCAGGAATATCAAGAGGATGGCCTTCCTGAAACAAGGAAGTGGGCAAACCCAGTGGTTGGGGCAAGCATGGACTCCTGGAATCTGCTGTCTTATTTTCTCCTGTTTTCTCCAGAGCAGCCTGGGGTCTAACTGCAGGGTGGGAACCCTTGGACAGGAGTATGCAGGATCTTGAGCCTGCTGTATGGACATGTGACCAACAGCAGCATCGTTACCATTCTGTCATCATTCCCGAAGAGGACCAATCCACTTTCTGTGACCACCCCTGGCCGATGGGCTCCCGGGATGGGCAAAGCTTCTCCCTCAGGCACCAGGCCTGCAGTGTTCAGTGTTGAGTTGAAAAATGTCAGCTTCTGTTTGGAAACAGGACCAGAAAACCAGAAGGTGGTGGATGAGAAGAGACCCCCACTGTAGGTAGTCTAGACAGGGCTGAGCAGGGTTAGGGAGATGAGGTAGGGGCCAAGGGCAGTGCAATGTGAGAGCCGCAGCCCTAGAACTCTGCATCTAGGGGTACAAACAAGGCCTGTAGGAACATTGGAGGCATTGGAAACCCTCAAGCCCTGTGTTCCTCTAAGACCCTTTGTATTGGCCCATGGTCTCAGATCTCAGGTGGACAGACATTGGGAGAAAACCTGCTCAAGTCACCATGGGGTGAAGACACTTGCCCTGAGGATGCCACCAAACACTAGTCACTCTGTATAGGGTTTTGTGATGGCAAGTGCAGCAAAAGGACTCCCCAATACAGTCTGGGAAGTTGGCCAGTGGTCAGGGGTTCAGATAGTCCAGGACTTTGTGGAGGATAGGACTGCCCTACATAGGGTCTTGCCAGCCCCTGATGCTTTGAGAGAGACTGTGAGCCAGGGTTCCCTGTCTTCAGCATCTGGTTTGCCCACTGCCTAGCCCTTGGTGTGAGTATGCTGCTCCTTCCCCCAGGGCCAAGTTGAAGTCAGAGCTGCGCCTCCATGAGCCCAGGGGTGAGAGTCAAAATATTTTACAGCCAAGACAGCTCAACCCCAGAGTTGTTGCAAGGCCTGGAGGTCTTCAACTGTGCTGTCCCTTTACACTCTAGCCATGCTCATGGGCTAGGGGCTGAAGTGGCTGGGGGCACTTGGGTGGGATTGGGGTTCAGGGAAGTAGCTATTTGCCAACCAGTTCAAACATATTTTGAGTTTTGCAGTCAGTGGGGCACACCAATGCATCCAACCCAATCCCAGCCGTGCATGAACATACCTGCCCACAAGCCTCTGTCCAGGCACCTGGCATCTTGTCATTGCCACGGATCCAGTTATGAATGACGTCTGCTGGCTGCTCCCAGTTGATCTGTGGGGTAGGACATGTCTGCTCAGCTGGTGTCTCTCTACTCCCTGACCATCTGGGTAACACTCTGCCCTGATGACCCCTGACAGTGGGTGAAGCCTGGGGGGAGGAAGCTAGGGAGTCCGGCGATTTCTCGGACACTAGTCTGAGTCCCTGAGCGAGGTGGGGTCTCTCTCTGGTACCCACAGTCAGGGTGCTTTCTGACTCTCGGTGTTTCATGGGTTGAGTAAATGTAAATTGATGATTTGGGGAAGATAATGTTCTTTTGTTAAGATGGCCAAGGCCTTACAGAGTCCACAGCACAAAGTCCAGGCCCATCCCATTGTGCCCTGCCAACAGATTCTCCTGTCCTATAGGACTCACATAGATGCCTACACAGCAAGCAATAAGCCCTGAGTAGAGGTATAGCCTGTAGGCCCCCAAGACTCCGAGGCTTGTGACAGCTTTGAGGAACTGAATTATCTCTCGTTCCTCATCTTAGAGACTTCTGGCATGACTGTTGATATCACACACACACACACACACACACACACACACACACACACAACTAGCTCTTCTCCCTGAGGGCCATATCTGCCCATTCTTCCTAAAGGGGAACAGGTAATAACCCAAAACAGACCCTGTTCCCTGCCTGTCCAAGTGCCACATGCTTTCCCCAATCCAAGGCATTGCTCACACTTTCCCTGCCTGGATAGCCCTCTCTTCTCACCTTAAATAATTACAACCTGGTTGCCCAGCCTGAACCCTGGCTTCCCCAGGATGCCCTCTGCACTCCAGCCCTGGCTTTAGGGTGGGCAGATCTTCAGGGTGGGCAGAGCCCTGGCACTCACCTTGGCTGTTTCTTTCTTCTGAATGCCCTCATAGGTGGCTCCTTCCTCAGGCTGAGGGAGTCTGGGGGCTTTGCCCTCGGCAATCAGCCTCACAGCCTGCACCTGGGGAGACCTGGGTCACTCATATCCCCAGCATTAGGACCCTCCCCTTACTCCCATCCCCTGAGTTCACACTGAGTCTGGATCCTGCCCCACAGTAACCATACGTGCCTGGCACACAACAGGCACCCAAGAAATAACTCCTATATGAAGACATGGAGCTAGCCTGAATCTGATTCCAATCTGTAAATGGGCACAGAACCCTGCCCTCTCTACTATACAAAGTTTTACAACATTACATAGATCTTAGATTACACAAAATATAAAGCACTGTATAAGTGTAACACACAAAAATTTCATGTTTTTATCTAAAACCTTCCCTCACCAGTAAGGAGAATGGATCGTGAGTCTCATGATAGGTTTGTAGGTCTGAGATTAATCAGAAGTAGTTTTTCTGTTAAAGGAAAGAGGAAGGTTGTGGGAGAAGGAATCAGGGCAGGGAGGAAGGGGAGCCAAGGAGCCTGGGCTCATTGTGAGAGAAGGTCTGGGGGGAGAGCTCTCAGAAACGCCGAGACTGAGAAGTGATGGGAGTGTCAGAAACGTCTAAAGCAGGACTGCCCAGTGGAATGTTTTGTTGTGGTGGAGATGTTCTATGACTGCACTGTCCAATACAGTGGCCATCAGCCATGCACATTTCTTAGGGACTTGTCATGTAGTTACTGAGACTGAGGAACTCAATTTTTAATTAGAATTCATTTCAATTAATTTAATAGCAGCATGTGACTACTGGATGCCCTATTGGACAGCCCAGCCTTAAAGGATATTTTTAGTTGATCTCTGTGAGATGTGCAAGGTAACCAGTTTCTCTGTCCCTCATGTCTACTCTAGCAAGTCTACTTTGCATGGGAGAGAATACAAAGAGGCATCTAGTTTAACATACCTAAACAATAAAAGGTGGTGGTAGACCAGATTGGCTGAGGGCAAAGGGACAACTGACATGTGGTCAATAGTGAGCACTTTTACGTCATCGTTATGCTTATTGCTACTTCCAAACAGTAAATGCTCTTCTCTCCTCCGGGAGACTTCCTCCTGTCTGACTCCTACCTGCTGCTGAAATTGGTGACAATCAGGAATGTGTCTGCCTTTGGCCATTACTGGCTGGCATCCTCCCACTGAACCACCAGCTGCAATCCCACACACCAACCTCTCTGGGGTCAGGTCCCATGGGGCCTGCCTCCTATGCCAAGTACAAGTGTTTCTCTCAGTCATTCTTGTGTCTTCCTTCAGTAATGGAAGCCTGTTTCCTGCAGAAAACTCAGTCTGCAAGACTACAACTAGACCAACCTTCCTTCCCCAACTGGCCACAACAAGAAGCAGGTGACTGAAGCTAGCCAATTGGAGTACTCCATCATCCTGGCCAGAGATGGGCTCAGGGCAATCACATGATTGTAAAATCAGCCAATCACAGTCTTTTCTGATTTTTCATTCATGAATTCTAGGAGAAAAGGGTTTCTCGTCCCCTCTAATCCACAGGTGTAAGCCTTGAGCTACCAGTGACTATCTTGTTTCCCATTTGAGGTCAGACAACTTGAAAATGAAGCTAACCAAACAGAAAAGTAGAATCAGGGTGAAGAAAGAGAGAAAAATAAAATCCTAATGATTCAGCCGTGCTTGACACCATCTCCGCCTCTAGACTTCTATATTAAGTGAGCCAAAAATGACCTCTTTTTGGCTAAAGCTTTTTGAGTTGGGTTCTGTCAGTTGTAAGCAAGAGTCCTCCCTAATACAATGCATTATATGTCTTGTTCTTACCTCTTTGAAACCCTGAAATGAGAGCTCTCTCCCTCCAGAATCCTGAAATTAGGGGAACAGATTCCCGGCTACCTCTGGACGGCAAGCTGGGCATAGAGAAGTTGTGTGGGAAGGAGAGGCCCTGTAGGCACCTGGGCACAGTCAGCTCCCAGCTCTTACCATCCCTTTGATGCCTTCAGGGAAGAGGAAGCGGTTGTACAAAGTGTTCACAGTATCATCTGGGAGGATTTCACACTCCTTTTGGAGCAGAATGTCCCCGGTGTCCAGGCCATCATCCGCCCAGAAGATGGTAAACCCCCCTTTTTTGTCTCCATGAATGAGAGTCCTAGAGAGCAGAACAGTGAAACTCTGAGTCTAGCAGGAAGGACCACAGAGAAGGATGCTCTGGGGGCAGCCTTTATGGCCCCTGCCATCCTCCAGTACCCCCCTTCCCTTTGCCCCCTGGGAGGATTGAGTCCTACTCTGGCAAGAGTGAGAAAGAGAAGGACAATGGTATTTATTGATGCCAACCATGTGCCAGGTATTATGGTAAAAGTCCTATATGACTCATGTAACTTAAGCTTCCCACCTGATGTAACAGGCATTGCATGCTCCCTTTACAGATAAGGAAACTGAAGCCCAGAGAAGTGAAGAGAGATGGCTGGAGATCTAGGGGTCTGAATTCCAACCAAACCACTCTGACTGCAAGCCCTCTTTTCCCAGCTCAGATGCCTCCCCACCCTACTACTCATATAAACTGCCCAACCCACCAGACAATCACCTAGTCTGTCTTTTTAGTACTTCTCATCATCTATCTTTATCTATTTCCAAGTGAGGTGCTACTGAGAGTGTAGCAGTGGGTGGAAGTTAAAGCAGGCCTCTGGGTACATAACCTGGGCTGGTGGCCCCAATGGTCTCCTGGGTGAAGCCTGGCAAGCCTCTTGACCCACTCTGTCCCAAGGCCGCCACCACAAAATGGGAACACTGACTGCTCACTTTGCAGTTTACTGTGGGAATGCAAAGTGCTTAGCGATGCCTATCCCCAGTTCTCTCAAAGGTTCTTGCTTACTGATAACACTTAACCAGTCTGGTGTGTGGATGCCATCTGGCAGCACAGGACAGGCACATGCATGATGCCTGTTCTGCAGCCCCAGGGAACAGCTCTGGGCTAAGGGAGGATGATGATTCAGTCAGATGGGGGTGGTTTTGCCATCTTACCAGTTGATGGCTGAGGCCCCTCGGTGCCGGGGGAGCAGACTCGGGTGGTAGATGATGGAGCCATGGCAGGGGGCATTGATGACCTCCATGGGGATGAACTGGCTGCAGAAGGGCAGGACGTTGAGCTCGGCACCCAAAGCCTGGTATTTTGCCACCACATCAGGCAGAGCCTGTCCTCTCGCCCTCCAGCGGGGAAACTTGAACACTGGCACTCCATCCTTCTCAGCCTCCAAGCCTGTGGGACAGCGAGTGAGAAACTGGCCCCTCCTTGCACCCACCCACACATGGCCATCTCTGCCTTCTCAGCAAAGTGACTCCTGCACCTTCTCTCCAGGTCCCTTTCACCCTTCCCCACTGCTCAGCAAGTCTCCATTGGGCAGCACAGAGGGGACAGCACTAACCATGGATGAGGTTTCAATTCTGTCTGGACTGACTTCTACTGACCACCAAGATGTTTGGGTGCTTTCCTCTCCCAGACTCCTGCCTGACCCTCTACAGCTGACCTCTTGATCTCATGCTGCTCCCACAGCCTCACCATGCCCGTTACCAAGTTACTGTTTCTCTACCCTTTTCCCTTCTGGGGTGGGGTCTGGGACCCTGCAAACTGCATAAGCACTGCCAATAAGTGGTGCTAGAGGGACAGTGACAGGATGGAGGGGGAGAAGGGAGAGATGAGGGGAGGAAAAGCTTGCTTCTTTCTGTGAGCTTCTGTCCTGTGAGCATCACTCTGGCCTCACATCTTCACCCCAGAGCAGCAGCAGTTTGCAGTTTTCCCAATATCTGCAGAACTAGCCTCAATGCACACAATCCTCTCCCACTGGTGTCTGCCCTCCAACGTCCAGATTCCAGCCTTCAAACTTGTTACCAGTACCCACGGCAAGCACGTCCTCCTCACAGGTATGAATTATAGCCCCTCAAGCTTCCAAGTTTTAGAAATTACAGCTTCTTTCCTTGATGTCCCAGCCTTAGAGGTGGCAGCTGTCTCCTACAGTCACTAACCGGTACCCTTGAGTTCTCTTTTGGCTGCTTCTCTTTAGCACCTGTTGGACACTTCCTTGTACTCTGTTCTCTGTTAGCACACCTGATGTCTAACCCCTGATTAGACGTGACCCACCCTCCAGTCCCCTCTGCCTTTGTACCTTGGCATCCAGGGGTGTTGAGGGAGGGTGAGATCAGTGTGAACAGACTGGACTTTGCTTGCAAAAGCTGTTCCCACTGTGACCAAGGGACTACTTCTGCAGGACATCTGAGGTAAAGTCAAGCAACAGCCATAGCCAGGCTCAATCTGGGTCCAGGCTCAGAGGCTGGTGTCAGTGGTCACTTGGTGGTTGGGGGCTGGGCTCAGGCTCTATGTCACACTGGGTCACACTGGGGTCAGATCTAGGACAGGGGCCTGGCTGGCATTGGGGTGGTGCTAGAACTGAGTCCAGGGTCTCAGGGAAACTCACTCTTCCCTATGAACCAAGACCTTGTACCTGGCCAGTCCCACGAGGCCCACTTCCTAAGCTTAGCCCCATATTCTGTGTTCATCAGACCTGAGAAGGACATGTGAAGGACCCGTGAGTGTCCTGGGAGGGTCTGTGCATCTGAGCTAAGGGACCCTGCATCCTGCCATGCTGCTGAAGTCCCCAGCTTAGCCAGTGATTCTCAAAACGTGCTCCTCCTAGAGCCAGGGCCATCAGCATCACCTGGGAATTTGTTAGAAATATAAATTCTCAGACCTCACTCCATTCCTCTGAGCAGAAACTCCTAGAGTGGGGCTCAGTGCCCTGTGTACCAGGCATTCCTAGTGGTGGGGACACAGCGACTACTGATAGCATCCTTTTCAGGGCCTGGATACAAGGTTCAGAGAAACCTGGAGTGATCAGACAATAGGGCCCTGGGAGCAAGCCATGCTTTTCCATGGCCCTTCTCCAGAATGCAAATCCCACCCCATGATCAGGTGGGAAGGAGGTTTCCACTTGGTTCCAGAAAAGCCGGGCAGCCATTTGGCACCTGAGCAGGATTCAGAGTAGACCGTGTTCGGCTGCTTCTGGCCAGGGACACCATGGCCTCACCACAAGATTTTGCAGGCTTCTGCTCCATCCACTGCTACCCACCTTCCTATACATCCCCTTTCCTTGTTCTTAGGCCATCCACTCACCCAGGGGGTCCACCTTCCCATTCTTGTCTGGGACAGTGAACACGCCTACGACCTCGTGGCCTTCCTCCCTCAGACGGCGGTAAACTTCCTGGCCGAACAGGCTCTGCCCAATCACTGCGATCTTCATGGCAGCACGGGTGGGTCAGGAGGACCTGGGGAAGGAACAAGGTTGCAGCATTGGACAGGGCTCTCTGGCCCAAGGGGTGCAGCTGCAAAGCACCTCACTTGCCTGTCCTTACCCCTCGTGGCAGGGCTCCCCAGTGGCAGCCACTGCGGGGAGGAGGCCACTGTGAAAAGACCAGAGGTAAAGTTACTGCAAGGGGGGATTTTAGATGCTACAGTGGGCGAGTCACACCGAGATTGCAGAATTAGGAATTCCTCATTGAAACCCTCTGAATTCACATGGAGCGCTGGGTGTCAAGTTCTCTGAGGGGTATTTGAACATATTTTTGTAACTAACCAGTCTGTGACCTTGGCCAAATCACATGAAGCCTCAGTTTCCTCATTTGTTAGTAAGAAAGATGTCATGTGCCTCAAATGACTTTCAGCCTACAAGTCAGGTTTATTCCCCTGTCTACCTCAGCCTCATAGAAAAGGATACCTGGTGGACAGGCCCTGAGGACTGAAGGTGGAAGAGGGAAGTGGGAGGGGGTGCCGCTGGGCTTGTTAAGAAGAAAGATACAGGGCTGGCTGGGTGGCTCAGGTGCTCCTAACTCCGAGGTCGCAGGTTGGATTCCCACATGAGCCAGTGAGCTGCGCCCTCTACAGCTAAGATGGTGAACAACAGCTCTCCCTGGAACTGGGCTGCCGTGAGCAGCTGGAGGATGGCGTGGGCAGCAGTGGGCAGCCGTGGACTGCTGTGGGCTACCGTGTGCTTCCGCTGGCCAGTGTGAGTGGCCAGCAGCCGGTGAGAGCTGCCATGAGCTGCTGTGAGCAACCTACCAATGACTGGCGACCGACTACCTCAGTCTGGGGGAGTGCAAGGCTCATAATACCAGCATGGGCCAGGGAGCTGTGTCCTACACAACTAGACTGAGAAACAAGGGCTTGAACCAGAGTTGGGGGTGGGGGAAGAAGGGGAAAAAAGAAAAAAGAAGGAAGATATATGAAATGACACATAGCTAGATCATGCAAATGTCTCCAACGTTTGGGCATTCATTCAACATATCTGTAAAGCGTATTATTCATCTGACACATTTCTTTAAACTATCCATTTACAAAAATATGCATTTTTTGAAACTTTTATTGAAGTTGTATGCCTCATACATACAGAAAAGTGTACAAATCATAGTATGTAGCTCAATTTTCACAAACTGTACACACCCTTGTAATCAGCACTCAGATAAAGAATTACTTCAGAAGTCCCTCTTGAGTCTCTTCCAGTCATTACATCCCAGTAAGAGTAACTGGACTTTTGACAGCATTGAACAGTTTTGCCTGTTTAAATATATATATATATATTCCCCTCAACATTATCCATGCTGTATTGTGATCAATCTCATTGCTACATAGTATTTCATTGTGTGAATGTAAATAAATACATTTATTTATCCACTCTACTGTTGATTGTCATTTCCACTTTGAGGCTATTTATTATCAATAGGGATGTTATAAAGATTCTGGCACAGGTACACATTTCTGTGGGGTATGTACCTAGGAGTGCAATTCTTGAGTTACAGGTATGAAAATATTTGGCCTTAACAGATTCTGCCAGTCTTCCAAAGTGGATGAACCAATTTCCACTTCCATGTGCTCTGCATTGTAGCCTTGCGCCTTTTCATTTCAGCTATTTTGCAAACACGAAATACAGCTGTAGCATTGGGGTTTTATTTCGCAATTCCTTGATAACTAATGAAGTTGAACACATTTTTCTATGTATATTGGCCACTTATGTATCTTTTTGTGGGTATTGACTCTTTGAGTCTTTTATCTATTATTTCCATTGGGTAGTCTTTTCCTTATGATATGCAGAGTTTTTTGTTTTTGTTTTGTTTTGTTAAATAACATTAGTAACACCAAAATGAAATTAAAACAACAATAAAGCATGTTTTTTAAACCAAAAAAAAAACCTAGACCATGCGTCCTTTGTCAGATATGATATATATATATATATATGTATATATATATATATATATACATATATATATAGTGATAAAAAATTATGGTGAATGTTTAAATTTTAAAAAATTTATTACAGTAAAAGACACATGGCCAGTGATACCCTCAAAACACTCCCCCTTGCTTCCAACCCACTTATCCCATCATTCTTGCCACTTTCGGAAGCAGTTCTGGAAGTCCTTTTTCATGAGTGTTTTTACATGTGCTGCCATGGCTGCCTTGATGTCCTGAATTGATTCAAAATGTTTACCTTTCATGGTCATTTTGACATTGGGGAAGAGCTGGAAGCTGCATGGTGCCAGATCTGGTGAATAAGGTGGATGAGGTCACACTGTGATGGTTTTTTTAAAATTATTTTTAAAATTATATTAGTTTCAGGTGTACAAAACAACATAATAATTAGACATTTACACCCCTCACACACCCGCCCAAGTCTGCTACCCCTCTACATCATATATAGCTGTTACAATACAATTGACTATATTCCCTATGCTGTACTTTACATCCTGTGAATGAATATATATATTTAACTATAGTTGACATTCAATATTATTCTACTTGAGCTTCAGGTGTAAAGTGCAGTGGTCAGGCATCTACACAATCTATGAAGTGTTCCCCCTGATAAGTTCAGTACCCATCTGGCACCCTGCATGATCTTTACAACTTTATTGATGATATTCCCCATACTGTATTTCACATCCCTGTGAGTATTTTGTGATTACCAATTTGTACTTTCTAATCCCTTCACCTTCTCCCCCATCCCCTAACTACCCCCTAATCTAGCAACCATTAGTTTTTTTCTCAGTATCTCTGAGTCAATTTCTGTTTTGTTTGCTCACTTATTCTGTTCTTTAGATTCCACATATACCTAGAAAATATTATGCTAAGTGAAATAAGTCAGACTGAGAAAGACAAATACCATATGATCTCACCATAACATTTTGTTTTGTTTTTATTAGTTTCAGGTGTACAAAGCAGAGTAATAGTTAGACATTTAAACACCTTATAAAGTGATAACCACTTCCCCAAGGTACTACCTCTCTGACATCTTCTATAGCTGTCACAATACCATTGACTATCTTCCATGTGTTGTACTCCACATTCCGTGACTATGTATACCTATATATTTAGTTATAGTTGACATTGAATATTATTCTGCTTCAGCTTTTCAGGTGTGTAGCACATTGGTCAGGCATCTACACAGTCTATGAAGTGATCCCTCTGATAAGTCCAGTTTCCATCTGGCACCTTACATGATCTTCACAACATTGTTGATTATATCCCCCATACTGTATTAGCTATCAACTTATATTTCTTAATGCCTTCACCTTTTTCACCCTGACACCAACCCCATTCCCATCTATCAACCTGATAGATCTAGTACCTATCTGGCACCATATTTAGTTATTACAATATCATTGACTATATTCTTTACACTATAACCTACATCACCATGACTACTGTATAACACCCAATTTGTTTTTCATAATCCCTTCCCCTTTCACCCATCCGTAATCACCTCCCATCTTAAAGAAGTCCCTCTAAGAGTCCTTGTAATACTGGTTTGGCGGTGATGAACTCCTTCAGCTTTTTCTTGTCTGGGAAGCTCCTTACCTGTCCTTCAATTCTAAATGACAGCTTTGTTGGGTAGAAAAATCTTTGTTGTATATCATTGCTTTTCATCATTTGGAATATTTCCTGCCACTCCCTTCTTGCCTGCAAAGTTTCTGTTGAGAAATCAGCTGACAGTCTTATGGGGGCTCCCTTGTAGGTAACTGCTTTTCTCTTGCTGCTTTTAAGATTCTCTCTTTGTATTCAACCTTTGACATTTTAATTATGATGTGTCTTGGTGTGGATCTCTTTGTTTTTTTTTTTCCTTTTATTTTTTATTTATTTACTTATTCTTATTAGTTTCAGGTGTACAGAAAATCAAACAACATAGTGATTAGACATTTATGTAAGTCACAAAGTGATAATCCCAATAAGTCTATTACCCATCTGACACTGTACACAGTTATTAGAATATTATTGACTAATTTCCTATATTGTACTATATATCCCCATGAATATTTTTTAAGTTATAGTTGACATTCAATATTATTTTATATTGGTTTCAGGTGTATAGCATATTAGTTAGACATTTATATAATCTATGAAGTGATTTCCCCAATAAGTCTAGTACCCATCTGACACAATAGTTTTTACAATATTAATGACTATATTCCCCATACTGTATCTTACATCCCCATGACTCTTTTGTGACTACCAATTTGTACTTCTTGATCCCTTCACTTTTGTCACCGAGTCCTCTCATTTAGTAACCATCAGTTTATTCTCCCTCATTTCCTTTTCATTCATTAACTGGAATACTTTTATAAAGGTATGATTCCCTTCATCTCCAATTTGGTTCAGTTCGTATAGGGCTGGAAAAATGCCTTATTCTTTCAATTTACTTACAAGTTTTTTACATAATGAATTGGCTCCCTGTCATTATCCCAGGATGACCAGTTAGTGTCTTATTTTATTTTTGTTAATATTAAATTAACTCATGGATTTAAAGTTATATGACAGGTTTCAGTCTGTCACAATTATGCCCTATTTTAAAGATTATATTGTTACATCTTTGGCTAGTGGAGGCCTATCCAAGTTGGTTCCTGAGTCCCTTTGACAGAAGTCTAATAGACTTTGATAGCTTTCTTGCAATCTGGTATGACAAGATATTCCAGACTCATCTTTCTTGCAATCTGGTATGACAAGATATTCCAGGCTCATCTTTCTTGCCACAGACCTGGAATCAACTAAATCCCTAAGAGGCCCTAGATGCTAGGCTGCAATTTGGATTCTAGAGCCACTAATTACTACTGTGGTGTGGATCTCTTTGGGTTTATCTTGTTTGGGACTCTCTGTGCTTCCTGGGCTTGCATCTCTATTTCTTTCACCAGGTTAGGAAAGTTTTCTGTCATTATTTCTTCAAATAGGTTTTCAATTCTTTGCTCTCTCTCTTCTCCTTCTGGTACCCCTATAATACGAATGTTGGTATGCTTGATATTGTCCTGGAGGCCCCTTAAACTCTCCTCAATGTTTTGGATTCTTTTTTTTTTTTTTTGCTGTTCTGGTTGGTTGTTTTCTGCTACCTTATCTTCTACATCACTGTTTGGATACTCTGCTTCATCTAATCTACTGTTGATTTCCTGTAATGTATTCTTCATTTCCATTATGTATCCTTTATTTCTGACTGGTTCTTTTTCATGGTTTCCATCTCCATTTTTATGAGATCATTGAGCATTCGTATAACCAGTGTTTGGAAGTCTGCATCTGTTAGATTGCTTATCTCCATTTTGCTTAGTTCTTTTTCTGGAGCTTTGTTATGTTCTTTCATTTGGGACACATTTTTTTTTTTGTCTCCCCATTTTGGCTGCCTCCCTGTATTTGTTTCTATGTATTAGGTAGAGCTGCTATGTCTTTTGGTCTTAGTAGAGTGGCCTTATGTAGTAGGAGTGCTGTGGGGTTCAGTGGCTCAGTCTTTCTGATTATCTGAGCCACACATGTCCCTGGTGTGGGTTGTGTGTGCCCTCCTCTTGTAGTTGGGCCTTGGTTGATAACTGCACATCAATGAGGGACTGACCCTTGGGCTAACTAATTGTGATGACTGGCCTTGACTACAGTGGAAAGGTTGTTTTGCAGGGGCTGATCCTACAGAGCAGGATCTGTCTCAGCAGGACTACGTTGCCTGATAATTCGGCCCTTGGGTGTGTCATACTTAGAGACAGCTAGGTGATGCTCCAGTTCATTTTTTTTTTTTTATTGGAAATTTTTAAAATATTTATTCATTTAAAATAGTAATAATAAACCTTTTCCATAGTAATATAATTGACTTTTAAATAAAACATAACTATATTTTCATAATGAAAAAAAAATCTTGGAATGGAAGTCTTTTTCTTTTGAATGTTGCTTTTGTAGGTGTACTTTTTTTTTTTTTTTTTTTTTTTTTTAAGCTTCCGGATAATTCTTTTTTTTTTTTTTTATTAATTAATTTATTTATTAGTTTCAGGTGTACAAAACAAGGTAATACTTAGACGTTCATCATTTATACCCCTCATACTGTGAACCCCCCTCCCCCCATCCACTATCCCTCCGACCTCACACTGAACCATCACATTATATATATAAAATTATAGTTGGCATTCATTAATGTTTAGCTTCTGATGTACAATGCCATGATCATTTTTAAGTTGGCCATTGGGGGCACCAGCTCCAGGACCACCTTGGAGGGGATCTGCTGTAAGTATACTTTAGCCATAGCCATGCCCCACCAGGAGACACCTAGCAGGAGCCAGAAAGAAATCCGCAGATATCTGCCACCCTTGCTGTGCTTGGAAGTGCCTTTGAGAGGCTAAGCCTTGAACAAAGGCTGACTGCCACTAGTGCCGGCGTAGGGCCGCTCAGCCAGTGGTACAGAACACACTCAAGCCAGATGCTGCTTGTCTGGGTTCCGCGAACCTTTGAGATACCCTAGGAAAGTGAAGCTTGAGCCAAGGCAGGCAGTCTGCATATGAACCAAAAACAACAAAAGAACAAGACAAACAAATGAGAAAGAAAAACTCATAGACACAGACAATAGTTTAGTGGTTACCAGAGGGTAAGGGGTGGGGTGGGGGGTGGCAGATGAGGGTAAGGGGGATCAAATATATGGTGATGGAAGGAGAACTGATTCTGGGTGGTGAACACACAGTGGGATTTATAGATGATGTAATACAGAATTGTGCACCTGAAATCTATGTAATTTTACTGACAAATGTCACCCCAATAAATAAATAACGAAAGAAAGACACTGAAAGCAGAATGGGTGTGCCCAAAAGTTGGGTGGGGCCAAGTCTCAAATTGCCAGGATGCGGGGGACAAGCAGCAGAGACTCAGAAATGGTGGTCGCCTGTGTTCACGCTGGAAAGGGGGAAGGCTCAACAAAGAAACAATGGCCTCCACCAACTCCTCTATGCAGGAGAAAGCTGCCGCTCCAGCCCCCTTCCCAAGCCAGACAACTCAATTCCCCACCATTTGTCCCTACTGCCTTTCCAGCTGCTGCCCTAGCACTGCAGCTCAGAGCTTACCACTGGTGGGTAAGTCCATATGCAGTCCCTTTAAGAAGAGCGCTTGTGAGTGCAGCCACACTATCTCACTCAGTCACAATTTCTGCTGTTTTTCACAACCAAGAATTATGGGGATTTCTCTTCCCAGCACTGAAACCATGGGCTGGGGTGGGGCTGGTATCTCTTGCTCCTTTAGGGGATGGGGTACTCCCACAGCCAAAATAGCCCTCCCAATCTTTAATGGTCACACATGGGTGTGGGACAAGTCCATTCCATGTCTCTGACCTTCCTACTAGTCTGGAGGTGGCTTCTTCTGCACATCCTTAGTTGAAAAGCTTCAGTTCAGCTTGATTTTAGACGATTCTCAATAATGGTTATTTTGTAGATTAATTGTAATTTTGATATGGTTGTGAGAGAAGGTAAACACAGCGTTTACCTCTGTAATGTTTTTATTTAACAGAAATTGCCATACCAGAAGTGATGTGTGACACGGAGCCTTTCCATTGTGATAAAAAAAATATGGTGAATGCTGCAGCTGAGTGCCATCCAACAGAAAGGCAGGGATCTTCAATGTGGGAAGTGGCATGTCGAACCTTAGTAACAGTGTGTGACAAGTTTCAGCTTACTTGATGTGGTCAGTCGGATGTGAGCTATGGTTGAGAGAAAATGTATTTTAAAGTGTGCAATAAATCATGGATCATGAACAGCACATTAACATTAAATGGACAAATGGTTTCATCCTCCATCATGACAACGCTTCGTATCACACATCGTTTCTGGTACAGCAATTTCTGTTAAATAAAAACATTACCGTGTGTCCTCATCCACCTTATTCACCAGATTTGGCACTGTGTGACTTTTGGCTCTTCCCCAAAGTCAAAATGATCACGAAAGGTAAACGTTTTGAATCAATTCAGGACATCGAAGCAGCCACCACAGTGCAAGTAAAGGCATTCATGAAAGAGGACTTCCAAAACTGCTTCAGAAAGTGGCAAGAATGATGGAATAAGTGTGTTTGAGGCGGGGTGGAGTATTTTGAGTGCGTTAATGGCAATGTGTCTTTTGCTGTAATGAATTTTTTTTTAATTTAAATGTTCACCATATGTTTTGAGCACACCTCATAGCTGAAAAATACCTTCTCCAATACTTCTTTTTCACTTTCTCATAGTGTCTTTTGATGGGGGAGAAGTTCTTAAACTTAATAGAGTATATTGTGTCAAAATTTTCCTTTATGTCTAGTTGTTTTTGTATTTTATTGAAGAAATCTTTGTCCACTCCAAATTCATGAGAATGTTCTCTGTCTTCTAAAATATTTTTCGTATGACAAAGAAACAAAGGCTATACAATAGAGCAAAGATAGTTTTTTTTCAACACATGGTATTGAAACAACTGAACATCTACATGCAAAAAAAAAATGAATCTAGATTTTACACCCTTCACAAAAATTAACTCAAAATCCATCACAGACTTAAATGTAAAACACAAAGCTAGAAAACTAGAAGAAAACACAGGAGAAAACCTAGATGACCTTGGGTATGCAGTGATGATTTAGATATAACACCAAAGACAGGATTTGTAAAAGAGAAAATTGATAAGCTGGACATCACTGACATCAAAAACTTCTGTTCTGCGAAAAGCATTGTCAAAATAATGAGAAGAAAAACCACAGACTGGGAGAAAATATTTGCAAAAGACATATCTGGTAAAGGACTGGCATCCAAAATATACAAAGAACTCTTAAAATGCAACAATAAGAAAATAAACAACCTGATTTTAAAAAATGAGCCAAAGACTTTAACAGGAATATCATCAAAGAAGATATATAGATAGTAAATAAGTATATGAGTATATGCTTCACATCATATGTCATCAGGGAAATGCAAATTAAAACAGAAACGAGATACCACTATACACCTACTAGAATGGCCAAAGTCTGGAACACTGACAACACCAAATACTGGTGAGAATGTGGAGCAACAGGAACTCTCAACCATTGCTGGTAAGAATGCAAAATGATACAGTCACTTTGCAAGACAGTTTGGTAGTTTTTTTACAAAACTAAACATATTCATAATATATAATCCAGCAATTGTGCTTTTTGGTATTTACCCAAAGGAATTGAAAACTTATGTGTACATGAAAATCTGCACAAAGATGTTTATTCATAATTACCAAAACTTGTCATTAAGTAAGTGAATAGATTGATAAACTGTTGTCCATCTAGACAATGGAATATTATTCAGCACTAAAAGGAAATAAGCCATCAAGCCATGAAAAGACACGGAGGAAACTTAAGTGCGTATTAGTAAGTGAAAGAATCCAACCTGAAGAGGCTACTTACAGTAGGATTTCAAATATATGACATTCTGAATAAGGCAAAATTACGGAGATGGTAAAAACGATTAGCAATTACCAGGGATTGGAAGAGGGTAAAGGGATGAAAAGATGAAGCACAAGATTGTTAGGGCAGTGAAAATACTCTGTATGATCTTGTAAAGATGGATACGTCATAAGACATTTGTTCAAGCCCAGGGAATGTACAACATCTAGAGTGAACCCTAATGTAAACTATGGACACCGGGAGATACTGTTGTGTCAGTGTAGGTTCATCAATTATAACAAATGTATAACTCCAGTGGGGGTTGTTGGTAACGGTGAAAGCTATGCGCATGCGTTGGGGCAGAAGGTATGTGGGAAATCTCTGTACCTTTCCTTTATTTTGTTTAAAAGTGCTTAAAAATAAAGTCTTAATTTAATTTTATATTTTTATTGAGATAACATTGGTTTATATCAGTATACATTTCAGGTGTGCAACATTATAATTACACATCTGTATATACCTTATTGTGTTCACCACCAAAAGTCTAGTTATCATCCATCACCATACGATTGACCCCTTTTACCAGTTTCACCCTCCTTCCACCCCACTTCCCCTCTGGTAACCACTGATCTGTTGCCTGCCTCTATGAGTTTGTTTTTGTTTGTTCGTTTGTTTTGTTTTTGTTTTTTATATTCCTCATGAGTGAAATCATGCAGTATTTGTATTTTTCTGTCTGATTTATTTCACTTAGCATAATAATATCAAGGATATATATATATATATCCATCATCTCTAGCCATTCATCTGTCAATGGATACTCAGGTTGTTTCCATATCTTGGCCATTGTAAATAATGCTGGAATAAACATGAAGTGCATGTATATTTCTGACCTTGTGTTTTCATATTCTTTGAATAAATACCTAGACATGGAATTGCTGGATCATACAGTAGTTCTATTCTTAATTTTTTGAGAAATCTCCATATTGTTTTCCATAGTGGCTGTACTAATTTACATTCCCATCAACAGTGTATGAGGGTTCCCTTTTCTCCACATCCTTTCCAACACTTGTTTCTTGTCTTTTTGATAATAGTTATTCTAACAAGTGTGATATGTCATTGTGGTTTTGATTTGAATTTGCCTAATAATTATTGATGTTGAATATCTTTTCATGTGCCTGTTGTTGTTGAGTTGTATGAGTTTTTTTTAAAAAATACAGAGGGTGCCAAAAAATGTATACACACTTTAAGAAAGGAAAAAAACTGTTATTAAAATTGTAATACTTAATATATACTGATAACAAAAGATGAATACCAGTCATGTGCATACATTTTTTTGGCACCCCCAGTATATGTTGGATATTAACCCTTTATCGGAGATAAGATTTGCAAATATCTTTTCCCATTCAGTTGGTTGTCTTTTCATTCTGTTGATGGTTTCCTTTGCTGTACAGAAGTTATTTTTAGTTTGAGGTAGTCCCATTTGTTCATTTTTGCTTTTGTTTGCTGTTGAAGTCAAATCCATAAAAACATCATTAAGACTGATGACAAGGAGCTTCCCTCCTATGTTTTCTTCTATATGTTATGGCTTTAGGCCTTATATTCAAGACTTTAATCCATTTAATTTTTGTGTATGATGTAAGATAGTGGTCTAGTCTGATTATTTTGCATGTGGCTGTCCATTTTCTGAACATCACTTATTGAAGAGACTTTCTCCACTTTGTTCTTGGCTCCTTTGTTGTAAATTAGTTGTTCATATATGTGTGGGTTTATTTTTGGACTCTTGATTCTATTCCATTTATTCATGTGTCTGTTTTTCTGCCAATAACATACTATTTTGGTTACTATAGCTTAGTAACAGGTTGAAATCAGAGAGTGTGATACTTTTGCCTTTGTTCTTTTACCAGAATTGCTTTGGCTATTTGGGGTCTTTTGTAGTTCCATACAAGTTTTAGGATTTTAAAATTCTATTTCTGTGAAAAAATGCTTTTGGGATATTGATAGGGATTGTATTGTGTCTGTAGGTTGCTTAGGCAGTATGAACATTTTAACAATGTTAATTCTTCCAAGCCATGAGCATGAAATATCTTTCCATTTCTTTATGTGTTCTTAAATTTCTTTCAACAATGTCTTCCAGTTTTCAATATATAGGTTTCCACCTCCTTGTTTAAATTTATTGCTAAGTATTTCACTCTCTTTGGAGTGGTTGTAAATGGAATTCTTTTCTTAATTTCCGTGTATGATTTTTTTCACTCAGTATATACAAATGCAACAGGTTTTTATATGTTGATTTTTGTACCCTGAAACTTAACTGTGTTTATAATTTCTAATAGTTTTTTGCATGCAGTCATTAGGATAGTCTATATATAAAATATCATGTCATCCACAAATAGTGAAAGCTTTACTTTCTCCTTTTAGTTCTTTTCATTGCCTTGTTGTTCTAGCTGCGACTTTCAAAAATATGTTGACTAATAGCGGCAAGAGTGGACATGCTTGTCTTCTTCCTAATCCTGAAGGAAAAGCTTCCAGTTGAATATGATACTAGCTGTGGGTTTGTCATACATGGTCTTTATATGTTGCGGTATTTCCTTGCATGCCCATTTTATGGACAGTTTGTTTGTTTTTAAATCATAAATGGAGGCTAAATTTAGTCAAATGCTGTTTGCATCTCTTGAGATGAACATATGTTTTTATACCTTATTTTGTAAATGTAGTGTATTGCATTGGTTGACTTACACATATTAAACATCCTTGCATCCCTGGAATAAATCCCACATGATCTTTTTTTTTTTTAATTTATTGGGGTGACAATTGTTAGTGAAATTACATAGATTTCAGGTGTACAATTCTGTATTACATTATCTATAAATCCCATTGTGTGTTCACCACCCAGAGTCAGTTCTCCTTCCATCTTTTTAATGTATTGCATTCGGTTTGCTAATATTTTGTTGAGAATTTTTGCATCTATGATGCTCATCAGGGATGTTGATCTGTAATTTTCTTGTTGTTGTTGTCCTTGTCTGGTTTTGGTACCAGGGTAATGTTGGCTTTACAAAATGAGTTTGGAAATCTTCCTTCCTATTCAAATTTTTGGAAGAGCTTCAAAAGAATAGTTATCAAATCTTCTTTAAATATTTGGTAGAATTCACCAGTGAAGCCTTCTGATCCTGAACTTTTGTTTTATGGGAGGTTATTATTATTATTACCATTATTATTATTATTATTATTATTATTACTGTTTCAATCTTCTTACTAGTGATTGGTCTATTCAGATTTTCTATTCCTTCATGTTTCAGTCTGGGAAGGTTGTATAATTCTAAGAATTTATCCATTTCCTCTAGATTTTCTAATTTGTTGGTGTATAGTTGTTTATATTTGATGCTTTGTATTTCTGTGGTACCCATTGTAACTTCTCTTTTGTTTCTGATTTGGGTTATTTGAGTTTTCTATGTTGTTTTCTTAATGAGAATAACCGTAGCTTTGCCAATTTTCTTTATCTTTTCAAAACACCAGCTCTTGGTTTCATTGATCTTTTCTATTGCCTTTTAAATCCCTATTTCATTTATTTCTCCTCTGATTTTTATTATTTCCTTCCTTCTATTGACTTTGGGTTTCATTTGTTCTTTTATCTAGTTCCCTCAGATACAAGTTAGAGTGTTTATTGGAGATTTTTCTTGTTTCTTGAGGTAGGCCTGTATTGCTATAAATTTCTCTCTTAGTACTGCTTTTGTTTCATCCCATAGATTTTATGTCATATTTTCAATTGTCTCCATGTATTTCTATAATTATTCTTTGGTTTTCTCATTGACCAATAGTTGTTCAGTAGCATGCTGTTTAATCTCCACATTTTGTGATTTTTTTTCAGTTTTCTTCTTGAAGTTCATTTCTAGTTTCATACTGTACAGTAAGAAAAGATGCTTGATATAATTTCTTTCTTTTTTTTAATTAAAGTTTATCGGGGTGACAATTGTTAGTAAACTTACATAATTTCAGGTGTACAATTCTGTAATACATCATCTATATCTCACATTATGTGTTCACCACCAAGAGGCAGTTCTCCTACCATCACCATATATTTGACCCCTTTGCCCTTTTTTAACTCCCCTCCCCCCTTACCCTCTAAACTATTGTCTATGTCTTTGAGTTTTGTTTCTTCATTTGTTTGTCTTGTTCTTTCGTTGTTTTCAGTTTTATATACCACATGTCAGTGAAATCATATGGTTCTCTACATTTTCTGTCTGACTTATTTCACTTAGCAATATAATCTCAAGATCCATCCATGTTCTCGCAAATGGTACCATTTCATCTTTTCTTATGTCTGAATAGATTCCATTGTGTATGTATACCACATATCCTTTATCCATTCATCTATCAAAGGACACTTTGGTTGTTTCCATGTCTCGGCCACATAAATAAAGCTGCAGTGAAAATTGGAGCACATATGTCTTTATGGATAAATGTTTTCAGATTTTTTGGGGTACACACTCAGGAGAGGGATTGCTGTGTCATGTGGTAATTTTATTCATAATTTTTTGAGGAACCTCTACACTGCCTTCCATAACGACTGCACCAGTCTGCATTCCCACCAACAGTGTCTGAGGGTTCCTTTTTCTCCACAGCCTCTCCAACACTTGCTAACTATTTGTCTTGTTGATGATAGCCATTCTAACCGGGGTGACGTGATATCTCATTGTGGTTTTTATTTGCATTTCTCTGATGATTAGTGATGTTGAGCATTTTTTCATATGTCTATTTGCCATTTGTATGTCCTCTTTGGAGAAATGTCTCTTCAGGTCCTCTACCCATTTTTCAGTTGGGTTGTTTGTTTGTTTTTTGTTGAATAGCATGAATTCCTTGTATGTTTTGGATATTAGCCCCTTATGAGAAGCACTGTTTGCAAAACTCTTCTCCCATTCGGTTGGGTGCCTCTTGGTTTTGCTGATGGTTTTTTTTGGCTGTGCGGAAGCTTTTAAGTTGAATATACTTCCATTTATTTTACCTTTTATTTCCCTTGCCTTTGGAGTCAAATTCATAAAACGCTATTTGAACCCAAGGTCCATAAGTTTAGTACCTATGTTTTCTTCTATGCAGTTTATTGTTTCAGGTCTTAAGCTTAGGTCTTTGATCCATTTTGAATTAATTTTGGTACATGGTGACAGATAGAAGTCTAGTTTCATTCTTTTGCACGTGGCTTTCCAATTCTCCCAGCACCATTTATTGAAGAGTCCGTCTTTTCTCCATTGCAAGTTTTTGGCTTCTTTCTGAAAAATTATCTGTCCATATTTATGTGGGTTTATTTCTGGGTTCTCCATTCTATTCCATTGGTCCATGTGTCTGTTTTTCTGCAACTACCATACTGTTTTGATTCTTGTTGCCCTATAGTATAAGGTGAAGTCATGGGGTGTGATACTTCCAGCATTGTTCTTTTTTCTTAGGATTGCTTTGGATATTCAGGGTATTTTGTAGTTCCAAACAAATCTGAAGACATTTTGTTCAATTTATTTAAAAAACGCCATTGGGATTTTGATGGGGATTGCATTAAATCTGTATATTGCTTTGGGTAATACTGCCATTTTATCTATGTTGATTCCTCCAATCCATGAACAAAGAATGTCTTTCCATTTCTTTGTGTCTTCTTCAATTTCTTTTAAAAATGTCTTGTAGTTTTCAGTATATAGGTCTTTCACATCCTTTGTTAAGTTTATTCCTAGGTATTTTATTCTTTTTCTTGCAATTGCAAAAGAAACTGTATTTTATTATTTATTTATTTATTTATTTATTTATTTATTTAAAGATTTTTATTGGGGAAGGGGAACAGGACTTTATTGGGGAACAGTGTGTACTTCCAGGCCTTTTCTTCCCCAAGTTAAGTTGTTGTCCTTTCAATCTTAGTTGTGGAGGGTGACGTTCAGCTTCAAGTTGTTGTCCTTTCAGTCTTAGTTGTGGAGGGCACAGCTCAGCTCCAGGTCCAGTTGCTGTTTTCTAGTTGCAGGGGGCACAGCCCACCACCCCTTGTGGGAGTCAAACTGGCAACCTTGTGGTTGAGAGGATGCATTCCAACAAACTGAGCCATCCGGAAGCTCAGTGGCAACTCAGCTCAAGGTGCCGTGTTCAATCTTAGTTCAGGGTGCAGAGCCCACCATCCCTTGTGGGACTCGAGGAATTGAACTGGCAACCCTGTGGTTGAGAGCCCTCTGGCCCATTTGGGAATCGAACCCGGCAGCCTTCGGAGATAGGAGCACAGAGCTTCAACCGCCTAAGCCACCGGGCCGGCCACTGAACTGTATTTTACTTTTTTCTGAGATTTCATTGTTAGTATATAGGAATGCAATGGGCTTTTGTACATTGATTACGTAGCTGGTAACTTGACAGTATTCGTTTATTGATTCAAATAGCTTTTTGGTGGACTCTTTAGAAATTTCTCCATATAGTATCATGCCATCTGCAAAGAGTGACAATTTAACTTCTTCATTCCCAATTTGGATGCCTTTTTTTTCTTTCTCTTGCCTGATTGCTTTGGCTAAGACTTCCAATACTATGTTGAAAAGCAGAGGTGATAGGGGAAAGCCCTGTCATGTTCCTGAACGTAGAGCAAAGGGATTCAGTTTTTCACCATTAATTATGATATTGGCTGAGGGTTTGTCATATATGGCCTTTATTATGTTAAGATATTTTCCTTTTATACCTATTTTATTAAGTGTTTTAATCATAAATGGATGTTGTACCTTGTCAAACCTTTTTTCTGCATCTGTTGATATAATCCTATGAAAATCCTTTATTTTCGTTATGTGATGTATCACTTTGATGGATTTGCGTATGTAGAACCATCCCTGTGCCTCTGGGATGAAACCTACTTGGTCATGATGAATAATCTTTTTAATACATTGTTGCATTCAATTTGCTAGAATTTTGTTTAGGATTTTTGCATCTGTATTCATCAGAGATATTGGTCTGTAGTTTTCTTTTTTTGTGTTGTCCTTACCAGGTTTTGGTATCATGGTAATGTTGGCCTCATAAAATGAGTTAGCGAGTACTGTCTCTTCTTCAATTTTTTGGAAGAGTTTGAGCAGGATTGGTATTAGATCCTCTTTGAAGGTTTGGTAGAATTCACTAGTGAAGCCATCTGGTCCCGGACTTTTGCTTTTGGGAAGATTTAGAATGACTGATTCAATTTCCTTACTGTTGATCGGTCTATTAGATTTTCCAATTCTTCGTGATTCAGTCTAGGAAGGCTATATGTTACTAAGAACTTGTCCATTTCTTCTAAGTTATTGAATTTGGTGGCATATAGTCCTTCATAGTATTCTTGGATTATCCTTTGTATTTCTGTGGTGTCCGTGATGACTTCCTCTATTTCTTTTCTGATTTTGTTTATTAGTGTCTTTTCTCTTTTATCTTAGTGAGTCTAGCCAATGGTTTGTCAATTTTGTTAATCTTTTCAAAGAACCAGCTCTATGTCACATTAATTTTTTTCTGGTGTCTTTCTGTTCTCTATTTCATTTAGTTCTGCTGTCATTTTTATTGTTTCCTTTTTTCTGCTGACTTTGCATTTCATGCATTCTTCCTTTTCTAGTTCTTCAAGGTTTAATGTGAGGTTATGTGGAATTTTTCTTGTTCCTTGAGATATAAATTTCCCTCTTAAAACTCCTTTCGCTGCATCCCCAAAATTTTGATAGGGTGTATTTTCATTCTCATTTGTTTCTATGTATCTTTTGATCTCTCCTTCTATTTCTTCTTTGACCCAGTCATTCTTTAAAAGTATGTTGTTTAATCTCCACATATTTGTGGGTTTTCCTGCTTGCCTTTTGCAGTTGATATTCAATTTCAAGGCCTGTGCTCAGAGAACATGCTTGGTATGATTTCAGTCTTCTTAAATTTGCTGAGGCTAGTTTTATGGCCCACTATATGGTCTATGCTTGAGAATGTTCCATGTACACTAGAACAGCGTGCATAGTCTGATGTTCTAGGATGAAGTGCTCTATAAATGTCAATTATGTCCATTTCATCTAATGTGTCATTTACGGCTGATATTTGCTTACTTGTTTTCGGTTTGGATGATCTATCCATAGTTGTCAATGATGTATGTTATGTCCCCTACTATAATTGTGTTTTGGTCAATTTCTCCCTTTAGTTCTGTTAGTAGTTGCTTGCTTCCTGATTGAGAGGATAAATATTTATGACTGTTATGTCTTCTTGTTGTATAGTCTTCTTTGTCATTATGAAATGTCCGTCTTTGTCTCTTGTTACCTTTTTTATCCTGAAATCTGTTTCATCTGATATCAGTATGGCTACATCTGATTTTCTCTGGATACCATTTTCTTGGAGTGTCCATTTCCACCCTTTCACTTTGAGTTTATGCTTGTCCTTGTAGCTGAGATCCGTCTCTTGGAGGCAGCATATGTTTGGGTTTTGTTTTTTGATCCAATCTGCTACTCTGTGCCTTTTTATTGGTGAGTTCAGTCCATTTACATTTAGGGTGATTGTTGATACATGAGGATTTCCTATCATTTTATCCTTCGTTTTCTGGTAAGACTAGGCCTCTATTGTTTCTTTGCCTTTTTGTTGCTACCTATTATTTCAGCATGGTGGTATTCTATGATTTTTGCCCCTGTTTTGTCTTTTATTATGTCCTATATTTCAGTTCTGGATTTATTTATTTATTTTTTGAGTGGTTACTACTACTTTTATGTAAAATAAAGTTTGCTATTTAGAGTATTCCATTTTCTTCAGCATGTTTACTTTCTCCATTCTCATATTCTGGTTTAGGCCTGTACTCTCCCCCACTTTTTGTTGTTGTTGTTGTCACAAATTATCCCTATTTATGCTGTTCGAATAGCGTCCTTCAGTATTTCTTCTAGTGCAGGTCCTATGTTCGAAAACTCTCTCAGCTTCTCTATGTTTCGAAAGGTCTTTATTCCTTCTTTATATTGAAAATATATCTTTGCTGCATATATTATTCTTAGCTCATAATTTCTCTCTTTCAACAGTTTGACTATTTGATTGCCCTCCATCCTGTCTTGTAGTGTTTCTGCTGAAAAATCTGATGATAATCTAATAGGTTTTCCTTTGTAGGTTACCATCTTATTTTCCCTGCTTACCTTAAGGATTCTTTGTCTGTCATTAATTGTTGATGGCTTTAATACAATGTGCCTTGGAGAAGGTCTGTTGGGATTGAGATATTTAGGTGTTCTATTTGCTTCTTGGATTCGAGGATCCAGTTCTTTCCACAAGTTTCGGAAGTTCCCATCGACTATTAGTTTGAATATACTCTGTTTCATTCTCCCTTTCTTGTCCTTCTCTTATGCCCATTATTCTTATATTGCTCTTTCTGATGTAGTCATAAAGTTCTTATAGAGTTCTTTCATTTCTTTTAAGTCTCAAGTCTCTCTCTTCTTCCATTTGGGTCAGTTCCAAATTTCCATCTTTGATGTCACTGATTCTTTCCTCCATCTGGTCAACTCTACTACCTAAGCTGGCTATTGCATTCCTCATTTCTTTTACTGAGTTCACAATCTCCTGAAATTTTGTTTGGTTCCTTTTTAAAATTTCAGTTTCTTTGGCAAAACGATCATTTTGTTCTTTGAATATGTTTCTGAATTCATAAACCTGCCTGTCTGTGTTTTCTTACATCTCATTGAGTTTTTTAAGAAATGCAATCTTGAATTCTCTGTCATTTAAGTCACATATTTCCATGTCTTCAAGTTCATTTTCTGGAGATTTTTCATTTTCTTTCTGAGCTGTCTTATTACTTTGGTTATCCTTGGCAATTAGTGAATTATTATTTCTCTTCCTAGCCATGTACAGTAGTTGGTTCTGCAACAGGTTGATAGAAAGAGGTCTTTCTTTTGTTTTCCGGTAGGATTTATTATAATGTTTTATTTTCTCTCTGACTGCAGCCTTTTATTCTCTCTCACACTGTAGTGTTATGTTTTCTCTGTAGTCTTCTGGCTTCTCACACAATGGGCAGATTCCCTGGAAGGCGGCTTCTCCTCTGAATAGTTCACTTGGGTCACAGGCTTCCACCTCCAGGGGGGATGTGGAGAACTTCTGAAGTTGCAAAGCTCTTCCTGCAACAGATTCATAGGCTGTGTGTTTCAGTGGCTCTGTTTATTCCTGTGGGGATCCATCCAGATAGGTGGGGTCTGGAGCAGGGTTCATTGTGAGATGTGGCCCTGAGCAATGGCAGTGACCACCACCACAGACAGTCCTGAACCCAAGGTTCCCTCCCCTTTGCTGAAACTAGTAGTTGGGTTGTGAGTCCATGGCTGCAGGCAGCAGTTTTCAGAACTGCAAATATTCTGTTCTTTTGATCTGACACTATTAATGTTCGGCTTCTAAAACCGGGAGGGTGGGAGTGGGGTGAGCTCTGGAAGGGTGGGGAGGGGGTGGTTAGGTTAAGCGCCTAAGCCTTTCGTCGTCTGCTTGGGAGTGAGGGCTTAAACCACCACTTTCACCCTTCTTCCCTCAGTCTTTGCTCTGAGGTCTCTGCCGTGAGCATTTGGTTCAGTTGGGTTATATGCTGATCCCTCAGGTGGGACTGTGGCCATAAGGAGAGCACCAGCAGTCCGAGTTCTTTCCTCTGCCATGGCTGTCGTAGCTCCAGAATGCAGCGAGTTCGGAGCTGGAAGTTCCAGTCTGCATCTTGTACCTGTGCAGCCTGCATCTCTGTACTTCCTTCTTCTCCCCTCCCCATCTCACCCAATTTGCCCACCATTAGGTCATATTAGTTGCATGCCTCTTAGTCTTGCCTGTCTGCTGCACAGGGAGTCCTTTGTGGAATTATAGTTATACAATTTGTTATAAATTCCAGGGGAGATTTTAAGAGGCTCACCTCACACCACCATTTTGATAATGTAACTCTTGCTTGATATAAATTCAGTCTTCTTAAATTTATTGAGACTTGGAAGGAGATCTAGCAATGATCTCAAGAGCTAGTGTGAAGCACAAGAGCTCCAGCTGCCTCTGCTGGGAGACCTCACCCTGGCCACCACTGCTCAAACCAGGACATCCTCACCAGCTTCTCCAGAGTGAGCGTGATGACTGTGACCACCAGCCATGATTACCTCCAATCAATCACCACCCAGGTGCCAGACTGAGAGCAGAGAAGGCAGTATGAGCTAGGTGGGTGAAGACACCACCACCCTCTTGAAGATTCCAGTGGAGTCAGACACCACAACACCTCAGGACCCAGCGCCCAGGAGCCTGTAGGCTGCAACCCCAGCACCTGCCTCCCTCGTCACAAGAAACCCCTGTGAGGATGCTGCCCCTGCAGCCATGAGTCCTGTGGCCCTCACCTCTTCAGCCTCCATGGGCAGTGAAGATGCCGAGAAAAAAGTTCTCACCACCAAAATCCTTGGCACTTCAAGTGGTTCTACATCAGAAACGGATGTGGATTTATAAATATAAATGACACCAAGAGATGACATCACAGAAATGGCAGTGTGAGGAGTGCTTCTTGAAATCTCCCCTGAAAGTTACAACAAGTTGATTAGCTATAATTCAACTAAGGATTCCCTACTCATCACACAGTAATGCCTGAGAGACCTGTACATCAAATCACCTGAAGGTGGGTAAATCTGGCTAGCAGGGGAGGAGGGAAGGGGAAAGTGCAGTGATGTGGGCTACAGGGCCCCAGGATGTAGACCAGAGCTCACTGCAGCCTCAGGAGAGGAAAGAATCCAGGCTGCAGGCACACTCCTTGTGGTCCATAGTCCTGCCCAAGAGATCAGCATATAAGATGGCTGAACCCAGCATTTGGAGCAGAGACCTCAGGTGGGTACTGTGCTTTAAGCCCTCACTGCCAGCCAGAAAACAGAAAATAAAACATGAAGCCTGGCTGCCTCCCCTCCTCCCCAGAGTTTGCCCCCATCCCCCGCCCTCCCAGTGTTAGAAGCAGGCTCCAGAAGAAACAGTAACAGTGTCAGATGAAAGAACAGAATATCTACAGCCTTGAGACCTGGAGCAATGTGGTCCCACATCTGCAGATGAAAACTCCAGCAATAGTGAAAGAGCTGTGGGGGTAAAACAGTCTGGGCTGGTTGCAGCCACAAAGCACCAGCCACCTCTCACAACTTACCTGTCCCCACCTTTCTGGGCAGATTCCTGTGGGGCAATCAGAGCTGCTGAGACACACAGGCTCACCATTGGGCTAAAGAGGCAGCATTGGAATTTCAGAAGCTCAGAACTCTATTGTCCTCCATATCCTTCCATAAAATCGGTGCCCTAAAACCTAGGCAACCTGCTCACAGAGGAAAAGTCCACCTTCTGGTAGCTGGCCATGGTGTTCTCAGTGCATTTTTGTGGGCTGGAGCAGAAACGGCACTGACTTTGTAGAAACCACTGACCACACCTCATAGCCCTCGGGAAGCCTGCCCCTGCCCACTTAGAGCTGTATTACCAGGGGCACTCTAGGCACCTGGTGGCTGGCTCTGCCTCCACAAGCTACAGAGGAGGTTTTCTACAGCAGCAACCTGCAACATCCTGGGGAGATTGCTGGAGGGCATTAAGCCAAGACCTGTGCTGCAGCATAGATGGGTAGTAGCTGGACTTAGCGGGGTTTTTTTTGTTTGTTTGCTTGCTTTCTTGCTTTTTTTCCTCTTTTTTTTTCATTTTTCTTTCTCTTTTTTTCCTTTTCTTTTTTCTTTCATCTTTCTTCTTTTCTTTTCTATTTCTTTTTCGTATTTTTTCTGTTTTATTTTTTGTTCCAATTTGTTTTTGGTGCTTTTAGTTTACTCTGTTTTTTTGTTTGTTGTGTTTTGTTTTGTTGGGTTTTTTGCATTGTTTGTTGGTTTCTGTGTATGTGTATGTTTCGTTGTTGTTGGTTTGTTCTGTTTTGTTTTGCAGGGTGGTCACAGGCCCAGCATTGGTCCAGGAGCTGAGACTGCACTGAATTTGTAGAAACCATTGACTCACACAATTTAGACCCCTGTAACTCCACCCTGCCTACTTAAAGCTGCATTGCCAGGGGCACTTTGGCTGCCTGAGTGACTAGCCCTGCCCCCACAAACCACAGAGGAAGTTTGTTACAGCAGTAAACAATCCTAATGGCCTGGGAAGATTTTGGTGGTGAACAGTGACCCCAAAAATGCACCATAAACATTCGGGAGCAGCTCTCTGGAATTCGCAAGCCTGAGGTGGAGGCTGGCTGCAGTGTCATCGGGGCGCTATACAAGGTGGTCACAAGCCAGATACAGGTGTAAGATGTGAATCTGAATTAACATTGTAAAATCCACCAGTCACATCTTGTTACTCACTTGAACTCCACCCCACACTGCTAGTGCTGCATCACTGAGGGCATTCTCAACATTGGGTCAACTAGCCAGTGTTGTAAGTAAGGAGCCTCTTTCAACAGCTGGGCCTTATGGACAGCTGACAAGTAGCAACAGGCCTGGGGGCTCTGGGTATTTTTCTAAGCTTCCTTAGGCCCAATATTGGTGGCAGCCAGCCTCAGTTCACATCAAGGCCACCCCCATATGCCTCCAGGTCCAGCATGGGCAGCAGCCACATATAGCTTTGAGGCACCTACCAGATAGCCATGGACTGGTCATAGGCAGGGCTGAAATTGCCCTGCGTGAGAGCCCCTCCACGTAGACACCAGAAACAACACACCCAGAAACCAGCTTCAGACACACCAGAGCCCTACCTGGTTAAGCCCACAAGTGGCACAACCAAAAGAGGTTCTCAACAGGCACAAGAGTCTGCAGGGGTAAAGCCTTTTCTGAGGTGTCAGCCCACATACAGCAACTCATACACTGTGGGTGTAGCCAATCCTTATAGCTAGTCAACCTGGGAATGAATCCCACTCACTGACAAGCCAAAAGCATTCAAGGCTCAACTACAACAGAAGAACGCAAACAACATAAAGGACACCTCTGGAACACATGCACAGGAGATTAGGGAGACTGCACAATTCAACTACAAAGGACACATATTACATAATGCCACCCAGCAAAGACTGAGAGACATAGGTGATCTACCTAATACATAGAAGAAAGTACAGAGCAGCAACCAGAATAAGGAAACAAAGAAACATGTCCCAAATAAAAGAACAGGAAAAACCTCCAGAAATGAAACTAAATGAAATGGAGGCAACCAACTTACCAGAGACAGAGTTTAAAACACTGATTAAAAGAATGCTTAAGAAACTTAGTGAGAATTTCAACAAAGAGATAGCAAGTATAAAAAAGAATATAGAAACCATGAAAAAGAACCCATCAGAAATGAAGAAGACAATAACTAAAATGAAGAATACACTAGAAGGAATTACCAGCTGGTTAGATGAAGCAGAGGATCAAGTTAGTGATTTAGAAGATGAGGTAGCAGAATTCACCCAAGTAGAACAACAACAACAACAACAACAAAAATTAAAAAAAAAAAACTATGAAAATAGTTTAAGAGACCTGCGGGACAACATCAAGTGCAACAACATTCGCATCATTGGAATACCAGAAAGAGAACAGAGGTAGCAAGGGATCAAGAACCTATTTGAAGAAACAATGACCAAAAACTTCCTTAACTTGGTGAAGGAAAATGACATACAAGCCCTGGAAGTGCAGAGAGTCCCAAACAAGATGAATTGAAACAGAACCACGCCAAGACATATCATAGTTAAAATGGCAAAGATTAAAGACAAAGAGAATCCTAAAAGCAACAAGAGAAAGAGAGCTACTTTCTTACAAGAGAGCTCCCATTATCAGCTGACTTTTCTACAGAAATGTTGCAGGCCAGAAGAGAAAGGCAGGAAATATTCAAAGTAATGAAAAACAACAGCCTACAACCAAGATTGCTCTACCCAGAAAGGCTATCATTTAAAATTGAAGAAGAGATAAAGAGGTTCCCAGAAAAGAAAAAGCTAAAGGAATTCATTACCACCAAGCCAGTATTGCAGGAAATATTAAAAGGGCTTCTTTAAGCAGAAGAAAGGTGAAAACAGACTAACTAATAAAGACCAGAAATACAAATAATAAAATGGCAATAACTATGTACCTATTAATATCAATAATCACTTAAATGTAAATGGATTAAATGCTCCAATCAAAAGATACAGAGTAGATGAGAGGATAAGAAAAAAAGACCCGTGCATCTGCTGTTTACAAACGACCCACCTCAGACCAAAAGACACACACAGACTGAAAATAAAGGGATGGAATAAGATATTTCATGCAAATGAAAATGAGAAAAAAGCTAGGGTAGCAATATTTATATCAGATAAAATAGACTTTAAAACAAAGATTATAATAAGAGACAAGAAAAAGGACATTACATAATAAAGCGATCAATGAAACAAGAGGACATAACTCTAGTAAACATTTATGCACCCAACACAGGAGTACCTAACTATATGAAACTATATGAAGCTATTAACTGACATAAAGACAGAGAACAACAGTAACACATCATAGTATGGGACTTCAACACCCTGTTGATACAAATGGACACATCCTCCAGACAGAAAATCAAACAGAAACTATGGCCTTAAATGACACATTAGACCAGTTGGATATAATCAATATTTTTAGAGCATTTTATGCTAAAGCAGCAGAATATACATTCTTTTCAAGTTTACATGGAACATTTTCCAAGATAGACCACGTGGTAGGCCACAAAACAAGTCTTAATAAACTTAAGAAGTTTGAAATCATATCAAACATCTTCTCTGACCACAGTGCTATGAACTTTAGAAATCAATTACAAGAAGGAAACTGGAAAACACACAAACACATAGAGACTGAATAACATGCTACTAAATAATGAATGGGTCAACAATGAGATCAAGGACGAAATCAAAAGATACCTGGAGACAAATACAAATGAAAACACAACAACCAAAAATCTATGGGATTCAACACAAGCAGTCCTAAGAGGTAACTTCATAGCAAAGCAGGCCTAGATAAAGAAACAAGAAAAATCTTTTTTCAAATAAATGGTATGTGTTTACACCTAAGGAAACTGGAAAAAGAACAGCAAAATAAGTCCAAAGTGAGTACAAGGAAGGAAATAATTAAGATCAGAGTGGAAATAAATAAAATAAAGACAAAAAAAATACAAATGATCAATGAAACCAAGAGCTGTTTTTTGAAAAGATAAACAATTACTAACCTTTAGCCAAACTCATCGAGAAAAAGAGAGAGAGGACCCAAATTAATAAAATCAGAAATGAAAAAGGAGAAGTGACAAAAGAGAGCACAGAAATACAAAAAATTTTCGAAAGTACTATGAGCAACTATATGCCAACAAATTAGACAATCTGGAAGGAATGGATAAATTCCTAGAAGCATACAATCTTCCAAGGCTGAATCAGGAAGAAACAGAAAATATAAACAGGCCAATCACTATGAACAAAATTGAATCAGTAATCAACAAGCTCCAAACAAACAAAAGTCCTGGACAAGATAGTTTCACAGGTGAACTTTACCAAACATTCACAAAGAATTATCACCTATCCTCCTCAAACTATTCCAAAAAATTCAGAAGGAGGGAAGGCCCCCAAGCTCATTTTATAAGGCCACTATTACCCTGATCCCCAATCAAGACATTACAAAAAAAGAAAACTATAGGCCAATATCCCCAATGAACATAGATGCAAAAATCCTCAGTAAAATATTAGCAAACCAAATTCAGCAATATATTAAAAAGATCATACACCACGATCAAGTGGGATTCATTCCTGGTATCTAGGTTGGTTTAATATCCACAAATCAGTTAACGTGATACACCACATTAACAAAATAAAAAATAAAAATCATATGGTTATATCAACAGACGCAGAAAAAGCATTTGACAAAATCCAGTATCCATTTATGATAAAAACTCTTGGCAAAGTGGGAAGAGTGGGATCATATCTCAACAAAATAAAGGCCACAGGTGATAAACCCACAGCTAACATCATACTTAATGGGAAAAAGCTAAAAGCATTCCCCTTAAGATTAGCAACAAGACAAGGATGCTCACTTTCACTAAACATAGTACTGGAAGTGCTAGCCACAGCAATCCAACAAGAAAAAGAAATAAAAGCCATCCAAATTGGAAAGGAGGAAGTAAAATTGTCATTATTTGCAGAAGACATGATACTATAGATAGAGAACCCCAAAAATTCCACCAAAAACTATTAGAATTGATAAATGAATTTAGTAAAGTAGTAGAATACAAAATTAATATTCAGAAATCAGTTGCATTTGTATACACCAATAACAATCTGTCAGAAGGAGAAATTAAGAAATCAAGCCCATTCACAATTGCTTCAAAATCAATAAAATACTTAGAAATAAATTTAACCAAAGAAGTAAAAGACCTGTACTCAGAAAATTATAAGACATTGAAGAGAGAAATTAAAGAAGATACAAATAAAGGGAAACATATACCATGCTCATGGATAGGAGGAATTAATATGGTTAAAATGTCCATGCTACCTAAGGCAATATATAGATTCAATGCAATCCGTTTCAAATTATTAATGACATTTTTCACAGAACTAGAACAAATAATCCTAAAATCTATATGGAACCATAAAAGACCCCAAATAGCCACAGCAATCTTGAGAAATAAGAACAAAGTGGGAGGCATCATGCTACCTGACATCAAATCATACTACAAGGCTATAGTAATCAATACCGCATGGTATTGTTTGGTATTGGCATAAAAATAGACTCATAGATCAATGGAACAGAATGGAGAACCCATAAATAAATCCATGCCTATATGGTCATTTAATCTATGACAATGGAAGCAAAAATTTACGTGGGTGTAAAGACAGTCTATTTAATAGATGGTGCTGGGAAAACTGGACAAATACATGCAAAAAAATGAAACTGGACCACCTTCTTACACCATATACAAGAATAATCTCAAAATGAATGGAAGACTTATATGTAAGACCCGAAACCTTAAAACTCCTAGAAGAAAATATAGGAAGTAAATTTTCAGACATTACCGTGAGTAATATTTTTACTGATATATCCACTCAGTCAAGGGAAGCAAAAGAAAAAACAAACATGTAGGACTACATCAAACTAAAAAGTTTTTCACAGTAAATAAAACCATCAATAAAATGAAAAGATATCCTAATGAATGGGAGAAGATATTGGCCAATGATATATCTGATAAGGGGTTAATATCCAAAATTTGAAAAAGCAAAACAAAACAAAACAAACAAACAAACAAACAAAACAACTCAACACACACACACACAAAAAAAAAACCACCCAAAAAAACAAAAACAACCCCAGCCCAATTAACAAATGGACAGAGGACAAGAAGAGACATTTCTTTAAAGAGGACATACAGATGGCCAACAGACGTATGCAAAAATGCTCAACGTCACTAATCATTATAGAAATGCAAATAAAAATCACAATGATATAACACCTTACTCCTGTCAGAATGGCTATCATCAATAAATCAAAAAACAACAAATGTTGGCTAGGATGCAGAGAAAAGAGAACCCTAGTGTACTGTTGGTTGGATTGCATACTGGTGCAATCACTATGGAAAACAGTATGGGGGTTCCTCAAAAAATTGAGAAAGGAACAACCTTATGACCCAGCAATTCCACTCCTAGGTATCTATTCAAAGAAACCCAAAACACTAACTCAAAAAAATATATTCACTCCTATGTTTATTGCAGTGCTATTCACAATAGCCAAGGTAAGGAAACAACCAAAGTGCCCATCAATAGACGACTGGATAAAGAAATTGTGGTACATTTATACAATGGAGTATTATTTGGCCACAAAAAAGAATGAAATCTTACCATTAGCAACAACATGGATGGACCTAGAAAATATTATGCTAAGTAAAATAAGTCAGACTGAGAAAGACAAATACCATATGATCTCACTTATTTGTGGAATCTAAATAACAGAATAAATTAGCAAACAAAACAGAAATAGACTCAGATATAGAAGAAAAAACTGATGGTTGCTAGATGGGAGGGGGTGGGGATGGGGGAGAAAGTGAAGGGATTAGAAAGTACAAATTAGTAGTCACAATATAGTCACAGGGATATGAAATACAGTATAGGGAATATAATCAATAATGTTTTAAAGATTACATAGGGTGCCAGATGGGTATTGGAATCAGGGGGATCACTTCATAGACTTTGTAGATGCCTGACCACTGAGCTATACTCCTGAAGTTGAAGTAGAATAATATTGAATGACAACTATAATTATCTATCTATCTATCTATCTATCTATCTATCTATCTATCTATCTATCTATCTATCTATCTAGAGAATGCCAAAAAATGTATACACATTTTAAGAAAGGAGAAAACTATTGAAATTCTAATACTCAATATATACCAATAGTGAAAGATGAATACAAGTCATGTTTGACTTCTGCAATTACAAGAGATACTCAAAGTGGTTACTATCAGTGTCCAGACACTTCTGATTACAGCAAACTACTGCTTGAGCAACATTGACCAAAGTGTCCACCTGTATACATTTTTTGGCACCCCGGTACACACACACACACACACACACACACACACACACACACACACACACACACACACACACGGTCTGACAATTAAGTTCACAAACTCATCCTAGAAAAAGTGCTGTATACTTCATTGCTGAATATCACTACCAGTCATGTTTGAACTACTCTCCTTGGGAAGCTATGCACAAAGGCCAGTGCTTAGTCCACCCTTCGAAGCAATTTTGGAACTCCTTTTTCTGGAATGGCCATCAGAGCTGACATTGTATTACCCTTGATGTCCTGAATGTTATCAAAATATCTTCCTTTCAATATTTCCATTATTTTCAGGTAAAGAAAGAAGTCATTGGGGGCCAGATCAGGTAAATATGGAGGGTGCTCCAATAGTTATTTGTTTACTGGCTAAAAACTCCCTCACAGACAGTGCCATGTGAGCTGGTGCATTGTCGTGATGCAAGAGCTCCTTTGGGACCATTTGTACACACACATTTCTCGTACCAAGATTTTCAGTTAAAATTTTCCGAACTGTTTCTCTATCGATGTTTACTTGGTTTGCTATGCTTCTCACAGTCAGCCAATGGTTTTGACACACAATTCACTGAATTTTTACAGTGTTCTGTCAGTTCTGCTCATTACTGGCAGCCCTGACCTCTCCATCAGTGACACATTCTCTCCCCTCAGAAAAACATTAAATCCATTTGTGTACTGCCATTTTTTTCATGACATTATCCCCATAAACTTGGATTGACATGTCCCTGATTTCACTTCCACTCTTGCCAAGTTTAACAAGAAATTTAATGTTTGTTCATTGCTCTAATTCAAGCTCAGATAGTCTCGCGATAGTACACAAAAACATGCAACAATGAATACCACTCAGCAAGATACCACCACACATTGACACAAACATAGTTGTGAGACATTGATATACCAAGGTTATAAAACCTTACCAAGCTGTTTGTACAGCAATGCCAATGTAAGTGCACAAAGGCACATTTGCGAACTTAATTGGCAAAACTCATTGTGTGTGTGTGTGTGTGTGTGTGTGTGTGTGTGTGTGTGTGTGTGTGTGTATTCACAGAATGTAAAGTACAGCATAGGGAATACATATAGTCAGTGGTACTGTAACAGCTATATATGATGTCAGAGGGGTAGTAGATTGGGGGGAATCACTTTTTGAGGGGTGTAAATGTCTAACTATTATGTTGCTTTGTACACCTGAGACTAATAAAAAAAAGTCTAAATGACACCAAAGATGTACTCATACATCAGACTGCCATCAAAAAGAATAATGCACCGAAATATCTGTGCAGAGTAGATGGAGAGACTGTAGAATTTGATGTGGTTGAAGGAGAAAATGCTGCAGAAGCAGCCAATGTGACTGTCCCAGATGGAGCTTCTGTAGAAGGGAGCCCTTGTGCTGCTGATCAGCCCCGTTACAGATGTGGCTACTATGGCAGACACTGGGGACCTTCTAGTAATACTAGTGAGATTGGAGAGATTAAGGATGGAGTCCCAGAGGGAGCACAACTTCAGGGATGGGTTCGTTGAAATTCAATTTACCGTCCAAAGTATCATAGGGGACCTCCTCACCCATGATCTGCCCTAGCTGTGGGAGAGGCTAAAAATAAAGAGAATCACAAGTGTTCAATGGTCCAAACCAGCCACCTACTCACTGTGAATACTGGTGCTCATAAAAATATTGGCATTGTCCCCATCCTCCTAATACTTCTTCACAAGGTGGCAAAGAAACCAAGGCAGGTGAAGCACCATCTGAGAATCCTGCTCCAGCTACCAAGCAGAGCAGTACTGAGCAACACCAGGCTCCCCAGGCACCTTCACCATTAGCAGATGACCTAAGGAATTGATGACCATTCAAAAAATAAAGCAAAAAGCAGACCATGACTATGCTAACACCAAAGAAACCATCCAAGCAATAATAACCAAGATTATTAAGATTAATAAGATTAATAACCAAGATGTGGACATTGGAATGTTTACTATTACTCTTTACAAAACAAGTACAGAAGGAGAATGTCGACCAATTTTTTACAGCAATTTTTATGGGAATGCCTCACAGAAGACAAGGGAAAAATCTCCCCACTTTTAGCAACCATTAGGTTTATATATTTTCCCCTGCATTTTACTATTTTTATAATATGAACTAAAGAAGAAATATTAATACCGTATGGGGAGAACCCCTACTAAAGAAATTTGAAATATATAGTAAAACACTTTTTTCCCCTTTTCTGTTCATTTTGGATGCTGGTGTTAAACTTTCAAGACTCATGATTAAAAAAGAAAAAGTTTATGTCCTTCTTATTTATTTCTAATACGAGAGGAGGATAACATTTTTGCTTTCTTATGTGACTCTCTTTGAAAATGTGCAGTATAAGGTTCCTAAAACATAAAATTTTTACCCTTGAAAGGAAAAAAAGAGTTAGTGAGACTTGCTTTGTGTCCCAACATATGGTTTATCCTTGATAATGTTCCACTTGAGAACAATTATCCTTGATAATGTTCCACTTGAGAACAGTGTGCATTCTGTTGTATATATTTTTAAGTCCTTTTTGTTTAATATGTTATTCAGTGCTGCTGCTTCCTTGTTGACTTTCTGTCTGGATGATTTATCCATTGCTGTAAGCAGGGTATTAAAGTTCCCTACTGTTATTCTCCCTTTAGGACTGTTGATAGTTGCTTTATATATTTTGGTGCTCCGATGTTGGGTGCATATGTATTGATAAATGTTGTCATCTTGATGGATTGTCCTTTTAATCATTATAAAACGTCCATCTTTGTCTCTTATTACCTTTTTTGGGCTTAAAGCCTGTTTTATCTAAGTAAGGCTACGCTCATTTTCTTTTGGCTTTGTTTCCTTATCATCTTCCACCCTTTTACTTCGAGCCTATGTTTGTCTTTAGAGCAAAGATGAGTCTCCTGCAGGCAGCACATAGTTGGGTCTTATTTTTTATTCTATCTAGCCATGCTGTACCTTTTGATTGGTGAGTTCATTCTATTTACATTTAGGGTAACTATTGACATATAAGGGCTTACTACTGCCATTTTTATCCTTTTTTTTTTTTTAATCTCCATTGTTTCTTTTCCCTTATATTTCTGTCTGCCATTTTAGTTTGGTGGTTTTCTCAGTTTTCTCTTTTTAATGTTTCATGTCTCTGCTCTAGATTTTTGTTTTGTGATTATCACATGGTTTGTATAAAATGTCTCATAAATAAAATAATCCTTTTTTCCTGCTGATAGCATCTTATCTTGATTCGCCAGGTTCCATCATTTCCTTCCTCCCCTTTCATGCTTTTGTCGTCACACATAGTCTCACTTTATGTCCTGAGTTTGTTATCAATTGGCAGTAGCAATAGTTATTTTTTAATTTTTTTCCTTTAACCTTTATACTAACCTTTAGTGATTAACACTCTATTCTGAAATAACTTTGCAATTTTATGATTCTTTTTATCACTTTACTCAAAGTTTTGTATACTTTTGCTTCTTTCATTTCAGGCAGAAGCCTCCTTTCAACATTTCTTGTAAGGAAATTCTAGTGGTGGTGAACTACAACTTTTGTCAGGGAAATATTTTATTTTTCCTTCATATCCGAAGGCTAACTTGGCTGGGTAGAGTATTCTTGGATGCTAGTTTTATCTCTCAGTATTTTGAATATGTCATTACACTCTCTTCTGCCATATAAATTTCTGCTGAGAAATCTGATGATAGTCTAATATGTTACTGGAGATTACTGACATTTTCCTGTTGGCTGCCTTTAAAATTCATTGTATATCATTGGCATTTTACAGTTTTATATAATATGTCTTGGAGAAGGACTGTTTACATTGAGATAATTAGGTGTTGCGTTAGATTTGTGGATTTCTATAGCCAGTTCTGTCCCCAAGTCTGGGAAGTTCCAAGCTATCATATCTTTAAATAAGCTCTCTGCTCCCCTCTCCCTCTCTTCTCCTTCTGGGATACCCATTATCTTTATGTTGCTTTTTTTTTTTTCTAATGGAGTGGGATAGTTCTCTAGAGTTTCTTCATTTTTTTTTTTTTAGATTTTAGTATTCTCTCCTCTTCCACCTGAAACATTTCTAGAATTTCTAGAATTCTAGAATTTCTAGAATATCTTTGAGCTCACTAATTCTCTCTTCCATAGTCTGCTCTATTTCTTTGAGCTCACTAATTCTCTCTTCCATAGTCTGCTCTATTTCCAATATTTTCTAATACATTCTTCAGCTCATTTATTGAGTACTTCAGCTCCAGAATTTCTCTTTGGTTCTTTTTTAGAGTTTCAATCTCTTTTGTAAAGTACTCCTTCTGTTAATTAATTTTGTTCTTGAGGTCATTGAACTGTCTTTCTGAATTTTCTCATAGGTCACTGAGTTTCTTTTAAAAAGCTATTTTGAATTCTATATCAGCTAGATCACAGTCTTCGGGGAATTTTACTTTCTGGAGAATTATCATTTTCATTTCTGATACTTTGTTACTATGATTTTTCATGGTGCTTGATGAATTTTTCCTCTGCTGGTGCATTTGAAGTAGCAAACATCTTTCTGAGCTTTTTCTCGCTATAGTTGAGAGCCAGCACTTTCCACTCTCCACTAGCCTTTGTCAATGGTGTCCCCAATGCCCTTATTGTCACTGCTTGTTCCTCCAAGGTTGCTAGTGCCTTGCTGCTGTCAGTGTCACTGGGTTGCAGGTGCTGCTGTAGTTCCTGGAGCGTCAGGTCTTGGATGCCAATGAGGTTCCTAGAGCCTCACTACTGCTGTGGGCATCAGTCCTGGGTGCATCCCCTGCTATTGGGAGGGCCGAGGTCACAGTCACTACTGCCATGGAGCAGGAGTGTACGTGGGTTGTGGGTGCTGTTATGGTTCCTAGAACTCCTGGTCCTGAGTACTGCCATGTTTGTTGTAACCTTAGGGCGAGGGACCACTACTGCTGGGTACTAGGGTCTTGGGTGCAGTCCTCACTGCTGGGAGGGTCAAGGTCACAGTTGCCATAATGGGGGGGGGGGCATGCCTGGGTCATGGGCTCTGCCACCACTGCAGTCTCTGTGAGAAACAGTTTAGCAGTTCCTCAAGAAGTTAAACATACAATTACCATATTACTCAGCAATTCCGCTCTTAGGTGTATACTATTTTTAATTGGGTTGTTTGCCTTTTTGTTGAATTGTAGAAATTTTTTTAATATATATAAAAATTCTGAATATTAAAACCTTAATGATATATGATTTGCAAATATTTTCTCCCATTCTGAAAGTGGTGTTTTCACTTTCTGAGGTAACATTCTTTAATGCACAAAAGTTTTTAATTTTAATGAAATCCAACTTATCTATTTTTCTTTTGTTGCTCATGCTTTTGGTGTATATCTAAAATTCTATTGCCAAATACAAGATCATGAAGATTTACTCTTTATCTTTTCTTCTAAGAGTTTTATGGTTTTAGGTCTTATATTTAGTTGAGGTTGTTGACCCATTTTGCATTAGTGCTTGTATACATTGTATGTTAGAGGTCCTACTTAATTATTTTGCATGTAGAAATCCAATTGTCCCAGCAACATTTATTGAATAGACTATTCTTTCCTGATTTAGTGTCAAATATCAATTGGTCATATATGCATGGGTTTATTTATGGACTCTCAATTCTATTCCATTGAACGACATTTTTATCCTTATGCTATCGTGTTTCCCTGAAAATAAGAACTAGCCAATCAGCTCTAATGCGTCTTTTGGAGCAAAAATTAATACAAGACCTGGTATTATATTATATCTTATATTATATTATATTACATTATATTATATTTATTATATTATATTTATTATATTATATTACATTACATTACGTTACATTATATTAATTATATTATATTATATTAATTTATACCTGGTTTTATTTTATAGTAAAATAAGACTGGGTCTTATATTAATTTTTGCTCCAAAAGATGCATTACAGCTGATTGTCTGGCTAGGTCTTATTTTCGGGGAAACATGGTAGTACCCCACTGCTTTGATTACTGTAGTTTTGTAGTAAGTTTTGAAATCGGAAAGTGTGAGTCCTCCAAATTTGCTTGGTTTGATTATTTGGGACCCTTTGCAATTGCATGTAAGCCTGAAAAAAAAGGCTTTGGGACTTTTGATAAGGATTGTGTTGAATCTGTAGATCACATCAGGTGGTATTGACAATATTAAGTCTTCCTATCCAAGAACAATGCATGTCTTTCATTTATTTAGATCTTCTCTAATTTCTTTCAACAATGTTTTATAGTTTTCATTGTACAAGTCTTTCACTTCCTTAGTTAAATTCCTAGCTATTTTCTACTTTTAGATGCTATTGGAAATGGAATTGCTTTTAAATGTTCATTTTTGTATTGTTCATTGAAACTGTGAACAATCAAAATACAACTTATTTTTGCATGTTGAGCTCATAGCCAGCAACTTTGCAGATTTATTTATTAGCTCAGATTTCTTGTGGATTGTGGGGGGATTATCTATGTATAGGATCATGGGATAGAAATAGTTTTACTTCTTTCTTTTCAATTTGCATGCCTTTTATTTATTTTTCTTGTTTAATTATTCTGGTTAGAACGTCAGTATAATATCAAATAGCAGTGGCAAAAGTGGGCCCTGTTGTCGTATTCCTGGCTTTAGGGGAAAGGCTGAAAGCTTTTCCCCATTAAGCATTTGTTTTATTGATTTGTGGTATTTCTTTTTTCAATGTAGGCATTTACAACTATAATTTTCCCTCTGAACACTACCTTTGCTACATCCAATGAATTTTTGATATATTGCATTTTCATTCTCACTTATCTCTAAATATTTTTAAATATCTTTTGTAATTTCTTCTTGACTCATTAATTGTTTTAGATGTTATTTAATTTCCACATATTTGTGAATTTTCCAGTTTTCCTGTTATTGATTTCTAACTTCATTCCACTGTGATCAGAGAAGATACTCTGTATGATTTCAGTCTCTTTAAAGTAATTGAAACTTGTTCTGTGGCCTATAATATTGTCTATCTTGGAAAATGTTTCATGTACAAGTGAGAAGAATGTGTATTTGACTTGTTGGGTGGAGTGTTCCACATATGTCTGTTATGCATAATTGTTTTATAGTATTGTGCAAGTCCTCTATTTCCTCATTAATCTATTTAGATATGTTATCTATTATTGAAGGTAGCATACTGTAATGTCAAACTATTATTGCAAAACTATTTCTTCCTTCAGTTGTATCGATTTTTGCTTCAAATATTTTGGGGTGTGTTCTTTAGTGGCGTATAATTGTTACACCTTCTTGATGAAGTTGACCCTTGTATCCTCCTTTGTCTCTTGTAATAGTTTTGACTTAAAATCTACTTAGTCGAATGCTAGTATAGCCTTCCCAATTCTCTTTTGATTACTATTTGCATAGAATATCTTTTCCCATCTTTTTACATTCAACATATTAGTGACATTTGATCTAAAGTGGGTCTTTTGTAGACAGAATATAGTTGGATCCTTTTTTAATCCAGTCTGCCAACATCTCCATTTTTGTTGTATAGTTTAATACAATTACATTTAAAATAATTACTGATAAGGAAAGACTTAGTTCTGTGATTTTGCTATTTGTTCCTGTATACCTTATACCTTTTGTGTACCTCATTTCTGCCATTAGTGATTTTTTCATACTTAGTTGATATTTTATGGTGAACTGTTTTGATTCCCTTCTCGTTTTCTTTTGTGTATATTTTTACACATATTTTCTTTATGGTTACCATGGGGATTACATTTAACATTCTAAATTTATAATGTCTACTTTGAACTGAGACCAACTAAACTTTAATAGCATACAAAAACTCTGCTCCTAGGCAGCTCCATGCTCACCTTTTATTTGTTGTCATAAATTACATCTCTATACATTTAATATCCAAAAACAGATTTATCATTAATTTTTTTCTCTCACTATTAACATTTATTTATATTACTATCAGGGAATTATAAATATATACCTCCTCTCATGAATGAAGTATACAGAGCAAAAATGAATATTTCTATTTAAATTTTTTATTTCAGTTTTATTGAGATATAATTGACATACATAATTAATTTTACATGCTTGTCTTTTAAATCACATAGTAAATAAAAAGTAGGGTTCCAATCCAAACATACAATAATTCTGGCTTTATGTATGCCCCTGTGTTTACTTTTAATGGTGATTGTTATTGCTTCATACTGCTTCAAGTTACCTTTTTTTAAAAAAGATTTTATTGGGGAAGGGGAACAGGACTTTTTGGGGGAACTGTGTACTTCCAGGACTTTTTTTTTTCCAAGTCAAGTTGTTGTCCTTTCAATCTTAGTTGTGGAGGGCGCAGTTCAGCTGCAGGTCCAGTTGCTGTTGTTAGTTGCAGGGGATGCAGCCCATCATCCCTTGCGGGAATTGAGGAGTTGAACTGGCAACCTTGTGGTTGAGAGTCCACTGGCCCATGTGGGAATCGAACTGGCAGCCTTTGGAGTTAGGAGCACAGGAACTTCAACTGCCTGAGCCCTGGCCAGCCCTCAAGTTACTTTTGATGTCCTTTTATTTCAATCTGGTGGATTTTCTTTAGCATTTCTTGTAAGATAGGTCCTGTGGTAATGTTTCCCTCAGATTTTGTTTACCTGAGAATGTGTTAATTCCATCCTCATTTTTGATAGACAGCTTTGTCAGATATAGAGTACTTAGTTGACAGGTTTGTTTGGTTGGTTGGTTTGGTTTTGCCTTTCAGCACTTTATGTATGTTGTTCCACTGCCCTCTGGCCCCCAGAGTTTCTAATGAGAACACAGCTGTTAACTTTATTGAGGATTCCTTGTACTTGATGAATCTCTTTTCTTTTGCTACCTTCAAGGTTCTCTCTTTTTTGTCTTTTGTTAAAACAGTTTGATTACAATGTATCTTGGGGGGGATCTTATTGAGTTTATCCTACCTAGAGTTAACTGAGATTCTTGAATTTGTAGGTTCCTGTATTTCATCAAATTTGGGAAGTTTGCAGCCATTATTTCTTCAAATATTTTTTCTGTTCCTTTCTCTCCCTCTTTCCCTTCTGGGATTTCATGCATACATTGGTTTGCTTCATGGTATCACAGATCCCTTAGACTCTGCTGTCTTTCCTTCATTCTTTTTCCTTTTGATCTGCAGAGTCAAATTTCCTTTGACTTTACTGTTTTTTTTTTCTTTTGCCTGCTTAAATCTGCTGTTGAACCCTTCTAGTGGATTTTTTCATTTCAGCTATTGTACTTTTCAGCTCCAGAATTTCTGTTTGATTCCTTTGTATAATTTCCTATCCTTTTTTTTTAATAGTTTTATTTTATTTTATTTTATTTTATTTTATTTTATTTTATTTTATTTTATTTCCTATCCTTTTATTCATATTCTCATTTTGTTTATAATTGTTTTTCTGATATCCTTTATTTTTTGTCCATATTTTCCGTCACTTCTTTAAGCATATTTAAGACAGTTGTTTGTTTTTTTTTAATTTATTTATTGGGGTGACAATTGTTAATGAAATTACATAATTTCAGGTGTACTAGTCTGTATTACATCATCTATAAATCCCATTGTGTGTTCACCACCCAGAGTCAGTTCTCCTTCCATCACCATATATTTGATCCCCCTTACCCTCTACTCCCTCCCCCCACCCCTCTTACCCTCTGGTAACCATTAAACTATTGTAAGACAGTTGTTTTAAAGTCTTTGTCTAGTGAGTCTGATATCTGGACACCCTCAATGATGACTTCTGTCCATTCATTTTGTTCCTTTAAATGGGCCATACTTTTCTGTTTATTTGCATGCTGTTGTTGTTGAAAACTATACAAGTTACTATTATAATATGGCAACTCTGGAAATCAGATTCTCCCCCTTCTCCTTGTTTTCTGTATGACTTATATTCTTTTTTGTCCTTTATTTCCTTCATTACTACCTTTGCTGTGTTTTTGATTTTTGAAAGCAATAGTAGTCTCTCTGTTAGTGACTTTTTCAAAGTATTTTAGCAAATACTATGTTCTTTGTCATATTTGGTCACTGAAGTATCTGTCCCTTAGCTTGTGTTCTGCCAATGTTTAGGCAGAAATTTTCTTGAATGCCATAGGTAAGGAAAAAAAAAAACAACTCTCCCAATTTTTCCAGAACATTTCTGTGCTGGAGCACTCCTTTAACATTTAGCCCAGATTGCACTGAGCTTAGGGATCAACCCAAGGTGAAAGCTTAGGAACTTTTCAAGCCTTTTCTGACCATGCATCTTGCCCTGGGCTTACACCAGGATTTCTAAATTCTTCAATGTACATCAGTGCTTTTGAATGCCCCAGTTTCCCAAAGAAAATCTCCCCTCTTTTCCTCTTGTGCCTGAGGTGTTTTAATGGATGTCATGACTGTAATCTTTTGTCCCAGGCTTCTGTAGGTTGTTAGTTCACTTTACTGTGTTTTCAAGCAATGCCCATTCTGAGTTAGTTCACTTTACTGTGTTTTCAAGCAATGCACAGCCTGAATTCTGAGTTAAGTGAAACACAGATAAGCATATTGTGCCAGTTTTTTAGGTAGCCCTTGCACAGGTTACAACAGACATAGACAATAATTTGTGAATTAAGCATGCTCTGCTCCATCCTGAACCAGGGACCTTGCTCTCACACTAAAACATGGATTACCATTTTCATGACTGCCACCATGCCAGGGAGGCAGTGGGTCAAGGGTGAGAAAAGTGCCAAAGATTTCTTACATTTTTTTTTAAGTGGCCCTTTTCTTAAGTAAGTGGTCATTTGTTTTCTGTAAAACTTTGACTATTTCCCAGAGTTCTAACAAAATTGTTTCTGACAATTTCCATTTTCTTTTCAATGTTTCTGTGGGGAGAGGGGACAAGAGCTTGATTCTGCCTATTCTGCTATTTTGCTGATTATCAGTTTCTAGATATTTTTAACAGGTCTTGATTTATGTAGTCTAGGTCCTCCAGTTTTGTTTTTCTTCAAAATTGCTGTGATTATTTTGGCCCCCCTTTTATCAATTGGTGTCAAAAAATATTCTGCTGGAATTTTGATTGATTATATTTTGTTTATTTCACTGAATCTGTAGCTCAGTTTGAAGAAAACTATCATTCTTCTAATACTATGACTTTCCATAAACAGGGCATATCTTTCTTTTTTCTTAAGTTTTCTTCTTTTGTCCTCAGTAATAGTTTCAGTATAGAAGTCTGCCTTTCTTTTCTGGTTACATTTATTCTGAGGTACTTGTTTTTCAATGCCATAATAAACGGCATAATTTTTATTTTCCAATGTTTGTTGCTAGCACATAGAAAAAATGATTTTATGTAGTGACTTTAGATTGAGCAGTGACTTATTTAATTCACACATGAATTTAATGTATGTAGATTCTTTGGGATTTTCAAAGTTTACAATCATGTTATGATGGTAGTTTTATTTCTTTCTTTCTAATACTGAAGGCTTTCATTTCTTTTGTTTTGTTATTACACTGGCCAATTCATCCACTACAATACTGAATATAGACAGTGATGGTAGTTCCTTTCTCATTTCTGACATCAGGAAGAAATTGTTCAATATTTTACTCTTTGATATATTTGGTGATTTTTGGTAGATAGACTAGCATATTATGAAATTTGTCTTATATTCTTGGCTTGCTTAATTATGAAAAGGAGTGGACTTTTTAGCAAATGTTCTTTCTATACATGGGATTTTTATCCTTTTTAAAAATCTTGTCATAGTGAATCATATTGATTGATTCACAAATACTAAATCAAACTTGCATTCCTGGAATTAATTCTACTTGATCATGATTTATTACCTTCTTATATATTGCTGGATTTGACAAGCTAATATTTCATTTAAGATATTTTTTTATCTATGCTTATTAGAGAGATTGATTTGTAATTTTCTTTCTTGTAACAAATGTTCTTTTCAGGTCTTGGTGTGGTTTGCTTAGATGTGGTTTTCTTTTTATTTATCTTGCTTGAGGTTTAGTGAATTTCTTCAACCTGTGGTTAATTTTATTCATCAGTTCATTAGCCCTGGAAAGCTTGTGTCCATCGGTCTCCTCAAGTGCATTTTCTATCTCATTCCCTCTAATCCTCTTCTGAGGCTTCAATTACATACATTTTAGATTATTTAACTGTATACCATATATGTCTTATGTTCTATTTTTCCTCTTCCCTCTGTGCTGCAGTTTGGTTATTTTCTATTGGCCTCTCTTACAGTTCCCTAATACTGTCTTCTGATATATCCAGGCTCTTGTTAAACCCATCCCACCTAGTTCATATATATATATATATATATATATATATATATATATATATATATATATATAATCTGTGTGTGTGTGTGGTGTGTACACAATTTAAGAAAGGAAAAATCTATTAAAATTTTAATACTCAATATATGCTGATAACAAAAGATGAATACAAGTCATGTGTATATATTCTTTTGGCACCCCCGGTATATATCTGGGAAATATTCCATCTTTTCCTCTATATTGTTGAAGGTACTATTTTTGCTTATTTTAACATACTAGTTTGCAACTTGGGTGTCTATGTAATCTGTAAATCTGTTTGTATTGTCTGCTTTTCTCTTTATTGTTCATATGATCTTGTCTCTGCAAATATCTCATAATTTTTCCATTGACTACAGGCATTGTGTGTTTAAAAAGTAGATGTTCCTCATAATATATTTTACCAGAGAAAGTTTACCCTTTCATCTATTAAGTACATGTGGGGTTGAGAGTGGCAATTGCTTAGATCCAATTATCGATTGATTTGGCTTGATGCTTTGTTTTAATTTTAGTAAAATTTATTCTACCTCTGGCTTTCTCCTTTCCTTGGGCTTGGCCCTCAAAGGCTTCCAAATTTAGACCTGGACAAGTTTTTGTCTCCTTAGCACTGAGAAATAGTGGGAATTCCTAGTATGCCTTTCAGAGGTTTTCTGCCATAACTCTTAGCTATCCCCCTTCTGCAGCTTTGGAATTCAACAGATATCTGGAGGAGAAATAGTCATGTTTGTAAGGCCCCTCAAGACACCAGTTTTGTCACTTCATTCCTGTGTGATCAATAAAACATCTACAGTTTCTGTGTCTCCAGCACAATAAGACTTTGCCTGAACCAAACCAAGATTCTCTCATACTTCATCGCCCACACATATTAGTAAGTGTCCATAGGGAAAAGGCAGCTACAGATCCTCACTCCATTTCAGAACGTTCTGTTTTCAGTGGAACTTTACTGCCACTAGTTCATATTGCTTCTGAAAGTCTCTGATGCCTTTAAATGTATAGATAAATGATAAATATAGACTTGTAAATACAGATATAAATTTATCCAACTTTTATAGTTGGACTAAGTGAGAGTATTGGCCTGCCTTGGAATACTCTGTTATTCACTATATATATATATACATATTTTAAAAAGAAATTGTGAACACCTTTAAATTATGGGTTGAATTGCTAGTCATTCTAATATATATTAAAATGAATACATGACTGTTCATTTTTTGCCTTCATTCATGGACTATGTAAATGAAAAAGAAACTCTGAAATAATGTATTTTTAAAAGCTTTGACAGTATGACCACTATCATTATTTTAAAGTCTGCATTTATCTCCACAACCTCCTATCATTATGCCCTACTAATATCTGACTTCAGCACAGACTTTTGTGCTGTTAACTAATGAGGAAAGAAGATACTCTGGGCTTGTGTTTTTGAAGCCTGAGGTGGATGAGAAATTTGGAGGGAGGAGAGGGCAGATGAAAATAGAGACTGAGCTCCAGCCATGGGAGCTCCAACATTCTTCTGCCATGAATCTACTCTAATGGTGTTTTATAAGCATCCTTGGGTGCCAAAGATCAGGATGTGGGGATGAAGGACACACATCTGCAATTAAAGTAAAGAGAGTTCTTTACCTTAAGAACTGAGAGTTACACCATAAATTAGCATTTATGGTACCTGAGAAATGAGGACTCCTGAGTGCAAGGGTCATAAATTTAAGTGTTTGTAGGGACTTTGGCAGGGAATGTAGATTAGTGGGTAGGATAGATGTAAGATCTTAGTCTAGCTTTCATCATCTCACTTAGATAGAAACATGGGTACAAAAGATATTTTGCTTTCTTCTTAATGCTTTCATAAGAAAAATAGCTGTCTGGTAGGATAATAAATAATGATGTTTAACCTCAGGGATAAGGACACATTAAGGGTGAAGGGGACTATAAGGAACTGGATAGAGCTTGCAAGAATGTTCCATAATTAGAGTGATTCATAAGCCTGTCTGAAGAAGAAAAGTTCAGCACCCAACAGAAAATGCTGGCATCTCAGTGCTGGGGCGTGCCTGTCATCTGGAGGGTAAAGACTGGAGGTGATGGTGGATGGGGGGATATGAAAGAGAGGACAAGAATGAGTCTATTTATGGCTTATCATTAGTCATCTTTGCTGTCTACAACCAGAGATATTTTAGTAGGAGTTGGGGAATGCAGATGGCCACACCAACTGAAAACTTGCTCTTTTTCTAATATGGCAGGTTTGCCTCACTATGAAAAAACACTTCTCTAATAGAATAAAATAAACATAGCGTGAAAGTGCATTGACTAAAAAATATTTTAATCCATGGAGGATTTAGGATCAATCAAGGGAGTCACATTACAAAAACAGAAACTGCAACCACATACAGGCAAATGGGAAATTTCAACCACAAAAAGACACCAACAGTGTAGAATCACTAAGAAAGCAATATCACAAAGGTGAGGCATTAAACTTAACAAGAAGAAGCAATAGCATCCAAGGAAATCACAAATCATAAGACTACAAATAGGAGACATATCTCCCAAACCAGAATAATGTTGTGTAATAGGGGGAAATAAAATGGAATAAAGAAAAGTTAAAAAAAAAAAAAAGAATATGACCCAGAATTCTTCTACTCTTTCAGTGAGTCGGGCCCTACTGCATGGTCAATTTTGTAAATGTTCTAAGGTCCCTTGACGAGAAATGTGCTTTTTGGTTGTAGTGGAAGTTCCATATATAGATTGACTTTATTATTCTATTATTCAGATTCTCTGTGTCATACTTTTGATGTGTCAAGAAATTTAAGAGGTAAGTAAAAGTTTTTCAGCACTAAGCTGATTTCTGTTCATTTCTCTCTGCAGTTCCTGCACTTTGTAGAGCTTGTCATTAGTTGGTAAGTCTTGCAAAAATTTTCTGATAGCTATATGGAGGCCTGTCAAGTTAAGAAAGCTTCGTCCTATTGTTGGTTTGCTATGAACTTATCAGAAATAAGTGTTGAGTTTTATTAAATATTTTAGCATATACTGAGAGATCTCTGTTAATTTAGTGAATTTCATGAATAACTATTCTAATGTTGAATCATTTTTGCCTTCTTGGAAGAAACATACTTAATCATGTTATTTTTAAAACACTGCAAGATTTAATTAACTAATATCGTGTTTAGAACTTTTGTATTTATGAACATAAGAAAGATTAGCAATTTTCTTAACCACCCATAATGAACGTGTGTGTTCATACATATACAAAAAGAGAATAAGAGAGTGAGAGAAAGGAATATTTCATATAATTAACTTGGCATTTTAAATCAGTGAGAGAAGGATGGGTTATTCAGTGTGTTGGGAAAAGAAGAGAGAGGGAGAGAGAGAGAGAGAGAGAGAGAGAGAGAGAGAGAGAGAGAGAGAGAGAGAGAAGATTTCCATTTTCTAGTCTGGCATGTAAGGAGCTTGTAAGTCATCACTTCTGTCTTCACAACAAGAAAAAAGCTGAATGAACAGAACATCAACAACTCTTCTTAGATCCATCAGGGAATTGGGGTCACAGGGCAAACTGCTGCTCCAAAATTAGAGAGACAATTAGGTGGATACAGAGAATCGCATCTCACCAGAAGAGAAGCCTAGGAGCAGAAACCTCTATGAGAGTCACTACCAGGGTAGGAAAACTTAAAATGTAATTGATGAATTATTGGAAACTCAATATGGACAGGCTTGAGAGCTAAAACTTCAGGGATATCAGTCTGAGGAGGGCCCTCACACTTTTGTAATTGTTACCTCCAGGAGCCCTACGAGGCCCTCACAGTGAAGATCAGAGAAAAATTTCCTCATGCTTTTGGCATGTGGAGGGGGAAAGTAGCCACTTTAAAATACACTCAGCACATTTTGTTCTTCTTAATAAGTCCTTCCCTCTAGGAAATCTATTTCACCAGAGCCTAATGAACCTACATTAGGGAGAAAATACCCAACTCCAGGGCCCTCTCACCTTCCTGCCTCACCTAAAGTGAAGGAGGGGGGCTGAGAAGCATTTGTGAAGGTCACAGGTCACAGGCAGGCTCATTAACACTGACACCTACCATAGTTTGCTGTGTACAATGTGTTCCCATGTATAATGCCCACTCACGTTTTGGCCAAAAATATCAAACTTTCAGGGAAAAATATCTTGTTTTATTTTTTTAATTCAAATTGTTATTTGTTTACGTTTAGGTATTCTTGTTTGTATTATAAAGGAATTTTAGCATTTCTTAAAAATATATTATAGTACAAGAAATTTTATGTACTGGTAACAAATTTGTGATATTTACATATCATAGAGGCCCAAAAACTCTTCGTTGTTGCCAGTTCCTGGTAAGTTCAGCAAAACCAATTATTGTATCCCAGGATATTGTTTTGCATACGGATATTGTTATTGATTTCTAAAGTTATACTTTTAACTCATAAACATAAATAAGAGAATTAAAAACACTTATATAGATACAGAATTAGTACTACCCATGTATATGAGGTCTGACAATTAAGTTCACAACCTGTTGCCACATGTTGCTAATCTTTTTGGATATCAGAGGGATTATTCATTATGAATTTGTACCAACTGGAGTTTACTATTTGGAAGTGTTGAAAAGGCTGCATGAAAACGTTGGATGACCTGAACTTTTTGCCAATTCATGGCTCTTGCAGCACGACAATGCACCAGCTCACACGGCACTGTCTGTGAGGGAGTTTTTAGCCAGTAAACAAATAACTGTATTGAAACACCCTCCCTACCCACCTGATCTGGCCCCCAATGACTTCTTTCATTATTTTAAGATAAAGGAAATATTGAAAGGAGAACTTTGGATGATATTCAAGATATCAAGGGTAACAGCTCTGATGGCCATTCCAGAAAGAGTTCCAAAATTGCTTTGAGTGTGGACTAGGCACTGGCATCGGTGCATAGTAGGGTTTCGGAGAGGAAATTCCTTCCCTCCCATTCTCGGAAATTTTTGTTTCTGAATCCTGAGAAAAGTTGGTCGGGAAATCGGGAAAATCGGCTCTTTGAACCTAGTAATGCCCACAATGGGAAATAAACATACTACTCACAATGTATCTCTTAGACATTTTTCTTATTTATTGCTATCTAAAGTTACATTGTGTTACAATGTTACACACCACCACACACAGCAGGGTGCAACACCAGAATCAGATATCACATGACCAGCTAATTTTAGCTCTTATAAATCAAGCACATTTGATCATGGAGAACAGAAAACAGTTTGTATTTACACAGAGAAATATTTATTTTCACAATCCAGGATTTGACTACAAAGTCATCTTCAGGTGAACTAACTAAGAAAATCTAAGGTAGTTTACCTTAATGTGACATTGTAGTCCAATCCTGTGTTGTGAAAATAAATATTTCTCTGTGTAAATACAAACTGTTTTCTGTTCCTTACGATGAACCATTTCCACAAAGTGACAGCCGATAGCACCAACCACATTCGATCAGTTTATTTGCGACTGATGATTGTGATGTATGTGAGTGTTCTTGGCTCTCTCAGCTGCTGTGGGTACATCAGCCTATTTAAAAACAACTTGCACTGCTAATATTTTATTACAATATTACAATATTACAATAATTTCCAATCTCATATCATAATGTTTTGTGGCACTTTTTAGCTATAAATATTCGCTGCACAATATAGGTCTTTCTTAATTTTTTCTTAATGCTTTTAAAGGACATAAAATTTGAATTGGTTAAAGGTAGAAATAGAGATCTTGTGTCTCTCACAAAGTACTTGAACAACATTAGTTGTCTATGTGAGATAGACGAGAATGAATTTTTTTGCCTTGTCAAGTAAGAATGAAATTGCATGATTGGCGAAGTCATTAATGGAAAGACTTTTTTTTATCATTTATTTTATTTATTTTATTTTATTAGTTTCAGGTGTACAAGACAAGGTAATACTTAGACGTTCATCATTTATATCCCTCACACTGTGAACCCCCCTCCCCCATCCATTATCCCTCCGACCTCACACCCAGCAATCACATTATATATATAAAATTATAGTTGGCATTCATTAATGTTTAGCTTCTGGTGTACAGTGCTATGATCAGGCATCCTATTTGGGAGACCACCTCAGAGATAATGTGGAAAGACTTTTTAAATGAACATTTATAGCAGAAGAAGTTCCAAGAGAAGAAATAAAGGATGTCCTAACAGAGAGTTCTGACATTAAATCAGAATGTGATCTGAAGTGTGAATTGTCTAAAGCAATATCAATTTTGACATCAAAGCCTACCCCCATGCATGCAGACAAAATATTTGCTTCTCTAAGGAAGGAAATGAGTTTATATGAAGCAACACATTCTCTCACTGTCAATTGGAAGATGCTTTTAGATGTACTCATAACAATTCAACCAACGTTTACAGAAAATGACAGAAATTTTTCCACATGAAGTATTTGTTACAAAGCGAAGATCACAATTGTCTGATTGGGCAATTAATACTCTATGTTTCTTAAAGTTTCATTTTAAAAATGACAAATTTGAAGTACTTTTTAAATTTTCAAATGAATAATATTTGCATTTGTTTTCTATTAATGTTTAATTTAATAAGTAAAATATTTAAATGAGATTGGGAATGTTAATACATTGTGTGTTATATGTAAAAACTTACTGTATACTATAAGGTCTGGTTAACTAAAGTTTGTATTAATTACATTTTTTATGTTTTGAGAAAACCTGAAATATAACAGAAACCTAGCCAAAATGACACCATAGTGACCCTGTTTAGCGCTCAGGGCAAGAGATGCACTAGGCATGAAATTCCAGTCGACCTCCATTTAGGAAATTTTAGTTACTCAAGTTTTGCGTGGACCTTTTACATATAGGAGTGTCTCGAAACCTCTGAAAGTCTGTGCCGGGAACATGAACCGTGGTTGCCCCACCTTCTCTATGGCTTTTCTGTTTATTAACATTTACTATTACAGCCATTATTACAGATGATCAATGAAAATTAAAAAAGATTAATGTTGGGAATTTGGAAACCCTAGTGCATAGCTTCCCAAAGGGAGTACTTCGAAAGTGACCATAGTGATATTCAGCAGTGAGGTATATAGTACTTTTTCAAGGATGAGTTCAGAAGCTTAATTATCCAACCTTGTAATGTGCATCCTTATTCTTCCTTCACACATTTGGGCAAAAAGTGTGCATTAATGGCAAAATATGGTGATTATAGAAATATAAATTGCCTCCTCTCCCCACACCTCACCACCACATCATAACAGGGGACTACAAATGAAAGAACTGCAGGCCTCAGACTCTACTTAAGGATCTCTAGGAAAACAAGAGAGAAGACAAAAACAAGGACACCAGATGAAATTTTAGCCTCTGACAGCACAGCTATAACAAACAGTAAACACAACCTAATCCCTAGCCAGATGAAAATAAAATGTCACATTATAGTCCTATCTACCTTAGTTCCTTTTACCCAGTACATCATGTCTAGCTTTCTACAAAAAATTTACAAGACATACTAAAAGACTAAAACACAAAGTTTGAAGAAACAGAGCAAGCATCAGAACCAGACTCAGATACCACAGAGATGTTGGAATTATCAGACTGACAATTTAAAATAAGCATGATAAAAATGCTAAGGGTAATTTAGTATTGCTCTTAATGGAAATGGAAAAAATGGACAATATGCAAGAGCAGATGGGTCATGCAAGCAGAAAGAGAAAAACTCTAAGAAAAAGTCAAAAGGAAATTCTAGAAATAAAAAACTGTAACAAATATGAACAATGCTTTTGATAGCTTCATCAATAGACTGGATACGGCTGATGAAAGAATTAGCGACCTGGAAGATAAGTCAATAGAAATTTCTTCAACTTAAATGCAAAGAGAAAAAGAAAAACACAGAGCAGAATATGCAAGAACTGCAGGACAATTACAATTACAATAGGTGTAACATCCTTGTAATAGGAATACTAGAAGGGGATAGAAAGAAATAGAAGAATATATGAAGTATTAATAACTGAGAATGTTCCAAAATTAAAGAAAGACATAAAAACACAGGTCCAGGAGGCTCAGAGAAAAATAACCAGAGTAAAATATCCCCCAAAATCTACAAAGGCATATTACATTTAAACTTTTATTTAAGAAAATATAAGACAAAGAGAAAATCTTGAAAGAAGCCAGAGGGGGGAAAAAACCTTACCTATAAAGGGACAAGAATAAGGATTACAGCAGACTTCTCTTCTTGTAATGAAATATTTAAAGTATTGACACAAAAATCCCATTGACAGAAAAACCTAGAACTGGATCTAATCTGTATCCAGTGAAATTATCCTTCAAAAGTGAGGAAGAATTGAAGACTTTCTCAACAAAAATTAAGGGAATTTGTCACCAATAAACCTGACTCATAAAATATCTTAAAACAGGTTGTTCAAAAGAAGGGGGATAATGATAAGATTCAGAAACTCAGACCTACATACAGAAAAGAAGAACATTAAAGAGGAAAAAAAGCTAAAATAATTTTTTTTTATTTGGAATTGATCTGACAGATAACAATATATTTAAAATAATTATAGCAGCAATATATTCAGTGATTATAGCTTGTGGATAAGTGAAATAACAGTATTGATAATAAGGCATGGGAGGGAGAATTCAGAAATACTCTGTTACAAGGTACTTGCACTACCCATAAAACAGTATAGTGTTATTTGAAAATGGACTTGGGTTAATTGTAAATGTATAGTGCAAACTTTAGAGCAGCCACTAAAAAAAGAAAAAACAAACAAACAAACAAAAAACACGTGTAATTGATATTCTAAGAGAAGAGAGAAAGTGGAATCACACAAAAAGCTCAGTTAAAACCAGAGAAGTCAGAAAAAAGTGGTAGACCAAAAATGGTAAAGAAACAAAAAATAAAGGCAATGGGTGAAAAACATAATAAATATATTTGATGTTAATCCAACTATATCAATAATCACTTTATACATCAATGGTCTAAGTATACCAATTAAAACACAGAGACTATAACAGTGGACAAAAAAATCAAAACCCAACTGTATGTTGTCTACAAGAAACCCACTTTAAATATAAAAATATAGATATGCTAAAAGAAAAAGGATAGAGAAAGCTACACCCTCTTAATACTAATAAAGAAATATGGAGTAGCTCTATTAACTTCAGATAAAGCAGACTTAAGAGCTAGGAAAATTATTAGGGATAAAGAGGGATACTACACAATGGTAAATGGTTCAATTCTCTGAGAAGATATAACAATCCTTAATGTGTGTGTACCTAACAGTAGAGCATCAAAATATCTGAAACAAAAAATGATAGAATTGCAATGAGAAATAGACAAATTCACTAGTATAGTTGGAAACTTAACACTCCTCTATTAATCCCACGAATTGAGACATCCAACCGGTAGGAAATCAGTCAGGACATAGGTGAACTGAACAACATCATCAGTTAGCTGGATCTTACTGACATTTATAAAATACTTCATCCAACAACAGCAGAATATACATTCAACTCAAGCTTACATGGAATATTCACCAAGAAAGACAATAAAACACACCCTAACAGATTTAAAAGAATAGAAATCATACAAAGTATGCTTTAAGACCATACTGGAATTACCAGAAGTCAATAACATGGGTCAAAGAAGAAGTCTCAGGAGAAATTTTAAAATATTTTGAACTAAATTAAAATTAAAATACAAGTTACCAAAATTTGTGTGATGCAGCTAAAGTAGTGTGTAGAGGGAAATTTATAGTATTAAATACATATATTGTTAAAGAAAAATATCTAAAAATCAATAATATAAGCTTCTATCTTAAGAAACTAGAAAAACAAGAGCAAATTATTTCAAAAGTAAGCAGAGAAAAGGAAATAATGAAAAATAGAGCAGAAACTTACTGGATAAGGGGTAATGTCATAGGAATGGCTGCAACGGGGTCTTTTTGAGTTCTCCACCGGATCTTATCACAAACAGGACATCTATAACCCATCAAATGACTCTCTGCTCATCACTCTGAACAGCTAAAAGACTCGTGCAAGGTTTACTTCAAGGTGGACAAATAGGGCGAGCAGGGGAAGAGGGAAGGGAGCAGAGTGGAGACGCATGGAGACACGGCCTGCACCTGCGGCTGTGGAGACATGGCTCGCGTCTGCAGCTGTGGAAATACAGCAGGCATCCGCAGCTGTAGAGATGCAAGAGATCCCAGGATGGAACAGAGAACACATCAGCCAGGAGGTGAGTTCTTTCCCTGCATCCCATAGCTTATCTCTCCCACCAAGGGGGCAGTATATCCAACATTTGAGGCAGTAACCTCAGCTGAGATCTCCAACTGGGCCTTAGGTCAGACAAAGGACACAAACTCCATACCTGGGCCCCTCCCCCCTCTCCTAATCCTACCCCCGCCCATGCAGAAACTTAAACTGTCCCCGGAACTGAAGAGTAGTGTGAGATTACAGAGGAGCCGTAGTGCTCAGGCTCTGAGAAGACAGGCACGGAGCTCTGACCCAGGAAAGAGGCTGGGAAGATTGTGATTTTTGCTGGGCTAGGAGAGAAGAGACTCCTCCACCCCCAGCCACCACCTTTCCTGGCCTGCAGGAAGAGTGTGACACAGCTGGGCTGGGAGAGAGAAGACCCCTCCATCCCCAGTCCCCACCCTTTCTGGCCTGCCTAGGGCAGGGCAATTACAGCTGCAGAGGCACTCTCAGGGATCAGCAGTAGGCGGCAGATGCAGCTCTGGGCTTTCAGCAGCTCAGAAATCTCCCGCCCGCCATATACACACATACATACAAAGACACACACGCACACACACACGCACACGAAAGAAGTGCCCTAAGACTCAGGAGACCTGGGCACAGGGCTGGTGGTGTTACTCTCAGTGCGCATATGTACACGCAAGAGCAGAAACTGCACTGACTTTGTAAAAACTACCATCCAGACCTCTCAACCCCACTCATCTAAATTTGCAGTCCCAAGGTCACTCTGGGCACCAGGTGACTGGCTCTGCCTGCACAATACACTCATGACTCTTTGATACAGCACAGGACAACCTGAAGATTACTTGGTGGTCTTAAGCCAAGACTGGAGCTGCTTTTTTGGTTTTGTTTTGTTTTGATATCTTTGATATCTTTGTCTGTGTTGAGTGTGGGTTATCAGTTGCTTTTACATGAGAACGTATTTGATTTTTTTCTTTGTTGTTGTTGTTGTTGTTGTTGTGCTTGATGATTTGCTTTGTTCTGAAACTGCCTACATCAGGGCACAGCTTAAGAGACACAAGATTCAACACCCCCATAGGCCAACTCCAGACCAAACCAGAGTACTACCTGGTTTGACCTACAAGTGACACACCCAAAGGGAATTCTCTACAGGCACAAGAGCACACAGAGGCCAAACCTCATTTAAGTGGTCAACCCTCACGCAGCAGACCACCCTGCTATGGTCAGAGCCAAGTCTCACAACTAGTCAGCCTAGGAGTCAACCCCACCTACTCACAAGCAAAAAGCAATTAAAGACCTTCTTTAACAAGACAATATACACAACACAAGAGTCACCTTTGGAGCACACACAGAGGAGAAGAAGGAAGTAATGGAAGTCAAATATAAAGGACACATACTACATAAGATAACCCAGCAAGAATTAAGAACTCTAGGAGATCTACCTAATATATCAAAACAAACACAGAGAGTCAGCCAGAATGGGGAAACAAAGAAACATGTCCCAAATAAAAGAACAGAAGAAACCTTCAGAATTGGAACCAAATGAAATAGAGGTGACCAACCTATCAGAGACAGAATTCACAACACTGATGATAAGAATGTTTAAGGAGATTACGGACAACATAAAGAAGGATACAGAAATCATAATGAACAATCTGTTAGAACTAAAGAACACAATTACTGAAATAAAGAACTCACTTTAAGGAATTAACAGCAGGTTAGATGAAGCAGAGGATTGAATCAGCGACTTAGAAGACAAATTAGCAGAGATCATCCAATCACAAGCACAAAAAGAAAAAAGAGTAAAAAACAATGGAGATGGTTTAAGAGAACTCTGAGAGAACATCAAGCACAACAACATGCACATCATAGGAATACCAGAAGGTGAAGAGAGAGACCAAGTGATTGAGAACAGATTTGAAGTAATAACATCTGAAAACTTTCCTAAGCTGGTGAAGGAAAATGACATACAAGCCCAGGAAGTGCAGAGTTCCAACCAGGATAAACTCAAACAGGTCCACACCAAGACACATTATAGTTAAAATGGCAAAGGTTAAAGACAAAGAGAGAATCCTAAAAGCAGCAAGAGAAAGACAGAGGGTTACATACAAGGGAACTCCCATAAGACTATCAAATGACTTTTCTACAGAAACATTGAAGGCCAGGAGGGAGTGGCAGGAGATACCCAAAGTGAAGGAAAACAAAAGCCTACAACCTAGATTGCTTTATCATGCAAGGCTATAATTTAAAATGAAGGAGAGATAAAGAGCTTCCCAGAAAAGTATAAGCTAAATGAATTTATTACCACCCAGCCAGCATTGCAAGAAATATTAAAAGGACTTCTGTAAATAGAAGAAAGATGAAAACAATCTAACTAGATATATAAAAAAATGGCAATAATTATGTACCTATCAATAATCACTTTAAATGTAAACGAATTAAATTCTCCAATCAAAAGATATAGGGTGGCTGAGTGGATAAGAAAGCAAGACCCTTGTACATGCTGTATACAGGAGACTCACCTCAGATCAAAAGACACACACAGGCTGAAAGTGAAGGGTTGGAGTAACATAGTTCATGCAAATGGAAATGAGAAAAAAGCTGGAGTTGCAACACTTATATCTGACAAAATAGTCTTTAAAATAAAAATCTATGTAATTTCACTAACAATTGTCACCCCAATAAATTTTTAAAAAAAGAAAAAAAACGAAAAGGCCAGTGGGCAAGGAGACAAGGAGGAGTAATCCCCTCCCCACCAAAAAAAAAAATGAACAACATATTAAAAGACAATGATGGGCACTATATAATAACAAAGGGATCGATCCGACAAGAGGACATAACCCTAGTAAACATCTATGCACCCCACATAGAAGCATCTAAATATATAAAACATTCAATGACATAAAGACAGTGACACAATCATAGTAGGGGACTTAAACAACCTCTGACAACAAGGGACAGGTCTTCCAGATAGAAAATCAATATAGAAACAATGGCCTTAAATGACACATTGGACACTTGTATTTAATGGATATTTTCAGAGCATTTCACCCCAATGCTGCAGAATACACGTTCTTGTCAAGTGCACATGGAACATTTTCCATAATAAACCACATGTTAGGCCACAAAACAAGTCTTGATAAATTCAAGATAATTGAAATCATACCAATTGCCTTCTCTGACTACAGTGCTATGAAATTAGAAATGAGCTACAGGAAAAAAACTGGAAGACACACCAATTCATGGAGGCTGAATAACATGTTACTAAATAATGAATGGGTCAACCATGAGATCAAGGAAGAAATCAAAAGATATCTCAAGAAGAAAGAAAATGAAAACACGATGACCCAAAATCTATGGGATGCAGTGAAAGCAGTCCTAAGATGGAAATTCATAGCATTGCAGGCCTACCTAAAGAAAAAAGAAAAATCACTAATCAACAATTTGTCTTCACACTTAAGGGATCTGGGAAAAAGAAGAGCAAAATTAGCCCAAAGGTAGTAAAACAAAGGAGATAATAAAGATCAGAGTGGAAATAAATGAAATAGAAACCAGAAAAACAATAAAAAAAATCAATGAATCCAAGATTTGGTTTTTAGAGAAGATAAACCAAATCGACAAACCTTTAGCCAGACTCATTAAAAAAAAGAGAGGACCCAAATTAATAAAATCAGAAATGAAAGAGGAGAAGTGACAACAAATACCACAGAAATACAAAAAAATTTAAGAAATTACTATGAGCAACTATATGCCAACAAATTTGACAATCTGGAAGAAATGGACAATTTTCTAGAGGTGTACAACCTTCCAAGGCTAACTCAAGAAGAAACAGGGAACCTGAATAGACTGATTACCACCAGGGAAATTGAATCAGTAATCAACAATCTCCCAACAAACAAAAGCCCTGGACCAGATGGCTTTACAGGTGAATTTTACAAAACGTTCAAAAAAGAATTATCACCTATTCTCCTCAAGCTCTTCCAAAAAATCCAGAAGGAAGGAAGACTCCCAAACACTTTTTATGAGGCCACTATCACCCTGATCCCAAAATCAGATAAAGATACCACAAAAAAAAGAAAATAGAGGCCGATATCTCTAATGAACATAAATGCAAAAATCCTGAACAAAATATTAGCAAACAGAATTCAACAGTGGGATTCATCCCTGGTATACAAAGGTGGTTCAACATCTGCAAATCAATTATTGTGATACACCACATTAACAAAATGAAAAACAAAAATCATATGATCATATGACTAGATGCAGAAAAAGCATTTGATAAAATCCAGCAGCCATTTATGATAAAAACCCTTAAGTAAGTGGGAATAGAGGGATCATATCTCAACATAATAAAGGCCATATATGGTAAACCCACAGCTAGCATCATACTCAATAGGGAAAAGCTAAAACCATTCCCCTTAAGATGAGGAACAAGGCAAGGTTGCCCATTTTCTCCAATTATATTCAACATCGTGCTGGAGGTTCTAGCCACAGCAATCAGAAAAGAAAAAGAAATAAAAGGCATCCAAATCGGTAAGGAGGAAGTAAAATTATCACTATATGCAGATGATATGATACTATATAGAGAGAACCGTAAATACTCCACCAAGAAACTATTAGAGCTGATAGATGAATTTAGTAGCGTAGCAGGATACAAAATTAATACTCAGAAATCAGTTACACTTGTATATGCCAATAATAAAACATCAGAAGGAGAAATTAAAAAAAAAAACAATGCCATTTACAATTGCTTCAAAGACTATAAAATACCTGGGAATAAATTTAATCAAAGAAGTAAAAAATCTGTACTCAGAAAATTATAAGACACTGAAGAAAGAAATGAAAGAAGATACAAATAGATGGAAACACACACTATGTTCATGGATAGGAAGAATTAATATAGTTAAAATGTCCATACTGCCTAAGGCCACATACATATTCAATGCAATTTCTATCAAACTACCAACGATGTTTTTCACAGAAATAGAACATATAATCCTAAAATTTATATGGAACCATAAAAGACCCACTTAGCCTCAAAAATCTTGAGAAATAAGAACAAAGTGGGAGGTATAAGGATACCTGACATCAAATTATACTACAAGCTTACAGTAATCAAAATAGCATGGTACTGGCATAAAAACAGACACATAGATAAATGGAACAGAATAGAGAGTCCAGAAATAAATCCATGCCTAGATGGCCATTTAACCTACAACAATGGAAGCAAGAATGTATGGTGGGGTAAAGACAGTGTATTCAATAAATGGTGCTGGGAAACCTGGACAGACACATGGAAAAAAATGAAGCTGGACCACCTTCTTACCCCATATATAAAAATAAATTCAAAATGGCTTAAAGACTTAAATGTAAGATCTGAAACCATAAAATTCCTAGAAGAAAATATAGGAAGAAACTTTACAGACATTATCCAGAGTAAGATTTTTACTGATACATCCCCTCACGCAAGGGAAGTAAGAGAAAAAATAAACATGGTGGGATTACATCAAACTAAAAAGTTTTTTCACAGCAAAGGAAACCATCAATAAAACAAAAAGTGATCCTACTGAATGGGAAAAGATATTTGCCAATGATGTATCTGATAAGGGGTTAATATCACAAATTTATAAAAAAAAAAACCTCACTCAACTCAACTCCAAAAAAACACTTTTTACGAGGCCACTATCGTACAAACACAGTTGAAAAATGGGCAGAGGACATGAAGAGACATTTTTCTGAAAAGGACATACAGATGGCAAACAGACATATGAAAAAATGCTCAACCTCACTAACCATCAGAGAAATGCAAATAAAAACCACAATGAGATACCACCTCACCCCAGTCAAAATGGCTATAATCAATAAATCAACGAATAACAAGGGCTGGCGCGGATGTGGAGAAAAGGGAACGCTTGTGCACTGTTGGTGGGATTCTAGATTGGTGCAGCCACTGTGGAAAACAGTATGGAAGTATCTCAAAAATCTGAAAATGGAACTACCTTATGATCCAGCAATTCCACTCCTAGGTATCTATCCAGAGAAATCCAAAACTCTAATTCAAAAAACTTTATGCACTCCTATGTTTATTGCAGCACTATACACAATAGCCAAGACATGGAAACAACTGACATGGCCATCAGTAGACGACTGGATTAAGAAACTGTGGTACATTTATACAATGGAGTATTACGCAACCATAAAGAAGAAAGAACTCTTACCATTTGCAACAACATGGATGGACCTAGAGAACATTACGTTAAATGAAATAAGTCAGACAGAGAAAGACAAGTACCATATGATCTCCCTGATATGTGGAATCTAAAGAAAAGAATAAGTGAATGAACTAATCAGAAACAGTTTCAGAGACAAAGAGGAAAAACTGAGGGTTGCTAGATGGGAGGGGGGTGGGGATAAAAGGGAAAGTCAGGGGATTAGAAAGCAGCTGGTAACCACAAGATTGCCACAGGGTTATGAAAGTTAATTTGGGGTATGTAATCAATAATGTTGTAAACATATTTTGTAGGGTATCCGATGGACACTTGTCTCGTTTGGGAGACCACCTCAGGAAAGATGTAGATTCCTGATCATTGCACTGTACACTGAAGCCAAAGCTGAACAATAGTGAATGCCAACTACAAGTTTATATATATGTGTGTGTGTGTGTGTGTGTGTGTGTGTGTGTGTGTATATATATATATATATATATATTTACAAGAAGTGGAGTATAGCATTAGGAATAGAGACAGTGGAAAAGTAATGGCTCTGTGTGATGTTACAGGGATAGTGGATGGGGGAGGGGCGTTGACACAGTGTGAGGGATATAAATGATAAACGTCTAAGTATTACTTTGTTTTGTGCCCTTGAAACTAATAAAAATCTTACTGGATAATTAATTGGCAAAGGCTATGCATTTATAGATCTTTTTTTGAAGACATCATTAAAGAAAATAATACAGGAGAAAATTTATTGTAAATGTAACCAGTATTCCTCGGACTATTTTTGAGATGCATTTTTTTAAATGCTTGTTTGAGAACAAATAAACTGGGAATTAGAATGGAAAGATTACAATGAAGCATTGTATTTGATATTAATATTCTGCTCAGCAAAGAGAAATTACTCCAACCATAATTCACAGCTATTTCTGTTTTCCAACATCGATCAATCAAACGCATTGGGTTCTCATTATAATCTATGTACTATTCCAAGTTCTATGGAAAGTAAAGTTATTTTCAAAAGACAGAAAAAAAGTAGAGCAGAAATCAATGAAATTGAAAACAGTAAATCAATAGAGAAAAATAACAAAACCAAAAGAAGTTTCTTTTGAAACATGAATAAAATTGATGTCTATAGTCAGACTCAGAAAAAAAAACAGAAAATACACAAATTACTAATATTAAATATGAGAGAAGGGCCGTCATTACTGATCCCATAGTTATTAAAATAATAATAAAAAATATTATAAATAATGCCACACCCACAAATTTGATAAGTTAAATGAAATGGAACAATTTCTTGAAATACACAATTTACCAAAACTCACACAGGGAGAAATACATAATCTAAATAGGCCTATACTTGTTAAATATATTGAATCAATAATTAATACCATCTCAAAACAGAAAGCACCAAACATTTAAGGAAGAAATTATACCAATTCTCTGCAATCTGTTTCAGAAAATAAAAACATAGGGAATATTTTCTAACTTTTTCTATCAGGGGAGCATTGCCCTAATAAAAAACCAAACATAGTACAAGAAAGGGAAAGTTCACACCAATATCTTTCATGAACATAGATATTAAAATCCTCAACAATATATCAGCAAATGGATAATGTATAAAATGTATTATCCACCACAAGCAAGTGAGATTTATTCTAGGTATCGAACATTCAAAAATCAATTATTGTAATTGATCACATCAACAAGCTAAAATAGAAAAATCATATGAACACATAAATAGGTGTAAAAAAACATTTTACAAAATCAAACACTCATTAATGTAAAAATTCTAAGCAAATTAAGAATAGAGAGGAATTTCACTTGAAGACATCTACAAAAATGTATCGCTAATATACGTTTTTAGCTAATATATGTTAATATTTGCTAATATATACATTAATATTTAGCTAACATATGCTAATAGCTAACATCATACTTAATGGTGAGAAACTAGAAGCTTTCCCACTAAGATTAGGAGTAGAGCAAAGGTGTTCCCTCATTACTCCTATTCAACATCCTACTTAAAATTCTAACAGAATAACACAGAATAGAAAATAAAATGTATACAGATTGGGAAGGAAAAAATAAACTTTTTTCACAGATGACATGATTGTCTATGCAAAATATCTCAAAGAATCAAAGACTCCTGGAAATAATAAGCAATCATAGCAAGGTTACAGGATACAAATTTAATATGCAAAAGTCAATTAGTTCTTATATGTCAGCAATTAATGATTAATATTTGAAATTAAAAAACACCATAACATTTATGTTAGCACCAAAAATTGAAATTATTTAGGTATAAATCTAACAAAATATGTAAAATATCTCTATGAGAAAAACCACAAGACTCTGATGAAAGAAACCAAATAAAACCTAAATAAATGGAGAGATATTCCATATAACATGGATAGGAAAACTCAATATTGTCAAGATATCTGTTCTGTCTAACTTGATCTATAGATTTGACACAATATCAATTAAAATTCCAACAAGTTAGGGAGCAGCCAGTTGGCTCAGTTGGTTAGAGTGCAGTGCTCATAACACCCAGGTCACCAGGTCGATTCCCACATGGGCTAGTGATCTGCACCCTCCACATTTAGAGTGAAAACACTGGCTTGACTTGGAGCTGAGCTGCTGGTGGGCAGCCTGTTGGCTCAGTTGGCTAAAGTGCAGTGCTCATAACACCCAGATCCCCAGTTTGATTCCCACATGGGCTAGTGAGCTGTGCTGTCTATAACTAGATTGAAAAACAACGACTCCACAACTAAATTGAAAACAATGACTTGACTCAGAGCTGAGTTGCATCCTCCACAACTAGGTTGAAAACAATGACTTGACTTGGAGCTGAGCTGGGCCCTCCACAACTAGATTGTAAAAAAAACACACAACTTGACTTGGAGCTGATGGGTCCTGGAAAAACACACTGTTCCCCAATATTCCCCAATTAAAAAGAAATTATATCCCAACATGTTATCGTGTGGATATCAACAAACTGATTCTAAAGTTTATGTGGAAAGACAAAAGATCTGAAATATTCAATACAATATTGAAGGAGAGGAGCAAAGTCAAAGGGCTGAAACTATATGACTTTAAGACTTACTATGAATCTACAGTAATCAAGACACTATGGTATTAGGAAAACAATAGACAAGTAGATCAATAGACAGAACAGAGAACCCAGAAATAAACTGTTTTTTTGACAAAGGAGCAAAGGTAATACAGTGGAGAAAAGATAGACTTTTCAACAAATGATTCTTGAACAATTGAATACATATATGCAAAAAATGACTCAAACTTATTAATAAACCTAAATATAAAATGTAGAACTGTAAAAGTCCTAGAAGATAATATAAGAGAATATGTAGGTGACCTTGGGTTTGAGTTTTCAGGTACAGCACCAAAAGCACAATTCATGAAAGAAAAAAAATAATGAATTGGACTTCATTAAAATTTAAAACCTGCAGATGTTATCAAAATGGTGGCGTGAGGTGAGCCGCTGTAAAGCTCCCCTGGAATTTAAAACTAATCGAACAACAATAACTCCACAAAGGACTCCCTGCACAGCAGACAGGCAAGATGAGGAGGCCCCCTACTGAATTCACCTAAAGGTGAAAGAATCGTGAGAGTGGGGGAGGACGGAAGGGAGAAGTGTGGAGACGGAGCCGCGCGGGCGCAGAATGCAGATCTAGCTCAGTGCTCCGAGCTCGCTGATTCCTGGAACTACCACAGCTGCGGGAGAGGGAAGAACTCGGATTGCTAGGCCCACATGGCTGAGGGGGCAGCATATAACACGGCTGAACCCAATGCTCAAGGCAGAGACCTCGTTGAAAAGACTGAGGAAAAAAAGGCTGAAAATGGTGGTTTAATGCCTCACTGCCGAGCAGAGAACAGGAGTCTTAGGCACGGAGACTAGCCGCCCCCTCCCTACCCGCCCAGAGCTCGCCCCGCCCCCACCCGACCGGTGCTAGAAGCGGAACAGTAGCAGTGTCAGATCAAAAGAACAGAATATTTAATTGTACACCTGAAATCTATGTAAATTTACTAACAATTGTCACCCTAATAAATTTAATTAAAAAAAAAGAACAGAATATTTGCTGTTCTGAGAACTGTGGACCGCAGACACAGATTTGCAGCCCAACTAGATCCGGCAAAGGGGAGGGAGCTGTGGAAGCAGGACCGGCTGTGGTGGTGGTTGCAGCCATTGCTCTGGGCCACCTCTCATGACTCACGCTGCCCGTGGCCCCACCTATCTGGGCCAATCCCTGCAGGAATAAACAGAACTGCTGAAACATACGGGCTCTGAATCTAGTGCAGAAAGAGCTTTAAAACTTCAAAAGCTCAACAACAAAAAACAAATTGAACCCAATTGAAAAATGGGAAGAGGACCTGAAAAGACATTTCTCCAAAGAGGACATACAAATGGCAAATAGACATATGAAAAAATGCTGAGCATCATTAATTATCAGAGAAATGCAAATAAAAACCATAATGAGGTATCACCTCACCCCAGTTAGAATGGCTATCATCAACAAGACAAACAGTAACAAGTGTTGGAGAGTCTGTGGAGAAAAAGGAACCCTCATACACTGTTGGTGGGAATGCAGACTGGTGCAGCCGTTATGGAAGGCAGTGTGGAGGTTCCTCAAAAAATTACAAATAGAATTACCATATGACCCAGCAATCCCTCTCCTGGGTACCTACCCCCAAAAATTGAAAACATTTATACATAAAGACACGTGTGCTCCAATGTTCATTGCAGTTTTGTTTACGGTGGCCAAGACATGGAAACAACCAAAATGTCCTTCGATAGATGACTGGATAAAGAAGTTGTGGTATATATACACAATGGAATACTTTTCGGCAGTAAGAAAAGATGATATAGGAACATTTGTGACAACATGGATGGATCTTGAGAGTATAATGCTAGGCGAAATAAGTCAGACAGAAAAAGCAGAGAACCCTGTGATTTCACTGATATGTGGTATATAAACTAAAAACAACAAAAGAACAAGACAAACAAATGAGAAACAAAAACTCATAGACAATAGTTTAGTGGTTACTAGAGGGTAAGGGGGGTGGGGGGAGGGAGATGAGGGTAAGGGGGATCAAATATATGGTGATGGAAGGAGAACAGACTCTGGGTGGTGAAAACACAGTGGGATTTATAGATGATGTAATACAGAATTGTACACCTGAAATCTATGTAATTTCACTAACAATTGTCAACCCAGTAAATTTAAAAAAAAAGAAAAAAAATTAAAACTTCTGCTCTGTAGAAGACACTATTTAAGAGAATAAAAAGAAGCCATAGATAGGAAAAACTTTGCAAAACACATATCTGATAAATGACTGATATTCAAAGAATCCTTAAAACTCAAAACTAAGATAACAAATTATCCAATTAAAAAATGGGGGAAAGAGGGTGATGTCATAGGAATGGCGGCAGCGGGGCACATTTTCTGAGTTCTCCTCCGGATTTTATTACAAATGGGACATATAACCCATCAAACAACTCTTTGCTCATCACGCAGAACAGCTAAGAGACTTCTAAGAGACTCGTGGAAGGATTACTTGAAGGTGCGCAAATTGGGTGAGCAGAGGAAGAAGGAAAGGAGCAGAGTGGAAACGCGCGGTCTCGTGGTGGAATCAGGCCGGCGGCAGCTGCTGCGGCGGCGGTAAACCGCAGCTCTAAAGACACAGGGAGATATAGAACACGCAGAACAGCGGGGAGACTCGTGGAGGAATTACCTGAAGGTGAGCGCTGATTGCGAGCGGGGGAGGAGGCAGGACAGCGAAGTGGAAGCACGCTCCCCACCCCACCGCCGCCGCGGCGCCCAGGACGGAGCGCAGATTCGTGGAAGAGCCCAGGCCGGGCGGCGACCTCTGCAGGAATCTCAGGACAGAGCGGAGACTCGTGGAAGGTTTGCTTTGGGGTGCGCTAGTTGGGCAAGTAGGGGAGGAGCGAGGAGGAGGGCAAGAGGAAACGCGCCGCACTCTCCCCACCCGTCACCGTAGAGCCGCGGCCCTGCAGCGTGCCCACAGCACCCAGGGCTCTAGAGTCCCACGGGAGCCCAGGGTGCAGCAGAGAGCACAGGGTCCAGGAGGTGGGCTCTTTCCCTGCATACCACAGCTGATCGCTCCCACCGGAGCGGGCAGCTCATTGGCCCTAGAGCAGACAAAGAACTCAGACGCCACACCCCTCACCGCGCTTTTCGAATCCTCCCCCCGCCCTTCCAGAGACTTAAACTGACCCTTGAACTGAGAAGTAGTGTCAGATTACAGAGGGTCGTCTGTGCTCAGGCGCTGGGAAGATTGGCAGCCAGCTCTGACCTTCGGAAGAGGCTGGGAGGAGGGGATTTTCTCTGGACGAGGAGAGAGGAGACTCCCACACCCCCAGCCACGCCTTTTCGGGCCTGCGGGAGGAGTGTGTCATGGCTGGCCTGGGAGAGAGAAGACCTCTCCATCCCCAGCCCCCACCCTTTCTGGCTGGCCTGGGGCGGGGCAAGGGCAACCGCGGAAGCACTCCCTGAGTTCAGCAGCAAGCGGCAGACCCAACTCCCAGCTTTCAGCAGCTTAGAGATCTCCCGCCTGCCCCCTCCCACACACCCACGGAAGTAGGGCCCTAAGACTCAGGAGTACTGGGCACAGGGCTGGTGGAGCTACTCTCAGCGTGCATTTGTGCAGGAAAGGACAGAAACTGCACGGTCTCTCTGAAAACTGTCATCCAGACCCCTCAGCCCCTCGCATTTAAATCTACACTCCCAAATTCACTCTGGGCACCAGGTGACCATCGCTGCCTTTTTTTCTTTGATATCTTTGCCTATGTTGAGTGGGTATTGTCGGTTGTATTTTACATGTGAATGTACTTGATTTGTTTCCTTTGTTGTTGTTGTTGTTGTTGTTGTACTTGGTAACTTGATTTGTGCTGAAACTGCCCTAACAGGGCCCAGCTTAAGAGGCACAAGATTCAACATATCCAGAAGCCAACTCTGGACCAAACCAGAGTACTACCGGGTTTGACCAACAAGTCACACACCCAGAGGGAATTCTCTGAAGGCACAAGAGCCCATAGAGGCCAAACCTCATTTAAGTGGCCAACCCTCACCCATCAGAACACCCTGCGGTGGGCAGAGCCAAGTTTCACAACTAGACGGCCTAGGAGTTAAACCCACCTACTCACAAGCAAAAAGCAATTAAAGTTCTTCTTGAACAGGACAATATACTAAACACACGGACCACCTGTGGAGCACAGGCAAAGGAGAAGAACGAAGTAGTCCAAGTCAAATATAAAGGACACATACTACGTAAGATAACCCAGCAAGAACTAAGAGCTCTAGGGGATCTTCCTACTACATCAAAGCAAACACAGAGAGTCAGTCAGAATGGGGAGACAAAGAAACATGTCCCAAATAAAAGAACAGAAGAAACCTCCACAACTGGAACCAAATGAAGCAGAGGTAACCAACCTGTCAGAGACAGAGTTCAGAACACTGGTGATAAGAATGTTTAAGGAGCTTAGAGAAGACATAAAGAAGGATATAGAAATCATAAAGAACAACCAGTTAGAACTAAAAAAGGATGTAGAAATCTTAACGAACAACCAGCTAGAACTAAAGAACACAATTACCGAAATTAAGAACTCACTTGAAGGAATGACCTGCAGGTTAGATGAAGCAGAGGATCGAATCAGCGACTTAGAAGACAAGTTAGCAGAGATCACTCAAACTGAACTACAGAAAGAAAAAAGAATAAAAAACAATGAAGATGGGTTAAGAGACCTCTGGGATAACATCAAGCGCAACAACGTGCGCATCATAGGAATACCAGAAGGCGAAGAGAGGAAGCAAGGGATTGAGAACATATTTGAGGTAATAATGTCTGAAAACTTCCCTAACCTGTTGAAGGAAACCAACATACAAGCCCAGGAAGTGCAGAGAGTTCCAACCAGGATAAACCCAAACAGGCCCACACCAAGACACATTATAGTTAAAATGGCAAAGCTTAAAGACAAAGAGAGAATCTTAAAAGCAGCAAGAGAAAGGCAGAAGGTTACGTACAAGGGTACTCCCATAAGGCTATCAAATGACTTTTCTACAGAAACATTGAAGGCCAGGAGGGAGTGGCAGGAGATACTCAAAGTGATGGAACATAAAGGCCTACAACCTAAATTGCTTTATCCAGCAAGGCTATCATTTAAAGTTGATGGAGAAATAAAGAGCTTCCCAGAAAAGAACAAAGTGAAAGAATTTATTACAACCAAGCCAGCATTGCAAGAAATACTAAAAGGACTTCTGTAAATAGAAGAAAGATGAAAACAATTTACTACAAATTTAAAAACGGCAATAACTATGTACCTATCAATAATCACTTTAAATGTAAACGGATTAAATGCTCCAATCAAGAGACATAGGGTGGCTGAGTGGATAAGGAAGCAAGACCCTTGTATATGCTGTATACAAGAGACTCATCTCAGATCAAAAGACACACACAGGCTGAAAGTGAACGGTTGGAGTAAGATATTTCATGCAAATGGAAGTGAGAAAAAAGCTGGAGTTGCAATACTTATATCTGACAAAACAGACTTTAAAATGAAGAACGTATTAAAAGACAAAGATGGGCACTATATAATAATAAAGGGATCAATCCGACAAGAGGACATAACCCTAGTAAACTTCTATGCACCTAACATAGGCGCAACTAAATATATAAAACAGTTACTGATGGACATAAAGACAGAGCTCAACAGCAACACTATCATAGTAGGGGACTTCAACACACCTCTGACAACAAGGGACAGGTCCTCCAGACAGAAAATCAACATGGAAACAACAGCCTTAAATGATACTTTGGAGCAGTTGGATTTAATTGATATTTTCAGAGCATTTCACCCCAATGCTGCAGAATACACGTTCTTCTCAAGTGCACATGGAACATTTTCCAAGATAGATCATATGTTAGGACACAAAACAAGCCTTGATAAATTTAAGAAAATTGAAATCATACCAGTTGTCTTCTCTGACCACAGTGCTATGAAATTAGAAATGAACTACAGGGAAAAATAACCAGGAAGACACACCAATTCATGGAAGCTGAATAACATGTTACTAAATAATGAATGGGTCAAGGAGCAGATCAAAGAAGAAATCAAAAGATATCTCGAGACAAATGAGAATGAGAACACGATGACCCAAAATCTATGGGATGCTGCGAAAGCAGTCCTAAGAGGGAAGTTCATAGCACTGCAGGCCTACCTAAAGAAACAAGAAACATCACTAATTGACAGTTTATCTTCACACTTAAGGGATCTGGAAAAAGAACAGCAAATTAAGCCCAAAGTGAGCACAAGGAAGGAGATAATAAGGATCAGAGCAGAAATAAATGAAATAGAAACCAGAAAAACAATACAAAAGATCAATGAATCCAAGAGCTGGTTCTTCGAGAAGATAAACAAAATTGACAAACCTTTAGCCAGACTCATTAAAAAAAGGAGAGAGAGGACCCAAATTAATAAAATCAGAAATGAAAGAGGAGAAGTGACAACAGACACCACAGAAATACAAAAAATTTTAAGAAATTACTATGAACAACTATATGCCAACAAATTTGACAATCTGGAAGAAATGGACAATTTTCTAGAGGCGCACAACCTTCCAAGGCTAACTCAAGAAGAAACAGAAAGCCTGAACAGTCTGATTACCACCAGGGAAATTGAATCAGTAATGAATAATCTCCCAACAAACAAAAGCCCTGGACCAGATGGCTTTACAGGTGAATTTTTCAAAACATTCAAAAAAGAATTATCACCTATTCTCCTCAAGCTCTTCCAAAAAATCCAGAAGGAAGGAAGACTCCCAAACACTTTTTACAAAGCCACTATCACTCTGATCCCAAAAGCAGACAAAGACACCACAAAAAAAGAAAACTACAGGCCGATATCTCTAATGAACATAGATGCAAAAATTCTCAACAAAATATTAGCAAACAGAATTCAGCAATACATTAAAAAGATCATACACCATGATCAAGTGGGATTCATCCCTGGTATGCAGGGGTGGTTCAACATCCGCAAATCAATTAATGTGATACACCACATTAACAAAATGAAAAATAAAAATCACATGATCATATCAATAGATGCAGAAAAAGCATTTGATAAAATACAGCAACCTTTTATGATAAAAACCCTTAAGAAAGTGGGAATAGAGGGATCATATCTTAACATAATAAAGGCCATATATGACAAACCCACATCTAACATCATACTAAATGGGGAAAAGCTAAAACCATTCCCCCTAAGATCAGGAACAAGACAAGGTTGCCCACTTTCTCCACTTCTATTCAACATAGTGCTGGAAGTTCTAGCCACAGCAATCAGACAAGAGAAAGAAATAAAAGGCATCCAAATTGCTAAGGAGGAAGTAAAATTATCACTATATGCAGATGATATTATACTATATATAGAGAACCCTAAAGACTCCACCAAGAAACTACTAGAACTGATAGATGAATTTAGTGAAGTAGCAGGATATAAAATTAATATTCGGAAATCAGTTGCATTTGTATATACCAATGATAAAATATCAGAAGGAGAAATTTAAAAAAACAATTCCATTTACAATTGCTCCAAAGACTATAAAATATCTGGGAATAAATCTAACCAAAGATGTAAAAGATCTGTACTCAGAAAATTATACGACACTGAAGAAAGAAATGAAAGAAGACATAAATAGATGGAAACACATTCCATGTTCATGGATAGGAAGAATTAATATAGTTAAAATGTCCATACTGCCTAAGGCTATATACATATTCAATGCAATTCCTATCAAACTACCAACGACGTTTTTCACAGAAATAGAACATATAATCCTGAAATTTATATGGGACCATAAAAAACCACGGATAGCCTCAGCAATCTTGAGAAATAAGAACAAAGTGGGAGGTATAACGATACCTGATTTCAAACTATACTACAAGGCTACAGTAATCAAAACAGCATGGTACTGGCATAAAAATAGACACATAGATCAATGGAACAGAATAGAGAGCCCAGAAGTGAATCCAGGCCTATATGCCCATCTAATCTACGACAATGGAAGCAAGAATGTACGATGGGGTAAAGACAGTCTGTTCAATAAGTGCTGTTGGGAAACCTGGAGAGACACATGCAAGAAAATGAAGCTGGACCACCTCCTTACACCATATACAAAAATAAATTCAAAATGGCTTAAAGACTTAAATATAAATCTGAAACCATAAAATATCTTGAAGAAAATATAGGAAGAAACTTCATGGACATTACCCGGAGTAAGATTTTCACTGATATATCCCCTCGCGCGAGGGAAGTAAGACAAAAAATAAACATGTGGGGTTACATCAAACTAAAAAGTTTTTTCACAGCAAAGGAAACCATCAATAAAACAAAAAGGGATCCTACTGAATGGGAAAAAATATTTGCCAATGATATATCTGATAAGGGATTAATATCACAAATCTATAAAAAACTTACTCAACTCAACTCCAAAAAACAAACAACCCAATTAAAAAATGGGCAGAGGACTTGAGGAGACATTTTTCTAAAAAGGACATACAGAAGGCAAGAAGACATATGAAGAAATGCTCAACCTCACTAACCATCAGAGAAATGCAAATAAAAACCACAATGAGATACCATCTCACCCCAGTCAAAATGGCTATCATCAATAAATCAACAAACAACAAATGCTGGCGGGGATGTGGAGAAAAGGGAACGCTAGTGCACTGTTGGTGGGATTGCAGATTAGTGCAGCCATATGGAAAACAGTTATGGAGGTATCTCAGGAATCTGAAGATAGAACTACCGTATGATCCAGTAATTCCACTCCTAGGCATCTACCCGGAGAAATCCAAAACTCCAATTCAAAAATCTGTATGCACTCCTATGTTTATTGCAGCACTTTACACAATAGCCAAGATATGGAAACAACCGAAATGCCCATTGGTCGATGACTGGATTAAGAAGCAGTGGTACATTTATACAATGGAGTACTACGCAGCCATAAAGAAAAAAGAAATCTTATCATTTGCAACAACATGAATGGATCTAGAGAACATTATGTTAAGTGAAATAAGTCAGAAAGAGAAAGACAAGTACCATATGATCTCACTTATATGCGGAATCTAAAGAAAAGAATATGTGTATGAACTAATCAGAAACAGTTTTGGGGACACAAAAAACCGAGAGTTGTTAGATGGGCGGGGGGGAGGAGGTTGGGGATGGGGGGACGGGTTAAGGGATTGGGGGACGGCTGGTGACCACAGGATGGCCTCAGGGTTTTTTGAGAATTACTTTGGGGAACTTATTCAATAGTGTTTGGGGATTTTGTTGGGTGTCCGATGGACATGTGTCCTGTTTGAGAGACCACCTCAGGGATGCTGTGGATGCCTGGTCATGGTCATGGCATTGTACACCAGAGACTGGACATTAATGAATGCCAACTATAATTTTATGTGTATAATGTGATGGCTCGGTGTGAGGTCGGGGTGGTGGTGGATGGGGGGAGGGGGGTTCACGGTGTGAGGGATGTAAAAATAAAATAAAATAAAACTATAAAAAAAAATATGGGGGAAAGATCTGAACAGACATCTCACCAAAGAAGGTATGCAGATGGAAAATAAGCATATGAAAAGATGCTCAACATCGTATGTCATTAGGGATTGCAAATTTAAACAACTGTGAAATACTTGTACACAAATATCAGAATGACTACAATCCAAAACATTGACGACACCAAGTGCTGACAAAGATGTGGAGCAACAGGAACTCTCATTCATTGCTGGTGGGAATGCAAAATGGTACAGCCACTTTGGAAAATAGTTTGGCAGTATTTTACAAAACTAATAATACTGTTTCCATACAATCCAGCAATCACACTGCTTGGTATTCACTTAAATGAGTTGAAAATTTACATCTACACAAAAACCTGCACATGGATTTATGGCAGCTTTGCTCATAATTAGTAAAACTTGGAAGCAATCAAGATGTCCATCAGTAGGTACATGGATACATGTCCTGTACTGTGGTACATCCAGACAATTGTATATTACTCAGTGCTAAAAAGAAATTATTTATGAAGCCCCAAAGAGACATAGAGGAACCTTAGATGCATATTACTTAGTAAAAGAAGCCAATTTAAAAGCATACATACTGTACAATTCCAACTATATGGCAGTCTCAAAATGGCAAAACTAGGGAGAAAGTAAAAAGATTTGTGGATACCAGGGGTTTGTGAGGAAAAAGGAGGAACGAACCGGTGGAGCACACAAGATATTTTTTACAGTAGATAAGCCATTATCTACTATAACGACAAATGCAGGTCGTTATATATCTGTCAAATCCCATATGATATACAACAAAAGAGAGAATCCTAATGTAAACTTGTGGACTTTAGTTAATATAATGTATCAACATTGAATTACTAAGAATAACAAATGTACCACACTAATGCCAATGCAAGAAGTTAATAATAAAGGAAAGTGGGGTGGTGGGGGGTAGACCTGGGGGAATATATGAGAACTCTCTGTGCTCTCTCCTCAATTTTTCTGTAAACTCAAATTTGTTCTAAAATATAGTGTATTAATTTAATTAATAGATAAATTAATTAATTAATAAAATCTAGCTCTAGAGTTCACATCTTACTCCAAAATACAGTTAAATTGGATTAAAACTAAATATTTAAAATATCAAATATAGCAAAAAAACATGAAATATGAGAAAATACTAGTAAATACTGGGCTTTACAAGCCTTATACTAAAAAACAAATGTAAAAGAAAATATATAATAAACTTTCATACATGAAGATTTTACATGTCTCTGAAGCAATTTGCCAAAAGAAAAAGAAACAAACACGTTCAAATCATAAGTAATCAAAAACTTGATTTAATAATAAAACAAAACTATTTTTCTCCTATAAAATTGGAAGATATTTAAAACAACATAAATATCCTATGTTGGCCAGGTTATAGGGAAATAGACAATCTTACATAACTCTGATAGTGGTATATGATAAGTTGATAATTTAGTGCACTGATAAATTGGTGTAATAAATATCAAAATCCTAAAAATAGTTCTTTTTTTTCTGACTGAGCAATTTCACTTCTAATTTATGTTTGAACAAGCAAATAAAGACGTGAGTATTTTTAAATAACACATTCACACTGGGTAAGCCATGCAGCAGTTATAAATGACAGTGTAATCTGTTTCATGCCCAGGAATTTACACGCCAAAACACCCAACAGGAAAAACACCACTATAATTTTTTAAGGAGTGTGTGCAAGCACCTTAAAATGTTTGTGTACTTGCAGTGTAAAAGCCTGAAAGTCGCTGGGTAGAGTTTTTGGGGTCTGTTTTTTTGTTTTGTTTTGTTTTATGACTGCAATTATCTTTTTCTTTCCAGAATATTGTTTTTTGTTTTCTACACTGGGCACGTATTCCTTGTTGAAAACTAAAGGAGTGCAAAAAAAGACTCCTTTGGAAGCTGGAAGGTAGAGTCTAGTAGCCACCTGGTGGGGCTGTTGTTATAGTTGAGGAGCAATGGGTGGGTCCTCAGGCAACCTTGGCCCTTGGCCACAGAAATATCGGGTGCAATGATGGGGAGAAGCCGGAAAAAGGGGACTACAGAGCCCCACGTGGGCCATCTGGCAGCCTTCCAGCCTTTGCCTCTTTTTTGAGTTGGCACCATTCAGTGTCCTTGACCCAGGCGGTGCGTGGGTGTTACCTTAGGCAGAAAGAATAGGGACGCGGAGGGATAGAGGGAGGACATGGAGACGCTGTGGGGCGGCCCTAGCAGCATTAGGCCTGCAATGGCTTCCCAGGCCTCCTACCCTAAACCCCCACCTAGGATTGTCTCCTCAGGACCCAGCTACCAGGTCCCGCCTGGAGGGGAGCTGTGTTGTGCTGTGCAGGAGCAGCAGCTCTGAGTCCCTTGTTCTCATGTGGTAGTGTTGCAACCTACCAAGGGATGGTGCTCTAGAAGATGGCAGAGGCTCAGGTAAGCTGCCAGGTGGTCAGCCACAGGTGTCCCATTCCTCTAAGTGCTGTTTGGAGGGTGCAAAACTGACTCCCCTCCTGCAATCAGCATGTTCAGCTTGGCACCTGGTAGGCAGCACGCTTGTCCCTCCCACAGGCAGGGTCCCCTGGGGGAGTGTCTTTTCTAAGGTCCCGAACATAGGGAAAGGCCACAGTGCACCGCTACCTAGACCAACAGAGGCTGCAGACCTGGGTTCAACTTTGGAGAATCGCTTCCATCTCTCAGCCTCACGTCTCCCGACATTGTTGCGAAGGTTAATAACCAGCCAACTTTCACAGAGGGCTTACTAGGGCCAGACATGATGCGTAATCTCATGTAATTCTCAAGCAACGTTAGGAGGTAGGCACAATTATTTACTGCCCCTCCCAATTTCAGCCAAAGAAACTAAGATTCAGAGCTTAAGAAACTTGCTCAAGGTCACAGAGTAGTGGAAAGTGGGGAGGGACGCTAAAGCCCACACCTCTTAACCCCAAGTTTGAGACTACTTGTTAAATTGTCTCTGTCCCCACTTAAGGGAGAATTCTGTCTCTCCTAGGCAGCGGGTAAATGAGCGGCGGGGATGGGGGGCAGGCTGGGCTATGAGTAGGGCAACCCCCAGGGTCCTGGCTACTCTTGCACAGGACCAAAGGGGGGGGAAGGGGAGTTTTCCCAATCCCGAGAAACGGGGTAAGGGATTTAGGAAAGGGGGCAGACGGCCCAGGGGGACAAGTTTTCCCCCTGTCACAGATAATCCATATCACCTTTGGCTTGCCCCCTTTTCTCCCCAAGCCTCAGTTTTCTCTTCTGTAAGCCGGGCCTATAATGCCCACCCCACAGGTTGGAGCGGGCTCTGTTAAGCTCTGCCCTCCCTGCCCAGCCCCCTCTCGCGGTCCTCTAGACTGAAGATCCCAGGCCAGGCTGGAGGTTCGGCTGCCCCAAGGGGAACCCGGGATCCGGATCCCAGGCCCCACGTTCCTGCGGTGAGGCTCCTGGAGCCCCCAGAACCCCCGTAGGGGCAAACTGGGGTAGCCTGCTTTCTTCTGGGGCGGGGGGGGGGTTCGGGGTGCGCCGGGACTCACCAAGCAGGGAAGGAGGTGCAGGCGTTGCGGGCCAGAAGGGACCTCTGAGAGCCGCGGTCTGGGAACTGTGGCTGACGCAGGCTGGCCCTGAGCGGCGGAGAGGTGGGACCCGCCCCGGCCAGTCCGGGAGCCACAGTCAAGGTCAGAGCTCCGGAGGGGAGAGGCGCCCGGCAGAGGCGAAAAAGGCGGGGGACGCGGGAAGAGCAGCAAGTCACTCTGGGCGGGGGTGGGAAGAACTCTCACAAACTCTGAGACCGTGGCGCGACGCATCAACTCACCCTCTTTGGGCCTGCTTGCATTTATAGGGAAGACTTGCTACAGACCCTTCCAGAATTCACCGAGCTTTGAAAAGGCCCAAGCGCCACGAGTGTATGAGTACTTGCAAGGCTGAATTGGTAAAGGGAAACTCTTGCCAAACCCGATAGTTTTCACTCACTCACTCACTCACTCACTCACTCACTCACTCACTCACTCAAAAATAATGTACCAAATTCCTGCCATATGTTGTGGACACGAGGCAGAGTCAAACAAGATCCTTGCCCTCTGAACCTTCATGAACCTGCGAGAGTCAGTAACTGCGTGTCTGGGTTTCTGCCTGCACAGTGCCCTCCCTGCCTTTCTAGGCACTTCCTCTTCTTCCAGTGCTCCCTTCCACGTAGTCGGTATGCCAGGAACCCATCCCCTGTCTCCCAACCTGACCAATCCTGCCTCAGGCAGGGTTATTTGTTTCCTTCTGGGCCAAGGAAAACCAGGGGGAAAAAGAAAACAGAGGAGAATAAATCTGCCTATTTTTTCCTGACACCCATCCTCTTTTCAAGTGGCTCCTTCTGCCTGGAATGCCCCTCCTGCCACACCTGCTGCTGGACTTCTCTATGCCTTTCCTACCTTCACTTCTTTGGAGGGCTCTCTCCACCTGAGTTGCAGACACCTGGACCTCTATTCAGGGCTTGAACACATCAAGCTTGCTCCAGCCTCAGGGCTTTTACATTGGCCTCTGCTGGAACATTCTTTTCTCAAATAGTACAGAGGCACGCCCTTTCTCGCCTTCATATTGAGGCTTACATGTCAAATATCTGATGCAGAGCCTTAGAGAAGCTGTTCCAGTTTACAGTCTAAAGAAGTCCCTCAGCCATTCCCTATCACGTTACCGTTGTATTTCTTTCACAGCACTTACTGTATATCTGAGATTTTCTTGTTCATTATTTCTTGTTTATTACCTGTCTCTACCACTAGATTCTAAGCTCTCTAAAGGTAGGAAACTGGTGTGATGCATTCACTGTTGTATTCCCAATAACAGTGATGGCACATAGTAGATGCTAAATGTTTGTTGAATGGGTTAATGTCCACATACCAGGATGAACACCCAAGATTGAGGTGACCCATCTCTACTGAGCCCTCTAGCGCATTCTCAGGAATTGTTCTTTCTGCTCCAGTCTCCAGTTGTCCTGGCTATCTCTCACATATACCAACCTTCTTGAATCAAGAACTTTCCACGCGCTATTCATCTTCTTCCCCAAGTGAATCCCATTCAGACTTCAGGAGGTTCCTACTTAAATATCACATCTTCAGGGTCTCTTTTCCTGGGCACACACCCACTAGAATAGATCCTTCATTATATGATCACAGAGGGCCCTTGAATTTTCCTTCATGCATTCTCCCCGCCCATTATAATTTTGTCATGGCTTCTGGGATTATTTGATTGACATGTCTCCCCCACTAGAACCTGAGGGCAAAGACTATCTTAGTCCCCAGGAATTCCCCAACACTTAATTTAGTGCTTTGTGTTCAGAAAGTGATCAATAAAATTTGTAGAATAAATGACTGAATATCAGGATCCTGGAATGGGAAGGCAGTGTGAGCAGAAATTTGAAGCTAGAAAAGAGAAGGCAGAATGATAGGAGGTAACAGGAACCCCCCAAAGAATTACTTGTACATTGGGCACCCCAAAAAGGTGTTAGTAAATCAGAGAAGAACCCATAGTCTAAAGGGGAATAAAGAGCAGGAAAGGAGGGACATTTAAGCATGAAGTTTAGTGACACTGTCACCTGCAGTAACATAGAAAGTAGAATATGTGCCAAATGAACTGGGCATTCTGGCTAAGGAAATTTTCAGGCAGAATGTTGAAGGTGTTCTTGGCTTATTCTTACTTCACATACTAAAATGTGAGAGAAGAGAGATAAGCCAAAAGAAGAACCGTTAAGTAAAAAGGGACCAAAATGTGCTGGTTTTTAAAATTCCCAGCTTCTCCAGATGTCAAATGATGCTAAAATTAACAAACATCTTCCAGGCAAAGATGTAATCCAGGGCCATGCCAGGAAAAGTTGGCCAAAAGATGATGCCAAAGGTGGGGCTGTAAATCCTTTGTTAATTTCTCAAAAAATTCTATGTGACACCTCAAGAGTATTCGGTTAAACAGTAGAACTTCCAAGAAGCTTAAAGTTGTCATTCAGCCAAAGCCCAGAGTAGAGAAGGGTTTACTTCAAAGAGATTCCAGTTGTCTAAAGGAGTAAACCTCAAAAAGATTCACATAAGACACACCGTTTTTAAAAGAACTATATTGGCAAAATGGTGCTAGCTTGGAAATTGGACTGAAAGGATCAGAGATAGTACAAAATGAAAAGAGACTTCTGGAAGCCCCTTCTACCCATCCACCCCAATTCTACTGGCAAGAAGTACCCTGACAAAGCACACAGGTGTAAACATGCACTACATTTCATGGAAACAAAAGGATGACTTGAGAGCACAACAAAGACTCCGAAGGTAGAACCGAGAGCATGGAGAGGTCAGAGTCAGATTGAGTCCTAATTAAGGAAATTCCAACATCTGCCCAGGTCGATTTCAGAATTGCCAGCCCCAGTTCCCTAGTGACACCTGTGTGCCTCTCATCCCTATCCTCTTTGAACAATACTATCTACAGTGGTCATGCTATACTTACCCCACCATTGTATGTTGGAGTGGCAGTCACAGGAGTGCAGACTACTTATCCCTGGAACTCACAGGTCTGCAAATTGAGAACTGTACTCAAGGGGTTACATTGAAGGAAATACATCCAAGGAGTATCCTTCACAGAACCTGATTTAGATGCAGATTCTGGACTTCAAGCTCATTCTACAATAGGATGGGACTTTGGGAGGGAGGTTTGGAAGGGTGTATATGTGCTGCATGTGGGAGGACTGTAAATAATTTGTGGCTATTGGGTGGAGTGTGGTAATTTTAAAACTCTTTGATACTCCCTCCTTCAAGAGCAGAAGTGCAATTCTTTGAGCCCTTGAGCATGAGCTGTACTCAGTGAATTGCTTCTAACAAATGAAATATGGTGGAAGTGACAGCATGTGCCTTCTGAATTCATCATTTCATGGACCAGATAGAGAAATGGGGCCTGAGGTCAGAGAGTGGCAGAAACCAGCTCTTCTGTATCCTAGAACTCTATGATATTCTCTGAATGAGTCATACTGAACCCACCTCTGCCAGCTCAATTCACTCTGCCAGGAATGTCTCTTCACTCATCTATCTGAGCTTATGCTTCAGGTATTGGCTTATGTATTATATCTCTTTTGGGAAGACTTCTCCAGCCCTCTTCCCTTGGTAATTCCCACATTTATGCACAGACACACTCTAATATAAATTCCACATACTTGTCTGTCTGTCTATCTGTCTGTCTCTCAACTGCAAGGTCCCTGAGGGCAAAGACAGGGACTACTTCATCTGTAGACCCCAGAGCCCTGAAAGGAAACTGACTCAAAAAAGCACGGGTGGTTGACTGTGGATGGAGGATGTGCCCAACAGAAAAAGCCCCTGCTTAAGCTTTCTGTAGATTCCTAGGTGGCCAGGAGGATAGTGGGTACTTGCACAGCCCTATGGATAAGAGGATGGGCTACTGATCCAATCCAGGGACAATTTAGAGGATGAGTGGGTGAAGAGATGGACAGAGAGATAGATTCACTTTCTGTTGTGTAAGAATGACTCAGCTTGTCCTTTAGGAACTCAATAACTCAGTGTACATTTCCTGCAAAGGAAACATTAACTTGTCAAGGTCTGTAGCCTTTGGGAAATCAAAATGAGCAAAGCACATGACCTGAACTTTCTTCGCAAATTTGGGGCCAGTATTCCCCTATGTTCAACTCCTGAGGCCTCTTGTTCAAACACAAAATGAGACCACCCCATGCTTCTATTTTGCCTTGTGAATTAGTCATGCTGTCACCTGATATCCCTTCCCTTAGAAACTCTCCCCAATGGGAACCTAGAATTCAGGATGGTTTTCCTTGATATTCCCCCTTAAAATGATCAACGTGTTCTTTTTTCTTAAGATTGCTTTGGCTACTTGGGGTCTTTTGTGGTTCCAAACAAATCTGATGATTTTTTGTTCTATTTCTTTAAAAGATGTCATTGGGATTTTGATGGAGATTGCATTAAATCTGTATATTGCTTTGGGTAATATGGCCATTTTAACTATGTTGATTCTTCCAATCCATGAGCACGGAATGTCTTTCCATTTCTTTGTGTCTTCTTCAATTTCTTTCATTAATGTCTTACAATTTTCAGCATATAAATCCTTCATATCCTTGGTTAAGTTTATTCCTAGGTATTTTATTCTTTTTGCTGCAATTGCAAAGGGAATTGTCTTTTGTATTTCTTTTTCTGAGATTTCATTGTTAGTATATAGGAATGCAATGGACTTTTGTACGTTGATTTTGTACCCAGCAATTTTACTGTATTCGTTGATTGTTTCTAATAGCTTTTTGGTGGAGTCTTTAGGGTTTTCTATATATAGCATCATGTCATCTGCAAAGAGTGATGATTTAACTTCTTTATTCCCAATTTGGATGCCTTTTATTTCTTTCTCTTGCCTGATGGCTCTGGCCAGGACTTCCAACACTATGTTGAAAAGCAGAGGTGATAGGGGACAGCCCTGTCGTGTTCCTGAACGTAGAGCAAAGGGCTTCAGCTTTTCACCATTAATTATGAGATTAGCTGAGGGCTTGTGATATATGTCCTTTATTATGTTAAGGTATTTTCCTTCTATACCTATTTTATTAAGTATTTTAATCATAAATAGATGTTGTATCTTGTCAAATGCTTTTTCTGCATCAATGGATATAATCATATGATTTTTGTCCTTTATTTTGTTTATGTGATATATCACATTGATGGATTTGCGAGTGTTGAACCATCCTTGTGTCCCAGGGATGAACCCTACTTGGACGTGGTGAACAGTCTTTTTAATCCCTTGTTGTATTCCATTTGCTAGAATTTTGTTTAGGATTTTTGCACCCGTATTCATCAGAGATATTGGTCTATAGTTTTCTTTATTTGTGTTGTCCTTACCAGGTTTTGGTATCAGGGTAATCTTGGCCTCATAAAATAAGTTAGGGAGTACTGTCTCTTCTTCAATTTTTTGGAAGAGTATGAGCAGGATTGTTATTAGATCCTCTTTGAAGGTTTGGAAGAATTCACTGGTGAAGCCATCTGGTCCCTGACTTTTGCTTTTGGGAAGGTTATGGATGACTGATTCAATTTCGTTACTGGTGATCAGTCTGTTTAGATTTTCCAGTTCTTCATGTTTTAGCCTTGGAAGGCTATAGGTTTCTAAGACTTGTCCATTTCTTCTAGGTTATTGAATTTGGTGGCATATAATCATTCATAGTATTCTTGCATGATCCTTTCTATTTCTGTGGTGTCCATGATAACTTTCCCTTTTTCATTACTGATTCTGTTAATTAGTGTCTTCTCTCTTTTTATCTTAGTGAGTCTAGCCAAGGGTTTGTCAATTTTGTTAATCTTTTCAAAGAACCAGCTCTTTGTCACATTAATTTTTTCTATTGTCTTTTTGTTCTCTATTTCATTTAGTTCTGCTCTGGTTTTTCTTATTTCCTTTCTTCTGCTGACCTTGGGTTTCACTTGTTCTTCTTTTTCTAGTTCTTTAAGGTGTAACATGAGGTTATTTATTTGGAATTTCTCTTGTTTCTTGAGATAGGCCTGTAATGATATACATTTCCCTCTTAAAACTGCTTTTGCTGCATCCCAAAAATTTTGGTAGGATGTATTTTCATTGTCATTTGTTTTTATGTATCTTTTGATCTCTCTAATTTCTTCTTTGACCCAGTCGTTTTAAAAGTATGTTGTTTAATCTCCATGTATTTGTGTTTTTTCCTGCTTTCTTTTTGCAGTTGATATCCAATTTCAAAGCCTTGTGATCAGAAATATGCTTGGCATGATTTCAATCTTATTAAATTTGCTGAGGCTGCTTTTATGTCTCAATATATGGTCTATCCATGAGAATGTTCCATGTACACTGGAAAAGAATGTATAGTCTGATGTTTTAGGATGAAATGCTCTATATATGTCAATTATGTCCATTGCATCTAATGAGTCATTTAGGGCTGCTTATGTATTTCATTATTTATTTTCTGTTTGGATGATCTATCCATAGCTGTCAATGATGTATTTAAGTCCCCTAGTATAATTGTGTGTTTTCTCCTGCTTTCTTTTTGCAGTTGATATCCAATTTCAAAGCTTTGTGATCAGAGAATATGCTTGGTATGATTTCAATCTTCTTACATTTGCTGAGGCTGATTTTGTGTCCCAATATATGGTCTATCCTTGAGAATGTTCCATGTACACTAGAAAAGAATGTATAGTCTGATGTTTTAGGATGAAGTGCTCTATATATGTCAATTATGTCCATTTCATCTAATGTGTCATTTAGGGCTGCAATTTTGTTATTTATCTTCTGTTTGGATGATCTATCCATAGCTGTCAATGATGTATTTAAGTCCCCTAGTGTAATTGTGTTTTGGTCAATTTCTCCCTTTAGTTCTGTTAATAGTTGCTTGGTACATTTTGGTGCTCCCTGATTGGGGGCATAAATATTGATGACTGTTATGTCTTCTTATTGTATAGTCCCCTTTACCGTGATGAAATGTCCATCTTTGTCTCTTGTTATCTCTTTCAACCTGAAGTCTGTTTCATCTGATATCATTATGGCTACACCTGATTTTTTCTGGGTACCATTTGCTTGGAGTGTCAATTTCCACCCTTTCACTTTGAGTCTATGCTAGTCCATGTAGCTGAGATGTGTCTCTTGGAGACAGCATGTGGTTCGGTTTAGTATTTTGATCCATTCTGCTACTCTGTGCCTTTTTATTGGTGAGTTCAGTCCATTTACATTTAGGGCGATTATTGATACGTGAGGATTTCCTGTCATTCTATCTTTAGTTTTCTGGTAAGGCTGTGTCTCCATTGTTTGTTTGCCTTTTTGTTATTGTCTATTATTTCTGTGTGGTGGTATTCTATGATGTTTCCCTCTGTTTCTTCTTTTATTACAGTATATATTTCAGTTGTGGATTTATGTTGAGTGGTTACCCTTAAGTTTATGTAAAAGAAAGTTTGATATTTAGAGTATTCCAGTTTCTTCAGTACGCTTACTTTCTCTATTCTCATATTCCAGTTGAGGCCTTTACGCTCCCCTTTTTTATGTCTGTGTTGCCATAAGTTGTCCCTGTTGATGGTGGTCTAATAGCCTCCTTTAGTATTTCTTGTAGTGCAGGTCGTGTATTAGAAAATTCCCTCAGCTTCTGGATGTCTGGAAAGGTTTTATTCCTCCTTCATATCTAAAGGAGATCTTTGCTGGATATATTATTCTTGGCTCATAATTTCTCTCTTTCAATAGTTTGAATATTTGGTTCCACTCCATCCTGGCTTGTAGAGTTTCTGCTGAAAAATCTGATGATAATCTAATGGGCTTTCCTTTGTAGGTTACCGTCTTCTTTTCCCTGGCTGCCTTGAGGATTCTTTCTTTGTCATTGATTTTAGACAGCTTCAATACAATGTGCCTTGGTGAAGGCCTGTTGGGATTGAGGTAATTAAGTGTTCTATTTGCTTCCTGGATTCGAGGATCCAGTTCTTTCCACAAGTTTGGGAAGTTCTCATCGACGATTTGTTTGAATATATTCTCTGTTCCCTTCCCTCTTTCTTCTCCTTCTGGTATGCCCATTATTCTTATATTGGAGAGCTAAGATTTAGTGAGCACTTACTGTGCCATGTTCTGACATTTTATTGTACATATGTAAACTCATTAACCATGCAACAATCTGATACAATACATGCTATTATCATTCCTGTTTACAGACTAGGAAACTAGGGCATTATTGTAACAGTGAAATGCTCAGCCTCTCTGACTTCATCTGTTGACCCTGCTTTGTTTCCATGGCCTTTTGTACTAATCATTAGAGGAATTCTGCTTGTGGCTTGAGTTTTAGTAAAACAGCCCCTTACCAGAAACTGCTTCTCCTGAGATGAGAAATATGCACAACATTAATGATTGTTTATCAAAGACAAGCAGAAACCTTGTGGCCAGACTCACATCAACTCAGAGTCAACACAGTAAGAAAGAAATTTCACAATTTTCCTCAGACCCCTGCTGTTGCTCATATGTTTGTGGTCATCAATCATCCTGAAAGTCTTCCCATTTCCCTCTTCCCTTGATATAAAAGAACCCCAAATACTGTACTTTTTGGTGGAAAAGGTGAAGGGATTCAGAAGTACAAATTGGCAGTTACAAAATAGTTACAGGGATATAAAGTATACCATAGGGGAAATAGTCAGTATTGTTATAACTATGTATGGAGTCAGGCGGGTACTAGACCTATTCATAAGTTATATAAATGTCTAACCACTATCTGTACACCTGAATCTAATATTGAATGTCAACTATAATTGAATAATAATATTGCAATAAGTATGTATGGTGTCAGATGGCTACTAGACTTATTGGGGTGATCACTTAAGTTATAGAAATGTCTAATCCTATGCTGTACAGCTGAAACTAGCATGTCAACTGTAATTGAAAGATTTTTTTTAATTGAAAGTATTGATATCAGCATTACTTATGACGGAACATTTTAAAAACTAGCCATTAAGAAGGACCAGGTAACTAAATCGCAGTATATTCACACAATGCAATACTATCAACCTTTGCACCTGGATCCATCATACTATGTGTGTATTGTTTATTTATATTTTTACATGAGAAAGATCTATAGGTACTGACCTGAAAAGATGTTGATGATTAACTATTAAATGAAAATAGCAAGTTGTAGAACTTTCTGTGGTGTTAAAAAAAAAAAAAAGTGTATGCATTTACCTTTTAAAGCCACTTATATGGAAAAGCAAAGGAATTAGAATAGCTAAAGCAATTGGAAAAACCAGAACAAAGTCTTCCCTGTATCCTGGAGTCAGGAGCCACAAAGGAGAGTGTTTTCAGAAAGAAAGATGGGCCACATCTTTGCCCCAACCTACTATAGCCCCCAAGCTGGCAGCTGGCATCCCAGCTACTCTGTTCCCAGACACAGAGTCAACTCAGATTGAGCGGGACCTGGACTCTGCAGTCCTGGACTCCCTAAGTCTTCAGCCCTTCCCTCATACCCGGAGCCCCTGGCAATTCATTTGGCTGCCCCAAACTCCAAGCCAAGGGCTGCCACCCCCAGCTTACAGCAATGCAGTCCTATCCACGAGCCTCGGGCTGCTTTACAGAGGAAAGGATGTTCTTTTCTCATATTGGGTAGGAGCCAAGGGGACAACTGAACCTTTACACCCGGATCCATCATACTATGTGTCTACTGAACTCCCAAAGACACACCAATATTGGCCTGAGACCCATTGGCACGCTCATGAGCATTGCTGTCAGTAAACATGGAGATGCATTTAGCAATTTGGGGGAGGCAGGAAGAAAGGAGAAAAACATATATTCTGGGAGCTAATTGGTACTCCTGCCAGGGCTGGCAGTGGTGAGGGTAGAAAAGAAACATTTGTTGCTACTTCTTGGGTCCCCTGGAGTAACAACCCCAACTGATTCAGACAGATTCTGGATATTTTATTGGTGTTACTGTAGGAGAGTGAGAGCCTAGAGCTTCTTAGTCTGGCATTTTGCTGACAATCACCCTACATTTTATTCTGCCTACTATAATTTTTCTCCTCAATACATAGTCAACTTTAAGAAAGTAATAATCTGCATACACTACATTTAATTTTCAAATTTGAACAAAGGTTAAGAACACAGAGGGAAACTGATTTATTATGAACAAGTTTGGTAAGGAAATTTGATTTATTTTTTTGAAGCTATCTAAATGTTCAAGAACACTCTATAACAATTCTAATACACTAAAATTAGAAAAAATAAATAAATAATTACTCATTGCTCTCTCTTTCCCAACCCTTACCTCCACCCCAGCACCTATGACATTAGAGTCATCTGATGAAACATCTGCCTCCACACTGGTCTAGAAACTTCTGCTCTCACTCATCTCTATCACCTGTGTTCACTGTATGCCTGACACCATTGCAGCCACTAATGTGGTAAATGAAGGAATTATTTCTCCACTAAGCCCAGAGTCTGGATTTTAAAAAATCACAATAATAATAAAGAAAACCTCTCCCATGTATTCTGTGAAGTCATAGCCTTAATAGAGCAAGTTGTGTAAATGTTGAGAAGGAGGTCCCTGATCTGCCATATGCCTAAGAGGGTGACGAATATAACTGGTACTAATATTTATTTCCTGGGTACAATTAGAAGATCCAAGTTTCTCAAATGAGAAACTGGACCATTTGTCAAAGATGGATCAATTTAGGAATAAGCTAGTCCCTTCTCCCCTGTTGGTTGTGTCATTGTCCGTGTTGATGAGAAAACATCCAACTTAAGAGAAAGCTTATAAGAGTTTATTTGAGGGTTGGGGATAAGGGGAAAGGTGAAGGGATCAGGAAGCAGCTGGTAACCACAAGATGGCCTCGGGTTTTTTGAAAATTAATTTGGGGAACGTATTCAATAATGTTGTAAAGATTTGTTGGGTATCCGATGGACATGCGTCCTATTTGGGAGACCACCTCAGGGATACTGTGGAGGCCTGATCATGGCATTGTACACCAGAAGCTAAACATTAATGAATGCCAACTATAATTTTATATATATAATGTGATGGCCCGGTGTGAGGTCGGAGGGATAGTGGGTGGGGGTTCACAGTGTGAGGGATATAAATGATGAACGTCTAAGTATTACCTTGTCTTGTACACCTGAAACTAATAAATTAAAAAAATTAAAAAAAAAAGAGTTTATTTGAGCCAAACTGATGACAATTGCCAGGAAACAAAGTCTTAACAGATTGAGAAAGTGCTCTGGAGAATGGTGGGTTTGTAACTTATTTTACACTAGAATCAAAGGAGGAAGGTTACATGAAATTCACTGATTGTAGATTAGGGGACTGGAAGAAAGCAAGGCGGAGAAATCTCTGGGATTAGATAAAAAGTAAAATGGAGAGACATACACTTCTTTTACATTGGTGGGTACAGGATAGTTAATAGCATTTTACAGTACATAGAAATGATATTTGGGGAACAAGATAACAAGGGATTTAGTAGTTTCCTGCTCTAGTGTGGTGGGTTGTGCTGACCTCCGCTCCACAAGGGATGGGGGGTGTCTGGAAAAAGGGGTTACTCTGACATTCCAAGGGTATGTTATCTTATATGCAAAAAGACAACAGATAGGCTCACTTAAGGTAAAGATTGACCTTTGTCAAGGAAACTACAGGCCAAGGGTATGACTTCTTGCTATGGCCCACCTTAGTTAGGAATTTTTATGTTCAAGCCATTCTATGTGGTTATTTTCAGTCTCCTGAGCTTTAACAGGCCCCTTTAATGTGGCCCCTTTCCTGTCTACATTAGGAACCTGTGTTTTCACTCAGGAACAGTCTGAAAACTGAACAAATAAAGCTGAGAAAAAGAAAGAAGCCATGAAAATTGGGTCTTTTAAAGCGCTGCTAAATACATGTGGCAGGAATCTCGAACAATTCACCTGAGAGTGACCTCTCCCAGCCTAACCCACAGGTATGTACAATCAAGGAGAGCCCTCTCCTCTCCCAAGTTAAAAGTTAGGCAGCATTGGCATACTCTGTACATAAGGAAAATAGCAATATCCTCATCTTACAGATAACAAAATAAAAATCATGGGATTTTTCAATCTAATTAGACCTCCTGTTCAGAGTTATTATTTCACAAATATTTAATTTGTAAGATTAACACCAAATCCAAGGAAATCTTCACAATGGTCAAGTGGGGGATCTTGTTTCCATAGCCATGACATCATTCTCCAACTTGTCATTTAATAATTCTTGGTGAAATTCACCAGCATTTGGTCTCCATCATTCAGCCCTTTAGAGCTCCCCCCTCTCCTTGCCTTGCCCCATTCTCCCCTCTGGATGCACCTGCCCTCTGTCACCAACTCCTCTACATTTGGGATTCAGACAACCTTAACCCTAGCTCTGCCATCCATAGCCTTGGACATGTGGCCAGGCTACTTTGGAATATATTTAATGGTAGGTGGACCAATCCAAAGACTCATGTCTTGTTGGAGGGTCAGTGATTCCCATCACACAAACTAGGTACTAAATACTGCCGTGGCTGCTTGCTCACAGGTTGTGAAAGCATTCACAAGGCGGGTAGAAATACAGAAGGAATATTTATTACAGAGGAGGGTCAAGTGGGCAGTCTGCTGCAGACTACTGCCTAGAGTCTTTGTTTCATCTGAAGTTTTACACAGAGGGTGCCAAAAAAATGTGTACACATTTTAAGAAAGGAAAAAACTATTAAAATTGTAATACTCAATATTGTCTTGGTGTAGAATTAACCCCATGTCATTCGCAGAATGTGAAATAATATATGAGACTCTACAAGAGTTTTCAGAGAAAAGATTTATTGAAAGTCAGAGAGAGAGAGAGAGAGAAAGAGAGAGAGACAGAGAGAGACAGAGAGAGACAGAGTTCTGTTTGTGAGACAGGTTAGTTAGCATGTTGTTAGGTAAACAGGGAGGTCCCTGGTGGAATAAACAAAAGGCAGCCATCTCCTGAAACTCCAGATTCTGGAATGTCTCCTTCACTCCAGGACAAAGATATGAGAACACACCCTGAGGTTAATAACTTATCTCATAAACCCCTTGTGGCTGGACAAAGGAGCAGATCTGATAGGGATGGGTTCACTAATCCCTTTAGCATGGGCAAACAGGACAAACCTGATAGACGAACTCCATTAAAAGACACCAGCCCCCTTCCCCAAGCAGGCAAGGGAAGGTATAAAAGTAAGAACTTTTGCTTCAGTCACTGGGTAACCCAGTCAGAACCCCCTCTCGTTCCGAGCGCTGTGACTCTTTACTCTGTACTTTTAATAAACTATCCTCTTACAATTCCTCACCTCTCCTTGGTGTGTGCTTCCTTCTTCAGTTTCACAAGATATGATCCCAGCACAAAGAAAATATCCTACATCATTTGGAACTGGCAGAAGTTTTGCCAGGGCAGTATGAGAAGGAGAGCTGCAGAGACAGAGCAGTAAGAGAAAGATGATGGCAAATGAAGTATGCCAGAGTAGAGTCCAATGGGGGACATCTGTGGAGCTGCAGAGACAGAAGGGTAAGAGAAAAATATTGGCAGGAGGTTAGCCAGGGCAGAGTCCAAAGGGGGACAACTGCCCCAATGAGAAGGAGCGCTGGGGTTTTATATTTTTCCATGCAGGATGTAGGGTGTTTGTTAGCTTGCAAGGGTGGGTGGGCAGAAGGCTGCCATTACAATTTTCTTCTGGGAATTGCCCTGTTCCCATCTATGATGGATGTTAGCTAGCTTGCAGGGGGTTGGTGTTGCGAATGGGAACCATTCTGTTCCCAATTATGATGGGTGTTTGTTAGTTTGCAGAGGATTGCCGTTGCAATTCCCACCTCTGATAGATGTAAGGATGCTTGTCAGTCTGCACGTGCAGGGCTAGCCAGGGGAGTCAGAGCCAAGTGGTTAACGTTTAAGTTCATTCCTATTAGCCCACAAGCTCACTCCTGTTAACTCTTTGCCTGTCCCATCCTGCCAGCTCACAAGCCCGCTCCTGTTAACCCTTTACTTGTCTCATCAAATATATACTGATAACAAAAGATGAATGCAAGTCACGTTTGACTTCTGCAAATACAAGACGTGCTCAAAGTGGTTACCATCAGAGTCCTCACTTCTGATTATGGTGAACTACTGCTTGAGCAACATGGACCAAAGTGTCCACCTCTATACATTGTTTTTGGCACCCCCAATAGTTTCAAACCAGGATGTAAATAAATTGCTCAGCTTGTACAGGATTCTCCTGTTGTGTTTAGCTTTGGCCATTGGGATGGGGAAGGTGCAGTTAAACTGGTTATTGCAACCTTTGCATGTGTTATGTAAATTTAAGTTGGAGCCAGGAGTGGATTGTATACAGATGCAAAAACCTCTCCCAAGTCACCAGTCCATGCAAGCAAGGCTGAAGTACATAGAGCCATCGAAAGTGGTATACATAGTAAATGTATCAAACAGAATCATTCCTCTTTGGCGGGCAGAAGGCAAAGAAAAGAAAGAAAAAAGCTTTCAAAAAGTCCCAAGCTAAATTACACTTCTTAAATTGCATTATACCAGAGGTCTGAATCTCAAAATAGAAGATTTAGTGCCAATGTTACAATTACCCCTGTCTTATCAAAAAACCCTATACACAGAAAAGAAGCAGAAGCACATTACGTCATATATAAGTCTATTATTGCATCCAACAATCCCCACAGGGCATGCAGGGTCATCAAATAAAGAGTGAAGTTTAATTTTGGGGAGAAATGAGTTGACTTCTTCAGATATCTTAGTGAAGTGGTAGCTGGAGTTCTCTCCTAGTAATTATTATTGGCAGAAACATTCTTCATTTCATAATTTCTGTATAGGAAGGTATTTGTAAACTGTGATGTACTACCTAAATCAATGTTAATTACTAACTACTGTGGGGTAGGAATAAACTTTCCTCTACCTCAAGGTTCTTTTGACTGGTCTAATAATCAAATAGACATTAGACATATTAAGAAGAGAAAATACCCAAATTTAATACACACATATGTATAGGGACCCCACATACTTGATAGACTCAAAGACCACACTTGCAATGAGAGTTTCAGAGATAGAAAGGGGGTTGAGGTACATGAAACATTCTGAGCTAGGGATGAGATAATGCACCTTGGGAGCTTCAAAGGGTACTTGCAGGATGAGAAGAAGAGCAGATGTTTAATAAATAGAAGTTTGCTCCTCACTATAGATAGGTCAAAAGAGGTTACGTCTGATAATCACTTATCATGGGCAAGGCCCCTAATGCAAGTTCTTCTAGGTAGTTAAGGGAAAGGCAGAAATTTCTCGTGAGCCTGAGGCTAAAGTTGCTTTTAACTCAAAACCATCGACACACCACAGAGTTACATCTTGGGGCGAATCATTCTGAATGACCATACTATTGCATGGACAGATACTAAAAATGTGTCAGGAAGAGGGTTGGATTACAACCCTTTGATCCTGAGATCCTGAAAACAGAAAATATTGCTGGTAGTATTGAGACCCTATGATTGGGATTTACATATAATTGCTTATTTAATCTTCACTATAACCCTGCTATTTATGGATTATTTACCCATTGAACAAATTATAGGAGCTAGATTCAGAAAACTTTATTTAAAAAGAAAAAAAATATGTGATTAGGAGATGACAGAGCCAGAACTTAAACTTAGCTCTCCCTGTCTCTGCATCTCAAATTCCTAAACATGCTGGTCTTGAGGGGTGGATCCCAGACTCAAGTCTGTCACCTCTTATATCAGTGATTAGATACCCCCTTCTTACCACAACCCTTCCCCTCCAGCCTGTTCACACAATGATTTCCCTATCCAGGTTCTCCCACTACAGGGAATCATCCAGTGCACTGACCCAACTTCCTAAATCAGCCCCATCTATCCTTAGTTTATGGATCAGGTTTACCCACATGAACAATTCTCGGGACCCACTGACCTTTCAGCACACCTGATGTCAATCCCCAATCGCAGACTACAACAAATATCTCCCTTTCCCATAGCTGCATGTATTATATTTCCCAATGGGTTTTCTAAAGATCTGCGATCCTACTATGTCTTTTTTTTATATAAATTTATTTATTTTTCAATTACATTGACATATTATATTATATTAGTTACAGGTGTATTGCATAGTGGTTAGACATTTACATAACCTATGAAGTGATCCCCCAGATAATTGAACTAGAGATAGTATTCTAGGACTTCCCACCTTGTGAGGATAACACCCCTATTCCATTTCCTCCCCTCTGCCAGTACTTGTACACTCTCAAAGTTGCATATATACAACTTTGTTCTATAACGGCAATTAAGTCTTCCCTGCTTTGCCTAGAGATTTACTCTAAAAATGGAAAACCGTAACTAATATTTCCATTGTAATGCTCAAATACTGTGCACTGAATAGCAAAGTTGAATGCTATGATTGGATTCTCGCGTCTGTGATTGCAGTCTTCATCCATGTGCCAGAGTTCAAGCCGATTCCCTTTTATAAAAACCAGTTCACATCTTACGTTGCTTCATATTTGAAGCAGCTTTCCTAGTACAGTTTGAAATCTTTGTTTCCCTGTAGTTGCTGTTTACCATTGTTTCTTCTTTGGGGATGAAGAAATGTATGATGTCCAGATCATGTTATTAATTTCCTCCAGCTTTTAACGCCATCTGTCTATTGCTTAGAATTCATTCCATTCAGCTGGAATTTTATTCATTTCTTATTCAAATTCAGAAATTGGCCTATTTGGACCATTCTTGTGCAGTTAATCTGTCTTTGAGATGTTTGTAACATTTCCTCTTTTTTTCCCTTAAGGCATCCTGTTTTCATTGTTATTTCCTAAAATTCGTCAAGTTTTTGTTTTGTGGATGCAAGAATTTCTCATATATTTCTGAGGATTTTCATATTTTTAAGTTATTTTCTGTTCCTTGAATTACGTATTTCCTTGAGAGTCAACTTTTCATTATATCTTGTTAAGGTCTAGAATCGACCACCCCTCAATTGGACAGAGGACACACGCGATAATGCAAGTCACACAGCAAGGTTTATTTCCAGCTAGCTGGGGTCCGAGTATCTGCCCGACACAGCGGGTTTCAACAAGGACACTGAGCACTCAAAGCCAAGGGTTTATATAGCATTTTTAAAGCATCCAGTAATTTTCCATAGCTTCAAAGAGTGTACATATCATGGGCTTTTACCACATTCTGGTGGTTTGACAAGATAAGCTGGCTTGTACCCCACCCAGACGGCAGTTAACAAGATAAGCTCTTTTTAAACAGGACACCTGGTCCACACCCTATTAAGGCTGTCCAGAAAATGGCTTCCTTTCTTATGCTAACCTACTCTTACGTTCCCCCCTTTTGTTGTTTATAATGAGGAATCTTGCTCATGCACGGGCTGATCATAGAGGCCCTCAGGGACAGGCAATCTCTCATACTGTTGTCTTAGGACCATGAGCTGGGCGGTATTAATACGATCTTTCACAAAATTGATAAGCTTGTTTAAAATGCAAGGGCCAAAGGTTAAAATAAGCACAAGCAAAACAAACGGGCCAACCAAGGTAGAAACTACGGTGGTGAACCAGGGGGACCTATTAAACCAAGCCTCAAACCAGTTCTTTTGAGCTTCCCTCTCCCGTTTTCTCTTGGCTAACCCTTCTCTCACCTTTGTTATGGATTCTTTTACTATACTAGTATGGTCAGCATAAAAGCAGCACTCTTTTCCTAACGCGACATACAGTTCCCCTTGTTAACTAAGGCAAATTTGAGGGAGTTAGGTCATGATACCGACCATTTCTAATCTCTGTCATTAGAGGTGACACAGTCCCATTTTTTACAGAAAGAATATTGGACCCCCCACAATGTTGGCCCTTAGAATGTTCCCCACAGGCATAAAATCCATAGCTACGAGCTAAATTGGGTGCCATGGACCTGTATTCAGGGTTGATATCTCTGAAGCAGAAGTATAGGTCTGGCCACCACGTGGACAGTGGGGCCACGTGGGTGGTTTCGCTGAGAGTTGCACCAGACTCTCCATCGGTCAGGATCCATGTCTGTTTATAAGGCCGATGGGCATTGGTCTCCGAGCCCCCAAATGTTATGGTCCCCGTGTGGCTCCTTATCCAGATGTTGAGCAGAGTCAGGGCTAGCAGCCACTTCATCGTTGGGCGAGGCAGGGGGCAAGGCGCTTCCCCGAGGTCAGGAGAGCTGCAGCTTCAGAGGGTTATCAGGGTGTTGCTGCATGGTCCACTCCCCAGCTTGTGTCTGCTCCAGCTGATCGGCTCGGCGCACGTGAGAGTGATGGACCCAAGGCCTGATGCCGTCAACCTTTAAGGCAGTGGGAGTAACCAGAAGAACTATATCAGGACCTTTACACATTTCTTCCAGGGTCCTGGACCTGTGTCTCCTCACCCATACCCAATCCCCTGGAACGATGCCATGTTCCGGTTCCAGTGCGTCCTTGGTCTCATACAGGGAACGCACTAGGGGTCATATCTCATGCTGCACCTCCTGCAGGGCCCTCAAACTGGCCAGATAATTTGGGGCCACATTGGGGTCATGATCTGGTAGACTACAAACAATAATGGGTGGTAGTGCCCCATACAGAATTTCAAAGGGTGTCAATCCATGTACATATGGTGAGTTCCGAACCCGGAAGATGGCATAGGGTAGGAGGGTCACCCAGTCCCCGCCAGTCTCGATGGCCAATTTAGACAAAGTCTCCTTTAGGGTCCAATTCATTCTCTCTACCTGCCCTGAGCTCTGGGGATTATATTCACAATGTATCTTCCAATTGGTCCCCATTGCTCGGGCCAGTCCCTGTAGGACTTTACTGATGAAAGCTGGGCCATTATCAGAACCTAAAACCTCGGGGACCCCATATCTGGGAATAATTTCCTCTAACAATGCCTTAGCAACAACCAGGGCCGTCTCTTGTTTCGTGGGGAATGCTTCCACCCATCCTGAAAATGTGTCAACCATTACTAGCAAGTACTTATACCCATACCTCCCAGGCTTTACCTCAGTAAAATCCACCTCCAAACTTCGTCCCGGCGCTCTCCCCCATACCCTTGTACCTGCATGTAGGGGTCCCTTCCTACTGGGTTTCATAGCCTGGCACCCAACGCACTCATCCACGATCTCCTGGATCTGAGCTGTTTGTCGGGGGAACCGGAGGTGGGCAAACTCGAGAATCTTCAGCAACTTCTTTTTTCCTAAGTAGGTGGCTTGGTGCAGGTTGGAAAGGAGAAACAATCCTAGTTTTGCCGGCAGTATCAATCTTCTCTCTGCATCCCGACACCACCCATACTGATCAGGCTCTGGGCAGTGGTGGTTCCGAATCCACTGCAGGTCTTCCGGAGTATAGTCAGATCGCGGGGGCAGGCGCGGGAGCTCGGGTGCGGGCAGGGTGAGTGCCAAAGCTGATGAAGCTACTGCTGCTGTCTTGGCAGCTTTATCCGCCCGCAGGTTTCCTTCAGCCTCCCAGGTCCTGGCAGACTGGTGCCCAGGGACGTGGACAATTGCAACAGCTCGAGGTTTTTGCATTGCCACTAGCAATCTCTGTACCTCTGGGAGATTGCGCAGAACCCTTCCTTCTGCTGTAATAAAGCCTGTCTCTCGGTAGATAGTGCCGTGCACATGGACAGTGCCGAAAGCGTAGCGGCTATCGGTGTAGACAGTTACTCGTCTCCCCTCGGCCCGTTCTAGCGCCTCCGCCAGTGCGATCAGTTCGGCCTTCTGGAGGAGGTCCCCGGGGGAAGCTGAGCGCTCCAAATGATACTCCTGCTCTGGTCTACCACCGCTGCGCCTGCCCTCCGCACCCCGTCCATAATGAAGCTGCTTCCATCAGTTTACCATACCAACTCACTGTTAGGAAGGGCGGCATCCTGGAGGTCGGGGCACACCTGGGTGACTTCTGCCATGATCTCCTGGCAATCATGCAGGGGGGCTTCCAGATCCGGGGTCGGCAGCAGGATGGCTGGATTCAGAGCGGTAGGTTCGGCAAAGATGATCCGGGGTGCATCTAGCAGGAGTCCTTGGTAATGGGTTAGGTGGACATTGGTCATCCACCAACCAGGGGGATACTTCAGGACCCCCTCAATCGCATGGGGGGTCACCACCTTCAGATGTTGCCCAAAGGTGAGTTTATCTGCATCCTTCACCATTAGGGCTACTGCCGCAATGATCCTTAGGCACAGGGGCCATACTGCTGCAACTGGATCTAGCCTCTTGGATAAATAGGCAACCGGACGTTTCCATGGCCCCAGGCGCTGCATCAGCACTCCTTTTGCTATCCCCCTCCTCTCATCAACAAAGAGAGTGAAGGGCTTCAGGGGGTCTGGCAATGCCAGGACTGGGGCTCTCAAGAGAGCGGCCTTGAGTTTGTCAAAGGCCTTCTGTTGGTCTGGCCCCGAGGCCCAAGGGGCCTTATCCTTGGTTGCCTTGTACAGAGGCTTTGCTAGCTCAGCATACCCCAGAATCCACAGCCGGCAGTAGCCTGCTGTCCCAAAAAACTCGCGGACCTCTCAGGCTGAGGTTGGGACTGGAAGTCTAAGAATAGTCTCTTTCATGGCCTCTGTCAGCCATCTGGTTCCCTCTTTCAGTTTCTATCCCAGGTAGGTGACTGTTCGCCTGCATATTTGAGCCTTCTTTGCACTGGCCCAATAGCCCAGCCGCCCCAGCTCCTGGAGGAGGTCTCCAGTGGCCTGTCTGCATTGGGCTTCGGAGGGGGCCACCAGGAGCAAATCATCTACATACTGCAGGAGCGGAACTGAATCATGGCTCCGGCAGAACGAGTCCAAATCCTGATTCAGGGCTTCATTAAACAGAGTAAGAGAGTTTTTGAAGCCTTGTGGTAGTCTAGTCCAGGTCAACTGCCCAGGGGTTCCCGTACTGCCATCATGCCATTCGAAGGCAAAATGTGTTGGCTGCTGGGTGCCAGGGCTATGCTAAAAAATGAATCCTTTAGGTCTAGGGTAGTATACCAAACGTGTGAAGGGGGCAAGCGACTTAGCAAGATATAAGGGTTGGGGACCATGGGGTGGATGTCTTTGACCCTCTTATTCACTTCCCTCAAGTCCTGGACTGGCCTATAATCTTTCCCTGCTGGTTTCTTAACAGGGAGAAGTAGTGTTCCAGGCAGAGTGGCAGGGTTTCAGTATCCCAGCTTCTAGTAGTCGGTTGATGTGTGGGGCAATCCCTTTCCGCACCTCGGTGGACATGGGGTACTGGCGGACCCGGATAGGCTGGGCCGAGGCTTTGAGTTTGACCACCACTGGTGCTCGGCGGGCCGCCCGGCCCACACCAGCTACCTCCGCTAACGCCTGAAGGTACGTTCTAAGCCAATAAACCATGTCACGAGGCCACTCTGTAGAGGGAGGGTTGTAGGGGTTGTCCTGCAGGGTGAACAGGCAATGTTTATCTGCAAGAGACAGGGTTAAAACATGGAGGGGCTGTCCCTGGCCATCCATTACCTTGACGCCATCCGACTCAAACTGAATCTGGGCCCTGATCTTAGTCAGGAGATCACGCCCCAACAAAGGGGCAGGTCATTCAGGGATAACCAGGAAGGAGTGGTTTACTTGGTGGTGGCCTAAGTCCATCTGGCGCCTACTGGTCCACCGATAAGCTTTGGACCCAGTTGCTCCCTGCACCAAAGTGGTTTTCTGAGATAAGGGCTCCGTAGACTTGTTCAAAACTGAGTACTGGGCTCCTGTGTCCACCATGAATCCTACTGGCTTCCCCTCCACATACAGTTACCCAAGACTCAGGGAGGGGATGCGAGTCTCGTCCCCCTTAGTCACTGTCCATTCCTGCCAGCAGAACCTGAGCGTCCTGCCCGGTCTGACCCTGGCGCTTGGGGCACTCCCTCTTCCAATGTCCATATTCTTTGCAGTTTGCACACTGTCCCCTATCTAGACTGGGCCGCGGTCTCCGAGGTCGGGCCGGTCTGGCTGGACTCGGTCCCGCCCTGGCTGTGTCCTGCACGCCTGCAGGCAAGATCTTGGCCAACTCCTTCTGCTCCCTCCTGTTTTCCCTACTCTGATGCTCTCTGTCTTCTTTTCTAATTCTTTCCTGTAACTCCTGATTTTCTTTCCTGATTCGGTCCTCCCTTTCTTCAGGAGTCTCTCGAGTGTTGAAGACTCTCTCCGCTACTTTCATTAAATCCCGAATGGTCATCTCTCCCAGTCCCTCCTGCTTATACAACTTCTTCCTAATATTTGGGGCAGCCTGGTTTATAAAGGACATAATTACGGCTGACTGATTCTCCTCTGCTAGGGGGTCCAACGTGGTGTACCATCAATAAGCATCATAGAGGCGTTCTAAAAACATGGCCGGGCTTTCATTTTCCCCTTGCATTACAGCTTTTACCTTAGCCAAATTAGTGGGGCGGCATGCCGCCGCTCCGAGACCTGCCATAAGACTCTGGTGGTAGACTCGAAGACGCTCCCTACCTTCTGCGTTCCCAAAGTCCCAATCCAGTCTATTCAAGGGAAAGCGCTCGTCAATCAGGTTCGGCAAGGTTATTGGCCGCCTGTTTTCACTGGGGACATTCTTTCTGGCCTCGGTGAGGATCCTCTCGTGCTCCTCGGTGGTGAATAAGGTCTTAGGTTAGTTAGACCCCTCGGGTCCTTAGAGAAAGGAGGGTTTTGGGCCTTCCAATTGTACTGCTTGAAAAGGGCCAATACTGGTAGGCTGGCTCCCCATCTGGACTAGTCCCTCCTAGTGCTCACATGGGAAGAATCGGCTCCCCAGCGGAGGTGGAGGAGGGCGGTTCCTCCTCTGGGGTTTCCTCCCGGTATTTACGGGGCCTCAATCCCCTCACTGGTGTCTGGGCTGGACCAGGGGGAGCCAGGGGAGCCGGTCGAGTGAGGAGATGCAGGAGGGGCGGCCGCCTTAGGCTGGAGCGGTGCCACAGGCGCATAGGGAGGGGGAGTCTCTTCTTCTCCGGGGGTTTCGGACTGGCCGTAGGCACCGCTGGTTGGTGGGAGAGTCTAGAAACAGTCAGGACCTTAGGGGGATCCTCCGGCCTTTCTGGGATAAAGGGGATAAAGAGTTTCAGCCAGGAGGGAGGGCTCTCTACCAAGGCTTGCCATATTAAAATATAGGGATATTGGTCTGGATGGCCCTGCGTGCTGGGCCGATTAATAATATTTCAGACCTTTTTAATAATGTTTAAGGAAAAGTTCCCTTGGGGGGGCAGCCCACATTAAAAGTGGGCCATTCTGCAGAGCAGAAGGTATTAAACTTACCTTTCTTCACTTCCACGCCATAATTATGAGCCTTGGCGCGGATTTCAGGAAAGTGCTTCAGGAGCAGGGTCTTAGGTGTTACCTGAGCCTGTCCCATAATTATCACAAAGAGAAGCCAGGAAAAGACAAAAAAAAAAAAATCCACACTGCCAGCAAATACACAACTTCGCACGGGACTTTTCAACACCCACCAGCCGGTCAACCACACCATATCCACAGGCGCCGTTTCAATCACACCAGTCACACCACACTCAGGATCCTTACCCAGGGCCTGTCCAAACGGCGTCCACTGCAGACGTCGCTGGGCCACCTTCTCGTCGGGGACGTCTCCCACGACTTTCAGTAATGGAGCCTCCAGGGTCATAACCTGCTCCTTCCTTCCCGTGAGAATTCTCAACTGGGACCGGGCAGAGACCTGTTTCAGTCTCTCCGGTCAAGGCCTCCCCTAATTGGGACCGGGCAGAGACCTGTTTCAGTCTCTCCGTTTGAGGACCTGTTTCACTCCTCTCCTCTTGGAGGTGGCCAAACCTCCTATCGCGATTCCTATGTAAACCTCGGTATCTGAATCATCTGTTCCCTTGAGGGGAGGGAATCACGGATGAGCCCCCAAATGTTAAGGTCTAGAATCGACCACCCCTCAATTGGACAGAGGACACGCGATAATGCAAGTCACACAGCGAGGTTTATTTCCAGCTAGCTGGGATCCGAGTATCTGCCCAATACAGCGGGTTTCAACAAGGACCCCGAGCACTCAAAGCCAACAGTTTATATAGCATTTTTAAAGCATCCAGTAATTTTCCATAGCTTCAAAGAGTGTACATATCATGGGCTTTTACCACATTCTGGTGGTTTGACAAGATAAGCTGGCTTGTACCCCACCCAGACGGCAGTTAACAAGATAAGCTCTTTTCAAACAGGACATCTGGTCCACACCCTGTTAAGGCTGTCCAGAAAATGGCTTCCTTTCTTATGCTAACCTACTCTTACAATCTCAGGCTTTTTTGGTTATATTGAAGGCTTTCTGAAAAGAAGGATTTCTAGCCGCTCATTTACATTAAAAGATGAGGCACGGGAAAGACAGGCCAGCAAGTTTGCCTGCGCCAGCCGAGCTGGTCGCTTTGCTATGGGACAGGTGAGCCGGTGGATGGAAGTCAGCCATTTTGCAGGGGGAGGAGGGGTCCGTGACTTCCACAAAGGTAGTTGCGCTAAATATGTACTTGCAGGCCAACGTTGAGAATCACCAAAGCCACAACGTAGAAGTAGGGGAAGTTCATTCGTAGCCGCCAGGCCAGGTCGAAGAAGGTGAGCAGCGTGCGCGTGAGCCCCTTGCAGAAGGCGTGGTAGGGGCTGCGGGCCCCGGCCCAGCGCAACAGCCAAACCACCAGGGCCGACGGGCCAGTTGTCACCACGATCAGTCTGATGTAGCCTCCCGTAGACTGCCCAGAGGACAGGATCTCCAGCCGACTCTGCAGACCCACTGACCCACGGACAGCGACGGACTCTGGGGAACCTCTGTGGAAGGTTGGCTGGCTGGCCTTCCTTTCCTTGCAGAGCTCTAACCAACCTACTATGTCTTGATAATTAAAAAATTCTTCCATGCTTTGTAAATATATTACATGAGTCTCAGTTATTCTTGTCCATGCAGTGAAGAATCAAAGGTCAACTAGCTGATTAATATGCTAGCAGGGGGCAGCTAGTTGGCTCAGTTGGTTAGAACACAGTGCTCATAACACCGAGGTCACCAATTCAATACCCACATGGGCCAGTGAGCTGTGCCCTCCACAACAAGAGTAGAAACAATGACTTGACTTGGGAGCTGAGCTGCACCCTCCACAACTAGACTGAAAACAAAAACAACAACAAAAAAAACTTGACTTGGAGCTCATGGGTCCTGGAAAAACACAGTTCCCCAATAAAAAAATTTTTTTAAAATGAAAACAAAAATGAAAGCAGGGTTTGTTAGTGATACATTCTCAGGGAAAAGAATGGGCCTAGCCAAGGTGGGAGAGAGAGGGAGAGAAAGAGAAACCTAGACCCCCAGTATTAGTGATATGTTCTCAGGGAAGAGAACTGGCTTAGCTAAAGTGGGGGAGAAATAGAGGGAGGGAGAGAGAGAGAGAAAGAGAAAGGGGGAGAGAGAATGAGGACCAAAGAGAGAGAGAGAGAGAGAGAGAGAGAGAGAGAGAGAGAGAGAGAGAGAGATCTTGTCCTAAGGATTTATAATTTGCTGGGTGAGATGAGGGAGGTACATATTGATTTGGCGGGAAAAGTGGTGCATGCTCTTTCATGGGAGGGCCTGATCTCCTAAGATGGGTGGAGGTCTATTGACTCAGATCCTTATCTTGCTCCAGACCACCTGGTTTTCTGTTGTAAAAACAGATGTGTGGCTGGAGGCAGTTAATCAAAGGTAGTTATGAACTTTTTTCTGTAGGCACCCTCTTCCACCCCTCCTCCTCCTCCATTTTCTAACTTCTACCTAACAAATACTTCAGATATTCCCCCTGTCTTTTGAATCTCGGAAATTCTCACTTTCAGAAATGGACTCACCTCCTACTACACAGAAAATTTAGATAATCAGAAGAAATGATTCAGCTCACCACCATGAAATCTGCAAATATTGCTGCATTCCTACATATTGGTGACTCTTCTGTTAGAATTGAAAAGACAGCTCTATCCTTGGATAAGTCCAATTTCTCAAATATATCCTCTTTTCTCGAGACCATTTTATTACTGATTATAAACTGAATCTTCTTTACCAATAAACTTCCCATCTGCTCAATGTATCCCCCTTATACTCTTAGTTTCTTCATTGTGAATCAATTCATCTCCAGTTTCTGCTCATGTATCTCCTCCCCTTAAAACAAAATGTGAATTCCTGAGATCCATTCTTTTATTACTACCTATGTAGTTTCTCCTCTGTTTTCTTGAATAGAACCTACAGAAGATTCATCTAATTTCTCACTACACCTTTGTTTATTTGTTTCTTTCTTTCTTTATTTCCAGTATCCCCCACTGAACTAATTACAGTAAAGTCAACTGAAGGCTCATAAGGCAAGTTTCCCTTGACTATCACTTATGAATTATAAATCCACAGAAATTCCATGTACACTGTCATCTAACGTGCTACCAAAGGCCTGTAGTGAAATTAAACAATCACCTTCAGGTCAAAATTCCTTGACTCAATAAAAGAGCTGACACTTCCTGGAGAAATTTGTGTCCAGTAATTACCAGAGTTGAAATAAATAGAAAAACTAAGTTTGTGTTTTTATTGAAGGTAGTCACCACACCCCTGTGTTAAGAGCTTCATTCTCTCTCTAGAACCAGGCATAGAATTGTTTGTGGACTCCCTTTTTAAAGAGTTGTTAACCTTATCAGTTTTATAATCCCAAGGACAGACACTTTTTAACTTGGATGCCAATCAAAATAAAACTAATTAGGGAATGCCTTATCACAAGATTTTCCTTCTCTTATGTCAACCATTCAGATACATATAAGGACAAGGAGATTCCTTTAATCTTGCTAATGTTCTAAAAGCCTCCAAAGCAAACTTGATGCCTTTTGTCAAAGGCTTCACTGCTTTGTGGATTTGAATCAGTTCTGGAAAGTACTGCAGAGAACTGGCAGAAAGAGTATCAGTCTTAATTTAAGTGAATTTAATCTACCAACAGCCTCTCATACTATGGGCTTTAGTGCAGCTCTACATAAGTGTGGTGTTTATGCTAATATCAAATATGCAAGGGAGATATTTGGAGGATTCTAAAGTGTTCATGTTTTAAAATCAAAATAAAGATTACTTAACTTATAATCAATCAAATGAAATTCCCAAGAATGCAGGGGAGAAAATGATACAATTGGAGAAATTGGGCTGAGCTAGGACAGAGATGATTGTTCAGTTTTATTATGGTATTAGGAGTAAACAACGGGTATGAATCCAGGAATATTTGTAGATTTCATGGCAGCGAACTGTAGAATTTCCTCAAATTATTGATTCATCTGTGTAATAGAAAATGATTCCTTTTATGGAAAATGAAGGGAAAACTGGTAGTGTTTAAATATTGAAAGATGTGGTGAAAGTCTAAACTATTTATGAGGTGTAAAATAATGGTTTAATTATCCAGATGTAGTACAAAGGCCAGATGTGTTTAAAAGCCATTGGGCGATTTGTGACTGACCAGGTTTAAGATCATAGTTAGATTCAACCATGGAAGAAGCAGGTATTTAGAGTCACCCAGGACTGGAATCTCGATTAGCGGATGTGATAAAAGGACAGAGGGACATTAAAATTTTTAGTTTTCATACGCATATATTGATATTACTTAATTAAATTAAATTTGGCATAAAAACAAAGATAGGTTGGCACAAATATTCAGGGAGTGAGGTCAATACATAAAGGTTCTCTAGCATTTAGGGCGAGGGAAGAAATGGAACATTAACTTTGAAAATCAGGACTTAATTACTTTTTAAAACTTATAATATTCATTTCCTTATAAGTAAATTTGGTATATTAATATATTCCTTAAGAGAAACAGAAGGCCAAAGACATCTTAGTTCCTACTCTGGGAAAGGAGAGTTTTCACTGTCTCTTAGACCATTCTACATTTGCATGTGGGTTCGTTGGTCCCTCCCAAGGTAAAGGTTTGGGGATTCGTGACTGACAGGTTTGGAAAGTGTAGACAGGACTCAAGTCTCATGGCTTCTTTTTCTTTTCTCTGATTTGCCTGCTTAGTATACAGACAAGTGAGGATACAGAGGAAAATAGGTGGCAGCTGAGTTCTTGACAATGCACCCACAAGTAACTAGGGACTTTCTCCTGAATTACCAACCCTATTTCCAGTGGATGGGAAGGATTCTCCACTTGTGTATTTAAGAGGCATCCAAGATTTTGAACTCCAGTCCTGTCATACCACATCTCTGAAAGGATCATAGGGTTCAGGGATTGATGTGGAAATCATCTCCTTCCCAACATTTATACTAACGTGTTCCAGACTCTAAGAAAGCTGTGTTTGCAAAGAGGGAATATGAGAGACTGTTTGTCTTTCACTTTGTCCTTGGCCTTGATGGGGAAGTAATTCACTTATTAACCAGGTCTGAGACTACAGTGAACTGGTTTATGTGATGAGCACAGGTGGGAGAGATGAGTAAGAGAAGATGTTCAAGGTCTAGTTGGAGGCAGGTGTGTCAGCAGGTGAGTTATATTAGTCAGGTGTGGTGAGGGCTGGGCTTGGTAAAGGGGCAGAGAGAGTATAAGAATCACTTCTATGATGATGTCATAAAAATGGAGACACGAGATGAGCCTCTTGAAATCTTCCCTGGAATTTACAACAAATTGAACAACTATAACTCCACAAAAGACTCGCTGTGCAGCAGATAGGCAAGACTAAGAGGCACACTACTGAAATCATCTAAAGCTGGGCAAATTGCATGAGCAGGGGAGGGTGAAGGGAGAAGTGCGGAGATGGGGCTGCAGGGGTGCAGGGTGCAGGGAACAGACCTAGCTCCGTGCTCCAGGCTCGCTGTATTCTGGAACTACTGCAGCTGCAGGAAAGAGTAAAACTCAGACTGCTAGGACTCCGCTTATGGCCCACAGGGCTGAGAGGACAACATATAACACGGCTGAACCCAACACTCATGGCGGAGACCTCAGAGCGAAGACTGAGGAACAAGGGGTGAAAATGGCAATTTAAATGCTCACAGCCAAACAGAGAATGGAAGGATAGGCACTGGGCCTAGCAGCTGCCTCCCTACCAAACCAGTGCTAAAAGCAGAATGGTAGATTAAAAGATCAAAAGAAGAGTATTTTCAGATTAAAAGAAGAGAATATTTGCACTTTTGAGAACTATGGTCTGCAAATGTGGACATGCAGCCCAGTAGTTTCCAGGAAAAGGGGAGGAAGCCTTGGAAGCAAGACTGGCTGTGGTGGTGGACACCGCCATTGCTCTGGGCCACCTCTCACAACCCACCATGCCCCTGGCCCCACCTATCTGGGTGGATCACTGCAGGAGTAAACAGAGCTGCTGAAACACATGGGCTCTGAATCTGGTGCACAAAGAGCTTTAGAACATCAGAATCACTCCACATCCCCCTATGAAGGCTGTACCATATAACCAAGAATAGTGTGGAGAAAATGTAAAACTACAATGTGAAAGAGAATAAAGCTGCAGTCAGAAAAAAATAAAACATTCTACTAACACCTACAGGAAAACAAAAGAAAGACCTCTTTCTATCAACATGTTACAGAACTCACACCTGTAGATGGCTAGCAAGAGAAATAATGAATCATTAAGTGCCATGAATAACCAACGTACGCGACAACTCAGAAATAAAATGAAATCTGAAAATGAACTTAAAGACATGGAAATATGTGACTTAAATGACAGACAATTCAAGATTGCAGTTCTCAGAAAACTTACGAGATGCAAGAAAGCACAGAAAGGCAGTTTAATGAACTGAGAAACACAATCAAAGAACAACATGAGCATTTTACGAAACAGATTGAAATTTTAAAAAGAATCAAATAGAATTACTGGAGATTAAGAATTCAATACAACAAATTAAGAATAAAATAACCAGCTTAGGTAGTAGAGTTGACCAGATGGAGGAAAGAATCAGTGACATCGAAGATAGAAACCTGGAAATTACACAGATGGAAGAAGAAACAGACTTGAGACTTAAAAGAAATGAAAGAACTCTACAAGAACTTTCTGATTCCATCAGAAAGAGCAATATAAGAATAATGGGCATACCAGAAGGAGAAGAAAGAGAGAAGGGTACAGAGAATATATTCAAACAAACTGTTGATGAGAACTTCCCAAACTTGTGGACAGAACTGGATCCTCGAATCCAAGAAGAAAATAGAACACCTACTAACCTCAATCCAAACAGGCCTTCTCCAAGGCACATTATATTGAAGATGTCTAAAATAATGGTCAAAGAAAGAATCCTCAAGACAGCCAGGAAAAAAAAAACGGTAACCTACAAAGGAAAGCCCATTAGATTATCATCATATTTTTCAACAGAAAATCTACAAGCCAGAAGGGAGTGGAACCAAATCTTCAAATTATTGAAAGAGAGAACTTATGAGCCAAGAATAATATATCCAGCAAAGATATCCTTTAGATATGAAGGAGGAATAAAGACCTTTCCAGACATAGAAGCTGAGGGAACTTTCTAATACACGACCTGCACTACAAGAAATACTAAAGGAGGCAATTCGACCACCATCAACAGGGACAATTTGTGCCAACCAAAACATAAAAGGAGAAGAGTAAAGGCCTGAACCAGAATATGGGAATGGAGAAAGTAAGCGTGCTTTCGTGAAGAAAATGGAATCCTCTACATATCAAACTTTCTTTTACACAAACTTAAGGGTAACCACTCAAAAAAATCCAAAACTGAGATACATACTGTAATAAAAGAAGAAACAGATGGAAAAATCATAAAATACCACCACACAGAAATAACAGACAACAACAAAAAGGCAAAGAAACAATGGAGTCACAGCCTTACCAGAAAACTAAAGATAGAATGACAGAAAATCCTCACATATAGATAATCACCTTAAACGTAAATGGACTGATCTCAATAATAAAAAGGCACAGAGTAGCAGATTGGATCAAAAAACAAAACCCAACCATATGCTGTCTCTAAGAGACGCATCTCAGCTACAAGGACACGTATAGACTCAAAGTGAAAAGGTGGAAATTGACACTCCAAGCAAATGGTACCCAGAGAAAATCAGGTGTAGCCATAATGATATCAGATGAAACAGACGTCAGGGTGAAAAATATAACAAGAGACAAAGATGGACATTTCATCATGGTAAATGGTGAAGACATAACAGTCATCAATATTTATGCCCCCAATCAGGGAGCGCCAAAATATACCAAGCAACTGCTAACAGAACTAAAGGGAGAAATTGACCAAAACAAAATTATACTAGGGGACTTAACTACATCATTGACAGCTATGGATAGATCATCCAAACAGAAAATAAATAACAAAATAGCAGCCCTAAATGACACAATAGATGAAAAGGACATAATTGACATATATAGAGCACTTCATCCTAAAACATCAGACTATACATTCTTTTCTAGTGTACACGGAACATTCTCAAGGATAGACCATATATTGGGACATAAAATCAGCCTCAGCAAATTTAAGAAGATTGAAATCACACCAACCATATTCTCTGATCACAAGGTTTTGAAATTGGATATCAACTGCGAAAAGAAAGCAAGAAAAAACTCAAATACATGGACATTAAACAACATACTTTCAAAGAACGACTGGGTCAAAGAAGAAATTACAGGAGAGATCAAAAGACACATAGAAACAAATGACAATGAAAATACATCCTACCAAAATTTTTGGAATGCAGCGAAAGCAGTTTTAAGAGAGAAATGTATGTCATTACAGGCCTGTCTCAAGAAACAAGAAAAATCCCAAATAAATAACCTCATGTTACAGCATAAAGAACTAGAAAAAGAAGAACAAGTGAAACCCAAGGTCAGCAGAAGATAGGAAATAACAAAAATCAGAGCAGAACTAAATGAAATAGAGAACAAAAAGACAATAGAAAAACTTAATGTGACAAAAAGCTGGTTCTTTGAAATACTAACAAAATCGACAAACCCTTGGCTAGACTCACTAAGATAAAAAGAGAGAAGACACTAATTAACAAAATCAGAAATGAAAAAAGGGAAGTCATCATGACACCACAGAAATACAAAGGATTATCCAAGGATACTATGAAAAACTATATACCACTAAATTCAATAACCTAGAAGAAATGGACAAGTTCTTAGAAACATAGCCTTACAAGGCTGACCCATGAAGAACTGGAAAATCTAAACACACCCATCACCAGTAACGAAATTGAATCAGTCATCCATAACCTTCCCAAAAGCAAAAGTCTGGGACCAGATGGCTTCACTAGAGAATTCTACCAAACCTTTAAAGAAGATCTAATACCAAACCTGCTCAAACTCTTCCAAAAAATTGAAGAAGGGTCAGTACTCCCTAACTCATTTTATGAGTCCAACATTACCCAGACACCAAAACCAGGTAAGGACAACACAAAAAAAGAAAACTACAGACCAATATCTCTGATGAATTCAGATGCAAAAATCCTAAACAAAATTCTAGAAAATCGAATGCAACAATGGATTAAAAAGATTATTCACCATGACCAAGTAGGGTTCATCCACGAGGCACAAGTATGGTTTAACATCCGCAAATCCACCAGTGTGATACATCACATAAACAAAATAAAGGACAAAAATCATATGATTATATCCATTGATGAAGAAAAAGCATTTGACAAGATACAACATCCATTTGTAATTAAAACACTTAATAAAATAGGTATAGAAGGAAAACATCATAACATAATAAAGGCCATATATGACAAGCCCTCAGCTAACCTCATAATTAATGGTGAAAAACTGAAGCCCTTTGCTCTACGTTCAGGAACACGACAGGGCTGTCCCCTATCACCTCTGCTTTTTAACATAGTGTTGGAAGTCCTTGCCAGAGCCATCAGGCAAGCGAAAGAAATAAAGGCATCCAAATTGAGAATGAAGGAGTTAAATTGTCACTCTTTGCAGATGACATGATGCCATATATAGAAAACCCTAAAGACTCCACCAAAAAGCTATTAGAAACAATCAACGAATACAGTAAAGTTGCTGGCTACAAATCAAAGTACAAAAGTCCATTGCGTTCCTATATACTAACAATGAAACCTCAGAAAAAGAAATACAAAAGACAATTCCCTTTGCAATTGTAGCAAAAAGAATAAAATACCTAGGAATAAACTTAACCAAGGATGTGAAGGACTTATATGCTGAAAACTATGACAAGTATGAAAGAAATTGAAGAAGACACAAAGAAATGGAAATACATTCTGTGCTCATGGATTGGAAGAATCAATATACTTAAAATGGCCATATTACCCAAAGCGATATAAAGATTTAATGCAATCCCCATCAAAATCCTAATGGTATTTTTTAAAGAAATAGAAAAAAAATATCATCGGATTTGTTTGGAACCACAAAAGACCCCAAATAGCCAAAGCAATCTTAAGAAAAAAGAACAATGCTAGAGGTATTGTACTCCCTGACTTTAGCATGTACTACAGGTCTACAATAACCAAACAGCATGGTACTGGCATAAAAACAGATACATAGACCAATAGAATAGAATTGAGAATCCAGAAATAAAACTCCATAAATATGGACAGATAATTTTTGACAAAGAAGCTAAAAACATACAATGGAGGAAAGACAGCCTCTTCAATAAATGGTGCTGGTGAATTGGATAGCCATGTTCAAAAGAATAAAACTGTCACCATGTACCAACATTAATTCAAAATGGATCAAAGACTTAAGCATGAGACCTGACACAATAAACTGCATAGAATAAAACATAGGTACTAATCTTATGGACCTTGGGTTCAAAGAGCATTTTATGGATTTGACTCCAAAGGCAATGGAAGTAAAAGCTAAAATAAACAAATGGGACTATATGAAACTTAAAAGCTTCTGCACAGCAAAAGAAATCACCGACAAAATAAAGAGGCAACCAACTGAATGGGAGAAAATTTTTTTAAACAGTGCCTCTGATAAGGGGCTAATAGCCAAAATATACAAGAACTCATGCAACTCAACAACAAAAAAATAAACAACCCAATTGAAAAATGGGCAGAGGACCTGAAGAGACATTTCTCCAAAGAGGACATACAAATGGCGAATAGATATATGAAAAAATGCTCAACATCACTAATCATAAGAGAAATGCAAATAAAAACCACAATGAGAGATCACCTCACCCTAGTCAGAATGGCTGTCATCAACAAGACAAATAGTAACAAGTGTTGGAGAGGCTGTGGAGAAAAAGGAACCCTCATACGCTGTTTGTGGGAATGCAGACTGGTGCAGCCGCTATGGAAGGCAGTGTGGAGGTTCCTGAAAAAATTACGAATAGAATTACCATATGACCCAGCAATCCCTCTCCTGGGTATCTTCCCAAAAAATCTGAAAACATTTATCCATAAAGACAAGTGTGCTCCAATGTTCATTGCAGCTTTGTTTACGGTGGTCAAGGCATGGAAACAAACAAAATAAACAACCAAAATAAATGATAGATAAATGGATAAAGAAGTTGTGGTATATATACACAATGGTATACTATTCGGCAGTAAGGAAAGATGATATAGGAGCATTTGTGACAACATGGATGGATCTTGAGAGTATAATGCTAAGTGAAATAAGTCAGACAGAAAAAGCAGAGAACCCTATGATTTCACTGATATGTGGTATATAAACCAAAAACAACAAAAGAACAAGACAAACAAATGAGAAACAAAAACTCATAGACACAGAAAATAGTTTAGTGGTTACCAGGGTGTAAAGGGGTGGTCGTGGGAGTGAGGGTAAGGAGGATCAAATATATGGTGATGGAAGGAGAACTGACTCTGGGTGGTGAACACACAATGGGATTTATAGATGATGTAATACAGAATTGTACACCTGAAATCTATGTAATTTTACCAACAATTGTCACCCCAATAAATTTAAAAAAAGAAAAAAAAAGACAAAGAAAAGAAAGAAATGGATGTCTATTGGCTTTCCCTTGTATCTCCAGCACTCAGCACAGTATGCTGCAGTAGGAAGTACTCAAAAAAGAGTTGTTGAGTGAGCTAACAAATAGGCAAATAGCTGCATGCCCTTGGAAATCCTTCTGGGATGCTAGGGAAGCAGGAATCTGTGCCCTGGGTAGTTTGGCTGTAGTCCTCACCGACACCCAGGCTGGACCCACCCTGCCATTTCCTGATGACAGCCAAACACACTGAAAGGCGAGAAGGGTATCCGTTGGCTGAAGAAAGGTCAGGCCTGGCAGAGCTGGGATAGCTAACCTTTGAAGTCCTTGCAGGCCTAGGAAGCAGAGATGTAAGCTGAGAAATGGAAGGAAGAGTACCCAAGAGCTATAGGCTCTGGTTTCAATTCCAGGCCTTGATGGCCAATGTTGGAGAAATTAGTGTAGCTCATGCAAAGCCCTGCTGAGCACAAGAGAGTCGGCACCATGTCCCTGGGCTCTGGAGTCCTCCAGCAAGTTGCCCTGCCAACGCCAGGTCTAATTAGGTTCTCAGATGGCTATCTCTCTATTACTAGGGTTGCTCTATTGAGTTTGATTACAGCACTTGATTCCCTCCCCAGGAGGACTGCCCCTGATTTCTGGTATTCTTAGGTCACCATGGGAGTGATGCTGTTAACCTGTAAAATTTCTTTGCGGATAAGAATGAGTAAGCCCATACCATGTTTCCTCAAAAATAAGACCTAGCCAGACAATCAGCTCTAATGTATCTTTTGGAGCAAAAATTAACATAAGACCCAGTCTTATAATACATTATGTTAGATAAGACCTGGTCTTATATCACAGTAAAATAAGACTGGGTCTTATATTAACTTTTACTTATTTTTTTAGCAGTATAATAAACTTTTACTTACTTATTTATTTATTTATTTATTTATTTATTTATTTATTTATTTGTTGCAGGTGCACAAGACAAAGTAATATTAGACGTTTATCATTTATATCCCTCACACTGTGTGGACTCCACTCCCCCTATCCACTATCCCTCTGACTTTGCACAGAGTCATTGCATTTCCACTGTCTCTATTCCTAATGCTGTACTCCACTTTTTGTAAGCATATATATATATACACACATATATATAAAATTATAGTTGGCATTCATTATTGTTCAGCTTCAGGTGTACAGTGCATTGATCAGGCATCTACATCTTCCCTGAGGTGGTCTCCCAAATGGGACACGTGTCCATCGGATACCCTACAAAATCTTTACAATATTATTGATTACGTTCCCCAAATTAATTTTCAAAACCTGTAGCCATCTTGTGGTTACCGATTGTTTTCTAATCCCCTCAACTTCCCCCTTATCCCAACCCTCCCACCGATCTAACAATCCTCAGTATTTCCTCCTTGTCTCCAAAACTGTTTCTGATTAGTTCATTCACTTACTCTTTTCTTCAGATTTCACATATAAGTGAGATCATATGGTACATGTCTTTCTCTGTCTGACTTATTTCACTTAACATAATGTTCTCTAGGTCCATCCATTTTGTTGCAAATGGTAAGATTTCTTTCTTCTTTATGGTGTGTAATACTCCATTGTATAAATGTACCACAGTTTCTTTTTTTTAACCTTTTATTTATTTATTTATTTATTTATTTATTTATTTATTTATTCGAGTGACAATTGTTAATGAAATTACATAATTTCAGGTGTACAATTCTGTATTACATCATCTATAAATCCCATTGTGTGTTCACCACCCAGAGTCAGTTCTCCTTCCATCACCATATATTTGATCCCCCTTTACCCTCATCTCCTACCCCCAATCCCCTTTCCCTCTGGTAACCACTAACTAGTGTCTGTGTCTATGAGTTTTTGTTTCTCATTTGTTTGTCTTGTTCTTTTGTTGTTTTTGGTTTATATACCACATATCAGTGAAATCATAGGGTTCTCTGCTTTTTCTGTCTGACTTATTTCACTTAGCATTATACTCTCAAGATCCATCCATGTTGTCACAAATGCTCCTATATCATCTTTCCTTACTGCCGAATAGTATTCCATTGAGTATATATACCACAACTTCTTTATCCATTCATCTATCGAAGGATATTTTGGTTGTTTCCATGTCTTGGCCACTGTAAACAAAGCTGCAATGAACATTGGAGCACACGTGTCTTTACATATAAATGATTTCAAATTTTTTTGGTAGATACGCAGGAGAGGGATTGCTGGATCATATGGTAATTCTATTCGTAATTTTTTGAGGAACCTCCACACTGCCTTCCATAGCGGCTGCACCAGTCTGCATTCCCACCAACAGTGTATGAGGGTTCCTTTTCCTCCACAGCCTCTCCAACACTTGTTACTATTTGTCTTGTTGATGATAGCCATCCTGACTGGGGTGTGATCTCTCATTGTGGTTTTTATTTGCATTTGTCTGATGATTAGTGCTGTTGAGCATTTTTTCATATGTCTATTTGTCATTTGTAAGTCCTCTTTGGAGAAATGTTTCTTCAGGTCCTCTGCCCATTGTTCAATTTGGTTGTTTATTTTGTTGTTGTTGTTGAGTTTCATGAGTTCCTTGTATATTTTGGATATTAGACCCTTATCGGAGGAACTGTTTGCAAAAATCTTCTCCCATTCAGTTGGTTGCCTCTTTATTTTGTCGATGGTTTCTTTTGCTGTGCAGAAACTTAAGTTTCATATGGTCCCACTGTTTATTTTAGCTTTTACTTACATTGCCTTTGGAGTCAAATTCATAAAATGCTCTTTGAACCCAAGATCCATAAGTTTAGTACTTATATTTTCTTCTATGCAGTATATTGTATCAGGTCTTATGCTTAAGTCTTTGATCAATTTTGAAATAATTTTGGTACATGGTGACAGATAACAGTCCAGTTTGAGTCTTTTGCACGTGGCTATCCAATTCTGCCAGCACCATTTATTGAAGAGGCTGTCTTTCCTCCATTGTATGTTTTGAGATTCTTTGTCAAAAATTATCTGTCCATATTTATGTGGTTTTATTTCTGGGTTCTCAATTCTATTCCATTAGTCTATCTGTCTGTTTTTTTTGCCAATACCATACTGTTTTGATTATTGTAGCCCTGTAGTACAAGCTAAAGTCAGCCAGTGCGATACCTCCAGCATTGTGCTTTTTTCTTAAGATTGCTTATACTATTCAGGGTCTTTTGTGGTTCGAAACAAATCCGATGATTTTTTTTATATTTCTTTAAAAAATGCCATTAGGATTTTGATGGGGATTGCATTAAATCTTTATATCGCTTTGGGTAATATGGCCATTTTAATTATATTGATTCTTCCAATCCATGAGCACAGAATGTGTTTCCATTTCTTTGTGTCTTCTTCAATTTTTTTCAAACATGTCATAGTTTTCAGCATATAAATCCTTCACATCCTTGATTAAGTTTATTCCTAGGACGTCATGGGAATGGCGGCAGCGGTGCGCCTCCCCGAGATTTTTCTGGCAATCAGGACATATAGAACATCCAGGAGTCCTTTGCTCATCACGCAGAACAGCGGGGAGACTCGTGGAGGAATTACCTGAAGGTGCGCGCTGATTGCCAGCAGGGGAGGAGGCAGGACAGTGAAGTGGAAGCGCGCCTCCCCCACCTCGCGTTGGAGTCTAAGCCGGCCACCACCGAGCGGCTCCCAGGACTGAGCAGAGATTCTTGGAAGGTTTGCTTTGGGGTGCGCTAGTTGGGCAAGCGGGGGAGGAGCGAGGAGGGCAAGAGAAAATGCGCTGCCCTCTCCCCACCCCCCACGATAGAGCCAAGGCCCTGTAGCGTGCCCACAGGAGCAGCGGCAGGCAGCACCCGGGGCTCTAGAGTCCCACGGGAGCCCAGGGTGCAGCGGAGAGCACAGGGTCCAGGAGGTGGGCTCTTTCCCTGCGTCCCACAGCTGATCGCTCCCCCCGGGGCGGGCAGCTCGTGGGCCCTAGGGCAGACAAAGAACTCAGACGCCACACCTAGGCCCCTCACCCCACTTTTCGAATCCTCCCCACTACCCTTCCAGAGACTTAAGCTGACCCCTGAACTGAGGAGTAGTGTCAGATTACAGAGGGGCGTCTGTGCTCAGGCGCTGGGAAGATTGGTAACCAGCTCTGACCTTTGGAAGAGGCTGGGAGGAGGGAATTTTCACTGGACGAGGAGAGAGGAGACTCCCACACCCCCAGCCACCACCTTTTTGGGCCTGCAGGAGGAGTGTGATGTGGCTGGCCTGGGAGAGAGAAGACCCCACCATCCCCAGCCCCCACCCTTTCTGGCTGGCCTGGGGCGGGGCAAGGGCAACTGTGGAAGCACTCCCTGAGTTCAGCAGTAAGCCGCAGCTCCCGGCTTTCATCATCTTAGAAATCTCCAGCGCGCCCCCTCCCACACACCCACAGAAGGAGTGCCCTAAGACTCAGGAGGACTGAACACAGGGCTGGTGGAGCTACTCTCAGCGTGCATTTGTGCAGGAAAGGACAGAAACTGCACGGTCTCTCTGAAAACTGTCATCCAGACCCCTCAGCCCCTCCCATTTAAATCTGCAGTCCCAAATTCACTCTGGACACCAGGTGACAAGCGCTGCCTGCGCAATAGGCAGGGAACTCTTTGGCACAGCGGAGGACAACCTGGAGATTCCTTGGTGGGCTTAAGCGAAGACTGGTGCTGCTTCCTGTTTTGCTTTGCTTGGTGTTTTTTTTTCTTTTTCTGCTTGTTGTGATTTGCTTTGTTCTGTCTTTATTTCTTTGATATCTTTGCCTATGCTGAGTGGGGATTGTCAGTTGTATTTTACATGTGAATGTACTTGATTTGTTTTCTTTGTTGTTGTTGTACTTGGTAACTTGATTTGTGCTGAAACTGCCCTAACAGGGCCCAGCTTAAGAGGCACAAGATTCAACATATCCAGAAGCCAACTCTGGACCAAACCAGAGTACTACCGGGTTTGACATACAAGTCACACACCCAGAGGGAATTCTCTAAGGCACAAGAGCCCATAGAGGCCAAACCTCATTTAAGTGGCCAACCCTCACTCAGCAGAACACCCTGCGGTGGGCAGAGCCAAATCTCACAACTAGTCAGCCTAGGAGTTAAGCCCACCTACTCACAAGCAAAAAGCAATTAAAGTTCTTCTTGAACAGGACAATATACTAAACACACGAGACACTTGTGGAGCACATGCAGAGAAGAACGAAGTAGCCCAGGTCAAATATAAAGGACACATACTACATAAGATAACCCAGCAAGAACTAAGAGCTCTAGGGGATCTTCCTAATACATCAAAGCAAACACAGAGAGTCGCCAGAATAGGGAGACAAAGAAACATGTCCCAAATAAAAGAACAGAAGAAACCTGCACAACTGGAACCAAATGAAGCAGAGGTAACCAACCTTTCAGAGACAGAGTTCAGAACATTGGTGATAAGAATGTTTAAGGAGCTTAGAGAAGACATAAAGAAGGATATAGAAATCATAAAGAACAACCAGTTAGTACTAAAAAAGGATGTAGAAATCTGAACGAACACCAGCTAGAACTAATGAACACAATTACCGAAATTAAGAACTCACTTGAAGGAATGACCAGCTGGTTAGATTAAGCAGAGAATCGAATCAGCGACTTAGAAGACAAGTTAGCAGAGATCACCCAAACTGAACAACAGAAAGAAAAAAGAATAAAGAACAATGAAGAAGGGTTAAAAGACCTCTGGGATAACATCAAGCACAACAACATGAGCATGATAGGAATACCAGAAGGCGAAGAGAGGAAGCAAGGTATTGAGAACATATTTGAGGTAATAATGTCCGAAAACTTCCCTAACCTGATGAAGGAAACCAACATACAAGCCCAGGAAGTGCAGAGAGTTCCAACCAGGATAAACCCAAACAGGTCCACACCAAGACACATTATAGTTAAAATGGCAAAGCTTAAAGACAAAGAGAGAATCTTAAAGCAGTAAGAGAAAGACAGAAGGTTACGTACAAGGGAACTCCCATAAGACTATTAATTGACTTTTCTACAGAAACATTGAAGGCCAGGAGGGAATGGCAGGAGATATCAAAGTGATGGGAAAAAAAAGGCCTACAACCTAGATTGCTTTATCTAGCAAGCCTATCATTTAAAGTTGATGGAGAGATAAAGAGCTTCCCAGAAAGGAACAAACTGAAAGAATTTATTACAACCAAGCCAGCATTGCAAGAAATACTAAAAGGACTTCTGTAAATAGAAGAAAGATGAAAACAATTTACTACAAATTTAAAAGTGGCAATAACTATGTACCTATAAATAATCACTTTAAATGTAAACGGATTAAATGCTCCAATCAAGAGACATAGGGTGGCTGAGTGGATAGGAAGCAAGACACTTGTATATGCTGTATACAAGAGACTCACCTCAGATCAAAAGACACACACAGGCTGAAAGTGAAGGGTTGGATTAACATATTTCATGCAAATGGAAGCGAAAAAAAAGCTGGAGTTGCAATACTTATATCTGACAAAATAGACTTTAAAATGAAGAACATATTAAAAGACAAAGATGGGCAGTATATAATAATAAAGGGATCAATCCGACAAGAGGACATAACCCTAGTAAACATCTATGCACCTAACATAGGAGCACCTAAATATATAAAACAGATATTCAATGACATAAAGACAGTGACACAATCATAGTAGGGGACTTCAACACACCTCTGACAACAAGGGACAGGTCTTCCAAACAGAAAATCAATATGGAAACAACAGCCTTAAATGATACTTTGGACCACTTGGATTTAATCGATATTTTCAGAGCATTTGACCCCAATGCTGCAGAATACACGTTCTTCTCAAGTGCACGTGGAACATTTTCCAAGATAGATCATATGTTAGGACACAAAACAAGCCTTGATAAATTTAAGAAAATTGAAATCACACCAATTGTCTTCTCTGACCACAGTGCTATGAAATTAGAAATGAAGTACAGGAAAAAAAAAAAAAACCAGGAAGACACACCAATTCATGGAGGCTGAATAACATGTTACTAAATAATGAATGGGTCAAGCAGGAGATGAAAGAAGAAATCAAAAGATATCTTGAGACAAATGAAAATGAGAACAGGACAACCCAAAATCTATGGGATGCAGCCAAAGCAGTCCTAAGAGGGAAACTCATAGCACTGCAGGCCTACCTAAAGAAACAAGAAACATCACTAATTGAGTTTATCTTTACACTTAAGGGATCTGGAAAAAGAACAGCAAATAAGCCCAAGAGAGCACAAGAAAGGAGATAATAAGGATCAGAGCAGAAATAAATGAAATAGAAACCAGAAAAACAACACAAAAGATCAATGAATCCAAAAGGTGGTTCTTAGGGAAGATAAACAAAATTAACAAACCTTTAGCCAGACTCATTAAAAAAAGGAGAGAGAGGACCCAAATTAATAAAATCAGAAATGAAAGAGGAGAAGTGACAACAGACACCACAGAAATACAAAAATTGTAAGAAATTACTATGAGCAACTATATGCCAACAAATTTGATAATCTGGAAGAAATGGACAATTTTCTAGAGGCGCACAACCTTCCAAGGCTAACTCAAGAAGAAATAGAAAGCCTGAACAGTCTGATTACCACCAGGGAAATTGAATCAGTAATCAATGATCTCCCAACAAACAAAAGCCGTGGACCAGATGGCTTCACAGGTGAATTTTTCAAAACGTTCAAAAAAGAATTATCATCTATTCTCCTCAACCTCTTCCAAAAAATCCAGAAGGAAGGAAGACTCCCAAACACTTTTTATGAAGCCACTGTCACCCTGATCCCAAAAGCAGACAAAGACACCACAAGAAAGAAAACTACAGGCCAATATCTCTAATGAACATAGATGCAAAAATTCTCAACAAAATATTAGCGAACAGAATTCAGCAATACATTAAAAAGATCATACACCATGATCAAGTGGGATTCATCCCTGGTATGCAGGAGTGGTCCAACATCTGCAAATCAATTAATGTGATAAACCACATTAACAAAATGAAATATAAAAATCACATGATCATATCAATAGATGCAGAAAAAGCATTTGATAAAATACAGCAACCTTTTATGATAAAAACCCTTAAGAAAGTGTGAATAGAGGGATCATATCTCAACATAATAAAGGCCATGTGACAAACCTACAGCTAACATAATACTCAATGGGAAAAAGCTAAAACCATTCCCCCTAAGATCAGGAACAAGACAAGGTTGCCCACTTTCTCCACTTCTATTCAACATAGTGCTGGAAGTTCTAGCCACAGCAATCAGACAAGAGAAAGAAATAAAAGACATCCAAATTGGTAAGGAGGAAGTAAAATTATTATTATATGCAGATGATATGATACTATATATAGAGAACCCTAAAGACTCCACCAAGAAACTATTAGAACTGATAGATGAATTTAGTAAAGTAGCAGGATACAAAATTAATATTCAGCAATCAGTTGCATTTGTATATACCAATAATAAGATATCAGAAGGAGAAATTTAAAAAAACAATCTCATTCACATTGCTCCAAAGACTGTAAAATATCTGGGAATAAATTTAACCAAAGAAGTAAAAGATCTCTACTCAGAAAATTATAAGACACTGCAGAAAGAGATGAAAGAAGACATAAATAGATGGAAACACATTCCATGTTCATGGATAGGAAGAATTAATATAGTTAAAATGTCCATACTGCCTAAGGCAATATACATATTCAACGCAATTCCTATCAAACTACCAACGACGTTTTTCACAGAAATAGAACATATAATCCTGAAATTTATATGGGACCATAAAAGACCCCGGATAGCCTCAGCAATCTTGAGAAATAAGAACAAAATGGGAGGTATAACGATACCTGACTTCAAACTATACTACAAGGCTACAGTAATCAAAACAACATGGTACTGGCATAAAAATAGACACATAGATGAATGGAGCAGAATAGAGAGTCCAGAAGTAAATCCATACCTATATGGTCATTTAATCTACGACAATGGAAGCAAGAATGTACGATAGGGTAAAGACAGTCTGTTCAATAAGTGCTGTTGGGAAACCTGGAGAGACACATGCAAGAAAATGAAGCTGGACCACCTCCTTACACCATATACAAAAATAAATTCAAAATGGCTTAAAGACTTAATGTAAGATCTGAAACCATAAAATATCTAGAAGAAAGTATAGGGAGAAACTTCATGGACATTACCCGGAGTAAGATTTTCACTGATATATCCCCTCCCGTGAGGGAAGTAAGAGAGAAAATAATCATGTGGGATTACATCAAACTAAAAAGTTTTTTCACAGCAAAGAAAACCATCAATAAAACAAAAATGATTCTACTGAATGGGAAAAGATATTTGCCAATGATATATCTGATAAGGAGTTAATATCACAAATCTATAAAAAACTTACTCTACTCCAAAAAAACAAGCAACCCAATTCAAAAATGGGCAGAGGACTTGAGGAGACATTTTTCTAAAAAGGACATACAGAAGGCAAGAAGATATATGAAGAAAGGCCCAACCTCACTAACCATCAGAGAAATGCAAATAAAAACCACAATGAGATACCACCTCACTCCAGTCAAAATGGGTATCATCAATAAATCAACAAACAAGAAATGCTGGCGCGGATGTGGAGAATAGGGGACGTTAGTGCACTGTTGGTGGGATTGCAGATTAGAGCAGCCCCTATGGAAAACAGTATGGAGGTATCTCAGCAATCTGAAAATGGAACTACCTATGATCCAGTAATTCCACTCCTAGGCATCTACCCGGAGAAATCCAAAACTCCAATTCAAAAATCTGTATGCACTCCTATGTTTATTGCAGCACTTTACACAATAGCCAAGATATGGAAACAACCGAAATGCCCATCGGTAGATGACTGGATTAAGAAGCTGTGGTACATTTATACAATGGAGTATTACGCAGCCATAAAGAAGAAAGAAATCTTATCATTTGCAGCAACATGGATGGATCTAGAGAACATTATGTTAAGTGAAATAAGTCAGAAAGAGAAAGACAAGTACCATATGATCTCACTTATATATGGAATCTAAAGAAAAGACTATGTGAATGAACTAATCAGAAACAGTTTTGGGGACACAAAGAAAAAACCGAGAGTTGTTAGATGGGTGTGGGGGGGGTGGTTGGGGATAAGGGGAAAGGTGAAGGGATTTGGAAGCAGCTGGTAACCACAAGATGGCCTCAGGGTTTTTTGAAAATTAATTTGGGGAACGTATTCAATAATGTTGTAAAGACTTTGTTGGGTATCCGATGGAAATGTGTCCTATTTGGGAGACCACCTCAGGGATACTGTGGAGGCCTGATCATGGCATTGTACACCAGAAGCTAAACATTAATGAATGCCAACTATAATTTTATATATATAATGTGATGGCCCGGTGTGAGGTCGGAGGGATAGTGGGTGGGGGTTCACAGTGTGAGGGATATAAATGATGAACGTCTAAGTATTACCTTGTCTTGTACACCTGAAACTAATAAATTAAAATAAAATTTAAAAAAAAGTTTATTCCTAGGTATTTTATGCTTTTTGCTGCAATTGGAAAACAAATTTTTTTTGTATTTCTTTTTCTGAGATTTCATTGTTAGTATATAGGAATGCAATGGACTTTTGTACATTGATTTGTAGCCAGCAACTTTACTGCATTGGTTGATTGTTTCTAATAGCTTTCCGGTGGAGTCTTTAGGGTTTTCTGTATATAGCATCATGTCATCTGCAAAGAGTGACAATTTAACTTCTTCATTCCCAATTTGGATGCCTTTTATTTCTTTCTCTTGCCTGATGGCTCTGGCAAGGACTTCCAACACTATGTTGAAAAGCAGAGGTGATAGGGGACAGCCCTGTCGTGTTCCTGAACGTAGAGCAAGGGCTTCCGTTTTTCACCACTAATTATGAGATTAGCTGAGAACTTGTCATATATGGCCTTTATTATGTTCAGTTGTTTTCCTTCTATACTTATTTGATTAAGTGTTTTAATCATAAATAGATGTTGTATTTTGTCAAATACTTTTTCTGCATCAATGGATATAATCATATGATTTTTGTCCTTTATTTTGTTTATATGATGTATCGCATTGATGGATTTGCGGATGTTGAACCATCCTTGTGTCCCCGGGATAAACCACATTCGGTCATGATGAATGATCATTTTAATGCATTGTTGTATTCGATTTGCAAAAATTTTCTTTAGGATTTGTCATCAGTATTCATCAGATATATACGTCTGTAGTTTACTTTTTTTGTGTTGTCCTTACCAGGTTTTGGTATCTGGGTAATGTTGGCCTCATAAAATGCGTTAGGGAGTACTGACTCTTCTTCAATTTTTTGGAAGAGTTTGAGCAGGATTGCTATTAGATCCTCTTTGAAGTTCTGGTAGAATTCACTAGTGAGGCCATCTGGTCCTGGACTTTTGCTTTTGGGAAGGTTATGGATGACTGATTCAATTTCATTACTGGTGATGGGTGTGTTTAGATTTTCCAGTTCTTCATGGGTCAGCCTTGGAAGGCTATATGTTTCTAAGAACTTGTCCATTTCTTCTAGGTTATTTAATTTAGTGGCATACAGTCCTTTATAGTATCCTTGGATAATCCTTTGTATTTCTGTGGTGTCCGTGATGACTTCCCCTTTTTCATTTCTGATTTTGTTAATTAGTGTCTTCTCTCTTTTTATCTTAGTGAGTCTAGCCAAGGGTTTGTCGATTTTGTTAGTATTTTCAAAGAAGCAGCTTTTTGTCACATTAATTGTTTCTATTGTCTTTTTGTTCTCTATTTCATTAAGCTCTGCTCTGATTTTTGTTATTTCCTTTCTTCTGCTGACCTTGGGTTTCACTTGTTCTTTTTCTAGTTCTTTAAGGTGTAACATGAGGTTATTTATTTGGGATTTTTCTTGTTTCTTGAGACAGGCCTGTAATGAAATACATTTCCCTCTTCAAATTGCTTTCGCTGCATCCCAAAAATTTTGGTAGGATGTATTTTTATTGTCATTTGTTTCTATGTATCTTTTGATCTCTCCTGTAATTTCTTCTTTGATCCAGTCGTTCTTTGAAAGTATGTTGTTTAATCTCCTTGTATTTGTGTTTTTTCTTGCTTTCTTTTCGCAGTTGATATCCAATTTCAAAGCCTTGTGATCAGAGAATATCCTTTGTATGATTTCAATCTTCTTAAATTTGCTGAGGCTGCTTTTATGTGGCAATGTGTGGTCTATCCTTGAGAATGTTCCATGTACACTCGAAAAGAATGTATAGTATGATATTTTAGTATGAAGTGCTCTATATATGTCAATGATGTCCATTTCATGTAATGTATAATTTAGGGCTGGTATTTCGTTATTTGTTTTCTGTTTGGATGATCTATCTATAGCTGTCAATGATGTATTTAAATCCCCTAGTATAATTGTGTTTTGGTCAATTTCTCCCTTTAGTTCTGTTAGCAGTTGCTTGGTATATTTTGGTGCCCCTGATTGGGGGCATGAATAGTGATGACTGTTATGTCTTCTTCTTGTATAGTCCTCTTTACCATGATGAAATGTCCATTTTTGTCTCTTTTTCACCCTGAAGTCTGTTTCATCTGATATCATTATGGCTACACCTGATTTCCTCTGGATACCATTTGCTTGCAGTGTCAATTTCCACCCTTTCACTTTGAGTTTATACTTTTCCTTGTAGCTGAGATGTTTCCTTGGAGACAGCATATGGTTGGATTTAGTTTTTTGATCCAATCTGCTAAACTGTGCCTTTTTATTGGTGAGTTCAGTCCATTTACATTTAGGGTGATTATTGATATGTGAGGATTTCCTGTCATTCTATCTTTAGTTTTCTGGTAAGGCTGTGTCTCCATTGTTTCTTTGCCTTTTTCTTGTTGTGTATTATTTCTGTGTGGTGGTATTCTATGATGTTTCCCTCTGTTTCTTCTTTTATTACAGTATCTATTTCAGTTCTGGGTTTTTTTTTGGTGGTTACCCTGAAGATTTTGTAAAAGAAAGTTTGATATGTAGAGGATTACATTTTCTTCACGAAAGCACGCTTACTTTCTCTATTCCCATATTCCAGTTCAGGCCTTTACTCTCCCCCATTTTATGTTTTGGTTGCCACAAATTGTCCCTGTCGATGGTGGTCTAATAGCCTCCTTTAGTATTTCTTGTAATGCGGGTCGTGTATTAAAAAATTCCCTCAGCTTTTGGATGTCTGGAAAGGTGTTTATTCCTCCTTCATATCTAAAGGATATCTTTGCTGAATATATTATTCTTGGCTTATAATTTCTCTTTTTCAATAGTTTAAATATTTGGTTCCACTCCCTCCTGGCTTAGAGTTTCTGCTGAAAAATCTGATGATAATCTAATGGGCTTTCCTTTGTAGGTTATTGTATTCTTTTCCCTGGCTGCCTTGTGGATTGTTTCTTTGGTGTGAATTTTAGACAGCTTCAATATAATGTGCCTCGGAGAAGGCCTGTTGCGATTGAGGTAATTAGGTGTTCTATTTGCTTCTGGATTCGAAGATCCAGTTCTGTCCTCATATTTGGGAAGTTCTCATCAACAGTTTGTTTGAATATATTCTCTGTTCCCTTCTGTCTTTCTTCTTATTCTGGTATGCCCATTATTCTTATATTGCTCTTTCTGGTAGAGTCAGAAAGTTCTTGTAGAGTTCTTTCATTTCCTTTAAGTCTCAGGTCTCTTTCTTCTTCCATCTGTGTAATTTCCAGGTTTCTATCTTCGATGTCACTGATTCTTTCCTCCATCTGGTCAACTCTACTACCTAAGCTGGTTATTTCATTCTTTTTTTTTTTTTTTTAATTTAAGTACTTTTTTATTTAGGGAAAGGAAGAAGAAAAGCCAAAGAAAAAGCAGATGGGAAAATGCAAAATAATAATAATAGACTGTATGCATTTTGGAAAATGTATTGCCTTAATTAAAAATGATCTAATTAAAAACTCTTGCCTAAGGACTGGTTATTTCATTCTTAATTTCTTCTATTGAGTTCTTAATCTCCAGAAATTCCATTTGGTTCTTTTTTAATATTTCAATCTCTTTCATAAAATTCTCATGTTGTTCTTTGATTGCGTTTCTGAGTTTATTAAATTGCCCTTCTGTGTTTTCTTGCATCTTGTTCAGTTTTTTCAGAATTGCAATATTGAATTCTCTATCATTTAAGTCACATATTTTCATATCTTTAAGCACCTTTTCTGGAGACTTTTCACTTTCTTTCTGAGCTGGCTTGTTGCCTTGGTTATTCATGGCCATTACTGATTTATTATTTCTCTTCCTAGATATCTACAGAAGTGGCTTCTGCAACAGTTTGATAGGATGAAGTCTTTTTTTTGTTTTCCAATACTTGTTGGTAGAATGTTTTATTTTCTCTCTGTCTGCAGCCTTTTTTTTCTCTTTCACACAATAGTGCTATGTTTTCTCTGCACTATTCCAGCTTCACACTCAATGGGGGCATTCCCTCGGAAATGGGCCTCTCCTCTGGTAACAATTCACCTGGTTTATAGGGCGCCACGTCCCTGTGGGGAGGTATGGAGACCTTTTGGAGTTCCAAAGCTCTTTCTGCACCAGATTCAGAGCCCATATGTTTCAGCAGTTCTGTTTACTTCTGCAGGGATTGGCCAAGATAGGTGGGGTCAGGGGTGGGGTGAGTCCTGAGAGGTGGCCCATAGCAATGGCGGCGACCACCACCACAGCTGGTCCTGCTTCCACAGCTCCCTCCACTTTGCTGGAACTACTTGGGCTGCAAATCTCTGTCTGCGGTCCACAGTTCGCAGAACAGCAAATAACCTGTCCTTTTGATCTGACACTGCTACTTTATCGCTTCTAGCACCGGGCATTTGGAGGCGGGGCAAGCTCTGGGAGGGCAGGGAGGGGGTGGCTAGTCTAAGTTCCTAAGGCTTCCATTCTCCACTTGGCAGTGAGAGCTAAAACCACCGTTTTCAGCTTTCCTCCCTCAGTCTTTGCTCCAATGTCTCTGCCATGAGCGTTGGGTTCAGCCGTGTTATATGCTGCCCCTTCAGCCCTGTGGGCCATAAGCGGAGCCCTAGCAGTTTGAGTTCTTCCCTCTCCCGGAGCTGAGGCAGTTCGGATGCAGCGAGCTCGGAGCACTGACCTAGGTCTGCGTCCTGCACCCGCGCGGCTCCTGCCTGCACCTCTCCCTTCCCTCCTCTCCCGCTCACGCGATTCGTCCACCTGGAGGTGAATTCAGTAGTGGAACTCCTCGTCTTGCCTGTCTGCTGTGCAGGGAGTCCTTTGTGGAGTTATTGTCGTCCAATTAGTTGTAAATTCCAGGGGAGCTTCACAGAGGCTCACCTCACGCCGCCATGTTGACCACCGTATCACAGTTTCTTAGCCAGGCATTTCGGTATTTTCCATGTCTTGGCTATTGTGTATACTGCTGCAATAAACATAGGAGTGCATAAAGATTTTTGAGTTGGAGTTTTGGATTTCTCCAGGTAGACGCCTAGGAGTGGAATTACTGGATCATAGGGTAGTTCCATTTTCAGATACCTGAGATACCTCCATACTGTTTTCCATAGTGGCTGCACTAATCTGCAATCCCACCAACAGTGCACAAGCGTTCCTTTTCTTCACATCTGCACCAGCACTTGTTGTTTGTTGATTTATTGATGATATCCATTTTGACTTGGGTGAGGTGGTATCTCATTGTGGTTTTTATTTGCATTTCTCTGATGTTTAGTGAGGTTGGGCCTTTCTTCATATGTCTGTTTGCCATCTGTATGTCCTTTTTAGAAAAATATCTCTTCAAGTCCTCTGCCTATTTTTTAATTGGGATGTTTGTTTTTTTGGAGTTGACTTGAGTGAGTTTTTTATAATTTTGTGATATTAACCCCTTATAAGATATATCATTGGCAAATATCTTTTCCCATTCAGTAGGATCACTTTTTGTTTTATTGATGGTTTTCTTTGCTGTGAAAAAACTTTTTAGTTTGATGTAATCCCACGTGTTTATTTTTTCTCTTACTTCCCTGGTGCGAGGGGATATATCAGTAAAAACCTTACTCCGGATAATGTCTGTAAAGTTTCTTCCTATATTTTCTTCTATGAATTTTATGGTTTCAGATCTTACATTTAAGTCTTTAAGCCACTTTGAATTTATTTTTGTATATGGTGTAAGGAGGTGGTCCAGCTTCATTTTTTTGCATGTGTCTGTCCAGGTTTCCCAACACCATTTATTGAATAGACTGTCTTTACCCCATCATACATTCTTGCTTCAATTGCCGTAGATTAAATGGCCATCTAGGCATGGATTTATTTCTGGACTCTCTATTCTGTTCCATTGATCTATGTGTCTGTTTTTATGCCAGTACCATGTTGTTTTGATTACTGTAGCCTTGTAGTATAATTTGATGTCAGGTATTGTTATACCTCTCACTTTGTTCTTATTTTTCAAGATTGCTGAGGCTATCTGGGGTCTTTTATGGTCCCATATAAATTTCAGGATTATATGTTCTATTTCTGTGAAAAACGTCGTTGGTAGTTTGATAGGAATTGCGTTGAATATGTATATTGCCTTAGGCAGTATGGACATTTTAACTATATTAATTCTTCCTATCCATGAACATGGAATGTGTTTCCATCTATTTATGTCTTCTTTCATCTCTTTCTGCAGTGTCTTATAATTTTCTGAGTAGAGATCTTTTACTTCTTTGGTTAAATTTATTCCCAGATATTTTACAGTCTTTGGAGCAATGTGAATGAGATTGTTTTTTTAAATTTCTCCTTCTGATATCTTATTATTGGTATATACAAATGCAACTGATTGCTGAATATTAATTTTGTATCCTGCTACTTTACTAAATTCATTTATCAACTCTAATATTTTCTTGGTGGAGTCTTCAAGGTTCTCTATGAATAGTATCATATCATCTGCATATAATGATAATTTTACTTCCTCCTTATCAATTTGGATGCCTTTTATTTCTTTTTCTTGTCTGATTGCTGTGGCTAGAACTTCCAGCACTATGTTGAATAGAAGTGGAGAAAGTGGGCAACCTTGTCTTGTTCCTGATCTTAGGGGGAATGGTTTTAGCTTTTCCCCATTGAGTATGATGTTAGCTGTGGGTTTGTCATATATGGCCTTTATTATGTTGAGATATGATCCCTCTATTCCCACTTTCTTAAGGGTTTTTTCATAAATGGCTGCTGGATTTTATCAAATGCTTTTTCTGCATTTATTGATATGATCATGTGATTTTTATTTTTCATTTTGTTAATGTGGTGTATCACATTAATTGATTTGCAGATGTTGAACCACCCCTGCATACCAGGGATGAATCCCACTTGATCTTGGTGTATGATCTTTTTAATGTATGCTGAATTCTGTTCGCTAATATTTTGTTGAGGATTTTTGCATCTGTGTTCATTAGAGATATTGGCCTGTAGTTTTCTTTTTTTTGTGGGATCTTTGTCTAATTTTGGGATCAGCGTGATAGTGGCTTCGTAAAAAGCCACTTCGTAAAAAGTTTGGGAGTCTTCCCTCCTTCTGGATTTTTGGAATAGTTTGAGGAGAAAAAGTGATAATTCTTTTTTGAACCTTTTGTAAAAATCACCTGTAAAGCCATCTGGTCCAGGGCTTTTGTTTGTTGGGAGATTGTTGATTACTGAATCAGTTTCCCTGGTGGTAAACAGTCTATTCAGGTTTTCTGTTTCTTCTGGAGTTAGCCTTGGAAGGTTGTACGCCTCTAGAAAATTGTCCATTTCTTCCAGATTATCAAATTTGTTGGCATATAGTTGCTGATAGTAATTTCTTAAAATTTTGTATTTCTGTGGTGTCTGTTATCACTTTTCCTCTTTCATGTCTGATTTTATTAATTTGGGTACTCTCTCTCTTTTTTTTTAATGTGTCTGGCTAAAGGTTTGTCAATTTTGTTTGTGTTCTCTAAGAACAAACTCTTGGATTCATTGATCTTTTGTATTGTTTTTCTGGTTTCTATGTCATTTATTTCTGCTCTGATCTTTATTATCTCTTTTGTTGTTCTCCGTTTGGGCTTATTTGCTGTTCTTTTTCCAGATCCCTTATGTGTGAAGATATACTGTTGATTAGTGATGTTTCTTGTTTCTTTAGGTAGGCCTTTAATGCTATGACTTTCCCTCTTAGGACTGCTTTCGTGGTATCCCATAGATTTTGGGTTGTCGTGTTTTCATTTCATTTGTGTCAAGATATTGTTTCGTTTCTTCCTTGATCTCCTGCTTGACCCATTCATTATTTGGTAATAAGTTATTCAGCCTCCATGAATTGGTGTGTCTTCCAGTTTTTTTCTTGTCGTTCGTTTCTAATTTTATAGCACTGTGATCAGAGAAGACAATTGGTATGATTTCAATTTTTTTAAAGTTATCAAGACTTGTTTTGTGGCCTAACATGTGGTCTATCTTGGAAAATGTTTCGTGTGCACTTGAGAAAAACGTGTATTTTGCAGAACTGGGGTGAAATGCTCTGCAAATATTGATTAAATTTAAGTGGTCCAATGTATCATTTAAGGCTGTTGTTTCCATATTGATTTTCTGTTTGGAAGACCTGTCCCTTGTTGTCAGAGAAATGTTGAAGTCCCCTACTATGATAGTGTTACTGTTGGTCTCTGTCTTTATGTCATTGAATATTTGTTTTATATATTTAGGTACTCCTATGTTGGGTGCATAGATGTTCATTAGGGTTATGTCCTGTTGTCGGATTGATCCCTTTATTATTATATAGTGCCCATCTTTGTCTTTTAATATGTTCTTCATTTTAAAATCTATTTTGTCAGATATAAATATTGCAACTCAAGCTTTTTTCTCATTTCTATTTGCATGAAATATCTTACTCCAACCCTTCACTTTCAGCCTGTGTGTGTCTTTTGGTCTGAGGTGAGTCTCTTGTATACAGCATATACAAGGGTTTTGCTTTCTTATCCACTCAGCCACCTTACGTCTCTTGATTGGAGCATATAATCTGTTTGCATTTAAAGTGATTTTTGATAGGTATATAGTTATTGCCATTTTTAAATTTGTAGTTAGATTGTTTTCATCTTTCTCCTATTTACAGAAGTCCTTTTAGTATTTCTTGCAATGCTGGCTTGGTGGTAATAAATTCCTTTAGCTTATTCTTTTCCGGGAAGCTCTTTATCTCTCCATCAACTTTAAATGATAGCCTTGATGGATAACACAATCCAGGTTGTAGGCCTTAGTTTTCCATCACTTTGAGTATCTCTTACCACTCCCTCCTGGCCTTCAATGTTACTGTAGAAAAGTCATTTGATAGTCTCATGGGAGTTCCCTTGTATGTAACCCTCTGTCTTTCTCTTGCTGCTTTTAGGATTCTCTTTGTTTTAACCTTTGCCATTTTAACTGTAATGTGTCTTGGTGTGGACCTGTTTGGGTTCATACTGGTCATAACTCTCTGCACTTCCTGGGCTTGTATGTTGGTTTCCATCATCAGGTTAGGGAACTTTTTGGACATTATTATTTCAAATATGTTCTCAATCCCTTGCTTTCTCTCTTCCCCTTATGTTATTCCTATGATGCGCATGTTGTTGTGCTTGATGTTATCCCAGAGGTCTCTTAAACCTCTCATTGTTTTTTATTCTTTTTTCTTTCTGTTTTTCTGTTTGGGTGATCTCTGCTAACTTGTCTTCTGAGTCGCTGATTCAATCCTCTGCTTCATCTAACCTGCTGGTAATTCCTTCAAGTGAGTTCTTAATCTCTGTAATTGTGTTCTTTAGTTCTAAGTGGGTGTTCATTATGATTTCTACATCCTTCTTTATGTCTTCTCTAAGCGCCTTAAACATTCTTATCACCAGTGTTCTGAACTCTGTCTCTGATAGGTTGGTTACCTCTGTTTCATTTGGTTCCACTTCTGGAGGTTTTTTCTGTTCTTTTATTTGGGACATGTTTCTTTGTTTCCCCATTCTGGCTGACTCTCTGTGTTTGCTTTGATGTATTAGGTAGATCCCCTAGAGTTCTTAGTTCTTGTTCTGTTATCTTATGTAGTATGTGTCCTTTATATTTGACTTGCACTACTTCGTTCTTCTCCTCTGTGTGTGCTCCACGGTGACTCTTGTGTTGTGTATATTGTCCTGTTAAAGAAGATCTTTAATTACTTTTCACTTGTGAGTAGGTGGGGTTATGCCTAGGCTGACTAGTTGTGAGACTTGGCTCTGTCCACCGCAGGGTGCTCTGCTGCATGAGGGTTGACCACTTAAATGTGGTTTGGCCTCTATGGGCTCTTGTGCCTGTGGAGAATTCCCTCTGGGTGTGTGACTTGTAGGTCAAACCAGATAGTACTCTGGTTTGGTCTGTAGTTGGCCTCTGGATATTTTGAATCTTGTGCCTCTTAAGCTGGGCCCAGGTAGGGCAATTTCAGAACAAAGCAAATCACCAAGCATAACAACAAGAACAAGAAAAAAAAAACAAATACATTCACATGTAAAAACAACCGATAACCCCCACTCAACTCAGGCAAAGATATCAAAGATATAAAGACAAAGCAATACAAAACAAAGCAAAACAAAAAGCAGCACCAGTCTTGGCTTAAGCCCACCAAGTAATCTCCAGGTTGTCCTCTGCTGTACCAAAGAGACCCCTGCCTATTGTACAGGCAGACCCGATCACCTGGTGCCGAGTTACTTTGGGACTGTAACTTTAAATGTGTGGGGCTGAGGGGTCTGGATTATAGTTTTTACAGAGTCAGTGCAGTTTCTGCCCTTGCCTGCACATATGCACATTGAGAGTAGCACCACCAGCCCTGTGTCAAGTACTCCTGAGTCTTAGGGCACTTCTGTGTGTGTGTGTGTGTGTGTGTGTGTGTGTGTGTGTGTGGCAGGCTGGAGATTTCCGAGGTGCTGAAAGCCGGGAGCTGCATCTGCCGCTTATTGCTGATCTCTGGGAGTGCGTCCGCAGTTGCACTTGCCCCGCCCCAGGTCAGCCAGAAAGGTTGGGGGCTGGGGATGGAAGGGTCTTCTCTCTCCCAGCCCAGCCATGTCACACTCTTCCCGCAGGCCGGAAAAGGTGGTGGCTGGGGGTGGAGGAGTCTCTTCTCTCCTAGCCCAGCCAAAATCACACTCTTCCCAGCCTCTTCCCTGGGTCAGAGCTGCCTGCCAGTCTTCCCAGAGTCTGAACACTACTAGGGTTCCTCTGTAATCTGACACTACTCCTCAGTTCAGGGGCCAGTTTAAGTCTCTGGAAGCATGGGGATAGGATTGGAAGAGTGGGGGAAGGGGCCCACGTATGGAGTCTGTGTTCTTTGTCTGCCCTAAGGCCCACCTAGCTGCCCCTCCCTGTGGGAGCAATCAGCTGTGGGACGCAGGGAAAGAGCCCACCTCCTTACTTTTGTGTTCTCTGTTCCGCCCTGGGATCCCAGGCGTGTCTGCAGCTGCAGGGCCTGCTGTGTTTCCACCACCGCAGACGCAGGCCACGTTTTCACCGCCGTGGATGCCGGCCACATTTCCACCGCTGCAGACGTGGGCTGCGTTTCCACAGCCAAGGTGCAGGCCGCGTCCCCACAGCCATAGGTGCGGACCGCGTTTCCACTGCCGCAGATGCTGGCCGCGTCTCCACTCTGCTTCCTTCCCTCTTCCCCTGCTCGCGCAATTTGCGCACCTTCAAGTGATCCTTCCACGAGTCTCTTAGCTGTTCTGCGTGATGAGCAAAGAGTTCTTTGATGGGTTATATGTTCCGTTTGTGATAAGATCCAGAGAGAACTCAAAAAGTGCACCCTGCTGCTGCCATTCCTATGACATCCCTTATATTAATTTTTGCTCCAAAAGACACATTAGAGCTGATTGTCTGGCTAGGTCTTATTTTCAGGGAATCACAGTATGAGTTCACTTTCTAATGAAATGCTTACTCATGGCGCACAGAGCTTTGCAATTGTTATTGGGAGTTGTCCCCACCAGCACCTGCCCTGGGGAGAACATTTCTTGTTAAGAAATTGTTCTTTTTCTGAAGCTTCGTGAAATTATTGGTGTCTTCACACTGTGGAAGATGGGCCACCAAGTTCAACTAACATTTAAACAAACACCCACTGTGTGTTGATCCTGATGAAAAAGGCAGGGTTCCTGTGCTCCAGAAGTTCAAAATCAGGGAAAGAAGATGGATAAGTTAAAATCCATTCTCTCTTTTGGTAAATATGCACTGAGCCCCTGCTAGGTGTCAAACACTGTTCTGGACACTGGGATACAGAAAAGAAAACAATTCTTAAAGACACCACACCCTTGTGGTTCTTACATCTGATGACTGGGGCTGGGCAAGAAACACAATAAACATGGAAGTTATAGGGCATGTGAGATGAGAGAAATAAAGGTGGAGAAGAGAAAGAGAAGAGTTGGGGTGGTGAGGAAATCTTTATAATAGAGTAGTGGCTGTGCAGTGTTAAAAAGGTGAGGTAGCAATGTGCCCCCTGGGAATGGGCACACCTGGGAGAAGGGCACCCTTAATGGAAAGATACAGCTGAGGAAGAGCACATCTGGGGCAAAGGTACTCCTAAGGGAAAGGCACAACTGGGTGAAAGGTACACTTGGGGGAAGAGTGTGCTGAGCATAGCTTGTGGGGCAGAACTATGCCTGGCAAGCTTCAGAGTGAGAGAGGAGATGTACGGGGTAAATGAGAATCAGGGCAAATCTAGGGGCCATGTGAGGAAGGCATGGTGCACACATTGCCCATTCCTGATTTACTTAGTCACTATATGTTTTCACTGCCACCTCTGTCTGAGGCCCTTGGTGGGCAATGAAGAGTTACACAGTGAGGTGAGCCCACAGTCTCTGGACAGAGACTCCTCTCAGAGCCTATGCATTAGCTGTCTCTGACTTAGCTGGCCCCTTCCCTTCATTCAGGTACTGACTGGAAGTGATGTCCATTGTCCTCTTTTCAATCCCCCAAATAGTTCCTTCCAGCTCTGAGCAATGCCTGAAGTTGTCCTGTTTATTAATGTAATTTTGTTCACTTATTGGCCCTGTTGAAGCTCCATGAGAGCAGGAACTATGTCCTAGAACAACGCCTGGCACATAGTAGATGCTCAGTAAATACTTATGGAAAGAATGATGTCCTATACTCTGACACTCATCCCCATAAACCTGCACCTGTGTTGGTCATGTATACATGAGGCTGATGGTACCTCGGCCAACCAGGCCCTACCTGCTTTCTCTTTCTCTCCTTCTCTTTAGTTCCAGAGAAGCGGTGTTCTTCACCTCTCTGGGGTTCCCCAGCCTACAGGGCTCTAAATCCTGTCCTCTCAGATGCCCAGAGGACCCCCTTTTATCATTATCTATTCTAGCTCTACGTCGCCACTCTCCACTGATTATTGCTTAGGTCTTCTCCATGCTAAAAATTCATCCTTCACCTTTGCCTTGCCTACCTGTCTCTTCCCTCCCCTTGTCATGCAAACCTCCAAAATATAGGATCTTCTCAATTTGGAGCTTGGGGACATGATTCACGGAGTCAGTAATTATTAGAAGTACTATGCAGAAATTTGTTTGTACTACTCACAGTGGGGTTTTTCCCCAGAGTGAGGATTTGTAGCTTTAGGTGGAGTCTCACCCCCAAAGGTTAAGAATTCTGGGATGTTTACTCCACATTATTTATGAAGGCAATGGCTTATCAAAGAATATATTTCCCGAGAAAGGGGTGGTCAAAGGCACTTGCTAAGCCTATGTCAGGAACTCTGCTCTGAGGATTGCCTGCCTCTTCCTGGGGGTTATCCACCCATATCTGGGTTGGGCACCCAGAGATGGAGAGGGCTCAGCACAGTCAACCATGCTCATGGGAAGGAGGATAGGTGCAAGGGCTTGGGGAGGAGTTGATGATGACCATTTCTAACTCAAGCTTTAAGCACCATCAGATGGTTCTGCCATGCTCTTTCCCCTCTGGCAAGAGGCCAGCATGCCCCCAGATAAGGGATGCTGGAACTCCTTCAACTGATTCATTCAGACATGCATTTTAAACCAACAAACATTCATTGAATTCCCACTAGGTATGTGAGTTTCTAGACTCATAACCCAAAGCTCTCTTTAGCTATACCCAAGTCTAGGGCACGTAAGGGGTGAGGTGGTCCTTTCCTGTGCTTGTGAGACAGATGGGCACAGAACTATAGAAGGATGGGAATTACTCTGTTATACTTATGCAGTACTTACTGTATGCCTATGCCAAACACTGTTTCAAACCCTTTAAATATCAACCAACATCATGCTTAATGGCAGAACTTAAGAGGCACACTCATTAAGTTCAGAAAATAAACAGGTGTATAAGCTGTCGTTTTTACTGTATAATTTTGAAGTAGTGCAATAAAAAAAATGGAACATATAATTATCAGAAGAGATAAAGTATTACAATTTTCAGATATGTTGATTTTGATTCATAGAAAACCCAAAAAAGTAAACAGGAAAATTATTAAAATTAGTAAGTAAACTCCTACAAGCCTTATGGCCTGGGAAGAGCCTCTTCCTATCTCTTCTCTCATCTGAGTCTCTGTAGAGCTTTCTGAAAGTGGGGGATTGCCTGCCTTGGCAGCTGGAAGGTGTGTCATGAAGAGCCAGGGAGAGAGTGGATATGAAGGAACTGTGACCACAGAGCACTTTGGGGAATGTAAAGATTGGTGTCCACATAGGACATTCACATGGTTTTGATGCTGTGATGACTATCCAGTAGGTGCATTATCCTTAATGGTCCTTGAAGAGTAACTGGGACTAGAAGACAAAGAATGAAGGGAGTAGCCTGTTCTGAAGAGAAAGAGGGGCTGAGAGACAGCACATTCAGAGGCAGGAACTTATGGTTGTGCACTCCCCTTCTTTTTTCTGCATTCCCCATACCCTACCCCACTTCTGATAGCACTCGTTGGTTTTACTTTGGGAAACTACAGGTCCATGTTGTATATAGTCATGTGAGAAATCAGTCGATGCAAGAAATCACTTGAGGCATTTCCTAGGCAAGGGCTTGTGATACAAGTCAGTGAGTCTCCAGGTCCCTTAGAATCTGACTCCTGAGCAGAGTAATGATAAGATGGATAATAGCTGCCCTGTGTTGCTGACCCCCGCTCCCCAAGAATTGTACTCTCCATGTCTTCAGTGGGAACTGCCCTTACTCTGGTTCTGAAGAATAGATTTTTCACTTTCTTTTTGATTATGTGAGCTACTCAAATCTTTGATTCTTGCTCTAGTCAACCAGACATGGTTTCTGTTGCTTGCAATTAAAGAACTGCCAATGGCAGCAGAGAGGTGAAGCTCCTGGGACAATGGAGAGTAACATACGCCAGGCCCTGTGGCTCACTGTCTTTACACAACAACCCTGTGAAGTAGAGATTGTTACCCAATTTTGCAGATGAGAACACTGAGGTTCCAAGAAGAAATTGATTGATCAATGTCACCGCAAGTGAATGACAGAGGGAAAGTCATAATCTAGATCTGAGTCTGGGTTCCAGTGTGTAAATGGATTTTTCTAGACCCTGCATTATATGCTCTAGAGCCACCAGCTTGCCAGTCTCTAGGCCACCTGGAAAAGGCAGGTGTTTTTTCATCAACTGAACTTTCTCTGCTGGTTCAGGCCTCCCCTTTCTCCACACCCTCCACCCCAATGCAGGGCCTGAGCTATAAAAAGGCCTTGGAAGGCAACCAGCTTTCGTAAAATCTCGGTCAGATCTTACTCCTGAAACAATTTTGTCATTGGGCATTTTGACAAAGGAACAATTTAAACAATTTGGCCATGGTTTCATTTCCATATATCTCTTTATTCTGATCATGATCTCTCCCAGACTGTATTGCAAAATTCCCAATGCATGTTTTCCCACTTGGAAGTCAATTTTTAAGTGCCCCCAGAGGATTCAAGCACACAGTTTGGCCCTTTGCTCATAATTAAAGTCAGGCCAGAAGCATTTCCAATAGAGGCCAAAGTGCTTGTTGTACACATTGGAAAATGAGCTGTTGGATAAAGATTCTAAAGGGTCATGGGGCCAACAGAGCTGGGAGAGCTGAGCAGTGCTGGCCACTGGGGGGAGTCCCCGGCTCCAAGCCCAGTCCTTCCACTCCTGGCCTCAGAGGGGGTCAACCTCATTCCAGACCGGGCTTGAGTCCCAGCTGCACCACTGCCTAGCTGGGAGATCTCAGCCAGGTTACTTAACTTCACTGAGTTCCCCGTCTCGGTTTTTGTGGTATATTTTTATACCATATTTATAATTATTAAAATTTTTCTTTAAATAAAATTAAATGTCTTTTTTAAAATATGTGCATATCTTCACTGAAAATGAAAAACCAATATCAGATACCATAAATAGAAGGTACCTGAAAAACAAATAGTACAACTATCAAACAACTAATATAATATAATACAATACAATATAACATAACACAATACAATACAATACAATATAACATAATATAATATAACATAATATAACATAATCTCCTCTAACACCAGGTTGTGTACCACCAGTGATATGCAGACCCAATTTTGGAAACATTGCTCATACAGGGGTATGCCCTGAAATGTCTTCAGCCTGGAAGCCCCCAGCCATCCAATTACCATGGGTCTGTCTTTCATTCATCCGAAAACCAAACGGCCGAAATCTTCATTCCATGCCTCACAGCAAGACTCCTCCTCCCCTCCCCCTCACCCCTACCAAAACTTGTGTGGATTTCTGAAATGCTTGTTTTCCCCAGGCTGCATAAGCTGCCTACTTTCTTGACATTGCCTGGCTCCTATCTGGCAAACTAACTTCTAACAAGGCCCAAATAGGCATCCCAAGCCTCTCTTCCGAGCTGCAGATCCCTATATCCAGCCACATACTTGGTGACTTCATTTGGATGGATGTCTTATAGACACCTCAATCTTAGTATATTGAAAACAGGACTCTTGACCTTTGCCTTGAACCTGCTTTTCCCCAATCTTCCCTTTCAGGAAGGGGTGGGGGAAATTTATTCTATGGGCCTGCATGTTTCCATGGCCTGTTCACTGCCATATTCCCCGTGTGGAACACATTTTCCGGCACAAGGTAGGTACTGGTATCAGTCAGCTGAAGAAGCTGTTATGCCGCAGTTAGAAATGAGTCCAAATTCTAGTGACTTAGAACAACGAAGTCTTATTTCTCACTTATATTTATGTCTCTCTTAGTTTAGGTGGGTCTGTGTTCCATGTCACCTTCATCCGGAATCAAGGCTAAAGTAGCAACCCCTACTGGGCCATGTCAGTCTAACGGAAGAGGAGAAAGAGCAATAATGCAACTACATGATTAAAAGCTTCTGCTACACAGTTAAAGCCTCTGATACTACACTCACCTCACTGGTTAGGACCGAGTCAATGGGGCATGGAAGTATAGCCCTACCATGGACTGCTGGAGAATAATAGCACAATTTACCACAGGGCTTGATAAATATTTTTTTAATGTTGACATAATGAATAGAATCTCACAGGCAGCTTGAACCATGGGTCTAGGACCTGGATTTCACATGCAGTTAGAAAACGGGCTTCATACTCAGGTCACAGGAACGTGTTTGAGACATAGAGCTCACCTACTTGCTAAGGGTATTAACTTCTCACACAGGTGTAAGGTTCTGGCTTCTCATGTGGACAGAGGTCCTCCCTTCTCATGTGGAAAAGAGGTCCTGGCTTCACATTGGGACGAGGGGTCCTTCCTCACACACGCACTAAGGGTCTTGGTCTCACACGTGGGCTGGGGTCTTGGACCCACATGTGAACTAGAGGTCCTGGTCTCACCACAAACCTAGGACAAACTTCTTAATCTCAGGTTTAAAGCAAGGCACAGTGCAGGAAGTGGGCATTCTGTTTTCCATAATCATCATTAACCTGAGATGATGTATCCTCCTGATTCCTGTGACCCCCTTATTGTTGGCACAGTTCCCCTAGCCTCATCCTGTGTCCCATTAGATAGGCCTCTGGGTAAATTTTGGGCTTCTTTGATGTTCTGCCTTGAGCCATGGACCTTCCAGAAGCCATTGGGAAAGGCCAAGTACCTATCACTACTGACCCTGGGAGCCTGCTCTAAGATCAAGACAGAAAGCGCACCTCCATTTTCAGATCTGGCCTGGGAGCCAGAAGTCATTTTAACCTCTTTCCACATCCTTGCTCAGGCTGGCTGGCCCCCTGCCTCACTCTTTTCCTGTGCCCAGAGAGGCGGCAGGAGGGCTGGTGCTGTGGGCAGATACACCTCCTGAGTCTCCTTAGCACACTCCCTCCATACTGGCTTTGCCTCTGACATACATCCCAACTTTAGACCTCCACGCCTGGGTCTCGGGGGCAACACCAGTGTTCAGGGGGAATGGGGCTCACGATGTCCTGTGGTCTCACTGCCCAAAACTCTTTGAAAACACTCACAGCTCCTGAGGGAGAGACCAGGACTGGAGGAGCCACTCTGAGCTTTCTATGGCTTGATCTTCTGGAACCAAAGGTTCACATTGGGTTTCATCTAAGGGACCATCCCAGGAAGTAAATCAGGCCCTGTCAAATCTTCCCTCAACTGGGGTCTCCTTCAGGCGGAGGCTGAGAAGATAGTAAAACCAGGAATTTGGGACCACGTGACATGCAGTCCAGCCCTGGAAACTCTCCAGGCAGCTGAGCCTGGGACATAGCCACTGTGGGCCTCAAAGGTCAATGGCAGGTTAGGTTTAGGTGACAGAAACAGGGGAGATTCCTACAGATACACCTGCATGGGTACAAAATGGCACACATACAAGCCAAGTGCCTATCCACAGGGTCCTGGTTAAGAGCATACGAGGGCACAACGCAACTGTCAAAAGGAATAAAGAGGCAATCTATGCATGTATAGTGAGAGAACTCTAGGACCTGTTGTCACATTAAAAAACAAAAAAAGTGAGCTACAGAACAACAAGCAAGGCATAGAGAAGACTATATATTGTGTTTGCTTACATTTCCTATGGGCATAAACCTGTAACATAAGAGCAGAGTAGACAGAAATGGAAAAGCTAGTTTTTAGAAGTAAATTTTTTTTAATCACTTTGATTCCTGAACCATGTAAAGATATTACCCGCTCACAAACTTTAACTAAAAACTTGAAAGAACACACAGAGCCACTGACATCACAGAGCTAGAATCTTTGAAGCCACGAGCACCCGCCGTCACCCCCCAACCCCACCTTTTTTCCCACACTTCAGAACTCCACAGAGCACACCTACCCCCAGTTTTCCAGGCTGGAGTCACACTTGGGTCTGAGATCATGATGTCTTAGAGCAGGACTTGGACGTACAGCCTCATCTAATTTGTGTGGCAAGAGCATCCTGCTGTCCTGGCCACAGTCCTGGCTGTGGCTGCTCTCCCAGAGGAGGAGAGGACAGGGAGCTTTGTCCTGATGCAAATGAGGACAAGGAGGCCCGGAAACCTGGGGTTGGCTCCGGGTGGGGGGGTGGCGCTCAGTCGGTTCCCCCAGCTGCTGCCTTGGACTGCCTGCCAAAGCCCAGATTACGATGGAGGGTCAGGGCTGGGCCCACTCTCCTGTCAGTCAAGGGGGGCTTGAGGGACCAGTGCACTGCCATCCTTTCCCAGTCACAGCCTTGTGCCCCTTGTTTGTACCAGCCACTCTTCTGAGCCCACATCCTCTTCTTTGTGCGTCCTTCTCTGCTCTCTCCCTGTCTATCTGGAGACAATGCAGCCTGGCGTTTCCAGAGATGCCTCCAGGACTGCAGCCAAAAGCACTTTGTTCAAAACTCAAAAGGGCTGTCTCCCAGGACGTGGACCTTCCTGCCCGGGAGCTCCAGAGTCTAAAGGCGACAGGAGAAAATGCCTTTGTGGTTCTTGGAAAGTACTCCCTCTTAGTACTCCACGAGCACTTGCATAATCAGAGTGTATGAAAGAGGCCAGGACTCTTATCTTTGTGAAGTACCATCTTCCCATCTTCTTGACCTCCTCAGGTCCAGACCTTTGTTTTTTTCACTTTTGGATGTACAATATGCATATAGAAAATGTACATCACTTAAGTGCACAGCTTGACAAGTCTTACATGAAAATACCCAGTGACTTTCACCCAGATCAAATATTACAAGCCTCCAGAAGCCCTCTTGGTCCCCTACTCTCCAGCCACCAATGGAAAACCCTTTCCTGATTTCTGGCCCCATAGGTTCATTTTGCTCACTTTGGGACTTTTATGTCCACAGAACGACATAGTATATATTCTGGCTTTTTCCACGCAACATTATGTGAGAGTTGTCCCTGCAATTCATTCTCACTGCTGTACAGTATTCCATTACATGGATAAACAGTAGCTGATTTCCTTATTCTGCCATTTGTCTGGGACTGTGAGTAATAGCACTGTTATGAACATTCTAGTGCATGCTTTTCGGTGAACGGGCATACACGTTTTTCTTGAGTATATACTTAATGGAATTGCTGTTTCCAAGCACTTTGGGGCAAAGTCTTGCTGTGACTTTGAAGCTGAAGAAAGCAGGTAGACTGTCCATACTCATGATCCTAGTCAGGTACAGAAGGGGAAGTTCATAGGATAGCAGCATCATGGAAGTGGAGGCCAAACACTGTGAAATGCTATTGTCTCCTGACATGACAGGGTGGACACTACCTTTGTTTACCACAGCCCAATGGGTTAAGAGGGAATGGCAACAGAGAGCTCTTGACTCCTTCCCCATAGGCCCATGTGGACTTTCCTAGCTCCTCCTTGTGGGAGGAGTTACTAATTTGATGGATTTGAGAGTGAGCCGTTGATCAGAACTTGATTATTGCAGTCAGAACCCACTGGCTTTAGAAGGTAGATTCTGTGATCTGTTACCTCTGCATTCACTTTCTGCTTCCGGCCTCCCAGGGCTAAGCAGACATGGCAGAACCTGGGCCCTCCAGGTGAAGTGGCCTTGGTCTCCTTTCTCTTGCTTTCATTTCCTCTCCACCCCTGCCGTGGTGAGGATTAGACACTGGCTTAGCTATGAATAAGGGAAATTGGGGTCCATTTGCTGTTAGTCTCTTTAAGGGTTCTCTGAGGTTGAGAATAATGGACAAGGAGGACTTGGTTATTTATGTTTGCCTGGTTATAACAATATCAATATACCACCAAACACAAAAAGAAAAATGTCAAAAAATTGAAGTTCATTAAAATGAGTTATTCACCAGAAGATACCATTAAAAGTGAAAAAAACAACCCTCAAAAGTTGCCTTTTATTCAAGAAAGAGCTTGAGACCAGAAAATCTAAAGAACTTACACAAATCAATAAGAAAAAAATAACTTAATTAAAAATTGGCAAAAGACTTGAGTAGATATTTCACAAAAGGGGATATCCAGATCATCAATCTACACATGAGAAGCTACTTAATATCAACACTCAGCAGGAAAATGCAAATTGATGTCTTAATGAGATGCCATATCACGTCCACGAATGGCTAAAATAATAATGTTAAGTGCTGCCAAGAATGAGGAGCAACTGGAACACTCATACACTGCTGATTGGAGCATAATTGGTACAACCACTTTGTAAACCATGTGAAAGCATCTAATAAAGGTAATCCAACACCTACCACATGAATCAACAACTTCATTTATGATAGATAATCAAGGGAAGTGAGTGCTCGTTCCCCCCAAAATTATGTTCAAGAATATGCACAACAAGAGAAAAATGGCGGCGTGAGGTGAGCCTCTGTAACGCTCCCCTGGAATTTACAACGAATCGGACAACAATAACTCCACAAAGGACTCCTTGCACAGCAGACAGGCAAGACGAAGAGGCCGACTACTGAATTCACCTCCAGGTGGGTGAATCGCGCTAGCGGGGGAGGAGGGAGAGGAGAAGTGCGGAGACGAAGCCGCGCGGGCGCAGGACACAGACCTAGCTCAGTGCTCGGAGCCCGCTGCTCCCGGAACTACCACCGCTGCGGGAAAGGGAAGGACTCGCACTGCTAGGGCTCCGCTTACGGCCCACAGGGCTGAGGGGGCAGCATACAAAACCGCTGAACCCAACGCTCGCTCACGGCAGACCTCGGAGCAAAGACTGAGGGAAGAGGGCTGAAATCGCTGGTTTAAGCCCTCACTGCCGAGCGGAGAACGGAAGCCCTAGGCACGGAGGCTAGCCGCCCCCTCCCTACCCTCCCAGAGCTCGCCCCGCCCCCACCTGCCCGGTGCTAGAAGCGATAAAGTAGCAGTGTCGAATCAAAGGACAGAATATTTGCTGCTCTGAGAACTGTGGACCGCAGACACAGATTCGCAGCTCAACTAGTTCCCGCAAAGGGGAGGGAGCTGTGAAAGCAGGACTGGCTGTGGTGGTGGTCGCCGCCATTGCTCTGGGCCACCTCTCACAACTCACCCCGCCCCTGGCCCCACCTATCTGGGCGGATCCCTGCAGGAGTAAACAGAACTGCTGAAACAAACGGGCTCTGAATCTGGTACAGAAAGAGCTTTGGAACTCCAAAAGCTCTTCGCATACCTATCAACCTGTTGCAGAAGACACTCCTGTAGATGTCTAGGAAGAGAAATAGTAAATCAGTGATTGCCATGAATAACCAAGGCAACAAGATAGCTCAGAAAGAAAGTGAAAAGTCTCCAGAAAAGGAACTTAGAGATATGGACTTTTGTGATTTAAATGACAGAGAATTCAAGATCGCAATTCTGAAAAAACTGAACGAGATGCAAGAAAACACAGAAAGGCAGTTTAATGAACTCAGAAACACAATCAAAGAACACCATGAGCATTTTACAAAAGAGATTGAAATTTTGAAAAAGAACCAAATAGAATTTCTGGAGATTAAGAACTCAATAGAAGAAATTAACAATAAAATATCCAGCTTAGGTAGTAGAGTTGACCAGATGGAGGAAAGAATCAGTGACATCGAAGATAGGAACCTGGAATTTACACAGAGGGAAGAAGACAGAGACTTGAGACTTAAAAGAAATGAAAGAACTCTACAAGAACTTTCTGACTCCATCAGAAAGAGCAATATAAGAATAATGGGCATACCAGAAGGAGAAGAAAGAGGGAAGGGAACAGAGAATATATTCAAACAAATCGTCGATGAGAACTTCCCAAACTTGTGGACAGAACTGGATCCTCGAAACCAAGAAGCAAATAGAACACCTAATTACCTCAATCCCAACAGGCCTTCACCAAGGCACATTGTATTGAAGCTGTCTAAAATCAATGACAAAGAAAGAATCCTCAAGGCAGCCAGAGAAAAGAAGACGGTAACTTACAAAGGAAAGCCCATTAGATTATCATCAGATTTTTCAGCAGAAACTCTACAAGCTAGGAGGGAATGGAACCAAATATTCAAACTATTGAAAGAGAGAAATCATGAGCCAAGAATAATATATCCAGCAAAGATCTCCTTTAGATATGAAGGAGGAATAAAGACCTTTCCAGACATCCAGAAGCTGAGGGAATTTTCTAATACACGACCTGCACTACAAGAAATACTAAAGGAGGCTATTAGACCACCATCAACAGGGACAACTTGTGGCAACCGAAACATAAAAAGGGGGAGCGTAAAGGCCTGAACTGGAATATGGGAATAGAGAAAGTAAGCGTACTGAAGAAACTGGAATACTCTAAATATCAAACTTTCTTTTACATAAACTCAAGGGTAACCACTCAAAAAACATCCAAATCTGAAATATATACTGTAATAAAAGAAGAAACAGAGGGAAACATCATAGAATACCACCACACAGAAATAACAGACAACAACAAATAGGCAAAGAAACAATGGAGACACAGCCTTACCAGAAAACTAAAGACAGAATGACAGGAAATCCTCACATATCAATAATCACCCTAAATGTAAATGGACTGAACTCACCAATAAAGAGACACAGAGTAGCAGATTGGATCAAAAAACTAAACCCAACCATATGCTGCCTACAAGAGACACATCTCAGCTACAAGGACAAGCATAGACTCAAAGTGAAAGGGTGGAAATTGACACTCCAAGCAAATGGTACCCAGAGAGAATCAGGTGTAGCTATATTGATATTAGATGAAACAGACTTCAGGGTGAAAAAGATAACAAGAGACAAAGATGGACATTTCATAATGGTAAAGGGGACTATACAACAAGAAGACATAACAGTCATCAATATTTATGCCCCCAATCAGGGAGCACCGAAATATACCAAGCAACTACTAACAGAACTAAAGGGAGAAATTGACCAAAACACAATTATACTAGGGGACTTTAATACATCATTGACAGCTATGGATAGATTATCCAAACAAAAGATAATTAACGAAATAGCAGCCCTAAATGACACATTAGATGAATTGGACATAATTGACATATATAGAGCACTTCATCCTAAAACATCAGACTATACATTCTTTTCTAGTGTACATGGAACATTCTCAAGGATAGACCATATATTGGGACACAAAATCAGCCTCAGCAAATGTAAGAAGATTGAAATCATACCAAGCATATTCTCTGATCACAAAGCTTTGAAATTGGATATCAACTGCAAAAAGAAAGCAGGAAAAAACACAAATACATGGAGATTAAACAACATACTTTTAAAGAACGACTGGGTCAAAGAAGAAATTAGAGGAGAGCTCAAAAGATACATAGAAACAAATGGCAATGAAAATACATCCTACCAAAATTTTTGGGATGCCGCGAAAGCAGTTTTAAGAGGGAAATTTATATCATTACAGGCCTATCTCAAGAAACAAGAAAAATCCCAAATAAATAATCTCATGTTACACCTTAAAAAACTAGAAAAAGAAGAACAAGCGAAACCCAAGGTCAGCAGAAGAAAGGAAATAACAAAAATCAGAGCAGAACTAAATGAAATAGAGAACAAAAAGACAATAGAAAAAATTAATGTGACAAAAAGCTGGTTCTTTGAAAAGATTAACAAAATTGACAAACCCTTGGCTAGACTCACTAAGATAAAAAGAGAGAAGACACTAATTAACAAAATCAGAAATGAAAAAGGGGAAGTTATCACGGACACCACAGAAATACAAAGGATTATCCAAGAATACTATGAAGGACTATATGCCACCAAATTTAATAACTTAGAAGAAATGGACAAGTTCTTAGAAACATATAGCCTTCCAAGGCTGAATCATGAAGAACTGGAAAATCTTAACAGGCCGATCACCAGTAATGAAATTGAATCAGTCATCAAAAACCGTCCCAAAGTCAAAAGTCCTGGACCAGATGGCTTCACCAGTGAATTCTACCAAACCTTCAAAGAGGATCTAATACCAATCCTGCTCAAACTCTTCCAAAAAATTGAAGAAGAGTCAGTACTCCCTAACTCATTTTATGAGGCCAACATTACCCTGATACCAAAACCTGGTAAGGACAACACAAAAAAAGAAAACTACAGACCTATATCTCTGATGAATACAGATGCTAAAATCCTAAACAAAATTCTAGCAAATTGAATACAACAATGCATTAAAAAGATTATTCATCACGACCAAGTGGGGTTCATCCCCGGGGCACAAGGATGGTTCAACATTCGCAAATCCATCAATGTGATACATCACATAAACAAAATAATGGACAAAAATCATATGATTCTATCAATTGATGCAGAAAAATCATTTGATAAGATACAACATCCATTTATGATTAAAACACTTACTAAAATTGGTATAGAAGGAAAATACCTCAACATAATAAAGGCCATATATGACAAGCCCTCAGCTAATCTCATAATTAATGGTGAAAAGCTGAAGCCCTTTGCTCTACGTTCAGGAACACGACAAGGTTGTCCCCTATCACCTCTGCTTTTCAACATAGTGTTGGAAGTCCTCGCCAGAGCTATCAGGCAAGAGAAAGAAATAAAAGGCATCCAAATTGGGAATGAAGAAGTTAAATTGTCACTCTTTGCAGATGACATGATGCTATATATAGAAAACCCTAAAGACTCCACCAAAAAGCTATTAGAAACAATCAATGAATACAGTAAAGTTGCTGGCTACAAAATCAACGTACAAAAGTCCATTGCTTTCCTATATACCAACAATGAAATCTCAGAAAAAGAGATAGAAAAAACAATTCCTTTTGCAATTGCAGCAAAAAGAATAAAATACCTAGGAATAAACTTAACCAAGGATGTGAATGATTTATATGCTGAAAACTATAAGACATTTTTGAAAGAAACTGAAGAAGACACAAAGAAATGGAAAGACATTCCGTGCTCATGGATTGGAAGAATCAACATAGTTAAAATGGCCATATTACCCAAAGCCATATACAGATTTAATGCAATCCCCATTAAAATCCCAATGGCATTTTTTAAAGAAATAGAACAAAAAATCATCAGATTTGTTTGGAACCACAAAAGACCCCGAATAGCCAAAGCAATATTAAAAAAAAAGAACAATACTGGAGGTATCACACTCCCTGATTTTTCCTTGTACTACAGGGCTACAATAATCAAAACAGCTTGGTATTGGCGGAAAAACAGACACATAGACCAATGGAATAGAATTGAGAACCCAGAAATAAAACCGCATAAATATGGACAGATAATTTTTGACAAAGAAGCTAAAAACATACAATGGAGGAAAGACAGCCTCTTCAATAAATGGTGCTGGCAGAATTGGATAGCTACGTGCAAAAGAATGAAACTGGACTGCTATCTGTCACCATGTACCAAAATTAATTCAAAATGGATCAAAGACTTAAGCATAAGACCTGACACAATAAACTGCATTGAAGAAAACATAGGTACTAAACTTATGGACCTTGGGTTCAAAGAGCATTTTATGAATTTGACTCCAAAGGCAATGGAAGTAAAAACTAAAATAAACGAATGGGATTATATGAAACTGAAAAGCTTCTGCACAGCAAAAGAAACTATTGACAAAATAATGAGGTAACCAACTGAATGGGAGAAGATTTTCGCAAACAGTTCCTCTGATAAGGGGCTAATATCCAAAATATACAAGGAACTCATGAAACTCAACAACAAAAAAACAAACAACCCAATTGAAAAATGGACAGAGGACCTGAAGAGACATTTCTCCAAAGAGGATATACAAATGGCAAATACACATATGAAAAAATGCTCAACATCGCTAATCATCAGAGAAATGCAAATGAAAACCACAATGAGATATCACCTCACCCCAGTCAGAATGGCTTTCATCAACAAAACAAATAGTAACAAGTGTTGGAGAGGCTGTGGAGAAAAAGGAACTCTCATACACTGTTGGTGGGAATGCAGACTGGTGCAGCCGCTATGGAAGGCAGTGTGGAGGTTCCTCAAGAAATTACGAATAGAATTACCATATGACCCAGCAATCGCTCTCCTGGTATCTACCCCAAAAATATAAAAGCATTTCTCTATAGAGACACGTGTACGCCAATGTTCATTGCAGCTTTGTTTACGGTGGCCAAGACATGGAAACAACCAAAATGTCCTTCGATAGATGAATGGATAAAGAAGTTGTGGTACATATACACAATGGAATACTATTCGGCGTTAAGGAAAGATGATATAGGAACATTTGTGACAACATGGATGGATCTCGAGAGAATAATGCTAAGTGAAACAAGTCAGACAGAAAAAGCAGAGAACCCTATGATTTCACTGATATGTGGTATATAAACCAAAAAGAACAAGACAAACAAATGAGAAACAAAAACTCATAGACACAGACAATAATTTAGTGGTTACCAGAGGGTAAGGGGGTGGGGGGTGGGTGATGAGGGTAAAGGGGATCAAATATATGGTGATGGAAGGAGAACTGACTCTGGGTGGTGAACACACAATGGGATTTATAGACGATGTAATACAGAATTGTACACCTGAAATCTATGTAAATTTACTAACAATTGTCACCCCAATAAAATTAATTAAAAAAAAAAATTAACAATATTTATATGTCCTAAAGTGCCATAAAGTATATTAAAACCAAACTACCAAAATATGGATACCATGTTAGCGACATAATTGTCAGAAAAAGACACATGTACAGTATTCTTTATACACATACAACATAAGCCAATAAATAAAAGAGAAAGCACTAATACTGAAATGATCAAAGGCCATTCACAAAAGATATAATGGTCAACAAATGCTGATAGTAAAAGAAAATAAAAACAACTATATGATATAATTTTTCACTTAAACTGGCAAAGAATTTTTGAAATTCCAGCAGTCAGTGGTGATTCAGGAGATAGACATTGTTCAATACCAATGATATCAATATGTGATGTTTGGATAATTTGCCACAAAACTGAAAATGTGCACACCTGTTGACTTAGCAAGTCTAATTCTAAGAATTTATCCTAAACCCATAGTAATGGATATTGCCAAGACTTATCTGTTGACTTATCTATTTTCATCAATAAAATATTATAAGAACAGAAAACATGTCTGTCTTTTTCATCATTGTAGCTTCAGCCTCTCATACAAGTCCTGGTGCCCAAACAGATGTTTAATAAACTTACCTGCAATTGAACCTAAGTGTCCAATATTTGGCATTGCATATACATACTGTATGTAGTACAATCCCATGATGAAATATTTTCAGACATTAAAATAGATGTAGCAAAGGAATAACTAGTGCCAAGGAACCAGAAGGTACAGTCTGTCCATCTTGTTTTTGCAGCCCTTCCCTGTACCTTGGCATTGAGAACTTTTCCCCTGCCAGTCCCAACTTCTATGAGGTCACTTACTCAGTACTGTCACAGTCACATGGATTCCGGATCTTAATGATTTGTTAACCAGTAAGAAATAATGAAAATAGATGAACATAAACTACTTTAATGAAGTTGCAAAGATAACTACAAAATAAACTAAATGAGCTCAGGAGAAATGGAATTAATAAAGATAAAAGCAGAAATTGATTAATTACAAAGCAATGAATAGACAATTGGAAAATAGAATCAGAACTGTTTCTTTTGCAAAGATCAATAAGATAGATAAGTTTCTGGCAAGTCTTACAAGACAGAGATAAAGAATATAAAATACAGTATTAGAAATGTGAGAAACAATCACAGATATAAAATAGAAGTAACAATTGAGAATAATTCGTTTAGCTGTAGGCAAACTTTTTCGTAGAATTTCCACCTCTCTGCTTGCGTGACCCATCTGTTCTTGCATGTTGTCCTCTTTTTCCATTAGAGCCCTTAGCATGTTGATCATAGTTGTTTCAAATTCCCCACCTGATGATTCCAACATTTCTGTCATAGGAGTCTGGTTCTAATGTGTGCTCATCTCTTCAAACTGTGTGTTTCTGTTTTATTTTGTCTTTTAGTATGCCTTGTAATTTTTTGTTGAAAGCTGGGCATAATGTACTAAGTAAAAAAAACTGAGGTAAATAGGCCATTAGTGTGAAATTTTATGTTCATCTAGCTAGGGGTTAGTCTGCGTTTACTGTTTGCTCTAGCTGTAGGTGTCAGAGGTTAAAATTTCCTCTAGTGTCCTTTGTTTGTCTCTCCTGTTGTACAGGAGCCCTACTGATGTGCTGGTGAGGTGTGGAATGGGTAAACTTTCTATAGGCCTGTGATTAGGTCTCAGATTTTTAGTGAGCCTGCGCCGTTTCGCTGTGTCCTTCACTATTCCTTCTCAGTTGTTTTATCCCCCTTAGGTGAGAGGAAAGATAGAGAGGTCTGGAACTGGGTATTTCCCTTCCTGCTAGACAGTTAGGTTCTGTTAGTTTTACTTAAGGACAGGCCTTAATAAGAATTGAGTGTTCTGGATGTATTTCATATGGTTGCTTTTTCCCTCCCTCTGCCAGAAGCACAGGGGATTTTTCTCCCACCTTCACTGTGAAAATCTGGTGAAGTTTCTGGAAGCAAAATTCAGAAAGGTATGCAGACCACCTCTCTAAGACTGGCCCCCTAAAGATTTTACTGAACTCCAGCAATTTGTCAATTGTAATTCAGGTTTTCCAATCCAAGCACCACTGGTTCCCACGAGGTTTCTGCTTGGAGGTTTTTATTCTGGTAACTTGTGATTCTCTGTATTTCTCTCTCTCTCTCTCTCTCTCTCTCTCTCTCGTCTCTCTCATTTTGAGGGCAGCGGTTCACCTTATGATCTCAATTATCTGACAGATCTAAGAAGAGTTGTTGATTTTCAGTTTGTTCAACTTTTTATTTGTGAGAATAGAGTGACACCTTCTTCCAAACTCTTTATGCTGGAATAGAAACTGGAAGTCCTTAAACATTTTGAGTCTAAATACAATTAAATTTTTCATGGAAAATAGAAATGACCAAGAAGTGGTAGACAAGAGCTGGAGTGTGGAGTCTGGGGGAAAAGGGCTAGGCCTCCCAAATCCTGACCCAAGGCAGACAGGGGACTATAAGGGTCTTTAAATCTTGGCTATGGGTCACACTAGTCATTTTCAGATCTCAGGAGGCATCTCCTGCTCTCCCCAGAGCCTCATTATGATGTGCTGACCTTGGTTTGAAGATCTAAGAGAGACTGAAAGACAATGATTTCCAGTGACATAATTTTTTGGATCTTCTTCACCTTTCAAACTTGTATTGGTTTCATGGGGAATTACTTTTTATTTACATTATATATGTACACCTTCTTAATCCTCCCCCATAAGAAGAGGCTTGTAGATATGATTCGTTCCCTCTTAACTTTGGCTAATGCCCTGACACTCATATTCACAGGGGTTCCAAATATAATGTCATCTTCTGGAATTAGGCCCAAGATGGGTGATATTGGATGTAAAGCAGTACTCTATATTCAAAGAGATACTCGAAGTATTTCTCTGTATACAACATGTCTCCAGAGTACGTTTCAGGTGCTAACTATTACTCCAAGTAATTGTGTAAATGGGCCTGGATCAAAAACAAAATCCCTAGATTCATTAAATCCTCTTTACTTTTCTTCTAGGTCATCCACATGGTCATCTATACTGTGGTCATCTTAAAAACTGTGGCCAACAGGGGTACCACCAATGCTAGACTTGGGTATTATAGTCCTTATTGTAGTCAGTACATACAATCACTGTCTAGCACCAACATTTTTTTTTTTTATTAATTTATTGGGGTGACAATTGTTAGTAAAATTACATAGATTTCAGATATACAATTCTGTATTACATCATCTATAAATCCCATTGTGTTTTCACCACCCCGAGTCAGTTCCCCTTCCATCACCATATATTTGATCCCGCTTACCCTCATCTCCCACCCCCACCCCAACTCCCTTTACCCTTTGGTAACCACTAAACTATTGTCTATGTCTATGAGTTTTTGTTTCTCATTTGTTTGTCTTGTTCTCTTGTTGTTTTTGGTTTATATACCACATATCAGTGAAATCATATAGTTCTCTGCTTTTCCTGTCTAACTTATTTCACTTAGCATCATACTCTCAAGATCCATCCATGTTGTCACAAATGTTCTTATATCATCTTTTCTTACCACTGAATAGTATTCCATTGTGTATATATACCACAACTTCTTTATCCATTCATCTATCGAAGGACATTTTGGTTGTTTCCATCTCTTGGCCACTGTGAACAAAGCTGCAATGAATATTGGAGCACACGTGTCTTTATGTATAAATGTTTTCAGATTTTTTTGGATAGATACCCAAGAGAGGGATTGCTGGGTCATATGGTAATTCTATTCGTAATTTTTTGAGGAACCTCCACACTGCCTTCCATAACGGCTACACCAATCTAGCAGTAACATTTCTAAGTACAGCATTCATCTGAGATTTCTACCTTCTTTCTCTAGTAATACTCAGTAGTATGCACATGGTGAATTCCTTTTGAGGCACCACCAAACAGCTCAGCATGTCTGCAGTACCATCTGTTCTTCACAGTACTCTCTTGAAAACAAAGCTACTCATGTTATTTTTTTTTTTTTTTTTTTTTTTACTCATGTTATTTTCATACTGGTGAGCTGCTTTGTTTTCTTTTACTGGACTAACACCTTTCTGTTTATTGAAATTTTGCAAATAAGAAAAATTGACAACTGGAGAACTTTGGTAACTTTATTTCATCATGTTATTCCATCTGTCCTTTCTTACTGATTAAAAATGAAAATATAATTTCCAGAATGAATTTGGCAAAACAAGGTTCAGAATTTTTTTCTTAAAGAAAACTAAATGATCATATGAACACTCCTTCACATTCTTCTTCACCACAGGAATCATTTGAATGAGTACAAAGTAACATGTTTATTAATGGTTTGAGTGATAGTTTTAGTCCCCATTGTACTGAGTTAATCAAAGAAATATTTATTGTCAATTTATGAAACATTTTAGACATATAAATGTAAAGTTTAGATTATGATGCTATGTATATAAAGTTTCAAACATTATAAAACAATAACACATGTAATGTAGACTCTTTCGTAGCATAGAAATATTATTGAATCATAAATTTACAAAAATCGATAAATCACCAAAAGGATAGTTGTTACTTTGGGGTGCAAACTAAGTGATGAAATATGAGGTATGATCGAAAAATATAATGAATGTTTAAATAAAAAAATTTATTACAGTAAAAGACAAATTGCCATTAATTTTCCTCAAAACATTCCCCCTCGCTTGAAACACACTTATCCCATCATTCTTGCCACTTCCTGAAGCAGTTCTGGAAGTCCTCTTTCATGAATGTCTTTGCTTCATCTTCCATCATGACAATACTCCACATCACACATCGCTTCTGGTACGGCAATTTCTGTCAAATAAAAACATTACGGTGTGTCCTCATCCACTTTATTCACCGGATCTGGCACTGTGCGACTTCTGGCTCTTTCTCAAAATCAAAATGACCACCTAAGGAAAACGTTTTGAATGGATGCAGGACATTGAGACAGCCATGACAGCACAACTAAAGAGGACTTACAGAACTGCTTCAGAAAATGGCAAGAACAATGGGATAAGTGTGTTTAAAGAGAGGGAGAGTATTTTGAGGGGTTCAACAGCAACGTGTCTTTTACTGTAATACATTTTTGTAATTTAAACATTCACCTTATTTATTTATTTATTTTATTATTATTTTTTTAAATTTATTGCGGTGACAATTGTTAGTGAAATTACATAGATTTCAAGTGTACAATTCTGTATTACATCATCTATGGAGGTGGTGAACACACCATATTTATTTTAATCACACCTTGTATGTGTGTTTATTAAATTGTACTTTATACTTTTGTATGTCAGAAATATTTCAGGTTTAGTTTTTAAAACAAACATTCTTTATATTTGCATATCAATTGAAAAAAGTGGTAGACAACATAAATAGATCAATAAATATGGATGTCATGGAAAACCCTTTTAATTTAATAATTTAATTTAATTTAATTTAAACTTTAATGAAAGAGAATTTGTCACAAAAGAACAGCTAAAGTAAAGTTTAATTAGTTAACCCCAGAGTCACCCTTACTCAAGTCAGACAACATACGTATGCTCAATGAGCTGTTAATCAACAATGTCTACAGAATTCTAAACAATGCAATAAGACAAAGAAATAAGGCAAAAACATTAGAAAGGAATGAGACTTGATTTATAGATGATGTAATACAGAATTGTACAACTGAAATCTATGTAATTTCACTAACAATTGTCACCCCAATAAATTTTTTTTAAAAAAAGAAAGGAACGAGACAAAATGTAAGTACATTAATTGTCCCTTTCAAAACAATAATAGAGTATAGTAAGACAGTTGGATTGTAGAGTTGTATTTTTAAAATTCAGTATTTGTTTATATATCTGAGTATAACATATGTGTGTGAGCATGGGTGTAAGTCTGTCCATGAGTGTAAGAATGAGTGACATCTTTTCTTTTCTCTCAAATGGAGATTGAGGACAGTTACAGTTCTTGGCTAATAATTTAATCCAGTCTTTTCTAAAGTGTTCATTTCTAAGCCTCTCATTGTGTTGCTAAGGGAGCAGCCTTTGAAAGAAGGAGGTCTGTGACTGCTTTCTTACCCCGCTAAGCCTGAAAGGAAGCAGGAAAAGAACACAAGACTAAAAACTATTATACTGGATAATAGTTTTGTTTACTGATTCCACTGGGGCGGGGGAGGTTCTTTGCTAATTAAGAGGCTGTCAGGGGACATTTTCTTCCTCACTGTGGCAAGAACTGTTTATCTTTAAGACGTACGCATCTGTGTTTAAGTCAAGAGATACTTCTGTACCACACACAGATTAATTTCTAGATGGATTAAATTTTAAACACGAAAACATCAATAAAACATTCCAATAAGATATAAAATAATAATTCTAAAACCTTAGAGGAGAAAGTCATTTGTTTCTCAGAAGTCATAAAGGTAAAACATGAATGATTTAACCATGTGAAAATATGAAATGCGTTTATGCTAAAAAGAACCACAAATATTACAGAAGAATGAAGCCACTAGTAAAAAAAATTCACAACTGAAATGACCATCAGAGAGTGCTATGGGTTGGATTGTGTACCTCCCAAAAAGGGATTGAAGTCCTAACTCCAGTACCGTAGAATGTGACTTTATTTGGAAATAGAACCTTTGCAGAGGTTGTCAAGTTAAAATAAGGCCATTCAAGTGGGCCCCAATCCAATACACCTGGTATCCTTATAAAAAGGAAATTTGGACACAGGGACAAACACACACAAAGAGAAGAAGGACAGGTGAAATGCAGGATTGGAGTGATGCACCTTCAAGCCACGGAATGCCAAAATTTGCTGGCAAATCACCAACAGCTAGGAAGAGGCAAGGAATGATTCCCTTACAGGTTTCAGAGGGAGAATCGCCCTGCCGGCACCTTGATTTCAAACTTCCAGCCTCCAGAACTGTGAGATTTTGTGGGATTGTGTTACCTTAGGAAACTAATGCGAAAAGTTAATAGTATTTAGGTGTAAAAAGCTTTTACATACTAGTAATGAAAAAGATAAAAACCCAATAGAAAAATGACCACAAATATACATAAAGATAGCAAAAATATCAAGTAAAATAAAAATCACCATAAAAATACAAGAAGTTTGGAACAATGCACACAAAGGGGAAGGCAGTGGGGGTGCCCACCCTCCGCTCAGACAATAATGGGTGCCTTGTTTGGAGAGAATTTAGAAAACCAACTGAAAGAGAGTTGACTTTTTATTATCAAATGCACTGGCCATTCCCAACATTAAAATAGTTCTCAAAATAGTCTTCTGTTGATCTAAGACTTGCTTGCTGCAGTTACTTATTTTTTAAAAATTAAGTTTTTCTTTTAGGATTTACAGAAAGAGTGAGAGGATTTTACAGAGTTCCTATATATTCCCTCATCCAATTCTTCCTAAAATTAACATCCTACATTAGTATGGTATGTTTGTTACAATTAATGAAGCAGTATTGAAAAATGATTATTAATTAAAGCCCATAGTTCTTGTTTCCTTAGTTTTTGATTAACATCTTTTTCTGTCCCAGGAGAGCATGTTATATTGCCATGTCTCCTTAGGCTTGGCTGTGATAGTTTCTCAGATTTTCCTTTTTTTTTTTAACTGATCATCTTAACAATTTGAGGATTAAGCATTTTGTAAGATGCCCCTTTATTGAAACTTGGGGTTATGGGAAGACCACAGAGGTAGAATGTCATTTTCATCACATCATATCAAGGTTATATGCTGTCAACATGATTTGTCACAATTGATATTGACCTTTTTGCCAAAGATCAGCTGACTCTATTCACGTGGGTCTATTTCTAGTTTCTCTACTGTCTTCCATTGATCTCTTTGTCTATTCTTTAGTCAGTACTAGTCTTGATTACTGCAACTTTATTTAAACTTTGAAATTGAGTGGCATTACTCCTCTGACTTTCTTCTTTAATACTGTATTGGTCGTTCTGGGACTTTGCCTATCTGCATAAACTTTAGAGTCAGTTTGTTGATACCTACAATGTAACTTACTGGGATTTTAATTGGGATTGCATTGAATCTTTAAGATCAAGTTGGGAAAGACTGACATCTGAACAATATGGAGTCTTCCTATATATGAACATGGAATATCTTTCTGTTTATTTAGATATTTGATTTTTTTTTTAAATCAGAGTTTTGTAGTTATCCTCTACAAAACCCTAGATTCTTCTTCTGGGTCCTAGATCTTTGTTCCAGGGATTTTGTACATATTCTGTTAGATTTATACTTAAGGATTTCTTTTGGAGTTAATATAAGTTGTGTTATGCTTCTAATTTCAAAATCGAATTGTTCATTGCCAGCAGAGTGGAAAGCAATTGACTTTCTACATGAACCTTGTGTCCTGCATCTTTGCCATAACCACTTGAGTTCTAGAAGCGTCATTAGAATTTTCTACATAGACGATTATGTCATCTGTTAAGAAATATAGTTTTATTTCTTCCTTCAAAATCAATACCTCTCACTTCCCTTTCTTGTCTTATTGCATTGCCTAGAACTTCTAGTCTAGTGTCGAATAGGAGTAGTGAGAGAGGACATCCTTTCTGTTTTCCTGATATTATAGGGGAATCATTAGTTTTTCAACATTAAGTATGTTATTTGTAGGGTTTTTGTAAATGCTCTTTATCAGGCTGAGGAAATTTCTCTGTATTCCTTATTTGCTGAGAGTTGTTTTTTGTTTTGTTTTATTTTGTTTTTTAATCATGAATGGGTATTGTATGTTGTCAGGTACTTTTTCTGCATCTATTGATATGATCACATGATTTTCTTCTTTAGCTTGTTGTGATGGATTACATTAATTGATTTTCTAATGTTGAATCAGTCTTGCATACCTGGAATAAATCCCACTTGGTCAGAGTGTATAATTCTTTTTATATACTGCTGGATTTAATTTTCTAATATTCTGTTGAGGAATGATGCATCTCTGCTCATGAGAGATATTTTTGTGTAGTTTTCCTTTCTTGTAATGCCGTTATCTGGTTTTGGTGTTAAGATAATGCTGACCTCAGAGAATTTGTAGAAAATTGAACATTTCAAGTATTATAATGAGGCAGTTCTGGTAATCAAGTTCTCCCTTACCCCCAGTGTAGCTGCTTCTTATAGTTGTTGTTTGTGTGCTTAGTGACTTTTCTGAACTAATTTTGTGACATTTGTAGTCTTTGTCTTGTGTGACCCTAGAGGTCAGCTAGTGATTCAACAAAGATTTCTTTAAATGCCTGGGGAAAAAACTCTTTACAAATGGGCTCTGCTTGTGTGTTGGAGCATGACTTCAACATTCAGCAGGCAGTTCACAACTCTGCCTTAGCCTCACTTCTGGCTCATAAAAGTCTGAAGGTCACCCAGAGGTGGGAGCTAAAGGCCTTCTAAGGTCTTTTTAAAGCATGCATCCAGCCCTGAGCAGACATATGGCTTCCATGTTCCCAGGAATATGTGGTAGCTTTTCAAAGACTTTGTCCTGAAAAGTCTCTCATTCCCCAGCCTTTCCTCCCAAACTTATTGGTTAGTCTATTGTTTGTCCCAATTGTCGTCCTGGCCTCAGATAGCAGTGAATTTGATATTTGCTTTTAAGTGTTTTTGACAGAATACTGAAAGCTGTGGTCAAACTCGGAGTTAGGAAAATAAAGGCAAGTCCTTTGATCCATTCCTTCAGGGAGCCGGTCATCAGACAGGGCAAAACAAAAAACAATTTTTTCAGAATAAGTTCAGTTCTTCTCCATCCAGTACTAGGTACCTGCACTGTGAATTCAGGCTGCTATCTCAAGGCCAGTAAGGAATAGGACCAGGATAAATTAAAATGCCACAAAGGTCTTTTACTGAGATTCAGCTGGTTTTTCTTGATTAAGTATTCCTTTGGTTATTGTAAGATTTTGATTAATTTGCAACATTTCTAAACAAGTGATTCTGGCAGTTTTTGCTAATTAATTCATTGTTAGGGATAGATTTGGGTGTTCCCTGATGGGACATTTTCACTTTTCCACCCCTTTATTTTTAACCTACATGTGTCTACATTTAATTGGATTTCTTGTAGTCCAGATATAGTTGGATCTTGTTTTTCAAAGTCTATTCTGATTATCTCTCTCTTTTTTTTTTTTATTAAATTTATTGGGGTGACAATTTAGACCATTCACATTTAATGTTAATCTTAATAGAATTGGATTAATACTACCAGGTTTATAAATGTTTTCTATTGATTGCACTTTTTCTGTGCTTCTTATTTTTCACTCCCTCTTTTTCTGCTTTCTGTGGTTTTAATTTAGCATTTTATGGATTCCATTTTCTCTCCTCTCTTAGCATATCAATTAATTTCTTTTTAAAAAATTTAATGGTTGCTTTAGAATTTGCAATATACATTAACAACTAGTTTAAGTCTACTTCTTAATAATAGTATATTGCTTCATGAGTAGTAGACACTTATGACAGAGTATCCCAATGCCTCCTTCTGTTCTTTATAATATTACTCTCATTCCTTTCACTTACCCATATGCTGTATTCAACCAATAGATGGTTACTAATATTACTTTGAACAAGCATTTGTTTATTACATCAGTGAAGAATAAAATAAGTAAAAAGCTTTATTTTATCTTCATTTAATGCTCCCCAATGCTTTTCCTTTTTTGTGTAGATCAGAGTTTCTGACTTACATCATTTTCTTTTCCCTGAAGAACTTATTTAACATTTCTTGAAGGACAAGTTTGATGACAATAAACGCCTTTAGAGTTTGTTTGTCTGAAAAAAAAATGTTTATTTTTTTCTGAAAAAAAAATGTTTATTTTTCTTTTACTTTTGAACATTTTTGCTTGATATAAAATTCTAGGTTGATGTGTTTTTTTTCTTTCGACACTTTAAATATTTTATTCCACTCTCTTTTTGTTTGTGTGGTTTCTAACAATAATTCTACTGTAATCTTCTCCTTGCTTCCCTTTAGGTAAGGTGTTTACATTCCTCTGGATTCTTTCAAGATTTTCTCTTGGTTTTTTGTTCTGTACAGTTTAAATATGATATGCCTAGACATAGTTTCTTTAATATCCTGTTTGTTGTTCTTCACACTAAAGCTGTGCTTTATTTTCTGTCATTAATTTTGGAAAGTTTCTTCCATATTACTTTAAATATTTCATCGGCTCTGTTCTCTCTTTATTCTCCTTTTGGTATTTCCATTACACATATGTTACACCTATTGTAATTGTCCCAGAGTTCTTGCATATTTTGCTGTTGTTGTTTTTATTGTTTCCTCTTTATATTTCAGTTTGGGAAGTTTCTATTAATCTACCTTTAAGATCACTGATTCTTTCTTTGGTCATGTCCCGTATATTGATGACTTTATCAAAGGCGTTCTTCATTTCTGTTACAGTGTTTTTTATATCTAGCATCATGGTATTGTATTTTATTTTTAGTTTCCCTGCTTACACTATCTCTGCTTACACATTAGCCATATTTTCTTGCATGTTGTCTACTTTTTCCATTAGAGTCCTTTACATAGTAGTCATAGTTGCTTTTGATCCTCTGTCTAATAATCTCAACATCTGTATCGTACATACTTGAATCTGGTTCTAATGACTACTTTGTCTCTTAATACTGTGCTTTTTCCTTTTAGTGTGTTTTGTAATTTTTGTTGAAAGCTGGACATGATGTATTGGGTAATAGGGACTGAGGTTTGATATCATTAATAATACAACTAGGAGTTGGGCTGTGTTCAATATTTGCTGTAACTGTAGGTGCCAGAGGCTTCAAATTCTTCTAGTGTCCTTGTCTATTCACTCCCCCACTGTCTTTAGATTTTCCTTAGAGCTCCTTCTTAAAAAGATTCTGAGCCTTGCAGATTTTTAAGCTGTAATTCACTTATACTGAGGTCCTGTTGGTGTTATGGTAAGGAGTGAAAGAGGGAAAGCATTCTGTAATCTTCTGAGTAAATCTCAGTCTTTTAGTGGATCTGTGCCCCTGAGCCGTGACCTTCACAAATGTTTCTAAGAGTTTTCTTCCCTCTCTAGATTACATGACACAGGGAGCCTAGAGGAGATTAAATCAGATCATTGTCTTTCAGCCTATATGAGATAAGGATCTGACAAGGTCGGTTCACTGAAGAGTTGGACTTTGCTATGTAGGCTACACTAGGTATATTTCTAAATGATTATATTTGTCCATCCCCTGCCAAAGGTTCAGGGTGATTTTTCTTGGTTCTTCACTATAAGAAGCTGGTAGATGTCCTGGAGGTAAAATCTGCAAAAGTGTAGGAACTCCCTCAAGACTATGCTTCACCCCCAGTAGTTTACTATTCTCACCCTACTTCACACTCAGCCCCCAGCAATTCATCAAAATACCATTTAAGTGTTCACATTAGCCCATGTTCCAGTGTTCTCTGCTCTGGAGAAGCTGACCTTGGCTGTGTTTCTCTGTGTATAAGTTTGCTAGGGGTGCCATAATAAAGTGCCAAAAATGGGATGCCATAAAACAACAGAAATTTATTCTCTCACAGTTCTGGAGGCCAGAAGTGTTAAATCGAGGTGCCAGCAGGCCCATGCTCCCTCAGAAACTTATAGGGGAGAATCCTGCTTTACCTCTTTCCAGCTTCTGGTGGTAGCTATTCATCCTTAAAGTTTCTTGGCATGCAGCTACAGCACTTCGATCTTTGCCTCCATCATCACATGATGTTTTCTCCCAGTGTGTCTGTCTCTGGATTTCTCCTCTTCATATAAGGACTCCAGTCATATTGGATTAAGGGCCCACGTCGCTTCAATGTGCCCTCTTTTTAACTTAACTTATTATACCTTCAGAAACCCTACTTCCAAATAAAGTCACAGTCTGAGGTACTGAGGGTTAGGAATTTAGTATATCTTTGGGGGACATAATCGTTACCAGGAAATGACATTGAACCTCAGCTCTTTGTCTTCTTGAAGGAATGAATTCAATCAAAAGACAGAATTTTGTGCAAAATAAAACAGCCAGAAACGTATTAGTGAAAGAAAGTACACTCTGAGAGATGGAGTGGGCTGATGCAAGAGAGGGAAGCAGCCTAGAACAGCAAATTCATTAGAAAATCGGAGTACACTCCAAGATATGGAGTGGACTGATCCAGGAGAGGGAAGAAGACTCATCTTACATTGCATGAAGTCTTTTATTTCTATGGGTAGAATTGCCTCCTCCCTCTCCCTTCTCTTATCTCTTTCTCTCCCCGAGACCCTAGTCCTCTGGCATTTAGCAATGCATTTCTTTGATTTAGAGGCATGTATAAACACACCCCCTTAGTTTGGGGGCATGTGTAACACATGCCCTTGGTTGGGGACAGATGCACATACATCCCCTTGAGGTATGTGAAAACCTGGAATCCTGTTGGGCTAGTAAGGTGGTCCTGGCAAACAGGATGCATTCCTGATAAGCAGGATGTCTTCCTCTCTTAACAATGCATTTCTTTGATTTAGGGGTATGTGTAAACACATCTCTTAGAGGTCTGTATAAGCCTGGAATCCTGCTAGGCAGCTATAAGGGGTCTTGACCCAAGTAGGAGCTGCAGTTAGGGTTTTCTAACTAAAGCTAAATTTCTCCTTCTCCTGCTCATTTCTATCTATCTACCCACCCTATCACAGCTAAACCCACAACACTGTGTTCACTTGTCTATCCAAATTTTATAGGTTTACCCTATAATCTCAATTCTCTTATGCCTCAATGATAATGCAATGATTTTTAGTTTGTTCAGGGTTGGTTTTTGTTGTTGTTGTTGTTGTTGTTGTTGTTGTTATGGGGAAAAGGGGGGAAGACTTCCAGGCCACTTACATTTTGGAGCTGAAACTAAAAGTCAGTTACTGGTTATTTAAATAGTGTACTTCAAAGTAGTACATTCTTATCACATATTCTTTAATAAACATTTAATTCTATATAGAAGTTAATTTGAAAAACCCTCCTGCTATATAGTGGAACCCCCAAAACACACAAAATCAGCTACACACATTAATTTTGGCACATTTTCTTTTCAAAAATAAGTTTGTAACAGTTTGGGATTGTTCCAGATTGCTTTGCATGTAGTTCTTCTCTCCAATCGCTGTGCACTATATATTCTTGCGTTAAAACAGTATAATCCAAATAAACCATAGTAGCACAGTGATTATAAATTCAAGATGCAAAAATTTGTGGGTAAATTCAATTTTTAGTTTATACATAGTATTATTTACTGAATTTAAAAAAAGTATTTTAATTGTTATTTCTTCTTTTTAACTGTCTTTTAAACTAAAGAAAAATCAAGAAAATAATGATTATTACCTAAAATTATTACTTAAAATAATTCTGAGATTCTGCGGAAAAAATGGCAGCGTGAGGTGAGCCTCTGTAGCGCTCCCCTGGAATTTACAACGAATTGGACAACAATAACTCCGCAAAGGACTCCCTGCACAGCAGACAGGCAAGACGAAGAGGCCCACTACTGAATTCACCTCCAGGTGGGTGAATCGCGCGAGCGGGGGAGGAGGGAGAGGAGAAGTGTGGAGACGGAGCCGAGCAGGTGCAGGATGAAGACCTAGCTCAGTGCTCAGAGCTCGCTGCTCCCGAACTGCCAGTAGCTGCCGGAGAGGGAAGGACTCGGACTACTAGGGCTCCGCTTATGGCCCACAGGGCTGAGGGGGCAGCATATAACACGGCTGAACCCAATGCTCGCTCACAGCAGACCTCGGAGCGAAGACTGAGGGAGGAGGGCTGAAATCGGTGGTTTGAGCCTTCACTGCTGAGCGGAGAACGGAAGCCTTAATGAAAGCCTTAGGCACTGAGAGTAGCCGCCCCCTCCCTATGCTCCCCCAGCTTGCCCCGCCCCAACCTGCCCAGTGCTAGAAGCGATAAAGTAGCAGTGTCATATCAAAGGACAGAATATTTGCTGCTCTGAGAACTGTGGACTGCAGACACAGATTCGCAACTCAGCTAGTTCCGGCAAAGGGGAGGGAACTATGGAAGCAGGACTGGCTGTGGTGGTGGTCGCTGCCATTCCTCTGGGCCACCTCTCACAACTAACCCCACCCCTGGCCCCACCTATCTGGGCGGATCCCTGCAGGAGTAAACAGAACTGCTGAAACATACGGGCTCTGAATCTGGTGCAGAAAGAGCTTTGGAACTCCAAAAGCTCTTCGCATACCTATCAACCTGTTGCAGAAGCCACTCCTGTAGATGTCTAGGAAGATAAATAGTAACTCAGTAATTGCCATGAATAACCAAGGCAACAAGATAGCTCAGAAAGAAAGTGAAAACTCTCCAGAAAAGGAACTTAGAGATATGGAAATATGTGATTTAAAGGACAGAGAATTCAAGATTGCAATTCTGAAAAAACTGAACGAGATGCAAGAAAACACAGAAAGGCAGTTTAATGAACTCAGAAACACAATCAAAGAACACCATGAGCATTTTACAAAAGAGATTGAAATTTTGAAAAAGAACCAAATAGAATTTCTGGAGATTAAGAACTCAATAGAAGAAATTAACAATAAAATATCCAGCTTAGGTAGTAGAGTTGACCAGATGGAGGAAAGAATCAGTGACATCGAAGATAGGAACCTGGAATTTACACAGATGGAAGAAGAAAGAGACCTGAGACTTAAAAGAAATGAAAGAACTCTACAAGAACTTTCTGACTCCATGAGAAACAGCAATATAAGAATAATGGGCATACCACAAAAAGAAGAAAGAGGAAAGGGAACAGAGAATATATTCAAACAAATCGTCGATGAGAACTTCCCAAACTTGTGGAAAGAGCTGGATCCTCGAATCCAAAGAGCAAATAAAACACCTAATTACCTCAATCCAAACAGGCCTTCACCAAGGCACATTGTATTGAAGCTGTCTAAAATCAATGACAAATAACGAATCCTCAAGGCAGCCAGGGAAAACAAGACGGTAACTTACAAAGGAAAGCCCATTAGATTATCATCAGATTTTTCAACAGAAACTCTAAAAGCTAGGAGGGAATGGAACCAAATATTCAAACTATTGAAAGAGAGAAATTATGAGCCAAGAATAATATATCCAGCAAAGATCTCCTTTAGATATGAAGGAGGAATGAAGACCTTTCCAGACATCCAGAAGCTGAGGGAATTTTCTAATACACGACCTGCACTACAAGAAATACTAAAGGAGGCTATTAGACCACCATCAACAGGGACAACTTGTGGCAACCAAAACATAAAAAGGGGGAGAGTAAAAACCTGAATTGGAATATGGGAATAGAGAAAGTAAGCATGCTGAAGAAACTGGAAGACTCTAAATATCAAACTTTCTTTTACATAAACTTAAGGGTAACCACTCAAAAAAAAAAAATCCAGAACTGAAATATATACTGTAATAAAAGAAGAAACAGTGGGAAACATCATAGAATACCACCACACAGAAATAATAGACAACAACAAAAAGGCGAAGAAACAATGGAGACACAGCCTTACCAGAAAACTAAAGATAGAATGACAGGAAATCCTCACATATCAATAATCACTTTAAATGTAAATGGACTGAACTCACCAATAAAGAGACACAGAGTAGCAGATTGGATCAAAAAACTAAACCCAACCATATGCTGTCTCCAAGAGACACATCTCAGCTACAAGGACAAGCATAGACTCAAAGTGAAAGGGTGGAAATTGACACTCCAAGCAAATGGTACCCAGAGAAAATCAGGTGTAGCCATAATGATATCAGATGAAACAGACTTCAGGGTGAAAAAGATAACAAGAGACAAAGATGGACATTTCATAATGGTAAAGGGGACTATACAACAAGAAGACATAACGGTCATCAATATTTATGCCTCCAATCAGGGAGCACCTAAATATACCAAGCAACTAGTAACAGAAATAAAAGGAGAAATTGACCAAAACACAATTATACTAGGGGACTTAAATACATCATTGACAGCTATGGATAGATCATCCAAACAGAAGATAAATTACGAAATAGCAGCCCTAAATGACACATTAGATGAAATGGACATCATTGACATATACAGAGCACTTCATCATAAAACATCAGACTATACATTCTTATCTAGTGTACATGGAACATTCTTAAGGATAGACCATATATTGGGACATAAAATCAGCCTCAGTAAATTTAAGAAGATTGAAATCATACCAAGCATATTCTCTGATAACAAGGCTTTGAAATTGGATATCAACTGCAAAAAGAAAGCTACAAAAAACACAAATACATGGAGATTAAACAACATACTTTTAAAGAACGACTGGGTCAAAGAAATTAGAGGAGAGCTCAAAAGATACATAGAAACAAATGACAATGAAAATACATCTTACCAAAATTTTTGGGATGCCACGAAAGCAGTTTTAAGAGGGAAATTTATATCATTACAGGCCATCTCAAGAAACAAGAAAAATCCCAAATAAATAACCTCATGTTACACCTTAACGAACTAGAAAAAGAAGAACAAGCTAAACCCAAGGTCAGCAGAAGAAAGGAAATAGCAAAAATCAGAGCAAAACTACATGAAATAAAGAACAAAAAGACAATAGAAAAATTTAATGTGAAAAAGAGCTGGTTCTTTGAAGAGATTAACAAAATTGGCAAACCCTTGGCTAGACTAACTAAGATAAAAAGAGAGAACACACTAATTAATAAAATCAGAAATGAAAAAGGGGAAGTTATCACGGACACCACAGAAATACAAAGGATTATCCAAGAATACTATGAAGGACTATATGCCACCGAATTCAATAACTTAGAAGAAATGGACAAGTTCTTAGAAACATATGACCTTCCAAGGCTGAAACATGAAGAACTGGAAAATCTAAACAGACCAATCACCAGTAACGAAATTGAATCAGTCATCAAAAACCATCCCAAAATCAAAAGTCCTGGACCATATGGCTTCACTAGTGAATTATACCAAACCTTCACAGAGGATCTAATACCAATTCTGCTCAAACTCTTCCAAAAAATTGAGGAAGAATCAGTACTCCCTAACTCATTTTATGAGGCCAACATTACCCTGATACCAAAACCTGGTAAGGACAACACAAAAAAAGAAAACTACAGATCTATATCTCTGATGAATACTGATGCTAAAATCCTCAACAAAATTCTAGCAAATCGAATACAACAATGCATGAAAAAGATTATTCATCACGACCAAGTGGGGTTCATCCCTGGGGCACAAGGATGGTTCAACATTCTCAAATCCATCAATGTGATACATCACATAAACAAAATAAAGGACAAAATCATATGATTCTATCAATTGATGCAGAAAAAGCATTTGATAAGATACAACATCCATTTATGATTAAAACACTTAATAAAATTGGTATAGAAGGAAAATACCTTAACATAATAAAGGACATATACGACAAACCCTCAGCTAATCTTATTGGTGAAAAGCTGAAGTCCTTTGCTCTACGTTCAGGAACACGACAAGGTTGTCCCCTATCACCTCTGCTTTTCAACATAGTGTTGGAAGTCCTTGCCAGAGCCATCAGGCAAGAGAAAGAAATAAAAGGCATCCAAATTGGTAATGAAGAAGTTAAATTGTCACTCTTTGCAGATGACATGATGCTATATATAGAAAACCTTAAAGACTCCACCAAAAAGCTATTAGAAACAATCAATGAATACAGTAAAGTTGTTGACTACAAAATCAACGTACAAAAGTCCATTGCTTTCCTATATACCAACAATGAAATCTCAGAAAAAGAGATAGAAAAAACAATTTTTTTTGCCATGCAGCAAAAAAAATAAAATACCTAGGAATAAACTTAACCAAGGATGTGAAGGATTTATGTGCTGAAAACTATAAGGCATTTTTGAAAGAAATTGAAGAAGACACAAAGAAATGGAAAGACATTCTGTGCTCATGGATTAGAAGAATCAACATAGTTAACATGGCCATATTACCCAAAGCCATATACAGATTTAATGCAATCCCCATCAAAATCCCAATGGCATTTTTCAAAGAAATAGAACAAAAAATCATCAGATTTGTTTGGAACCACAAAAGACCCCGAATAGCCAAAGCAATACTAAAAAAAGAGAACAATACTGGAGGTATCACACTCCCTGATTTTTGCTTGTACTACAGGGCTACAATAATCAAAACAGCTTGGTATTGACGGAAAAACAGACACATAGACCAATGGAATAGAATTGAGAACCCAGAAATAAAACCGCATAAATATGGACAGATAATTTTTGACAAAGAAGCTAAAAACATACAATGGAGGAAAGACAGCCTCTCCAATAAATGGTGCTGGAGAATTGGATAGCCACATGCAAAAGAATTCAACTGGACTGCTATCTGTCACCACGTACCAAAATTAATTCAAAATGGATCAAAGAGTTAAGCATAAGACCTGACACAATAAACTGCATTGAAGAAAACATAGGTACTAAACTTATGGACCTTGGGTTCAAAGAGCATTTTATGAATTTGACTCCAAAGGCAATGGAAGTAAAAACTAAAATAAACGAATGGGATTATATGAAACTGAAAAGCTTCTGCACAGCAAAAGAAACTATTGACAAAATAATGAGGCAACCAACTGAATGGGAGAAGATTTTTGCAAACAGTGCCTCTGATAAGGGGCTAATATCCAAAACATACAAGGAACTGATGAAACTCAACAACTAAAAAACAAACAACCCAATTGAAAACTGGACAGAGGATCTGAAGAGACATTTCTCCAAAGAGGATATACAAATGGCAAATAGACATATGAAAAAATGCTCAACATCGCTAATCATCAGAGAAATGCAAATGAAAACCACAATGAGATATCACCTCACCCCAGTCAGATTGGCTTTCATCAATAAAACAAATAGTAACAAGTGTTGGAGAGGCTGTGGAGAAAAAGGAACCCTCATACACTGTTGGTGGGAATGCAGACTGGTGCAGCCGCTATGGAAGGCTGTGTGGAGGTGTCTCAAGAAATTACGATTAGAATTACCATATGACCCAGCAATCGCTCTCCTGGGTATCTACCCAAAAAATCTGAAAGCATTTCTCTATAGAGACACGTGTACTCCAATGTTCATTGCAGCTTTGTTTACGGTGGCCAAGACATGGAAACAACCAAAATGTCCTTCAATAGATGAATGCATAAAGAAGTTGTGGTATATATACACAATGGAATACTATTCCGCGTTAAGGAAACATGATATAGGAGCATTTGTGACAACATGGATGGATCTTGAGAGTATAATGCTAAGTGAAATAAGTCAGACAGAAAAAGCAGAGAACCCTATGATTTCACTGATATGTGGTATATAAACCAAAAACAACAAAGGAACAAGACAAACAAATGAGAAAGAAAAACTCATAGACACAGACAATAATTTAATGGTTACCAAGGGGTAAGGGGGTGGGAGTGGTTGATGAGGGTAAGGGGGATCAAATATATGGTGATGGAAGGAGAATTGACTCTGAGTGGTGAACACACAATGGGATTTATAGATGATGTAATACAGAATTGTACATCTGAAATCTATGTAAATTTGCTAACAATTGTCACCCCAATAAATTTAATTAAAAAAAATTATAATTCTGTCACATAGAGTGTAATGGAAAAACAAAATCTCTTCAGAGTGTCAACTGTACTATTACACCAGTGATCTGGATCCTGCCTAACTTTTAAGAGTGAGGCTGTGAGTGAAGGCAGTAAGGAAGGAGAAAGGGAGTAGAAAGGACAAGCACTAGGTAATAAATAATAGAGGGAGATAGTTTGAATAGTTTGCATTCACAGATTAAAAAGTTTATCAAATTGCAGAGTAGACTGATGGAATGTCCTGGAAAGATTCCTGAATTCCAAGAATAAAGAAAAATATTAATAAGCTTTCAGGAGGAAAGAAAACAACAATTTTTTAGCAAAGGAAAGAAATAAAAATCTCTTCTGATTTCTCATCTGCAACATTGGAAGCTGGAAGGCAGGTTACTAAGAGACACTGAAACATACACAAAAATTCAGAAAGAATATCACTTATCTGAAACAACACTTAAGAAGGGTCTCCTGTTACACAATGAATTAACCAAAACAGAGACCTCAAAGCAACACCATTCACAATAGTCAAAAGGTAGAAATAGTCCAAATGTCCATCAGTGGATGAATGGATAAATTGTGTTATATCTATACAATGAAATGTTATTCAGCCATAAAAAGAAATGAAGTACTGATATACTCATATACTACATTGGGGATGAAACTTGAAAACATTATGCTGAGTGAAAGAAGCCAGACAGAGGAAGATTTTTCTAAGTGTGATATCAAACTTAGAAAACTTAAAATATTGCTAGATTTCACCATATTTAACAGTTAGATAATTCCGGGAATGCTAGGGTGGTTCATAAAAAAATTAATCAATGTAATACACCACACTAATAGAATGAAGAAAAATAAACACATGATAATCTTAATAGATGCAGGAAAGGAATTGAACAAAATATAGCACTCTTTCATGATAGAAAGCACTCGGAGAACTAAAAATAGAAAGGAACTTTTTCAACATGATAAAGAGCATTTATGAAAAACTACAACCAACATCATATCAATGGTGAAAGACTGAAAGCTTTCCCTTTAAGAACAAGACAAGGATGCATGCTTTCACTGATGCTATTCAACATTGTACTAGAAGCTCTAACCAGAGTGATAAAATATGAAAAAATAAAAAATAAAAGTTATCCAAATTTAGAAGGAAGAAGTCAAAGTATTTCAATTCACAGATAACATGATCTTGTACTTAGACAATCCTAAAGAATTCAAACACACAAAAAAACTGCACAAGCTAATGAACAAAGTTGAGGATATACAAACTCAATACATAAAATTAAGTTGTGTTTCCATATGTCAGTAAGGAACAATCTCAAAAAGAAATTAAGAAAATAATTCCATTTATAATAGCATTCAAAATAATAAGATAATGAAGGAGGTGAAAGATTTGTATATTGAAAACTACAAAATATTGTTGAAAGAAACTAAATAAGTTAAATGGAAAGACATTTGTGTTCTTGGATTGAAAGACTTAAAATTGTTAAAATGTCAATCATACCCAAGGCACTCTACAAATTTAATGTAATTTCTATCAAAATTCCAACATACTTTTTGGCAGAAATGCAAAAGCCAATTCTCAAATTTACGTGAAAGTGCAGAGGGCCCATAATAGTGAAAAAGAATTTTGTCAACAACCTAAATATAAGAGATAAAACTATTAGAAGAAAACAGGGGCAATGGATTTTTAGATATCATTCCAAAAGCACAAGTAACAACAATAACAACAAGAACGTATAAATTGGACAGCATCAAAATTAAAAACTTGGGAGACATCATAGGAATGGCAGCAGCGAGGTGGACTTCTTGAGTTCTCCTCTGGAACTTACCACAAATTGAACATTTATAATCATTCAAAGGACTCTCTCTGCTCATCACACAGAACAGGTAAGAGACTCACACGAGGATTACTTGAAGGTGGGCAAACTGGGTAAGCAGGGGAAGAGAAAAGGGAGCAGAGTGGAGATGCGGCCCACATCCATGGCTGCAGAGATGCAGGGGGTCCCAGGACAGAATGGAGAACACAACAGCCAGGAGGTGGACTCCTTCCCTGCATCCCAACAGCTGATCTCTCTTGACAAAAGAGCAGCATATCCAGCATTCGAGGCAGTAACCTCAGCTAAGACCTCCAGCTGGGCCCTAGGTCAGACAAAGGAAGTAACACCATACCTAGGCCCCTACAATCACTCTCCCCATCCAACCCTCACCCTTCCAGAGACTCAAGCTGGCCACTAAACTGAGGAGTAGTGTCATATTACAGAGGAGCAGTAGAGCTCAGGATCTGGGAGGACCGGGTTTGCAGCTGCTGTGACCCAGGGAAGAGACTGGGAAGAGTGTGACACCACTGGGCTGGGAGAAAGAAGACTCCTCTATACCCAGCCCCCACCTTTTCTGGCCTGCCTAGGGCAGAGCAATTACAACTGAGAGACACACCCAGAGGTCAGCAGCAGATGGCAGAGGCAACTATTGGCTTTTAGCAGCTCAGAAATCTCACGCCCTCCACACACACAAATACACACACACACACAACACACACACACACACAGAAAAAGTGCCCTAAGACTCAGGAGATCTGAGCACAGGGGTGGTTGTGTTACTCTCACTGCGCATATGTGCAGGCAAGAGTAGAAACTGCACTGACTTTGTAAAAACTACCATCCAGACCCCATAGCCCCACTCATCTGGAACTGCAGTCACAGGGTCACTTGGCACAAGGTGTCCACCTCTGCCTGCACAAGACACAGAGGACTCTTTGGTACAGCAGAGGACAACCTGGAGATTATTTGGTGGGCTTGAGCCAAGACTGGTGCTCCTTTTTTGCTTTTGTTTTGTTTTTGTATCTTTGATATTTTTGCCGGTGTTGAGTGTGGGTTATCGCTTGTGTTACATGTGAGTGTATTTGGTTTTTTCTTCGTTGTTGTTGTTGTTGTTGTGCTTGGTGATTTGCTTTGTTCTGAAATTGCCTTACACCAGGGCGCAGCGCAAGAGGCAGAAGATTCAACACACCCAGAGGCCAACTCCAGACCAAACCAGAGTATTACTGGATTTGACCTACAAGTGACACACCCAGAGAGAATTCTCTACAGGCACAAGAGCCCATAGGGGCCAAGCCTCATTTGAGTGGCCAACCCTCATGCAGCAGATCATCCACTGAGGGCAGAGACAATTCTCACAACTAGTCAGCCTAGGAGTCAATTTCACCTACTCACAAGCTAAAAGAGATTAAAGCACAACTTTAATAGGACAATATACACAACACAAGGGTTACCTTTGGAACACATGCAAAGGAGAATAGGGAAGAGGTGCAAGTCAAATATAAAGGACACATACTACATTAGATAAACCAGCAAAAACCAAGAACCCTAGGAGACCTAATACATTGAAGCAAACACAGACAGTCAGCCAGAATGGGGAAACAAAGAAACATGTCCCAAATAAAAGAACAGGAAAAACCTCCAGAACTGGAACAAAATGAAATAGAGGTAACCAAACTATCAGAGACAGAGTTCAGAACACTGATAAGAATGTTTAAGGAGCTTAGTGATGACATAAACAAAGATAGAGAAATCACAATGAACAACCAGTTCAAACTGAAAAATAAAATAACTGAAATAAAGAACACACTTGAAGGAATTATCAGCAGGTTAGATGAGGTAGAGGATTGAATCAGTGACTTAGAAGACAAGTTAGCAGAGATCACCCAAATGGAACAACAAAAAGAAAAAAGAATAAAAAACAATGAAGATGGTTTAAGAGACCTCTGGGATAACATAGTGTACAACAATATACGCATCAGAGAAATACCAGAAGGTGAAGAGAGGGATCAAGGGATCAAGAACATATTTGAAGTCATAATGACGGAAAACTTTCCAAACCTAGTGAAGGAAACCAACATACAAGCCCAGGAAGTGCAGAGAGTTCCAAACAGGATAAACCCAAACAGACCCACACCAAGACACATTATAGTAAAAATGGCAAAGGTTAAAGACAAAGAAAGAATCCTAAAAGCACCAAGAGAAAGACAGTAGGGTACATAAAAAGAAACTCCTGTAAGACTATCAAGACTTTCTGACTTTTCTACAGAAATTTTGCAGGCCAGAAGGGAGTGGCAAGAGGTACTCAAAGTGATGGAAAACAAAGGCCTACAACCTAGATTGCTTTAGCCAGCAAGGCTATCATTTAAAATTGAAGGAGAGAGAAAGAGCTTCCCAGAAAAGAATAAGCTAAAGAAATTTATTACCACCAAATCAGCATTGCAGGAAATATTAAAAGGGCTTCTGTAAACAGAAGAAAGATGAAAACAACCTAACTAACTACAAATTTAAGAAATGGCAATAACTATGTACCTATTAATAATCACTTTAAATGTAAATGGTTAAATTCTCCAATCAAAAGATGTAGGGTGGCCAAGTGGATAAGAAAGCAAGAACCTTGTATATGCTGTATACAAGAGACTCACTCAGATCAAAAGACGCACACAGGCTGAAAGTGAAGCGTTGAAGTAAAATATTTCATGCAAATGGAAATGAGAAAAAAGCTGGAGTTGTAATACTTATATATGACAAAATAGAGTTTAAAATGAAGACAATATTAAAAGAAAAATATGGGCACTATATAATAATAAAGGGATTGATACAACAAGAGGACATAACTTGAATAAACATCTCTATGCACCCAACATAGGAGCACCTCAATATATAAAACAGATATTCAATGTCATAAAGACAGAGATGAACAGTAATACTATCATAGTAGGGGACTTCAGCACACCTCTGACAACAAGGGACAGGTCTTCCAGACAGAAAAATCAATATGGAAACAATGGCCTTAACTGACACACTGGACCAGTTGGATTTAATCGATATTTTCAGAGCATTTCACCCCAATGCTGCAGAATACACGTTCTTCTCAAATGCACATGGAACATTTTCCAAGATAGACCATATGTTAGGCCATAAAACAAGTCTTGATAAATTCAAGAAAATTGAAATCATACCAATTGTCTTCTTTGACCACAGTGCTATGGAATTAGAAATGAACTACAGGAAAAAAACTGGAAGACACACAAATTCATGGAGGCTGAATAACATGTTACTAAATAATGAATAGGTCAACAATGAGATCAAGGAAAAAATCAAAAGATATCTCAAGGCAAACAAAAATGAAAACATGATGACCCAAAAATCCATGGGATGCAGCCAAAGCAGTCCTAAGAGGGAAACTCATAGCACTGCAGGCCTACCTAAAGGAAAAAGAAAAATCACTAATCAACAGTTTATCTTCACACTTAGTGTTCTTGAACTATAACAGCAAAATGATCCCAAAGGGAGTACAAGGAAGGAGTTAATAAAGATCAGAGTGGAAATAAATGAAATAGAGACCAAAAAAAAAAAAAATACAAAAGATCAATTAAACCAAGAGGTGGTTTTTAGAAAAGATAAACAAAATCGACAAACCTTTAGCCAGACTCATCCAAAAGAAGGGAGAGAGGACCCAAATTAATAAAATTAGAATGAAAGAGGAGAAATAACAACAGATACCACAGAAATACATAAAAATTAAAGAAATTACTATGAGCAACCATAAGCCAACAAATTTGACAATCTGGAAGAAATAGATAAATTTCTAGAAGCATACCATCTTCCAAGGCTGAACAAAGAAGAAACAGAAAATCTGAACAGACCAATTACTACCAACGAAATTGAATCAGTAATCAACAAACTCCCAACAAACAAAAGCCCTGGACCAGATGACTTACAGGTGAATTTTACAAAACATTCGAAAAAGAATTATCACATATTCTCCTCAAACTATTCCAAAAAAATCCAGAAGGAGGGAAGGCTCCCAAACACTTTTTACAAAGTAACTATCACCCTAATCCCAAAATCAGACAAAGACACTACAAAAAATCTACAGACCAATATCCCTAATGAACATAGATGCAAACACAATTCAGCAATACATTAAAAAGATCACACACCATGATCAAGTGGGATTCATTCCTGGTATGCAAGGGTGGTTCAACATCCACAAATCAATTAATGTGTTACACCACATTAACAAAATGAAAAATAAAAATCATATGATCACATCAGAGCCCAGAAATAAATCCATGCCTATATGGTCATTTAATCAATGACAATGGAAACAAGAATTTATGGTGGGGTAAAGACAGTCTATTCAATAAATGGTGCTGGGAAACCTGGACAGACACATGCAAAAAAATGAAGCTGGACCACCTCCTTATACCACATACATAAATAAATTCAAAATGGCTTAAAGACTTAAATGTAAGATCTGAAACCATAAAATTCCTAGAAGAAAATATAGGAAGAAAGTTCGCATACCCAGAGTAAGATTTTTACTGATACATCCCCTCACGCAAAGGAAGTAGGAGAAAAAATAAACATGTGGGATTACATCAAACTGAAAAGTTTTTTCGCAGCAAAGTAAACTATCAATAAAACTAAAAGAGATCCTACTGAATGGGAGAACATATTGCCAATGATATATCCGATTAGGGGTTAATATCCAAAATTTATAAAAAAAACTCACTCAACTCAACTCCAAAAAATCAAACAACCCCATTATAAAACGGCCAGGGGACATGAAGAGACATTTTTCTAAAGAGGACATACAGATGGCAAACAGACATGAAAAAACGCTCTACCTCACTAATCGTTAGAGAAATGCAAATAAAAAAACCACAATGAGATACTACCTCACCTCAGTCAAAATGGCTATCATCAATAAATCAACAAACAACAAGTGTTGGTGAGGATGTGGTGAAAAGGGAACCCTTGTGCACTGTTGGTGGGATTGCAGATTGGTGCAGCCACTATGGAAAACAGTATGGAGATGTCTCAAAAATCTGAAAATAGAACTACCTTATGACTCAGCAAATCCTCTCCTAGGTACCTATCTGGAGAAATCCAAAACTCTAATTCAAAAAAATTTATGCTCCCCTATGTTTATTGCAGCAGTGTGCACAATAGCCAAGACATGGAAACAACAAAAATGCCCATCAGTAGACGACTGGATTAAGAAACCATGGTACATTTATACAATGGAGTATTATTTGACCATAAAGAAGAATGAAATCTTACCATTTGCAACAATATGGATGAGCCTAGAGAACATTATGCTAAGTGAAATAAGTCAGACAGAGAAAGACAAATACCATATGATCTCACTTATATGTGAAATCTAAAGAAAAAATAAATGAATGAACTAGTCAGAAACAGTCTAAGAGACATAGAGGAAAAACTGAGGGTTGCTAGACGAGAGGTGGGGTGGGGATAAGGGAGAGAATGAGGGGATTAGACAGCACAATTGGTAACCACAAGATTGCCATGGGGATATGAAAGTCAATTTGGGAAATGTAATCAATAATGTTGTAAAGATTTTGTAGGGTATCTGATGGACACTTGTGTCTAAGGAGACCACCTCAGGGATGATGTAGATGCCTGATCACTGCTCTGTACACCTGAAGCTAAAGCTGAACAATAATAAGTGTCAACTACACTCGTATATATATACATATATACATATATATATATATATATATATATAGTTACAAGAAGTGGAGTACAGCATTAGCAATAGAGACAGTGGAAATGTAATGGCTGTATGCGATGTCAGATGGGTAGTAGATGGGGGGAAGGGGATTATCACTATGTGAGGGATATAAATGATAAATGTCTAACTATTACATTGTTTTGTACACCTGAAACTAATAAAAAATGTTTAAAATTTGGTAGCATCAAAAGACATTCTCAAGAGAATGAAAGGAGAACCTAGAGAATATGAGAAAATATTTGTAAATTACATATCTGATAAAGGCTTACTATCCAGAATACATAAAAACTTTTATAACTCAACGGCAAAAACAGAAAACCACAAACAAACCAATTTAAACATGGACAAGGAACTTGAAGATAATTTTTTATTACAAAGAAGATGTACCAATGGCCAATAAGCACATGAAAATATGCTCAACATTATTAGTTACAAGGGAAATGCAAATCAAAACCACAATGGAATATCACTTCATACCCAATAGGATAGCTATAATAAAAATAAAATAAAAGGAAAACGACAACTGTTGGTGAGGGCGATGGTCTAAATGTTTGTGTCCTCACCAAATTTATATGTTGAAATCCTAATGTCTAATGTGATGGTATTAGGAGGTGGGGCCTTTGGGAGATACTTAATCATGAGAGTGGAGGCTTCATGCATGGGATTAGTGCCTTATAAAAGAGACCCTACAAAGATCCCAGCCTCTTCCACAATGTAAAGACACAGTGAGGAGGCATCAACCATGAACCAGGAAGAGGGCTCTCACCAACTATGTTGGCACCCTGATCTTGGACTTCTAACCTCCAGAAATGTGAGAATTAAATTTCTGTTATTTATGAGCCACCTCATCTTTGGTATTTTGTTATAGCAGCCTGAACAGAATAAGATACAAATACATATTTATAGTGTAGCACTATTAACAATGGCTAAACGGTGCAAACAGTCCAAATGTACATCAATGGATCGGTAGATAAACACATTGTGATATAAATACAATGGGATGTTATTCAGCCATTAATCTGGTAAAAACTGAATGGGGTGTATGGCAATTCAGTTCTGACACTAACCACGTACCTGGAGTTAGCGTCAGACTCCACAGGGTGAGGGCACTGTCCACAGGACTATCCCCTTTTCAGACACCTGCTACAAATCTCAGGGGTTTCCTGAGCTACTCACATTTCTGATTGGCTGGCTATAAATTCAGGGGTTCCTATGATCACTTCAGTTTTCATGATTCACTAGAACGACTCATACAATTCAGGAAAGCACTATGGTCATGACTACTCTTTTACTATAAAGGGTACAGATCAGCAGGACCAGCCCAATAAAGAGAGGCACAGGTGAGTCTGGGAGACACAACACAACTCACACATCCTCTCTTCATAAAATGAGGGTGCATCACCCTCCCGACACATCCATGTGTTCACCAACCAGAAACTCCCCTGAGCCTCAGCGCCCAGAGTTTTTGTGGGGCTTCATTACATAAGCATGGTTAATGGAATCATTGGCCATGTGACGGAACGCAATTTCCAGCCCCTCTCCCCTCGAGTGATGAAAATCTCAAACCTCTAATCATAGGTGGACTTTCTGGTGACTAGCCTGGTCCTAAAGTTATCTAGGAGCATGAGTCACCTCTTTCTAATAACAAGGGTACTCTGATCACTCAGGAAATCCCAAGGGCTTTAGAAGCCCATTCCCTGGGATGAATGCCATACAAATTGTTTATTATATCACAGTTATAGCAAAGGAATAAAATACTGAAACATGCTAGAATGGGATGAACCTCAAAAACATTATGCTAAGTGAAGGAAAACAGACAAAAAAGTCGCATGTTGTGTATTTCCTTATATTTGAAATATCCACAATAGGTAAACCCATAGAGACAGCACACAGACTGGTGGTTGCCAGGGGCTGGGGGAGGGAAAATGGGGGAGAAACCACTCAATAAGAATAAGGTTGAGCTGTGGAGTCAGCCCTGAAGCCCTGGCTCTCAATTTTTTAGCAAGTGAGATAATAAATGTTCTTTCCATTCACAGATATTTTCTTGGCTATTTCCTTAGTTACAACTGAAGGCTCCCAGGAGACACATGCCAAGATGGCTGAGGCAAGACCAAGTTCATGGATGTCCCTTCAAGCTCACTGCTCAGGGGAAGAGGGGAGGAGCCCCCCAGCACAGGCACACAGGGCTAAAGCTGCACTACTCTAGTCTTCTCCCCTCATGTGAAACACTAAGGCTCACAACGCTGATATGGACAGGCGCAGGACATAGCACTAGGAAAGGGATTCGTGCACCTCTTTGAGTCATAGTGAAAAAATGAGCACTTTGGAAAGAGATTTCAAGGATTTGTGTTTGGTTAGTTATTCACTTTATCCTCCCTGCTATCCCCACTGTCTATCTGTCTCTATCCTGCTTCTTGCCCCAGATGGTTAAACGCAAATTCCATCATGCAAGCTTTTCATTCTCTAGCTTCCAGTTGGGTTGGTCCAGTGGGAGAGAGGTCAGAGTGCTTAGTCCTCCTATTTTCTCTTCACCCATCTGCACTTCTGACAGTGTCTGCTTCCTCTACAACCACTGTTCCCACTAGGAAATCTCCTTTCTGTGGCTTGTAGACAACAAAAAAGGGGTGCTGTAATAAATTTAACTGAAAGTAACCTCACAGGCTGATCTGATTGTAAATTCCTAATTGGGCAGGTCATAGTGGGTAGTCACCCCCCAGGCATATAACTTCTTTAGTAAAAGTTTATTTTTGCCTTAAGCAAGCCCTGTCCATTGTTTCTGTGCACCTGGTTAACACACCTTTGAAATAAGAAAAACCACCCTCAAGAGAGCACAAAATCTTAACTATCCTGTAATCTAATACCCACATTTCTTTCTTTCACTTTCATGTAATTTTCCTTATGTCATCTCCTTAATTTCAAATGCACAAAAGAAACTAGAAAATGGTCATTCTCTGGAGCATTTGTGATCATGCTGCCTGGCAATTGTCATTGGTTTGGCTCAAATAAGCTCATAAAAATTCTTTGCAGGTTTGGACATTTTTTACATTGACAGGCTCCAGCTGTCAGGAGTCCAGCAACCCCAAGCCCTCCTACCTCCTGCAGAACAAGAGCTAACAGCTCCTTTCCAAACCATCCCAGGCTGGCTCCTCCCTGGCCGTGCTCTGTCTCAGCAAATAACTTCTTTATCTAGTTCTCTTCCATTAAAGTCTAAGCATGCCACCTGTCTCCTGCTGAATCTTGAACTGATAAGCTACCTATGTCACTCCTTGGGTGCAAGAGGAAAAAAGAAAAAGTGTGACTTACTGCCAAACAGTTGTGTTTATCATCTCTGAAGTTAACACAGGGCCCTTAGAGAATCACAGATGCTGAAAGGAGTGTATGTGTGGAGGAGGTGGGGGGCAGGGGTGGGGGGTCGGGGTTCCTCTGCATTAATAATAAAGTTAAGAAGCAAGTGACACTAAAGTGTGTATAATAGGATCTTGTTCTATTTAAATATTTAGATAGATTATAGATGATAGATAACAAACAGATAATAGATGATAAAGAGAAATAGGGAGAGGAGAATATGTTTTACAAAGAGATTTTGAAAGATTCATCTGAACATTGACAATGATCATCTTTGATGGCATTAGTTACCTATTGCTATATAACAAACTGCCCAAAATTTAGGCGTTTCATATTGCTCACAGACAATTCAATGTGGCTTGCTTGGACAGTGCTTCTGGTCTCACCCTTTGTGCATCTGTGATCATCAGTAGGTCAGCAGGAGCTCTGCTTCTAGGGTTTGGCTCCCATTGTTCCATGGCCAGATTTGACATGGGCTGAGCTGTGGCTGCCTTTATAGATGTGGCACATGCCCTCTGCTCACCACACCCGGTCTTGTATCCCTGCTTTGGTGGCCAGGGCTCTACCATCATCCTGATATAGATATTTTTTTGTTATGCTTATGCTTTACTTATCTATGTGACATTTCTGGCCTCAGTAAGTGTTTGACTTTACAACTCTTGGGGGAGTGGCCTGAGACAGCAGCAACAGTAGTGACTGAAGACAGCAGTGCCCCAGGTATGCAGGGACCAAAGCCTAGCAGGGCAAGAGAAGGGGAGGCCACCAGAGGAGATGGAATAAAGAACGGGGTTGAGAGCACAAAGGTTCTGGATGCCTTCTAGGTTCAGGCTGATTCATTTAAGTACTGTCTCCCTCCTGGTGGGGAACTTGCTAACGGAAGGGACAGGTTTTGTAAGGCATTTGGTAGGTCTCTATGGAGCTGCCTTCTCTGGCTTGTCCCACTTTTATAGCCTTCTCATTCAGCCTCACCACCTATCCACATAGACAAGGAAGGGACAGAGAGAGGATTTGTTGATCTGAGCCACCATGTGGTCAGTGGGGAAGCTAGATCTGAATTCATAAACTCTGGACCCATCACTCTGTGGCTCTCACTGCATGGCACTGGGGTTGGTAGAGAAGATACATAACAGAATGAGTGCCACACCATTTGTTAGGTGCATGCCGAGTGCCCTTCATGTACACAGCCTTACCAAAAGCCCCATGAAGGTGGCATCATTGGCCTCACTTCAGATGCAGAGACTGAAGCCCAGATGGGGGCTCCACCATCCTTGTCCCATAGCAATTGGTGAACCAAAGCCTGACACAAATCTGTGCTCTGGACCTCACACTGAGCTGATGTCCCCCAGGCCTCTCCCAACAGGGTCTTATCATTAAAGTCATATTTGAGTCCACACTCAGTCTAACTGATTCAAACAGCAGCAGATCATAGAAAAACTAAAAGCTTACTTTCATTACTGCACTCTCCCCAGAGGACATCACTATACATGGGATGGTGTGAGTTACCTAAAACATTTTCTACATGCTGTGTATGCATTTATGAGATATATTTCACATACAAGGTTATCTTTAAATATACGTAATATTCTACAACTGGCTTTATTTTTGTCCCCTTAATCAGTCACAAAACTATTTCCATAGCAGTGCATAAATATTTGCCTCATTTTTTATACTTCATTTTAACATTCAATATTATTTTATATTAATTTTAGGTGCATATCATAGTGGTCAGACATTTATATAACTTAAGAAGTGATCCCCCTGACGAGTCTAGTACCCACCTGCACTATGTATAGTTTTTACCTTGTTATTGACTATATTCTCTGTTTTACTTTACATACCCATGACTATTTTGTAACTACCAATTTGCACTTCTTAATCCCTTCCCCTTTCTAACTCACCCTCAATCCCCCTCCCATTTGGCGATGATCAAAATGTTCTCTGTGTATCTATGAGCTTCTGTCAGTTTTATTTGTTGGTTCATTTTGTTCTTTAGATTCCACATATAAGGAAAATCACATTGCATCTGCCTTTCTCTGTCTGACATACTCCACTGAGCACAATGCTCTCCATGTCCACTCATGCTGCTGCAGATGGCAAGAACCCATTCCCATCTATAGCTGAGCAATATACTATTGTATACATGTACCACCTACTCTTTATCCATTCTTCCAACAATGAACACCCAGGTTACCTGCATATCTTAGCCATTGTAAATAATGCTACAATGAACATCTGGATGCACATGCCCTCTTGAAGTAGCGTTTTGGGTTTCTTCAGATAAATAACCAGAAGTAGAATTACTGAGTCTTTCTTTGTCTCTTGTAATAGCCTTTGTTTTAAAGTCTATTTTGTCTGGTATAAGTATTGCTACCTCAGATTTTTGTTTGTTTGTTTTATTTCCATTTTCATGAAATATCTTTTGTCATGCCTTTACTTTTAGTCTGTGTGTGCCTTCCAATTTGAAGTGAGTCTCTTGTAGGTAACATATGTACGGGTCTTGTTTTTTTATCCATTCAGGCACCCTGTCTTTTGATTGCACCATTTGATCTATTTACACTTAAAGCAATTATTGATAGACATGTAGTTATTGCCTTTTCATTATTCATATTTTTAAATCTTCTTTGTTTTTTTCTTCTTCTTCTTCTTATTATTATTAAAAAAGACCAAACATTTCTTGTAATACTGGTTTGGTAATGATTAACTCCTTTAGCTTTTTATTGTCTGGGAAGCTCTTTATCTGTCCTTCAATTCTAAATTATAGCTTTGCCGGGTATAGTAATCTTGGTTGTAATCTCTGCTTTTCATCACTTTGAATATTTCTTGCCACTCTCTCTGGCCTGCAAAGTTTCTGCTGAGAAATCAACTGATAATCTTATGGGAGCTCCCTTCTAGATAACTGCTTTTCTAGTGCTTCTTTTAAGATTCTCTTTTTATCTTTAAACTTTGGCATTTTAATTATGATGTATCTTGCTGTGAGGCTCTTTGGGTTCATCTTGTTTGGCACTCTCTGTGCTTCCTGGACTGTATGTCTATTATCTTTACTAACTTAGGGAAGTCATTACTTCTTCAAATAAGTTGCAATTCCTTGCTCTCTCTCTTCTCCTTCTGGTACCCCTATAATGTGAATGTTGTTATGCATGATGTTGTCACAGAGGCCCTTAAACTCTCCTCATTTTTTTGGATTTTTTTTTGTTGTTGTTCTGATTGCGTGTTTTATGCTATCTTATCTCCTAAAATGCTGATTAGATTCTCTGATTGATCTAATCTATTGTTGATTCTCTCTAATGTATACTTTGATTCAGTTATTGTAGTCTTTATATCTGACTGGTTCTTTTTTATGTTTTCTATCTACATTTTTATGTTTTCTATTTCTTTTTTTTAATTAAATTTATTGGGGTGACAATTGTTAGTAAATTTACATAGATTTCAGGTGTACAATTCTGTATTACATCATCTATAAATCCCATTGTCTGTTCACCACCCAGAGTCAGTTCTCCTTCCATCACCATATATTGACCCCTTCCCCTCATCACCCACCCCCCACCCCCTTACCCCTTGGTAACCACTAAATTATTGTCTGTGTCTATGAGTTTTTTTTTCTCATTTGTTCGTCTTGTTCCTTTGTTGTTTTTGGTTTATATACCACATATCAGTGAAATCATAGGGTTCTCTGCTTTTTCTGTCTGACTTATTTCACTGAGCATTATACTCTCAAGATCCATCCATGTTGTCCCAAATGCTCCTATATCATCTTTCCTTAACGCGGAATAGTATTCCATTGTGTATATATACCACAACTTCTTTATGCATTCATCTATTGAAGGACATTTTGATTGTTTCCATGTCTTGGCCACCGTAAACAAAGCTGCAATGAACATTGGAGTACACGTGTCTCTATAGAGAAATGCTTTCAGATTTTTTGGGTAGATACCCAGGAGAGCGATTGCTGGGTCATATGGTAATTCTAATCGTAATTTCTTGAGAAACCTCCACACAGCCTTCCATAGCGGCTGCACCAGTCTGCATTCCCACCAACAGTATATGAGGGTTCCTTTTTCTCCACAGCCTCTCCAACACTTGTTACTATTTGTCTTATTGATGAAAGCCATTCTGACTGGGGGGAGGTGATATCTCATTGTGGTTTTCATTTGCATTTCTCTGATGATTAGCGATGTTGAGCATTTTTTCATATGTCTATTTGCCATTTGTATATCCTCTTTGGAGAAATGTCTCTTCAGGTCCTCTGTCCATTTTTCAATTGGGTTGTTTGTTTTTTTGTTGTTGAGTTTCATGAGTTCCTTGTATGTTTTGGATATTAGCCCCTTATCAAAGGCACTGTTTGCAAAAATCTTCTCCCATTCAGTTGGTTACCTCATTATTTTGTCAATAGTTTCTTTTGCTGTGCAGAAGCTTTTCAGTTTCATATAATCCCATTCGTTTATTTTAGTTTTTACTTCCATTGCCTTTGGAGTCAAATTCATAAAATGCTCTTTGAACCCAAGGTCCATAAGTTTAGTACCTATGTTTTCTTCAATGCAGTTTATTGTGTCAGGTCTTATGCTTAACTCTTTGATCCATTTTGAATTAATTTTGGTACGTGGTGACAGATAGCAGTCCAGTTGAATTCTTTTGCATGTGGCTATCCAATTCTCCAGCACCATTTATTGGAGAGGCTGTCTTTCCTCCATTGTATGTTTTTAGCTTCTTTGTCAAAAATTATCTGTCCATATTTATGCGGTTTTATTTCTGGGTTCTCAATTCTATTCCATTGGTATGTGTCTGTTTTTCCGCCAATACCAAGCTGTTTTGATTATTGTAGCCCTGTAGTACAAGCAAAAATCAGGGAGTGTGATACCTCCAGTATCGTTCTTTTTTTTTAATATTGTTTTGGCTATTCGGGGTCTTTTGTGGTTCCAAACAAATCTGATGATTTTTGTTCTATTTCTTTAAAAAATGCCACTGGGATTTTAATGGGGAATCTAAAGAACTGAATAAATGAGCAAAGTAAACAGAAATAGTCTCAGAGAATAGAAGAAAAACTGATGCCTGTCCAGAGATAAAGAAGAAAAACTGATGCCTATCCAGTTTTCCCTTTGGGTATGTCATCCGTGGAGGCAGCTGAATGATGCTCCAGATTGGTCCAAAACTGGCTACCAGGTATGCCAGCCCTGGAGCCTCCTGGGAGGGGACCCACTGCAGGAGAAATTTAGGCACAGCCTGCGCTCTGCCTGGGGCCACCTGGTATGAGCCACAAAGCAATCTTCAGATGGCCACCTCCCACACTGAGCTTAAAAGTGCCTCCCAAGGCCCATCTGTTAACCAAGGCTGGCTGTCACTAGTGCTAGACTTAGAGCTGCTGAGTCAGCAATACAAAACATGCTGAAGACAGATTCTGTTTGTTTGGGTTTTGTGAACCTTTGAGAGAGTTTATGAAAGTCTGCAGAATGACCTAAGACAGGTTGTTTGTATGGAAAAGCCAGCGGAAGCCGCTTGGGTGTACCTAAACATTAGGTGAGGCAGAATCTCTGGGAATTACTAGGACAGGGCAGACAAAAGGTGATAGCCAGTTTGATGGAGACTCAGATATGGCATCTGCCTGCATCTACACACGGGGTGGGGGAGGGCTCAACAAAGAAACAATGGCTTCTTCCAGATTCTCCATCTATGAGAAAGCTGCCCCTCCAGCTGTCACTCTGAAGCCAGACAACTCAGTTCCTCCTTGTATATATATCCCTGGCACCTGTTGAGCTTCTGCCCTAGCAGTGGAGCTCAGAGTGAGTGAATCCATCAATGAGAAAATTTGTGCACAGTCCCTTTAAGAGGAGTGCCTGGGACTCCAGCTGCCCTCCATCTCATTCACATAATCTCCATTGGTTTTCACAACCAGAAGTTAATGGAGACTTCTCTCCCCTGCACTGGAACCCTGGGCTGGGAAGCCTGGTATGAGGCTGGGACCTCTCGCTGCTCTCATGGTATCTATGCAGCCAAGTTATCTCTCCCAATTTTTAATGGTCACACTCAGGTGTGGGACCAGCCCATTCTGTGTCTCTGCCCCTCTTATCAGTCTCAAGGTGGTATCTTCTGTATGTTCGTAGTAGTAGGGCTAGTTCAGCTAGACTTCAGGTGATTCTCCATGATGGTTGTTCTGTAGTTTAGTTGCAATTTTGATGTGGTCATGAGAAGAGGAAAGCACAGCATTTATCCACCTGCTTGACTGGAAAATCTGCTTCATTTTTATAATGGCTGTGTAATATTTGTATTAATTGTTTTTTTTTCTGTGTAACAAACTATTTACATCAATCAGTGTTCTCCAGAGGAACAGAACCAATGGGATGGGTAAATACATATATTTACTATATATATACTATATATATATGGAGAGAGAGAGAGAGAGAGAGAGAGAGAGAGAGAGAGAGAGATTTATTTCAAGGTATTGACTCATGCAATTGTGGGAACTGGCAAGTCTGAAATCTGCAGGGCAGGCCAGCAGGGTAGAGACCCTAGGAAGAGTTGATTTGTACATGGTATCTGAAGGCTGTCTGGAAGAAGAATTCCCTCTTCTCTGGAGTCTTATGTCTGAAAGCTTTCAACTGATTGGGTGAGGCTCACACACATTATAGAGGGTCATCTGCTTTACTCAAAGACTACTGATATACATGTTACCCTCATCTTAAAAGCACCTGCACAGCAAATCTAGACTGGTGTTTGATCCAAAACTGGGTATCATAGTGGAACCAAATTGACACATAAAATTCACATCACACCATCCAAAACCTTAGTGACTGAAAACAACAGTAATTTGCTATTTTTCATGGTGCTGAGGACTGCCATCCTGGGGGTTCCTTCTACTGGTCTCATCAGTGATCATACTTGTGGCAATAGTCACAGGATCACTTACCTAAAGCTCACTCACATCTGGCAATTGGTACTAGTTGTCCAGTGGAGCACAATTCCTTTCCATGGGGACTCTCCTCCTTAGCAGGTTAGACTGGTCTTTGCCATAGCATGCTGGGCTCAGGGTTCTCACAGGGTAATGGCAGGAGCTGTGCAGTACTTGCATAAGGACATTCCCACATGTTGTGTGTGTCACAGGCAGGCATTCAAGGATGAAAAACACGTCCCAGTGTGTACCATGCAGAGCTCCAGTCGTCACATTGCAGAGGAGCATGGATACAGCTAGTGTGATTCACCTGTGCACACCTGCATCATAAGCCAACTCCTCTTTTGTGGACAGAAACAGCTCATTTCCCATTTCTGCTCTTACAAAGAACGCCCCGGTGGTCCTCAAGCAAGTCCTTCTATAGGGCAGATTTGTAGACACACAATTGCTCAGAACAGAGCCTACGAATTGCCTCTTTTCCTGCATCCTCAACAACTCTGGTCACAGATTTTTGCATTTTTGTCAGTCTGATGAGTGATAAATGACATAATATGGTAATTTGCGAGTTTAGTCCTTTGACCATTGGGGAACTTGAGGGTAGTTTCATGTGTTCATAGTACTTTAATAACTGGAAAATTCTACAAAGATATCTACATTTTGAAATACAAACTGTCAAATAGAAATGGAAGCCTGGAACACCCCTGGTCCCAGTTATCCTGCCCCAGCCTCCACACAAGATAAAGGCCCCATTAGTGCATATTTTCTTGGGGGCTGGAAAAGTTTTCCATTTGTCCTGAATCTCAGCATCCAAGGTGATGTCAGGGCTGGAGGAGCATAACAATCTCCCAAGCCCAAGCGCTCCATTTTATTGAGGGAGAAACTGAGGCCCTGTGAGGAATGCCCTCTGGCTAAGTTCTCACAGTGCATGACAAAATAAGGACCAGGACCCATATCTTCTGACTCTCATGAAGGAGAAAGGCAGAAAGAGACCAAAGAAAAGAGGGGCGAGCTGTGTGCTCTGCTGGTGCTCCGCAGAGAAAAGGATTTCCCATCTTACCCAGGGGCCAGAGAAGTATGTGTCCTCTACCTATGTAATGTAGGAGAGTCTGCAAGGCTCCTGAAGAATCTCATAGAAATTACAACAGATGGTTTTGTAAGAGACATAACCAGCACGATTCCCTAAGAGGTAGAGAGCTTTTCTTTCGAAGGCCCACTCCCAGTGTACTCTGGGGACAGAGGCGCTTGACACTTCCTGTTTCCTAGTGCCCTGTACAGACCAATATTCAGGATCCTTGGATGGCCTTGAAGCCTGACCAGAGGGGGGCAGCGGAATGCAACAGACTAATATGGAATTCTGATTCTGCTGGAAACCTCTTGCGAGATAACAGTGCCCCCAGAGTCATGTTCTAAGATCAGGGCAGAGTCAAATGCAAAACTGGCTTAAAGTCCCACAGAAAACATCTTTATAAGTCACCACACTGGAAAGTGCCCAGCCTGGCTTAGTCAACATTGTTGGGTATCCCTCTGCTGCTGGATCAGATCACTGTTTATATAGCTCAGCCATGGATTTGAGAACCTTGTATGAGCCATACCTATTTTTACACACTGAAGTCAGCCTCCAGGAGGGGTGCAGAGGTCCCGCTACAGAGACCTACTACTAGAGTGGGAGGTTCCAGGTCTCCTTGCCGGTTCTGCTGCAGGGCTGTTAATAAGAGCAGAGAACTTAGTAGGTGCTTCAGCACTTAGTAGGTGCCCTGTATCTTCCTCACTACAGTTCTCACTGGCTCTCAGGGTATGCATCACCTGCAAAAAGAGAATTGGCTTTGCTATCTCTCCCTCTCCACCCCAAATATGTATGTTTGACCCAGTCCTACATTGGGAAGATACAAAGCCACTGAGTGTGCCTTCCCTCCCTGGTGGCCCTTTCATTCTATTGCACAATGGTGAGTGGGGTTACATCAGCCCAGAGGCCTGAGCCAGCACACAATTCAGCACATCCAGGACTTCCTGCTGCCTGTTGAGTAACTGGCCTTTGACAGGGCAGGGAGGGGATCTGTGGAGACCTCACTGTCAAGACAAAAACCCAAAATGTCTAAGCCCTCTCTTTGGCCTCTATAAGCATATAGCTACCTCCTCCTCCCTCACTCACCTGGCCCAATTTGGGCTGCTCCATCCCGGAATCTCAGAGCAGAGGCTCCAGGCATAGCCCCAGGAGAAAAGGCCTTTGAAGACCAGAGCCTCTATGGTGCCTCTAGGACAGGGCGGTATCTCCCTGTGCCCCCATAATCTGGACTACCCCAAATCCAGGACCCACTGCTTCAGTAGAGCAGCCTCAGGGCTACACAGGAGTACCTTGGGGGCAAGCTCTGAAGTCTACCCAGGCCCAAATTAGAACTGAAACATACGATGTCTGACAATTAAGATCACGAACTTGTTGCTAACCTTTTTTGATATCAGAGGGATTATTCATTATGAAGTTGTACCAGCTGGACAAGCAGTTAACCAAGTTTACTATAAATAGTAAACCAAGTTTACTATTTGGAAGTGCTGAAAAGGCTGCGTGAAAAAGTTAGACAACCTGAACTTTTCACCAATTCATAGCTCTTGCATCACGACAATGCACCAGCTCACACGGCACTGTCTGTGAGGGAGTTTTGAGCAAGTAAACAAATAACTGCACTGGAACACCCTCTCTACTCACCTGATCTGGCCCCCAATTACTTGCTGAAAGGCAATACTGAAAGGAAGACATTTTGATGACATTCAGGACATCAAGGATAATGATGACAGCTCTGATGGTCATTCCAGAAAAAAAGTTCCAAAATTGCTCTGAAGGGTGGCGTCGGGGCATAGCTTCCTATGGGGAGTACTTGGAAGGTGACAGTAGTGATATTCAGCAATGAGGTATGTAACACTTTTTCTAGGATGAACTCACAAATTTAATTGTCCAACCTTGTAAGAGTAAAGCAAAATAAAATAAATAAAATAAGGTAAAAGATGATCAAATTTTTAAGTTAGAATTTTTTTAAAAAAAACTAAACACTTAAACACCATACAGTGAGTATGAATTATAAACCATAAAGGCACACAGGTCATTTTAAATGGAATTCATGGCTCAAATAATCTCTCTCCACTTCCTATTTTAACTTAACCAAAATCCCAGTCAGTTCAGGAACTCCCACCCCTTTTCGGGTCTTTGTCCATTTCTGTATTTCTAGAAGGAGTTGGCATGAGCCCAGACATTCATTCTGGCACCCCTCTCTGGGGCCAAGGAAAGCTGGAACCCAGATGCTTGTGCAGGTTACGCTGGGTTCACACCATCTATGCAGAATCTTTGAAAAGGGGAGAGGAGTAGGGCCACCTCAGGGGACAAGGGAGGGAAGGAAACCTACAGATGTGGGGATGCAGGACATGCCACACTTCATAGGTAAGTTCTTTTTCAAGAGTCCCTGTCACCTGGGGTGTGAGGAGTCAGACCCCAAGTGTTGAGAGGAAAGGGTAGATCTACCTGAAAAGCAGGATCCTAGGATGGGGTCTTCATTGGCAGCACAGTAGGAGAACAGAGCAGACCCACCCTGCAGCATCACCCTATCTATGGGCACGATGGCTGTGCAATTACTCAAATGTATTGGTGCACTTCGTTCTTATTATTACAAGAAATAAAGAATGGCAAAGAGGAATGGAAGTGCAGACAATGATGCTGAGAAGTTTAGCTCTCCTGAATCTCATTCATTGAGCCGAGAAAGAAATGGCTTGGGGTGGCTGAATGGAAGAATGTTTGGGGTCACTCACTTGGGCTCTGGACCTCAACCCACAGCTGGATGTCCACTTATGAAAGCAAAGGACAATACGATAGGACAACACGATAATGATAATCAGAAATGCTGAAATGTGTCATCAAAATTGTATCTAAAAACATGGAAGTGACTTATGGATTTTGTTCTCTTTGAGCTCTTTGGGAATGGACCACTCCCCCCGCAGCCTATTGGGCAGTTTGCAATAGCACAGTATCTTCTTCAGAGGGAATGATGAATAAAAGCAGACAGTTGCTTCGCTTGGCTTCACTTGAGGTCAGCATCTGAAATATTTCAAGCTATACGCATTTATGAAGAACCCAAGGTTTGTGCACCTCTTGATTCTGATTGAGCTTTCTCCCAGAGGCTTACATATCTTGCCTCCCTTGCATTTAAAACACACATAGGCCCAGAGTTCTGAATTAGGGGACATAATCCAGTCTTTCCAGTCACACTGGGGATGTTCCTGCCTGGGATGGGGGTGGTCTCCTGGCGGTGCCAGGCAGACACTGCCCCAAACACCCTGTGGGCTGAACACAAAAGTCTGCTAGGATGGGTCAAGCAGTAAGAGACCCAAGATGAGCCGCAGGCCAGTGGGAGGCAGAGGGGAAGGCAGAGCTGCAGCAGATTGCAGTGCCTGGGGCCAGCAGAAGGGTTGGGCAGGACTGCTGTCACATTTTTCCATCTTCCCCAAAAGACAGAAATCTAGATTTTTATAGGAAACAAAAAGTTTTAAAATCATAACAAGTCCAAACAAAGTGTATCTCTGAGCTGGAACTTTGCATGGGACTGGGGACAAGGACTAGGATGTCCTGACTGACCGGTGTCCCTGTGTTGTCTGGCATGTCATTGACATTCAGCGAATAATTCCTGAATGGATGGATGGATGGATGAAAGTTTTGGAAGGATGTCCAGTTTCCAGGGGGTGGGAAGCTTGTTTACGCCATATCCCGTGAGAGAACACGGTGTCCAGTGATAGCATGCCCATGAAGGTGCTGCAGCTGGCATGGACATGAGGGTTGGCTGGCAGCCAAGGAACATAGCAAGGAGCTGAGGCGAGGTTAGTCTTAGAGGTCCCTATTGGCATTCCAGTTCTCCAGGCAACAGCTTCCACTCCTTAAGTTCATGTCGTGGTTTAACACAAACACAAAGGCAAAAACATAGGCCCTGAGTTAGCACACTCCCTAGCAAGGAGTGTCCTGTCCGCCCAGCACTTTCTTGTGCTGCTCTTCCCTGGAGGCCTCAGTCCCAACAGACCAGGCCAGCAGGTCCGAGGCTGGGGATTGGCCGACCTAGGGAGCTGGGGGTGGCTTTTTGTGCCCAGGACTTCAGGGTCCTCTGCCTTCAGCTTGTCTGCTAAGGGGAATCAGGCTGTTCATTTGGGCCCTCCCTTCAAGTGTGTGTGGGGGTCTGTGTGTGCATACTATACTATAGACATCCGTGGCCCATTGATGTGTGTGCAAGACCTGCTGTGTTTGTGTGCACACCATTGCAATATGTGCATGCAGGGAGAGTGCACGTGTGTGCAAGTGTTTGGTGTGTGAGTGCGTGCCACTGTATGTGCTAACAACCCTACTGTGTGTGTTTGTGAAGAGCACGATGTGGATGTGTGTATGCCATTGTGTGTGTCCCTCTGCAGTGTTTCTGTGTATGTGCTTATAAGCTGTGTACACTTCAGTGTGTGGGTGAACCCTGCTCTGTGTGTGCACACCTTGCTATGTGTGCCACATCCCCTGGGCTGAGGTATGCTTTTGCCCGGGAGCTGTACTGGTGGGTAAGTGCATCCTGGCCTTCCTCAGCTGCCCTCTTGGGCCTGCACTCTGACTCTCCAGCAGGCTGGGTAGCTCTGACCACCAGAGACATTGGGCGCTGGGGAGGATCCGCTGGTGGCTCTGGGCGGAGAGCCCCGCCCCCGGTGAAGGTCGCCCGCAGCCACATTCTTGGGCTCTCACACAGGCTGGAATTCGTACATTCCATTCATAACTTTCCCGCCAGCGGGGGGAGGGAGGACAAAGCCAGAAAGTTAGTGATTAAAGGCAAAGAAGAAAGAGAGTTTTCTTTCAGCTCGGGCCTGTGAGCTTATTGCCCCTGGTGCTAGGTGGTCCCCGCGGCTAAAACGGGAGGAGCACAAGAGCTGAGCTGTACGGCTGCCTGTATCGACCTGCAGATGACTGAGGTGTGGGCAGAGCCTCGGGGCTCTCCCTTCAGGCCGCCTATATAGTTGTTGCTGGAAAAGGCACCGTACTACACCAGGTCCAGAGGGGTGGTGAGGGTCAGAGGCAGTTAGGGTGCCTTTGGGTAACAGAAGTAGGTGGAGTTTTCCCCCCACAGGTCCCCTATGCGGTAGTGTTTATTATCACTTCATTTTACGGTGGAGAAACTGAGGCTCAAAACGATGAAGTAGCTTAATGCATTAATTCTCCCTGCCTGGTACTTCCTCTCCCTTTTAACCACATCTCCCTTAGCTGAGTCTTGTCCTCCAAAGCACTCCTTTTCCTTCCCACCTCCTGCCCCTGCTCTTGGCCCTGCATGTGCTGTCCCATTTGCTTCAGGGGGATCTGGTCTCCTCAGCTGAACTGTGCCTTCTGGGAGGAACTGTGTCTCCCCTGTGCTAGGTAGGCCAGTAGGCAGTGGGAGTTGCAGGCGGGGTTGGGGTCTAGTTGGTGGGATGTTCTGACCTGTGGGGTGATGAATCATGGCCCCACTGAAGCAGTGGCAATGAGAACAGGAGAGAAGGAGCAGAATCTGACTTGGCTCCTGGTCAGCAGGGAAACCAGTTGGGTAGAGCAAGGAAGTAGGTATGGTTGAAAGTGGCTGGGACAAGGCGTGCCAAGATTCTGTGGCATGTCTCAGAGCTGAGCAGGGACATCATGGAGAAGACCACTTATTTCCAAGTCCTGTTGACCTTGGCCAGTGCAGGGGCCAGAGAGAGTGGAGGCTTTACTGTGTGTCTCTTAGGATACTATGAGGAGCTAGGGGGAAATTGGGGAGTTGAGGGAGGGGCTGGCAGGGCAACTCTGGCTAAAGTAGCATCATGAAGAAAGGCTCTGTGTGGGTGGGGGTTGAGGGGGCACTGTGCAGGCCTTAGGGTCACCCAGCAGATGGGGGAAAACTGGATAGTGGATTGCAGAGGCCTGCCTTCAAAAGCCAGAAAAAAGAGTGACATCTCCATTTGTCCACTAGCTATATTCAGTCCTTCATTTATCTAGTCTGGGGTTCAATATCTGTTCAATCATATCAGCTCCCACTCCCCCAGATTAGCCTAGTGCAGAGTAGGTGCTTAGAGGTTTGATAATTGGTGAAAGAAGGTCCTAGAACAGGCTGAGTCCTACAGGTCCTGCTCAGGCCAAAGCATCAGGTGAGGGCCTCACCTGGGCTAGCCAGCCTGGGAAGGTAACTGAAAGTCATTCCAGCAGGTCCCTGTATTTGGTCAGCCTTTCTGTTCCTGAACCCATTCACTCACTGCATGACTTCAGGCAAGCCACTTCTTTTTCCTCAGCCTGGGCAATAGTGGTCCTGGTCTCTGTCATGGGGTTGCTGGAGGTACTGAAGGAAGCCACTCAGCAAAGTCTGGTCCCCAGCACTGTCTCTTCATCCTCCTCTTCATTTTCTTATCACAATTAGTTCATCTTGGACCAATCCTTTCAGGGCAGAAACTAAGTCACCTTAATTTGTGCTCACAAAGGCCTAGCTCTCAGCAGTTTAGACTCATGGTTCTCAAAATGTGGCCCAGAGAGCCGTGGGGCCCCAAGATCCTTTCAGAGGGTCTTCGAGATGAAAACCATGCTCATGTTAATACTAAGACATTATTTCCCTCTCTTGTTCTCTAATGAGGGTACCAAAGCCTCTTCAGGAGTGATATGTGATGGCATCGTAGCTCTGACAGCCCACAAGATGTGTGCTGCATATTCATGTACTTTAAAAGTCTCTCAGTTCTAATTTCAAATATGTTAAATAATGACAGGTATAACTCACCTTTTATTCAAAACTCATCAAAGTCCTCAATAATTTTTAATGCATTAATTGATTGTGCAAAGGGATTCTGAGACCAAAATATTTGATACTTGCCGATTTAAACTGGGCTCAAATCCATGTTCTGTTCCTGAATGCCTATGGACCTAGAGAAAATTATTTTAGACATATGAAGCTCCAGTTCCTCTTCTTAAGGAGGGGAAAGTGGCACCTTCTTCTTCGTGTTGAGGTGAATGGGAGATGCTGGAAACAAAACACAGTGGTGCACTCAGTTGGTAAACCCAGGCTTCTCTGTATTGTGGAGGCCTATCCTCTGGGGGAAAGCTGCCAGCTCCCTGGCCTGTGCTCTGAGGACGAGGTGCCTCATGGGGCTTAAAGGGACTCTTAGCAGCTATTCAGAGCCCGGCAAACAAGAACAAGCCGAGCCCCTGCCCTGGAGCATTCATCCAGCCTGGCATCTTCCCCAGACGGGCACCTGGCCAGCTCCCTAAGCACACATTTTCCTACATGTCCAAGGTGTGAGGAAAGTAACACATTTGTTGTTGATCTTTTTTGGAAAAGTCCTGATTTTAAACAGCAGTGTGTTTTGAATTTGTTGTGAAGTACATTTTGTAATTCCTGACCAAAATACCAACTGACGTAAAAGAAGCTCCTTCATGGGAAAAATATTTTGCTTGGAGATGGACCCATGGATGCTTATGAGGGTAAAGTGCCTATTCCCCAAGCTGGAGTTGAGAATTAACCATCCCCCACAGCCATGGAGTCAGCCTTAATTGCCTGGGCTACTGCCTCAGAAGGGGACAGGAGTAAAACTTCCAAAAAAGCCACAGGGGGAAAAACTCTTCCAACTGAAAAGAGAATTCAGTTCAGTGGCCAGTTACAAAATAAATGTACAAAACCTCGTGGTTTGCCAAATGCCCCAAAATAACTGGAACAAAATATATTGGAAAAAAGATCCCATTCACAATTCAATGAAAAATTGGGATCCTAGGAGTAAACTAAACAAGGAAACACACTGGACAGGTGACTGCAACTCCTACCTAAGATATACAAATTATTTAGTCAATGAGAGACATGATGTGCTCCTGAGAAAACATAGCATTGCCACATATGTCCATTTTCTAGCAAGAAATATTTGAAAGAAAAATCAAGTGGGTAGGGAAATGGGATTATCAGGTATAAAAGCTTAAATCCTTTAAACGTTGAATGCCGTCTGCAAAAATGGAATGGAAAAGAATGAAAAATCTACATGACAACCTGAAGTTATATAAACAGTTACAATGTGAAAAGATGACCTTTTAAACCAGTGGGAAAAGTGTGGATTTTTGTTCGTAAACAGTTGGGCAAATGGCCAACCCCTTGAAATTAAATAAAGTTAGATTCTTGTTTCTTGTTTTAATTGGATTAAAGATTCAAACGTAAAATGAAACCATAAAAACACTAGAAGTATATTTCAGTGACTACTTATGTAATCCTGGGATAAAGGAAAACTTAATAAACCTGAAACCAAAGATTAAGACAATAAGGGAAAAGATATATGGACTTGACAAAAAAAAAAAAAAGAGAAAAAATTAAGACTTCACTGTGTCTAAATATAAATAGATCTTCTCTTTGGAAATGGACCCTGTCTCATAGCTGTGATTGCAACCCTCCAACTTCTCACAACACAGGAAAAAATGAAAGTTTCCACATGTGTCCAGGCAGTGAATATTCATCAAGTAGGCAAAAACAGAAAAGTCCCTTGTCTTAATGGAATTGACAACTAAGAAGTAATCAAGATTGCCCATTGAAAATTAAGACTGAGATACAAATTAACAAGTTCTTGGAGATGCTAATGCGAAGGCAGGTGGTGACAGACCACAGGATGCCTATCCAAGCTACAACTCAGGGGTCCTCTGACACCTGTGTCTGGTCCTACAGTAGATAATTTTCAGAAGGATCTTCCGCTGCACTTTTTTGGTCCTTTTCAGTATCTTCCATCATCCCGTGTTACTTACTTTGCCTCTGTTCATTCTTGAAAGGTTGAGTGTTTACAGCACATCACATAAATAATTGCAAATAGTTGTGTGATTTCAAATGGTGCGAGGAAGAAAAGTTCCTGATTATACAGGTGGTCCTTGAGTGAGTCTTTTAAATTTTAATGGTTTTATATTTACTTTAAGGTCTATTAGAAAAGCACTGGTTTTCCATTTATGGGAGGGCTATGGTATTTCCTTTTAAATTAATACATTTATGTAGGGAGTTGATCTGAAGGACAAGGCTAACTACAGTGCTAATACAGGTAATTCAAGTATATGGCAAAAATCATGACCTTGACAAGGGAAATGACTGCAATTTGGGAGGTGTTACTGTAGGCAAGAAGACAGCCACAGAGGGCTTTACTTGGCTGAGTTTCAGGTCTACCAGTAGGAAGCACTGAGAAATTAGGGGAAGCCCATGAAGAGGTGAGCAAGATGGTGGGGCTTGAGCTAGGGTGGGAGAAAAAAGCGGTCAGTCTGGAGAGATTGAAAACAACAAAGGGACTGAAAGAGTAGGATAAGAATGAAGGCATTTCAGCTGTGGAAAAATCTTTGGAGGGAATCCCTTGGCCTCTAGCAGGGCTTGAGCAGAGCAATAATTAGAGGCACAGACTCTGATGGACACATGGATTCAAATCCCTCTCATCCTCCTAAGCAAGATACTGAATTCTGTCTGTGTCTTGGCTTGCCCAGGTATACAGTGAGGATGATGGGAGTGCCCACCTCATGGGGCACTGACCATGCCTATGCCTCAACTTCCTCCCCTATGAAATGGAGTCACAAATAGCCCTCACTCACAGGAGTGTTTAGGCATTGAGTGAATTCACAATGTGAAGCACGCACACACAGTACCTGATAGAGTCAGCCTTCCATAGACATCAACTTTCATTCTCTGCAGCTCCCATCCTGACTGCCCTCCCATGTGAGGATGGCGTGCATCAACACCTTGTGGGGGCTGTTCTGCCTTTGCCCAACTGTTCTGCCCCCACTTTGACTCACTGGGTTCCAAGAGGTTACCTCTAAAACTCCCATGGAGTGCCAGGATTCGAGGCACTCCAGCCATGGGAAGACAGAACCCATGCCCTGCTTCTCTTCATACCCATCCCAATGTGGGATGGCAACCACGCTCCGATAGCCTGGTTAGAATGTTGTTCAGTATTAAACTAGAATCTGCTTCACTGTGGGGTGAAACCAGACCAAGAAGAAACTCGAATGCCATGTTAGCCCTGGAAGCAATGGGAAGTGTGGAAAGTATTTGAGCAAGAAAGGGTCATGATGACCCTAAAGAGAGGAATCTGGTCACAGTTTTCTAAAAATGATCCATAACCTGGTCACCCAATCTTTCTGTTCCCAAGCAACCTCTGCCTACTCCTTTCTTTTTCTTTCCTCCTCCCTCCACCTTCCCTCTCTCCTTTCCCATCTTTCCTTCTCTCCTTTCCTTCCCTTCCCTCCCTCCCTTCCCTCACTTCCTGCCCGCCTGCCTTCCTTCCTTCCTTCTTTCCTGGGTGTGTGAGAGTGTATTCTGTTTTTAATTCAATGCAGTTTAATGCTAGTGTTGATAGCAACACTTCAGCAACTCATGACACAATCCCCCGACCCAGACATTGCAGAGGCAATGCTTGTGAAACAGCAAAATTGCAACAGTGCTAGAAACTAGAACTGTTGCTCAATGGCCCATTAGAATCTGCCTAGAGTGCCACTGTGTGAAAGTGGCGTGTGAGACAGCCAGCTATTTCATGCCTTTCTCCTCTCTTATGCCTATGCTCCATCTCTAGCACCAGCCAGCGAGTGGAAGAGCCTTCTGAAAAGTGACAAATGATACCCCCATGGGAGCCAAGACACACAAGAGCCTTGCATCTTAGCTTATAGTTGTCCTTCTGGCAAGAGAAAACCTACAGATTGCTGCAAGCTGCAAGAATACGCTCATTCCTTTATAGGACAGCCTGACTACAGGATCAGAACACCCCACCCTCAGGACAACAGAGACCCATGAAAGTAAAGTCTGTAGGCTACAAGGAAGTTGGTAAGAAATGGTTTGCACAAGTAACCATCCTCTGAAGAGGCAAAGGGAGAAGAAGGAGACTCCATTCACTCTGTGTGCCAAAAAACACCATGCCAAGCTGGCTCTCTCCTCATTCAACTGTGATAAATGAAGGAAAGGGGGCCTCTGCAAAGATCATAAAAGAGCAAAGAAAAAGAAAAAGAAAGTTGGCAAAGAACTATACTCATAGAGGAAGAACATATTTGTTGAACTACTACAAAAACAAAATGTAAATTTCAGAAACCATTTGAGAAGTGATCTCAACAAAATTCTGAAAAACTTGGGAATCCATGGAACAAGATATACTTAGAAATGACAATAAGACAATAAACTGAGATTAAATGGGGGATGCTGAGGGGCAGGCAGAAATAATAAGGGATGTGGATGGACTTTTTATGTAGAAATAATTTCAAATTTATGGAAAAATTGCAAGAGCAAGAACAGTCCAAAAAATATCCATTTACTCTATTAACATTTTGCCACACTTGGTTTATCATCCTCCCTCCCTCCCTCCCTCCCTCCCTGCTCCTCCTCCTCCTCCTCCTCCTCCTCCTTCCTTCCTCTCTCTCTCTCTCTCTCTCTCTCTCTCTCTCTCTCTCTCTCTCTCTCTCTCTCTCATTGAATTATAATAGTAATGCAGTCTGTAAAATGTGACAAGTTGAATTCATGTGCTTCCCTCAAAAGAATAAAGCATTCTGCCAAAGACCACTAGGACACAAGGAGAGGAGCTGACAGCAGACAAGAGATGGCAACGTTTTGGAAGATGGAAGCAGGTGGACTTGAGATCATTGGGGCCATATGGTTTCTGAATTTAGATTTTGTGTTATTTTAGAAAGCATGATAGTGCATATGCCCTATATTGTGTAGCTCTCTCAAGGGTTTGCGGTGGTACCCCATAATCAAACACTTTAACATTCCTATGGTCACAGTCATGAATATTCATACCAAGTAGGATAAATAAAGATAAATAAATGACTTCAGTCAGTTTCCATCAAGTTTGTCCACTACATGAGTTTAGGCCAGTTGAGGGTTTTCTGGCAAATAGTTATGAGCAGAATGGCCATATTCAGAGCCTGTGGACATTGGAGTTGCAGACAGAACTGCAACAGGTCCTGAAAGGAGCCAATGCTATGCTGAAATTAAGCCACGGGGAAGATGGCTCTGGCTTGCTACACAGAACCAGCAGTGGGAGGAACCAACGCTCCCAGAGAGAATGTACATGTGGGGTTGGAAGCTGAAAGATTGCTTGAAAATTTTCAGGAGTCTCTCCCAGAGCTATTTGTTTCCCTACTCCTCACTCCACCTTTTCTCTATGTGGAACATCCTGTTTCTATTCCTGGCATAACATGGAGGAAAGGCACCTCTGAAGAAAAGACATTAACCTGCAATCTGAGGGACAGGTGAGAAAAAGGAAGTGGAAGGACAATGTGGCCCAAATGTGGATACCAGGTAGTGGGCAGGGCCATTTCAAAGAGTGGGACTGTCCTCTTAGTGCAAATGTGCAATGAAAGCTGCTGGGTGGATCCTGATCTGATTTACATTTTAAAGAGTTTGCCCTTGTCCCCTGTGTGGAAAGTGGAATGTGGGGGCCAGAGGGCCAATAGAGACCAGCTGGAGATCCATGCAGCAAACCAGGACAAGGGTGAGCACTGAGACCCCCTGGGCTGGCAGGATGCACATCAGGTGTCTGCTGCAGGTGGACAGACAGACTTTGTCTGTGTGGGCAGGAGAGGAGGAGTATGCCAGGATAGCACCCAGCCTCGTGGAATGAGAAACAGACTGGAGGGAACTGTTACTCCCCAGATGGTATCTGTGGTAGAATGGTACACAGTGGACCTCTCTGGGTTTGAACCCACTTCCACCACCTGCTGCTTAATTGCTCTGGGTCTGAATGATAACCAGATGAGCCATTTCTAAGAGTTTTTATAGGGCTATGAGATTCTCCTCTGCTGAGATATCTCATCATGAGCATAGAAATGGGCCCCATATCTTCACACTCTCTCCCAAAGTAAAGAGTACATGCCTGCTGAAAATCTTTCAAATTAATTTTTTTTTAATCCCATGATGGCAAACAAAGATGTCAGTTTTACATAGATGATATTTGAAGAGTATCTTTTTCCTACAGGATTTAAGAGCATTTTATATATTCCAGACCTTAAAATATTAATATATTCAAATGTTGAAATTATTAAATTATATTTTATTTCAACATTTAACTTTATTTAAGGCCTTTCGTCATGTGGAAATTTTAACTTTTATAAGGACAAATCTCTCCAACTTTTCTTTTTCTGCTGGCCGAGTATAGCCTTCCCCAAGCCAGGTTTGTAGAATTAGTTTCCTATGTTTTCATCCAATTCCTTTAAGGTTTTATTTTCACATCTTAATATTAATTCTTTCAGAAGAAATTCAACTTTTAAGATTTGGGTCACTGAGTCCAACATTATTAACTAAATAATCCATTTCACTGATTTGGAATGCCACATTTATTTATCTACTAAAGGTCCAGGAATTACAAGGATGATTCTTGTTTCTGTGTTCTCTTCCATTTTTCTATTTGCCTTTTCCTGCATCTTGCAGGGTTCTTTTAATCCCTGTTACTTTATAGTATATTATTACATCTGATAAAACTAATAACTCCTATTGCTGTCTTTTTATTTCAAAAACATCTATGCATTCTCAAATATTTATTCCTTCTGATGAAATTTAGAATCAACTTACGAAATTCCAAATAAATTCCATTAGAATTTTGAATGTGATTGAAATGAATTTATAAATTGATTTGAAAGAAATTCCTGCCTTTAAAATGTTGTCTCCTTTTCCAGGAATCAGGGAAATTACTGCTTGTTGAAGTCTTTAGTTGACTTTTATTGTCATTTTATTGAACCATACAGTTCACTAATTTAAAGTATTATTCAGTGGTTTTTAGTAAATTCACAAAGTTGTGCAAGTATTACCACATTCAATTTCAGAACATTTTCATCTCCTCAATAAGAAACCCTGTACCCTTTAGCTATTACCTACCTTTCCCCATGTATTATCCACCCCCCAGCCCTAGATAATAACTAATTTACTTTTTGTCTCTATATATTTACCAATTCTGGACATTTCATACAAATGAAATAATATAATATGTGGTCTTTTGTGATTAGCTTCTTTCACTTAGCATAATATTTTCAAGGTTCAGTCATGTCATAGTATATATCAGTATTTCATTCTTTTTTGTGGTCAAATATTATTCCATTCCACTTTTGTTTACCCATCCATCATTCAGTGGGCATTTCAGTTGTTTTTACCATTTGGCTATTATGAAGAATGCTGCTATTCGTGTAGAAGTTTTTATGTGGGCATATTTCAATTCATTTGGAAATGGAATTGCTGAAGCAAATGGTAGGTCTATATTTAACCTTTTGACTTAACTTTTTGTTAAACTGACTGTTTTCAAAGTGGCTGACCCATTTAGCATTCTCACTAATTTTTCCACAACTTTGCTAACACTTGGTATTATCTGACTTTTTAAAAAAATATATTTTTTCTCCCTTTCTTCCACCTCACCACCCCCCACCCCTCAAGCCATTGTTTCTGTCTAGTTGTGTAGGACACAGCTCCCTGGCCCATGCTGGTATTTATGAGCCTTGTTGCCCAGTCACTGCAACAACTGCCGGCCACTCATGGTAGCCCAGCTCCAGGGAGAGCTGTTGTTCACAATCTTAGCTATAGAGGGCGCAGCTCACTGGCCTGTGTGAGGAATCAAACTAGCGACCTCAGAGTTAAGAGCACAGCGCTCCAACCACCTGAGCCACTAGGTGGCCCTTATCTGACTTTTTGATTAGAGCTATTCTAGTGTGAAGTGGTATCTCATCATGGTCTTGATTTGCATTTCCCTGGTGACTAATGATGTTGAACATCTTTTCGTAAGCTTTTGGGCCATTTGTACACCTTTTCTGGAGAAATGTTTATTCAAATCCTTTGCCCATTTTTAAATTGTGATTTGTCTCTTTGTTATTGAGTTATAAGTATTCTTTATATATTCTAGATACTCTTACTTTATTATAGGATTTGCAAATATTTTGTCCCATTCTGTGGGTGTCTTTTCACTCTTGAGAGTGTTCTTTGAAGCACAATTTTTTTTAATTTTGATGAAGTCCAGTGTATCTCTTTTTTCTTTTGTTCCTTATGCTTTTGGTATTATATTTAAAAATTCATTGTCAAATCCAAGGTCATGAAGATTTACTCCTATGTTTTTTTCTAAGGATTTTATAGTTTTGGCATTTCCATTTAGGTCTTAGATCCATTTTTAGTTACTTAATATGGCATGATGTAAGGGCTTAACTTCATTCTTTTGCATAAGGTGATCCAGCTGTCACAGCACGGTTTGTTGAAGAGATTATTTTTTCCCCATTGAATGGACTTGGCACTCTTGTTAAAAAGGAGATAACCATAGATACATGGGTTTATTTCTGGACACTTGATTCTATTCCATTGATTCATATGTCTGTCCTTATGCTAGTACCACACTATCCTGCTTACTGTAGATTTGTAGAAGTTTTTAAGTCAGGAAGTGTGAGTCCTCTAACTTTATTCTTCTTTTTCAAGATTGTTTTGCCTATTTTGAGTCACTTGAGTTTCCACATTAATTTTAGGGTCAGCTTGTCAATTTCTACAAAGAATCCAGAGACTGAGTTAAATCTGTAGACTAATGTGAGGGAATATTTCCATCTTAACTATATTAAGTCTTCCAATCTATGAACATGAGACGTCTTCCTATTTATTTAGATTTTCAGTTTCCTTCAGTGGAAGTTTGTAGTTTTCAGAGTATAAGTTTTGCACTCCTCTTATTAATTTTTCGCCCAAGTATTCTATTCTTTTTGATCTATTATAAATGGAATTGTTTTCATCATTTCACTTTCAGATTTTTCATTCCAAGTATGAAGAAATACAATAAATTTTTATGTATGTATCTTGTATTCTGTACGTTACTGAACTTGTGTATTCTAATAGTTTTTTAGTAAATTCCTTAGCATTTTCTACATACAAAATCATGTAATCTGCACGAGATTATGTTATGTTATGTTGTTACAAGTGATGGTGTTATCTCCCTTTCAACTCTGAATATGAATCCAGAACTTTATATATAATTCATGTGTGTTACTCTGGCTCAACCACTCTATAATTTGGGGACCTTAAGCCAGGGTCATAGTTACCTAAAAGGTACACACATGTACTTCTAGCAGCCCATTAGCCCATTGAAAATCTGTACAAAATGTTGAATGTATGCCCATATGTTTATTTTTGTGGAGATAATGTCCAAATTTTCTTTCAGATTCTCAAAGGCATTTATGACCTCACTTGAGTGTTTCCATGAAAGTATAGTGATTTCTGCTGGATTCTGATAAAATTCTCTTTGTTTCATTAAAGATTTTTTAAATTCCTAATCAGCAAAACTTTTTATACTAAATATGGTATTAAATTGTCTGAAATACTTCTTGGGCATCTTTTGAGGTGATAATTTCTCGTTTTGCCTAATAATCCAATTAATTGCATTCATGGGTTCTGTAACAATGATACATAACTACCTTTTTTGGATAAACCCCTTGTTTTTGTCATGAATTCTTTACATATTCTGCTACATTTCTTCTGTTTATATTTTATTTGAGATTTATATCTAAGTGAGATTTCTTCTCCTGTGCTATTTTATAACTTGAGTCATTTTGGCCAAATCACATTTTCTTAAAATGATTCTTTGCTTTATAAAATGTTTAAGTATATTAAGTACATATTATACTTAAATGTATTTTCACACATTTAAATTTTTTCTGACTCAAGGTCATCAAAATTGTGGCATGAGACGAGCCTCTGTAAAGCTCCCCTGGAATTTACAACTAATTGAACAACAATAACCACAAAGGACTCCCTGCACAGCAGACAGGCAAGATGAAGAGGCCCACTACTGAATTCAAATAAAAGTGGGTGAATTGCAAGAGCAGGGGGAGGAGGAAAGGGAGAAGTGCGGAGACGAAGCAGCGCAGGCGCAGGACACAGACCTAGCTCAGTGATCCGAGCTCTCTTCATCCCAGAACTACCACAGTTGCAGGACAGGGAAGAACTCGGACTGCTAGGGCTCCACTTATGGCCCACAGGGCTGAGGGGGCAGCATATAACTTGGATGAACCCAATGCTCAAGGCAGAGACCTCGGAGAAAAGACTGACGGAAGAAGGCTGAAAACAGTGGTTTAAGCCCTCACTGCCAAGCAGAGAATGGAAGCCTTAGGCACTGAGACTAGATGGCCCCTCCCTACCCTCCCAGAGCTCTCCCCGCCCCCACCTGCAAGGTGCTAGAACCGGAACAATAGCAGTGTCAGATCAAAAGAACAGAATATTTGCTGTTCTGAGAACTGTGAACAGCAGACACAGATTTGCAGCCCAACTAGTTCGGGCAAAGGGGAGGGAGCTTTTGAAGCAGGACTGGCTGTGGTGGTGGACGCCACCATTGCTCTGGGCCACCTCTCACAACTCACCCCGCCCCCAGCTCTACCTATCTGGGCGGACCCCTGCAGGAATGAACAGAACTGCTGAAACATACGGGCTCTGAATCTGGTGCAAGAAGAGATTTGGAACTTCATAAGCTCTCCGCATACCCACACGGACACTGCGCCCCATGACCCACGCAAACTATTAACAGAGGAGAACCAATCTCCCAGGGAATCCCCTTATTGTGTGAGAAGCTGGAATAGTGCAGAGAAAATGTTGCACTACCATGTGAGACAGAAAAAAAAGGCTGTAGCCAGAGAGAAAAATAAAACACTCTACCAACAAGTACTGGAAAACAAAAGAAACCTCTTCCTATCAACATGTTGCAGAAGCCACTCCTGTAGATGTCTAGGAAGAGAAACAATAAATCAATAATTGCGATGAATAACCAAGGCAACAACATAGTTCAGAAAGAAAGTGAAAAGTCTCCAGAAAACGAACTTAAAGATATGGAAATATGTGACTTAAATAACAGAGAATTCAAGATTGCATTACTGAAAAAACTCAATGAGATGAAAGAAAACACAGAAGGGCAGTTTAATGAACTCAAAAACACAATCAAAAAACAACACGAGATTTTAGGAAAGAGATTGAAATTTTAAAAAAAAGAACCAAATAGAATTTCTGGAGATTAAGAACTCAATAGAAGAAATTAAGAATGAAATAACCAGCTTAGGTAGTAGAGTTGACCAGATGGAGGAAAGAATCAGTGACACCAGTGAAGATAGAAACCTGGAAATTACACAGATGGAAGAAGAAAGAGACTTGAAACTTAAAAGAAATGAAAGAACGCTACAAGAACTTTCTGACTCCAACAGAAAGAGCAATATAAGAATAATGGGCATACCAGAAGGAGAAGAAAGAGAGACGGGAACAGAGAATATATTCAAACAAACTGTTGATGAGAACTTCCCAAACTTGTGGACAGAACTAAATCCTCGAATCCAAGAAGCAAATAGAACACCTAATTAACTCAATCCCAACAGGCCTTTCCCAAAGCACACTGTATTGAAGCTGTTTAAAATCAACAACTAAGAAAGAATTCTTAAGGCAGCCAGGGAAAAGAAGATGGTAATCTACAAAGGAAAGCCCATTAAATTATCATCAGAATTTTCAGCAGAAACTCTACAAGCCAGGAGGGAGTGGAACCAAATATTCAAACTATTGAAAGAGAGAAATTATGAGCTAAGAATAAGATATCCAGCAACACATCCCTTAGATATGAAGGAGGAATAAATACCTTTCCAGACATACAGAAGCTGAGGGAATTTACTAATAGACGACCTGTACTATAAGAAATACTAAAGGAGGCTATTCAACCACAATCAACAGGGACAATTTGTGGCAACACAAAAAGGGTGAGAGTAAAGGCTTGAACCGGAATATGGGAATGGAGAAAGTAAGCATGCTGAAGAAAATGGAATACCATAAATATCAAACTTTCTTTTACATAATCATAAGGATAACCACTCAGAAAAATCCAGAACTGAAATATATACTGTAATAAAAAAAGAAACAGAGGGAAACATCATAGAATACCACCACACAGAAATAATAGACAACACCACAAAGGCAAAGAAACAATTAAGACAGGGCCTTACTAGAAAACTAAAGATAGAATGACAGGAAATCCTCACATATCAATAATCACCCTAAAGGTAAATGGACTGAACTCACCAATAAAAAGGCACAGAGTAGCAGATTGAATCAAAAAACTGAACCTAACGATGATGCTGTCTCGAAGAGACACATGTCAGTTACAAAGACAAACATAGACTCAAAGTGAAAGGGTGGAAATTGACACTCCAAGCAAATGGTACCCAGAGAAAATCAGGTGTAGCCATAATGATATCAGATGAAACAGACTTCAGGGTGAAAAAGATAACAAGAGACAAAGATGGACATTTCATAATGGTAAAGGGGACTATACAACAAGAAGACATAACAGTCATCAATATTTATGCACCCAATCAAGGCGCAGCAAAATATACCAAGCAACTACTAACAGAACTAAAGGGAGAAATTGACCAAAACACAATTATACTAGGGGACTTAAATACATCAATGACAGCTATGGATAGATCATCCAAACAGAAAAAAAATAATGAAATTGCAGCCCTAAATGAAACATTAGATGAAATGGACATCATTGACATATACAGAGCACTTCATCCTAAAACATCAGACTATACATTCTTTTCGAGTGTACATGGAACATTCTCAAGGATAGACCATATATTGGGGCATAAAAGCAGTCTCAGCAAATTTAAGAAGATTGAAATCATACAAAGCATATTCTCTGATCACAAGGCTTTGAAATTGGATATCAACTGCAAAAAGAAAGCAGGAAAAAACACAAATACATGGAGATTAAACAACATACTTTTAAAGAACGACTGGGTCAAAGAAGAAATTAGAGGAGAGATCAAAAGATACATAGAAACACATGACAATGAAAATACATCCTACCAAAATTTTTGGGATGCAGCGAAAACAGTTTTAAGAGGAAAATTTATATCATTACAGGCCTATCTCAAGAAACAAGAAAAATCCCAAATAAATAACCTCATGTTACACCTCAAAGAACTAGAAAAAGAAGAACAAGTGAAACCCAAGGTCAGCAGAAGAAAGGAAATAACAAAAGTCAGAGCAGAGCTTAATGAAATAGAGAACAAAAAGACAATGGAAAAAATTAATGTGACAAAAAGCTGGTTCTTTGAAAAGATTAACAAAATTGACGAACCCTTGGCTAGACTCACTAAGATAAAAAGAAAGAAGACACTAATTAACAAAATCAGAAATGAGAAAGGGGAAGTTATCACGGACACCACACAAATACAAAGGATCATTCAAGAATACTATGAAGGACTATATGCCATCAAATTCAATAACCTAGAAGAAATGGACAAGTTCTTAGAAACGTATAGCCTTCCAAGGCTGAGCCATGAAGAACTGGAAAATCTAAACAGACCAATCACCAGTAACGAAATTGAATCAATCATCCAAAACCTTCCTAAAAGCAAAAGTCCGGGACCAGACGGCTTCCTAGTGAATTCTACCAAACCTTCAAAGAGGATCTAATACCAATCCTGCTCAAACTCTTCCAAAAAATTGAAGAAGAGTCAGTACTCCCTAACTCATTTTATGAGGCCAACATTACCCTGATACCAAAACCTGGTAAGCACAACACAAAAAAAGAAAACTGCAGACCTATATCTCTGATGAATACAGATGCTAAAATCCTAAACAAAATTCTAGCAAATCGAATACAACAATGCATTAAAAAGATTATTCATCACGACCAAGTGGGATTCATACCTGGGGCACAAGGATGGTTCAACATATGCAAATCCATCAATGTGATACAGCACATAAACAAAATAAAGGACAAAAATCATATGATTATATCAATTGATGCAGAAAAAGCATTTGACAAGATACAACATCCATTTAAAATTGAAACACTCAATAAAATAGGTATAGAAGGAAAATAGCTTAACATGATAAAGGCCATCTATGACAAGTCCTCAGCTAACCTCATAATTAATGGTGAAAAACTGAAGCCCTTTGCTCTACGTTTAGAAACACGACAGGGCTGTCCCCTATCACCTCTGTTTTTCAACATAGTGTTGGAAGTCCTTGCTAGAGCCATCAGGCAAGAGAAAGAAATAAAAGGCATCCAAATTGGGAATGAAGTAGTTAAAATATCACTCTTTGCAGATGACATGATGCTATATATATAGAAAACCCTAAAGACTCCACCAAAAAGGTATTAGAAACAATCAATGAATAAAGTAAAGTTGCTGGCTACAAAATCAACGTACAAAAGTCCATTGCATTCTTATATACTAACAATGAAATCTCAAAAAAAGAAATACAAAAAACAATTCCCTTTGCAATTGCAGCAAAAAGAATAAAATACCTAGGAATAAACTTAACCAAGGATGTGAATGATTTATATGCTGAAAACTATAAGACATTTTTGAGAGAAATTGAAGAAGACACCAAGAAATGGAAAGACATTCCGTGCTCATGGATTGGAAGAATCAACATAGTTAAAATGGCCATATTACCCAAAGCAATATACAGATTTAATGCAATCCTCATCAAAATCCCAATGGCATTTTTTAAAGAAATAGAACAAAAAAATCATCAGATTTGTTTGGAACCACAAAAGACCCCGAATAACCAAAGCAATCTTAAGAAAAAAGAACAATGCTGGAGGTATCACTCTGCCTGACTTTAGCTTGTACTACAGGGCTACAATAATCAAAACAGTAGGGTATTGGCAGAAAAACAGACACATAGACCAATGGAATAGAATTGAGAACCCAGAAATAAAACCACATAAATATGGAGAGATAATTTTTGACAAAGAAGCTAAAAACATACAATGGAGGAAAGAGAGCCTCTTCAATAAATGGTGCTGGGAGAATTAAATAGCCATGTGCAAAAGAATGAAACTGGACTGTTATCTGTCACCATGTACCAATATTAATTCAAAATGGATCAAAACTTAAGCATAAGGCCTGACACAATAAACTACATAGAAGAAAACATAGGTACTAGACTTATGGACCTTCAGTTCAAAGAGCATTTTATGAATTAGACTCCAAAGGCAATGGAAGTAAAAGCTAAAATAAACAAATGGGACTATATGAAACTTAAAAGTTTCTTCACAGCAAAAGAAACCATCGACAAAATAAAGAGGCAACCAACTGAATGGGAGAAGATTTTTTCAAACAGTGCCTCCGATAAGGGTCTAATGTCCAAAATATGCAAGGAACTCATGAATCTCAACAACAAAAAAACAAACAACCTGATTGAAAAATGGGCAGAGGACCTGAAGAGACATTTCTCCATAGAGGACTTCCAAATGGCAAATAGACATATGAAAAAATGCTCAACATCACTAATCATCAGAGAAATGCAAATAAAAACCACAATGAGATATCACCTCACTCCAGTCAGAATGGCTTTCATCAACAAGACAGATAGCAACAAGTGTTAGAGAGGCTGTGGAGAAAAAGGAACCCTCATACACTGTTGGTGGGAATGCAGACTGGTGCAGCCACCATGGAAGGCAGTGTGGAGGTTCCTCAAAAAATTACGAATAGAATTACCATATGAGCCAGCAATCCCTCTCCTGGGTATCTACCCAAAGAATTTGAAATCATTTATACATAAAGACACGTGTGCTCCAATGTTCATTGCAGCTTTGTTTACAGTGGCCAAGACACGGAAACAACCAAAATGTCCTTCAATAGATGAATGGATAAAGAATTTGTGGTATATGTACACAATGGAATACTATTCAGCGTTAAGGAAAGATGATATAGGAACATTTCTGACAACATGGATGGATCTTGAGAGTATAATGCTAAGCAAAATAAGTCAGACAGAAAAAGCAGAGAACCCTATGATTTCACTGATATGTAGTATATAAACCAGAAACAACAAAAGAACAAAACAAACAAATGAGAAACAAAAACTCATAGACACAGACAATAGTTTAGTGGTTACCAGAGGTAAGGGGGTTGGGGGGAGGGAGATGAGGGTAAGGAGAATCAAATATATGGTGATGGAAGGAGAACTGACTCTGGGTGGTGAACACACAATGGGATTTATAGATGATGTAATACAGAATTGTACACCTGAAATTATGTAATTTCACTAACAATTGTCACCCAAGTAAATTAAAAAAAAATCAGTATTTCCCATTTTACCAATCATATTGGATGTGCTAGACATCCATCCCATTCTATTCAACTCCCATAAATGCAAGATTTTATTTCTGTAGTAGCTGTTTAGTGCTCCTTCCCTACCTATGCAAGGTTTGACTGATAGTCACTGGAGTTTTCCTGCAGAACTTGATCATATCCACTTATACTGCTCTGACCACCAGAACCATCTCTGTAACCACCACTTAGCTGCTGGCTAGCAGGACCTCCATAACTAGACTGGTGGGATAAGCCCATCCCTTCCATCATTTGGCTACCATAAGCACCACCACTTGCCCCTGCTGTAGAATTCAAAAAGAATTACATAGCTGTGATCATAAGTCTCCTCACTTGTTCCTGCAGTAGAATTCAGGAAGAGCTCCACATATCTATGTTGCATGTTGGCTTTTTCTTTTGCCATAGCTGCTACAGCATCTTCATGAGCAGCAAATTCTACATCTTCCTTACCAGTAACTCTGCCATCTGGTCCAATTTCAATGTGTACTGTCATGGGGTTAAGAAGTGAGAAAAAATTGTAAATATTGTTCTCAATGTCTCTGTAAAGTAATCCCCTCATGTATACACAGTGCCCTGTGGTGCTCTGGAAACTGGACCCATCATCTCCATATATATGATCAGACATTCCTGAAAAATAGTAAATGAGTTCTCTTCAAAATCTATCAGACCCAAAGCCATATCCAACATTATAGCCACCATAGTCATCATAGCCTCCATACCGTTCACCATAGGCACCCTGACTTATCCTTTCAAACTCAGCCCCTCTGCCAATGCTGTTATACACTCTTCTAGCCCTTGGCCTATCATAGGGACCTGGCTACTGCATAGCCATGAGTTTCTGAGGCGGGTCATAGTGGGTTTGGACTTCAGCTCAGATACTCTTAAAGATTTCAATGTATCTGTGCCCTATTCTTTTCTTGTGTTTCTTTAAGGCCTTTTCCACTATCTCCTATGAAGCAAACTGAACCAAAGCCTTCCCCTGTGCTCTGCCCCTGAAAGTCCACTGGCAGTGTCATCCCATTTGGCACAATTTCCAACCCTGAATAAAACCGAACAATCCTCCTTGCTACAGCCAAATGGGGTTCCTTTAATCTGGATGAAGCCATCATTGGCAGTATCAGGACTAGGGTTTCCAGGCAGGAATTCCTGCCAATTCTCAGGAATTTTTTTTCACTTTACTGTTCCCGAATCCTGAGAAAAGTAGGTCAGGAAATCAGGAAAATCAGCTCCTTGAACCCAATAATACCCACAATGGAAATTAAATGCACTACTCACTGTGTGTCTCTTAGACATTTTTCCTATTTATCACTAGAGTTTCCAGGTGGGAATTTCTACCTGTTCTCGGGAATTTTTTTCCTTTTCCATTCCTGAATCCCAAGAAAATTTGATCAGGAGATTGGGAAAATCGGCTCCTTGAACCCAGGTGGTTGGTAGTAACGGCCATTACTTTGTGGAAACGATTCATAGTGGAGAACAGAAAACATTCCTGAATCTCAAGATTCAGGAATGGGAAAGTGAAAAAAAAATCCTGAGAATGGGTGGAAATTCCCACCTGGAAACCCTAATAAGGACTATTTGGACTTGTATGCTTCAATATCCAATCCATTTCAACAGTGTTGGACTTGAATATTTTTTTAATTAATTAATTTATTTATTAGTTTCAGGTGTACAAAACAAGGTAATACTTAGACATTCATCATTTATATCCCTCATACTGTGAACCCCCCTCCCCCCATCCACTATCCCTCCGACCTCACACTGAACCATCACATTATATATATAAAATTATAGTTGGCATTCATTAATGTTTAGCTTCTGCTGTACAATGCCATGATCAGGTATCCACAGTATCCCTGAGGTGGTCTCCCAAATAGGACGCATGTCCATCGGATACCCAACAAAATCTTTACAACATTATAGAATACCTTCCCCAAATTAATTTTCAAAAAAACCCTGAGGCCATCTTGTGGTTACCAGCTGCTTCCAAATTCCTTCACCTTTCCCCTTATCCCCAACCCCCTCCCACACACCCATCTAACCACTCTCGGTTTTTTCTCTGCGTCCCCAAAACTGTCTCTGATTAGTTCATTCACATAGTCTTTTCTTTAGATTCCATATATAAGTGAGATCATATGGTACTTGTCTTTCTCTTTCTGACTTATTTCACTTAACATAATGTTCTCTAGATCCATCCATGTTGCTGCAAATGATAAGATTTCTTTCTTCTTTATGGCTGCGTAATACTCCATTGTATAAATGTACCACAGCTTCTTAATCCAGTCATCGACCAATGGGCATTTCGGTTGTTTCCATATCTTGGCTATTGTGTAAAGTGCTGCAATAAACATAGGAGTGCATACAGATTTTTGAATTGGAGTTTTGGATTTCTCCGGGTAGATGCCTAGGAGTGGAATTACTGGATCATAGGGTAGTTCCATTTTCAGATTCCTGAGATACCTCCATACTGTTTTCCATAGTGGCTGTACTAATCTGCAGTCACACCAACAGTGCACTAGCGTTCCCTTTTCTCCACATCCGCACCAGCATTTGTTGTTTGTTGATTTATTGATAATAGCCATTTTGACTGGAGTGAGGTGGTATCTCATTGTGGTTTTTATTTGCATTTCTCCGATGGTTAGTGAGGTTGAGCATTTCTTCATATGTCTTCTTGCCTTCTGTATGTCCTTTTTAGAGAAATGTCTCCCCATGGACTTGAATATTTTAACATATCTGTGTCCCATGGTTTCTTTGTCCTTCTTCAAAGCCAATTTCACTTCATCTTCTGATTCAAGTTCAACAAATGCTTCACCACTTGGTCTGCCTCCTCTGGTGTAGATGAAATGAATACCTGATCTACCATTTTGGATTTTGCAATCAGAGAAGTGCATCACGTCCTTGGCTGAGCAGGACCAGGATAGGCCCCATGACCTTCACCAAGAACCCCTCTCTGCATTCGGTGCTCAACATCATGATGATTGTTAGGCTCTGGGTGGCAAGCTTAGCTCAATGCAATTTCAATGTAGCTCTAACGATACCAGATAATTTTCCTCTTTCTTCCCTCAAATAGCTATAGCGAGATGGTAGATGAGTAGAACTACTTCTGCTCATGTAAGTGATTGTTCATGTGAACACCTACATGTGAAATCTTGGTCATGTGAGCCAGTCTCAATAAATTTAAGAAGATTAAAATCATATTAAGCATCTTCTCTGACCATAGTGCTATGAAAATAGAAATCAATTACAAGAAAAAAACTGAAAAATACACAAACACATGGAGACTGAATAACATGCTATTAAATAATGAATGGGTCAACAAGGAGATCAAGGAAGAAATCAAAAAAAATCTGGAGACAAATTAAAATGAAAACACAATGACCCAAAATCTATGGGATGCACTGAGAGCAGTCCTAAGAGGGAAATGCATAGCAATGCAGACCTACCTAAAGAAACAAAAATCTCAAATCAACAGTATATCTTTACACCTAAGGAAACCCAAAAAAGAACAGCAAGATAAGTTCAAAGTAAGTACAAGGAAGGAAATAATAAAGGTCAGAACAGAAATAAACAAAATGGAGATTTAAAAAAAAAATTACAAAACATCAATGAAACTAAGTGCTGGTTCTTTTGAAAAGATAAACAAAATTGAGAAACCTTTAACCAGACTCATCAAGAAAAAGGGAGAGAAGATCCAAATAAACAAAATCAGAAATAAAAGAGAAGTGACAATAGACATCACAGAAATACAGAAAAAAAATTAAGAAATTACAATGAGCAACTATATGCAAAAAAAATTGGACAATCTGGAAGAAATGGATAAATTCATACAAGCATACAATCTCCCAAGCCTGAATCAAGAAGAAACAAAAAATATGAACAGATGGATTACTACCAACAAGATTGAATCCATAATCAACAGGCTTCCAACAAACAAAATTCTGGACCAGACAGCTTCACAGGTAAATTTTACCAAACATTCAAAAAAGAGTTATCACCTATTCTCCTCAAACTATTCCAAAAATCCAAAAGGAGGGGAGGCTCCCAAGCTCATTTTATTTGACCACTATTACCCAGATCCTTAAATCAAACAAAGACATTACAAAAAAAGAAAATTATAGGCCGATATCCCTAATGAACATAGATGCAAAAATCATCAACAAAATATTAGCAAATCAAATTCAGCAACACTTTAAAAAGATCATACACCACGATCAAGTGGGATTTACTCCTGCTATGCAAGGTTGGTTCAATATCCACAAACCAATTAATGTGATAGATCATATAAACAAAATGAAAAATAAAAATCACACGGTCATATAAATAGATGCAAAAAAGCATTTGACAATCCACTATCCATTTATGATAAAAACTCTTAGCAAAATGGGAATAGAGGAAACATATCTCAACATAATAAAGGCCATGTATGATAAACCCACAGTAATATCATACTCAATGAGGAAAAGCTAAAAGCATTCCCCTTGAGATCAAAAACAAGAAAAAGGTGCCCACTTTCACCACTTTTATTCAACATAATACTGGAAGTTCTAGCCACAGCAATCAGACAAGAAAAAGAAATAAAAGACATCCACATTGGAAAGCAGGAAGTAAAATTGTCATTATTTTCAGAAGACATGATACTATATAGAGAGAACCCCAAAGATTCCACCAAAAAACATTGAGAACTGATAAATGAATTTAGTAAAGTAGTAAGATACAAAATTAATATTCAGGAATCAGTTGCATTTTTATACACCAATAAGAAACTATAAGAAGGAGACATTAAGAAAATAATCATATTTACAATTGCTTCAAAAACAATAAAATACTTAGTAATATATTTAACCAAGGAAGTAAAAGACCTGTACTCAAAAAATTATCAGACATTGAAGAGAATAATTAAAGAAGACACTAATAAATGGAAATATATACCATGCTCATGGATAGAAAGAAAATACAGTTCAAATATCCATGCTACCTAAGGCAATATATAGACTCAAAACAATCCCTATCAAATTATCAATGACATTTATCACAGAATAGAACAAATAATCCTAAAATTTGTATGGAACCTAAAAGACCCCAAATAGCCACAGAAATCTTGAGGAATAAGAACAAAGGGGGAGGTACCACTCTACCTGACATCAAATCATACTACAAGGCTATAGTAACCATAAAAATAGACACATAGATTTTTTTAAAAATTAAATTTATTGGGGTGACAATTGTTAGAAAATTTACATAGATTTCAGGTGAACAATTCTGTATTACATCGTCTATAAATCCCATTGTGTGTTCACCACCCAGAGTCAGTTCTCCTTCCATCACCATATATTTGATCCCCTTTACCCTCATCACCCACCCCCCACCCCCTTACCCTCTGGTAACCATTAAATTATTCTCTGTGTCTATGAGTTTTTGTTTCTCATTTGTTTGTCTTGTTCTTTTTGGTTTATATAACACATATCAGTGAAATCATAGGGTTCTCTGCTTTTTCTGTCTGACTTATTTCACTTAGCATTATACTCTCAAGATCCATCCATGTTGTCACAAATGCTCCTATATCATCTTTCCTTAACGCCGAATAGTATTCCATTGGACACATAGATTTTTATAGCATAAACAGACACACAGATTAATGGAATAGAATAGAGAGCCCAGAAATAAATCCATGCCTATATGGTTATTTAGTCTATGACAATGGAAGCAAGAATTTACATTGGGTAAAGACAGTCTATGTAATAAATGGTGTTGGGGAAGCTGGACAGATACATGCAAAAAAAAAAAATGAAACTGGACCACCTTCTTACACCGTATAAAGAATAAACTCAAAATGAAAATGGATTAAAGACTTAACTGTAAGACCTGAAACCATAAAACTCCTAGAAGAAAACATAGGAAGTAAATTTGCAGGCATTATCCTTAATAATATTTTTACTGATATATCCCCTTGGGCAAGGGAAGCAAAAGAAAAAATAAACATGTGGGAGACATCAAACTAAAAAGTTTTTTCACAGGAAAGGAAACCATCAATATAACAAAAGACTTTCTACTGAATGGGAGAAGATATTTGCCAATAATATATATGATAAGGAGTTACTATCCAAAATTTATAAAAAAACTCATACAACTCAACATCAAAAAAAAAAAACAATTAAAAAATGGGTGGAGGCAAAGCCATATACAGATTTAATGCAATCCCCATTAAAATCCCAATGGCATTTTTTAAAGAAATAGAACAAAAATCATCAGATTTGTTTGGAACCACAAAAGACCACAAATAGCCAAAGCAATATTAAAAAAAAAGAACAATACTGGAGGTATCACACTCCCTGATTTTTGCTTGTACTACAGGGCTACAATAATCAAAACAGCTTGGTATTGGCGAAAAAACAGACACATAGACCAATGGAATAGAATTGAGAACCCAGAAATAAAACCACATAAATATGGACAGATAATTTTTGACAAAGAAGCTAAAAACATACAATGGACGAAAGACAGCCTCTTCAATAAATGGTGCTGGCAGAATTGGATAGCTACGTGCAAAAGAATGAAACTGGACTGCTATCTGTCACCATGTACCAAAATTAATTCAAAATAGATCAAAGACTTAAGCATAAGACCTGACACAATGAACTGCATTGAAGAAAACATAGGTACTAAACTTATGGACCTTGGGTTCAAAGAGCATTTTATAAATTTGACTCCAAAGGCAATGGAAGTAAAAACTAAAATAAACGAATGGGATTATATGAAACTGAAAAGCTTCTGCACAGCAAAAGAAACTATTGACAAAATAATGAGGCAACCAACTGAATGGGAGAAGATTTTCGCAAACAGTTCCTCTGATAAGGGGCTAATATCCAAAATATACAAGGAACTCATGAAACTCAACAACAAAAAAACAAACAACCCAATTGAAAAATGGACAGAGGACCTGAAGAGACATTTCTCCAAAGAGGATATACAAATGGCAAATAGACATGTGAAAAAATGCTCAACATCACTAATCATCAGAGAAATGCAAATGAAAACCACAATGAGATATCACCTCACCCCAGTCAGAATGGCTTTCATCAACAAGACAAATAGTAACAAGTGTTGGAGAGGCTGTGGATAAAAAGGAACTCTCATACACTGTTGGTGGGAATGCAGACTGGTGCAGCCGCTATGGAAGGCAGTGTGGAGGTTCCTCAAGAAATTACGAATAGAATTACCATATGACCCAGCAATCGCTCTCCTGGGTATCTACCCCAAAAATATAAAAGCATTTCTCTATAGAGACACGTGTACTCCAATGTTCATTGCAGCTTTGTTTACAGTGGCCAAGACATGGAAACAACCAAAATGTCCTTCGTTAGATGAATGGAGAAAGAAGTTGTGGTACACAATGGAATACTATTCGGCGTTAAGGAAAGATGATATAGGAGCATTTGTGACAACATGGATGGACCTTGAGAGTATAATGCTAAGTGAAATAAGTCAGACAGAAAAAGCAGAGAACCCTATGATTTCACTGATATGTGGTATATAAACCAAAAAGAACAAGACAAACAAATGAGAAACAAAAACTCATAGACACAGACAATAATTTAGTGGTTACCAGAGGGTAAGGGGGTGGGGGGTGGGTGATGAGGGTAAAGGGGATCAAATATATGGTGATGGAAGGAAAACTGACTCTGGGTGGTGAACACACAATGGGATTTATAGACGATGTAATACAGAATTGTACACCTGAAATCTATGTAAATTTTCTAACAATTGTCACCCAATAAATTTAATTAAAAATAAAAATGGGTGGAGGACATGAAGAGACATTTCTCTAAAGAGGACATACAGTTGGACAACAGACATATGAAAAGATGCTCAACATCACATATCATTAGTGAAATGCTAATAAAAACCACAATGAGATACCACCTCACTCTTATCTGAATGGCTATCATCAATAAATCCACAAACCACAAGTGCTGGTGAGGATGTGGAGAAAAAGAAAACCTTACTGTTGTTGTTTTTTAAATTTATTGGGGTGACAATTGTTAGTGAAATTACATAGATTTCAGATGTACAATTTTGTATTACATCATCTATAAATCCCACTGTGTGTTCACCACCCAGAGTCAGTTCTCTTTCCATCACCATATATTTGATCCCCCTTACCCTCATCTCCCTCCCCCACCCCCTAACTCATAGACACAGACAATAGTTTAGTGGAAAACCTTACACTGTTGGTGGAATTGCAAATTGGTACAGCCAATATGGAAAACAATATGCAGGTTCTTCAAAAAATTAAAAATAGAACTACCTTGTGACCCAGCAATTCCACTCCTGGGTATTTATCAAAAGAAATCCAAAATACTAATTTGAAAAAAATATATGCACCCCATGTTTACTGCAGTACTATTCACAATAGCCAAGATATGGAAAAAACTGAAGTGCCCATCAATAGACGATTGGATAAAGAAACTATGGTAAAAATATACAATGGAGTATTATTTGGCCATAAAAAAGAATGAAATCTTGCCATTTACAACAACATGGATGGACCTAGAGAATATTATTCTATGTAAAATAAGTCAGACTGAGGAAGACAAATCCCATATGATCTCACTTATATGTGGAATCTAAAGAACAGAATAAAAGTAAATGAACACACAAAGCAGAAATAGATTCATAGATATAGAGAAAAAACTGATGGTTGTCTCATGGGAGGGGGGTGGGGATGGGGGAGAAGGTGAGGGATAAGAAAGTACAAATTGGTAGTCACAGTATAGTCACAGGGATATGAAATACAGTGTGGGGAATATAATCAATAATGTCATAAAGATTATGTAGGGTGGCAGGTGGGTACTGGAACAGGGGGATCACTTCATAGACTGTGTAGATGCCTGACCACTGCGCTCTACACCTGAAGCTGAAGTAAAATAACACTGAATGTCAAATACACACACACACACACACACACACACACACACACACAGTGTGGGTGCCAAAAAATGTATACACATGACTTATATTCATCTTTTGTTATAGCTATATATTAAGTATTATAATTTTAATAGTTTTTTCTTTCTGAAAATGTATATACATTTTTGACACCGTGTGTGTGTGTGTGTGTGTGTGTGTATTCACGAGATGTAAGTTACAGCATAAGGAATATAGTAAACGGTATTGTAATAGCTATATATGATGTCAGAGAGGTACTAAATTTGGGTGGTTATCATTTTGTGAAGGGTGTAAGTGTCTAACTATTATGTTGTTTTGTACACCTGAAACTAAAGAAAAAAAGAGGAGCCCCCACAAATCTGACTGTGAAACACAGTGGGGATCCCAACAATTTAGGTGGGATGGAAGGGTACAGGAAACCAAGACATCCTCCTACATGGCTTGTGCAAAGACTCATTCACTTGCAGGCACTTACCCTGGGCTCTGGTGGAGGGACAATGACTCGGAAGGCATCAGAGACACAGGCAGAGAGACAAGGCAAGGACTAGAGGAACAGTTGCCATTTTCCCTGTGTAGAATCCTCCTCCCGTGCAGCCAGCAGGTGGGCACCAACTTTGCTATATTGAGGCCTCCCCCACACCCATGGCCAAATCTGAATCTGACTTGGACTGATGAGCTCCACTCACTCCAGCATAGTGACTCCCTGGAACCCTGTACAACCCACCTCATGCAACACCAGAGGCAATATCTCGTGAGCAGCCAGCTGCACCTGCACTGCACTCTTTCTTGGACAACTCTCCTGGGTCCAAGGGCCCCAGATGAGTGGCAGCTAGCCTCAATGTACTCTGAGACTTTTGCTGAGTGCTCCAGGCTCAGCACTGGCACCAAACCAGAATCTAACCCACTGAGCACCTCTCGTCCTGCCCTGGTGACTTCCTGAGACCCTGCCTCACCCAACTCGAGTATTGCAAGAGGCTTAATCAGCAGCTGAGCCTTAGAAGAGCCTGCAGGCAGCACCAGGCCTCAGGGCAACCTGGGCTTTTGAAAGAGTTACTCCAGGCCTGACACTGGTGTACTGGTGGCAGCCATCATCAGTTTGCAATGTGGCTTCTCCTACATGCCTCCTGGTCTAGCACAGGCAGTGACCAACAGTGGATCACTTTGTAGCTCTAACCTGGTAGTCCCCAGCCGGTCACAGGCAATGGCTGACATGGAGCTACAATGGAACCCCTCCCAAAAGGACATAGAGAAAACATACCTGGAAGTTGGCTTCACACCACAGCAGAGCACCACCTAATTAGCTCCACAATTGACACAACAAAAGAGTGGTCTCAAGAACTACCAGAGCCCACTGGGGCAAATCCTGCTTCAAGACATAATCCCCTGCACAAGAGCTCACCAATAGTAATCAAGCCTCAACTATAACAAAAGTGCACACACAATCCACACAAAGGACACTCCCAAAGCACCTGGCGCAAGTGACCAGGTCTCCACAGGACACCTACTACATAAGGCCGCCCAGTCAAGACTGGTAGACATAGCAGATCTATCTAATACATAGAAACAAACACAGAGTGGCAGCCAAAATGAGGAAACAAAGAAATATGTACCAAATGAAAGAACAGGAGAAAACTCCAGAAGAAGAACTAAACAAAATGGATGCAAGCAACATACCAGATAGAGAGTTCAAAACAATGATTATAAGGATACTCAATGAACTTAAGAGAAGAATAGATTAACTCAGTGAGAACTTCAACAAAGAGATAGTAAGCATAAAAAGGACATAGAAACTATAAAAAGGACCAATTAGAAATGAAGAATACAATAACTGAAATGAAGAATGCACTAGAAGGAATCACCAGCGGATTAGATAAAGCAAAGGATCAAATCAGTGATTTGGAAGACAAGGTAGCAGAAAACTCCCAATTGAAACAGCAAAAAGAAAAAAAGAATTAAAAAAAATGAGACTAGTTTAAGAGACCTCTGGGAAAACATCAAGAATACCATCATTTGCATCATAGAGGTACTAGTAGGAGAAGAGAGTGAACAAGGAATCGAGACCTATTTCAAGAATACAAGACCAGGAAGCACAGAGTCCCAACCTGGTGAAGGAAATAGACATACAAGCCCAGGAAGCACAGAGTCCCAAACAAGACAAACCCAAACAGGCCCACACAAAGACGCATTATAATTAAAATGGCAACGTTTAAAGACAAAGAGAGAATCTTGGAAGCAGCAAGAGAAAAACAGTTACGTACAAGGGAGCTCCCTTAAGACTGTCAGCTGATTTCTCAACAGAAACTGCAGGCCAGAAGAGATTGGCACAAAAATGTTCAAACTGATGAAAAGCAAGGACCTACAGCAAAGACTACTCTTCCCAGCAAGACTGCCATTTAAAACTGAAGGAGAGATAAAGACAAGAATAAGCTAAAGGAGTTCATCACCACCAAACCAGTATATAAAAAAAAAAAAAATGTTAAAAGGGAGTTGTTTAGGAAGAAGAAGGGGGAGGAGGGAGTAACATAAAGATGAATAATAAAATGGCAATAACTATGTATTCATCAATAATCACATTAAATGTAAATTGATTAAATGCTCCAATCAAAAGACATAAGGTAGCTGAATGGATAAGAAAATAAGACCTATACATATGTTGTCTACAAGAGATCCACTTCAGATCAAAATACACACAGAGACTGAAAGTAAAGAGATGGAAAAATATTTCATATGAACGGAAATTTTTTTAAAAAGCTGGGATAGCAATATTTACATCAAACAAAATAGACTTGAAAACAAAGGCTATAATAAGAGTCAAAGAGGGACATACATAATGATAAAGAGATCAATCCAATAAGAATATATAACCCTTGTAAACATTTATGCACCCATCATAAGAGCATCTAAATATATAAAGCAAATATTAACTGACATAAAGGGAGAGATTCACATTAGTACATTTATTGTAAGGGACTTTAACACCTTATTGACACCAATGAACAGATCTACCAGATAGAAGATCAATAAGGAAGCAGTGGTCTTAAATGGTACATTAGATCAGATTAATTTAATTGGTATTTTTAGAACATTTCACCTGAAAGCAGCAGAATATACATTCTTTTCAAGGGCACATGTAACATTTTCCAAGATAAACCACACGCTAGGCCATAAAACAAGTCTCAATAATATTAGATTGAAATCATATCAAGCAACTTCTCTGATCACAATGGTATGAAACTAGAAATTATCACAAGAAAAAAACTGAAAAACATGCACATATGGAAGCTTAATAACATGGTACTAAATAATATCAACAATTAGATCAAAGAAGAAATCAAAACACCTTGAGACCAATAAAAATGAAAACAAAGTCTATGGGACACAGTGAAGCAGTTCTAAGAGGGAAGTTCATAGCAATGCAGGCTTACCTAAAGAAACTAAAAAAATCTCAAATCAACAGTCTAGCTTTACACCTCAGGGAAATAGAAAAAGATAGCAAAGAAAGTCCAAAGTGAGTACAAAGAAGGAAATAATAAAGATCAGAGAAGACATAAACAAAATAGAGACTAAGAAAACAATACAAAAGATCAATGAAACCAAGAGCTAGTTCTTTGAAAAGATAAACAAAACTGATAAAACTTTAAACTCATCAAGAAAAAAAGAGCAACCAAATAAATAAATTCAGAAATGAAAGAGAAATGACAACTGACACCACGTAAATACAAAGGATTATGAGAAAATATTATGAACAATTATATGCCAACAAATTGGACAACATAGAAGAAATGGATAAATTCCTAGAAACATACAACCTTCCCAAACTGAATTAAGAAGAAATAGAATGGAAGGAGAACTGATTCTGGGTGGTGAACACACAATGGGATTTATGGATGATATAATACAGAATTGTACACCTGAAATCTATGTAATTTTACTAACAAATGTCACCCCAATAAATTAAAAAAATAAAAAAAAATTTAAAAAAAGAGAAGAAAGAGAAAATCTGAATGGACTGATTACTACTAATGCAATTGATTCAGTAATAAAATAAAATAAAAAAACTCTCAACAAACGAAAGTCCTGGACCAGATGGCTTCACAGGTAAATTTTACCAAACATTAAAATAAAAAATTAAAATTAATACCAATTCTTTTAAACTATTCCAAAAAATTCAAGAGGAGGAATGGCTCCCAAGCTCTTTTACAATGGGCCACCATTCCTGATTCCAAAACCAGACAAAGACATTACAAAAAAAGAAAATTATAGGCCAACATCACTGATGAACATAGATGCCAAAAATCGACAAAATACTAGTAAATCGAATTTAGCAATACATTAAAAAGATCATGCACCATGATCAAGTGGCATTTATTCCTAAAATGCAAGGCTGGTTCAATATCCACAAATCAATTAATGTGAGACACCACATAAAATGAAATATAAAAATCATATCAATAGATGCAGAAAAAGCATTTGACAAAATCCAGCATCCGTTTATGATAAAAACTCTCAGCAAAATGGGAATATAGCAAACATACCACAGCATAGAAAAGGCCTTATGCCACAAATACACAGCTAACATCATACTCAACAGGGAAAAGCTAAAAGCATTCTTCTTAAGGTCAGGGAAAATATAAGGATGCCCACTTTCACCACTTTTATTCAACATAGTATTAGACGTCCTAGCCATAGCAATCTAACAAGAAAAAGAAAGTATTTTAAATTGGAAAGGAAAAAGTAAAACTGTCATTATTTGCAGATGACATGATACTACACATAGAAAACCCAAAAGATTCTACCAAAAAACTATTGCAAGAATAAATTCCATGTTTTTTCTTTGTGGCCTCAAAACTGTTTCTGATTAGTTCATTCACATAGTCTTTTCTTTAGATTCCATATATAAGTGAGATCATATGGTACTTGTCTTTCTCTTTCTGACTTATTTCACTTAACATAATGTTCTCTAGATCCATCCATGTTGCTGCAAATGATAAGATTTCTTTCTTCTTTATGGCTGCGTAATACTCCATTGTATAAATGTACCACAGCTTCTTAATCCAGTCATCTACCAATGGGCATTTCGGTTGTTTCCATATCTTGGCTATTGTGTAAAGTGCTGCAATAAACATAGGAGTGCATACAGATTTTTGAATTGGAGTTTTGGATTTCTCCGGGTAGATGCCTACGAGTGGAATTACTGGATCATAGGGTAGTTCCATTTTCAGATTCCTGAGATACCTCCATACTGTTTTCCATAGTGGTTGCACTAATCTGCAATCCCACCAACAGTGCACTAGCGTTCCCTTTTCTCCACATCCACGCCAGCATTTGTTGTTTGTTGATTTATTGATGATAGCCATTTTGACTGGAGTGAGGTGGTATCTCATTGTGGTTTTTATTTGCATTTCTCTGATGGTTAGTGAGGTTGAGCATTCTTCACATGTCTGTTTGCCGTGTGTATGTCCTTTTTAGAAAATGTCTCTTCAAGTACTCTGCCCATTTTGTAATTGGGTTGTTCGTTTTTTTGGAATTGAGTTGAGTGAGTTTTTATAGATTTGTGATATTAATCCTTTATCAGATATATCATTGGCAAATATCCTTTCCCATTCAGTAGGATCCCTTTTTGTTTTATTGATGGTTTCCTTTGCTGTGAAAAAACTTTTTAGTTTGATGTAATCCCACGTGTTTATTTTTTCTCTTACTTCCCTCACGCACGGGGATATATCAGTGAAAATCTTACTCCGGGTAATGTCTGTGAAGTTTCTTCCTATACTTTCTTCTAGATATTTTATGGTTTCAGATCTTACATTTAAGTCTTTAAGCCATTTTGAATTTGTTTTTGTATATGGTGTAAGGAGGTGGTCCAGCTTCATTTTCTTGCATGTGTCTGTCCAGATTTCCCAGCACCATTTATTGAACAGACTGTCTTTACCCCATCGTACATTCTTGCTTCCATTGTCGTAGATTAAATGGGCATATAGGCATGGATTTATTTCTGGACTCTCTATTCTGTTCCATTGATCTATGTGTCTATTTTTATGCCAGTACCGTGCTGTTTTGATTACTGTAGCCTTGTAGTATAATTTGAAGTCAGGTATCGTTATATCTCCCACTTTGTTCTTATTTCTAAAGATGGCTGAGGCTATCTGGGGTCTTTTGGTCCCATATAAATTTTGGGATTACATATTCTATTTCTGTGAAAAACGCCATAGGTAGTTTGATAGAAATTGCGTTGAATATGTATATTGCCTTAGGCAGTATGGACATTTTAACTATATTAATTCTTCCTATCCATGAACATGGAATGTGTTTTCATCTATTTATGTCTTCTTTCATTTTTTTCTTCAGTCTCTTATAATTTTCTGAGTACAGATCTTTTACTTCTTTGGTTAAATTTATTCCCAGGTATTTTATAGTCTTTGGAGCAATTGTAAATGGAATTGTTTTCTTAATTTCTCCTTCTGATGTCTGATTATTGGTATATACAATGCAACTGATTTCTGAATATTAATTTTGTATCCTGCTACTTTACTAAATTCATCTATCAGTTCTAATAGTTTCTTGGTGGAGTCTTTAGGGTTCTCTATATATAGTATCATATCATCTGCATATAATGATAATTTTACTTCCTCCTTACCAATTTGGATGCCTTTTATTTCTTTTTCTTGTCTGATTGCTGTGGTTAGAACTTCCAGCACTATGTTGAATTGAAGTGGAGATAGTGGGCAACCTTGTCTTGTTCCTTATCTTAGGGGCAATGGTTTTAGCTTTTCCCCATTGAGTATGATGTTAGCTGTGGGTTTGTCATATATGGTCTTTATTATGTTGAGATATGATCCCTCTATTCCCACTTTCTTAAGGGTTTTTATCATAAATCGCCGCTGGATTTTATCAAATGCTTTTTCTGCATCTATTGATATGATCATGTGATTTTTATTTTTCATTTTGTTAATGTGGTGTATCACATTAATTGATTTGCAGATGTTGAACCACCTTGCATACCAGGGATGAATCCCACTTGATCATGGTGAATGATCTTTTTAATGTATTGCTGAATTCTGTTCGCTAATATTTTGTTGAGGATTTTTGCATCTATGTTCATTAGAGATATCGGCCTGTAGTTTTCTTTTTTTGTGGCATCTTTGTCTGATTTTGGAATCAGGGTGATAGTGGCTTCGTGAAAAGTGTTTGGGAGTCTTCCCTCCTTTTGGATTTTTTGGAAGAGCTTGAGGAGAATAGGTGATAATTCTTTTTTGAACGTTTTGAAAAATTCACCTGTAAAGCATCTGGTCCAGGGCTTTTGTTTGTTGGGAGATTGTTGATTACTGATTCAATTTCCCTGATGGTAATCAGTCTATTCAGGTTCTCTGTTTCTTCTTGAGCTAGCCTTGGAAGGTTGTACGCCTCTAGAAAATTGTTCATTTTTTCATATTGTCAAATTTCTTGGCATATAGTTGCTCACAGTAGTTTCTTAAATTTTTTTGTATTTCTGTAGTGTCTGTTGTCACTTCTCCTCTTTCATTTCTGATTTTATTAATTTGGGTCCTCTCTCTCTTTTTTTTATGCGTCTGGCTAAAGGTTTGTCAATTTTGTTTATCTTTTCTAAGAACCAACTCTTGGGTTCATTGGTCTTTTGTATTGTTTTTCTGGTTTCTATTTCATTTATTTCTGCTCTGATCTTTATTATCTCCTTCCTTGTGCTCCCTTTGGGCTTATTTTGCTGTTCTTTTTCCAGATCCCTTAAGTGTGAAGATAAACTGCCAATTAATGATGTTTCTTGTTTCATTAGGTAGGCCTGCAGTGCTATGAATTTTCCTCTTAAGACTGCTTTTGCGGCATCCCATAGATTTTGGGTCGTTGTATTCTCATTCTCATTTGTCTCAAGATATCTGTTGATTTCTTCCTTGATCTCCCGCTTGACCCATTCATTATTTAGTAATAAGTTATTCAGCCTCCATGGATTGGCGTGTCTTCCAGATATTTTCCTGTAGTTCATTTCTAATTTCATAGCACTGTGGTCAAAGACAATTGGTATGATTTCAATTTTCTTAAATTTATCAAGACTTGTTTTGTGGCCTAACATATGATCTATCTTGGAAAATGTTCCATGTGCGCTTGAGAAGAACGTGTATTCTGCAGCATTGGGGTGAAATGTTCTGAAAATATCGATTAAATTCAAGTGGTCCAATGTATGTGTCTGGGGGGGCGCGCTGCGTGTTTCCTCTCGCCCTCCTCTCTCCTCCCTTGCTCGCTAACTAGCATACCCCTAAGCAAACCTTCCACGAGTCTCTTAGCTGCACTCCTGGCTCTTGTGTTCTCCGTTCCGCCCTGGGACCCGAGCGTCCCTGGGGCTTTGGGCGCCTCCGGGCTGCGGCTCTGCCATGGGGGGGAGGGGGCGCATTTCCACTTCCTGTCCTGCCTTTTCCCCTGCTCGCAATTAGCGCACACCTTCAAGTAATTCTTCCAGGAGTCTCCCAGATGTTCTGCGTGATGAGCAAAGAACTCCTCACCCGAAATCTATGTAAATTTACTAACAATTGTCACCCCAATAAATTTAATTAATTAAAAAAAAAAAGAACTCCTCGATGGGTTATATGTCCCATTTGCAACAAGATCCAGAGGAGAGCTCAAAAAGTACGCCCTGCTGCCGCCATTCCTATGATGTCATCCCTAAAATTATTTTTAATTATTTTGTAATATATACAAATATCTAATCATTATGTTTTACACCTGAAATTAATATAATGTTTTATGTCAATTCTATCACAAGGAAAATTATTTCAAATCTGTACTGTTGACAAATTTGACTGTACAAATCTGTATTGTTGACCCATTCATCTATTAGGGTGTTGCTTTTTTTCTTGCTTATTTTTTATTGACTCAAGAATTCCTTTTATAATTTATCATTTGCCATTTTATGTGGTTTAGTCTATCAAACTTCTACTTTATTTGTTCTAATATTGTTGACAGGCTTAGGAAGTGCTTCTTCATTCAATGACTATGGAAACAGCTGCCTAAATTTTATCTTGATGTCTCACAGGCCACTTTGGAGAAGACATCACCAAGTTCATTCAGAGCAGCTCTTCCTGCCCTCCCCAAGGCTAAGACCTAGAAGTGGTAGCACCCCAAGGCGTGCTAGAAGCATTAGCGATATCTCTTACACATAGTGCTTGGTAATTTAAAAACATATATTGTTTTTACATTTTAATGTAGTAATGGAGCTGCTTCAAAATTGTTACATACAATTGACCTTGCCTAAACATCTCTTTCATACAGTTCTCCCATTCTGTACTTCTAGAGTTTATTTTAAACCAAGAGGAAAACTTCACTTTTCTTCTTCTCCAGTTTCATCTTGTTAGGGACCACTGACTTCAGAGAATATGACAGAGTGCCATATCTGGCATATTCTCCCTGTAACCCCAAAAATTTGGGGGCCATTTTCTGAGATTGGGAAGAATAAAGGAGGAGCAGACTTGGGGTGGCGGGAACAAGGAGATCTGTTTTGGCCAGTGCTTTGGATTGAATTGTGTCCCAAAATGCCTATGATGAAGCCTTACCGCGCAATGTGATGGTATTTGAAGATGGGACCTTTGGGAGGTGATTAGGTTTAGAAGAGATCATGAGGGTGGGGCCCACATGGTGGGATTAGTGTCCTTATAAGATGAGATTAACACTCAATAACTTTCTCTCCTCCATGGGAGGGTACAATGAAAGATTGCTGTCTACAAACCAGGAACTGGGCTCTCAGCAGGAACTTAATCTGCCACTACCTTGATCTTAGACTTCCAGCCCCCAGAACTGAGGAATCAATGTTTGTTAAGTTAAACCATCCAGTGTGTGATATTTTGTTAGAACAGCCCAAGCAAAGTAAGGCAGCCAGTTTACATTCAAGAAGCCATCTTGGCCCAGGCATGTCTGTATAGGTAAGACATTCCTATTGCCAGTGTAAGCTCCATACCTTGTGACCACAGGACCTGGACATTTGGGGAGAGGCCCAATGTTAGATGTGCTGTTTGTCATCAGACTTCAAATGCCCATCTTCAGTTCACAAACACAATCACCCACAGGCTCACACAGAGCCCTTGGTTCTCCCCAGAAAGATCATGCAGAAAATCTGACTTCATCACTGCATTAACTGCCATGCTTGTCCTTTGACGTTGAGGCCCAGCATGTTCTGGTGGGCATGTGGGAAGACAACTGAGCAAGGACCACTGAGCACATATAGTCATTCACATCTACACCCATTTCATATTTCTAATTATAAACTGACATTTTAAAAAAACATTTCATTTCAAAATAAAGTTAGACTTAAAGAAGAGTTGAAGACCAGTGCAGAGAGTTCCTACACACACTTCACCCAGGCTCCCCTCCTCTTAACATCTGCCACAATCATGGTGCATTTACCAAAACTAACACATGATCATAGCCACTATTATGTGGACTGTAGGCTTTATTTGGATTTCACCAGTTTCCCATGAGTGTCTCTTTTTTGTTCCAGGATTCAGTCTGGGATCCCACATTGCATTTTTTTGTCACAACTCCATAGTCTCTCCAGTCTGTGACTGTTCCTCAACCTTTCCTTGCCTTTCATGATGCTTTTGAAGAGTACTGCTCTCTTAGTCAGGAATGTCCCTTCATTTGGTTCTGCCCGATGATTGGACTTTGCTGCGATTGGACTGAAGTTATGCATCTTTGGCAATTCTGTAGCAAGACCACCTCTACAGTCTGAGGTGCCCTTCTGGTGTATATTCTCAGAAGATACTCATGACACTGTGTCTTAGAACTGTGATGTTAACATTGACCCCCGGCTAAGGTGGTGCTGCCCTGGACTCTCCACTGTAAACTTACTATTGTCCTCTCTGTAATTACTAAATATTTTAGGGGATATATTTTGAGACTCTGTAGATATCCTGTTTCTACTTAAACTTTTACCCACTAATTTTAATGTTCATCAGTAGATCTTGCCTGGGGCACTTATTACTGCAGTATTCTAGTCATGATCTTTTTGCCTTGTTCTTTCTACATTTATTAATTGGAACTTATCTGTAAGGAAGAAATTAACTCACTTTTCAACATCAATAATTAAGCCACACTCATGTTGATAGAGCCTAGGACAGGAGGAAGAGCAAAGCTTGCAAGGACAAAGGGTAGCCAGAGTCACTTTTTAACTTAGCCTTTCTGACCTCCTGTTGCCTTCAACCCCCACCCCCACTCTGTCTATGAGTAATCTCTGCTGCTGAGTGGTCAGCAGTCTTCGTGTGGATTCTGCGTGTACTTCAGTACACACAGCAGGACTTGCTTCCTTCTTTCATCTCCAAGATATCCTACACTTGTGAGGAAACCGCTCTTTCAGAGACTCCTCTCACAATCAAGAATTTTGCCAGTGACTCTCCCCCTCCACAAACACACATATACATGTACCGACACTCACACACACACAGACACACACACACAAACACACACAGATACACATACACACATCCATAAACATACCTTGTACATGTTCCGATTATAGATGTCGAATCACTGTTTTTGAAAGGCAAGCAATAAAAGAAGACAATAACAATAGCTTAGGTTTTTCTATAGCTCAGTTAATTCTCAGAACTTTAAAGGCAGATTCTATTATTATCCCTCTTTACATACAACGAAACTACAGCTTCTGCAGGTCAATGTTACACATCTAGTGAGTGGCAAGTCTGGGAGCAAAATCCAGGCCTTTTGACCCAAGGCCCATGTCCTGCTTTGAAAATTAATCCTGGAGTTGATTTGGTCAAAAGTTGTCCAATTTTGTGTGGGCAGATCAGCACCCACTCTCTATCCCCCTCACCTCTCCTTCCACCCAGAAAAGTTGTCAGTTTCACACAGTCACCAACAGTAACTGAGACTGCCTGTTCCTTACAGCTTCACCAGCACTGGGAGGTATTCACATCTCTTGTGTTGTCATCCTGATGGGGCTTTAAAGATCTTAGTGTTATTTTCATGTGTGTTAAATTTGCGTAAATTCACACTTAATTTGCACCCAATATCAAAGTTTTATATTTCTTAGCAATTTAGATATCTGCTCTTGTCTTTTCATGAAGAACTTGCAGCACAGGGGTTACCTCTCGAAGGCCTGGGGCTAATACCTGCTTCTGCCATTCCTTAGGGTGGCCTTGGTGGGAGCATTGATTATACTCTCCAAACTTCCAGTTCCTTATCTCTAAAGTATAGAAAACACAGTACTTACTTCAAAACCTTGTTCTGAGGAGAATACAGATTAATCCATTAAAGGGGTTGACACCTCAAATAGTGAAAGTTGGCTATCATTATTGCCCATTATTTTCAGGGGGTGTTTATCTTTTTTTCTTACTGGTTTGTAAAACCTCTTTATATACTTAGGATATTAACTTTGTGATATAAGCATTTAGTTTTTCTGGTTGATTATTTGCTTATTCACTTTCTTGTGGTGATTATTCCTAAACTTAACATCTGGAATTTTATTAGATAAATATAGTAATGTTTTCTTTTATGGTTTCTGACTATAGTGTTATGCTTATAAAGGCCAGCACTGTTTTGTATTCATGAAAAGAGTCACCTAATCTTTTTTTCTAGTATGGAATTTTAATGTCTTTATTATTTTCACACTAATCAACCTGGAATTTATTTTGATGGAAAGCATGATGTAAAGTATCCAACTTTAATTCTCTTGCAAATGGTAAGCCTGTTTACCTACCACCACTTTTTATTATCATCTCATTATTTTAAAATATTACTTTCTATCACATGATAGTGACAAGAAAAAAAAAATTCTGAGATGCCCTAAATTGAATTACAGTAGGCTAGAGTGTGGAAGGAAGAGACAAGGGAGGTTAAGCAGCTAACATCTGCAGGGCAAAACCAACAAAAGACTGCTTACATTTCTGAATGTATGTTGGAACTTTAAATTAACTTTCAGGTGGCTATTTCCATGATTATCTAAAGAGAATAGTCAGGCACTCCCACCTACTAGGGACCTCCACTTCTTGTTTACACATGAACTTTCTTGACAGTTGCCTACCACCAATCCAAAGGAGCAAACACTACTTCCTTTATGGACTATGTATGTATCCCAGAGTTAGCCACACTTCACCTTCTCCTTCACAATTCACTTCACCTTCACACTTTTTACCTACCACCAGTGTAAATTCTTGCAAAACAACTTACATATTTCTTCCCCAAGCTATTTTCATAAAAGCACCTGTCAACAGCCTGAACCGATGAATAGGGGTTCTGAGGGCTTCCAGTTGTGGTGGCCTGCTGGGGCAGCACTGGCTCTCAGAAGACAGCTGCCATGCAGGTAGGCACCAGGACTCTGTGATGAGCTCAGTATCCTGGCATGTATCAGACACAAGAGCTCTGGGGACACAGGAACCCTATGCCCTCCACTCTAGCCATGGAGACATTGGAACAGGGTGGCCACACTTTCAGTAGCAATGATCTGTGGTGGACAGAAAAATGAGCCTATTTGACCCCCAGATGATTCCTTTTTCTTGCTTGTTTTAATTTCTCTAACTATTAGACCCAATTGCACCAAAGCTCTGGCTGGCTCCTTTTCAAGACTTTCATCTGCTCTGCACATTTTATCGTCCCATAGTAGGGATAGGCTTGTCCTCTTCTCTGGTGACTACTCGGGTGTCTATAATGCAGGCTCAGAGCTTCCAATATCTTCCCATTAATCATATGGCAGGTTTGGACAGGTGTCCTCAAAATTGCTCCCCTGCACAAAACTCAAAAATAAAAAAACAAATATCCCCCCCAAAAATGGACAAAGATTTGAACAGACATTTCACCAAAGAAGATATAGGGATGGAAATACAAGGTGTGCCAATTAAATTCGCGAACTTGCCAAGCAAGGTACACTTATATTGGCAGCACTATACAAACAGCTCAGTAAAATTTCATAACCTTGGTATATCAGTGTCTCACAGATGTGTTCGTGTCAACGTGTGGTGGTGTCTTGCTGAGTGGCGTTCATTATTGTTGTTGCATGTTTTTGTGCACTGTCGCGAGAATGTCTGAACTTAAATTAGAGCAATGAGCAAACATTAAATTTCTTGTTAAACTTGGCAAGAGAGGAAGTGAAATCAGGGACATGTCAGTCCAAGTTTATGAGGATAGTGCCATGAAGAAAATGGCAGTGTACGAATGGATTAAATGTTTTTCTGAAGGGAGAGAACGTGTCACTGATGAAGAGAGGTCAGGATGAGCAGAAGTGACAAAAAGATTGCAAAAATTCATCAAATTGTGCATCAAAATCTTCGGCTGACTGTGAGAAGCAAAGCAGACCAAGTAATCATTGGTAGAGAAACAGTTAGGAAAATCTTAACTGGAAATCTTGGCATGAGAAAGTTGTGTGCAAAAAAATGGTCCCAAAGGAGCTCACCAATGAACAAAAGCAAAGGAGAGTCGAAGTTTACCAAGACCTTTTGGAGAGGCAAAACACTGGTGATGAAACATGGGTGTACCAACATGAGTCTGAAACAAAGCGTCAAAGCGCACAATGGAAGCCAGCCAATTTTCCATGAACAAAAACGTTCCATCAGTCCAGATCAAGAGTCAAAATGATGTTGCTAACCTTTTTTGATATCAGCTGGATTACTCATTATGAATTTGTACCAACTGGAGTTTACTATTTGGAAGTGCTGAAAAGGCTGTGTGAAAAACTTAGACGAACTGAACTTTTCGCCAATTCATGGCTCTTGCATGTTGACAATGCACCAGCTCACATGGCACTGTCTGTGAGGGAGTGTTTAGCCAGTAAACAAATAATCGTATTGGAACACCCCCCCTACTCACCTGATCTGGCCCCCAGTGACTTCTTTCTTTACTCGAAGATAAAGAAACTATTGAAAGGAAGACATTTGGATGACATTCAGGACATCAAGGGTAATACAACGACAGCTCTGATGGCCATTCCAGAAAAAGAGTTTCAAAATTGCTTTGAAGGGTGGAACAAGTGCTGGCACCAGTGCATAGCTTTCTAAGGGGAGTACTTCAAAAATGACCGTAGTGATATTCAGCAATGAGGTATGCGGAACTTTTCGTAGGATGAGTTCGTGAACTTAATTGTCATACCTTGTAATTCTTGAAATTAGGTAGCTTTAGTCCTCCAACTTCATTCTTTTTTTAAGTTCTTTTGACTATTCTAGTTCTTTCACGTTTCCATATGAATTAGACCCAACTAGTCCATTTTTATGAAAAAGCCTGCTGGGAATTTGATTGAGATTGCATTGAATCTATAGATCAATTTGGGTACAAATGACACCCTAACAATTTTAGTCTTCCAGCCAATGAAAAAAGAATAACTCTCTAGCAGGCATCTGCAGCTCAGGCAGTGGAAGGAGCAGCAGCTGCAAAGCAGCCCACCTTCTGAAAGGTTCTGGGGGCATGCCCATCCCGCCCCACAATGCCCAAAAGAAAGGTCAACTCTGTAGAGGGGGAATCAAAGGAGGAGTCCAAGAGGCAGTCAACAAAGTTGTCAGCAAAACCTGCTCCTGCAAAAGTGGAAACAAAGCCAAAAAAGGCAGCAGAAAAGGGTATATCTGCAGGCAAAAAATGCAAACAAAAGGGAAAAGGGAAGCAAAGGGAAAACAGGCCAAAGTGGCTAACCAAGAAACTAAAGATTTACCTGCAGAAAACAGAGAAACTAAAAATAAGGAGAGTCTAGTCTCTGATACAGCAGGAGAGAAAGAAGCCAAGTTGATTAATATCATATATCTTGTCTTATCAGTGGTCCTTGTCTCCCTTGTACAATCCAGAGCAATTTTTTAAATGCAAGGTTTTTAGTAGCTCTAGAAACATTCTTAAGAAGGAGGGAATTCCACCTCATCCAATTTTACAAGTGTAAATGCTTTTCTTAAAGAGGTGAAATCACTTGCTGGTTGTTTATTTTTTGGTACAACCATAAAATAGTGTGATATTGAATATAGGAGGCTTTGATTGTCTTGGATGCCAGGCTAACATTCCATAGGTGGGGGTGGTTTTTATATCCTATAATACAAAGCATACTAATGGCAATTTGGAGTCAGTCATGCATTTAATATGTCTTGAACAATTTCAGTTATTCCTATTCCCATGTTTTTGGTAGAATTGTTTCCTACACAAAACCACTCCTTAATCTTGGCTCTCCCTGTCAGGATTTTGTGCACTCTAACATCTTTAGTCGTGGTAGTCCAGTTTTCCTAGTAACTTTCTTAATGTGCTGTGAAAAATTGAAAATTTGATTATGTAGTGTATATGATATTAAATTGAGAATTAGTGGGACTTTGATGTAACAGCATATTAGAAGATATTGGTACTTAATATTTTATTAAGAAAAATTAGCGTCCAAATTTTAAGCTGGAAAGTCACTGGAATAACGGTTTAGAAAAGAATCACAACAACATGACTTTTTCAGTTTTGGGTATGTACATTAAGAATTGTGTACAAACTGAAATGTTTCTGTACTAATCCTCAAAACAACCAATAAAATCTCGATTATGGAAGAAAAAATATCTCTCTATTTAAGTATCCTTTGACTTCTCTAAAAATGTTTTGTAGTTTACATCCTATAGGTCTCATAGATTTATCCCTAAGTTTAACATTTTTGTTCTACTATAAATGATGTTGATTTTTTAATTTCAATTTCTCACTGTTGCTAGTATAGAGAAATTGATTTTTGTATATTGACCTTGTATACTGCAATCTTGATAAATGCACTTATTAATTCTAGCAGCTCTTTTGTAGATGACATTGGATTTTCCACATAGGCAACAATGTCATCTGCAAATAAAGATGATTTTAGATTTCTTTTTCCAATCTAGACACATTTTGTTTCTTATTCTTGCTTTATTGAACTGAATAGAACCTCTAGTACAATGTTGAATAGAAGTGGTGAAAGTCTTATTGATGATCTTAAGAAAGCATTTAGCATTTCACCATTAAATACGATGTTAGCCGTAGGCTTTTTCATAGACACACTTTATCAGGTTGAGGCAGTTCCTTTTTTCCCTAGTTTTCTAAGATTATTTTTTATCAGAATAAATGGGGGGATTACATCATAAAAATGGCATGAAGTGGGTCTCTTGAAATCTCCCCTGGAATTTACAACAAATTGAACAACTTTAATTCCACAAAGGACTCTCTGTGCAGCAGCCAGGCAGACTAAGAGGTATGCAATTGAAATCATCTAAAGATGAGCAAATTGGGTGAGTGGGTGAGGAAGAAAGCAAGAAGTTCGAGGACACAGGCCACAGGGCATAGGACGCAGACCAGAGCTGGGAGCTCCAAGCTCACTGCATTCCAGAATTACTGCAGTGGTGGGAGAAGGAAGAACTCAGACTGGCCCACAGTCCCATCTGAGGTATCAGCATAAAACACAGCTGAATCCCACGTTCAAGGCAGAGATCTAGGAACAAAGACTGAGGGAAGAAGAGTAAAAAAGGCAGTTTAAGCCCTCACTCCCAGCAGAGAATGGAAAGCTTAGGCACTGAGACTAGCCACCCCCTCCTTCCCTTCCCACAGCTCACCTCACCCCCACCCTTCCAGTGCTAGAAGTGGAACAGTTGTAGAGTCAGATCAAAAGAACAGAATATTTGCAGGGTTCTGAGAACTGTGGTCTGCAGCCACAGACTCAAAGCCCAACTAGTTTCAGTGAATGAGAGGGAGCCTTAGGTGCAGAACTGGCTGTGGTAGTTGTTGCCGTCATTGCTCTGGTCACCTCTCACAACCCACCCGGCCCCTGTCTCCTCCACCTTTCTGGGCAATCCCTGCACAAGTAAACAGAGCTAATGAAACACACAGGCTCAGAATCGGATGCAGGAAGAGCTATGGAACTTCAGGAGCTCTCCATATCCCTCCATGGACACTGTGCCCTGTGACCCAGGTGGACTGTTGACAGAGGAGAAGCCCGCCTTCCAGGGAATCCCCTCACTGTGTAAGAAGCTGGAATACTCCAGAGAAAACATAACACTGCACTGTGAGAGAAAATAAAAGTCTGCGGTTAGAACACCTATGTACTGGAAAACAAAAGAAAACCCTCTCTCTATCAACGTGTTGCAGAACTCACTCTGGAGATGCCTAGAAAGAGAAATAATAACCCATTAATTGGCATGAATAACCAAGGTAACAAGACAGCTCAGAAGAAAATGAAAAGTCTTCAGAAAATGAACTTAAAGACATGGAAATATGTGACTTAAATGACAGAGAATTCAAGACTGCACCTCGTAAAACACTCAACGAGATGCAAAAAAAAAAACACAGACAGGCAGTTTAATGAACTCAGAAAACAATCAAAGAACAAAATGAACATCTTACCATGACATGAAAAATTTAAAACGAATGAAGACTGAAACAGTCAGCTTAGGTAATAGAGGTGATCAGATGGAGGAAAGAATCAGTGACATCGAACACAGGAATCTGGAAATGACATAGATGGAAGAGAGAGACTTGAGAGTTAAAAGAAATTAAAGAACTCTACAAGAAATTTATGACTCCATCAGAAAGAGCAATATAAGTATAATGGACATACGAGAAGGAGAAGAAAGGGAGAATGAAACAGAGAGTATATTCAAACGAATAGTCAATGAGAACTTCCCAAAATTGTGGAAAGAACTGGATCCTCAAATTGAAGAAGCAAATAGAACACTTAATTACCTTAATCCTAACAGGCCTTCTCCAAGGCACATTGTATTGAAACTATCAAAAATTAACATCAAAGAAAGAATCCTCAAGGCAGTCAGGGAAAAGAAGACGGTAACCTACAAAAAAAAGTCCATTAGATTATCATCAGAGTTTTCAGTAGAAACTCTATGAGCCAGGAGGGAGTAGAATCAAATATTCAAACTATTGAAAGAGAGAAATTGAAAATGGCAGCGTGAGGTGACCCTCTGTAAAGCTCCCCTGGAATTTACAACTAATCGAACAACAATAACTCCACAAAGGACTCACTGCACAGCAGACAGGCAAGACGAAGAGGCCCACTACTGAATTCACCTAAAGATGGACAGATCGCGTGAGAGGGGGAGGAGGGAATGGAGAAGTACGGAGATGGAGCTGCGTCGACGCAGGATGCAGACCTAGCTCAGTGCTCCGAGCTCTCTGCATCCCGGAACTACCGTAGCTGCCAGAGAGGGAAGAACTTGGACTGCTAGGGCTCCGCTTATGCCCCAAGTGTTGAGGGGGTAGCATGTATCATCAGATTTTTCAGCAGGAACTCTACAAGCCAGGAGGGAGTGGACCAAATATTCAAACTATTGAAAGAGAGAAATTATGAGCCAAGAATAATATATCCAGCAAAGATCTCCTTTAGATATGACGGAGGAATAAAGACCTTTCCAGACATACAGAGGCTGAGGGAATTTTCCGATACATGACCTGCACTACAAGAAACACTAACGGAGGCTATTCGAACACCATCAACAGGGACAATTTGAGGTAATCAAAAAATAAAAAGGAGGAGAGTAAAGGCTTGAACTGGAATATGGGAATGGAGAAAGTAAGCATGCTGAAGAAAATGGAATACTCTAAATATCAAACTTTATTTTACATAAACTTAAGGGTAACCCCTCAAAAAAATCCAGAACTGAATATATACTGTAATAAAAGAAGAAACAGACGGAAACATCATAGCATACCATCACACAGAAATAGTAGACAGCAACAAAAAGGCAAAGAAACAATGGAGACACAGCCTTACCAGAAAACTAAAGACAGAATGACAGGAAATCCTCACATATCAATAATCACCCTAAATGTAAATGGACTGAACTCACCAATAAAAAGGCACAGAGTACAGATTGGATCAAAAAACTAAACCCAACCATATGATGTCTCCAAGAGACACATCTCAGCTACAAAGACAAGCATAGACTTAAGGTGAAAGGGTGGAAATTGACACTCCACGCATAAGGTACCCAGAGAAAATCAGATGTAGCCATATGATATCAGATGAAACAGACTTCAGGGTGAAAAAGATAACAAGAGACAAAGATGGACATTGCATAATGGTAAAGGAGATTATACAACAAGAAGACATAACAGTCATCAATATTCATGCCCCCAATCAGGGAGCACCAAGGAACTACTAACAGAACTAAAGGGAGAAATTGACCAAAACACAATTATACTAGGGGACTTAAATACATCATTGACAGCTATGCATAGATCATCCAAACAGAAAATAAATAACAAAATAGCAGCCCTAAATGACACATTAGATGAAATGGACATCATTGACATATATAGAGCACTTCATCCTAAAACATCAGACTATACATTCTTTTTGAGTGTACATGGAACATTCTCAAGGATAGACCATATATTGGGACATAAAAGCAGCCTCAGCAAATTTAAGAAGATTGAAATCATACCAAGCATATTCTCTGATCACAAGCCTTTGAAATTGGATATCAACTGCAAAAAGAAAGCTGCAAAAAACACAAATACATGGAGATTAAACAACATACTTTTAAAGATCGACTGGGTGAAAGAAGAATTAGAGGAGAGATCAAAAGATACATAGAAACAAATGACAATGAAAATATATTCTACCAAAATTTTTTGGGAAGCAGCGAAAGCAGTTTTAAGAGGGAAATTTATATCACAGGCCTAATTCAAGAAACAAGAAAAATACAAATAAATAAGCTCATGTTACACCTTAAAGAACTAGAAAAAAAAGAACAAGTGAAACCCAAGGTCAGCAGAAGAAAGGAAATAACAAAAATCAGAGCAGAACTAAATGAAATAGAGAACAAAAAAGACAACAGTAAATTAATGTGACAAAGAGATAGTTCCTTGAAAAGATTAACAAAATTGACAAACCCTTGACTAGACTATGAGAAACAAAAACTCATAGACACAGACAATAATTTAGTGGTTACCAGAGGGTAAGGGGGTGGGGGGTGGGTTATGAGGGTAAAGGGGATCCAATATATGGTGATGGAAGGAGAACTGACTCTGGGTGGTGAACACACAATGGGATTTATAGACGATGTAATACAGAATTGTACACCTGAAATCTATGTAAATTTACTAACAATTGTCATCCCAATAAAATTAATTAAAAAAAAAAACTCATAGACACAGACAATAGTTTATTGGTTACCAGAGGGTAAAGGGGTTGGGGAGAGGGAGATGAGGGTAAAGGGGATCAAATATATGGTGATGGAAGGAGAACTGACTCTGGGTGGTGAGCACACAATGGGATTTATAGATGATGTAATACAGAATTGTACACCTGAAATCTATGTAACTATACTAACAATTGTCACCCCAATAAACTTTACTTAAAAATGTTGAAAATGTTATTAATAAAATGTTATTAAGATAATTACAAGAGAAAATACATTTACAGATCTGTACTGTATTTATTGATACCATAAATTCATCTGTTTACAAGATGAATCATCTGTTTTTCAGTACCTACATCACTATTGTCTTATATGATAAAAAAACACTCTAGATATTATATGTATTACTAATACTAGACATAATAAATTAAAAGATAATGTGAAAAAGAAATTTATATTTATTTACAGGTATATATTGATAATGAAGAAGAAGCAATATGATTGCTTTTTAATAGCTAGTATAATTGGTATGATTGCTTCATGGTAGCCTAGCCTATATGCTAGTAAATAAATCATTATGAAATTCCTAGGGCATACAGTATTATAGTCATATTCAAAATACAGTAATGGACACATTGCTACATTGTTTAAAACGACTTACCTATGATGATAGCTCAAAATGCAGTTTCTCTCTCCAGTGAGAGAGAATGAGACATATTATATACAGTAATATAATTCTTTGAAAACAAGATTATGAAACAGTAAGAAAATAGTTTATTAACTTTATATGAAATATCATTCACCTTATGCCCGTGTAAGGATAGACTATTCACTTCCATACTAGTCTTACACACAATGATTTACATGATGAATCTTTAGGCGATGATAGTGATGATGACACAAAAATGTCTCATACAGTTCTATGTGTACAATTATTAGATGTTCACATGAAGACACTCGCACACATACCCAACAGATAAGTTTATTAACTGTATGGCATGGGATTTTTATTTGCTATTCATTAAGTGGATCATCTTAAATGTCTTCATCATTGTCTTCACACTGAATAGGCTGGGGGAAGGAAGAAGAGGAGGGGTTGGTCTTGCTGTCTCAAGGGTGACAGAGATGGAAGAGGTGGAAGGGGAGGCAGGAGAGGCAGTTACTCAGTGTGGCTTTCATAATTTCTGTCTGACTTGTTTCCTTTTTCATTTCTCTAAAAATGTTTCTGTACAGTACCAATCCTTCTTCCACCATTTGGTTCAGTTTCAGTGCCCATAGCATAAAAGGGTCCATGTCATTAAAGAAGTCAAAAGCAGTTTGAACAGTCAGAACCCTTCTGCCAAACTGTCTAATGTCAATTTGTTTCCCAGCACTGCTTCTTCTTCCACATCTTCTTCCTCATCATCTGGCACTGGTTTGAAAGCATTTATCTCCATCAAGTTGTCTTCTGTTAATTTCTCTGGTGTGGTGTCTCTTAGCCCTTGAATTTCTCCAAGATCCATATCTTGAAACCCTTCCCCATTTTTTTTCCATATCCACAATCCCTTTCATGATTTGAAAGAGGTTGGATCTGTTGTAAATACTATGAGGCCATGTACAACATCTGGATACAGTTTTCTCCAGCAGGAATTTATTGTTTCAGACTTGATGACTTTCACAGCTTTTTCTATAACAATGGTATCTTCAGTGGTGTAATCCTTCCAGAATTTCATTATGTTCTCTTTATCGAGGTATCTTCCATAGTGTTGCAACCCTTTCCATAGAGTACCATGTGTAATGAGCCTTAGATGTCCTTATGAGCCCTTGATCGAAAAGCTAAATTAGAGACAATTCTGTATATTTAGGGTAGCAAATGATAAAATAGATTAGTATCTACGTATATTTTATGCATTCATGACCTACCTAACTTTTTCTTCCTCTTTATCTCTCTCTCTCTCTCTCTCTCTCTCTCTCTCTCTTTGATATTTTTACACTGCGTAGTTTATCTGCAAGTTTTTTCAAGTTGTCACAAATTTCCAAAAAAATTTCCAACATACGTATTTTCAAAATTTGAATGTAAGTGGATCCACACAGTTCAAACCTGTGTTGTTCAGGGTCAACTGTATAATTGTTTTAATGCTCTGGTCTGATCATTCTAACATTTGTAAGCTGAATGTTACAAATATGTCAGCTCTGGATTGGTTTGATTGGCTGATTTTTCTTTATTAAGGGTTATGGGTAGAGGTTTTTTTGTTTGGGTATTTTTTTTCTTTGCATGCCTGATGATCTTTTTTGGGGGGTTACCAGACATCGTGAATTTTTCCATGTTAATGCTGGATATCATTGTATTCTAAAAATATTTGTAAACTTTGTTCTGTTACTGAATTAATGTACCTGGAAACAGTTTGATCATCTCACGTATTGTCTTTCAGATTCGTTAAGTGAAGCCAGAGCATCATTTAATTTATTGAAGCAAGACCATTCTGACTACAGTATCTAATGCTTCATGAATTATTAGGTTTTCCAATCTGGCTTGTGGGAATAGGCACTAATCCCAGACATTTATGAGTACCAGGCACTGTTCCCTTTAATCCTTTCTTTTGGTTCTCCCCCCAGCCTTAGTTTCCTCACATGCTGGCACTGACCACTTTACTGCTGAGTACCGGAGAGACTCTCTACCAATCTTCAGGGTTCTCTTCTGTGTAGCCTTCTATCTGAGTTCCTCTTCCCAGCTTCTCTGCCTAGAAACTCTCTCAAGGCAATAAGCTGGTCTTACTTCATTTGTTACCCACTTTTTAGGGATCACTGTGCTTTACGACTTCATATCCCGTGTCTTGAATACAATTGTTTCTCATATTTTATGTATGTTTGTAATTATTCATGCAGGAGGGCAAATTAAGTGCCTATTACTCCATTTTGGTTGGAAAGAAAGTCTGAGAAATGATTTTGAAATTTCTGCTTTTCCATTCATTGAGTATGAGCTAAGAATACTAGTGGCTGCAAATAGCAGAAAATGTGATTATGCCTAAATCATTTACTGTTTACCCATGAGGTAGACTCTGTTAGTCATTCACCAGTAGTATCTCCTTTCTCCTTTCTCTTCTCAATAGGGAACTCATAAATGTAAGTTGGACATATTACATTTCTCAGTCCACCAGGTACTAGGTGTGGTCATGTGACTAAGTTCTGTCAAAGTTACTGTAAATAGAAATAGTGTTTGCAACTTCCAGGAAGTTTTGCTACAGGGAGAAGACCTGCTCATCTCTTCTCTTTTTCTCTATCCTACTGGCTGGAACCAAGAGTGATTGCTAGAGCTGAAACAACCATCTTAGACCACAAGAAAGTCACATGTTGAACCTGATCCCAGAAATCTGTGGAGCTACGTTTCCAGACACATAATTTTATTTTAATAAATGTATCAAAAAAAATTTAACCATTTTAACTATATTTATTTGAACAATTCTGTGGCATTAAATACATTCATATCATTGTGCAACCATCATCAACGTCCATCTCCAGAACTTTTTTATCTTCCCAAACTGAAACTTTGTAGCCATTTAACAACTTTCCATTCTCCTAACCCCAGGCAAACATCATTCTACTTTCTGTCTTTATGGATTTGACTGCTATAGGACCTTCATATAACTGGAATCATATAATACTTGTCCTTTTGTGACTGGTTTATTTCACTTAGGATACATCTTCAAGGTTCATTTGTGCTGTAGCTTGTGTCAAAATTTTCCTCTTTTTAAGACTGAATAATATTCATTAAATGTATATACCACATTTTGTTTATCTGTTCATCCATTGATGGACACTTGGGTTTCTTCCACCTTTTGGCTATTGTGAATAAAACTGTTATGAACATGGATATACAAATATCTGTGCTAGTCTCTGTTTCACTTCTTTTGGGTATATAGTATGAAGTAGAATTGCTGGATCATATGGTAATTCTATTTTAATTTTTTGAGAATTCATCACACTGTTTTCCATAGGAGCTGCACTATTTTACATTCCCACTGGCAATGCACAAGAGTTCCAATTCTTCCACATCCTCACCAACACTTATTATTTTCTGGAATTTTTTGGGGGGGAGGGAGAGTGCATTTTTTTATGTATTTTTAAATTTTAATAAAACTAAAATTTTATTTTTGTTCAACATGCTTAATTTGGGTTCTTTGTTATTCACATCTGAACCTTCTAACAAATACAAAAAAACCCACAAGAATTATAAGGGCAGATGCATTTCAGAGTTGGTCCATGATGCAGAAATACTATCAAGAACCCAACTCTTTTCATAATTATGCTTTACCCTCCTTAGCATGTTGACTTTTCGTTCTCATACTTGGCTCCTCAGGGTTGCAAGTTGGCTGTCACAGATCCAGGCATTACATCTGTATTCAAGACAAGAAAAGGAGGAAAAGAGTACATGATGGGAAATATAGATGATGTATTACAGAATTGTACACATGAAACCTATGTAACTTTACTAACCAATGTCACCCCAATAAACTTTAATTAAAAAAAGAAAAGAGCTGTTCCCACTATTCTCATATGGCATCTGTGTATTTTATCAAGAAAGAAAAGGACTTCCCAGAGCCCGTTTCACACTTCATGACTCAGGACCACACTACATGGCTACACTTACTGCAAGGAAGGCGGGGAAAGTGACTGTCTGTTTTACTAGTCTCTTTCATTGGAAGCAAGCAAGAGAGACAGTGTTTAGGTATGGCTATTGGATTGGGCAACTCAACACTGTCTGCCCCACATGACAGGGGTTACAGTCATCTAAAAAGACAACGATTTGAAAACCCAGATATCCAAATGTTGACACTTTCTTCCTGGGAGGTTAGGAAGAAAAGAAAAAAGAGTGGGGGGAAATGTGTCTCTAAGACTATCTTTGTGATTCTCAAACTTGAATGTGCAAAGGAGTTCTTGATGAGATCTGCGTGGAGAAACAAAGCTATTTGTACTTTATGAGTGGCTGAAGAGAATTTTGTGGATAACTTTGACTATATATAATTTTTTTATTTCTCTGTTGACTGACTTAGATGCTAACTGCTGTGTAAGATATAGTCCTAACCCTACTTTTTCATTAAACTCTCATGCACACGAGGTCTCAGGTATTCATCCAGTTTCAGAAGAAATTTTTTTCTAATGTTTTGTACTTTGTGAGTCAAATGCCTTGGGAGGCTGATTATTTTGGGCATCAAAGAGACGCAGAGGTGTTTTCCAACCTCTCACTGCTGCACTTTCTTTCAAAAAACTAACCACAATTTTTTAATCCTTACTCCCCTTGAAAGCATATGAATAGAAATCCTAATGAATGTTGCTTAGGAGTCATACTTAGAAAAGTCACATTGTGGCAGCTTTCGCCAACCCCCAAAATATTTACTCCACGAAAACAAATGTATAACTCAGATGTTGACTGGTTGAACCTCACTCCATATCCTGCTGAAGTCCAAAGTCCCCAGAAAGCTCCCCTGTGTCTAAAGTCTCACAGCAACCTGGCCTCTCATTTTGGCATTAAATAGTAATTTTTTTACACACACACACACACACACACACACACAACACAGAGGCATACATATACACATGCATGCATGTTCACACAAATACACATGCATACGTACATAAACACCAAGCACACAGTGCAGGTACACACACATACACACACACATATACATATACACATGCACACACAAATACACATGCACATTTGCAAACATACACATGCATATGTTAAAAAACACATGTATACCTGTGCACACACACATAGACACACACAACATACGTGAAGTCCAGTGTTCTGAAGCTCTGATAGTGTTGTAAACTGGATGTTTGTGTTCCCTACAAAATTCTGTTAATAGGGTTGGAAGTCCTCGCCAGAGCAATCAGGCAAGAGAAAGAAATAAAAGGCATCCAAATTGGGAATGAAGAAGTTAAATTGTCACTCTTTGCAGATGACATGATGCTATATATAGAAATCTCTAAACTGTACCAAAAAGCTATTAGAAACAATAAACGAACACAGTCAAGTTGCCGTCTACAAAATCAATGTACAAAAGTCCATTGCATTCCTATATACTAACAATGAAAATTCAGAAAAAGAAATTAAAAAAAAAAGCAATTCCTTTTGCAATTGCAACAAAAAGAATAAAATACTTCGGAATAAACTTAACCAAGGATGTGAAAACCTGTATGCTGAAAACTATAAGACATTTTTAAAAGAAATTGAAGAAGACACAAAGAAATGGAAAGACATTCCATGCTCATGGATTGAAAGAATCAACATGGTAAAAATGGCCGCAATACCCAAAGCAATATACAGATTTAATGTAATCCCTATCAAAATCCTAATGGCATTTTTTTAAAGAAAAAGAACAAAAAAATCATCAGATTTGTTTGGAACCACAAAGGACCCCGAATAGCCAAAGCAATCTTAAGAAAAAAGAACAATACTGGAGGTATTGCACTCCCTGACTTTAGCTTGTACTACAGGGCAACAATAATCAAAACAGCATGGTATTGGCAGAAAAACAGACACATAGACCAATGGAATAGAATTGAGAACCCAGAAATAAATGCACATAAATATGGACATAATTTTTGACAAAGAAGCCAAAAACATGTAATGAAGAAAAAACAGCCTCTTCAATAAATGGTGCTGAGAGAATTGGAAAGTCATGTGCAAAAGAATGAAACTGGGCTGCTATCTGTCAACATGTACCAAATTTAACTCAGAATGGATTAAAGACCTAAGCATAAGACCTGAAACAATAAGCTACACAGAAGAAAATATAGGTACTAAACTTATGGACCTTCGGTTCAAAGAGCATTTTATGAATTTGACTCCAAAGGCAAGGGCAGTAAAAGCTAAAATAAATGAATGAGACTATATCTGCATAGCAAAAGAAACCATCGACAAAATAAAGAGGCAACCATCTGAATGGGAGAAGGTTTTTGCAAACAGTGCCTCTGATAAGGGGCTAATATCCAAAATACACAAGGAACTTATGAAACTCAACAACAAAAAAACAAACAACCCAATTGAAAAATGGACAGAGGACCTGAAGAGATGTTTCTCCAAAGAGGACATACAAATGGCAAATAGACATATGAAAAAATGCTCAACATCACTAATCATCAGAGAAATGCAAATAAAAACCACAATGAGATGTCACCTCACCCCAGTCAGAATGGCTGTCATCAACAAGACAAATAGTAACAAGTGTTGGAGAGGCTGTGGAGAAAAAGGAACCCTCATACACTGTTGGTGGGAATGAAGACTGGTGCAGCCGCTATGGAAGGCAATGTGGAGGTTCCTCAAAAAATTACGAATAGAATTACCATATGACCCAGCAATCCTTCTTCTGGCTATCTACCCAAAAAATCTAAAAACATTTATCCATAAAGACAAGTGTGCTCCAATGTTCATTGCAGCTTTATTTATGGTGGCCAAGACATGGAAACAACCAAAAATGTCCTCTGATAGATGAATGAATAAAGAAGTTGTGGTATATATACACAACGGAATACTATTCGGTGGTAAGAAAAGATGAAATAGGATCATTTGTGACAACATGGATGGATCTTGAGAGTATAATGCTAAGCGAAATAAGTCAGACAGGAAAAGTAGAGAACCCTATGATTTCACTGATATGTGGTATATAAACCAAAAACAACAAAAGAATAAGACAAACAAATGAGAACCAAAAACTCATAGACATAGACAATAGTTTAGTGGTTACCAGAGCGTAAGGGGGGTGGGAGGTAAGAGATGAGGGTAAGGGGGATCAAATATGTGGTGATGGAAGGAGAACTGACTCTGGGTGGGGAACACACAATGTGATTTATAGAGGATGTAATACAGAATTGTATACCTGAAATTTATGTAACTTGACTAACAATTGTCACCCCAATAAACTTTAATTTAAATACACAAAACAAACAAAAAAACAATATTTTCTGATCCATGAATACAAAAATAAATAAATAAAAATTCTATGTTGAAATCTAATCTCTCATATGATGGTATTTCCAGGTTGGACCTTTGGGAAGTAATAGATCATGAGGGAGGAGCCCCCATGAATGGGATTAATGCTTTTATAAGAAGAGACCAGAGAGTTAGCCATGTGAGGGCACAGTGGGAAGACAGCAGCCCACAAGTCAGGAAACAGGCCATCTCCAAAACACAACTATGCTGACACCTTTGGATTCCCAGCCTCTGGAACTGTGAGAAATAAATTTCCATTGTTCATAATCCACAATGTTTACAGTATTTGTTAAAGCATCTGGGCTGACTCAGACAGGGAGTGAGAGAAAACTGAGAGGACATTTTCACTGAGGAACAACAGCTACCACCATCAGTGGGCATGGTTGATTATGAAGAGCCCTTTGGGTTCCCTCCCTCCACAATTTCTCCACAGACCTTCACTCCTGTAGCCCCATCCTACACCATTCTCTCACTTTGGTCCAGTCTTATACCATTTCCCTGGCTCATGGGCTCCTCCTTTCTTCCTCTCTTCTCTCACCCATTCCTCATGGATTAAAGCTGTCTCACTGGCTTGCTTCATGCACATCAATTTCTCTGCTACCTATTTAGATTTAGTTGAATTATTCCAGCACAATCTTTCCTCATGCACCAATGTACTCTTAACAAGATATTTTCCCAATAAATGCTCCCTAAGTGTAATTCTGGTGATTTTTCCACTTTCATTACAAAAGCCTGGAAGACAAGCTCCCCTGAGCAATGCCAAATCCAGATCCCAGACTGGTGCCCATCCAGCCTTCCAGCCCTGGCCAGACACTCAACTGAGGGTTTGTTCCACATACTCCCCTTCTCCCAAGGAACTTCACCCCACCCTACTTCCAAAAGCACAGGCTTCTTCTCCCCAGTCTCTACCTCAGCCTTTCCCAGTCTCCAGCCTTGGAACCTGGACATAGACCAACATCCAAAAAGGGCCCCCAGAGATTCCCTTTAGGAGGCTGACCAGGGACCTGTGAAGAAGCTGAGAATCAGGAGGTGATGCAGTCTGTCAAAACAAACATGTGGCTGACATTTTGGAGAAGTGAGAGAAATAATCATGGTGATGGTTATAGGCAAGCTTCTAGAATACATGTTTTAAAGAGCCATCCCAGGACCCAACTGAGTCACTGCACATCCTCCCCATCACCTCATTGCTGAGCAGGGTCACCTACAGCAGCACAACCAGAAGACACAGCTACATATAGTTTTATTTGTTTTTGAGAAATAGAACCAACATTTAAAAACTAGAATGTTTTGCATAAAAGTCAGGATCTTTAACATGTCTTTAACAATCAGAAGCTCTCACAATGGGGCAGCTATCAACTGGAGCTGAGAAAGACCTGTTCCCATAGACTGGACTCCATCTCCTACTGGCCAGCACCCCCACTATGAGTATCTCTTATCCATCATCAGCTTTACTCACTTCCCAGCAGGGGCCACCTGAACATCAGATGCCAGTGACATTCCCAACAGTAGACTTGACAGATTTTCCCAGTCTGCCTCTCACCCTGACACGCCATGTCTCCCAGGCCTCAGCAGTTCTGTCTCTGCTCTGTGGCCCTGGTCTGAGGACAGTCTGGCCAACTAAAAATGGGGGGGAAAACAGCGTACCAGCCTCAAGTTGAGGTCCGCAACATGAGCAGAGGAAGAGCCTGGCTGAACTGGGCCAATTGCTGGTTGGCTTTGTGCACTAACATAACGTGATCTCCCCAGAAGTGAGCTCTGAAATGGATGTTGATGTGCAGCACGCGTGCTGCCCTGGAGATCAATACCCATTGGAGGCAGAAAGGAGGCAACTGTCTTAGTGAACTCAGGCTGCTGTAACAAAATGCCACAGACTGCACAGCTTAAGCAACATTTATTTCTCACAGTTCTGGAGTCTGAAGATCCAAGATCCAAGATCAAGGTGCCAGTTGATTTGGTTCTTGGTTTGCAAATAGATACTTTCTTGCTGTGTACTCATGTAGCAGATCAGCTCTCTCATGTATCTTCTTATAACGGCACTAATTAATCCCTTTTGTGGAGGCTTCCTCTTTATGGCCTCTCTCCTCCCAAAAGCCCATCTTCTAATGCCATCACACTAGAGCTTAGGGTTTCTAAGCTAACTTAGGGTTTCTAAGCTGCTCATGCAGCTGTTTGCACAAACATTGGTGGAGGGACAAGTTGAGCAGGAATGCGCACCTGGCACAGACCTCAGTCAGCTTGTAGGGGCCTCTGGAGCTGGTGACTTGCAGAGTTGTTCCAAGTGGGGAGACAGGGCCAGGCCTCTGAGATCTGTGGTGAAACAGAGATCGAATCAGAGTACTAACTTCACTTCAAGATGGCTAGGCGGTAAGGAGGCAGGGGCTGGATTCAAATAAGGCTGGCCAGGAAGCTGGTGTTGAAAACTAGGAAGAGGTGACAGGAGGGGGAGGGAGATGAGGACATGAAAGTGGTGTGGGACTCACAGCCTGTTTAGGTGTGTGGGAGCAAAAATCAAAGAGGAGATCACCAGTCCAGGTATTGGGATGGGTGGGTGCCACTGACTCATGTAAGAAATATTGCATGAAGAATAGACTTGGGAGAAGAAGAACAAAGTTAGAGATATCACACTACTTGATATCAAACTGTATTACAAGGCTACAGTAATCAAAACAACATGGTATTTGCATAAAAACAGACACATAGATCAATGGCACAGAACAGAGAGCCCAGAAATAAACCCACATTTATATGGTCAGTTAATCTCTGACAAAGAAGACAAGAATATACAATGGGGTAAAGACAGTCTGTTCAATAAATGGCATTAGGAAAACTGGTCAGATACTGACAAAAGAAAAATGAAACTAGACCACCTTCTTACACCACATACAAAAATAAACTCAAAATGGATTAAAGACTTAACTGTAAGACCTGAAACCATAAAACTCCTAGAAGAAGATATAGGCAGTAAACTCTCAGACATTGTTCTTAGTAATATTTTTTCTGATATATTACCTCAGGCAAGGGAAAGAAAAGAAAAAATAAGCAAACGGTACTACATCAAACTAAAAAGGTTTCGCACAGCAAAGGAAACCATCAACAAAACAATAAGGCATCCTACTGAATGGGAGAAGATATCTACCAATGATACATCCAATAAGGGGTTAACATCCAAAATTTATGAAGAACTAACACAACTCAACACCAAAAACCAAATAATCCAATTGAAAAATGGGCAGAGGACCTGAAGAGACATTTCTCCAAAGAGGACATACAGATGGCCAATAAACAAATGAAAAGATGCTCAACATCACTAATCATCAGAAAAACGCAAATTAAAGCCACAGTGAGATATCACCTCACACCTGTCAGAATGGCTATCATCAATAAATCAATAAATAACAATTGTTGGTGAGGATGTGGAGAAGAAGGAACCCTCATACACTGTTGGTGAGATTGCAAATTGGTGCAACCACTATGGAAAACAGTTTGGAGGTTCATCAAAAAATTAAAAATAGAACTAGAACTACCTTATGACCCAAGAACTCTACCATGGGTACTTGTCCAAAGAAGTACAAAACACCAATTCTAAAAGATATATACACTCCTATGTTCATTGCAGCATTTATTTACAATAGCCAGGATATGGAAGAGCTAAGTGCCTATCAATAGCCGATTAGATAAAGAAGAGGTGGCACACATATACAATGGAATGTTACTCAGCCTTAGAGAGAATGAAATCTTGCCATCTGCAACAACATGGATGGACCTAGAGGGTATTATGCTAAGTGAAATAAGTCAGACAGAGAAAGACAAATACCATATAATTTCACTTATATGTGGATTCTAACGAACAAAATAAACAAAACAGAAACAGACTTATAGATACAGAGAATAAACTGATAGTTGCCAGATGGGATGGGTGTTGGGGGTTAGGTGAAAAAGGCAAAGGGATAAAGAAGTACAAATTGGCAGTTACAAAATTAGTAGTGACTACAGGGATGTAAAGTACAGCACAGAGAATATAGTCAATAATATTGTAATAACTATGTATGATGCCAGGTGGGTACTAGACTTACCGTGGGAATCACTTAGTAAGTTAAATAAATGTCTGACCATTATGCTGTACACCTGAAACGAATATAAAATAATATTGAATGTCAACTGTAATTGAACATTTTTTAAAAAGGAATAAACTTGGGAGGAAAGTGCTATCAGAAATTAATGGATTCATTAAATAATCTACAACAAAAATATATAAGAACCTCAATGAAGGGAATGAGGGAAATGGTTCTGGCCTAAATAACTTTGGAAATGAGTGGAGACTCAGAATAATGGCAAGAGAGCACATTAGCACAGTAGTCAGTTGGTGACATTATTTGCTATGGGTGAACAAGTCTAATGCCCAAGTACATGTACCTAGAACTATACAGTTAACTAAGTAAATACATAGCAGGCAGTGAGAGCCAGGTTTCTAACTGTTGACATAAGAGTTTACAGACAAGCCAGGAGAGAAGGCTAGAATGATCCATGTCTAATGGATTAGAGTTGGAAACATCAGGATGAGGTCATGTTTAGCTTAATATACAGATGGCCACATCTGCAGAAATACTTACAGATATATCTATATGCCCAGGTTAATAGACACATATATATTTCTTTGCTCTGCTAGTTGGAAGGGTCCAGAAGCAACAACACTCTCCTAATACAGCCAACACCCTACCTTGGTTTCTCCAACAGAAGGAACAGGGCTCCCTGGGAAAATGGCTTATTCCAGAGTTGGGGTGGGGAATGTATGGGAACGACCATGGGGCCTCTTATGGTGCCAGAAAGTAAGGAAGTGCTCAAAAACAAAGCCACAATGATGAGGGCATACTAAAGGGACCCAGGAGCCAACTGAAGGAGCTCCCAATGGCAAAAAATTGAAAAATTTGAGCAACAAAATAAATAATGTAATATTGGATTACAACCAGAGTATAAAATATACACATGTGAGTCCCGGGAGTCATGTTCCAGACAAGTTTCCTGCCCCAGGCCTGCAGGCTCTGCCCTTAACTACAAACTTAGGGGTTGTTTCACACCGGCTACTGAACGAGAGTAACCCCAGCGTCTGAGAGCTTGGGAGGTGCTACCACAGCTAGTGCTCTACCAAGCTCAAGGAGTTCTTACGAGGATTGTATCAGTCGTTGTAGGCTCTACAACAAATACCACAGACTGGGTTAAATAACAGACATTTATTTCTCATAGTTCTGGAGGCTGGAAGTCTGAGATCAAGGTGCCATCATTGCTGGTTCCTTCTGAAACCTATCTCCTTGGTTTGCAGACAGCCCTCTACTCTCTGTGTCCTCACATATCCTCCCTCTGTACCTATCTGTGTCCTAATCTCTTCTTATAAGGACACCAGTCCTATTGGGTTAGGGCCCACGCTAGTGACTTCACTTTAACTTAATTGTCTCTCTAAAGACCCTATCTCCAAATACAATCATATCTGAGGTACTGGGATTAGGACTTCAACACATGAATGGGGTGGGGGCACAATTAGCCCATGCCAGGAGCCTCCCACACAGTCACTCGCCTTCTGTGGACAAGTCATCGTGCAGTTTTCACCCTGCTCTCCTGCACTTGCTCAGGCTCCCCCTGTCTACTGCCACCTCCACCCACAATAGGAGGCCAGTTTCTGCTAGGTGTGTCCACATTCTCTAATGGCCACCCTCCTCATGGTGCCAGGACAGCGCTGAGTCCTGGGTTAAGGCAGAGGATGATGGTCTTCTCCCGGCCCTGTGCCACACTGTGTCATGAGCCTAACAACAGCTCACCTGGCCCACTTCTTCAAGGTCCCTGCTATGCATGTCTGCTGCTTCCAGCCATTGTAGCTTCTCCAGAATCTCACCCACAGCAGAGATGGGCCCCTCCCCAGATTTCAGAAGTTTGAGACCAGCCCAAAGGGCCTTTGGCATGCTCTCTCCTCCTCATCCTCTTCCCAAGCCAAGGGTCTTCCCGCTGGAGGGATGTATAATCTCCCCCATGTATAAGCAGATGTAAGTTAGACCCTGGGAAAGTCACTGAAGGCACTTCATCTGGGCTCCTGAGATCTGCCAGCCCACGGTTCCCACGCATATCTCCCACCTTGTAATATCACGGCCATCCCTTCCTGAACTCTCTATCCATTCCCATCAACCCAACTCAGAACAGGGGAAAGAACCCTAGGCCTGAGCTGGAACAGCTCAGCCTTCTCTTGCCCTCGGTCATGCTCCAGGTCACAGCATGTATTCCCACCCCTTCTCTGGAACCATACTCCCAAGCTTCCTTCAAAGGGAAAGAACCTTCTATACGTTGATGTTTTTCTCTCCCAGGGCTCAGAACTTTATTTCTCCTGACTTTCACTAACCTCTTTGAAGGTCAGCCAGGTCCAAGGGCAGTGGACAAGATAGGAATGTGGAGATAAATATAGAACCCCCGCACCCCAGCCTGAACTGTTACCTGCTCAGCTCAGTGTTTGTTGAGCCCCCTTCCTGTTTACTAAGGAGTCTTGAGAGCCAGGAAAATGGCAAAGCCCCATTTCCATTTCTTATCAGCTTGCTTAAATGTGGGGCCTCAGCTGGTCTAACCAGTTCCCTATCAGCAGTAAATAGTTGGGTCAACCACCCCCACCCCACCCCCTACCCCGTTGGATCCGTGATTTATACATATGCTATGTTCCAGCCCTTCCTGAGGAATGGATGGCGGCTCTCCAGCCACTGGCTAGTTTGGGCCCCCCAGGCAGTCCCCAGTTCTGCAATCCCTCCCCACTGTTTCTTGTTGTAGCATCTACTGTCAGACACGCATGTTATAGATGCCTGTGCCTGCTGGTCTAAGAACCTGAGTCTAGCACTTTCATAGATTGATTTCATTGTCAGGGTCCCTCTCTTTCTGTATTTATGATCTCAATTAAGGCTCTCAGCAGGCACATTTCTTTACATATTGTTCATGGCTGCTTTCACGCAGTTGGACAGAAACTGCATATGGCCCTCAAAGCCTAAAATACTCACCATCTTACTCTGTATAGATATGCTTGCTGACCCCTGGTGTCAGGCGTCATCACTCCCATGTGTGATGCTAACCCTTAGGGACTCTCATCCTCAGGGAGGCCTACCCAGGCTTCCTCTCAAGGTGGTCTTGGGCTCCCAAGAGGGTGGAAACAAGCTGCAAGGCTTCTTGAGGCCCAGGCTCAGAAATCGTACATCAGTCCCACCACAGCCTGATGCAAAGGGTGGGGAAAATGGCCCCCTTTGATTGGAGGCATGGCAGCCACATCATTAAGGTCCATGCACAAAGGGTGGAAAGAGCTGCCACCATCATTACAAATATCACACAAGTGTCTTCTTCTCAACTCCCCAACACATCTAAGTCCAGCCCCAGGTACTTGACAAAGCTTCACTGACCACATGGGGAGACTAGAATATCATCCAGAGTGACATTCACTGTGGCATTGTGGTGTCCTTAGGCTCAGAGCTACCACATGCATTCTTCCCATTCAACAGAGACTTCCTGCCTCCTTCCAACTCTGAGCTCCAATTGCCTACTCCTAGCCACCTGAGAGCTGAGGTTTATATTTCCTAAAGTCACCCAGAGGGGCCCAGATCCATTTATTTCATAGCTGGTTGTATCACGGCCCAGCTCAGCAATAAATACTGATTTTCATCTGGGCCAGAGCCAGGGGGAAAGCTCTAGGAAGGGGCCTGGAGATGAGTTAGGTACCCCCTTCTTGCCCTCTTCATGGCCTCCCTGTAGCCCACACACACCATGTCCTCATACCCCCACCCACCATGCCTCCCCATAAACCCTGAGAGACAGTCAAACCCTGTCTGACTCTAAATCATTTCATGAAAGAGGGTTCTGTGAGATATCCTTTGACATTCTTTTGCCCATACCTCCCTGGGCTGTGTCAATTCTGAATAAAAAGCCATAATTTTATGAGGTGGAGAAGATGTCATCATCTCAGAAAGGGAAACACTCTTATCTGGAAAATAGGAGTGGAAACATGGGACAGCCCTGAAGACAGGCCATCAATTGATTCCAGATCTCTGGTAAGTGGGAAGGAACACTACCTAAGAGAGGAAAATGTTTTTTAAATTCTAAAATAGGGATTGGCAAACTCCACTCAAGGACCAAACCCAGCCAGCACCTTATTTGTGTGCAGAATAAGAATGATTTCATATTTTTAAAGGATGTGAAAGGAGGAGGAGGGGTGGAAGGAAGAAGAGAAGGAGAATTGTAGCAGAGACCATATGTAGATGAAGCCCATAAAGCTTTAATGTATTTGCTGTCTGGCCCTTTATAGGAAAAGTCAGACTCCAGCAGAATACAAAAAGTGGAAGAAGGGGAACAAAGTGGGGTGAAGGCAGGAGGCTGCCCATACCATTCCCTTGCCTCAGCACCCTACTTACAGATATGAAGTCAGGAATGCCTGGGGTCAAGAAGAGGCTGAGTTTCACCTCAGCAGGACTAGGGGAGCCTCCACCAAAGGCCCTGGAAAGACTTGGGAGGGCTAAGACATTCACAAGCTAAGCAAATCAATTCACTTTGACCTGGATAGGGTATGGGGGTGTAGCCACTTCCTAGGATTGTACCCAAAACTGGGCGGCTTATAACAGAAAGTTATCCTCTCACAGTTCTAGAAGCAAAAGTTTGAGATTGAGGTGGGAGGGTCCTTCCTGCTTCCTCCAGCCTTTCGTGGCTCCAGGTGTTCTTCGGGGCCATAGCACCCCAATGTGTAGCTATCTTCTCTTTTTTGTGTCTCCTCCTCTTCTGTTTTTGAAAGTTCACCTGTCATTGGATTTAGGGTCCACCTGAATAATCCAGGCTGATCTCATCTCAAGACCCTTGTTAATTGCATCTTCCAAGTAAGGTTACATTCCCAGGTTCTGGGGGTTAGGTCATGGACATATCTTTGGGGGGCGGGCATCATCTGACCCACTCCAGGAGTTTTCCCTGGAGGCATGTGTGACAACAATCACACCTTTCCCACACATCACACAGGTTGCCCTCCACAGTCTACAATGTTTTCACGGTGACTCTGGGGGCAGAGAAGCCATAAGCAAAATGCCCTGAGCATGGGCTCCACAGCCCGGATGCATGGTTAGAATTTTGAGGCTATCTCTCCCTAGCTGTATGACGGTGGTGATTTATCTCCAGAAGTGACCCTCAATGAGCCCCACCTTCCAGTAGTTACACCCTTGACTCTGGGCTGCACACTGGTTTTCACCAATAGAAGGATGGAAATGGTACAGCACCAATTACAACCAAAGCCTGAAGAGGGCCCAGCAGCTGCCATTTTCACTCTTGGGATGCAGCCCAGGATGTCCATAAGTCAAAGAGAGACAGCAGGACGTCCACCCACCCAGCCCTGTCAATGCACAGTCATTTGAGGTAATTAAAGGGTGGTTGTTTCAAGCCACCAAGTTTTAGAGTCATTTCTTATGCAATAATAAATGACTGAAATGGTGACACTGGACAAGTCATTTAACCTCCCTATGCCTCAATTTCCTCATCTATAAAATGGGATAATATAGTCATCCCTACCTTATAAGACTGTTGTGAAGACTAAGGGAGTTAATAAAGCATGTAGACATCATAGATATTCAACAAGAATTTAACAAGAATCCTCATTTTACTCCTTTCTTCAAGTTAACCCTTGGATGGTGAAGCAGGCACTATTGTGCATGACCCAGAGGCCATCTTCAGACAGCCCCTCCCTGCCAGTGGCTCCCTGAGTCTCCCTGCCTGTGGGCATTCAGAGGCCACAGCAGCACATGTGGTCTGGCAGGCAGGGCAGGCAGAAGTGCCACAGGATGGGAGTGACATCACAGAAATGACGACATGAGGAGTGCTTCCTTAAATCTTCCCTGGAAGTTACAAGAAATTGAACAGCTACAATTCAACAAAGGATTCCCTGCACAACACACAAGCACATCTGAGAGATCCATGCATCAAATCACCTGAAGGTGGACAAATCAGATGAGCAGGGGAGGTGGGAAGGGGTAAGTGCAGAGATGCGGGCCCCATGATGCACTCCAGAGCTCACTGCAATCCAGAGCCTATTGCAGGGAAAGGAAAGAATTCAGGCTGCAGGTGCACCCCCTGTGGCCCACAGTCCTGCCTGAGGGATCAGAAAGTAATAGAGCTGAACCCAGTGCTCACGGCAGAGACCTCAGGGGAAAGACCAAATACAGAGGGTGAGAACTGTGGTTTAAGCCATCACTGTCATGCAGAAAACAGAAAACAAAAACATGGAGCCTGGCTGCCTTCCTCCCCAATCCCCCACCCTCCCAGAGCTCACCCAACCACCACCACTCCAGCAAGCTCCAGAAGAATCGATAGCAGTATCAGATTAAAGAACAGAATATCTACAGACCTGAGAACTGGAGTGATGGTCCCGCAGCCACAGACTCACAGTGCAACTAATTCCAGTAAAAGGGAAGGAACTGTAGAGGCAAGACAGTTGTGGGCTGGTAGTCACAATTGCTCAAAGTCACAAATGCACCAGCCACCTCAAACATCTCACCCCACACCCACCTTTCTAGATGGATCCCTGCTAGGGCAACCAGAGCCACTGAAATACAAAGGCTGTGCACCAGACTGCAGGAGCAGCATTGGGATTTCAGAAGCTCAGAATTCCATTGCTCTCCATATCCTCCCATGGAGGTGGTGCTCTGAGACCCAGGTACCTGTTTACAGAGGAGAAGCCCACCTTCCAGGGAAACCCCCTGTCATTTCAGAAGCCAGAACAGTGCAAAAGAAAATAAAATGCTATAGCATAGGAGAAAATAAAAGGCTGCAGCAGGAGAGATAATAAACCACTCCAGCAACACTTATTGGAAAGTAAAAGAAAGACCACCTCATATAAACCTGCTGCAGAACCTACTCCTGTAGATGCCCAGGAAGAGAAATAATAATTCATTAATTGCCATGAATAACCAAGGTAACAAGGCAGCTCAGAAAAAAAAATAAAAACTTTCCAGAAAATGAACTTGAAGACATGGAAATATGTGCCTTAAATGACAGTGAATTCAAGATTGTAGCTCTGACAAATCTCAACGAGATGGAAGAAAACAGGCAGTTTAATGAACTCAGAAACACAATCAAAGAACAACATGAACATCTTACCAAAGAGATTGAAATTTTTAAAAAGAACCAAATAGAATTTCTGGAGATTAAGAACGCAAGAAAAGAAATGAAGAATGAAACAGCCAGCTTAGGTAGTAGAGTTGACCAGATGGAGGAAAAAAATCAGTGACATCGAAGACAGAAATCTGGAAATGACACAGATGGAAGAGAGAGACTTGAGAGTTAAAAGAAATGAAAGAACTCTACAAGAACTTTATGACTCCATCACAAAGAGCAATATAAGAGTAACGGACATACAAAACGGAGAAGAAAGGGAGAATGAAACAGACTATATTCAAACTAATAGTCAACGAGAACTTCCCAAACTTGTGGAAAGAACTGGATCTTCAAATTGAAGAAGCAAATAGAACACTTAATTACCTTAATCCTAACAGGATTAATCCTTCTCCAAGGCACATTGTATTGAAACTATCAAAAATTAATGACAAAGAAAGAATCCTCAACAAAAACTCATAGACACAGACAATAGTTTAGTGGTTACCAGAGGATAAGGGTTGGTGGTGGGGGGTGGAAGATGAGGGTAAGGGGGATCAAATATATGGTGATGTAAGGAGAACTGACTCGGGGTGGTGAACACAGAATGGGATATATAGATGATGTAATACAGAATTGTACACCTGAAATCTGTGTAATTTTACTAACAAATGTCACCCCAATAAATTAAAAAAAAAAAAGAAACAGAAAGAATCCTCAAGGCAGACAAGGAAAAGAAGACGGTAACCTACAAAGGAAAGTCCATTAGATTATCATCAGAGTTTTCAGCAGAAGCTCTATGAGCCAGGAGAGAATGGAATCAAATATTCAAACTATTGAAGAGAGAAATTATGAGCCAAGAATAATCTATCCAGCAAAGATACCCTCTAGATATGAAGGAGGAATAAAGACCTTTCCAGACATACAGAAGCTGAGGGAATTTTCTAGCACATGACCTGCATTACAGGAAATACTGAAGGAAACTATTCAACCTGAAACAAAAAAATCAAAAGAATACAAAACAATGAGCAGCATTATAAACAGACAGACAGATGCAGAAAATGCCAACCCCTATGCAAAATAGAGCACTATACACTTAAACATAACATAAAGGGTAAAGAAGAAAAAAAACTTAAAAAAAGGAAAAAGAGAAGAAAAAGACAACTTGCTATGCAACTCAGAAATCAATTCACAGCATAAGTGGGAATAACTTGTGACAACGAAAACATAAAAGAGGAGAAAATAAAGTCCTGAATCTGCAAAAAGGAGTGGAGATAAGAAGCATGCCGAAAAAAAAAGGACTATGGTATGTACGAAATTTTCTTTTACATAAACTTAATGGTATTTACTCAAAAAAAAAAAATCCGGAGAACGGAGATATATAACACACAAAAAGAAGAAACGGGAAAAATCACACTAAAATAAGAGACAGCAACAAAATGACAAAGAAACAGTGGAGACACTGAGCCACCAGAAAACAAAAATAGAATAATGGGAAATCCTCAGATATCCATAATAACTCTAAATATAAATGGACTGAACTCACCAATAAAAAGGCACAGAGTAGCAGATTGGATCAAAAAACAAAACCCAAACATGTGCTGCCTCAAAGAGATGCATCTACAAGGACAAATATAGACTCAAATTGAAAGGGTGGAAATTGACACTCCAAGCAAATGGTACCCAGAGAAAATCAGCTGCAGTCATACTTAAATCAAATGAAACAAACTTCAGGATAAAAAAGATAACATGACACAAAGATGGACATTTCATAAAGATAAGGGGGCAATACATCAAGAAGACATAACACACATTAATATGTATGCTTCCAATCAGGGAGCACCAAAATATACAAAGCAACTACTAACAGAACTAAAGGGAGAAATTGACCAAAACACAATTATACTAGGGGACCTAAATATATCATTGACAGCTATGGGTAGATCATCCAAACAGAAAAATAAGTAAGGAAATATCAGCCCTAAATGACACATTAGACCAAATGGATATAATTGACATTTATAGAGCACTTCATCCTAGAACATCAGACTATACATTCTTTTCTACTGTGCATGGAACATTCTCAAGGATAGACCACATGTTGGGACATAAAAACTAGCCTCAGCAAGTTTAAGAAGACTGAAAGCATGCCAAGTATATTCTATGATCACAAGGCTTTGAAATTAGATATCAACTGCAAAAAGAAAGCAGGAAAAACCACAAATATGTGGAGATTAAACAACACGCTATTAAAGAATGGCTGGGTCAAAGAAGAAACAAATGGAGAGATCAAAAGATACACAGAAACAAATGAGAGTAAAATACATCTTAGCAAAATTATTGGGATGCAGTGAAAGCAGTAATAAGAGGGAAATGAACAAGTTAAATTGTCACTTTATTTTGCAGATGACTTGATTCTTTATACAGAAAATCCTGAAGACTCCACCAAAAAGTTATTGGATACAATAAACAAATACAGTAAATTTGCTGGCTGCAAAATTAATGTACAAAATCCATTGCATTCCTATATACTAACAATGAAATTTCAGAAGAAGAAATTAAAAAAACAACAACAATTCCTTTTGCAATTGCAACCAAAAGAATAAAATACCTAGGACTAAATTTAACAAAGGATGTGAAGGGCCTATACATTGAAAACTATAAGACATTTTTAAAAGAAATTGAGGAAGACACAAAGGAATGGAAAAACATTCCATGTCATTCCGTGTTCATGGATTGGAAGAATCAACATTGTTAAAATGGCCGTATTACCCAAGCAATATACAGATTTAATGAAATCCCCATGGCATTTTTTTTAAAGAAATAGAACAAAAAAATCATCAGATTGAACACACAATGGGATTTATAGATGATGTAATACAGAATTGTACACCTGAAATCTATGTAATTTCACTAACAATTGTCACTCCAATAAATTAAAAAGTAAAGAAAAGAAAAGAAAAAGATCTCAAATAGCCAAAGAAATCCTAAGAAAAATGAATAAGGCTGGAGGTGTCACACCCCCTGACTTAAGCATGTACTACAGAGTGATAATAACCAAAACAGCACGGTATTTGCAAGAAAACAGAAATACAGATCAATGGAACAGAACTAAAAGCCCAGAAATAAATCCACATAAATATGGATAGATAAGTTTTGACAAAGAGCCAAAAGCATACAATGGAGAAAAGACATCCTCTTCAATACATGGTGCTGTGAGAATTGGAAAGCCACATGCAAAAGAATGAAACTAGACTGCTATCTGTCACCATATACCAAAATTAACTCAAAATGAATCAAACACCTAAACATAAGACCTGAAACAATAAACTGCATAGTAGAAACCATACGTACTAAACTTATGGATCTTGAGTTCAAAGAGGATTTTATTAATTTGACTCCAAAGGCAAAAGAAGTAAAAACTAAAATTATAGTCTCACAACAGCCTAGCCAAATGTCCCTTCATGTCTTTCCTTAAGGAAAGAAGAGTTTGTGAGATTGTGCCTTCCTGGGACTCTGTTCCATCCTGTGTTTACACCTTATGTCTCTCTGGTCCCCAAAAGATGGTTTGCAGCCAAAGACGGGTAAGATATCTCACGGGAGATACAACCTAAGCCAGGCAGAACCCAGTGGGGACCCCAAACGAGCTGCCTTGGACAGGTATGGGAAGGGACCTTGCCTCCCCTTCCCCTGCTTGGGAAAGTCTATTGCCGGCTCTGGCTTTCCCCTTGCACCTGTTTCCACTTCTCTCAACAGAGTTGTTACAATGTGAAAGACACGATCCTGAAAAGGTACATGCTTTAGGTACAAAACATCCTGGGACCTTGTGCTTCAGCTGTTTACAGACAAAGGGTAATTGGAATAAACATTTTCTGTTATGAAGTCTGAGCCTCACAGACTGTGTAAGAAACAATGTTGCTTTCTTGTAGTTGCTTTCTTGTAGTTGTAGACCTATCAATAAAACCTCCAGCCAGTTTTATTCTGGGCTCCAGTCCTCTGAGACTGAGAGACCCCTGGCCTTCGGAGAGATTTAACTGCATTAAGTCTTTGTTTGTTTCTTGCTTAAAAACTTAACCCAAACCGCCCCTTCTTGCATCCTCACTGCCCTTGTTGTGCGGGACATGACATAAAATAAACAATGGAACTAAAAAGCAAACCAAAAAGCTTCTGATCAGCAAAAACCATCGACAAAACAAAGAGGCAACTAACCAAATGCCACAACGTCTCTGATAAGGGGCTAATATGCAAAATATATAAGGAACTCATACAACGCAACAACAAAAACACAAAAAATCCAATTAAAAAATGGGCAGAGGACATGAACAGACACTTCTCCCAAGAAGACATACAAATGACCAATAGATATATGAAAAAATGCTCAACTTTACTAGCTATTAGGGAAAGAAAATCAAAACTTCTATGAGATATCACCTCACATCTGTTAGAATGGCTGTCATCAACAAGACAAATAACATGTGTTGGAGAAGCTGTGGAGAAAATGGAACCCTCATACACTATTGGTGGGAATGCAGACTGGTGCAGCCGCTATGGAAGGCAGTGTGGAGGTTCCTCAAAAAATTATGAATAGAATTACCATGTGACCCAGCAATCGCTCTCCTGGGTATCTACCCAAAAAATCTGAAAACACCTATCTGTAAAGGTATATGCACTACGATGTTCATGACAGCATTATTTACAGTGCACAAGACTTGCTGTCCTTCGAAAGATGACTAGATAAAGAAGATGTGGTATATATACACATAAAAAAATACTACTCTGCCATAAGAAGAGATGAAATACGGCCATTTGCAACAACATGGATGGATCTTGAGATTATTATGCAAAGTGAAAAAAGTAAGACAGAAAAAGTAGAAAACCATATGACTTCACTCACATGTGGTGTATAAAACTAAAAGCAACAAAGTAACAAAACAAACAAAGAAAGAAACAAACTCTTAGACACAGACAACAGTTTAGTGGTTACCAGAGGGTAAGGGGGTGGGGGGGATGGTACAAGAGGGTAAACGGGGTGAAATATATGGTGATGAAAGGAGAACTGACTGGGTGATGAACACATAATGCAACATGTAGATGATGTATTATAGAATTGTACACTTGAAACCTATGTACTTTTCTTGACCATTGTCACCCCAATACATTTTTATTTAAAAAAATAAGTGCTGAAATCTCAGAAAAAAAAAAAAACAGAAAAAAAAATTTCCTTTGCAATTGCACCAAAAAGAATAAAATACCTAGGAATAAACTTAACCAAGGATGTAAAGGATTTATATGGTGAAAACTATAAGACATTTTTGAAAGAAATTGAAGAAGACAAAAAGAAATGGAAAGACATTCCATGCTCATGGATTGGAAGAATCAACATTGTCAAAATGGCCATAATACCCAAAGCAATATACAAATTTAATGCAATCCCCATCAAAATCCCAATAACATTTTTAAAAGAAATAGAACAAAAAATCATCAGATTTGTTTGGAACCACAAAAGATCCCGAATAGCCAAAGCAATCTTAAGAATAAAGAACAATGCTGGAGGTATCACACTCCCTGATTTTAGCTTGTACTGCAAGGCTACAATAATCAAACAGCATGGTATTGGCAGAAAAACAGACACATAGACCAATGGAATAGAATTGAAAACCCAGAAATAAAACCACATAAATATGGACAGATAATTTTTGACAAAAAGCTAAAAACATACAATGGAGGAAAGACAGCCTCTCCAATACACGGTGCTGGGAGAATTGGATAGTCACGTGCAAAAGAACGAAACTGGACTGCTATCTGTCACCAAGTACCAAAATTAATTCAAAATGGATCGAAGAGTTAAGCATAAGACCTGAAACAATTAACTGCATAGATAAAAACATAGGTACTAAACTTATGGACCTTCGCTTCAAAGAGCATTTTATGAATTTGACTCCAAAGAAAATGGAAGTAAAAGCTAAAATAAACAAATGGGACTAAATGAAACTTAAAAGCTTCTGCACAGCAAAAGAAACCATTGTAAAATAAAGAGGCAACCAACTGAATGGGAGAAGATTTTTTCAAACAGTGCCTCCGATAAGGGGCTAATATCCAAAATATACAAAGAACTCATGAAGCTCAACAACAAAAAAACAAACAACCCAATTGAAAAATGGGCAGAGGACCTGAAGAGACATTTCTCCAAAGAGGACATACAAATGGCAAATAGACATATGAAAAAATGTTCAACATCACTAATCATCAGAGAAATGCAAATAAAAACTACAATGAGATGTCACCTCACCCCAGTCAGAATGGCTGTCATCAACAAGACAAATAGTAACAAGTGTTGGAGAGGCTGTGGAGAAAAAGGAACCCTCATACACTGTTGGTGGGAATGAAGACTGGTGCAGCCGCTATGGAAGGCAGTGTGGAGGTTCCTCAAAAAATTACGAATAGAATTACCATATGACCCAGCAATCCCTCTCCTGGGTATCTACCCCAAAAATTTGAAAACATTTATACATAAAGACACGTGTGCTCCAATGTTCATTGCAGCTTTGTTTACGGTGGCCAAGACATGGAAACAACCAAAATGTCCTTCGATAGATGAATGGATAAAGAAGTTGTGGTATATATGCACAATGGAATACTATTCGGCTGTAAGAAAAAATGATATAGGAACATTTGTGACAACATGGATGGATCTTGAGAGTATAATGCTAAGCGAAAAAAGTCAGACAGAAATACCAGAGAACCCTATGATTTCTCTGATATGTGATATATAAACCAAGAACAACAAAAGAACAAGACAAACAAATGAGAATCAAGAACTCATAGACACAGACAATAGTTTAGTGGTTACTAGAGGTTAAGGGGGTGGGGGAGGGAGATGAGGGTTAAGGGGATCCAATATATGGTGATGGAAGGAGAACTGAGTCTGGGTGGTGGACACACAATGGGATTTATAGATGATGTAATACAGAATTGTACACCTGAAATCTATGTAATTTCACTAAGAATTGTCACCCCAATAAATTTAATTAAAAAAAGTCATTGGGGGCCAGATCAGGTGAGTTGAGAGGGTGTTTCAATAAGTTATTTGTTTACTAGCTAAAAACTCCCTCACAGGCAGTGCTATATGAGCTGGTGCATTGTCTTGATATAAAAGCCATGAATTGTTGGTGAAAAGTTCAGGTCGTCTAGCTTTTTCACACAGCCTTTTCAGCACTTCCGAATAGTAAACTTGGTTAACTGTTCGGTTGGTACAAATTCGTAATGAATAATACCTGTGATATTAAAAAAGGTTAGCACCAGTGTTGCAAAAACTTTGTGATCTTAATTCTGGATTATTTTTAATCTTTGAGCTATTATGATCCAAGTTTTTTCCTCTGTCTTATGTTGCTTTTTGTATCGAGTATAACATTTACAAACTAATACCAAGAGCAATAGTATTAAACTAGTAACACCGATTAAGAGCAGAAAAGATCCACTATTAGCCAAGTATGAGTTTAAGGAAAGCAAAAATCCTAACCAACCAAAGAACCCTTTATATGCATTATCATAATTTTTTTTAGTAAGCTAATACTATGTTTTCTTCCCTCGTCTACTGCTATTTCTACTTTATGATAAGTTTGGCCAGATGAATTAAGACTCTCTATTATTTCATGACATAGAAGTTCTAATTTTTCTTCTGGCCAATTAGTTTCCATAGAAATAACTTCATGGGGAGGATTAAGTTCAACTTTCCAATACATTGGATTTTCAGTATCAGTGTTAATATAGGTTTCATTAACCTTAGGAAAAGTTAATTTGCCTATGATTTCAATATTACACCATATTCTTATAGCATTTACTGTAAACCTAGTGTTATTACGATAGAAATCAGTTAGTATGACAGAAACATTTTCTAACCCCTCCCAACAAAAACGTCCCCTTCACATATACCATTTACTGTTGTTTGTTGGGGTGGATATGATAGACCAGGATTGGGTGAACTGAGAATTCCATATAGATTGGAGACATAACCATTCACCTTTTTGATTTAATACGGCTTGTCAACTCACCAGCAATCAAGTGTCATTCATTAATCTTATTTCTGCTAGTTGTATTACTGGGAACTGTAACTTTAAGTTTTAATAGGGGCCAAGGCTGTAAGAACACAATGGTGTAAATTACAATTACTACCTAAAAATTTCTACCAGGAGGACAGTAAGGGTTTCATAAATAAATTTTGTGTACTTCAGCAGCCATTATAGAGGGATATATATATATCCACTTCAGCTTCTATCTGAATTAATATAGTTAGTAGTCTTTGTTGAGTTAGGGGGTAAGCATAATTGAGTTCTAATATTTATGTATAAAATTTCTTTCTTAATATTTCTTTTCCACTAACTTCTACAACTTCACTTGTCCTTCTCAGTTTGTCTCCTTTTCCTCATTCAGAAATAATCAGCTTATAGGACAAACTATTTCCTTTTAACTTCTCTCAAAAACACAACACATCTCTTTTCTTCCTTCTACAATAACATTCCTTCTAAATTTCAAAACCATGAAGATAGTATTCTTGATAATATAAAAGTTATCTTATATAACTTTAGCAATTATTAACAGTTGCGCTATATAAGTATAGGGTTTGAGAAAAGCCTAAAGAACAAGTATAACTATCATTATTACTAACATTATTAGCAGACAGGTAAAGACAATCAAACAAATGGTTATTTTAAGTTCAATATCAATTATGTAGGCATTCTCGATGTCTTGGAATAGCTGTCTAATCCTGATGTCGGTGGCTTCTCATCCTCAAGGAGTCTCTGGTATCCGCTGATAGGTCTCTTCTGACAAGATTAGAAAGTCTTTAATTGATGTCTTGTTCAATGGACAAAATTTCCTGGTTGTGAGTCGTGGTCTTTGAAGTCCTTGTCTCCCAAAAGCACACTGAAGTGAATCAGTTACTAATTTATTAATTTCTTTAAGATAAGTCCTTGATAATAAAGTAGAATGTCTCCTTTTAGTAAGGTTGGTTCATATGTCACTTTGCATAGGGTGAACAATGACTAATGAGGAAAAAGCCTGTGTTTAACAAAAGGAGTATATTTCAGGTTGAGAAGCACTCATACAGAGAGCTTTTGGCCAAGGGAGATTAAAATCTTCTGAAAATTTACATAGTTGAGTTTTAATTGTACCATTTGTACATTCTACCAATCCAGAGGACTGGGGTGATAAACATAATGAAAATGCTGTAAAATAGGCGAAATATTACAAATAGATTGAATTATTGGCCCAGTGAAATGACTCCCTCTGTCACTATGCAACTCACAGGGAATTCTCCAGTTGGGGATTATTATATTTTAAATAACTTATTTACCATTAAAGCTGTTGCTCTCCTGCAAGGGAATGTCTCAACCCAGTGAAACAACATACAAATCATAATGAACACATATTTCTATCCTGAAATGGTTGGCATTGGGATAAAATCCAAGTACCATACCTCAAACGGACCTAAATGAAGTGGGAAATATCCTTGGGACCCATGGAGTGTTTTTTCAGGATTACATTTTGGACAGATAGAACATCTGCTATACACTTTATGAGCTACAGTAGGAAAAGGTATCCAATATTCTTTACTCCATGAAATCATCTTTTCAATACCCCAGTGCAATTAGCTCATGTATATGCTAAGCTATATCTGTTTGGGTTTAAATAAAGTTTCCCCCTTTTGTTGCTATATTTTCTTTTCTTCTACTGCAGCTGTCCATTGGAACTATAAAAGAGAATCTTTTATTGATTTAAAAGGGAGAAAAAACATTCTCAAGTCTGCATAATTTGGCGGTTTATTGTTGCTGGTCTAGCTGCAGTATCAGCTAAATTATTTTATTTTGCTTCCATGGTGTCAGCCTTAGAATGTCCTGGAATTTTGATAATTGCCAATTGTTTCAGTTGCTGTATGACATATATTTTAAATTCTGCAAACTGTTTTCCTTTCTTCTGGGCTGCCATGAGGAAGTTAAGAAGCCTCACTTCTATAACATTTTGAAGTTGTGAGCTACACCAAAGATATAGCAAGTATCAGTATAAATATTGCCTATTTGATCTTTGGCTCATTTACAAGCTTCTGTTAGATCAATTAATTCAGCTTGTTGGGCCGATCTTATTCAAGTAAATAAGAAACTTTAATTTATGTTTACCATGGAAGTTATTCCATATCCAACTTGGTAATGTCCCAGTTCATCTTTCAGGTAAGAGTCCGCATTATCAATAAGGGTTTTCTATAAATCATTCCTAGAAACAAGAGAGTGATCAGTAAGCAAAACATAACTGTGGATGTCTTCATCCTGTAAAGAGGGTAATAAAGTTGCTGGGTTAAGACTGTTACTGACTTAAAGTAACATTAGGTGCAGAAAGCAAGAGTGCTTTATAAGAAGCCAGTCCACTGACAGAAGTGTTGAGTGTGATGAGAGTTCTCAGCAGAGATTCAACAGAATGAGTAAATAGAGGAGTGCCTATAACTATCTCTTCTGTTTGTTTGCATAACATGACTGTAGCAGAGATGGCTGTCCTGCAGGGAGAGTGCCCCTTAACTACTGAGCTTAATTGTCTAGAGCTGCTTCAGGTTGTTTCCCTTCAGGGTTCCATTGAATTGGATCAGATAGATCTGATTTTAATAAGATATATAGAGGCTGGGCCTTAATGAAAAATTTGGAACCTAATTGAGACAGCATCTAGCCAGACCCAGGAATCCTTTAAGCTGTTTTTGTTTGTGTTCTTGGAAGAGGAAAGGATATTATTCCTCTCAGTCTTTCACGGTTAATTAGTAGCCTATCTTTAGATATGAGATAACCAAGGCATTTTATGTGGTGTAAACAGAATCAAAGCTTGTCCTTTGAGATCCTATGTCTTTTATGACTAGCTATTGTAATAGGTAAGTTGTGTCCTCTTAGGAATCTACCGTGTTTTCCCAAAAATAAGATCTAGCCAATCAGCTCTAATGCGTCTTTTGGAACAAATATTAATATAAGACCCAGTCTTATTTCACTCTAATATAAGACCCGGTCTTTAATATAGTATAATAACATAATATAATAGCAGGTCTTATTTTACTATAATATAAGACCGAGTCTTATATAAGACAGGGCTTATATTAATTTTTGCTCCAAAAGACACATTAGAGCTGATTGTCCAGCTAGGTCTTATTTTCGGGGAAACACAGTATTATGTCCTAGAGCACAAGAGTAAATCACCCACATATTGGATTAGAGTAGAATTTCTGGGAAGTTCAACATCATTCACGTCAGCTTTTAGCATCTCAGAGAAATAGGTGGGACTCTGTACACCCCTGGGACATGCATTACTGTCCAAGTAAACTCTGATCTTCCCAGGTGGAAAAGCAAAGAAGTATTTCCTTTTTTATGTTTGTTTGTTTTATTTGTTTGTTTGTTTTTTCCACAGGAATGCTGAAAAAGCACTCCATAAATCTATCACTGAAAAATATTGGCAATACACACAGGAATAGCTGATAATACGGTATGTGGATTTGGGACCACATGATATCTATTTATAGCTCTGAGATCCTGTACAAATCTCCATCCTTTCCCACTGGGTTTCCTTACTGGAAGGATAGGAGAATTACAGGTGCTCAAACATGGAACTATAAGCCCCCTTTTAAAGGTAATCTTATATAACGAGCCAATTCCAGCTAGTGCATCAGGCCTCAAAAGATATTGGCAAATATTATGTAGAGGCAAAGTATTATCAATAGTTATTTTAATAAAAGGGGCTGACTTAATCTGGCCAATCTCTGTACTGGGTAAAGCCTAAAGTTGTACTGGAACATCCTGCAACATTCAGTCGGTCTCAAGACGAGTTTCCTCTCATGTGGTTTATCTTAAAATAATTATTTTCTCAATCTGATTCATTTATTCTAAATACATTTCACCCAGTATGAGCATTATTGGTTAAAAAGTCTCACACTATCAGGTGACTTGGGGCAGATCAGAGTGGTAAAAATAGATGTTGCCCCTTAACATTTCCTAGCTGAAGAGAAATAGGTTCTGACTTAAACAGACATTGTATATCCCTACCATTCGTACAGAAGCTTTACTCCAAAGGAGAGGGCATCTTACTCGGGTGGTGTTAACAGATGAAGGTGCCCCAGTGTTAGTGAGAAGGGGAAATGCCCTCATAGTCCTTGAAGCAGTCCTATGCTTGCTTCTGTTTCTTTTCTTTTTCTAAATTCAATTTTAGTTTTCTACAATCCTTAAGGTGACACACTTTTTACAATAAAAGCAGATTCCTCTACAGGAGTTTCCCTAGCAAACCTTTAATAATTCTGTTGCTTTGCTCTCAGAAACCAGTGCATTAATTGGAATAAATCAGAAAATTCAGGATTATATGTTCTAATAGTTAATTCAAATTCCTTTGTAAACTCATCAGGGTCCTAGAGAGGGTTGGGGGAATCTTTAGGAGATTCCTTAGTCCTGTTTGTATACACTTGCTGATACCCCTCTGCCTGAAACCAGCTTTTTTCTAAAGGGAGCTGCAATAGAGGTGGAGAAGAGAGAGGTAGAGGAAAGGAGAATAAGTCCAGACAAAAAAGTAAAGTGTACAATGGGGCAGTTGGAGAAGAGGGAAGAGTAGGGTGTTGGCATTGAGCAGCTTCAGAAACCTTCTTTAGTTCAGAGACAGTCTAGATTTTCTTACTAACTTCCTGGAGAGAAGAACGTCTCTCTGTACCATGTCAGAGGCTTCTATTTGCCAGTTGAGGTAAGCCTCCCATTTCATTCAGTTTGATTTTTAGGCCGACTTTTTCTTTTTTTTTTCTTTTTTAATTTATTTATTGGGGTGACAATTGTTAATGAAATTACATAATTTCAGGTGTACAATTCTGTATTACATCACGTATAAATCCCATTGTGTGTTTACCACCCAGAGTCAGTTCTTCTTCCATCACCATATATTTGATCCCCCTTACCCTAATCTCCCTCTCCCCACCCCCCTTACCCTCTTGTAACCACTAAACTATTGAGGCCGACTTTTTCTAATGGTGCACACAAAACATTTAGATGTCGAAAGAGCTCCATTTTGGCCATCTTAAGCTGATATCACTTCTAGTTAAATCTTTCCATGTCTGTAAGTACTTGCAAGTAAAGGCTCCGTAGGAGCTGTATATCTGCAGGACTATTAATGGGGCTGGGGGCCGAGAGCTTGTCAGCATTTGAGGCACGATTTCCCATGTTAATTTTTAGTTTTCTTTTGAGATCAGCAGTCTGAACAAATACCTAGTGATATTGTGCAGTGGCCTGAAGTGTGCTGCTTATGGGCTGAGCTCCAAGGGGCTGTAACCTCCAGAGTTGCTGCAACCCTCTTACGTGCCTCAGTTTCTGTCCCCAGCTATCTAGTACAACCATGAGCACTCAGAGCGCAAGGTAACCAGCCTTTATGTGCGCGTCCCCAGACGAGTAAAATATTTAATTACAGTTGTGTTGGAAATCCCTATGGGGCCAATGCACATTTTGAGAAGTACCCTCAAATACCTCCATATATATTTTTAGTCACCTAAGAATACCCAAGATTTGAGCTGGAGGGAGTAAATGCCCCTTATCTTCAGAGTTGGACAAGTTCCGACTCTCATTAATCCAGCAAAGTTTTTTTCAGACTCACAGTAAATAATTCCAATTGAAAAGCCAAAATTAAAACCAGCCATCGATTTTTTTCTCCTGTCCCTGAGTTATCTTAACTCTTGTCCTTAACCTGGTTTATTTCAACCCTTAATACTTAATGTTTTTTTAAAAAAACAGCTCAAATAAAGTCAGGATCTTCTGTCTTAAAACGGGGAGGTCCGGAATTCTAAGAAAAACTCACCCAAGTTCACCTGATGCGAAGCAGGGAGCAGGTGGAGCACAATGAGCCTTTCCTGGTACCTAGCACCAAATCCAGGTCTGCGGAGTGTCCCTGGGTGGGCTTCTTTGGAATCCTGCTGACTATGGCAAGTAATGTCGATGAAAAACATCCAGCCTAAGAGAAAGCTTATGAGTTTATTTGAGCCAAACTGATGACAATTGCCAGGAAGCAAAATCTCAGTGGGTTGAGAAAATGCTCCAGAAAATGGTGGTTTGCAGCTTATTTTATACATAGAATCAAAGGAGGAGGGTTACATGAAATTTATTAATGGTAGATTAAGGGGGTGGGAGAAAACAAAGCAAGGAAATCTCTGGGATTGGATAAAAGTAAATGGAAAAGACAGGTGCTTCTACATAAGCGGGTACAGGATAGTTAATAGTTCACTTTTTACAGCACCTAAAGATGGTGATCAGAGGACAAGAATAACAATGTGGGATTCTGTAATTTCCTGCTCCGGTCTAGAAAAAGGGATTACTGCCATTCTAAGGGCATGTTATCCTAGATGCAAAAAGACAACAGACAGGCTCACTTAAGGTAAAGATTGACCTTTATCAAAAAAGCTACAGGCTAAAGATGTGACTTCCCACCATGGCCTACCTTAGTTAGGAATACTTTTGTTCATGTCATCCTATGTGGTTATTTTCAGTCTCCTGAGCTTATCAGGTATAACTTGTGGCCCCTTTTCCATCCATACTTAGTAAATATTACAATTATATTATTTTATTATTTCCACAAAAACCATTGGGGCCCTGGGACCCTGAAAACCTTCAATAAAAGTGGCACAGATGCCCTATTTCCCTGAAAATAAGACCTAGCCGGACCATCAGCTCTAATGCATCTTTTGGAGCAAAAATTAATATAAGACCTGGTTTTATATTGTATTACATAAGTCCAGACAAAAAAGTAAAGCGTACAGTAGGGCAGTTGGAGAAGAGGGAAGAGTGGGGTGTTGGCATTGAGCAGCTTCAGAAACCTTCTTTAGCTCAGAGACAGTCTCTAAATTTTCTTACTAACTTCCTGGAGAGAAGAACGTCTCTCTGTACCATGCCTCCTATATTGTATTATATAAGACCGGGTCTTATATTATATAATACCTAGTCTTATATTATGGTAAAATAAGACCGGGTCTTATATTAATTTTTGCTTCAAAAGACACATTAGAGCTGATGGTCCGGCTAGGTCTTATTTTTGGGGAAACACGGTGGTTCTTGCCAGAGGGCTGCGCTCACAGGACAAGTAGAGAGGTCAAGTGTGAGAACTAGGTGCTGTGGGAGAAAGCAGAGCCTGCTGAGGTGCTGAAAGGCATCCTTGCTACCTGGAAAACATGTCCAATGATATGATACTAGGATGCCAGTAGCCCTCAGCCCAGGGAGGGCCATGAATTTCTAGCTGTGTACCCAGATTTCTAGTAAGATCCACCAGCTCAGGATGGTTGGGAGTTGGGGAGAAAAGGAATCCCACCACTCACCATGTCACCACCCACAAGTCCTCCCTCAAGCTTGACACATATAGAGGGGCCCAGAACTCCTCCGTATGGTGCATTCGTGGGTCCTGGGCGTCCTATGAGGGGGAAGTTATCTACTTACTTGCCCTGCCAGTAGCCCCAAGCCAGTGTGAGTGTCCACTTTTTGTCCAGGGTTGCAGCGGGATGAGGAGTACCCTCCACCACTTTGTGGTAGGACCAAACATTTGGCCTCATGACTCTTTCCAGCTGAGCCTTCTGGGGACAGCTGTACAATCAGTTGCCAATTTACCCCATAGAAATGAGGTATCCAGCCTCATTTCTTCATTTTGTGCACAAGACAGAGACTTCTCATGGAAGAGGGAAATATAAAATCAGATATCAAAAAATGTGACTGGTCAAAATTGTTCTTTTAAAGGTCAAAGTCTTCTCTGGGAAAAGGCAGGTCCTAGGAGAGGAGTTTCAAGCTTTTGCACAACTTCTTGTCTATTTGCACAACCTGAGGTTTTAGAGCCTGACTGGTATTATGTTATTACTTGCACATGGCAAACCTTTCTTCTCTTTGGGTTACAATATTTGGCATTTGCATTTACATTTTTAAACCCATTTGCCATTCTTTAAACTCATGCCTACATAAATGTATTTTCACTCTTATAGTGATATATTTCCAGCTCTGACTGCCCTGCTCCTGAGTTGGCCCTTCATTCTTCTCATCTCTCATTCAGGTGGCTCGAGTCTCTGCTGTAATCTTTTGAGGAGAGCTTTGGCCATGCCTCTCCTCGCCAGTACCAGCACCATCTCGTCCTGAGACTGCACTTGTTTTTTTTCTTTTTCTTTTTTAAAATATTTAAAAATTTTTTTCAATTACAGTTAGCATATAATATTATATTAGTTTTAGGTGTACAACATAGTGATTAGGCATTTATATTACTTACAAGATGATCACCCTGATAAATCTAGTGCCCATCTGACGCCATACATAGATATTATAATATTATTGACTATATTCCCTATGCTATACTTTACATCCCCATGACTATTTCTTAATTACCAATTTGTACTTCTTAATCCCTCCCCCTTCTTCACCCATCTCCACAACCCCACCCCATCAGGCAACCCTCAAAATGTTCTCTATGAGTTTGTTCCTGTTTTTGTTTGTTCATGTGTTTTGTTCTTTAGATTCCACATATAAGTGAAATCACATTGCATCCATCTTCCTCTATCGGATATACTCCACTCAGCACAATATCCTCCACATCCATCGATGCCACCACAGATGGCAAGAACCCATTCCCTTCCATGGCCAAGCAATATTCCATTGTATATATGTACCACCTACTCTTTATCCATTCATCCATTAATGGACACCCAGACTGCCTCCACATCTTGGCCATTATAAACAATGCTGTAATGAACAAATGGATGCACACATCCCCTCAAAGTAGGATTTTGGGTTTCTTCAGATAAATAACCAAAATTGGGATTATTGGGTCCTTCTTTGTCTCTTGTTTTCTGTTGTTTACTTTTATTTTATTTACTTTTATTTATTATTTGTTTTGAGGTAATCATAAAAAGATTACAGCAGAGACATGAGTCACCTGAATGAGAGATAAGAAGAATGAAGGGCCAGCTCAAGAGACTTTGATTTAAACTCTATTTTGTCTAAGTGTTATTACCCCAGTTTTTATCTTTTGCTTCCATTTTCATGAAATATTTGTATCCATCCCTTTACTTTCAGGCTATGTGTGTCTTTCAATTTGAAGTGAGCCTCTGGTAGGCAACATACGAGGTCTAACAATTAGGTTCGCGAACTTATCCTAGAAAAGTGCCACATACCTCATTGCTGAATATCACTATGGTCATTTTCGAAGTACTCCCCTTGGGAAGCAAAGGACTGACGCCAGTGCCTAGTCCACCCTTCAAGGCAATTTGGGAACTCTTTTTCTGGAATGGCCATCAGATCTGGTGTTGTATTATACTTGATGTCCTGAGTGTCATCAAAATGTCTTCCTTTCAATATTTCTTTATCTTTAGGTAAAGAAAGAAGTCATTGGGGTCAGATCAGATAAGTAGGGAGGGTGTTCCAATACAGTTATTTGTTTACTGACTAAAAACTCTGTCACAGACAGTGACGTGTGAGCTGGTGCATTGTCGTAATGCAAGAGCCATGAATTGTTGGCAAAAAGTTCAGGTCATTTTCATCTAACTTTTTGACATAGCCTTTTCAGCACTTCCAAATAGTAAACTTGGTAAACTGCTTGCTCAGTTGGTACAAATTCATAATGAATATTAATCCCCTTGATATCAAAACAGATTAGCAACATCGTTTTGATTCTTGATTTGGACTGATGGAAATTTTTTGGTCGTGAATTGACTGACTTCCATTATGCACTTTGATGCTTTGTTTCAGGGTCGTATTGGTACACCCATGTTTCATCACCAGTGATAACACAGCCCAAAACATCGTCTTGCCTCTCCAAAAGGTCTTGGTGAACTTCGACTCTCCTTTGCTTTTGTTCATCGGTGAGTTCTTTTGGGACCATTTTTGCACACACCTTTCTCATGCCAAGATTTTTCTGTTAAGATTTTCCTAATGTTTCTCTATTGACATTTACTTAGTCTGCTATGCTTCTCACAGTCAGCCGAAGATTTTGACGCACAATTTGATGAATTTTTGCAATGTTTTCGTCAGTTCTGCTCGTTACTGGCTGCGCTGACCTCTCTTCATCAGTGACACATTCTCTCCCCTTAGAAAAAGGTTTAATCCATTTGTACACTGCTGTTTTCTTTCTTTTTTTTTTTTATTAATTAATTTATTTATTAGTTTCAGGTGTACAAAACAAGGTAATACTTAGACGTTCATCATTTATATCCCTCATACTGTGAACCCCCCTCCCCCCATCCACTATCCCTCCGACCTCACACTGAACCATCACATTATATATATAAAATTATAGTTGGCATTCATTAATGTTTAGCTTCTGATGTACAATGCCATGATCAGGTATCCACAGTATCCCTGAGGTGGTCTCCCAAATAGGACGCATGTCCATCGGATACCCAACAAAATCTTTACAACATTATAGAATACCTTCCCCAAATTAATTTTCAAAAGAAAACCCTGAGGCCATCTTGTGGTTACCAGCTGCTTCCAAATCCCTTCACCTTTCCCCTTATCCCCAACCCCCTCCCACACACCCATCTAACCACTCTCGGTTTTTTCTCTGCGTCCCCAAAACTGACTCTGATTAGTTCATTCACATAGTCTTTTCTTTAGATTCCATATATAAGTGAGATCATATGGTACTTGTCTTTCTCTTTCTGACTTATTTCACTTAACATAATGTTCTCTAGATCCATCCATGTTGCTGCAAATGATAAGATTTCTTTCTTCTTTATGGCTGCGTAATACTCCATTGTATAAATGTACCACAGCTTCTTAATCCAGTCATCTACCGATAGGCATTTTGGTTGTTTCCATATCTTGGCTATTGTGTAAAGTGCTGCAATAAACATAGGAGTGCATACAGATTTTTGAATTGGAGTTTTGGATTTCTCCGGGTAGATGCCTATAGAGAACCCTAAAGACTCCACCAAGAAACTATTAGAACTGATAGATGAATTTAGTAAAGTAGCAGGATATAAAATTAATATTCGGAAATCAGTTGCATTTGTATATACCAATGATAAAATAGCAGAAGGAGAAATTAAAAAAACAATTCCATTTACAATTGCTCCAAAGACTATAAAATATCTGGGAATAAATCTAACCAAAGATGTAAAGGATCTGTACTCAGAAAATTATACAACACTGAAGAAAGAAATGAAAGAAGACATAAATAGATGGAAACACATTCCATGTTCATGGATAGGAAGAATTAATATAATTAAAATGTCCACACTGCTGTTTTCTTCATGGCATTATCCCCATAAACTTGGACTAACATGTCCCTGATTGCACATCCACTCTTGAGAAGTTTAGCAAGAAATGTAATGTTTGTTCATTGCTCTAATTCAAGCTCAGACATTCTCACCATAGCACACAAAAACACGCAACAACAATAATGAATGCCACTCAGCAAGACACCAACACATGTTGACACGAACACAGCTGTGAGTCACTGATACCAAGGTTATGAAACCTTACCAAGCTGTTTGTACAGTGCTGCCAATGTAAGGGCACAGTGGCAATTTCGCGAACTTAATTGGCAGACCTCATATTTAAGAGTCTTGCTTGCTTGACAGACTTCTACTGTGCAGTTTGATGCTTTGTTTCAGGGTCGTATTGGTACACCCTGTCTTTTGATTGGAGTATTTAACCTATTTACATTTAAAGTAATTATTTTTAGATATGTAGTGATTGCCATTTTATTACTTATATTTTTATCCTTTTCTTTTCATCTTAAAGCAGCCCCTCCAACATTCCTTGTAATACTGATTTGATGGTAATGAACTCCTTTCGCTTTTTCTTATCTTGGAAGCTCTTTATCTGTCCTTCAATTCTAAATGATAGCTTTGTTGTGTGGAGTATTCTTGGTTGTAGGCCTTTGCTTTTCATCACTTTGAATATTTTGTGCCAATCTCTCTGGCCTGCAAAGTTTCTATTGAGAAATCAGCTGACAGTCTTCTGGGAGCTCCCTTGTAGGTAACAAACTGCTTTTCTCTTACTGCTTTTAAGAGTTTCTCTTTGTCTTTAACTTTTAGTATTCTGATTATGATGTGTCCTGGTGTGGGCCTCTTTGGGTTCATCTTATATGGGACTCTCTGCACTTCCTGTTCTTATATGTCTATTTCCTTCACCAGGTCAGGGAAGTTTTCCATCATTATTTCTTCAAACACGTTTTTAATTCCTTGCTCTCTCTCTTCTCCTTCTGGTAATCCTATGATGTGAATGTTGTTACACTTGATGTTATACCAGAGGCCCCTTAAACTATCCTCATTTTTTTGGATTCTTTTTCCTTTTTCCTCTCTGATTGGGTATTTTCTGTTACCTTATTTTCTAAATCTTGATTTGATCCTCTGCTTCATTTAATCTGTTGTTGATACCCTCTGATGTATTGTTTATTTCAGTTATTGTATCCTTCATTTCTGACTGGTTCTTTTTTATGTTTTCTATCTCCATTCTTATGTTTCTTACTGTTATGTTGAAGTTCTCACTGAGATCACTGAACACCCTTATAACCTATGTTTTGAATTCTATATCTGGTAGATTGCTTGTCTCAATTTTGTTTCATTTTTTTTCTAGAACTTGTTCTCTTCTTTCACTTGAAACATGTTGCTTTGTCTCCTCATTTGGCTGCCTCACTGTGTTCCTCTCTATGCATTAGGTAGAGCTGCTATGTCTCCCGGTCTTAGTATAGTGGTCTTATGTAGTAGGTGTGTGGGGCCCAGTGGTGCAGTTTCCCTGGTCACCTGAGCTGGGTGCTACAGAAGTGTCCCTTGTATGATTGTGTGTGCCTTACTGTTGTAGTAGAGCCTTGGCTGCTGTAGGCATGTCAATGGGAGATATCAACCCTCAGGCTGATTGATTGTGAGGACTGGCTGTGACTATAGTAAAAGAGCTGTTGTGCAGGGGCTGACCCTACAGAACAGAATTCACTCTAGCAGGACTCTGGGGCTTGCCCAATCTGCCTCTTGGGTGTGTCATCTGTGAAGACAGCTGGGTGGTGCTCTGGTGTGCCAGCCTTTGGGCCTCCTGGGAGGGGCCCCACCACAGGCCAAATTTAGCTATAGTCTATGCCCTGCCCAGGGCCACCTGAAATGAGCCTCAGATCAATCCGCAGATGGCCGCCACCTGTGCTGGGCTTGGAGGTGCCTGCCAGAGGCTAAGTTGTGAACTGAGGCTGGCTGTTGCCAGTGCCAGGCTTGGAGCCGCTTAGCAAGAGGTACAGGGCATGCTGAAGCCAGATGCCACTTGTTTGGGGTTTGTGAACCTTTGAGAGATTTTAGGAAAGTTTGTAGCATGAGCCAATACAGGCCATTTGTATGGGAAATCCACTGGAAGCAGCTGGGGTGGGCCCATGAGTTGGGTAGGGTGGGGTGAATCGTGTTAACCAGGCCACTGGAGTCTCAGATACGGCAGCCTCGTGCATATGCAGACTGGATGGGGGGAGGGCCCAACAAAGGAACAATGACTTCTGCCAGAACTTCTATCTGAGAGAAAGCTGCCCCTCCAGCCCTTGCCTTGTGATCAGACAATTCAGTTCCTTCCCATATGTGCCCAGCTCCCTTCAAGCTGCTGCCCCAGCACTGGAGCTCAGAGTGAGTGAGTACATCGGTGAGTAAGTTTGTGTGCGGGCCCTTTAAGAGAAATGCCTGGGACTCCAGCAGTCTGCTGTCTCACTCAGCCACATTCTCTGCTGGTTTTCACAGCCAGAAGTTATGGGGACTTCCCTCCCCAGCACTGAAACCCTGGGATAGGGAGCCTAGTGTGGGGCTGGGACCCCTTGCTGCTCACGGGGGACCCCTGCAGCCGAGACATCTCTCCCTATTTTCAACCAACACATGCAAGTGTGGGACCAGACCAACCCCCATCTCTGTCCCTCCTACTATTCTCGATGTGGCTTCTTCTGTATGTCCTCAGTTATAGGACTTCTGTTCAACTACACTTCAGGCCATTCTCAATGATGGTTGCTCTGTAGTTCAGTTGTAATTTTGATGTGGTCAGGAGAGGAGGCAAGCACAATGTTTACCTACTCTTCCCTCTTGACCGGAAATCTCTTTTTGTATTTTTCAATATTAGCTCAACTCAGAGTCGAGGCCCAGTTCACAGAACCAGATGTTGGGAACAGGCAGGGACGGTGATGCCAGTGTGTCCTTGTGCCTGCAGGGCTCCGAGTTAGAGCAGATGAGCCAAGATGCAGAAGGACCAATGGTGGTTGGAAGGTTACTTGGTCTGAGGGTTCAGACCTCACCCCATGAGGGGCTCCTTCTTGCAAGGCCCCACAGGTGCCCCTTCCTGTGTAGGCCTGACCTCATGAGGTATGAGCTGTGTCTGAGCTTCCAAGTCTTTATCTCAAATACATTCCTACTGGGAGGAATTGCATTTATTTGTTTTTTTTTGCATTTATCTCCTTTCTGCCTCATCACTTGTTGCTCTTGTCCATAATTCAGTGGATCTGCTATTTTAAATATGTGAACTTACTCTATCTTCGCACAGCCTGGGGGATCAACGTAGTCACATAAAGACCCTGAGGTTCTATATAAGGACCCTGAAGTTCAGAGAGTATAACATGCTCATATGGGCTCGATTCCAATTTTCTGCCTCCAAGACCCACCCGCTATGCTCTCCTGCCCTCCACAGGTAGTGTATTTGCCCAGTCCTCCACTTACGTATGTGTGTATATAGTTATATATATTATTTAGTTATATATCATTGTATTAATTATATTTGTATATGTTATGTATTAGTATGTTATATATGCCACACATTAGTGTTATATGTTACATATAAGTATGTTATATATGTTATGTATTAGTATAGTGTATGTGTTACATATTAGTATATATGTTATGTACAGTATTAGTATATGTTATTTGTTCTAGAGTCTGATCCAGAAACTCCAGTATTCAGCTACTGGTTTTATATTTTCTGCCCTGCATACCTATCTATCCCATTTTCATCCTTCCTTCCCAGCTAGATTCTGGAAGATTCATGAGCTTGTCCTCCACAGCAGCACTCGGAAGCTTGCCCCACTTTCTCCTCCTTGCTGTCTCCAAGACAGATTTTAATTCTGCTGTTGCAGATTTTGTTCTCTTGTGATATTGCTTCATCCCTTCTGTCTCTTTCTCTGTGCCCTGTCCTGTCGCTCTATTTCAGCCGGGGCCCCCTTTGTGGACTTCCAGAAGTACAAGGAATTTTTTGACCTGTCGAAGGTAACAGGAAATTTCTGAAGATGCCTTTCTGGGTCTTGCAGTGGATCACTCAGGTGTGCAGTTTCTTTGAGTCTTCTGAGTGCTGCTCCCTTTGCCTCCATCTGCAGTCTTTTAAGAGCCCCCATGGTGTTGGTCATCTTTGCCTAACTTCAAATAAAGCAAGGCCTATTCAGACATGGTGTTTGTCACAGAGAGGACTGACCTTGTCCCCATGTTTCGTCCCCTTATGTGATGTTCCAAGTCCCTCATCACATCGACAGTTGTGCAGGTTAACAAGCCCATTCCCAGCAGTTTCTCCCTATACCCACTGCCCAGTCCTTTGATACTCAGAACTGAAAGAGCATAAGAAAATTTACAGTTCCCTAAAAGGCCTGACCCCAGGTCTTTCTGCACTTGTACCACTAACTCCCATGGTACTTTGTAGAGATTCCGGACCTTATTCAAGAGTAGACACTGGTGATTATAAGGGATTTTGTCTACTTTTGTCTGTGTGAGTTGGGATTCTGTCATTTGCAGCCTTGGCTTGTCAGCCAAAGTGTTGTAGCACCTCTGTTCCCAGTGTTTCCCTTCATGATACCCTGCAGTGGATCCTAGAAGCCTCCAGTGACACCCATTCTGAGAATGGGGACAAAGCCATATCAGCTAAACCCACCTGGCTCCACCATGACTTATGTATGCTGCGCAGGTGCTGATCTGCCAGGCTCTGGGAAGTGAACGGCATGCTGCGTGCATGGCACCAGGTATTCTTGCAGTGAACTCAACTCCTACTCTCCCCCTTTACTCCTATAATACAACTCCCAAATTTTAGCTGTGCCCATAACCTTCCAGATTAAGACTGCATTTTCCAGCTTTCCTTGCACTAGATGAGGCCATGTGACTAAGTTCTGGCCAATGGGACATGAGTACACAGAACTGTGCAAATCCCAGCCCATGCCCTTGCAGGGAGGGTAGGAATACATGGCCCCTCACCAGCTTTCCACAAGCTGGCCCAGTATCCTGGTGAGCCATCTCGGACCAATACCCAGGTGCCCCACGCTGGAGCCACCATATCAGCCTTGACTGCTTACTTTTAGACTGTTTAAATAGAAAAAAAAACACACACACACACGCACACACCAAAAAACAACTTGTACCTCGTGTAAGCCAGTGTTTGGGGGTTTCTTTGTTATGGCAGCCTAACTGATACTCTGCCTGATATAGTGCTCAATAAATGGTACTTCCCTCTCCTCTGTGGGCTTTTGGGAAGGGGTATCGTGCAAGGCAAGGCATTAGGGGATTAAGGCCAGATTTCTGTTCAGCAACTTTCTAGACTCCTCCCCTATTACAAATAATTGTGGACACATTGGCTAACATCACCTGCTTTCTTGGCTGGCAAGCCAAGACAAACACTCTTCTTCCAGCCACAGCAGTGACAAAGGGTGGCAAAGGTGGTGGCATGGGGGGCTCCCAGAGGCAAGAGACAAGCCAAGCACCTTAACAGAACTCCCAATGCTCCCATGGGTCCTGCTGTGGTAGCACTGGCTACAGCAGAAGACCAGAAGCGCTGCCTTTCCAGGCTCTCCATCTGGCCTGGAGGCAGGCTCACACCCTGGAAAGGGTCCTTTCTGCTGTTCAAAGTCACACATGCACTCTCACTTACCCTTCATCACCAAGCTGCAACCTGGGGACTTTCAACCCCATTCTGCAGGGTGAAGAAGCTCAAATCCAGAGAGGTTTAATAAACCCCCCAAAGAGGGGGAAGCAAGGATCAAAAGGCAGTCCCCTTCACTCAGGGCCCATCCTTCCACGCCCTGATCACTGTGCTGTGCTACCCACCCAGTACATGACAAGGTGAGGAGTCTGGAGCCAGACTGAGGGTGATGACTTAGACCACCCCACCACACACAGGCCAGCTTAGCCTTGGCCTGGACATAGGGTCAGCTGGGGCAGCAGGCTCAGAGAAAGTGGGCTGGTGTGGACATCCACTGAGATGAGGGGAGTGGCAACCCGGTCAGTGCCCTGCATCATGGACACATGTGCTCACAGGCCTCTCCAAAATGACTGTCCTGACCTCTAGTGTCCCTCTTATCTGAGATGTATTGCTTGTTTATGGATGAAGAAAGGTTATATTGATGCACCTGGAAATCAATGCCTCACTTCCCTAGAGCATGTTTGGCCAAAGAAGGTACATCCCATCAGGGGCAAAGGGCAGAGGTCACAAGGCCAAGTCCTTTCCCCAGGACCAGGGCCAGTCTCTGAGGGGAGTCACTGAGAAATACTTGTCTTGACTTATATCAGGCTCCTGGGAAGAGAACTACCTCTGAAAGGTCCCCACTCCTACTTCACGTGACAGGAGAACTACAGCCACTGAGTCTGGCCTTCCTGCCCATCTTGATAGCTCATGGCCTCTCCTTGCTCTCTGGTCCCCACTGTCCCCAGATCCCAGACTGCCCAGAACATGTGGATGGGTCCAAACCCTAATTGTGCAAGTGCTCAAAGAGACCTCAAGCTTCTGGGGTAGTTTGGGAGGCTTTGTCTCCCCGGAGCTCTGAGCAGCTGGGGAGGGTGAAGGCAGTGGCTGAACTCCATACACCAGCCCCCTGAATCTTGCCTCAGCCTGGTAAAGACTCTAATCCATTCACCATCAGCTGTGCAAGTGGGAAGTAATATGCCATAGGGAAGAGAAGGAGGAGAAATGATTTGCCCTCCCACCCAAACACAGTGTATACAGTGGATGCACAATAAATGCCTGATGGATTGCACAGAGGGTAGAAAGTACAAACTGCCAAGTAAGGGTCTCCAACAGTAAATCATAAGAGTAGTGATCCCTGTGGGCCTGGCTTGGCCCACGGTGGCTTCCCTTAGGCGACACCGAGATAGGGGTTGGATTTGGGGTTGTGCAGAGAAGACGAGAGGAAGCTCCTGGCCCTCCAGGAAATTGGAATAAGCAGAAAAACAGCAGGTGGCCTAGAAGTGAGGCTGTTTGGGAACCCTGCACCGCTTGGCCAGAGGTTTGATCCCAAAGGCACCTTTGTATACTTCCAGGTACAAATCAAGGTCCCCTGAGACTCGGCCCCCCAAATAGCCCCTATTTCCTGGCAGAGCAGAGGAAAACAGCACATGAATGTCATAAAGTTAGAGTTATTTTTTCTTTTTATTGGCAAAGTAAATATATTCTTATGAAGAACCAAAGAAAATATACATAATTGTAACATATATACACCACTTTATAGATTTTTAAAATTTCAAATTTACACAAATGCTGATATGTTATTAAAAGATATTTTATGTAGATGTACTTATGTACAGTTTATTTACATACATTCATAGGATGTGAAATAAACCTGTCAAAACAAGCTAGTTCATTTGATATTAATTTCTAGACAAATGAGGAATGCATTTCTAAATCAGGACTGGGGGCTCTATCTGGTTCTTCTACATGCATTGCAGCCTGCGCCCCTCTCCTCCCAAAGGTGACCCTGGAGGCTAGTGTCTGGATTTGTCTGGAAACAGGATGAAAGGATGAGCCACCCTGGGCACAGATGATCCAGAGTTAGCCTGCATCTGTCTGCCCGTCCTGTACACTTAACTCAAGCACATGCACTGCCGGCCCCCCAGAAAGGGGTCTTTTCACCCCAATCCCACAGCTACACGGAGGCCAGGTCCTGTACCCCTTAGCACCCCGGGCCCATACCTTCTGGTAGTCAGGCTTGGCGACGCACCGCGGACAAAGCTACCCTCACGCCACAGTGCAGCCCAGGACTTTCGGCCTACTTCCTTTTTTCCTGTGCGGCTTCCTCTGGGAACTGGCATTTCAAAACTGCACATTTCGTCTTCCTGGGCAATGAAGAACTACTGCTGGCCCTGGCCCTGGCCCAGGCTGGGAGCCCAGTGGGAGAAGGGCCAGCCCCCCCGCCCCCCCAGCGGCTGCAGCAGAGACGGGCATGCTGGAAGGCACCAAGGCGTTAAGGCACGACAGCCCGCCTCCAGGTCGGGGGTTGGGTCTCCCCAGGAAAGGCAGCAGGTGGGAGGCTCTGGGTTCTTGCCTCCCAGGCCAGATCCCCTCTTCCCACATGTCCTGGGCTTCAGAAGGTTGGTTGATAACATTGTCACGTCCCTCTGAAGGAGGCAAATAAATTATTGCTACAAAATATCAGGGCGATCCGGCTGGGGGGCGGGACGGGGGCGGGGCTCAGTTGGCGGCGCGTACTGAGCGGCTGCTGCGGGGGAAACGGTGCACCTTGATGTGCTTGGACAGGTGGTCGCTCCGTGCGAACTTCTTCTCGCACACAGGGCACTGGTAGGGCTTCACGCCCGAGTGTGAGCGCCGGTGCCGAGACAGCTCGTCGGAGCGCGAGAACCTACAGAACACCGCGATCAGTGAGACCGGCCTACCCCACCCGCCCCGCACCCCCACGCCAGGCCTGCCGCAGATCCCCCGGACTCCACTGGCCTGGCAGGGCGGCCTGCGGTGCTTCAACTATCAAAGTACTTCTGAATCCACTGCCCAAAACCCACTGCCCCAAGTCCCCCTCCCCCGTGTCCCGGCCGCCCCTCTGGGATGGCAAGAATTGCAAATAAAAGGCTTTGCTAGCACAGCGGGGGCAAATCTCATGCATCTGAGCCTGAGAGCTGAGAGCAGCAGCTGGTAAGTATTGGGACAGTTTCGCAAGTCTACTAGAGTCCTGACTTACTGTCCCCCCCTTGCCTCCTACCCACCCCCAGGTGCAGTGGGATCACCCTGGCCCTGATTGAAGTTGTGCCTCATGCTTCCCCCCTTAGATCAGAACTTGGGGCTTCTATGGAAATCTGCAGGGGCTTCTATGGAAGCCCAACAAGAGGAGGAAACTGAGGCCCAGGAGAGGTGTCTCAGACTTGAGCCCCATCCCACTCCTGGACTCTACATTCCTGAAAGCTAGGCCCCCTAAGATTTCCCCAAATAAAACCACACCCCTGGGAGGTACTTCTGAGAGTTTAAATGGTTCCCCTGCCACCTCCCTCTCTTGGCCTGAGCCTGCCCAAGAGAAAGGGCTCCCACAGCCCAGAGGCCACTGGAAAGGAGCAGATGCTAATAAGAGAGGTAAGGACTCAGCTGGACCACAGGGCTCAGACAGCTCTCACTGATTTCAGGGATTTAAGGCTCTCTCCACCCCATGACCATGGTCCTGGCAATGAGACCCCACTGCCTCCATACGCGTACTCTCCTCTCTGTGCTCCACCTACACTGACCTGTCCTTGGTCCCTCTTGCCACAGGACATTTGCATATACAGTTCCCACTATCCAGAATGTTCTTCCCTCACCTCCTCTCCTTGCTTCCTCCCACCCAACCCTTAGAGCCCAGCTCAAATGTCACTTCCTCAGGAAAGCCCTCCAAGACTGCATCCCATTCTAGGCTCCCACAGCACAATGCACCTCTCTTTCCTGGCCCCTCTATTGGTGTTGCAATTTTAAATTCGTTTTCAACTTTTTGATGAGTGTCAATCTGTGCCACTAGACCATCAACTCCATGAGGAAAGACATGTCTGCCTGGTGCATGGTAGGTGCCCAGTAAGTGCCTTCACATGAAAGAACAGACATAGCCAGTACCCACAAGGGGATAGAGAGCCATCACAGAAACAATCCTCTCAAGTCCCAGTGCATGCATGCACCCACATGTATCCACACACTCACACACATAGGCACACATGCACACACACACGTATACACATGCCACTTATATGTACAGGTCATGAACATGGGTTAGTGCACATACATGTACACAGTTGCACGTGTACATGTGTACCCACTCCACTCATGCACACATGCATGCACATGCACACATCACACACAGGTATGCACATGTCCCTACGTGAACATACACATGCCCTGGCAGTCAGAGCCTGGATCTGTGTTTCCTGGCCAGGGCCACCTGCCCCCAGCTGGAGTTGGACATATATCTTCTAAGCATTTGGGCCTGCCCAAAGAAGGGGCCAGTAGAAAACTATAGAAAATGCCACCAGCAGTGCCAGAGCCTTCCAGACACCAGGCACTGGGGGCACCTGTACCTTCTGGAGAGCCAAGGTCAGCCCTGTCAGACTGACAATACCACAGCAAGGGCTCAAAAAGGACAAAGGGCTTGCCAGGGTCACACAGCCAAGGGACAGTAGGATATACTCAGCTCCCTGCCCCACCAGGAGCCCTGTGTTGTCCTGAGCAAACTTGAAAACCATCCTAGGCCTCGGTTTTCTCACTCATCCAATGAAAACCTTGGGATTTTTATCTACTTACCAGAACTTTTTTCAGAGGCCAAAGGCGGTAACACAAGGGCCACAGCAGCCCTCCCATCGTGGGGACACCAAAGGAGAGCCAGGCCTGAGAAGATATTGTCCCCACCTGCAAGACCCCTTCCTGCTGCCTCAGGGCCCTATGGCCCAAGGGGTCCATCCCAGGGAACAGAACCCTCAGTAGATTCTTGCCTCACACGCTAATCCACATTGTTTCAAAGAGTAGCCATTGGAGAGGCCTGGGGAACACAGGGGGGAGGGGCCAAGTGGCTGAGATGCCACCTCTGTAGGTAGTGAGCTCTGCCATGTACTAACTAGCGACTTGGGCAAGTCTCCATGTTCTCTGAGGCTCAGTTTCCCCACCTGGAGACAGGGAATTGGCAGATTTGCCTCAGAGGACTGTAAAGGCAACAAATGATTTTTTGTTTTATTATTTAAGTTTTTTTTTTTTTTAATATACTGTTATCTTTTTTTCTTTTTTTTAAATGTTTTTGGGGAATTTGGGGGAACAGTGTGTTTTTCCAGGACCCATCAACTCCAAGTCAGTCATTGTTTTCTATCTAGTTGTGGAGGGCACAGCTCACTGGCCCATGTGGGAATCGAACCAGAGACCTTATGAGCACGGCACTCTAATCAACTGAGTCAACCGGCCACCCAAGGCAGCAAATGTTTACAGCAGTGCTTGGTACATGGCACTCATCCAACAATTGTGAGCTCTTTTTACCTGCAAGGAGCTTAGCATAGGGCCTGGCCCCTGGTGAGGTCCTGGAGTGTGGGGGTCATTACTCTGATTCATGCTGCTGAAGTGCAGGACAGGAAAGCACAGGGATCCAGGTGACTCTCCTGAGCAGCCTGTAACATCAGCACCACCACTGGCACACACAGTACCTTTGTGCGAAGGCATCCCTTCCATCAGCCAAAAAGCCATGATTGTAAATAGTCAAGTCTCAAGGACTGCAATGGGAATGGCACCCCCTAGAGTTGTACAGTGCACAGACTGCCCAGCCACACTTGGGGACCGCTGACTGTGGAGATGGGGTCAGAGAATGCCGTATTGAGTAGAGGCAGCAGTGACAAGGGCCAAGAGAGCAGGTCAGCAGCGGGACCACTGGACTTGAATCCTGTCCCTGCCACCTCCTGTCTCCGTGGCCTCAGGCCTGCACCTCCCCTTTTCTAGGCTTCCTTTGTCCACTGGGGATGACAAGAGTACCTGCCACAGAGGGCTGCTGAAAGTTAACATTGATATTAATTGTAGCAGGAGGGGATTCTTTCTAGACAGAATGGCTTGACTATTCTGGAACAGGATGTTCTGCTGCAGGGAACAAAGGAGGCCTATATCTGAGAGTGAAGCAAGGAAACTTCTAGGAAGGAAGGCATATAGCCACTTCCCAGACAATTAGCTTGGCATAGGGAAAGTCTGGTTTCAGCCCCATCAAGGGTGCCAGAACCACGTCACAAGAAGGAACACTGGGTTCAGAATCAAGAGCAGAAGGAAGTAGAGGCTGGTTATCTGTACAAGTGACAACGGGGGTGGGGGAGATGCGGGGAGGGACAGCATTCATCACACAAAGATTCATGGGGGAAGGGGGGCGACACAGGACACAGTGCCAGAGCTGGCCTGATAGGAGGAAGAGGAAACTGCTCACCAGGGACAGCAGGAAGAAGAGAGGCGGCCTTGGAGTGAAGAGTTCCCAACGTGGGGAAGCAAGCAACTGTGCAGGGTTGCCACCCTGAAAACGAGACGCACCTGAAGGTCCTCTAAACACTTTAGCAGGACACCCCGCGTGGGAGGCTTGCAGAGGGGGCTGGAGAGAGGTCCTGAGTCTGGGAGGAGGGGTAGGCAGACAGCCCAAGGTGAACTCCCGGCTCTGCCTCTTACTAGTTGTGTGACCATGGAGAACATGCTTAGATGCTCTGTGCCTCATTTCCTCTTCTGTAAAATTGGAACTGATGCCTACCTCATGGATTTGTTCGGAGTTTTACATGAATTACTGTATTTGGCCTAGCACACATCAGGAGCTACTGTTACGCTGCTGTTAGCTCTTTTCCCCTAGCCCATGACATAACACCTGAAAGAGTTGATGGCCTTGTGGGGCAGAGAGGACACCCGGCCATTATAATACCAGGCACATGGAGAGAAGATGAGGGGAAAGCCAGCTTGTGGCTGCTGGCATCTCCAGGCAGGTAAGAGTGGGACTGAGGCACTGCCTGGGTGTGCACCCAGAGCCTCACTCACTAGCTCTGTTCATGCAGGCTTTCTGGGCCTCAGTTTCCCCCTCTGTCAAATGCAGATTGGGGCCTACATGTTCCAAGGCTATTGTGAGGACTCAGTGAGCTAATGCTTGTGACATGTGCAGAACAAAGCAGGGACCGTCATAAGACCAACTACAGCTGCCACTGAGGGGAAAGCACTGGACACAGAGAGTACAGAGAGGGCCAAGGCCTGAGTGGGAGCCTGTCCTGTGGAGGGGATGTCAACAAGCACAGATTGTGCAGGCCTGTGGGCCAGAATGAGAGGTCTGAATAGGAAAAGTGTACCAAAGTACACATAAAGGCCAGAGTAGTCTCAGGAGGTAATGAGCTCCCCATGGCAGGAAGTATACAACAAGCAAGTATGGGGATTTGTGAAGGGGATTCCAGCTCTGAGAACCTTAGAATAGTGCCTAGCATACAGCAAGTAGTCAATAAACATCATCATTACTTCTCCTGCCCGGCTGCTACCATGTCTCCCTCAACCCTTGACCCTCAGTTGAAGGCTATGGCCACATTTATGGGACATGCACATCTTGTGTTCATGTTCAGGATCCCTGAAGGCCAACTGAGGACTCTCAAATCTTCAGAAAAACAGCCCTCCTGAGAGTTAGGCACCTTCAGCACCCAGTGCCTCTGCCACGTGTGACCCCACCAAGGCCAAAATCTGGAGGGACCTTGGGAGAAGCTGGGGGTGCCCTTTGAAGCCCTGGGAGTGCCTAGACGTAGGGATGGCTCTAGGATTGACTCCACAGGGACCATGCCAGGCACTCACCATGCTTTTCCCTGCCAAGTGGGTCCTGAGTAAGACGACCAGCGCCGGCCAGAGCTTAGACAATGACAGAGCTTAATCCCCTCCACAAATCACACTCTTCTTTACATACCTCCTTCTATGGGGAACTCACTATCTCCTGAGGCTACCATGTCGGGTATGAGATCTGCCTATCTAAGATGTACTCTGGGCTGAGGGTCCCGTCTGCTCTCTGGTACAGCCTGGAAGAAGGCAGGTTCCTCCTACTGGTGGAGTGAGCCAAGTAGGTAGCCTTCACCAAGGACCACACCCTTCCTCTCTGTAGCCCCACCCAGCCCTATCCCAACTGGAGGGGACATTTGCCAACAGTCAGCAGCATCCAGGAGACAGTGTCCAGGAAGATGAGCTCATCATGAGAGTCGGACCAGCGCTCTGCCAAGCCAGCTACCCAACTTCTCCCCAGCCCTGCCCCCCACAAAGAGGAGAATGCATCCAAGAGGAGTCCCTGTGAGTATGGGGGTGCCTCTGAGAAGGGGTACCACCAGTGTGAAAGCTGGGCAGAACACTTTCCATTCTCAGACGATGATCTGGTATGAAAGTGACAATACTACCACTGAGAAGGGGACAGCCCTGGTAGAGAGAGGTAGTGAGCTGGCCCTCCACTCTACAGATGAGGAAACTGAGCCTTGGGCAGGGGAAATACCCCTAGGGCACCAACAAGCTGGAGGCTGGCCAAGATTGGGCTTTCCAAGTACTGCTGCCAGCTGCCCCCACCTGAGGCATCTCAGTGCCCCTCCTGTCTGCCGTTGAGCACCTGCCTCTAAGGCCCCACGTCTCTGGGCTCCTCCCTGTCCCGAGCGCTGACCACTCCACACTGCACAGCTGCCACCACCTCAGGCCTCACAAGCTGTCCTGCAAGTGTACCTGTCACCTCAGGGCCCACTTGGCAGACTGCAGCACCAGGCTCAGAGAGGCATGCAACAACAGTACTGACACTCAGAGCAGTGCGGCTGCAGTGTGGGCTTTCACAGAAGCCCTGCGGGTCTGCTGATGGCCGCCTTCTGGGTGTTAGGGGTGGGGGATGCCTTCACTCAGGAAGGGCCTCCATAATCCAAGACACTATTTGGAACAAGTCCCTTCTATGGCCAGCTCTGCACACCATGGAAAGGGGCTGGCAGCATCGCATCAAACAGTTCTAGTCGCAGCTCCAGTCCTGGGCCAGCCAGTACTCCAGGAGTGGCACCTTCCACCTTGGGAACAGCTCTCATGAGCTTTCAGATGAGACTCTGGTCAAAACAACAAAAGCTGCAAACTACCCCATGTACCACACCGACACGGAAGCACACGCATGGATAAGGTGCACAAACACTTATGGTCATGCAGCACACGGAGACACACATGAAGAAAGCAGTATGCATACACATGTGCACACACACAGCTACTTGCAAGAGCCGGTTCTACACACAGACAAGCGTGCCATGTTGATGTCTCACACATGTACCAGCAGCCACAGCAGCAAAGCCAGGGAACGTGCTGGAAGGACAAGTCACCCTCCCAGGCAGTCCAGAGAGTCCAGTGGGGTAGGCATCCCAAACTAGGAAGAGCCCAGCTGTGTCATCTCTGAGCATTAGCGCTCCTGGCCAGCTGTCTGCTTTTCAGGAAAAGGTGGGCACACCCTGACCAAAGAAGGTGGGCCTCGAGTAGACAGCAATCCACAAGGGCCCCATCCAGCTGTGCCATGCTCAGGCTGGGTAACCCTGGCAAGAGCCCTGCCCTTTGAGAGTCGGTTTCTCCCATTGTGCCACTCAGAGTAGAGCCTGGAAGGAGTCTTCTACCTTTGGGTCACCGCCCCCAGCCAGGTCCTCCCTTGTGGTTAAAGCCTTTGCGGCTTCTCCAACACACCTCCAAGTCCCCTGGGGGAACAAGGGCCAGGCCCAGCCCATAGGCCCAGGGAAGTCTACAAGCAAAACTGGACCCTCTGGTTGGGGAACAGCATTTTCTGTTCTGATATGACCCCCTGGGTTCAAATCTAATTTGCAAAGTGCTGTGACCTTGGGCAAGTTACTTAGCCAGTCTGAGCTTCAGCTTCCTCAACAGTAAGATGGGAGTAAGGGTGGTATTTACCATTTAGGGTGTACAAGGCACAGAGGGAGCAATGCACACTGTCACAGCCTGGTCTGGCACATATAGCCCAAGCCCAGTAGTTCTCAACTGGCTTTGTTATGACTTTGAGAGCCCTTCTTCCCTGTTTTAGCCCCTCACCCTCAGCACAAGACCAAGCAAGCCTTATCTGGAGACCAGTTGGTTTGGCTTTAGTAAGCAGGAGGGACCAGATATCTGGCCATCCTCTCCCCTTCCCTATCAGCCTTATCTAATGGTGGAGACCTCAGCCTTGGCTGCATACCTAGGGGAGCAGAGATGAGAGGGCCACACTCACCACCCAGCCTGTCACCCGCCATACTGACCTCCAGCCACAGCCTGGCCAGGTGCAGGCAAAGGGCTTCTCGCCTGTGTGCCGTCGCAGGTGGGCCTTGAGATGGCTGCTTTTGGTGTACATCTTGCTGCAGCCAGGGAAAGTACATTTGTGCATTTTGATGAGTTCAGCTGCTGGGTTCTTGGGAAACTTCTGGCCCATAAGTAGGCCAGCAGGGCCGGGCCCCAGGGGTCCTGACCCAATGGGCTTGGCGGCAATAGGCACAGGGGCAATGCGCACGAACTTGGAGGGCAGGTTCAAGTTCGAGGAGGGCACCACCTGGGGCAAGAGTGCGAAGGTCTGCCCCTGGATGTTGACCAGGAGCTGAGCTACCTTGACACTCTCTGGGGCCTGCCCAGGGGAGGCGGGCTCTGTGCCTGATTCTTGCTTCACCTGCACAGGCTGGATCTGCAGCAGCAAGGGGACAGGGCCATCAGGTGCAGACCCCCCACTTGGGCCCTGGGTGTCACCTGCACTGGCACCATCAGGTGGGGGAGCACAGCGCTCTCTCCCACCAGACCCAGGATGGACATGGCTCCTATGTGGTGCGGCTGAGAGCTGGCCACAGGCCTCCAAGTCCTTGCTGTTGTTCTCTGGGGCCTCGTTGACCCCCAGCTCCATGTTCTCCTCCAGAAACTCTTCGATCTCCTCCAGGGTGGGCTGGAAGGGCCTTGGTACATCATCCGGGTCATTCACAGCAAACTCAGGGAAGCAGAAATGCTCTCCTTTCACAGGGACCGGTGCCCTTCGCCAGGCCTCCCAGGTCACAGGGCCACTACTGGCCCCGATGCTGGCACTGCCACTACTGCCCAGTGTAGCCTGGGACAGCAGGAAGTCCAAGATGTTGTCCTGGCCCTCAGTTCCCAGGCCACCGCTGTAGCAGGAGCAGAGAGCTTGCGAGTCAGGGCTGGCACAGGAGCAGAGGCTGGAGGCGTCACTGTCGTCTTCCGAGAGGGGCGAGGGCAGCATGTGGTATGCCCGCCCTACCAGCCTATTGCCCAGATAACCAACTGGGCACTTAGGTGACGAGAAGTTCTCGTCCACTGGAAGCAAGTGATCCACCATGCTGGCCTGGCCGTGCCAGTGGCAGCTGCAGAGAGAAACAAGGGAGGGCCAGTCAGGAGGACAGCGCACTCACCTGCCACATCATGGGTCTGTGGCACCCCCCTCCACCACCTGCCAATAGCACCCCATTGCCAAATGCCTGGATCCTGCCTCCATCTGTCCCTTGGGAGAACTCTGTCTGCAAGAGTGTTTTCCAAAATTGCACCACCTGTTTGCAAGAGTGCTCTCCAAGGCCATTGCACAACCCAGGGCACTTTTGCTTTCAATCATTTTCCAGGACAATTCTGGTAAAGAACACACATGTGTCTGTGAATGATTGAGTGTGAATGTGTATGAGAAAGTTGTACGTAAATTCTCTGCACCTCAGAACAGCCAAGGTCGGGGAACCCATGCAATTCATTGGTGTTGCTAGATTTCTGAGGACACCTGACCTCAGCTTCATTCCTGTTGAGTCACTGGAGGGGGGAAGGTGAATGGCCGTTGGCCTTCTGACCCCTGTGGTATTGGGCCTTGGGCAGGGTTGCCAGATTGAGCAAATAATCATACAGGCTGGTCAGTTAAAGTTGAATTTCATATTTTAAAAATGAACAACTTTTAATGTAAATATGTCCTAAATACTGTATGGGACACGTTTATATTAAAAATTGTTTTATCTGAGATTCAAATTTAACTGGATAATCTGTATTTTAATCAGGTAAGTCTACTTTGTAGCAGAAAATTAAAGACCCATCGCACCTGCCCTCAAGGGCCTTATTTCCCCATCTGAAGAGGGCAGCTCACCCATCCTCCAGCTCTCAGACCCCTCTGGGCTCAGCTGCTTCCTCTGTGAAACGGAAGAGGCAGGACAGGCCTGAATAAACGGACACTTTACTGAGGCTCTACTACTGGGTGGACAAGACCCTGCCCATGGGGAGAATTTATGGGAGCAGAGGTAGACCCAGAACCCAGAGAACTGGCATAGCTCTTACCTCACGTGACTTCACAACTGCCTATCCTACTGGGGCAGTAGAGAATTCCCCCTTGGCCTGCACCCATAGAGCATTTAACACATTGGGAAGGCCCAGCTAACTACCGTCTCTCCACTAGACCATGCTCTCCATGAGGACAGACTGGGCTGTAGGGTATCTGATGTGTCCCCAGTTCCCAGTGTGGCAGCTGTTGCCCAGGAGAGCCTTAGAGAATCTCAACAGAAAGGGGAAATCTGCGTCCTCTGAAGGCCATGCTAGGTCCGGTGTCCAAGGAGAGTCAACAGTATCAGGCTGTGACAGGGCCACTTCTGAAGACCTTTGTCCCGGCTCAGTGACCACGGCTGAGTGTTTACTAAGGTTGGGGAGGGGAGTGTTCTGCACCTGAAGGCTGAGATTCTCTGCTACCTGGCAGCACCCCTGCACCCATCCCTATGCTCTGTCCTTAGGACCACTCCTGGGCCTGGCACCCAGCACTGCCCAATGTTCAAGAGGCTCAGCGACAGGCAGAGAACTCCCAGGGCCAGGGTCATCATCAGCTGTGACCTTGAGCAAGTCCTGGATCTCCCCAAATCTGTTTTCTCAACTGTTCTATGCCCCCAATGGCCCAGGACCTTTGATCTCAGTTCTCCACTCATCTGGGAAGCTTCACAGAGCTCCAGGAAACAAGGCAAGGTGAATGCCCTTGGCAAGTCTGCACCCCCAGGGGCAGTTTTGCCAGGACATTTGGCTTTTAGTTTAAATAATCAGCTAAGGACTTAAAACTGGGAGTTTTAAAATACACACTATTCAAATCAGGTGCTGAGAAGGAATGAAAGTGCCAGATAATGTAAAGGGCAATGAAGCTGGGCCAAGTCCTATAGCTCCCCCACCCTTGTTGCCCACCCTCTGAGCAGGAGGCTCTGCTCCTGCCTCTATAACTTATCAGCTGAGTGACCTTGAGCAGGTGACACAATGTCTCTGTGTCTGTCTTGGTCTGTTGGGTGGGGATGCTGCTAACAGTGCCCAATTCCCAGGTTGTTTTGAGTCCAGTGAGCTAACACATGCTGAGCGCACAGGCACTGGTCAATACTAGTCGTTAGGATTAGCCTGCAAATGGAGGAACACATCGTCTTTCTGCCCCTCTGCTGCAATGCTAAGGAACCTGGGAAGAGGCCATGACTGGTGGTAAGGGGGCAAATCAGGCCATGTTCCTGCCCAGTTAAAATTCCCTTGAAATGTGATCACCAACTGACTATTCCATGATATCAAGGAATTACTGTTAATATTTTTAAGTGTGACGATGGTATTGTGGTGGTACATTCTTTTTAAAGGACTTTTTGAGATATAAACTGAATTACACACAGAAGTAACGATATAAAGAGTGGGGGAAATAAGTACAATAGGATGGGGTGGAAGGAAACCTCCAATACTTCCCCAAGGAAAGGTAACCCAGCCTTCTCCCAGCATCCAGCACCTGTGCCCTGCTCATCTCTCCCCGACATCACCTCCATCTGCTCCACTCCACACTAACTGTGCACCAAGCTCCCAGCTTCATGGGCCTCAGGCCACTACCCTGGATGTTCCCTCTCTGTGGATCCCTCTTCCCCCAGCTCTCCACCTGGGAGTACCTTATTTAGATCTTAGCTCAGAAGTCACTCCTTGTGGGGGCCTCCCTGACCACCCTCTATTACATCATCCCACATTGCATTCTTCCGGGCAGTTGGGGGGGGAGGGGCGCGATGACTATCTTAGTTATGTGTTTCTGTACTTTATTTTCTGTTTACCTCCTCACCACAATATAAGCTGTTCTGACTGTGCAGTCCGCTGCTATATCCCAGAGTCTAAAACAAGACCTGGCAGAATTTGCTGATTGAATGAGTGAAAGGTACTGCTGTGGAGAGTCAGGAGGAGGAGGGGGCAAAATAAGACTTGGAGTAGAACTGCCAGGATGAGGCAGCAGGGTCTTAATGCAGGGCTGAGCGGCTGGGGCTGGACACAGCACTGAAAGCCTAGAAGGGACGCTGGCGTTAGAGAGAGGGCACACCAGGGCGGGAGCCGGCTCCAGCCCCTAAAACACAGCAGCACGTGGCACGGCCAGGGGCCCAGGCTGCGTGCAGGGGGAGGGGACGCACTGTTCTGGGCACCAGCCCCGGCAGGCGACTGGACTCCGCCCCCTCCCCCGGCCCGGCCCAGCCTGCTGTTTATTCTCCCGGGGACACAGCGGCTGCAGGAACAACATGTAATTGATAACAAGCCCAGCGCCGGCCAAGGGCTTGCCATTGGGTCAGCGTGCAAATCACGGGGGTGGCGGGTGGGGGCCGCCCTTCAAAATAAGAGTCTCTGCTACCCCTGCCGCCAGCAAGCCCCAAAGTCGCCGAGCCCGGCGTCCTCGCACCTATAGGGAGGTTGAGGAGCCTCAGGAACCACCCGGTCCTTGGGGGGGGGGTGATTTGAGGGGTTCAGGCGTTTGGTGATTTTGTCACGCTCCAGGGATTGGGCGAGAAAACAGCTCCTCTATCTGTGCCCCCTCCCCCCCAGAGTGGGGAAGGGCTCCATAGAGAACACCACACTGGGGAGGAATGAAGGTATCCGACAGCCAGGGAGGGTAGAGTGGCCTCTCCACTGTTCCCGCCGCCGCCACCCCTCCGTTATCATTCTGCCAATGTTCAGTGGCACGGGCCGGGAGACTCCGAGTGAGGAGTCGGAGTACGAGACGTGAACGGTACGGGTGTGCGCAAAGGGGTGTGAGTTCATGTCCTGTGACTGTGCGTGTGCGGGGCGTGGTGCGCGGCAGCCGGAGTGGCTGTGCGGGAGTGTGTCCGCGACGTACTCGCGCGTGGAGCCAGCGTGGGTGCCCGCGCGCATGTGGACCTTGACTAGGAAAGGAAGGCGTGGGGAGCCCGCTCAGACCCTTCGGCAGAGCACTGGATTGCTGCCCGCTGGTCACCATGTCCTCGGCCTGTGCCCCCTCCCCCGGAGCCCGAGGCTGCTGACCGACAGTAACCCCTTCGCCACAGGTCCCTCTGTCCCCCGCCTCCCCGGCCTGGGCAGGCGGGTGCGTCCGCCTACCCGCTCGTCTGGCCAGGCCCCGCCGAGTGCCCGCCATATGGAAGGGCAGGCCTGCAAAGCGCACAGGGACACGGGGGCCAGGAGCCGAGGAGGCGGCCCGGACCTGCGCCGAGAAAGTGCGGGTGGGCAACTGGGGGTTACTCTCCCAAGGGCTTGGCCGAACCCCTGCCCCGCTCTTCCGACATTTCCCTGGACACGCGCGCGGAGGCAAGAACAGCGGCGCGGGCGCCAGGCCACATGCCCAGAAGCCGGCCAGTGCCCCCCACCCCGAGTCCCAGCCAGCCCACTGGGCGCCGGTGGCCGCGTCAACGCGGTCGTGCGGCCTCGCCGCGCCTCTCCCACCTGGACTTGGCGCACGCCCGGCCCGCGGCCAGGCACCGGTGATCCTGAGGCCCAGCGGTCTGGGCTGGGGGCAGCGGCCTGGCTCCCGGTCCGGCGGTGGCCGCGGGCCGAGCCGCGGGTCCTGCGCTCGCTCACTCGCCCGCTGGCCGGCGGTCACTGCGGCGGAGCTACAGCCGGCCGCGGCTCGCTCTGCGCTCTCTCCGGGCGGCTCACGTGACGCCACGAGCGCTGCGAAGGCTCGCAGGAGGCTCGGCCCCGGGCGCGCGCCCCATTGGCCCTCGCCGCGCGTCACGCGCCCCGCCCCCAGCTGCGAGGGGCGCTGCGCTGCCCGGGCGCTCCGGGTTCCTGAGCCACCGGCTCCGCGCGCTCGCCGGTCGTCTTCCGGATCCGGGCCCACAGCCCCCTCAGCTCCCCACCCATAGCTGTGGACTCGCAGCATCTGCATGGGTCCGTGTCTAAAGCTCGGTGAGACAGGCCTCGAGACATGAGAAAAGCCCTGAGATCGCCCCGAAGTGCGGTACACACACGGGGGCCTAGGGCAGCGCTGGCCAGGTCTGCCCACCAACCCCTCTCCACCTGCAGTCCGTTCTGGCCGCTGTGTCTCCCCGTTGGGGGCCAGATAAAGTAGGAGATTTGCCTTGGGGAATGTATTGCTGGAGAAATACGGTACAGTCTTTTCGCTGAGCAGTTACCCATGGGAAAGTGGGCTCTTGGGGCTTTGCCACCTGGGCTGTCAAGGAGGTTCGAGGAGGTTTGCTGAACCCTGCCTCAAATCAATGACACCCCGACCCTGGGGCATTTCTCTGAAGATTAAGCAGTACTTTACAGTCCACAAAGGCTGTCACAGGCTGCTGTAGTCTGCAGCAACCTCTGGACGCCTTCGCATTTCACTCAGAAATAGGAAGAGCGAGGCTCAGAGTGACTTGCCCAAGAGAAACATATGAGCCTAGGGTGCTAGTCACCCTGCTCATGCCCTTTAACCCATACTGCTGTTGGATCCTCAGCCAGGCATTTTATAGATGAAGAAACAGATTCTGAGGGACAACAGTGTCCTCCCCAGGTCACACAGCTGGTAAGGAGAAAAGAAAGGGTAAGGAAGGGTGGACAACTTCCTGACAACCCGGAGATATGAGGGCAGAGAGCTCCTTCTATGGAACTTACATCCTGCCCCCCCTCCCACCCCCCGCACCTGGAAAGTGGAGGCCTTTCTGCTGCTCTTCTCTGAGGAGACTGCTAGAATGGAAACTCATAGCTAGAACTGTCTGGAATGCTGGGGATCTGGGCTCTTAAGCCCATGCCAGCTCTTGCCCCCTGGATCCTGGGGCCCTCCTTGTGCACTCAGTCAGTTACAGGGATACAGCCCCGGGTAGCACTAGGAGCCAAACCTAGCCTTGGCAGAAGGGTTTAGAGGAGACTCATGTTGAGGATGAGGGTGGTGATGAGGCACTCTGCATTGTCTGAACCCTTATGGCAGCCCTGGCCAGCACTGGCAGAACAGGTGGAATTCACCCATTTTTATAGAAGAGACAGAGGTCTGAAGGGTTCAGTGACTCACTGTCTTGTCTCTGTGCAGATGGGAGCCCAGCACGTCCATAGCACTTCCCCATCTGCCCTGCCTACCATCAGTCCTTCACTCCTCACACACTCCAGCCCAATGGTACCCATCCCCTGAGTGAAAACCACACCAAAATGTCAGAAGAAGCTTGGAAACAAAGATACATTCATAGCAGCTTTGGCACACAAGGAATCTTCAGCATATGGCTGGTCAGAAACTGAGGAACAGAGAAAGGTAAATATTGAATGATTTCACTTAAATGTAGAATTAAAAAAAAAAGAATCAACAAACAAACTCATAGAAAAAGAGATCAGATTTGTGACTACCAGAAGCTGGAGGGGAGGGGAGGGGGGATTGGAAGAAGATGGTCAAAAGGTACAAACTTGCAGTTATAAGATATGTAAGTATCAGGGAAGTAACATACAACAGATGACTACAGCTAACACTGCTGTATGGTAGATGGAAAAGTTGTTAAATCCTAAGAGTTTTTATCACAAGGAAATTTTTTTTGCTTTTTTTGCTTTTTATTGTATCTACATGAGATGATGGATGCTAACTAAACTTACTGCGGTAATCATTTCACAATGTACGTAAGTCAAACCATTATATTGTATACCTTAAAGTTATACAATGATGTATGTCAATTATATTTCAATAAAACTGGGTGAAAAACCTGAAGAACAGCCAAGACACTTCTGTTACAGCCTAAGTCAGATCATGTCCTTTCTTGACTCAGTATATTCCAGTGGCTCCCACCTGACCACAGCCTGCAATGCCCTACAGGATCTGACACCCCATTACTTCTCTGACCTTACCCTCTACTCCTCTCCCCCTTGCTCACATCATTCCAGCCACACTGGCCATGTTGTGGTTCCTCAACACACCAAGCAAAATCCCTCTTCAAGGCCGTTGGACTCATCCCTGCTCCCTGTATAATCTCTTCCCCCCACAAATTACATGGCTCTATAATCTCCTTCAGAGTTTTATTTAAATGTTACTGTTAAAATTTATGACAGAGACCTTAACCTGGACAGAAATCAGGAGGGGCTGTGGAAGAAGCTATCACACATATGTCATCCTGAGAGCCCCATGGGAAGAACTCTTATGTTTACAACAGCTCTATGATTGTAAATGTCTCCCCTTAACTTCCTCTTCCCCTCTATAAAGTACTACCTCCATCTTTTTAAAAGCAGTTTGTGAATTTGGCTCATGACGTCTGCATGTACCTGATTGCAATTCTTTCTTTTTCCTAAATAAATCCTTTGGTGACAGAATACCTAGTCGACTTTTGTTTCATGGTTGACATTTTGAGGTCCCATTTGGGATTCCAAAGAAGTAACCCCAACAGCTTTAAGGCAGGTGAACAACCAGGAGCTTGTACCCCACAGAGTCACTTGGGCTCACTGCTCTCTAGCTTGGGGGCTTAGGCTGGGTTTTCTGGAACCCAGATTCTGATTTTGCATTCTGAAGCTTCCCGGGCTTTATTCAGGAACTGTTTAGAGGATTCGTTGTTGTTGTTGTTGTTGTTGTTGTTGTTGTTGTTGTTGTTGATAAAGGGCCTTGCTTGTTTGTTTGTTCATTTGTGAGCTCGGTTGACACTTTGGCCTGACTACCCGGAGACACCAGGCTACTTCGCTGAGCTGCACTAGCTTTCTGATAGATTCCATTTGGAACTGGGTTTTTTCCACAGAAATTGAGGCTAGGCTTTGGTGTGATTCTGTCTGGAACCAGACTGCTCCATTGGAGGCTGTGTCTCATCAGCTTTTGACTTCTCTCTCTTGAGATAAGGCTGTTCTACTAGAACTGGCTTTTTAACTTTGGCCTGATCCCTCTGTGATCAGGCTGTTATAGAGTGAGACTGGCTGGTATCTAACCTGCAGGTTGCTTGAGATATTTAGGCTGTTCTGAGCGCTTACTCTAGAGAAAAGTTTCTAAAAAATGGGATCTCAGTTATCTGAGTATTTCAGGACTGTCCATCCTCCAGGGACTGCAGTTGAAATCATGTTTAAAAGGCATGGTTACTCTTCATGGACATGTTGAACTAAACGGGCAGATCTGAGAAAAAGTAATTCAGAGTATCAATGGAATACCATGGGGAATCTTTGAGATTCCCAAACTTACTTTTCTTAAAATACAATTAGACAATATTAGCACTAAAACTGCCAAAGATGGAAGGAATGCCTATATCAAGTGGTATTTTGAGGCTTCCAAATGGTACCAAGAATCTGAATTTGCCCCTTTCAAAATAAAGCTTTAGAATTGACTGAGGCTACTGAACTTTTAAAGCAAGAAAAGATGGCCTCTGAAGCCTCATGATCTCCACCTCTAGTGCTGTCTTGCCTTTCCCCTTCAACTCCTTTGTCTCAAGCTCTACCTCCAAAGCCATCTGGCTTTTCACTATCTGGCTTCCTTGCCTTACCTCTGGTGCCATCTTCCTCTGAACTTTCTCTCATTCCCTTCTCCTCTGAATATATCAGTACCTATCCTTTGAAGTTAAGCCCTCTGAGGATCCCAATAGACTTTAGGTTTCATATGTTCCCTTGACTAAAGTTGAATTACAAGCCACAGTTAAAGAATTTCCTAAGGTAACTGAGAATCCTCACACATTTGCTGAGGAGTTTGTTGTAGTTATTCAGACCCATCAGTCTGGGCTTTCTGATGTACAGCGGGAATTACCCAATGGGAACATCCCAGGAAGGATTTAGAAAAACGAACCTCTAATTTTTGGAAAGAAGCTAGAGGATTGTCTCGAGAACTTCACCAAGCAAATACAGTAGCTTTACCAAAGCCTGTTGATTGCAGAATTCAGACTTGTTCATAAAAGTCTGACAAATGTTATATTATAAGACAGGTCTTATATATTATATATAATATATAATATGTATAAAATACATATTATATATAATATATATTATATATGTATGTTTTACTAAAGAATGACAGTCTTGACCTAATTTTATGGGAAGAACAGGATGGTATAGCTTTTAAAGTCTTAAAGGAGAGTTTAAAAATCCACCTGTTTGGGGGTATCTCAATTATCAGATTCATTCCACCTCTCTCTCTCTCTCTCTCTCTCTCTCTGTGTATCTCTCTCTCTATATATGTGTATATATATATATATATATATATATATATATATATATATATATATATATATATATATGAAAAGTAAGGGAATGCCATGGGGTACTCACTCAAAAACTTGGGGACCACCATAGGTCCTTGGGGTATTACAGTCAGCAACTGGAGCATGTGGCACAGAGATACCTTCCTTGTCTTAGAGCCATTACTGCCATTGTCCTTTGGTTAAGGCCACAGAGAAAATTTTCGTGGGATCCCCTTTAACCATCTTTGTACCCTATGCAGTAGAAATTCTCCCATCTCATTACACCCATAGAAATTCTCCCATCTCATTACACCCAGGATTTCAGCCTGACTTTCCATGAAGTCCTTTTGTTAACTGCTCTGCACATCACTCTTTCATGTTGTGATAACCTTAATCTAGCTTCTCTTCTCTCTGATACCAACAAAGACTCTCATGACTGATTGACACTGACAGATCACCTCCTGACCCCTTGTAGTGAACTAGAGGAGACGCCTTTGGGTTAAGTTGATTTCTCATGGTTTACAAGTGGTTCATATTTTCAAAATAAAAATGGAAAACACTGTGCTGGTTGTGCTGTTGTAACCCCTTTTGAAGTCATAGAGGCAGCATCTTTACCTTTGGCTAATCTAGCCCAGCAGGCTGAAATATGCTCTTACCCAGGCTTGTATTTTAGCCAAGGGTAAAACTGCCAACAGTTATAATGACAGTAGATATGACTTTGAAGTGGTTCATGACTTTCAAATGTTATGGAAACAACATGGCTTCCTTACTTCCAATGGAAATAAAATTTAAAATGGCCAATATGTACAAGAATTATTGGATGCCATACTTTTACCTGCTGCTTTAGCTATTATTTAGACCCCAGGGTATTCTAAACTTGACTCTCTGGAAGCTAAGGGAAATCATCTTGCTGACACTTCTGCAAGGAATGCTGCCCTTAAAGGAACCAGCAGCAGGTCAAACCTCTGTCATGGTCCAAAGGGATATTTCCCTAACAGATAACTTAGAAAAACTGCCCAGAGAAGCCAGTTTTTTGTCTTCAGGAAAAGAAAAACAAGACTGGAAATCCAACAATTGTTGGTTTGTTAAAAAGAGAAAGCTCTGGTTCAGATCCAGTAATAACCTAGTCCTACCTGAGATTCTAAAGTGTCTGTTCTATCTACTGTGCATGCATTAAACCATTGGCCCACTGACAAAATGATCACATTCATGAATCAAAATTGCTGGGGGAATATTAATAAGGCCATGAAAAGTGCCTATCTCACTTGTCCCTCTTATCCAAAGTACAACCCAGGGAAGCCTGTTCACACTGTTCATAGACATTTTAAATTGTCTAATGTACCATCTGAGGTTTGACAAATAGAGTTCACACAGTTTCCCCCATCTCATGGATATAAATATGATTTAGTTGTGATCCATATGTTTTCCCACTAGACTGAAGCTTTCCCTTGTAGACAGGGTACTGCCTCTTCTGTGGCTAAAGTCCTGTTAGAGAAGATCATCCCTCCCTGGGGAACCCCTCTCAAACTCCATAGTGAGGGAAGAACCCATATTACTGGTCAGGTGCTTTAACAAGTCTGTGTTGTTTGGCCAGTTTTACATTTTTATTGCACTTATGACCCTCAATTTTCAGGTTTAGTTGAATGCACTAACTGCATTACTAAGATTCAATTAGCAAAATTTATAGAGACCCTCCAAATACTTTGCAAAAGTATAGCTGTTGATCCTTTTAAATCTCAGATCCACCCCTTTTGGATGAAAGAAACACCAAAAAACAAACAAATAAACAAAGCCTTTCTGGAAGGGCCCCTATCAGGTACTGTTGACTAATTCCTGTGCTGCTAAACTCTGGGAGTAGACTCTTGGATATATGTATCACATTTAAAGAAGGCACCAAACCGTCATTGGAACTGAACACAGTCTAGTGACATGAAATCAAACCTGGCAAAAATTGAAGCAGGGAAGGACGTCATTAAAATGGCGGCATGAGGTGAGCCTCTTGAAATCTCCTCTGGAATTTACAACAAATTGAACAATTGTAACTCCAGGAAGGACTCCCTGCACAGCAGACAGGCAAGACTAAGAGGTGCACTACTGAAATCAACTAAAGGTGGGCATATTGTGCGAGTGGGGGTGGAGGGAAGGGAAGTGAGAAGTGTGGAAACAGGGCCCTGCGGGTGTAGGGTGCAGACCTAGCTAGTGCTCCGAGCTCGCTGCATTCCAGAACTACCGCAGCTGTGGGAGAGGGAAGAACTTAGACTGCTAGGGCTCCACTTATAGCCCACAGGGCTGAGGAGACAGCATATAACACAGCTGAACCCAATGCTCACAGCAGAGACTTCGGAGCAAAGACTGAGGGAAGAAGGCTGAAAAGAGTGGTTTCAGCCCTCACTGCCAAGCAGAGAATGGAAGCCTTAGGCATTAAGCCTAGCCGTCCCATCCAAACCCTCCCAGAGCTCTACCTGCCCCCACCTGCCCAGTGCTAAAAGAAGAACAGTAGCAACGTCAGATCAAAAGAACAGAATATTTGCAGTTCTGAGAACTGTGGTCTGCACACATGGACTCGCAGCCCAACTAGTTCTGGCAAAGGGGAGGGAGCTGTGGAATCAGGACCTGCTGTGGTGGTGGTCTCCGCCATTGCTATGGGCCACCTCTCACAACTCACCCAAACCCTGTCCCCAACTATCTGGGCAGATCCCTGCAGGAGTAAACAGAGCTGCTGAAACACACAAGCACTGAATCTAGGGCACAAGGAGCTTTGGAACTTCAGAAGCTCTCCACAACCCCAACTGTGGAGGCGCCCTACAACCCAGGCAAACTGTTCACAGAGGAGAAGCCTGCCTTCCAGGGAATCCCCCCATTGTGTGAGAAGCCAGAAGAGTACAGAGAAAATATAACTCTACAATGTGAGAGAGAATAAAAGGCTGCAGTTGGAGAGGAAATAAAACATTCTACAAACACCTACTGGAAAACACAAAAAGACCTCTATCAAACTGTCACAGAACCCACTCCTGTAGATGTCTAGGAAGAGAAATAATAAATCAGTAATTGCCATGAATAATCAAGGCAACAAGACACCTCAGAAAGAAAGTGAAAAATCTCCAGAAAATGAACTTAAAGACATGGAAATATGTGACTTAAATGACAGAGAATTCAAGATTGCAGTTCTGAAAAAACTCAACGAGATGCAAGAAAAACACAGAAAGGCAGTTTAATGAACTCAGAAACACAATCAAAGAACAAAATGAACATTTTACCAAAGAGAATGAAGTTTTAAAAAAGAACCAAATAGAATTTATGGAGATTAAGAACTCAATAAAAGAAATTAAGAATGAAATAGCCAGCTTAGGTAGTAGACTTGACCAGCTAAAGGAAAGAACCAGTGACATCAAAGATAGAAATCTGGCAATGACACAGATGGAAGACAAGAGAGACTTGAGAGTTAAAAGAAATGAAAGAACTCTACAAGAAATTTCTAACTCCATCAGAAAGAGCAATATAAGAATAATGGGCATACCAGAAGGGGATGAAAGGGAGAAGGGAACAGAGAGTATATTCAAACAAATAGTCAACGAGAACTTCCCAAACTTGTGGAAAGAACCGCATCCTCAAATCGAAGAAGCAAATAGAACACCTAATTACCTCAACCCCAACAGGCCTTCTCCAAGGCACATTGTATTGAAGCTATCAAAAGTTAATGACAAAGAAAGAATCCTCAAGGCAGCCAGGGAAAAGAAGATAGAAACATACAAAGGAAAGTCCATTAGATTATCATCAGTGTTTTCAGCAGAAATTCTGCAAGCCAGAAGAGAATGGAATCAAATATTCAAACTACTGAAAGAGAGAAATTGTGAGCCAAGAATAACATATCCAGCAAAGATATCCTTTAGATATGAAGGAGGAAAAAAGATCTTTCCAGACATACACAACCTGCACTACAAGAAATAATGAAGGAAACTATTCGACCAGCATAAATAGGGATAATTTGGACACAAAAAAACACACTCACAAAAGGGGGGAGAGTAAAGGCCTGAACCGGAATATGGGAATGGAGAAAGTAAGCATGTTGAAGAAAATGGAATACTCTAAATATGAAACTTTCTTTTACATAAACTTCATGGTAACCACGCAAAAAAAAAAAAAAATCCAGAACTGAAATATATAACATAATAAAAGAAAAAACAGAGGAAAAATCATAGAATACTACCACACTGAAATAATAGACAGCAATAAAAAGGCAAAGAAACAACGGAGACACAGTCTTACCAGAAAACCAAAGGTAGAATGATAGGAAATCCGAACATATCATTAATCACCCTAAATGTAAATGGACAGAACTCACCAATAAAAAGGCACAGAGTAGCAGATTGGACCAAAAATCTAAACCCAACCATATGCTGCCTCCAAGAGACACATCTCAGCTACAAGGACAAACATAGACTCAAAGTGAAAGGGTTGCAATTGACACTCCAAGCAAATTGTATCCAGAGAAAATCAGATGAAACAGACTTCAGGATAAAAAGGGTAATAAGAGACAAACATGGACATTTCATAATGATAAAGGGGACTATGCAATAAGAAGACATAACAGTCATCGATATTTATGTCCCCAATTAGAGAGCACCAAAATAAACCAAGCAACTACTAACAGAACTAAGGGAGAAATTGACCAAAACACAATTATAGTAGGAGACCTAGACACATCATTGATAGCTATGGATAGATCATCCAAACAAAAAATAAAGTAATATCAGCTCTAAATGACACATTAGATGAAATGGACATAATTGATATTCACAGAGCACTTCATCCTAGAACATCAGACTATACATTTTTTTTCTAGTGTACATGGAACATTCTCAAAGATAGACCATCTATTGGGATATAAAACTACCCTCCGGAAATTAAGAAGACTGAAATCATACCAAGCGTGTTCTCTGATCATAAGGCTTTGAAATTCGATATCAACTGCAAAAAGCAAGCAGGAAAAACCACAAATGTGTGGAGAAGAAACAACATACTTTTAAAGAATGACAGGGTCAAAGAAGAAATAAGAGAAGAGGTGAAAAGATACATAGAAACAAATGAGAATGAAAATACATCCTACCAAAATTTGTGGGAGGCAGTGAAAGCAGTTTTAAGAAGGAAATGTATATTATTAAAGGCCTATCTCAAGAAACAAGAAAAATCCCAAATAAATAACCTCACATTACACCATGAAGAACTAGAAAAAGAAGAACCAATGAAACCTAACATTAGCAGAAAAAGGAAATAATAAAAATCAGAGCAGAACTAAATGAAATAGAGAACAAAAGACGATAGAAAAAAATTAATGTGACAAAGAGCTGGTTCTTTGATAAAATTAATAAAATTGACAAACCCTCAGCTAGATAAACTCACTAAGATAAAAAGAGAAAAGACACTAATAAAATCAGAAATGAAAGTGGGGAGTTTATCACAGATGCCACAGAAATATAAAAGATCATCCAAGAATACTAGGAAGGACTATATGCCACCAAATTCAATAACCAGGAAGAAATGGAAAAGTTCTTAGAAACATATAGCCTTCCTGGGCTGAATCACAAAGAACTACAAAATCTAACTAGATCGATATCCAGTAAGGAAATTGAATCAGTCATCCAAAACCTTCCCAAAAGCAAAAGCCTGGGATGAGATGGCTTCACTAGTGAATTCTACCAAACATTCAAAGAGGATAGAATACTTTTCCTACTCAAATTCTTCCAAAAAATTGGAAATGAGACAATACTCCCTAACTTATTTTATGAGGCCAACATTACCCTGATACCAAAACTTGGTAAGGATAACACACAAAAAAGAAAACTACAGACCAATATGTCTGATGAATACGATGCAAAAATTCTAAACAAAATTCTAGCAAATCAAATGCAACAATACAATAAAAAGATTATTCATCATGACCAAGTGGGGTTCATCCAAGGGGACAAGGATGGTTCAACATACGCAAATCCATCAATGTGATACGTCACATAAAAAAAAAAAAGACAAAAATCATATAATTATATCAATTGATGCAGAAAAAGCATTTGACAAGATACAACATCCATTTATGACTAAAACACTTAATAAAATAGGTATAGAAGGAAAATACCTTAACACAACAAAGGTAATATATGACAAACCCTTAGCTAATCTAATTAATGATGAAAAACTGAAGCCTTTGCTCTATGTTCAGGAACACGACAGGGCTGTCCCCCATCACCTCTGCTTTTCAACATAGTGTTGGAAGTCCTCGCCAGAGCAATCAGGCAAGAGGAAGAAATCAAATGTATCCAAATTGGGAATGAAGAAGTTAAATTGTCACTCTTTGCAGATGACATGATGCTATATAGAGAAAACCCTGAAGACTCCACCAAAAAGCTATTAGAAACAATCAACAAATACAGTCAAGTTGCCAGCTACAAAATCAACGTACAAAAGTCCATTGCATTTCTATACACTAACAATGAAATCTCAAAAAAGAAATTTAAAAAAAGCAATTCCTTTTGCAATTGCAGCAAAAAGAATAAAATATTAGGAATAAACTTAACCAAGGATGTGAAGGACCTATATGCTAAAAACTATAAGACATTTTTTAAAGAATTTGAAAAAGACTCAAAGAAATGGAAAGACATTCCATGTTCATGGATTGGAAGAATCAACATAGTTAAAATGGCCATATTACCCAAAGCAATATACAGGTTTAATGCAATCCCCGTCAAAATCTCAATGTCATTTTTTAAAGAAATAGAACAAAAAATCATCAGAAATGTATGGAACCACAAAAGACCCCGAATAGCCAAAGCAATCTTAAGAAAAAAGAACAATACTGGAGGTATCACACTCCCCGACTTCAGCTTGTACTACAGGGCAACAATAATCAAAACAGCATGGTATTGGCAGAAAAACAGACACATAGACCAATGGAATAGAATTGAGAACCCAGAAATAAAACCACATAAATGTGGACAGATAATTTTTGACAAAGAAGCTAAAAACATACAACGGAGAAAAGACAGCCTTTCCATAAATGGTGCTGGGAGAATTCGAAAGCCACATGCAAAAGAATGAAATTGGACTGCTATCTGTCACCATGTACCAAAATTAACTCAAAATGGATCAAAGACTTAAGCATAAGACCTGAAACAATAAACTGCATAGATGAAAAGATAGGTACTAAACTTATGGACCTTGGGTTCAAAGATTATTTATGAATTTATCTCCAAAGCCAAGGGAAGTAAAAGCTAAAGTAAATGAATGGGACTATATCAAACTTAAAAGCTTCTGCACAGCAAAAGAAACCATTGACAAAATAAAGAGACAATCAACTGAGTGGGAGAAGATATTTTCAAACAGTGCCTCTGATAAGGGGCTAATATCCAAAATATGCAAGGAACTCAACAACAAAAAAAGAAACAATCCAATTGAAAAACTGTCAGAAGACCTGAAGAGACATTTCTCCAAAGAGGACATACAAATTGCAATTAGACATATGAAAAAATGCTCACCATCACTAATCATCAGAGAAATGCAAATGAAAGCCACAATGAGATATCACCTCACCCCAGTTAGAATGGCTATCACCAAAAAGACAAATAGTAACAAGTGTTGGAGAGCCTGTGGAGAAAAAGAAACCCTCATACACTGTTGGTGGGAATGCAGATTGGTGCAGCCACTATGGAAGGCAGTGTGGAGGTTCCTCAAAAAATTAAGAATAGAATTACCATATGACCCAGCAATCCTTCTTCTGGCTATCTACCCAAAAAATCTGAAAACATTTATCCATAAAGACATATGTGCTTCAATGTTTAATGCAGCTTTATTTACAATGGTCAAGACATGGAAACAACCAAAATGTCCTTCGTTACACAATGGAATACTATTCAGCAGTAAGAAAAGATGAAATAGTACCATTTGTGACAACATGGATGGATCTTGAAATTATAATGCTAAGCCAAATGAGTCAGATAGAAAAAGTAGAGAACCATACGATTTCACTGATATGACATCAAAAGATGAGACAAAAACATGACGATGTTTTGACGAAACATCAAAAATGAGAAACAAAAACTCATAGACACAGACAACAGTTTAGTGGTTACCAGAGGGTAAAGGGGATGGGGGAAGGGAGGTGAGGGTAAAGGGGATCAAATATATGGTGATGGAAGGAGAACTGACTCTGGGTGGTGAACACACAATGTGACATATAGATGATGTATCACAGAATTGCACACCTAAAGCTTATATAACTTTACTAACAATTTCATCCCAATAAACTTTAATTTAAAAAAAAAATTGAAGCAGGTGGCCTCTGAAGTAGACAGCTTTCCCCCAAAGACAAGATTAGGCCTATACAACTCTTTTCCTTACTACCATGTTTCCCCGTAAATAAGACCTAGCTGGACAATCAGCTCTCATGTGTCTTTTGGAGCAAAAATTAATATCAGACCCAGTCTTATTTTATTATAATATAATACCCAGTCTTATAATATAATGTAATGTAATGTAATACCAGGTCTCATATTAATTTTTGCTCCAAAAGACGCTTTAGAGCTGATTGTCCGGCAAGGTCTTGTTTTCGGGGAAACACAGTATTGCTTCTTATTTTATTTCTCTCTCTTCTAGAAGGAAAATATCATTGTTTACAGTTCTCGATCTAATATGAAAGGGGAGACTTTTCCAGTTATTGGATCTGACATCAAGAACTTTGATCTGACCTTTATTGATAATAATGACCTTTATTTCACTACCTACAAATTTGAGCTCTTGATTTAGAATCACCATTTAGACTGTTTATTGTGTTGCTTTAAATTTTGTGTTGTATTCTTCTTGTTATTAATTTCTGTACCTATTGCTCCTTAAACCTGGATATGAGCTGTTTTTGATTCATGTACCTCCCCTCTGATGTGAGACATGACACCCAGAAGAGGTCCTCTGGACATCGAGGGACAAAAGGCTGCTGAAATTGGAAGACCTGACTGTTGATCAGTGATGATTTCAGAAAAAGATCTTGATCAAAAAGGGGAAAATGATAAAATCATGACAGAGACCTTAACTTGGACACAAATCAGGAGAGCCTGTGGGAGGAGCTATCACGCCTATGTCATTGTGAGAGCCCTCCAGGAAGAAGTCTATGTTTAAAACAGAGCTCTATGCTTGTAAGCCCCTTCCCCTCTATGAAGTACATCCTCCATCTTTGTACCTGTGGCTCAGCATGTCTGCATGTACTTAATTTCAATCCCATCTTTTTCCTGAATAAATCCATTTGGTGACAAAATACCTAGTTGACTTTTGTTTCACAGAGGACATTACCTTCTAGGGACTCCTGCCTTAGCCACCCAATCTAAAATGTTAACACCCTCTCTATATTTCCTATTTCCATATTCTGTTTAACTTTCCTTCTTAGTGCTTATTCCGTGCTAGTGTATTATATATTTTACGCTTTATTTTATTTCCTTTTTTCTCCTCCAATAGAATGTAAACTCCACCAAAGCAGTGATTTCTGTCCATTTGTCCCTTCTGTTTCCAGCACCACGCCTACAGTTAGTGCTCAATTGTTGAATTAATTTCTGAAAGACTTAAAACAAACAGGATCTGCTTGAGTAAAATTAAGTAGGACTGAGGAACCTACCCCAAACAGGTAAAGAAGTTGGTCACTGGAGAAATTAGAAGAGCAATTTTCCCAAAAGAGACCAGAATACCCACAAGCTAGTTTCCAGGGATTGCCTTTGTACAGGGTGCCTCCTACCTCATTCATTCTCCCCCTCCCTCCAGCACCCACCGTGGCCTGGTTAACTCCATACATCCTTCAGAAAATGTCTCACATTTAACTTTCTTGGGGGCATAGTCCCATACCAACCTCATCTCCCACCTCCAGGCTAAACAGGTCAGGTCTCACATCAGGCCCGTCCTTCATGCACAGTGCCTGGAATATAGTAGTGGCTCCATAAACTTGTGTTGAGTAAATAAATGAATAAATGAATAAGTGAATAGGGACACTGGCAGCCTAAGTAGCTGAAGGTCCACCTGAGCAGCTAGAAACAGCTTTTATTCAGGCCATATTAAGGAAGAAAAAACTCTCCAATATAGTGGGGAGAATCTGTTACTGAAATTCCTTGCCAAGAAGAAGAGAAAGAAGCCAGGTGGTGCTCTTCAAAACAGAGATGGTAAAGAAAAAAATAATTTCTCTTCAGTGGTGAAAACCTCTAATATACTTTCCCTCCAAATTATTAGGTTGGTGCAAAAGTAATTGCAGTTTAAAAGGTTAAAAATAATTGCAAAAACCTCAATTACTTTTGCACCAACCTAATAATTCCTTCCCTACTTCCACCTCATCATGCATAGAAAGGGGCCTTAAAAGGATATAAGCTATGTTGTTTAAATATTTTATGCCCTTGCCTATAAGACCATTTGGGTCTGGCGTTTTTGAAGGGTGTTGATCTTTTCTCTGTTCTTAGATTTCCCACATTTTACCAAAAATGCTTCTAACTCTGGACTCTTGTCTCTTTCTTATTCCTGTTGTATGCTTGATGTATCCTTTTAACCTGAAAACTCAAGTCTTTCTTCAGTTCAGGCAAATTTTTGTCTATCATTTCTTCTTTGCTCCTAGATATCTGCATGGATTGCTCACTCACTTCTTATGGCCTCTGCTCAAATGCCAGCTTATCATAAATGCCGTCCTGGATCACCCCATCTAAAAGAGCACTTCCACTGCTCTCTGTTCTCTGGTCTTGGTTTATTTTACTTTGTGGTCTTTGTTTATTATTCTTCACTTATTTGTTTATTGCCTATGCCTCCCACTAGCAGACAAGCTCCTTAAGAACTTGGACTTGCATTTTTTTCTTCACTGCTGTATCCCCAGAACCTAGGACACTCCACAAATATCTGTCAACTGAACAAAGAGATCATTTCTGCTCTCTCCTTCTAAAGCTCCTAATACATTGATAGTGAGTGTTTGAAAAAGTTCCTGGAGGGCTGGCATTGTCCCACAGCACTATAGTCAGTGATCTTGGCCTCATCGTTTCTCATATACCCATGCCTACACCCTCCCTGCTGCCCCCCACCATGACCTCCAGCCTTTCCTTCAACTCACACCTGCCGCAGGATATGAGGTCAGCCTGTCCTCAGCCAGGGAGCAGTTAAAGGACCCCATTCAGTGGCCCAGTGGTCTGGGCACAAAGGGACCACCTGAGGCCATCAAGCCCTGTGACCCCCTGCAGTAATTGATTTTTCCTTCCCCTTCTCAAATGGGAAGCAACAAATCCTCCCACTCTGAGCTCCTATGTCCCCCAGCTAAGCCTCAGGGGTCTCTGGCCAATGTCCATCTCTTCTGATCAGCAAAGGGCTAGGGTGCTAAGGAGATCCCATCTGTTATAGGCTCAGGAAATGGTCTTGAGGAGCTAGGAATGGACAGGCACAAGGAGAAGGTCATGAAGATGGTTATAGGCTGGGTAAAAAATATATTGCAGTGGGGTCCACAGGTGGGGTCCTGGACCCTTTCCCCATCAAGCCAGTCCCTGGAGTTCATGTGTAGGCAAGAGGCCAGTTTTGTCCCTACTCCAGGGAGAATAGCTAATGCCCAGGCCCCAGGCCTCTGGCCCTGGGTACACATAGCTCTGAGGGACATTAGCCCAGGGCCCCAGGAACATGGCTGTCAAGGAGAAACCAGAACAGGGCCTGAGTTCCAGGAGCCTGTCCCCTGAGCCCTGACTAGTGGCAAAGGCGCAGGGATAGAGGTGGGGCTCAATTTGGGGCAAGAGCTCCCACATTCTCTGTTTCAGGGCTATGCACACAGGTGCAGCTCTGGGGGACAGAGGCCCCCTTGGCTTCCCTTTTCTTCATCTCTGTCATGAATGGTGGTCTCTGTGGTACCTGCCAAAATTTCCAGACTGGGAAGCATCCTGGTTCTCAATTTCATGGGGCTGTGTGTATGGCAGCCTGGTCCTACCATCTCAGCCAATCAACACTAGATGAAATGTCTTCCCTTTTTTACCACCATTTCCCATCTATAAAATGGGACAACAGCTGTAATGCCTCAGCCACAGAGGTGTTCCACTCAATCCCTCTTAAGGTGCTGTTATGGGGAGCGGTGCTGGCTGACAGCCTCCTGCAACCTCACTTCTAAATCCAAGCCAAGGACGGTACAGCAGGTGCTGGAGCCACCACTCCTGGTTGACCCAGGGCCCCGTCATGCAGTCTGGGCTCTGGGACACCCCTCAAGCGTGGACAAGATGTCTCCAGGCTGCACTGCAGTCTGAGGCTCTTCTTCTTAGGCCCCCCTCCTTCCACCTTCTTCTTTCCCAGGTGTCAGCCCTGTTCCTGATCCCACTTCCTCCTCTCATCCTCCATGGGTGTTCCCCCATTAGGTTTTTGCATGTATCATTCCATCTACTTCTCTGAAGACAATAACTGGCACAGGCAGCTACCTCACAGATTGTTCAAGGATTAAACAAATTAATACACACAGAACTTTGGACAAGTTACTGGAAAAGAGCTGACATCTCTGACTCTAAGCCCCATGGAGCTCCCCTTCTTTGGGGCTATCCTCAGAGACATCAGCCATTGATCTCAGGGAGACTTCTGTGTGTCCTCTCAGAGACCAGGGGTTTCCTGAGTGTTCGATGCTCGGCCTGACCACAGAGCTCTGCACCCCTGCTGTTCTTGTTGAGAACACCCAGGCCGGCCCAGTGGCTCAGGTGGTTGGAGCTCAGTGTTCCTAATGACGAGGACACTGGTTCGATTCCCACATGGGCCAGTGAGCTGCGCCCTCTACAGCTAAGATTGTGAACAACAGTTCTCCCTGGAGCTGGGCTGCCACGAGTGGCTGGTGGCCAGCTTGAGCGGCCAGCAGCCAGCGAGAGTTGCCGAGAGCTGCCATGAGCTGCCGTAAGCGGTCAACTCACGACTGGCGACCAACTGCCTCAGCCCAAGGGGAGCACAAGGCTCATAAATACCAGCATGGGTGAGGGAGCTGTGTCCTACACAACTAGACTGAGAAACAATGGCTTGAACCAGAGTGGCGGGGGGAGGCAGAAGAAAGGAAAAAAAGGAAAAAAGAACACCCTCACCCATTCTTCCCCATCAGCTCCTACTTGTTCTCTACATCACATAGCAAATGTCACTTCCTCAGGGAAGCCTTCCCCGCCTCCTTTTTATGCTCTCCCAACACCATGTACCTCTGCTTCAAAGCATTTCTCAAGGTTATGCATACATGTGTGTGTGTGTTGTGTGTTCATTTCCTTCATACTTGTCTCTCTGTGTCAAAGATGGCCAGTCCTCAGATACATTTTCTCCCCTCCCCAGAATTCCCAGTTTTAGCAGAGCACAGAGTTGCTCCAAAGAAGCTTATGTTTCCCTACAGCTGGCCAGTAGAATGTGTGCAGAAATGCTGGCTGTCTGTGCTGAGTTCCCAGTGAAGGAAAGGGGCATGTCTCCTCCCACATTCCTTCTTCTACTGGCTGGACTGAACAGTGCTATTGGGATGGTGGGGAGGAGGTGGACACAACAAGGTAGAAGGAATACAGGCCCATACAGCATCCCAGAGCAAAACTGTCTCACCAGTGTGGGCTTTCCAGGACAGAAAAACAAAAGTCTAGCATGTTTAAGCCAATATTACCAAATCTCTGTTACAGCAGACAACTGTCCACCTGAAGGACAGGAAGTTCTTCGAAGCCAGGGAACATGTCCATCTTGGTTATCACAATATCCTACTGGCACCTAGGAGGTCTTTGATTAATGTATGATGAATGAATGATTGAGTTCTTCGAGGGCTGGGTCATTTCTTAGTCATCTCAGTAATTCCTGCAGCACTCAGCCTTTGGAGTGAGGGATTGGCTAATCCCCAGTTGTTCTAAAGAAGAACTGTCCAGTAGAAATTCCTGTGATGAAAGAAATGTTCCATATCGTTGTTGTCCAATAAGGTAACACAGGAGGCTAGTGGCCCCCATATTGGATTGTGCATGTCAGAGCTAGTAGGAAGTTTAAGAAGAATGTAGTGCAATGGAACCCTGTCCTCTAATGGAGGAATTGGTGGTCTGCTGAGATCAGGTGGACATTTGCCCCATCCCTGACATGTAAGCCAGTCCACCACATAGAAGAGGGCTTCAAGCCCCCTCAGTGAGGGTCACATTGGGGAATGATGTCACAGAGCAGCAGTGCTAATCACATTGGCCAGCTCTTCCTAAACATCACTTCCTTCTGATGCCCACCACCACAAGTGAGGGAGGAAGACCCTATCTGCCTCATTGGAGGCGTCTCAAGCAGCTTGCCCAGTCCCCAGTTGCTGAAGAGATGGGCAGAGAAAGGTTAGAGTCACCGTGTTCCAGGCCTGTGCTGGGCATCTCACAGCCACGTGAGACAGAAGGAGAGGGCAGGACCCATTGTGTGTCGGGCCCAGCACAGTGACACACAAGATAGCCATGTACTCCTCAACTCTTCCCATTTTACAGAAAAGAAAACTGAGGCCAGAGAATTGAAACAACTCACCTGAGGTCACACAGCAAATGCGGTAGCAAAGGCAGAACCAGAACTCAGATCTCCTCACTCCAGAGATCATTCTTTTCTTCTTATCACCAGGCTGCTGAGCTCAGCTCCAGACATAGCACACATTCCTGCTCCACCCCACGGTTCTTCCCAATCAACCTGCCCCCCTGTTACCCACAAATGACCTCCCCCTAAAGAGTTAGGATGGAGCCAGGACAGCTGGATGAAACAAAGGCGGAGCTCATTCCACCTGCAGTTCTGATCAAACCAACAAGGTGATCAGTGCAGTATTTCCACAACTGTTGTCACAGAAAGTTCGGGGCAGGGGGTATCCTTGTCAAAACAGGCTGCTGGCCCCAAAAGTTGATAGAAGAAGATGGGAACACTCTGCAACTTTATGTCAGAAAGAACTTAATGGTTGGAAAGAGCAGGAGCCCCCTGGGCAAAAGTTAAGTGGACAAGAGGAGGGCAGGAAAGTGTGCCCAGACCTCTGTTAAGCTCTTTAAACAGATGATTCTATTTAATCTTCATAACACCGCTCCTACTGGGTCCATTTTATAGATGAGGGAACAGAGACATAGAAAGGTCACTTACTCAGGAAGGATAATGCAGCTGGCAGAAGGCGGTGCCCTGGTTCCAACTCAGAAAATAACAAGGTAGTGAAAATTTGGGTGGTGTCTGCTGCTTCCTGGAGAAGTCTCTGGGAACCTGGAAGAGGTTAGAGGAAGGATCTAGAAGAGACCCCCAACAAGGTAGAGATGGGAGCTTGTAAGGAAATGGTTGGGGCAGAGGGACACCAAGCAATTCCCTGGGCAAGAAATGGCTGAAGCACAGCTTTATGCAGGGTCTCAGCTCCCGCTCCCCACACAAGAACGCAGGATATGGTGAGGCCAAAAAGGAACACCAACGGAGCCATAGATAAGGGGAGTCATACCACTATATTCTCGATGGTGGCTGGGTTGGAGACACAAGAAGCAAACATCTGCCAATACCCCAACGAGGGGTCTTCCTGCACCCCAGTCTCGCTGGAGGCCAGGCGAGACACAGGAAGTAGGATCAACATGATCCGCAATGTAATCTGCTTGCTAACCACACTTGCTGGCTGCAATCCACTATCCGCTTCTCAACCAACCAACCTGCTGGCATAGCCACGGCAGTTACATTAGTGGCTAATGGCTAACCGGTAACACTGATGGCCACCCAGCCACAGCAGATGGCCATCTGATTACAGCTGATGGCCATCCAATAACCGAGCCAGTACCTTTTCTTGTGAAGCCAAGAGCCTGGAAACTGCTCTCCTGGCTCTGTCCCCACAACAGCTCAGGCAGTGACTCCTGGAATTCACTTGTCCAGTGTCTTCTGTCACTTGGTCTTTACTGTCCTTACACCTGCACTTCTGGAAAAGGCTGCTTCACCCAAGCCTGGGGGATCAAGGAACAACTGTCATGGTTCTAGTGGTCCAAGCAGTGACCAACAGCCTAGTGGGCACAGGCCTGGGGTTTCAGCCAAGCATGTCAGCCCACTGTGGGGAGTCAGGACAGAGATGCCTATGCTGGCTCAGAGACCCAGAAGAGCAGTGTCGTAAATAAGAGAGGAGTCTGTCCAGTGCCCGCCCACCAGTCTAAGCTGCTGTCAGGCTGCGATGGTGTGTCCCAATGTCAGGGACCCAGGCTCCTGCACTACTGGCCACTACCCTCTTCCACTTGATGACTCACAGCCACATCTGAGCTCCAGCCCATGGCAGTGGGAAAGGGGGGGGGGAGGATGTGCCCCCACCCTTCAAGGCCACCATGCAGGAGCCACTATTCCCGTGAGAAAACAAGAGTTAGGGCGTGCGGTGCGTGGCCGGGTTTGTGACTCTCTGACAGTGGAGCTGGGCATCCCAGGCACCTGGAGTCCAGTCCCATCTCTAATCGGCTGCAGAGATCAGAGCAAGTCCCCAAGCTCCATGAGTCTGTTTTCTCCTCTGCACCAAAAGTTTGGCTGAAACAGCCTCCAAGGGGACCTGAGTAGAGGATTCTGAACCACAGGTCTTCTGAGGCAGTTGAGGCACGGCCTTAGGGAAGGAAAGGTGAAATCAGGCCATGTGCGGCTCCCTCAACTGTGCCTTGAGGCTAGGGCAAGCAATGCACCCAGGCCACTGACACAGCCCCAGAAAAGCTTCTGTGAACTGCTAGCTAATACAGTAGGTAACTATATTAAGTGCTTATTATATACCAAGCATGGAGCTAAGTAAAGGCTAACATTTATGAGTGTTTACTATATGCAAGGCACTGTTTTAGGTGCTTTATAACTTTCACTTCCCCAAACCACACAACTTCTCTGTGATATAGGCACTATTGTGATCACCACGGGGATAGTGAATCCATAAAACAAGAACTAACCACTATGAAAAGGAGCACTCAGAGAAGAAGAATTCTTGAAAAATTAATATTTAATAGTATTCATGAAAATTCAACCAAGATTGAATAGCAGGATGGACACGCCTGAGAACCAAATCAAAAGCACCAAATCAAAAGAACAGATGCGAAAAACTCAACAACGTATGTTGGAAGGAATTGAATTCACATTCAGAAATGAAGACTTATCAAAATCACCTCCCAATGAAATCTGACCCCTCCTTAGCTCGGGTGGACAGGTGTTGATGGGTGAGTTAATGAGTCACTCCTGCCTGGTTAAAGTGCTCAGAGTTTAACACATGTTTCTCAGGCCCACCTCGAGCCTGAATTTCCCGTTCCCTTTCCCCCGGCTGCCTGTCCTGGGAGTTAGGGGTTGCTGGCTATGCCTGGGCTCTGAGCAAACCACAAGACACCAGGGTGGTGGGAAGTCACTGCTGATTACACACGCAGGGCAGGCCTCACACGGAAGCAGGCATCTGTGCAGGAGTCTTGGACTTACATGAAGTCACCAAGATCACTAAACTGCCACCACCACCCCAGCTGGACACTAGTCACTTGCCAGATTCAGGAAGGAATTTTTTGTCACTTCAAAACACAGTAAGGGAAACACTGACCCAAGTGGAAAAAACATGAACAGAACGTACAAATGGCCAATGCATGCACAGAGAAATTCCTAACCTCACCACTGATCAAAGAAACACACATTTAAACAAGATACACTTTTCATCCAATTGACATTGTTCAAAGGTCGTTAAATTGGTACACTTAATATGGTTTTGTTGTATGTCTGTTTCGATTGTGCAACTTAGTATGTTACTTTGAAATAGTCTTTATCAGTATAAAAGTAAATGTTCTCACTGCACAAAAATCAGAAAATACAGATAAGTATAAAAAAAGAATTTAAAAAACTCATTCAAAATTACATTGTAGTTAACATTTTCTTGCTATATTATAAAAATGGAAACACATTATACGTATTGTTTTGGTGCCTTTTTTAAACAAAAATGTGGTTAAAAACATAAAATTTACCATCTTAACCATTTTAAGTTTGGTAGTGTAAAGGACATTCACATTGTTGCACAACCATCACCACTATTTATTTCCAAAATTTTTCAAGGGGTGTAGGGGAAACTCTGTACCCCTTCAACACTAATTCCCCATTCTCTGGAAACGACCATTCTATTGTCTCTATGACTTTGACTCCCCTCGGGGCGTCTTATAAGTGAAACCATACAATACATGTCCTCTTGTGACTGGCTTATTTCACTTACATCATGTCCTCAAGGTTCATCCATGTTGTAACAGGAGTCAGAATTTCCTTCCTTTTAAAGGCCAAATTGTATTCCATTGCATTGATAGACCATATTTTGTTTATCCATTCATCCATTGATAGACATGGGGTGCTTCTGGAGTCTTTTTTAAACAGAACAATATATTGTGGATTTCTTCTTGTGCCAATGGTGATAGATTGATAGCAGTCATTTTTAAAAGTTGCCTAGTATTCCACAGAGGGAGGTGCATCATTTTAGCAAATCCATTCTTGAAGGACATTTATGTTTTCCCAATTTTTCACTATCATATAAAAACTACAATACACCTCCCCAGTGCATACATCTTTATATACCTATCCTACATTTGAAAAGTGAGATTTCTAATTCAAGTGGTTTTTTTTTTTTTAGATTTGTTGTTTGTAACCAACTCATCCTTTAGAAATTATATTAACCTAGATTCCTGCCATCGACATATCCGTATCCCCATTTCACATGTCCTCATCAGCACTGAGGACTGTGACTTTATAAAAGTGACCCTTTTGGGGTCAGTTTTTGCCAGTGTGACAGGTCAAAAAAAACCAAGTGCCATCATTTTAATTTGTATTTTTTGGATTATTAGTGAAGTTGAATGTTTTTTTATATGCTTGTTTATATTTTACTGGCAGGTATTTCTTTTGCAGAGTGCCTGTTTATGTCATCTGCCTGGCATTAGGGTGCTAATCTTCTCCTTACTGAGGTGTATGAACTCCTGCAGAGGAAGGAGAATTGAACTCTGGGCATCATATATGTGGCCAACCATGTTTTTCGAGTTGCAAGATTCATCTATATTTATATAGCCAAATGCAGTTATGGGTTATACCTGTGATGTCATGTTTAGAAAATTCCCCTCTTTAGGGCTTATCTATGGATTAGTCAGGTTTCCATCCTGTTGCATAGTCACGACTCATCCTCTGTACTGTCATGGTTCAGTGTTATCATTAGTTTCTTTACTCCAGTTGGAATTTATTCTGATGGGTATGTGCTGAGATGAGGACCTCATCTATGTCTAAATTCCAGGCCCGGCCTGCCCTGGCTGTCTGTTTTTCCCTTCATGCCCTTCCTCCTTCATCACTTTCTCTATATTATGTTGACCCTTACATGCTCCCAACCTGCAAGAAGAGAAAAACTCTCCTGTTGTGAAGGCTGAACCCTATTGCACAGCCTTTCCCTAAAAGATTTGCTGTTCCGAAGATGATTCAGGAGAGGCTACCATGTGAAGGAGTCCAGATGATGGCATTTTGGGCACTGCCACCATCCCACATATAGACAAGCCATCATGGGTCAACGAGCTTCTTCTCCAACTGGCCAACCAGTGTGCACCCACTCTGCCCATGATTTGGAATGGTTGATTATCATTGTCAACTGCATGTCAATCTTTCAACAGGTCAACTGCACGGCACATGGCCTCCTTCTGTCCTCACAATAGGTATTATAATCTTGCTTTCTCAGCTGAGGGGCTGAGCTGCAAGGAGGGATGCATCTGATGATCTCTGCCAACACACCCACAGTTGGCAGAGGTTGGAGGAGGCTCTCCTGGTGCACATCTGCCAGCTTTCTGCTAGTGAACAGACCTGTCGCCTGGAGCAGGGAGCTCCAGCTGTCAGGTCAGGCGGAGTTGGACCCTGCAAACTGTCAGGGCTGACAGGGACAGGGAAGGTGGGGAGGGGACAAACAGGGCCCAGGGCAGGCAAGGGCCCTCAGCCGTCCCCATCTGCACCCACTCCTCAGTCCCAGCCCCCACCCAGAGTCACCAAGTATGCGAAGTATCCTGGGACCGTTCTTCCCTGAACTCAATCCTTTCCCAGAAACAGACAGAGTTCACCCACTTATTCACTTGGCAGGTGTTTATTGAGCACTCACTGTGTAACAAATACTGGTCTAGGGATATAGCCACTAACAAGAAAAGTGAGGGCCTACCTTCTGGGAGCTTTTAATCCAGTGGGATTAGCAAGGAAATGAGTAGACATGATAACCCCTGATGATAATAAGTGCTAGGAATAGTTAATACTCCTCGTCTAGCCATTCTTTATGTGTTACTGGAGATTCTAATAAAACAATGTCCCATGAGAGAGAACAGGAAAGATGGAGGGAAGCCACATCAAGTGGGCTAACCAATGAGGGCCTCTCTAAGGAGGTGATGTTGGAGTGAGAAGAAGTCTTGGGAAGAGCAGAGGGAAAGGCCATCCAGGCCAAGGGAACAGAAGATGCAAAAGCCCTGGGGCAGGAAAGAGCCAGCATGTTTGAGGCACTGACAGGAGGCTAAGCCAGGTGGACGTGGGGGGTGAGGTAGGAGCTGTGGAGATGACCAAGGGGAAGCCATGGATTCCCAGCACTTGGCACCACAGCCCACAGAAAGACAACACTTGTGCCTGAACCACATAGCCCCCTAAACTGGGCTTTGGCAGAAAGCGCTGATGTTCTCTATTCCATCCTCGTCTACTCTGCTCTAGTGTCCTTGGAAGAAGGGAGAAAAAAACGAAGGGAAGAAATGCAATCCATTCAATTAACCTCCTGATCCACTAAGGGAATGCAACTGGTAATTTAAAGAACACTATTGTAGATGGCAATAAATATTTTTGTTTGTATTCTCAGAGCAATGGGAGTCCACTGAAGTTTTCTGGCAACAGAGAAACTGATTAAGGTTTTTAAGATGACTGTTCTGCTGTTGTATGCAAAAAGGGCTGTGAGAGGGCATATCAGTAAGCCAGCTTCCCAGAAGGACAAGACGATGCATCAAGTGGGCTGAATGATGAATTAAAGACAGAGATGCGGCAGGTGAGGGTCAGTGTAGCTCCCAGTTACTCCCACCCGAGGAAGTGGGGAAGTGCCCGAACTCTCTCCACGCCTGCCCCCCATTGCCTACCTCCTAAGGCCTCCTATTGGTCAAACCACAAGACACCCAGGGTGAGGCACAAAGGGTACAGACCTGAAGGTCAGCCTCCTGGACACAGCAGAGAGCAGAGGAGGAGGTGGCGAGTAGAGATGAAAGTGGCCTTGAGAATATGGACAGCAGAATCTCAGAACTAACAAGTGGTTTGGACATGGGTAAGGAAAATGTTTTGTTTCTTCTGTGATGGCTCTTTGAAAAAAACGAGACGCAAAACTGGTGGAGAAAGAGACAGGGTAAAGAGGAGTGGAAATATGAGGTTCCAAGGCAACCAGGCCTGGAGCCAAGCCCTGCTCCAGCATAGACATGTGGGCAGGGATGACATTCAAAATACCTACTGGCTGCGAGGATGCAGGCCCCCACTCATCAGAACATGAAACAACGCTGGCAGTGTAAGGTGCCCCCTTCTGTTACTGGGTTTCAGAGCTGGCTTAGGAGAGTGGAGTGGCTGGGACTAGGGAAATTTGGGGGGACTGGGGTAGTGCTCTTTACCCAGAGTTGAATATTTTCCTAGCTCATCCATCCTTGCCAGGGCATCTTGGGTGTGTCACCACCCAGGTGTGTCATTTGGGTTAAGGGGAATTATGCTGAAATATTCTGGAAACAGAAGCAAAAAACAGAGGCAGAGCTCAGCTTAGGGTTCCCCACCCCAACCCAGTAGGATGGAGGAAGATGTGACATTTGTTACCTCTACCATCCCAACATGCTCAGGGAAGGGGTGTGGGGCAGGGGCATGGCCAGGCCTGGACAATGAGCTTTCCTGCCAGTCACTTGCCAAGTCTCTTCATCAATATTGCCAACTGCAAGTTATAATCCAGTAGTGGGTCCTAGAATCCATTTAGTAAAGTGCAATCAGCATGGTTTTGTTTGTGGGTTTTTTTTATTAATTTTTATTGGAGAGTATTGGGGGACAGTATGTTTCTCCAGGGCCCATCAGCTCCAAGTAGTTGTCCTTCAATCTGGTTGTGGAGGGCGCAGTTCAGCTCCAAGTCCAGTCGCCGTTTTCAATCTTTAGTTGTTGAGAGCTCACACTCTAACCAACTGAGTCATCTGGACGCCCCAATCAGCATTGTTAAGAACAAAAATCAAAGAAAGGATAAAACCAAAAAGGAAGGGAAAGAAACTATCAGAGTTCACCACAGATGATAAGGTAAGTACTGTTTTGTGAAACCTTCCTTTTAGGCTTGAACTAGACAATGGATTCCTTAACTTGGGTTACAGACAGGAGAATTGGGACGTCACTGCATTTGCAGGCAATGGTCCTCGCTTTTCTTCTCTACCTGCACATCACACCCCAGATGTCCAGTTCCCTGGGGACCTGTACAAACTTACCCTCTCTCACTGGCTTTTCCCCTCCCCTGGATCAATGCACCATCCTTGCCTGTTTTTGTCCCCATTTTACTGATAAGGACACTGAAGTCGAGGGATTCCAGGGCCACCTAGCAGGGCCCCAAAGCCCTCTTCACTACCTGTGCACACAAGCACCATCCCCAGGGATGCCTCACTGAGACAGAGTTGGAGGAAGGGGGAAGCACTGGGGAGGGAGGGCTTCCAGGGAAGGTGTACTCTTTTATATTTTATTTTTTATTTTTTTTATTTTTTGGAAGGTGTACTCTTGAGGAAGTGAGAGTGAACCAGAGCCTTGAGAGGACCTATCCAACCCCTTGGGCTCTGGAACTGTGAGAATCAGGGTGAAAGGGAGAGGAAGGGCATCAAGGAGACACCAAGAGCTACCAAGGGCAGGCTCTGTTCTGGGTGTTGATGAGAGGACAATGAGCAAGACCAACACAGTGCCTGCTTCCAACATTTATTTATATAAATGCCTGTCAGGGAAGGAGCTTACCTGTAATGGAGATAAAGAAAATCAGTCAGAGAATAAGAAGGAGAAGCAGGAGGGATAGTTAGATTGGAATGTCAAGACAGGCATCTTTCAGGAGAGCATTTGAGTGGAGGCCCGAAGGATGAGAGGGTCTAGCCAGGCCAAGAGTCATAGGAGAGCATTCCTGGCCAAGAGTTGGGCACGTGCAGAGGCCCGTAATGGTCACATGGGTTTGTTTTCAGTGTAGCAGATTTTTCAGTATAATTTGTGCACATAGCAAATAAGCCAAACAGTACAAAAGGGCGTTCAATGAAGAGCCAGTGTCCCTCCCACTGGCCTCTGCCTCCAGCAGTGCTACTTCGCTGTGGCCATTTCCATGGATATGCTAAGCAAAACAAACCATGTTGTTCTTACAACACAAAATGGATTCTAATGCATACACACACTTAATCTTTCTGAGAAAGCCATATGGGCACTGGGGACATTTCCTGACCCTGGTAGTTCCATTGTGCAGAATACTAATCACATGCCAGCCCTCTGGAAGAGTGTTCCTTCTGCTGCCACAACTGTGCCGAGGATCCCTGTGACTGCCTTTGCTCACAGGGGTAGAGTGTCTCTAGAATAAGGGGCCAGGCTTGGGAGGTGGGGAGTGAGCAGGGGGACTTAAGTCAAGGGTATTTACATTTTCAAAGTTGGATTGAATGTGACAATCACAGAGGCAAAGTTGGGTAACCAACCCCTAGCCTCTTTGCCCCCTAGTGCTGGACACACACCCACAGCCCTGCCCCATCACCGCCCTCCCCCACTTTCTTCTTGCAGAGGGTGGGGAGGGGGTTACTGTTTCACCCCTGCAGGCTCCCTCTCTGCTTGGGGTAACTGGAGGCCTCCCCAGGAGCCAGACTCCCCCCACCCATTCTGTGGGCCTGCCCAATTCTGTGAATCTTCCTGCATCTTCTTCTTCAGGCTTCCCCCACCCAGCCTCAGGCCATTCTCCTTCCTCAAGGCCAAGACCTCTTCAATGGCCTGGAAATGTGCCTTTATCTGGTCTGGGTCTTAGCTGGGACTTTTTTTCATGCCTCTGGCCACTTCTTGCAAAAGCAAATGTTTCTCATATAGCATTGGGCCTGTTGCCACTTCTGAGAGGTCAGGACAATTCAGGGGCTTGAGCAGCTAGGGCCCCGGGAGTGAAGTGCGGTCTGTAGTCTGGGCACTGGCGCATGTAGCAGTCAGCCAGCACAGGGTCTGGGGTGCAGGCCTCCCACTTCCATGCAGTGACTCTCTAATATGTGCCTGCATCAGATCCAACCTGGGGGTAGGGGAGGTGACCAGCACAGTCTGGAGCCCCACCTCCAGAGAGGCTGATTTGGAGGCCCAGGAATCTGCATTTTCAGGACGCACCTAGCTGATTATGAAGTCCACAGTTCAGTCAGCATTATTCAGAGTCCCTGCTACATGTTAAATAGCATTTGGGCATTTGGGTCCCCACAGAGAATATACAGGCAAAGATATATGCCCTCAAGGGCTTGTAGTCTATCAAGGGAAGATAGAAAACATCAGACAGTAAATGATAGGAAAGGTCAGAAGGGATGTGCGCTGTGGAGAAATAGGAAATGGAGCAGGGTGATGGTGCTCAGGAGTGCCAAGCTAGAGACATGGAGCAGGTCTCATCAAGAAGGTGACAGCCTTTTGAAGGTGAAGGGAAGAGGAAAGGGGCAATGCAAGGGTCCTGAGGCAGCTAGCCTGGTGGATTTGAGTAATCAAGGAGGCCAGGGTGGCTGCAGCAGTATAGGGAGAGTCTAAGGACAGGGTTAGGGATGGCTAAGGTAGAAGCCAGGAGACCAGTTGAAGACTGTCAGTAATCTGGGTGAGGGTGGCTGAGGCAGAAGAGCAGCTGCCAGGTGAATCCTTAACAGGATCCACAACCAAGAGCTTATCCCAGGCCAGGCTTTTTTCCAAGTACTTAGCCAGTATTAACTCATTTAATGCTCACTCAGCCCTATAGAGCAGGTACTCTATGGTTCTGTTTTCTAGAGAAGGGTACTGAGGCACAGAGAGGTGAAGGAACTCACTCCAGGCCATACAACTCAAAGGTGACAGAGACCAGATTTGAACCCTGGTCATCTAAAGCCAGAGCCCAAGCTTTTTAAGAGCACACTTTTAGACAGAAAAGTCACAATCCCCACCCTAAGGTAAGACGTTTGTAAAGAAAATAGAGTGGTGGGCCAGCAGAGGGGCAAAAGGTCAGGCTTAGGTTTAACTACCAGTCAGTCCCGTCTGCACCTCCTCAGGCAAGCCCCTCAAGCTCCCCAAATCTCCATTTCATGTTGTGGGAAATGGAGGCCGGACAGTACTAGTTACCCGGCAGGGTGCTGCAGGAGTTCAAGCCCTCTGGGCATTAAGGGGTGTTGCGTTTACATGCAGGGATGGCAAAGGTTGCCAACCTGAGCAGACAGGTGGGGCTGGAGATGGAACTACACACAAAGGTAGCTTGGGCCACAGGGCCTGAGATCAGTCTTTGGCAGGCAGGAGCACAGAGTACTGGTGGGGGGGATGCTTGATGAAGGAGGTGGGCCAGCTTTAAGGGTCTCTAAAGGATATTGATTTGGGGGATGTCAGAGAGATGCCAGGGATAATGCTTAAGACACACAGACATGGCTCAGAGGCTCACCAGCAGTGTGACCTTGATATGTTTGACCCCTCTGAGCCTCAGTTTCCTCATATGAAAAACAGAGAAGAAAAATGCCAGCTCCACTAGAAACCCTTTTGGCTGGCATGCAGCCAATAGTTATAAATCTGAGCAGTTTGCTCAGCTGGTTGTGAAATCCTTTTGTCTTATTTTTCTCCGACCCCCAAGAGTTTCTGTCACTCTGAGGCTATTTATTGAGGATAAATCTGAAGCTCAAGTCTTTGAAAGTAATTTCTATTTCTGCCAGGAAGCTTTTGGGGGTTCGGTGACTTATTTTGAAGTATAGAAAAATGCCCTGGCTGTACATCTGGAGTGTTTCCATGTTCATTGTACTTAAGTCATTGGTGGGTGTATTCTAATCCATGCCAGGTTTTTGGTTCCTAATTTTTTTTCTCCTCTCTGGGACCTTGGCTTGTAAATTGCAACCATTTGTTTTGCCCTGAAGAGGAATCTATGACAGACATGGCTGGATGACCCAGCTTTCACTCTGTGGTGCATTCTCTCCTGTGTTCTGAATGCTTGTCAACTTCCAATCTCCCACTTTCACAGGTCCCATTATTCCAATATTATGGCTCAACTGTCATCTTCCCTGCCTATGTATAATGGATTTGAGGCCTTCTCTTATCTCATTAGGTAATGAAATCACCCCTCTTCAGATATTTACTTCTGTTTCAAGTAGCACATATATGCTGAGGGGAGAATTTCTTTTCCTCGCTGCCACTGAATCATTTATTCAGCAAACATTTGTGTTCTGGCACTACGTTATGTCCTGGGACAGGCCTTTTCCAAGTGACTTTGTCAGTGTTTGTGGCTTTTATTTCATTGTTTTGCCACTGACTTCCAAATTTCTATCTCCTACTGGGATCTGTCTCTGAATCTCAATCTTTTGCATTCAGCCACCTGTCTGCTGTCTCCACATGAGTGCCTCTCAGACCTCAATTATTGGTCCCCACCCCAGTAGGCTCGCCCCTAGAACTGTGGAACCCAGGGTACCCCCTCTCTCCCTACCCTGGCTCCATCTGGAGCTTTAGGATATAGTTCACAAGTGCATGACACCCAGGGCTGGGCTGAATCCAAGCTCTGTGCACACCCACACCTGCCTCTGCAAACAGCACTCTTTTCTTTTCCCAGGCCTAAGAGGGTGCACACCAATGGCACAGGCCCCCTTGGAAGTGTCAGGCCTGTGGGCAGGCTCCAGGTTGTCTGGGCAGGGAACGATGAGGTCCAGAAACTTGAGAAGTCATCCCTAATACTCGTTCTTCTTGGCTCTGATGGCGGCATAACAGCTTGTCACCTAGTCCTGCATACTCTGCCTCTGCCCTTCCCAGTCTCTAGGGCTTGGTCCAAGTCACTACCCTCTTACCCTAGGATAGAGCAACAGCTACTCCTACACCTACTACTGTCCTCTGTAGTCCATCCCAGTTTGGGGAAGTTTTAATTAGATTATATCTTTCCAACTAAGCACTCTTTGCGATGCGCTTGGAACCACATGAAGAGTCTAACCCCTGAGGCCACACCACACCCCTCCTAGCTCTCAGCTCCAGCCCACTGGCCACAGTGGGTGCAGCACATCCATCATCCTCACAGCTCTTCCTTTCCAGACGTGGAAGTTGCTCCTTCTTCTCTTGAGTCTGGGTCGACCTGTGACTCAACTCGGTCCACAGAAAGTAGCAGCAGAGACATTGTGCCACTGTGAGCCTGGGCTTCACCAGGCCTTGCAGCTTCCTCTCACACCCCTGCTCAGCTACCTTGGGACAGGCCTAGGCTAGTCCTGAGGTAGTAGAAACAAGTCCTCTCACCCAAGGCCCCTGGGAGGCCCTGGCTCCAGCCCACCTGTCAGTTGACCTCAGATACATGAGTGCACCTGAGGAAGCATAGGGACTTGGGCCTCTAGCCAAAGGAATGCCGACGGCCAGGAGGAACACTGGATAAGCTGACCACAAGAATGCCACCATCCCATCGCTCCCTACACAAAAACGCAAAAGTAGCTGATTATTATCTCCCTCCTAATCACTTACTTCCGTACAAATGTGGAAACCACTGTTCTGTATGTGCAGGTGATCAAGGTTTGATGGCTATACAACCTTTCTGGGATGGCGATGAGCAGTCTGCCATCTTGTCCCACACTGCATGTGGGAACATGGTTACCAGGTGACGTAGCCAGTAAAGGAAGCACATCTTTTTCAAAAAGGCTGCCTTTTCACACAAGACTGTTTTGTTCCCAACTTATAAAAGCATCCAGACAGAGCCAGCCCCCAAGCCAGTTCAGAGGACCTTCCTTTCCTCTCCCCTTTCTCCTTTGTGCTTGAGCATAAACTTAATAAAATTTGTCTAGAAACTTTTCTGGGATTTCCTCTGAACTTCTATTTTAGGGAACCCAAGAACCCTAACACCAATAACACACCCAGCCAGGCCCAGTCAGAGAACTACTTGGCAGAGCAAAGCCCAAAATGCTGATCCAAAGAATTGAAGAAAAACCACTGGTCATTGTCTTAAGCATTCTATTTTGGGGTGGTCTACTAGAGAGCAAAAGCTATCTGATACCTTGGTGTAGTTCCTCAAACTAGTTAAGACCTTCCCAATGTCTGGGCTTTAATACAGACTCTGTTTCACTCTGGTCATGCCAGCCCAGCTCTGTCTGAGCATTTACACTTCCCTTTAAACAACTGTGTAAAAATGCCTCTCTGATCACCCTCTGTGTAAGCTCTCTGTTGTCCCTCTCCTCACCCCTTAAGTTTCTTTGTAGCCCCATCTTCCCTGCCACTACACACACGTCTACCTTCCTCTTCTCATCCTTGCCCATTTCAGGCCCGTACTAGACTTCAGGTGGAGGGACTTCCCACTGGTGCCCTCCATTTCCTCCACAATCAGGGCAAGGGCAGAAGCCCAGGAAGGAACTCCTGTCCTGTCCTTTCTCATTCACGGTGTCGGATTAACCTCTCTTTTCCCTGTCAGGCTGCAGCTCCATGGGGACAAAGACAATCTCATCCCCAGATTCTACCACATGCCTGGCACATAGTAGGAGCTGAAAAAAACATTTGCTGAGTGAATAAATGACTGAACAAATGATCTCGATCTGAGTCCTCAGTGTAGGAATGCATGGACAAGCTGGAGTGCTGCTGAATGGCAAGCAGGACCTGGTGGCCTGGAAATGAGAGCTCTCTCACCATGTGATCTGGTCCATTCTAGGTGCACAGGCCAAAATTATCTCCAAGGCCCTCATTGGCTCCTCTGCCTCATGATCTCACCCAGCAAGTCACTCACAATATGCAAATATATAAGCCTCTAGCACTTTTCACCATGCACACTGCTATCGCCCTACGTCACCATCAGAGTCCTCTGTCTCCTGAACCATTGCTATAGCATCCCGACTGGGTTCCCTCTTCTGTCTTGCCCCTCTGACTCTTCCCAACAGGGCAGCCAACTTCTCATCACCTCAACATCACTGGCCAAACACCAAGAGAAGCAAACCTACCACTGTGTTCTCCACCCTTTGGGAGGGCAGTGCACTGCCAAGTCCAAGTGTACTAATATAACAAGAACAAACGTTAGGATACTGGAGAACAAGTGCACTCTCTTTCTCGTTATTTTTAAATTTATTTAAATTGGATTGAATAGATTATGAACTCCTTAGGAATAGGAAATGGCCTGCTACTATCATATCCTCAGGGTTCTACTGAGTCAGTAGCTGGCATGGAGAGTGATTTCATGTGCACTGGCTACATATATCTCCACAACTTAGTGGCTTAAAACAATGATAACCTTTATTTTGCTCACAGATCTTTAATCTGAGTGGAGCTCGAGGATAGTACACTTCTGCTCCACTTGGCATTAGCTGGAGTGCTTCTAAGTCTGGGACTTGAAATGAACTGAGAAATTGCTCACATGTCTGGGAATTGATGTTGATTCTGAGCTACAGCCTTAGCTGATGTTGCCGGCCAGGACACCCCCACACGGCCTTTCTATGTGGCCAAGGCTTCCATGTAATTATGGAGGCTGGTTACCAAAGCTGAGAGTTCCCACAGTCAGGAAGAAGCCCTGTCATCCTTTATGACCTAGCTTAGAAAATCACGCAACCACCTGCTGCCACATTATGTTCTTGAACCGCTGAGGTTCAAGAGGATGAGAAATAGTCTGTGTCCAGATAGAGAGGTTCTGGTAGAGCATGTGGGACTGGACGTATTGCTCTGGCTTTTTTTAGAAAATATTATCTGTCACAAGAGGCTAAAAAGTGTCCTCAGCATCTCAGGAAAAAAATCATTCCTACCTAGAATTTTGTATCCAGCCAAACTATCAGCAGTTAGTTGACCATCTGGAAATACAAGTTCTCAAAAGTTTACATCCTTTGACTATCTCAGAAAGTCAGTAGAAGAATACTCCACCAAAAGAAGAAAGTAGATCCAGGAAGCAGAAGACAGTTTCTTGGGTGGAAGAAGGAAGGACAGGGAAGTCCTAACATGACACCTGTCCAGGAGTCCTAGAAATCAGTCATTCAAGATAAGAGCAAGAGAGTGGGCAGTTCTAGGAAGGAAGACTGCAAGAACAAGTACATTTCCATGGCACTGATGGACTATCCTGTGCCTTTGTCCATTAGGAAATGATATTTATAGCGTTTGCAAGAACTAGTGTTCATGACATGTGGAATGAAACAGATAAAGAGATCAATTGAATAAAATAGGGCACAGGCTTATGTAAAGATAGACACTTAATATATGGCTGTAATAGCAGTGTAGATCAGAGAGGCAAGGATAGACTTTTTAATACCATATATGGTACTGTGCCAACTGGTTAGCCAAATGAGGAAAAAATGAAATTGAACCTCTACTTCACACTATACACATAAATCCTTTCTGGGTGGATTAAGGACAAACATGTGAAAGGCCATTCTGTGAAGTTTTTGGAAAATGAAGATATTCGTCACATACTCATATATACCTGACAAAGGATGATTGTTCACAGTACATAACGAACTCCTGCAAATTAATAGGCAAAAGACTCACAACTCCATAGGGAAATGAACAAAACACTTCAAGATATGCTTCACTCATCCAACAAGGACACTTAAACAAAAACCACAATGAGCTAGGACCCTCTCATCAAACTATCAAAAGTTAAAAAGCCTGATATACAGAGTGTTGGTAAGGCAACTTAGAATCCCTGCTAGGGGAGTGGAAATTTGGACAACCACTTTGAAAAATGGTTTGGTATCACCCAGTAAAACAGCAAATGCACGTCTTCTAACTGAGCGATTCCACTTGCCAGTGTGCACCCCAGATAAACTCTCGTGCTTGTGCATCAAGAAACACACACAAAACTGGTTTTAGCAGAATTGTTTATAAAACAGGAAAACTGGACACAACCCAAATGTCATCAACAGTGAAACTGATCATCAATTTCATGGTATTCATACGATGACATGGAGCGATGAGAATGTCACAGCCATTTGCACTGATGGGGATGAAATCTTCCCAATGCTGAGCAAAATAGCAAGTCCCCAAAGAACGAAAGCAAATGCTTCCATTTCTATGAAGGTCACCCACTATGCACCAAGCAAGACTACACAAGTTGCTGTCTAAAAATGCATATGTGGATGACAAAACTAAAAAAGCTAATGTGGGTGTGGACAGAGCTTGGACACAGTCCAGCCCTGGGTGTCATTTACGTATGAACGATATCCTGAAGCTCTGGACAGAGCCTGGATGGGGAGAGAGGAGGTACCCTGGCTTCCACAGTATTAGGGTGAGCCTGCTGGGGTGGGGGGACCAATAATTGAGGTCTGAGAGGCACTCATGTGGAGACAGCAGACAGGTTAGGGTGGGGTTGGGGTTTGAGACAGGATGTATGTATATTCCCCAATTAAGTTTGAAATCAGTCACTTTAGAAAGTGACGGTGTTCGCCTTTGGGCAAAGGGACTGCATAGGCTTTGAGACAGCACCATGACCCTCCCCCGCCCCCACCATCTCCCTGCGGCTTTCTGCTGCAATCCAAGGCAGGGGCCTTTGGAGTCCTCCCCAAGGAAGGCGCCTTCGGAGTCCGCAGCCAGGACGCTGTGGGCGGGGAAGGGTGGTTGCGTTCCTATCTGTAGCCGAGCAGTGAGTCGGACTCCTGACCCCGCGCTCAGCGAGTCCAACCCGGGACCGGTGAGCTGGGAACAGCTGGGCACCCGCTCCAGGTGAACAGGAGCCAAGGTCGTGGCGACGCCGTTTGTGTGGTCTCGCTTTGACGTGGGCTCGCTGCGCAGCGTCTTTCCAACTTGTTTACAAGCCTTCGTCACCGGGGAACCTTTCACCTCTGCCTGGGACAAAAGGTTCCTATTTTGTAAGTCCCCTTTGAGCAAAAAGGGCTTTCAGTGGGTGGGGACCGGTACTCAAACTGGTACAGGGCGACATCCTGTGGTGGATTCAGACGGCGCTCACCCACCCATTCACCCATCTATACTCTACCCACACCTACAATCTACCCACCACACATTCATCATCTATTCATAACATCTGTCCACCCACCATTGCACGCCCACACATCCATCCCCCACATATAATTCAGCCATACATACAGCCCGTGATCAAAACTACGGTGAATGTTTAAATTTTTAAAAATTATTACAATAAAAGACACATAGCCATTAATGCCCCTCAAAATACTCCCCTTGGCTTCAAACACACTTATCACATCATTCTTGCCACTTTCTGAAGCAGTGCTGGAAGTCCTCTTTCCTGAGTGTCTTTAGTTGCACTGTCATGGCTGCTTTGATTCAAAAACGTTTACTTTTCATGGTCATTTTGACCTTGGGGAAGAGCCAAAAGTTCCATGGTGCCAGATCCAGTGAATCAGGAGGACACACCATAATGTTTTTATTTGACAGAAATTGCCATACCAGAAGTGATGTGTGACACGGAGCGTTGTCAGGACGGAGGATGAAACCATTTGCCCATTTCATGTTAATGTGCTGTTCATGACCCATGATTTACAGCAAACTTTGAAACACACCTCTCAACCATAGCTCACATCTGACTGCACCAAACAAGTTGAAACTTGTCACTCACTGTTACTAAGGTACGATGTGCTGCTTCCTGTATTGAAGATCCCTGACTTTCCAGATGCATGGCACTTGGCAGCAATATTTGCTGTATTTTTTTATCACACCCCTACACTTTCTCTCTACCCACCCACTCATCTACTCATCCCTCCACTGGAATTTTCATCCTTTCATGTGAATATTTATCTTTCCATTCAGTATCCATTCACCATCCACTTTCTATTGACCCATTTGACAAAATATCTATGGAACACCTTCTACCGTATTTCCCTAAAAAATAAGACCTAACTGGAAAATAAGCCCTAGCATGATTTTTCAAGATGGTCGTAATATAAGCCCTACGCCAAAAATAAGCCCCAGTTAAGATCATCAGCCAGACGGACGCATTTAGTTCACCCGTTGTAACACATGACGGATGTATTGAATTATAAAATAATAATATTAAGATACAATCAAAATAAATAAATAATATGATTGACATTAATACTTAAAATAAATTATATTATAAATTATAATTCAGTATTTGTAAATACCCACGCGGGCGCCTTCGGACAAGAGATAAACACCTATGTAAACAGATGAACTCGAGACTTATTGCCAAATGACCAATCAGAGTACAGACACAAGGCACAAACAATGTGCGCACCTGATAACAAACGGACATGGTTGTGTCTAATATGAATCTTCATAATTCAATATGTCATGTGTTGTAACGGACGTACTTAATGCACTCATGCAAAATAAACACACGTTTTCTGAATTTTGGTGCCTGCAATTTTTCATCGCTTTTGTGTGAACCATCATTCTTAACTGTCATCATTTTTGTTGCCACTCCTGTCTCACAAGTGTTCAATTAACACTTGATTTAATGGTAGGCTTAAAGGTAATAATATTTTGACCCCCAGGCAAGATAAGTATAAAAAGTTAGAGCTATTCTGTCGAGTACATGAAAGGAATTATGGAGGACTCCAGGGGGAAGAATCTTACAATTTTCTGCAAAGGGAAGAAGCTGGATCTCCAAATGGTCTGAAAATGGCAAGCAGAGTACAATAACCTCAGTCAACAGGTGGACGAAGTAAATGCTCAGAAGCACAAGTGTGAATCAGGTCGGCAACCCTTATTTCCTGAGCTGGCAGGCATCGTCTGTGAATGGATTGCTGACAGGAGAGCAAAGACTTTGGTTGTGCACAGGGCTGATATCCAAGCATTTGCACTCGCAATGGCACCACAGTTAGAAATATCCCAGAAGAATTCAAAGCATCACAACACTGGCTGGATGGCTTCCTTCAGCGATATGAACTGTCTCTAAGATCGACAACACTGTTCAAGCTGGAAGATACTGAAGTTATTAAACGTGCACTTGCATTCAAGTCCTTGGTTGATGGCATCGACTTTTCTAAATACCAACTCTCCAACATGATTGCTGTGGCTGAAACTGTAGTGTTTATGGGCCAAAGATCTCAAACGACAATTGATCAGAGGGGTGCCTCGTCAATCTACATTCCCTCAACTGGTTACAAAAGTGCACGTGTTACCTGTATTTTGGCAATTCATCTGGATGGAAAGAAATCCCCACCTCTAATCATCACTAAAGGCAAGAAAGATAAGGTTGAACGTGTTTTAGGCATTTATGTTCTTGAAACCAAAAAAGTCTGGTGCACACAAGCAGTTATAAGGAAGTGGGTCAATTTAATGCTGTCACTTGTTTTGTGAGGTGGTCAAAAAGGTCTGCTAGTCTGGGATTCAGACAGCACGCACCACGCTAAAGACATGAAGAACTTCCTTGCAGAGAGAAGAATAGATCAAATAATCATTCCTGCAGGAATGACTGCCTACCTCCAGACACTTGATATTGCAATAAACAAGCCATTCAAGGACCATTGCGCATGGAAATCAATGACTACATTGAAAATAAAATGGAGAGAAATAAGTGTGGAAACTTTGTGAAGCCTGGCCTGCAAGAGGTCGTGACTTGGGTGAAGAATTCATGGGATAAAATCACTGACAGCTGTGTTGCCAATGCACTACGAGCAGGCTACATGGACAGGAAGTGCTCCTTTAAGGAGAGCTCTATTGCTGGACATGAGAGACTGGGGCCAGTGGTTCTACAGGAAATGGAGTCGCAAGAAATTCAAGATGGAATTTGGGGTTTGGGGAGTTATAAGTATGTGCCAGAAGAACATGACATGACGGTATTTGAATAAATGTAGATTTTTCTACATGAAAAAAATGTAGATTGTTGTACATGAAAAAATAAGACATCCCCTGAAAATAAGCCCTAATACAGCTTTTGGAGTGAAAATTAATGTAAGACCCAGTCTTATTTTGGGGGAAACATGTATGTGCTAGGCCCCAGGCAAAACACTGGGGTCAAGGGATCACAGGACACAGTTCCTGTCTTCATGGGACCTGTAGGGCAGCAGTGGCCCTTGTGAAATGGCCATAGTGCTCACAGAGCACTGTGAGGACGTATCAGCCCAGTCTTGGGGGCCAAGCATGGCCAAGTGAGCAAACCATTTCTAAGCTGAGATTTAAAGAATAGCTGGGATGAGCCAGGAAAAGAGAAGGGAAGAGGCCAAAGGCCAGTCCCCTCACAGAGGCTCTACAAAGGCAAAGGCCTAGAAGCCAGTGGACTCTGAGCAGAGGGTATGGAGGAGCCAAGGGAAGAGAGGCCAGACCCTCATCACCCCAGGTAGCTGGACATCACCCCTGATAGCTGTATCACAGAAGTGTTTATTTTAATTTTAAACTATTTTCTTTATTACAGAAATTAAACATTTCTACAACTTCATTGTATCAAATGGAGATTAATAGGGAAAACGTGATAACCCATAATACCATGCAGAGCTAATATTTCGTGTATGTGCATATATGGAAATCTCCTGTGCATCCATTGGGGAGCCTATGCTGTGCTCCTAGGTTCTAGATGGCAGGGTGGCAGTGAGCAAAGCCATAGCCTCGAGGTCTCACAGATGCCCCACTGTGGGGATGTCTTGAAGTGGGGTGCTATGGATATAACAGATGCCATTGCAGACCGCCCATCATCTATTCGAATCCCCCCATCTCTTTGTTAACACAACTGATGGTGTCCAGGCACCAGCTCTTTTCCCTGGAACCATATGCCCCAAGGCAGGCTCTCCCACAGAGTTCCAATCTCCATGCCTGCATTGGTTTAGGCATGCATGAAAAATATTTTTGACTAAGCAGATGTGACAAGAAGTGCTCTGAGGGGCTTTTCATTATGTGAGAAGATATTGCCTTATTATTTAAGGCATTTCTTGTGGAACTTTCTGTTTCTTGCATCAAAATGCAACTTAAATGATGTTAGGAACTATTGTTGAGAACTTCCTTATCCTGGGCTCCTAAAGCTAAATAACACACTCTTATGGGGCACATTCCAGGAGGTGACACCGTCCTGCCTCAAATCTTCTGTCACAATGGAAGGAATGTCCTCCCATATCTGGACCCCATCCCCTGGCCTCCTCAGCATTATGGTCCATCCATCTTGCCCTCTCCCTCCTCCTTCTGCTTTCTCTCTCTCTCTGTCTCTCTCTCTCTCTCTGTGTCTCTCTCTCTCTGTGTCTCTCTCTCTCTGTCTCTGTCTCTCTGTCTCTCTCTGTCTCTGTCTCTCTCTCTCTCTCTCTCTCTCTCTCTCTCTCTCTCTCTCTCTCTCTCTCTCTCTCCTCTATTTCATTACTTCTATGCCCTCAGTATGGTCTAGTCTCAGCCCCTCTTCTGGCTGACCACATTGCCTGTAACCACCTAGGACCAACCCCCCACACACACTTCACCCCAAGCCCATGGAGCCCAGGCATTAGAACACTGTTTCTGATCCAGAAAAAGGCTAATGCAGCACCCTCCAAGGTTTGCCATCTGACTCTTGAGCTGTGGCATTGGGTCTAGCTTTGAAGACCTAGTCTCCACTAGAGCTACAGGGAAGAACTTGGTCATATCTCCCAGTCCCACTGTGGGTCTGTGCCAGTCTTGCCCTTAAGGGGGCAAGATAGGGCTTTGGCCAAGACTCTGTGTGTCCTCTTTCTCATCACCCACCCACACTCCCCCCACCCCCAGTACTTTTTGAAACTTCTCTCACCCAACTGCAAACAGTCTCCTATTTGTCAAATCCAATTAATATTTTTCAATCTCTTAGCTCTTGGAGAGCATTTCTTTCTTCTTTTTAGCATATTTATTAAGATATAATTCATATACCAAAAAATTCACCCATTTAAAGTGTATTTAGTATACTCATAGATTTGTGTGATCATAACCATCATCTATTTTAGAAATTTTCACCACCAAAAGAAAAACCTACATATCTATTAGCTGTTATTACCAGTTTTTCCAAATACCACCTCATCCCCAACCCCTGGCAACCACTAATCTACTTTCTGTCTCTGTGGATTTGCCTACTCTGAACATTGCAAATGAGAATCAAAGAATATATGATCTTTTATGTCTGTTTTTTTATTTCACTTAGCATGAGGTTTTCAAGGTTCATCTATGTTATAGTAGTATTTATCAGTACTTCATTTATTTTTATTGCCAAATAATATTCCACTGAATGAGCATACCATACTTTGTTTATCCGTTTATCAGTTGATGGAAATGTCAATTGTTTACACTTCTTGGCTACTGTAAAGAATGCTGCTATGAATATCTGTGTGCAAGTTTTTGTGTGGACATATATTTTCATCTTTCTTGGATACATACTTAGGAGTGGGATTGCTGGGACATACGGTAACTCTCTGTATAACTTATTGAGGGACTACCAAACTGTTTTCCAAAGTGACTGCACCATTTTACATTCTCACGAGCAGTATATGACGGTTCCAATTTCTCCACATCTTCACCAACACTAGTTATCTGTCTTTTTTATTATAGCCATCCTGGTGGATATGAAGTGATACCTCATTGTGGTTTTGATTTGCATTTCCCTAAAGATTAGTGATGTTGAGCATCTTTCATGTGCTTATTGGTCACTTACATATCTTCTTTGGAAAAATGTCTATTCAACTTCTTCACCAAAAATTAGATTAGTTGCCTTTTAATTAATGAGTTGTAGGAGTTCATTATATGTTCTAGATAAAAGTCCCTTATCAGATATATGCCTTGCAAATATTTTCTCCCATTCTTTTTATTTTCTTGATGGTACTGTTTATAGCACAAAATTTTTCAATTTTGTTGGAAGCCTAATCTACCTATGTTTTTTTTCCTTCTGTCATATGTGCTTTTGATGTCAGAGCATCATTTAACTCAAGGTCACAAAGATTTACTCCCGTGTTTTCTTCTAAGAGTTTTAGCTCTTCCATTTAGGTTCACTTTAAGTTCATTTTTGTGCATGATATGAGATGGAGCTCAACTTCATTTTTTTGCAATTGTTCTAGCACCATTTGTTGAAAAGACCATTCTTTCCCCCATTGAATTGTCCTGGCACCTACTTTCTTCATTGAACTCTCTGTTTCTGTGACCTTCTGTTTTTTCCCCCACCTTTGCCCCTTCTTTCCCTTTCTTCCTAGAGACTCCTCTTTCCCTTAGCTGTCCTCTATTCCCGTTCCAGACATTCGCCATGACGAGCTCTCCTTCTCTCTGCATATTTACACCTGCTCCAAAAATGTCCCTCAGGCACCTCACATGCAGCCCATGTACAACCCACCTCCTTCCTTCCCCACTCTCACTCTCCTTGCTAATGCAGATCCTCCAGGAAGCAGATGCCAAGACAGAGACAGATATACAAGAGATTTATTGGGAGAAATGCCTGTTCAGATAAAGGGCAGGGGGAGCAAGAGTAGATGAGGAGAGGCTGTGCCTACGGCGGGTGTGACCTCTGTGAAGGGGGAGAGGAAAGGAAGGGAAGTTGGGTAGGCAGACCCCTGTGCTGTGATGTCGCACTGAGGAAGTTGGGCGACTTGGAGCTCTGCTGCACAGCTCAACCATGGAAGGAGTTCCTGTTGGCTGGATGTGGCCTGAAGAAGCAAGGCCTCAGTGAAGCCACTCTCCTAGCAGCTTCTCTCTGGAAAGCAGGCCTGAGAACACACTTCTCCCCATTCTCCATCTCATGGCATGCACTCAGTCACTTCCCCTTACCCCACAGCCTGTCCGCCAAACGTCACTTGTAGCAGCCTGTCTCCATCCTAACTTCCTCCACCTAATTAAGTCAACATTATCTCTTGCTTGGAAATGGCTTTCTAGTGTCTCTCCCCAACCCATCCTCTCCACAAATCTAAAGATAGAACTTAAACAGCAAATCTGGCTGTGGCTTTGCCTTGTTTCTACTCCATGGGGAGTGATGAAAGACCACCACCACCACTCCCCCCCCCATGTCTCTGGAACAACAGTCTAGCCCTCTATGACATGGGGGCACCTGCCTACCTTGTCCTGGTGCCCCTAGATGCCAGCCCCCTACCACCCCTGCTTTTTTTTTAAGCATTTAAAAAAATTTTCCATATCTTGGTTATTGCAAATAATGCTACAGTGAACATAGAGGTGCATATATCTTTTTGAATTAGTGTTTTCATTTTCTTTGGATAAATACCTAAAAGTGGAATACTACTCAGTCATAAAAAGAATGAAATCCTGCCATTTGTGACAACATGGATGGACCTTGAGGGTATTACGCTAAGTGAAATAAGTCAGATGGAAAAGGACAAAAGACTGTATGATTTCACTCATATGTGGAATACAAAACAAAAAAAAACAAATGAAAAAACTTATAGATACAGACAACAGATTGGTAGTTATCAGAGGAAGGGAGTCAGGGAGGAGGGCAAAGTGAGTAAAGAGGGTCAAATGTCTAGTGACAGAGGGATACTAGACTTCTGGTGGTGAGCACGCTATAGTGTGTACAGATGTTGAATTGTCATGCTGTATACCTGAAACTTATACAATGCTATTAACCAATGTTACCTCAATAAAAAACAAAATAAAAAAAGAATCCAGCTCTTCTGTCTTAAAGAGATCTGTAAAATATGCAAAATAATGCCACCCTTCTAATATTTTTGTTTTAGAAAAGTTATTTTTCATAAAAATATCTTACATGTTAATGTATATTGAATTTATTATTGGTTACATTTAAATAAATTAATAAACATTTAAAAAAAAATTTTCAATTAAAGTTTATTGTGGTGACAATTGTTAGTAAAGTTACATAGATTTCAGGTGGACAATTCTGTAATACATCATCTATACATCACATTGTGTGTTCACCACCCAGAGTCAGTTCTCTTTCCATCACCATACATCTGATCACCTTTACCCTCATCTACCACTCCTTTTCCCCTTACCCTCTGGTAACCACTAAAGTATTGACTGTGTCTATGAGTTTTTGTTTCTTCATTTGTTTGCCTTGTTCTTTTGTTGTTTTCAGTTTTATACACCACATATCAAAGAAATCATACGATTCTCGACTTTTTCTCTCTGACTTATTTCGCTTAGCATTATATTCTCAAGATCTATCCTTGTTGTTGCAAATGGTACTATTTCACCTTTTCTTATGGCAAAATACTATTCCATTGTGTATACACAGCTTCTTTATCCATTCATCTATCAAAGGACACTTTGTTTGTTTCCATGTCTTGGCACCATAAATAAACCTGCAATGAACATTGGAGCACATATGTCTTTATGGATAAATCTTTTCAAATATTTTGGGTAGATACCCAGGAGAAGAATTGCTGGGTCATATGGTAATTCTATTCGTAATTTTTTGAGAAACCACCACACTGCCTTCCGTAACGGCTGCACCAATCTGCATTCCAACCAAGAGTGTATGAGGGTTCCTTTTTCTCCACAACCTCTCCAACAGTTGTTATTATTTCTCTTGTTGAAGATAGCAATTCAAACTGGGGTGAGGTGATATCTCATTGTGGTGTTTATTTGCATTTCTCTGATGATTAGTGATGTTGAGCATTTTTTCATATGTCCATTGGCCATTTGTATGTCTTCTTTGGAGAAATGTCTCTCCAGGTCTTCTGCCCATTTTTAAATTGGACCGATTGTTTTTTTGTTGTTGTTGAGTTATATGAATTCCTTATACATTTTGGACATCAGCCGTTGTTTTCAAAAATCTTCTCCCATTCGGTTAATTGCCTCTTTATTTCGTCAATGGTTTCTTTTGCTGAGCAGAAGTTTTTTAGTTTGATATAGTCCCATTCATTTATTTTACCTTTTCCTTCCCTTGCCTTTGGGGTCAAAGTCTAAAATCCTCTTTGAACCCAAGGTCCTTAAGTTTAGTACCTATCTTTTCACCTATGCAGTTTACTGTTTCAGGTCTTATGTTTAGGTCTTTGATCCATTCTGAGTTAATTCTGGTACATGGTGACATTCCTTTGCACGTGGCTTTGCAATTCTCCCAGCACCATTTATTGAAGAGGCTGTCTTTCTTCCATTGTATGTTTTTTGCTTCTTTGATAAAAATTATCTGTCCATATTTATGTGGTTTTATTGCTGGGTTTTCAATTCTATTCCATTGGTCTATGTGTCTGTTTTTCTGTCAATACCATGCTGTTTTGATTATTGTAGCCCTGTAGTACAAGCTGAAGTCAGGGAGTGTGACACCTCCAGCATTGTTCTTTTTTCTTAAGATTGCTTTGGCTATTCGGGGTCTTTTTTGGTTCCAAACAAATGTGATGATTTCTTTGTTCTATTTCTTTAAAAAATGCCATTGGGATTTTGATGGACATTGCATTAAATCTATAAATTGCTTTGGGTAATATGGCCATTTTAACTACATTGATTCTTCCAATCCATGAGTACGGAATGTCTTTCCATTTCTTTGTGTCTTCTTCAATTTCTTTTAAAAATGTCTTATAGTTTACAGCATATAGGTCTTTCACATCCTTGGTTAAGTTTATTCCTAGGTATTTTATTCTTTTGCTGCAATATCAAACGGAATTACTGGGGTTTTTTAATTTTCTTTCTCTGAGATTTCATTGTTAGTATATAGGAATGCAATGGACTTTTGTACTTTGATTTTGTAGCCAGCAACTTTGCTGTATTCATTGATTGTTTCTAATAGCTTTGAGGTGGAGTCTTTAGTGTTTTCTATATGTAGCATCATGTCATCTGCAAAAAGTGACAGTTTAACTTCTTCATTCCCAATTTGGATGCTTTTAATTTCTTTCTCTTGCCTGATTGCTCTGGCAAGGACTTCCAATACTATGTTGAAAAGCAGAAATGACAGTGGACAAACCTGTCGTGTTCCTGAACATAGAGCAAAAGGCTTCAGTTTTTCATCATTAATTATGATATTAGCTGTGGGTTTGTCATATATCACCTTTATTATGTTAAGGTATTTTCCTTCTATACCTGTTTCATTAAGTGTTTTCATCATAAATGCACGCTGTATCTTGCCAAATGCTTTTTCTTTGTCTATTGATATAATCGTATGATTTTTGTCCTTTAATTTGTTTATGTGGTGTATCACATTGATCGAATTACATATGTTGAACCATCCTTGTGCCTCTGGTATGAACCTACTAGGTCATGATTAATAATCATTCAATGCTTTGTTGCATTTGATTTGCTAGAATTTTGTTTAGGATTTTTGCATCTGTATTCATCAGAGATATTGGTCTGTAGTTTTCTTTTTGTGTGTGTTATCCTTACTAGATTCTGCTATCATGGTAATGTTAGACTCATAAAATAAGTTAGGGACTATTGTCTCTTTTTCAATTTTTTGGAAGAGTTTGAGTAGGACAGGTAGAAGATCCTCTTTCAATGTTTGGTAGAATTCACTAGTGAAGCCATCTGGGCCCGGACTTTAGCTTTGGGGAAGGTTTCAGGTGGCTGATTCAATTTCTTATTGGTGATTAGTCTATTAAATTTCCAATTCTTCGTGATTTGGTCTAGGAAGTGTATTTGTTTCTAAGAATTTTTCCATTTCTTCTAGGTTATTGGATTTGGTTGCATATACTGCTTCATAGTATTCTTGGATGATCCTTTGTATTTCTGTGGCTTCCGTGATAAGTTGCCCTCTTTCATTTCTGATATTGTTTGTTTGTATCTTTTATCTTTTTAATCTTAGTGAGTCTAATCAAGGGTTTGCCAATTTAATTAAACTTTTCAAAGAACCAGCTCTTTGTTGCATTAATTTTTTTTATTGTCTTTTTGTTCTCTGTTTCATTTAGTTCTGCTCTAATTTTTATTATTTCCTTCCTTCTGCTGACTTTGGGTTTCATTTGTTCTTCTTTTTCTCATTCTTTAAGGTGTAATGTGATATTATTTATCTGGTATCTTTCTTCTTTCTTGAGATAGGCATGTAAAGATACACATTTCCCTATTACAACTGCTTTTGCTGCCTCCCCAAAATTTTGGTAGGATATATTTTCATTCTCATGTGTTTCTATGTATCTTTTGATCTCTCCTCTAATTTCTTCTTTGATCAGGTCGTTCTTTAAAAGTACATTGTTTAATCTCCACATATTTGTGGGTTTCCTGCTTTCTTTTTGCAGTTGATATCTAATTTCAAAGCTTTGTGAACAGAGAATATGCTTGGTATGATTTCATTCTTCTTAAATTTGCTAAGGGTAGTTTTATGTCTCAATATATGGTCTATACTTAAGAATGTTCCATGTACACTAGAAACAAAATGTATAGTCTGACGTTTTAGGATAAAGTGCTCTATACATATCAATTATGTCCGTTTCATCTAACATGTCATTTAGGACTGATATTTCTTTATTTTCTGTTTGGATGATCTTTCCATAGCTGTCAATGATGTATTTTGGTCCCCTACTGTAATTGTTTTTTGGTCAGTTTCTCCCTTTAGTTCTGTTAGTAGTTGCTTGTTATATTTCGGTGCTCCCTGATTGGGGGCATAAATATTCATGACTTTTATGTCTTCTTGTTGTATAGTCTCCTTTACCATTACAAAATGTCCATCTTTGTCTCTTGTTACCTTTTTTATCCTGAAGTCTGTTTGATATGATATCATTATGGCAACACCTGATTTTCTCTGGATACCATTTGTTTGGAGTGTCAATTTCCACCCTTTCACTTTGAGTCTATGCTTGTCCTTATAGCTGAGATGAGTCTCTTGGAGGCAGCCGTGGTTGGGTTTTTGATCCGATCTACTACTCTGTGCTTTTTTATTGGTGAGTTCAGTCCATCTATATTTAGGGTGACTATTGATATATGAGGATGTCTTATCATTCTATCTTTGGTTTTCTGATAGGGCTGTGTCTCCATTGTTTCTTTGCCTTTTTGTTGCTATCTATTATTTCAATGTGGTGGTATTCCATGAATTTTTCCTCTGTTTCTTCGCTTATTATGTTATATATTTCAGTTCTTGTTGTTGTTTGTTTGTTTTTTTTGAGTGGTTACCATTAAGTTTATTTAAAGAAAGTTTCATATTTAGAGTACTCCATTTTCTTCAGCACGCTTACTTTCTCCATTCCCATATGCCAGATCAGACCTTTACTCTCCCCCCTTTTATGTTTTTGTTGTTACAAATTATCCCTATTTATGCTGGTCGAATAGCCTCCTTCACTATTTCTTGTAGTGCAGGTCATGTGTTAGAAAATTCCCTCACCTTCTGTATGTCTGGAAAGGTCTTTATTCCTCCTTCATATCTGAAGGATATCTTTGCTGGATATGTTATTCTTGGCTCATAATTTCTCTCTTTCAATAGTTTGAATATGTGAAACCACTCCCTCCTGGCTTATAGAGTTTCTGCTGAAAAATTTGATGATAACTTAATGGGCTTTCCTTTGTAGGTTACCGTCTTCTTTTCCCTGGCTGCCTTGAGGATTCTACCTTTATCATTAATTTTTGACAGCTTCAATACAATGTGCCTTAGAGAAGGCCCGTTGGGGTTGAGGTAATTAGGTGTTCTATTTGCTTCTTGGATTCAAGAATCCAGTTCTTTCCACAAGTTTGGAAAGTTCTCATCGACTACTAGTTTGAATATACTCTCTGCTCCCTTCTCCCTTTCTTCTCCTTCTGTATGCCCATTATTCCTATATTGCTCTTTCTGATGACGGCAGAAAGTTATTGTAGAGTTCTTTCATTTCTTTTAACTCTCAAGTTTCTCTGTTCTTCCATCTGTGTCATTTCCAGTTTTCTATCTTTGATGTCACTGATGTTTTCTTCCATCTGGTCAGCTCTATTACCTAAGTTGATTATTTCATTCTTCATTTCTTTTATTGAGTTCTTAATCTCCGGACATTCTATTTGATTCTTTTTCAAAATTTCAGTCTCTTTGGTAAAACGTTCATTTTTTTCTTTGATTGTGTTTCTGAGTTCATTAAACTGCCTTTCTGTGTTTTCTTGCATCTCGTAGAGTTTTTTTCAGAAATGCAATCTTGAGTTCTCTGTCATTTAAGTCACATATCTCCATGTCTTTAAGTGCATTTTCTGGAGACTTTTCATTTTCTTTCTGAGCTGCCTTGTTATCTTGGTTTTGCATGGCAATTACTGATTTATTATTTCTCTGTCTAGACATCTACAGGAGTGGGTTCTGCAACTGGTTGGTGGGAAGAGGTCTTTCTTTTGCTTTTCAGTAGGTGTTGGTAGAATGCTTTATTTTCTCTCTGACAGCAGCCTTTAATTCTCTCTCATGCTGTAGTGTTATATTTTCTCTGCACTGTTCCAGCCTCTCACACTAGTGGGGGAGATTCCCTGGAAGGTGGGCTTCTCTTCTGTGAGCAAGTTACCTGAGTCTCAGGGCACTGCCTCCTATGTTGTTCCCACACCAGACACAGTGCCTATGTGTTTCAGCAGCTCTGTTTACCCCTGCAGGGATCCGCCCCCATAGGGATGCAGGGGTGGGGTGGACTGTGAGAGGTGACTGTGAGCAATGGTGGTGACCACCAGCACAGCCCATCGTGCACCCAGGGCTCCCTGCCTTTGGACAGAACTAGTTAGGCTGTGAGTTGTGGCTGCTGCAGCAGTTCTCAGAACTGCAAATATTCTGTTCTTTAGATCTGACACTGCTATCGTTCTCCTTCTAGCACTAGGAGGATCGGGGTGGGGCGAGCTCTGGGAGGGTGGGGAGGGGGAAGGGTAGACTCAGTGCCTAAGCCTTCCATTCTCTGCTCGGTAGTGAGGGCTTAAACTGTCCTTTTCACCCTTCTCTCAGTGTTTGCTCTGAGATCTCTGTTGTGAGCGTTGGGTTTAGCTGTATTATGTACTGATCCCTCAGGCGGAACTGTGGGCCATAAATGGAGCACTAGCAGTCTGAGTTCTTCCCTTTCCCATGGCTGTGATAGCTCTGGACTGCAGGGAGCTTGGAACTCTGAGCTCCGGTCTGCATCCTATGCTGGCTGTGCCCACGTCCTTGCACTTCCCTCTTCCCTCTTCCCTCCTCTTCCGCTCACCCTATTTGCCCACCTTTAGATGATTTCAGTTGCATGTCTCTTAGTCTTGCTTGTCTGCTGCTCAGGAAGTCCTTTGTGGAATTATAGTTGTTCAATCTGTTGCAAATTCCAGGAGAGATTTCAAGAGGCTCACCTCACGCAGCCATTTCTATGATATCATCTCCCACCAATGCTTTTGTCACTACACACCCTATGTCCCAACCTCAGAGGGTTACTCCCACTTCCTGGACTCAGGTTCACAGTCTTCTGTGCTCCTCCAATTCCCTTACCCATGGTCCTATCTGCCTATTTAGATCCTATGCAGCCATTAACCCAGACAATGCCTCCCCAGCATATCTTCCCTGATGATTCAAGCCAACTGAATCTTACTCTGGGCTCCAAGATCACAGCTGGGAGAGAGCTTCTAAAGTAAGCTTGAGTTATGTGGGTGCAGATGTCAGACTACCCAAGATCAAAAGGCACAGATGGGTTTTGGAGGGACACTACCTGGCTGAACAATTGACAGAGTCCATCTCCAGTCCCAGACTTCACAGACCAATAGAGTACTGCCTTTCCCCAGGCCAGTGGGATGGGCAGAGAGTACGTGGGGGAGCGGGTGAGGGTATGGGGTGGTTAACAGTCTGGGCTGTCGAGTCAGACTTTGTGGATTTGAATCCCAGTTCTGCAGTTTATGGGCTAAGTGGCCTTGGGCAAATGGCTTAAGGTGTCTGATCATCAGCTTCCTCACAGAGATCACTGCAGCTAGTCTAGATGCCCTGTGGGCAGGTCTACACCATACCAGGCCTGCAGATGGACCTCCTCAGTCAGACACACTCCTCAGACCGTAATACAATATTAGCAGACAAGCATTGAAGCCCAACTAGGTGCCAGGCTCTGTGTTAACCACACAACATTCCTCTCAGGTCATTATTAGTATTCCCACTTTATAAATGAGGAAACTGAGACCCAGAGCACTTAAGTAACTTACTCAGAGTCACATAACCAGTGAGAGACAGAGCTAGGATTTGAACCCAGCCTGGACTGATACCAAAACTCGTCCTCTTGGCCACCATCTCTCCTGCTTTTCTTATGGGTATCAGTCGGTCTTCAGTTTGGAAAACAGAAGCCCTGGAGGATTTACAAAGAGAGGGAATTGAATACAGCGAATTGGTTACACACTTAATAAAAGTAACTAAATGCTAAAACGGGAATGGTGAGGCCATCAGAAATTAGCAAGAGGGCTGCAGGCTGAGGGAGGAGGTGGTGTTTCGGAGCCCAGAAGCCAGGGCTTCTGACTGGGGCTGGAACCACGACTGGCCCATCCATTGCAGCCACAGCTGGAGGAGCCACAGCCAGGGAAGCAGACGGAGGGCACAGATGCCCTGACTTGCAGATATCTCCCACCCTCTAATCTTCCATCCTCTGCACCTGCCCAGCCACCAGAGATAGGGGCCCTGGGAAATGTGGGTGACAGACCTGGAGGAGGTAGGCTGTGACCGCATGGGTCTGTTCCAAGATGCTTCCCAAGGAGGTGACCCTTGAACTGAATTTTGAGAAAAAATTGCTTCAGAATAAAGGACATTTCAAAAATAGATGGGGAGTGAAAACAAAGGCATAGAGTCAGTGCTGCAGGAGTGACCTGAGACCTGGTGCCAGTGTCTTGAAGGACAGACACAAGCTGCTTGTCCTGCTGGTTGACCATCTATACCTCAACACCCTTCTTGGGTTTAGAGGACTCCCCACCGCCACAGTAGTAGCTCTGTTTCCCACCTCCCTTGCAGCCAGGGTGGAGGCAGGGACTCATAGACTCCTGCTGAGACATAAGGTGCAGGGAGGTGACCCAGGTTCTACCAATCAGAATCACACAGCCTCAGTGTCACCACCAGGACCCACGTGCAGCGGACTTTGAGCTCCGCTCCTGGCCACACCATCCCTCAGCCTGGCTTCTCACCCCCCTGCAGATTCCAGAAGCCCCCATATCCATTTCCCCTTTAACTGGCTGTAGCTGATTTTTATTATCTGTTCCCAGGAACCCGACTGATGCACTTTCTTCAAAGAGGAAAATACAAAATCATAAATATAAATTTCCTCTTTAAGAAGATCCTAAGCTTTTCCTCAAAACATTTTATTATGAAAATCTTCAAACTTCAAACATACGGAAAGAATTTTGTACTGAAATATTGAAAGAATTTTGTACACCTACATCCTCACCACCTGGATTCTACAATTAGCACGTCACAAAGCTACTCATCTATCCATGCCTCCATCAAGCCATCTTATGTTTAAAAGTGAGCTTTTTAATGCGCAAATTGTATTGCTAGTTAGTGTTGTTAGGCTAAGAGATTAAAAGTTCCAAAGCAGGCCACATTTTCTAGATGGTTTTCTTGGTAACTTTCTAAATAACTGACAGCCAAAACAAAAACATACAATGACCAGAGAACTTGTCTTATTATGAAGTATGCCTTTGGACTTCTTGGGCTTTTTTCAAAGTATGTGCATAATTATTCTGGATAATTGCATAAAACTATAGAACAATTCCGATAGTGTGTGTCTAGTTAAGAGCAAAGACAAATTCCCTTGCCTGTGAATCCTGTCTCTGGCACCACTGGCTCTGCTGTGCACATTTCTTAACCTCACGGTGACTCCCTCATGCAGCATCTGGTATGTAGAAACACTCTGTATAGGTTCATGAAAAATTCACAATGGTCCATAAACTTCTTGTTGATAACAGTGAATTGGAAATATGCTCACGAGCTTTTCTCTCTTTGGGTCACCTCTTTTCTAGATTCCTAAAAGTCTCATTAGAACTCCTGGTGCTTGAGATAAGCCATTTAAAAACTGTTTGTTTTCCTATCTCAGTCACTAGTTAACAGTGTTTGTGGAAACATAACTCCAGTGCACAGCTTTCTGTTTTTCTAGTCTGTGACAATTAGTATGGAAGCAAAGCTGAGACAGGCAGGGGCTAGATCACTTAGGACTTTGAATGACAATATAAGGAGCCTCTACCCTGGGGGGTTAGAGGAGCCACTTGTCTGTTCAGGGCATTTAATGCTGGATGACTCCCACACACACATATGCACACACACGCACATGCTCACAGGCGCACAAATCACATATATGGCTTAAGACAATAAAACTTCCTTCCTCCCTGTACAAAGCCTTCTGTGAATACTGCCAGTGGGACTCTGTCCTCCAGCGGTGATTCAGGCTTCCCTGCTCCTTCCACCTTCAGGAGCCTCTCCACACTCCCAACCCTGGCTCTACCAGAGTTCCTGCATTGGGACTGGTTCCCCACTCATTATACCTGCCTTGGGCATGTCAACGAAAAAACATCCAGCCTAAGAGAAAGCTTATAAGAGTTTATTTGAACCAAACTGACGACAATTGCCAGGAAGCAAAGTCTCAACGGAATGAGAAAATGGTCCTTTTGAAACTTATTTTATATATTAGAATCAAACGAGGATGGTTACATGAAATCCATTGGTTGTAGATTAAGGGGATGGGAGAAAGCAAAGCAGGGACATCTCTGGGATTGGATAAAAAGTAAAATGGAGAGACATACACTTCTTTTACATTGGTGGGTACAGGATAGTTAATAGCATTTTACAGCACATAGCGATGGTATTTGAGGAACAAGATAACAGTGAGGGATTTTGTAGTTTCCTGCTCTGGTGTGGTGGGTTGTGCCCCCTGCGGGGTCCAGAAAAAGGGATTACTCTGACATTCCAAGGGTATGTTATCTTAGATGCAAAAAACAACAGACAGGCTCACTTAAGGCAAAGATCGACTTTGGTCAAGGAAGCTACAGGCCAAGGATGTGACTTCCCGCCATGGCCCACCTTAGTTAGGAATTTTTATGTATGTGGTTATTTTCAGTCTCCTGAGCTTGTCAGGTTTAACATGTGGCCCCTTCTCTGTCCACAGGCAGAGCTAGGAGTTGCTGGCATTCTCACTGGCACATTATTGGCCAGCAGACTGCTCCAGAGATTCCTAAATGTCCTTGAAAAGACAGAGCCCTGACTGTGTCCCCAGCTCCAAACAGCCTTCGTCAGTCTATAGATCTTCTAGATGCATGGAATTCATGCAAGGTCTCTGATCTTGCTCCCTTTTTTGGTGAGGCCAAGAAGAAACACCAACGGAGCCATGGATAGGGGAGTCACACCACTATATTCTCATCTGGCGGTTGGGTTGGAGACACAGGAAGCAGGATTCACACGATCTGCAACCCACTGTCCACTTCTCTGCTAACCAACCAACTTGCCAGTGTAGCCATGGCAATTATATTAGTGGCTAATGGCTAACCAGTTACAGCTGATGGTCATCTAATAACCAAGCTGGCACCTTTCCACATGAAGCCGAGAGCCTGGAAACTGCTCTCTGGACTCTGTCCCTACAATGGCAAAATCTGGTGACTATGGTCCCAACTCAGAGAGATCTGCAGTTTTGTGAGAACATGGACCCTGAGTTTTGAGGAAGAGGGAAGACCCTGGTCCTGTAGCCACAACATCTGGGGAAACCGCGCAATCTAAACTGGATCCTAGCTCTTCAGCCCCCTACCCTGTTTATTGATAGAACTTGTCACTGTGTCTTGATTCTTTGTCTCATGCACACTCTGGAGCAGTGGTTCTCCAAACTTAGCCACCTTGGGAATCACCAAGAGGGCTTGCTTCAAGGCAGATTGCATGCTGGCACCCCCCAGAACTTCAGGAGAGGGTCAAACATGAGCTTTTCTTTTCTTTTCAAGATTTTTTTTTTATTGGGGAAGCGGAACAGTGTGTACTTCCAGGACTTTTTTCCAAATCAAGTTGTTGTCCTTTCAATCTTAGTTGTGGAGGGCGCAGCTCAGCTCCAGGTCCAGTTGTCCTTGCTAGTTGCAGGAGGCACAGCCCACCATCCCTGGCAGGAGTCCAACTCACAACCTTGTGGTTGAGAAAACTAGCTCCAACCAACTGAGCCATCCAGGAGCTCACTGGCAGCTCAGTTCAAAGTACCGTGTTCAATCTTAGTTGCAGGGGGTGATGTCCACCATCCCTTGCAGGACTCGAGGAGTTGAACCAGCAACCTTGTGGTTGAGAGCCTGTGCTCCATGTGGGAATCCAACCTGTAGCCTTCAGAGTTAGGAGCACGGAGCTCCAACCACCTGAGCCACCGGCCGGCCCAAACACTGGCTAACGAGTTCCCAGCATTTCTGAAGCTGCAGGTCCCTGGAGTGCACTTTAAGAACCTCCCCCTCGAAAAAGTGAAGTCCTCTCCGCAGAAAAAAATCACATGCATCTGGAGGAGCACGTTAAATCAGTGAATCAGGGACTGACAGAGAAAGAGCAGGAGAACGGAATAATGAATTACCGAGGAAACTCCTGCTCACCAGAGCCCATCCTGGGGCCGGCGCTGTCCTGGCGGCGCCCGGGGAGCTGAAGCAGCTGGAATCTGGGCGTCCCCTCAACCCACCCTGCAGCCGACAGGCCCCACCCCCACGCGGCGCGGCCTCCGCGGCCTTTGTGACGTCAGAGCCACAGCCTTCAGGAGAATAGTTGCCATGGTGACGTAAACCGAAGGCCCTAGCGCGTTGAGCCGGGAACCGCCGCCCCGAAGCTTCGGAGCGAACCCGGGAGTGCCGGGCAGGTGGGTGCGCGCGGTGCCCTGGTCTGGGGTACGTGGGGTCGAAATGAGCGCAGGATCGGAAGCAGGCCCCTTGCAAGGCTCCCAGCCCTTCCTTCCTGTCCCTATACTTGCTTTATCACTCACCTAGCCATCCCTCTGTCCCTCGGGTTTGCGCACCCTTGTTTTATGGCCCGACCACGCATCCCCGCCGGGCTGCGGGTGAGGAGGCCGGTACCTGCTAACCGGTGCCTCGGTGATACGCGGATTCCTGTCCATGCAGAGTGGAGCAAGAATGCGGCTGGAAGCGCTCAAGCTTTGGAGTCAAGGAATCTTAGGCTGAAATCCCAGCTACGGCCCTTCCTGGCTATCTGACTTTGGACACCTCGCTGAATCTACTTTGCTTCCTCCTCTGCAAAATTAAAAATCATTCAATGTTAAGGACTCCTAGGCGCTTTGATGAGTGCATGCTCTGCATATTAGATAAGACCCCTCCCTGGAAGCTCTTACGGAGCTTACATTCTAAGGGGAAATAGGCCATAAATTCGGTTTTTAAAGCGATAAATCAGATAGTGCGTAATTGCAGAGAAGAAAACAAAGTGAGGTCCTATGGGGTAGGGCGAAAGAACGCACTTGAAATGGGATGGTGAGGGAAGGCGTCTCTGAAGGGGTGACCTTTGAACTCAGATCTGAACAGAGAACCCTCCCACCCACAGCTGGGTATGGAAGAACTGGTTTTGGCCCAGGAGGCAGCAAATGCGGAGGCCCTGAGGCACAACATGGTTGGTGTGTTCTAGCTACTGAAAGATTAGGCAGGGCAGCTAGTACTGTGTCAGGGAGGGGTGAGAGGATGGGAGGAGGGTGGCGGTATTACAAGTGTTGGCTACTTGGTAAATGCCAGCTATTCTCAGTCATCCAGGTACCTGGGGGCTGTGGGTCTGGAGACCATCTGGCTCAAACACTGTGTCACTCCCCAGGTTGGAAGCTCCTTTAGGTGAGGTCAAGTTTTGCAACAAGCCCTTCCTTGTTCCTTGTTCCTCTGCTGGGATGCCTACTGTCGCCAAGGACATGACTTACAACAGTAAGTACCAGGTTGGTGTGGGCTCTCTCAGAGGTTAAAGACAGCCTTGGACGCCTGGGACAGAGACCTAGACTTACTCTAGCAGGTTCAGGTGATTCTAAATCAGGCAGTGAGGCAGAAATCACAGTTTGCCGTGTTCCCCAGAAACCCGATGTATTTGTGTCCTAGGGCTGCTAGAACAAAGTGCCACCACAGACTGGAGGCTTAAACAATAGAGATTTATTGTCTCACAGTTTGGGGGCTGGAAGTCCAAGGTCAATGTATTGGGTTCAAGATCAAGGGTTGGTTCCTTCTGAGGGCCGTAAAAGAGAATCTGTTCCATGCTTCTGTCCTAGCTCCTGGTGGTTTGTTGGCAATCTTTGGTGTTCCTTGACTTATACGTAGACTTACCACCTCAGTCTCTGCCTTCATCTTCATATGGTGTTCTTCCTGTATGTGTGTGTGTTCTAAATTTCCCCTTGTTATTACAGACGGGAGTCATATTGAATTAGGCACCCACACAACTCCAGCATCACTTCATCTTAGTTACAGCTACAATGACACTATTTCCAAGAAAAGGTCACATTCTGAGGTGCTAGGGGTTAGGATTTCAAATATTAAAAAACGTTGATTTTCAGGGACTCTATTCACCCTATAACAGGCCTTGAGAAAGGTGGCATAGTGGAGGTGGGCCTCTCTCAGCTTTCCTGTAGCCATGGCCACCTGACTGAGACCAGAGGAGGTGCCAGCTGGCCCCAGGCTCTTTTGTGAAACATCCACCTCCCTGCCTCCCCAGAGTCACACACAGGCTCCCTGAGGCTCCCACTGGGGGTCACATAGGGAGGCTGCTGAGACACATCTGGGTCTCTTGGAGCTGAGGAAGGCAGCCCGGGCAATACTGTCTACTGTGTCAGGTACTCACAGTTGCTTTCCTCGGAGGTGACCAACGTCACCACTGTCTTTCATATCGTTCCAAGTGTGTTCCATACACATTCTCCATGAATATACAATAAAGAGTTCCCTTATACTTTTAGTGTTTTGAGCAGAATAGTAATCCACAGGGTAGATGTATCCTCATTTATTTAACCAGTCCTCTGTTAATGGGCACATTGAGCTAATTTCAAAACATGTGCCGCTGTCAACAATTGTCCCCACTATCACATTTGTTTCACTCTCACACTGTTTCAGAGGAAATGGAAAAAAAGCTGAGATAGCTTTGAAAAAAAGATAGCTTTGAAATGTTTACAAATAACAAATTAACTCTAAACATACACACACACAAAACAACATAATGCAACATAATTGCACTATCACAAGATAGTTGCAGGTTGTGTAACATTATTGGTTCATCCTGTGGTAACAAGGGGTAATGGAAACAGGAGGCCTCCTGAGCTGAGTGGCCTGATCAGGGTTAAGGCCTGTGCGTTTGGGAGGAAACCAGGATAGACCTAGGGCATTGGCAGTCCTGGCTGAGAAGGAGCGCCAAGCCAGGCAGCCAAATGAAGACCTCCTGGGTGAGGGTGCACAAGCCAGGGGCTCAAACCAAGAGGATTGCTGACCCTGACACTCTGGGTTCAGCTGTAGGAGCTAGGGACAAAAGTGGGGACCGGGAAGACTCCTAGCCCCCCAGGGGTAAGGGACTCAGGGGCACTGAGCTCCAAATCTAGACCAGGTACAGACAGGGCAAACAGACCCCAGCCCCAGCCAGAGAGCTGAGGACAGAGGGGTGGATCTGGACAAAGATTCAGCTGGAATTTGACTCAGAGAAGTAAGCTCTGGGTTTATTTTTTATTCACAAACACTTATTAAGTACCAGGCATATGCGAGCATGCATTCTAGGCACTGGGGATTCAGAGGTGAGTAAAACTGATGGAGTTCCCCCCTCATGTGACTTGGATTGCAGCGAGGGAGGCAGGCATTGGAAAACAACCAGTTTATATTTACCACAGCCAAGAAGAGGTAGAAAGTAAAACAACTGGAAGGTTTGAGCAAGTAGTAGAGGAGTAATTTAAATGGGAGAGGTAGTCAGGGAAGGCCTCTTGAAGGAGATGACATTTGATACCTGTCACTAATAATCTTAAAGGATGAAAGAGGGAGAAAAGCATCTCTGTTGAGATGATTGGAAGGGTTTGAGTAGGGAGAATGTGCAATTTCTGGGTTTTATGACTTTTATGACTAGGGGCGTCGTTCCCTATGACATGGGCAGAGGGGCTGGTTTGTCTGCAGTCCTCAAGACACCTGGGTAAGTCCTGCCCCTGATACAGAGGACAGAGGACACTTGATAGAGACCTTGGCCAGGCAGAAGAGCCAGAGAAAGCACAGAGCAGACCCCAGGTTTCCCGATTAGGACTGGTGGGGGTGGGGGCTGCAGGACCTCCCCAACTCTGGTACCCATACCTTCTGCTCCCCACTCCAATTCAGAGCCAGTTGAGGGATACCTGGCCTAAAGCTGGTCCCTCCATCTCTGGGGCTCCTAACATCCAGGCCTGAACCCAGCCTGAGCCTTATGGGGGTGGGGTATGTTCACTGAGTGGCTGAATTTATTTCCCACAAGGCCAGACTATGGGAACAGGGCTGGGGTTGGTAGGAGCCTGTTCTGTGCTGAAAGAACTTCACTCACCACGTGCAAATAAATGCTGAACAAGCATGTGTGCTTACAAAAAGGGTATGGGATCCTGAGAGACTTCTCAGCCATACAGATGGCCAGGCCTTTACTCTGTGTGACTCTGGGGGTGAGGGAGGGCTGGATGAAGAAGTTGAATTTGGTGACTTTAAGAATTATGGTTTTACAGTATGGAGGTATCTCAGGAATCTGAAAATGGAACTACCCTATGATCCAGTAATTCCACTCCTAGGCATCTACCCGGAGAAATCCAAAACTCCAATTCAAAAATCTGTATGCACTCCTATGTTTATTGCAGCACTTTACACAATAGCCAAGATATGGAAACAACCAAAATGCCCATTGGTAGATGACTGGATTAAGAAGCAGTGGTACATTGATACAATGGAGTATTACGCAGCTATAAAGAAGAAAGAAATCTTATCATTTGCAGCAACATGGATGGATCTAGAGAACATTATGTTAAGTGAAATAAGTCAGAAAGAGAAAGACAAGTACCATATGATCTCACTTATATATGGAATCTAAAGAAAAGACTATGTGAATGAACTAATCAGAGTCAGTTTTGGGGACGCAGAGAAAAAACCGAGAGTGGTTAGATGGGTGTGTGGGAGGGGGTTGGGGATAAGGGGAAAGGTGAAGGGATTTGGAAGCAGCTGGTAACCACAAGATGGCCTCAGGGTTTTTCTTTTGAAAATTAATTTGGAGAAGGTATTCTATAATGTTGTAAAGATTTTGTTGGGTATCCGATGGACATGCGTCCTATTTGGGAGACCACCTCAGGGATACTGTGGATACCTGATCATGGCATTGTACATCAGAAGCTAAACATTAATGAATGCCAACTATAATTTTATATATATAATGTGATGGTTCAGTGTGAGGTCGGAGGGATAGTGGATGGGGGGAGGGGGGTTCACAGTATGAGGGATATAAATGATGAACGTCTAAGTATTACCTTGTTTTGTACACCTGAAACTAATAAATAAATTAATTAATTAAAAAAAAAAAAAGAAAAATAAAAAAAAAAAAATAAAAATAAAAGAATTATGGTTTTAGGTGACCCAAACTTCATCTGGGGAGCTGCAAAGTCGGGCCATCCATGGTGGTCCATGTGGTGACCACAGTCCATGTGGTGACCACATGGACTACGTGTCAGGCACTGTGCTAAGTCATTGTTGCTCAGTCATTTGGTTGATGTTTATGGAGTGCCTACTATGTGTCAGGCACTCTTACACTGGGGGTGCAGAGGTCAATCAGACAGAGGCAGTGCCTGCTCTCACAGAGTTTGCAGAGATGAGAAATAAACAGCTCTCCCATCTGTGCTTCCTCCAGCTCTGCCAGTCTGGCCACTGGTGTTCCTTGGACAGGCCAAGCACATTCCCCTTGGCATCTTGGCACTGCTGTCCCCTCTGCCAGGAATGTTCTCCCCTTAGATTTCCCTGTGGCTGCCTCCCTCCTTCACTTCCTTCAGTTTATTCAAATGTCACCTTCTCAGCGAGGTCTCCCCTGAACATCCAATTTAAAATCTGGAGTACCCCCCAACCCTTTCTGAACTTCCCTCATTGCTCTCCCTGCTTTATTTTTCTGGTTAGCACTTTCCACTGTCCACCTACCTCACCTTTCCTTACTTATCTTGTTTCTCTCTCAATCTGGTACAATGTAAGCTCCCTGTGGCAGGGGTATTTGTCCGTCTTATGTGCAGCTGTCTCCCCAGACTTTGGCACATAATGAGCCTTAGTAGAATTCTGTTTGCCTGAAAGCCTTCCCCCAAGATCAGGAATAAGAGACAGATGTCTGCTTTTACCAATGAAATTCAACACTGTGTTAGGAGTTGTAGCCAGAGCATTTAGATGAGGAAAAGAAATAAAACGTATCCAAATTGAAAATAAAGAAGTAAAACTATCTCTATCCACAGATGACATGATCCTGTATATAGATAATCCCAAAGAAGCCACAAGAAAGCTACTTGTGCTAATAAATGAATTCAGCAAAATTGTAAAGTACAAGATCAACACACAAAGTTTAGTTGTCTTTGTATACGCCAGGAATGAACAGTCCAAAATGGAAATTTAGAAAGCAATTCCATTTACAATGGCATCTAAAAGAATACAATATGGAGGAGTGGGGTGACATCATGGGAGATGGCGAAGTAGGAAGATTCAGGACTCAGTCTTTCTACCAAAACAACTATTGAGCTGGCAGGAACTGTCAGAATCCAAAATAGGAACTCTGGAGTCTAATTGAACATGCAATTTTCAGAGGAGAATTGATGGAGAGACTGGGAAATTTTGATATTTTGTGAGAGGCTACCAGTCTCCATCCAGTCTGGCCAGTAGGGAGAGTGGCCACGTTCCTGGCGTGGCTTACTGGTGCCAGGATGGACAATAAGGACCGTGTTCTCCCCAAAGTAGGTCTGTGTGTTTTCATTGCTGAGGGACTGCACCAAGCTGGTCATTATTTCAATCCCCACAAGCTGGAGTGACTTCCCGCCTGTTTGTCAACGGGGATTTAAAGAGATAGGACCTTCCCTTCCTGCCCTTTTGGGAGCCAGACATTTAAGGAAATCTTTGACAAGACACTAATATTCAGAATATATAGAGAACTCCTAAAACTCAGCAACAACAACCAAAATCAAACAACTCAACTCAAAAATGGTCAAAGGATTTAAATAGACATTTTTTCCAAAAACAAAATATACAAACAGCCAATAAGAATAAAGCATTAGAGATATGTAAATCAAAACCATAATGAAATATCACTCCATACGTACTAGAGTGGCTATAATAAAAAAGAGAAAAGAGAGAAACAAGTATTAGTGAGGATGTAGAGAAACTGGAACTCTGCTGTTCTGCTGGGGAGTTGTAAAATGGTACAGGTGCTATGGAAAACCAGTATGGCAGTTTTTCAAAAATTATACATGGAATTACCATTTAATCCAGCAATTCCACCTCTGTACTAAAAGCAGAAACTCAAACAGATATTTGCACACCCATGCTTACAATAGCATTATATCACAATGGATGAAAGGTGGAAACAACTTAGATGTCCACTGACAGATGAACAGATAGACAAACGTGGCATATACATACAATGGAATATTATTCAGCCTTTAAAATAGAAGGAAATTCGGACACATGCTACAACATGGATGGACCTTAAGGACATGAAGAGTGAAATAAGCTAGTCACAAAAGAACAAATACTATATGATTCCACTTCTATGAGAGACCTAAGGTAGTCAGATTCATAGACAGACAGTAGAGACCTAGGGCTAGAATGAGGGGAATGGGAGTTAGTGTTTAATGGGCACAGAGTTCAGTTGGGAAAGATGTAAAATTTTAGAAATAGATATTGATGTTGGTTATGCAACATTGTGAATGTAATTAATGCCACTGAGTTATACACTTAAAAATGGTTAAAGCAGCAAATTTTATATTATATACGTATATATTACCACAATATGTATATTTTACCGCAATAAAAAAATTTTAAGTTAAAATGGCCAATTTCATGTTACACATGTTACCACAATCAAAAAATGTTTTAACAATGTATTGAATAAGTGAAGTAAACACCTAAACCGACAGGATGGGTTTCAGTAATGCTGAGGAAACATAGAAAATGAAGTAGGAAGCTGACTCAGAAATTTTGGGGGGTTGGAGCACATTTAAAAAGGGGCATAGCCAGGAAGCTTTCCTGGAGGAGAGGAAATTTGAGCCGAGATGAGGGAATGATGTGGATGAGGCTATCTGAAGACAGCATATCCCAGGGAGAGAGAGTAACAAGGAGCTTCTTGGCAAGATTGAAGAGTGGAAAGGGGGTAGTGCGGGGAGAGGAAGGGAGGTATGGGTACACCAAATCTGCAGTGAAGGCCATTGGCATGTGAGTGAGGACATACCGTGTTTCCCCGAAAATAAAACATAGCCGGACCATCAGCTCTAATGCATCTTTTGGAGCAAAAATTAGTATAAGACCCGGTCTTATTTTACTTATTTTACTATAAAACTGGGTCTTGTATAGTATAATATAAATAATATAATATAATATAATATAATATAATATAATATAATATATTAATATAATATAATATATTAATATAATATAATATAATATAATATAATAATACCAGGTCTTATATTAATTTTTGCTCCAAATGACGCATCAGAACTGATGGTCTGGCTAGGTCTTATTTTTGGGGAAACACGGTAACATAACAGATTTCATTTGGAATGTTCTAGATGATGGGAGGAGAGTAGCCTGCAGTGACAGGACAGCCTAGATGTATCCAGAGGAGCCAATGGAATGGGGGAGGTGGGGGTGGTCCTCAGCAGGCCCTGATTTCAGTCTGCAGCTCTCAGCAGGACTGTCCAGGAGAGGGCCAGGTGAATCTTGCATATAGATGAGATAGGGCTGTCCATGGGGCAGTGGGCCACCAAAAAAGCTGAAAAGGGGTGGGCAGAAGGTGCCACCAAGGACATATAGATGCTGGTACAAGGTAGGGATAGGCTCCAACTGAGCTCCAGGGCCTGCTGCTTTACCAAGCAGTTTGTTGATTTTATCCACATATACATAAGATGTGCCCTTAGTTTTATTTTTTTATTTAGAAGAGTGAAAACTGAAAAATGCGAGGATTTCCCATTTCCTTCAGGCCCCACTCCCACCTCGAGCACTATTAGGAGTTCCCTCCTCAGTTCACACCCATGTTTATGCAGGGTCGGTACAAACATCGCTGCACAGACCTGGATTGGAAGCCAGGCTCTGTGGGCCTTCCCCCTGCACAGGGCTCTGAGAGGTGTGGGGTGGGTGCCCTCCTCCATCACAAGCTACAGAGTATCTGGCAGGCAGGTAAGCTATGTAACCAGCTGTGTTTAGCTGAGGTCACACAAACACAAAAAGGTGTGGGTGGGGTGGGTGGGAAAACCCATGTGTTTATACAAAGGTCTGACAATTAAGTTCGTGAACCTGTTGCAACAATGTTGCTAACCTTTTTTTATATATATCAGAGGGATTATTCATTATGAATTTGTACAAACTGGACAAACAGTTAACCAAGTTTACTACTTGGAAGTGCTGAAAAGGCTGCATGAAAAAGTTAAATGACCTGAACTTTTCGCCAACGATTCATGGCTCTTGCATCACGACAATGCACCAGCTCACACAGCACTGTCTGTGAGGGAGTTTTTAGCCAGTAAACAAATAACTGTATTGGAACACCCTCCCTACTCACCTGATCTGGCCCCCAATGACTGCTTTCTTTACTGAAGATAAAGGAAATATTGAAAGGAAGACATTTGGATGACATTCAGGACATCAAGTTAATATGATAACAGCTCTGATGGCCAGTCCAGAAAAGGAGTTCCAAAATTGCTTTGAAGGGTGGACTAGGCACTGGTGTCAGTGCATATCTTTCCAAGGGGAGTACTTTGAAGGTGACTACAGTGATAGTCAGCAATGAGGTATGTAGCACTTTTTCTAGGATGAGTTCGCAAACTTAATTGCCTTACCTTCATATGTATGTATACAGATGTCCGTGTGATGTGTACAAGGTAGGAGAGGGTGTTCCAATGCCGTCATCTTTTACTGGCTAAAAACTCGCTCACAGACAGTGCCGTGTGAGCTGGTGCATGGTCGTGATGCAAGAGCCATGAATCGTTGGTGAAAACTTCAGGTCATCCAACTTTTTCATGTAGCCTTTTCAGCACTTCCAAGTAGTAAACTTGGTTAATTGTTTGTCCAATCTGTACAAATTCATAATGAATAATCCCTCTGGTATGAAAAAAGGTTAGCAACATTGTTGCAACAAGTTCACGAACTTAATTGTCAGACCTTAGTATGTTATGGTGTGGCTTATGGTATGTGTGGGGTGGTATCTCTTCTCCCCATACTTACTCGGAAAGAAGACAGCATTGTGCTTCTGAAGATCTGAGGGGGATTCACAGAGGGGCTCAGAATAGGGGGAGAGAGGTCAGTGCTTGGCATTGAGGAGACCAGGTTCCCTGAGCAGGAGGGGGAGACAGCAGGGGATATCCAGCCCGTCTTCCTTCCACTTGTGCAAGTTAGCGTTGCCATAAATTCAGGGACAAACAGCATGACTCAGGGCCCACTCTTGTCCTCCTGCTACCCTCCAGGTTTGTGGGGGATGAGAGGGCTAAGTGACTGGGGTTCAGTTGCCTACACGTATAAGATAGGCATCCAAGCAGAAAAGTAAAGGCTTGTGACCTTTCCTGCACCCGAGGGCTGTGAAGGAATGTTCACACCCCTCTATGTACATTTTTGTTTATACCAGTTAATCAAGTATTTTGACAGTGTACCAGTCACAGAAAATGAGCAATGCTCAAATGAAACATGTCTTTAGACAGGAGATGTGAGCTGAGAAAGAAGTAAATTCAAGTGGTGTTGCACTGATGTAGAGGTGTCTTTGATTGGGGAGTCAGGGAAGACCCTTCCGTGTGGACAGCAGTATAGAGAGACAGAGCTCTATACAAAGGGCAAAGAAGGTGCATTCCAGGCAAAGGAGCAGGCAGTGCAAAGGTCCTGTGGCAGGAACTGTGGGGCCTGTGTGAGGCACCCAAAGAGGACGAGTGGCTGGAGCAGAGGGAGGGATAGGGAGAGGGTAGGGGAGGAGAGCAGAGAGGCCTCACTGAGCACATCTTGCTGGGCCTCCAGGCCCCAGTGAGGAGTGGGGCTTAATCTGTAAGATCGCCCTCATGAGCTGCAGTGCCAAGTTGCTTCATTTAACGCTAGGTGTTGGAGATCTTTCACTGTCTGTACACATCAATGCTCTGTACTTTCTAAAGATTGCAGAGATGCCCATTGTGTGACATACCGGCTTTCACTATATCTCTCTCTACTGCGCGATAATTCTGGTTCCAGTGTTTGCTTTCCCGACAGTGCTGCAGCAGACACCCTCTACAACCATACCCCCACACTCCCATCTTTGGGATAAAATACAAGAGGGATCACTGGATCAAAAAACCTAGAACTCTTTTCTTTGTACAGCTACCATCTAGTGAGACTGTGCATCATGACCAAGGCCGGCTGCTCATAACAGCACCCAGAGCTTTGCACAGAGCTGGTTTCTCTCATCTTGCTGCACTGCTGACCTCATGGTGCTCTCCTTAACAGCCTCTGCCTAGGTCTTCAGACTTAGTCACATGGCCAACCTGAGTGGGAGGACACCAGGAATGCAGTCTTTATGCTCTTGATGTGAGAGGGGAGAGAATGGAGATGACTCTCGGGGACCACACTCTGGTGTCTGCTCCCTGTAGAGCCCCATCCTGAGGACAGGGAGGGCTAAACCCAAACCTTTCTCTTCTGATACCTGGACCACCTGGTTTCCAGAAGGTAGCACTGCCCAGTGATTAAGGCCAGGAAGGGCGCTGGATCCCAACTCCACTTGCGTGAAACTGAACCCCTTCAAGTTTCAGTTTCCTCATTTTTCTCTGTTCCTGAGAAAGGAAAGTGGTGCATCATGTACAGAGCTTATCCCAGGGCCAGGCACATGATGTCCTGAGCTCCTGTGATCCTGCAGGAGGGTTACCTTGAGGAGCTGGTGTGTGTGCAGAGCCAGGCAGGCCCGTTGGACTTGGGCAGGTAGAGAGGGAAAGGGACATTTTGAGAAGAACTACAGGCAATGAATGGGGCAAAGTGGGAATGGACGGCCATGTGGGGGAGAGTCACACTGTAAACTAGAAAGGTAAGTTGAGGGCAATCACAGAGGCCCCATATAGCTGGGCCTTGGTGGACAGTGGGCAGTCACTGAATGCTTGTGAGCAAGGAGTTGCCCTGATCAGTGAGAGGAGGGCAAGCAGATGAGGACCCGGAGTCCAGCAGCAGCCGCAACTGAGAGTGGGTGAGGGACTGGAGGTGGGGGACAGGAGGGAGTTCCCCAGGGGAAGGTGGAACAAGTCTGGGGGGAGCTTGCAGTACCATTATGCAAAGCTTCAGGTGCCTGTGGGACCTCTAGGGAAATACCTGGTTGGATTGTTGGAGCTTCAGGGGAATTCTGCAATACCAATTTGGGAGTCATCTAAATATAGACCAAAAGAACAAACCGGTGACGCCATGCCACCTCCACCTATTCAAGGTGCTGCTTCCCCTTGGCTTCCAGGTTGCCGAACTTCCTGCTGCCTCTGCTCTCTGCCCCTTCTCAACCTCCCCTGGAGGTTCCTGCTCAACTAAATGACCCTAACCCACAAATCCCCCTGTGCTGGGTCTTCAGACTCTAAGAGACCTCATGCAGTCCCACAGCTTCAACACTGCACTTCATTGAATGTAAGACCAGCATTATTTTGTACATCACTAGGAAAGAAAAATATAGCCAAACAATGACTCAGTACTGCCTTAGAATTTTAGACTTTAGACATGGGTTTTTAGCATGTATCACGTGTGCATATATTTTTAAAAATGTGAAATGAATTGGTTAAAATATTCTTGAAGCCTCTTTGCCTGCTTAATTCAAACCCTCAGGAGTTACCTGTGACCCCAGGTGTGAGGTTTCACGTCTAAGTGCCCTCTGGGCCATGGAATATTGTCAAAGGTCTTTGGGTGGAGGGGTTTAGCCCTGACACCTGCTGTGCACATTTCATGCATGTGAGCAGCAGAGCCGAGTACATACCAGCTTCACCTGACTCACCGTGAATTTAGGACACTTTCCAATCTCAGTGATGTGAAAAATGTCAACATCCCAGTTCCGATCTCCGCCTGAACCCTCCCTTGAACACCACGCTCGCACTTGGCTGCCTGCTATGCAACCCTTTCAGCGTCCAGTGGCAGTGCAAATTTTTTTTTTTTTTTAAATGACAAAACATATTCTGAAGCTTTATTTAAAAATCTCTCACTGTTCATTATCAAAGTTACAAGATTGTTTGCATACCAGCAGACAGAAAATTTAGGGGAGAGCGCGAACGCAGTCCCCCACTACCACAAATTATGCAGTCGAGTTTCCCACATTTGGGGAAATCGCAGGGGTCAGCACATCCGGAGTGCAATGGGTGAGCCTCGCCCTGGGAAAACCACCTTCGTGATCATGGTGTCTCCCGGCAGTGCAAATTTAACACGGACTTCAACCCCTCCCTGCCCCTTAGCAGACATCCCATCACAAGTTTTCATCCAGGTGCCCAAGCCAATCACCTAGAAGCCACCCTACCTCCTCTCTGTCCCCACTGACATCCAAGGCCCGGCACATCCACCACCCCACCAGCTGCCCCCAGCCTAATCCAGTTATGACAGACTCCGAACTCCTGAAATCACACTCGAATCATGTCATTCCCCTGCTTAAACCTTTTATGTGGCTTTCCATTGCTATTTCAATGAAATCAAAGGTCCTTCCATGCCTCACGGGGCCCCAGCTACCTCTCCAGCCTCATCCCCCCACACACCACTCCCATGCTCTTTCTTGCCTCAGTGACCCCCATGCCAACTTCCCCCAGGTCTCTGCTCAAATGCCCAGCTCACTGAGGTGCCCATACTGCCTATTTACTGGAACATCTCTCACTTGCCTTTCACTCTGCTTTATTTTTCTGTTTAATGCAAATCGCTACCCAACACTATCTTATCCTTGTTCGTTATCTGTCTAGAATGTCAACTCTCAGAAGGCATCCCAGCATCTGCAGCAGCAAGGACACTGAGAAAGTAACAATAAACGTTGACCAGGTGGAGCTGAGCAGTCTATCATCACACCTGTGCCCTTGATCAAAGACAGCCAGGGTCCTCAACACTACCGCCCCCACACCCCGGGCAGGTACACAGAGGCCTGGCTGCCCTCTTGGTATCATCACCGGTCAGGTGCTGGGAGATGGTAATAGACAAGATGGATGTGCTTTCTGTGGTTTTAACATGTAGGTTTCATTATTATTTCGGCGTGGGGAGGCCAACTGATCAGGAGATGACTGCTATCGTTTTACGCACAGACCTCTAGAAACAGTGTGGGGCACACCACACTGGGCCACACCAGGAAGCACCAGCACACTCAGGTGGCAGAGGGAGCAGGGGACTTCTGCACAGGAGGCTTAATTGTGTTTCTCTGGGGCATAGGGCTGCCTGGTAGGGGGCCATTTTAGCTGTTGGCTACCACAACGAATGTAAACACATGATCAGTTTTGTGAATTGTATTTTAAAATGATCTGCCAAGCCTCCTGGGGTTGTGGAATGGTCAAGATGTGATGTGGGATTGGCCTATGGAAAGGAAATAACAGAAGGCAGACAACGGCTTAGGTGAGGGAGGGGTAGGTGAGGTGGGAGGGAGGTGGATGGATTGCATGCTTTTCAGGAAAGAGTCCTGGAACTCTGTGCCTGATTGGACCTGGGCATGGGAGAGAAGGGAGTATCAGGGTGATTCTGTCTCTTAGGTAATAACACGTGTGCATCATGTGCTGTATGCTCAGGGGGCAAACAGCGGTGGGGGAGTGGCCCAGGGATAGCTGAAGTAGATATGCTCAGTTCAGGTGCCTGTGGGAACCACCCAGTGAAGACGGGAGAGGCTGGTGTTGATGGAGGTTAGGAGACTAGATGGTAGTGTCAGTGTTGTCAGAAAACATATGGAAACTGAAGCTGTGGGAGGGAGAGAGAGAGAGAGAGAGAGAGAGAGAGAGAGAGAGAGAGAGAGAGAGAGAGGCCTGGCATGTGGAGGCGCTTGGAAAGGAGAAGGAGGGAGCAGCTGAACAGGCCAGAGGGAAGCCAGAGCCCAGGGGAGGAGAAGGAACATGTCTGAGGGAAAAGTGCCCTTTGGCAACTCTTCAGTAACCTCCACCAGAGTGAGTGCGAGCAGCTGGATGGAGTGACAGACTGGGCAGAAGCCAGAATGGGAGTGGGGGAGGAAGGGAGGCAAGTGGAGATGGTGTTGGGCCCATTCTCAGGAGGTGGCTGTGAAGAAGAAGGAGGGACACAGTGGTCAGAAAGGGCCCTTGTAGCTGGGGAAGGTTCATCACCAGAATCCCAGCAGGACACAGGAGGTACACAAAAGTGGAGTAATTTGAGGAACTGTTGTGTGTGGGACTTGTGTATTGATAATGTTAACCTAATAGTAAAAGAGCCTTTCAAAGCACTTATTGAGAACAGTAGGAATAGCTATTCCGGGTGGCACTGATTCAGGCAGAAGCCCAGTGTTCTGATTAGGAGACAAAGGCAATGGGTATTTATGAGAAAGGGAAGGGGAACAATTACCATGTTTCCCGGAAAATAAGACCGGATCTTGTATTAATTTTTGCTCCAAAAGACACATTGGGGCTTATGTTCAAGGGATGTCATTCTGAAAAATCATGCTAGGGCTTATTTACCGGTTAGGTCTTATTTTCGGGGAAACACAGTATACCAATAGAAGGAAGACATTTCTATTGGTACAGGTAATATAACATAGTAATGTGCATTTTAAAGAATGTTTTTAATTTTCAGTCCAGTAGTCATCAGTCTGGTAGTCATAATATCTGCTTTCTTGTTATCTTTGCAAACAGTTTTTAGGGCACAGTGTTATTCAGGCCCAGTCGAAAGGTTATTTTGCCCTGTTTTTAACATTCCAAAGATTTGAGGTATGAGAGACCTGCAAGGCAGTTCGTCCGGCCTGGCAGCTCCGGCTCCATTTAAAGTGGCTCGGTTTATTTATTTATTTATTTTTTGACAATAACCAATGTTGTGACTGGATCAGCCCTTGGATTCTTCTGATTGCAAGACGCCCTTCAACAATAACCATTAGGAAACTTTGAGAGAAAAAAAGATTTATTATAGGACCTGGAAATTACTCAGCACACCTGGGGCCACACAGCAAGGTCATGGTTAGAGAAAGAAAGCTCGTGTACAGTAGGGCCTGGGGTTCTACTTTTATTGGGGTCAAGGATGGGGACCTAGGGTTTTGAGGGCTTACTCTTTATCGATGAATTTGAAACATAAGAGGAAATTTAAAGCAAAGAAAGAGAAAACAAACAAGTGGCCCAAGTGGTCAGTTATTAAATCAACCAATACCTCTAAAACGGAGCTTCAGTGGGGGAGGTGGCCTGGCTCTTTATCTAGTAATGTGGCTGGCAATGTGTTTATTCAAGATATAGTCATCTTTGAAGGGGACGCCTCTTTGAAATGGATGCCTCTGCAATCAAATCTTGTCAGTCACTTGCATTACAGGAAAGAAAAATCTGTCAGGGTAAGAAAGGGGCTATTTAGGGCTTCCGAAGCACTGAAGGGCCAGTAGGTGCTGGTCACTGATGCTGGTAACTGCAGGAGACTTGCCCACCCCTGGTCTGAATGGGCAAAAGCAAGACCTTTACCTGAACCCAAAAGGCAAGGCTGAATGAAGATGACTTCATTCAGGGGAGGGAGGCAGCCACCACAGCACCTGACAGAAGGGAACTGGGCTCAAATACCCTGACCCATTTCTCCTTTTCACACATCTCCCTCCTGCTGCTGCCTGGCAGAGAGAGGGTAAGGACCCCAGCAGCCCACTGCCTACAGTGAGCCCAGGGGAGGGCAGGGGAGGGGGACGGGATTATATGATACTTACAGTGAGCAAACATCTATGGAAACAGATCACAGAATTTCACGTTAGGGATGAGAGTCAGTAACCAAAATTAGGACTTTGACTCAAATGCAAATTTTAATGAAAGTCTCCAAAAAAAACATTAGATTTGCGTTCTCTCTCTCTTTCTCTCTCTCTCTCTCTCCAGTTACAACTACTTAGAGTCCGTTCAACAAAGTTAAAGCCCAGTAAATTAATATTGTTTTTGTGTACTCTAGCACCAAGCTTAGGATGGGGCACATAACTGGTTCTCAAACTTCACTGTGCATTCAAATTACTTGAGAAGCTGGTGGGGATGCAGACTTCACTCGGTAGGTCTGGAGTGGCCTGGATCTCTGAATTTCTAACCAATTCTTGGAGATGCTGCTGCTGCATGAAGAACCTTTTTGGATCCGGAGGCCCTACTTGGGCACATTTCTAGCTTGGAAAGAGAGAGCAGCTCTGAAGAGCTTGAGACCCCAGAGGAGAAAGATTATGAAGTACTCTGGTGCAAAGGTTGAAACCCACTTCTCTGCTGAGATAGTGACAGGGGGTCAAGGAGACCAGATGGAGGATGATCCCAGAGCTGAGGAGAGGACAGGTGGGCTGGAGAAGTGGGAGACAGGTGGGCACTGTCAATGGGGAGGCGTTAAGTCCCAGAATGAAAGAGAAGGATAGCTGAGAGTGGGGTCCCACTGCATTGGCCTGCCCCTCTTGCAGTGGGATGCTGCAGCCCCGGGAGTGCAGAGAAGGTGGCTCTGGGGAGTAGAGTGGGGAGCGATGGCTTGATGGGGGGAGAAGCAGGTCAGCAGGAGGCCTGAAGGCTGCTTGCTCAGAGAGCTGGCAGCTCTTCTCCAAGCAGCAGAACCCATGCTGTGCTGTACTGGGGATGTGAGTACATTCTAATGCCTGGAGCTCACACCAGATCTCCCATTGCCTAGGGTTTCTGTGTATTTTATCACTTTTTATGAGAATGTTTTGCATCCAGCTCACCTTTCCCTGTTTCTCCTGGAGAATTATTCCAAAAGTAGGCTTATGTTTTTAAAACACTTTAATTTAAAAAAATTTAACTTTGTTAAGGTACTAGAAGAAAACAGGAATTTTTTTAACGTATTTAACCTTCAGATTTGGAATTCCTTTCTAAGCAAGACCCAAAACCCCAAAGCATTTTACTGAGCAAACATTAAAATGTCCTGTAAGAAAAGATACCATAAACTGTCTGAAGGTAATTGACTAATCATCTGAAGGAAGAACATTTTCAGCAGCTCTGATAGTGAGCCAGTGTCCTTTAATAGATAAAGGTTCTCAAGAATCACTTAAAAACTACAAAATCCCAAAAGAAAAAAGGGCAAAGGATACTAATAGAGAGAAGCAAATGGATAATTAACATTTGAAAAAAACAACACAATCTCATTCATAATTGAGAAATGCAAACTAAAACGGAGATGCCGTTTATCAGATTGACAAAGTTCTAGGTGTGTGGGACACAGTCCAGCTCAGTTTGGTGGTGGACAAGGATTGCAGGAGTTTAGAAGTACCCTCAAGGTCCACCAGGAGTCCTGGCTAAGTAACAATGAGGCTTGTGCGTGAGCAGATGTATTTTGTTTAACTTTTTAAAAATTGTGGTAAAATATACCTAACAAAATTTATACATTTTTATCTTTAAGCATTTTTTGTTTTTGTTTTTTAATCTTTAATGGATTTAGTTATAAATAGGTTTGATGGTATTTTTTTTAATTAAAGTTTATTGGGGTAACAATTGGTAGTAAAGTTATATAGATTTCAGGTGTACAATTCTGTATTACATCATCTATAAATCCCATTGTGTGTGCACCACCCAGAGTCAGTTTTTCTTCCATCACCATATATTTGTACCCCTTTCCTCCCATCTACAACCTCCCTCCCCCTTATTCTCTGGTAACCACTAAAGTATTGTCTGTGTCTATGATTTTTTGTTTCTCATGTATTTGTGTTGTTCTTTTGTTGTTTTTGGATTATATACCACATATCAGAGAAATCATAGGGTTCTCTGCTTTTTCTGTCTGACTTATTTCGCTTAGCATTATACTCTCAAGATCCATCCACGTTGTCACAACTGGTCCTATTTCATCTTTCCTTACCGCCGATTAGTATTCCATTGTGTACATATACCACAACTTCTTTATCCATTCATCTATCGAAGGACATCTTAATTGTTTCCATGTCTTGGCCACCGTAAATAAAGCTTCAATGAACATTGGAGCACATATGTCTTTATGGATAAATGTTTTCAGATTTTCTTGGTGGATGCCCAGGAGAGGGATTGCTGGGTCATATGATAATTCTATTCATAATTTTGTGAGGAATCTCCACACTGCCTTCCATAACGGCTGCACCAGTCTGCATTCCCACCAACAGTGTATGAGTGTTCCTTTTTGTCTACAGCCTCTCCAACACTTGTTACTATTTGTCTTGATGATAGCCATTCTAACTGGGGTGAGGTGATATCTCATTGTGGTTTTTATTTGCATTTCTCTGATGATCAGTGATGTTGAGCATTTTTTCATATGTCTAATTTGTACATTGCCATTTGTATGTCCTCTTTGGAGGAATATCTCTTCAGGTCCTCTGCCCATTTTTCAATTGGGTTGTTGCTTTTTTGTTGTTGAGTTTCATGAGTTCCTTGTATATTTTGGATATTAGCCCCTTATCGGAGGCACTGTTTGAAAAAATCTTCTCCCATTCAGTTGGTTGCCTCTTTATTTTGTCGGTGGTTTCTTTTGCTGTGCAGAAGCTTTTCAGTTTCATATAGTCCCATTCGTTAGTTTTAGCTTTATATCCTTTACATTTAGAGTCAAATTCTTAAAAATCTCTTTGAACCCAAGGTTCATAAGTTTAGTACATATGTTTTCTTCTATGCAGTTTATTGTGTCAGGTCTTATGCTTAAGTCTTTTATCCATCTTGAATTAACTTTGGTACATGGTGACAGATAGCAGTCCAGTTTCATTCTTTTGCACGTGGCTATCCAATTCCCCCAGCACCATTTATCGAAGAGGCTGTCTTTTCTCCATTGTATGTTTTTAGCTTCTTTGTCAAAAATTATCTGTCCATATTTACGTGGTTTCATTTCTGGGTTCTCAATTCTATTCCATTGGTCTATGTGTCTGTTTTTCTGCCAATACCATGCTGTTTTGATTATTGTAGCCCTATAGTACAAGCTAAAGTCAGGAAGTGCAATACCTCCAGCATTGTTTTTTTTTTTTTTTTTAAGATTGCTTTGGCTATTCGGGGTCTATTGTGGTTCCAAACAAATCTGATCATTTTTTTGTTCTATTTCCTTAAAAAATGCCTTTGGGATATTGATGGGGGTTAGCATTAAATCTGTATATGGCTTTGGGTAATATGGCCATTTTAACTATGTTGGTTCTTCCAATCCTTGAGTACGGAATGCCTTTCCATTTCTTCCTGTCTTCATCAATTTCTTTCAAGAATGTCTTATAGTTTTCACATTCTCCTTCACATCCTTGGTTAAGTTTATTCCTAGGTATTTTATTCTTTTTGCTGCAATTGCAAAAGGAATTGTTTTTTGTTTTTCTTTTTCTGAGATTTCATTGTTAGTATATAGGAAAGCAATGGAAATTTGTACATTGATTTTGTAGCCAGCAACTTTGCTGTATTCATTGATTGTTTCTAATAGCTTTTTGGTGGAGTCTTTAGGGTTTTCTCTATGTAGCATCATGTCATCTGCAAAGAGTGATAATTTAACTTCTTCATTCCCAATTTGGATGTCTTTTATTTCTTTCTCTTGCCTGATGGCTCTGGCAAGGACTTCCAACACGATGTTGAAAAGCAGAGGTGATAGGGGACTGCCCTGTCGTGTTCCTGAACGTAGAGCAAAGGGCTTCAGTTTTTCACCATTAATTATGAGGTTAACTGAGGGCTTGTCATATATGGCCTTTATTATGTTAAGGTATTTTCCTCCTATACCTATTATATTAAGTGTTTTAATCATAAATGGATGTTGTATCTTGTCAAATGATTTTTCTGCATCAATTGATATAATCATATGATTTTTGTCCTCTATTTTGTACATGTGATGTGCATCAATTGATATAATCATGTGATTTTTGTCCTCTATTTTGTACATGTGATGTAGCACATTGATGGATTTGCGGATTTTGAATCATCCTTGTGCTCCTGGGATTAATCACACTTGGTCGTGATGAATAATCTTTTAAATGCATTGTTGTATTGGAGTTGCTAGAATTTTGTTTAGGATTTTAGCATCTGTATTCATCAGAGATATTGGTCTGTAGTTTTCTTTTTTTGTGTTGTCCCTACCAAGTTTTGGTATCAGGGTAATGTTGGCCTCATAAAATGAGTTAGGGAATACTGTCTCTTCTTCAATTTTTTGGAAGAGTTTGAGCAGGATTAGTATTATATAATCTTGGAAGGCTTGGTAGAATTCACTAGTGAAGCCATCTGGTCCCAGACTTTTGCTTTTGGGAATGTTTTGGATGACTGATTCAATTTCATTACTGGTGATCAGTCTATTTAGATTTTGAAATTCTTCATGGTTCAGAATGGGGAGGCTATATGTTTCTAAGAACTTTTCCATTTCATCTAGATTATTGAATTTGGTGGCATATAGTCCTTCACAGTATTCTTGGATGATTCTTTGTATTTCTGTGACATTTTTTATAACTTCACCTTTTTCATTTCTGATTTTGTTTATTAGTGTCTTCTCTCTTTATCTTAATGAGTCTAGCCAAGGGTTTGTCAATTTTGTTAATCTTTTCAAACAAACAGCTCTTTTTCACGTTGATTTTTTTCTATTGTCTTTTTGTTCTCTATTTCATTTATTTCTGCTCTGATTTTATTATTTCCTTTCTTTTGCTGACCTTGGGTTTCATTTGTTCTTCTTTTTCTAGTTCTTTAAGGTGGAACGTGAGGTTATTTATGTGGGATTGTCTTGTTTCTTGAGATAGGCCTGTAATGATATAAATTTCCCTCTTAAAACTGCTTTCATTGCAGCCCCAAAATTTTGGTAGGATATGTTTTCATTGTCATTTGTTTCTATGTATCTTTTGATCTCTCCTCTGATTTCTTCTTTGACCCAGTCGTTCTTTAAAAGTAGGTTGTTTAATCTCCATGTATTTGTGTTTTTTCCTGCTTTCTTTTTGCAGCTGATATCCAATTTCAAAGCCTTGTGATCAGAGAATATGCGTGGTATGATTTCAGTCTTGTAATTTGCTGATGCTAGTTGTATGTCCCAATATATGGTTCATCTTTGAGAATGTTCCATGTACACTAGAAAAAAAATGTATAGTCTGATGTTTTAGGATGAAGTTCTCTATAAATGTCAATTATGTCCATTTCATCTAATGTGTCATTTAGGGCTGCTATTTTGTTATTTATTTGCTGTTTGGATGATCTATCCATAGCTGTCAATGATGTATTTGGGTCCCCTAGTATAATTGTGTTTGGGTCAATTTCTCCCTTTAGTTCTGTTAGTAGTTGCTTGGTATATTTTGGTGCTCCCTAATTAGGGTCATAAATATTCATGACTGTTATGGTTTCTTGTTGTGTAGTCCCCTTTACCATTATGAAATGTCCATCTTTGTCTCTTGTTACCTTTTTTATCCTGAAATCTGTTTCATCTGATATCATTATGGCTACACCTGATATTCTCCGGATACCATTTGCTTGGAGTGTCCATTTTCACCCTTTCACTTTGAGTCTATGCTTGTCCTTGTAGCTGAGATGTGTCTCTTTGAGGCAGCATATGGTTGGGTTTAGTTTTTTGATCCAATCTGGTACTCTGTGCCTTTTTATTGGTGAGTTCAGGTTATAACATATAGGGTGATTGTTGATACATGAGGATTTCCTATTATTCTGTCTTCAGTTTTCTGGTAAGACTGTGTCTCCATTGTTTCTTTGCCTTTTTGTTGTTGTCTATTATTTCCGTGTAGTGGTATTCTATGACTTTCCCACTGTTTCTTCTTTTATTACAGTATGTATTTCAGTTCTGGGTTTGTATTTGTGTGTGTGTGTGTGTTTTGTTTTTGTTTTGAGTATTTACCATTAAGTTTACGTTACAGAAAGTTTGATATTTAGAGTATCCTGTTTTCTTCAGCATGCGTCCTTTCTCCATTCCGATATTCCGGTTCAGGCCTTTACTCTCCTCCCTTTTATGTTTTGGTTGCCACAAATTGTCCTTGTTGATGGTGGTCGAATAGCCTCCTTTAGTATTTCTTGTAGTGCAGGTCGTGTATTAGAAAATTCCCTCAGCTCCGGATGTCTGGAAAGGTCTTTATTCCTTTTCATATCTAAAGGATATCTTTGCTGGATATATTATTCTTGGCTCATAATTTCTCTCTTTCAATAGTTTGAATATTTGGTTCCACTCCCTCCTGGCTTATAGAGTTTCTGCTGAAAAATCTGATGATAATCTAATGGGCTTTCCTTTGTAGGTTACCATCTTCTTTTCCCTGGCTGCCTTGAGGATTCTTTCTTTTTCTTTGTTTTTTTACATCTTCAATACAATGTGCCTTGGAGAAGGCCTGTTGGGATTGAGGTAATTAGGTGGTCTATTTATTTCTTGGATTTGAGGATCCAGTTCTGTCCACAAGTTTGGGAAGTTCTCATCGACTATTTGTTTAAATATATTCTCTATTCCCTTCTGTCTTTCTTCTCCGTCTGGTATGCCCATTATTCTTATATTGCTCTTTCTGATGGAGTCAGAAAGTTCTTGTAGATTTCTTTCATTTCTTTTAAGTCTCAAGTCTCTTTCTTCTTCCATCTGTGTAATTTCCAGGTTTCTATCTTCGATGTCACTGATTCTTTCCTCCATCTGGTCAACTCTAATACCTAAGCTGGCTATTTCATTCTTCATTTCTTTTACTGAGTTCTTAATCTCTGGAAATTCTATTTGGTTCTTTTTTAAAATTTCAATCTCTTTGGTAAAATGTTCATGTTGTTCTTTGATTGTGTTTCTGAGTTCGTTAAACTGCCTTTCTATGTTTTCTTCCATCTCGTTGAGTTTTTTCAGAACTGCAATCTTGAATTCTCTGTCATTTTAGTCATATATTTCCATATCTTTAAGTTAATTTTCTGGAATCTTTTCACTTTCTTTCTGAGTTGTCTTGTGTCCTTGGTTATTCATGGCACTCAATGATTTATATTTCTCTTCCTAGACATCTACAGGAGTGGGTTCTGCAATTGGTTGATAGAAAGAGGTCTTTATTTTGTTTTCCAGTATGTATGGTAGAATGTTTTATTTTCTCTCCGACTGCAGCCTTTTTTTCTGTCTCACATTGTAGTGTTATATTCTCTCTGCACTATTCCAGCTTCTCACACAATGGGGGGACTCCCTGGAAGGTGGGCTTCTCCTCTTTAACAGTACATCTGAGTCATAGGGTGCTGCATCCATGTGGGGATGCGGAGAGCTTTTGAAGTTCCAAAGCATTTCCTGCACCAGATTCAGTGCCCTGTGTTTCAGCCGTTCTGTTTACTCCTATAGGGATCCGCCCAGATAGATGGGGACAGGGGTGGGTGGGTTGTGAGAGGTGGCCCAGAGCAATGTCGGCGACCACCCCCACAGCCAGTCCTGCTTCCACAGTTCCCTCTCCTTTTCCAGATGTAGTTGGGCTGCAACACTGTGTCTGTGTACCACAGTTCTCAGAACTGCAAATATTCTTTTGATCTGACAGTGCTACTGTTCTGCTTCTAGCACTGGGCAGGTGGGGGCGCGGTGAGCTCTAGGAGGGTAGGGAGGGTGGGTTCTCTGTGACAGTGAGGGCTTAAACCACCATTTTCAGCCTTCTTCCCTCTTGCTTTGCTCCAAGGTCTCTGACGTGAGCGTTGGGTTCAGCCGTGTTATATGCTGTCCCCTCAGCCCTGTGGGCCATAAGTGGACCCCTGGCAGTCCGAGTTCTTCCCTCTCCTGCAGCTATGGTAGTTTCGGTATGCAGCGAGCAAGGAGCGCTGAGCTAGGTGTGGGTCCTGCTGCCACAGGGCCCCGTCTCTGCACTTCTCCCTTCCCTCCACCCCTGCTCGCGAAATTTGCCCACCTTTAGGTGAATTCAGTAGTGAGCCTCTTTGTCTTGCCTGATTGCTGTGCAGGGAGTCCTTTGTGGAGTTATAGTAGTTCAGTTTGTTGTAAATTCCAGGGGAGATTTCCAGAGGTTCACCTCACACCTCTATTTTGATGTCGTCTTTATCTTTAAGCATTTAAAGCATTTTCATGTGTCCAGTTCAATGTCGTTAAGTACACTCACATTGTTATGTAACCATCACCACCATCTATCTCCAGAACTATCTTCACCTTGCAAAACTCAAACTCTGTACTCATTAAATACTAACTCCCCATTCCCTCCCCACCAGTACCCAATAACCACCATCCTGCTTTCTGTTTCTATGAATTTGATTCCCTTAGGGACCTCATATAAGTGGAATCATACAGTAGTCACACTTTTGTGGTTGACTTTTTTCACTTAGTATGACGCCCTCAAGGTTTATCTATGTTTTACCGCAGGGATGTCCAAACTTTTTTCAACGTTTTTCACCAAGAGCCATATGAGGTGAAATACACAAACAGCCGGGCCAGTCACTCGAGGTGAAGTATGTATTGCCTCACCTGGTTTATTTAAGTAAACTAAATATATTTTTGGAATTTGCTGCAAGCCAATTAACAATGGATCATGGGCCACAGTTGGCCCGTGGGCCGCAGTTTGGATACCCCTGTTTTAGCATGTAAACAGATGCATTTATAGTGAAAAAGCAAGGGGCATCTAAATGTGTGCATGCATAAATTACCTCTGAGTAGATACACAAAATTCTGTCTGGTAATGACAGGTTTGGGTAAGGACTTATCACTCCTAGCTCCAGAGACCTCTATCCTGTCCCAGTCTCACAGAGACAACCACCTGCCCTACTCAAACCTTTCGCAGCCCGGACAGCAGCAGTACTAGTTAGGAGCTGTATCCATGTCAACATTCAACATATCAACATATCAAACCTGCACTGTTAGAAAAATTTGCTATGTATGTGCATTGCTTTTTCAATTAAGAAAAAATTTAAATTTCATTAGGATTTTATTTATTTGTTTTTCGTTTTGGTCTGTTTAAATCACAGTGGTATCTTCTGATTTTTATGATATGGTTAATTAAAATTTACTATCTAGAAATTTAACTATATAGTCACTAAAGAAGATAGTAAGAAAATAATAAAGATTCAGCAACCTGCGCTAAGGCCTCACCACCCCCTACTTCCTTTTTCTTTACCATTATATATGCTGCTTGGTTCTGAAGGCATTTGAGTTTTTAGCCCCAAACCCTGACCTCCTGCCAGTCCCACAGGACTCCTGTTTCCTTCAATCTTCTCACACCCCATCACCCATCTACTCAGGGCCTGGCCCTTGGTATCATACCCCCGAACTCCCAGGCCCTCCTTTGTCCTTCATCACCCCAGGTCACTCTCCCTCATGCTGGTCCACCAAAACATCCCTCCATACTCTACTGCAGCCCCCACCCCATCTGCCCTCTGGGCTGGCTGCTCTCCCAGGCTGGCATAGACTGAAATCTCCAAGTTACAAAAGATTCCTGAGTTGGGATGGAAGGAAGTACGGAGTCAAATGCTTACTTCCTTGAGGGTATCAGTTGAAGAGAGAACAACAAGGAAATGTGAGTCTCTGTGTCTTCCGGTCTAACCCTGCGGGAAGCCCTGGGCAGCGCAAGCCAAAGGGCTTCGCAGGGCAGGAGGCAGAGGCCCATGACCTCCCTGTATAATGGTCCTGCACTACTCTTCAGGAGCAAATTGAACGGTGTGAAAGGGAAGGCACATAAATCTTATGTGTGCCAGGCATATGTGCTAGGAACTCTTATGACCACATTCTTGAACAGTTCACACAATTTCCCAGCAAAGTCAGCATGATCATCTCAGATGTGGAAACTGAGGCTCAGAGAAGCTGAGCAACTTTCCAAGCCGGCTCACCAAGCCTGCTCAGCAGGCAGGTGAGTGTGTGGGAGCCCTAGTGTGTCTGAGTCTCTCTCCAACCTCACACTATATTCACAGTTATCACAAAATAAGTTACTTGCTGTGGCCCTCACTTTTATGTCTCCCCAGAGAACAGCTGGGAATCCACAGACAACAGTTCTTCTATCACTGAAGAAAAAAAGAAACATGGGAAAAAAGGCAAAGGTACCTCTGGAGCTGGAAGCTGAAATCCTAGATGGTGGGAGGCTCACTCTCTCCTTTAGGCCCAGATTCTTTCACCAGTGTGAAGGGCAGAAGGAAATGCTTCTGTTTCCATTAGGAAATGGGTTACTGAGACCTGAAATAACAGGAACATAAACAAAGTGTGATTTTTTTCTTCTAGTAATGGGAAATGTGGGAGGCAGTCCAGGGCTCCATGAGGCTCCACCAATAGCAGTTCTACAAACAAAATCATCCAAGTGACTAGATCCCAAGTTTTTCTCCGCCACCATCTTTATCCGTAGGTCTTTCAACTGCAAAGTTGCCACGTGGTCACAAAATGGTTGCTGCAGCTCCAGCCATTATATCTCATTTCAGACAGGGAGAAAGAGCAAGAAGGGCAAAACTGCCCACCTGCCAACTCAGCCCTCCCTGGGGAAAGATTCTTCCCAGAAGCCCCACCCAACTATTTCTGACTGCATTCTATTTGTCATGGAGCCATCAGCGTCTGCAAGGGAGTCTGAGAAAGGTAGCTTTTCAGCTAGACACATGGCTGCCACCTGTTAGGAGGAGGAAGAGTAGGCAACTAGCTGTGTTTGCCTCATCTTCCGAGTCCCCACTCTATGGCTCCCAGACTCCCTCCTAGTTCCTGCACTACCCCACCCCCACCCCTGGGACTCCTAGGCTTACAGGCAAGTCTGATCCTTCTGCACAGGAGTGTAGATGTGAGCATGTTCCCTGAGCCTGTCCTTCACAGTTTAAGCTTCCACCCCTCAGCCCACCCCACCTTGTTTCCTCTTTCTTTTAATTATGAAAATCCAAACCTTCCCAGAAGAAGAGACTAAAGTCCAGTTAACTCACATGAACTCACATTCCTATCACCATATTGGACAGTGAATAAGATTTTGCCACATTTTCTTCATCCATCCTTTTCTCTTTTTCTTTTTGGTCTTTGCCAAAATATTTTAAAGTAAAATCCAAACATGTCATTTTATCTTTATATCCCTCAATGTGTGTTTTTTTAAAAAAATAGGTCATTTGTCTTACAAGCCCACAATGAAGTTAACCAGACCTTCATTTACCCAATTATCTCAGAAATGTCTTCCTATAGAAGATTCGTTCTCATCAAAATTCAGATGAGATCTGAACATTTTCAGTCTCTTTGAATCAAGCACAACCACTTCCCCATGTCCTTTCATTTTCTGTGCCTTGAGTTGAGAAATGGTGTAATTATCCTGTAGAATGTCCTCTGTGATATATCTGCTTCCTGATGCTGTCATGGAAACTGTTTCTCTCTCCCCTGTAATTCCTTTAATTGGACACTAGATGCGTGACAGGATCTGTGTTCCACTTTGTCCACAGACTCCTTCCTAGGTGGGCTGTGTGCTTCCTACCATCTTTCCTAAGAAGCCCGCACATCTAGCTGCCTCGCTGTTGGCCGTGCTACTATCCATGGGTTCAGGTGGTGGCCACCTGACCCTCCGTCACAGACCCCCATCAGCCATTCACCTGATAATTTCTTCTACAGGTGGGGGCTTGTGCTAAACTGATTCTTCCACTAAGGGTGAGGGGTCTGGGCTTTGGATTTGTTTTGTTTCTTCACTGAGACATAATTCATACACAGCAAAATGCAGAAATCTCAAGTATACAGTTTGATAAATTTTGACAAATGTATACAACTTCGTATCTTCCACCCATTCACCATCTAGAACATTTTCATCTGCCCGAAATTCTCTTTCTTTCAAAGATAGCCGGTGTTCTGCAGTCACAGAGTCATTTTATCCATTCTCAAACCTCACATAAATGGAATCATTCTGTGCTCTTTTGGTTCTTTCTGGCTTCCTTCATTCAGCATCACCTCTGTGAGATGCAAGTAGCAGGAGTTCCTTCCTTACTATTGCTTTGTGTATTCCACTGTGCACATATGTCAATAATATATTATTCTTTTTTTATTTATTTATTTTTAATCCTTATTTATTTATTTATTTACCTTTAAAATTTATTGAAGTGACAATTGTTAATGAAATTACATAATTTCAGGTGTACAATTCTGTATTACATCATGTATAAATCCCATTGTGTGTTCACCACCCAGAGTCAGTTTTCCTTCCATCACCATATATTTGATCCCCTTTACCCTCATCTCTCACCCCCCACCCCCCTTACCCTCTGGTAACCACTAAACTATTGTCTGTGTCTATGAGTTTTTGTTTCTCATTAGTTTGTCTTGTTCTTTTGTTGTTTTTGGTTTATATACCACATATCAGTGAAATCATAGGGTTCTCTGCTTTTTCTGTCTGACTTATTTCGCTTAGCATTATACTCTCAAGATCCATCCATGTTGCCACAAATGTTCCTATATCATCTTTCCCTAATGCCAAATAGTATTCCAGTGTGAATATATACCACAACTTCTTTATCCATTCATCTATCGAAGGACATTTTGGTTGTTTCCAAGTCTTGGCCACCGTAAACAAAGCTGCAATGAACATTGGAGCACACGTGTCTTTATGTATAAATGTTTTCAAATTTTTTGGGTAGATACCCAGGAGAGTGATTGCTGGGTCATATGGTAATTCTATTTGTAATTTTTTGAGGAATCGCCACACTGCCTTCCGTAGCAGCTGCACCCGTCTGCATTCCCACCAACAGTGTATGAGGGTTCCTTTTTCTCAACAGCCACTCCAACACTTGTTACTATTTGTCTTGTTGATGATAGCCATTCTGACTGGGGTGAGGTGATATCTCATTGGGGTTTTTATTTGCATTTCTCTGATGATTAGAGATGTTGAACATTTTTTCATATGTCTATTGACCATTTGTAAGTCCTCTTTGGAGAAATGTCTCTTCAGGTCCTCTGCACATTTTTCAATTGGGTTGTTTGTTCTTTTGTTGTTGAGTTTCATGAGTTCCTTGTATATTTTGGATATTAGACCCTTATCCGAGGAACTGTTTGCAAAAATCTTCTCCCATTCAGTCGGCTGCCTCTTTATTTTGTCGATGGTTTCTTTTGCTGTGCAGAAACTTTTAAGTTTCATATAGTCCCATTCATTTATTTTAGCTTTTACTTCCATTGCCTTTGGAGTCAAATTCATAAAGTGCTCTTTGAACCCAAGGTCCATAAGTTTAGTACCTATGTATTCTTCTATGCAGTTTATTGTGTCAGGTCTTATGCCTAAGTCTTTGATCCATTTTGAATTAATTTTGGTACATGGTGACAGATAGCAGTCCAGTTGCACTCTTTTGCACGTGGCTATGCAATTCTCCCAGCACCATTTATTGAAGAGGCTGTCTTTCCTCCATTGTATGTTTTTAGCTTCTTTGTCAAAAATTATCTGTCCGTATTTATGTGGTTTCATTTCTGGGTTCTCAATTCTATTCCATTGGTCTATGTGTCTGTTTTTCTGCCAATACCATGCTGTTTTGATTATTGTAGCCCTGTAGTACAAGCTAAAGTCAGGGAGTGCAATAACTCCAGCATTGTTCTTTTTTCTTAAGATTGCTTTGGTTATTAGGAGTCTTTTGTGGTTCCAAACAAATCTGATGATTTTTTGTCCTATTTCTTTAAAAAATGCCATTGGGATTTTGATGGGGATTGCATTAAATCTGTATATGGCTTTGGGTAATATGGCCATTTTAACTATGTTGAGTCTTCCAATCCATGAGCACGGAATGTCTTTCCATTTCTTTGTGTCTTCTTCAATTTCTTTCAAAAATGTCTTATAGTTTTCAGCATATAAATCCTTCACATCCTTGGTTAAGTTTATTCCTAGGTATTTTATTCTTTTTGCTGCAATTGCAAAGGGAATTGTTTTTTGTTTTTCTTTTTCTGAAATTTTATTGTTAGTATATAGGAATGCAATGGACATTAGTACATTGATTTTGTAGCCGGCAACTTTACTGTATTCGTTGATTGTTTCTAACAGCTTTTTGGTGGAGTCTTTAGGGTTTTCTATATATAGCATCATGTCATCTGCAAAGAGTGACAATTTAACTTCTTCATTCCCAATTTGGATGCCTTTTATTTCTTTCTCTTGCGTGGTGGCTCTGGCAAGGACTTCCAACACGATGTTGAAAAGCAGAGGTAATAGAGGACAGCCCTGTCGTGTTCCTGAACATAGAGCAAAGGGCTTCAGTTTTTCACCATTAATTATGAGATTAGCTGAGGGCTTGTCATAGATGGCCTTTATTATGTTAAGGTATTTTCCTTCTATACCTATTTTATTAAGTGTTTTAATCATAAATGGATGCTGTATCTTGTCAAATGCCTTTTCTGCATCAATTGATATAATCGTATGATTTTTGTCCTCTATTTTGTATATGTGATGTATCACATTGATGGATTTGCGGATGTTGAACCATCCTTGTGCCTTAGCGATGAACCCCACTTGGTCATAATGAATAGTCTTTTTAATGCATTGTTGTATTCGATTTGCTAAAATTTTGTTTAGGGTTTTTGCATCAGTATTCATCAGAGATATAGGTCTGTAGTCATCTTTTTTTGTGTGTTGTCCTTACGAGGTTTTGGTATCAGGGTAATGTTGGCCTCATAAAATGAGTTAGGGAGTACTGACTCTTCTTCAATTTTTTGGAAGAGTTTGAGCAGGATTGGTATTAGATCCTGTTTGACGGTTTGGTAGAATTCACTAGTGAAGCCATCTGGTCCCGGACTTTTGCTTTTGGGAATGTTTTGGATGACTGATTCAATTTCCTTACTGGTGATCGGTCTTTTTAGATTTTCCAGTTCTTCATGGTTCAGCCTTGGAAGGCTATATGTTTCTAAGAACTTGTCCATTTCTTCTAGGTTATTGAATTTGGTGGCATATAGTCCTTCATAGTATTTTTGCATGATCCTTTTTATTTCTGTGGTGTCCGTGATAACTTCCCCTTTTTTCATTTCTGATTTTGTTAACTAGTGTCTTCTCTCTTTTTATCTTAGTGAGTCTAGCCAAGGGTTTGTCGATTTTATTAATTTTTTCAAAGAACCAGCTCTTTGTCCCATTAATTTTTTCTATTGTCTTTTTGTTCTCTATTTCATTGAGCTCTGCTCTGATTTTTATTATTTCCTTTCTTCTGCTGACCTTGGGTTTCACTTGTTCTTCTTTTTCTAGTTCTTTAAGGTGTAGCATGAGGTTATTTATTTGGGATTTTTCTTGTTTCTTGAGATAGGCCTGTAATGATATAAATTTCCCTCTTAAAACTGCTTTCCCTGCATCCCAAAAATTTTGGAATGATGTATTTTCATTGTCATTTGTTTCTATGTATCTTTTGATCTCTCCTCTGATTTTTTCTTTGACCCAGTCGTTCTTTAAAAGTATGTTGTTTAATCTCCATGTATTTGTGTTTTTTCCTGCTTTCTTTTCGCAGTGATATCCAATTTCAAAGCCTTGTGATCAGAGAATATGCGTGGTATGATTTCAATCTTCTTAAATTTGCTGAGGCTGCTTTTATGTCCCAATATATGGTCTATCCTTGAGAATGTTCCATGTACACTCGAAAAGAATGTATAGTCTGATGTTTTAGGATGAAGTGTTCTATACATGTCAATGCTGTCCATTTCATCTAATGTGTCACTTGGGCTGCTATTTCGTTATTTATTTTCTGTTTGGATGGTCTATCCATAGCTGTCAATGATGTAGTTAAGTCCCCTAGTATAATTGTGTTTGGGTCAATTTCTCCCTTTAGTTCTGTTAGTAGTTGCTTGGTATATTTTGGTGCTCCCTGATTGGGGGCATAAATATTGATGACTGTTATGTCTTCTTGTTGTATAGTCCCCTTTACCATTATGCAATGTCCATTTTTGTCTCTTGTTATCTTTTTCACCCTGAAGTCTGTTTCATCTGATATCATTATGGCTACACCTGATTTCTCTGGGTACCATTTGCTTGGAGCATCAATTTCCACCCTTTCACTTTGAGTCTATGCTTGTCCTTGTAGCTGAGATGTGTCTCTTGGAGACAGCATGTGGTTGGGTTTAGTTTTTCGGTCCAATCTGCTACTCTGTGCCTTTTTATTGGTGAGTTCAGTCCATTTACATTTAGGGTGACTATTTATACGTGAGGATTTCCTGTCATTCTATCTTTAGTTTTCTGGTAAGGCTGTGTCTCCATTGTTTCTTTACCTTTTTGTTGTTGTCTATTATTTCTGTGTGGTAATATTCTATGATGTTTCCCTCTGTTTCTTCTTTTATTACAGTATATATTTCAGTTCTGGATTTTTTTTTTTGAGTGGTTACCCTTAAGATTATGTAAAAGAAAGTTTGATATTTAGAGTATTCCATTTTCTTCAGCACGCTTACTTTCTCCATTCCCATATTCCAGTTCAGGCCTTTACTCTCCCCCTTTTTATGTTTCGGTTGCCACAAATTGTCCCTGTTGATGGTGGTCGAATAGCCTCCTTTAGTATTTCTTGTAGTGCAGGTTGTGTAGTAGAAAATTCCCTCAGCTTCTGTATGTCTGGAGAGGTCTTTATTCCTCCTTCATATCTAAAGGATATCTTTGCTGGATATATTATTCTTGGCTCATAATTTCTCTCTTTCAATAATTTGAATATTTGGTTCCACTCCCTCCTGGCTTGTAGAGATTCTGCTGAATTCTTTTCCCTGGCTGCCTTGAGGATTCTTTCTTTGGTGTTAATTTTAGACAGCTTCAATTCAATGTGCCTTGGAGAAGGCCTGTTGGGATTGAGGTAATTAGGTGTTCTATTTGCTTCTTGGATTCGAGGATCCAGTTCTGTCCACAAGTTTGGGAAGTTGTCATCAACAATTTGTTTGAGTATATTCTCTATTCCTTTCTCTCTTTCTTCTCCTTCTGGTACTCCCATTATTCTTATATTGCTCTTTCTGATAGTCAGAAAGTTCTTGTAGAGTTCTTTCATTTCTTTTAAGTCTCAAATCTCTTTCTTCTTCCATCTGTGTAATTTATAGGTTTCTATCTTCGATGTCACTGATTCTTTTCTCCATCTGGTCAACTCTACTACCTAAACTGGTTATTTCATTCTTAATTTCTTCTATTGAGTTCTTAATCTCCAGAAATTCCATTTGGTTCTTTTTAAAAATTTCAATCTCTTTCGTAAAATGCTCATGTTGTTCTTTGATTGCGTTTCTGAGTTCATTAAACTGCCTTTCTGTGTTTTCTTGCATCTTGTTGAGTTTTTTCAGAACTGCAATCTTGAATTCTGTGTAATTTAAGTCACACATTTCCATATCTCTAAGTTCCTTTTCTGGAGACTTTTTACTTTCTTTCTGAGCTGTCTTGTTGCCTTGGTTATTCATGGCAATTACTGATTTATTATTTCTCTTCCTAGACATCTACAGGAGTGGCTTCTGCAACAGGTTGATTGGAAGAGGTCTTCCTTTTGTTTTCCAATACTTGTTGGTAGAATGTTTTATTTTCTGTCCGACTGCAGCCTTTTCTTTTCTCTCTCACACAGTTGTGCTATGTTTTCTCTGCACTATTCCAGCTTCTCACACAATGGGGGGATTCCCTGGGAGACAGGCCTCTCCTCTGTTAACAGTTCACCTGGGTCATAGGGTGCCACGTCCCTGTGGGGGTGCGGAGAGCTTTTGAAGTTCCAAAGCTCTTTCTGTATCAGATTCAGAGCCCATATGTTTCAGCAGTTCTGTTTACTCCTGCAGGGATCCGCCCAGATAGGTGGGGCCTGGGGCGCGGTGAGTTGTGAGAGGTGGCCCAGAGCAATGGCGGCAACCACCACCCCAACTGGTCCTGCTTCCACAGCTCCCTCCCCTTTGCTGGAACTAGTTGGGCTGCGAATTTGTGTCTGCAGTCCACAGTTCTCAGAACAGCAAATATCCTGTCCTTTAGATCTGACACTGCTACTTTATCGCTTCTTGCACCGGGCAGGTAGGAGCGGGGCGAGCTCTGGGAGGGTAGGTCTCAGTGCCTAAGGCTTCTGTTCTCTGCTCAGCAGTAAGGGCTTAAATCACTGTTTTCAGCCTTCTTCCCTCAGTCTTTGCTCCGAGTCTCTGCCGTGAGCATTGGTTTCAGCCGTGTTATATGCTGCCCCCTTAGCCCTGTGGGCCGTAAGTGGAGCCCTAGCAGTCCGAGATCTTCCCTCTCCCGCAGCTGCAGTAGTTCCGGGATGCAGCGAGCTCAGAGCACTGAGCTAGGTCTGCGTCCTGCACCCACGCGGCTCCAAACAATATATTATTCTTTCTAGAGTTGATTAACATTTTGGTTGTTACTGGTTTTTAGTCATTACAAATAATACTGCTATGAATATTCTTGCATATGCTATTTTGGGAACATAAGCAACCATTTCTCCTGTGTGTATAAAAGCAGTGGAATTGCTGGCCTTATGTTTAATTTAGTAGATACAACAGGGCAGTTTTCCAGGGCAATTGTACCAATTCACAGTCCCACCAGCAGGTGTGAGTTTCAGTTGCTCCACGTCCTCTCCAACACACGGCACATTGTTGATCTTTTTAATATTACCTGGCAATTTGGATATGTATTAGTATCTCATTTTCACTAGTGACCAACTAGGGTGACTTCCTGTTTATGGGCCATTGATGATTCTGTGTTATGAAGTGCCTGTTCCTGTCTATTGCCCACTTTTCTAAGGGCGGTTTTCTGTCTTCTTATTTTAATGATTTCTAGGAGCTCATTACATATTTTGGGTATAAGTCATTCACTAGTTCTAAGTATTGCAAACAGCTTCCCCTACTCTGGACTGCCTTCTCACTGTCTTGGTGGCCTTTTAATGAACAAGAGTTCCTAATTTTAATGTAGTTCAAATTTAACAATCATTTCCTTCTGGTTAGTACTTTTCATGTCCTGTTTTAAAATTCTTTGCTGACCCCCAAAGTCATAAAGATTTCTGTTTAGTGTATGTTCTATAAGTTTTATTTTAATTTCACAGTAACATCTATAAACCATTCTAATTGATCTAATTGTAACCATTTTGTTTGTAGATTCTTTGGATTTTCTGGTATACAATCATGTCACCTTGAATGACATTATTTGCCCTTCCTTTCCAATCCTATACCTTTTATTTATTTTACTAACCTTGCTACAACATTGAATTGAAGTGCAAAGATAGACATCCATGCCTTATTCCTGATCTTGGTGGGGGGAGGCATTCAATATTTCACCTAAAGCTTTCTTGTACATATCTGTATTCATTTCCTATTGCTGCTGTAACAAACTACCACAAACTCTGTGGCTTAAAACAATACAATATATTATCTTACAGCTTTGGAAGTCAGAAGTCTGAAATGAATTTTACAGGACAAGCATCAAGGTGTCCAGGACTGACTTCCTTCTGGAGGCTCTGAGGGAGAATCCTTTTCTTGCCTTTTCCAACTTCTAGAGGCCACCTGCATTCTTTGGCTTGTGGCCCCTTCTTCCATCTCCAAACCTAGCAGTGTAGGTAGCATCTTCCAATCTCCATGACATCACTCCAACCTCTTTTTCTGCTGTCACACCTCCTCTTGCTTCTGACCCTCCTGCCTCCCTCTTATAAGCACCCTTGTGATTATATGGAGCACCCCATCTGGATAACCCTGGATCATCTCCCCATCTCCAGGTCCTTACCTTGATAACACCTGCAAAGTCCCCTTTACCATATAAGGGAACATAGTCACAGGTTTGGAGATTATGGCACAGCCATCTCTGGAGGCCATTCCTCAGTCCACCCCACTTCCCTTTATCAGACTGGGGAAGTCCCCTTTATTCCCAGGTTGCTAAAACTTTTATTCAAAATAAGTTTTGAATTTTATCAAATATTTTTGCTGCAATTATTGAAATGATCATATAATTTTTTTCTCTCTCATTTTGTTATGGGTATATTACATTAATTGGTTTATAAATGTTAAACTAACTTTGCATTTCTGGGATGTTTGCTTCAAATAATTGCCATTCTTGGTTGTGGGCTCATCTTCACATTAACACACGGGTTATCTTCACATTAATACCAAATATCCCCTAGTCATTTGACTGGAAATGCAAATTGTGTTCAGAGCCAGTCTCCACACAGCCACATATAGCTACATAGCCTTGGGTGAGTTTCTTACCTCTCTGTGCCTCAGTTTCCTCATAGGGATAACAATAATTCCCACCTCATAGGTTTTAATGAAAGTTAAGTAATATAAGTTCCTCATTCTGGCCCAGGGTAATGCTCAGTGCTTGCTAACTATCATAATTAATCTCTCTGATGGAGACTGGGACATAAGGCCCATGTGTGCTACCAGGCAGTTTGGGGACATAAAGCTCTTACTTGCCCTCCATTCTGACTCAAGCTCAGTCTTCACTATTCTGAATTTAGGGCAAATTCCTCTACCTGGGTTACTGACTAGGAGCAGGGAGCAAGAGAGAGTGTGGCAAGGACTGAGGAGGGGCTGGCTGTGGCAACTCTGTCCAGGGCAGCCCTGCCCCTTTCTGCCACCCAGAGCTGGCCCCACTCCCACGCCCTCGTTCTGGAGCTGTGTCAGACTATACTTCCCCACTTAACCCTACCCTGTCTGCCTCCCACCCCATGAGCTCCCTATCAAATTCTGTTCCCCGCTTATTATTGTCCAGAGCAGTCTACCATTTCTAAATTTGTTATGTCATTTCTGGGAGTTGAGGGGGCCCTTGATGGGGTACAAAAGCCGTGTGCCTAGTTCACCATCTCCATCTACCTCTCTGGCCTCCTGAGGCTGACGGGCCCTTTGGCAGTCTCTCCTGGAGTCTGTCAGAAGTAGTCAGTGTGTAAAAAAAGAACACAAACAAACAAACAAAAAACAAACGTGACTGAGCATGGGACAAGAACCCACTCTCAAATCCAAACCTGCACAAGCCCCGGTAACGGTCTTCTGTCCCTCATAGTGCAGGAGCCTCTGTCCCATCTCTGTCCCTCCTGTCCAGAGGTCCCTGATGGACCTGGGGCCAGCACCACCCATGGGCCGTCTCCTCTCACAGCACAGGCCCTGCACCCTCAAAAGCCAGGCTAAGAATTGACTGGAGGCCCCTCTGACTTCCTCCTGTCAGCTGGGCCAAGGAGCAGATAACCTTTATTCTTCTCATTCTGAACATAACTCAATTTTTTAAGCTCTCTATTTTGACAATATTTAATTCTTACAAAAAAGTTAAAAGAATAGTATGAAGATGTTATAGAATGCCCATGACTTTGGGCTTTTCCGACCCCTCCTCAGGACAGAATACAGATGAAGTGTCTTAGGCAGGAATGTCTGAGTGATATGCTGGGGTCCCGTTGGAGAGAGTGCAAACTCCTCTCTCTCTCTCTCTTGCCAGTGTTTACTTTGAACTGTTAAGTGAGGTGGAGTCTGCCAGGCTTTTCCACAGTAAAGCTCCTTTCCTCTTGGTAATTAATAAGTGTCTTGTTCAGAGATATTTTGAGACTGTCATAACTTTGAATTCCTTTAACAGCCCTCTTTCTTTTAATGAGGGTGTAAAATGAGACAGAGCTCCAGAAAGGCAGGTGTGCATAAGTCTCTGAAGCCTGGAAACTGCTCACAGCCCCTGGTCTCTAGTCTCCCTTCAGAAAATCAGTTCCTAAGAACCAGTCAGTGGTGGTCGATGATGTCCTCAGCATGCCCAGGGCAGCACTTATGGTTGCTACGCATATCATGGCAATTGCACCCTGATGACACAGTGTGTCGCTGCAGCCCTTAATGTTTGCTTACAGGGTCCACTAAGAATTGGTAATTTCACAGGGAGCTATTGACAGTAAAGAGGTTTTAATTTTTTTTTTAAGAAAAAAAAAGGGAACATATGAAATTATTAAAAATGTGTATTGAAAAGTACTAGAAGAAAATACCCCCCAAAATGTTATCAGCAGCTCATTCAAAGTAGAGGACTTGTTTATTTGTTTTTACCATATTCTCTTTCAAGAATTTTTTGTTTTGTTTTGTTTTCCAATGAACCCTGTTTCTTTTCAATCAAAGGTAGTAGAAGAAAGCAACCATATTTTTAAGTCCTTGGTTTGGTCCCCTCTGGCTTCTGGCCTCCCTGACAGCCTCTGAATTGAGCTGTGGGAACCTCTCCCTAATCTCTGGGGGAGGGGGCATCAGAATTGGGGTCCTTGGTGGCAACCACCTTTCAAATTCTTGCTCTGCCTCCCCAGGCCTCAGGTGCATTGCCCAAGCCCAGCCTTCCCCTGGGAGGATCGTGGAGATTCCTACAAAGACAAAGCATGTTCACCTTGAGAGCCTTCTCCCCAGTGCTCACTGCAGGCAGGTCCCTCAGCTCAGACCCCATTAGTTGGCACCATCACTTATAAGTGGCAGGCTCTCGCTTCCCTCCTCTATGGAGTGGGGGTTCCTGAGACTTCAAATGAGAGAGGACATAGGGCCAGGGACATAACAGGTGATTCAGACACTGGAAGAGCTATTCACGAGGTCTCTTTCAGATGCCAGGGACAGAAGCCCAACTACAACTAGGTTAAACCAGACAGGTGAGTTTATGGAGCTGGAAGATCCAGAGGTGGAGTTCAGGCACAGCTGGATATAAGAGAACATTTGTCACTCACCCGTGTTTTCCCAGAAGCTCCCTGTGCTGGCCTGGGAGGCCTTTGGGACCCCAGAGGCACAGGCCACAGCTTGGAAGAGCTGGCTCATCTCTCCAATGAGATATCTCCTTCCCCAGTGTCTCTGACTGTTCCTGACCGTTCAGCTAATCCTTTCCACATGTCTGGGGATATGGATTTCTTCTTGCTCAGAGATCAGGAACGGAATAAGTCTCTCTCAGTAAGTATCAGGACCAAGGTCTGCCCCCAGCTCTTTCCTCCCTCACATAAGCAGCAGCCAGATTTCTGAAGAGCACTTTCCTCAGGTCACTCTCTCATTCTAGAATAATAAATGGCTCACCATTTCCTACGAAACCAACCTGAAGCTCTGACTGTCTCTCAGGTCCCTGACCTGTCCCACTGTCTTACCCAGTTTTATTGCCACTGTGCCTGGGCCTTTGTCAGGGTAGGATCCTTAGAGCTGTGTGGCCACAGCCTCAGCCACCACACCTTCCTTTTTTCTGTCCCTTGCATGAGATGCCATCCCCTCCTGGGGGTCTCACTGTCCCTCAAGGAAGACCTCAAGGACCCTCACCTCCCCCAGGAACCCCCCTTCCCATAACTGCTCCAGCCTTGCACTGTCCTCTCATTGGAATTCTTAGAGGTCAGATATAAACTCAGACATGCTCATATGTGCACATATGCGTATACGTGCCTGTCAGCAGTGCCTGGGAGACTCGGGGCCAGCCCTGACCTCCAGCCTGTACCTCGTCTGCACCCCAGCATAGTCTCTCTTGCTTCCCCATCCCAAGAGCCCATGTGCCCAGACAGCCTACTCCCCCACACCACAGCACAGCTGGAGCAAGCAAGCCTCACTGCAGCCAGGCTTGGGGAGGGCTCACCAGATGAGCATCTTTCCTGGAAAGTGGCCAGGACCATGTTTCTGGTCATACTCTCATGGCCAGTGTCCCAGACTCCCTGCTGGGCTGACTCTGTCCACCCCAACTCAGGGCTCAGCATCTAAGATTCCTTAGGCAGCAACTCCCACTGCAACCCCAACCAGTGACCAGTGACACTTAATGGAAATGCACATGCTCCAGCCCTACCCCAGGCCTCCCACCTAGTAACTCTGGGCCACCATCCAACAGCATATCCCCCAATCCTGCTATGCTGTGCACCCACTTCTTCCCTGGAAGGAGGCACTCAAAAAAAGCCACACTAAACAGCTGACACTTTGCTGTGGCCTCCAGAGTGGAAAGACACTGCAAACACACGGACTTTCTCTGACCTTGACTTAGAGACCTTTCTCTTACCTCACCAGTGCAGGATTTGATTTTCTTCTCCAATCCTGTCCCTGCTTCAGGGCTATCTCTGCCTTCCTGCAAAAGCCCCCACAACCTCACACTCCTCCTCCCACCCCAGCAGAGCCCCCCAAACCTCACACTGACCCCAAGTACCTGCCCAATGTCTTTTAGATGCAGACCTTCTGCCACTGGGATTCTACAGGGTGACATTTTCTGGACTGTTTTATACAGGAATGTGCAAACTAGTGGCCTCACGCTGGATCCTGCCACAGCTAGGTTTTTCCTAAGCAGCACTCTTTAGAGATTGAATTGGTTGTTGTATCTGACAGGCCCAGCAGGAAATAGAACTAACCCAGGAAATGCCAGTCCACCTGAGTGGACTGAGCTGCCCTGCTGGTGAAGGATGTGGAGACTCCCAGGGCCTGACCAGCAGGAGGGGCTGGGCATCTCCACAGCCAGAGACCTGCACTAGGCCTCTGAGAAGAAGAGGCCCCAACCTTCATTCATCCTGGGATCTTCTCAAGTGAAGGGCTGGGGCCAGCTGCCAGGGCAGAGCAGAAAATAGGTGGGGAGGTGCAGACTCTAAATGACGGCACAGCCCCCAACGCTGACTAAGGAGGTTGCAGCTCAAATTCGGGTTTTCAAGATTCTTTAGGAAACTCAGAAGGTCTGGTTTCCCTGAACCTTGAGGTGTCAGATTTAGCAAATCACAATACAAGACACTCAGTGGATTTAAGTGTGGATTTCAGATAAATAGGAATCATCCTTTCATATGTCCCTGCACTACTGATCTGGAATGCATATCTGACCGGGGGTGGGCAGCCGGTACTTAACCTGGCGGCCGGCCTGCATCCCCAGTGTCCAGAGGCCTGTCCTGCCCACTTCCTCTCGACCCGTGGCAGTCGTGCGCAGGAACCCAGGGTGCTCCCAAAGGCACACGCTCCGCAGCCTTCCCCGCGGGCAGCATGTGCGCGGCCCCCGTCCTGCCCCGTCTGCATTCCGCATCCTGACCAAGCCAAGTACCCGCCACCATAAGCCCACGTGACCCTGGAGTGGGAAAACGTAGAGGGGAGGAGACCCGGCCCAGACCGGGCGGGTGGGAGATGGGTGCTGGGTGGAGGGTGGGGGGAGGGGGGAGGCTGGCGCCGCCAAATCCCCCCGACCCACCCGCCAGGAGCGGGAGCAGAAGAAGACACTGCGGGTGCACGAGAAGATGACCTACTCATCCAAAGTGTCTGCCAAGCACAGCAGCCTGCGACGAGAGCTGCAGCTGGAGGATGAGATGGAGGAGCAGGACGCACGCGCAGAGGCCGAGCAGCTGCAGGCCTTCCAGGACAACACCACCTGGAAGCTCTGCAGGACCAGAGGTGCCCTTCCTCCCTCCCCCACATTGGGTCTGCGACGCCAAAGAGCAGTACTTTAAAAGTACTTGGAGAGGAAGGGCTATGGTGCAGTGGGGGAAGGGGGTCTTCTCTGCCCAACCCCTGCCTCCCCCCGTCACAATGATCAATTCCAAATGGAGAGCAAGTCTAAAAGTCTCTGAACCCCAGTATTGCATGCGTTCTGAATGCTGACCAGTGAATGCAGGCTGTGTAAAATAAGCCTTTAACTTGGAAGTGAAAAGCATCAACGTGGAACTAGATTTCCTGGGTTCAGATCTCAGCTTCAGTGTTTAATGGCTGCACCACCCTGGGCAAGTCAGCTAACTCCTTTGCACCATAGTTTCTTCTCCTCACTGATGACAGTACCAACCTCCTGGTTGTGAGATTCAACATCTTTAGACACTGCACGTAGTGAGAAAGAACTATGTGTGTGAGAGCTGTTATTTTCTGACCCAGTAGGAAATCTGAAATATTGAGAACACACTAATAATCTATCAACACAGATGATAAAGTATAACATCACTAAGCTAGAAAGAAACAGTTGAGATCAGAGAGTCCTAGAACCCAGTGCGACTACAAGTGTACTGGATGTGACCATAACCCTGACACACATGGCTTGTGTTTGCGGTAGGAAGCCCTGAGCTTGCGGTGACGATTGTTTGCCAAGCTCTGCATGGAGGTGCACAGAGCACGTGTTTCCTTTCTGCCTCCACATTCCATTCCTGAGAACTAGCAGAGGCAGGTGGCACCTGAATAGGGAAGGCTGGACCGGGCTGGTTTAAGCACAAGACTCGTCAGTTTCCCAGCTTTGGCTTCCGGTGAGGAGATGGGCTTTCCCCAAGGTAGAACAGGGAGGCAAGGGTCTAGTGGGCTCGTTGCCAGGCATCTAGGCTTAAAACAGGACCCCTGCACCTTACCACGTGCGTCTGGAAAGAAGAGGATGTGAGAGACAGCACAGAGAGCCACGTGGTCCTACAGTCCTTTCCACAGTACCTGGGCTCTCCAAAGTTGAGACATGTCTAGAGTTTCCTCCCCAGAAAGGCCAAAGAAAGAGGCCCCCATGGCCCTTGGCCCCACTGCACTGCCTCTCTGCTTGCACTCTGAGAGGTTGTCCAGATGTCCACCATAATTTCTTCCTGCAGTGTAGACTTAGCTGCTGCCCAAATTGAGCCCTGGGGGTTTAGGGTACCCCAAGTAGAGATCATGCCGCCCCACTTTTTTCTTACCACCCTCATTCAGGTCCTGACCAATAGGCCTTTTGTTATTAAGTCCAGCTTGGTGAAATTTCCAGGACAGGGGTGTCCAGAGTCTCATTCCAGGTGAGAAGAGTGCTACAGCAAGAGAGATTCTTCCCACCTAGACCAGTCTCCAGTCATGGAAATGTAATATATCAGCAAAGCCTTCTCTCCTTTCGCTGGAGACAGGGCCCACTCTCCCATGGTCTCTGTAATAACCTGGGCCTTGCAGCAGAGCACTGCGTGGGGAGCAATTGGCTGGCTCCCCACTAACTGGCTGTGTCCCCATCCTCTGCCACGGGCCTGGGTCTCTCTCCCACTGCCCGCCTCACACCCTAGATGCCTCCCTCCTCTCATTGCAGAAAAGAAAGGGGAATCTGATGACATAAACAAGTACCTCAACCAGAAGCGGCAAATGTTCCTCATCCAGGTGGGCCTTGCTGCTCCCATGTCGGGGACCTGGGTGGGCTGTCCCAATGAGGAGTGTGACTCTTGCTCTGGTGGCCCCAGTATGCCCTGGATATGAAGCGAAGCGAGATCCAGCGGCTGGAGATGCTGGTGACTAAGGAGGAGGCGGAGCTGGAGCGAGCTGAGAGGTCCCTGGAAAAGGACTCGGCCCTGTTCGATAAGTTCCTCAGGGAGAATGACCGCAGCTCCGTGCAGGCCCTGAGAGCGTAAGCCTGTGGCACCAGGGGCTGGCTGGCCATGTGCCACCCCCATTGTCCCCTGGGCCAGTGCACACCCACCCAACCCAGCCTGGACCCGGTCCCTGACCCTAACCTCTGACCCCACCTTTACCTTGACCCCGACCCAGGTCCCTGGCCTGAGGGCAGTGTGGACACTCTTCTTTAACAATCTGAGTTTGGCTCCCTGCCCCCACATACCCTCCAGGGCGGAGAAGGAGACCAAAGCGAAGGTGGCGAAGATCACTGAGATTCGTGATCTGACCGTCCAGATCAGGAACATCAAAAGGTGAGGTCAGAGGCAAGCTGGGCCTGGGCTGGCTTGACCACATTTTCCTCCATCACTCTCCCCTAGCTAAAGGGAGCCCCACACAATGCAAACCTTATCACTTTACCACTGAACCCTAAATATCTCAGGGTTTTGAAGCATTGTAGTCTGCTGCCCATCTTACAGATGAGGTGACTGAGGCCAGAAGGCCAGAGATTCAGTGACTTTTCCAAGGCCACATCACCAGGAGACAGGGCTCACAGGGCTCTGGGACCCCTGGGCGCCACCCTGGGAGGGGGCAGACAGAGTCCCTGAGGGCTGTAACTCTGGGAGGTCTAACCCACATTGGTCCCTGCAGGGTGGGCATTCTTTCCTTGACATGGCAGTTCCTGTGTCTGTTCTGTTTGGCCAGTATGGAAAAGGGGTCCCCTCTGGAGGGGCCTCTCAGTGGGCAGAGCCTGACTTCACCTATCCCCTCCCCGGTTCTAGTGAAATCTCCAAATTTGAAGACATATTGCAGCATTATAAAGTCTACAAGAATTTTCTGCACAAGTTGTCACCCAAGGAGTGGTTGGAAGAACAAGAGAAGAAACACTTGGCTCTCAAAAAGGCCAAGGAAGTCACTGAAGCCCCCAAAGAGAATACTCTGTTCTCCACACAAGGGGACAAAGGTAGCAGAAAAGAGAAGACAGGTCCCCAGGCCCCCCTCGTCCCTGTGCCCAGCTCGCAGGGTTCTTGGAGGCATCCAGGCTATGGGCTTGGTCCCTGCCAAACCCTGCAGAGCCCCGGACAGGCAGCAGCCACCTCTTAGCTAATCATGGCTCAGTCCAAGCACCCACTTGAGGAAGAGGGTCTGGCTCTCAATTGAAACCCAAGGGGCTTTCCTCCTATGCATATCCCCCCTGCCATTGAGGGGTCCTGGGAAGCCCTGTGCCCCTAAGCAATGTCGCTGCAGGCCTGGTTCTAGCGGAGACCATCTGGGACCCCTCCCTTGCTTCCTGTAGGACCAGGGATTAAAGGCAAGAAAGTCTCCAGAGGTATGTGGCTGCCCCGGGCTGGAGGGGCACTGCTCCAGGCTGGGGCACACGGAAACCACTCCTTTGCTTTCTCCAGAGGGTCAGAGCCCAAGGAAGTCCTGGAAAGTGCTACAGGTGATAAAGGCGGGGCAGGTCCTATCTAGGGCCATCAGCCTCCAGCAGGGCAGCCAGCCCAATTTGAGTGGCGGGCTGGACCCCAAAGGGTGAGTGGGCTTGAGGGGAGCTGTGGAAGTGGGTGGGGGCTGGTGGGGAGTGCTTCTCAGTGGCTTCAGTCCAGAGGCTCCAGGATGGGTCCAGACTCCCCGAGGGGGAGAGTGTGCGGAGGGCTGTTCCCAACCTGGAGGGTGTATAGTCTGAATTAAGCTGGAAAATCAAAAGGCTTCCTCAGCAAAGGTTTATTTCTTCCTGATTCAGTAAACTTAAGCCTAGGGTGGTCCATTTTGGTGCTAATGGACTAGTCAAATGTGCAGAGATGAGGGCAGCCAGGTGGGCACATGGAACAGGATGGCACATACCCTCTACTAGCCTTCTGTGGCCAGAGAACACCAGCCCAGGGGCCAGAGCTCCAGAGCCATTCAAGGGAAGCCAGAAGTATAGACTTCTTTAGAAAATTACCCAGATTTAAGAGTGATGGTTACTTTCAAACTTTCTAAAAAACACAATGAGAGACAGAAACCCCAAACAGATCCATGGGCCAGTGCAAACCTGTCCTTCCATGGAGGGCTGCAAGGCCAGAACTGTCCCCATCCCACCCACCCCACCCACCCTATCTGGTTCATAGGGTAGGCATATGTTTAGCTGCTGGGTCACACAGTTACTTTTCCTTCTTCACTGAAGCATTCACAAAAATCACAACTATGTAGAAGGTATAAGCTGAGAAATCGTAACCCCTAGTCCTCATGCACCTCCTTCCAGGCTGTTGGCCCAGGAAGCCATGGGCAGCACTGCAATGAGTTTTATTATTTCCTGCATGTCCTTCCAGCAATTTTTATGCAAACAGGATGTAAAACCCTATGAAATTGCATGTTTGTCTGTCAGAAAAGTACTGGCATGTGCATATGATTCAACCTAAATACAAGCAAAGGTGGTTTTCTTATGCTGATCCTTCCTTTCACGGGGGAATTGACACTGCACATCTCACTGTTTCTCCATTATATATATAATGTTCCACATCATAGTGGGTCATCTGCGTTACTCAGTCTACTGAGTAATTATTAATCTCATCTAAAAAACACTTTTATAGGAACATCTAGAATAATGTTTGACCTAGCCAAGTTGACACATTAAAATCACTGTCACAGAGGGGCTCAGAGCTGGGTCTGCCAGCTGTGCAGAATTGTTCCAGTGTCTGACAGCTCCATCAATTATCCTGGAGGCTCCAGCTGAAGGGCAGGCCTCCTTCTGGGGGCAAGTTCCAGCTCCAGTGACTCTTGCCCCATAGCTCCTCCAGCTCCTACCTCTGGGACCACCGAGCAATTTTTGGACACCTCCTGGATTTCTTCCTGCAATTCCCCTGACACTCCACACACAGCCCCCGTGTTCTCCAGCAGTGACCAGTGACCACAGGACAGCACTCCTCCTGCCCCACCTCCACTGCCTCCCTCCCCAGCCAGCCCACGCCCGTGCTCAGGCTGCCCCATCCTCTCATTGCCTCACCCCCAGATGACCCTGTTCCCTTAGTCCTACAGCTCAGCCATCCCAAGCCTTAGCACCTCATGGAGGGCCACGCACATGACAGGTGAAGAAACTGAGGCACTGAGCAGCCAGGTAGAGTTGGAACCCTAGCCTCTGGCTCCATAATCCACCCTCAGGTCCAGGGCCTCCAGAAGCCAGGAAGTTCCTGCAAAGCAGTGACATGATCAGATGGAGGTCTTTTCCTTTTTTCCCTCTCCTGTTGAGGTGTTATTGACATGTCACAAACCAAACAAATCTTAAGTGAACACTGACTTTTTACACACGTGTATACCCAAGTGATCACACCCAGATCCAGATAGAAAACATTCCCAGTGCCCAGAACTCCCTGTGCCCTCTCCCAGTCAGATCTCACACCAGAAGGTGACTGCTATTTTGATCTTGATCACCCTGAAACACTTTTCCTGTTCTTGAATTTGATGCACTTAGAACAACACCGCTGCTCTATGGGTGTAGATCTTTTCATTCCGCTCCCAGCTGGCTTTGTGCAGCCACAGGTTGTTCTTTGCTTCTATTTTGTGTCCCACTGTGGGAACAAGCCCCATTGTCTTGGTCCACTGTCCTACTGGTGATCGTTTGGGTTATTTCCAATTCTTGTCTATTTCAATTAAAGCTGATGCATACATTCTTGTACTTTTCTATCTGAGCTCTATTTATTTCATGCATGAGCATTATTTCTCTTAAAAATAGGAGTGGAATTATTGGTTCATAGGGTGAGCATATGTTTAGCTTTAGTAGCTTCTACCACACAGCCCTCCACAGCGGCTGCCCTGTTATACTCCCGCTAGCACGCGTGAGAGCTCCAGCTGCCCTACTACTGCCTCACCAAATCATGGTATTGTCGGTACCTTCGAATCTAGCTATTGTGGTAGGGGTGTTTTAAAATAGAGTGTATTGATAGGAAATCTGAGGTTCAGTAAAGTCAGTAGATCAGGAGATGACTGCCATTGAAAAGATGGTTAGCTACTCAAAGTTCCCAGCGGAGGAGGCATGCCACACTCTGGGGGGCCACCTGGGGAAGCAGCAGGGTGGTCAGGAAGCAGAGGGAATAGGGGAACTTTGGACAGGAGACTTTATTGTGATTTCTGAAAAAAAACAACAGATGAGGAAAGGTAAGCAGGCTTAGGATTAGCTGGTTTTAATAATTTCAGGGATCTGTGGCTGCCCCAAGACGTCTGGGACCTGCCCTGGGTGAGTAGGCAGAGAGACAGTGCCTCCAGTGTGAGAGCTTGTGGTGTGGGTTCTGGATTAGTTGTTCTGCATTTGAAAAGCACATTCAAGTGTGTTCGTCCATCTAGGGTCAGCAGAGCCCCAGATGTCAAAGCATCAGAATACAGAAAATCAAAGGTAGGGTTAATACAGGGATGGAGTGGTGTTTCATTATGATTTTAATGACATTTTCGTGATGAAAAATGTGGCCATTCAGCTATCTTCCTTTGTGAAAAGTGTCTGTTCAATTTTTGTACGTTTTTATTGGATAGTTGGCCTTTTTCTTCTTGTTTTCTATTAGTGCTGCCCAGTCTCTCTTGCCTTATTACCCTCTCTTTTTTTTTTTTATGAGTATCGATAACAGGAATTTTTTTTTTTTAACTTTTTATTTAAGTGTGTTTTTCCAGGACCCATCAGCTCCAAGTCAAGTAGTTGTTTCAATCTTGTTGTGGAGGGCGCAGCTCACAGTGGCCCATGTGGGGATTGAACAGGCAACCTTGTTGTTAAGAGCACCGCGCTCTAACCAACTGAGCTAACCGGCCGTCCCAGGAATTTCTTTTCTTTTGTTAAACTTTATTGGGGTGACAATTGTTAGCAAAGTTGCATAGATTTCAGGTGTACAATTCTGTATTACATCATCTATATATCACATTGTATGTTCGCCACCCAGAGTCAGTTCTCTTTCCATCAAAATATATTTGATCCCCTTTGCCCTCATCTACCACCCCCTGCCCCCGTACCTCTGCTTATTACTCTCTTAATGTTATCTTTTGAGTCCAATTTACCAATCTTTGCTTTTATGGTTGATGCCTTTTGTGTCCTACTTAAGAAATATTTGCCAACCCCAAAGGCACTAAAATAGTTTCTTATGCTTCCTTCTGAAAGCTTCATGGTTTATCAGCTTGGATGAGGGTGGTGGTAGTGGGGATAGGGACAATGGGTGGCCTGGGAGCTCAGAAGCCTTCTTCTCCCTGTCCTTCATGGGGTCTGTATTTTCTGCTCATCCCCTTACATGCTCTGTGCTGTCTTTCCTTCTCTACAACAGGCTGGTCACCCCTCCCATGGTTCTGTCTCCCATTGTTTCCTGAGCTCCAGGCTCATATGGACATCCTCTCCTTCCTTAGATGTTCTCCACACTCAACCTCCCATGTCCCAAACTGATGCTTCTTAGGCTAGAAGGGGACCTGAGGACTATCAGTTTGCAAGGTCACATTCATTTTTATGAATTATGGTCATGCCTTGTGGAGAGCAGCCACCATTGGTGGACTAGGCACATGCCATGGGTTAACTCTGATCTCTGCAACACCCAACTAATGGGGGATATTTCCAGTTCAGTGTTGAATGGAGGCTCCAAGAGGTTAGATACTCATGCTTCCTCTGCCTAGATCACCCATCAGCCCTGGAGCTCCCACTATAAGGCCCCATGTTGGGACAGTCCCTGAGAATAGAGGTCTGAGAGCACACTGGTCTGGATTTGCATCTGGACCCCTCCACCTATTAGCCAGATGACCAGAGCCTCTGCGTATAGTTGTGGCCTCTCCCATAGGGCCCTGCACTTATCACCTTTCCACTGTAGGTAGATAAGGACCTGGAGTCTCTCAGACCTCAACCCAGTTTCCTCTGCTTGTGAGCCTGCCCTGACTACTTTTTGGCAAGCAGAACCTGCACATTCAGGATGGGGGCCCAGGCTGAGGCAGGCGAGAAGGGTGATGAGAGCAGGTCTGAATGTCAGGCAGAATTGGTTCCACATCTGTCGGGCCTTCCAGGGCCCCGTGCTGAATGCTCAAAGCTCACACCGCCTTTCCCACACCCCGGGGGGCTGGCTCAGAATGGTCCCTGCCCCTGTAGGCTGTTCAGGGTCAGTTGAAGGTGGCTGTTAGTGTCACAGGATAGCAATGCAGGCCATCAATGACAAGTGCCTGGGCAAAATCTAGATAGGGGAGATGGGCATAAAAGGCCCTGAAAGTGGCTTTTAGAAAAAGGATGGTAAATGGAGAGCATCAGCCCTAGCAGTGGGAGCCACAGTTGCCAAGGCCTGAGGAGGGTTAGCACCTTGAGAGACAGGAAGGAAGCTTGCAGGGCAGGAGCAGAGTAACCTTGGGTGGTGGGGAGCCGAGGGCTGGGAAGATGGCAGGGCCCCACAGCTCCTGGGAGGAGGCCAAGTTTTATTCTAGCTAGAGTGAGATGAGTTAATTGAATTTTGAAACTAACCCCCTGGATGCTGTGTAACAATAGCTGGGGGTCCAAGAGGAAGCTGGTGCCACCACCAAAGCAACTTGTGTGATGGATGAGGAGGAAGAGGGGTATAAGGGTGGAGAGATGGAGAGATGCTGTGGAGACGCCAGGCATCTACACCACTGGGATGGGGCACAACAGCCATCGGACTTCCGTGCTCAGGTTGGGCCCTGGCGCTTTGACCCCACATCTCTCCACAGGTCGAGTTCTGCCCTCCCTGTGAAGGAGGACTCAGACAGTGATGGGGAGGTCAGTGGCCCTATTCTGGGCAGGGCTTGTGGGAGCCAACCCCCCCACCCCCCCTCTACACACACACACACACACACACACAAACACACACACACATGCACTGCTGGTGCCTCGCACACATGGCTCTGTTTGCAGGAGCTGGAGCTATATTTCACGGAGCCCCAGCAGCTCCTGGACGTCTTCACAGAGTTGGAGGAGCAGAACCTCTCACTGATCCAGAACATGCAGGAAATGGAGGAGACTTTGGAAGAGCTGAGCTTCACCCTGAAAAACACCCAGCTCCTCATGTAGGTCTCACGTGGGGCTGCCCAGGCCAGTGGGGGGTGGACTTGTCACTGGCTGTCATCCTGGGACCGACACAGCCACTGGGACCTGGGCTGTGTGGCCTCCCACCTTCCCTGTCCATGACCCTAACCCTTACCTGGCTTCTGTTTTCTGGAAAGCTCCATTTGAAGTCTTATAGGCCTGGCTCAGATGAGAATGTGTGTCCTATTGGACTGAGGAGCTGAGAGTCATGGGAACCCAGGAGCAGCCTGGGAGTAGGTCATGTGGGTGGAGGCACACCAGACTGACTGGTCCATCCCTACCCTGAAGCATTCTGTAGCCAGAGAGGACATCTCCAAGGACCACCTGGGAGTGTTCTGTTGATATCAGGCCCAGGAGAGCTGGGCTAGGTAGGGTGAGGCTGGACCACTATATGAGGCCTGTTGGGAACAGGAATTCACTCCCAAACACAGATTGAGCACCTATTCTGTGTCAAGCCTGGGTCTAGGCCCTCCAAGGATAAAGCAAGGCCCTGTCTCATGGAGCTAACATTCCATATGGGCACACAGACATGTAGGCTCTCAGATTTGACTTGTAGATATTGACACATTCTAGGAGGAAAATAAAAAGAATGCTATGAGAAGGAAGCTGAAGTGGAGAGTGGTAGCATATGGGTGGGGGCAGAGGAGGCTTCCAGGAGAAGGTGTCCTTTGAGCCAGGAACCTCCTGAGTGATGGGAAGCCACAGGGTGATATGGGAAAAAAGGGTGACAGGCAGAGGAAAAGCAAGTGCAAGGGCCCTGAGGTGGAAGCCAGCCCAATGATTTAATAAACTATGGGACAACTGTTCCTGAGTGCCCATGTCTTGCCACGGAGAGTCTCCTGCTGGGAATCTCCAGAGTGGTGTGAAACCACCAGCTCTCAGGCATGATTGTATATCCTAGAAAGTGGAAAGGTAGCAGAGACACACAGAGAGATGAGCTGGGGAGAGGCAGGCAGCTTCCCAGATTCCTGGCACCTGTCGAGAGGACACATACCTGTACACGTAAACCTCACAGAATCCTGGAGGTGCTGTCCAATAGCTGGTCTTCAGGCCACTGAGTCACTTCAACAGCTGAGCCACCTGAGAGCACCAACACTTTATTTCCAGGGGACTCATATCCCATATGCATTTAACTTCCATGAACTGAACCACCCTTTCTCAGGAAAAAAAAAACTGTAAAAAACAACAAATAAACAATCTGAATAGGCCTATTTATTTAGGAAATTGAATCAATAATTAATAACCTTCCAAAAGAGCCTCAGACCCAGATGGGTTCACAGGTGAATTCTACCAAATACTTAAGGAAGGAATTTTACCAGTTCTGTGTAACCTCTTCTAGATAATAGATACTTCCTAACTCAGTTTATATGACCATTATTACCCTAACACCAAAACCAGACAAAAGCATTACAAGAAAACTATAGACCAGTATCTCTCATGACCATAGAGGTAAAAATCCTCAACAAAATATTAGCAAATTGTATTCAACAATATATAAAAAGAATTATGTATTATGACCAAGTGAGATTTTTCCCCAGGTATGCAAGGCTGGTTCCATTTGAAAATCAATCAACAAGCTACAGAAGAAAAAGCACATGAGCATGTCAATAGATGCAGAAAAAGCATTCAATAAAATCAAACAACATTCATAATAAAAACTCTCAATAAATTAGGAATAGAGGGGAACTTCCTGAACTTGATAAAGTATATCTATAAAAACTCTACAGTTAACATCATACTTAAAGTTTTCCTGCTAAGATCAGGAACGAGGCAAAGCTGTCCTCTCTCTCTATTCCTTATCAACATCATACTGGAAGCCCTAGCTAATGCAGTAAGACAAGAAAATGAAATAAAAGTTACATAGATTGGGAAGGAAGAAATAAGCTGTCGTTGTTTGTAGATGACATGATTGTCTATGTAGAAAATCTGAAAAAATCAACCAAAAAACCTCCTGTAACGAATAAACCACTGTAGCAAGTTCATAGGATATGAAGTTAATATACAAAAGTCAATCACTTTCCTATATACCAGCAATGAACAAGTGGAAATTGAAAACAAAATACCATTTACATTAGCACCCCAGAAAATGAAATGCTTAGGTATAAATCTAACAAAACATGTACAAGATCCCCTGTTTCTCCAAAAATAAGACCTAGCTGGACAATCAGCTTTAATGCGTCTTTTGGAGCAAAAGTTATTATAAGACCTGGCATATTATATTATATTATATTATATTATATTATATTATATTACCTGGTCTTATATTATAATAAGACCAGGTCTTATATTAATTTTTGCTCAATAGATTCATTAGAGCTGATTGTCCAACTAGGTCTTATTTGTGGGAAAACACGGTCTATATGAGGAAAATTACCAAATTCTAATGAATGAAATCAAAGAACTAAATAAAGAGATATTTCATGTTCATGGATAAGAAGACTCAATATTGTCAAGATATCAGTTCTTCCTAAATTGATCTATAGATTCAATGTAATCACAATCAAAATCTCAGCAAGTTATTTTGTACATATCAACGAACTGATTTTAAAGTTTATATGAAGAGATAAGAGACCCAGAATAGCCAACACAATATTGAAGGAGAACGAAGTTGGAAGACTTCCTGACTTTTATTATTAACCTACAGTAATCAAGACATGTGGTATTAGCAAAAGAATAGACAAATAGATCAATGGAACAGAACAGAGAGCCCAGAAATAGATCCACACAAATATAGTCAACCGATCTTTGACAAAGGAGCGAAAACAATACAGGTATCCCCTACTTTCAAAAAGTTCTCGTTACACCACTTCGCTTTTATGAAAGACCTACATTATTACCTGTTTTCTCTAACTGAGAGAAATGCAAAGAGGATTTTCTCTTTTACAAAAAAAGCTGTTACCATACTAATGTAGGTCTTTTGTAAAAGTGAAGTAGCATAATGCGAACTTTCAGAAAGCAGGAGATACTTTTTGCTGTATACTATTTCAACTTATGGAAGGCTTCAGAGGAACTCTCCACTTTCAGATAGCGAGGGACAACCTATAGAATGGAAACCTTTTCAACAAATGGTACTGGAACAAATAGACATACACGTGCAAAAAAAGAAATCTAGACACAGAGCATAAATCCTTCACAAAAACTAACTTAAAATGGATCATAGACCTAAATGTAAAATGCAAAACTGTAAAACTCCTAAAAGGTAACATAGGAGAAAATCTGGATGGTCGTGGGTATGCTGATGACTTTTTAGATACAACACCAAAGCAATAATTTTCATTAAAGAAAGAATTGATAAGCAGACTTCACTAAAATTAAAACTTTGGCTCTATAAAAAGCAATGTCAAGAGACTGAGCAGACAAGCCACTGGCTGGGAAAAAATATTTGCAAAATACATATCTGATAAAGGACTGTTATCCAAAATATACAAAGAATGCTTAAAATTCAAAAACGAGAAAAGGAACAACACAATAAAATGGGCCACAGACCTGAACAGACACCTCATCAAAGAAGATATACAGATGGAAAATAAGCATGTTCAACATCAGGTGTCATCAGGGAATTGCATCTTAAAACAAAAATGAGGCAGATACTACTACACATCTCTTACAATGGTCAACGTCCAAAACTGACATGAGCAAATGCTGGCAAGTATGAGAATCTCAACAGCGATTCTCATTCATTGCTGGTGGGAATGCAAACTAGTGCAGCCACTTTGGAAGACAGTTTGGTGGTTTCTTACAAAATTAAACATACTTTTACCATATGATCCAGCAATCATGTTCCTTAGTATTTACCCAAAGGAATAGATAACTTATGTCCACTCAAAAACCTGTACATGGATGTTTATGGCAGCTTTATTTGTACTTGCCAAAATTTGGAGGCAACCAAGATGTCCTTCTACCTATAGATGACTGGATAGACTGTGGTACATCCAGACAATGGAATATTATTCAGCACTAAAAAGAAATGAGCTATCAAGCCAGGAAAAGACAGGGGGTAAAGGGGGACGGGGGCACCTTAAATGCATGTTACTAAGTTACAATCTGAAAGGTTACATACTGTATGATTCCAACTATTGGACATCCTGGAAAAGGCAAAACTATGGAGACAGTAAAAAGATCAGTGGTTGCCAAGGGTTAGGGGGAAGGAAGGGTGAATAGGTGGAAGATAGGATTTTTAGGGCAGTGAAACTGTTTTGTATGATACTGTAATTGTGGGTACATGTTACACATTTTTCAAAACCCACAGAATGTACAACATGAAGAGTGAACCTCATGTAAACTATGGACTTTGGGGGATAACGATGGCAGTGTAGGTTCATCGATTGTAAAAGACACCACTCTAGTGCAGGATGTTGATAGTGGGGGACATGGTGGGGTGCAGAGGATATTTGGGAAATCTCTGTACTTTCTGCTCAATTTTGCTGTGAACTAATAACTGCTTTAAAACACAAAGTCTCTATTTAAATAATATATACAGCAGTAAATGATCAGCCTGTTCCAACAATGAAAGAAAGAGTGTCTGTGTCAGAGACAGTGTACCCAAAAAAATCCCAGGAATGTTCACAACAAAACTGTTCATACTAATAGCCAAGATCTGGAAACAACCCACATGTCCATCAGTAGGTGAGTGGATAAATAAAATGTGGTATATCCATACTATGTGCATTAGATTTCTATTGCTGTTGTAACAAATTATCACAAACCAAGTGGCTCAAAAGAACAGACATTTATTCTTCTATAGTTCTAGAGGCCATAATTCTGGAATGGGTCTCAATAAACTAAAATCAAGGTGTTGGCAGAGCTGCATTCCTTTCTAGAGGTTGTAAAAGAGAAGCTTTTTCTTGTCTGTCCCAACTTCTAGATGCCACCCACATTCCTTTGCTCCCTTCCATTTTCAAACCAGTAAGGCCAGTTGAGTCTTTCTCACATAGCATCACTTGACTCTCTTTCCTGCCTCCCTCTTCCATTTATAAGGACCCTTGTGATTACATTGAGCACAACTGGATAATCCAGGATAATCTCCCCATCTCAAAATCAGCTGGCTAGCAACCTTAATTCCATCTTTAATCTTGGTTCCACCTTGCCAAATAACATAGTATATTCATAGGTTCTGGGATTAGGACATGGACATGAAGGAGGCCATTACACACCATGGAAATCTACTTACCAATAAAAAGGAACAAATTGTTAACGCAGGTTACAACATGGATGGACCTAAAAAGCATTATGCTGAGGGCAACAAGCCAGACACCCAAAGAATACTGACTATATTAATTTCAAGTGCTACAACAGCTGTATTAGTTATCTATTGCTGTGTAACAAATTACCCAAAAAAGTTGGTGACTTAATATAGCACACATTTATTATTTCCTGCTTTCTGTGGATCAGGAATGTGGGTACAGTAGGCTATGTCTTCTATTGTAGGCTAGCCTCCAGTTATCCCAAGACTGCACGCAGGAAAGGAGCCACTTCCCAGCCCATTCATGTGGCTGTTGGTAGGATTTTAATCCTTATTGCCTATTGGTTAGAGGCCACCCTCGGTTCCTTGCCATGTGGGCTCTCTGATATGGCAGCTTGCTTCTTCAAAGTGTGCAAGACAAAAAGCTAGCAGAGAGTCTGCTAGCAAGATGGAAGTTGATCTTTAGTAACCTAATCATTTAAATGACATCCCATCCCACATTCCATTGGTTAGAAGCAAGTTGTTGGGTTTAGCACACGTTCAAGGGTGTGCATACCTTTGAGGAGGCTGGTGTCACTGGGGGGCCTTCTGAAAGGTCCATGTACCACATGGTCAAAAGGAATCTAGAGTGAGAGATATTGGCCTATAGTGCCTGCAGCTGGGGAAGGGAGAGGATCCATATGAAGGGGCATGAAGAATCTTGAAGGGTGATGAAAAGGTTCTATATCTTGATATGTGTGTCCTGACGCAGGTGTATGAATTTGTCACATTTCATTAAACAGTACACATAAAATGTGTATATTTTATGGTATGTAAATTAAACCTTGATAAAACATTATTTGGTAAATTTAGGACTTTTCAGGTTTGACTTGTCACTAGCCTCTGTATATTGACTGGGCACAAAAGGGTTATAAGGCAACAACCATCTCCTGCCAAAACAAGGCCAACTACAAGTGAGGTGCCACATTCTATGGCAAGTACTTTCCAGAGCCAACCTGTGGCTGAGGCAAGAACTTGTGTAGGCAGTCTTAGCAGCCATGCTAGGCACCTGCAACCCATGGCTGCCACTCAGACATGGAAATTAGACCCCATGCCTCAGGGGAAAACCAGTCTGCACATCTGCTAACAGCCCAAGCTCCATCTTGACACTCAATTAAAATGGCACAACTCATCTTAAGTCTGCAGTACTGGACTCGCACTGACTCCCGGGTTTAAGGACAACCAAACAGAAAAATGTCACCAGAAACATGAGAAAGTACATTCATTAAGGTGATAAGTTTGAGAAATCCAAGTAAATGTAGATACTGCAAGAATTAGGACATCTTAATTTCTTTCTCAAGAGGCTGCTCCCCTGCCACCAGAGAGACCCATCCGTGCACAGGAAAGCCCACGTGGGTTAAGATTACAATGGGGACTGGACACAGCCAGCAATCAGGTCAGCAAAGGGGAAAACAATAAGCTGGGACAGCTCCCAGAACTCTGTGAAGAACAAAATGAAACAACAGGAGAAAAGTCAGGACCCCAAAGAGAATACATATAGGTGATGTGTGCAAGGAATTCCAGGAGATGAGGACAGACAAAAGGAAGAAGAGAAAGCCAATACAATGGCAAATGAAAACTAACCTGGACTGAAACAAAGGCCAGGCAAAAGTACAGGGAGAGGGACTCACACTTAACACCTCATATGGGGTTAGAGAGCAAGAAGAAAATGCTATGATGCCAAAGGAGACAAGGGAAACCAACAAAAGACAGGTACTTATAAAGGAACCAGAACTAAGTGTGCATCACTCGTTTCCTCTAGAATCTTAAGTGCCAGGATTTAGTGGAATATCACTGTAAAGTTTGTCGGGGTGAGAAAGGTCTCTATTTCATTTTTGCTTTTTCTTTTATTGTGATAAAGTCCACATTACATAAAATTTACCATCTTAAGCATTTCTAAATGAACAATTCACTGGTTTTCAGTAATTCACATTGTTATGCAGCCATTACCACCATCCGTCCCATAACACTTCATCTTGCAAAACTGAAGCTCTATACCTATTAAACAACAATCCATTCTCCCACCCCTCAGCCGCTGATAACCACCATTCTACTTTGTTTTTATGCTTCTGACTATTCCAAGTACCTTATATAAGTGAAATAATACAGTATTTGTCTTATTGTGACTGATTTATTATAATAATAATGTCCTCATAATGTCCTCAAGATTCATCCATGCTGTAGCATATTGCAGAATTTCCTTACTTTTTAAGGCTGAATCATATTCCATTGTAAGCATAGACCACATTTTGCTTACCCAATTATCCTACAATGGACATCTGGGTTGCTTCCACATTTTAGCTATTGTAAATAATGCTGCTATGAACAGGTATACAAATACTTCTTCAAGACACTACTTTCAATTCTTTTGGGTATATATACCCAGAAGTGGGATTGCTGAATCATATGATAATTTTATTTTTAACTTTTAAAGGGACTGCCATACTGTTTTTCCACAACAGCTGTACCACCTCCAGGGCATAAGGGTTCCAATTCCTCCACATCCTTGCCAACATTTACTGCTTTCTGTTGTTTTTCATAGTAGCCATCCTAATAGGTATGAGGTGATATCTCATTATAGTTTTGATTTGCATTTGATTTACATTTCCTTCATTTTCAAGTGCTTATTGGTCATTCACATACAAGATGTGATTAAACAATATGGTGAATGTTTAAATTTAAACAATATATTACAGTAAGACCATTAATACCCCTCAAAATATTACCCCTCATTTTGCACACACTTATCCAACATTGTTCTTGCCACTTTCTGAAGCAGTTTTAGAAATCCTCTATCGTGAGTGTCTTTAGTCGCGCTGTCATGGCTGCTTTGATTCAAAAATGTTTACCTTTCATGGTCATTTTGACTTTGGGGAAGAGCCAGAAGTCCCATGGTGCCAGATCCGGTGAATCAGGAGGACACACCATAATGTTTTTATTTGACAGAAATTGCCATATACCAGAAGCGATGTGTGACACAGAGTGTTGTCATGATGGAGGATGATTTACAGCACACTTTAAAACACACCTTCTCTCAACCGTAGCTCACACCCAACTAACTGCACCGAACAAGTTGAGACTAAGGTTCGACATACCTTAATATTGAAGATCCCGTATTGAAGATCCCGCCTTTCCATTGGATGGCACTCGACAGCAGTCACCATATTTTGTGACCACAACGAGTGTCACACATAGCTTCTGGTACAGCAATTTCTGTCAAATAAAAACATTAGTCTGTCCTCGTCCACCTTATTCACTGGATCTGGCACCATGCAACTTCTGGCTCTTCCCCAAAGTCAAAATGACCATGAAAGGTAAACATTTTGAATCGTTTCAGGACATCAAGGCAGCCATGACAGTGCAACTGAAGATACTCATGAAAGAGGACTTCCAGAACTGCTTCAGAAAGTGGCAAGAATGATGGGATAAGTGTGTTTGAAGCGAGAGGGAGTGTTTTGAGGGGGATTAATGGCAATGTGTCTTTTACTGTAATAATTTTTTTTAATTTAAACATTTTCCATATTGTTTGATCACACCTTGTATCTTCTCTTCAGAAATGTCTATTCAAGTTCTTTTCCTATTTTGAATCAGGTGTGGGGTTTTTTTTGTAGTTATTGAGTTTTAATAGTTCTCTATATATTCTGGATTATAATACCTTAACAAATATATTATTTACAAATATTTGCTCCCATTCTGTGGGCTTTTACACCTGTGAATAGTGTATTTTTATGCAAATTTTAAAAATTTTTCATGAAGTCAAATTTGTCTATTTTTGTTGTTGCTGCCTATGCCTTTGGTGTCATAGCCAAGAAATCATTGCCCAAATCAATGCCATGAAGGTTTTGCACTATGTTTTCTTCTAATAGTTTTATTGTTTCAGATCTTAAATTTAGGTCCTTGATCCATTTTTAGTCAATTTTTGTATACAAGTTTCAGTAAGGATCTAACTTTATTCTTTTGCATGTGAATATCCAGTTTCCCCAGTACCATTTATTGAAAAGACTATCTTTCCCCCATTGAATGGTTTTGGCACCCTTGACAGAATTATTTGACCATATATGTGAGGGCTTATTTCTGGGTTCTCTATTCCATTGGTCTACTTGTTTATGCCAATACCACACTTCTTTTATTAGTGTGGCTTTGTGTTAAGCTTTGAAATCATCAGGAAGTGTGAGTCCTTCAATTTTGTTCTTTTTCAGGATTGTTTTTGACTACTTGAGGTCACTTGAGTTTCTGTTTGAATTTTTGGATGTGTTTTTCTTTTTCTGGCAAAAAAAAAAAGGAATTGATAAGGAATGCATTGAATCTGTAGATCACTTTGGGTAGTATTAGCAGTTTAAGAATATTGTCTTCTAATCCATAAACATGGGCTGTATTTCCATTTATTTATGTCTTTCTTTCAACAGTGCTTTGTAGTTTTCATTGTATAAGTCACCTTCTTGACTAAGTTTATTCCTAAGTATTTTCTTCTTTTTGATGTTATTGTAAAGGAATGTTTTTTGTTTTCCTTTTCAGATTGTTTGATTTTTTTTCAATACAAGCAATTTTGTTGACTCTGTTGAGTTCATTTATTAATTCTAACAGCTTTGTTTTGGAATCTTTGGGGGTTTCTACGTATAAGATCATATCATCTGCAAACAGATAATTTTACTTCTTCCTTTCCAATTTCAATGCCTTTTATTTATTTTTCTTACCTAATTGCTCTGGTTAGAACTTCCAGTACTATGTTGAATAGCAGTGGTGAAAGTGGGCATCTTTACTATGTTCCTGATCTTATAGGAAAAACTTTCAGTCTTACACCATTGAGTATAATGTTTGCTATGGGTTTCTTATATATGGCTTACATTATGTGAAGGTAGTTTTCTTTTATTCCTATTTTGTTGAGTGTTTTATCATGAAAGGCTGTTGGATTTTGTTAGGTCCTATTTCTGCATCAATTGAGATGCTTTTGTGATGTTTTTCCTTCATTCTGTTCATGTGGTATACTACCTTGATTGTTGTACTTTAGAACCACCCTTGCATTCCAGGAATAAGTCCCACTTGGTCATGTTGTATAACCCTCTTAATATGCTGCTAAGTTCTGTTTGCTAATATTTTGCTGAAGTTTTTGCATGAGTGTTCATAAGGGATATTAGTCTGTACTTTCTTTTCTTGTGGTGTCTTTGGCTTTGGCATCATGGTTATTCTGGTCTCATAGAATGAGTTAGGAAGTGTTGTTCCCTTCTCTTCAACTTTTTGAAAATCTTTAAGGATTGGTATTAGATTTTTTTCATTACTGATTCAATCTCCTTACTGGTTGTAGGCCTATTCATATTTCCTACATGATTTAGTCTTGGTAAATTTTGGGTTTTCAGGAATTTTTAATTTCATCTAAGTTGTCCAATTTGGGGGGGTACAATTGTTCATAGTACTTTTATAATCCTTTTCATTTCTGTAGAATCAGTAGTAATGCCCCCAATTTCACTTCTGATTTTAGTATTTTGGTGTTTTCCTTAGTCCATCTAAGCTAAAGATTTGTCAATTTTGTGGATTTTCTCAAAGAACCAATTGTTTTTCTATTCTCTATTTTGTTTTTCTCTTCTAATATTTATTATTTCATTACTTCTTTTAGCTTTGGGTTTAATTTGTTCTTTTTCTAGAAGTTCTTTATGTTGTCAAGTTAGGTTGTTGATTTTCAGAACTTTCTTTTTTTAAATGTAAGTGTTTATAGCGATAAATTTCTCTCTAAGCACCACTTCTGCATTGTCCCGTAAACTTTGGTATGTTGCACTTTAGGTTTCTTTCATCTCTGATTTCCATCAGCTTTTGTTTATCTGGGAATGTCTTCACTTCTTCCTCATTTTTAAAGGACAGTTTTACCAGACATAGGATTCTTAGTTGACAGTGTTTTTGTGGTTTTTTTTTTCTTCCGTTTTTTTTGTTTTTGGTTTGAGGTGTTGCTTTTTTGTTTGTTTTTTGTTTTTGTACTTTGAACATTATCAACCTGCTGTCTTCTGGCCACCAAAGTTTCTAATGAGAGATCTGTCGATAACCTATTTAAGATCATTTGTATGTAATGATCTTCTCTCTTGCTGCTTTCAAGATTCTTTGGCTTTGGTTTTTGATTTTTCTGTGATAGTTGATTATAATGCATTTCAGTGTGGGTGTCTGATATCCTCTTATTTTGAGTTCCTTGGGGGGGGGTTGTGTGTGTGTGTGTGTTTGTTTGTTTGTTTGTTTGTTTTGGATGTTTACATTCATGTCTTTCATCCTATTTGGGAAGATTTCAGCCATTATTTCTTCAAATATTTTCTCTGCACCTATCTTTCTTTTCTTCTTCTGGGACACCCAAGATGCATATATTGGTCCTTTTGATGATGTACCACAGATTCTTTAGGCTCTATCTGCTTTTCTTAATTTTTTTTCCTTTCTCTTCCTCAGCCTTGATAGTTTCCATTGTCATGTCTTCAGTATCACTTACTCTTTCTTCTCCCTGCTCAAATCTACCTTTGAATCCCTCTAGTGAATTTTTCATTTGTTATTGTACTTTCAGCTTCAGAATTTAGTGTATCTCTCACCAGGTTTTCTTAGGGACAGTTTCTGTTGATTTCTTTCCCTCTGAGCAGGCCACACTTTCTTGTGTGTGCCTTGTGATTTTGTTGTTGTTATTGTTATTAAACATTGAACACTCAAATCTAATAATGTGATAACTCTAGAAATCAGATTCTCTCCCTACCCCAGGGTTTTGTTTGTTATTGTTTTTATTTGAAAGTTCTCTGTGCTGAGCCTGAGGTATAAACTTAAGGTCTTTTTAGTTTTTTTCTGAAACTTTTCCTGAACATGCACAGTCATTTTCTATTTTTCCGCATATATACCGTTGTTTTTTAATGTCCTTGGTCTTTAGTATCTGGTTCTCAAAAGGGGGAAAAAAATGAAGGGGATGGGAAGAGCACCAGCCCTTAAGTTCCTTGGAAGTCACAGCAGCCAAGAAGGAGGATGTTGCAACAGTGGGGCACGAGTGCAGCAATGGCTACCTGTTTGTCTGCACCTCTGTAATCAGAAGCACCAACCAGTGGTCAGAGCAGATTCCCAGTACTTGAAAGGCAGGGTCCTTTTTGCCCACCCTAGCTCCCACAGGCTGTGCAAGCAGCTCCAGAAAGTTTGCACAGCTGCCTGCCACATGGCTGGGAGTGTTGGCTGGGTAGCTGCTACTATGCTCAGAACTGAAATTGACTCAAATTAACTGCAATTACTGTCCAAGGCTTCCCCTGGAAGTTGCAAGTGTTCAATGGACTCCAGCATTCCAAAATGGTTTTATCAGATTCTGCCAGTGTGATTGCTGTCTAGATTGGGGAGACAGATTCCTGCTGCTTCCTACTCTGCTATCTTCCTGTATTAAAAATATTTTTTGTTCTTTTTGCTGCTATTTCTGTAAGAAACTCACTATTTTGTCTGGTCTTCTGAATGACTATTATTCACATTTCACATTGGTTGTTTTCTTTAATGCCACTCTAGTAAACTTTCTGGTTATATGTTTCTAGGTATTTATGAAGGAATCTTCTTTCTTGTTACTTTTTCAAAAACTTCTTATAACTTCTCCAATTCATCCCAATAGCTCTAAGAAAATTTCAAACATGTAAACATACAAAAATGGAGAGAATAGTGTAATGAGTCCTCAGTCCCATCACCAGTGTCAGCAGTGTTCAACTCATAGCCAATCTCCTTTCACCTGGACCCTACACACTTCCCCATCTCCCTTTATTATTTTGAAGCAAATTCCAGGCACTGTATCATTTCATCTGTAAAGATTTCAGTGGATATCTCTAAAGATAGGGCTCTTTAACATAACCGCAATACTATCATCACATCTAGAAAAAACCACAGTAATCTTTAATATTTAATATCCATAATCCATAAGTGACGGTGTTTTTAAGCTCTTTGAATTAGAATCCAAACAAGATCACACGCTGCATTTGGTTGTGTCTTTAAATCCCTTTTGATCTATAGGTTCCCTCTTCGTTTTGTTGTTCCCCTGCAGTCCACTTGGAAAAAAGTAGGTCACCTTTCTGGCAGGAAAGTGCTCCTCAGACTCTGCGTGCTGGACTTCCCCAGGGATCTCGTAAAATAAAGTCTCTGATGGGGCAGGTCCTGGGCAAGGCCTGGACTCTGCATTTCTGACAAACATGCCAGTGATTTGCACGCCAGGCTGGGGATCAATACAGAGCAGCTTGTTCTAAGTGCCTCGCCTCTGCACTTCCTGTAAATTGCAGGTGGGATTTAGTCGAGGAGAAAAGATTGTGACCTAATAATTTTTCATTTAAAGAGAAGTAGTAGAGGGAAATTATCCCAATCACGTGGAAAAGAAATAGAAAAACAAAAAAAATCACACCACGTCCATATAACAAAGAAGTGTAGAGGTGAAGCAGCACAGTGCCAGCTGTAGCATAGCACACTGACCAGTGAAGCCATTGAAAGTGAAGGATTAAAAATTAGGTTAAAGCCAAATGCAATCATGTATACTTTGTGAGACGTACCACTGACTCCAAATGCATGTTCCTGCAGTGGGCACTCAGAGTTGGAAGGAAGTTGGGCCTGACACCAGGAGGTGCTCTCTGTTATCATCCTAGATCTGCTTGTGCCCCACCAGTGCACAGGCAGGTGGGGGGTGTGTGTGAGTTGCATGTGGCTCTCTGGCTACCCCTCTGAGCCTCGGCCTAGAAGAACCAGCCAGACCAGCTCAGTACCCCTCACACTCACAGGCTTCTGGTTTCAGTCCTTGGCCCCACAGCTGGAGTGCAGCCTAAGGGGTTGCTGTGGGGCTGTGGCACGCACGTCTGTGGCAGTGTGTGCAACAGACCATGGGACCCCCAGTGGGCAAAACACCAGCAGCCCATGGCACTTTGCTTAAGATTGAGAAAATGTCAGTAGGTTCTATCAACAAATGGATAGCCACAAAATCATTGTGAGGGTAGGGGGACACCTACGGGCCTCCCAGGCATGGCTGGCGACGTGGCCAGAAGTCCATGCGGTCACTGTGACCAGGGCTTGCATGCAGCTGCCTGCACTGGGTGAACCCACGCTTGAGCCAGGATTCCAGCTTGGGAAACCCCAACATAAAATTTATTATATCATTTAAAAATTGATTGTTGCAATTCGATTCCTAAATACAAAGGGTGCCAAAAAAAGGACACACATTTTAAGAAAAAACTGTATTACAATTGTAATACTCAATATACACCAATAACAAAAGACGAATACAAGTCACGTTTGACTTCTGCAATGACAAGAGGTGCTCAAAGTGGTTACGTTACCATCAGTGTCCAGACACTTCTGATTAGGGCAAACTACTGCTTGAGCAACATTGATCCAAGTGTCCACTTGGATCGCTGCGCATACCATTTCAATTTCTTCCCGAAGAACTGCCAGTGTAGCCGGTTTTCTACAGTACACCACATCCTTTAGGTCCCCCATAGGTAGAAGTCAAGAAGTATTAAGTCAGGAGAATGTTTTCAAATTTCAAATACTTCAAAATGGTCTTGCGCTTCTCGAACAACCATGCTTCCACCATTTTCTTTGATGGTCCTGTCTGTTGCATGGTGACGTTAGCATTCATTTGATTTAATGTCATCTTTTGAGCAAATGTCATACTACTTATTGCTACTGTAATTCAACTTCAAAAAGTAATACATAGATAACATTGCTTAAAATGTGTATACATTGTTTTGGCATCCCCAGTATATACCCAAGAGAACTGAAAACATGTCCTCACAAAAACCTGTCTGTGAACATTCATAGCAATATTATTCCCAAGAGCTAAAATGTAGAAACTACCATGTCCTTCTATGGATGAGTGGGTCAGCAGTGTGGTCTGTCCACACAATGGACTACTATGTGGTCATAAGGAATTAAGTTCTGATACATGACTTAACTTGAATGTACCTTGAAAAATTGCATTGAATCAGAGTCAGACACAAAAGGCATGTGTATAGCTCCATGTTTATAAAATGCCCAGGAAAGAGACAAAGTAAGAGGAGGGGGAAAATGGGGAGTCACTGCTAATGGATACTGTGTTTCTCTCTGGGTGATGAAATGTTCTAAAATTAAGTTATGGTGATGATGTACAACTTTGTGAATATACTAAAAACTTTTTTTTTCAGTGTCAATTGTTAAAGATCATAAATTTAACCTCTGAATCTCACAGCACCTTTGACCCCTGGACATGCACTTTGCAGTCATGGTCCTTTAGCCCTCAGGACAGCGGCCGCAGGGGTGTGTAGGAGGTTGCGGGGTGTCAGGTTCAGAGTAGTGAAGTGCCCAGCACCGTGCTGAGCAGGGCCCTACTGGTCCCCCATCCAGGGACAGGGAGGTCAACCAGCTGAAGCAGTGGATCACCACACTGATGAGGTCCATCACCAAGGAGGAGGAGACTGCTGCTGAGCTGGAACTCAAAGCCCGAGTCTTCCATTTCGGCGAGTACAAGGGTGCTCAGGAGGTAGGCCACCAGATCGCAGCTAGCGGGCTGTGGGAGTGGAAAGAGTGCAGGTGCCACATGCTGGTGGTGGGCGGAGGGGTGGGGAAGTGGTATCCATTCCAGGCACCTTCTGGGATGAGACCCAGTGCCTGGAGCTCTGACAGCAGGGAAGCAAAACCGCAGGCTTGGCTGTGCTCTGGGGCTGCTGTGGCCCCTTGCCACCTTCCAGGCTCTGTGGACCTGACCTAAGGGCACTGGCTGGAGAAGGCCTTTGGTCCCCAAACCCAAGCCACTTTGTATTTCTGCCCCATGGCTGTTCACCTGCCCAACACCCCTCCTCCATTCCTTCTTTCATTCAACAAATATGTCTGCTTCTTCAACATATACAATGTATCCAGAAGGTGACCTTGCTGGGAGGAAGACAGGCACATCCCCAGGCCAGGCTGGGTGGGTGAGAGAATTCTGAGGATACAGAAGGCCGGGGATGTTCCAGGCAGTGGGACCAGGATTTGGCACACACCCTTCCTGACAGCATGCAAAGGGCCACGTGGATCCAGCTTCCTAATTCATTCAAATTCCTGTTGAGTGTGCCAGGTACTAGGTCAGGTACAAGGGATGCCACAATGAGCAGGCCAGTGCATCCAGCCTCCTGCCAGACAACACAGGGCACTGGCTGTGCCCCCCGCCTCACCTAAGCCTTTTTGCCTGGTGTCCCTCATTTAATCCTCAGGCCTACTCCGTGCGGCAGGGGTCATTAACTGTTTTCTCAATGTCAGAACAGGCTGAAAGGGGAGTTCATCTGCCCAGGGCCACACAGAAAGTTGGTCACACGATATGGTCCTATGGGGAACTGAGGTCAGTGCAGGGGCAGAAGAGAAGGGCTCCCTGGAAAACGGAACTGGGAGTCAGTGGGCACACTGAGGTAGCTGGGGAAGGGGCCGAGGCACGGGCCTGAGCCTGTAGGGCTGGAACCCAGGATTTGGCTGACCACAGGAGGGCGAGGGGGTCACAGCTCTGCCAAGGAGAGTCCAGGTGTCCAGATTCTGTTTTCCCCATGCTTCCTGAGTGCCCACCTGTGCCGGGCTGGGCCCCAGCGAGGCCCACCATGCCTCACCTAGGGCAAGAGGCCTAGTAGACCATGGAGAGTGAGCGGGCACAGGCCCGCAAGATCCCGATGGAGGCCTGACGTCTCGCAGGACAAGGTGCTGGAGAGTCTGAACCACAAGGTGCTGGATGTGTACCGGAACTGTGTCGGCACCAAGCAGGAGTCCAACCTGGGCACTGTGCAGATGCTGACCATCATTGAGCAACAGCTGGATGAGCTGCTTGAGAACATGGAGCGTGTGCCCCAAGTCAAAATTGAGCAGGCCGAGAAGGCCAAGGAGAAGGAGCGGCGCCAGAGGTGAGGGCCCAGACTCCGCCCAGCAGCCTCACACAGAGAGGGACCTGAGGCCAAGGCCACCCTCCACACCCCTTCTCCCACTCCAGGCTGGCCCGGGTGCCCTGCCCTCCAAGAGCTCCTGAACCAGGAGACAGGACCCTTGTGCCCCATGCTGGGAGAGCCAGAAGCCAGGGGTCAGGGGGAATCTGGAGGGGACACCTAACGCAGCCCGTGACAGAAGCCCCTCTTGTGGAGAGGGGGATGTTGGGGAGTCAGGGAACCCAGGAGCAAAAGGGAGGTGTGGCCAGCACAGCCTCACCCCCAAGGACAAGGGATAGCAATGGCCATTTTCCTGGCTGGATTGGAGGGAGAGAGGCTGGCACTGCCAGAGCCCAGGGTAGGGAGTGCAGAGACTTGGGAAGCAGCTGGGGGGAGCCCAGGGTTTAGTGGCAGGGCATAAAGGCAAAGCTGGCAGTGTCAGAAGACTGGACACAGGTGGTGTTGGCCCGTCCTCCAAGAGGAGGCCCGGGAACTCCCCACAGGCCCAGTGGGGTGCAGGTGACTTCCAGGGGCTATGATTCCCCTGGCCTGTGGACTGCTTCATTCATTTACTTCTGTGCAGAGCCTTGAGACACAACCATCTGCAGTCATGTGTCTCTCCCATAAGCACAGGGGTTCTTCCTGTGTTGCTGGTACCCTACTTAGAGCAAACACTGGGCAAAGGTTTGAGGACCAGAAATACAGAAAGGAAGGAAACAAGACTACTAACCTTGCTGGGGCTAGGCCTTCAAGGGTGACAATGGGGAAGCCATGGGTACGTGGATATCAGTGACCATGGATGGGGTTCCAGGAACCTGGACCTCCTGAGTGTATGAGATGATGACCCTTAAATGATCTCCCAGAAGAGCCCAGAACTGGGACACCCCCCCACTTCCAAGGAGCAGGGTCAGAACCAAGGCCCTGCCCTAGCAGGGAAGGGTGGAGAGGAGTGGGGCATTTTCTCAGAAGAGGGTAGGCCATGGCCTGAGGACTGTGTAGGAAAGAGCTGGGAAGAGGAGCTGGCAGCCTCTCTTGGCCCCTCCAGTCCTTAATCCATCTTTCGCTGCCACTGCCACCCAGAATCCGAGAAGAGAAGGCCAAGAGGCAGAGGCAGCTGCAGGAGGAGCGTCTGCAACGGGCCCAAGCCCGGGCCCAGGCAGAGATCAAAAAGAAGGTGGGTAGGGTGGCCCTGGGGAGTCACTGCCTGGGAAGGGACCCACGACCAAGCACTGCGGGGCTGGGAGCAGCAGGGGGCTTCCAGCCAGCCTGGCTGCCTTTGCAAGTGCTATTACAAGGGTTCTAGGGCCAGGAGAGCAAGACGAGTGTGGAGCAGGGTCTCCTGTGCCTGGATCCACTGCCCCTGCTACCCAAGGGCTGCCATCCCCTTCCTCCAGAAGCCCTTCTATACACACTCCTAGTCAGTGACTGGCCTAGCCATGCCCTCCTAGCCCTCCCAGGTACAGGCCCTCAGCTCAGAGAGCTGGCACGAACAGATCAGAATCCCCAGGGTCCCACCACACAACCTATACCCCAGGTCAAGTTCATTTCGTCACTAGATGTCCCCCTGACTGCTGTGTCCCAAGACCTCCACCCCACAGCAAACAGGCAGGAGCAGCCACGTGCCTTCTGGCCCTGGCAACAGGCGGTGTGGTCTCTAAAGCAGGACCGTGCCTGAACATGGCCCCCAACAAACGAAGCTGATTGCCATGGCCCCAAGGAACAGACCAGCACTTTCCACACTGTCCTGTGGGGAATGACAGACACTGAAGGGTCCCCCAAGAACTCCCACAGCAAGAAATGGGTTCCCTCTGTTTAGTCCAGTACTTCCCATCTGTGTTTCCAGGTGTTCCCCCTGCCACTGCCCCTCACACATGTAGGAGCTGGCACCGCAGGGCACAGGCTTTAGTGCTGGACAGACTCAGTCAGGACTCAGCAACTCCAGCCCTCAGCCTGTGGCTGACCAGGAGCGACCAGAGGCTGAGACAGTCCACGGGGCCCCACAGCCCCAGCTCCCCCCCCCCCTTCCTCCAGAATGCTGCCTCCTCCTAGTATGCTGGGGGCAGAGGCATAACCTCGGCATCTAGGTGGCACCTTTGGTGCACCGAGGCCACCGGCAGAGGCTCAGAGTCCGCTTCCTCTGCAGAGAGGCAGAAGGCTGGTATGGCGCTCCCAGCCCCCGGCCCTGAAAACCACGGAGGAGCCTGAGCACAAGTCCCTAGACAAGGACAAGCAGGAGCAGCTGTTCTTCTTCACCTAACTGCAGCCGCTGGTCTGGCTGACGGCACGGGACAGAGGGCAGCAGGAAGCTCACGTGGCTGCGTCAGGGCTGCATCCCCATGCCCCTCATGGTCTCATGCTGTGCATTTCCTTACTCGTGAAATAAACCCCATGACTCTTTGGTGTCTAATGCCTGTTTAAGGAGACAGACCCTGTTACCAAATGCTAGCACCCCTCCTGAATCATTTAACCATAAGCAAATTCTTGGGGGAAGGAGCCCATCTTGACTCCCATCTAAATGACTGCTTGGAGTGACAAAAGCCAATTCCACCATGGGGTGTGGTATGGGGCTTAGCCCCAATGAAAAGACAAAAGTAAGCAGCAAGCTGAGCATATAGAATGGTTAATACTACTAACTGAAGGAAAAAATGACGTCAACACTACTCACAGTTCCTTAAATTAAGCCAAGCAAAATCTTCAGTGCGTGACTATACAAAAACTTTTATTTATTTGCACTAGGAGTTGGGGCTATTGCCAGGAAGGAACCTCAGTGCCCAGAAAACTAACAGCCAGTACCAATCACTTGGAGGTGGACATTCACTGGGGGACATGCAGGAAAAAGGTCCAGTGACACATCCTCATTCAGAAGCCAGTGCAGTGTGGCTACCAGGCCACCCAGCTTCCAAGGCCACACTGGCAGACTGACCTGGCTCCTTGTGGAGGGAGGGGGCTTCTGGAGGACCTGGAAGCTGAAGTGCCAGGTAGGCACAGAACTGTAGTCTGTGACGCAGCACAGAGTTCTGTAAGAACACTTATAAATGGGGCCTGAATTCCTTTGGGTAGAGAAGCACTCTGAAGTAGATGGCACCTTAAAACAGGACACAGAGAGGAGTCACAATGCAATGCTGGGGTCACTCCCAAAAGCCCAAGTCCAAAAATTCAAGAAACGAAACAGATAGGCAGAATTTAGATGATTCCAAGTCTAAGAACCAAAATAGCATCTGAATAAACACACACTTCAAAAGGCACAAGGAAAACACAGCATTTCTGAGTGACCGTGTCCAGTCTGTTAACTAACAAATAAATATGTGCAAGGTTATCAACTTGTCTCCTTTTGCAAGACAGACCTTACTCTATAAAAATATACAGTAATAGGATATGTACATCTTCAACCTCCACAAAAACATAGACATGCCATCATTGTAGTCCTGTGCATAGTTTAGTTTCAGAACGTTACTTTATAAAACACTGTCAAATTACTATTAAATGTTAATACCCAAATACAGAAATTAGAAAAATTATTCTGAAAGTTTGAAATCAACCATCCCCAAACTATATGGTTGAAATTTGGTCTACACAGAGGGCTTGCTAACAGGGCCCCCGATATGCCCACTTCACCCCCAGTATTTTCCTCTCACAGCAATTACCCACCTGTTCTGCCAGAACATGGATTAGAATTTGGCTTTCTGTGACAACAGGCCCACTTCTGCTTCACAATGTGACAAAATCAACCCCACCATGACCACCACCCAAGGGTTTGGAAATGACCTGTTACACAGCTCCCAAAAAAGGAAAACAGAATTTCTAGATCTCTCTCAGGGCAAATGCTGAAAACACCAAAGCTGGTTTTACTACAGATGAAGTTGTATTTGACTAGGGAATCTGTACTCTATTTCCTGCCCAAGTCTATCTTTTAAATGCAACAAGTGCTTCATGGCTCAGATCTAATAGGACAAAGGATATATGCACACAGGCAAGTACAGAAGAGGTGTGTGCTTTGCTTGGAAGGCATTCCCTGCCTCACCCGAAGCACTTTGCTCGGACAATGCAGTTTCAAATAATACAGCCCCAAACTGGTTCCTGATAGAATGTAAGAAAAACACTGTCAATAAATGTACCCAAAAGTCTCTGAAGAACTAGGCAGGCCTTCTGAGCAGAAATCAAGTGGTTTGAAAGACCACGTAACAGAATCTCGTGGGGACACAGACTAGAAGCATCGCCCTCAGGTCTCCCGGGCAGAGGCCTGCTTTCACTGCAGGTTCCGCAGGTTGATAGTGCTGCCTGCGCGGTGCATGTTCTCAGGCCCAGCAGCCCCTTCAGCTGCAGGAAGCACCTCCTGCAAAACAAAGCAGAGTAGTGAGGGGGGCAGAGCGACATGCTGAGGCGGTGCAGGACCACTTCACAGAAGGCAGCCTTGCAGCCACTCACCAACTGAAGGGCCAGCCAGTAGGGTGCTTCTGACCTTTCTCAATTAAAAAGAACTTGTTTCCCCCTTATTTTAAACATATGTTTCTTGAAAAAAAAATTTAAGTATAAACAAAAATAAGGAAAAATAAACTCAATACTGTGTTGTATGTTTTCTCAAAAATGAGACTGTCCTTGTTTAACTTGTAACCCTTTTTTCCCCTACTTTTTAATGTGGGAAGCCCCTTTCCCAGTTACTAGGTGTCCATCTGCATTACCAGTGGCTGACCAGGCTTCTAGCCACACGGCTGGACCATCACCCATCTATTCCATCTCCTCCTACTAGAGAAACATTCCTACGTCATTAGATTCGGGGCCACGATGACCAGCTTTTGGCTATTTATATCCTACCTGATTTCTTTAGAAGTGATCTCGTGAGCGGAATACCAGACAGAATGCAGTAGACACTGATGAGACTTTCTGGATATGTGGTACCAAACCACCTTCCAATTTACCCCCACTCCAGCAGTCTGGGAGCCCTGAGCCCCCCACCCCCTCCTCACACCAGCACATCATTCAATATTTATTTTTGACATTAAAGCAAATGTTTAACAGTTAAACTTGAATACAAGAAAGCTAAAATTACTATTTGTATGGATTTTTTAAAAATATATTTAAGGCAGGGGATCCCAGGAGGGAACAGAAAACACAAAAGCCAGGAGGTGGGCTCTTTCCCTGCGTCCCACAGCTGATCTCTCCCACCCAGGAGGCAGCATATCCAGCATTTGAGGCAATAACCTCAGCTGAGACCTCCAGCTGGACCCTAGGTCAGACAAAGGACACAAACTCCATACCAGGGCTCCTCCCCCACTCTCCCAATCCTACCCCTGCCCTTCCAGTGACTGGCCCCTGAACTGAAGAGTAGTGTCAGATTACAGAGGAGCTGTAATGCTCAGGCTCTGGGAAGACCAGCATGCACCTCTGACTCGGGGAAAACGCTGGGAAGAGTGTGATTTTTCCTGGGCTGGGAGAGGGAAGACTCCTCCACCCCTAACCCCCACCTTTTATGGCCTGCCAAGGGCAGGGTAATTACAACTGCAGAGGCACTCCCAGGGATCAGCAGTAGGTGGCAGACAAAGCTCTGAGCTTTCAGCAGCTCAGAAATCTCCCCCCCGCCACACACACACACAAGCGCGCGCGCGCGCACACACACACGAAGTGCCCTAAGACTCAGGAGAACTGGGCACAGGACAGGTGCTGCTACTCTCAGGGCGCATATGTGCAGACAAGGGCAGAAACTGCACTGACTTTGTAGAAACTACCATCCAGACCCCTCAACCCCATTCATCTAAATCTGCAGTCCCAACATCACTCTGGGCACCAGGTGACCATCTCTATCTGCACAATACACAGAGGACTCTTTGGTACAGCACAGGACAACCTGGAGATTATTTGGTGGGCTTAAGCCAAGACTGGTGCTGCTTTTCGTTTGTTTTGTTTTCTCTTTATATCTTTGCCTGTGTTGAGTGTGGGTAGTCGGTTGCTTTTACATGTGAATGTATTTGATTTTTTCTTTCTTGTTGCTGTTGTTGTTGTTGTTGTGCTTGGTGATTTACTTTGTTCTGAAATTGCCCTACCAGGGCCCAGCTTAAGAGGCACAAGAGTCAACACAGCCAGAGGCCAACTCCAGACCAAACCAGAGTACTACCATGTTTGACCTACAAGTGACACACCCAGAGGGAATCCTCTACAGGCACAAGAGCCCATAGAGGCCAAACCATATTTAAGTAGTCAACCCTCACACAGCAGAACACCGTGAGGTGGGCAGAGCCAAGTCTCACAACTAGTCAGCCTAGGAGTTAACCCCACCTCACTTGAAGGAACAGCAGGTTAGGAAGCAGAGGATCAAATCAGCGACTTAGAAGACAAGTTAGCAGAGATCACCCAAACAGAACAACAGAAAGAAAAAAGAATGAAAAGCAATGAAGATGGTTTAAGAGACCTCTGGGACAACATCAAGTGCAACAACATGCACATCATAAGAATACCAGAAGGTGAAGAGAGGAAGCAAGGGATTGAGAGCACATTTGAAGTAATAATGTCCGAAAACTTCCCTAACCTGATGAAGGAAACCAGCATACAAGCCCAGGAAGTGCAGAGAGTTCCAACAGGATAAACCCAAACAGGTCCACACCAAGACACATTATAGTTAAAATGGCAAAGCTTAAAGACAAAGAGAGAATCTTGAAAGCAGCAAGAGAAAGGCAGAAGGTTACATACAAGGGAACTCCCATAAGACTATCAAATGACTTTTCCACAGAAACATTGAAAGCCAGGAGGGAGTGGCAGGAGATACTCAAAGTGATGGAAAACAAAGGCCTACAACATAAGATTGCTTTATCCAGCAAGGCTATCATTTAAATTGATGGAGAGATAAAGAGCTTCCCAGAAAAGAATAAGCTAAAGGAATTTATTACCACCAAGCGAGCATTGCAAGAAATACTAAAAGGACTTCTGTAAATAGAAGAAAGATGAAAACAATCTAACTACAAATTTTAAGATGGCAATAACTCTCTACCTATCAATAATCACTTTAAATGTAAACAGATTAAATGCTCCAATCAAGAGACATAGGGTGGCTGAGTGGATAAGGAAGCAAGACCCTTGTATATGCTGTATACAAGAGACTCACCTCAGATCAAAAGACACACACAGGCTGAAAGGGAAGGGTTGGAGTAAGATATTTCGTGCAAATGGAAATGAGAAAAAAGCTGGAATTGCAATACTTATATCTGACAAAATAGACTTTAAAATGAAGAACACATTAAAAGACAAAGATGGGCACTATATAATAATAATGGGATCGATTCGACAAGAGGACATAACCCTAGTAAACATCTATGCACCCAACATAGGAGCACCTAATATATAAAACAGATATTGACTGTCATAAAGACAGAGATCAACAGTAACACTATCATAGTAGGGGACTTCAACACACCTCTGACAAAAAGGGGCAGGTCTTCCAGACAGAAAATCAATATGGAAACAACGGCCTTAAATGACACATTGGACCACTTGGATTTCAGAGCATTTCACCCCAAAACTGCAAAATACACGTTCTTCTCAAGCATACATGGAACATTTTCCAAGACAGACCATATGTTAGGCCACAAAACAAGTCTTGATAAATTTAAGAAAATTGAAATCATACCAATTGTCTTCTCTGACCACAGTGCTATGAAATTAGAAATGAACTACAGAAAAAAAACTGGAAGACACACCAGTTCATGGAGGCTGAATAACATGTTACTAAATAATAAATGGGTCAACCAGGAGATCAAGGAAGAAATCAAAAGATATCTCGAGACAAACGAAAATGAAAATACGACAACCCCAAATCTATGCGATGCCGCGAAAGCAGTCCTAAGAGGGAAATTCATAGCATAGCAGGCCTACCTAAAGAAACAAGAAACATCACTAATCAACAGTTTATCTTCACACTTTAGGGATCTGGAAAAAGAACAGCAAAATAAGCCCAAAGGGAGTACAAGGAAGGAGATAATAAAGATCAGGAGATAATAAAGATCAAAGGAAGGAGATAATAAATGAAATAGAAACCAGAAAAATAATACAAAAGATCAATGAATCCAAGAGTTGGTTCTTAGAGAAGATAAACAAAATTGACAAACCTTTAGCCAGACTCATTAAAAAAAAGAGAGAGAGGACCCAAATTAATAAAATCAGAAATGAAAGAGAAGTGACAACAGACACCTCAGAAATACAAAAAAATTTAAGAAATTACTCTAAGCAACTATATGCCAACAAATCTGACAATCTGGAAAAAATGGACCATTTTCTAGAGGCATACAACCTTCCAAGGCTAACTCAAGAAGAAACAGAAAACCTCACTGGACTGATTACCACCAGGGAAATTGAATCAGTAATCAACAATCTTCCAAAAAACAAAAGCCCAGGACCAGATGGCTTTACAGGTGAATTTTACAAAACGTTCAACAATTATCACCTATTCTCCTCAAGCTCTTCCAAAAACTCCAGAAGGAGGGAAGCCTCCCAAACATTTTTCAGGAAGCCACTATCACACCGATGCCAAAATCAGACACAGACACCACAAAAAAAGAAAATACAGGCCGATATCTCTAATGAATATAGATGCAAAAATCCTCAACAAAATATTAACGAACAGAATTCAGCAATACATTAAAAAGATCATACACCATGATCAAGTGGGATTCATCCCTGGTATACAAGGGTGGTTCAACATCCACAAATCAATTAATGTGATACACCTCATTAACAAAATGAAAAATAATAATCATATGATCATATCAATAATGCAGAAAAAGCATTTGATAAAATCCAGCAGCCATTTATGATAAAAACCCTTAAGAAAGTGGGAATGGAGAAATCATATCTCAACATAATCAAGGCCATATATGATAAACCCACAGCTAACATCATACTCAGTGGAGAAAAGCAAAAGCCATTCCCCCTAAGATCAGGAACAAGGCAAGGTTTCCCACTTTCTCCACTTCTATCAACATAGTGCTGGAAGTTCTAGCCACAGCAATCAGACAAGAAAAAGAAAGAAAAGGCATCCAAATAGGTAAGGAGGAAGTAAAATTGTCATTATATGCAGATGACATGATACTATATAGAGAGAACCCTAAAGACTCCACCAAGAAACTACTAGAGCTGATAGATGAATTTAGTAAAGTAGCAGGATACAAAATTAATATTCAGAAATCAGTTGCATTTGTATATACCAATAATAGAACATCAGAAGGAGAAATTAAAAAAAAAAATCCCATTTACAATTGCTTCAAAGACTATAAAATACCTGGGAATAAATTTAACCAAAGAAGTAAAAGATCTGTACTCAGAAAATTATAAGACACTGAAGAAAGAAATGAAAGAAGATACAAATAGATGGAAACACATCCTATGGTCATGGATAGGAAGAATTAATATAGTTAAAATGTCCATACTGCCTAAGGCAATATACATACTCAACGCAATCAAACTACCAACGACATTTTTCACAGAAATAGAACATATAACCCTAAAATTTATATGGGGCCATAAAAGACCCCAGATAGCCTTAGCTATCTTGAGAAATAAGAACAAAGTGGGAGGTATAACGATACCTGACTTCAAATTATACTACAAGCCTACAGTAATCAAAACAGCATGGTACTGGCATAAAAACAGACACATAGATCAATGGAACAGGATAGAGAATCCAGAAATAAATCCATGCCTATATGCCCATTTAATCTACGACAATGGAAGCAAGAATGTACGGTGGGGTAAAGACAGTCTGTTCAATAAATGGTGCCGTGAAACCTGGACAGACAACATGCAAAAAAAATGAAGCTGGACCACCTCCTTACACCATATACAAAAATAAATTCAAGGGGCTGGCCCGGTGGCTCAGGTGGTTAGAGCTCCATGCTCCTAACTCCGAAGGCTGTCGGTTCTATTCCCACATGGGCCAGTGGGCTCTCAATCACAAGGTTGCCGGTTAGACTCCCGCAAGGGATGGTGGACAGCGCCACCTGCAACTAGCAACGGCAACTGGACCTGGAGCTGAGCTGCGCCCTCCACAGCTAAGACTGAAAGGACAACAACTTGACTTGGAAAAAAAAAGTGCTAGAAGTACAGACTGTTCCCCAATAAAGTCCTGTTCCCCTTCCCCAATTAAAAAAAGAAAAAAATCACTAAATTTAAAGAAAAAACAAACAAATTCAAAATGGCTTAAAGACTTAAACGTAAGACCTGAAACCATAAAATTCCTAGAAGAAAATGTAGGAAGAAACTTCACAGACATTACCCAGAGTAAGATTTTTACTGATATATCCCCTCGCACAAGGGAAGTAGAGAAAAAACAGACATGTGGGATTACATCAAACTAAAAAGTTTTTTCACAGCAAAGGAAACCATCAATAAAATATAAAGGGATCCTACTGAATGGGAAAAGATATTTGCCAATGATATATCTAATAAGGGGTTAACATCACAAATTTATAAAAAAACTCACTCAATTCAACTCCAAAAAAAAACAACCCAATTACAAAATGGGCAGAGGACATGAAGAGACATTTTCCTAAAAAGGACATACAGATGGCAAACCTTTGAAGAAATGCTCAACCTCACTAACCATCAGAGAAATGCAAATAAAAACCACAATGAGATACCACCTCACCCCAGTCAAAATGGCTATCATCAATAAATCAAGAAACAACAAGTGCTGGCGTGGATGTGGAGAAAAGGGAACCCTTGTGCACTGTTGGTGGAATTGCAGATTGGTGCAGCCACTATGGAAAACAGTATGGAGGTATCTCAAAAATCTGAAAATGGAACTACCTTATGATCCAGCAATTCCACTCCTAAGTATCCGGAGAAATCCAAAACTCTAATTCAAAAAACTTTATGCACTCCTATGTTTATTGCAGCACTATACACAATAGCTAAGACATGGAAACAACCGACATGCCCATCGGTAGATGACTGGATTAAGAAACTGTGGTGCATTTATACAATGGAGTATTGCGCAGCCATAAAGAAGAAAGAAATCTTACCATTTGCAACACAGATGGACCTAGAGAACATTATGTTAACTAAGACAGAGAAAGACAAATACCATATGATCTCACTTATATGTGGAATCTAAAGAAAAGAGTAAGTGAATGAAACTAATCAGAAACAGTTTTGGAGACACAGAGGAAAAACTGAGGGTTACTAGATGGGAGGGGGGATGGGGATAAGGGGGAAGGTGAGGGGATTAGAAAACAGTCAGTAACCACAAGATGGCCACGGGGTTTTGAAAATTAGTTTGGGGAACGTAATCGATAATGTTGTAAAGATTTTGTAGGGTACCCGATGGACACTTGTCTCATTGGGGAGACCACCTGTGAGGACAGAGCCCCAGAGAGCAGTTTCCAGGCTTTCGGCCTCACGTGAAAAGGTGCTGGTTCGGGTTGCAGATGGCCGTCAGCTGTGGCTAGTTGGCCGTCAGCTGTAACCCTTGAGCCATTAGCCACTAATATAACTGCCGCGACTGCGCTGGGGAGTGGAGTCGAGGAGAGTCGTCAGTTGGTTGGCAGAAAAGCGGACAGCAGGCCCCACGTCATGTGAATCCAGCCTCCAGTGAGACTATAGTGGTATGACTCCAGTACCTATGGCTCCGTGGGTGTTCCTTTTTGGCCTCATCATATCCTGCGTTCTTATCTGGGGAGCGGGACCAGAGACCCTGCCAGACTCCCTGCATGACACCACCTCAGGGAAGATGTAGATGCCTGATCACTGCACTGTACACCTGAAGCTGAAGCTGAACAATAATGAATGTCAGCTACAAGTTTATATATATTTATATAGATAGATAGATACTTACAAAAAGCCGAGTATAGCATTAGAAATAGATTCAAAAGAAACGTAATGGCTCTGTGCGATGTCAGAGGGATAGTGGATGGGGGGAGGGGGTTTCACACAGTGTGAAGGATATAAATGATAAACATCTAAGTATTACTTTGTCTTGTGCACCTGAAACTAAAAAAAAACAAAAAGATAATATATATATATATATATATATATTTAAGCCTAATTTTTAGAAATTTGATAAGCTCCTTTCATTATTTTATATTCAAATCTGAATTATCCACAGCCACCTATACTCATAAGCAAACTAATTTGTCTGAGTCTATTTTCTCACAGGTTGAAAACTGGCCAGCTTATTCCCCATTGGAGAAAGTGACTATAATTTCTCTATATAAAATATTTTGAGAGTATATTTCACCTTATTTACAAGTAGGAGGAACAATGATGAGCAAATCTAAGCTTTATTCTTAGACTTTTATTTCTTGGCCATTTACCCACCTTTCCTAGAAAACAGCAAACACATCCTGGCAACCAACCCAATGAGTCTCCAGCTGAGGCCCACTTTAGTGACCAGCCTCAGAAGCTAGAAGCTTCACGATAGTCTTACTAACAAACCCAAAGAGTTGTAAAGCATCAGACCTGGAGTACATAGACGGGCAAACCGATGGCGAACAGGGGGTGGGAGGTGGAAGGCTGTGGGCTGAGCACCAACGGCAAGACTCCTTCATCTGAAGGGTCGTCCTGGGGAGGCAACAGCACATGTTTTATTAACCGCGCATGGCAGCATTCTTTACCTCAGCCTGAGGAGTCCTGTCATGGTGATACGCAGTAAAACCAGTCCCACCCACTATATTCCAGGTAAGGCACCACCTGGACACAGTTGAGGCCTGAGGACTCAGAACTATTTGGCATCAGGGACTGCTTTGCCGCTCCTCCTGGTCCTCATTCTCTCCCCTTGATCCCAGTCCAAGGCCCATTGGGCTAAGCTGGGCCTGAACCACCTGTCGTCTGGCTGCTCCTCCCTCGTAGGCCCACTTTCTGGAACTCTCCTGCATTCTCCCACACTCATATACCTCCCCTCAGTCCAAGTGCCAATTTCTCTCCCATGGGTTATTTCTGAACTCGGGTCGAGCTTTCCAGTGTTCCTCCCCACATGGCCTCACTGCTCTCCAGCAGCCTTCTCAGACCACACAAGTACACTCACCTCTGTCCTGGCCCCAGCCCTCAGTCAAGCTGGAAGGGACGAGAGAGATCACAAGTCTTAGCAAGAGGGGGAGGCGACCCAGCCCCTAATGGTCCAATTCAGAAAAGGTACAATGCTTAACACTTCACCGTCTTCTATGTGCACATCCAGCCATGGCCGCCCACAGCCCCCACCGCTCAACTCCTGGTGCCACTGCCACCATTACCATCTCTCGTTCCTTCCACAGCCTCAAGAACCTTGTGTGTCAAGCACTGAGCACTATCCTTCCCATTTTATATACGATAAAACAGGGGTCCAGAGCGCTTAAGTAACTTCCTCAAGACTATTCTAGCCAGTAAGGGAAGATAAAGGATTAAACCCGGGTTTCTCTGCCTCAAAGTTCACATCTTTAATTGCATGTCTCTTAGAAAAAAGCCACCATTCCTTTTTCAACTAGTTCCTATTCTGCCAGTGGTACCAGCTTCCCCGCAGTTTCCATTTCAAATCCTCCAATCCTGCCTTCTCTACTTCTGACCAGCCAGCTGTAACCATGTTCAGAAGCTTGGGCCAGGTCTCCCCTACCTCCACTGCCTCTGTCTTGGGAGAGTCTTTCATCTCTTTCCTGCTCCAAACCCCTGGCCCCAAACCTGGAAGGAAGGGACATGTTTTCCTGCTTATCTCTGCAGACAAGTCCTACCCCCACAAAACCCTCACATCAGCTTCTCTGGTTTGCTATTAACAGCTTCACTAAACCCATCTTTCAGGACCTCCCCGAGCTCCACCCAGGCCATTCCCACCTTTCACCCATCAGAACCCTACCTGTCCTATCTCCTTCAGGAGCCTCTCCCAGTACTACAGACCCCACGGACGGGACTACCCTCCTCCCCAATCAGAACAGCTCAGGACTCAAATGTCCTATGTTTTTAATTGGACCTCCACAGCCACATGGTGCTCTTTGGCCCCAGAGTGCCAAAGACACAGACGATGCTCAATGAAGAGGTGGTATGCAATTGGGCAAGGTCAGAGGAACATATCCTCAGCTTTCAAATCTCTTCACTCCTAAAACCCAAATTATTTTACTTCCCTGTTCTGGCTCCTCAAAAATGAGACTGTAAATAAAGCGATACACAAGAACTATGGAGGTGAATGTGTCCAACGAGCGTTCGTGGAGTGGCTGCAGACACCTGCTGGGTCCTGGGCACAGTCTAAGACGTGGCTGGCCCTGCCATTGAGGGGCTCAGTTTGATAGAGAAGAAAAAAGAAGCTAGCATGTTTAACATATAAAGGGTACGTTGTCTGGTGTGCCACAAGCAGTCCCCAGAGATGGGAGTGACCAATGCTGCCTGACGAAGCCCCCTGACTCCTGCTGTGGAAAGAGAATGTCTGGGAAGGGGCAAGCAGCGTTAAGAGCCAAGCACCACAAGGAGTCCACATGGCCAGAAGCAGGGCACAGTGCCTGTCGGTGGTGATCCTTGGGCAGCCCAACAGGACAACTGTAAGGAGGCCGTAGGCAGGGGTGAACATGTGTCTATACCTCAGCAAGGTACGGAAGACAGACCATATGGGGGAAATCAGACGCAGAGAGTTCTGACGCTGATGTGTCAATCCTAATGAAGATAAAAGCTTGGAGCTCGGACAAATGTAGTGCAACACATGGGAAGAAAGGAGAAGCTGGAGTTATGGAGAGATCATTAAGGATATAAAACAGGATTGGGATGATTTAGAAGGAGGGTGGGGGAAAGGACGTTCACGAAAGGAAGGAACACTGGAAGACATAAGCACTGAGGCCTTGCCCACAGCTCTCACCCAGCCACCCCTATGGCCTGTGACCTCCTGGCTCAATGACTCTTACCTTTAGTAACTGGACCTGAACACACTGCAACCAGGCTGCTGAAGCTGGTCCTGGCAGACCTCCGCTGAGCACAAGGTTCCCACACAAGCAACCGCTCTGGCTCGCGTGCAAGTGAATAGGACTGACTTTGTTGTCTTTCATTTTCCTCTGAATTGACCCCAAGGCTCCTAAAATGAAACAAACCAACAATGCAATATACAGTGTACTGCTCAGGCCTGCCTTCACAAAGACCACACTCTGGGAGAGACAGCCTTCCCATTACATTTCACTCTGCACAGCCCTGCAAAATTAAAATTACTGAATGGGAAGAGTCATGAGGTAAGAGGTGTAAAAAACAGGAGAAAGTTTAGCAAACTTATCATACGTGTCTTTTGGACAGATTGTTTCCTTTATACTTAATGAAAGACAAGAGCAAACAATGCTAAAAAACTAGTCAGTAACTAGAATATGATTGTTTTTGTTAAGAGGATGTAGAGGCATTAATTTTATAAAAGGAAATAAGACTGACTATAACTAGAATATTTTATGACATATCATAAACTGTTTTAACTACTATATTAGCACACACTTAACCTGAAAGAAATCATGGAAATTCTCTTTTCAGTCTGTATCTTTAACCTAGTATCTGAAAAGCTCGTAATCCTGCAGACACCATAATTACATCGAAAAGAGTCACTGCGACTGACTTGAAATGCTCTACCACCAGGTTATTTTTATTTCCGGTTAATAACTCACCATATGGATGAAATGTGAATAACTGAATTCAGTTCTTCTGCTCATGCTTATATATGAATGCTATTGCTTTCACGGGACTCTCTCCTTAAAAAGCAGTTCATTCCATGACAACAGCAAAAGAGGGTTGGAATGCTCAGTGAGGACTTACAATGAAAACTGGTCCACGCCCCCCCTTTACCCCAGTGACTGACCCCTCGTATACAATATATCTCAGTTCAGAACATGTCAGTATTCACCTCTAAAAAAAAATCTCTGCATGAGAAAGGGCAAGGTGGCAACAGGGCTTCATGGCAGTTTTGATGCCTGTATTAATCTATACAAGACACCCGCTTCCCTAAAACCAGCATTCTGAAGTGTCTTGGGTTTGGTGCTCTGGAAAAATTATTGTTTATTATTATACACACCCTATGTTGTGAAGGGAAAGGTGGACAGGAGAACCTGCAGAACTCCTGGGCTCAAATGTACTTTTCCAGGCAATTCACTTTTAGGTATGATTACATATGGAAGACGACAATCTGAAAGTTGATTCATTTAAAACTATCCATGCCTGCCTCCCCCTTGAAAGTCTTCTGATACATCCAAGGTCCTGGAACCCAGAGTGAACACTGCCCGTTAGCACCTGTGAGAGGCTCCCAGGGAATAAAGCAGGGCCATGAGAGGGGGAACCTGACCCCCACGGTGCGCCAAGCGTCCACCTGCCCCACAGGCAGCCTCTAGTTTCCCTGCACAAGAAATGAAAACACATTTACGTATTCGAGTCATTGGGGCAGGATATTATTACATGATCCCAAATGATACACCTTGCCATCTGGTAATGTGTCATCAACGTTTAAGATGGCTAAAAATTAATTATACACTTAACGAGTTAGTTAAGCAAGCCCATCTATCTATGGATGCTTGAAGGCGTGTTAAGCAAATGCAGGGTTTCTACACGGAACTCCACGATGACATTGCAGATGAGTTCTCAGTAAAAGAAGCCATGGCACTAAATGCAACATGACCCAGGTAATAAGCCAATCACAAGAAAAATCAAAAATTTCTTTCTCACGGTGGGAAATCCCCAAGCCCCTGAAGAGCAAGGTAATCGTCATACTGAACTGAATTTTGCTTTAACATTCTTAACATCGACCCAAAACGGTGATTTGTGCTGGATAACTTTAAAGAGTGGGGAGAGAAGTATAAATCCTACCAGTGAGGAAGTTTCTGGTAAGTAGACCTAAAAAGATAATCCTGTGGGCATTAAATAGCAAAGTGACCTGGACTATGCAGCCACATAACCCTGAGCTCCCAGACTCATCAACAGGACATTACCTCCTAGAACCACTATGAGAACTGAGGTCGGCGGCACAGAGCCTGGCTCAGATGAAGTGCTGAAGACACCGCCTCTACCACTGTGAAGAGCACCTGAAGATACCCCTACGCTGACAGTAAGAATTCAGTGCCAACTCAAGTACTCATCACCCGCAGGGAGAGAGATGCTCTGAACATGGTTCAAGGGTTCAAGGGCACTCGGTAAGCCCTCCACCCTCCACACCACTGGCTCACATGCCTCCCTTTCCCACATCTTGCATGTAGGGGGGCGTCCTGATAACTTTGGGGTTATGTGGGCTTTCCTACTGGGGTTCCTCATTGAACCACAGAACACAGCAAACTACCGGATTAGTATCCAAGGGACACTAGTCTTATAAGGAAGACCACTTCATGCACGGTGTAGATGCCTGACCACTGTAGTGGACACCTGAAGCTGAATAATAATGAATGTCAACTATAATTTAATATATACATAGTCACAGGATGTGAAGTACAGCACAGGGAATAGTCAGTGGCACTGTAACAGCTATACACGATGTCAAAGGGGTAGTAGATTGCGGGAGGAGGGTTATCACTTTGTGACGGGTATAAATGTCTATTACATTGTTTTGTATACCTGTAATAAAAAATAAAAAAACTCAAAAACAAAACAAAACTATCTGAGTAACTATTTCCCCAATTCTCCTGAGGATGGGAGATTTGACTCATTACGTATTATGGATGGTGGAGGGCACTAGGGGTTACTTCTCTCAATTCCTCATGTGTTTAGTCCTACACAGCTACTGAACAGATGTACTATAAAAATATATTTATTCACAATGAAAAATATTCATGTTAATAGCAAAAAGCAGATAAAAACTTGTGTATCATTTCTTCAAAATTAAGTAACAGGTGTTTACACACATAGGAAAATGATTAACATTAAAACATTGGAAGTGGTTTTCTCTGGGTGGTGGAGATGCAGGGCAAAGTGCACAAAAAAATCCACCTGTATTTTTTCTGAACAGTAAACTGTTATCAGGACCATTTTCAGAACACTGGTCCTTTGCTTAACGACTTGCGTGCCACAATCCAGCTATCCCCATTTGTCCTGCTGACCAGCTCTTCTGCAGGGCACTGGCCAGGCTTTCATCACCAACACTCCTCATCGTTCCTGGTCATAGCACAGCGGTCTCCCCAGCACTGTTTCTTTATCAAAGCCTGCATGGAGATTCTCACCACTAAGTTTTTCTTCATGAACTTAAAACTGACAGGTGTTTTGCAGGGATTTTAAAAGAACTGAACAAAGACGTAAATTAACAAGAACTGAGTGTTTCCATCCAAAGTACACGGTAGGCCTTAAGCAGGACCTCATCCAGGCCCAGTATACAGAGGGTGCCAAAAAATTGTACACACATTTTAAGAAAGGAAAACTGTATTAAAATTGTAATACTAAATATATGCAGATAACAAAAGATGAGTACAAGTCACATTTGACTTCTGCAGTTACAAGAGGTGCTCAAAGTGGTTACGATCAGCATCCAGACACTTCTGATTACGGCAAGCTACTGTTTGAACAACACTGACCAAAGTGTCCATTAGTATACATTCTTTAGCACCCCCAGTATTTGCCTCTGGTGACCTCAAAATGCTTTATTATTTTTATTATCATTATGAGATCTATTTTTCATTATTTTTTTTAACAGAAAAGCTACTAATGTGATATATGCAAATATTCATTATACAATTAGCTACCTATGTATCCTTATTTCTAATTATTTGAGTTGATTCCCTTGGGTTTTCTAAGCCTGATCACTGTCACTAATAATCACTTCTTCCTTTGTATTTGATTACCTATTTTTCTCTAAACTTTCTAGAAAAGTGTCCAATATTATTGCATTGTTGCTTTGGTTGCCTCTTCTTCTTACTATAATGGGAACATATCTCCCCACCGAAAACGAGGCTGTTAGTCTAACTTGCTTTCCATTATAGGGAAATCTTTTTGGTTCCTAGTTGATTAAAGTTTGTAATTTTTAAAAAGCAGCAGTGATTTGAGACTTATCGGCTGCTTTTTTTGGCATTGGGGAAGAGAATGTGGTTCTCCTCTGATCTTCTGATGTGGCAGATCATGTTGACAGCTGCCTAACCCCACCTACCCAAACCCTGGAAAAGCCCTGACCATCTGAGTCCAAGTGCCAGTGTCTTTACTTAGAAGTTCAACGTCCACTTCACTTGTTGAAGGTGAGTTGCCTTGTGTGTTGTGTAGCTGACAGGCTCAGTGAGGACTCTGGAGCCTGTCTGCCTGGGGTTCGACTCCTGTTCCGGTCAGCCACTAGCTATGTAGTCCCCATCAAGTTAATTTCTGTGCCTCAGGTTCCTCATCCAGAAAGTGGGGTACTGGTACATCTCATAGGGTTGCTGTAAGGACTACAGGCACTAACAGATAGAAGGAGCTCAGAACAATGCTGGATACAATGAGCTTTAATTAGTGGTCAGGTTTCGCACTGGGGTGTGCTACCTGAACTGCTTTTATTTGAATGTGTCCAGTGATCAACAATCTAGAAATGCTTCATAGTTCTTTCCACAAATACTAACTGCAAGTTCACTGCGTTGGGTACCGTGCTAATGGTGAGCCTTACCATGGAGCTTATGATGGCTAGCGTTTTTTAAGTGCAAATATGTATGTTTTTTTTTCAGGGACATACAGACAAACCTCTAATCAAAATGCAATGATGAAGGAGTACATGGTATACTGGGAACCCTGAGGGGGCCACTGCCAAGAGGCCTGAGCAAGGGTTGGGGATACTGTAGCACCATAACAGTCACTGCCATTGACAAACTGTCAGGGTCCCATCGGGACCTCAGGAACACTCTAAGTACTGCACCCAGAGGGACATCGTGCAGATAATAGGATACACCAGTGATGGTGCACTAAGGAGCAAATAGCTGGGTGGGAATAGAGGAAGGTGCAATGACCTCTGAGTCCAGAAAAAGGGACAGCACCCAGCAATGACAACTACTTCAGGGGCTACCCGGCAAGAACTTGGACCACAGGAGAGATGACCATGGTCGTAAAACTCCTACCAGAGCAGAGCGCAAATAAAGGCCTGGTTTCCCTTCCTCATCTCTCCGCCTAATCTCCTGCCAATGCTCCCACTAGCCAACCCTGGCTGGGACCCTGGGAAGGTGCCTCCAAGGACAGGAAAGTCAAATGGCACAGCTGGGAAGGGCAAATCTAACGATCTACCCAAAAAGGCTAAACGGGAGCTCCAAGAGTGACAGAGAAAGTGGGGCAGGCTGCAGGACAGAGTGCATCCCCGGGCACTCTCTGCAGCTCAGGACCACCACAGCACACGTCTGGCAGGGTACAGCAGGACAGGCTCCAAGGCATGTGAGGACAGGCCTACACAGAGTGGGGATTCTGCCCAAAGGCGCAGTGCCTAATTTTGTCAGCTGAGCTCCCAGGACTGGGGACCTGAAACCACATACACACAAAGCCGTGCCACTGTCTTCCTTGTTTTGCTCTAACAAAAATGTTTTATGTACAGAAAGACATGTGATAAGCAAAACATATATTTAATTAAACCTATCATTGGGATTTTCATCAGCCCTGGGCTGAGTGTTTCACAAGAATCCTTGCACGTGACTCTCACAACCACCTAGAAGGACAGGTCCCCGTATTGTCCCTCTTTCAGAGAAGTATGCTGCAGCTAGAAGCTGGACACTTGCCCCCTTAAGGCCACTGCAACCAGAGAAGCAGACCTCAGCCTCCATTCCTGACTCAGGAACTGGTGCTCTGAATCCCCAGGCACTGCCCCCTGACACTGTCACGAGTCATCTCATTAGATCAGCATGAACAGCATAGCTCTCTTTTATGTGGCAAAGCCAAACATATTTTTTGTTAAACAGAGGCCCCCTCCTCACAAGGGTTAGAAACCTGCCATAGAGGTTCTTCATCTGGGCTGCAAGGTTCAGACTTCCATGCTGTCACTTCACAGCAAAGTAGGAGAACCAAAAGGGAATAGAGGTGCCTACCAAGGAGACAGAAAGGGAGCCTGGACGTGCACTCAAGCAGAAAACAGCATAAGAAACCACAAGAAAGGCATAAAGTTAACAGCAACAAAAATTAAGTGACAGTTGACAGCAGAGGACAGGCCTGTCTGACCAGGACCAAGAGAATCCTTGTCACCTGCTCACAGTCCACACTTCAACACACAGCGCATTCACAGAGTGAGGGTCACAATTCTCCCTAACAGGAAGGTCGCTGCCACCAAACCCTGCTTCAGATCTCCAGCTATGCTAGCCCTCAAAACCACAGCTTGAGTCCACGGATAGAAACAAACCTTGGGCCCGAGGTCAGGGAAGAAGATGGTCTTGCCCATGAGTGTACCAAGGCAGACACTGTGCTTACGCTAACCTGAAGGCCTCTAAGCCTGGGCAGGTGAAGGTCAGCAGAGAACTACCATGGACAACTAGAGCAAACTCATCCCTCATCTAAAGCAAAGACCAGACAAGAGATCCCTTATGTCAGTCTGCAGTCCACCTTCCTTCCCCATCACTGGCCACATCTGCACCGCGCCCTGACACACACACTGCCTTGGTACAGGATGGGGCCCACAGGGTGCAAAAAGTCCCCTGAGTGATTACAACACATTTTCCTCCAAACCACCAAGGCAGTGTTTCTCCAGCTGCAGTCAAGACTCCCCATCTACACCCACCTGGGGCTTCATGACACTCAAGTTCACAAACTACCACTTTCAGGTCCAATGTCCGTATGAAGGTTACTAGAATTCCCTTCTAGGAAAAAAGTCAACAGCTGCTGGTTTTAACTACCTAGTTATCTGACAGCCACACCTGGGCATTCCTACTCAGTGCGGCCCTTCTGCTCTCATCATGGCAGCAATGGGAAGAAATAGGATCAACCTTGTGAGTTAGATGCCTAAAGATTTTTTTAATGTGAATACTCACGTGCGCGCGTGCACGTGTGTGTGTGTGTGTGTGTGTGTGTGTGTGTCTGTGTGTGTAATAAAAACCAGATCACTAACTTAATTTCAGGGCTCAATTCAATCCAATTATTCATTCCAACATTCCAGCTGTGTGGAATGACCAATGGCACCAGCCACAGCCGTCTCACTTCGCCCTCTGCTTGCATGCCCTCCAGTGTTGGACAAGTGGCTGTGCTAAAGTCAAGGAGCCACAGAAGGGCGCCTGCCCCATGCTGCCAGGCCCCCTTGCGTGTTCCCTACTGCTCTCATCCCCCCACCCCTGCCCCCTTTTGGGAAGGGAAACTGATTTCTAGGTCACACATCTCAGTTTACAGGCGCAACATCTGGGAAGCCCTCCTAAGTGCACCAAGTACAACCCAAGAAACCTCCACTGGTATGCTCCATCCAGGAGGTACAGCTACTCTAGTTCTATTTAAATGAGGGGATTAACATTCATTTTTAAATTATATAATTACTGTATTTTCAAGTGCAAAAAAATGATGAAAATGATTTTAAAATCCATGAACTTGACAGTCAGAAAAAAAATCACTATCCGTGCATCAGTATGTTCTACAATTCTTGTTTCTATACGCATACACACTGTGTCTATCAACACACCCAGCTTTTCTTACATAGACTCAGTAGAAAATACACAAAGAGGGCAGCTTTATTGGTGGACATTTGAACTGTATTTACCGTTTCCCTGAAAAGAAGACCTAGCCGGACCATCAACTCTAATGTGTCTTTTGGAACAAATATTAATATAAGACCGGGTCTCATTATTAATTTAAACATGGTAATAATGCACAGTCCTGCAGAGTAGCAGCTGGTGCATGTATGGTACCTTTACTTGGTATTTCCTTGAGGTAAATTCCAAAAATGTTATTCCAACAATATGCATATTTTTTGGGCTCTTGAAACATCATCAAGTGACATTATCAACCCTCCAGAAATGTCACTGCATTCCCAGTGAGGCTGTCACCAACAAAGAGAATGCTCTACCTGCACACCTGTGTAGCTCTGAGCTCCCTCACCTGTGAAGGTCAAGAGCACTCTGACCATAAAAGAGACACTTCGTTTGTCAACCCCCTGTTGCACAGCACTGGCTTATGTCCTGTATCTGTTTTCCAACAGGGGTGGTCATCTTTCTTATTATTGCTGTTTCTGCTCATTTAGAAACCTTTCAATGTTAAGTGATCTTCAGGCCCATGCTTCTGCTTCCCTACTATGGACATTCATACCCTCCGAGCAGTGAACAAGCTGGGGAGAGTGACCTCAGTGCAATACCATGGCTCCGTTGCAGAAGGGCCCAAGAATAAGCCGCACCTTAGAAGATTATTGTGAAGATTCAATATGAGCTAACATATGTAAAGCAGACAAGAGAACAAAGTGTTGGCTATTACACCTCTCTATGCTTTAAAGAAACCTAAACATCTCATCTTCATTCTTTATCCTGTAGGGAATTTTCAGATTTTTATCTCCCAAAGGTCATCACTCATTTCACACCTTTATACACACAGAGGAGTGTGGTCTTAGGTCGGTGTCTCAGTGTGCATCACTGGTATCTGGGCCTGCCTGTGGGGCACCACCAGCACCACCAGTTTTAACTGTACCTTGTGAGGTGTCCTAATAAGCACAGCGCAAATCCTTTATGCTAGTGTTTCCATGTTTCTTTAGGAATCCTTGCCCACAGGTTCTTACACAATTGCTCTGAAATCTCCCTGGACCTTCAAATAGAATTGGATTAAAATACCGTGACTCTCGGGCTGGCCCAGTGGCTCAGGCGGTAGAAGTTCCCTGCTCCTAATGCCGAAGGCTGCCGGTTCGATTCCCACATGGGCCAGTGGGCTCTCAACGACAAGGCTGCCGGTTCACCTCCTCGACTCCCACAAGGGATGGTGGGCTCTGCCCCCTGCAACTAAGATTGAACACGGCACCTTGAGCTGAGCAGCCCCTGAGCTGCTGCTGAGCTCCAGGATGACTCAGTTGGTTAGAGCGCGTCCTCTCAACCACAAGATTGGCGGTTCAACTCCTGTAAGGGATGGTGGGCTGCGCCCCCCGCAACTAATAACACCAACTGGACCTGGAGCTGAGCTGCGCCCTCCACAACTAAGACTGAAAGGACAACTTGACTTGGAAAAAATCCTGGAATTACACACTGTTCCCCAATAAAGTTCTGTTCTCCTTCCCCAATAAAATCTTTAAAAAGTATACACGTATCATGACTTTCTTCTCGCATACCCCCACAGCTGTCAGCAAACCTTGCTGGCTCAACCTTGAAGACAGGCCCAGAATTTATTTACCTCTGCACACTACTCAGCCACCACTCTGAGCTCAGCTACTCTCATTCTTGCTGGAGGGCCACAAAAAACCCCTCTGTCCTTTGCGCCCTTTCTTTTTCAGAATGATTCCTTAAAAAATATGTCACTTTTCTAGTTATGCCTCTAACGTTTTCCCATCTGACTCTGAGTGAAAGCCAAAGTTGTGACAATGACCATGAGGATATAAACAGCCTGGTGTCCCACCAGCTCTGTTTCCTAAAAACTCTACCCTGGGCTGTGGCTCTGGCAACAAAGGCCTTTCCACTGACAGCACCCTCCAACCTCAGGTGCTCACCAGGAGTCCTTTGCCCAGATCTGTCTTGTAGCTCCCTTCCTCACCTCTTCCACGTGTTATGTTCTCCACGAGGCCTCTATGTACCTTTTTAGAACTGGAAACCATCACAGACCCCTTTCCTTGTTTTGTTCACATTTACCATTTGGTTTGCTGTTTTTCTTCATCGAATGTTCCAACCCCACCCCCCAATCAGAAAGCAAGCAGTGGTGCCTATATTGTTTCCAGCATACAGCAGGGATGTGTTATCAGAAGGAACGAGATGCCCTGTCTTCTCTGTCAAGTTCTGTGTCTCCTCAGTTCTGGTCCTGCTCACTTGTGAAATTTCCTCCTGGATATTTTGTAATTTTTGTTGCTATTGTGAATGAGGTATTTTCTCCATTGTATTTCCTAAGTAGCTACTGCTACCACACAGCACACTTCTGATGGTTATACATTTATTTTATAAGTGGCCACTTAAATATCTTTTTTAAGTTCTAACCATTATTTAGTTGATTCTTTTACGTTTTCCAACAATCAAATTGTATCTAAGTATTGTTGGTCTCCTCCCTATAGTTCTATCTTATTTCCCTTTCTTGCTTTATTTCAATGGCAAAAACCTCCAGAACAATGTTAAAGGGTAATAATGGTAACAAAAGTAATTCTTGCGTGCATGAAGAATGCCCTTGGTAACTCACCATTAAGTATGATGTTGGCTCTTGGTTTAGGTTACAGAATCTTTATTATATTCTTATATCCATCAGTAATAAATATCATTTTTTTAAATAAATACAGAATCTGTTGGGAAAACAACAAAAGTTCTTAACCAACCTATTGTGATAAACCGAGTAACAGACTGCCAAACATTAAATCATCCTCAAGCTATGGGACTAAAGCACATTTGGTCAGATTATTACTCATAGATTAAATTTATTGCAAGATCCTATGTGTGTTTTGAGAACATTTCCATCAGTTTTCATAACTGTCAATCTATAGATCTCCTTTTTGGGGGTATCCCTATCAGGCTTTGGTATCCAGATAATGCGAGTTTCTTATTTTCCACAAAAGTTCTAGAACAGCGGCTTACTATGCATGTTGCGTGGACAAGTAGAATCTGTATAACCAACGGGCAAGCATGAGACTGAAACACTAACTTCATCCACAGCTGCTGATCAGTTTTTAATGATTTGTTTTCCTGGAAAATTGTGCATTTTGTTGTTTGCAAGCACTCCCATTTATTAACATGTACTTTACATGATATTTATTTTTCCATTGAATCTGTGAAATTCACTTATTTTTCTCTTTTTTCTTGGTAAAATTGCTCAGATAGAGGTAGAAAAGGACAGGCTAGGGGCTAAATCCACTTAAGGATGTTTTGTTTCGCCCACAGAGAATGTTATTTTTAAATCTGCATAGGTTTGTCATATTTAAGCATTCAAAATCCAGATTTCTGAGTCGTCTTAGGTTTGTTCTTTTTCCATCTTGAAATAATAGCTTATTCCACTTAGCTTCGTCTCATTTAATAGGAAGGTAGGCACAGTATAAACCCATCTGGCTTCAGCCACATCCCCTACCTTTCATCCATAAAAGTAGTAGCTTAGATTCAGAGTGCTTGTAAGCACTTTACCTGTATTATTTCACTTTACCCAAGAATCCAATGTAGGTGCTTTTATTACCATTTTAACAAGGAGAAAACGGAGGCACAGAGAAGCTGCTTGCTCAAGAGTTCAAATTTATAACCACACGACTACCCATTTTTTCTGTAAATATTTGTCATTCGCTTTTATTTCTTCTTTTACCCAAGAGTTTGGCAGGTTTTCTTTTCCAAGTAATTTTTACTTTCTATCTTACATTATGGTCAAAAACATATACTGTCAGGCTGGGATTTTTTGCCTAACCACTTTGTAATGCTTTTCCTGATGGCCTAATTTGTTCAGTTTGATTTCTATAAATATTCCATGGTCATAGAATAAGATCTATTGAAACAACTTTATTAATTTAATCCCACTGTAAACATCGTTCACATCTTGTTCTGCTCAATCTACAAATACAGAGTTAAATTAACCACTTTCAATATTGCTAGGTTTTTTATCTACTTCTAGATTTCCACCAGTTTTCACTTTCTATTGTTCGCTTTGTGACTCTTCATATAAATATTCACATAAACAGTCACAAGTCTTATAGTTCTTCTGTTGAGAATATGTAAACAGCAACCAAAAACGGAAAAATCTTCTCTGTCCCAACTGTTCTTTAAATTACATGTGCCTTGGGGCTCAGTTGGTTAGAGCATGAGCTCTGGGCAACACGGTTGCCAGTTCGATTCCCACATGGGCCAGCGGGCTGCACCCTCTGCAACTAGAATGAAGACAACGAGCTGCCACTGAGCTCCTGGGCAGCCAGATGGCTCAGTTGGTTGGAGCTTGTGCTGTCAACCACAACGTTCTTGGTTCAACTCCCACAAGGGATGGTGGGCTGTGCCTCCTGCAACTAAGATTGAACAATGGCAACTGGACTTGGAGCTGAGCAGGGCCTTCCTCAACTACGACTGAAAGGACAACAACTTGACTTGGAGCTGATGGGTCCTGGGAAAAACACACTATTCCCCAATAAAGTCCTGTTTCCCTTCCCCAATAAAATCTTAAAAAAAAAAAAAATTACATGCATCTAATACTAGTAGTAGTAACCCTGCTTTGTGATTTTTCCTTGTTTTACTTGTGTTTTCTATCTTAATTTTAACCTTCCTAAATACTTAGTTCAAGGATGCGCCTCTTCTAGACAACGCGTAGTTGAGATTTCGCTCTTGAACTCAAAAAAAGAAAGGCAGGGAATCCCATTCATTTGCACTTTACTGTCACGCAGACATGTACGTTCGGCTGTTTACTATCTCTTCTAGTAAGGACTATTATTTTCTGTCCTTTCCCTGCCCTCAGAGATCAGAAAAACACACATCCATTTACATTTCTGAAATTGGTTACAATACATACATATTTTTAAAGTTTATTTTGCTATGGATTCAAGAATAAGTTTCTCTTTACTGTTTACGTTCGGAAAATATTACTGGTTTATTGGGGCGGGGGGCATAATTTTACTTTCTATATTCAACAGGTAACTCAATGGGAAGGTTCTTGGATTTCAGACCCCCATATTGTATTTTTCAACTCATTCAGATTATACATTTTCTAAGAATTGGCAAGTGCACTTTGCACTTAACTACACTGACAATATGAAGTCCAGACTGTGTTTAAATTATTTAATTTTACTAACAGTCCTGTTACCCTGCAATGTCACTGTTCTTGGACTTATTATATCACAATTCCTTAATCACAATCCCTAAACCCAGAAAGCTCCAAAACCCACATTTTCTCCAAATTTGGTGCCAAAAATAATTTAGCAGTAACACCTGACCTGGACTCATGTGAAGCTATTTATAGTTTTAGTTGATCCCATTTAAGTGAATATATTTCACGGAAGTGCCAATGCAGTAAATAGGCATGTTAGAAATATAGAACATATGTACCTTATTACCATTCTAAAATGTGAAATATGCTGAATTCCAAATACAGCTAGCATGGGTTAATGTATCTATTGATATACAATGTAATAATATAAAACATAAATACATTTCCTAGCATCGTCTGCCAAGAGCCTGTACACAATGGGTAGCAGTGATCAATCAACAAGCATGAGCAGCACTCAGACCTTAGTTTCTGAAACCACTCTTCAACAAAAGGAACATGGCTTCCTGGAGAAGTGTCAGATTCCACGACTAGCCAGGGATAATACAAGAAGAGCCTGTTGGTGCCAAAAAGTAAGGAGGTGTGCCCCAAAAACACCAGGATGGGGGCATGACGAAAGGGCACAAGAATCCAACCCAACAGCTCTCAGTGGCCAAAGATGGAACAATTTGACCAGCAAAATAAATACTGATTAATACTGATTATAATATAATCTGGAGTATAATAACCTGAAGTATAAAATAAGTATCTTTGAGTCCATACTGATATAACTGAAGGAATAAATAAATGGGAGAAAGGACAGCTCTTCCTTACAGAAGAATTCTAATTAATAAATGTAAAAGAAATGAGAGAAACAGAAAATCACCTTTAGAACACCACAGTAATAATACCATAGGCAAATTCACCCTTGAGTGCTGTGAGAGGTTGAAGGAAGAACAAGGTATCTGCAGTGTGTACCGTATTTCCCCAAAAATAAGACCTAGCCGGACAATCAGCTCTCATGCGTCTTTTGGAGCAAAAATTAATATAAACCGGGTCTTACATTATAGTAAAATAAGACCGGGGAAACATGGTAGGAATGGACTAACCTTGCCAAGCTGAGGTCTGGCCTTTACATCAGGCTCCTAGGAAGGAATCTTAAGGTCCCTGGAATGTCCTGCCTGATAGGTGTATTTCTGTTTACCTGGGGGCCCTGGGCCACCCCAAATAACAATGTGATTTATGGCGGAGGCCTTATGGCCCTGACGTCTGGATAGCAAGACTTGGGTGAACTCCTGTGTCTGCCAATACACTGTGTGTGTTGTCACACAGTGGGAGAAGTTAGCACTGTCTCAACTGCAGGGAGAGGCCAACTGGAAGCTTCACACTAGAACTCTCCTGGACCCTGAAGTATGCCTCTATTCCCTTGGCTGACTTTATTCTGTATCCTTTCACTGCAATAAACCATGACCATGAGTTCTGAGGCCTCTAGAAAATTATTGAACCTAAGACTGATCTTGGGGAACCTCGAACTTGCAGCTTGGTATCAGAAGTGAGGGTGATCTCACAGACCCCTGAGATTTGCACACGATCTCAAAGTACCTATCTCAAAATAAACATTTATTAATTACAAAGGGAAAAATAAAACGTCACAATGGAGAAACCTGGCAGACAATCCCTTAACCCAGTGATCAAGGTCAGCATCACCAGTAGTATGTTGATTGTATGTGCCTCAATACAATACAAGTAGGGTACCTCACTCTGGCTCCAAAAGATCTATAACCTCAGTATAATCAAGAAAAAGTATCAGAGACACCCAAACAGTAACATTCCAGACTACGGGACCTACACTCTTCAAAAGCATCACGAAAGGCAAGGAAGGGCTGAGGAACAGACAGACTAGAGGAAGCTAAGGAGTTGCAACAATCAAATGCAACATGGGATCCCAGATGGGACACTGAAACAGAAAAGACACCAGTGGGAAACTGGTCAAATCTAAATAATAGGATGGTGGCCATGATCACTGAGTTAACTTCGGTAAATGTGCCATAATTGGGGGAAAATAAGATGAAGGGAGGCTGGGTGAAGGGTTACCACAACTGGAGGACACAAATAGGTGACAATACGTATGGAATCCTGCCAACGAGGGAAGCATTTTTCTGCAACTCTAAAATTCTAGCAAAATAAAATGTCAGGGAGTGGGAAGGAGGAGCACTGTTAGCCCCAAAGATTTTAGAAAAGGGATTGTGGACCTTTTTATATTCCTCTGTCTCTCTGCTGGTTACCTTACTTCAAGAAGGCTTTTCAAGGATGTTACAAGCAGCAAAATGTGAGCCTTCACTCTTACATGAAAATTCTTCTACTGCTTTCATATATGAAGGCTAAATACTTGGCAGGTTCCAGATTTCCATTTCCCACAAGTCCACCGAATGTTTAAATCAACACATGTGTAAAAACATTTTGACCACTATTGGAAGATATTAAGAAACCAGCTCATTATTTTGAAGAGTGATAAACAGAAAGATTTGGACATTTATCCTGACTTTCCTATATGAACTGTACTTCAGGGTAAAGGAATGATGAGAAGTCGCTCTTTATAGAAATATTCTAGCTAGTAATAAGAAAGAAATGACAGAATATCCTTTCTGCCAGCCCTAAGGAAGTAATAGATCCAGTCACTGGTCATCGATGGCTGCTAACAACACAGGACAGACCACCAGACATCAGGGCCCCCTGGAAGAGCCTCCCACTATCTGCAAAGGAGTTTTGCTAACCCCCAACCCCAAGAATCAAACTTCAAGCAGACCAAGCCTATAGATGTATGAGGTGTGATCAAACAATACGGTGAATATTTAAATTTAAAAAATTTATTAGAGCAAGACACATTGCCATTAATCCCCATCAAAATACACTCCCCCTTGCTTCGAACACACTTATCCCATCGTTCTTGCCACTTGCTGAAAGTCCTCTTTAGTGAGTATCTTTAGTTGCGACGTCATGGCTGCCTGGATGTCCTAAATCATTTTGACTTCGGCGAAGTCATAAGTCGCACAGTGCCAGATCCAATGAATAAGGTGGATGAGGACACACTGTAATGTTTTTATTTGACAGAAATAAAAAGAAGCGACGTATGACACGGAGCGTTGTCACGATGGAGGAAGATTTACAGAACACTTTAAAACATACCTTCTCTCAACTGTAGCTCACACCTGATTGACTAGGCCAAACAAGTTGAAACTTGTCACACACTAAAGTTCAACGTGCCGCTTCCCATAGTGAAGATCCCTGCCTTTCCGCTGAATGGCACTCAGCAGCAGCATTCACCATATTTTGTGATCACAACATGTGGTACATGTCACTGCTGGTGTGGTAATTTCTGTCAAATAAAAAAATTGTGTCCTCATCCACCTTAGTCACTGGATCTGGCACCATGAGACTTCTGGCTCTTCTCCAAAGTCAAAATGATTCAGGACATGGAGGCAGCCACGACAGCGCAACTAAAGACACTCACGAAAGAGGACTTCCAGAACTGCTTCAGAAAGTGGCAAGAACAATGGGGTGTGTTTGAAGCGAAGGGGGGTATTTTGAGGGGGATTAATGGCAATGTGTCTTTTATTGTAATAAATTTTTTTTATTTAAACATTCACCATAGTTTTGATCATACCTCATAATTACTAATTTATAGGAAACAGAGAAAACAGAAGGACCTGCTAAACTACACCACAGTGATGCAATCAGCAAAATTCACACTGGCCAGAATATTCAACAAATATATGGGAGGGAGAGATGGAAGGAGAAACCTGTAGATGTAAAATAAAATAGACTTATCATGTCAACCAATAGTAATATATGAGCCTTATGTGGATTGATTCAGTTATAAAAACCATTTATGGGATTTGAGACAACTAAAATTTAAACAACTGCTAGATATTAATAAAGGAAATACTGTTAAATTTTTAATGAACCAATAATAGTACGATTAGTATGTGACTGTTTTTTCAGTGTCCTCATTTTTTTTAAAGATAATGCTGAAATATTTACAAGAACTATAAAAATAATGTAAAACCACCTCTACAGATGTTACTCTAAAGCAATGCAATGGGTATAACATGTAGTATACACCTGAATGTCCGTAGTATTTTTTTTCCTTCAAGCTGAGATTATCTATTCAGTTTAATAAAGGCATTTGGTTCCCTAATTAACTTTGCCTAATACGTGTATGTGCTAAATTCTATCATTCTTTCCACACCATTATCACCACCACCACACTTTCTTTTATGATCTCTGCAAGTTCTATTTGGGCACTTTGTGAACTGTGGAGGTAACACTTCCTCCGTAACAATGAACATTGACATGTACGACATTCCTTATAGGGCAATAGTTGCTTTAAGATCAACAGAAAATAGGGGGTTATTATTATTTTAAAGAAAAGTCCATATTATTAAGAAGAGAAAGATATGAAATTATATTGCTAATCGTACATGTCCCGTGATTATTTTGAAAATAAATTTTATATAAATGAAAACACAATTGAAAACACAAAACAGCATTAAAGAATTGGCTGTTACATTTACAAAAAAATTTACAGTAGTTTCCTTTAAGCACTGCAGTCCCACTATTCCATTTTTAGGATGGACAGACGTATAGACGCATGTGACAACAAACTAGCAGGACCTGTTGGGTCCACTTAGTGTTTTTTAAAAATTCAAAATGTTGCGGACATTTTAAATTTAGAAGATTTCAACACAATTCTGAACTGGGCATTCATAAGGCCACATGCCACCCAGGGGCTGGCTCTGGGGACAGCAGCAGCCCCGTCCCGAGTCTTCCCAATGCCAAGGTCAAGGACCAGCGGCCATTTAGCATCAGGTTTCCATCGCTACTTTTCTGACACGTTCTGTTTTGCTCTTTACCTTGTAACAGGCACTGGAGTTTGCAACCACTAATTTTGACACTGCTTTTTAAGGTAAATAAAATATCCATACTGACACTGGGGATTTTGCTAGTAACTTTTTTTCCTTAAATTCACATAACACTAAGGAGTTGATGAAAGGGCATTCTGAACATAAAAGTAACACAAAGAACACAGAAACACCTATTCTGTGTGTTTCTTCTGTCCTTAATTAAGCCCAGGGTGACTCTCAGAAACCTTACTCCCCCAGCACTGCAGAACACACAGCCTCACCTGCGTTGCTCCCAGTTCCTTTCTGCTTTTTTTTCTTGGCTAGTTGAATGGCTCGGGAATCAGTTCTTGCTGAGCCCCCATTTTCCTGAGATCAAAGAAAAGTGTGTCAGTCACTTGACCCAAACAGCAAAGGTAGAGTAGCAAGGGAACTACTGAAATGTAGTAAGTCTGTTTCCTGAACAGAGTGGAGTCCAATACTCTTTGAGAATTTCCAGCAAAGGCTCACAGAGAATCAAATGCTACATCGAATTATAGTGATAGCTAAAAGAAATCAGAATTGGAACAGTATACATAATTTTATTATCCAGAGAAGCAAAGTTTATTCCTCCAAAGTCTAAAACATTAAAATATTTTATACAGAAACTGTTATAAAAAAAATTACATACTTCTCTGCTGTCTGAAACAAATAACCAGTCTTCCCTCAGTGATTCATGATTAATTTACTGCAGCACTTCCCAACACTTTGCAGACTATGCCACATAATGCTTGTATGGCTGATCTGGGGATGTCCTATTCCACATACGTACCCACTGCAGAGCCACTCTGGCAGCAAGTGCTCGATTCCAAGTCTTACAGACCAAACAATAATTGTGATACTGAATTCAGGAAGTTTACTGAGAGAGCCAAACAGTAGTTAAACAAGACATCAACCACTGCAAATTTGTTTTTTACATGAAAAAGTTTAATACTTATCACTACAAGAAGAAAAAGAACCCTCAACAGCTTATGGCATACATGTAACCCATTCACCACACACCACCTGTGCTCAGAGACTCGAGGCAGCCCAACGTCACACAGCTAGCGAGGAAATGAACAAGGGGTCAAGATCAAGGTCATGGCGGCTCCTCCTGCCTTCACCCAGTTAGGCTTCTGACAATGCAGTGGCACCAACCAACTACTGTTTCCCAAGGCACCAAAGCCCTGCACTCAGGCACTGCTTCCCTACTAATCTCTGATCCTCAGCCATCTCCCCTACTGGACCAAGCACCTGCATACCTGGCAACCGTTGCAGCCGCCCAAGCAGAGTAAGGTTAGCACATGGCTATGCCCCCTCAACAAACGCAACATCAGAAGAGGCTCAACAAGAGGCTGAGCTCTCAGACTGAAAGACATAAAAGCTGGCTCTATCGTAGATGGGTTACCACATCCATCACAATTGATCCTAATTCAAAGGATTGAACTTTTAAAAGAAATTGTGGTAAAATAAGATTTAGTATTTTGAATAATACCACCATCAAACTTAACCTGTGCCACAATGCAAAAAATCTATTTGATTATTCCCATCTGAGCCTGAGGAAAAAGTCAGACTCTCTCCCAAGAATCTTTAAATTATTTTTAAATTAAATTATATTAAATGTATACCTGACATAAATATAATTAAAGTATATTGTCAATCCTCAAAACTAGAATACTCATAACCCTCCAGAAATAAAGATTCACAAACCATTTCCTTTTTTTCTTAATCTTAATTTTTTTAAAAAATTGTTTTGCCTGGTTTTCAAGTGTCCATTAAATCATTAAAGACAGCTGATGACACAATTCCTCTTCCTCTGGTTATCAGTAATTCTATTATGACGTGAAAAGCACAAAAGCAGAACATCTCAGCGTTATGAAATACTCCCAATTTTCTTCAAGAAGACACATTATCATGCAATAACAGAACTCAAAAGGACCTTAGAAATCATCTAGCTAAACCCCCTCATTTTAGAAATAAATGAGAATTTAAGGCTCAGACAGGTTAAGTGATTTGTTCAAGGTTGTAAAAACTAGTCAGTTCCAGACTCAATGATCAGAATTCAGATTTCCAGACTTGTAGTCCAGGGCTCCATTCTTTCACAAACCAGTAAGAAATGTCTGCACATAAATGATTAATCCAGAACATCCTCAAAATTGAGTATAAGAGAGGTGAGCTATCTGGTGGTGACTGAATATAGCACTTCATACCAAATAGAAGTTGCCGGTCCCTGCACTGAGCCCTGTGTCTTTCTGAGGACTGTGCTTTTCTGGAGGGCTGGAGAACACAGGCCGGGACACCCCTCTGCTTCGTTCTTGCTGCCTGATAGCATCAGGGCCAGGAGATGAGTCTGGTTCCACTTTGATTGGAGCAGGCAGTTCTAACAGTTCTGGGATACAGGTGTTTCCCTGGGGGGTGCTTGAAGAGGTCAGTGTGGTGGTGGTGTTCACCGCTAACTTGCTGCTGGAGGTCAAATCATGTGGGTCCTGACTCAAGTTCTTCACAGGCAGAGCTACAAGACAGCCTAACGCTCCTGCACTTACAGTCTGCACATCATCCATATTGAAGTTGTTTTGCTGAAGAACCGTGGCTGCTGTCCCGAGAACAACAGGGCTGTCCAAACTTGGAGGAATGTCACTGTGGGCCACCAAGACCAGTGGGTCCACTGGCCCTAAGGCAGTATTATTAGCAGGGAGGCTCCCTCCAAGGGAGGAGCTTACAGAAGTCACATCAATAGTCAGGATCCCAGAAGTCAGCGCCTCATCTGAGGCCCCCGCCACACCACCCCCACCGGCAGGTGCATCAGAGAAGAGCGCCGCCAGGTCTATGTTGTTGAGCTCGCTTTGTCCTGGGCTGCCAAGGTCACTGCTGAGTGGAAGAGAACTGGCAGCTCCTAGCTGAGGGAAGATATCTGAAAAAGAAAGGAACACTAGTTATTTTATGCCTTGAGAAGACAAAGAAGTTTCGTTTGTGTTCCAGATGTTAGCAAGAGACACATTAAGGCAACTTCAACTAACTTCTTTCTGCTCCTGCTGCCTTGCACACTAAACGTAGCCACATACTGAACAAAGGCAGGGTGACGCCGTCAGGCATTTTACGTATGTTGTCTCAAATCCTCGAGCTGACAGGGATTTCTCCAGACAGGGGAAAATGACTCGAGAGTCTAAATAACGTTATTTCTAACATCATATTAATTGGTAACAGGCCTTGAATCCATGTGATTCTGGACACAAACCCTATACTCTTTCTGCTATGTAATAACTACCCCTGAGAAGACTGTAAAATTTTCCAAAGAACGTAAATCTTCAGAAGTCCAACACAAGCTAAACTCTCATTCTGGGGTATTTTTGGAATCAGCTCATGTCAACTCATGTCTCATCAAACTCTACGTCCCACTGCACAACAAGCTGCCACTCTGAAACAGATTTGAGTCATCTGGGCGAGTCAGTGAGAAAAAATTGGCCTGTGGACCCCAGCTCTAGGGAGCTGCAGAGAACTTAAGAGATAAGGTCCCCCCAGGTGCTCTAGAGATGGGCCACCCTCCACCAACGACCACTGTGTTCCCAACCTCTAATACTTCCCCCTCTCCTCAGACTCATCATCTCGAGGGTGCAGAGTCTGTTGGATCATCTTTGTCCTTCAGCACCAGGCAGTGCCCGGCTCTTAAGTAAGATTTAATGATTATATAGAAACGATTTTAGTAGATCCCTCTTCATTCAGTTTTTTTTTTAAACATCCTTTTTTTAAAACAAAAAAATTGGGGAAGAGTGTGTTTCTCCAGGGCCCATCAGATCCACGTCGTTGTGCAGTCACCGTTTTCAATCTTTAGCTGCAGGGGGCGCAGCCCACCATCCCATGTGGGAATTGAACCAGCAACCTTGTTGTTAAAAGCTAGCGCTCTAACCAACCGAGCCATCCAGCCACCCCTCCAGAAGCTCAGCGGCAGCTTGTTGTCTTCAATCTAGTTGTGGAGGGCGCAGCTCACTGGCCCATGTGGGAATCGAACCGGCAACACTGTTGTTCAGAGCTCGCACTCAAACCAACTGAGCCATCAGGCCGCCCCCTCTTCATTCAGTTTTAATTATTGGTCCTAATACTCTTCAAGCATTTGATTATTTGTCATCCAATTATGTAACTTAAAATCAGAACAGCCTAAAGAGAATGAACATTAACATAATTTTTAAAAATTTCAATAAATATTCAAGTTGGGGGTTTATACACAAGTACACCCAATCATCCCAAATCTGAGGACTCTTCAAGCACCAAGCAACAGTAGCACAAAGGATTTGGGCAAAGGAGCCAAACGAGAACCTGACGTTATTCTTTCTCAAGAAATTCTTACCTGCAGCTTCTAGAATGTGCTAGTCCCCAGCCAGAGGGAAAGGCTCTCAGTTGCCTGGCTCTATTCCTCCCACACCAACTGTTAGCTGATCTCAAACTCACACTTTCTAGTTGTGGACACCACGTCAGAGTGCCTATATTTCTCATGCAAACATACGAAAATCTTTAGACCACCCCCCCAAAAAAAAATGAAAAAATAACCAAATTCAGAATATATCTTCTTTAGTTGTTGTATTACTTCAAAGTTTAAAAATAGGATCCACATATTATTGCTTCTTCATTAAGTATTTCTTAGTACTAATAAAACATTTTGAAAGAAAATGGCAGTGACTCTTTGGAATAATTAAAAATGAAAAACTGCCTCTTTTTCAAAACTTTCTAAAAATTCCCTTGACAATCTTGAGGACTCAGCTCCCTATAAAAAACAAAATAATAATAATCTCAGTGCAAACAGATACCAATTTGATCACAAATTTCCTATTTAGCACTTTATCAATTCCACAGATATTTACTGGAGACAGGCTAAATGCAAAGGCCAGGTATTAAAAAATCATTAAATAAACATTAATTAATAGAGCATCTAACATAAGGTTATAATCATGACCTTGCTCCAGCCTTCAGGCAAATCCTTCTCCTTTCCGCCTCAGTTCTTTGTCAGTGACATAGTGGTGAGGACCTTCCCCCCGACCCCCAATCTAGGACAACTATGAGGGAAAACTCAAACAGCCAATCCAAGGCCTGGCATAGCCCCTGGCAAAGTTGGTCCAAATAAATGAAGTTCCCAAGTACCTATTTCTCATGAGGTGAGCACAGGGTCAACACCTGGACATCTACACCTAACATACGGCATGGAAGAATGACACAGAACTCAATGTCACATCATAAATGCAGAGCCTGGGAAACACGGGCACTACAGGAGCACCTGAGAGGCTCTCACATCCAGAGAATAAATGGTGCTGTTGTTGACTTCTGAATGAGCCAGGCGAGGCAAGGGGAAGGAGCAGAGAGGCCAGGCGCATGGTATCACAGAGCAGCAGCTCAGAGCTGGGCAGGAGCAGGAAATTTTAGAGATAGAGGCAGGAACCCAAACGATCACCGAGGGCGTCTCAACACCAGCGTAAGGTGCTTGACTGGCCTCTGTGAGCCAAGGTAACAGCCTCTCATGAGTCCTCAAGACACACAGTGTTTGGAAGGGCAGCTTCTTTAAATACAAAGCTGAATGGCAATCACTGTTAGAGCCAAAGAAGGGAAGAAGTGACCACACTAAACAGGATCAGAAGAAGCCAAAGGAAGGACACAAACATTCATTGAACTTATGAAGCTCTGCTGCAGGCATTTTAACAGGATATTTTATTCGAGAACCACTTAAATTATCTTCCATGTTTAAAAAATGGGGAAACTGAGGCTAGCAGACCAGTACCCTGCCCAGGATCACACAGCTGGGAAGTGGCCGAGCCCCAAGGCTGGTGCTGTCTGTCACACAGATGGCAATGGGCAGGGCCTGGTTAGCAACACACTCAGGTAACTCTATAGCTAGCTAGGATTTCACTGCCCAGGACCTGCCAGGGAAATCCTTCTGCCAGGTGCAGCAACCCCACCACGCCCCAGAGAGCAGGGTGCTGTGAGTACTCTAGGGGACAGGCAGCCACATGCTCTCTCAGAGCCCTCAACATCCTTCCTGTAGGACTATGCATGTGGCCTCGAGAGGCAGGCTTCTAAGTCCCATGCCACCATGTGGCCAGATGAGTAGATCCTCATGTGCCCAGACTCCCCCTCTGGATGACTGTTGTGGTTCCCTCTCTGCCCTCATGCCCCAATCCAATCCATGTCCTGAAACACAACTCTGTTCTTGTCTTCAAGGACTTTCCTCAGCAGCGGAGTGGAGAAGAGGAGACAGGAAGGAATGCTCAGAAAGAAGCACGGGACTTAGAAAGAAAAGCTGAAGAAGATGGAAATGGTGGAGGGGCAGGCTCAGAACTTTGGACAAAGGTCACAGGAGGACACAGATTTAGGAGACACATGCTAGGAAAAGCCAACAAAGTGAAAGACTGAGTGTTCTTCAAGGGAAGCACTTCAGACAAGGAAGGATCAGTGAGGCAGAGGCAAGAAGTGGCAGAAGAGTCCAAAAGAGGCCATCACGCTTGGCAGCCATGGTCCAAGACCTCACTGCACTAGATTAACTTAACCTAGGACTCAGAAAACTTCTGAAACACAGTTTTACTTCTGTGATACATGTTGAGCTTACACATCGTTACAGCTCCCTAAGAGGGACGTAAATCAAGCAGACCTGGGTGCCGGCTGTGCTGCCTAACCACATGCGCCTTCATGCTGTGCTTGGAGGTGAAGAGTCTATTACAGCTGGAGACTGGGCAACGGCTTTTTGGAGCGGCCACATCCTGCAGGTGTTTCTTGGAGTGAATATAGAGACTGCTGCGAGCAGAGAATCTGGCACAGCACCCTGGAACCAAAAGAATGAAGAGTGTTAAACCTGCAGATTACCAACGAACCAGTGTTGACATTTCCTCCTCACATCAGAATCATGAGATAACGCATGTCCATGCTTTGGTCACTGGCAAGGGACATACACCTAATATCCCTTGGAGCAGCATCACAAGAAATTAAATTTGAAAGCAAACTTTTTAAAAGGAGACTTGAAGTCCCACACCAGTAGTGTATAAAACGTGTAACCTTGGACAAGTTAACTCTAAGCCTGTTTTTTCACCCATTACACAGGGATGCTGGAAAGATTAAGTTAAATTGTTAAACAATGCCTTAAACATTCAATTGCCAAAAATTTATACAAATCATCTCTATTAAGTTTACTATAAAAACGATCATAATCCGAGGACATTTAGTTAGAAGCTATCTCAATAAATCACCAAGGCCAAATCTTTTCATTTTACCAATGAAAAACTGATGCCCAGAGGGACCAAGCAAATGGCCCTAAGTCAGGGACACGAGCAGAGCCTGGAGTTGGCACTGTTTTGCTGACTACTCAACTGCTTAGCCAGTCAGTAAGACCACAAACCTGCACATGGTTCAGAGGGTACACAAGACAGATTAAAAAATACAGCCACCTTCATCCATGCCCTGATTTGCTACTGTTGGAGCTCTGCACCATGGGGACAGAAGGGGGAAGCGGGGTTCTTGGCAGCTACAAGCTTGTGACCTGGTAGGGACATGTGAACAACCAAGTGTCATTACAAAGGGCAGAATAAAACCAGCCGTAGGGCTGTGAAGTGTGATGGAAGCAGAAGAAACAGTACACCTCTTGAGATGATAGAGAAAAGGTCTCCGGAGGCAGGTAGCATGTGAGGTGACTGGGCCTCCACAAGTGGGAGGCGCCAGCCGCAGGAGACCAAGCCAAGGCGTGGAGCCATGAAGATAGCAGGGCCAGGAGGACAGAGCCTGCTCTGGAGCTCAGCATGACTGGATTCCCAACTCCAGCTCAGCCCCCTGCTAGTATGTGGCCTGATTTATCCTTGCAGGTGTCCTTTTCCTTTTCTGTAAAGTAGGGATGTCACCTCCGTCACAAAGGTTATGAAGACTACATAACCATCACCATCCCACAGAGCACTCACGCAGCACCTAACAAAGTGGCAAAGAGCATCGTCACACTGTGGTACCTCCTGGGGTGGCAAGGAGGAGTTGCTGGAGTCCAGGACCCAGAGGAGAGCTATTTTAGGAAACGAGGCTACAAAGGTAGGATAATTCCAGATTAAGTAAAGGCTTTAGCTGCCTCTAAGAGTAGTTTTGAACTTACTTCATTTTCAAACAAAGCTTCAAACTTGTTTCCTGGTCAGGCTCATGAAAGAACATTTGGAAAACACAACAGAACAGATACTGTAGGTCTCAGCCCCAGCGCACTGTCTACGATTCCGGCTTCGCTCCGTGCAGTGAATGGCAGTGCCTCTACCTGTCGTATCCCTAATCCCCCTTGCAGCTGCGAGTCCTCAGCACAGACTTCTAGAAGGAGCACACAGAGCAGAGGTGCTGAAGACACTTTTCAACCAAACTGCTTTCCCAAGGGCAGGGGTCACCACAACGGGGATACCCGCTACACTCTCGCCAGCAGCTGAGTTTCCATTTTTTTAAATATTTGCTAATTCAACAGGGAATAAAATACATTTCATTTTAATTGTATTTCCTTTGATGACCAGGAGTGTGATCATTTTCTCATGTGTTAACAGCTCTTTCTAAATTTAATATCATCTAGTGAAATTTGCGCCAGTTCTTTACAAATCAAAGATATTAATAAACAGCAACCCACCTTTATACCAAGTCAATCGACCCTGGAGAGGGGTGAAGCAGCCCATCAATGACAACCTTCTTTCCAAACCCCCAGCTCCACAGGCACCTGCTCAGATCACATCATCATTTACATGGTGACCACACAAATATCTACCAACCTCAACTCCATGTGAGACACTCTGCGACATACCAGAGACACCATCACACATGCCCTGGAGGAGCTACCATCTCAAATACGCTGTCCTCAGCCCTCCACCTGCCCTCCCTCATACATGCTCTCTGTTAATGGTCCTATCCTCTCCTCCTCCTCCTCCTCCTCCTGTTACCATGGAAAAGGAGAGCGGTGGTTGTTTTTAACTTTTTCTTACGAAACATTTCAAACATCCACTAAAACAGAGAAAATGGTATAATCACCTGAACTCAAGAATTATCAACTCTCGCCCTATCCGAAAGAGGGCTCTGAGACCCCTCCATCAAGCTCCTGCCTTCACTGCCACTCCCCGAGAAGAGAGTTCTCAACCAACCACTGCCCCATCACCCCTCTCTCTCATTATCTGCATCTCTCTCTACCTCTACCGGTGCCTCAACACTCAACTTACTCAAAGTTCTCAAGGATATAGTTATCAAAAAAAAAACAAAACACCCCTCCTACGTTTTCCTTCAAACACCTCTAGAAGAGGGATGGCACAAGCATCTTCAGTCTTGCCTTAGCCCACCCCTCATGTACCAGAGCAGAGCTCTCCCCCAGCTACCCCACTGAACCTTGAACCTTGCTCTATAAGCAGAAAGACCAGATGACCCTGTCTGCCAGAGGAGCCCCACACATTCCTCATCATTCTGTCGTGCCTCAGCACTCGGGACCCTCCTTTCCTAAACCTCTTCTCTTGGCCTCAGTGCCACCAACTTTACCATTCTCCCTTTTTCTTCTTAAGCCCCTCCCAGGGTCCCTTTCTACTTTTTTACCTGAGTTTGTGGGTTTTGTCGTAGGCCTTCTTTTGCTATTTAACAGCGATCATAATAATAGCAGTAGGTGACATTTTCTGATGGTTTCTATATGCCTTAATTAAACAACTTATTGAAACCTCACAACAACCCTATGAGGATTTATTACCACTTTGCAGATGAGGAAAAGAGGCACAGAGAGCTTAATCTGCTTGTCCGAGTTCACAGAGCTACTAAAGTGGCAGGTCTGGGATTTGAATCCAGGCAATCTGACTCCAGCATTCACACTCTTAATCATGATCCTGCCTCTCTTCGATATATAGTTGACCCCTGAACAATGCAGGGGTTAGGTACACTGACTTAACATTGAAAATCCACATCTATGACTACAGTCATCCCTCTGAGTATGCAGATTCCCAACCACGGAGTTGACCCTTGAACAACATGGATTTGAACTGTGTGGGCCAATTGAGCTACGGTCAACTGAAAAAAATGTGCATGTAAGTGAACCCACGCAGTTCAAACCCATATTGTTTAAGAGTCAACTGTACACTATTCTTTGAGAATTGCATCCATTTCCATGGCTTACATGATTACTGGTGGGCTGCCTGCCTCACTCCAGCCCACCTACTCACCAAGCCCCAGCAGCATAGCCCCCTGCCCTCTGAGTATCTGAACTTGGAAAGCCCACGGTACCTAATGTAGTATGTCCAAACCCAACTCCTCTGCCTCCCCACTACCTGCCCTGTGGCCCCCTCTAAACTGAGATACTGATCCCAACGATTGCCTTTCCCACAAGCCCCACCTTCCAAAACCCTCACCAAGCACTGTGAGTTCTAACTCCTATCTCTTCCGTCTATGCCTTCTCTCCCTTCCACTGCCAAACCCCAGTCCAGACACCAGACCATCTCCCCAGGAAACCAGAATGAGCCTAAACAAAAATATGATCCCATCGCTCCTCTACCCCAAATACTCAAAAGGCTGCTGCTCTTGCAGCTCTGGGAGACTTTCCCACACTGGTCTTTCTGCCACCTCCACCCCTGGCTAGCTATCCCTCACTCTTCAGCTGACTGGAAGGCCATTCCCATGCCCCATGCCCTAGGAAAAGTTCAGGTGACCTCTTTTGGGCCGCCACAGCACCCTGAATGTTAGCTGTCAACCTGCCATACCCCAACTAAGTGCTGATGAGAGCACTGTGTCTTGGTTATACCATCTGTGTTACATTCATTATCTTCTAGGAACTGACCTCAGCTTTATTAACCTCTTTTCCAGATAAGGAAACTGAGGCCCAGAGAAGCTTGCCTGAGGTCACCAAGTTAGGGAGAGGTAGAGCCAGGATTTGAATTCATAGCTGTAGCCTGACCTGCCTCCGCCAACCTCCAGTGCCTCTGCAGCACTAGAATAGGGCCAGCATAGCCAAGCCACACAGCAGACTTTTGATGAATGAACTATGCATTTGGGGTTTTAAAGACAAAATCTCCTTAATACCCCTTTTAGAAAGCTAGCCCAGCTTTGCTGCTGTCCAATCGCAGCACGCGTAGCATCCATTTAGTTCGTCTATGGTATGTGCCAGATGCCAAAACTGGCATTTTTCACATGCTATTTCATCTAATGCTCACAAGCACCAAATTAAACAAGTAACAAACTAGAGCCATAGATCTAGTGAGTGCATTGCAGAGCCAAGCAAGAGTCAAACTCAGGCTGATAACGAAGTCTTCTCTTTCCAATACACAGTTCCCGACAGAGCAATTAACACAAACCAGCCAAGTAAATCTAATGCTACAACTTACACTCACCTTGTCTTTAAGCAACTAAAACTTACCTTTAAACAACTAAAAATTACATCAATGTGGATGTGGTGCTAGTTTACAGCTCAAAGTAATGTTAAAATCTACCTTCCACAGGACACTCGAATGGCTTTGTGCCAAGGTGGGTGATGCTGTGGCCTTTCAGATGCTCTGCTCTTGTGAATGACTTCCCACAGCCTTCAACAGGGCAGGTAAATCTCCGGTCATCATCATGTTTCCTGCCAGAACAGAAAAACAGGGCACTGGGATTATTCACACAACCCGGAGGGTTGATTCTTTGTTTAAAATTCTTCAAAATACACTACAAACTCTTTGCATTTAAAAAAAATGATCTGCACATTTCAGAAAACCTTAATTGTGTCTCTAGCTCACATGGGCAGATTTGCAATTTAGCCACCCTGTAATTAGGAATTCTACTTTAATGACCTAGCTGAGCCCACCGTCAGACACAGAATGATCACTGCTGCTTCAATCTAGCAACAGTCCCAATGTATGAGCCCCAATGTATTGACAAAGCCATGTCTACTGTATAGGAAGCCCGATAATAAACAAGCTTTCCAACCCACAGAGGGCAATCAGAGTATAAACAGAAAATCCACTGCAATGCTAAAAGGACCTTCTCAAGCCCACTTACAAACACTGTCTTTTCCTGAGTAACATTTTTATATTAAATCCCTCAAACCCCAGCTGTGCAAGCATGGACAAACCACTCAACCTCGAGTCCCAATGCAACACAGGGAGAATAAAAATACCAGAGTCAGAGCTGTCATGAAGATTAAATGAGATGTACACGCAAAGTGCTGAATATCAACTGCATGCAGGCTAAACGCTCCAAGGTTGCCATTATCACCATGGAAAAGTCTGTATCAACATGAGGAAAGCTTATTCCACATATTAATTTTCTTGAAAATATCGAACTGTATATAAAGGGTGCCATTAAGTTTAAAAACAAGTATACACAGAAAAAAAACTGACTTTAGGGAATCTGATTCTCAGTGGTTTTCTTACAGCTTTCTGAATTTTGCAAGTTATCTACACTAGGCTTTTCTCTTAAAAATCTACAGATATTTCATCCATAGGCTTCTGCTACTGACAAATAAATCATTTTCAAAAGTGATAATTCAACCAAAATGTAAAGATTACCTTTTGTGCCTCAGGAGTTTAGACATGCTAGTAAAGGTCCAGCCACAACTGTCAGAGTCACAAATAAAAGGTCTTTCACCTTAGAAAAGAAAGTTAGACCATATATTACAAATGCAAGCTAATACAAAGAAACATCTTGGGACCAAATGACATTGCGTTCTCTAGCTCATTACCTGTATGACTTCTCAGATGAATTTTCAGGCGACAGGCTTTGTCGTATTGTTTGCTGCAGCCAGGAAAGGAGCAGGAAAAGAGTTCCTGTTCCCTGAAGTGGGCACGGTTATGGGAAAACAGAGCACTCACCGTGATAAAGGTCTTCTCGCAGCCTGAACAGAGAAAACACAAACCTGCTCACTAGTGTGGCAAAAATCACAGAACACAGCTACACAAGTCACCACCCAAGACACTGTTCACACTGAAGCAAACAAGGAAGAAAATGATTCAGAAGTACCTATGGAAAGTTACGACCACTGATGTCTGGTTTTGTAATAGCTAAAGTAGGAGTAGCTAAGGGCAGCCAACAGGCACAGAAGGGCCACCTGTTTTGATGTGACTTAGAGATGAAGGACCCGATCAAAGGAAAAGTCCTCCAGTCACAGTCATCTGCTCCCAGCTCTGCAGCACAGATCTTGCATACATTTGAACTCAATGTCAATGCTACCCATGTGAGACCCAAGAAAACACAATGAAAGAAATTATATACCAAGGAAAAAGACTTTTGTTAGAGTTGAGCTTGAAATGGCCACATGGTAATATTTGAGACTTTTTCACCACCTCTATACTTATAAATGTCCTCCCTGACATCCTCTGCAACTGGCAGCCCCCATCTCTGTCATCTGGCTTCTCTTTTTCCTTTTGCCCATTACCTCAGGGTTCCCTGCTCTGTCAAAGGAAGTTACCAGGGTCATCTTCACTCATATCACCAACATCTTCAGCACCCAGTTGAGCCACCAGCCAAAGGAGCCTACCTGAGCAATTCCTATACTTTCCACACCAGTAGGTTCTCCTTTGGCAAAAACATTCAGTGTTCAAATAAGAACACTGGAAAATATCAAGCTGCAAGATGCTTATCAGGTGCCTTTGTTGCAGCTCTTCTCAAGAGCATTTAACATGCTACCATAGTGACTGTAAACCATCCAGCAGATACACACTGCACAGCACCACATAAAAGTACTGACTGGCCCAAGGAACCCTGTTCTTCCCAGCAACATGAAATGGGAAATGCTAATCTCCCTAAATGGCCTAAAATCATCCTCTTTGCCATAAATGTGCCCCCCACCCCCCTCCTCCGGCCGTTTCCCTGTTTTAGGCTTTGGTGTAGTCAGGTAAATCTGAGCATGCTGGAAAACTACCCTCCCCACATCTACAACCCAACCCTTTGGTTCTGCCTCTGCATCTTTCCTACATGGAGCCACCTTACCATTCCCACTGCTACTGCCTAGATCAGTCCTCAGGAAACTTATCTGGAACATTTCATGGGGCTTCACTGATCCCTCTCCTGCTTCTATCCGTCTTGAACACTGATCACCCAACTCCAAATCCTCAGGAAGACTTCATGCCCTAAAGCAGGCTGGCTTCCTGATCTTCTCAGAATCATCCTCTCTATGCATTTTACTAGGGAAGTTTTTAAGCCACTGCCAGATCCCCGGAGTACATGACTGAAAAAGGTTTCCAATTAGTGGCCTACAGCTATGTTCCCCACAAAGAAGGACCCACGAGACAATTCACAGCACATGGGAAGAAAATACCGGAACCCGTTAGAAGTTTTCATTTCACTCTTTCAAAGTCCCTGTACTCGAGTATAGTTTATAACGCACACGTTAGGAGAGCCCTGAGTGCACACAGCATGTCAATACGCACAGGGGCTCACGCTAAGCGCACGCTTGCCTGTTTGTCTTCCTGAAGAGGCCATGGCAGGTCCTTCACCTTCCGCGTGGCCCGCCCCCTCCTTACCACAACCCACACCCCCTGCCTCAGCTCTGCAGTTTCACCCACCCGCTCTGCCTCCTACCCTAGTCCCCGCAAGCCTGCTCCTTCCCATGTACGAACTTCTCTTCCTCCCGAGAGGCACTGTCTTTCTTAGGGCACCTAAACCCGCCCATTCTGTTGAAGAGTTCCCTGTTGAAGCCTTATCTCCCCTCCATGGAAGGGAATCACTGGAGGAGGAGCCACCACCGGGTTTTTTCCACATTGCTCGGCCTCAGACACTTCACCTGTAAAATGAGGATGCTTTCTAGAACTTCACGAAACTGTGAAGTCCGAAGGAGAGCATAATGGGCACAAAAAGTGTACTGCAGCACTCTGAGGTCTTGCACCTGGCTATTCATGTGTTCCTCTAGCACCGAGCGCGTGCCCCGTAAGCATCTGCTGAGTATTTTTAAGCGACGGGACCGAGGAAAATAAGAACCTCCTAACAAATCTCTGGGAAGGTGCAGTTCCTTCCTTCGTTGACGGAAGCACCGTCAGACCCGTCCGCCGCCGCCCCCACGGGGAAGTGCGGGCTGATTCCGCGCGCTACCCGCCGCCCAAGCGCCCGCAGGACGCAGGGTTCCGGCGCCCGGGAGGAAGGCGCCCGCCCCGCACACTCGGCCCACTGAGCGTACACCCCGCCCAACCCAACAGCCGGACGCAGGGCGCCGCCGCTCCCGCTCGGAGGTCCCAGGGGCCGCCCGCAGCCGCCCGCTGCCCGCGGTTACCGGGGAAGTCACACTTGTAGGGCCGCTCGGGCTCGAAGTGGCTGCGCTGGTGGGAGCTGAGCTTGGCCTGCGTGGGGAAGCGCTCGGCGCACACCTCGCACTTGAACAGGTTCTCCTGCTCGTGGCCCTTCATGTGCGCCTTGAGGTTGTACACGGTGGTGAACTTCTTGCCGCAGCCGCCCACCGGGCAGCCGAAGGGCCGCAGCTTGTCGTGCGACTGCAGGTGCCGCTTGAGCTTGTAGGAGGTGGTGAAGGCCCAGCCGCAGCCGTCCAGCGGGCACTTGAAGGGCCGCCGGCCCTGGCTGCCGCCGTGCGTCAGCAGGTGCACCTTCAGCTGGTGCTTCTTGGCGAAGGACAGCGGACACTGCGGCTCGGGGCAGCGGTAGCCGGCGGCGCCGGGGCCGGGGCCCGGGGGCCCGCGGCGGCCGTCGGCCGGGCTGGCGGCCTCCTCGCCCGGCGGCGCGGGGGGCCCGGGCGGCGGCGGCGCGGCGGCCAGCGTGAAGACGCCGCGGTCGAGGCGAACCAGCAAGTCTTGACTGCCGAGGGTGACGGTGCCCGCGAGGGCCGCGCCGGGGCCCGGGGCGGCGGCCGGGCCGCCGGGGCCCTGTTGGGGGCGGCCGGCGGGGCTCGCGCCGGGGCCGGACTCAGCTTCCCGCCGCTCGGGGGCCTCGGCGGCGGCGCTGCGCGGCACTTCCAGCAGCACCACGAAGGAGTCACCGCCGTCCTCGAGCGGCGGTGGGCTCGGCCCGGGGCCCGCGGCCGCCGCCCGGGCCTCCCCTCGGCGCGGCCCCGACCCGCCATCTTCGGGACCCCGCAGCAGCAGCAGGCGGCGGCGCGCGGGGCTCGGATTGGGCGGCGGCCCCGGGCCTCGGCAGAGTCCGCCGGGGCCGCCGCCGCCATGTTGGGCTCCGCGAGGGGTCCGAGCGGCGAGCAGCGCGGGGAGGTCCATGTTGGGCCCAGCTGGGGCGTCGCAGCCGCCGCTCGGAAGAAGCAAGCGGTGCCCCGCCCCGGCGTGCGCGACGCCGTGCGGCCGCCCCGACGGATCGACGCCAAAGCTCGGCGCGGAGCGCGACCCGGAGCCGCGCGTGCGCGTGACCCGCGGGGCGGTGCGCGAGGCCTACTGGGCCGCGTGACGTCAGGGCCGCTCCGTGAAGCCGCGGGACGTGGGCCAATCCCAGTCCTGGAGAGCCGAGGGCCGGTTCCCTCCCTGGGAACGAGGCTAGCCCGACTTAGGACAGTCGTGTTTCATCGCGTTTAGTGACTGCAGTTGGCGCCGTTCACAGGAGTGTGAGGAAACTGAGGCGCAGCGAGCGCCAGTCCCTTGCCCTAGATCGCACAGCCAGGAACTGGGAGAGCCAGGGGTGGAACGGTTAGTTGCTGACGACCGGGCCGGACAACTTCCTTAGGGAGCTGACTAAACTGCGAACCATCCCACTGCTGACGTCTGGCCACCGACCTCTCCTGCAGCGTCCCCACATCCTTTCCCGGCAAGCAGGGCCTCCTTGACTGGACTTCTAAGCACACTTCCAGCTGCGCTTCCCAGTAAACGGCACACAGTCTCACACCAGAGCCCTGTTACTCCTTGCTGACTCAATTCAGCCATTGCCCTGCCTCCCTCCCCTAATCTGGAGTCCCTCCGCTTTTCATACCACAGCCACCCAGATCCAAACCCCTATTTCACTCATAGTTCTTAAGAAAATGTCTCCATAGGCTGGTCCTCAGCCTCCACCCGCCACTCCCTACACCCAATCTACAGGGCAGTCTCTCAAGTCTTCCAAACATGCAAATCTAATTATGCTCCTCTACTCCGTGCTCCCCATTTCTCTCATGGCCTTGCTGATCTTCCCTTCCCATCCCTCTGTGCCCTCATTTCTCACCACTTTAGCCCTCACTCTACAATCTCACTGCCCCCATCTTTTTCCCAGTTTTTCCAAAAGGCGAAATTATTTACAGCTTCAGAATCTTTGCACAGCTGGTCTCTAATTCCTCTGGAAAGACTTAGTTGGCCTTCAGATCCAAAGTACACCTTATTCTCCACCTCCCCCTTTTCTTTCCTCTTATCACTCTCACTTGCAATTGTTTTTATTTGTCCCTTTCTCTGTTAATCCATTGTCTGTGCCCCCCTCTAGAATGTAGACTCCGTGAGGACAGCCACTGTGTCAGTACCACTCACATCTGTATGCCCAGAGGCTAGCAGCAAAGACTCTCAGTAAATATTTATGCAATAGATGAAAGTTTTATTATGAAACAAACTTTAAAAATAAGGTACATCAATAATATTGAATAGAATAATATTGAAAAGAATAGAAAATACCTGTATTTATGCCAAAAATATATTGTTCTAAAGACCATTCAATGGAGGAAAGAATAATCTTTTCAACAGATGATACTGGGACAACTGTATATTTACATATTAAAAATGTAGACCCCCCCCACCTCAAACCATATACAAAAAGTAATTAAAATAGATCAGAGATGTAAATGTAAAAGCTAAAATTCTAAAACTATTAAAAGAGAACATAAGTGTAAATCTGTGTGATTTTGGATTAGGGAATGGTTTCTTAAATATGAAACCAAAGGTACAAGCAATGAAAGAAACAAATTAGGTTTCATCAAAATGAAAAACTCTTGGGTCAAAGAACACCAACAAGAAAGTGAAAAGACAATCCACAGAATGGGAGAGAAATTTGCAAATCATGTATCTGCTAAGGATCTACTATCCAGAATATATTTTTAAAATCATGGATCTATCCTACAATTCTACAACGAAAATTTTAAAAAAGATAAAGAATTTAAATAGACATTTCTCCAAATAAAAAAATACAAATGGTCAAGAAGCTCATGAAAAGATCCTAAACATCATTAACAATCAGGGAAACGCAAATCAAAACCACAAGGAGATTCCACTTCACACCCACTAAGATATCTATAATTTTTAATTTTTTAAAAGATTTTTATTAAAAAATATAGCTAATATACAACATTATATCTGTTTCAGGTTACACCATAATTATTCAACATCTAGATACCTAAAGAAGTGATCATCATAATAAGTCCAGAAACCATCTGACTGTAGCACACTATCACAATATTATTGACTATATTTCCCATGCTGTACATTACATTCCCATGACTTACTTGTTTTATATGTGGAAATTTGAACCTTTCATCCCCCTTCACCATTTCCCCACCTTTTTAAATTTTTCAATTACAGTTAACGTTCAATATTATTTTATATTAACTTAAGGTGTACAGCATAGTGGTTAGACATTTGTATAATTTAAGAAGTGATCCCCTAACTAGCACTCATCTGGCACTATACATAGCTATTATCATATTATTGACTAGATTGCATATGCTTTACATCTCCATGACTTTTGTAACTACCAATTCGTACCTAATCCTTTCACCTTTTCACCCTGCCCCCAAACCCCCTACTATCTATTATATCTGTTTCAGGTTACACGATGATTCTTTTTTCACCTATAATTTTTTTTTTAAAAGAACAAGTATTGGTGAGGATGTGGGTAAATTGAAACCCTCATACATTTCTGGTGCGAAAGCAAAATGGTGATGCCACTGTGGGAAAAAGCTTGGCAGTTCCTAAAAAAATTAAGTATAGAATTTCCATGTAACCCAGTGTGGGACAGAGTCCCAGAGAGCAGTTTCCAGGCTCTCAGCCTCACGTGGAAAGGTGCTGGCTCAGGTAGTAGATGGCCATCAGCTGTGCCTAGTTGGTGATCAGCTGTAACAAGTTAGCCAATTAGCCACTGATATAACTACTGTGGCTGTGTTGGTTGGAAGAGTCAGTTGGTTGGCAGACAGAGAGTGGACAGCAGGTTGCAGGTCATGTGGATCCAGCCTCCAGTGAGACTATAGTGCTGCCAGTGAGACTATAGTGGTATGACTCCCCTACCTATGGCTCCGTGGGTGTTCCTTTTTGGCCTAGCCATATCCTGCGTTCTTATGTGGGGAGTGGGAGCTGAGACCCCGCAGGCCACCTCACACGACAAATGGCCTAGTGAACAGGGTGTGGTGCTGGTCAAAACTTACCGAAGGATGGTGGAGCAGTTTGTGCATGTGAAAACTCAGTCTCGGGAGGCCCGTGAGGAGCGACACTGGGAATGGGAGGCACCGTCTGCCTGAGAGACTCAAACCTCGGGATGGCACGCCACTCTGTTGGCCAAAGCAAGTGTCATCCTCCTTTTGGTAGTCTGCTGCTGCCCTGGGCTCCTGGAGTTGTGGACATCTTACACAGAGGCCTCCACCCACTCAGACACCTGGCACAGCGAGCAGGATTCCGACCAGGTAGGAATGGAGTCTGACTCTGGGCAAGAGGACGTGTGGTCCCCACACAGTGTGTGGTGTCCAGTGGCCACTGTTCTCATGAGTTGGACCCCCAAGGAGGGGTGGGAGGACATGGACGGCTCTCCGGCCAGCGTGGAGAGGGCCCTGCAGGTTTTAGCTGAGCAGTTGCCGGAGGAGGCGAATGCTACAGCCAGCCGCGTGGGCTGGATGTTCCTCATGGTCTTGAGTCTCAACACGGAAAATGCGCCTAATGAAAGAGCCCCGGTGCCAGACCAGGTGTCCTGGTTGGAGGCACCGCCTGTTAGAAGAGGGGCCCCACAGTGGAGACTCTGAGGCAGAGGCGGAGGAAGTGAGTGGAGACAATGTAGCTCCCAACCCCCAAGCCCGGCCAATCTTGAAGCAAAGGGTAAAACGTGAGCAACCTTTGGTACACGCAGGTGTTGTTACAGGCAACCCAGCTGTGACTGAGTTCACAACCTGCACCCCTTACACTCCCACTGAGTTGCAGGAGCGTGGGCAGCGGTACAGACAGCGCCCTGGAGAGCCAGTCTTGGCTTGGCTATTACGTTTTTGGGATGAGGGAGCAGACAACATTCACTGCTCCCCAGGCAAGATGGAAAAGCTAGCCTTTGTGACAGTGCATCCGTCCCTGCGACAAAGGTTACAGAACTGCCATAGGTTGGCCCAAGACCAAGGCAACCACACTGTAATGGAGTGGCTCACTGCTGCGGTACGCACAGTATGGTGACAGGTTGGTGCGCTGTCAGACACTGTGAGTAAATGGCAGTCATATATGGAACTTACTCAAATCATCCGAGAAATGGGTATGAGACATGCTATTTTCAACCCTAATATGCGGAGGCCGGATGACGAGCTTTTTACAGCCAGCACAAGAGACCTGGTTTTGGATGCTGCACCTGCAAGTACTTTTGGATCCTTGGTTGCCATTCTTACACCCTATGTGGGGCGGCGGATCCATGAAGTTACAACTGCCATGGCCACCCTGGGGGATGTTGAAAGCCAGAGGCAAAGGAAGTTAAGACAGGAGGTCCGAACAGTCGAGACCTGGAACCCCAAATCAAAAGTAAATGGGCAAGGTGGTGGGCCTCAGAGAGTAACAGGCGCACAGATGTGGAGTGATCTCGTGGCAGCAGGGGTCGATCTGAAGAAAATAGACCAACAACCCAATGCACTCTTGTTGGAACTTTGGAAACAGTTGCGTCTGGAACAGCAATTCCGGAGAAGCCTAAAGGAGAAGTCTGAGAAAGCGCGACCGGTGTCCCTCCAGGACTTCCTGCAGCTGCCTGAGGCGGATTCCTTTCAGCTTGATTAGGGGTGGGGCCAAGGTACTGGATCAGAGGGGATGAGCGGGGACTGGAGGCCCCACATGGAATTCTCCATACATTGGTCCCCTTCTAATGTGCAGAGGGTTTTGGCCCTAGTTGACACTGGCGCAGACTGCAGTCTTGTTAATGGGAACCCAGAACTGTTCCCCGACCAGCAATCTACATTGATGGCTACGGGGGAATGACTGTGACTGTAAACACTGTTTCCTTACCACTGGGTATAGGAAGGCTTCCCCCTCGTACCTACAACATGTATGTCTCCCCTGTTCCGGAGTATATTCTAGGGGTGGACGTGCTACATGGCCTCAGCTTACAGACGTCGGTAGGAGAGTTCCGTCTCCGGATCCGGGTGGTGAAAGCAGTGACGTGCGGGCATGCTCACCACCCTCCTCAAGTGTTGCCACAGCCCTGGCGCGTGGTTACAGTGCGACAGTACCGCCTGCCAGGAGGGCAGGAGGAGATTGGTCGTACAATATTGGAATTGGAGAAGGCACATATTGTGAGGCCGAAGCACGGTCCCTTTAACTCCCCGGCATGGCCTGTCAAGAAGCCAGTTGGGACCTGGCGAATGACTGTGGACTATAGGGAGTTAAATAAGGTGACACCACCATTGCATGCTGCAGTGCCTTCAGTACATGATTTAATGGATCGTCTGACTGTCCACCTGGGGACATATCACTATGTAGTGGACTTGGCCAATGATTTTTTCTTCATTGACATTGCACCCAAGTGTCAAGAGCAGTTTGCTTTTACTTGGGACGGGCGGCAGTGGACTTTTCAAGTCCTTCCGCAAGGATACTTGCACAGCCCCACTATCTGCCACGGGCTCATGGCCCAGGATTTGGCACAGTGGGATCACCCATCCTCTGTGGCCTTGTTTCATTATGTCGATGATATTCTATTAACATCAGATTCTCTTTCTGATTTAGAGCAAGCAGCTCCCTCTCTTCTCTGCCACCTGAAGTCATGTGACTGGGAGGTGAATGAGGAAAAGGTCCAAGTCCCTGGCTTATCCGTCAAGTTTTTGCGAGTTGTATGGTCGGGTAAAACAAATGTCATACCTGAGGGATTATTAACAAAATACAAGCCATTCCCCGGCCAACCAAGGTCTCCCAACTACAGATGTATTTGGGTCTGCTGGGGTATTGGCAGGTTTTTCTACCCCATTTAACACAAATGGCAAGGCCCTTGTATAACATGATAAAAAAGGGGGCCTCATGGGATTGGACAGAGGCTATAGAGTGAGTCTTTGTTGCCACAAAAAGGGCAGTACAGCCGGCACAGGCTCTGCAAGTAGTAGACCCTGGCTGCCCATTTGAACTTGACATTCATGTAACCCAAGAGGGGTACGGTTGGGGCCTCTGGCAATGGCAGGAGCATCTTTGGTTGCCAGTGGGATTTTGGTCCCAATTGTGGAAAGGAGTGGAAGTCTGCTACTTTCTAATAGAGAAACAGCTGGCTGCTGTGTACGCAGCCCGTAGTGGCCACAGAAGCCATCACAGGAACGGCATGGGTGTTGGTTTGAACAACCTATCCTTTCCAAGGGTGGGTCCGTATGTAGACCCAGGAACCCAAAACGGGGGTAGAACAGACCACCACCCTCCCCAAGTGGGGTGCTTATTTAGAGCAACGTAGCACCCTTAGCTCAAGCCCTTTGAGCACAGAACTACAACAGGTCCTGGGGCCTGTGGAGCTTGTAGCCCAGGCTGAGCCAATTACTCTGCCTGGGGGGAGGACTTGGAGCCCTCGCCCTACAGAGAAGGACAACCCCCAGTACCTGAGGATGCCTGGTTTACCGATAGTTCTAGCCGAGGGGCTGCAGCTGTTTGGACGGCTATTGGTGTGCAGCCCAAAACAGACACCATTTGGTTTGATACTGGGACGGGCCAGAGTAGCCAGTGGGCTGAGCTATGAGCTGTGTGGATGGTAATAAGCCACCAGCCTGGGCCCTTAGTTATTTGTACTGACAGCTGGGTGGTGTTCCTGGGCCTGACATTGTGGCTCCCTACGTGGAAACACCAAAACTGGTTGGTAGGACACCATCTACTGTGGGGTCAAGCCATGTGGCAGGACCTCTGGGACCTAGGGCAGAGAAAGATGGTGACCCTAATGCATGTCACAGGTCACTCTCCCTTAGTGTCCACAGGTAATGATGAAGCAGACGCCCTAGCATGGGTCCGATGGTTAGAACGGGCTCCTGCCACTGATGTGGCCCATTGGCTGCATAGGAAATTGTAGCACACTGGAAGCTGAACCATGTGGCAGGTGAGCAGACGCTGGGGTCTGCCTTTGAAATGGCAGGAGATAGCAGATGCCTGCTATGACTGTGCCGTCTGTGCCCAGGACAGCCCCCAAAGACGGAGGCTCCCCTGGGAGACACAGCAGATTACACGAGGGAGGGTGCCCCTCACTCGCTGGCAAGTGGATTACATTGGACATCTGCCTAATGCTATGTATGCGTTCACAGCAGCGGACACTGCTACGGGGCTGATGTTTGCTTAGCCATGTCCAGCTGAGGATCAGCGGCATACAGTGGTCGCTCTTACAGGGCTGTGCGCCCTCTATGGGTACCACCAAGTCATGGAAAGTGACAGGGGTACCTATTTTACGGGGCAAGAAGTGTAGTGCTTGGCTGCCAGGATGGATGTGCGATGGTTGTTTCATACACAGTATAACGCACGAGCAGCTGGCATGATTGAACGCTACAACGGCCTTTTGAAGCAAGGCCTCCGGGTGTCAAAACACCCTCCCATGATGCGTGACTGGGCCTCACATCTATGGGACGCCTTGAGAATCCTGAATGAGAGACCACAGAAGGGAGAACCCGCACCTGTAGAAGCTCTGCTACATCGAATGGCCGCTCCCATTCAATTACAAGTTACCACTAGTGAGACTCTGTTAAAGCCAGGCTATAGCAGAAATGGAAACATTTTGCAGCCAGCACCCATGTGCTTGAAAGCAGGGGAACAGCAGCAATGGACTTGGCCCTCGCAGGTCAAAAGCCCCCACTGTCGATGGTTGGGCCGTTTAGCCTCATGGGGGGTTTGACTCATAGTTTGACTCATGATTTGCAAGTGATGCCAGGGGTGGTGGCTGAGTGGCCACCTCAAGTGACTGTAGTATATGGAGGTCCCAACATTGGGATGATTTTGCGGAGTACCTATGTGCTCTCACTATGGCCTATTATGGGGTCTCCTGTTCTGTTACATGTTGAAACTACACAAGAGACCCCAAGCACTGCCATAAAGGTCTGGTACTACAAACCAGGAAAGGTTCCTGTGGCAGCGACCCTCCTTTCCCAGGACAAAAAGCTAGCATGTATCCTCCCAGATGGAAGGGATTTGCCATTGTTGGTTCCCAAGACTACTGTTTCTTTCCGTCCATAGGTGACTGTAGGCTAATGTGGCACAGGGACTGTCACACAGGGGACCCTGCTCGCTGCGCCATTTGTCGTGCAGGGTCTCAGCTCCCACTCCCCGCCCAAGAACGCAGGACACGGTAAGGCCAAAAAGGAACACCCACGGAGCCATAGATAGGGGAGTCAAACCAATATATTCTCGCTGGCGGCTGGGCTGGAGACACAGGAAGCAGGATCTACATAATCTGCCTAACAGCAGTCCGCGCTTGCCAGCCACCATCTTCTTGCTAGCCCCCATTCCTTTCCTTCTAGCGTAGCCACAGCCGTTATATTAGTGGCCCATGGCCTACGGGTTACAGCTGACGGCCAACTAGCCACAGCTGCTGGCCATCTGATCACAGTTGATGGCCATTTACTACCCGAGCCAGCACCTTTCTATGTGAGGCCGAGAGCCTGGAAACTGTTTTTTGGGGTTTTGTCCCCACAGGGACCCTCATGGAAAACGTTTGTCACGTAAATTCTGAGGCGAGACCCTGTAGGAGTAGAGTGTGGGGACAGAGTCCCAGAGAGCAGTTTCCAGGCTTTTGGCCTCACGTGGAAAGGTGCTGGTTCGGGTAGGAGATGGCCGTCAATTGTGGCTAGTTGGCTGTCAGCTGTAACCAGTTAGCCAATTAGCCACTGATATAACTGCTGCGGCTGCGTTGGTTGGTGTGTCGGTGGGTTGGCAGACAGAGAAGTGGATAGCAGGTTGCAGGTCATGAGGATCCAGCCTCTAGTGAGACTATAGTGATATGACTCCCCTTTGTATGGCTCCGTGTGTGTTCCTTTTTAGCCTAGCCATATCCTGCATTCTTAAGTGGGGAGCGGGAGCAGAGACCCCGCAGGGCGCCCCGCATGACATATATCGTTAGGAAAAATCAGTGCAGAGCATTATTTAGGAGAATCCGTTTGTATAGGAGGGAAAACTCTATGTTCATGTGCTTGTATAACCTTGGAAAGTTTCTACAAAGATACACAAGACACTGCTAGTCCCTGTGACTACTTATGAAGTGGGGTAGACAAAGGGTACTTTCACTTTAAGCATTACCAACTAAGTGTACAGAACTTCCCAAGTTGTGGCAGGAGTGAGGATGGGCTGGGGTTGGGTGTTCCAACGTACATTTTTTTCCTAACACCACCAACCAATTAATTCAATTCTGACACTGTCTACCTGGAGATAACATCAGACCCCTAAGGACTCAGTACTACAAGTCTCCACCCAACCCCCGCTTCAGATGCCAGTTGCAAGTCCATGTTGTTACCTGTGTATATGACTGACTGGCAATAGACTGGAGGTTCCCATGACTCCCTCCTCAGGTTTGATTAAATTGTTAGAGCAGCTCACAGAACTCAGAGAAACATTGTACTTACTAGATTTTGCTTATTAGTTTATTATGTGAAAAGTTGGCATAAGCGGATCCATTTTAAAATGGAGTCAGAAAGCTATTCCAGAGGAACTGCCTTGCATATTTTGCTCCTTAAACCTTTGGAATATTTGAACTTGGCAAAATAACTTTTGTTTGTATGTTATGTACCATTGAGTTTGCTCCTAGCAACTCTATGAATGAGTGATATCCACAATGTCCCGATCTCAGCAGCTCTGCTCAGCTCCTGTAGACTTGTGCCTATGGCTACCTTTATGGTGTCAGTCCATCTCATATTTGGTTTTCCTCTGTTCCTACTGCCTTCCATTTTCCCCAGCATTACTGTCTTTTCTAAGAACCCTGCATTCTCATGATGTGCTGGAAGTAGGACAGCTTCCGTTTTGTCATTTTTGCCTCCAACAATGTTTCAGGCTTAATTTGCTCTAGGACCCACTTGTTCATCTTTCTGAAAGAGCAGGGTATCCTTACAGCTCTCCTCCAATACCATATTGAAAATAAATCTGTTTTCTTCCTATCAGTCTTCCTCATTGCTCAAGACTCCATTCACATCCGCACATACGTAGTAATTAGGAATACGAGAGTATGGATGATTGGACTTGACCAAACCAACATTATCTTACAAGCAACTGTTTGTAAAGCTAACATGAAAGCAGACCTCCTTACCACAGAGACTGATGATTATGGACATTCCTTAGAATCAGTAACCAGCCATGTATAGCTAAAAGGTAACTTGGTTTGTTAACACCAATATGAATTCCTTCCTTCCATTCATGTAATTATTTCCCTTCTGTCATGCAGGGTGTCATGCGGGGTCTCTGGTCCTACTCCCCACGTAAGAACGCAGAACATGGTAAGGCCAAAAAGGAACACCCACGAGCCATAGATAGGGAAGCCATACCACTATAGTTTCACTGGCGCTGGGTTGGAGACACAGGAGGCAGGAGCCACACGATCCGCAATCCACACTCCGCTCTTGCCAGCCACCATCATCTTGCTAGCCCCCATTTGCTGCTAGCGTAGCCACAGCAGTTCTATTAGTGGCCAATGGCTTACGGGTTACAGCTGATAGCCAACTAGCCACAGCTGATGGCCATCCAATCACAGTTGATGGCCATTTACTACCCGAGTGAGCACCTTTCCACGTGAGGGTGAGAGCCTGGAAACTGCACTCCTGGCCCTGTCCCCCATAATCGAGACATAATTTGGGTTTCTACCTGAATCTATCCCCTCAGATTGCAATTCTTTTTTATTTCAAATAAATGCTTGTTTCTTCTTACTTTGGCTTTTTATTTTTAGGCTTACAATTATAAAGAGACATAACTCAGGAATAGCCAGATGGAAGAGGTGCATAGGATAAGGTATGGGGAAAGGGCTCGGAGTTTCAGTGCTCTCTTCAAGCCTGCCACTCTCCCCGAATGTTCCAGAATCTCCATGTGTTCACCAACCCAGAAGCTCTCCAAATCCAGTCCTTTTTTTTATTATTTAAAAAAATTTTTTATTGGGGAATAGCGTGTTTTTCCAGCACCCATCAGCTACAAGCGAAGTTGTTTTTACTCTAGTTGTGGAAGGCGCAGCTCACTGGCCCGTGTGGGAATCAAACCAGTTATTCTGGTGTTAAGAGCACTGTGCTCTCACCAACTGAGCCAACTGGCCACCTCTCCTTTTGTTTTTTTATTGAAACTTCATTACACACGCACGATTGATCAAATCATTGGCCATTGGCCGCTGATCCAAACCCCAGCCCCTGTCTTCTCCCATGGTCAGGGGTGGGATGAAAAGTTCCAATCCTCGAATCAGGTTGGTTCCCCAGCAACCAATCCAGTAGGTGCTTTACAAAAGTCACCTCATTAACATAAATTTAGTTGTGCTTCAAATAAGTTTGTTATGTCTATCAAAACACCTTTATCACTCTTATTGCCTAGGAAATTCCAAGGGTTTTAGAAGCCCTGTGCCAGAAATGAGGATGAAGACCAAATATATATTTCTTATTATAAGTCACAATGTCACAGAGTAAAACAAAACTTCTCTATCAGAGATCCCAGTGATGATTAATTTTATTTGTCAATTTGAGTGGGCCATTTTAAGCATATTTCTGGGTATGTCTGTGAGGGCGTTTCCAGATGAAATTAGCATTTGAATGTGTGGATTCTTAAAGTAGATGGTCCTTAGCAAAGTTCCTAAGTGGGCATTATGCAATCTTGGAGGGCCTGCATAGATCAAAAGGCAGAGAGGAGGGAGGAATTCACCCCATTTTTTCCTGCTTAACTGATTGAGCTACATCTTATCTTTTCCTGCCCTGGAACTGGGATTTACACCATTAGTTTCCCTGGTTCTCAGGCCTTCAGATTCAGACTGAATCACACAGCTTTCCTAGGTCTCCAACTTGCAGATGGCAGATCAAGGGACTGCTATGATTCATACATCATATCTATCTATCTATCTATCTATCTATCTATCTATCTATCTATCTACCTACCTACCTATCTATCTATCTATCTATCTATCTATCTATCTATCTATCTATAGATATCTATATATTACATATGTATAGATATTATAGATATATCTCCTATTTGTTCTACTTCTCTGAAGAACCCTAATACAGACACAGATTCAAGTCCCAACAGAGACCTTACAGGTGACACCTATGTGTGAGAAATCAGCAGCTCATGCCTAAGAATGAACAAACTCTTGGCCTTGCCCATGGAGACAATATGGATTGGCAGGGACTGTGGCAAATTGGAAGAAATAAGCCCAGCCCCTAAAGCACTCAAGCTGATTGCTGTCACTCAGGAAGTATCACCTGATTTCTTGATTTCTTTAAGTAAACTCAAAGTCTGGAGTTTTAGGTGAAATCTCCCAATCTGTAAAAATTGGTGACAAAAGAAAACAAAAAAATGTTTAAAGAGGACAGGCCAAATAAAATGCAACTGCAGGTCCAGACCAGCCCCCAGTCCCCAGGTTAGGAACCTACTCTGGAAAGCCAAAGGCAAGAAGGAGCATCACTCAGCCAAACCCTCCTGAACAGCCTGAGCTGGCCAGCAAGGAAAGCATCCGGTTTCCAGGAAAGCATCGAGGTTCACAGAGAACAGAAGCTGCCCAGGGAGGGGCCCTGAGACATTCAAAACCTTGAATTTTCAAGGCGACTGGAGCCTACACCCATCACAGCCAATTGGTTTCTATTTTAATCATTTTGATGAAAGCATTTCTAAGTGGACTACATATCTCCGCTGTTAAACAAAAACTTTTGCAGCTAAAAGCTTTTCGGAAAAAAAAGGATGTATTGAGCCACATGCTAGTTGGAAGAAGGACCAGGCCCTGGGTGTGCAGTCTACATCACCAGCAGCAGGGCTAGATGAGGGAGATGAACATGTCCACTGTCCTGGAGCTGATGGGTCAATTTTAAAGGTGTTAGTTGTTTTGAAATAATTACATTGGCTATAGATAAGGAGGGCAAGAAAAGGTGAAGCAGGGTCAGTTCTAGGATAGGTGCACAGTCCGTAAGGAGGAAATATTTACTACTTTTTATTGTGGGCAACAATCCAGAAAACCCACGCATAAGCAGGATGCGGTGGTATCTGGTGGTGGGCGGTCTCTTTTGAGATAGCCACCTGGAAGGTGATTCAATGCTCCAACATACATTCCTGGATTTGAGCAGTCTTTTGTTAGTTGGCTCACAGCTATTAACTGGTTAGTTAGCCTTGTTTTTTTCTCCCATTTTATATCAGCTATAATTAAATTTAGGACATCTCAGAATTTTTCTTGTCACTGCTTTCTTAAAAATAAGACTGAATTGGACACACTGTACAGCTATGCTGTTCCATCTACCCCACGGTACTGAGTCTGTGGTCAGCTGCCCCAGCTCCCCCCTGAGCCCTGAGGTAGCCCCACTCTGGATGTTAGCCATCCCTTCTCCCTGCTGGCAGCTGGCAACAGGCTGGTATGCTGTGGCCTGGTGAAGTGGCCTGCTCCCTGGCATGGTTTGGTATAGAGCTGGGAGTGGGGGGTTTGAGGCCTTTGCATATGGATAGTAGCTACTTGAGACCCTGTCCCAAAGCTGGCCCTGGAGCCCTGCCTGTTCTTAGTACAGGAAGTTGCTGGATGGGAAAATGATGATGGGAGGGCCTAGTCTTAAAATTGAACATATCTTCTTAGTTTCGCTCTTGAAACAGGGAATGCTCATGCAGCTATATGCACCAGGGTGCTGTCCACGGAGACTTGTTGACAGATGATATGATTTAGACTCTGGCTGTGTAAAATAAAAGCCCTGCTGGGATGCCTTAAACAGGTGAGGACCAAGGACTCTGCAGAGGGGAAGACTGGAGCTGGAATGGCAGCTCCATGTGCTGCCAGGAGCCCAGGCAGCTCTGCTTTTCCATGTATACCCTCTGAGTACACAAGGTCAGGAGACTGAAAATAACCACATAAGATGGCATGAACATAAAAAAAATCATAACTAAGATGGGCCAAGGCAGAAAGTCACATCTCTAGCCTGAAACTTCCTTCATAAACTCAATCTTCACCTTACATGAGCCTGTCTATTGTCTTTTTGCACCTATGATAACATCCTTGGAATGTCAGTAATCCCTTTTTCTGGACCAGAGCAGGAAAGTACAGAATCCCTCATGATTATGCTTGTCCCTTGATTAACATCTCTATGAACTATTAACTACCCTACACCCACCTATGTAAAAGAGTACCTTTCTTTCCAATTTACTTTTATCCAATCCCAGAGAATTCCCCACTTTGCTTTTTCCCACCCCTTAATCTACCACCAATGAATTTCATGTAACACTACCCCTTTGATTCTATGTATAAAATAAGCTGCAAACCCCCATTTCGTGGATCATTTTCTGAATCCGTTGAGATTTTGTTTCCGGGCAATTGCCATCAGTTTGGCTCAAATAAACTCTTATAAGCTCTCTCCTAGCCTGGACGGTTTTTGTCTACACCTCAATGTGTGTGCCCTTCTGGTGCTTAGAGTCGCAGCATGGTTGCTGTACTTCCAGCATCACACCTGAGATTCTAACAGAAAGAAGGGCCGAGGGCAAACAGCAATCCAGCCAAATCTGTCCATTTTTATTAGAAAACCAACAACTTTCCCAGAAGTCCTACCCAGCAGACTTCCACCTCATCTCATGGGCCAGAACTAGGCCAGTGGCCACTCCTAATTGCAAGGAAAGCTGGAAAATCACTTATTTTTACAGGGTACATTGCTGCCCAGACAAAATTGGGGCTTCATAACTATGGGAAAGGGGAGATGACAACTGAGTACGAGACGAAGAATGTTGAATGGTTGAGGACTCCGAATTCAGCTATACTGCCCCCTCTCTGGACGCAGGGGGAGGGGTGTCAAGTTTTCTGTGACTTGTTGGAGACCCATCACCAAATCTCTCTCAATTCTTCGTTTGGGATGAGCCATTTCTAAGTCTGTCAGGGGTCCAGCTGAAGGCTGTGCTAAGACCAGGCTAAGGAGAATGAGGTACATGGTCAAAACTACTCTGCTTTGCATGGTGAGGTCATGGGGGCAGGGGGTCGCCTAGCGTGGAAAGCTAGCAAATATGGTGGGGCTGCTGAGGGGGCTTGCTCCAGGGATAGCATCTGTCTGATTCTTACATGGTCCTGTATATTTACATGGAAAAGGAGCATATCCCAATAGCTGTTGGTAGGGCATGAAGGGCGGAAGAGAGGCAAGGAACTCATCTCTCCACTTGTCTCCTTTTTATAACTGGGGGGAAGAATAAAGCAGAACCACCGTTGTTACAAATACCAAAATCAGAAAGAACCCAAGCGGCACTCAGAGAGTTAGGAAGGTCAACTTTATTAGGCCGGCGGGCTCAGCGGGATCTTTCCCAAAGACTGAGCCCCTAGCAAGGTTTTGAGCAGGTTTTTATGGGTTGGGGACTTCCTTGAGTCAGGGAAGGGGTAGGTGTCGTCTGGTGATTGGCTCGGGGTGTGGCTTGGAGGGGGTTATTCGGAAGTGGGCTGGGGCTTAGGTTGGGGACTTCTCTCTTCGCTTGGGCCACCATTTTAGGTCAGTTTCTCCATCATGTCCCCCCTGTTGATGATTGTAAGTGGTAACAACTTAGAGATCAACATATTAGCTAAAAAGACGATAACCCCGTAGGGCAAGGATCTGGACTATAGCCCGATGGGTGATGGAGGTCTCTATGAAACGTATGACAGTGTTAACTATGCATGGCCCGATGGTAGCAAGGAGGAGGATCATGAGGAGTGGGCCGGCTAGGGGTAGGAGCCAAGAGGACTAGCAAAGGCTAGAAATAGTGGAAGTCCAATGACAGCGAAGACGGAGGCTGGGCAGACGAAGGTGAGGCTCAGCCGGGCTCTGTCTTGAGGGTCAGACGGAGTGGACAGGCTGGGTCAGATTGGGTGATCCAGGCGTCGTCCTCCAGCTAGGCTCTTTTAACCCGAGTGTGATGGATCCACGGAGCAATGCCTGAAACCTAGGGAGGTCTCCTGGTGGAGTTTAGCTAGTGTCTCCTTGAGGATACGGTTCATGCGTTCAACTTTCCCTGAGCTTTGTGATTGGTATGCTATATAGAGTCTCCAGTTGATGCCTATGGCTCTGGTTACCCTCTGGAGGAGTTCTGCTATGAAAGCTGGCTCGTTGTCACTGTGGATAGAAAGTGGAATCCCGTAGCGGGGAATAATCTCCTTGAGGAGGACCTTGGCTACTTCGCGGCTCTTCTCAGTCCGAGTGGGGAAGGCTTCCACCCACCCGAAGTAGGTACAGACCAGGACCAGCAAGTACTTAGTACTGCGGCAGTTGGTCATGTCAGTGAAGTCGACTTTGAGGTCCTCAAACGGTGGAGTACCGCTTCTCTGAATCCCAGGGATGGGGCTAGGGCTGGACTTTGGATTGTTCTTTGCACAAGTGAGGCAGCGTTCTCTGATGGACTTGCAAAGAGCTGACAGCCAGCTAATGTAGAAGTTTTTGGCTAGGAGGCCTTCAAGAGCAGTTTTTCCTAAGTGAGTTAACTTGTGATATTCAGCCGTTACTTGAGGACATAGCAGGGCTGGGAAGAAGAGTCTTCCGTCGGGCAGTTGCCACCACCCTTGTGGCAATCTGGTGGCCCCTTCTGTCTTTGCCCATCTGAGTTCTTCTTTTGTGTACTGTGGGAGGGACGTGGTGGTAGTGTTAGTGACCAAGAGTAGTTTGCTGGGGCTTCCCATCACCGCTGATTTGGCCGTGGTGTCGGCGAACCTGTTCCCGACAGTTGAGGGCTCGTTGCCTCTCTTGTGGCCCCGAAAACGAATAACCACAATCTGCTGGGGAAGGCAAAAGGCTTGTAGGAGCTTAAGAATTTCTTGATTATTTTTAATAGTTTTTCCCTCTGCAGTCAGAAGACCTCTTTCTTTGTAAAGAGGTTGGATATGGACAGTTGCAAAAGCATACCAAGATTTGGTATAGATGTTGACTTTCTGGCCCTCAAATAGAGTAAGGGCTCTTATTAGTGCCCATAGTTCTGCCCGTTGGGCCGACCATCTCGATGGAAGTGCCCCTGCCTCGAGTACCTCTTCTGTGGTAGTTACCGCATACCCCATGTGATGTTTTCCATCCGTCAGGAGGCTGCTGCCAGTATACAGAGTAAGGTCTGGGTTATGGATATGGGCTGTCCTGGAGGTCGGGTCTGGTGGCGTAGACCTCGTTGATAACTTCTATATAGTCATGTTCTGGATCCCCTTCCTCGGTTCGCAGGAAAGTAGCTGGGGTCAAGGTGTGCACAGTTTCTAATGAGATCTGAGATTTTCCAGGAGTAGCCCTTGACACTAAGTCAGCCGTACATTTGACAGCCATCGGGGTCCTTGACTGTTCATTAAGGTGGTGACCGAGTGGGGTACTTTAACTATGAGTCTCTGGCCTAAGGTGAGCTTATCTGCCTCTTTGATGAGAATCACAGTGGCTGCTAGGGCCCGCAGGCATGGTGGCCAACACGCTGCTACCGGGTCTAGATTCTTTGAGAGGTAGGCGATGGGACAGAGCGATGAGCCAACTGTTTGGGCCAACAGTCGTAAGGCTATTTTGTCTCTTTCATGGACGAATAAGTGGAATGGCCTCTCAGCATCAGGTAACCCGAGGGCTGGGGCCTCTCTGAGTGAGCTCTTGAGCTGCTGGAAGGTGTGTCCTTGATCTTCTGCCCATAGTATGGGGGACTTTTCTTGACCAGCTAGAGCCTCATATAAGGGCTGGGTTATTGCCGAAAAGCCAGGAATCCAGATCCGGCAGAAGCCGGCGGCCCTGAGAAGCTCACAGAGCACTCTCTGGTTGGTGGGCGGAGGAGGGAAGTGATGACTTTCTTCCGCTCGGTGCTGAGGGCCCGCTGTCCTTTGGAGATGACAAAGCCCAAGTATTGTATTTGTTCTCTGCAGAACTGGGCTTTCTTCCAGGAGACTTATACCCTGTCTGGGCTAAGTGGGACAGGAGTACCCGCGTCGCGGTTTGGCACTCGGTCTCGGTGGCACAGGCTAAGATCAGATCATCCTCATATTGCAATAGAATGCAGCGGTATTCTTCTTGAGGGAAGGTGGCTAAATCTGAGGCTAGCGCTTCCCCAAAGAGGGTTGGGGAGTTTTGAAGCCCTGTGGGAGCTGAGTCCATGTCAGCTGGAGCTGCCAGCTGATATTGGGATCAGTTCATTCGAAGGCAAACAGTGATTGGTTCTGGGGCGCCAACCGAATGCAGAAGAATGCATCTTTCAGGTCCAGGCAAGTGAACCATCTGGCCTCTGGGGGAAGGTGACTGAGGAGAATATACGGATTTGGGACTATGGGGCGTAGGAAGACTGTGATTTGGTTTATCGCTTTCAAATCTTGTACTGGCCGGTATTCTCCATTAGGCTTCCTTACCGGCAGGAGGGGTGTATTCCATGGTGACTGGCACTCTACAAGTATCCCTGCTGTTCTGAGATGTGGCAAGCTTCCCTGGAGATGGGGTATGGGCGTAGCCGTTGAGGTTGAGCTCCGGGTCTCAGTTCCACCAAAACTGGGGCCTTAAGTTTTGCTAGCCCAGGCGGGTTATCTTCAGCCCAAACCTCCAGAAAATTGGCCCTGTAGGCTTCTGGATTCTGTTCTACACTGCCGGTCCCGTAGAGCCTCCATTCTTCTTCCCTCGCGATGGTGATAGACAGAATAAGTCGCTCTGACGGGGGCTGCAGTGACATGGTGGCTTGGCCTGATGGTTCGAAGGAGATTTGCGCCCCTAACTTGGTAAGGAGGTTGCATCCCAGGAGTGGGATTGGACAGTCTGGTAAGTAGAGAAACTCATGTAACATGGTGTGTTCTCCTAATTTACAAGTCCGAGCCTGGCAGAACGATTGGCTCTTAGCTTGATCCCCGGTGGCTCCCATTATGGTGAGGGTCCCCGAGCGGTGCCACCGGCGTGGTGACTACCAAGTGTTCTGCTCCGGTATCTACCATAAAAGTCACTGTTTGGCCCCCTACATCTAAGTCAACTGTGGGCTCATGGAGGCCAAGTTCGAATGAGCCCAGTCCTCTTCAGTCCGACTCAATACCCGCTAATCCTATGAAGTTGGGCTCTGGGCTGGTTGGGTTGGGATCACAGGGAGGCTGAGGCTGGAAGCGGAGTGTCTGGAAGTGGCGGGGCCACGCCAGCCATTGACTGTGGTGTGTAGGGAAGTGGTGGTGACTCTTCGTTGAGGTCTCCCTGGTAAAGGGTCTTAGTCATGTCTTTCTGGGCGCAGCCTCGTGGGTTCCGTGCAACAAGGACCCTGGACTGTCCCTTACTATTGGAGCAGAACCGTACCCAAGGAAGAAAAGTTCAGGCTATTTCCAACCACGAGTCAATGTAAGGGAACTGGTTAGGATGTACTGGGATCCTGGTGACAACTATACAGACTTGGCAAATCGTGGGGAAGTCAAGAGTGCCTTCAGAGGGCCCTCCCACGTCAAAACTTGGCCACTCCAGTTCACATAAAGTGCGGAGATGTCCGGGGGTCATTTTGACCCTGTATTCGCCTCCGAAACCCTTCCTGAAATTCTTTAACATGTAGTCTAGAACCATGGGCTTACCAGGACTCCCTCCCATGATGTTCGGTGTTGCGTAGACAAGGGAAGGGTCTCAATCAGGCACCCACCTGGCTGTGTCCCTTGTGGGAACTTGGGTATGTCTTGGCTAAGATGTGCCCATATAAGCCCCAGACCCAGTCACACTCCGAGAGTGCGAATCACCGTTATGCCGGCGCCATGCTACCACGGAACGCAGGTTGGGGCTCACTTGGGCTACGTAGTCAACAGGCCATGGATCCACACAGAATCCCATTAGGGACGAAGCACACACACATTCATTCAGGGAGGAAAGACGCCCTCCCCCGGAATGGCCCTAACTAGAGTCTGAAGTGGGACTCAGCAGGAGGTTATCAGGCCCCCTTCTGCCCTTAGGCAGGCCTAACTGGGTCCGGGCCCCAGGGTCTTACTGTGTCCGATGTCCGGGTTCACTGTTCGTCCTTCCTCTCTGCTGGCAGTCCCGCAGGGAGTCACGGGCCAAAGCCAGTGGGAGGTCACTGGTCCTGGGCGTGGTGAAATCAGCAGGGCGAGCCTAGCCCTGTCCAGGCTCTCCCGCCACCCTACGGCCAGCTCTTGCCCAAACCGGTGGCTCAAGGGGCCAGCACAGTTGGGTTTCCCGGTCAGGGAACCAAGAATGTTACGGATACTAGGACCGCAAAGAACCCAACTCAGAGAGTTAAGAAGGTCAGCTTTATTACGCCGGCAGGCTCAGCAGGATCTTTCCCAAAGACTGAGCCCCTAGCAAGGTTTTGAGCAGGTTTTTATAGGTTGGGGACTTCCTTGAGTTGGGGAAGGGATAGGTGTCATCTGATGATTGGCTCGGGATGTGGCTTGGAGGGGGTTATGCGGAAGTGGGCTGGGGCTTAGGCTGGGGACTTCTCTCTTTGCTTGGGCCACCATTTTAGGTCAGTTTCTCCATCACCGTCACGCCTTAAAAAAAGAAGCACCTGTTTAAAAATAAAGACTGGAAAAGCATGGCCACATAATCCTTTTTGTCTGGGTCATATTCGGTCGAGGCTGGGCTCTAGGATCTGGAGTGTGTGCAAAAATCCAGTCTCAGGTCCCACATAGCTCCTGGAGGATATCTGGTCCCAAACCGGGCTCCTGAACAGACTTCTGTTATAAGCGATCAGCCATGGGTAATACCCCTCCTCTCTCCTTTTTTCCCCCAACAAAGTATCACTGTCCTTTAAGGACAGAGCCCTGCCTGTCCTTAGGTAGGATCCTACCTCCCTACATCCACCCTGCCCAAGCCACCTTCCACAGTTCTCTAGTTAATCCTTTGGTTGACGAAAAACATCCAGCCTAAGAGAAAACTTATAAATTTATTTAAGCCAAACTGACAATTGCCAGAAAGCAAAACCTCAATGGATTGAGAAAATGCTCCACGAAACGGAGGTTTGCAGTTTATTTTATACATAGAATCAAAGGAGGAGGGTTACATGAAATTCATTGGTGGTAGATTAAGGGGGTGGGAAAAAGCAAATTGGGGAAATCTCTAGGATTTAATAAAAATAAATTGAAGAGACGTACTTCTTTCACATAGGTGGGTACAGGGTAGTTAATAGTTCACGTAGAGATGTTAATCAAGGGACAAGAACAATAATGAGGGATTCTGTACTTTCCTGCTCTGGTCCAGAAAAAGGGATTACTGACATTCCAAGGATGTCCTTTTAGGTTAAAAAGACAATAGACAGGCCAACTTAAAGGCACAGATTAACTTTATGAAGGAAGCTTTTGTCTAAAGATATGACTTCCCACCATGGCCCACTTAGTTATGAATTTTTTTTTATGCTTATGCCATCTTATGTGGTTACTTTCAGTCTCCTGAACTTGTAAGGTTAATATGTGGCCCCTTTTCTGTCCAGTTGCCCCTTTTGGTCATAAATCAATCCAAAGGATGCATTTATGACCAACATTTTGGTTGGATAGTGTAGTCCCATGGTGTTAGGAGGGCTCATTACTAGGAAGTCTTAGTGTCAGCGTTTGTCTTGCTGAATGTTGGACCATTGGGTATGGGGCAAGACCATAACCTTTGATGGCAGTCAAGGGCAAGTTATTTATTTATATTTAAAAGAAAATGTGGGCAAATGGGAGGCAGATAGATGCTATATGTCTAACGTAAATATATCCTGGATCATTTCTAATCTTTGAGCTATTATGATCCAAGTTTTTTCCTCTGTCTGTCTTATGTTGTGTTTTGTATGTAGTGTAACATGTACAAACTATGGCCAAGAGCAATAGCATGAAACCAGTAACACCGATTGGAGCAGAAACTGTCCAATATTAGGCAAGTATGAGTCTGAAGGGAGCAAACATCCTAGCCAACCAAAGAACCCTTTACATGCAGTATCATAATTTTTTATTAAACTAATATGTTTTCCTCCCTCATTTACTGCTATTTGTATCTTATGATAAGTTTGGCTAGATGAATGAAGACAATTACTTCAGGATCTAGAAGTTCTAATTTTTCTTTTGGCCAATTAGTTTCCATAGAAATGAGTTCATTGAGAGGATTAAGTTCAATTTCCCAGTACATTGGATTTTCAGTATCAATATTATCATGGGTTTTATTAACCTTGGACAAAGTTAATTTGCCTATGATTTCAGTATCACACCATATTCCCATAGCATTTACTGTAAACCTGGTGTCATTACAATAGAAATCAGTATGACAGAATAATTTTCTAACCCTTCCCAATAAAAAAGTCCCCTTCTCATATACCATATATTGTTATTTGTTGGGGTGGATACAATAGGCCAGGACTGGGTAAATTCAGAACTCCACATAACCATTCACATTTTTTATTTAATATGGCCCATGTAGTTTACATTGGAAGCACACAAGTGTCATTCATTAATCTGATTTCTGCTATTTGTATAACTGGGGACTGTAACTTTAAGGTTTAATAGGGGACAAGGCTGTGAGAACATAATGGTGTAAATTACAACTACTACCTAAAAATTTCTGGAGTCCAGAAGGACAGTAAGAGTTTCATAAATAAATTTTCTGTGCTTCAGCAGTCATTATAGAGGGCCATTTGAAATATATATATATATACACATCCACTTCAGCTTCTATCTGAATTAATATAGTTAGTAGTCTATGTTGAGTTGGGGGTAAGTATAACTGGGTTCTAATATTTATACATATAAAATTCCTTTCTTAATATGGTTTTTCCACTAACCTTCTACAAGTTCACCCATCCTTCTCAGTTTGTCTCCTTTTCCTCATTCAGAAATAATCAACATACCAGGACAAACTACTTCCTTTTAACTTCTCTCAAAAATACACACACCCATTTTCTTCCTTCTGTAATAATATTCCTGCTACATTTCAAAACCATAAAAAGAATATTATTTATAATAAAGAAGTTATCTTGTATACCTTTAACAATTATTAACAGTTGGGCTATATAAATACAGAATTTGAGAAAAGCCTAAAGAACAAGTATAATTATCATTATTACTAACATTATTAGCAAACAGGTAAAGACAATCAAACAAATTGGTTGTTTTAAGTTCTACATCAATTATGTAGGTATATGCCTTCTCAATGTCTTGGAATAACTGCCTAACCCTGATGTTGGTGGCTTCTCATCCCTGAGGTATCTTTGATGTACACTGACAGGTCTCTTCCAACAAGGTTGGAGAGTCTTTAAATGACGTGTTGTGCAGTGGACACAATTTTTTGGTTGTGAGTCATAGTCTTTGAAGTCTTCATCTCCCGGAAGTACACTGAAGTGAATCAGTCACTAATTTCTTAATTTCTTTAGATAATTGATAAGTTTTTGATAATAATGTAGAATGTCTCCTTTCAGTAAGGTTGGTTCATATGCCCCTTCACATAGGGTGAACAATGACTAATGAGGAGAAAGCCTGTGTTTACCAACAGGGTTATCTCAGGTTGAGAAGCACTATAAGGAGAGCTTTTGGACTATGGAGATGAAAAGCTTCTGAAAATTTACCTATTTGAGTTTTAATTTACAATTTGTACACTCTACCAATCCAGAGGACTGGGGTAATAGGTACAATGAAAATGATGTAAAATAAGCCAAATATTATGATATCATTGGCTCAGTGAAATAAGTCCCACAGTTACTATGTAGCTCACACGGAATTCTCTAATAGAGGATTATTTATTATTATTTTAAATTTCTTCCCTACCATTTATGCTGTTGCTGTCCTGCAAGGGAATGTCTTCAACCCAGTGAGACAACATACAAATCATGACTATACATATTTGTATCCTTGAGATGCTGGCATTTGGATAAAATCCAATTATCATACCTCAAATGGACCTAAAGGAAATGAAAAATATCCTTGGGACCCATGGAGTGATTTTGCAGGGTTATAATTTAGACAGATAGAACATCTCCTATACACCTTATGAGCTACAGTAAGAGGCTTCTAATAATATTCTTTACTCCATGAAACCATCTTTCCAAGACCCCAATGTGTTAGCTCATGTACATGCTAAACTATAACTTTTTCGGTCAAAGTTCCCTCTTTTGTTGCCATTTTTTCTTTTCTGCAGCTGCTCATTGGAACTGTAAATGTCTTTTATTGATTTAATAGGGAGAAGAGACATTCTCAAGTGTGGATAATTTGGCTGTTATTGCTGCTGGTCTAGCTGCAGTACCAGCTAAATTATTTTCTTTTCCTTTTATGATGACAGCCTTAGAATGTCCTGGAATGTTGATAATTGCCAATTGTTTCGGTTGCTGTATGATATCTAATTTAAATTCTACAACCTGTTTTCCATTCTTATGGGCTGCCCTGAGGAAGTTAAGAAGCCTCACTGCTTCCACAACAAGTTGTGAGCTACACCAAAAGTACAGCAACTATCAGTGTAAATATTGGTTATTTAATCTTTGGCTCATTTACAAGCTCCTGTTAGAGCAATTAATTCAGTTTGTTGGGCTGATCTTATTCAAGTAAATAAGAAACTGTAATTTATGTTTATCACAAAAGTTATTGCATATAGCATAAGAATATATCATCCACACATTGGAATGGAGTAGAATTTCTGGGAAATTCAACATTATTCAAATCAGCTCTTAGTATCTGAGAGAAATAGGTGAATACAGATTTTTATACCTCTGAGGCATTACTGTCCAGTAAACTCAGATTTCCACAGGTGGAAAAGCAAAGAGTTATTTCCTGTCCTTTTCTTTTTTTCTTTTTTTACAGGAATGCTGAAAAAGGCACTCCATAAATGTCACTGAAAAATATTGGCAATACACACAGGAATAGCTGGTAATACGTTATGTAGATTTGGAACCACAGGATATCTATTTATAGCTCTGAGATCCTGTGAAAATCTCCATTCTTTCCCATTGCGTTTCTTTACTGGAAGGATAGGAGAATTACAGGTGCTCACACATGGAATTATAAGCCCCCTTTTAAAGGTAATCTTGTATAATGAGCTAATTCCAACTAGTGCCTCAAGCTTCAAAGGATATTGGCAAATATTAGGTAGAGGCAAAGTATTATCAGTAGTTATTTTAAGAAGAGTGACTGGCTTAATATTGCCAATCCATATCTGTACGGGAAAAAGCCTAAAATTGTATTGGAACAATCTGTAACAAACATTCCGTCAGTATCAAGACTGGTTTCCTCTCATACAGTTTCTTTTAAAGTCATTATTTTCCCAATCTGGTTAGTTTAGTCCTAAATACATTTCACCCTTCTGGGAAGATATATGAGTATCATTGGTTAGAAAGTCTCACAAGACGTCATCAAAATGGCGGCGTGAGGTGAGCCTCTGTAAAGCTCCCCTGGAATTTACAACTAATTGGACAACAATAACTCCACAAAGGACTCCCTGCACTGCAGACAGGCAAGACGAAGAGGTCCACTACTGAATTCACCTCCAGGTGGGTAAATTGCACGAGCGGGGGAGGAGATAAGGGAGAAGCGAGGGGGCGGAGCCGCGCGGGCACAGGACACAGACCTAGCTCACTGCTCCGAGCTCGCTGCATCCCGGAACTACCAAAGTTGCGGGAGAGGGAAGAACTTGGACTGCTAGGGCTCCGCTTACGGCCCACAGGGCTGAGGGGGCAGCATATAACACGGCTGAACCCAACACTCACAGCAGAGACCTCGGAGCAAAGACTGAGGGAAGAAGGCTGAAAACGGTGGTTTAAGCCCTCACTGCCAAGCGGAGAACGGAAGCCTTAGGCACTGAGACTCACTGCCCCCTCGCTACCCTCCCAAAGCTCGCCCCACCCCAAACTGCTCGGTGCTAGAAGCGATAAAGTAGCAGTGTCAGATCGAAAGGACAGGATATTTGTTGTTCTGAGAACTGTGGACCGCAGACACACATTCGCATCCCAACTTCTTCAGTGAAGAAGTTATCACTGACACCACAGAAATACAAAGGATCATGCAAGAATACTATGAAGGACTATATGCCACCAAATTCAATAACCTAGAAGAAATGGACAACTTATTAGAAACATATAGCCTTCCAAGGCAGAACCATGAAGACTGGAAAATCTAAACAGACCGATCACCAGTAAAGAAATCGAATCAGTCATCCAAAACCTTCCCAAAAGCAAAAGTCCGGGACCAGATGGCTTCAGTAGTGAATTCTACCAAATCTTCAAACAGGATCTAATACCATTCCTGCTCAAACTCTTTCAAAAAAATTGAAGAAGTGTCAGTACTCCCTAACTCATTTTATGAGGCCAACATTACCCTGATACCAAAACCTGGTAAGCACAACACAAAAAAAGAAAACTACAGACCTATATCTCTGATGAATACTGATGCAAACATCCTAAACAAAATTTTAGCAAATCGAATACAACAATGCATTAAAAAGATTATTCATCATGACCAAGTGGGGTTCATCCTGGGGCACAAGGACGGTTCAACATCCGCAAATCCATCAATGTGATACATCACATAAACAAAATAAAGGACAAAAATCATATGATTATATCAATTGATGCAGAAAAAGCATTTGACAAGATACAACATTCATTTATGATTAAAACACTCAATAAAATAGGTATAGAAGGAAAATACCTTAACATAATAAAGGCCATCTATGACAAGCCCTCAGCTAATCTCATAATTAATGGTGAAAAACTGAAGCCCTTTGCTCTACGTTTTGGAACACGACAGGGCTGTCCCCTATCACCTCTGCTTTTCAACATAGTGTTGGAAGTCTTTGGCAGAGCCATCAGGCAAGAGAAAGAAATAAAAGGCATCCAAATTGGGAATGAAGAAGTTAAAGTATCACTCTTTGCAGATGACATGATGCTATATATAGAAAACCCTAAAGACTCCACCAAAAAGCTGTTAGAAACAATCAACGAATACAGTAAAGTTGCTGGCTACAAAATCAACGTACAAAAGTCCATTGCATTCCTATATGCTAACAATGAAATCTCATCAAAAGAAATACAAAAAACAATTTTCTTTGCAATAGCACCAAAAAGAATAAAATACCTAGGAATAAACTTAACCAAGGATGTGAAGGATTTCTATGCTGAAAACTATAAGACATTTTTGAAAGAAATTGAAGATGACACAAAGAAATGGAAAGATATTCCGTGCTCATGGATTGGAAGAATCAACATAGTTAAAATGGCCATATTACCCAAAGCCATATAAAGATTTAATGCAATCCCCATCAAAATCCCAATGGCATTTTTTAAAGAAATAAAACAAAAAATCATCAGATTTGTTTGGAACCACAAAAGACCCCGAATAGCCAAAGCAATCTTAAGAAAAAAGAACAATGCTGGAGGAATCACACTGCCTGACTTTAGCTTGTACTACAGGGCTACAATAATCAAAACAGCATTGTATTGTTAGAAAAACAGACACATAGACCAATGGAATAGAATTGAGAACCCAGAAATAAAACCACATAAATATGGACAGATAACTTTTGACAAAGAAGCTAAAAACATACAATGGAAGAAAGACAGCCTCTTCAATATATGGTGCTGGGAGAATTGGATAGCCACGTGCAAAAGAATGAAGCTGGACTGCTATCTGTCACCATGTACCAAAATTAATTCAAAATGGATCAAAGAATTAAGCATAAGACCTGACACAATAAACTGCATAGAAGAAAACATAGATACTAAACTTATGGACCTTGGGTTCAAAGAGCATTTTATGATTTTGACTGCAAAGGCAATGGAAGTAAAAGCTAAAATAAACAAATGGGACTATATGAAACTTAAAAGTTTCTGCACAGCAAAAGAAACCATTGACAAAATAAAGAGGCAACCGACTGAATGGGAGAAGATTTTTGCAAACAGTGCCTTCGATAAGGGTCTAATATCCAAAATATACAAGGAACTCATGAAACTCAACAACAAAAAAACAAACAACCCAATTGAAAAATGGGCAGAAGATCTGAAGATACATTTCTCCAAAGAGGACTTACAAATGGCAAATAGACATGAAAAAATGCTCAACATCACTAATCATCAGAGAAATGCAAATAAAAACCACAATGAGATATCACCTCACCCTAGCCAGAATGGCTATCATCAACAATGCAAACTGTAACAAGTGTTGGAGAGGCTGTGGAGAAAAAGGAACCCTCATACACTGTTGGTGGGAATGCAGACTGGTGCAGCCATTATGGAAGGCAGTGTGGAGGTTCCTGAAGAAATTATGAATCGAATTACCATATGACCCAGCAATCGCTCTCCTGGGTATCTACCCCCAAAATTTGAAATCATTTATACATAAAGACACGAGTGCTCCAGTGTTCATTGCAGCTTTGTTTACAGTGGCCAAGACATGGAAACAACCAAAATGTCCTTCGATAGATGAATGGATAAAGAAGTTGTTGTATATATACACAATGGAATACTATTCGGTGTTAAGGAAAGATGATATAGGAACATTTGTGACAACATGGATAGATCTTGAGAGTATAATTCTAAGCGAAATAAGTCAGACCGAAAAAGCATAGAACCCTATGATTTCTCTGATATGTGGTATATAAACCAAAAACAGCAAAAGAACAAGACAAAGAAATAAAAAACAAAAACTCATAGACACAGATAATAGTTTAGTGGTACCAGAGTGTAAGGGGGTTAGGGGGTGGGAGATGAAGGTAAGGGGGATCAAATATATGGTGATGGAAGGAGAACTGACTCTGGGTGGTGAACACACAATGGGATTTATAGATGATGTAATACCGAATTGTACACCTGAAATTATGTAATTTCATTATCAATTGTCACCCCAGTAAATTAAAAAAAAAAGAAAGTCTCACACTATCAGGTGAATTGGGGCAGATCTGAGTAGTAAAAATATACTGTATTTCCACAAAAATAAGACCTACCCCCAAAATAAGCCCCAGATAAGATCGTCAGCCAGCTGGATGCATTTAGTACATCCATTGTAACACATGACGGATGTATTGAATTATAAAATAATAATATTAATATATAATTAAAACTAATAATATTATTGACATTAATACTTAAAATAAATGACATTATAAATTATAATTAAGTATTTGTAAATACCTTCAGACGAGAGGTAAATGCCTATGCAGACAGATGAGTCCTAGACTTATTGCCAAATGACCAATCAGAGTACAGACACAAGGCACGAATAACGTGCGCACCTGATAACAAACGGACTTGGTTGTGTCTGATATGAATCTTCAGAATTCAATACGTCGTGTGTCATAATGGACGTACTTAATGCACTCTTGCGAAATAAACACACGTTTTCTGAATATTGGTGCCTGCAATTTTTCATTGCTTTTGTGTGGACCATCATTCTTAACTGTCATCATTTTGTTGCCACTCCTGTCTCATAAGTCTTCAATTAACACTTGATTTAATGGTAGACTTAAAGGTAATAATATTTTGACCCCCAGACAAAATAAGTATAAAAAGGAAGAGCTATTCTGTTGAGTACAAGAAAGGAATTATGGAGGACTCCCAGGGGAAGAATCTTATGATTTTCTGCAAAGAGAAGAAGCTGGACATCTGTGTTGCCAATGCACTACGAGCAGGCTACTTGGACAAGAAGTGTTCATTTAAGGAGAGCTTTATTGCTGGACATGAGAGATTGGGGCCAATGGTTCTTCTGGAAATGGAGCTGCAAGAGATTCAAGCCAGAATTCAGGGTTTGGAAAGATAACGATGTTTTAGAATATGACATGACTGTATTTGAATAAATGTAGATTTTTGTACATGAATAAATGTAGATTGTTATACATGAAAAAATAAGACATCTCCTGAAAATTAGCCCTAATGTGTCTTTTTGAGAGAAAATTAATATAAGATCTGGTCTTATTTTGGGGGAAATACGGTATATTAACCCTTTACATTTCTTAGCTGGAAAAGAATAGATTGTGATTTAAACAGACATTGGTTGATTAGATGTCCCTACCATTAGATGTCAAATGAGTCTTTCTTGCCCTTAGTGATGATTAGAGGTGGAGCTTTCTTTCCATCCAGACGAATTGCCAAAATACACGTAACAACGTGCACTTCAGTAACCAGTGAAGGGAATGTAGATTGAGGAGGCATCCCTCTGATCAATTGTTGTTTGAGATCATTGGTCCATAAACACTGCAGTTTCATCCATAGCAATCATGTTGGAGAGTTGGTATTTAGACAAGTCGATGTCATCAACATTAGATGTCTCTACCAAGTATAGTAGCTTTACTTCAAGAGAAAGGACAACTTAGCCGGGTGGTGTTAACAGATAAAGTAGCCCCAGTGTTAGTAAGAAGGGGAAATGCCCTCAGAGACCTTGGAGCAGCCCTATGCTTTCTTCTATTTGTTTTTCTAAATCCTGTTTTATATTTCTACAATCCTTAAGGTAACTTGTCTTTTACAATAAAAACAGATTCCTCTACAAGAGTTTCCCTAGCAAACCTTCAATAATCTGCTGCTTTGCTCTCAGCAACCAGTGCGTTAATTGAAATAAATCAGAAAATTCAGGATTATATGTTCTAATGGTTAATTCAAATTCCTTTGCAAACTTATCAGGGTCCTAGAGAGGGTTGGGGGAATCTTTAGGGGATTTCTTAGTCCTGTTTGTATACACTTGCTGATTCCCCTCTGCCTGAAACCAGCTTTTCTCTAAAGGGAGCTGCAATAGAGGTGGAGAAGAGAGAGGCAGAGGAAAGGAGAATAAGTCCAGACAAAAAAGGAAAGCATACATACAATGGGGCAGTTGGAGAAGAGGGAAGAGTGGGGTGTTGGCATTGAGCAGCTACAGAAACCTTCTTTAGTTCAGAGACAGTCTCTAGATTTTCTTACTAACTTCCTGGAGAGAAGAACGTCTCTCTGTACCATGTCAGAGGCTTCTGTTTGCCAGTTGAGATAAGCCTCCCATTTCATTCAGTTTGATTTTTAGGACAACTTTTTCTAATTATGCACAGAAAAAAATTAATTTAGATATCAAAAGAGCTCCATTTTGGCCATCTTAAGCTGATATCACTTCTAGTTAAATCTTTCCATGTCTGTAAGTACTTGCAAGTAAAGGCTCCGTAGGAGCTGTACATCTGTAGGAGTATTAGTGGGACTAGGGGCCGGGAGCTTGTCAGCCTTTGAGGCACGATTTCCCATGTTAATTTTTATTTTTCTTTTGAGATCTGCAGAGTCTGAACAAATATCTAGTGATATTGTGCAGTGGGCTGAAGTGTGCTGCTTATGGGCTGAGCTCCAAGGGGCTGTAACCTCCAGAGTTGCTGCAACCCTCTATGTGCCTCAGTTTCTGTCCCCAGCTATCTAGTACAACAGTGAGCACTCGGAGCGCTAGGTAACCAGCCTTTATGTGCGTGTCCCCAGACGAGTCAAATATTTAATTACAATTGTGTTGGAAATCCCTATGGGGCCAATGCATGTTTTGAGGAGAACCCTCAAACACCTCCATATATATTTTTAGTCACCTAAGAATACCCAAGATTTGAGCTGGAGGGAGTAAACGCCCCTTATCTTCAGAGTTGGACAAGTTCTGACTCTCATTAATCCAGCAAAGTTTTTTTCAGACTCTCAGTAAACAATTCCAATTGAAAAGCCGAAATTAAAACCAGCCGCCCATTTTTTTCTCCTGTCCCTGAGTTATCTTAACTCTTGTCCTTAACCTGGTTTATCTCAACCCTTAACACTTAATGCCACCTCAAGGATTAAAAAAAAAAAAAAGCTCAAATAAAGTCAGGATCTTCTGCCTTAAAACGGGGAGGTCCGGAATTCTAAGAAAAACTCACCTAAGTTCACCTGATGCGAAGCAGGGAGCAGGTGGAGCACAATGAGCCTTTCCTGGTACCTAGCACCAAATCCGGGTCTGCGGAGTGTCCCTGGGTGGGCTTCTGTGGAATCCTGCTGACTATGGCAAGTAATGTCGATGAAAAACATCCAGCCTAAGAGAAAGCTTATAAGAGTTTATTTGAGCCAAACTGAAGACAATTGCCGGGAAGCGAAATCTCAAAGAATTGAGAAAATGCTCTGCGAAATGGGGGTTTGCAGCTTATTTTATACATAGAATCAAAGGAGGAGGGTTACATGAAATTCATTGGTGATAGATTAAGGGGGTGGGAGAAAGCAAAGCGGGGAAATCTCTGGGATTTAATAAAAGTAAATTTGAAGAGACAGGTACTTCTTTCACATAGGTGGGTACAGGGTAGTTAATAGTCCACGTAGAGATGTTAATCAAGGGACAAGAATAATAATGAGGAGTTCTGTACTTTCCTGCTCTGGTCCAGAAAAAGGGATTACTGACTTTCCAAGGATGTCATCGTCAGTGCAAAAAGACAATAGGCAGGCCAACTTAAAGGCACAGATTAACTTTATGAAAAAAGCTTTTGTCTAAAGATATGACTTTCCGCCATGGCCCACTTAGTTATGAATTTTGTTTTTTATGCTGACGCCATCTTATGTAGTTATTTTCAGGCTCTTGTGCTTGTAAGGTTTAATACGTGTCCCCTTTTCTGTTCACACTTTATTTCTTATCTTCCTCCTTGGATTCCTCCAAGGTCTGGTCAATGTTTCTTTGTGCCCAGAGGTGGGGGCACAGAGGTACAGAAAGTACCTGCACAGACAAATGAACAGGAGAGCAGACAGAAAGAGCTTTGTGGATGGCTGGAAGGTGAACAGGAGGCAGAGTGATTAATAAAAACCTGGCCATAAGAAAAAGCCTACACCCTTGGTAGGAGAAGGAAGGGTAGGAGACTTAGAATGGACTTGGTTGATGACCAGCTCACCCAGTATTCACAGCACACCCACCTCCAAAGCTCCTGGAGTCTAGTCCATGGCAAGCTTGAGGATGCAGCCCTAAACAAGCTCTCCCTGCTCTCCCAGGTTCCCAAGGGAGCAGCATGGTCATGAAGAAGTGGCTTTACCTCTGTGCACCTCAGCTGGCTCATTTGTGAAATGGGGACAGCAGTGGCACACCTGCCAGGGTGTGGTGAGGCCAAATGAGGGTGTGCGTGTAGAGCTCCTGATTCAGGAGAAGGTGTGCAGTGGAAGGGTGTGGCTGTGAGGGTAAGATCAGGGACCAAGGAGAATAAGAGGACCACAGCTGGCTCTTACACTCCCGCCTATGGCCACAAGGCCTGTTGGAGCAAGTGCTCATCTGCCACCTCGTGTGGGAGTGTCACCACCAAACCCTTGTTCTCTCGCATTGTCTGGCAGATGATCTCATAGGCCTTCCGGTTCCCAGACCAACAGCGACGGGCCACCTGCCGGCGGGGTGTAGAGAGGGTGGTACAGCAGTTGGTGCCAACATCACCGGGTTCCCAACAAGGCATTCTGAACAGACTAGGGCTGGGCCCAAACCCCTGTCCTCCTCCACACCAAGGACCCTCTGTGCTATCAGTGGGATCTGCAGTCCTTTGTATTTGTCCTGGCCCTACCCCTGGCTCAGACCTCCTCCTCTCTTGGCTGGACTACTATTTACTTGCCTCTCTGGTCTGAAACTGGTCATCCTTTTGTCCAGGCTCCCCACTCCATGCAAGGGCACAGGCCAGGCACCCAGGAGTCATCCTCAGCACCCCTCCTCTCTGGCCTCAAAGAATGCATATCTACCTTGGCTCTGCCTTAAAATCTTTCTCTGGTCCACTTATTTCTCTCCATCTCTGTCATCAGGGCTCCCCAGATGATGATCATGGCACCTCCCCAGCCTCTGTGCTGCCATTCTTGCCAATCCCTGTCCACATGTCCCCCCATGTCTCCCCCAGACCATCTTCTCATTGCTTCACTGCGTACTGGATGAAGACTCCCCCTCTGCTGAGGGCTCCAGGGAAGTCAGGTCCTCCAGGGAACCCCTCCACCTTCACCGTCACATTCACCCCTTGGGCCACCCAACGTCAAACTCTCTGGGTTTTCATTTCACTCACAGATGCACATACCCTTCCCCATTACCACCTGTCTTTCCTTTTGTTCCCCCTTCTTGGATGCCTATGATGTGGTTCCAGAGAGGATGGAGCCCCCCCAAACCCCCACACACACAGCCCGAGAGCCCATTCTAGATCTCAGCAAAGCTGATCTTAGCCACACAGCTGAAGGCTGTTCTAGCTTAGGTCCTACACTCTCTGGCCCACCTCAAAGATGGTAGAAAGATAAGGGTTTAAAAGAAGGCCTCTCTGTAATAGCAATGGGGGTGCTGCACTGGGAGGGCAGGGTCAGACACCAGGGGCACTCTGTGTGGACAAAGGCTGAACTGGATGGTAAGGCCAGAGGCCAGGCGATGCAAAGGAGTCTCTGGAAACAGCCTGAGAGAGAAGTGGGCAGCTGATGAGAAGAGACACAAATGAGCAGGAAGGCAGGACAGGGTCCTGACCATTTCTGAGGTAAAAGGGGCAGAACTCTGGCTCAGGTCTGCAGTTGGAAGGGCCAGAGCCACCAATGGAGAGAGGAGGCAGAGGAGAGGCTTGGGGTGACTTACTCCATTGGAGACATCCCAACTGAGCATCATCTTGGCCTTCTGCTCGGCCTCCTGGGTTCCATCCAGCATGAGGCCAAAACCCCCATTGATTACCTCACCCCTGCAAGAGGCAAAAGAGTTTCCAGGTCATTCCTCCTGGGTCCTGACCTTGCACAAAGCAGATAGAAATGCACACGAGTTTTGAATGTTCTAAGAACGTTGTTTGAGGATATGTCCTAGGTCCTCTTAACAGCCTAGGGATGCAGGAGCCTCACAGTTCTGCACTGCCCACTTGTGCCTCTGTGCTTGAACCCATGGATCCTGAGCCCACCTTCAGGACCCACTCCTGTGTCACACTTTGCTTGAAGCCTGACCACCAGAATGTGACATGATCTCCTTCTCTTGTGGTTCTGAGTGCTTCCTGTAGAGGGACGATTCTGTGGGGGTTTCTTGTATCACTCAATTCAATTTTCTTCCTGATTTTCTCTTTATGCTCTTCATCTTCCTTATCCCTTCTTTCTGCTTGCTTTAGGTGTATTTTGGGGTCCTGATTACTTGATTGGAAGGCTGAGTTCCTTTATTTTCAGCATTTATTTTCTAATTAATACATTTCTTTGAGTACTGTTTTGACCACCTTCTTTCACAGGTATGATATGTTCTTGTGTTCATTTGTTTAATAGATGCCATTTGGATTTTACTTGAATATGTTAATGCTATTCCACTTGTCACACATTTGCCTTAAGGTTTCTCTCCATCAGCCGTGAGGACCCTCACCTTCCCGGCACTCCTAGACTTCCACTCTCCCCCGCGATGTCCTTATCAAGGGCTGCTGGACCCAGCCCAAGTTCCTCCTCAGCTCGCATTACTATACTTCAGTTGTCCACTTTGTTTACACAAACAGGAAACCAACACCCTGGATCTTGTCAGCACCTGGCAGGGCTTTACTGCTAAACACAGATCTTGGGACCACAGCGTCTGGCCTTTCAGTGTTCACTGCCAGCGAACTTGCCCTGTCTCCTTCCAACACCCGGAACGTGCACCCAGCTTCCCTAGCCTCACATCCTGCAGGCTCTGTGGCCTCCTCTGCCAGCCTGGACCACACTGGCAGTTTCAGTCAGTTCCCATCAAGAAGGTGAGTAGACTTCTGCCCTAGGAGCCACGAGCATTCCCCATGCCGGGCGCAGAAGCTTCCTCTGCCTGGCTCTTAGCCTGGTGTTGATGCCAGCCTGCAGCTGGGTGGCCCTGTCCCTGTAAGCAGACTCCTATCACGTCTCCTACCAGTTGTTAGGGTGGAGAATGCTCTGACTAGATTTAAAGTCATCACCTTTCACCTGTCAGAGATTGATGCTAGTTATCAGAGGAGAAAACAGGCAGCAGCCAAAGTCTCCAAGTGAGGACCTCCCATGAGACCTTCGACCAAAGAGATTAAAACTACGTCATTCATTTTGGGATCCTGAAGCCCAGATGGTCAGAGACCAAAGCTGCTGAGCTCCAGGTGACTTCTGCAAACCCTGACCATAGCCCTGAGCATGTTGAGCCCAGGAAGATGGGGTGCTAAAGGCAGCATTGCTGTCAATGCAGCATTTGGAGTTACCGTGTTGGGACAACTAGCCTTTTGAGAAAAACATAAAAGTAGAACCTGATATCACACATAAAAATATAAACAAAAACAAAGCCGAGACGGCTGGATGGCTCAGTTGGTTAGAGCACGAGCTCTTTAACAACGGGGTTGCTGGTTCGATTCCCACAAGGGCCAGTGAGCTGCGCCCTCGACAACTAGATTGAAGACAACGAGCTGCTGCAGAGCTGTCGGAGGGTCGGCCAGATGGCTCAGTTTGTTAGAACGTGAGCTCTCAACAACTAAAGGTTGAAAATGGTGACTGGACTTGGAACTGAGCTGTGCCCTAGACTGAAGAACAACTAGATTGAAGGACACTAGGTTGAAGGACAACTACTCGGAGCTGATGGGCCCTGGAGAAACACACTGTCCCCCAATGTTCCCCAATAAAATTAAAAAGAAAAGAAAAAAGAAAAACAAAGGCCAGATATGCTAAACAAAGAAATATTTAAAAATTACAAAATGAATAAAGAAAGTGTAGGAGTATGGTTTTTTGTTTGTTTTTAAATTTGGGAGTTGGGGAGGTATTGAAAAGCCAGAGAAAAAGAACAGAAAAGTCATTGGAAAAAGATGTGGTCTGAGAAGGCAGCGTGAGGAGAGGGGCCCTGCCCCGGTGCCCCTCCCAGAAAGCGTGGCTGTGGGGAGGGTGGCTCACTCACAGTTCCTAGCAATAACTCCTTAGGGCCTTCCTTGGGGCAGAGACTAAGTGATGTCATGATGGGGCCTGCCCATTTCTGCCCAAAGCAGCTCCTCCAGCGGCCATCTGGGCTCCAGAGTTTCCTGCTGGGCAACAAGACTGTCAAAAATGCATAGAGACTGAGGGCTCCTCCCCTCAATCACTCTGCCTCCTGTCCACATTTCCCAGCTCTTCCTTTCCTAGGCAGTCGTCCCCAACAAACCTTTTGCACACTCCCAACTCCACCTCAGCACCTGCCTCCTGGAGAACCCAGCCAGCGCAGATGCTTTAAACAAAATTCAAAGACAAGTGACATGCATGCAAAAAATCCATCTAATATCTAGAACAGATCAAGAATGCCTGCAAATCTATAAGAAAAAGTACACAACTCAAAAACAAACACTTGGGAGTGAGCAATTTAAGTCAAAACAATGTGCTACTTCTTGCCCACTAGCCTGGTAAGTCCCACGTCAACATCCGGTGAGTGATCACAGTTAGTGTTGATGAGGTTATGCAAACAAGAATTTTTATATCAGGAAATTTGGTGAGAGCTGTCAAAGTTTAAAACACCCACCTTTTTTGAACCTGAGATCACAAATAGCGTGCAAATGATAGAGGTTAACATTTAAGGGAGGTATGCCATGTGCTGGGCCCTGTTATGGCTCCTTTGCAAGAGACTTACGGTGGGTTGGCACATGCATTCAGCCCAGGATTCCTGCAATCCCAGCTTGCTGTAACACCTGGGCAAAATTGCTTATCTATGCTGGGTAGTACTGAAGCAGAGCCTGGTTGGGAACCCCACAAAAGAGGGCTTGCAATGTCCCTGGCCTCGCCTCTCCCTGCCCTAGAGCTTAAAAATTGATCACCCCCCTCCCTGTGGTTTGAGCTGGGAATGTCTTCCGTCCCAGTTCCTGATCTTAGGATGTCCCCTGTCCCAGTTCCCTGATTTAGATAATTACCCTGAAACTTCTGCTTGCTTACTAGTCACAATGCCCACGTGCTTGCCGATTACAATCTTTCTGGCCTAGCATTCTTTCTAGGTTACTATCATCACTGCTCCCAGGATGATGACCGCATTGGAGAGCCACATTGCTAGAGAGGAGACTCCATGCAGACTCTCAGAATCATCACGTAGCCTCCGGAGGAATGCCCAGATTTTCCCTTAAATATCCCAGACTGGTCTGAGAATGTGAAGGCAGTGTTTGTAGGTGTTAACCCGCTGCCTTCTCAGACCACCGATGCTCTGATAATAAACGCTTATTTATTCTATGACCCAATTACTGTGTAGCTCTATTGGCTGAGTGGCGCAGGCAGCATGAGCCCCGGACTCATTTGGCCTCTCGTTTCAGTACCTATTTCTTAGGTAGGACTGTTGTGGAGATTAGGTGAACACACAAATTTCTTAGAAGTCCTCACATGTATTATGCATTACACAAGCCTTAGCTATTATTAACCTATTTAATCTTCACCACTAGCCTACAAAGCAGTTGCTATTATTATGACCATTCTGTCAATGAGAAACAAAGCTCAACAGCTTAACTTATGCAGACAGATTGACTTCAGAATCCATGCTCTTAATTGTACTATAAAATTGTACATATGAAGATGTTCCCTGCTGTACTGGGGGTAGGAGACGTGAAGGAGGTCTATGTGCTCATATGGCAGGAACCCTCAATGCTCTAGCTACTCAGAGTGGTCCCTGGGCAGTAGAAGCAGCATCACTGGAGCTGGTTAGAAATGCTGAATCTCCCCCGCTCCAGACCTGCCCAGTTAGAATCTGCATTTTTGACAAGCTCCCCAGGTATTCCTGTGCACATTCAAGTTTGAGATGCACTCTAAGAGGAAAATATGTCAGAATTTGGGTAAAGATGGTGGATCAAATACATAAACACATTCTTCAAAGACATGTGCCCTGAGGCTGGCTGGATCTGGGTGTGAGGACAAGGAGGCACACTGGAAGTTGGGAGAGCAAACATGGAAACACAGGGGCTGAGGAGAAGCCTTCAACAACCCACAACGAGGCCCTGTCCCTCCCACCTGCTCCTAGAACTGACTGTACCATCCCGACAAGGACCAACCAGCCAAAGACCAGAGACTCTCTGACCTCTCCTGTTCAGCAGCCCATGGTCCAAAGGTCACTGAGCACACGGGGTTGCAGACTGACTGTTAGTGCCCTCTTTAAACATAAGCAGACAGACAACAAGGGCAGCTGGGCAGACAACACAAGGACAGACACCAAAGGAGCAATCAGAAACAGGGGCTCCGAGGACACACAGCTGATGTTGATCATTGGGGAAATAAGTGCTCCCAAACAGGGAGCCAATAAACAATTCACAAAACTAAATCAAGAAATAGCAGGATAAATTTATAACTTAGAAACATAGATTTCTGTACAAAAAAGAAAAAATAAAGCTGGAGTTGGAAGTGGTTTCCTCTTGAAGTAGGAATAATCATGGGACAGGTTTTTTTCCTGCTAATTTTTGCAGTAAGCTTTGCAGGAATATCTGACAGATTAAATTATGCATGTGTGAGTCTGATGGATTTCAATGTGAATTTGAGGCATTTTCCTTAAAAAGTCCTTAAGAACAGCCAGGATACAAGGTGGTGATGCCGGCATCTGGCTGGCTTGTATCCCTGTCCACAGAGCCTGGGGGCAGCCTTGCGGTGGGAGCAACTTGGGAACTTGCAGGGAGCATTCCCTCTCCAGGGTTAGAACGAGCAGTGTCCTGCATGAATTCTGGCCCTCTGGTCCCCATCCCAAGACCACGTGGCTGCTCTTCCCTGTCCCTTCTTGGCCTCTGTTGTCTTTGTTGGCAGTAATCTGTGAATTCTGGGAGGTGACGGATCTGGCTCCACCACCAGCTCTGTCCTTGAGCAAGTTACTCCCCCTCCAGAGTCACTCTTCACTTCCAGAACCCATTCAACAAATCCAGTGCCTAAAGACCTGATACCTAATAACTAGGCACTCTTTTCGTCGTGTTTTTCTCCAGCCTTTACATAGGGAAGAAAACACACTCTTGTCACATTTTCCATTAATTAGAGCCACCTGACTGAGCTGCAGCTCGGAATTTCAGCCAATCCAGCCCATCGGAATGACCTGGGAAGTTCGAGTGCTGAAAGACTTGGCTTTGGAGGGCAAGGCCGGCTTGATCTGGCCAAAACAGGCTCAGAGGTCAGTTCATAGAGGGCCAGGCCTGGGGAGCTGTCCTCCTCTCCCAAGCTGCAGCGACCCCTGCTTCTCTGGGTAGCCGGAAATCCAGGTTGGCCTGAGAACTTTCCCAGGTGACTCCTAGAGGCAGACCCCTTGAAGGTGCAGCTCCTTAACCTCTGGGTATCTCAGTTTCCTCATCCATAAAATGTATTTTCCTTCTAAGATTAGGTGAGAGAATGGATTCAAAGAGTCTAGCAAATGCTTGCCATGTGGTCCACGTGCAATAAGTATTAGTTATTCACTATTCGTAGCAGCAGATGTGATATCGTGATTTACAATAATTTGGTTTCCATCTCTTTGTTTCTAGCACAGAACTCCTAAAACCTTTGGAATTACTAAGTGTTGAGAATGATAAAGATGTCTTTGTTATGTTAATGAGGCAACTTGTGGACCCCAAGAATATGGGTTGTTTGCCAGGGGAATTGACCATGAATAGAGGGTTGAAACTTTCAGTCCCACTCCCAGAGCTTGGGGAGGGGAGAGGGGCTGGAGGTTGAATTGATCACTAATGGCTAATGATTTAATCAATCATGTTTATGTAATGGAGCTGCCATAAAAACCCAAAAGGATGAAGTTCAGAGAACTTTCAGGTTGGGAAACCAAAATGCTTCCTCATGCCATGGTACTGGGCCCCAAACTCCACGAGGACAGAAGCTCCTTTGTCGAGGTACCTCACCCTATATATCTCTTCATCTGACTGTTGATTCATATCCTTTAATCTCCTTTGTAATGAATCAATAATCTAATGAGTAAAGGGGTTTCTTGAGTTCTGTGAGCTGCTCTAGCAAATTAATAGAACTCAAGGAGAGGGTCGTGGGAACCTCCAATCTGTAACCAGTCAATCAGAAGCAGGCAATCTCTGGGTTTGAGATTGGCATCTGAATCTGGTGAGAACAATCTTGTGGGACTAAACCCATAACCTGTGGGATATGACTATCTCCAGGTATGTAATGTCAGAATTGAGTTGAATTGTAGGACAATTAGCTTGTGTCAGAGAAAATTGCTGGGTGATGTGGAACCTCCTCCTTTCCCCATGTTGGAAGTGGGTGCAGAATTATAGTGGACATCTTCATATGGAAACTGCCAATGTCAGCCAGAATGAGACCCTCCCAGAAACCCCAATTTCCTCATGGTACAGACTGGAAACAGGAATGGCCAGGACAGAGCCGTGAGCCAGGGACCCAGGGGAGCCTAGAACCCAGGTCTCTTGCCTCCCAGCCCATTGCCCTGGGAACATCGGGTGGAATGAATAGACAGTATTGTGAGAATTCCTGAGAAAACATCTGTGAACACAGTAGGAAAACTGACATGAAAGGGGCGGTTCTGGCTCTCACAGCCTTTGTGTCCTATGTGACAGGTGAGACCCCAAAAGTAAGACACTCCCTTATGCCCTCCCCAGTGTTCTGTCCTTCCAACTTCCAGCTCACATGAGGAAAATGTTACAGCAAAACTCTCAGCAGAGGGAGCCCAGGGGAGGCAGGGCCGCGGACCCTCAAGGAGATCCCTGTGCCTTCCACAGGAACCTGCACACCCACCATCCTGTTCTCGGAAACTTCTTACCAGCCCACGCCCCCACCGTTGTGAAGAGCAACCCAGGTGGCTCCTCGAAAGGCATCGCCCACGAAGTTCTGCACAGCCATGTCTGTGGAAACAAAGGACACTACATGTCATTCCTTGAAGGAGGTGGGCCAGGACCAGGCCAGGTTCTGGCCAGTGTACAAGGAGGCATCCACAGGCCCCACTATCTGAGCCAGTACCGCGTAGGCCTGAAGGACAGATAGGGAACTAGAGACAGGTGACTCTAGAAACAGCATAATTTATGTTTGCAAAGCTGAGCAAAAGCAGGAAAAATAGACAAATGCCCACTTACCCACTATTATCCTTCCCTACAGTTATGCTCTCTAGCACTGAATGCCAGATAAAATACCTCAGAAGCAGAAAGAGCAATAGAATTAAAAGGGAGGTGCTAGCGATTTAAGCTTAGAGATGTAGAAAGCCAAAGAGCATCACTTCTACCTGTAAAACAAAGAAAAGGAATGGGGAGGGGGGTAAACAAACTACAAATTAATGACTTTTCTTGACTCCATCAGAAAACTGAGGTCCCAGGGCAACTAACTAACCTGAAATTTGGGGAGAAACAGTCACTTGCACAGAGAAACAGCTGGTTAGCTTACAAGTGTCTAACAAATTGCTAAAGGACAAGCATGAGCCCTCGGAATGTGAGACCCCTGGGACACAGATATAAGGGGATTTGCACCCTCTGGTAGGCTTACATTCCCAAAACCCCACTGCATGTTCACAGAGGGAGAATCCTGAGAATGCTTTTCTCTTGATGCTGAGCTGTGAAGATTAGGAAGGACCACGAGCCAAGAAATCCAAGAAACGCAGCCCTAGAAGCTGGAAAAGGCCAGGAAACAGATTCTCACCTAGAACCTCCTAAGAAATCATGGCTCAGCCAACACCTTTGAAAATGGCTTTACACTTCTGATCTTCGAACTGCGGGAGAATACATTTGTGTTGTTTTAAGCCACTAAGTTTGTGGTAAATTATTACAGTGGCCACAGGATACAAATATAAACTATATTAATATCAGATAATTTCAGAACCAGGAATATTATGAAGGATAAAGAGGGACATTACATAGTGATAAAGAAGTCAATTCTCTAAAAGAATTAAAAAATCTAAGTGAATGTGCATCTAACAACATAGGTTAAAAATACATGAGACAAAATGTATAAGAACTTAAAGGAGAAATAGAAAAATCCACAAATAGAGTTGGAGACTTCACCACTCCTCTCTCAGTAATTTAGAGAACAAATCAACAGAAAATCAGTAAGAATTTAGGTGACTTGAACAGCATTATAACCAAGCCGACCTAATTGACATTTCAAGAACAATTCACGAAATAACAGCAGAATATACCTTCTCAAGAGCTCCAAAATAGACCACATTCTGGGCCATGAAATCCTTAACAAATTTAAAAGAACAGAAATAGTACACAGTAAGTTCTCAGACCCTAATGGAATTACCAGAAAGATATTTGAAAAATCCTCCAAAGCTTGAAAGCTTCTAAAACAAAACAAAACAGAAACAAACAAACAAACAAATATACTTCTAAATAACCCATGGACCAAAGAGGAGGTTTCAAAGGAAATTTTAAAACATTTTGAACAGGTAAAAATGAAAACACATTATATGAAAATTTGTAGGATGGAGCTAAAGCAGTGTTTAGAGATAAATTTATAGCATTAAATACCTATATTAGAAAAGAAAAAGGTCTCAAATCAGTAACCTCAGCTCTACCTTCCAGAAAAAAGAGCAAATTAAACCCAAAGCAAGCAAAAGGAAGAACATACTGAAAATTAGAGGGAAAAAAATCAATGAATTTGGAAGCAGAGAAGCAATCGAAAAGAATCAATTAAACTAAAAGCTTCTTCTTTAAGAAGATCGATAAAATTGATGAACTTCTAGCCAAATTGACCAATAAAAAAAGAAAAAAGACACAAATGACCAATATCAGGAATGACAGAGGGGATATCACAACTGTGACATTAAAAAGATAATAAAGGAATTCAACTCTATACCCATAAATTTGATAACTTAGATGAACTAGACCAATTCCTTGGAAAAAGTGATGTGGATGACGTTTCTAAGCGTCCACCTCCTTCCCTTGGGATCCCATCCATAATGGAAGGAACCCTCGGGTTCTGGGAGTAAGAAAGCTACCCAGGACTAGAACTTGTCAGCCTCTGTGATGATAATAATTACAATTTGCAGTAGCAGTCCCAGTGATGGCAGCAGCAGCAGCTCGCCTTCATAGAACAATGGCTACAGGACCCTGATGTAATGCCCCATGTGTATTCATTCATTTCATGCTTCACGACACTTTGAGGTAAGTACTACTGTTATTTCCAGTTTACAGATGAGGATATCGAGATTCAGAGACTTTAAGCATCTTGCGGAAGATCACTCAGCAGGTGACAGGGCCATAAGCACACCCAGGTCTAGGGCATCCAACTATTCCAGTTTGACTAGCAATGGCCCAATTTTTTTTTTTTATTAATTAATTTATTTATTAGTTTCAGGTGTACAAAACAAGGTAATACTTAGACGTTCATCATTTATATCCCTCATACTGTGAACCCCCCTCCCCCCATCCACTATCCCTCCGACCTCACACTGAACCATCCAATTTTAAAAACAGAAGTCCCATGTCCCTCAACCCCCTGTCTTGGGTTGGTCACCCTATTCCATGTCTTTCAAATGTCAACAAATTTTTGTAACATCATGACTGAATGAATGAATCAATTGATTTTTAAATAAAATCCAAATCCAACATTAAAAAATATATGTTTTTAATTGTTTGTCTTCCTCACCTGCACAGAAGGCAGAGCCATCGTAAATGTTGGAGGTCTCCCTAAAGGGACTGTCTGTGCCACTCACATCATGGTGGTCTCGGCTCAGGACCACTGGTGCCTGCAGTGTGCAAGAATATGAGATGTCAGCCAACAGAGTCCACCATGGCTGTCCAGTGGAGGGCAGAGTTGGATCAATCAGGCCATACCAGAAGCCCTTCAGATCCCTCCCCCTGGAAAACAGACTTTTAGCAAAAGGAGGTATAGGTGTTTTTGATGTTTTCCTGTAGCTACTAAGAGTTTCTGCTGATTTGGACACATTCTACATGCCCAGGAACCCCCAAGTGCTATGCATATGTTAGCTTGCTGAATCTTCTCAACAATGCTATCCTGGTAGGTACGACTGTTATCATGTCCATTTTATAGCAAGGAAAACTGAGGCTCAGAGAAGATAAGAAACTTGTCTAATATCACAGAGCTGGTAAGTGGGCAGGCTGGGATTTAAACCCACACACAATATACTAGTCTGGACTCTCCCCTCAGGCAGCCTGGCTCCTGAGTCTGCAACACCACTGGGTGTCAATTTTCCCAGCTTTCCTCAGTGGGCACAGAAATCAATGGGCTCCCCACGTAGGAGGAGGTAGCCTGCCAAAAGGGAAAGTTGTCTACTTCATTGAGTCAAGAGGACCTCCTCTCCTTTCCTTGAACAAGCCAAATTTGCTCCCACCTTTCCACCTTTGCCTTGGAACCATCTGCTCCATGTATTCTGGCACCTTCTGGATATTCAGGCCTCAGTTTTATGCCAGCAACTCAGGAAGGCCTGTCCTGACCACCCTATCTAATGTCACTGCTCACCCCCCCCATAACCCTCATCTTGTCACCTCATTTTATTCAGTGTTTGTTACCGTCTGAAATTCTCTCTAAATTTACACCTTTAGTTGTACATTGTCAGTTTCCCTTCACTAGTAAATAGAACAAGGTGGGGACCCTGTCTATTTTGTTCTCTGCCACATCACCCCCAGTGCTTAGAACAAGCCTGCCACAGGGGAGGAGCTCAATCAATTGTTGAATGAATGAATGAATGAATGAATGAATGAATGAATGATTAGAATGCCTAGCTCTCAGTTCCGACCTCCAATCCCAACTTGGCTGTGAGTGTGCCCAGGGGTATGTTGAGCTGAGCTGCGCCAGCCTTCCTCATGAGCATGGGGGGCTTTTGGGAAGCGCCCCTCAGTGGTGCGTTCCCGTGGTGCTCCCAGAGAAAGGCAAGGGCTGCTGAAATTGCTGCTACTGCCACTCAGAACCATCCATGGGGAAGGCCTTCACGTTCATCTATCTCGATTTTCTTTTCATGTCTGATCATTAATACTCCTGGTGCTTCCAGAGGACTGCCACAAGAACTCTGTGGCTTGAGCTTACAACACAGAGGGGCGCAAGAAGCCCCTCTGAACAAGTGTGCTTAGGGCTCCACATCCTCCAAGGTTGGCCAGTCTGACTCAAAGGAAAATGGGAAGTTTGTGATGGTTTGAAAAAGTTAACTCAACAAAGATGTATGAAATATTTGTGTGGAAGCCAACTCATTAAATTCTCACACCCATGCTTTGAGGTTAACATGATTCTCCTTTTACAGGAGGGAAACTGAGGCTCAGAGAGAGCACTTGACTTGCCCAAAGTCACACAGCAGGGATCAGGGGTTGGAGGACAGACCCAATCATTCCTTGCCCCCAGCTATCCGACCCCCAACTGACACACACACAGAGCTTGGGACCCTGGGGCAATGCTGGCACTAACAGGGAGGAGCCTAAGGGAGGCCCCCACCAGCAGCACAGCACATGTCACCTTGATCTTTCCGTGGGCGATGGCTTGGTTAAAGGCCACAGCAATGGCCACACGGCCTTTCTGGTCTGAATACAGGATCCTTGCCTGGGACCCTACCACCTGTGGAGAGAAAGGTGAGAGGAGGCACCTCAGTTACCTGGTGATACGTGGGTGAGACTCAGGTGATATATTCCACCAGCAGTTAGATGGTCTTTCCAGGAAGGTCCTGGAGGACCCGCAAGGTGTGTGGTAGCCCTAGAGTCTGTGGGCCTGAGGCGAACCCTTACATCCAGCCCACCAGGCAGCCACACAAACCCCCTGCATGTCCACATGTGGGGTGGATGCCCAGATGGCCCTCTATGACCTCAAAGGTCAGCCCCTAGAGGGGCCTCTGAGACCCTGACTTGCCCATCTCCAGGGATTTACGTATTATGAGCGTTACCTTGCTCGAGTCCTTCTAGTTATAATATTAACACCACCTAATGCAGTTTTTGATTGTGCCTGGGACAACGCCAAGAACTTTACACAGTCGCTCATTTGTGAGCTTTATACGGAAGATGCTGTTATCCTCGTTGTAGGCTCCATTTTACAGATGAGGAAACTGGGGTCCAGAGAGGCTGAGCAACCTGCCCACAGTCACCCAGCCAGTAGGTGGCACGGCTGAACATCTCTCAACCACCAGGATGCAGCACCTCTGAGAAGGGAATGGGGAATTGTTCTTTCAATGGGCACAGTTTAGGATAATAAAAAATAGTTCTGGAGATGGATGGTGGTGATGGTTACACAACAATGTGAATGTGCTTAATGCCACTGAGTTGTACCTTAAAAACTGTTGAAATGGTGAATTTTTTGTTAATGCACATTTTACCACAATTGAATAAAAGTTATCTGGCCCCAAATGTCAGTAGTGCTAAGGCTGAGACACGCTGGGTTCTCCAAAGAGGATGCAGGTGTTTCCCTCGGCTGCATGGCCAAGCAGTCCAGGAAGGGGGTGAAAGGCAGCAGGAAGCAGAGATGGGCTAGCCTTGCACCTGACCGTGAGCCTGAAATGCAGAGCTCAGTCTTGGCCACTTTGTAGATGGCCAGCCGAGCGCTTCTCCCTTTCTTGTGGCTTTCTATACAATGGCTTGACTTGACTCACGCAAGCTGCCTCAAATCCTTTTTGGGAAAACTATACTATAAATAAAATATAAACAGCTAACAGTGCTGGGCGCCTCAGACTCTGGCTGGTCAGAGACCTCTGCTGGCACAAGGGGTTTTGTGCCTGAAACACATGTGCCAACCACTGGGCAAGGAGGCGGCAGTTTGGATGTCTGTCGCTGGATCACAGAAGCACAGAAATGGGGCACTGCTCAAGGCAGGCGGGGGCAGTCTCCTCCTGGTCCTGGGATTCCCAGGCCAAGGACACATTAGTCTGGACGTAGTGAAAGCTTTCGGTCATCGGGGTCTGTGGCCAAAGGCATGTGAACCAAATACCCACTTTTCGTTTGTCTTTGGTACACTAAGCTTGCTGCCACCTCAGGGCCTCAGCATCGTCTGGTCCCTCTGCCTCCCCTGCATGGCTGCTTCCTCATCCCTAAACCTGAACTCACAAGTCAGCTCCCCAGGGGTACCTTTCTGATCTGTCTGTATAGAGTAATTCCCACTCTGTGTCACCTGATTCTTTTTCACACTCAGCTGAGCACACTCACAGTCACAGAAACTAGGGCAAGGCAGACTGTTCGCTCCATCCCGGCCCTAGCAGTGCGTCATGCACTGACTGCCGCAGAGGCCTTGTCCCAAGCATACCACCACAGCCAGGTGCACGCACCGTCACCAGCATCTCTACCGTGCCCGTAAGACAGGAGGCTCAGAGAGGCTGAGCCACCTGCCCGAGGTCACACAGCTGAGAAGCCAGGGGGCCTGGTTCCTAGGCCCTGCAGGGGCCACCTCTCTCAAGAACTATTTGTGGAGCAACTGGGTGAAGAGACACCTGACTGGCCCTGGTCACTGCCCAGAGAACCAGGCTACCTTTGTTTCTAATTTAATTTTTTTATTGGGGAACAGTGTGGTTCTCCAAAGCCCATCAGCTCAAAGTCAAGTTGTTGTCCTTCAATCTAGTTGCGGAGGGCGCAGCTCAGCCCCAAGTCCAGTCGCCGTTTTCAACTTTAGTTACAGGAGGCGCAGCCCATCATCCCATGCAGGAATTGAACATGAGAATTAAACTGGCAACCTTGTTGTTAAGAGCTCGTGCTCTAACCAACTGAGCCATCCGGCCGCCCTTCCAGGCTACCTTTCGAAAGGCCCTGGGTTTCTCTGTCCAGCAATCCTCTGGCTGAAGTAGCTGCTGCTGCCAGTGGGCCTGCCACCCAAGAAGTCTCCTGGAGTGTGTTGGCACCCTCTTGGGGCTCTTGTCTACCTGACAGGCAGGCAGTCCAGTGGCCCACCCCTGCTCCTAACCAGGCCAGGACCTTACCAGCTGGTGCTTGGCAGCCTCCCGGATCCAGCGGATGTTGTCCACATACTGTAGCTTCACAGCTGGGTTCACTGCAGGGAGAGAAGGCGTGAGATGTCAGGCGTACCAAGAGCCCCAAACCCGAGGAGGGTCACAGACCATCCCTCTCTCAGGCTGCTTGGTACAGGCACCTGTTCTTCACTTATCAGTGGAGCCCAGACTCAGGGTCAGGGAGACGCCCGCCCCCGCCCCACAGTACCATACCAGGCCATCTAATGATTTTCAGAACTAGCAGTGCCAATGATCATGTGAATTAATGCACGGATATGTGCAGCCCCCTGCCTGATACATTTATTCCCTCCAGAAACATTTATCCCTCGAGACACATTTATTGAGTACCATGCCAGGTACTGGGAACAAAGACTGCTGTAGGCTGTGGTGAGGTAGTCACTCGGTGGTAGGTCAGGGGACCAAAGTCTTCTCTGAGGAAGTGATGCTCAAGCTATGTCCTACCAGCTACACGAAGATCTGAGGGAACAGTGTTCTAGGCAAAGAGAACAACAAGTGCAAAGGCCCTGAGGAGGAAAGAAGCTTGGCCTATCCAAGTAAGACCGGCTAGGTGGTGAAAGTATGGGTGGTGTGCAGAGGAAGGCGGTTGCCATGCAGTTCAGGAGCTGCTCCTACCTACTTATAAGAGCAGACTGTTAAATCTTCAGTAATTGTGTGAGCCAGTGGTTCACACAGACATTGTTAAATTTCAATTAAATGAACTTACACTTTTAAAAATTTTATTAAAAAGGAAAGTAATGCTCACAAGTCATCACTTAATTTACTGCCTTTTAGGAGAATATATGCTGTCAAGGTTATTTGCCTGGTAGAAATACTGCGACTGCTCAAGGTGGAGCCTCACTTGAAATCAACCACCCTGAGAGCATTTAGACCATGGCCATAAGCAGATGCAATAGCCCAGGACTTCTTCTTGGAGGGCTGGTTGTGGGACACACACCAGCCACCTACTGAGGGCTGTGCAGTTGTGCTAACACCTGAGGCTTCAGGATGCTTCTGAGCAGATTCCTAAGAGAAGGCCCCTGCTTCCCCTTCTTTCTCAATGAGGCCTCCCCATACCTGGCTCCTTCCAATAGGTGGCCCCGCCCAACTCCAGCCTGCTTCTCCAGCCTTGTGTCCCTGTAACCCAGACCCCACCGCAGCCCATTGAACACAGATGTGGACAGCAGGGTGAAAATGGCCCCTGGGGATTTAAAAGAAGCAGCAAAGGCTGAAAAATCTACACAGAAAACCACCGGGACAGAAGGCCACCCCTGGACCTGTGGAAAAGCTGCAGAGAAATTGAGGTAGGAGCTCTGACAGCTGAGGAAGTTTCATAAAGTAATTGCCTTCTCTTCTCCACATGATAAATGACATGTCAAATCCACTACACAAGAAGGGACCGTGGTTAAACAACCTCCCCCATCCACGTGGAAAGGCAGAACTGATGTTCTGTATCAGAGAAACCACAGATCAACCGGAGAGGCTGTGACCTGTAATAAGCAGAGTGGGCCTGATAGATGTGGAAGGCCGGAGGTGCAGAGGGGGCACAGAGGGCTGCTACAAAGAATCAGAATCACTGTAAACGGGCACAAACCCAAAACCATGTGCTCCTCTGCCCGCGAGGGCCAGGCAAGGGGTGGGTATAGGTGGAGGGCTGCTCTGCACTGCCACGCAGGTTTGCTGTGGGAGACTTTGCAGGCCACTTGCCCTCGAGCATCTCCAACCCGACAGCCTCACCTCCACCAGCAATGGCCTCCTCCAGCACAGATGTGGCCAGCTGATCGGTGACTGCCAGGTCCTGGGGGTCTCCCGATGTGCATACCCAGCGGAAAGGCCCGAATCCCTGGGAGAATATGTCCCTGCACGGACAAAACACCTTGTTATCTTGGGGTTTCCCAAGCTGTCTGCATCCACTGGCTGGGCCAGAGTCACCACGATCCAAGGAGGGGAGGCTGGCATATATTCCAGAACTGAGACAGGATAAAGGCTCTGTGCAAGTTGGGGTGTGTGTTGGGGGACATTGTGTGTGGACACGTGTAGTAAAGTGGGGGCTTCAGTATCCAGAATTATTACTGGAAGCCTCTAAGTCACTAATTGGACAGGAAGTTTCAGAGACCCTGCCTCCTCCAGCCCCCCTCCCTCTCAACCTCCCCTCACAGTCCCTCGTCCTCCTTGGCCTACTCCCCCTCAGTTCCCCTCCCTCTCCCTCCAGCCTCTCACACTCTACGCACTGCCCTTCAGCCCCCTCCCTTTAAATCCCTCTCTCTCAGCCCCCCCCTCCTCCTTCAACCTCCCCTCCCTCTCAATCCTTCTCCCTCCCCTTCACCTACTCCCCTGAGTCCTGCTCCCCTTCCCTCTACTGTTTTCCTTCTCTCTCTCCCTCCGTTTCCCTGTGTCCCCTCAGTGTTCTCCCTCCTTCCAGCTCTGTCTCCTCTCTCAGAAGTGCATCATCTCTAGCTGCAGGGGCAGGGAGCTGGGACACAGACAAGCGTACATTCCTTAAATTGGTGTTACAGACAAACTGAAAATCAGTCAATGGAAACTAAATAGTTGAGAGAAATAGTAAATGTGGGGACTTGGCCAAATTTGCCTTAAGTGAACTGACCTTCCTATGTGACCTCCAGGCAAAGGGAGGCAGTGGTCTGAGGCCCCCCTACCCCAGGCTCCCACACTCACCCAACTCCCTGTGGGCTACCCTCCTGCCCCCCCTCCCCAGGGAGACCCCTGTACTGTGGCTTGTGGCCCAGCCCACTCTGGCTCTGCTCCCATCTACAGTGAACCTGAGATGGAGACAGTTGCCTTCTTGCCTCCCTCCCTCTCTGGTCCCATCTTGCCACACCAAAGGCTGGGAATCTTCCAAAAGCATCCTGTGTCCTCCCCTCCCCGCTTCCTGTGTTGTTTAAATCCAACTTCTTGGCCTCAAAGCCTCTACCCTAAGCCAGTCTCCCTTTGGGTACCTCCTGCTCCTCCCTACTTGTCCTGGGCCATTGGCCTTCCCGGACCTCCCCTGCATAGCTAGGTAGGTACGAGGGCTTTAGGGGACAGCGGGTCTTGGCGCCCATGGATCAAGCCATCAGCTGCCCACTCAGATCCATGGCCACGGCCATGGGACAGGCAGCTTCAGACACAGCATTTAGGGTTGTGGGTAGCAGAGGTTGCTGGTTCACCAGGAAGTGACCTCGGCTCCTGCAGAAGAAGCCTCCTGCAGTCTCCCTGTCCTCTCACTGAGGCTCCGCACAAGGTCTCCCAGGGCTCAGTTCCTCTTCACCTGCACTTTGTGGTGGAATCCCGTGGCTCAGTGTGGTGGCCACTCTGGTCAGAGGGGCTTTTCCAACCTGAATGTTCAGGACCCAGATACTGGAAGGTGCCCCATCACTTACCCCATAATATGTTGGACGTATGAGGGGTAGCGGAACTCAGTCCTTTTGGCACCTTTCTTCTCTACGTCAGCTCCTGTGGACAGAGCAGCCACACCGTCACCTCAAGGTGAGGACATACACTGCCATCCAGATGGCAATTTAAACAAAGAGCCCAAGCAAAGACTTCAAAGGCACTCTGCCCAGATAGGGAAGCCTTGCCAGGTCTCTTTTCAGGTAAAAGAAGAGACAGCAAGTGCAGCAATGGTTGGAGGAGATAGGCTCACGGTGTGTGGGGGCAGTGTGCACACGTGCCCGTATCTGCCCCATCTGTGTCCAGACAGGCACCCCAGAGTCTGCAGACTCTGAGTGGGGGAGAAGAGAGCTGGTACCAGAGACAGGGCTGGCAGGGAGACTTTCCACTGAATATCTTTCGTACCTTCTGAACTTTACAATCCATGAATGAACACCAGTTTTATAGAAAGAAGTTTCTTTCACAGAAAAGGAAAGCTGCATTTTTTCACACTGGAGGTTATACCCAAGCATCATACCCACTCTCTTTATGGCACTTTACATTCTTAAAGCAAATGGAGAAACTGAAATCAGACAGTTCAAGCTGGCAAAACCATCTTTCAGAGGTCTGAGCAGGAGTACAGTGAAACTTGCATGCCACCGCTGGCTGGAGGGAGGGGAGTGTGCCCAGTGTCAGCATCTCAGTTCTCCCAGCCCGGGGAGGATGAGAACCCCCTCATCAAGCCTCTCTCTTCTCACCTGCTCTCTGGGCCTCCAAGAGGAAGGCGTTGCCATAGTCCCAAAAGAAGAAGTTTTCCTTGGCCAGCCTGTTGATGGCCGAGACTTGCCTCCTCAGGCTGCAACACGCCAGCAGTCAGCTGTCAGCTCTGTTCACTGGTGAGGCTCTGAGAATGGGCCCTCCTTGCCCCATCACTGTCATCCCTAACCCCACCCCATGGAACTCAGCCAGCTCTGAGGACTTCCATCTCCTCTGACAGAGGAAGAGACAGAGTCTCAGAGATGCTAAGAGATGCCCAAGGCCACACAACTGGCCACTGGAGAACCATGCAGAGGCCACAGCTGCCCAGTCCAAAAAATCTTCCCAGTGTGCACCCCACCTCCTGCCTCACACCCCGAAGACCCTGGGACCTGCATCACCTTTCCTGGACCAGGCCCTTGAATGTGGCAGGATCAGAGGCCATGAGGCTCTGGGCCTCTGAAAAGCCAAGCTGCACGGGATAATAGCCACCATTGAATGGATTGTGGCAGGACGTCTGATCTGACCCCAGATCCACCAAGAGTTCCCCTGTCGTGTCCAATTCGTGGACCAGGCGCTCCCTAGGGAAGATGTGGGATAGTCAATGCAGGGTGGTACCTGCCCAGGGCTAGGGAAGGCAACATCTGGGGCCCCAGTTTAGGGCACAGCTAGGAGGTGATTGCAGCACATTTTCCACCCCACATGGACTGGGGCTAATCCTACACCCCCGCCAACACTACTCTCCCATCCCAAAGAACACTGGTGGGAAGGCTGCTGTAGGCTTGGGTCAGGATAAGGGCAGTGAAAGCTGGGAGAAGAGACTCAAGCCAACATTTGAAACTCTGGGTTCTGGGAACACCTGGGCACCATTGGGACCTTGTCTGGAGGGGAGGTTCACCTGGTGTTCCCAAGACTGCCGACTCCCACCCTCAAACTTACCAAAGATCCACCACATTGCCATGGTAACCAAGGCTGAGCACCTCCTTTTTTCTCCTTGCTTCCCTAAAGGGCACAAGAACAGAACAGACAGCCCCATCACACTTGTCCACAGCTGCCCACCCCAACCAAAACACAGGGGGCACCCACCTGGCCAGAATGCAGAATATCAAAGTATTGTGTGAGCAGGACCTATGAAGTGTATCTTTTGAGGACCCAGACCACAAAGGAAACAGCACACTGGAATGCCCCAGATAGGAGAACTGAGGTGACAATGGTGACAGCCCTCCCTGAGGCAATTCTCAGAATTAGGGCTATGGCTGTTAAAACTCTAAGAGGGACCTTCCTAAAACTCACTCAAGGTCATCCTCAAATCGTAAATGTCACTACAGGTGATCCCAAACATTACTTGGAAAAATAAAAGGACAAAACAAATGAAAGCATATTTTGGGGGACTTAAGATTTGAATACATAAAAGCCCTTACAGATATGAGAAGTATCAATAAGCAACAGTAAGTGGGGCAATAAGAGGGGCAGTGTGGCATCCATTCAAAGATTGACTGAACACCTTGCCAGACATGCTCCTCTCTCCCAGGTGCACGAGGATAATGAAGCAGGGAGAGAGCATACGGTCCCAGAGCAGGGAGGGGTGCTGGAGGAAGACTGCGTCCCAGCCAAAGGGCCAGGACAGGCAGCATGAGCCCCCAGGAAGCTCACTCCATTCCCATCTGTGTCTTCTGCAGCTCAGGGAGCAGAAATGTGATGAGACAGGCTGCTTAAGGCAGTTTGTTAAACTGATTTGAAATGATGTGTGTGTGTGTGTATGTGTGTGTGTGTGTGTGTGTGTGTGTGTGTGTGTGTATAAGAATTGAGAATTAAGTTGGCCCAAACTTTGTATGCACTCATACAAGAGGGAGAAGACAGATGAAAGAGGGATATTTAGAGGTGACAAAAATATCAAAGCGCTTGGAAGTGTGTGTGTGTGTGTGTGTGTGTGTGTGTGTGTGTGAGAGAGAGAGAGAGAGAGAGAGAGAGAGAGAGAGAGAGAGAGAGAGAGAGAGAGAGAGAGAGTGTGTGTGTGTGTGCATTCAGGATGCTAACTAACCAGCATTAACAGGGATAGGAGCAAGATCAGGTAAGAGCCCTCAGTGGCACAATAGGAGTTTGGAATTGCTCATATAATTAATGGAGAGTTAGTTATCTGAGAGTTTTACACAGAGGTTCAATTTGGTCAAACTGATATTTCAGAAATATCTATGCCAAATAGCATCCCATCTTGGAATTAGAAATATTTCTCAAATTCTGTGTGTGCTTGAACATTTTCATGCAAGGCCGCTTTGATGAGAACATTGCAGCCCGAGTGCAGAGCCACAGTGCCGATGTGATCGCCCCACATAGGCTCGGCTATGAGAGGATGCTTCCAAAATGGCATCCGATCCGCCGCTCCAGGGCAATCCTCCCCCCATTCCCACTGAAATACCCCAGAAGACATCAAGCAGGAGGGGAAATGCTGCCCCCGACATCACACAGGCAATCACAGCATAAGTGGGGAGGAAGATTGACTTATGCTGAACCTGATGGAATCCGGCTGAGCGAAAGCATGAGGGTTCATGTTTACCCAACAGATTTTTTTTTTTTTTAATTCAAGTGTGTTTTTCCAGGACCTATCAGTTCCAAGTTGTTGTAGTTGTTTCAATCTAGTTGTAGAGGGCGCAGCTCATAGTGGCCCATGCAGGGATTGAACCCGCAACCTTGTTAAAAGCACTGCACTCTAACCAACTGAGCTAACCAGCCGCCTCTCCCCAACAGATTTGATGAGCACCTACTATGTGTCAGGCTCTGGGTTGAGCATTGAGGTCACAACAGTGAGAAACACAAGACACATTCTTTGCAAAACTGTAGTTGAGTATCAGGAACACCAAGAGGACGACTGAAAATCTGTTAGAACCAAGTGTCTAATCACCAAAGTACACAAACCCAGGAGTTTCCTACACACCAGCAGTAATGACCAGTGAGAAATAGACATTAGAAAGTCCTTCCCATGACTGCCTACTGTCCCACCTCTGCGTGGTCACTTGGTGGGGAAGTGTCGAGCATTGAACAGGCCCATGCAGAGCAGCCGGCGTCTGGGCCCCTTCCCATGATCTCCCCGCTTCCTATGCTCACTTGTCGGGCATTGTACCTGAGTCTTTCAATGCACTTGTCCAAGCTGTCAGTCACTTCCATCAGCCAGCCTTGCTGGTGGCGTTTCATGAGGGCTGCTTTATCCACCTACGACCATGAAACACAAGGCCACTCAGTTACAAATCACATCGGGTGTGTCATTCTCCACTAGGTAGGTGCCATCACCCATGTGGATCACACACTTTTATAACACAGTGTCAGGGCAGGCATTCTGTGCTGCTTTCCAATAGTCATTCTCCCTCCTGCCTTCCTTAGCAACAGAACCCAGACTGTGTTTAGGGTGACACTGACACTGTACTCAGTCCAGGAGATGAGCCACATCCAGGCTAATCACAACTATCCTTTTCTCTGTTTCCAGTTCCCTTGTAGATAAGGACATCCATTTCATCTAATACTGACCAATGAGGAAAAAGAGGAGTTTCAAGACATTATTTTCCTGCTAAAATAGAGTCAGCCATAGCGATTACTTTCCCTTCTCCTTTCTTCCTGCCTTGAATATAGATGGAATGGCTGGGGCTGGGGCAGCAATTTTGTACCCACAAGGGAAACACAAGAGACCCTAGAGATGTTAGCCCTGACATCATTGAGCTACTGGATTGATGCCAGCGAGGGTGGTTATGTTAGAAAAATAAAACTCTATTTGTGTAAGCTGCCATAGTTGAGTTTTCTGTTACCTACAGCCAAATGGGCTCCTAATGAGTACAGCTATATATATGTCACAGGTTTAGTATCAGTTGAGTGCAATTCACACTGGTGTGTATCACCAAGGCTTTTCTTAGAGCCACTCACAGCCCCCCACACCCTTCTTGCTTTCCTTCCTGTCCTTGGCACTACCAAAGAAAGCGGTGATAGACACTGAGGGAAAGCAGCCTGCACTCCCCTCTACTGATGGGTGACTCATCTGCTTCCCCCACCTGACTGTGAACTGTCTGAATTTGGGGAGTCTACATTCATTTATTCACAAACATTTATTCTTTCCCAGCTATATTCCCGGTATTCTGTAGGGTACGGAAAGCAGTGCCTAGAGGTCAGTTTCATGGGACAGCATCAACAGGCATTGACCTTGGAAAATGATGGGCACTTTGAAGGCAGGAGGTGTATGCTGCTTTACAAACCCAACCTGGGAGATTTTGTGGAGGGAGTGAGTGAGGGAGGGAGGGCGAGAAAAGAGAGGGGTGTGAGTGTGAGTGGCTCTGGAATGAGGAAGGAGAGAGGCAGGCAGGGAGGAAGACCCAGAGCTCCTGCTGGGCTCACCTCTGCTATTACACCGATGCACCCCACAATGGCTGCAGCTTTGGCCTGAGCCCCACTCATTCCACCCAGTCCAGATGTGACAAAGACCTTCCCAGCCAGGTCCTCAACGCCCAGGTATCTACGTCCAGCATTCAACACGGTGAGCTGCAAGGAGAGGAGTCAGGCATTCATTGTCCACCCCCAGCACATCAACTTTCCGTCCCCCAGGGCCAGCCATGGTCCCCCTTCTCTCACCACTGTGCCATGGACGATTCCTTGGGGACCAATGTAGCAATAACTGCCTGCTGTCATCTGGCCGTACCTGACCACAGAGAAGGCAAGCAGGAGGGTGAGCCCAGTGCCAGGCACAGCTTCTCCCAGCCACTCACCTTAGATGGTTTAAAATGGATTTTTAATTACTCCAAAATGTATCACTACATTCTCCTTAAAAAATAACAGAAAGCATTTTAGAAAAGACTACAGTCCCCAATTTCTGGTCTCCTTTGGCCTCTCAGACCTTTTAAAAAACCAGGTTCCGTCCTCTCAAAAACTGTAGCATTATTGATAAAATCACACAGGGGGACACTTAGCTATATTGACAAAAGTTGAATGTGACCCAGCACTTCTACTTTTCATACTTATCTTCATGGAAAGACATGGACACCACTGTTTATAGCAACTTGATTTGCACTGGCCAAACCCTGAAACAACTGAAATGTCCATCACCAGGAGGAGAGAAATGAACTACAGCATAAGAACACAATGGAAGTCACAGCACACAATGTGTAGTCACAGCAAAGAGAAAGAACATAGACTTCCTGCATGTGATGGGCCCAGTGAAGAAGCCAGCCATGAAAGTACATTCTGCAGGATTCCATTCATACCGCCTTCAGTGACCTTCATCTGGAGAGTCTACCTGCTGCAAGGCAGGCAGGCAGCTGCAGGAGACAGGGTGGGACTTGGTCTCCAGCAAGAGGTGCTGGCACAGCTATGCACACTCCAGATTTACACACTGTGCTGTGTGTAAGTTAGACTTCAACGAGCCCATTTAGAGCACTCTTTTGCATAAGGGGTTATTATTATCAGTATTATTTACATAAATGGCCTCATTCTGTAGTTGTTGTTTCTACAGCTTGTTTCCCCCCTAAACATAAGGCCTGTGAGGTTCTTTCCACATCAGCACTCACAGATTGTGTTCACTCTTTGATGTGGCTCCAAGTATGCACACAATGTTCAGAAGTCACAGAATGTTCTCTCCCTTATTGATTATCAGGATGGCTTCAATTTTGCTACAGGAACAACACTGCAGTGACCCACTTCCTATCTGCCTCCCTAGAAACCAGAAAGGGGAAGTGCTGGGCCATCCGGTGCAAATATTTAAAATATTAATAAATACCAAAATGCCAAAGTGACTATCACCAGCAAGGCATGAGCAAACCTGTTTCCATCACTTGATAATTAGCAAAGATTTGAATTGTTGGCAATGTGATGGGAGAATGACAGCATTTTGCTGTTGCCTTAATTTTACTCTTCCCTGAGGACAGCTGAGGTAAGGAGTCTCGAGGGCTTACTGCCACTTGCTTTTCTCCTTTGCAAATTTCAAGTTCATATCTCTTTTCTGTTGAGTTCCTATCCACCCCATAACTTGCCCAGCCTCTTTTCTCTTCTAGATCATGGGTAGATCCTGATTTTCACAGATCTATGTCTAAATACCAAGTCTATCCCACAATTTAGGCAAGGCACTGAACCACTTGGAACCTCTGTTTCCTCTTCCAAAAAATGGGGATACAGTACCCTTACCTTGAAAGGTCACATGCATATTACACAATATAAGAGAATAGTGATAATATAATAAACATCCATCCATGGAGACAGGTAAAACCATCAGAAATCCTCCCCCCCGCCCCTGCAACTTAGGTCAGATGGGCCTCTAACCCCTGCCATGGGGTGTACTCCCTGGTAGGCCCGCATCCACGTGAGCAGTGCCCACGGTTGTCCTTTGCGCCACATGCTAACAGAGTCACCTTTATCATTTCATTAATTGTCACACAACCCTCATTAATTAATATCCCCTTTACAGATAGGGTCTGAGTTCCAGGGTTATACAGGGACACAGCAGGGTTGAGAACTGATTTTAAGTCCTTCTGGTTCTACACTTTGTGCTCAACTGATCAGCTGCATGCTGCTTCCAAGATAACACTTGGAAGTAAAATTATGGGGTCAAAGTTTACACCACTTAGAACTTTGACCCCAATTGCTAGATGTAGCCCTCCCAGCCACCCCCAGCAGGCTGTACTGACTTAGACACCACCCACAGTCTGTGATTGCCTATTTCCCCACATCCTCCCCAGCACTGGGTGTTATCTGTAGTTTTGTTTTTGTCAGCCCAACAGTGAAAAAGACTTGCTTTATGTAGTTAGTAATTCTCAAGATTCCTGGTATATTTAAATCTTCCCCTATCACCACTGGAGATTTGCATCTTTTCTTTAGTTAACTGCCCACAGCCCCTGGGGTCAACCGGGTCTGAGTTTGCAACTCCACCCTCTTTAAACTTCCATCCTGTATCAATGAAACAGAAGCACAGCAACTGGCTGGTGGTCACAGTTAGGAGACAACAGAGCCAGTATGCAGACCCGATCCTTCTGACCCCATGGCTGCTTCCACTTGTACAGCAGAGGTCCTTGGTCCTCGTAATAATAATAACCGCAATGGAGACTATATATGAACAACAACAAAAAATAACTGGGTTTCTGAGCCTCAGTTTCTTCCTCCACGAAATGGGTTAATAAGAGTACCTATTTCAGAGGATTGTGTAGAGGATTAAACCTATAAATCCTAGAACAACAAGTGATGGTGATTATTATGATTGTATTATAAAATATTAGCTTGAGGCTGGTTAACTGGCTCCCAATACTACAGACTTGGTCACATTTCACATGGTTATTATTACTTCCAGAGATCCACAAAGGTGTAGCATTCTTTATAATCCCAAAGAACTGGAGACAAGCCAAATCAGGAGGCAAGTGGGCTAAATAAATTATGGTTCAATTGAACACTGCAGGTAAAACAAAACCCATGTTTCCTGAAATGGAACAATCTCCAAGCTATATTATCAAAGGGGAAAGACAAGAGCAGGGGCATCATAATGGTCTAACTATCTAAATCTGTAGCCACATGCTTAAGAAATGTTTGAAAGAATACAGGGGACACTGTGAACTGGGGAGTCTAGGGCGGGAGAGGAATCTCCTTTTCATTGTAGCTCTTTTTATAATGTCTGAGGGAAAAGTTTTCAACCCAGAGCATGCATTAACTTTATAACAAATGAAATGGTAGTGTTCTGCATCTGTATTGGGTTTGAGTTGCTCAGATGCATGCAATTGCCAGAATTCATCCAATGGTGCATGTAAGATGTGTGCATTTTATTACGTGTAAATTTCTCTTCAAAAGAAAAAAACTATAAACAAATATTGAATTCCAGGCCATAATATTTGAAGCTTACTTTGAAATGCATCAAAACCCAAATTAGACAGGTGGATGGCTAGAGGGATGGATAGATAGATAGACACAGGATAAGGTGAGTTTAGTAGTGCGTTAATCACAGAATTTTGTTATTCACTGATAATTCTTTAAATTTTCTGTATGTTAGAAATTGTTCATAATAAAATGTTGGATAAAGATATTGACAATTAAATGTTCACTCACTTGTAAGTATATAACAATTGTAGGTATATCCATAAAAACTACTAGGGATATATAAATATGAAACTGTACTACAGTGCTGTGATTTTGAGTATTTTTCAAAATTGTATTTAATATTGCTACATTGTTTTATAATAAAGCATCACTAAGGTGGAAATATATGATATTTATTGATATGATATAAACTGAAATAGACACTTACATTGTAACCCCTATGGCAAACAGCTTCTCATACTCTGCTCTGGAAGAGTAGTTGGGAATGACCTGGAAAAGAGGGGCAGGAGTCAAGGTCTGGGGGCAGCACAACACCCTTGGAAATGATGGGTAAGCAGGTGTCAGGGCACCTGACTCTCCCCAATGCCCCTGGGTTGGCACTGTGCCCAGCTGCCCCAAGACCCACCATCCCATTGGTGATGACCAGCCTCGGGGCCCCAGGGCTGCTTGGGAAGAGGCCCAGGGAGTGTCCACTGTACATGACCAGGGTCTGCTCCTCTGTCATCTGCGACAAGTAGGACATCATCAGCCAAAACTGCAAGGGAGAGCAAACCATGGAAGACTCTGTAAGTAGGGGCCCCACAGCAGGCTCCAATCCACCACCCAGGCTCTGAGAGCTCAGGTATGCTGAGCCCCAGTGGTCCTGCCCAGTGCCCTGTCCCTCCAGACCTCCATTACACTTTAGCGGCTCCTGGTGCCTCCAATAAAGCCACTCCTGCCCTTAGGACCTTTAACATTCCCAAACTGTCTCCAGTGTTGTGATCTCAGGCACCAGGGAGGCATGTGTTTGTAACCTCCTTCTAGGCCAGAGCACATGGTGGGGGGAGAGGCCTGGGCATAAGGGGCCTGTTTATGTAGTACAGCGTACCTGAGCCCAGTTGCTGAACACCTGCCCATTTCCTCCATAGGTCACGAGCTCCTGGGGAAACTGGAGAAGACATGGTGATGTCTGAGATGGTAGCCTGGGAAAGGAGGGTCCCCACCCCTGTGCTGGGCTCAACAGAGCAAGGTGGCCAATGGCCCTTAAAGAATAGTGGGGGCAAAGGGAGAAGCCAGAAGAGGTGAGACCCAGGGGAAGCTGCCTCTGCAGGAACATTAGCCCATCTGTGACTGGGGTAAGGGACAGAGATGGGTTTGGGGTCACTTTGGGAACTCAGCCTGGGTCAGTGTCAAGGGTCCATCTGTGATCAGGTTCTGGGGCCAGAGCCAGGGCTGAGGAAGTTCTACCTTCAAATACGTGATTTGGAGACTCACTCCACAGTCTATCCTTTCTCAAATATCAAATCTGATGTACAGACTGGCTCTCAGGAAGACCCAGGACAGGTACATGTGGCCAGACCTGCGTCGTCTATATGTGGCTATCGAGCACTTGAACCATGGCTTGTCTGACATACTCAAAGTATAAAATATACCTGATTTCAAAGATTTAGTACAAAGAAATTGTAAAATATCTCACTGATTTTTTATTGATTACATGTTAAAATGATAATACTTCAGATATAGCGGGATAAACAAAACACAGTATTAAATCCTTTTCTTTTTACTTTTTCATGTGGCTGTTAGGAAATTTAAAATTACACGTTTCCACTGTTACAATGTTGATGTCCTGGTCTTGGTGCTGTGCTTTAGTTATGGAAGAATCAGCCACTGGGTGTGCTGGGAGAAGGGTACGTGTCCTCTCTGCACTATCATTACAACTTCCTGTGAAGCTATCATTATCTCTAAATAAAAAGCTTAAACACATTACATGTGCAGACGCATGTCATGTTATGTTTCTATTGGACAGTGCTGGCCCCCATGCCTCAGTTGCCCCGGGAATTACCTGGGCGACGGCAGGATCCAGGTTGTTCATGATCATGTGCATGATGGCTGCTGCAGCTCTCGTCCGGCAGGGGTACTGCTCGATTGGGTAGGCCCTGCAAAGGGGGTCCCGTCATCAGGCGTGATGATGGGAGGCCACCAGGCTAAAGCTCAGGCCCTCCCTGGCCACTGCCCAGCTGTTGGCCACACAGGTGTGGACAGTAATACCCAGCATGCTGCAGAAGTCACCTGGGAGCTCCCAGCAGGAACAAAGGCCAACCTGCGTTGGTGCTCACCTTGTGCTTTACACCCCTGCCCTTCCAGCAATGGGGAATTCGGCCTCTACCCCACCTGGGCCACCCTTCCTCCCGTCTCAGCAGCCTCTAACTGGGAGAATGCTGACTTTGATGCAAAGCTGATGTCTCTACTCTGGGTACAGTTTACTCATTCCTTCTTTCCTTCACACCGCTAGTGATCCTGGGCACCAATTCCACAGCAAGTGTCAGGCCAGCAGGCTACAACAGGAATGAACAGACATGGTTCCAGCTTATGGGGAGAATGCCATTCCCTGGGGTGGTCCCAGGCAAGTCTGGGCTTCTGGCATGTCCAAGAACAAAGCTGCTCAGTGTGCTACCTGGGCGGGGCAGCAGCAGCATCTGGGAACTGTGAGGGGCAGAGGCTCCTGCCCCACCCCAAAACTGCTGACTGCACAATGTGGGGTGAGGCCCAGCCACCGAGGTTTCTTTCACAAGCCTCCAGTGCAGCGCACAATTCAGCTTGAGAGCCCAGATAGGAAGCTTGAGCTGTCTGAAGACACTGGTAGAGCCACCCTCTAAAGCCCTCCTTGCCCTCTAGCAGGATGATAAGCTGTGGGGATTTTAGAAAGGGATTTTGCATACAGTTTGGCTGCAGAATTGCGCAGGATTGACTGTCCAGGACAGTGGGCCAGAGGGACCTGTCTGGTAAGGATACCCCATCTTCTGGCCAGACTTGGGGGCGTCAGCTCTAGGCTGCAGGTCCCACTGATGATAACACTGCTGCTCCTTCTTTCTGTTTGAGGGACGCTGACTTAGCACGTCATGGCCATGGGCCTCCAAATGCAAACAAGCTCAGTTTCCCCCTCCGTGCTGAGTCTCTGGGGTTCCTGACCTCCAGCACGGTCCTTCCTATGTCCCTCCCCTCCCATTCCGGGCCCCATTTGAAGCAGTGCCCACCAGCACTCACCGCATTTCAATGTGGGGGCAAAATCGGTACATGTAGATGTGCCCGTACAGTCGCAGCTCCTGCGCAAACTCGGGGGCCAGCAGCTCCTGCACGTCCGGCGGGAAGTAGCGCAGGGCATTCCTCAGCGCCAGCTGGGGGAGGCGAGCGGTGAGGCACAGCAAGAGGTGTGGGGCTCCAGGCCAAACATCCTGAGGCTTCCGGGATGGGCCCACCTTCCCCACCTGGGTTTGCCCCTGCTCCACTCAGAAACCTGTGGCCCAATCAGAGACTGCCCATTTCTCACCCTCAGCCGATTTACAACGTCATCTCCTGCATGGAGCCTTCTAAGCGTTTCTTATCCAACTAGGGGAAACAGCCCCAATTCCCACGCCACACCCTGCGGGCAGTCCTATCACTCTTGTTACATATCCTTAATGTTCTTTGTCCTGCCTCAGGGCCTTTACACGCATCCTTCCTGCTGCCTAAACCCCTTTGGCTACCCTGCCTTCTCTCGGAGGGCTCCTCCCTTCAGTCGGGTCTCAGTCCAGGTGCCCCCTCTTCAGACACCTGGCTGTCATTGCCTTTTTGACTCCCAGCCTCTCTTCTCACCTTTGCTTCCTTCTGGAGCTTTTCAGTGTCAGACACACTGTGATTTATTCATTTCCTTCTTTCCTTACAATCTGTCTTGTTAAGCTTAAGGAGGGCCAGAGTCTTTGCAGACCCCTTCATAACTCTCTTCCTTCCAACACCCAGACTGGAGCTTGAGGGTGGAGGCAGGTGAAGTGGGGGAGGGGTCTAGGGCCATGACCTGGTGTCTGGATGGACATTGAGGCTATTTATTCATTCTGATGACCATGAAAACCAAACCACTGTGAGGGTGAGGGAAGAGGAGGAACTGAGGATGGTGAATTTATTCACTCATTCATTCAACGCATATCTATTGAGAGGTGGTAGGCGGCTCAGAGAAGACAGGTGAGCTTTGGACATTAGAAGGCAGAAGGTGACAGGAAAAGAAGCAAGGCCCTAGGACTGGGTCCTAAGGACGCCAGCATTTGAGCAGGGGTAGAAATGTCAGTCAACAAGACCTGGAGCTGGAAGTCCAGCCAGGAGCATGGGTATCCTGAGGCTGAGAGCAGAGGCTTAGGAGAGGAAGGACAGCCTGTTCATCGTGTCCAGAGGTCAGACACAGTGGGCTAAGACATGCCCCTGGGGTGTCACTGGGGCCTGAGGGGCAGCTGGGGTTGGAAGAGAGAGGAGAGGGACAACTCAGGAAGCAGAAGAGGGCAAGAGCAGGCAAGGGAGAAAAGGTCAGTTCAAGGAATGTCAGAACCTCAAAAGGGTTTACAGAGCCATTCCCTCACTTTATTTTCACATAGAATAAAAGCACATAATCTCTTCTATCTTGGAAAAAAAAACGATCAGAGCTATGAGTTTCTCCCTTAAAAACAGGAATACGCCCTCACAGGAGTCTTTCAAAGCCATCAGGCACAAGAATCACCCAGAGTGTTGGACCCACCCCCAAAGTCTGTTTCCATTCCCGACAAGTTCTGGGGACCCCACTTTGGGAACCACTACAGGACAGCAAAGAGAATGAACAATCCCCAACTACATGCAGCAGCCAGGATGAATCTCCTGCCCTCATGTTGAGTGAAAGAAGTCCACACGAAAGGGACATGCTGCATAACCCCCAGGACACAAAGTTCAAGAGCAAGTGTGGCTAAGGTATGCTCTGAGAAGTTAGGACAGTAGTTGTCCATTGAGATTGGGGCCCGTTCCCTCTGGGGTTTGGGCTGCTTTGTGTGCATGTTACACCTTGGTACAAAGGTTGGTTTGCTTTGTTATGTTTTGTTTTTAAACTGGTGTATAGCTTCTAATGAGAGTTTGCCAACAGAAAAGGAACATAAAGAAGTTTCAAAAGCAATATATGTTACACACACACATCACACACGACTACTACTACTATGAGGGTCCTAATATATTCTATCCTATTCTAACTTCTTTTATTTCATTTTCTAAAGAATATTCGTTGAAATACCCCACACTAATTTCGCAACCTACGAGGAGGTGGCAGTCTGAAACCACTGTATTCACTGTTCTCACAGAAATTCAGGCTTCATTACTCAGGCTCAACTTGATATTTTACCAAGGTGCTAGATGAAGAAGGTGGGGTTAAATATGTTTGCAGCATTGTTCAGATAATCACATAAGTCAAAAACATAACAAAGCTTACTGTCAAATGAATGACTTTAAAATTATGTCAGTAAATAGAAACGACTCAGCCATTCTATGAAATGTATTTAACGGTTCTATGAAATTCAATCTGTTTTAAAATGAAGTGTTTATGCATGTGTCCCATAAAAGGGATTCTGGCAATTTCAGAATTCTAAACGCAGCACAGAAACTGTTTCCTATTTTTCCCTTGTATAAGTTTTCGATTTTATCACCACTGAATTTTTCTTTACCCCTGAAATTCAGCAATTTAGCTTAGATATATCTTTTTTTAAAAAATTAGAATTTATTGGGGTGACAATTGTTAGTAAAGTTACATAGATTTCAGGTGTAAAATTCTGTATTACATCATCTATATGTCACATTGTGTGTTCACCACCCAGAATCAGTTCTCCTTTCATAACCATATATTTAACCCCATTTACCTTTTTTTAGAAGCCCCCTACCCCCTTACCCTCTGCTAACCACTATTATCTATGTCTAAGAGTTTTGTTTCTTCATTTGTCTTGTTCTTTTGTTATTTTCAGTTTTATATACCCCATATCAGTGAAATCATATGGTTCTCGACTTTTTCTATCTGACTTATTTCGCTTAGCATTGTAATCCCAAGATCCATCCATATCGTCACAAATGGTCCTATTTCATCTTATGCCCGAATAGTATTCCATTGTGTGTATATATATATATATATATATATATATATATATATATATGCCATAACTTCTTTATCCATTCATCTATCGAAGGACATTTTGGTTGTTTCCATGTCTTGGCCACCGTAAGTATAGCTGCAATGAACATTGGAGCACATGTGTCTTTATGGATAAATGTTTTCAGATTTTTGGGTAGATACCCAGGAGAAGGATTGCTGGGTCATATGGTAATTCTATTTGTAATTTTTTGAGGAACCTCCACACTGCCTTCCATAGCGGCCGCACCAGTCTGCATTCCCACCAACAGTGGATGAGGGTTTTCCTCTTTCTCCACAGCCTCTCCAACACTTGTTGTTATTTGTCTTAGCTTAGATACATCTTATTGTCAAGTATTCTATATCAAGTTTCTTTTTTTCCTTTCGAGGATAAATTATGTCTTTTTATCTGCAAATTCATTTGTGTAACTAGTTCAGGAAAGTTTTCTTCTATATTTGTTCAATAACTTTATCCCCTATGTCTAGAGTTACATAATAGGCATGCAATAATTATTTCTTGAAAGAAAAATTTTAAAAGAAGCAACTCTGTTTGCTGGATTCAATACTCCAAGTCTCTGCTAAGGGTGGGGGCAGTTCTCGGTATTGAGATGAGAAAATGGTGCTCAGACAGGTTGTGTGAGTTGCCCAAGGTCCTGCAGCAGTCCTGGGGCAGGCCTGGGGGAAGGCCCAAGTGCCCCATGGACCCTGGCAACCTCAGAAAGGGAGGAGGCTCAGCGAGGACAAGCTGAGTAGAATGATGGGGTCGGCCACTTCCTGATGAGAACAGAGCAGCAGGCACAGCCGAGTGCCCCTGGCTCTGCCACATACTAGTTGTGTGAGCCTCATTTTCCTCATCTCTCAGAATGGCTCGCTGAGCCGTGTAGTTGGAAGGATTAGATGAGATAATTTGCACTTCCCGACACACAGTACCAGACCTCTACCCAACTACTCTTTAAAGACCCCAAGCCAGAACTTGGCGAGTAGTTTTTGCTTCCTGCCCCTCTCCAGCTTTTCAGCTTCCTTGTTTGCCAGTCTTCAGTTTAATATCAAATGCCATAGCACCATAGAGAGAGCCAGCTGGAGCCTTGCTTGGGAATTCATGCTGTGGGTGATCAGCTGGCATACTGCATTTCCCCAAAAATAAGACCTAGCCAGACAATTAGATGTAATGCGTCTTTTGAAGGAAGAAGTAATATAAGACCCAGTCTATGGTATAGTAAAATAAGACCCGGTCTTATAATAATTTCTGCTCCAAAAGATACATTAGAGCTGATGGTCTGGCTAGGTTTTATTTTGGAAGAAACAGAATAATCACACAATGCTACCACAAGCTCTCCATATTCAGTCTATACCAGAGGGTGAGCTATGCAGCATATAGTATCAGAGATGGGTTTCCACTGGTGAGAGATTGTGGCCTATTAACTACATAATTTGTGGGATAAGTGGGTTCTTATTGGTGAAATCAGATATATTCAAGACCCATATATTGGACAGAATATTTTAGAGACCCCTGCACCCCCACCCCTACCCACCCCCACCTTGCCTGACAAGCTCAGTGGCCTGTTGCTTTAGGGCCAGAGGATTAATTCTTAAAAGGTCCTATGTTCAGCCACTGGATTCGAGGATTCTGGGCACCTGAAAGTGTGGTAGGCAGAATAATGGAGCCCACAGATGTCCACATCCTAATCCCTGGAACCTGTTTGCCTTACATGGCAAATGAGACTTTGCAGATAATATTAAATTAAGGCATTTGAGATGGGAAAGCGTCCTGCATTATCCAGGTGGGTCCAATGTCATCACAAGAGTCCTTATAAGAGGGAAGCAGAGGATCAGAGTCAGAAAGACAGATTTGAATTTGCTGTGCTGCCGGCTGTGAAGATGGAGGAAGAGGCCACAAGCCAAGAAATACACAAGTCCAGATGTTCTGGACACTCTAGAATCTGGAAAAGGCAAGGAAATGGATTCTCCCCAAGAGCCTCCAGAAGGAACGCAGCGGCCCTGCTGCATTTTTTTTTAACTTTACTTTTTACAATATATTTACTGCTACTAAAAGTATATTATGTGAACATAATCCAGGACAATCTGATATGTCATATTTGTGCCCCCAAAATGAGGCAAGACACTCAATAAGAAAGCAAAAGCACAAGAATGATTTCAACATTAGTGCACTAATATTTCTTGCTTTTAGCCTACTGAAATCCATTTCAGATTTTCAACATCTAGAATTATAAGAGAATAGATCTGTGCTGTCTCAGGCCACTTTGTTTGTGGTGATTGGTTACAGCAGTCATAGGAAATCTAAGAAGATAGTGACAGAATCCTGTCTTGGAAGTAATGTTACTTCTACCAAGACCAAACCTTTCCTGGGTGGAGGCTGATCACCTACAAGGATACCAGCCTGCAACTTTGTTTACCTCCCAGGACAGGCAGGGGTGCGTGCGTGCGTGCGTGCGTGCGTGTGTATGTGTGTAAATTTGGCCTATGCCTTACTTTTCCTCCTAACCTGGCAGTGAACCTGAAAAGCAAACATCTCCCACCTGAACATTTTTGACTGTCACTATTTCTACCAAAATGATGGCCATGATCCAACTGGTTTGGCCTTGTTTGAATCACCCCCATCCCTGAACCCCATTAGCACAGCTCCATTAGGACCCTCAACCAGCCCTGTCCTGACCTTCTGGGTCCCAACTGGCTCAGGCTTTTCTAGCTGGGGACAGGGAGCCTCTCTAGACACTGCTGCTTCAGCACTCCTGCTCTCCAAGACTTGGTCTGCACCAGAGCGTCTGCTACATGACATATGCATGTACCCCTTCTCTGAGCTTCCACTTCCCTCTCTGTAAAATGAGTGCAATGACAGCACACCCCTCATAGGGCTGTCTTGGGACTAACTAACGGAACTGACATGCCTACAACAGTGTCTGGCACACATACGTGCCGCGTGAGTGCTAGCTATCAAAATGATCATCTCCCACACTCACAGACCTCCATGCTGCCAATTGCTTACTCCACCGGGGCCTCCATCCACCCCACCCCCTTTAGGAATTGTAGAAACCTCTATACTCTCTGGGGTGTATTGCTAAGCAGCAGGCCATGTCCCCACCCAGAAACCTTCAGGGGCTCCCTATTACTTATCTGATAAACCCCACACTGTTCTTGGCATGCAGGGTCCTCTATTACCATGCTGGACCTGGCTCTCCAAGCTCAGCACCCAGCTCAGGCTTATACATCCAATATACTCTGAACAGTCCCATCTCGGCATCTTCAGCTACTACCTCTCTTTGTCTCTAAATGGCCTTCTCATATTTTCCAGACTAAGAACCTTGACCATGTTGCCAAGACCGCCTCCTCTTGGAAGACCTACTAGGTTTCTCCTACCTTCTAAACTCTCGTAGGATGTTGGTTTGGGCACTTAGCCTATACTCTTATATAGTCATTCAACAAACAACTGCTGGTGTCACTGAAGATCCAGAAATGAGCCCAACAGAGCCCTATACTCAAGAAACTCAGGACAGTTTGTTAGTAGTGATGGGAACCCAGACATGTGTGGGAGGTCTTCAGATCTGGTGTATCTGATGCTCAGCACAGGCCCTTTCAGGTGGGGCAGAACTTGGGGAAAAGGTCAGTGAGAGAAAATTCATATGACGGAGGGGGGAATGTTAAAGATATTTCTAATAGGGGAACTGGTCATAGTATATGACTAAATATTCCTCTGCACTGTAGAAGTCGTCCTGTGCTCATGCTGAGTATACATTGGTTAAAATGTTATACACAGTACATACTCTATATTTAAACGGAGAAATCTACTTTAAGAAAAGCAAAGAGTGAAGCACATTTTAGGTCATAGAAATGAAATATTATAAAAGTTAAAAGAATGGGGGCAACTTTAAATACACCAATAATGAACAATCTCAAAAAAAAAAAAGAAAAAACTGACAAAGGAGCATTTGAGACCTTGCTTCCCCACATATCATCAGTTTGGCTCAAACTCTTACAAAAATTAAAAAACAAACAAACAAAAAACACAACAACAACAACAACCTACGGGCGGCTGGATGGCTCAGTTGGTTAGAACACAAGCTCTCAACAACAAGGTTGCCTGTTCAATTCCCTCCATGGGATGGTGGGCTAAAGATTGAAAATGGCTACTGGATTTGGAGCTGAGCTGCGCCCTTCACAACTAGATTGAAGGACAACGACTTGGAGCTGATGGGCCCTGGAGAAACACAGTGTTCCCCAACATACCCCCCAAATTTTAAAATAAACCCTGAAAAACCTAAAATGTATAGAATGCTTCCACTTATATTTTTGAGAAGGACACACACACAACTTGCACATGCATGAAATGTGTTTGGAAGGATACACCAAAACACAAAAAATGTGACTCGGGGAGGTGGAGTGGGGAACTTATACTTTTATAATATTTAACTTGCTTATCTCCTAAAATTACTTTCAAAGTTTATGTCAAAAGTCAAAGAAACACATTTAAATATAGGAAATGAGCAAAGTAAAAGTATAAATTGAGCTGCTGCTAACGCTGTCTCTGGGTTTGGGAACTGTCTAGGAATCTTGTCTCTCCTCCACAGGAGAAAGTGTTCTCACACAGCACACTTCTGTGATCAGATGTGTGGGTTTTTTCCACACTTACCAAGTCTCTGACATTAGCTGGGTGTCGTACAATTCAACTCAATTTTGACATCTATCTGGAGTCAGCACAGATCCCACAGGTTAAGGGCTCAGTCCCACAAGACTGCCCCCTCCTTCAGATGCCAATCGCAACTCCAGGTTGTCACCTATACTTTTGACGAACCATTATCAATTGGGGTTCCCACAACCACCTCCAAGGGTTCGATAATGTACTAGAACTCAGGGAACATTATGTTTACTGGCTTATTATGTAATAAGCAGTATGATATAGGACACAGATGAACAACCAGACTAAAAGACACATAGGACGAGATCTGGAAAAGGGGTGCTTCCATACTCCCTCTGAGCTGGCCACACTGCACCCAAGCACCTCCATGAGTCCAGAAACCTGGAAGTTCTCTATACCCACCCCTCATTAGGCATTTTTATGGAGCCTTCAGCACGCAGGTACAATTAAATATTAATTCATTCTCCAGCCCCTCTATTCTTTCTGGAGTGTTCAGGGTGGGACTGAAAGTTTGAAGCTTACACATATTTATATTTATACACATATATTTCTTATTATTTCACAGGTACCAGCTGAAGGCCGGCTAACTCTGGCACCCAGACAGGAGATTTAGCCCTTTCAACAGCTCAAACTTCCCAGACCAGCAAGTCACCCCTATTCCAAGGGCTTCGTGCCCTTCAAGCAAACCTATGACAAACACAGGCAAAGCTGAGGGGGCCTCTTTTCCTCAGCTCCCAAGTGCCCTCATCTCAGCTCCAGATGTTGTGGAAGCCAATCACCAGCACATAACCATAAGGGTGTCACCTGAGATGTGCATGTGGCAGGGTCCTTCAAGCTCTCTTGTCAAAGGTCAAGGCATTGACACCCAGCAGGGGAGGGCCCAGGGGGAGAAAACAAGAAGCTCTGCTTTGACGTAGCTGAGCAGGGTCAGATAGGCTGAACAAAGGGCAGCAGAGAGTCCTCCCCCACCTTCCACCAATGCCTGCTCCTCCCAGTCCCACCCCAGCACCCAGCCCCCACCATTCCCCTGTGCCCCCCAGCACCTTGTTCTCCCTTTGTGGGAAGCACTTGGTGGAAAGTGTAGGGGACAGCCCCACAAAGGGGAGCAGTCTTTATCCAAAGTGGGGTGGTTGGGTTCCTCTCTTGATCTTTGTGCTTATTAGTATTTTCTACTTGCCCCACACTGTTCCTGAAATTCTTGAGTAATTTTGAGCAAAGAAAAAGCAGGAGAAAACTATTTATATAACCATGGACTTTATTTTATCTGGTCTCCTCCACTACCCTGTGATGTAATTATTTTCATCTCCAGCTGACAGAGGCTACAAGCAGAGTTCCCAGACAGCGACTTGCCTGAACTGCTATCAGTGATCTAGAGGGGGTGTCTGGTCTCTTAGCCAGCTCTCACCAGCACGCCCCCACCCCATGCCCTCACTAGGGCTCTGGCCAGCTGCAAACTCACTGGGAGATTTGGGGGGAGAGAGTGCCCCCATGAACTAAAACAAAGAGTTAATCTACTACAAGGTAGAACTTCAAAGCCATGTGAGAGCCTGGGCCAAGAAGGCATGTATATTGCTGCTGTACATTTGGGGCACTTCACGCTGGTCCCAATCCTCCTAGGACTGAAGGCAGCCACAGCACCACCACTTACTGGCTGGGCGACCTTGAGCCTCAGGCTCCTCATCTATAAATAGGGACCATGATCCACACCCAAGGGTGGCCACTGGGGAGAAAATGAGGGATATGGGGTGTGATGGAATCTGGGTTTCCAGATCTCCTGCCACCCCTAATGGGTGCTCCTGAGACCCCCCCAGGCTCAGCTCAGCGAGAAATAGGGGTTACCCACCTGGGACCATACAGAGGGCAAAGGGTCCCAGCAGGAATGGGGCCCAAATTCTTACCTGCTCCTCTGCAGGGCTGAGGCCCGGGGTCCTGACTGGAGCATGGGGCACCCCAGCCCAGCGTCCTTGGTTCTCCGGGAGGGGCCTCAGGGGCAGGCCAGAGCACAGTTCCTGGAGACTAGACATGTCTGGCTGAGACTGAGGCAGAGGCCGGCTCTGTGGAGAGGCCAGGGAGAAACTGGGCAGTCAAGGTCTCACTGGGAGGGAAACTCCAGCCCCAGGGCCACCTCCTCCAGCCCTTCATTGGGTCCAGGGCCTGCAGAAGGAGCCATGTGTAGGTCATAGGGTCACTGACCCCTAGGCTGGCTGCCTGCACTGTTGACTTGGGGGGGCAATGTTCTGGGGAGAGTCAGACTTCATACAAGTGAGGCAGCTAGGTGGGGGTTCATTTGTCCTGTTAGTGGGACTTGAGGGGTTGTAATTTTAGGGAATGACTTTAGGGAGCTGGTAGGGCTGTATTGTGGGGGTTTGCTCTGGCAGTCTTATGGGGGCATCACACCAGGGAGGTGATACTGGGGTTTGTGTCTCAATGATGGAGAGCCCTATGACATTGAATCTGGCACATGATATGAGATATGAGCAGGATATGAGCAGAAAGCAGACAGTGCCCCTTGTACCCCTCTCCCTGACACGTGTGTGTGTGTGTGTGTGTGTGTGTGTGTGTGTGTGTGTGTGTGAAACAAAGTAGGAACCCAACCAGCAGCAAGTGTGTCCTCCTCAGCTCCCACTGCGGTGCACGCTGTTTTACCTCTTCCCAAAACTCCATGTGATGGGCCTGCCTAGATGTGGTCCTCATCCCCAGTCCCATTAATGACTCTGAGAGAAAGTGCTCCTCGTTAGTCCTGAGCTATGGATGAGGAAACTGAGTCCCTGGTCTCAGTCACACAGCAGGAAGTGACTGCAGTCGCAGTTGAATCCCAGTGAACCTGGAAAAGCAGCACAAATGCGTGTGAACGCAGCTCAGCTCCTGACCAGCCTTGTGACCTTGGGCCCTATCCCAATCTACACAAGCGTGTGGTAATTAACCACTCAGGCCGCAGGAGGTACAAATCAGTTATGTAAACACCTAGCACCCCGCCTACACCAGAAAGGTGAAAAAAACAGCTAACACCTTCCAAGTGCTCACTCTTCTGAGCACACCACGTGAACCAGTTCACTTCATCCTCTCTTGGTCTGTGGGCTTCACTGTCCCATTTTATGGATGACCCGACTGCATCAACGTCGTTGTCCTGGTTGTGATATTGCATGATACTCTACAAGAGGTTCTCACTGGGGGAAAGGGCACATGGGATCTTGATATTATTTTACACAATTGCATATGAATCTGTAAGTATTCCAAAATAAATAGTTTAATTTTTCAAAAATTGTACAAGCTATTTGTAAGAATGATGATCTCACAGATGTTAAATATGGCAGACTGGTGGGTTCAAACCCTGGCTATACCACTCACAAGCTTGTGTGACTTGGGTAAGTTACTTAGCTTCTCTGTGCCTCAGATTCCTCATCTGTAAAAAGCAATAACAGTACCTACCTCATGGGATGTATCTATGGATTAAATAATACATGGGAAGATCTTAAAACAGTGCCCGGCACAGAATAACTACCAGATAAGAATAATATATTGTTATTTTTATAATTCCTGCTGCTATCCAAAAAGCAAGGAACTGGGTACACAGGAACTGGGGAGAGATGGGGAGGGAAGAAGACTCACTGTGAAACTCTTTAGTGTTTTCAACATTGTCAGTGTACTAAATACCACAGCATGGTACACTTTAAAATGATTAATTTTGGAGAAGACGTCATCAAAATGGTGGCGTGAGGTGAGCCTCTGTAAAGCTCCCTTAGAATTTACAACTAACTGAACAACTGTAACTCCACAAAGGACTCCCTGCACAGCAGACAGGCAAGACGAAGAGGCCCACTACTGAATTCACCTAAAGGTGAGCGAATTACGAGAGCAGGGGAGGAGAGAAGAAAGAAGTGCGGACACGGAGCCATGTGGGCACAGGAATCTGAGTTTAGTGCTCTGAGCTCGCTGCATCCCGGAACTACTGCAGCAGGAGAGGGAAGAACTCAGACTGCTAGGGCTCCGCTTATGGCCCACAGGGCTGAGGGGGCAGCATATAACACGGCTGAACCCAACACTCACAGCAGAGACCTCAGAAAAAAGACTGACAGAAGAAGGCTGAAAACAGTGGTTTAGCCCTCACTGCCAAAGAGAACGGAAGCTTTAGGCACTGAGACTAGCCGAACCCTCCCTACCCTCCCAGAGCTCGCCCCGCCCCCACCTGCCCGGTGCTAGAAGCAGAACAGTAGCAGTGTCAGATCAAAAGAACAGAATATTTGCTGTTCTGAGAACTGTGGACCACAGACACAGATTCACAGCACAACTAGTTCCAGCAAAAGGGAGGGAGCTGTGGAAGCAGGACCGGCTGTGGTGGTGGTCGCCACCATTGCTCTGGGCCACCTCTCACAACTCACCCTGCCCCTGGCCCCACCTATCTGGGCAGATCCCTGCAGGAATAAACAGAACTGCTGAAACATACGGGCTCTGAATCTGGTGCAGGAAGAGCTTTGGAACTTCAAAAGCTCTCGGCATACCCACATAGACACTGCACCCTGTGACCCAGGCGAACTATTAACAGAAGAGAAGTCCATCTCCCCGGGACTCCCCCCATTGTGTGAGAAGCCAGAATACTGCAGAGAAAACAGCACTACCGTGTGAGAGAAATAAAGGCTGCAGTCGGACAGAAAATAAAACATTCTACCAATACATACTGAAACACAGAAGAAAGACCTCTTCCTATCAACCTGTTGCAGAAGCCATTCCTGTAGATGTCTAGGAAGAGAAACAGTAAATCAGTAATTGCCATGAATAACCAAGGCAACAAGACAGCTCAGAAAGAAAATCAAAAGTCTCCAGAAAAGGAACTTAAAGATATGGAAATATGTGACTTAAATGACAGAGAATTCAAGATTGCAGTTCTGAAAAAACTCAACGAGATGCAAGAAAACACAGAAAGGCACTTTAATGAACTCAGAAACACAATCAAAGAACAACATGAGCATTATACAAAGAGACTGAAATTTTTAAAAAGAACCAAATAGAATTTCTGGAGGTTAAGAACTCAATAGAAGAAATAAAGAATGAAACATCCAGCTTAGGTAGTAGAGTTGACCAGATGGAGGAAAGAATCAGCGACATTGAAGATAGAAACCTGGAAATGACATGGATGGAAGAAGAAAGAGACTTGAGACTTAAAAGAAATGAAAGAACTCTACAAGAACTTTCTGACTCCATCAGGAAGAGCAATATAAGAATAATGGGTGGATGTCATAGGAATGGCGGCAGCAGGGCGCACTTTTTGAGTTCTCCTCTGGATCTTGTTGTAAACGGGACATATAACCCATTGAAGAGTTCTTTGCTCATCACGCAGAATAGCTGGGAGACTCGTGGAAGAATTACTTGAAGGTGCACGCTAATTGCGAGTAGGGGAAGAGGCAGGACAGCCAAGTGGAAACACGCCCCTCCCACAGCGGAGCCACAGCCCGGCAGCGTCCAAAGCCCCAGGGACACGTGGGTCCCAGGGCGGAACGGAGAACACAAGAGCCAGGAGAACAGCTAAGAGACTCGTGGAAGGTTTGCTTAGGGGTATGCTAGTTGGACGAGCGGGGGAGGAGAGATGGGCGTGAAGTGGAGACGCGCACTCCCAAGGTGGAGACGCGCACTACCCCAGTAAAGTCGCCACCCACAGCTCCAAGGACACACGGGAGTCCAGGGCGAAACGGAGAGCACAGAAGCCAGGAAAACAGCTAAGAGACTTGTGGAAGATTTGCTTAGGGGTGCGCTAAGTGGGTGAGCGAGGGAGGAGAGAGGAGGGTGAGAGGAAACGCGCTGCGCTCGCCCCCCACACGCTAGAGCCATGACCCTGCAGCACGCTGCTTCATGGGAGCCCAGGGCGGAACAGAGAAGAAAAAAGCCAGGAGGTGGGCTCCTTCCCTGCATCCCCGGATGATCTCGCCCGCTGGGGGATGGGAGGGCAGCTAGTGGGCCCTAGGGCAGACAAAGAACACAGACTCAACACCTGGGCCCCTACCCCTGCACTTTCAATCCTACCCCTGCCCTTCGAGAGACTTAAACTGACCCCTGAACTGAGGAATAGTGTCAGATTACAGAGGAGCCTCAGTGCTCAGGCTCTGGGAAGATTGGCGGCCAGCTCTGACCCACAGAAGAGGCTGGGAGGAGTGGGATTTTCGCTGGACGAGGAGAGAGGAGACTCCTCCAACCCCAGCCACCACCTTTTCGGGCCTGCGGGAGGAGTGTGACACAGCTGGCCTGGGAGAGAGAAGACCCCTCCATCCCCAGCCCCCACCCTTTCTGGCTGGCCTGGGGCCTGGCAAGGGCAACTGCGGAGGCACTCCCTGAGATCGGCAGGGAGAAGCGGCAGAGGCAGCTTCTGGCTTTCAGCAGCTCAAAAATCTCCTGCCCGCCCCCCATCCCCCACATGGACGAAGTGTCCTAAGTCTTAGGAGTACTGAAAACAGGGCTGGTGGTGCTACTCTCAGCGTGCATATGTGCAGGCAAAGGCAGAAACAGCACTGCCTCTCGAAAAACTGTCATCCAGACCCCTCAGCCCCTCACATTTAATCTACAGTCCCAAATTCACTCTGGACTGCCTGCACAATAGGCAGGGGACTCTTTAGCACAGCGGAGGACAACCTGGAAATTACTTGGTGTGCTTAAGCCAAGACTGGTGCTACTTCTTGTTTTGCTTTGCTTTGTTTCTTTTTTTCTTCTTTTTTTTCTTTTTTGTTTTTCTTTTTCTTTTTTTTTGTTTTCTTTTGTTGTTTTGTTGTTTTTTGTTTTTGTTTCTTTTTTTGTTTGTTTTATTTGTTTTGTTTTGCTTTGTTTTGTCTTTGTTTTTTTGATATATTTGCCTGTGTTGAGTGGGGGTTGTCGGCCATTTTTACATGTGAATGTACTTGATTTTTTATCTTTGTTGTTGTGCTTGGTGATTTGCTTTGTTCTGAAACTGCCCTACCAGAGCCCAGCTTAAGAGGCATAAAATTCAACATACCCAGAAGCCAACTCCAGACCAAACCAGAGTACTACCAGGTTTGACCTACAAGTCACACACCCAGAGGGAATTCTCTGCAGACACAAGAGCCCATAGAGGCCAAACCTCATTCAAGTGGTCAACCCTCACCCAGCAGAACACCCTGCGGTGGGCAGAGCCAAGTCTCACAACTAGTCAGCCTAGGAGGTAAACCCACCTACTCACAAACAAAAAGCAATTAAAGTTCTTTTTGAACAGGACAATATACACAACACAAGAGTCACCTTTGGAGCACACGCAGAGGAGAAGAACGAAGTAGTGCAAGTCAAATATAAAGGACACATACTACATAAGATAACCCAGCAAGAACTAAGAGCTCTAGGGGATCTACCTAATACATCAAAGCAAACACAGAGAGTCAGCCAGAATGAGGAAACAAAGAAACATGTCCCAAATAAAAGAACAGAAGAAATCTCCATAATTGGAACCAAATGAAGCAGAGGTAACCAACCTATCAGAGACAGAGTTCAGAACACTGGTGATAAGAATGTTTAAGGAGCTTAGAGACGACATAAAGAAGGAGGTAAAAATCATAACGAACAACTAGTTAGGACTAAAGAACACAATTACCGAAATTAAGAACTCACTTGAAGGAATGACCAGCAGGTTAGATAAAGCAGAGGATCGAATCAGGGACTTAGAAGACAAGTTAGCAGAGATCACTCAACAGAAAAGAAAAAAGAATAAAAAACAATGAAGACGGTTTAAGAGACCTCTGGGATAACATCAAGTGCAACAACATGCGCATCATACGAATACCAGAAAGTGAAAAGAGGAACCAAGGGATCGAGAACATATTTGAAGTAATAATGTCTGAAAACGTCCCTAACCTGATGAAGGAAACCAACATACAAGCCCAGGAAGCGCAGAGGGTTCCAACCAGGATAAACCCAAACAGGTCCACACCAAGACACATTATAGTTAAAATGGCAGAGCTTAAAGACAAACAGAGAATCCTAAAAGCAGCAAGAGAAAGACAGAGGGTTACATACAAGGGAACTCCCATAAGACTATCAAATGACTTTTCCACAGAAACATTAAAGGCCAGGAGGTAGTGGCAGGAGATACTCAAAGTGATGGATAACAAAGGCCTACAACCTAGATTGCTTTATCCAGCAAGGCTATCATTTAAAGTTGATGGAGAGATAAAGAGCTTCCCAGAAAAGAATAAGCTAAAGGAATTTATTACAACCAAGCCAGCACTGCAAGAAATACTAAAAGGACTTCTGTAAATAGAAGAAAGATGAAAACAATTTACTACAAATTTTAAAAATGGCAATAATTATGTACCTATCAATAATCACTCTAAATGTAAACAGATTAAATGCTCCAATCAAGAGACATAGGGTGGCTGAGTGGATAAGGAAGCAAGACTCTTGTATATGCTGTATACAAGAGACTCACCTCAGATCAAAAGACACACACAGGCTCAAAGTGAAGGGTTGGAGTAAGATATTTCATGCAAATGGAAGCGAGAAAAAAGCTGGAGTTGCAATACTTATATCTGACAAAATAGACTTTAAAATGATGAACATATTAAAAGACAAAGATGGGCACTATATAATAATAAAGGGATCAATCCGACAAGAGGACATAACCCTAGTATTAAGAAACATCTATGCACCTAACATAGGAGCGCCTAAATATATAAAACAGGTACTGACTGACATAAAGACAGAGATCAACAGTAACACTACCATAGTAGGGGACTCCAACACACCTCTGACAACAAGGGACTAGTCCTCCAGACAGAAAATCAATATGGAAACAACAGCCTTAAATGATACATTGGACCACTTGGATTTAATCAATAATTTCAGAACATTTCACCCCAATGCTGCAGAACACACATTCTTCTCAAGAGCACATGGAACATTTTCCAAGATAGACCATATGTCAGGCCACAAAACAACTCTTGATAAATTTAAGAAAATTGAAATCATACCAATTTTCTTCTCTGACCACAGTGCTATGAAATTAGAAATGAACCACAGGAAAAAAACTGGAAGACACACCAATTCATGGAGGCTGAATAACTTATTACTAAATAATGAATGGTTCAAGCAGGAGATCAAGGAAGAAATCAAAAGATATCTCAAGACAAATGAGAATGAGAACACGACGACCCAAAATCTATGGGATCCATGAAAGCAGCCCTAAGAGGGAAATTCATAGCATTGCAGGCCTACCTAAAGAAACAAGAAACATCACTAATTGACAGTTTATCTTCACACTTAAGGAATCTGGAAAAAGAACAGCAAAATAAGCCAAAAGGGAGCACAAGGAAAGAGATAATAAAGATCAGAGCAGAAATAAATGAAATATCTTCTGCCGGACACTGAGAAGATGACCATCTATGGACAAGGAAGGTGGTTCTCACCAGACACTAAATCTACAGGTGCCTTGATCTTGGACTTCCAGACTCCTGAACAGACTGCTCTCCATTTGGCCTGCGCCTTTGGCCATGCGGAAGTGGTGACTCTTCTAGCAGAGAAAAAATGCCAGATGAATTGCGGTGACAACAGAAACAAGACAGCTCTAATAAAGGCCGTGGAGTTCCAGGAAGAGGAGTGTGCAACAATCCTACTACAACATGGAGCGGATCCACATATGAAGGACTTCCGTAACAACACGGCTCTCCACTACTCGGTCATGGGGCACAACACCGCGATAGCTGAACTGCTGCTGCAACACCAGGCAGATATGGAAGCAACCAATGAGTTTGATTTTACACCACTTTTATTTGCTGTGTATAAGGACCGCTGGAAAATGGTGGAATTTTTACTCGAGACACATGCAAACATACATGCAGTTGATAAGTGGAAAAGAACAGCCCTCATGCTTGCTGTAAAGAATAAGTCCTCAAATACAGTCCGGCTTCCGCTTCAGGCAGGTGCAGATGTCTTTGCTCAAGATGACATTGGATGGACCGCTGAAGAATATGCTTTATCTAAGGGTTTGAAGCACAACGCCCAACTAATTTCTGATTATAAAAAAGAAAGATGTAAAACGTCTTTTGACAATAACAGTCGAGTGGATGAGTGTTCTCAATGCGACCATGCAAGCAGTCTTTCCTGGATTCCTGGCAGGAATGATTCACGGTCTATATCAGATGATGGACTCTTGGATGTTGATACCAAGAAAGAAGCAACCAAGCCGGCAATTGGAAAAAGAGAAAATGGTGTGGATATTATTGAAAGTGCTCCACAAGAGAAAACAAAAACTGATATCTTGACTTGTGTTGATGGAGCACACCAAAATTATACAAGTGATAATTTAGTGACTATCTATGAATTCTGTCTAGCTTAAGTGCTGCTATACACAAATCTAACATGTGTAGATCCAACTGTGATTTTCATTTCTTATAAGCATTTGTTCCTATCTTTTTTGCAAAAGTATCCCCACTACTAACAACTGCTTCTTCTTACAAATGCTTCGGCCCCCTGAAATTCTTTTCTGCTATTACTTTTATGTAAATATTCATGACTTGAATGTGTATTTAAAATGCGTAGTAATATATGTTCACATTAATGTTCTGTGACAACATTTTATAGTTAAAATATCAGCATTAAGATTCGGAAAAGGAGCTGTAAAATCATGTTGGGATTCTGAGGTACTGTCATTTTTTATCATTATTATTTTAAATATCACCATTCAGTGATGTTAAAATGTAAAAGGTATGCTTTCACTATACTTTCTCACCTCTGCATTTCCCCACACTAATTATTTTCTTATGGTTTAGCCTATAATTAATAAAATACGTATGTGCTTAATATAAAAATTAAAAAAAAGAAAGAAATGAAATAGAAACCAGAAAAACAATACAAAAGATCAATGAATCCAAGAGTTGGTTCTTAGAGAAGATAAACAAAATTGACAAACCTTTAGCCAGACTCATTAAAAAAAGGAGAGAGAGGACCCAAATTAATAAAATCAGAAATGAAAGAGAAGTGACAACAGACACGGCAGAAATACAAAAAGTTTAAGAACCTACTATGAGCAACTATATGCCAACAAATTTGACAATCTGGAAGAAATGAACAATTTACTAGAGGCATACAACCTTCCAAGGCTAACTCAAGAAGAAACAGAGAACCTGAATAGATTGATTACCATCAGGGAAATTGAATCAGTAATCCACAATCTCCCAACAAACAAAAGCCCTGGACCAGATGGCTTTACAGGTGAATTTTTCAAAACGTTCAAAAAAGAATTATCACCTATTCTCCCAGGCTCTTCCAAGTAATCCAGAAGGAGGGAAGACTGCCAAACACTTTTTACGAAGCCACTATCACCCTGATCCCAAAATCAGACAAAGACACCACAAAAAAAAAAAAAGGAAACTACAGGCCGATATCTCTAATGAACACAGATGCAAAAATCCTCAACAAAATATTAGCAAACAAAATTCAGCAATACATTAAACAGATCATTCACCAGGATCAAGTGGGATTCATCCCTGGTATGCAAGGGTGGTTCAACATCCGCAAATCATTTAATGTGATACACCACATTAACAAAATGAACAATAAAAATCACATGATCATATCAATAGATGCAGAAAAAGCATGTGATAAAATCTAGCAGCCATTTATGATAAAAACCCTTAAGAAAGTGGGAATAGAGGGATCATATCTCAACATAATAAAGACCATATATGACAAACCCACAGCTAACATCATACTCAATGGGGAAAAGCTAAAACCATTTCCCCTAAGATCAGGAACAAGGCAAGGTTGCCCACTGTCTCCACCTCTATTCAACATAGTGCTGGAAGTTCTAGCCACAGCAATCAGACAAGACAAAGAAATAAAAGGCATCCAAATAGGTAAGGAGGAAGTAAAATTATCATTATATGCAGATTATATGATACTATGTAGAGAGAACCCTAAAGACTCCACCAAGAAACTATTAGAGCTGATAGATAAATTTAGTAAAGTACCAGGATACAAAATTAATGTTCAGAAATCTGTTGCATTTGTATATACCAATGATAAAATATCAGAGAAAGAAATTTAGAAAACAATTCCATTTACAATTCCTCCAAAGACTATAAAATACTTGGGAATAAATTTAACCAAAGAAGTAAAAGATCTGTACTCAGAAAATTATAAGCCACTAGAGAAAGAAATGAAAGAAGACATAAATAGATGGAAACACATATCATGTTCATGGATAGGAAGAATTAATATAGTTACAATGTCCATACGGCCTAAATCAATATACATATTCAACGCAATTCCTATCAAACTACCTACGGCGTTTTTCACAGAAATAGAACTTATAATCCTAAAATTTATATGGGACCATAAAAGACCCAAGATAGCCTCAGCAATCTTGAGAAATAAGAACAAAGTGGGAGGTATAACGATACCTGACTTCAAATTATACTACAAGGCTACAGTAATGAAAACAGCATGGTACTGGCATAAAAATGGACACATAGATCAATCGAACAGAATAGAGGGTACAGAAACAAATCCATGCCTACATGCCCATTTAATCTACAACAATGGAAGCAAGAATGTACGATGGGGTAAAGACAGTCTATTCAATAAATGGTGCTGGGAAACCTGGACAGACACATGCAAGAAAATGAAGCTGGACCACTCCCTTACACCATATACAAAAATAAATTCAAAATGGCTAAAAGACTTAAATGTAAGATCTGAAACCATAAAATATCTAGAAGAAAATATAGAAAGAAACTTCACAGACATTACCTGGAGTAAGATTTTTACTGATATATCCCCTCGCACGAGGGAAGTAAGAGAAAAAATAAACATGTGGGATTACATCAAACTAAAAAGTTTTTTCACAGCAAAGGAAACCATCAATAAAACAAAAAGGGATCCTACTGAATGGGAAAGGATATTTGCCCATGATATATCTGATAAAGGATTAATATCACAAATCAATAAAAACTCACTCAACTCAACTCCAAAAAAACAAACAACCCAATTAAAAAATGGGCAGAGGACATGAAGAGACATTTTTCTAAAAAGGACATAGAGATGGCAAACAGATATAAGAAGAATTGCCAACTTCACTAACCATCAGAGAAATGCAAATAAAAACCACAATGAGATACCACCTCACCCCAGTCAAAATGGCTATCATAAGTAAATCAACAAACAACAAGTGCTGGCGCGGATGTGGAGAAAAGGGAACGCTTGTGCATTGTTGGTGGGATTGCAGATTGGTGCAGCCTCTATGGAAAACAGTATAGAGGTATCTCAGAAATCTGAAAATGGAACTACCCTATGATCCAGTAATTCCACTCCTAGGTATCTACCCGGAGAAATCCAAAACTCCAATTCAAAAATCTGTATGCACTCCTATGTTTATTGCAGCACTATACACAATAGCCAATACATGGAAACAACTGAAATGCCCATCGGTAGATGACTGGATTAAGAAGCTGTGGTACATTTATACAATGGAGTATTATGCAGCCATGAAGAAAAAAGAAATATTACCATTTGCAACAACATGGATGGATCTAGAGAACATTACGTTAAGTGAAATAAGTCAGAAAGAGAAAGACAAGACAAGTACCATATGATCTCACTTATATGCGGAATCTAAAGAAATGAATAAGTGAATGAACTAATCAGAAACAGTTTTGGGGACAAAGAGGAAAAACTGAGGGTTGTTAGATGGGCGAAGTGGTGGGGATAAGGGGAAAGGTGAGGCGATTAGGAAACAGTCGGAAACGACAAAATGGCCTCAGGGTTTTTGAAAAATAATTTGGGGAATGTAATCAATAATTTTGTAAAGATTTTGTAGGGTATCTGATGGACACGTGTCCCATTTGGGAGACCACCTCAGGGAAGATGTAGATGCTTGATCGATGTACTGTACACCTGAAGCTAAACAATAATGAATGCCAACTATAATTTTATATATGTAATGTGATGGCTCGGTGCAAGGTCGGAGGGATAGTGGACAGGGGAATGGGGGGAGGGGGGTCCACAGTGTGAGGGATATAAATGATGAACGTCTAAGTATTACCTTGTCTTGTGCAGCTGAAACTAATAATAATAATAATAATAAAGAATAATGGGCATACCAGAAGGAGAAGAAAGAGAGAAGGGGACAGAGAATATATTCAAACAAATCGTCGATGAGAACTTCCCAAACTTGTGGACAGAACTGGATCCTCGAATCCAAGAAGCAAATAGAACACCTAATTACCTCAATCCCAACAGGTTTTCTCCAGGGCACATTGTACTGAAGCTGTCTAAAATCAACGACAAAGAAAGAATCCTCAAGACAGCCAGGGAACGGAAGACGGTAATCTACAAAGGAAAGCCCATTAGATATTCATCAGATTTTACAGCAGAAACTCTACAAGCCAGGAGGGAGTGGAACCAAATATTCAAACTGTTGAAAGAGAGAAATCATGAGTCAAGAATAATATATCCAGCAAACATATCCTTTAGATATGAAGGAAGAATAAAGACCTTTCCAGACATACAGAAGCTGAGGAAATTTTCTAATACATGACCTACACTACAAGAAACACTATTTCTATTTGACAACCATCAACAGGGACAATTTGTGGCAACACAAAGAGGGGGAGAGTAAAGGCCTGAACCAGACTATGGGAATGGAGAAAGTAAGCATGCTGAAGAAAATGGAATACTCTAAACATCAAACTTTCTTTTACGTAAACTTAAAAATAGCCACTCAAAAAAAATCCAGAACTGAAATATATATTGTAATAAAAGAAGAAACAGAGGGAAACTTCATAGCATACCACCACACAGAAATAATAGACAACAACAAAACGGCAAAAAAACAATGGAGACACAGCCTTACCAGAAAACTAAACATAGAATAAGAGGAAATCCTCACATATCAATAATCACCCTAAATGTAAATGGACTGAACTCACCAATAAAAAGACACAGAGTAGCAGATTGGATCAAAAAACTAAACACAACCATATGCTGTCTACAAGAGACACATCTTAGCTACAAGGATAATAATAGACTCAAAGTGAAAGGGTGGAAATTGACACTCCAAGCAAATGGTACCCAGAGAAAATCAGGTGTAGCCATAATGATATCAGATGAAACAGACTTCAGGGTGAAAAAGGTAACAAGATACAAAGATGGACCTTTCATAATGGTAAAGAAGACTATACAACAAAAAGACATAACAGTCATCAATATTTATGCCCCCAATCAGGGAGCACTGAAATATACCAAGCAACCACTAACAGAACTAAAGGGAGAAATTGACCAAAACACAATTATACTAGGGGACCTAAATACATCATTGACAGCTATGGATAGATCATCCAAACAGAAAATAAATAACGAAATAGCAGCCCTAAATGACACATTAGATGAAATGGACATCTTTGACATATATAGAGCACTTCATCCTAAAACATCAGACTATACATTCTTTTCTAGTGTACATGGAACATTCTCAAGGATAGACCATATACTGGGACATAAAATCAGCCTCAGCAAATTTAAGAAGATTGAAATCATACCAAGCATATTCTCTGGTCACAAGGCTTTGAAATTGGATATCAACTGCAAAAAGAAAGCAGGATAAACACAAATACATGGAGATTAAACAACCTACTTTTAAAGAACGACTGGGTCAAAGAAGAAATTAGAGGAGAGATCAAAAGATACATAGAAACAAATGACAATGAAAATACATCCTACCAAAATTTTTGGGATGCAGCGAAAGCAGTTTTAAGAGGGAAATTTATATCATTACAGGCCTATCTCAAGAAACAAGAAAAATCCCAAATAAATAACCTCATGTTACATTTTAAAGAACTAGAGAAAGAAGAACAAGTGAAACCCAAGGTCAGCAGAAGAAAGGAAATAACAAAAATCAGAGCAGAACTAAATGAAATAGAGAACAAAAAGACAATAGAAAAAATTAATGTGACGAAGAGCTGGTTCTTTGAAAAGATTAACAAAATTGACAAACCCTTGGCTAGACTCACTAAGATAAGAAGAGAGAAGACACTAATTAACAAAATCAGAAATGAAAGAGGGGAAGTTATCACGGACACCACAGAAATACAAAGGATCATGCAAGAATACTATGAAGGACTATATGCCACCAAATTCAGTAACCTAGAAGAAATGGACAAGTTCTTAGAAACATATAGCCTTCCAAGGCTGAACCATGGAGAACTGGAAAATCTAAACAGACTGGTCACCAGTAACAAAATTGAATCAGTCATCAAAAATCTTCCCCAAACCAAAAGTCCGGGACTGGATGGCTTCAGTAGTGAATTTTACCAAACCTTCAAAGAGGATCTAATACCAATCCTGCTCAAACTCTTCCAAAAAATTGAAGAAGAGACAGTATTCCCTAACTCATTTTATGAGGCCAACATTACTCTGATACCAAAAGCTGGGAGGGACAACACAGAAAAAGAAAACTACAAAGCAATATTTCTGATGAATACAGATGCAAAAATCCTAAACAAAATTCTAGCAAATGGAATACAACAATGCATTAAAAAGATTATTCATCACGACCAAGTGGAGTTCATCCCGAGGGCACAAGGATGGTTCTACATCCGCAAATCCATCAATGTGATTCATCACATAAACAAAATAAAGGACAAAAATCATATGATTATATCAATTGATACAGAAAAAGCAGTTGACAAGATACATCCATTTATGATTAAAACACTCCAATGTTCATTGCAGCTTTGTTTACGGTGGCCAAGATATGGAAACAACCAAAATGTCCTTCAATAGATGAATGGATAAAGAAGTTATGGTATATATACACAATGGAATACTATTCGGCGTTAAGAAAAGATGATATAGGAACATTTGTGACAACATGGATGGATCTTGAAAGTATAATGCTAAGTGAAATAAGTCAGACAGAAAAAACAGAGAACCATATGATTTCACTGATATATGGTATATAAACCAAAAACAACAAAAGAACAAGACGAACAAATGAGAAACAAAAACTCATAGATATAGACAATCGTGGTTACCAGAGGGGAAAGGGGGTGGGGGATGGGAGATGAGGGTAAGGGGGATCAAATATATGGTGATGGAAGAAGAACTGACTCTGGGTGGTGAACACATAATGGGATTTATAGATGATGTAATACAGAATTGTACACCTGAAATCTATGTCATTTTACTAACAATTGTCATCCCAATAAATTAAAAAAAGATTAATTTTGTGTTATATAAATATCACCTCATTTGAGGAAAAAGCTGTGGTGTTTTTTAAATTTTGCTTCTTGGATAAACCAAATAAATAACAATTTAAAACTTGTAAGGAGGAAAGAAAGGCAAGCAGGCACTGCAAACCAAACTCAGGTTGGTACCCAGGACTCCCGGCTGCTCAAGTGCATGGCCCACTGAGCTCCAGTGTGAGAGGGAGCCCTCAGGGAAAGCCAGCCTAGGCCAGCCTCCAAATGATCAGTCCCAGCTGCCATTGGACACAACAGGATGAGACCCCCATTGGGAAGCACCCAACTGATCTCCTTCCACAATTCCTGACCCACAAAACTGTGAGCAAAATTTAAATGGTTGTTTTAAGTTGCTCAATTTTAGGGCAGTTTATTACTTAACAACAGCAACTGAATACTGCCTCAGGGCCTCCACAAGGGCCATTTCTCTGCCTGGAAAGCTCTTCCTCCCTGCTCCATACCCGCATGATCTTCCTGATCGCATTCAATCTCTGCTCAAAGTAACCTCCTCCATGAGGCCTGCCCCAATCATCCTCATGTGTGCAATATACACACTTCCCATCCCTTTATTCTGCTTTATTTCCTTTGAAGCACCATTTACTACCTGTCATATTTATTTTTACCTCCTATGCCCTCCTTCATCTATAATAAAAACTCCATGAGGGCAGAGAGCGTATCTGTCTTGTTCTCTCCCCTGGAGACTCAGCACAGAGTGGGTAGCTGTTAAATGAATGAAAGAATGAATGCATGCAGGAACCCCTGTGAGAAGACAGAGGCTGCAAAGGGCATCTTTCCAGGCAAGCTAATGAAGCTCTGGGCCTCTGGCAGGGCACATTTATCCTCCTACAGGCCACCCCATGGGCCTTCAAGGAAGGAGTCTCAAGGGACTTTTCTGGACAGGGATGTGCTGAGATGTTGTTCTCAATGTTGGCCACTAGGTGGCAGCTCAAGAGGACAAGACTCCTACCCTAAGGACTCAAGGGTCTAGATCTTACAAATAATATTGGTCTGCGGGGAGCTCAGGAATGCAGGTGTAGATGAGATTTGGGGTCTCAGGGGTGTGGATGACCTGGAATCCCTGGGTCCTGAGTACAGAGCAGCAGCAGCCCTGACTGCAGCCAGTCGTGGGGTGACCTAGACTCTCCCCAAGGCTCTCTGTCCAGGTTGCCTGGAAAGCCATAATAAGGAGATTCTGGCTAACTCTGAGAGCTGTTTCCCACCATTCTGCCGTTTGAGACCTGTCATTACCATTTGGAGCCATATCTTTAAACCAGAAGAACTATTATTTACTTGATATGCTTCCTTAAATAGGCCTTTAAAATGTACATAAATGTAACAGGAAGGAATTTTTATGCCACTGTAACAGAAACCAAAGTCACTTGCCAGAAACAGGTCCCCTCCACCCCGGCTCCACCCTTCTCATCTTGGACAGCTGCCCGGCTGGGTAGGGTCGGGGGCATGGAGACTGGACGAGGTCCGCCGACCTGCTCTCGTCCACCTCCCCAACCCCCGGAAGCCAGCGCGCGTTCCTGGTGCCCCCGCGTCGCCCGGGAGCAGGGACCTCACACCCCCGCGCCGCCGCGCCTTGGTACGTGCCGTGGGGCTGGCCTGGGCGGGTCGCCCGCCGGCGCCACCGCCCCGCGGAACCCCGGGACTGCACCCCTGCGCGCGGGCACAGTATGGGGAGGCTATGCTGGCGGCGGCGCGTGCTGGCGGCCGCGTGTCTGGGTGCGGTGCTCCTTCTCCTTCGGCCCGTGCGCCGCGCTCTGCGCCCGGGTGAGTGCGCGTCGGGTCGGGGGCCGCCTCATCCAAGGCCGGAGCCCTCGTTGGGGGAGGAGTACCTGCCGTCTGCATCCGGGCTGGGGGATAGGGATGGCTGTGCCTAGGAAGGCTCTAGACGCCTTGCCCGTGCCACAGCCTCCCGAAGGGTCTTGCCCCACTGGAGAGTTGGTCTCCCAAGCTCGGGAGTGGGGACTGCGGGCCTCAGCCTGTGGCTGAGGATCTAGGTGAGTGGTGGGTAGTGGAGCGTTTGGTCCACCCCGGAAGGCAGCCTCCTTTACCTAGCCCCATCCCGCTTAGCGCCAGGAGCCCCCATCAGGTGAGCGGTACCTGAGTCAGTGAAAGCTTGACGTTTCTGCGTTAAAAAAAAAAAAAAAAAAAAAAAATGGTCCCTCAGTGCTGCTTGGCACTGCTGCCTGGAGTGCCTTGCCCTGCCCTGAGGTTCACGCCAGCAAGGACTTGGGGACCCTTTGCATCTACCTCATCGTCTGGTTGGGGAAGCTGAGACAGCCAGTCAGGACTGCAGTGCGCAGTACCGGCCCCAGGCCAGGCACGTGCCGAGACTTCACTCATGTCATCTTCTCAAAGCTTCCCACCAACCAATTTCGTGAAGGAGGAAACTGAGGCCAGAGAGGAGGAGGGATGGGTGTGGATGGCTAATGTGCTGGCTGCATAGTCTGCCTGCCACTTGAGGTGCCCAGCCATTGGCCTGTTCTTCTGACCTCTGGCTCTGTTTGCCTTTCCTGATGTGAATGTGTGTGTTGGGGGGTGGGGCGTGGGGCGGTTCTGCATTCTCCCCACCCTGTGTGGGCTCTGTGCGAATCCTTGGAGTCACTCCTTGAGTCCCAGGGAGTAACCTCACCCCAGGGATGGACAGGGACCACGGGGCAGTGGGTTTGGGGTGGCAGCCCAAGATATGCGGCTGAGGAGACTTTCAGGGCCGCACTTACTCATGGAGGGAGGCATCTGGCTGGATCTAGGATGGTAGTGGATAAGGTCATTCCGTAGCCTTACCTCCTGGGTGACTTATTCCCGACCCTCTCAGGGCCTCAGTATTCCTGTCTATAAAATGGGGTGCTCAAGTTCTTCCTTACAGGGCTTCTGGCAACGTGAATGAGATAACATGGAAAGTGCCTGGCCCCTAGCCTCTTTATCATGGCACTGTCATGATTAGGGGTGGTGCTGTGCTCCCTCCATTCTGAGGTGAGGGGGTCTTCCTTCTCCCGCTCTCCCTCAAACCTCCCTGACTGCCTCTGGACTGGAGGCCAGGGTTTGGAGAGGCCTCTTTAGTACTCACCAGGTCACCCTTCTACTCACACCATTCCCTCCGTGTCTAGATACAGCGGGCCAGAACTGTGCGCCTCCCCAAGCCCGAGAGGGAGCTGCTGTCACTCTTTCCACGCCCCACCTTCGTGAGCTGGCTGGCCATCTGGGAGTGGTGCTCTTGCTTCTTGGCTGGTGCTCCCTTATCTCACCTGAGTGGAGTGTCCCCGGGCACAGTGCAGGCTGTGGTTCTGGTGCCTGTGGACATGACAGTCTCTGTCCACACGGTCGTTTGTAGACAAATGTCTACCCAGGAACTGGGACAGGGCAGAGCACAGTGGCTCCCCGCCCCTAGGGCTCAGCCACACAGCCCCTGGTGTGGGGTGAGAGAGCATGCCAGATGTGGGGTATGTGTCTGGGGGAGTGTCCGTGGAGGAGTGGGTGTGTTTGGGTGACTGCCTGTGAGCTGAGTGTCTGTCTTCATGTCTAGGAGGGTGTATGTGTCTCCACTACATGGACACGTGTCTCCTGCCCCCTCTACCCAAGTTTGAGAGAAGAAAAAAACCAAGGTACTGGTCTCCTGTGCTTTGTTCCTTCTGACCTTCCTCCCTCTTCTGGGAGAGCAGGTGTTAGAGAGGATGGCTCACAACCCCCTTCCCACCTTTGCCCAGGGTGACCTTGGATAAGCAAGGGTTAATCAAACCAACCTATCCAACCTACCCTGCTGGCTCCTCTCCTTTCCAAGTCAAGAGCTAAAGCCATGAGCTCAGAAGCCAGTGAGGGTCTGCTAATGGAGGGCGGTGGGCCAGTTCAGACTGGGAGAGGAGATAGCTGGGTGGAAAGGCCTTCCCTGCTGGAGGTGGATCCTGCATCCAGGGCCTTTGGAAATGGCCTCAATGGGGCCTTTGGCATCTCTGAGTGTGGCCCTGCAATGTGGCCCAAATTGGAAGTGGGTGAAGGATGTGGTTTGTGATCTCCAAGGGCCAGCACTCAGGACGCATTTCAGCCTCTTATTCCAGGCAGGCAGGTCTGGCACTGTTCCTCCTTCTCCAAAGTGAAAGGTGTTGCCACAAGTTGGGCACGGGACTCCGAAAGGGCTGCCAGCTCAGGCTTGGGTCTTCTGCTGCCCCTCGACCAGTGTGTGTGGGGGAGGTCTGGAGCAGCCTACCCCAGTACCCCTCAGCACCCCCAGGACTCCACCATCAATGCTGCCCTAGTACCCAGGGTCCTGGGGATGAGGATATGGCAGGGAAAGGTTGGACAGTTGCCAAAGACACTGCTGCACCCCACCATCGCCTTCAGGGTCCCTGTGGCAGCTCCACTGTCACCCCTGCCCCCTTGTACCTTTTGCGACTGTGCTTCTGTCCACATATTTGCTGGGCTCCTACTCATGCCAGGCCTCTGTCTAGGGCTGAAAACAAAACTTTGTAATATTCCTGCTCTCACAGAGCATACAATTTTCATATTAAAACCCCATCTCCAGTCTGCATCATCTGCCCTCAATGCACACCCAGGAGCACCACCATGCTACTACATTAGATCCCCCACCAGCTGGTCCACAGGGCGTTGGGGGCGCTGGAGCCCACCGCCACCCCACTGTACCCCATTCTAACCATCCCCTTCCTAGCTTCTCAGGGCCTCCTCATGGTGGAATTTATGGGTGTTTCTCTCAAGCCAGGCTGTGCCTCTGTCCACTTCCAGGGACCTTGGGGTTGGGGACGGAGAAGGGAGGGTGTGGAAGGAGGTCGTGAGGGACGAGACAACTTATTCCTAGGAGAGCCCACCACCTCCTGGGCTGGATTGCTGCCTTCCCCTTCTTCAACTGGGCTGGATTGCTGGGTTGCTGTCCTTTCTCTTAGAGTCCAGCACTTCCTATCTGAAGTCCAAGGGTGGTATGTGTTAACAGAGACCTTCTCCCCCATCATCCTTCCTGAAGAATCTCAAGGGGGAAGGACCCAGGAACCTCAGGTGGGGACCCTGGCCTCTCTTCTAATCCCCCTCCCTCTTCATCCCCCTAACCTTTGTGGCACCATAGCACCTGGGGACCCAGTTTGTCTTGACAACTGCAGACCGAGCACAGGGTCCATCGTGGTCACGGCACCCTAGTAGTTGTGCAGCATGGCTCTGGAGGCATCTTGTATTTATAATGATTACCAGTATTTTGGTCCTATGCAGAATAAATGCAGAAATGCCCAGTGACTGCTGGGAGCCAAGGTGCCAGAGCTGAGGAGGGTGGGTAAGGACGAAGACTGACCTGGCTTTGAAGCTGTGAAGGGCCCCTTGAGAACTCAGCAGCAGCCCCTCAGTGTGGAGGTCAGGGGCTGTTTTGGGGGCAGCCAGAGGCCTGGGCAGGCAGCTTCCCTCTGGCTGCTGCCCTGTGTCCTCTGCCTCCCCCTCAGCCCCTGTAGGGTCCAGCTCGTAAGTTCTCCCTCTGTGTGCTTGTTCAGCGTTCTCCCAGTGCACTACTCTACGCTCTGACTCCTTCCCCAGTCCTGACCCCTGGTCCCTCTCAGTAAGAGAAAAATCAGAGACTGGGAGCCACCAGAGGACAGTGTCTGTGAGGACAACCCAACTCAGACTCACTTAAGCCAGATGTGGCTGCCTTCAAGGCATGGATGTCTCACTGGCCTGGACTGGGTCACATGGTGCCCACTGCTGAGACAATTACTGTGGCAGAAAGCGAGGAGGACAGTCTATTAAAACCACATGAACCGAGTGTAAGCAGATTTGCTCCTGGAGGGAAACAGGTAGTCTAGCAAAAGGAGGGGGAGAGGCTGCTGGGAGCCGAATCAATAGATGTTCACCATCCTGCTGTCCATTCCCTGGTACTGCCAGAGTGTCCGGAGCTCAGAGGTACGTTGTAGGCCTCCAGAGAGTACTATGAGAAAAGGAAGGCCAGCAAAATGGATGGCTAACCAGAGTGGGAATTGGTAATCCCATTTTGTAGAGGAAGAAACTAAGATCAGAAAAAATGAAGTGCTTTGTTCAAGGTCACCCAGCTGGGAAGTGTGGGGCCAGTGTAAATCCTAGTCTAAATCCTGAATCCTTATACTTTCCACTCTATAGGGAAGGGGTAATTGGGTTGGGCTTTTAAGGCTGCATAGGAGTTTGCCAGGTGGGAAAATGAAGAAAGGGAATTTGGGGCAGAGGGAATGGCACAGACAAAAGTATGGAGGAGTGAAATGGCCTGGTGTGTGAAGGGATGCGCTATGGGTGGAGCTCAGGGTTCATGGGAGAGAGTGGTAGGGTGGAAGCCAGAAAGGTACTATATTAGGGCCCAGTCATAGTGGCCTTAAATGGCAGGCTAGGTGCTCTCCCTATAGCCATGAGGGGCCATCAGTCTTTAAATAAATGTTTATTGACACTAGATGAGGTACAGGGGTTATAAGGAAACAAGATAGTCCCCTTCCTTACAGAGCTGGCCTGCCAGAAGGGCAGCCAGACATCAATCCACATACAAGTTGGATTATTAAGGCAGTCATAAGTGCCATGAATACATTAAAAGGAGAGTGGGGAAAATTCTGGTGTGGAGGGGACATTTGAGTTGAGATCTGAACAACAAGAAGTATGTGCCCTAAAGTCTAAGTTTCCTGGAGAAGAATCCCAGGCAGAAGGAACAGTTAGTGCCAGGCCCTGAGGTGAGAATGCGTCTAATATTTTAGTATGGCTGCAGCTGAGCAATTGAGCTGGAAAGCGTGGGAGATGCGCCTGGAGGGGCCCTGGGAAGGAACTGGAATTTACTGTTAGCCAGTGGGAAGCCATGTAGGTTTTAAGATCATCAAGATGGTGCGAGTAGAAATGGATGCCAGGTGAGGAGACGCCCATGATTGTCCAGGCAGAGCAGATGGGGCTTGCCCTGGGCTGGCTACTGTGGAGGAAGCAGAAGTGGGGGGTCTCCCTGATGGCTTTGGAGGCAGAGCTGACGTGACTATACCCAAGAATGATCTGGTCAGATAGGCCTCCATTCTACATGGTTTATGGAGTTCAGCATGGAGTTTGTATTTTAAATACAGATGGAGCAATCTCTATTTGTCTGTCTCTCAAAAAAAAAAATTGCGTTTTACTCGTGAAGGGCTTGTCAATGTGTTTTTCCCTCAGCCTGATCACCATAGGGAAGTCCCTGACCCAATGGCACACAGGTCACCTCAGAAGGCCTAGGATACCAGGGGGACTGATTGGGCTAGAGCAGATTGTGGCAGCAAGGCCCAGGGCTCCTGCCTGTCTGGTCTTGCAAAACTAGCCCAGCTAGAACTTATTAACCAGAAACTGTGTTGTAATCTTAGCTTACTGGACTAGGGATCATCAGCGTTTCCTCCAAAATGGTGAAGCCTCAAATAGCCCATGCAACTACTTGTACCGTACCCCCCTGCGAGGGGCAGCTAAGTCTTTCCTTGTGGGTGGGATGCAAGGACAATTTGTCAGGTTTCTCTGTATGGTGTTTAACCCACCAGCCTGTGGGTGCTGTGTGCAGGGCAGAGTGGGTGCCTGAGGGGCAGAATGTCCTGGCCTTCATTAAGGATGCACACATGCTGTGGCCTGGGGCCGAATCCTGTTTCTGGTCCTTGCTTTGAGGCCTGTCATGTTTCTTTGCCTCTCTGATCCTCAGCTTCCCCATCAATGGGGATAATAATGGTTGTTTCTATGCAATAGGAGAAAGTATCAACGCATACAAATCACTGAGCACAGTGCCCACCTGCCTGGAATTCGTGGGCCTGCCTCTGCCCCAGGTGATTCCTGCCTAACTCGCCCAACTCGCCCAAACCCAGCCTCCCTTGCTGCTGCCATGCTTTCCTAGGAGCTTCCTACGTGCCCACATGGAGTGGGCACCACAGAGCATTAGATTGATCCTCATGCTGGCCCACTGAGCAGGACCACAGCCCGCCCATAAGTCTGGGCTGCGTGGTGTCTATGGCCTGGACCCTCATGGGCACGGGCCCCTGGCTCTCCCAGATTGCTGGGCAGCTCATTCCCTATTGCTTCCCTTCCCTTCAACCCAGCTGGTTACTTTGAGCTATTTCAAAAGTCCTGCTGTTTTACTGCTATTGTCTCTGATTCTGTTTCTCCTTCTCCCAACCTCTGTCCCTGTCATTGTGGATAGCTCTCTGTCTCTCTGTCTTTGGCACCCTAGTCCCCCCTACCCTCTCTTATGGCCCTCTTCCTCATCTCTCTCCCTCTCTCCATAACCTCCTGCTATTTTTTGCCTTGTTCAAAACAGAACCCCCATGAGGTTTTGCCTGTGGCTGCTCTGGGCTGGCCAAGTTCTTCAACTCAGGCCTGGGCCCCTCCCTGACCACGAGACTGGGGCCTGCCTGCCGGCTCTCCCTGGCCTGCCTGCTTCACAGTGCTGTGGGCAGGGGGCTTGGGACCTGGAGCCCAGTGGGAGGGCTGGGGAGCAGAGGAAGAGGCCAAGTGGGGCTTGGGGTGATGGCAGTGGAGGTTGGGAGAGGCCTCAGGGAGGCCTTACCCTAAAGCCGCAGCCTCCAGCTGTCCAGAATCAGGGGCTGGACCTAGGGATCTTTAGAGCATTCCCTTCTGACTCCCTGGACCCATCTGTGCCCCTCCATGGCCACCTGCCAGAAGAACCCAAGTGCAGCCCATCCCACTGGACTTGGGTTCCTCTGATCTGTGTGGTAGGGCTGGGTGGGGTGGCCCAGCCCTGTAATCACTGGCCATAGCTACTCTGGGCCTCTCTCTGGTGCCCACTCCTTCCTGCCCTCCACCCACTGGCCCCTGGAGTCTGGTGTGGGATCAACTCTCCTGCAGGCTGTGGTCTACGCAGGAAATGACAGGCCTTACACAAGGGCTAGTGTTTCTGGAAGGCTCCAAGTTGTGGGACCTTGGAGTAGAGATGGTTTCTTTGTCAATTGAGGTTCCTCCTCCCACAATCTCTAGTGGGCACCAGCCCTTCAATCCCCAGCCGTGACCCTGAGAGGAGCTCCTCACTGGGTGACCTCAGGCCAGAGATAACACCACTTGGAGATTCTACTTTCCATCTGCCAAATGGTGACCAGCCCTCCCACACCCCCGCCTCAGGGCTGTGAGAAGTGCTGTTCTACTATGGTGCCAGCAGCTCCTGGTAGCTGCTGCCACACTTAGGCCAGCAGCCTGAGGCCTCCTATACTTTGAGGGACTAGCCAACATTGCTGCCCTTTCCTGTCAGCTCATTTTCTGATGACAGTGGCATTCCTGGGACATGTCCAACTGCCAGGAAGGCAGCCATGGGTTTCACAGAGATCTCTGGGCCTGGGTTTAGAAACAGAAGTTCAAGTCCTGAGTCCACTGATGAGCCCCAAGACAGAGGTAGGCCCTATAGGCCTCACCTTCTCCACCTGCCCTGGGGACAGTGGGTGGGGAAGGGTCTGAGGCTGCCAGAGGTGTGATGTGGGCCCTGGACAGTGGACTTCAGGTATACATAGAAGATCCAGAGGCCAGGGCAAAGCCAGTCTTGTTGTCATTCATTCAAGCAGCCTCTGTTTATGGAGCACGCCCTCTGTCCAGGCATTGCTCTCCCTGCCAGGAACTGCTCTACTGCAGTGGTTCTGTTCGCTCCCCACCAGCAGCAGCACCTGGGAACTTTAGAATGCAGACTCTCAGCCCCCTATCCAGACCTACTGGGCCGGAAACCCTGGGTGTGCGTCTCTGCAATCTATGTTTTAACAGGTCCCATGAAAGCTAAAATTTGAAAACCACTGCTCATGGTCAATTTGCCAATACATCACTTCATCAAATTCCCTAAGTTTATTTGTTCACCACAAACTTGTCTTAAGGAAAACTCTTGAATCTTTCCAATGAATATATTCTTTTTAGGAGCATTTTAAACACTTCATTTTGTTGAAACCAAGGGTCATGGAAACATTCATTCTTCTTATGAATATATTCTTTTCTCATATGTTCCCTAATTCTTGAAGATATTCTTCTTATGAATATAAAACATTCTTATGAACTCAAGAATACGAGGTGTGATCAAAAGATAGGGTGAATGTTTAAATAAAAAAAATTATTACAGTAAAAGACACATTGCCATTAATCCCCCTCAAAATACTCCCCCTCACTTCAAACACACTTATCCCATCATTCTTGCCTCTTTCTGAAGCAGTTCTGGAAGTCCTCTTTCGTGTCTTTACCTCTTCCTCCCTCGTGACAATGCTCCGTGTCATACATTGCTTCTGGTACGGCAATTTCTGTCAAATAAAAACACTACAGTGTGTCCTCATCCATCTTATTTGCCAGATCTGGCACCGTGTGACTTATGGCTCTTCCCAAAGTCAAAATGACCATGAAAGGAAAATGTTTTGAATCGATTCAGGACACTGAAGCAGCTACGACAGTGTAACTAAAGACATTCATGAAAGAGGACTTCCAGAACTGCTTCAGAAAGTGGCAATCATGATGGGATAAGTGTGTTTGAAGCGAGGGAGAGTATTTTGAGGGGGATTAATGGCAATGTGTCTTTTACTGTAATACATTTTTTAAAATGTAAATATTCACCATATTTTTTATCACACCTCATACATTAAGATAGCCATTGAATATATTTAAATTTGTAAACTAGACTCACATAAACTGTTCTTGGATATATTCTTTTTTATGATCAATGTTTTTATTTCTTTTCATTGAGATGTAATTCTCATTTCATAAAATTCACTATTTTAAAGTGTACAACTCTGGTTTTTAGCATATGCAAAAGTTGTGCGATACTACTATATAATTCCAGACCATTAGCCATCATCAGTCTCTCCCCATTTTCCCAGTGCCCACCCACCCCCAGCCCCTGGCAACCACTAATCTATTATACTTTGTGTCTTTAAGAATTTGACTACTCTAGGTATTCCCATAAGTGGAATTATACAATGGTTTTCTTTTTGTGACTAGTTTATTTCACTTAGCATCATGTCCTTAAGGTTCATCCATGTTGTAGCATGTCAGAATTTCCTTTTCAAGGCTGAATTATATTCCATTGTCTGTATAGATGACATTTTATCATTCATCTGTTGATGGCCACTTGGGTCACTTCCACATTTCGGCTATTGTGAATACTGCTGCTGTGAACATGGGTGTACAAATATCTCTTTGAGACCTGCTTTCAATTTTTTTGGTTATGTACCCAGAAGTGGAATTGCTGGGTCATATGATAATTCTATTCTTAATTTTTTGAGTAACCTCCATACTGTTTTCCACAGTGGCTGTATCATTTTACATTCCCATCAACGGTGCACAAGAGTTCCAAATTCTCTGCATCCTTGCCAACACGTTGTTTTCTGTTCTTTTGACAGAAGCCATAGTTATGGCATGAGGTGGTATCGTATTATAGTTTTCACTTGTATTTCCATAATTATTAGTGATGTTTAACATCTTTTCATGTGCTTATTGGCCATTTGTATATATTCTTTGGATAAATGTCTATTCAATTCTTTTGCCCAGTTTTGAATTGGGTTGTTTTTAGATTGTTGAGTTTTAAGAGTTCTCTATATATTCCTTATTAGATATATGATTTGCAAATATCTTCTTTCTGTGGGTTGCCTTTTTACTCTGTGGATAGTGTCTTTTGATGCACAAAATTTTTAAATTTTTATGAAGCCCAATTTATCTGTTTTTTCTTTGTTACCTGTGCCTTTGGTATCATATCCAAGAAATCATTCCCAAAGCCAATGTCCTGAAGCTTTTGTCCTATGTTTTTGTCTACAAGTACCATTGTTTTAGGTCTTACATTTAGGTCTTTGATCCATTTTAGTTTTTTGTGTATGATGCTAGGTAAGGGTCCAACTTCATTCTTTTGTGTGTGGATATCCAGTTTTCCCAGCACTATTTGTTGAAAAGACTGTCCTGACTCCATTATATGGTCTTGGCACTGTTGTCAGAAATCATATACACGTGAGGCTTTATTTCTGCTCTCTATTCTATTCCATTGGTATGTATGCCTGTGTTTTTACCAGTACCACACTGGTTTGTTCGCTGCAGCTTTGTAGTAAGTTTTGAATGCAGAAGGCATGAGTCCTCTACTTTTGTTCTTTTCTTTTGGCTATTTGGGGTCTCTTGAGATTCTACATGAATTTTAGGATGGATTTTTCTATTTCTGCAAAAAATGTCATTGGGATTTTGATAGAGATTGCACTGAATCTGTAGGTCATTTTGGTACTATTGGTGTTTAACAATATTAAGTATTCTACTCCATGAACATGGAGTGTGTCTCCATTTACATCTTCTTTCTGAAATGTTTTACACTTTTCATTGTACACTTATTCCTAAGTATTCTTTTTGATGCTTTTTTTGTAATTTCCTTTTCAGTTCATTGCTTGTATATATAAATACAACTGATTTTTGTGTGTTTTGCATCCTGCTACTTTGGTGAACTTTATTCTCACATTTTTGTGTGTGGAATCTTTATGGTTTTCTACATACAAGAGCATATAATATGCAAACAGAGATCATTTTACTACTTTCTTTCCAGTTTGGATACCTTTTATTTCTTTTTCTTGCATAATTGCTCTGATTTGAATTGCCAGTATTATGTTGAATAGAAGTGGTGAAAGTAAGCATCCTTACTTTGTTCCTGACCTTAGAGGAAAACCTTTCAATCTTTCATCAATTCTGATGTCTGACATTAAGGTTTTTAAAATATGACTTTTATCATTTTATATAATTTCCTCTATTCCTTGTTTTTTTTGTTTTTGTTTGTTTGTTTGTTTTTCTTGAAAGCATGTTGGATTTTGTCAGATGTTTTCTGGCATCAATTAAGATGATCTTGTGTTTTCTCCCCATCATTCTGTTAATGGGGTGTACTACATTGATTGATTTTCATATGTTGAACCATCTTTGCATTCCAGGAATAAATCCATCTTGGTCATGATGTGTAATCTTTTTATTATGCTGCTGAATTCGGTTTTGATATTTTGTGGAGGATTTTTACATCAATATTCACAGTGGTTTGGGTCTGTAGTTTTTTTGTAGTGTCTTTGTCTGGCTTCTAAAATCAGGGTTATCCTAGCCTGAGAGAATGAGTTAAGAAGTGCTCCTTCCTCTTTAATTTTTGTAAAAGTTTGAGAAGGATTAGTATTAGTTTTTCTTTAAACGTTTGATAGAATTCCCAGTGAAGCCATAATGTCTAGGGCTTTTATTTGTCAGGAGATTTTTTATTATGATTCAATCTGCTTACTAGTTATAGGTCTATATAGGTTTTCCATTTCCTTGTGGTTTAATCTTGATATGTTTTGTGTTTCTAGAAATTTGTCAATTTCATTTAGATTATCCAACTTGTTGACATACAGTTATTCACAGTATTCTCTTATAATCCTTTTTATTTCTGTAGAGTCAGTAGTAACAACCCCATTTTCATTTATGATTTTAGTAATTTGAGTCTTCTTTTATTCTTAGTCCATCTAACTAAAGGTTTGCCAATTTTGTTGATCTTTCTGAAGAGCCAACTTTTGGTTTCATTAATTTTCTCTATTTTATTTATATCTGCTTTTTATAATTTCCTTTCGTTTGCTTTGGGTTTATTTTTTTCAACTTTTTGTTGTTCCTTAAGTTGTAAAGTTAGTTGTTGATTTGAGGTCTTTCTTGTTTTCTAATGTAAGCATTTATAGCTATAAATTTTCTCCTTAGCACTGCTTTTGCTATGTCCCATAAGTTTTGGATGTTGTGTCTTCATTTTCATTTTTCTCTAAGTATTTTCGATTTCCTTTATGATTTCTTCTTTGATCCATTGGTAGTTTAAAAGTGTGTTCTTTAATTTCCACCAATGTATTAATTTTCCAGTTTTCCTTCTGTTATTGATTTTTAACTTTATCCCCTTGTTGTCAGAGAAAATATTTTATATAATACATATCTTTTTAAACCTACTGAGACTAAATTTCTGGCCTATCATATTGTCTATTCTGGAAAATGTCCAATGTGCACTTGAGAAAATGTGTATACGGATGTTGTTGAGTAGACTGTTCTGTATATGTTTGATCGATCTAGGTGGTCTGTCGTGTTGTGTAAGTCCTTTGTTTCCTTACTCATCTCCTGTTTAGTTGCTCTGTCCATTATTTTGATTAGAGTATTGAAGTCTCCAACTATTATTGTAGAACTGTCTGTTTCTTCCTTCCATTCTATCAGTTTTTGCTTCATATATTTTGGTGGTCTGACATTAAGTAAGAAATGTTTATATTTGTTCTATCTTCTTGTTGTATTGAACCTTTAAAAATATATACTGTTGTTTTTGTCTTGTAATTTTTAAAATTTAAAATCTATTTTTTCTGACATTAGTATAGCCAATGTTGCTCTCTTTTGGTTACTATTTGCATGGAATATCTTTTTTCATAGTTTCACTTTCAGTCAGTTTGTATCATTGAAATTCAACTGAGTCTCTTATAGACAGCATATAGAATTGAGTCTTGTATTTTTATCCATTCTACCTATTTCTGATTGGAGAGTTAAATCCATTTACATTTAAAGTAATTACTCATAAGGAGGAAGTCTGTCATTTTGCTGTTTGTTTTCTGTATGCCTTATAGCTTTTCTGTCCCTTATTTACTGTGTTACTATCTACTTTCATGTTTAGTCAACTTTTTTGGGGGGAGGAAAGGGGAACAGGACTTTATTGGGAAACAGTGGGTACTTCCAGGATTTTTTCCAAGTCAAGTTGTTGTCCTTTCAATCTCAGTTGTGGAAGGCGCAGCTCAGCTCCTGGTCCAGTTGCCATTGTTAGTTACAGTGGGCACAGCCCACCGTCCCTTGAAGGAGTCGAGGAGTTGAACTGGCAACCTTGTGGTTGAGAGCCCGAGCTCCAGCTGAGCCATCTGGCACTGGCCCATGTGGGAATCAAACTGGCAGCCTTCAGCATTAAGAGCATGGAACTCCAACCGACTGAGCCACCGGGCTGGTCCTTAGTCAACTTTTCTGGAGTAAAATATTTCAGTTCTTTTATCATTTCCCTTTGTGTATATTCTAGAACTATTTTCTTTTTGGTTACCATGGAGATTACATTTAATACCCTAAAATTATAACACTCTAATTGAATTTATACCAGCTTAACATCAATAACATACAAAAACTCTGCTCTTCTATAGCTCTGTCCCCACCCCTTTTGGTTGCTGATACTACTTGATTACATCTTTTTACATTGTGTGCCCAAATACATAAACTAATGATTCTTTTAAACGCGTTAGTCTCTTCAATTGTGTGTAAAATAAGATTTGGAGTTACGATAGTACTAGCGTTTAGACTACTTAAGAAAATATTAGTCTCTTAAATCATATAGAAGACAAAAAAGTGCAGTTATAAGCCATTGTTACAAATACTAGCTTTTATAATTGCCCATGTATTTACCTTTATTGAGATCTTTATTTCTCCATATGGCTTCAAGTTACTGTCTAGTGTCCTTTCATTTCACACTGCAGGACTCTGCTCAGCATTTCTTGCAGGGCAGGTGTAATAATAACATACTCGCTCAGCTTTTGTTTATCTGGGAGTGTCTTACTTTCTCCCTTTCTTTTAAAAGGCAATTTTGCCAGCTATAGAATTCTTTTTTCCCCCTCTTCCCCTCTCCCTCCCAACTCCGAGTCAAGCCATTGTTCTCAATCTAGCTGTAGAGGGCACAGCTCACTGGTCCATGGGAATGGAACCTGTGACCTCGGTGTTAGGAGCACAGCGCTCCAACCACCTGAGCCACCCAGCCACCCCAACCAGCTATAGGATTCTTGGTTGACACTTATTTCTCAACACTTTGAATACATCTGCCCACTGTCTGCTGGCCTCCAAAGTTTCTGATGAGGAACCTGCACATAATCTTATTGAGGATCCCGTATTTGTGGTGAGTCGCTTCTCTATTGCTACTTTCAAGTTTCTCTCTTTGTCTTGGTCTTTTGAAAGTTTGATTATAATGTGTCTTGGTGTGGGGTTTTGAGATCAATTAACTTGAGAGATCCTTATACTTCTTGGATGTTTTATTCATGTCTTGCATGAAATTTTCATGAAGTTTTCAGCCATTATTTCTTTAAATGTTTAATTTGCCCCTTTCTCTCTTTCTTCTCCTCCTGGGACTCCCCAAATGAGTGTGTTGATCCATTTGATGTTGTCTACATGTCCCTTAGGCTTTATTTACTTTTCTTCAATCTTTTTTCTTTCTGTTCCCCAGACTCAACTCAATAACATCCATTGTTCTCTCTTCGAGTTCTGTGATTCTTTCTTTTGCTTGCTCAAATCTGCTTTTGAATTTCTCTAGGGAAATTTTCATTTCAGTTACTGTGCTGTTCACTCCAGAATTTCTTTTTGGTATCTTTTAAAGTTTATTGATATCTCCATTTTGTTTATACATCATTTTCTTGACTTTCTCCACATCTTCCTTTAGTTCTTTGAACATCTTTAAGACCGTTGTTTTAAAGTTTTGTCTCATACATCTGCCATCAGATATTTTTCAGGTACAGTTTCTATTTATTTATTTATTATTTTATTTAAGTGGGCCACACTTTCTTGTTTCTTTGTATACCTTCTGATTTTCTTGCTGTTATTGAACACTGGACATTTGAATCTAACAATGTGGTAACTTTGGAAATCAGATTCTTCCCCTTACCCAGTGATTGCTGTTTTTTGCTTCTGTTTTTGTTTACTAGTTTTGTTTTCTGGTTGTTGTAGGCTGTCTCTGTGCCTAGAGTAAGACTGAAGTGTAAATTTAATGTATTTTTAGTTTTTTCTGAGCTTTTCCCTGGGCATTCACAATCATGTTCTAAGTTTCTCCGTATATGCAGTTATTTTAATATTACATTGTTTAATTCTCGCTTCCAAAAGGGAAAAGGGAAAAATAAAAGGGGGGAGGTATCAGTCCTTTAAGTCCCCTGGAAGTCACTTCAGCTGGAAGGGAAGGAACTTTCAACAATGTGGATGGGTGCAAAAACAATGGCTACCTGCCTTTGTTTGCACCTCTGTGTTCAGAAGCAGTAATCAGCGATCAGAGCACAGATCTCCAGTATTTGGATGACTGGGTCATCCAAATTTTTGCCCAACCTGGCTCCCGCGTACTCTATGTAAACTGCTTCAGGAATATATGCTGCCTGTCATGTGGCTAGGGGTGGCAAATGGGTAGCTCACACTGTGCTAAGAGTTGAAATTAACTGCAATTTACCATCCCCTGGGAGCAAGCCTTTGACAGACTCCAGAATTCCAAAATACTTACATCAGATAGATTCTGCTAGTACAATAGTTGTCCAGGTGGGGAGACAAATTCCAGGTGCATGCTACTCCACCATCTTCCCAGAAGCCATTATGCTTAGCTTTTAAGGAACTGCCAAACGGTGTTCCATAGCATCTGCTCTTTTACATTCTCACCATCAATGTACAATGGTTCCAATTTCTCCACATTCTTTTTTTTTATATGTTTCAGGTGTACAAAGCAATGTAAAATTAGACTTTTAAACCCCTCATAAAATGATAACCCCCCCACCTCCCCAAGCTACTATCCCTCTGACATCTTATGTAGCTGTCACAATACCATTGACTGTCTTCCCTATGTTGTACTCTACATCCCGTGACTATATATACCTATACATTTAGTTATAATTGACATTCAATATTATTCTACTTCAGCTCTTCAGGTGTATAGCGCATTGATCAGGCATCTACATAGTCTATGACGTGATCCCCCTGATAAGTCCAGTGCCTGTCTGGCACCTGATCTTTTAGAGAAAAGATCTCAATCAAGAGGAGGGAATGATAAAAGTGAACTGACATCTTGGGATGCTTAACCATGGAGCTGGGAGGACTGTGGGTGGAGCTGGGCCCTCTGTTGACTCTCTAGCCCTGACTTCCTATTGAACTTTGTAGTAACTTCAGGTGGAGGGATGCTAATAAATAGAATCGCCATCTTGGAACCGGGCCATTATTTTTCTTCTTTACATGGGAGTCGGTTGGAGCCCTGGGTTAGAGGTGTGGGTTTCCTGCACTGCGGTGGTGGTTTTTGTTTCTTTTTCCTTTTTTTCCTGAATGAACCATTTTTCTTGTGGATTTATCTGGACAGTTATTTTTTGCCAGTCAACACACCTTACATGATCTTTACAACATTGTTGATTATATTCCCCATACTGAATTAACTATCAATTTATATGTCTTAATGCCTTCATCTTTTTCACCCTGACCCCAAACTCCATTCCCATCTATCACCCTGATAGATCTAGTACCTACCTGGCATCATACCTAGTTATTACAGTATTGTTGACAATATTCCTTATGCTATACCCTACATCCCCATAACTACTGTATAATACCCAATTTGTTCTTCTTAATCCCTTCCCCTTTCACCAATCCTTAACCACGCTCCCATCTTAAAGAAGTCCCTCTAAGAGTCCTTGTAATACTGGTTTGGTGGTTATGAACTCCTTCAGCTTTTTCTTGTCTGGGAAGCTCCTTACCTGTCCTTCAATTCTAAATGACAGCCTTGCTGGGTAGAGCAATCTTCGTTGTATGTCATTGCTTTTCATCACTTGGAATATTTCCTGCCGCTCCCTTCTTGTGTGCAAAGGTTCTGTTGAGAAATCAGCTGACAGTCTTATGGGGGCTCCCTTGGAGGTAACTAACTGCTTTTCTCTTCCTGCTTTTAAGATTCTCTCTTTGTATTTAACCTTTGGCATTTGAATTATGATGTGTCTTGGTATTGGCCTCTTTGGGTTTATCTTCTTTGGGACTCTCTGTGATTCCTGGGCTTGTATGTCCATTTTCTTCACTAGGTTAGGGAAGTTTTCTGTCATTATTTCTTCAAATAGGTTTTCAATTCCTTGCTCTCACTCTTCTCCTTGTGGTACCCCTATAATGCGAATGTTGGTATGCTCGATATTGTCTGGAGGCCACTTAAACTCTCCTCAATTTTTTGGATTTGTTTTTCTTTTTGCTGTTCTGGTTGGGTGTTTTCTACTACCTTATCTTCTACATCGCTGGTTGGATCCTCTGCTTCATATAATCTGTTGATTCCCTGTAATATATTCTTCCTTTCCATTATTGTATCCTTTATTTCTGACTGGTTCTTTTTTATGGTTTCCATCTCCATTTTTATGAGATCATTAAGCATTTGTTATTTTATTATTATTTTTAAATTTAATGGGGTGACAGTTGTTAGTAAATTTACATAGATTTCAGGTGTACAATTCTGTATTACATCATCTATAAATCCCATTGTATGTTCACCACCCAGAGTCAGTTCTCCTTCCATCACCATATATTTGATCCTCCTTACCCTCATCACCCACCACCCACCCACTTACCCTCTAGTAACCACTGAATTATCGTCTGTGTTTATGAGTTTTTCTTTCTCATTTGTTTCTCTTCTTTTGTTGTTTTGGGGTTATATACCACATATCAGTGAAATCATAGGGTTCTCTGCTTTTTCTGTCTGACTTATTTCACTTAGCATTATACTCTCAAGATCCATCCATGTTGTCACAAATGCTCCTATATCATCATTCCTTAACGCCGAATAGTATTCCATTGTGTATATATACCACAACTTCTTTATCCATTCATCTATCGAAGGACATATTGGTTGTTTCCATGTCTTGGCCACCATAAACAAAGCTGCAATGAACATTGGAGTACACGTGTCTTTATAGAGAAATGTTTTCAGATTTTTTGGGTACATACCCAGGAGAGCGATTGCTGGGTCATATCGTAATTCTATTCATTATTTCTTGAGGAACCTCCACACTGCCTTCCATAGCGGCTGCACCAGTCTGCATTCCCACCAACAGTGTATGAGGATTCCTTTTTCTCCACAGCCTCTCCAACACTTGTTACTATTTGTCTTGTTGATGAAAGCCATTCTGATTGGGGTGAGGTGATATCTCATTGTGGTTTTCATTTGCATTTCTCTGATGATTAGCGATGTTGAGCATTTTTCATATGTCTATTTGCCATTTGTATATCCTCTTTGGAGAAATGTCTCTTCAGGTCCTCTGTCCATTTTTCAATTGGGTTGTTTGCTTTTTGTTGTTGAGTTTCATGAGTTCCTTGTATATTTTGGATATTAGCCCCTTATCAGAGGCACTGTTTGCAAAAATCTTCTCCCATGCAGTTGGTTGCCTCATTATTTTGTCAATAGTTTCTTTTGCTGTGCAGAAGCTTTTCAGTTTCATATAATCCCATTCGTTTATTTTAGTTTTTACTTCCATTGCCTTTGGAGTCAGATTCATAAAATGCTCTTTGAACCCAAGGTCCATAAGTTTAGTACCTATGTTTTCTTCAACGCAGTTTATTGTGTCAGGTCTTATGCTTAAGTCTTTGATCCATTTTGAATTAATTTTGGTACATGGTGACAGATAGCAGTCCAGTTTCATTCTTTTGCACGTAGCTATCCAATTCTGCCAGCACCATTTATTGAAGAGGCTGTCTTTCCTCCATTGTATGTTTTTAGCTTGTTTGTCAAAAATTATCTGTCCATATTTATGTGGTTTTATTTCTGGGTTCTCAATTCTATTCCATTTGTCTATGTGTCTGTTTTTCCGCCAATACCAAGCTGTTTTGATTATTGTAGCCCTGTAGTACCAGCAAAAATCAGGGAGTGTGATACCTTCAGTATTGTTCTTTTTTTTTAATATTGCTTTGGCTATTCGGGGTCTTTTGTGATTCCAAACAAATCTCATGATTTTTTGTTCTATTTCTTTAAAAAATACCATTGGGATTTTAATGGGGATTGCATTAAATCTGTATATGGCTTTGGGTAATATGGCCATTTTAACTATGTTGATTCTTCCAATCCATGAGCTCGGAATGTCTTTCCATTTCTTTGTGTCTTCTTCAATTTCTTTCAAAAATGTCTTATAGTTTTCAGCATATAAATCCTTCACATCCTTGGTTAAGTTTATTCCTAGGTATTTTATTCTTTTTGCTGCAATTGCAAAAGGAATTGTTTTTTCTATCTCTTTTTCTGAGATTTCATTGTTGGTATATAGGAAAGCAATGGACTTTTGTACGTTGATTTTGTAGCCAGCAACTTTACTGTATTCATTGATTGTTTCTAATAGCTTTTTGGTGGAGTCTTTAGGGTTTTCTATATATAGCATCATGTCATCTGCAAAGAGTGACAATTTAACTTCTTCATTCCCAATTTGGATGCCTTTTATTTCTTTCTCTTGCCTAATAGCTCTGGCGAGGACTTCCAACACTATGTTGAAAAGCAGAGGTGATAAGGGACAACCTTGTCGTGTTCCTGAACGTAGAGCAAAGGGCTTCAGCTTTTCACCATTAATTATGAGATTAGCTGAGGGCTTGTCGTATATGGCCTTTATTATGTTGAGGTATTTTCCTTCTATACCAATTTTAGTAAGTGTTTTAATCATAAATGGATGTTGTATCTTATCAAATGCTTTTTCTGCATCAATTGATAGAATCATATGATTTTTGTCCTTTATTTTGTTTATGTGATGAATCACATTGATGGATTTGCGAATGTTGAACCATCCTTGTGCCCCGGGGATGAACCCCACTTGGTCGTGATGAATAATCTTTTTAATGCATTGTTATATTCGATTTGCTAGAATTTTGTTTAGCATTTTAGCATCTGTATTCATCAGAGATATAGGTCTGTAGTTTTCTTTTTTTGTGTTGTCCTTACCAGGTTTTGCTATCAGGGTAATGTTGGCCTCATAAAATGAGTTAGGGAGTACTGACTCTTCTTCAATTTTTTGGAAGAGTTTGAGCAGGATTGGTATTAGATCCTCTTTGAAGGTTTGGTAGAATTCACTGGTGAAGCAATCTGGTCCAGGACTTTTGATTTTGGGAAGGTTTTTGATGACTGATTCAATTTCGTTACTGGTGATCGGCCTGTTAAGATTTTCCAGTTCTTCATGATTCAGCCTTGGAAGGCTATATGTTTCTAAGAACTTGTCCATTTCTTCTAAGTTATTAAATTTGGTGGCATATAGTCCTTCATAGTATTCTTGGATAATCTTTTGTATTTCTGTGGTGTGTGTGATAACTTCCCCTTTTTCATTTCTGATTTTGTTAATTAGTGTCTTCTCTCTTTTTATCTTAGTGAGTCTAGCCAAGGGTTTGTCGATTTTGTTAATCTTTTCAAGAACCAGCTCTTTGTCACATTAATTTTTTCTATTGTGTTTTTGTTCTCTATTTCATTTAGTTCTGCTCTGATTTTTGTTATTTCCTTTCTTCTGCTGACCTTGGGTTTCGCTTGTTCTTCTTTTTCTAGTTTTTTAAGGTGTAACATGAGGTTATTTATTTGGGATTTTTCTTGTTTCTTGAGATAGGCCTGTAATGATATAAATTTTCCTCTTAAAACTGCTTTCGCGGCATCCCAAAAATTTTGGCGGGATGTATTTTCATTGTCATTTGTTTCTATGTATCTTTTGAGCTCTCCTCTAATTTCTTCTTTGACCCAGTTGTTCTTTAAAAGTATGTTGTTTAATCTCCATGTATTTGTGTTTTTTCCTGCTTTCTTTTTGCAGTTGATATCCAATTTCAAAGCTTTGTGATCAGAGAATATGCTTGGTATGATTTCAATCTTCTTAAATTTGCTGAGGCTGATTTTGTGTCCCAATATATGGTCTATCCTTGAGAATGTTCCATGTACACATGAAAAGAATGTATAGTCTGATGTTTTAGGATGAAGTGCTCTGTATATGTCAATTATGTCTAATTCATCTAATGTGTCATTTAGGGCTGAGATTTCGTTATTTATCTTCTGTTTGGATGATCTATCCATAGCTGTCAATGATGTATTTAAGTCCCCTAGTATAATTGTGGTTTGGTCAATTTCTCCCTTTAGTTCTGTTAGTAGTTGCTTGGTATATTTCGGTGCTCCCTGATTGGGGGCATAAATATTGATGACTGTTATGTCTTCTTGTTTTATATTCCCCTTTACCATTATGAAATGTCCATCTTTGTCTCTTGTTGTCTTTTTCACCCTGAAGTCTGTTTGATCGGAAATCATTATGGCTACACCTGATTTTCTCTGGGTACCATTTGCTTGGAGTGTCAATTTCCACCCTTTCACTTTGAGTCTATGCTTGTCCTTGTAGCTGAGATGTGTCTCTTGTAGACAGCATATGGTTGGGTTTAGTTTTTTGATCCAATCTGCTACTCTGTGTCTCTTTATTGGTGAGTTCAGTCCATTTACATTTAGGGTGATTATTGATATGTGAGGATTTCCTGTCATTCTGTCTTTAGTTTTCAGGTAAGGCTGTGTCTCCATTGTTTCTTTGCCTTTTTGTTGTTGTCTGTTATTTCTGTGTGGTGGTATTCTATGATGTTTCCCTCTGTTTCTTCTTTTATTACAGTATATATTTCAGATTTGGATGTTTTTTGAGTGGCTACCCTTGAGTTTATGTAAAAGAAAGTTTGATATTTAGAGTATTCCAGTTTCTTCAGTACGCTTACTTTCTCTATTCCCATATTCCAGTTCAGGCCTTTATTCTCCCCCTTTTTATGTTTCGGTTGCCACAAGTTGTCCCTGTTGATGGTGGTCTAATAGCCTCCTTTAGTATTTCTTGTAGTGCAGGTCGTGTATTAGAAAATTCCCTCAGCTTCTGGATGTCTGGAAAGGTCTTTATTCCTCCTTCATATCTAAAGGAGATCTTTGCTGGATATATTATTCTTGGCTCATGATTTCTCTTTCAATAGTTTGAATATTTGGTTCCATTCCCTCCTAGCTTGTAGAGTTTTTGCTGAAAAATCTGATGATAATCTAATGGGCTTTCCTTTGTAAGTTACCGTCTTCTTTTCCCTGGCTGCCTTGAGGATTCTTTCTTTGTCATTGATTTTAGACAGCTTCAATACAATGTGCCTTGGTGAAGGCCTGTTGGGATTGAGGTAATTAGGTGTTCTATTTGCTTCTTGGATTCGAGGATCCAGTTCTTTCCACAAGTTTGGGAAGTTCTCATCGACGATTTGTTTGAATATATTCTCTGTTCCATTCTCTCTTTCTTCTCCTTCTGGTATGCCCATTATTCTTATATTGCTCTTTCTGATGGAGTCAGAAAGTTCTTGTAGAGTTCTTTCATTTCTTTTAAGTCTCAAGTTCTCTTTCTTCTTCCCTCTGGGTAAATTCCAGGTTCCTATCTTCGATGTCACTGATTCTTTCCTCCATCTGGTCAACTCTACTACCTAAGCTGGATATTTTATTGTTAATTTCTTCTATTTAGTTCTTAATCTCCAGAAATTCTATTTGGTTGTTTTTCAAGATTTCAATCTCTTTTGTAAAATGCTCATGGTGTTCTTTGATTGTGTTTCTGAGTTCATTAAACTGCCTTTCTGTGTTTTCTTGCATCTCGTTCAGTTTTTTCAGAATTGTGATCTTGAATTCTCTGTCATTTAAATCACAAATGTCCATATCTCTAAGTTCCTTTTCTGGAGGCTTTTCACTTTCTTTCTGAGCTATCTTGTTGCCTTGGTCATTCATGGCAATCACTGATTTACTATTTCTCTTCCTAGACATCTACAGGAGTGGCTTCTGCAACAGGTTGATAGGTATGCGAAGAGCTTTTGAAGTTCCAAAGCTCTTTCTGCACCAGATTCAGAGCCGGTATGTTTCAGCAGTTCTGTTTACTCCTGCAGGGATCCGCCCAGATAGGCGAGGCCAGGGGCGGGGTGAGTTTTGAGAGGTGGCCCAGAGCAATGGCGGCGACCACCACCACAGCCAGTCCTGCTTCCACAGCTCCCTTCCCTTTGCCAGAACTAGTTGAGCTGCGAATCTGTGTCTGCAGTCCACAGTTCTCAGAGCAGCAAATATTTTGTCCTTTGATCCGACACTGCTACTTTATCGCTTTAGCACCGGGCAGGTGGGGGCGGGGCGAGCTCTCGGAGGGTAGGGAGGGGGCGGGTAGTCTCCATGCCTAGGGCTTCCGTTCTCTGCTAGGCAATGAGGGCTTAAACCGCCGATTTCAGCCCTCTTCCCTCAGTCTTTGCTGCCAGGAGCGTTGGGTTCAGCCGTGCTATATGCTGCCCCCTCAGCCCTGTGGGCCGTAAGCGGAGCCCTAGCAGTCCGAGTCCTTCCCTCTCCCGCAGCTGCGGAAGATCCGGGAGCAGCGGGCTCCAAGCACTGAGCTAGGTCTGTGTCCTGCGCCCCCACGGCTCCATCTCCGCACTTCTCCTCTCCCTCCTCCCCCGCTCGCGCGATTCACCCACCTGGAGGTGAATTCAGCAGTGGGCCTCTTCGTCTTGCCTGTCTGCTGTACAAGGAGTCCTTTGTGGAGTTATTGTTGTCCGATTCGTTGTAAATTCCAGGGGAGCGTTACAGAGGCTCACCTCACGCCGCCATTTTTTTCCTAATTCCTCATTGAGGTTTTGATTCATATTTCCCTGTGACTAGTGATGTTGAGTATCTTTTCATTTTCTGTTAACAATTTGTATATCTTTGGAGAAATGTCTATTCATACCTTTTGCCCATTTAGAAAATTGTGTTATGCCTTTTAATGTTCAGTTGTAGGTGTTCCTTACATATTCTGGATACTAGTCCCTTATTAGATGTATGACTTTAAAATGTTTTCTCCTTGCTGGTCGGTTGTCTTTCCACCTTCTTAATGATGTCATTTGAAACATGAAGGTTTTTAATGTTGTACAGTCATGTCCCACGTAATAATGGTTGTCCTATGTAATAATAAAGGAGCTGAAAAATTCCTATCACCTAGTGACACTGTAGCTGCCATAGCATCATAGCACAATGCATTACTCATGTGTTTATGGTGATACCGGTGTAAAAAAATCCTGTGCTGCTAGTAGTATGAAAGCATAGCACACCCAACTATGTACAGTACATAATACTTTGATAATGATAATAAGTGACTGTTAATGGTTTATGTATTTACTATACTATACTTTTAATCATTTTAGAGTTTGCTTTTTCTACTTATAACAAAATTGCTATAAAACAAAATGCCATGTTACACTGGCAGCAGCCTCATACATCTTGTGTTTACTGCATCTTTTGTTTGCATCATTTCTCTTATGCTTGACTTAATCTCATGGTGTTTTGTATAGTAACATGCTGTACAGGCTTATAGCCTAGGAGTAATAGGCTATATCATACAGCCTAGATGGTAGTAGTCTATACCATCTAGGTTTGTATAAGTGCACACTATGATGTTTCCACAATGATGAAATCACTTAATGATGCTTTTCTGAGTACGTATCCCCATCATTAAGTGGTACATGACTGTATCCGTTTTTCTGTTTTTTCCTTTTGTTGCTTTTGGTGTCATATCTAAATCATTACTGATTTTAAGATCATGGAGAATTATGTCTATGTTTTCACTAAGAATATCATAGTTTCTGCTCTTCCATTCAGGTCTACGATCCATTTTGAGTTAGTTTTTGTATATAGATTTGAGGTAGGGTTCCGATTCCATTCGTTTTTAAAAAATTTATTGGGGTGACAATTGTTAGTAAAGCTACGTAGATTTCAGGTGTACAATTCTGTATTACATCATCTATAAATCCCATTGTGTGTTCACCACCCAGAGTCAGCCAATTTCATTCTTTCACATGTGGATATCCAGTTTTCTCAGCATAGTTTATTGAAAGACTATTCTTTCCCAGTTGAACTGTTTTTGAACCCTAATAAGAAATGAACTGAACAAAAATGTAAGAGTGTTTCTGAATTCTGAATTATATTTCATTGACATATATGTCTCCCCTCTTCCAGCACCACACAGTCTTGATTACTGTAGTTTTGTAGTACATTGTGAAATTGGGATGTGTGAGCTCTTCAAGTTTGTTACTTTTGAAGATTATTTTAGGTTTTCTGAATCCCTTGAATTTCCACATAAATTTAAGGATCAGTTTTCAATTTATACAAAGAAAAAAAAAGACTGCTGGTATTTCAATGGGGATTGCACTGAATCTGTATATTTATTTGGGGAGTATTGCAACCTTAACAATACTAAAACTCCCAATTCATGAACACAGGATGTCTTTCCATTCATTCAAGTCTTTAGTTTCTTTCAGTGATGTCTTATAGTTTTCAGTGACAAGTCTTGTGCTTAAATTTATTCCCTATTATTTTATTCTTTTTGATGTCATTACAAGTGGAATTTCTCTTTAAATTTCTTATTTGGATTATTCATTACTAGTATTTAAAAATACAATTGACTAAAAATAGTTAATTGAAAAATTTTAAGTTGAACCACTGTAAGTCAGGGACCATCTGTAAATACAGGATCTGTAGGTGGGTGTTTTTACCTTAGCAGTGTTGCAAAGAGCCATGTGCCTAGAGGAAAGGTAATTTTGCTAGGTACCATGAAGGAATACTGTTATTGTTGGTATGCCTTTGGGGGTGGGGTGTGAGTGGGAATGATAAACTTGTACTTTTGGTTCCTATGTACATATTGGAAGAATCCTTTCATAATAAACTAGCGACTCTACAAAAAAAATACAATTGACTGTTGTATATTGATTATGTATTCTAAATCTATAACCTTGCTGAACTCATTTATTAGCTCTAATAATTTGTGGATTCTGTAAGGTTTTATAGATGGATGGATAGATAGATGATAGATAGATAGGTGGGTAGATAGATAGATAGATAGATATCATCTCATCTATGAACAGACATGGTTTTACTTCTTCCTTTCCAACTTCAATGCCTTTTATTTCTTTTTCTTGACTAATTACCCTCACTAGAATCTCTAGTATACTGTTGAATAGGAGTGGTGAAAGTGGGCATTATTGGGTTGTTCCTAATCTTAGAGGGAAAGCAAGTCCTTCACCATTAAATACGTTAGCAGTAGGTTTTTCCTAGATGGACTTTATTAGTTTAACAGTTTCCTATGATTTCTAGTTTCTTTAGTGTTTCCATCATGAAAGGGTATTGGATTTTGTACAGTTTTGTTTTTTTCTGCTTTGATTGATGACTATATGAGTGTTTTCTTCTTTATTCTAGTACTGTGGTGTAGTACCTTGATTGATTTTGTATGTTGAACCAACCTTGCATTCCTGAAATAAATCTTATTTGGTCATCATGTATATGAGGTCTGACAATTACGTTTGCAAACTTGTTGCTAACCTTTTTTGATAGCAGAGGGATTATTCATTATGAATTTGTACCAACTGGACAAACAGTTAACCAAGTTTACTATTTGGAACTGCTGAAAAGGCTAGATGACCTGAACTTTTTACCAACAATTCATGGTTCTTGCATCACAACAATGCACTAGCTCACACGACGCTGTCTGTGAGGGAGTTTTTAGCCAGTAAACAAATATCTGTGTTGTAACACCCTCCCTAGTCACCTGATCTGGCTCCCAATTAGTTCTTTCTTTACCTGAAGATAAAGGAAATATTGAAAGGAAGACATTTGGATGACATTCAGGACATCAAGGGTAATACGACAACAGCTCTGGTGGCCATTCTGGAAAGAGTTCCAAAATTGCTTTGAAGGATACACTAAGCGCTGGTGTTAGTGCATAGCTTCCCCAGGGGAGTACTCTGAAGGTGACCATAGTGATATTCAGCAATGAGATATGAAGCATTTTTTCTACGATGAGTTCACGAACTTCATTGTCTGAACTTATAAGCCTTCTTATATGTTGGATTCTCTTTTCTAGTATTTTGTTGAACATTTTCCATCTTTATTCATAAGAGATATTGATCTATAGTTTTCTTGTGATGTCCTTATCTGGTTTTGATATCAGGATAATATGGGGTAATAGGAGTTGGGAAATGTTCTCTCACCTTCTGATTTTTGCTTGTTTTTTTTTTGAGCAGTTTGGAGAAGATTGGTGTTAATTCTTTAAAAGTTTGATATAATTCACCAGTGTAGCCATCTGATCTTGGGCTTTTCTCTGAGGGAATTTTTATTTACTTATTTTCAATTACAGTTTACATTAAATATTAGTTTCAGGTGTATAGCATAGTGGTTAGACATTTGTATAACTTAAGAAAGTATCCCCCCACTCCCAAGAAGCCTAGTACCCACCTGGCACCGTACATAGTTATTACAATATTATTGACTATATTCCCTATTCTGTACTTTACATTCCTGTGACTATTTTGTAACTGCCAATTTGTACTTTTTTTCTTCAGCTAAGACAGCAGATGATTTATTGTGTACTTTACATTCAGCCACAACTGAGAACAGAACTAGTGTCTCAGGTCCTGAGCAAAGGACTGTTTTTTGTATGAGCAAGATGGGTCTCTCAAAAGGTGATCACTGAAATCAGATGGCAGTAGATGTTCTAGATCCACTGAGAAATTCTACACAGTAGGCATGCTGTCCAACAATTTGTACCAGTGTCCCTGGCCTCTGGCTTTCCTCATTTCTGTTCCTGTGGCTTCCACACGCTAGTAGTTTACTTGGACCTCTGCTTCATCTTCTTACTTTTGTACTTCAGCCTGCACAGTCACTTCTTCCGCCACTTGACTCTCATGGTGTGGATGTTTCTAAGATGATGCTCAGGTTGAGAGGGAATTTGTACTTCTTAATCTCTTCATCTTTTTCATCCAGCCCCCCCACTCCCTCCCATCTGGCAACGGTCAATTTGTTCTCTCTATCTATGAGTCTGTTTCTGTTTTGTTTGTTTATTTGTTTTGTTTTTTAGATTCCACATATAATATGGTATTTGTCTTTCTGTGTGTAACTTCTTTCACTCAGCATAATAATCTCTAGGTCCATCTGTGTTGTTGCAAATGACAAGATTTCATTCATTTTATGGCCCAGTAATATTGCATTGTATACGTGTATCACATCTTCTTTATCCATTTGTCTATTGATGGATACTTAAGTTGCTTCCCTATCTTGGCTATTGTACCTAATACTGCAATGAACATAGGGGTGCATATGTATTTTCAAATTAGTGTTTTGGATTTCTTTGGATAAATATGCAGAGTGGAATTGCTGGGTCATAAAGTACTTCTATTTTTAATTTTTTGAGAAACTTCCAAACAATTTTCCATAGTGGCTGCACCAATTTACTATCCCACCAACAGTGCATGAGAGCTCCCTTTTCTCCACATCCTCACCAATACTTGTTGTTTGTTGATTTATTGATGATAGCCATTCTGTAAAGTTTGAGGCGATATCTCATTGTGGTTAATTTGCATTTCTCTGATGATTAGTGATGTTGAGCATCTTTGCATATGTCTATTGGCCATCTGTATGTCCTCTTTGGAGAAATGTCTGCTCAGGTGCTCTGCCCATTTTTCAATTGAATTTGTGAGTGTGTGTGTGTGTGTGTGTGTGTGTGTGTGTGTGTGTTAAGTTGCATGAGCTCCTTATAAATTTTTTATATTAACCCCTTATTGTATGTATCATTAGCAAATATTTTCTCTCATTCAGTAGGTAGTCTTTTTGTTTTATTTTTTATTTTTTTTAATTAAATTTATTGGGGTGACAATTGTTAGTAAATTTACATAGATTTCAGGTGTACAATACTGCATTACATCGTCTATAAATCCCATTGTGTGTTCACCACCCAGAGTCAGTTCTCCTTCCATCACCATATATTTGATCCTCTTTACCCTCATTGTCTTTTTGTTTTATTGATGGTTTCCTCTATTGATGGATATAGTGCAGAAACTCTTTAGTTTGGTGCAGTTGTATTTGTTTATTTTTTCTTTTGTTTCCCTTGCCCAAGGAGATATAGCCAGAAAGGTATTGCTAAGAGTGATGTCATGGAATCTACTGCCTATGTTTTCTTCTAGCAGTTTTATGGTTTCAGGTCTTACATTTAAGTCTAATCCATTTTGAGTTTGCTCTTATATATGGTGTAAGAAAGTTATCCACTTTCATTCCTTTGCATGTATCTGTCCAGTTTTCACAACCCCATTTATTCAATAGACTGTCATCACTCTATTGTATATTCTTGTCTCCTTTGTCATAGATTGGCCATCTAGGTGTGGATTTATTTCTGAGAACTCTATTCTGTTTCATTGATCTATGTGTCTCTTTTTACGCCAGTACCTCGCTGTTTTGATTACTATGGCCTTGTAGTATTGTTTGATATCAAGTAGTGTGATACCTCCAACTTTGTTCTTCTTTCTCAAGGCTGCTGTGACTACTTGAGGTCTTTTATGGTTCCATATAAATTTTAGGATTATTTATTCTAGTTCTGTGAAAAATACCATTGGTATTTTGTTTGAGATTACATTGAATCTATAGATTGTTTTGGGTAGTATGGATATTTTAACTATGTTAATTCTTCCTATCCATGAACATGGTATATGCTTCCATTTGTATCTTCTTCAATTTCTTTCCTCATTGTTTTATAATTTTCCAAGTACCTGTCTTTTACATCTGGTTAAATTTATTCCTAGGTATTTTTTTTATTAACACAATTGTAAATGGGATTGTTTTCTTAATTTCTCTTTCTGATAGTTTGTTACTGGTGTATAAAAATACAACTGATTTCTGACTGTTAATTTTGTATCCTACTTTACTTAATTCGTTTTTCAGTTCTAATAACTTTTTTTTGATTGAATCTCTAGGGTTCTCTCTATATAGTATCATGTTATCTGCAAATAATGTTTTACATCTTCCTTTCCAATGTGTATGCATTTTTATTTCTTTTTTTGTCCAATTGTTGTGGCTAGAGCTTCCAAAACAATGTTGAATAAAAGTGGTGAAAGTGAACATCCCTATCTTGTTCCTAATCTTAAAGAAAATACTTTTAGCTATTCACCATTGAGTATGATGTTAGCAGTGGATTTGTCATATATGGCCTTTGTTATGTTGAGATAAGTCCCCTCTATTCCCACTTTGCTAAGAATATCTATCTATCTATCTATCTATCTATCTATCTATCTATCTATCTATCTAATGTGGTCTGACAATGAAGTTCGTGAATTTGCTGCAACGATGTTGCTAACCTTTTTTTTTTATATCAGAGGGATTATTCATTATGAATTAGTACCAACTGGACAAACAGTTAACCAAGTTTACTACTTGGAACTGCTGAAAGGATGCGTGAAAAAGTTAGATGACCTGAACTTTTTGCCAGTAATTCATGGTTCTTGCATCATGACAATGCACCAGCTCACACGGCACTGTCTGTGAGGGAGTTTTTAGCCAGTAAACAAATAACTGTATTGGAACAACCTCCCTACTCACCTATCTAGCTCCCAATGACTTCTTTATTTACCCAAAGATAAAGAAAATATTGAAAGGAAGACATTTGGATGACATTCAGGACATCAAGGGTAATATGACGACCGCTCTGATGGCCATTCCAGAAAGAGTTCCAAAATTGCTTTGAAGGGTGCTGGCATCGGTGCATTGTTTCCCAAGGGGAGTACTTCGAAGGTGACCATAGTGATATTCAGCAATGAGATATGTAGCACTTTTTCTAGGATGAACTTAATCGTGTGTGTGTATGTGTGTGTGTGTGTGTATAATAGATGTTTGATTTTGTCAATTGCTTTTTCTACTTTTTTTGATACAATCATATGAGTTTTACCTTTCGTTTTGTTTATGTGGTGTATCATGTTGACTTGTGGATATTGAACCAATCTTGCATCTCAGGTGTGTATGATTCCACTTGATAATGGTGTATGATCTTTTAAAAAAATATTGCTGAATTGAGTTTGCTAATACTTTGTTGAGGATTTTTGTATCTATGTTCATCAGGAATATTGGCCTAAAATTTGTTTGTGGTTTTTTTTCTGTAGTGTCTTTGGTTTTGGAATCATGATAAGGCTGACCTCATAAAATGAGCTTGTGGGTCTTCCCTCCTCTTGACTTTTAAAAAATAATTTGAAAAGAATACACGTTAATTCTTCTTTAATTGTTTGGTAAAATTCACCTGTGAAGCCATCTCATACAGTGTTTTGATTACTGATTTGATTTTTTTGTTTTGTTTTGTTTTGTTAGTAATTATAGGTCTGTTTAGATTTTCTGTTTCTTCTTGATTCAGTTTTGGAAGGCTGTATGTTTCTAGAAATTTATCCATTTCTTCCAGGTTGTCCAGTTTGTTGGCATATAATTTTTCATCGTATTTTTTTTAAATAATTTTTTGTATTTCTGTAGTCAGTTATCATATTTCCTCTCTCATTTCTGATTTTATTTATTTGGGTCCTCTCTCTTTTTTTCTTGATGAGGTTGCTTAAAGGTTTATCAATTTTGTTTATCTATTTAAAGAACCAGCTCTTGGTTTCATTGATTTTTTTTTTTTTTGTATTTCTTTTTTATACTCTTTCATTTTTTTTTTTCTGCTCTGGTCTTTATTATTTCTTCCTTCTACTCATTTTGGGCTTTGATTATTCTCCTTTTTCTCGTTCCTTTAGGTGTAAGGTTAGATTGTTTATTTGAGATTTTTCTTGTTTATTGAGCTAGGCTTGTACTGCTAAGAATTTCCGTCTTAGAACTGCTTCCATTGTGTCCCATAGATTTTGGGTTATTGTGTTTTCATTTTAACTTGTGTCAAGGTATTCTTTTGATTTCTTCCTTGATCTCATTGTTAACACATTCATTGTTTAGTATCGTGTTATTTAGCCTCCATGTGTTTGTATGTTTTTCATACATGTTCATACATGTTCATACATGTTTGTGTTTTTGTATGGTTTTTCAAAAAAAAACAGGTAAACTTGGTTGTACTTTTTTGTTGTTTTTGTTACATAAATTAACTCATTTATTCTAGACTAGCAAGGTTTCAATTGTGGAGCTTCTACTGGTCTTTCAATTCCTTCAGTCTTCTCATGGCAGACTTTACTGTGACAGCAGAAGTGGTGTTTTAGGTTCAGGCACCACCAGCTACTGTTTTTATGCAAGAACCACAATGCCAGATCCCCACAGCTTATCTCTTCATCTTGGTTTTGCCACAGAAGGAGCAAGTGTACTTGGCGTGCTGGCTGATTTCAATTTTCTTCACCATTTTCCTGAGGGAGGCGCCATAACGGGTCCCGTATTTACCTACAATTCCGATCTTCTTCGCGCGTTTAGCCATGCCGCCACAAACCCGTACTTTTAAGTAATTGCTTTTCATCACTTTCAGTGTTTTAGTCTGGTTCCTTCTGGCCTGCAAAGTTTCTGTTGAGAAATCAACTGACACTCTTATGGGAGTTCCCCTGTAGGTAACTAACCGCGTTTCTCTTACTGCTTTTACGATTTCTCTCTTTAATCTTTGGCATTTTAACTGTGATGCGTCTTGTTGTGGGCCTCTTTGTGTTCATCTTGTTTGGGATATTCTGTGCTGCCTGGACTTGTATGTCTATTTCCTTCACAAGGTTAGAAAAGTTTTCAGTCATTATTTCTTCAGAAGGGTTTTCAATTCTTCACTCTCTCTCTCTTATCCTTCTGGTACCCCATGATATGAATGTTTATATACTTCGTGTTAAGATACCCAGAGATCTCTCACTTTTTAAATTTTTTCTTTTTACTGTTCTGATTGGGTGTTTTCTGCTACCTTGTCTTCCAAATTGCTGATTTGATCCTCTGCTTCATCAAATCTACTGTTGATTCCCTCTAACGTATTTTTCACTGCAATTATTGTAGTCATTTCTGACTGGTTCTTTTTAATGTTTTCTATCTCCATTTTTATGTTTCCTATCTCTTTTTGTCTGTTTCCTATGTCTTTGTTGAAGTTCTCACTCAGTTCATCTACTCTCTTCCCATAAGTTCAATGAGCATTCTTATAACCAGTGTTTTGAACCTACATCTGGTAGATTCCTTGTCTCCATTTAATTCTTTTTCTGGGGTTTTGTCTGGTTCTTTTTTGTAGGGACATGTTTCTCTGTCCCCTCATTTTGGCTGCCTCTCTGTGTTTGTTTTTATGTATTAGGTAGATCTGCTACGTCTCCCAGTCTTGGCAGAATGACCTTATTACCGTGTTTTCCCGAAAATAAGACCTAGCCAGACTGTCAGCTATAATGCATCTTTTGGAGCAAAAAGTAGTATAAGACCCGGTACTATTATATTATATATTATATTAATTATATTATATTAAAGACCCGGTCTTATATAAAAATCAGACTAGGTTTTATATTGATTTTTGCTCCAAAAGACGCATTAGAGCTGATGGTCCAGCTAGGTCTTATTTTCAGGGAAACATTGTAGTAGGTATCTTGTAGGACCCAGTGGCATTCCCTGGTCACCTGAGCCAGGTGCTCCAGGGGTGTCCCTTGTGTGGGTTTTTTGTGCTTTCCTGCTGTAGTTTAGCCTTGATTGCTGTTGGCACATCAGTGGGTGGGACTGAGTACAACAGACAAGCTGTTGTGCAGGGGCTGACCCCACAAAGAGGGATTCACTTTAGCCAGGCTCTGGTGCCTGCCATGTCTGTCCTTCGGGTGTGTTGTTTGTGGCACTAATTGGGTGGTGCTCTGGTGTGGTCTGGAGCCAGCCACCAGGTGTGTTGGTTCTGGGGCCTTTGGGGAGGGTCTCTGGTGCAGGCCAAGGTCAGGCACGGTCTGTATCAGCCACCTATTAAGAGCTACAAAATGATGTATGGTGGACAGCTGCCTGTGCTGGGCTTGGAGGCATCTGGAGTGGTTATGCTCTGAACCAAGGCCAGCTGCCTCTAGTGCCAGGCTTGGGGCCACTTAGCAAAAGGTACAGGGTAGGCTGAGGCCAGCTACTCTTGGTTTTGGGTTCATGGGCCTTTGATTTTGGGAAGTCTGTAGCATGGGCCGAGGCCTGTTGCTTGTGGAACAGCACTAAAAGAGGTTGGGACTGGTGTGTGAGTTCGGTGGGGTGGGGGTGGGGTGTCTCAGGGAATCATCAGGGTGGGGTGAGAGTGGTGTTAGCCAGGTTGGTGGAGACTCAGATTTGGCACCTGCCTGCATCTGCAGGCTGGGAGTTGGGGAGGGCTCAACAAGGAACACTGGCACCTGCCAGCACTTCTTTCCCTGAGGGAACTGACCCTACAGCCCTTGCCCTGCAGCCAGACAATTCAGTTCCTCCCCATATGTCCCTGGCACTTTTCAAGCTGCTCTCCCTTTGTTGGAGCTTAGGACGAATGTTTCTGAGCAAGTGAGTCTGTGATCAGGCCCTTTAAAAGGACACCTGTGTCTATAGCGGCCCTCCATCTTACCTGGACAGAGTCCCCACTGATTTTCATTGCCAGCTGTTGTGGTGACTCTTCCTGAAACTGGCTCCAGTCTGGGGAGCCTGGTGTGGGGTTGGGAGTCCTCATTCCTTAATGGGGACCTCCATAGCCAAGATATCCATCCCTCCCTGATTCTTAACCACCACACGCGGGTGTGTGACCAGCTTGTTTTACATTTCCACCCTACCTCCCAATCTCAGTGTGGCTTCTTTATATCTGTGGAAAATTTTTTTAAATTTATAATTCAATCTCTTTTTATACATCTGTTTAGATTTTCTATTTTTTCTTGAGTCAATTTTAGGAATTTGTGTCTTTCTAGGAATTTTTCCGTTTCATATAGGTTATGCAATTCACTGTTGCACAAGTGTTCATCTTATAATCTTATAATCCTTTCTTGTTTCTATAAAGTCCAGTACTAATGTCTTCTTTTTAAAAAAAAAAATTAAAGTTTATTGGGGTGAAATTGTTAGTAAAGTTACATAGGTTTCAGGTGTACAACTCTGTGATACATTATCTACATGTCACATTCTGTATTCACCACCCAGAGTCAGTTCTCCTTCCATCACCATATATTTGATCCCTTTTACCCTCATCTACCATCCCCTCCCCCCACCCTCTGGTAACCAGTAAACTATTGTCTGTGTCTATGAGTTTTTGTTTCTTTATTTGTTTATCTTGTTCCTTTGTTGTTTTCAGTTTTATATACCACATATCAGTGAAATCATATGGTTCTTGACTTTTTCTGTAATGTCCTCTTTTCATTTCTGTTTTTAGTAATTTGTGTCTTCATTCTTTTCTTCTTCACCAATTTAGTTAAAGATTTGCCAATTTTGGTGACTTTGTAAAGATTATGTTTTACTTTATTCGTTTATTAATAATTTTAGTCATATTTAAGAAAAATTTGATCAAGAAGGTCTTGAACCTTTACTTACTAAGTTGATTATGTTACTAAGAATGTATTTATAATTATTAAATATGTTTAAGAATATATTCATAATTATTAAACACATTTAACACATTTTGAGTAAAACAATAAACTTAGCAAGCTGAGCTTTTGGTGGTTTTAGGAAGATTGAAGAATATGGCACTGAGACAGAGAGACAGCATCTCTGCCTTCAGAAGTGTCCAGTCTATGACACAGCTAAAGCTGTATTTACCATGAGGAGGCATGTGGACTGCCAGGGGAAGTAAAGTCTACTGTAGGAGTTCATAGTGTGTCATTTGACCTGTGAGCTATTACCCAGAGAGTCTACAGTTTGGTTATGCCACCTCCACTGCTGTTCAGCCCTTTCTGGCTGCCTATACCCAGGATCTGGGAGTCTGGGCAGATAGCTTGTTTAGCCCCTCAGCGCTCCTTAGTCATGGGGCTGGCAAGAGTGGGACATGAGATGAGGGCAGATTGAGGTGGATGAGGTTTGGTGGTCAGGCCTTTCCCAGAGAGCTCTGAGATAGGTACCACCTTCCTTGTCATTCACTCCTGCCTGGCACCCTCCAACTCTGGAGGGTAAAGCATGAGGGCAAGAGTGAGACCAAGCACGCTGCCATGGTGGATTAGGGGCCCTGTCAGTGCTCCCCTGCATTCCACCAAACACTGCCCTACCCGCAGGCAGGCAAGACACAGGAGGGAAATTGAATGCCAGAAGTGGATAAAAGTGCTCTAGGTGAGTTGCCAAGCCTTCACACAGTGCCAAAGCCAGTTCATCTGATGCAAAGATGACACCTCTCTATGCTCTACAGAATCTGAAAATAGTGCCCTGGGCTCTGGCTGGCTTGATGGGAAAAAGAGGAGTCCCCTGCAGATGCTCTATGACCTGAACAAGGTAGGTGGACAGACCCCCACCCTGGGACCCCTACCTCTACCTCCAGACATGGGAACCTTAGAGCCCCAATGTAGGCCTGCTGTCAGGGGCTGGAACCCACACTGGGCACAGAGAGGCTTCCTCTGCAAATCCAGGCTCTGTTCAGAGAACGAGAATGCCTGGGGATGCGACAAGGGAAAAACTTGGGGACAAACTGAGAGAGCCGGGATCTCCACCCCCTCTACCCATCCATCATCCACCCAACAACAGTCTGGGGCCACTCAGTGCCAGACACTGTTCTGTGTGTTGCAAATATGATAGAGAGTGAAAAAGACCATGAGCCTGCCCTCAGGTAGTTGACAGTCTAATTGGGGAGACACTAATTAAGTGAACCCCCAAATTTAGAACCAATTGCAATAGGTAAACACACTGGGAACCCCTGCCTTGCCTGTTCTCAAGCAATGGACTAGGTGGCTCACTGATTCGCGAACTCTACTTCTGATGTTGGCCCCACTGGGAGCACACAATGCCCTAAATACACACATGGTTATACCCCACTTAGAGCCATACCTCCTGGCTCACACACACCCCAACAGGCACACTCAGAGGCACCCATTCAAGCAGCATGTGTTGAGCCCCTACTGCATGCAGGCTGTGCTCAGGAAACTGTGAATCCAGCCACATGCAGTTTGGCTGGGTCCCTGTCCTTGTGCAGCTGACAGTCCTGTGGAGAGGAAGACATCATCTGATCACCACCTACAGTAACCTGTGACTGACTCATGTCTAAAGGGGAAGTACAAAGTGCAATGAAAGCTCTACCAGGTGGGTCCTAGTTTAGATAGGGGAGAAGGACCCTCTCTGAGAAAGGGACATTGCAGCTGAGACCTGCAGAGGAAGAATTAAGAAGTAAACAGTAGGGGCCAAGCACCTGGAGGTGAGCAGAGGACAAAAGAGAGTATGGCAGGTGAGCCAGGGATGGGCAGCTGCCTGTTGTGGCCCAGCAGGTGGAACAAAGGTAATAGGGAGCCAGGGAGTGTTTTAAGCCAGGGAGAATGATCAGACTAGGGTTGGGAAAGTGGCTGCTCATTGACTCCCCGAGGACTGAGCCAAAGGGGCATGTGGAGCTCATCTGGCCTATATCCTTTGGTTGCAGGTGGGAAGGCCTTGATTCATAGAGGGTGACTGGCTTGCCCTGGGCCATATAGCAGGTCCAGGGCAGGCCAGGCTCTCATCAGGGCCCCAGCTTCCACCAGCTCTGCAGGCTTTTGAGGGGCAGATGGGGCTGGCTCAGCCCCTCACAGCCTGAGGACCCAGTAAGGTGACAAGGCCCTGGAAGCTTGGCACCTTCCAGCTGGAGAAATAATAGTAATAAAAACAATCTGGCCAACCAGTACTAACTGCGTATGAGGTGCTCTAGTTCTGTGAACTCACTTAGTCTTCACAGCAACCCTGTAAGGTGGGGCTGTTGTTATCCTTGTATACAGATGAGGAAACTAAGACACAGGGAGGCTAAGGGCCCTGAGAAGGTCACAGAGGTCACAGGGACTAGGGCCAGGCTAGGGTCCAGGCAGCTGCATCCAACCGGTCTGGGAGGCATGAGGGTGTCACTGCTAGATGCAGCCCCAGACCAGCAGACATAGCCCTGGCTTAGTCCCAAGAAACAACTGGAGCCCCAGCTTCCCTACAGGAGAGTTGTAGACAACTCATTTCCTTTGAGCCTCAGTGTTCTCACCTGTAAAATGGAAAGAGCATTCACTATCTAGGTATTCAGGGGACTGCAGAAAACAGAAAAACTAACCAAGTATGTGTTAAGCCATCAGGATAGTCAGTGCATACTCCCAAGATGCTCAGAGACCAGCGTCCCCATTGACAGCAGCAACACTGCCTAGCAGCATCATGTGGATGTTGACTTCTGTCATACACTTGTTGCCTCATGGATACAAGATGACTGCCAGGGCCCTGACATCTCACAGGACAGCATCCTAAGCAGAAGGGAGAGGGGATGGGACAAAAGGTCTTCTTCAGAAGCCCTCACTTTTTCTCCTGAAGGAAAGTCTTTCCTGGAAGCCATCCAGCACACTTCCCCTTACATTAACTTGGCCAGAACCAGGCCACATGCTCATCCCTGGACACTTTAATAAAGGTGTGACTGGTTCCTCCCTGAGGCTGCGCATATGGTCTAACACAGTTGGGGTCTGCTGTCAAGGAAGGAGGGGGGCTGACAGGTCAATGGCCAACATTCCATGTCACAAGAAATGTGCTGGGTTTTCTGAAAGCTGAAATCAGACCTTGGCTGTGGGGCCCCTGGATACAGTCCTTTGCTGGCATCCATGTGGAGCCAGGCTTTTGAAGCCAATTCTATGAGACAGTGCCTCAGAAGGTGGAAATGCAATCCTCTAAGTGCCCTCAGGCCCCCTATAGCCATGGCTGAATTTGGCAACCAACCCCACAGCCAGCTTTTGAAAAAGTAGCATAAGCACATGATAGGGCATTCGATACTTCCACAGAATGTCCAGTGAAGAGCACCTCCCCTTCCCACACTGTCCCCCATTTCCCTTGGAAGTGGCCAGTTCCCTGTGTCATTCCAGACATGTTCTAGGCATGTATGTAGTATCAAATGCTATATCATATGCTTATGCTACTTTTTCAAAATCTCACCTGTAGGAACATATGACCTCTCTCTATTTCAACTTTTCATTTTGAAAAATTCAAACATATGCAGAAGTAGAGAGAATAGTACAATGAACCCCCATGTTTCCATCACACAGTCTGAACAGTGGTCAACTCCTGTCCAATCTTGTTTCATCCTGACCCTTCCCCCTCCTGCCTACCTGATATTATTTTGAAGCAAATCCCAGCCTTGTTGATTCTGTGACTATTTCAATATATATCTAAATGAGAAACTCCCCACAACTCTTCTTCTTCAAACATTTAAAAATTTCCTTCCCTACCCTTTATAAACGCAAAGTGTGGCATATGAAGTCCTGTTCTTCCCTTTAACTTTTTGCACTTAAGTTACTTATCTGTCTGAAATGGAACACTCTGAAGTCTTTATTTTAGCTGACCTATAACTCATATACCATAAAATTCCCTTTTGTAAAGTATACAGTTCAGTGGTTTTAGTATATTTACAAGGCTGCACAACCATCACCACCACCCAATTCCAGAACATTTTCATCACTCCAGAAAGAAACCCAGTCCCCATTAGCAGTCACGCCCCATTTCCTTCTCCTCCCAGTCCATCACCACCACCAATCTACTTTCCATCTCTATGGATCTATTATGGACATTTCATGTAAATGGAATCATACACGTGGTCTTTTGTGTCTGGCTTTTTTCACTTAGTGTGCATGTTTTCAAGGTTCAGCCATGTTTTAGCGTGCATCAGAACATCATTCCTTTTTATGGCCGAGTAATATTCCATTGTATGGAGAGACTACATATTATTTATCCATTCATCAGCTGAGGGACATTTGGGTTGTTTCCACTCTTTGGCTGTTATGAATAATGTTGCTGTGAACATTTGTATACAAGTTTTTGTGTACTTATGTTTTTAGTCACCTTAGGTATACGTAGGAATGGAATTGCTGGATCACATATATACTTTTTTTGAGGAGCTGCCAAACTGCTTTCAACAACAGCTGTATGATTTTACACTCTCACCAGCAGTAAGTGAAGGTTCCAATTTCCCGCATCCTCACCAATATTTGTTATCTTTTTATTATTATATTATGAAGGCTTCTAATGCAATTTTCAGAAGTTAAGAACACTTTCTCCTAAGAAGTCTGAGACTGAAAACCACCAAGAAGCAGGTTGGGGATAGGGGGTGGAGAGTTAGTCATAGAGGTAGACACTTTGTTTAGGGCATAAAGGACTTGAACAAAGGAGGGGGTGTTGCTAGAGGAACTGGCCTGGGTGTTGGTATAGCTGACCAGGGCTGGGAGGGGCTGGCCCAAGTGTCCTAATATTACCTAATTCATAGAGTTGTAAAGGGCATAGCAAGGTGCCTGGCACACAAAAGTGCTAGATAAATGCTGGATGTCATTATTTCACAGAGGAGGGACAGGATCAGAGACAGCAAGCTTCCTGACCAAGCACTGAGATTAGAATTTGTTGGGGGGAGAGGGGAGGTGTAGAAATCAAGACCCAAAGGAACATGCCAATTCACAAATATAGAATTAGCTCATTTTATTATCGAACAAAAAATATCCCGATAGCCTGCAAGTGGCTTCATTTTTCACCTCTATTTCTATGGAATTAAAGCTTATACACTTTACTACTTTTAGTAAACAGCAGATATTCAATTTGTGCCCACTCCGAAGTCGTACTTTATCAGGCTTACTCTGACTTTATCCCATTCATTATCAGTACCTCCTCTGTTCTGAGTACTGGGCAAGTGACTAGTCACATTTTTCCACATGCCTCTGCAAGATTAGATTTATCAGACGTCCCCAACCCAGGTCCAGAACAGATGCCTGGGCCCCAAGTCACACAGCGATCCGTGGCAGAGCTGGGCTTCCAGTCCAGGTCCCCTGCCTGCCACCTGGCCCCAGCTCACGCGTGCCTGGCACACTAGGCTGGGCAGCAGCCCTCACCGCTCGCCTGTCTCCCGCAGGGCCCGCTCTCGGCCCTGGCTGAGGTGCACCGGCAGAGGCGTGACCTGCTGCGACGGGCCTGCAGCCGCCACACACGCCGGCAGCGCCTGCTGCAGCCGGGGGACCTGCAGCACGTGCTGGTGGACGACACGCACGGCCTGCTCTATTGCTACGTGCCCAAGGTGGCCTGCACCAACTGGAAGCGCGTGCTGCTGGCACTGAACGGCAGCGTCCGCGGGGACCCACGCTCCATCCCTGCGCACGAGGTGCACGCTCCCGGCCGCCTGCCCTCCCTGGCCGACTTTAGCCCCGCAGAGATCAACCGGCGCCTGCGCGCCTACCTGGCCTTTCTCTTCGTGCGCGAGCCCTTCGAGCGCTTGGCCTCCGCCTACAGCAACAAGTTCGTGCGGCCCTACAGCGCGGCCTTCCAGCGGCGCTACGGCACGCGCATCGTGCGGCGCCTCCGGCCGCGCCCACAGCCGGACGCGCTGGCCCGCGGCCACGACGTGCGCTTCGCCGAGTTCCTGGCCTACCTGCTGGACCCGCGCACGCGCCGCGACGAACCCTTCAACGAGCACTGGGAGCGCGCCCACGCTCTGTGCCACCCGTGCCGCCTGCGCTACGACATCGTGGGCAAGTTCGAGACGCTGGCGGAGGACGCGACCTTCGTGCTGGGCTTTGTGGGCTCGCCCGGCCTGCGCTTCCCTGCGCCTCCGCCCCCGGCCAGAGCGGCCGGCGCCCGGGACCAGGCTGCGCGCCTCTTCCGGGACATCAGCCCCTTCTACCAGCGACGTCTCTTCGATCTCTACAGGATGGACTTCCTGCTGTTCAACTACTCCACTCCCTCTTACCTGCGGCTGCACTAGCCTGCCGGGCCTCCTGGGCACATTGGGGGGGGCGGGGGCCGAGAACGGGCACTTCCAATGCGCCCCGGGGCCTCCACTCCGACAACCACTGCACAGGGCTGCCCTCACACCTGTCTGGGTTTGGGTGCGGCCCACCTCAGGTGCTGTTCATCTGTGTACCTGCCGCCTGTCCCGCCTGTCGCTTGATGCTTGCTTCCTTTAATTGCTCTAGCCGTCAGGTGCTTCCCCAGGATCCCTGGGTGGGTGGAGTTTCAGGTTGCAAAGAGGCCTTTTTTTGTCAGCTCTCTCCCCAAACCTGTACATGGTGCAACGGCAGAATGCTGGCTCGAGACAGCCTGTGACCCGCCCCAGTACCCTCCCCAAATCACCCTCTCTTGTAAGGACAGCCCTGGTCAAGGAGAGGAGCCCTCCCATGCTGGACTGGGCTGGGGACGTCCTTGTCTCTGGGCATGGCGCAAGAGCCAGCTGAGAGCTGTTTTCACTCTGCCTGTCGCACAGCGGGGCTGCCTTTCCTGTGGCTGAGCCCACCTTTGCTCTCAGTCTGGCCAGATGTTAGGTCGCCTCTGTGTGCCCACAGAGCCCAGGGGAGCAATACGATCGATGGCAGGTTTTATAGGGCCTTGGTGAGCTGGGAAGCTCATGTTATTGAAATAAATGTGTTTTGTTACTTCTGACATTTTGGAGTTTCTCCACTTCATTTTGCCATTTGCTGCTCTGGGGCATGCGGCTGTCTGATTTGGGGCCTCTTACTGATCCTCAGTTTCCCCTGCTGCCAAATGACCTAAGAATTCCAGGGGGCTATGAAAATCAGATAAGACAGATGGAGAACCTGGCTTCCTGTCACAGGAACCCACACGTGTAAGGGGCTACATGAGGAGTCGAGTATGGAAGGGGTGCACCACGGGGTGGAGGACTAAATTGTGAGTGAGGGGAAAACAGTTATAACTTGGGGAAATCTAACTTTTCATTGTGTCTGGGCCAAAGATGAAAGCCCAGACCAGCTCAGTGAAGCCCTGCGCCTTGGACTGCCTCGCACAGGTGTGTGTGTGTGTGTGTGTGTGTGTGTGTGTGTGTGTGTGTGTTTTGCAGCGTCTGTTGGGCCGTTTGGCAATGCGGATCCACCCTTCTGGCTTTGGGGAGACAGCCAGCCATGGGAGTCCCTTCGGAGGGACTGAATTGTGAGTCCCTCCTAGTGACTGGTTGAGTATATGGTATCCTTTCTCAGTTTCCTTGGATTATAAATAACTTTGGGAAGAACAGGGTATGCTTGAGGTTTTGAAAAACAAGCATGAAAACACAACCGAGGAAGGGCATCTTGGCAGGGATGAGGCCAAACCAGCTGTAGTAGCTCCACACCCTGTAGTGAGGGCCTGTGTGTGCTGTGCTGGCCTGTGGAGACTTTGGCCAGGATCCAGCAGCTCAGCCCTGTTCACACCCGTCTTTGCTAATGCTGTTCCCCATTCCTGGGGTGCCCTCTTTCCCCAGTCTGGTCCTTGGGTCCCTCCTTCTTAGGAGCCTGCCTGAGGCCTTCAGGATGCCCCTCTCAGAGCTCCCCCACGCTATGTCCATGGGTCCTCCCAGTGTGGCTCAGTGGTGGCCAACTCCTGTGGCCCTGGGAAGGGCTTGCCACTGGGCTGCCCATGAAGCCTCATTCCACTGAAGGCACTCAGAAACCCCAGGGCCAGGATGGTTACCAGGACACCTTGGACCACAACCCCATCATGCCTATCCATGCTTAAGGAGGGAGGGGCTGGACCTATAGACACACCCAGGGGCCTCCATCTTTCTTACAAGCCCCTGTTACCCACACATTCCTCAGACGCTACACACATGCCGTGACTGTTACATGCCACTTCACGCTCGGTTGTTACACATTCGCTTTGACAACACACATCTTTGTTCCAAACTCATTCAGCACCCACACAGCCTCTGATGTGACTTATTTGCTCAAAGTTAACCCCCATCCAGATATCACCCTTGGGTGCATCACAATTAGAAGTCACCCTGTGCCATCACACCATCAGCTGTCATCCCTTCAGTGCCTCCTGTATGCTGACACTTGTCACATGCAGTCACACTGTGTCATTGGGGCAGGCTCCGCATTACCCCAGCCCCCATGGATGTCCCCTGTACACTCTTGAGTTTGCATGCACTCGCTGTCACACACTTGGCTGAACCCCTAACACACAGCCCTCACCTTTGCTGTGAGTACAAGGCCCACAGCCCTGGCTCGTTCCCTGGAGGTGCCTCTTGCTACTTTCACCTCACTGGTTTTGGGGAATTCATCCTGCTCTGGCCATCCTCTGGTTAGTTTCCCCTCTGGGTGGCACCAGAACATGTCTGTCTTCACAGATCACAGACTGCCTGCCTTCTCCAAGTGGTGGGATCCTGGCTGGGTCATGGGATGACTAAGAAAGACAGGGTCTCATGAGAAGAACTGAACAAGACATGAGAGCATCCAGACAGGCTCTTAATCTGGCACCCCCTGCAGACAAGTGATTTTTCTGTTAAAAAGTTTCTAAAGAGATTAAGAGCATGAACTAAAGGTCACATGGTGTTTTAACTTACTCAAAATTATATTTTCCAGTTTTCTAGTCTGTCAGAACTGGGTAGTACTGGTAAGCAACCTCCCCAGGATGGAAGTAGCATTGATAGATTGGGTTACAAAGACTTGTTTAAAACAAGTTTCAATGCTTTTTTGCTTTTTCTGGCTTTTTTTGTCAGGAAAATGTTTCCCAGATTTTTATAGTTATGGTATCGGTTTTCGTTTGTTTTGTTTTTCAGTTTTATTCTGTGGCTTTGTCATCCAGGCAGCTTCCTGGGAGGCATAGAGCCATGGTTTAAAATTTTGCTAAAATCCTTGGTTATTTGTAACAACACTACTTCATGCATTATTCAGTTTCAGAATTGCAGCCAACTGCATTTGCTGGTTTCAGCAACTGGCTGGATGGCCTCCGGGTGAGGGAAAAGCCCAGAGTTGTTCACATTGCTGTGTCACCAAAATACTCCAACAGGTGAATGGGCCCAGGTCTCAGGGTGCTGCCTTTTCCAGTGATGCAATAGCTCTCTTACTAGGATAAAGGTGCGACTGCCTGTGACAAAGTCTCAATAATGGCAACTTCAACCATGTGGTCTCTCCTGTTCAGGGAAATGTGCTCAGAACTGGTGGGTGCAGAGTCCTTTGCTCCTCTTGTTCCACCATCCCTTGGACGTAGCTCTCTTTAATGTGATATATGAGAGAACAATTCACTTTCCTATAAGGTGAGTTGACCCCTGATCACCTACCTGTTCCTTAAGAGGCTTCAATTATGTGCTGATTTGTGTTCTGTTGTAACTGTGCTCATGCTATGAGGACAACTGAGGGTCTGGATGGCTGCTCCGAAATGCACCCCATATTGCTACATGGGCCCCATGACCATTTCTATGTTTATAAAATAATTTCACATGAAGAATAATGTTAAGCCATCCCTTTGTTGTCAAATATTTATGAGTAGGTTATTGCCTGTTTTTCTGTGAGGAATTTCTCACTGTGTGCTTCCTGAAGATTTGTTTCCTTCTTTGAGGACATTTTATACATACAAACACTCCACACATGGTGGTGCCAACAGGTAGTTCCTTACTCCATTCACATCCTTTCTTTAAATAAACTCTCAGGGAGGTATCACTGAAGATCAGGCACATTTTATGATTCTGGATTTGGGAACATGTATGATGAGCTTTTTCTACCCACAAAACAGCTGGCTTTGCTGCACATGCTGGAGGAGCCCTGCATGTCCTGCCGCTCCATTTCCTAACCACTGGGCCACGGCAAAGTGTAGCCGGAGGGGGATCAGAGGGAGGCATGTGCATCGGGACCATTCGGGAAAACAGTGTGGTGCCAGCTGGTAAAGGTGGGCACTCAGGAGCCCTCTGGCCAGCAATTCCTCTTTGGGGACAACATGCCTACGGAACAGGGCAGGAGTGCTCAGAGCAGCAGCATCCACAATAGCGAAAAGTAGAAACAACCAAATGTCTAGTAAATAAAGAATGGACAAATCACAGATTATTATATAGTGAAAATTAAATGATTATATGAACAACTATATGCACTATCATGACTCTTAGCAACTTGCTGTTGAGGGGAAAAGAAAATTGCATGTAGTATGGTACAATCTTATATCATTAAAAAAACACAATGTATTGTTTTGAGATACTATTGTTAGAAGGGGAGGAGAGAGATGTGGCCACCTAGTGGGGACGGGGAGCAGAGGACAGGTGGGGAAGGATTTCCCAGGCTGGTGTACCGTTCCAGTCATGTGCGTCTCTTCATCATTATGCTGGTTCATAGAGACATGCTACCGTATTTTGCATATATCAAATATGACTAGCTTTAAACATTGGAGGAAAACTCCTTGAGACTTCCGCAGTCCAAATGGAGATTAATCTGGCTCCGACTCCGAGGAGGGAACCCTGGGCGGAGGGGAGTCTCTGCGTCCTGCAGGCCGGAGGGCTGCTGCTGGGAGCTCGACTCCACCCGCAGAAAGACCTGTACCACACCAGGGGACCTGGTCCCCACCTGGGCTCTGTGGGCCTGGAGGGAAGGGGTCGGGAGCCCTTTGCTGGGCAGTCCTCCACACCCTTCCCCAGGCTCAGGAGCTTACAACAGAACTGTCTTCTGCCTCCTGCCGATTGGGAACCACTGTCCAGTCCTCCAGGGCCTAGGGAGAGTCCACTGTCAATGCTCATAAGGGACCTCATTCCACCTCCTTTTCATAACAATAGGGCCACTTGCCCACCTTGCTAAGTGTGGCTACCCTGGGCATCTTCAAGGTAATGACCATCTCTCTTCTAGAGAGAAGACTACAGTTAGTGTCCCCACTTTTATTTACCCTCCCCAGGACTCTAAGACAAATTTCTAGCCCCTGCCTTTGTAGAACAGAGGAAACCTGTTATATCTTCAGCAGGCATCTTCCTATATAGTGTTGCTATTCTGCATGCTAAAGGGATTATACCAGCCTCTGACTTTTCAGCAGGCCTTGAGTATGCCTGTTTTATTCCATGCTATTTCTCTTTAAACAATTTGAATTTGTAATACACCAACAATACGGTATTAGCTTCATGTGTTAAAAATTTACAAAGTGATATGCCTCCCTCAGGCCTGTCCCCAAGCTCCCCAGCTCTTCTACCCAAAGGTAACAATTGTTGCCTGCTCCACACATCCACACACACACACACACACCTGCACATCCACACACATGCAACATACATCCACATGTACACACATATAGACATACACACATGTGTGCATACACTTACACAGACCCACACATACCTTTTTTTAATATATTAGATGTATTAGATAATATATTAGATATATTCTTCTGCTGCCCTTAATAAACTATCTTAACATACATTGTAGGTTGTTCCAGATCAGTATATAAAGAGCAGCTTCTTCATTTTATTGGATACCTAGTCTTTCAGGGTGCACCTGTGGTATGATTTAACAGTCCCCTATTAATGGATATTTAAGTGGTTTCCATTATTTTGCTGTTTCCTACAGCAGAGTGAATATTGTTGTCCAAATATTTTTACTTACATGTATGAGTGTATCTGTGGGATGAATTCTTGGAAATGACATTCACACCCTGTTTATTCCTCACACCAATCATGTAAGAATAAATATTATGACCCTGTTTTATAGATAAGAAAATGGAAGCTCAGAAAGGCAAAGTGATAAGTGCAAGAGGAAGTGGGATTTAAATCTGCAAAGTTTATTTGCTTGGCATGGTTTCTGAGGAGATAGATATCTCCTCAGGGCTGTTCCCCATACTACAGTTCACCTCTGCCAGGAGTGCCAAGGACAAGGTGGCCGAGAGGGAGGCTGCACAGAGCCGGGCTCTAGGAGAGACCTCTGGAGGAGTGGTTAACATGGGTGCCAGGGAGGGCAGCGTGGATGCCTGACCCGGGGAAGCGATGGCTCAGTAGCTTGAGTTCCCAAAGGTTGCTCAATGGAGGTGGCGGCAGCGGGAGGAAGATGGACAGTGATGTGAAATCTGTGGCCCCAAGCCTAAAGAAGCCACACAGAGCCCCATGTTGACCCTCAGCAACCCTGCTAGTCCACAGAAGCACAACCAAGACTCTGCTCCCAGCTCAGATCTGCCACAGTGCACACTCTGCCACCTTCCCAGCCATCATTCTCCTAGATGCTCTGACATCTTTTTTTTTTTTTAAGTGTGTTTTTCCAGGACCCATCAGCTCCAAGTCAAGCAGTTGTTTCAATTTAGTTGTGGAGGGCACAGCTTACAATGGCCCATGCAGGGATCGAACCAGCAACCTTGTTGTTAAGATCACTGCGCTCCAACCTACTGAGCTAACCAGCCGCCCCTCTCCTAGATGCTCAAGCCAAACACCCTGCATTCCCCCAGTAACTCTCATGCCTTGTTTCATACCTGGCTGGAGATGTGGTCCACTAAGCCTGCCCACTCAGCCAGTGTCATCCAAGTGCCTGCCAGTAGGCGTACCACCTCCAGTAGGGGCACCAGCCTTGTGCAGCCACCTGCCCACATGAGACCATCCTTCTCCTGCCTCCCAAGTGGGACTGCCCTCCCCCCACTCGGCCCCTGGCCTGCAGAGCACCCACCCGTCTTCGTAGTCAGTCTTCGCTCACAGCTAAACACATGTCTGGACATGCCATTCTGCCCCTCCACTCTGGTCAGTTCCCCAGTGAAGGGCTAGTGGGAATTTGGAGGATGGAGGGCAGGTGGGCATGTCTCCCACCTGCTCCCCACTGCAGTGCTGCCGATGGCAGGGGCCACAGCTACAGCCCCTGCCCACCCCTCCTGGCCCAGGGAATGAAAGGCTCCCTACTGGTGCTGAGCCCTGGTGGATTAGCTCAGCCTGCCCTCACACTGACTTCAGCTTCCAGTAGCTCTCAGACACATTCCCATTCTTCCATTCTCTGTTCTTGTTGCCCTCCTGGAGAGCTCTTCCCAGATCCTGCATGGTGGGCCTCTATGGACATGGGCTCAGGGTATGAAGGAGGCCTCAGTCTCTCCCCTTGCTCCAGCACAAAGAACTGGGCCACAGGCACAGCCTGATGGGCCCTGCATTGGACCCCCATCTGAAGCTACTCCCAGTCTGCAGAAGTGGAAGCTGAGACGCAGGGATAGCTGTGCCTTCCGACCATGGCCTCAGCAGCTCAGCCCTACTCTTTCGGTTCAGAGATGTAGAGCAAAACCCTGCTGTCAAATGAAGGTCTAGGATCCAGGACCACGGCCAGAGCTAGTGTGGGCAGGGAATCGGCATTCGTCTGTGTTTCTGTCTGAGCGTGTGTGTGTGTGTGCGCGCGCGCGCGCGCACATGTACATGTTTATAGTGCCTGTCTGGGTGTCGATTCTAGGAACTGAGCAAGCATTTTGTGACTTGTCCGAGGTGATGTACAGTGTGTGGAGTCGTGGGCATTGCCGGTCAGAACAGAGAGCCTCTTATGCCCTGAGGCTCTGCCACGTCCACTGCCAACTCTATTGTCAGAGGGCAGGGTCACAGCCGTTGGAATGGAGACTCTGTACCAACTGGTCGTGGCAGCCCTTTAGTATATAATGGCTGCTGTGCTGGCTAACTGACAGCCGGTCGGCTCCCAGTTTAGGGTGAATGTGTGTGTCTGCATCTTTGTGTTTGCATGTACCGTTTCCCCAAAAAGAAGACCTAGCCGGACAACCAGCTCTAATGCATCTTTTGGAGCAAAAATTAATGTAAGACCCGATATTTATATTACTATTATATTATATTATAATTATATTATATTAAAGACCCGGTCTTATAGTAAAATAAGACCGGATCTTACATTAATTTTTGCTCCGCATTAGAGCTGATTGTCCGGCTAGGTCTTCTTTTCGGGGAAACAAGATATGGACCTTTCTAAGGGTATCTGGTGCTTTAGCTGTGTCTCCCTGTGCACTGAGTGCATGTGGGTCTGTATATTTAGGTGTACGTGGTCAGTCAGGGCTACTTGGTGTGGGGGTTCCCTGCCAGTGCCCCCACCCTCAGGACAAGCTGCATGGAGTCCAGAAACTTGCTGACTCTCCTTCTGCTTTGCCTCTGCCACGTGGAAGGATGGCCCTAAGCTCCTGCCTCCCCATAGGCCGCTTCCCAACTTGTGGAAAAGGCCCATTCCAAGTGAGGCCAGGGCATACCGACAGGTCCTGTGCAGCCTCGCCTAGAAGCTGCCTGGCTCTGAGTGGGACCATCGAACTTTAGAGTCTTCTTTCTGAGTCTCCTTTAGAGCCTCAGTTTCCTCAGCTGTGAAGTGGAGCATGCAAGGAGGATAATATGAGTATTTGTGCAGACCCAAGGTGGAAGGCCAGGCAGCAAGGTCAGCGGTGGTGGTAACCATCAGCATCTGGCGCCTGCGACTTACCCTCTGACTGGGATGGATCTTGTTGGTACCAACATCTTCTGCAGGGGCAGCTGCTCCCTTAGTGAGCTGTTCATCTTCGTGACCTCCCAGGGCTGCAGAGACTCCGGGTTGGACTCCATCAGCCAAGAGAACCTACAATGGGCACTTGGCATCTTTAGGTGGCCTGCAGTTGCCAGATAAATGACGTAGCTCCTGCTCACCTGGGACTTCCTATTTGCCAGGCACTGCTCTAAGTTATTTACAAACATTAACTTATATGTCAACTCACAACCATGTTATGCACTCATTATAGAAGAGGAAACTGAGACACAGAGAGGTCAAGTGACTTTCCCAGGGTCACACAGCTAGGAAAGGGTGGAGCTGAGAGCAGCTGGCTCCATTGCCAATCCAGCCATGTAGCCTGGCCCAGGGTGTCCTCAGCCCCCCAGTTTCAGCCTCCCCTTGTTTTAACCCAAGGGCCAGACACTGCGCCTTGCATATTTGCCTCATTGGGCCTCATAGGACAGCATCTGCGGCCTGGAGACAGGGTAGGAGTACAAGATGAGGACAGGTATTTAGCCCAGCCTGCCTCAGGTGCACAGCATGAAGAACACCGTCTCTGGCAGTAAGCAGCCCTCCCTCCCTTTGCACGCTCCTTGTGAAGGTGCAAAAGGAGCTGCAGGAGGCTGCAGGGGTAGAGGGGACACCTGGGTCTGGGGTCTGGAAAGAGGGGCAGATTGTGGGAGGCCTGGTCTTCCTTCCAGGGGCTCACCTGAGCTCAGCGTTCAGACATGGCCCAAGGCTCCAAGGAGCAGATACCTCACCCAAGGAAGGCAGTCTCAGGCCCTGCAGGCTGTTCGGGCTGCACTGCACTCCCTTGAGGGGTACCCACTGTCTCCACTTCCAATCTAGCATGGCTGCTCATTGGACATTCCCCACCATGGCCCGTGAGCAGCACAGCCCCGCATGCTGGGCTCACCTCTTAGTCCCATAGCACTTGTTGCTGGGATGGTGGGGGTGACCACCAGGAGGACAACTTTAAGGACACAGGATGCCAAACTGAGTTCCAGAAGAGGTGGGCGTTTCACACTCCACAGTGTACAGAATCCACGTAGCTCTGTGTCCTGGATGTCACCAGACGTTCCCTCTCTACCCATCTGCCACATGTGATCTCCTTCTTGTTTCCCCAGGACTACTGAGGTGGGCACTTCTGTTTGGCCACGTGGCTTTCTTTTTGCGTGAAGTGTCCCTTCAAGGCTCTGCCCAGCCCCGTGTATTGACCTGTAGTAGTTCCTCTGGAAGCAGAACTTTGTCATTTGTTTCCTGCATGTCCCTCCACTCTGTGGCTCTTCTGGTAGATGGGAAAATTTGGCTTTAACGCAGCCACATTGCTCAGGCTTCTCCCAGCAGCCAGGGTTTATATGGCTACAGGGTGTGGTGAAGTCTCTTAGCCTCCAGCAGATTCATCCCCCAGCCATTAGCTCTCACGGGTCCATGAGGCCATTCCTTCCCCCACTCTTCTACTCTTCTCCTACTGAGCTGAATTTTGGGAATTGAGAACCATCCCAAACCTTCCAAGTTTGCTGCTTTTTATCCAGGACCCTGTTAGCTACACAGATGGTGGGATTCCAGGCCTCAGCCTGCCCACCGCTGCAGGTCTCTGCTGGTTCTTAAGTGCCCCTGGGTTTTATAAACTACTGCTCCCACTTCACTCCAACGCCATCACACCTTCAGCATGGACAGGTGTTCATGAATGTGCCCCTCAGACAGTTCAGGACAGAGGGCCACTGGCTCAGAAGGAAGCAGTTGCCCACAGCTCTGGGACATCTCAGGGTACCTATCTAGAGGCCCTCAGCTCAGGTTGGGGGCAGGTGAAGAAGACGGACCCCAGGCAGTCATAGACCACTGAGCTGCTCAGGGAATTCTCTGTGGACCAGAAACACCTTCCCAGCTCCAGCCTATGCACCCCATAATGCGTTTCTGGGGAAACCTGAGGCGAGGCAGGACTTGGCTGTAGGGGCCTTGGGTCTTGTACCTGTATGGAAACTTTCTGGCAAATTTCTCCTGTGTCTTGGTCCTACTCTTCTGATACTGGGAGCACTTCTTGGGGGCCCTTGTGTCCATCTCAGAAGCGAGTTAAGCTGTGGTGCACCTTTCAGCCATGGCTAGAAGACAAGAGGAGGCCTATCAGAATGGGTGAGGAGCTGGGAGAAGCCAGTCTGGACCTGAACAAGGCACGTAGCTCCCCTTCCAACTCATCCTTGTCTGTAGAGGAGACTGGGGTGTGCAGCCCCACTGGCCTTTTGGGCTAAGTGAGGGTTGGGTCATGCTGGCCTGTCACCCAGTGCCCCGGCCTCACCACACTACACCAGTTATACACACTGTCGTGTTTGTGCATGTGTGTGAATGTATGTGTGAGTATGTATGTGTGCAAATAGTGTCTATGAGTATATATGAGTATGTGTGGTAAGTGTATGTATGTATGTGTCCAGTGTGTGTATAAGTGTGTGTATGAATGTGTGTGCATGTGTATAGTGTGTATGAATATATGAGTATGCGTGTGTGTATGTGTGAGTGTGTATGAGTGAGTGTGTGTATTTGTATAGTGACTTTGTGACTGTGTGTACAGTGTGCATAAGGATATGTGTGAGTCCGCTGTGTATGGCTATTTGTACGTGTGTATAGTGTGTCTGAGAATAAAAGTATGAATGTTGGTGAGTGTGCACATGTATAGTGCATTAGCGTGTGTGTGTGTGTGTGTGAGTCAGTATATGCGTGTGTAAATGGACAGTGTTTGAATGTATGGTGTGTGTGAGCATGTGTGTGTGTATAGTGTATGTAGGAGTGTGTGTTTGCATGTGTGTGTGAGACTGTGTGTATGAATGTACACGTATAAGAGAGTATGAGCGTGTGTGTGCATGTGTAGTTTATATGAGTGTGTATGTATGAGTGTGTGCGTGTATCTGTGTGTCTGTGTAGAGTGTATGGAGTGTGTGTGTGAGTGTGTGAGTGTAGGCAGCTCTAAGCAGTTTTATCACCTGTGCAGCTTCCTGTAGCCGCCACCATCGAGGTGGTGCTCAACTGCACCGCCCCCCCATGCTACCCCCACAGCCACATGTGCCCTCAGCCCCGTCCTTAACACTGTCAGCCGCTGATCTGCTCTCATCTCTGTGATGATGTCATTTCAGAGTTATGTACATGGGATCACACAGTAGGCATCCTTTTGAGACCTGCTTCTTTCTCTCTGCATCATTTCCTTAAGAAACATTATTGTGTCAATAGGTGGTTCCTTTTTCAGTGCCTGAGCAGTATTCCATGGTGTGGACACAACGCAGTCTATTTAACATCACCTATTGAAGGATATTTGGGTAGTTTCCAGTCTGGGGCTATTATGAATAAAGCCTCTATGAATATTCATGTACAGATTTCTGCATGAGAATAAATCTTTGTTTCTCTGGGATATACGCCTAAGAGTACAATGGCTGGAGTGTACGGTAAGCTCATTTTTAGTTTTCAAAGAAACTGCCAAGTGATTTTTCAGAGTGGATTGTGATATTTTACATACCCACCAGTAGTGTACAAGTGATTCTGTCTTTAAAATTACACCTGGTTCAGAACAACTGGGATTCAGATTTGACCACTGGTGTTTCATTTGCCATCAAATCATCTGACCTTGCTCACCAATGGCTGTGGTCCAAATAGCTGTTGTGTCATCAACACATGACTTGTGACGATGCCAACCACATGCCAGCAGTGCGGGTTCCATGTTTGGTCCTGAGGTGCCAGGTGAAGCCTCAGTGAGGCACTGACGCCTGGTGTGGGAAGTGCCCCAGGAGCAAGCTTCATGTGCTGCCTGAGGCCCTGGTGTCAGCTGCTACTTGTGCAGATGATGTCATTACCCCAGGCAATGCCCTCCTGCCACCTCTACACCTGGCGGCCCTGTCTGCATGTCTGCCTGAGAGAACCAGTCCTGCACACAGGGCAGGGCAGGGCCCTAACAGTTGGTACCCTTAGAGGCAACTCACTAGTGACTGATGACAGGGTGTATAGATAAGTGCCCAGCTGCCTTAGCTTTGGTTATATCAGCGCCACAGTGGCTCTACTCCACCACCCAAAGAACCCTTCAGATGGGGCAGTTGCCCACCACAATGATAATGTACCTGTGTCTCCTTTCTTTCCTTCTCCCCTTCTACCCCCCTGAGGGTACCTCCTGGGAGCAGTTCTCAAATAAAATATATGCACTTGCAGGCTTGTCTCAGGAGCTGTTTCTGGAGAACTCAGACGAACATGGGCCTGCTCCCCAGCAATGGCTGCAAATGTTTGAACTTGCTAGGACCCAGGTTAAAAAGGTGAAAGCTAATTAGCCTAACCCACCCCATGCGTCTACACACGCGCGCGCGCGCGCAAGCACTGGGGCTTTGCTTCTCTTCCTCACACACTCTGCAGCATTCTTCCTTGTCTGACCAGGAGCTTCTTGCCCATTCCCTCTTTTCCCAGGCTGAGGCTGCCCCTTACATCTCTTTTCTATTCATAGCAGCTGGGTTCCCCTAATAGCACTCCACATGATAAAGAATCTAGTGAAATATAGAGAGAAGCAACAATGCAACAAGGTTCCCCTTTCCAAGTTTGGGGTTCTGGAGTCCCCAGAAGGCCGCTGGACCTCTGGCCAGGCTGCTCCAGTGGGTTCAGTTTTCTCTCTTAAAGGGAGAGAAAGAGAAATGTCCCACGCTGCCCATTTAATGCTCCTCTGAGGGGCTAAAATGGCTTCTGGAAACCCCTGCTAATGGGCAAAGAGTGTCCCTGCCTTGGGTGGGGTAGCGGGGTCAACTGTGTTGCTGCCTGCTCCAAGGGTTTTGTTAGGCTGGTCTGAGCCCTGGATAGAGGCTGGACAGCCCTGCTGGGCACAAATCACCCCAGTCCAAAGCCAAGGCCGCTTGGATAGCCGATCCTGTATATGAGCTGAGCAGACCCCACGCACCTCTTGGCTTCCCTGGTCTCTGACTCTGGAACATCAGCTGTCTTGAAGTCTGGAACTTAGTGGGACTTAGCCCCAGCCCAGAAATGCCGGCATCCCTGCTTGTGACTTATCTCCTTCACCCCACCAGAGGTCTTCCCAACCCTGAGTGGGGTTGGGTTGGGGAGCTTCCCACTTACTTGCCCACCCGGCAAAGGGATATGTTCAGGGTACAGCTCTTTATATTAATAATGGCTAGTGGAGGTCTCTGTGACCTCTGACACGGGACGATAGCTGTTATGAGGACACTGGGACCTCTTCCATGGAGCTGGCCCCACAACCCTTTACTATCAGGTAAACTTAGGCAAGTCACTAATCTCTGGCCATGGATTCTGGCCTTCTTCCCCCTGCAGAGCCAGGCAAGGACCCTGGTTCAGACTGGTGGCTGTGTCACAGTGGGAGGCACAGGTTCTGGGCCCTATGAAGTATCTGCTTAGCTCTGTGCATGACCTTATTTAATGTTCTCCACCTAATGGAAAACAGATTGTGGTCACCTCCATTTTTCAGGTAAGGAAACTGAGGTTCTGAAAGGCCAAGTGCTTTGCCTGTGTCCCTTGTGCCCACAGCAAGTGGGGAAAGAGATGATATCCAGGTGGGCATCTGGGCCATACAGCCTCAGACAGTCCTGGACAGGCTGGGAGAGATGATCACACCGAGGTCTGGTCTGAGGAAGTGACAGTGCCATGGGAACCCAGGGGTCTGGAAGAGGCAGGGGTAAGATGCCCCTCATGCCCCCATACCCATTCTGCAGACCCCCTAAGCCATGGGAATGACCTGGCAAGCTGACACGGCTAAATTTGCTTCCCTCAGGGGAAGGATGGCCACTAAAAGGTCCAGGGAAGCCCTCTGGTCATCTGTCCCAGGTGCCATCCCCCTGCTGCTTCCCTACTGACTTGGGACTGTCCTTCCCAGCCACCCAGGCTGCCTCCCTGAATCCTGGCAATGATGAGGATCGAACTGTGGGTCAGAAAGATGCTGGTTTGAGAGTAACCACCGCCACCCTCAAGGCTGGTCCAGGCAGGGCGAGGATTTGTGGAGGAGGCAGGGTCCCTTGGTCCCTGGAGCCTCCAGCCAGAAAGGAGAGGCCAGGGGAACCATCCAAGCTGCAGGTTACTCACATGTTGGTCTATGTGATACCAGCGGGGCAGAGGCCTGCCATGGTCCTGGTTGCAATGCCATCACACAAGCACAGGCCCCAAGGATCTGTCCAACTAAGCACACAGGCTTATTGTGACATCAGAAGTCCCTGAGGTCATAATCAGTGACAGCACAACTACTGAGCCATGTGGCTCAGATTCCCACCTGGCGCCCTACCATGGAGTGACTGTGGAGGCGGCAGTGTGCTAACCAAGGCTGTTGGCATTCCAGCTCCAATCATCCTGGACAGGAGCAGCCACAGCGAAAGGAGTCTCTCCCCATTCAAATCTGTGCCTCAGTGTCCCATCTAAAAGGGAACACCGTGAGTATTGCCTGTCCACTGCTCAGAACAATCCTTGTGCCCATGAAGGCCCCATGAAGCTAATAACTGGCCAGGTCACATATGGCCTGCCAACCTCCACGGCATGCAGAAGGTGATCTGGACAGGTGATGGAGAACCTCCCCAGGTCAGGAGCACTGCCTTGGAAGTGGGAGAAGGAGAAGAGGAGAGGAAGAACTGATGTGAAAAGCAAAACCTCTTTCTGCCTTGACGTCTGATGACTTTATTCATGAGTGCCAATATAGAGAACCTGCGATAGGTTACGGTCCCTAGAAGCAGGACAGAGATAAGGATTTTAGTTAAGTGATTTGCTGGGTGAAGACCCTCAGCAGAAGGGTGGTGAAGAATGAGGGACAGGGCAGAGAAGAAGTGGGTGAGGACATGGTCTCAGATGGAGACTTGTTCCAGGGGAATGCCGCAGCAGAATCTTCCCTAGAGCTGTTCTCACCGTGAGGTGGTGTTGGCCTTATATGTCCCATGGCAGTCCATCTTGGGCTTCAGGTGAGTGGGGCCTGTGGATGTCCCCTGACTAGTGCGAGATGAATTATCAGCATCTCTGACATCAGTTGGGTTGGGTGTACCAGCCTGGTAAAAGGGGTCTGGGCAGGGCGCCAAGCTTGCTATTAATATAAAGTAGAAATAGCTAGAAAGGGAGTTGGTGAGTGAGATGGAAAGAGAAGACTGGAGAAATGGCCACTGCTGTCAGGAGACTCTGGAAAGTGACAAGGGATGTGACAGGTGACCTAACCAGGGCTATACAGTACCTGGAGCTCAAGCAGATACCTAAATCTTTAAGCCTAAATTTAGATTTTCTCTGACTCTTCTCTGGGCCTGAGCATCTTGCCAGCTTCTTGGAGAATGGCTTAAAATGAACAGCAGGAAAGGGTGAGTCTGGTGTCATCAACACTGCCTGGGACCAAGGTCATTGAGAGCTTTCCCAGGAGATGGGGTTACTCTGAGTTATTACAGAGTGGTTGGAGCTGTGAAAAGGCTAGACTTGCAATGGAGAGAAACAGATGAGGAGGTGACGTCATAGGAATGGCGGCAGCGGGGCACATTTTCTGAGTTCTCCTCCGGATCTTATTACAAACGGGACATATAACCCATCAAACAACTCTTTGCTCATCACGCAGAACAGCTAAGAGACTCCTAAGAGACTCGTGGAAGGATTACTTGAAGGTGCGCAAATTGGGTGAGCAGAGGAAGAAGGAATGGAGTGGAGTGGAAACGCGCAGTCTCGTGGTGGAATCAGGCTGGCGGCGGCTGCGGCAGCGGCGGTAAACCGCAGCTCTAAAGACACAGGGAGATATAGAACACGCAGAACAGCGGGGAGACTTGTGGAGGAATTACCTGAAGGTGAGCGCTGATTGCGAGCAGGGGAGGAGGCAGGACAGCGAAGTGGAAGCACACTCCCCCCCCCACGGCCCGCTGGCGACCGCTGCCGCAACGCCCAGGACGGAGCGCAGACTCGTGGAAGAGCCCAGGCCGGACGGCGACCTCTGCGCGAATCTCAGGACAGAGCGGAGACTCGTGGAAGGTTTGCTTTGGGGTGCGCTAGTTGGGCAAGCAGGGGAGGAGCGAGGAGGGCAAGAGGAAACGCTCCGCGCTCTCCACCACCCCCCATGGTAGAGCCGCGGCCCTGCAGCGTGCCCACCTCAGCAGCGGCAGGCAGCACCCAGGGCTCTAGAGTCCCACAGGAACCCAGGGTGCAGCGGAAAGCGCAGGGTCCAGGAGGTGGGCTCCTTCCCTGCGTCCCACAGCTGATCGCTCCCGCCGGGGCGGGCAGCTCGTGGGCCCTAGGGCAGACAAAGAACTCAGATGCCACACCTGGGCCTCTCACCGCACTTTTCGAATCCTCCCCCCCGCCCTTCCAGAGACTTAAACTGACCCCTGAACTGAGGAGTAGTGTCAGATTACAGAGGGGCGTCTGTGCTCAGGCGCTGGGAAGATTGGCAGCCAGCTCTGACCTTCGGAAGAGGCTGGGAGGAGGGGATTTTCGCTGGACGAGGAGAGAGGAGACTCCCACACCCCCAGCCACCACCTTTTCGGGCCTGCGGGAGGAGTGTGACGTGGCTGGCCTGAGAGAGAGAGGACCTCTCCATCCCCAGCCCCCACCCTCTCTGGTTGGCCTGGGGCGGGGCAAGGGCAACCGCGGAAGTACTCCCTGAGTTCAGCAGTAAGCAGCAGACACAGCTCCCAGCATTCAGCAGCTTAGAGATCTCCCACCTGCCCCCTCCCACACACCCACGGAAGGAGGGCCCTAAGATTCAGGAGTACTGGGCACAGGGCTGGTGGAGCTACTCTCAGCGTGGATTTGTGCAGGAAAGGACAGAAACTGCATGGTCTCTCTGAAAACTGTCATCCAGACCCCTCAGCCCCGCGCATTTAAATCTACACTCCCAAATTCACTCTGGGCACCAGGTGACCAGCGCTGCCTGCGCAATAGACAGGGAACTCTTTGGCACAGCGGAGGACAACCTGGAGATTACTTGGTGGGCTTAAGCCAAGACTAGTGCTGCTTTCTGTTTTGCTTTGCTTGGTGTTTTTTTTTCTGCTTGTTGTGATTTGCTTTGTTCTGCCTTTTTTTCTTTGATATCTTTGCCTATGTTGAGTGGGGATTGTCGGTTGTATTTTACATGTGAATGTACTTGATTTGTTTTCTTTGTTGTTGTTGTTGTTGTTGTTGTACTTGGTAACTTGATTTGTGCTGAAACTGCTCTAACAGGGCTCAGTTTAAGAGGCACAAGATTCAACATTTCCAGAAGCCAACTCTGGACCAAACCAGAGTACTACCGGGTTTGACCAAGTCACACACCCAGAGGGAATCCTCTGAAGGCACAAGAGCCCATAGAGGCCAAACCTCATTTAAGTGGCCAACCCTCACCCAGCAGAACACCCTGCAGTGGGCAGAGCCAAGTTTCACAACTAGACAGCCTAGGAGTTAAACCCACCTACTCACAAGCAAAAAGCAATTAAAGTTCTTCTTGAACAGGACAATATACTAAACACACGAACCACCTGTGGAGCACATGCAGAGGAGAAGAACGAAGTAGTCCAAGTCAAATATAAAGGACACATACTACATAAGATAACCCAGCAAGAACTAAGAGCTCTAGGAGATCTTCCTAATACATCAAAGCAAACACAGAGAGTCAGTCAGAATGGGGAGACAAAGAAACATGTCCCAAATAAAAGAACAGAAGAAACCTCCACAACTGGAACCAAATGAAGCAGAGGTAACCAACCTGTCAGAGACAGAGTTCAGAACACTGGTGATAAGAATGTTTAAGGAGCTTAGAGAAGACATAAAGAAGGATATAGAAATCATAAAGAACAACCAGTTAGAACTAAAAAAGGATGTAGAAATCTTAACGAACAACCAGCTAGAACTAAAGAACCCAATTACCGAAATTAAGAACTCACTTGAAGGAATTACCAGCAGGTTAGATGAAGCAGAGGATCGAATCAGTGACTTAGAAGACAAGTTAGCAGACATCACTCAAACTGAACAACAGAAAGAAAAAAGAATATAAAACAATGAAGATGGGTTAAGAGACCTCTGGGATAACATCAAGCGCAACAACATGCGCATCATAGGAATACCAGAAGGCGAGGAGAGGAAGCAAGGGATTGAGAACATATTTGAGGTAATAATGTCTGAAAACTTCCCTAACCTGATGAAGGAAACCAACATACAAGCCCAGAAAGTGCCGAGAGTTCCAACCAGGATAAACCCAAACAGGCCCACACCAAGACACATTATAGTTAAAATGGCAAAGCTTAAAGACAAAGAGAGAATCTTAAAAGCAGCAAGAGAAAGGCAGAAGGTTACGTACAAGGGAACTCCCATAAAGCTATCAAATGACTTTTCTACAGAAACATTGAAGGCCAGGAGGGAGTGGCAGGAGATACTCAAAGTGATGGATAACAAAGGCCTACAACCTAGATTGCTTTATTCAGCAAGGCTATCATTTAAAGTTGATGGAGAGATAAAGAGCTTCCCAGAAAAGAACAAACTGAAAGAATTTATTACAACCAAGCCAGCATTGCAAGAAATACTAAAAGGACTTCTGTAAATAGAAGAAAGATGAAGACAATTTACTACAAATTTAAAAACGGCAATAACTATGTACCTATCAATAATCACTTTAAATGTAAACAGATTAAATGCTCCAATCAAGAGACATAGGGTGAGATCATATGGTACTTGTCTTTCTCTTTCTGACTTATTTCACTTAACATAATGTTCTCTAGATCCATCCATGTTGCTGCAAATGATAAGATTTCTTTCTTCTTTATGGCTGCGTAATACTCCATTGTGTAAATGTACCACAGCTTCTTAATCCAGTCATCTACCGATGGGCATTTCGGTTGTTAGATGGGTGTGGGGGGGGGAGGTTGGGGATAAGGGGAAAGGTGAAGGGATTTGGAAGGAGCTGGTAACCACAAGATGGACTCAGGGTTTTTTTGAAAATTAATTTGGGGAAGGTATTCAATAATGTTGTAAAGATTTTGTTGGGTATCCGATGGACATGCGTCCTATTTGGGAGACCACCTCAGGGATACTGTGGACACCTGATCATGGCATTGTACACCAGAAGCTAAACATTAATGAATGCCAACTATAATTTTATATATATAATGTGATGGTTCAGTGTGAGGTCAGAGGGATAGTGGATGGGGGGAGGGGGGTTCACAGTGTGAGGGATATAAATGATGAACGTCTAAGTATTACCTTGTCTTGTACACCTGAAACTAACAAACAAAAAAAGAGACATAGGGTGGCTGAGTGGATAAGGAAGCAAGACCCTTGTATATGCTGTATACAAGAGACTCATCTCAGATCAAAAGACACACACAGGCTGAAAGTGAAAGGTTGGAGTAAGATATTTCATGCAAATGGAAGTGAGAAAACAGCTGGAGTTGCAATACTTATATCTGACAAAATAGACTTTAAAATGAAGAACGTATTAAAAGACAAAGATGGGCACTATATAATAATAAAGGGATCAATCCGACAAGAGGACATAACCCTAGTAAACATCTATGCACCTAACATAGGCGCACCTAAATATATAAAACAGGTACTGATGGACATAAAGACAGATCAACAGCAACACTATCATAGTAGGGGACTTCAACACACCTCTGACAACATGGGACAGGTCCTCCAGACAGAAAATCAATATGGAAACAAAAGCCTTAAATGATACTTTGGAGCAGTTGGATTTAATTGATATTTTCAGAGCATTTCACCCCAATGCTGCAGAATACACGTTCTTCTCAAGTGCACATGGAACATTTTCCAAGATAGATCATAAGTTAGGCCACAAAACAAGCCTTGATAAATTTAAGAAAATTGAAATCATACCAATTGTCTTCTCTGACCACAGTGGTATGAAATTAGAAATGAACTACAGGGATAAAAAACCAGGAAGACACACCAATTCACGGAAGCTGAATAATATGTTACTAAATAATAAATGGGTCAAGCAGCAGATCAAAGAAGAAATCAAAAGATATCTCGAGACAAAAGAGAATGAGAATGCCGTCCGTGGAAAACCGGCCAAAGATCTCAGCTTTCCTGCCTGCCCGGCAGCTCTGGAAGTGGTCAGGGAGCCCCACGCAGAGACGTGGCATGAAGGGGAGGGCCCGGAAGCTGTTTTATAAGGCCATCGTCCGGGGCAAGGAGACACTGCGTGTCGGGGACTGTGCCGTCTTCCTGTCGGCCGGCCGCCCCAACCTACCCTACATCGGCCGCATCGAGAGCCTGTGGGAGTCGTGGGGCAGCAACATGGTGGTGAAGGTCAAGTGGTTCTACCACCCCGAGGAGACCAAGCTGGGGAAGCGGCAGAGCGATGGGAAGAATGCGCTGTACCAGTCCTGCCACGAGGATGAGAACGACGTGCAGACCATCTCCCACAAGTGCCAGGTCGTGGGGCGCGAGCAGTATGAGCAGATGACACGGAGCCGCAAGTGCCAGGACCGGAGGGACCTCTACTACCTGGCGGGCACCTACGACCCCGCCACGGGGCGCCTGGTGACAGCCGATGGTGTGCCCATCCTGTGCTGAGCCTGCACTGGCCCGGCGGTGACATGGTGCCCGGTGCTGAGCCAGGAGGACGCCGGCCAGGTGGCACCACCCCAACCCCGCCGAGCGGGAGGAGGGGCGAGTGAGCAAATATGCAAACCCACCGATGCAAGATCCAGGCTTTTGTATTATTTTCCCTGGAAAGAGAGCTCCTGGGCACCGGAAGCCAGTCCCAGCAGCCCACACGGAGGGTCGGCTGTGCCCCCACCGGGCACCCCGCCGCCCGCTCTCTGTTTTCCCGCACCGGCAGTTCACGAGAGTTTAGAATCCAAGCCATATTTTCCCTAGTACCTCCGACTGTCTCCCACCAGGGAAAGCCGAAATCAGGTGTGTTGTCTATTTATTTCTCTGTGTAAATATTGTATTTCTGCGGGGAAGTTTTATGAAAAAAAAAGTGGAAAAGGATTTCTTTTCCCCACATGCGTGACAAGGGCGTGTGTATGTGTGTGTGCGTGTGTGTGTGTGTGTGTGTGTGTGTGTAGGGATTTTGTTCTGGGGAGTTTTCTTTGAAAATGCACTGTTTTCCTCAGCCTAGCTGAGTTCTGACTGGGGCGTCTGTGACGACAGAGGCAACCGGGGGCCGGAGGCCACAGGAGGGGTCGGAGAGGACCCTAGGTTACACCCACTGATCTCTTGGACTGTGTAAGATGGAAGTCACGCTCGAGTTTATTCCCTTTTAATCCATCTCCTGGGGGAAAAGTATTGGGGGGAGGGTTCAACGATGAGGGTCCCTCGGGAAGAGGAAATTCCAGAAGCTAACATGAAAACCAGGTCCCCCGCCCTGGGGTGTGACAGCAGCCATATGTATCTTACCTCTGTTTAAAACAAAACAAAAATGAACAAATATTTTAAAGTATTGATATGAAAAAAAAAAAAAAAAAAGAGAATGAGAACACGACGACCCAAAATCTATGGGATGCTGCGAAAGCAGTCCTAAGAGGGAAGTTCATAGCACTGCAGGCCTACCTAAAGAAACAAGAAACATCACTAATTGACAGTTTATCTTCACACTTAAGGGATCTGGAAAAAGAACAGCAAAATAAGCCCAAAGGGAGCACAAGGAAGGAGATAATAAGGATCAGAGCAGAAATAAATGAAATAGAAACCAGAAAAACAATACAAAAGATCAACGAATCCAAGAGCTGGTTCTTAGAGAAGATAAACAAAATTGACAAACCTTTAGCCAGACTCATTTGAAAAAGGAGAGAGAGGACCCAAATTAATAAAATCAGAAATGAAAGAGGAGAAGTGACAACAGACACCACAGAAATACAAAAAATTGTAAGAAATTACTATGAGCAACTATATGCCAACAAATTTGACAATCTGGAAGAAATGGACAATTTCCTAGAGGCGCACAACCTTCCAAGGCTAACTCAAGAAGAAACAGAAAGCCTGAACAGTCTGATTACCACCAGGGAAATTGAATCAGTAATCAATAATCTCCCAACAAACAAAAGCCCTGGACCAGATGACTTTACAGGTAAATTTTTCGAAACGTTCAAAAAAGAATTATCACCTATTCTCCCAGGCTCTTCCAAAAAATCCAGAAGGAAGGAAGACTCCCAAACACTTTTTACGAAGCCACTATCACCCTGATCTCAAAAGCAGACAAAGACACCACAAAAAAAGAAAACTACAGGCCAATATCTCTAATGAACATAGATGCAAAAATTCTCAACAACATATTAGCGAACAGAATTCAGCAATACATCAAAAAGATCATACACCATGATCAAGTGGGATTCATCCCTGGTATGCAGGGGTGGTTCAACACCCGCAAATCAATTAATGTGATACACCACATTAACAAAATGAAAAATAAAAATCACATGATCATATCAATAGATGCAGAAAAAGCATTTGATAAAATACAGCAACCTTTTATGATAAAAACCCTTAAGAAAGTGGAAATAGAGGGATGATATCTTAACATAATAAAGGCCATATATGACAAACCCACATCTAACATCATACTCAATGGGGAAAAGCTAAAACCATTCCCCCTAAGATCAGGAACAAAACAAGGTTGCCCACTTTCTCCACTTCTATTCAACATAGTGCTGGAAGTTCTAGCCACAGCAATCAGACAAGAAAAAGAAATAAAAGGCATCCAAATTGGTAAGGAGGAAGTAAAATTATCACTATATGCAGATGATATGATACTATATATAGAGAACCCTAAAGACTCCACCAAGAAACTATTAGAACTGATAGATGAATTTAGTAAAGTAGCAGGATATAAAATTAATATTCGGAAATCAGTTGCATTTGTATATACCAATGATAAAATATCAGAAGGAGAAATTAAAAAAAACAATTCCATTTACAATTGCTCCAAAGACTATAAAATATCTGGGAATAAATCTAACCAAAGATGTAAAAGATCTGTACTCAGAAAATTATACGACACTGAAGAAAGAAATGAAAGAAGACATAAATAGATGGAAACACATTCCATGTTCATGGATAGGAAGAATTAATATAGTTAAAATGTCCATACTGCCTAAGGCAATATACATATTCAATGCAATTCCTATCAAACTACCAACGATGTTTTTCACAGAAATAGAACATATAATCCTGAAATTTATATGGGACCATAAAAGACCCCGGATAGCCTCAGCAATCTTGAGAAATAAGAACAAAGTGGAAGGTATAACTATACCTGTTTCAAACTATACTACAAGGCTACAGTAATCAAAACAGCATGGTACTGGCATAAAAATAGACACATAGATCAATGGAACAGAATAGAGAGTCCAGAAGTAAATCCATGCCTATATGCCCATCTAATCTATGATAATGGAAGCAAGAATGTACGATGGGGTAAAGACAGTCTGTTCAATAAGTGGTGTTGGGAAACCTGGAGAGACACATGCAAGAAAATGAAGCTGGACCACCTCCTTACACCATATACAAAAATAAATTCAAAATGGCTTAAAGACTTAAATGTAAGATCTGAAACCATAAAATATCTAGAAGAAAATATAGGAAGAAACTTCATGGACATTACCTGGAGATAAGATTTTCACTGATATATCCCCTCGCGCGAGGGAAGTAAGAGAAAAAATAAACATGTGGGATTACATCAAACTAAAAAGTTTTTTCACAGCAAAGGAAACCATCAATAAAACAAAAAGGGATCCTACTGAATGTAAAAAGATATTTGCCAATGATATATCTGATAAGGGATTAATATCACAAATCTATAAAAAACTTACTCAACTCATCTCCAAAAAAACAAACAACCCAATTAAAAAATGGGCAGAGGACTTGAGGAGACATTTTTCTAAAAAGGACATACAGAAGGCAAGAAGACATATGAAGAAATGCTCAACCTCACTAACCATCAGAGAAATGCAAATAAAAACCACAATGAGATACCACCTCACCCCAGTCAAAATGGCTATCATCAATAAATCAACAAACAACAAATGCTGGCGGGGATGTGGAGAAAAGGGAACGCTAGTGCACTGTTGGTGGTATTGCAGATTAGTGCAGCCACTATGGAAAACAGTATGGAGGTATCTCAGGAATCTGAAGATAGAACTACCCTATGATCCAGTAATTCCACTCGTAGGCATCTACCCGGAGAAATCCAAAACTCCAATTCAAAAATCTGTATATATTCCTATGTTTATTGCAGCACTATACACAATAGCCAAGATATGGAAACAACTGAAATGCCCATCGGTCGATGACTGGATTAAGAAGCTGTGGTACATTTATACAATGGAGTATTACGCAGCCATAAAGAAGAAAGAAATCGTATCATTTGCAACAACATGGATGGATCTAGAGAACATTATGTTAAGTGAAATAAGTCAGAAAGAGAAAGACAAGTACCATATGATCTCACTTATATGCTGAATCTAAAGAAAAGAATATGTGTATGAATTAATCAGAAACAGTTTTGGGACACAAAAAACCGAGAGTTGTTAGATGGGCGGCGGGGAGGGGGTTGGGGATGGGGGGAAGGGTGAAGGGAGTGGGGGGCGGCTGGTGATCATTGTGGTTTTTATTTGCATTTCTCTGATGATTAGTGATGTTGAGCATTTTTTCATATGTCTATTTGCCATTTGTATGTCCTCTTTGTAGAAATGTCTCTTTAGATCCTCTGCCCATTTTTCAATTGGGTTGTTTGTTTTTTTGTTGTTGAGTTTCATAAGTTCCTTGTAAATTTTGGATATTAGACCCTTATCGGAGGAACTGTTTGCAAAAATCTTCTCCCATTCAATTGATTGCCTATTTTGTTGATGGTTTCTTTTGCCGTGCAGAAACTTTTAAGTTTCATATAGTCCCATTTGTTTATTTTAGCTTTTACTTCCATTGCCTTTGGAGTCAAATTCATAAAATGCTCTTTGAACCCAAGGTCCATAAGTTTAGTACCTATATTTTCTTCAATGCAGTTTATTGTGTCTGGTCTTATGCTTAAGTGTTTCATGCATTTTGAATTAATTTTGGTACATAGTGACAGATAGCAGGCCAGTTTCATTCTTTTGCAAGTGGCTATCCAATTCTCCAAGCACCATTTACTGAAGAGGCTGTCTTTCTTCCATTTTATGTTTTCAGCTTGTTTGTCAAAAATTATTTGTCCATATTTATGTTGTTTTATTCTTGGATGATCCTTTGTATTTCTGTGGTGTCCGTGACAACTTCTCGTTTTTCGTTTCTGATTTTGTTAATTAGTTTCTTCTCTCTTTTTATCTTAGTGAGTCTAGCCCTGGGTTTGTCGATTTCATTAATTTTTTCAAAGAACCAGCTCTTTGTCACATTAATTTTTTCTATTGTCTTTTTGTTGTCTATTTCATTTAGTTCTGCTCTGATTTTTGTTATTTCCTTTCTTCTGCTGACCTTGGTTTCACTTGTCCTTCTTTTTCTAGTTCTTTAAGGCGTAACATGAGGTTATTTATTTGGGATTTTTCTTGTTTCTTGAGATAGGCCTGTAATGATATTAATTTCCCTCTTAAAACTGCTTTCGCTGCATCCCAAAGATTTTGGTACGATGTATTATCATTGTCATTTGTTTCTATGTGTCTTTTGTTCTCTCCTCTTAGTTCTTCTTTGACCCAGTCGTTCTTCAAAAGTATGTTGTTTAATATCCATTTATTTGCGTTTTTTCCTGCTTTCTTTTCCCCGTTGATATCCAATTTCAAAGTCTTGTGATCAGAGAATATGCTTGGTCTGACTTCAATCTTCTTAAATTTGCTGAGGTTACTTTTATGTCCCAATATATGGTCTATCCTTGAGAATGTTCCATGTACACTAGAAAAGAATGTATAGTCTGATGTTTTAGGATGAAGTGCTCCATATATGTCAATAATGTCCATTTCTTCTAATGTGTCATTTAGGGCTGCTATTTCATTATTTATTTTCTGTTTGGATGATCTATCCATAGCTGTAAATGATGTATTTAAGTCCCCTAGTATAATTGTGTTTTGGTCAATTTCTCCCTTTGGTTCTGTTAGTAGTTGCTTGGTATATTTCGGTGCTCCCTGATTGGGGGCATAAATATTGATGACTGTTATGTCTTCTTGTTGTATAGTCCCCTTTACCATTATGAAATGTCCATCTTTGTCTCTTGTTGTCTTTTTCACCCTGAAGTCTGTTTCATCGGAAATCATTATGGCTACACCTGATTTTCTCTGGGTACCGTTTGCTTGGAGTGTCAATTTCCACCCTTTCATTTTGAGTCTATGCTTGTCCTTGTAGCTGAGATGTGTCTCTTGTAGACAGCATATGGTTGGGTTTAGGTTTTTGATCCAATCTGTTACTCTGTGCCTTTTTATTGGTGAGTTCAGTCCATTTACATTTAGGGTGATTATTGATACGTGAGGATTTCCTGTCATTCTACTTTTAATTTTCAGGTAAGGCTCTGTCTTCATTGTTTCTTTGCCTTCTGTTGTTGTCTGTTATTTCTGTGTGGTGGTATTCTATGCTGTTACCCTCTGTTTCTTCTTTTATTACAGTATATATTTCAGTTCTGGATTCTTTTTTTGAGTGATTACCTTTAAGATTATGTAAAAGAAAGTTTGATATTTAAAGTATTCCATTCTCTTCAGCACGCTTACTTTCTCCATTCCCATATTCCGGTTCAGGTCTTTACTCTCTCCGTTTTCATGTTTTGGTTGCAACAAATTGTCCCTGTTGATGGTGGTCGAATAGCCGCCTTTAGTATTTATTGTAGTGCGGATCATGTATCAGAAAATTCCCTCAGCTTCTGTATGTCTGGAAAGGTCTTTATTCCTCCTTCATATCTAAAGGATATCTTTGCTGGATATATTATTCTTGGCTCATGATTTCTCTCTTTCACCATTTTGAATATTTGGTTCCACTCCTTCCTGGCTTGTAGTGTTTCTGCTGAAAAATCTGATGATAATCTAATGGGCTTTCCTTTGTAGGTTACCGTCTTTTTTTCCCTGGCTGCCTTGAGGATTCTTTCTTTGGTGTTAATTTTAGACAACTTCAATACAATATGCCTTGGAGAAGGCCTGTTGGGATTGAGGTAATTAGGTGTTCTATTTGCTTCTTGGATTCGAGGATCCAGTTCTGTCCACAAATTTGGGAAGTTCTCATTAACAATTAGTTTGAATATATCCTCTGTTCCATTCTCTCTTTCTTCTCCATCTGGGATGCCCATTATTCTTATAGTGCTCTTCTGATAGAGTCAGAAAGTTCTTGTAGAGTTCTTTCGTTTTTTTTAAGTCTCAAGTCTCTTCTTCCATCTGTGTAATTTCCATATTTCTATTTTCGATGTCACTGGTTCTTTCTTCCATCTGGTTAACTCTATTACCTAAGCCGGTTATTCACTCTTATTTTCTTCTATTGAACTTAGTTTATTAATTTCTATTGAACTTCTATTCTTAATTTCTTCTTAAGTACTTCTACTGAGTTCTTAATCTCCAGAAATTCCATTTGGTTCTTTTTTAAAAATTCAATCTCTTTCGTAAAATGCTCATGTTGTTCTTTGATTGCCTTTCTGAGTTCATTAAATTGCCTTTCTGTGTTTTCTTGAATCTCATTGAGTTTTTTCAGAATTGCAATCTTGAATTCTCTGTCATTTAAGTCACATATCCCCATATCTTTAAGTTCCTTTTCTAGAGACTTTTCACTGTCTTTCTGAGCTATCTTGTTGCCTTGGTTTTTCATGGCAATTACTGATTTATTATTTCTCTTCCTAGACATCTACTGGAGTGGCTTCTGCAACAGGTAGATAGGAAGAGGTCTTTCTTTTGTTTTCTAATACTTTTTGGTAGAATATTTTATTTTCTCTCTGACTGCAGCCTTTTTTTTCCCACTCTGATACAGTAGTGTTATGTTTTCTCTGCACTATTCCAGGTTCTCACACAATGGGAGGATTCCCTGGGAGACGGGCCTCTCCTCTGTTAACAGTTCACCTGGGTCATAGGGTGCCACATCCCTGTGGGGGTGCGGGGAGCTTTTGAAGTTCCAAAGCTCTTTCTGCACCCGATTCAGAGCCCATATGTTTCAGCAGTTCCATTTACTCCTGCAGGGATCCAACCAGATAGGTGGGGCGAGGGGTGGGGTGAGTTGTGAGAGGTGGCCCAGTGCAATGGCGACGACGACCACCACAGCTGGTCCTGCTTCCACAGCTACCTCCCCTTTGCTGGAACTAGTTGGGCTGTGAATCCCAAATGCGGTTCACAGTTCTCAAAACAGCAAATATTCTGTTCTTTTGATCTGACACTGCTACTTTATTGCTTCCTGCACCGGGCAGTTGAGGGTCAAACAAGTTCTGGGAGGGTAGGGAGGGGGCAGCTAGTCTCAGTGCCAACGGCTTCCAGTCTCCGCTCAGCAGTGAGGGCTTAAACCACCATTTTCAGCCTTCTTCCCTTAGTCTTTTCTCAGAGGTCTCTGCTGTGAGTGTTGGGTTCAGCCGTGTTATATGCTGCCCCCTCAGCCCTGTGGGCCATAAGCAGAGCCCTAGCAGTCCGAGTTCTTCCCTCTCCTGCAGCTGCGGTAGTTCCGGGAGCAGCGAGCTCGGAGCACTGAGCTAGGTCTGTGTCCTGCGCCCGCGCGGCTTCGTCTCCGCACTTCTCCTCTCCCTCCTCCCCCGCTCACGTGATTCGCCCACCTGGAGGTGAATTCAGTAGTGGGCCTCTTCGTCTTGCCTGTCTTTTGTGCAGGGAGTTTTTTCTGGAGTTATTGTCGTTTGATTAGTTGTAAATTCCAGGGGAGCTTCACAGAGGCTCACCCCACGCCGCCATTTTTTTGACAGCTAACTTTTCTACAGAAACTTTTCATGCCAGAAAGAAGTGGCAGGAGGTACTCAAAGTGATGAAAAACAACAACTTACAACCGAGATTGCTTTATCCAGCAAGGCTAGCATTAAAAATTAAAGAAGTAATAAAGAGCTTTCCAGAAAAGAATAAGCTAAAGGAATTCATTACCACCAAGCCAGCATTGCAGGAAATGTTAAAAGGGCTTTAAGCAAAAGAAAGGTGAAAACAATCTAACTAATGAAGAACAGAAACACAAATAACAAAAATGGCAATAACTAAGTATTTATCAATAATCACCTTAAATGTAAATGGATTAACTGCTCAAATCAATAGACATAGGGTGGCTGAGTGTATAAGAAAACAACACCATTGTAAATGTTGTATACAAGTGACTCACCTCAGATCAAAAGACATACCCAGTGTCGTGCGGGGTGTCCGGCGGGGCGGCCTGCGGGGTCTCTGCTCCCGCTCCTCACATAAGAACGCAGGACATGGTGAGGCCAAAAAGGAACACCCACCGAGCCATAGGTAGGGAAGTCATACCATTATGGTCTCACTGGAGGCTGGGTTTACACGATGTGCAACTTGCTGTCCTCTTTGCTGCCAACCGACCAACTCTCCTTGACTCTCCTTACTCTCCTTCAGTCTCCTCCTTCGCTCTCCTCGGCTCCTGTCCATAGCCAGGGCAGTTATATCAGTGACCAATGGCTTAATGGCTACAGCTGATGGCCAACAAGCCACAACTGACGGCCATCCACTATCTAAGCCAGCACCTCTCCACATGAGGCCGAGAGCCTGGAAACTGCTTTCTGGGGCTCTGTCCCCACACCCAGCATAAAAGTAAAGGGATGGAGTAAGATATTTCGAAGGAACATCATCAAAATGTCGGCATGAGGTAAGCCTCTGTAAATCTCCCCTGGAATTTACAACTAATCAAACGACAATAACTCCACAAAAGACTCCCTGCACAGCACACAGGCAAGATGAAGAGGCCCACTACTGAATTCACCTAACGGTGGGAGAATCACGCGAGCGGGGGAGGAGGGAAGGGAGAAGTGCAGAGACGAAGCCGCGCAGGTGAAGGATGCAGACCTAGCTCAGTGCTCCGAGCTCGCTGCATCCCGGAACTACCGCAGCTGCGGGAGAGGGAAGAACTCAGACTGCTAGGGCTCCACTTATGGCCCACAGGGCTGAGGGGGCAGCATATAACACGGCTGAACCAAATGCTCACAGCAGAGACCTCGGAGAAAAGACTGAGAGAAGAAGGCTGAAAACAATGGTTTAAGCCCTCACTGCCCAGCAGAGAATGGAAGCCTTAGGCACTGTGACTGGCCGCCCCCTCTCTACCCTCCAAGAGCTTGTCCCACCCTCAACTGCCCGGTGCTAGAAGCGATAAAGTAGCAGTGTCAGATCAAAAGAACAGAATATTTGCTGTTCTGAGAACTGTGAACCGCAGACACAGATTCACAGCCCAACTAGTTCCGGCAAAGGGGAGGGAACTGTGGAAGCAGGAACGACTGTGGTGGTGGTCGCACCATTGCTCTGGGCCACCTCTCACAACTCACCCCGCCCCTGGCCCTCACCTATCTGGGCGGATCCCTGCAGGAGTAAACAGAACGGCTGAAACAAACGGGCCCTGAATCTGGTGCAGAAAGAGCTTTGGAACTTCAAAAGCTCTCCACATAAGTACACCGACACTGCACCCTGTGACCCAGAACGATTAACAGAGGAGAAGCCTGACTCCCAGGGAATTCCCGCCATTGTGTGAGAGAACGGAATAGTGCAGAAGAAACATAGCATTACCATATGAGAGAGAAAAGAAAGGCTACAGTTAAAGAGAAAATAAAACATTCTACCAACAAGTTCTGGAAAACAAAACAAAGACCTCTTCCTATCAAGCTGTTGCAGAACCCACTCCTGTAGATGTCTAGGAAGAAAAATAATAAATCAGTAATTGCCATGAATAACCAAGACAACAAGATAGCTCAGAGAGAAAGTGACAAGTCTCCAGAAAAAGAACTTAAAGATATGGAAATATGTGACTTAAATGACAGAGAATTGAAGATTGCAGTTCTGAAAAAGCTCAATGAGATGCAACAAAACACATACAGGCAGTTTAATGAACTCAGAAACATAATCAAAAAACAACATGAGCATTTTACGAAAGAGATTGAAATTTTAAAAAAGAACCAAATAGAATTTCTGAAGATTAAGAACTCAATAGAAGAAATTAAGAATGAAATAACCAGCTTACGTAGTAGAGTTGACCAGATAGAGGAAAGAATCCATACATCGAAGATAGGAACCTGGAAAAACACGGATGGAAGAAGAAAGAGACTTGAGACAAAATAAATGAAAGAACTCTACAAGAACTTTCTGACTCTATCAGAAAGAGCAATATAAGAATAATGACCATAACAGAAGGAGAAGAAAGAGAGAAGGAACAGAGAATATATTCAAACAAATTTTTGATGAGAACTATCCAAACTTGTGGACAGAACTGGATCCTCGAATCCAAGAAGCAAATAGAACACCTAATTACCTCAATCCCAACAGGCCTTCTCCAAGGCACATTGTATTGAAACTGCTTAAAATCAATGACAAAGAAAGAATCCTCAAGGCAGCCAGGGAAAAGAAGATGGTAACCTACAAAGGAAAGCCCATTAGATTATCATCAGATTTTTCAGCAGAAACTCTACAAGCCTGGAAGGAGTGGAAACAAATATTCAAACTATTGAAAGAGAGAAATTATGAGCAAAGAATAATACAGAGCAAAGATGTCCTTTACATATGAAGAAGGAATAAAGACCTTTCTAGACATACAGAAGCTGAGGGAATTTTCTAATATACGACCTGCACTACAAGAAATAATAAAGGAGGCTATTTGACCACCTTCAACAGGGACAATTTTGGTAAACAAAACATAAAAAGGGGGAGAGTAAAGGCCTGAACCGAAATATGGGAATGGAGAAAGTAAGCGTGCTGAAGAAAATGGAATACTCTAAATATGAAACTTTCTTTTACATAAACTTAAGGTTAACCATTCAAAAAAATCCGGAACTGAAATATATATTGTAATAAAATAAGAAACAGAGGGAAACATCATAGCATACCATCACAGAAATAATAGACAACAACAAAAAGGCAAAGAAATAATGGAGACATAGACTCACCAGAAAACTAAACATAGAATGACAGGTAATCCTCACATATCAATAATCACCCTAAATGTAAACGGACTGAACTCACCAATAAAAAGGCACAGAGTAGCAGATTGGATCAAAACACTAAACACAACCATATGCTGTCTCCAAGAGACACATCTCAGCTACAAGGACAAGTATAGATTCAAAGTGAAAGGGTGGAAATTGACACTCCAAGCAAACGATACCCAGAGAAAATCAGGTGTAGCCATAATATCAGATGAAACAGACTTCAGGGTGAAAAAGATAACAAGAGACAAAGATGGACATTTCATTATGGTAAAGGGGACTATACAACAAGAAGACATAACAGTCATCAATATTTATGCCCCAATTAGGGAGCACCGAAATATACCAAGCAACTACTAACAGAACTAAAGGGAGAAATTGACCAAAACACAATTATACTAGGGGATTTAAATACATCATTGACAGCTATGGATAGATCATCCAAACAGAAAATAAATAACAAAATAGCAGCCCTAAATGACACATTAGATGAAATGGACATAATTGACATACATAGAGCACTTCATCCTAAAACATCAGACTATACATTCTTTTCTAGTGTACATAAAATATTCTCAAGGATAGATATGTATTGGGACATAAAATAGGCCTCAGCAAACTTAAGAAAATTGAAATAATACCAAGCATATTCTCTGCTTACAAGGCTTTGAAATTGGATATCAACTGCAAAAAGAAAGCAGGAAAAAACAAAAATACATGGAGATTGAACAACATACTTTTAAAGAACGACTGGGTCAAAGAAGAAATTAGAGGAGAGATCAAAAGATACGTAGAAACAAATGACAATGAAAATACATCCTACCAAAATTTTTGGGATGCAGCAAAAGCAGTTTTAAGAGGGAAATTTATATCATTACAGGCCTATCTCAAAAAACAAGAAAAATCCCAAATAAATAACCTCATGTTACACCTTAAAGAACTAGAAAAAGAAGAACAAGTGAAACCCAAGGTCAGCAGAAGAAAGGAAATAACAAAAATCAGAGCAGAGCACAATGAAATAGAGAACAAAAAGACAATAGAAAAAATTAATGTGACAAAGAGCTGGTTCTTTGAAAAAATTAATGAAATCGACAAACCCTTGGCTAGACTCACTAAGATAAAAAGAGAGAAGAAACTAATTAACAAAATCAGAAACGAAAAACGAGAAGTTGTCATGGACACCACAGAAATACAAAGGATCATCCAAGAATAAAACCACATAAATATGGACAAATAATTTTTGACAAACAAGCTGAAAACATAAAATGGAAGAAAGACAGCCTCTTCAGTAAATGGTGCTTGGAGAATTGGATAGCCACTTGCAAAAGAATGAAACTGGACTGCTATCTGTCACCATGTACCAAAATTAATTCAAAATGGATCAAAGACTTAAGCATAAGACCAGACACAATAAACTGCATAGAAGAAAACATAGATATTAAACTTATGGACTTTGGGTTCAAAGAGCGTTTTATGAATTTGACTCCAAAGGCAATGGAAATAAAAGCTAAAATAAACAAATGGGACTATATGAAACTTAAAAGCTTCTGCACAGCAAAAGAAACCATCGACAAAATAAAGAGGCAACCTACTGAATGGGAGAAGATTTTTGCAAACAGTGCCTCCGATAAGGGGCTAATATCCATAATATACAAGGAACTCATGAAACTCAACAACAAAAAGCAAACAACCCAGTTGAAAAATGGGCAGAAGACCTGAAGAGACATTTCTCCAAATAGGACTTACAAATGGCAAATAGACATATGAAAAAATGCACAACATTATTAATCATCAGAGAAATGCAAATAAAAACCACAATGAGATATCACCTCACGCCAGTCAGAATGGCTATCATGAACAAGACAAATAGTAACAAGTGTTGGAGAAGCTGTGAAGAAAAAGGAACCCTCACACACAGTTGGTGGGAATGCAGACTGGTGCAGCCATTATGGAAGGCAGTGTGGAGTTTTCTCAAAAAATTACGAATAGAATTACCATATGACCCAGCAATCCTTCTCCTGGGTAAAAGAACAAGACAAACAAATGAGAAACAAAAACTCATAGACACGGACAATAGTTTAGTGGGTACCAGAGGGTGAAGGGGGTGGGGGGAGGGAGATGAGGGTAAGGGGGATCAAATATATGGTGATGGAAGGAGAACTGACTCTGGGTGGTGAACACACAATGGGATTTATAGATGATGTAATACAGAATTGTACAACTGAAATGTATGTAATTTTGCTAACAATTGTCACCCCAATAAACTTAAAAAAAATTGTTATGGGAATTTTACACACACACACACACACACACACATACACAACACACACACAAGCCTAGACCATAGAACATCTTGTTGGCTAGGAAGCAAGGAAGTGATCAAGAATTATGAGAACATATCAAAATAACATAAAAATTAGCTAGAAGTGGTCAAATTCAGCACAAAAGGTATTGTTAGTCCAGTGGAATATTGCTCAGTCATAGAAAGGAACAATGTATTGATACCCAAAACAATAGGAAGAGTCTCAAATGCATCATGCTATATGAATAAATGATTCACTGAAGACTTAGTTGCCACATGATTCAATTTGCAAAACTACCTTGATGGAAACAGAGTAGTTGTTGCCAGAGGTCAGTATTGAAAGGGAGTGGATTGGCTTCAAATGGGCACTAAGGAACTTTTTAAGATTATACAATTGTTCTGTATAATGATCAAGGTTGTGGGTACCTCAATTAAATTGATTTTTAAAAGAATTTTTTGCCTGTAGGAGAAAGAAATTCACACAGAAACATGAATTCCTCTTTTCTCTAAACTATTTGGGAAGTCTAGCCCCCAAGGGGCCCATATTACCAGGTGGCTACAGTGGGCATGGTGAGTGGAGCCTACCTCCTTGCATGGGCCGTCTTTGCATGGGTCTGTGTTTTCCTGACTCTGTTATCCCCTAAGTCCTGAGACACCCAAGTTAGAGACCCTTGATTTATAAGGAATTTTGCCTGACTCCTAAACAGATTATAGGACACAGAAGAAGTGAAGCGGTGCTGGAACTAAGAGTTGTGTCCTTTCCCAAGGCCACAACAACCTGTGAAAGTCTGCAGGACAGAGCACAGTCCTCACCTGGAACCCCTGTCCCAGGGGAAGCCTTGCCTATGTTTCCATGTAGCAGTGGAGCTGGCTCCCTGGTGCCATCGTGTGGTAGCCAGGGGGGAGAGCAGCAGTGAGGAACTTCACAGCCCCTTGAGATTTTGAACATCCAGAGATGGGCAGCCCAGCGGCTCAGGAAGCCCTTAACTTCGGGTAAGGCGAATCTGGGCTGGAGTGATGAACTGGGTATGTGGGAGCTGAAACCACATGTACCTTCAGAGTCTGGAGCTTCAGACCCAGCACAGGTTCAAAGAGGTTCAGGGATGTTTACATCTTCAGGGGAGACAAAACTGGTTTTGTCCTAATCAATATATTTTCCTTTCGGTCTTTTGTTTTTCTTTTTTCTGACATTACGATTGTGAGCTAGGACTTTGCCTGGGTAATGAGATTTGTTTTGAGAAGAGCAAGAGATAGTTCAACTTTTCTCTCCTTCCCCCACCTACAAGGCTGCCAGAAAGACAGGTACACCCAGATCTTGGGAACTTCAATGTGCCCAAAATTCTAATCTGAGGCCGGAGAGTCTATTAAAGAGAAAACACAAACTGCATATTGTTAAACACAGCAACCCAAGGTCAACTTTGGGTGTAGAATGCTGTGTTTGCAGTGGGGGGACCTGGAGGGGACCACATGGGCAGCAGGCTGGGAGCAGTGAGAGAACCCCTCCCAAGCTGGGGTCTGGCTTGTGACTGCAGGAACAGGGACATTTGATATTGATGACATTTTCCTTGTGTAAAGTCCTCTTGTGGCCTCAAAACTTGGCTCTGTGTTCACAGTGCTTGGAGCTGCTCTGGACCACAGGCTGTATCCTTTGGGGAGGATAGTCGTTCTGAGACCCTGCCTCCTCACGGTGGTGGCGAAGAGACCAAAGCCCCAGCTGCAGAGACATCCAGATGCATGAGAAGACAGTAGTTCAGCCTCTTTTCCCAAAACACCAGAGTTAGATGGCCCTTAAAATGGTTGGGATATTCCAAGCTCGTTTTCCAAGGCCATCAGGGACAGGTGGGTCATCTTCTCACTTTTCTGCTCTGTCCTGGCATGGTGGTGGTCCAAAGAGCTAGGTCAGCAGGAGCAGGTGCAGAGAGTAGACAAAGATGGCTGAGTAGACCACCAACAGCCAGGGCCGGGGTTGTGAAACAGTCTGGGGTGATGGAGGCAGAGCTGTAGCCACCACTTTTTTTTTTATAGTTTTATTTTATTTTATTTTATTTTTACATCCCTCACACCGTGAACCCCCCTCCCCCCATCCACCACCACCCCAACCTCACACCGAGCCATCACATTATACACATAAAATTATAGTTGGCATTCATTAATGTCCAGCCTCTGGTGTACAATGCCATGACAAGGCATCCACAGCATCCCTGAGGTGGTCTCCCAAACAGGACACATGTCCATCGGTCACCCAACAAAATCCCCAAACACTATTGAATAAGTTCCCCCAAGTAATTCTCAAAAAACCCTGAGGCCATCCTGTGGTCACCAGCCGCCCCCCAATCCCTTCCCCCTTCCCCCATCCCTAACCCCCTCCCCCCCGCCCATCTAACAACTCTCGGTTTTTTGTGTCCCCAAAACTGTTTCTGATTAGTTCATACACATATTCTTTTCTTTAGATTCCGCATATAAGTGAGATCATATGGTACTTGTCTTTCTCTTTCTGACTTATTTCACTTAACATAATGTTCTCTAGATCCATCCATGTTGTTGCAAATGATAAGATTTCTTTTTTCTTTATGGCTGCGTAATATTCCATTGTATAAATGTACCACAGCTTCTTAATCCAGTCATCGACCGATGGGCATTTCGGTTGTTTCCATATCTTGGCTATTGTGTAAAGTGCTGCAATAAACATAGGAGTGCATACAGATTTTTGAATTGGAGTTTTGGATTTCTCCGGGTCGATTGTAGCCACCACTTCTGACTCAGTCCACGAAGACAGAACACTCAGCTACTGAGGCTTGGAGCCATGCTCCAAACACTCACTATTCCCTAGGAAGCTCCTGGCCCTCTCTGAGGAGTCCTTATTGTTTTCAGCTATAAACGGGGACACTAGCAACACCTGCTTGCTAGGGTCATCAGCACATTGCTAAGCCATTTGGGAAGAGTGTTATCCTTCAATTCTATTTTATTTACCATTTATTGATGTCTGTTGTGGGAGAGGAGGACTCAGTCCTTACAAACACAACCTCCTCATCTCCCCAAAGTAGTTCCATGAGAACTTTTGGTTAAATCAATGTTCATTATTTACATTTTTACACCTGAGCAAATATGTTCCTTTCTTATCTTTTGCTTTACCCCAGGATCAAAATCAGTGTATCTAGGCCTTTCTTCCCTAACTGCTCAGACCCCTCAGAAAGACCTTTTCCAGCCTCCTGGCTGGAGGACAAAGACCTGGAGCTGAGCACCTGAAGAGGGTTTCAGCCTGCACCACGTAGATCTGGATTAGTCCTCCTAGAGGGCTGATGACCTCCAATCCCAAACCCTTTGGTTCTACTCTCTCCAGAAAGCACAGTTCTATAGTGGTAGGGACAAGCAGTTAACCCCCGGGTGATGTGGGGTCCAGGGGGTCGAACTGGGGGTGTAACTGCTTCTCAATGGCGTTTCCTATTCCAGGCAGTCCCCAGGCCTTTAAGGTGCCTGTGGTCAGCTCAGCGCTTGGCTCTGGCCAAGGAATCCAGAGAACTCTCTTCCCCAGAGCTCCAAGTTACTCACTGCTCATCCCACTCATCCATTGGTACTCTGGCTCCCACAATCAGGCTGGGGTCTCCTGTCCCCCTTCTTGGGAGTTTATCCTTTAATAAAACATCTCTTTACTGCAATTTGAGAGGGCTTTGGGTAGGGAGTATTAACACATTTGTTTTTAATCCACTATCTTAACCCAGAGGTCCACTTTCTTTTTATGCTATTTTTTCTTTAGTGCTTTCACCATTATAATTACTTTCCGTTTAAGTCAAATAAGATGGGTATCCATTTGTGGTTGTAATAGGAATTTTCTTTTTAAAATATGTATACTTAGGTACATATTTGGTGAGGTCATTTACAACGACATTACTGAAAAAATAGTACAAGTGAAAAGTGACTGTCAAAAACTGTGGGTAACAGAAGTTTTGAAAACACAAGACTTAATGAATTTTTTTAAAAAATTTATTAGGGAATATTGGGGAACAGTGTGTTTCTCCAGGGCCTATCAGCTCCAAGTCGTTGTCCTTCAATCTAGTTGTGGAGGGCGCAGCTCAGCTCAAAGTCCAGTTACTGTTTTCAATCTTTAGTTGAAGGGAGCGCAGCCCACCATCCCATGTGGGAATTGAACTGGCAATCTTGTTGTTGAGAGCTCGCGCTCTAACCAACTGAGCTATCCAGCCACCAAAGGCTTAATGAATTTTAAGGTTTCTTACATTTCTGAGATTCAATGATTTTGTAGCCATTAGTAAAGTAAAAAGGATACCTAATTAAATTTTCAAATTTAGGCGATATGAAAAAACCCACATGATCATCTTAATAGAAAGAAGAGCATACCAGAAGGAGAGGAAAGAGAGAGGAGAGCAGAGAGTATATTCAAACAAATAGTCGACGAGAACTTTCCAAGCTTGTGGAAAGAACTGGATCTTCAAATCCAAGGAGCAAATAGAACACCTAATTACATCAATACCAACAGGCCTTCTCCAAGGCACATATTGAAGCTGTCAAAAATTGACGACAAAGAAAGAATCCTCATGGAGGCCAGGGGAATGAAGACAGTAACCTACAAAGGAAAAGCCCGTTAGATTATCATCAGATTTTTCAGCAGAAACTCAACAAGCCAGGAGGGAGTGGAATCAAATATTCAAACTATTGAAAGAGAGAAATTATGAGCCAAGAATAATATATCCAGAAAAGATATCCTTTAGATATGAAGGAGGAATAAAGACCTTCCCAGATATACAGAAGCTGAGGGAATTTTCTAACACATGACCAGCACTACAAGAAATACTGAAGGAGGCTATTAGACCTGAAACAAAAAGCAATGGAATACAAAACCATGAGTAGTATTATGAACAGACAGAGAGAAGCAGGAAATGGCAACCCCCTACAGCAAATAGGACACCATGTACTTAACAAAATATACAGGGTAAAGAAGAAAAAAAATAAAGAAAAAAGGAAAAGACAACTTGCTACTGCAGTGCAGAAATCAACTAAAGCATTAATAGGGATAATTTGTGACAACAAAAACATAAAAGGAGCGAGAGTAAAGGTCTGAACTAGCACAAGGGAATGGACAAAGGAAGCATGCTGAAGAAAATGGAATAATCTAAATATGAAACTTTCTTTTACATAAAGTTAAAGATAACCACTCAAAAAAAATCCATAATGGAAATATATAATGTAAAGAAAGAAGAAACAGAGGGAAAAACATAGAATACCACAACACTGAAAAAATAGACAACAACAAAAAGAAAAGAAATAGTGGAGACACTGTCCTACCAAAAAACCAAAGATAGAATGATAGGAAATCCTCATATACTAATAATCACCCTATGAGTAAATTGACTGAACTCACCAATAATAGGCACAGAGTAGCAGATTGGATCAAACAACTAAATCCAACTATATGCTGCTTCTAAGACACACATGTCAGTTACAAGGACAAATATAGTCTCAAAATGAAAGGTGGAAATTAACATTCCAAACGAATGGATTTCAGAGAAAAAACACATATAACCATATTGATATCAGATGAAACAGACTTCAGGATAAAAATGATAACAAGAGACAAAGATGGGCATTTTATAATGATAAAGGGAAATATACAAGAAGTTATAACAGTCATCGGTATTTATGCCCCAATCAGGGAGCACAGAAATATACAGACCAACTACTGACAGAACTAAAGGGAGAAATTGACCAAAACACAATTATAATAGAGGACATAAATACATCATTGACAGCTATGGATAGATCATCCAAACAGAAAATAAAGAATTATCAGCCTTAAATGACACATTAGATGAAATGGACATAATTGACATTTATAGAGCACTTCATCCTAGAACATCAGATTATACATTCTTTCCTAGTACACATGAAAAATTCTCAAGGAGAGACCAGATATAGGGAAATAGAACTAGCCTCAACAAATTTAAGAAGATTCAAATCATCCCAAGCATATTGTCTGATCACAAGGCTTTGAAATTGGATATCAACTGATAAAAGAAAGCATGAAAAACCACAAATACATGGAGATTAAACAACATACTTTTAAAGAACAACTGGGTCAAAGAAGAACTAAGAGGAGAGATCAAAATATACATAGAAACAAATGAGAATGAAAGTACATCCTACCAAACTCATTGGGATGCAGCAAAACCAGTAATAAGAGGAAAACTTATATCATTACAGGCCTACCTCAAGAAACAAGAAAAATCTCAGATAAATAACCTCACATTACACCTTAAAAAACTAGAAAAAGAAGAACAACTGAAACCCAAATTCAGTAGAAGGAAGGAAATAATAAAAATCAGAGCAGAACTAAATGAAATAGAGAACAAAACGACAATAGAAAAAATTAATGTGACAAAGAGCTGGTTCTTTGAAGATTAATAAAATTGACAAACCTTTGGCTAGACTCACTAAGATAAAAAGAGAAAAGACAAAAATAAACAAAATCGGAAATGAGAAAGGGGAAGTTATCACGGACACCACAGAAATACAAAGGATCATCCAAGAATGCTATGAAGAACTATATGCCACAAAATTCAATAACCTAGAAGAAATGGACAAGTTCTTAGAAACATATAGCCTTCCAAGGATGAACCATGAAGAACCGGAAAATCTAAACAGACTGATCACCAGTAACAAAATTGAATCAGTCATCCATAACCTTCCCAAAAGCAAAAGTCTGGGACCAGATGGCTTCACTAGTGAATTCTACCAAACATTCAAAGAGGACCTAATACTTGTCTTACTCAAACTCTTTCAAAACAATGAAGAAGAGACAACACTCCTTAACTCGTTATGAGCCATCATTACCCTGACACCGAAACCTGGTAAAGATAAAAAAGAAAAGAAAATGACACAGACCAATATCCCTGATGAATAACAATGCAAAAATCCTAAACAAAATTCTAGCAAATCGAATACAGCAATGCATTAAAAAGATTATTCATCATGACCAAGTGGGGTTCATCCCCGGGGCACAAGGATGGTTCAACATCTGCAAATCGATCAATGTGATACATCACATAAACAAAATAAAGGACAAAAATCATATATCAATAGATGCAGAAAAAGCATTTGACAAAATACCATATCCATTTATGATTAAAACACTTAATAAAATAGGTATAGAATAAAAATACCTTAACATAATAAAAGCCATATATGACAAACCCTCAGCTAATCTCATAATTAACGATGAAAAACTGAAGCCCTTTGCTCTACATTCAGGAACACGACAGGGCTGTCCCCTATCACCTCTGCTTTTCAACATAGTGTTGGAAGTTCTCACCAGAGCAATCAGGCAAGAGAAAGAAATAAAAGGCATCCAAATTGGAAATGAAGAAGTTAAATTGTCACTCTTTGCAGATGACATGATGCTGTATATAGAAAACCCTAAAGACTCCACCAAAAATCTATTAGAAACAATCAATGAATAAGGTAAAGTTGCTGGCTACAAAATCAATGTACAGAAGTCAATTGCATTCCTATATACCAACAAAGAAATCTCAGAAAAAGAAATGAAAGAAAACCAATCCCTTTTGCAATTGCAGTAAAAAGAATAAAATACCTAGGAATAAACTTAACCAAGGATGTGAAACACCTGAAAACTATAAGACATTGTTAAAAGAAATTGAAGAAGACACAAAGAAATGGAAAGACATTCCATGCTCATGGATTGGAAAAATCAACATAGTTAAAATGGCCATATTAACCAAAGCAATATACAGATTTAATGCAATCCCCATCAAAATCCCAATGGCATTTTTTAAAGAAATAGAACAAAAACTCATCAGATTTGTTTGGAACCACAAAAGATTCCAAATAGCCAAAGCCATCTTAAGAAAAAAGAACAATGCTGGAGGTATCACACTCCGTGACTTTAGCTTGTACTACAGGGCTACAATAATCAAAACAGCATGGTATTGGCAGAAAAACAGACACATAGACCAATGGAATAGAATTGAGAACCCAGAAATAAAACCACGTAAATATGGACAGACAATTTTTGACAAAGAAGCTGAAAACATATAATGGAGGAAAGACAGCCTCTTCAATAAATGGTGCTGCAGAATTGGAAAGCCACAGGCAAAAGAATAAAACTGGACTGCTATCTGTCACCATGTACCAAAATTAATTCAAAATGGATCAAAGACTTAAGCATAAGACCTGAAACAATAAACTGCATAGAAGAAAACATAGGTGCTAAACTTATGGACCTTGGGTTCAGAGAGCATTTTATGAATTTGACTCCAAAGTCGAGGGAAGCAAAAGCTAAAATAAATGAATGGGACTGTATCAAACTTAAAAGCTTCTGCACAGCAATAGAAACCATTGACAAAATAAATAGGCAATCAATTGAATGGGAGAAGATTTTTGCAAACAGTGCCTCCAATAAGGGGCTAAAATCCAAAATATACAAGGAACTCATGCAACTCAAAAACAAACAAAACAAACAACCCAATTGAAAAATGGGCAGAGGACATGAAGAGACATTTCTCCAAAGAGGACATACAAATGGCAAATAGACATGAAAAAATGCTCAGCATCACTAATCATCAAAGAAATGCAAATAAAAACCACAATAAGACCCCAGTTAGAATGGCTATCATCAATAAGACAAATAGGAACAAGTGTTGGAGAGGCTGTGGAGAAAAAGGAACCCTCATACATTGTTGGTGGGAATGCAGACTGGTGCAGCTATTATGGAAGGCAGTGTGGAGGTTCCTCAAAAAATTACGAATAGAATTACCTTGTGACCCAGCAATCCCTCTTCCTGGGTATCTACCCCAAAAATTTGAAAACATTTATCCAGAAAGACATGTGTGCTTCAATGTTCATTGCAGCTTTATTTACGATGGCCAAGACATGGAAACAACCAAAATGTCCTTCGATAGATGAATGGATAAAGAAGTTGTGGTATATATACGCAATGGAATACTACTCGGCCATAAGAAAAGATGAAATAGGACCATTTGTGACAACATGGATAGATCCTGAGATTATAACGCTAAGCGAAATAAGTCAGACAGAAAAAGCAGAGAACCATATGATTTCACTGATATGTGGTATATGAACCAAAAACAACAAAAGAACAAGACAAACAAATGAGAAACAAAAACTCATAGACACAGACAATAGTTTAGTGGTTACCAGAGGGTAAGGGGATTAGGGGTTGGGAGATGAGGGTAAGGGGGATCAAATATATGGTGATGGAAGGAGAACTGACTCTGGGTGGTGAACACAAAATGGGATTTATAGATGATGTAATACAGAATTGTACACCTGAAATCTATGTAACTTTACTAACAATTGTCACCCCAGTAAACTTTAATTAAAAGAAAAGGATGAATAGATAAATAAAATGTGCTATTAAATATTCCAGACAACAAAATATTACTCAGCTATAAAAGGAATGAAGTACTCATACATGCTATAATATGGATGAAACTTGAGGACATTATGCTAAGTGAAAGAAGTCAAATGCATAAAATCTACATATGATTGCAAATAAAAACCACAAATAGACCCCTGTTAGAATGGCTATCGCATTTATATGTGATATCTAGAATTGGCCAATCTTTAAGACAGAAAGCAGGTTAGTGATTATCTGGGCTGGGGTGGGAAGAGGGATTGACTGCCAATAAGCACAAAGGATCTTTTTGGGATGATGGAAATGTTCTAACACTGGATTATGGTAATGGCTGCACAATTCTAAATTAATTTAGAGTCATTAAATTGTACACTTAACACAAGGTGAATTTTATAGCATGTAAATTATACCACAATAAAGTTGTTAGAATGTTTGTTTGATTCAAAAACATCAGCTCGGATATGAATTTAACCTTGTCTAAATTAAAGGTCTATTTGCTTATCATAAAGCATGACAATTCATGTGCAGGTGTTTCAGGGCTTAGGGGGAAGACTGTGTAAGATTCAGGGACAGTATGCTGATACACCAGGTGGAAATACCTCAACTAAGAGGAGATTGCAAAACAGATTATTAAAACTCTTTATTAAAATGACACAGTCAATGGAAACTTTTGGAGGATATACGACTAGAATATTAGAAATTAAAATATGTCCTAACCGACCTCCCTAAGAAAACTAGCAGCACCCTGGTTAGTCAGGGAGGAGTGAAGGCCTGGAGTCAAACTCTGCTGTGCGGTCCTACCCGTGGATGTGTTCCTTACCTCCTCGCTACCCCTTTGTAAAAGCTTCAGTCAGAGCAGGCCCTCCCTCCCAGGCTGCTGGGAGGGCTCAATTAGATAGTGCTGGCCCAATGTCTGGTGCAGCATCTCAGCACCCACTCATGGGATAGGAAGTAGAGGGAGGGGAAGAGGGAGGCAGAAGAGGAGAGGGAGGTAGAGGGAGAGGAGGTCGAAGGGGGAGTTGTTAACATGGTATTTTTTAAAAAATTGATTAGTTTCAGGTATACAAAACAATGTAATAGTTAGACATTTATACCTCTCACAAAGTGATAACCCTTTCCCCCCAATCTACTATCCCCCTGACATATTATATAGCTGTTACAAATGGTGTATTTCTTTATAGACATTCAATGTGCATTCACGATAGTAGTTCCTGGCTCAGCCCTGGAGATTGAAACAGATTGGCTTTAGGAGCTGTGGCATGGATGTGTGGTTCAGAAAGGGTGGTGCATAGAGGCCTGAAGGGGTGAAGAGGGGTCAGGGCCGCAGTCAGAGCCCTTGTGCCATTACTCTGCTGACATTTGGGCCAGAGGAGACCTTTCTATGAGGACCACCCTGTGCTTGCAGGGTATTTAGCAGCATCCATGACCTCTACCAACCAAATGCCAGTTGTAGCTCCCAAATTACCAGTTGTGACCATCAAAATGTCTCCAGACATTGTTAAATGTCCCCCACGGGCAACATCACCTTCCCTCCCCTCCACCAGATGAGAAGCACTGCTCTAGGATTGGAAGTTGGCCCAACACTCATGGGGTGCCCTAGACTCTGAACCCACCCTCGACCACAGACACTGTGGCTGAACCCCACCAGCCTCTTGGCCCTGTCTTCAGAAGTCAAGCCCCAAAGCACAATCTGCCCATTACGCCCTCCACTCCCCCAACACCCAAATCCTCAGCTATAAGCCAGGAGCTCCAGTCCACAAAGGGCAGCCCACACCCACATTCTCACCCTTTTCTCCCAGGTCCCATCCCACCATGGCCAAGCAAGCAGGCCTTCCCCACCTGGTCTGGTCAGAAGCAAAGGCTCTGCATAAAACACTGAACACAAAATCCAGCTCCAGGGTCAGATGGGCCTTCCCATAGATGCACCCCAGGAGAGAGGGCAAGCTGGAAGGTGAGAACTGGGCTTGGGCCTGCCCTGGGCCTGCTCCTGCTTTGCCACTTGCATACTATGTGACTTCAGCAAATCCTTCATCTGCCTAACCTGTTTCCTCAAACGAAGATTGCAAATATGCAGGATTACTGTGGGACTGAAGTGGACAACAGTGGTTCCCAGGCCCAGTGCCTGCTCGCCTAGTCATTCAACAACACAAAGGAAGGCGAGAACACTGCTCTCACTGGTTGTAATGATGAGCAGGGGGAAAAAATGGGAGGACATGCTAGAGAGGGGCTAATTAATTTATTTAGCAATATCTAATCAATTTATTTAGCAATACGCAATAGCAAAAGACAAAGGCACTTAAACGAATGTGCTAATGACAAAAAGTAAAGGTGATTAAACTATATACATTGATAACAATATCATGTCAAAGGAGTACGTATACATATAAGTTTAAGAGATCTCAACATGTTTACCATTGATCAAAAATCACTTGGCTAAATACACGAATAACATCAATAAGGAGTATCCAAAAGCAGTAATAAGCTCTATAGCATAGCAACTATTACAGTAGATGCCAAAAGCTCAGCAAACCGTAGGAAAAACAACAGTGGAATGGTCAAGAATCAAAACCTTGCCAAGTCTGCAGCTGAGAAAGCTGAGGCATCTCCCAGTGCTGCTTGCTAGTTCCCAAGATTGTTGCTGCTGTTGTCTGTCATTGTTGCTCTTGTTGTTGTTGGAAGTTAGGGCTGTCTCCTGATGCTGTAAACTGAAAGCTGTATACAAGTTTCTAAAATGCTAACAAGTTCTCAAGAAGGCTAACCGTGGGGAACCACACTGGAGAGGTCAGGAACTAGCCAGACCTTACCAGGTCCGCAGCTGGAAGTCAGGGCGTCTCCTGGTGTTGTAAGCTGCACGTTGTATACGAGTTTCCAAAATGTTAGAATGACAAAGAATCACGATTGACCGACACAATGATTAAATTATGAAACTACACTGCCAACTGAGGTCTGTCTTATATATTTTTTCAGATGTACATTAGAGCCAAGCTCCTTGTTCCTGCCTCCCCCTTCAGGGAATGGCCAGTTCTGGGAGGGTCTGGCAGTTACTGTGATAAACATATTGTTTATCTGGCTAAAGGGCCAGTTTATTTGGACAAACAATACTCACTGTTTTTGCCTGGGATCATCTGCCCATGGCCTTCCAAAGCCTGGCAACATGTCTGTTATGTCATTCTCATATAACTTAGTTACTTTCACTACCTCATCTGCTGATGCAGGCAAAACAGACAGAAAGCGACATCATCCCATATTTCTCCTGCTGGGAAAGAAACAAGGGAGAAATTCCAACCCTAAGCTAATCAATACCTCACATGCAGTCTCTCTTGTGAGGGAACCCCACATGCAGTCTCTCAGGTAGGAACAAAAAGCTAAACAGCTCCTCACATGCAGTCTCTCATGTAGGAAAAAAAAGAAAGCTAATCAAAAGCTAACCAGGTCCTCACATGCAGTCTCTCATATGAGGGAACCCTGCATGCAGTCTCTCATGTGGGGGAACAAAGGAACAAAAAGCTAACAGACAAAAGTTCACATCAGCCAATGAAGGCAAAATTTCCTAACATCATTTCCACACTGGGCCTCAGGGCAGGAGTGGCCATCCCCAGTGACCCCAATACCTATATTCAGGAAGGTCCCTCAGCCTTCAGGAGAGTCTGGCTCAGGCACTGGGCAGGGGTGGGAAAAGACTTGTAGAAAGGGCTTAGCCTGTGACCACCGACTCCAGGTGTTCACACTTGGTGCTGATATTATTTTCTCTAGTCTTTTCCTTGTAGTCTTAAGAAGAGTCATTCACATTACCTTTATAAGGCAAGGTACCAACCAGGAAGAAGGTGCCTGCAGAGGGCTCTATCGCCTCTCCTATCCAGTGCTGCCATTCCGTAGGCCAGGCCTGGCCACTGTGGCTCTGCTCCCAGTCACCTCTGGCTCTGGAATCACTAGAATCCTCCTACTCTTCATTCACCCTCACGCCTTTGATGGTGACATCTCCTGCCCTCCCTCAAACCAAGTTTCAGAACTCAGGGGAGAGAGTCCTTGACCAAGCATTGGCAACATGGAATCAGAAGACATATTGCCTGGGTTCAAATCCCAGTTTCATCACTTACAATTGATACCTCTGAGTTTTGAGCAAGTTTTTAAAATTTCTGTGTGTCTCATGGGGATGATAAACATAGTACCTACCTCATAGTGTTGTGGTGAACTTAAATGAGATAAACATATAAAATATCTGGCACAGAGCTTCATAAATACTAGCTATTATTGTTGTTGTTGATTTAATAGGAATTTCCCTAGCATTTCACTCTAAGCATTTTGACTAGTGTCATCCATTCTTGTTTGACCATGATGAGGAAATACAGGTAGTGTGCCCCATCCACCAGGTAAGCTAGTGGAGGGGCACTGACCAGGTCACTTGGAATGTCAGCAGGTGACCAGGTCACTTCTACCCACTGACAGAGTAATATCTAAGAGGATAGCTCCTCATGCTTGTTAGTGATTATTGCCTGACTTCCTTAGAAGAGGACAATAGAACTCAGAGAAGCAATGAGTTGCAATGGACACACAGTTGGAAAATCAAAGGGCTAAAATTCAGCTATCAAATCCATTGCTCTGTAAGGAGCAATTTATGTGAAATAGGATATTTTTGGCAAATAAATATTTGTTGAATGGAAGAAGTAACAAAAACCATCGCTCTTTCCCTAACAACAAGAACAATCTGGTTGAGCTACAAAATGATTATTTTGTGTTTTTAACCCACCAGACAGCCGAGAATGAAAAAGAGCTAAAATACAGATGCTCTTCAACCTACAATAGGGTTACATCTTGATAAACCCATTATAAGTTGAAAATATTGTTCTTTGAAAACGCATTTAATACACCTAACTTACTAAACATCATAGCTTAGTCTAGTCTACCTTAAATGTGTTCAGAATACTTACATTAGCTTGCAGCTGGGTACATCTAAGATAAGCTAGACTAAACGAGTGCAGACACAGAGATGGCTCAGGTGTTGGAGCCTTAAAACTATGGTAAATATGTTAAATGGCCTAAAGAAAAAGGTGGATGTTATGTGTAAATAGACGAAAATTACCATAAATTAAAAATTTATTCAATGGGTTTAACAATAGATTGGACACAACAGAATAAAGAACCAGTGAACCTGAAGATAAGTCAGTATCCAAATTTCATTAAAATAATCCAAACAGAACAGAGGGAGGAAAAATATTGGATGTCTGAGATCTATAGGACAATAAAAAGTCTAATGACCCTGTAATTGAAATTCTAGAAGGGGAAAGAGATGAACAGAAGAAATATTTGAGGAGGTAATGGCTGAAGATTCTTTTTGTTTGTTTGTTTCAGGTGCACAAAACAATGTAATAGACATTTATCATTTATATGCCTCACACTGTGTCAACTCCCCCATCCCCGATCCACTATCCCTCTGACATCGCACACAAGCATTGCATTTTCACTGTCTCTATTCCTAATGCTGTACTCCGCTTCTTGTAAATATATATATGTATATACATATATTTATTTATTTATGTATATAAACTTGTAGCTGACATTCATTATTGTTCAGCTTCAGCTTCAGGTGTACCGTGCAGATATCAGGCATCTACATCTTCCCTGAGGTGGTCTCCCTAATGAGACAAGTGTCCATCGGATACTCTACAAAATCTTTAAAACATTATTGATTACATTCAAGGGGAAGGATTCTTAATGTGACATTTAAATTATACCAGCATGACTTTTATACACTTGCCTAAATGAAATCTTTAATGGATTCAATTACTTATTGTAATAGTCAGGAAATCTTCCTGGAACCTTTCAATTTTAAAACTGCATAGCATATAATACATAGGTTTTTGTTTTTGTTTTTACACTTTGCATTTTGCTATCTTATAGTTGTTAGGAAATGTTTTCTCTCATTTTTGTTATTTTTTTTCTTCAGTTACATTCAGTTAACATTTGATATTATTTTATATTACTTGCACGTGTACTGGGTCCATCATTTAGACTAAAATAATAGTAGAAATTGTGGAAATTAGAATTTAAGTTCTTCTCAAAACCCATATTACAAAGGGATTCCACTGTGCTCTAAATCATTGCATTGTAAACATATTTAAATGTCTTCATCTAATGGAAGAGTACATGTTCTACATAAAACAATCATTCTAGAAGCACAGGTTCTTAATAACCATATGGAAAATGTCAAATTTCAGAAATTTGTTGTTGTTGTTTTTAAATTTTCTTATTTCCATTTCAGTTCACGTTCAGTATTATGTTAGCTTCAGGTGTACACCATAGAGGTCAGTCATTTATATACCTTACAAAGTGATCCACCAATAAATCTAGTATCCCTTGGCCCCATAAATAGTTACAATATTATTCACAGTATTATTTGGGCAGTAATTTACATCTTCATGACTATTTTGTAACTGCCAATTTGCAATTCTTAATCCTTTTACCTTTTTCACCCAGCCCCCCAACACCCCTCATACCTGGCCATGATGTTTGTTCTCCATCTCTATGAATTTGTTTCTCATTTCGTTGTTCATTTATTGTATTTCAGATTTCACAAATAAGTGAAATCATACAGTATTTGTCTTTCTCTATCTGACTGATTTCACTTAGAATAATACCAGCTAGGTACACCCATGTTGTTGACAGTGGTAAGATTTCAATCTATATTCTGGCCAAGTAATATTTTAGTGCATATGAGTCTTGACAGTTAAGTTCATGAACTTATCCTAGAAAATGTGCTACATACCTCATTCATGAATATCACTACGGTCACCTTTGAAATATTTCCCTTGGGATGCCATGCACTGAAGCCAACACCTAGTCCACCCTTCAAAGCAATTTCAGAACTCTTTTTCTGGAATGGCCATTAGAGCTGTCATCATATTACCCTTGATGTCCTGAATATCAAAGTGTCTTCCTTTCAATATTTCCTTTATCTTTGGGTAAAGAAAGAAGTCATTAGAGGCCAGATCAGGTGAGTAGGGAGGGTATTCCAATACAGTTATTTGTTTACTGGCTAAAACCTCCCTCACAGACAGTGCTGTGTGAGCTTGTGCATAGTTATGATGCAAGAACCATGAAGTGTTGGTGAAACTTTCAGGTCATTTTCATCTTTTTCACACAGCTTTTTCAGCACTTCCAAATAGTAAACTTGGTTAACTGTGTGTGCAGTTGGTACAAATTCATAATGAAAAATCCCTTTGATATCATAAAAGGTTAGAAACATCATTTTGACTCTTGATTTGGACTGACAGTACTTTTTTGGTCATGGAAAATTGGCTGACTTCCATTGTGTACTTTGACGCTTTGTTCCAGGGTCATATTGGTACACCCATGTTTCATCACTAGTGATAACATGGTCCAAAACATGATCTTGCCTCTACAAAGGATTTTGGTAAACTTCGACTCTCCTTTGCTTTTATTCATTAGTGACCTCCTTCGGGACCATTTTTGCACGTTTCTCATGCCAAGATTTTCAGTTAAGATTTTCCTAACTATTTCTCTACCGATGCTTCCTTGGTCTTCTCACAGTCAGCCTAAGATTTTGACACACAATTCGATGAATTTTTGCAATGTTTTCATCAGTTCTGTTCGTTAACGAGCCTCCCTGACCTCTCTTCACCAATGACACATTCTCTCCCCTCAGAAAAACATTTAATCCATTTGTACACTGCCGTATCTTTCATGGCATTATCCCCATAAACTTGGACTAACATGTCCCTGATTGCACTTCCACTCTTGCCAAGTTTAATGAGAAATTTAATGTTTGCTTGTTGCTCTAATTCAAGCTCAGACATTCTCATGACAGCACACAAAAAAACACAACAACAATGAACTCCACTCAGCAAGACACCACCACACGTTGACATGAACACAGCTCTGAGACACTGATATACCAAGGATATGAAACCTTTCTAGCTGTTTGTATAGTGCTATCAGTGTAAGTGCATGGTGGGAAATTCGTGAACTTAATTGTCAGACCTCGTACAATTAGCCATGATTTTCTTTTATGGTTCATACTTTTTATATGCTAAGAAATCTTTATCTATCCCAAGATCATGAAGGTTTTCTCCTGTGATTTCTTTTAGAAGTTTTACAGTTTTAGCCTTTACTACAATCCACTTTAGTTAATTTTTGTTTGTGATTTGAGGAAAGGGTTAAAGCTCGTACTTTTTTTCCTTATGGATGCCCAATTGTTTTAAAGCACATTTAATTTTGTTAAAAAGATGACCCCTTTACCATTGATTTACCTTAGTACATTTGTTAAAAATCAATTACCCAGTATACGTCGGTCTATTTCTGGACTGCTCTGTTCCAATGATCTATTTATCTATCCCTGCACCAATACCAGATTGTCTTGATTACTGTGGCTTTATTGTTGATAAAGAAATTAGGACATGCAATTCCTCTGAGTGTGATTTTCCAAGATAATTTCAGTTATCTAGAGATCTACTGCATCATCACATAAACCTTTAATTCAGCTTTTCACAATTTATTTTTTTTAAGACTGCTGGGAGGTTCCAGTTTTGTGCAAGAAAAAGCTAGCAAACTCTACCTTGTCTCTCCACTGAACACAACTATAAAACCTGAATGCAAAGTAGTAATTTGAGACCTCTGGAAAGTAAATGGTAGCAGAAAAATTAGGGAAGGAACTCACATTGAAACCACAACACAGAATTCTGGTTCAAGCAGACTGAACCCAATCAGGTCAAAAATAAAACAAAAAAGACAACCATCTCTGTAACATTTAATCAAGACCAAGAGACTCATAACATAATACTCAAAATTTCTGGGATACAATACAAAATAACTTGGTATATAAAAAGACAGGAAAATCTCTATTTGCATGAGAAAAGACAATAGATAGATGCCAATGCTGAGATAAGACAGATTAGCTGACATTCGATGTTAAAACAACTGTTATAAAAATGCTTCAACTATTAAGAAAAACACTCTTGAAATAAATAAAAAGATAAAAATTCTCAAGAAAGTAACAAAGTACAAAATAAGAATAAATGGAAATGTTATAACTAAAAATACAAAAACCAATATAAAAAAGTATCAGACTCAATAGCAAAATGGAGATGACATAGAAATGAGTCTGTGAACTTGAAGAAAGATTAATAGAAATTATCAGATCTAAACAACTGAGAGGGAAAATTTTTTTTTAAATTAACAGAGCCCCAGGAAACTGGGACAATAATAAAAGACCTAACATTTGTGTCAACAGAATACCAGGGGAGAGAAAAATGAGTACAGGGATAAAAATGTATTTGAAGAAATAATGCACGCACAACCCACACAAGGGACACCTCACACTCAGCTCAGGTGAACAAGGAGACTGCACCACAGGGCTCCACAGGACACTTACTACATAAGGCTACTCTGCCAACACTGGGAGACATAGCAGATCTACCTAATACATAGAAACAAATGCAGGGAGGCAGCCAAAATGATGAAACAAACACATCCCAAATGAAAAACAAGACAAAACCCCAGAAAAAGAACTAAATATAATAGAATCAAGCAATCTTCCAGATGCAGACTTCAAAACACTGTTTTTTCATGGACATAGGCAACAGTTTAGTGGTAACCAAAGGGTAAGGGTGGAGGGGTGTAATAGATGAGGGTAAACAGGATCAAATTTATGGTGATGGAAGGAGAACTGACTCTGGGTGGTGAACACACAATGTGATGTACAGATGACATATTACAGAATTGTACACTTGAAACCTATGTAACTTTACTAATCATTGTCACCCCAATAAGCTTTAATTTTTAAAAAAAACACAAGTTCATTGTGTTTTAAGGATGCAAGTTCATTGGTTTTAAGGATGCTCAATGAACTTAAAGGAAGAATAGATGATCTCAGTGAGAATTTCAACAAAGAGATAGGAAACATAAAAATGAACCAGTCAGAAATGAAGAGAACATTAAATAGAATTAATAGAAGATTAGATGAAGCAGAGGGCAAATCAGCCATTTGGTATACAAGGTAGTGGAAAATAAGCAAGCAGAACAGCAAAAAGAAAAATTAATTTTAAATAATGAGGATAGTTTAAGGGATCTCTGGGATAACATAAAACATAACAATATTTGCATTATAGGGGTACCAGTAGGAGAAGAGAGAGAGTAAGGGACTGAAAACCTACTTGGAAAAATAATAACAGAAAACTTTCCTAACCTGGTGAAAGATATAGACATACAAGTTCAGGAAGTGCAGAGAGTCCCAAACAAGATGAACCCAAAAAGGCTCACAGCAAGATACATCATAATTAAAAGGTCCAAGTTTAAAGACAAAGAGAGAATCTAAAATCAGCAAGACAGAAGCAGATGGTTACCAACAAGGGAGCTGCTATAAGAATGTCAGCTGATTTCTCAACAGAAAGTTTGCAGGCCAGAGGGGATTGGCACGAAATATTCAAAGTAATGAAAAATAAGGATGTACAACCAAGATTACTCTACCCAGGAAGGCTATTGTTTAGAATCAAAGGAGAGATAATTTCCTAGACAAGAAATAGCTGAAGGAGTACATCACCACCAAACAGCATTACAAAAATAAATAAATAAATAAAATAAAATAAAATAAAGGAATGTTAAAGGGACTTCTTTAAGAAGAAGTATTACAACTATGAATAAGAAAAATTGCAAAGAAAAAAATTTCACTGACAAAGGCAAACGTAATAAAAGCAGTGGATCAATGAACAGTAAACTTAGTATAAAGGTTAAAAGGCAAAAGTAGGACAATCATGTGTGATTAAAATAGTAAATTAAGGGATACACACACAAGAAGTAAAAAATAATGATAAAACATAATCGTGAAGGGGATGAGTAAAAATGGTAGTGATTATAGAATGTGTTTGAACTTAAGCAACCATCAACTTAAAATGGACTGCTATAAACATAGCTTTGCATATATGATTCACATGGTAACCACAAACCAAAACTACACGAGAGATATACAAGAAAAAAGAGAAAGGAATCCAAATACAAGACTACAGTGAGTCAACAACATACAAAAAAGAGCAACAGAATAAGGAACAGAGAACTGCAAAAACAATCAGGAAACAATAAAATGGTAACAACTACATACCTATCAATAATTACTTCAAATGTAAATGGATTAAAAATATGCATGGACAAAAAAAACGGTAGTACTTACATAGAATGGAATATTACTTGGCCATAAAAAACAATGAAGTCTTACCATTTGTGATAACATGGATGGACCTAGAGGGTATTATGCTGAGTGAGAAAAGTTGGACAGGGAAAGACAAATACCATATAGTTTCACTTATATGTGGAATCTAAAAAACAAAATAAATGAACAAGCGAGACAGAAAGAAACTCATAGATGCAAAGAACAAACCGATAGTTGGCCAATGGGAGGGGGGTTCAGGGGCTGGGTGAAAAGGACGAAGGAATTAAGTACAAATTGGTAGTTACAAAATAGTTATGGGAATGTAAAGTACAGCCTAGGGAATATAGTCAATAATGTTGTAATAACTATTCATGGTGTCAGATGGGTGCAAGACTTATTGTACGTTATATAGAATTCTAACTACTATGCTGTACACCTAAAACTAATGCAATATTTAATGTCAACTGTAACTGAAAATAAAATAAAAATAAAATTTAAATCTGTGAACCCCAGACAGGTTAAACCCAAAGAAATCCACATCTAAATGCATTATTATCAAAATTCTGAAAATTAAAGACAAAGTTTTAAAAGCAGCCAGAGAAAATCACATTACCTAGACAGGAACAGTTCAAGTATGGCATGTCTGTCACTAGAAACCATGTGATACATAGATCCAGGTGAAGACACTTGACCCACGGCCACTTTAAGTAGAGTCCCAATCCCATACTCCTGCCCCTAGATGCCAATTATCAAAAATTCTGATGTAGTCAGTTAAATCTTTAACAGAGGCTAGGAAAACTATGCAAATGCAGCACAAAGTAGCATAGCTCAAAGTGCAAGCTTACCAGCAAGGAGAAACTCAACGTACATGCTTACCAACAGGTTAACATAACCGGTTAGCAAGCCAAAAGAAAAGAACTCCCGATGGTGGTAGTCACTGTCTAGGCACGCTGCTTCCTGCACCAATTATTGTGGCTACCTCAGAGAGACAGGATGGACCCTCACTCATCCTGGTTGTTGGGACTGATGACCTTGCACACAGCCCAAGAGGGGATATAAAGCTTTATTACTCACATACTGAGGTTTTCTGGGAAAGCAAGGCGGACTTCCAAAGCTGGTCCAAAAATGGCTTGAGAAAGCAATGAAAGGAGATGGAAATTGGGGTTTTTATGGTGGTTAGACTGTGGATTAGGGTGAGGATTTCCACCAGTAGGTTAGGACTTTCAGTTTGAACTTCCCACTGGCAACAAAGAGAACACCTGGGCTTTCTTATCAGTTTTCTAGCTGTAGGTAGAAGCTCTGGAAAGACAGAGGGGTGAGGCTGAGTAGCCATCAGTAAACATCAAAAAGTGGAGGCATTTTATTACAATTAGTGTTATTTAGACCATTCACATTTTCAGTCATTACTGATATACTTGGATTAATACCTACCATTTGTAGCATTTTTTTCTTGCATTTCCCCCTTTTCCTGTTTTCTCTGGTTTTGACATTTTATGATTCCATCTTAGCTCTTTTCACATATCAGTTATACTTCTGTTTGAAATTTAGTGGTTGCCCTAAGTTTCCAAAACAGATTTTTAACTTTCAAATAACACTATATCGATTTACACTAAGAATTCTTTATTTCTCCTTCATATTTGAAGGATAATTTTGATACAGAATTTTAGGTTTGTGGGTTTTCCGTAAACCATTTCACTTCACTCACTTCTTGCTTTATGGTTTTTGACAAAAAAAAAAAAAAAAAAAAAAAAAAAAAGTCTGCTGTAATTCTTATCCTTGCTCCTCTATAGATAAGGGTTTTCCTCCCCTCTGACTTCTTTCAAGATTTTTCTCGTCTTTGATTTCCTAGTTTGAATATATGCCTAGGTATTTTGCCTACAAGGTATTTACCATCTTTGATGTTCTCAGAGCTTCCTGGATCTGTAGTTTGGTGTCAGTAATTATTTTGGAAAGTTCACATACATTATTACTTTGTTTCTTCTGCTTCATTCTCATTTTTCTTTCTGGTATTAAATTACATGTTGTATGTTTTGAAATTGTCCTACGGTTCTTGGATTTTTAAATTTTTTTTTGCATTATTTTTTTCTCTTTGTATTTCAGTTTGGGATGTTTTTATCAACCCATCTTCAGCCTCGCCGATTCTTTCCTTGGCCATGCCCATACTACTGATGAGTCCATCAAAGGCATTCCTCATTTAAGTTAGTGTTTTTGATTCCTACTACTTCCTTCAGTTTCTTAGTTTTATCTTTTTGCTTATTTTACCTATTTGTTCTTGGTATTGTCCACTTTTTCCATTAGAGCCCTTAGCATATTAGTTGTTTTAAATTTCTGGTGTAGTAATTCCAACATCTCTGCCATATCTGAGTCTGATTGTGATGTGTGTTGTCTCTTTAAACTTTGTTTTCTAATATGGCTTGTAACTTTTTGTTGGAGGCCAGACATGATGTACTGAGTAAAAAGAACTGAAATAAACAGGCTTTTAATGTGAGGTTTTATAATTATACGGTTTTGATCTGTGGGCTTATAGTTTTTATCAAATTTATAAAATTATTCTCCAAATATTGTTCTGCCTGTTGCCTCCTTTCTCTTTCTGGGAGTCTCATTATACATGTTAAACTATTTGGTATTGTTCCAGAGTTTACTGAATCTAAGTTCATTTATTATTTTCCAGTCTCTTTTTTGTCCTTCACTTTGGATAGTTTCTATCATGTCTTTAATTCATCACTTTTTTCTTCTATAGTGTCTAATCTGCTGTTGATCATATCCAATGAAATATTTTTTGGCATTGTGAAGAGTTAATAAAGTAGGTCTATTTTACTCAGTTTTACTTATCTCTGCAGCCAAGGCACTGATCTCTGGCTAAGCCCTGAGAACTAAATTCATGGAAGACTCACATAATTACTGATTAATGATATTATTACATATGCCTGAAGCAACAGCTCAGGATGCTCCAGGCCGTAAGTTTTTAAACATGAAGATTTATGATGTGCACTTGGTGTCTGATTTCTGGTCCACATCATAGAAATCACTAGTCCCCATTAAGAACTCTGAACTCCAAGACTTGAGTGGACTTCCCTGGGTGCAGACATATCACATGTGTCTTTGCGATTCACAGTTGAAAAGTATATCTGTATGACTCTTACAGAGACATAAGACTTGGAGACCTGCATGTGACCTAACGTTTGCCTATATATTTTTCCTGTCCCTACACTTTACCCTTTATAGTAATAAACCATAGGCATGAGTATGACTTTGTGTTGAGTCATGTGAGTTCTTCCAGCAAATCACCAAACTACCTAATGGTCATGGGACTCCCTGAAATGGAGAACACTTGATGGTTCTCCACTGGGAAATAAAACAAATGAAAACTTGAAAAACTGTGTTATTACTCAAATACATACAAAGTGTACTAAAGTGCATCATACAAGACATTATCAAAGCTTTAACTATTTTAACACTAGCTCATTTAGACCAATATGTTCCAAGAGAAGACGACCATAACACATTCTCAATATGGTCTCATATATACCAAATTTGCTGTTCCAGCAACTAGTTTACAGATTCTGACCAATTGCTGCCCAGACCACTTACTAACCTCTGCCATACAACCATTCTTTGACTAACTCTAAATACTAATACTAATAAATACCATACTCTAAATACTAATATACTAAATATATACTAATATACTACTAATACTAATATACTAATACTAAATACTCTAAATACCCTTCCTTCACTCCCATTTGTGATGAGACTCTTTCAAGTATTGCTCTCCCTTGCTAAGTTTGAATGGTTTCTCAAGTAATCTTTTGTGAATTTTGACAATCATGGATGCTCCAAGAAAGTTCAGCAGGGACTCAGCCCAACCAAAGCCCAAGACTACAGACTTCAGAGGCTCCCCACTAACGCACCGTGAGCTTCCCTGCTTGGGGTTTCCTTGTCTGTGATTATGAGGGAAGTTCAGTGCTAAAACTGAAGCTCCAATCCCTTTCTGTTAAAATCTCAAATCTGTAATTTGCCCTAGGAAAAAAGTCCCCCAAGACACTTGTCATCTGATGAAATTTGTACTAATTTTAATTTTCCTTGGTGAACATATTAGTTATCTCTTGCTGTGTAACAAATTACTCCAAAATTTAGTAACTTGAAAAGTAAGTATTATCTCGGTTTCTCATGATCAGGACTCTGGGAGTGGCCTAACTGGATTGTTCTGGCCCAGTCTTTCAAGAAATCGCAGTCGAGCTGCTAGCTAGGCTTGCCTGAGGAAGTATTCACTTCTGAGTTCATTCACATGGATGCTGGGAGACCTGTTTCTTGTTGTTGACTGGAGACTTCAGTTCCTCACCATCTGGGCCTCTCCATGGCCTTCCTGAGAATCTTCATGATATGGCAGCTGCCTTCTCTCAGAACAAGTGATCCAAGAGAGAATGTGCATGCGAGTGACCAACACTTAAGCTGCGGTCCTTTCATGATCTAGTATTAGAAGTGAGAAACCATCACTTCTGCTGCATGCTACTGGTCACACAGACCAACTTTAGTAAATTATAGGAGGGCGAGCACAAGGATGTGACTACTCATAGCTGGAGAATCCAGTTTGAGGGTCAACTTTTAGGCTGGCTATCACAGGGAAGTATGCCAAAGCACTGATTTGTCAATAGTTTTCTTATCTGTCTATTGGCTATACTGTTGTGTCTATAAGAACTTCCTTAAATAAGGCCCCAATTCATCATCATGGAAGCATGGAAGCCAAGACTATCTACACCAACACTGGAAATTTAATACATTTATTCAATTATTATAAGTCTGTGAAACAGAAAATACTGTCTACACGTAATAAATGAAGAATAATAAAAGTTATTTATTTTCTCATATATCTAGTAAGTCAAGGGACCAAGCATTCCCAAATCTGTTATTCTTGAAAGTGTAGGATCTTTCATAAATCCCTTCTTGTGACAGGTTCTTGGCTCTAATTTGGATCTTTACAGCTTGATCTCCATTAACTCCTCACTTACCTCATAATACCCCCATACTCCACTTTCCACCATACTGCATAAATTTTAAGGTCTCTGGGTACTTAGTGTCAGTCCCACAGCTAAAATATCTTTTGTCCCAAAAGATATCAGTCTTTTGAAATTTGTTGAGCTAGCACATGGCAAATTTTATAAATATTCCACTGCGTGAAATGAGTAAGTATTCATGTTAGTCTATTTAAGTTCGTTAAATCAAGCTTGTTAATTGCGCTATTCAAATTTGTTATTTTTATTGTTTTTGTGTTTGATCTAATAAGTTAGTGAGGTATATTAAAATCTCTGCTGGGGCCGGCCAGGTGGCTCAGGCGGTTGGAGCTCCATGCTCCTAATGCCAAAGGCTGCTGGTTCGATTCCCACATGGGCCAGTGGGCTCTCAACCACAAGGTTGCCGGTTTGACTCCTCGAATCCCGCAAGCGATGGTGGGCTCCGTCCCCTGCAACTAAGATTGAACACGGCACCTTGAGCTGAGCTGCCACTGAGCTCCTGGATGGCTCAGTTGGTTGGAGCGCATCCTCTCGACAAGGTTGCCGGTTCGACTCCCACAAGGGATGGTGGGCTGCACCCCCTGCAACTAGCAACGGCAACCGGACCTGGAGCTGAGCTGCGCCGCGCCCTCCACAACTAAGACTGAAAGGACAACAACTTGACTTGGAAAAAAGTCTTGGAAGTACACACTGTTCCCCAATAACGTCTTGTACCCCTTCCCCAATAAAAAAAAAAATCTAAAAAAACAAAACCAACCGCAATTAAAAAAACAATCTCTGCTGTAATGGAGGATATTTTCCTTGCAGATCTACATGCATCTGTATGCTATTAGATGCATACAAGGCTTATCTTCTAGGAAAAACTGATCTCTCACCATGATATAATGTAGGGCCAGTCTTTACCCCAGGAGAGGAGAGAAAGAGATTAAGTGGCGGGCAGGGAGAGAAGGGTGTGAAGGAGCAAGTTACAGACAGTTTTATATCTAAGTCTTCTCCCTCCCTTGCTAAGGAGAGATAACTAGTCTTTCCAGTGGTCTGTAACTTGCACAGTGGTTACAAATTCTTCTAGTGGATTATTTTATTCCATTCATGCCAGTGAAAAGACTGGCAAGTTTCTTTGCTGTTGCTTTAAGGCAGAGTGCTTTTCACTGACCAATCCACTGGGGGTATAGTCCACTGGGGTCCCAGATTTACACAAAGATCTTATTAGAAACTCACCTGAGGCAGGACTGGGCTTTAAGTTTACTGTCCTATGCTCAGTGCAAAGCAGAACTCAAGACTTCCAGGGTTCCTGGTTTCACTTCCTTTGGCGTACCTTTGGAAACCCTTCGTTGTGTATGAGGTCTGCCAATTAAGTTCGCGAACTTGCCACTGTGCACTTACATTGGCAGCACTGTACAAACAGCTCAGTAAGGTTTCAGAACCTTGGTATATCAGTGTCGCACAGCTGTGTTCATGTCAACGTGTAGCAGTGTCTTGTGTGTTTCTGTTTGTCGTCGTGAGACAAATGAGCTTGAATTAGAGAAACAAACACTAAATTTCTAAAACTTGGCCAAGAGTGGAAATGCAATCAAGGACATGTTAGTCCAAGTTTATGGGGATAATGCCATGAAGGAAATGGCAGTGCACAAATGGATTAAGAGTTTTTCTGAGGGGAGAACACGTCACTGATGAAGAGAAGTCAGGGCAGCTCGTTAACGAACAGAACTGATGAAAACATTGAAAAAATTCATCAAATTGTGCATCTAAATCATTGGCTGACTGTGAGAAGCATAGCAGACCAAGGAAACAACGACAGAGTAATAGGAAAATCTTAACTGAAAAATCTTGGCATGAGAAAGATGTGTGCAAAAATGGTCACGAAGGAGCTCACCGATGAACAAAAGTAAAGGAGAGTCGAAGTTTACCAAAAACTTTTGGAGAGGCAAGACGATGTTTCAGGCCATGTTATCACTGGTGATGAAACATAGGTGTACCAATATGACCCTGGAATAAAGCGTCAAAGTGTACAATGGAAATCAGCCAATTCTCCATGACCAAAAAAGTTCCATCAGTCCAAATCAAGAGTCAAAATGATGTTGCTAACCTTTTTTGATATCAGAGGGATTATTCGTTATGAATTTGTACAACTGGAAGTTTATTATTTGGAAGTGCTGAAAAGGCTGTGTGAAAAAGACGAAAACGACCTGAACATTTTTGGCTCCTGCATCATGACAATGCACAGCTCACACAGCACTGTCTGTGAGGGAGTTTTTAACCAGTAAACAAATAACTGTATTGGAACTCCCTCCCTACTCACCTGATCTAACCCCCAATGACTTTTCTTTACCCAAAGATAAAGGAAATATTGAAAGGAAAATATTTTGATGGCATTCAGGACATCAAGAATAATACGATGACAGCTTTGATGGCCATTCCAGAAAAAGAGTTCCAAAATAGCTTTGAAAGATGGACTAGGTGCTGGCATTGGTCATAGGTTCCCAAGGGGGAGTACTTCAAAGGTGACTGTAGTGATATTCAGCAATGAGGTATGTAGCACTTTTTCTAAGATGAGTTCGCGAACTTGTCAGACCTGTGTGTGTATATGTGTATGTGGTGCTCAGCAATACAGGAACAAAAAACTTTAAATTATTTTATCTAGTATTTTAGTTGAATTTGTTGAAAGTATTATTCAGAGCCTTCTCCATATCTTTGAAATCCTATTCAGCCTTCATGATTCAGCTCAAATATCGCTGCTTCCATTAAACTCTGTTCCATTATCCCACACTTCCCCACATACAATAGAAATTAATAACATTTTCCTGTTTCGCACTGCATTGTTTCTACCTCAGTTGTAGCAATTGCTACTCCTGCTTTACTTTTTTGCCAGTTACATTTGTACTTTTCTCAGTAAAAGTACAATAACCCAGTAAAACAGCAACTCAATAATGGGATCCTATGTCAATTATCTTTGGGTCCCCATCCCCCCTCCACTTCCTGCCTTCAGAGAGAGTAGCAAGTTTCCGTATACAGATGGAGTTCCCTAATTGTTTACTGGCTTCAAATTTTTCTCTTAAAAAATATGCTTAGAAATTCTGACTATAGAACTATCCAATCTTATGGCAGTGGGCTAATGGCTAGGGTACTCGTCAAGAGAGCAAGTGCTATCTAAAAAAGCCTTGAGTTGGACTGTGTGCTGTGTTTCTCAAGAAAATAATTTTCCAAGAACATTAGATAGGCCTCTCACTCCAAGGGCCTGTTAGATGCTGACAGATGTGTAAATTCAAATGGAATCTCCTATTTACTGAATCACCTATTTACTGAACTTGACTTTAAAATAGTTTGTGGACTGCATCATTTTAAAGTTTTAAATTAGAGTTCACATAATACAGTATTGAAAACTTTTTAATATTATTCTTAAGATCAACATGAAAAAAAAAATCAAGCTCTCTCTGACATGAGATATTCTGCTCAGTCTAAAGATACTAAGAGGAGAATGACTCCAAGGTGGGTACCATCAGAAAACCAGAAGGTGAAGCACGAGGCAGATTTCTGATGGTGGGTAAAAAGGTACTCAAAGGAGAAAACAGCTAACTAAACTCTATTCAGTGTTTGCACCTTTCTACTAATGCACCCCACTCGAGGGCATTTCCACTGATACCACTCACCAGTGACCACATGTGAATCCCATGTCCACACACTGGAAAACTGCTACTTTAGTTTTATAACTGAGAAATTATTTTCATAGAAACAAGGAAGCAAGGGGATAAAAACATTAGCAACCAGAAAAGTTAAGTTAGATTAGTTGTGCAATTAAAAGGTCTTTCAGAGGGAAGCTCAGTTCTGAGTTGGAAGAGTGTCAATCTTAGCTCACCTCACATGGGGTTCTGAGCTAAGATGTCAAGTAAGCAGTGTAACTGCCTCTCCCAGTCAGCTGGGACTGCTGAGTAGATGCCCGCTGCCACCTGTCTCCTTGTCTATGTGCTCATGTGTTTGTGAAGAAAGCCCTGCACTGGGCCCTATGCAACAGAACAGGTGTCCTGAGCACAGACTCACTATCCGAGAGCATTCTTATCTTTGAAAGAAATAGGAATAGATAAGGGAGATTAGACAGCAGCATGTCTAGCCTCAGCAGCCTTTCTGGGAGATGTCTAGTCCCAATGACTTTGTGATTTCCAAAGTGGTGAATACCTGTTGGAAAGAAAGAAAACAAAACAAATTTATGTTTATGTTCAACATTGCTTTAAGGAAACATATTCTGAATATTGCATCTATTGTCCTTTAAAATATACAACATAGTTACAATACAAAACTTTCTGACAATGTGTTTTATAATAGTTTTTCAAACTATACCAACTGAAGTCAATTTTAAAAAACCTCCCGTTTCTGTACCTCACCACATGTGGGGTGAATTCCAATAGTGTCATCAAGTAGCTGCTTCGTGAGCCCACATTTCATTGCAACTGCAAATCCTTGGGTAACCTCACCGGCATTCGGTCCAAGAATATGAAATCCTATCACCCGATTCTTTAACACAGAAACAAAACAAAGAGAAGCCAGGTAGGTTAATGGTCTCAATAGGAATCTATTCCTTTCAAATTCACAATTCAAAACGACAGCATCTCCTACAGAAAAAGAACTAACTTTGAACTCAGCAGAAAACATTACTATGAAACTGAGTAACAGTAAGAATCTGTTAAATAAGCCAACAAACGCATATTCAGCATAATCTCAACTTTACTAGAAACAAGCAATTTTACCCACTGCATAAAGGAGGGCATTTCCATTTAGTATGTATGATGGAAATTTCCGAATTATGCTGAGATAGTGCAAAACATAACATACAAATCTGAATTAAAATCCAACATTGGAATAATTCTAAGGCAGCAGGTTTCACTGGAATTGCAGTGATTCTTGGCCTAGGAAGCAAACTGCCCAGCTCCTAACATAACTAAGTGGAGATCAAGAAGTGGCTGGTGGGGAGGCTTTTCCCCAGGACAGAATGTTGGGAGGTACAGGCACATGTGATGAGCAGACTACTGAGATAGGAAGCAATATTCCAAGGTACACTGCATTTAGGCTGTCCTTTTCTCTGTGTTTTTTTTTTAAATCAGACTCTAGTCTTCGTTTTGATCTTCAACAGGAAATGTACAACAGATAGAACGTAAAAGGGCAACAGAGGTCTCAGGCTGGGAGAAATTTTTGCCTATTCACATTCTAGAGAAAGAACAATGGTTCAATGCAGCCAACTCACACATCTACTAGTGGGTGCTCAAATGGAGAGCTCCGGGTCGTCACAGGCCATGGGGGCTGTGGGTGAAAAGTGAAGTTCCCAGGGCACCACAGAAGAAGACTGTCTTGGAATCCCTGAGGTGGTGCACTGCATATATAGCAAACTGGGAAAAGGCAGACAACTGAGACATAGTAGGGCCATCTGATGAAAACCCCCATTTAAAAATGAAAATGAAGGCAGGTTCTATGAGCAGAAAAACTTCACTCACAATCTTTACCACACAGCTACAGTAAAATATATTAGTACTAGGATAATCCCCTGGAAACAGATATTTGGACAAAAGCAGAAGACAGGGACAAGCTCTACTGAAGACAGTGGGCAAACGGGGATCGTGGGGACAGGTGAGGGCAAATGGAGGGACAGAGATGGGGTCCAAAGAGGAGTAAACAGACCTAGAAATTCTGCCTCATGCCTGACAGCCACCTCTGTCAAGAGGTTAGAAATAATATGAAAGCTGCAAATCTTGGTTTCCGCAACTGCTATATCAAACCCCATTCCCGCTCACTTTAGGGGGCTATAGTGCATGCATTGTGGGATGCAAAAATTTCTCCCAGCCCGAGACCTATGCTGCCATTTTTACATTCCATCTATTGTACATTTACTATTGAAGATCAAAACGAAGATTAGAGTCTGATTTAAAAAAAAAAAACACTGACAAAAGGACAGCCTAAATACAGGGTACCTTGGAAATAACACTGCAAATATTGCTTCCTATTTTAGTAGTCTGCTCATCACATGTGCCTTGTATCTCCCAACATTCTGGCTGCTCCCTTTGGAAAGGCACACACAACTTCATGACAGTAACCTTAGGTTACTCTGTAAACTTTATATAAATGTAGCTGTTGCTGTTCATATTTAACTAATTTTGTGTTTTATCTCCCCAGACAGATTATAAACTATTAAAAAGGGAGGAACCTAGGATTACATCATAAAAATGGCAGCATGAGGTAAGCCTCTTGAAATCTCCCCTGGAATTTACAACAAATTGAACAACTATAATTCCACAAAGGAGTCCCTGTGCAGCAGACAGGCAAGACTACTAAGAGGTGCGCAACTGAAATCACAAAAAGGTGGGCAAATAGGGTGAGCGGGGAAGCGGGAAGTGCGGAGATGTGGGATGCGGGAAGTGCAAGTAAAGATGCAGACCGGAGCTCAGAGCTCTAAGGTCCCTGCATTCTGGAACTACAGCACCCAGGGGAGAGGAAAGAACTTGGACTGGTAGTGCTCCGCTTATGGCCCACAGTACCGCCTGAGGGATCAGCATATAACATGGCTGAACCCAATGCTCACGGCAGAGACCTCAGAGCAAAGACTGAGGGAAGAAGGCTGAAAACGACAGTTTAAGCCCTCACTGCCCAGCAGAGAATGGAAAGCTTAGGCACTGAGTCTAGCAGGTCTCTCCCCACCCTCCCACTGCCAGAAGCGGAAGGGTAGCAGTGTCAGATCAAAAGAACAGAATATTTACAGTTCTGAGAATTGTGGCCTGCAACAATGGACTCGTAGCCCATCTAGTTCCAGCGAATGGGAGAGAGCCTTGAGTGCAGGACTCGCTGTGATGGTACCCGCCATTGCTCTGGGCCACCTCTCACAACCCACCCTGCCGTCCCCACCTATATGGAGGAATACCTGCAGAAGTAAACAGAGCCTCTGAAACACACAGGCTCTGAATCTGGTGCAGAAAGACCTTAGGAACTTCAAAGTTCTCCACATCCCACCACGAAGGTGGTGCCCTGTGACCCAGGCGAACTGTTAACAGAGAAGAAGCCCGCCTTCCAGGGAATCCCCCCATTGTGTGAGAAGCTGGAATAGTGCAGAGAAAATATAGCACTACAGTGTCACAAAGAAAATAAAACATTAAACCAACATCTACAGAAAAACAAAAGAAAGACCTCTTTCTATCGGTCTGTTGCAGAAGCCACTCCTGTGGATGTCTAGGAAGAGAAATAATAACCCATTAATTGCCATGAATAACTAAGGTAACAACCCAGCTCAGAAAGAAAATGAAAAGTCTCCAAAAAATGAACTTAAAGACATGAAAATATGTGACTTAAATGACAGAGAAGTCAATGATTACAGTTCTTAAAAAACTCAACGAGAGGTAAGAAAACACAGACAGGCAGTTTAAAGAATTCAGAAACACAATCAAAGAACAAAATAAACATTTTACCGAACAGAATGATTTTTAAAAAAGAACCAAATAGAATTTATGGAGATTAAGAACTCAATAAAAGAAATGAAGAATGAAATAGCCAGCTTAGGTAATAGAGCTAGCCAGATGGAGGAAAGAATCAATGACATAGAAAACAGAAATCTGGAAATGATACAGATGGAAGAGGAGAGACACTTGAGAATAAAAAGAAATGACAGAACTCTACAAGAACTTTCTGACTCCATCAGAAAGAGCAATATAAGAATAATGGGCATACAGAAGGAGAAGAAAGGGAGAAGGGAGAGAGTATATTCAAACAACAGTCGACAAGAACTATCCAAATTTGTGGAAAGAACTAGATCCTCGAATCCAAGAAGCAAATAGAACACCTAATTACCTCAACACCAACAGGCCTTCTCCAAGGCACATTGCATTGAAGCCGTCCAAAATTAACAACAAAGAAAGAATCCTCAAAGCAGCCAGGGAAAAGAAGACGGTAACCTACAAAGGAAAGCCCATTAGGTTATCATCAGATTTCTCAGCAGAAACTATACAAGCCAGGAGGGAGTGGACTCAATTATTCAAACTATTGAAAGAGAGAAATTATGAGCCAAGAATAATATATCCAGCAAACATAGTCTTTAGACATAAAGGAGGAATAGAGACCTTTCCAGACATACAGAAGCTGAGGGAATTTTCTAACACATGTCCTGCACTACAAGAAATACTGAAGGAGGCTATTAGGACAGCATAAATAGGGATAGTTTGTGACAACAAAAACATAAGGAGGGAGAGTAAAGACCTGAACCAAAATATGGGAATGGACAAAGTAAGGATACGGAAGAAATGGAATACTCTAAATAAGAAATTTTCTTTTACATAATCTCAATGGTAACCACTCAAAAACAAAAATCTAGAACTAAAATATATAACATAATAAAAGAAGAAACAGAGGGAAAAATCATAGAATACTACCATACTGAAATAACAGACAGCAACAAACAGGCAAAGAAACAATGCAGATACAGTCTTATCAGAAAACCAAAGACAAAATGGTAGGAAATCCTCATATATCTATAATCACCCTAAAAAGGAACACCAATAAAAAGGAACAGAGTAGCACATTGGATCAGAAAACTAAATGCAACCATCTGTTGCTTCCAGGAAACAGCTACAAGGACAAATATAGACTCAAAGTGAAAGGGTGGAAATTGACACTCCAAGCAAATGGTATCCAGAGAAACACAGGTACAGCCATACTGATATCAGATGAAACAGACTTCAAAATAAAAAAGATAACATGACACAAAGATGGACATTTCATAATGATAAAGGGGACTATACCCAAGAAGACATAACAGTCATCAATATGTATGCCCCAATCAGAGAGCACCAAAATATACCAAGAAACTGCTAACAGAACTAAAGAGAGAAATTGACCAAAACACAAGTAAAGTAGGGGACCTAAACACATCATTAACAGCTATGTCTAGATCATCCAAACAGAAAATAAAGAAAAATCAGCTCTAAATGACACATTAGATGAAAAGGACATAATTGATATTTATAGAGCATTTTTTCCTAGAACATCAGACTATATATTCTTTTCTAATGTACATGGAACATTTTCAAGCATAGACGATATATGAAACACAAAACTAGCTTCGGCAAATTTAAGAAGATTGAAATTATATCTACCCTATTCTCTGATCACAAGGCTTTGAAATTGGGTATCAACTGCAAAAAGAAATCAGGAAAAACTACAAATACTTAAAGATTAAACAACATACTTTTTTTTTTTAATTAATTTTATTGGGGTGACAATTGTTAGTAAATTTACATAGATTTCAGGTGTACAATTCTGTATTACATCGTCTATAAATCCCATTGTGTGTTCACCACCCAGAGTCAGTTCTCCTTCCATCACCATATATTTGATCCCCTTTACCCTCATCACCCACGCCCCACCCCCTTACCCTCTGGTAACCACTAAATTATTGTCTGTGTCTATGAGTTTTTGTTTCTCATTTGTTTGTCTTGTTCTTTTTGGTTTATATACCACATATCAGTGAAATCATAGGGTTCTCTGCTTTTTCTGTCTGACTTATTTCACTTAGCATTATTCTCTCGAGATCCATCCATGTTGTCACAAATGCTCCTATATCATCTTTCCTTAACGCCGAATAGTATTCCATTGTGTATATGTACCACAACTTCTTTATCCATTCATCTATCGAAGGACATTTTGGTTGTTTCCATGTCTTGGCCACCGTAAACAAAGCTGCAATGAACATTGGCGTACACGTGTCTCTATAGAGAAATGCTTTTATATTTTTGGGGTAGATACCCAGGAGAGTGATTGCTGGATCATATGGTAATTCTATTCGTAATTTCTTGAGGAACCTCCACACTGCCTTCCATAGCGGCTGCACCAGTCTGCATTCCCACCAACAGTACAACATACTTTTAAAGAACGACTTGGTCAAAGAAGAAATAAGAGGAGAGATCAAAAAATACCTAGAAACAAATGAGAATGAAACTACATCCTACCAAAATTTTTGGGAGGAAGCAAAAGCAGTTATAAGAGGGAAATTTATATCATTACAGGCCTATCTGCAGAAATAAGAAAAATCCCAGACAAATAACCTCACGTACACCTTAAAGAACTAGAAAAAGAAGAATAAATGAAACCCAAATTAAGCAGAAGGAAGGAAATAAAAATCAGAACAGAACTAAATGATATAGAGAATAAAACGACAATAGAAAAAATTAATGGAAGAAAGAACTGAAACTTTGAAGAGATTAATAAAATTGACAAACCCTTGGCTAGACTCACTAAGATAAAAAGAGAACAGGCAAAAATAAACAAAATCAGAAATGAAAGAGGAGAAGTTATCAAGGATGCCACAGAAATACAAAGGATCATCCAAGAATACTACGAAGGAATATATGCCACCAAATTCAATAACGTAGGAGAAATGGACAAGTTCTTAGAAACATATAGCCTCCTAGGCTGAATCATGAGGAATTAGAAAATGTAAATAGAGAGATCACCAGTAAGGAAATTGAATCAGTAATCTGAAACCTTCCCAAAAGCAAAAGTCCGGGACCAGATGGCTTCACTAATGAATTCTACCAAACATTCAAAGAGGATCTTACCTGTCCTACTCAAACTCTTCCAAAAAATTAAAGAAGAGACAATACTCTCCAACTCATTTTATGAGGCCAACATTACCCTGACACCAAAACCTGGTAAGGATAAAATAAAAAAAGAAGGAAAATTAGAGACCAATATCTCTGATAAATACAGATGCAAAATCCTAAACAAAATTCTAGCAAATCAAATGCAACAATGCATTAAAAAGATTATACATCACGACCAAGTGGAGTTCATTCCAAGGGCACAAGTATGGTTTAACATATGCAAGTCTACCAATGTGATACATCACATAAACAAATTAAAGGACAAAAAATCATATGATTATATAAACAGATGCCGAATAAGCGTTTGACAAGATGCAACATCCACTTAATAGTCAAACACTTAATAAAATAGGTATGGAAGGAAAACACCTTAACATAATAAAGGCTAATTACAAAACCTAATAATTATAATAATTATAATTGTAATAATTAATTAATTAATAATCAATAATTAGTAAGTAATAATTATAATAAATATAATAATAAAAATAATTAATGGTGGAATACTGAAGCCCTTTGCTCTATGTTGAGGAACATGACTGGGCTGGCCCTTATCACCTCTGCTTTTCAACATAGTTGGAAGTCTTAGCCAGAGCAATCAGGGAACAGAAAGAAATAAAAGGCATGCAAATGGAAAATTAAGAACTTAAACTGTCACCTCTTGAAGACTACATGATGCTATTTATAGAAAGCCCTAAAGAATCCATAAAAAAAGTATTAGAAACATTAAACGAATACAGTAAAGTTACAGGCTACAAAACCAATGCACAAAAGTCCATTGCATTCCTAAATACTAATAATTAAATCTCAGAAAAAGAAGTTAAAAAAACCACAATTCCTTTTGCAATTACAACAAAAAGAATAAAATACCTAGGAATAAACTTAACCAAGGGTGTGAAAGCCATCTATAATGAAAAAAATAAGACATTGATAAAAGAAATTGAAGAAGACACAAAGAAATAGAAAGACATTCCACGTTCATGGATTGGAAGAATCAACATAATTATAATGGCCATATTACCCAAAGCAATATACAGATTTAATCCAATCCCCATCAAAATCCCAATGGAATTTTTTAAAGAAATAGAAAAAAAAAATCACCAGATTTGTATGGAACCACAAAAGACCCCGAATAGCCAAAGCAATCCTAAGAAAAAAGAAGAATGCTGGAGGTATCACACTTCCTGACTTCAGCTTGTACTACAGGGCAATAATAATCCAAACAGTATGGAATTGGTAGAAAAACAGACACTCAGAAAAATGCAATAGAATTGAAAACGCAGAAATAAACCCACATAAATATGGACAGATTATTTTTTACAAAGAAGCCAAAAACATATAATGGAGAAAAGGCAGTCTCTTCAATAAATGGTGCTGGAAGAATTGGAAAGTCACGTGCAGAAGAATCAAACTAGACTGTTATCTGTCACCATGTACCAAAATTAATTCAAAATGGATCAAAGACCTAAACATAAGACATGAAACAATAAACTGCACAGAAGAAAACATAGGTACTAAACTTATGGACCTTGGGTTCAAAGAGCATTTTATGAATTTGACTCCAACGGCAAGGGAAGTAAAAGCTAAAATAAATGAATGGGACCCTATCAAACCGAAAAGCTTCTGCACAGCAAAAGAAACCATCGACAAAATAAAGAGGCAACCAACTGAATGGGAGAAGATTTTTGCAAACAGTGCCTCTGATAAGGGGCTAATATCCAAAATATACAAGGAACTCATGAAACTCAACAACAAAAAAACAAATAACCCAATTGAAAAATGGGCGGAGGACCTGGAGACATTTCTCCAAAGAGGACATACAAATGGCCAATATAGACATATGAGAAAATGCTCAACATCACTAATCATTGGAGAAATGTAAATAAAAACCACAATGAGTTATCACCTCTCCCCAGTTAGAATGGTTATCATTAACAAGACAAATAGCAACAAGTATTGGAGAGGCTGTGGAGAAAAAGGAACCCTCATATACTATTGGTCGGAATACAGATTGGTGCAGCCACTATGGAAGGCAGTGTGGAGGTTCCTCAAGAAATTACGAATAGAATTACCATATGACCCAGCAATCCCTCTCCTGGGTATCTACCCCAAAAAATCTGAAAACATTTATACATAAAGGCATAGATAGGTGCTCCAATGTTCACTGCAGCTTTGTTTACGGTGGCCAAGACATGGAAACAACCTAAGTGTCCTTCAATAGATGAATGGATAAAGAAGTTGTGGTATATGTACACAATGGAATACTATTCGGTGGTAAGAAAAGATGAAATAGTACCATTTGTGACAACCTGGATGGATTTTGAGATTATAATGCTAAAAGAAATAAGTCAGACAGACAAAGTAGAAAACCGTATGATTTCACTGATATGTGGTATATATAACTGAAAACAACAAAAGAACAAGACAAACAAATGAAGAAACAAAAACTCATAGACATACACAACAGTTTAGTGGTTACCAGAAGGTAAGTGGGGCAGGGGATTTAAGAGGCTAAACAGGATCAAATATATGGTAATGGAAAGAGAACTGACTCTGGGTGGTGAACACATAATGTGAGATACGGATGATATAGAAGTTATAGATGATACAGAATTATACACCTGAAATCTACGTAACTTTAACAATTGTTAGCCCAATAAACTTTAAAAAAAAAAGTGTTAACCAAGTGTTAACATTGCTTTCTATACTCAGTGTTCTTTATAAAAGAAGTTATAAATAAGCTGTTCTTTAAACTCTGACAATTAGTGTCAGAGTTTATCAGTTTCATGCTGATGGGGAAGGCAGAAGTCTCCAGCAATGGGCTCTCTACCCCACGGCTGCTTCTTTAATGAATCATTAGGAATTAGGTAATTAACTAGTTTTCACTTTGTGGAAGTGTTTCCTTCTAAAGACTTTTTGACACACATTCAATTTACCAAATGTACATAAAGATACACCTTATATTTTATTAGTTAATGATCAAAATTTTCACAGATCATTTAGTTTTAAACTACTAAGTTTAGATAGATTTGGGAACAGACAACTTTCAATGACTATTTTTGAGAAGGTTCAATTACAATCTATCATTTACTCAACCTCTGCAAACACATTAACTGGGTAACAGTTTGAAGGACGTATGCCTTGCCCTGAAAACTACTTTTAAAAAGATTATAAAAACCCAAATACTAGAATAAAAGCTACATCTTAAAATTACAGCTTTTCAGCTTCCAATCACATTACATACATTATTAAATTTATTGCAAATTATCTTTGCATAGCAAATATTGTTGTCTCTGCCAGCTACTGTCCACTCAAGAGGCCAGAAAAAAGTATGATATACCTGGAAGACAAGAAGAGACAGAAAGAGGCCAAGATTAGTATATAAGAAAACCACTCCATGATATGCTTTTTAATTATATAAACACAATAATCTCTATAACAGCTTTCAGAAATTTAAATTTTCATGATCCCAACCTTATGTTTCCAATGGGAGCACCTCAGCCACAGCTCCTAAAATGCCAGCCCCACAAGTATGCTGACCTTTGTTTTCCTCTGCTGTTAGTCCAAAAAAATCTATTAACTAAATACAATTTTCACACATTTACAGAGTACTACAATCCAGGGCAATACATTAGGCTCTGCGTACACTGAAAACGTAAATAAAGACTTAGATCCTGCCTTTGACAAGCTTACAATCTGCCCACAAGGTTCAATTTTCAAACCAAATGTAGGAAAAGCAGGAGACACAGTTCAACCCATTGAAAGATATTAAGAACATTACCTATGCTACTTAAAAGCCTTCACTCTAGCACGACTCAGTCTCCTCAATCTGGCTCAATCACCTAAGAACCAGAACAAAATACAATGTGCCCCCCATCCTGCTTGCGGTGGCTACATTTTCCCAGTATTGTTCCTCGTAATCACTTCATACAGAAGGCAACAAATTAATATTTGGTGCCAGGATAAGAAATGTTTTCTAAACTGCAGATGGCCCTGACTTACAACAGTTCGACTTAAGATTTCCCGATTTTACAATGGTGTGAAAGTGATATGCTTTCAGTAGAAATGGTAATTCCAATTTTGAATTTTGATCTTTTCCCGAGCTAGTAATATGCAGCAAGATATTCTCTTGTTATGCTAGGCAGTAGGAGCAAGACAATTTGGGCCAACTGTACAGGCATACCTTGTTTTATTTTGCTTCGCTTCATAGTACTGCAGAGATACTGCATTTTTTACGTGAAGGTTTGTGGCAACCCTGCATGGAGCGTCTATTGGTGCCATTTTTCTAACAGAATTTGTTCACTTTGCCTCTGTCACATTTTAGTAATTCTCACATATTTTGAACTTTTTCATTATTATATTTGTTAAGGTCATCTGAGATCAGTGATCTCTGATGTTACTATTCTAATTGTTGTGTGGCACCATGGACTTCTCCCATATAATATGGCAAACTTATTTGATAAATGTGTGTGTTCTCACTGCTCCACTGACTGGCTGTTCCTCTCTCTCTTTCTCCCTCTCCTTGGGCCTCCTATTCCCTAAGATACAAATGCTACTGCACACTTAATAGATTACATTATAGTGTAAACATTGTAGTCACACAGCAAGCAGCCTAGCCAACTGTCCTCCCATGTCTTTCCTTAAGGAAAGAAGAGTCTGTAAGACTGTGTCTTTCTGGGACTCTGTTCCATCCTTGTGTTTACACCTTATGTCTCTCTGTCTGGTCCCCAAAAAATGGTTTGCAGCCAAAGACGGGTAAGATATCTCACGGGAGATACAATCTAAGCCAGGCGGAGCCGAGTGGGGACCCCTAATGAGCTACCTTAGAAAAATAAGGGAAGGGGCCTTGCCTCCCCTTCCCCCTGCCTGGGAAAGTCTGTTGCCGGCCCTGGCTTTTCCCTTGCAGCTGTTTGTGAGAGAAGTCATGAGGACAACAAAGATCAGTTCTCTCCACTTATCTCAACGGAGCTGTTACAATATGAGAGACTTGACCCTGAGAAGGTACATACCTTAGGTAAGATATCATGGGACCTTGTGCTTCGGCTGTTTGAAGATCAACATAATAGGTTTGGGATGTTTCTATAACGTGATAAGTGAGTCTCACAGACCGTGCCAAAAACACTGCTACTCCCTTGCATGCTTATCAATAAAAGCCTCCAGTTGGCTTTATTCTGGGCTCCAGTCCTCTGAGGCTGAGAGACCCCTGGCCTTCTGAGAGATTTAACTGCATTAAGTCTCTGTTTGTTTCTTTCTTAAAAACTTAACCCAAACCGCCCCCTCTCGCACCCTCACTGCCCTTGTTGCGTGGGACGCGACAAAACATAACTTTTATATGCACTAGGAAACCAAAAAATTCATGGGACTGGCTTTTTTGCAATACGTACTTGCTTTATTGTGGAGGTGTGGAACCGAACCCACAATACCTCTGAGGCATGCCTGTACACTAAAATTTTGTATTAAGTCAGGCCACCAGAGAGCACAGCCCTATTCTGACCCCTTTAAGATTTATTTTTTTATTTTACTGTGCTTTGGCATTATGTCATGGGACTACAGTTCTGGATCTAATAAGAAACAGTTCTATAAAATCCATTATGGTATTTACTAAAGGGATGTTTTGAGGATATTATTCACCACATCTCAATGCCCCTTTTATGAGAATGTGAAAAATATCTCTCAATTATCCCTCTTGTAGTCAGGTAGTAGGAAGCTTAAGAGTTAAATTCAATTTTCAGCTTAATCCTAAAGCAAGTCTATAGGACTTTATAGCATTCATTTTCTGAACCAACAAATTAACCTTTCTTCTAACACCATTTTATTCTTTCTACCCTCATTCTCTTTTTACCTTTGATTTCCTCACTTGAAAAATATCATATATATATATATATATATTTTTGAGAGATCCTGTCATATATATGTATGTGTGTATATATATATATATATATATATGTATATATACACACACACACATACATATAATCAACTCACCATATATATATATATATGTATATATATATATTTATATTTATATATATATATTCACCACATCTCAATGACCCTTTTAAGAGAATGTGAAAAATATCTCTCAATTCTCCCTCTTGTAGTCAGGTAGTAGGAAGCATATATATATATATATATATATATATATATATATATATATATATATATATATATATATAGTAGGTGAGTTGATGTGCAGTGAACCTTAGGCTGAAGACCTTAAACAAGTCCCACAAACTTGGGGAACTTTTTTACTATTAATATAAAGATATTTCTTTAACTGAGGTATGGCCTTCTATATTCTTTCTGTCTTTATGTTTTAATTTCTCAATTTCAAAAAGTTTTACAACTAAGTGGTAAATTCATAATTATTGCCATCAATTTTCTGACACCCAAATGGAAATTCACCACTGAAGACAAGATGGCTCATCATCACAAGAAGTTATAGACACTGATCACACAATGTCCTCTAAAACATTTAAGTGTCTCACTGAAAACAATCATCTGCAAAAACATTATGAAGTTTTAATCATACATTTTCCCTACACCAGAAGTGTAAAAAGAGTTTCAGTAAGTCATTAGACTAGGTGTATTTAACTAGGTAAGTATCACTGCCATGGTTTAAAGTAATTCCCAGTAATAAAATATCTTTAAGGGAGAGGACTCGAGGTTTTGATTCTCTTTTACTTAAAACCTCAAGTAGTAATAATCCTCCAACTCTTTATCCCCCCCATCCCTCATACGTTGGTAGGGTGTGCAGAAAAAAGCCACTCAAACCACCCACCAAAATGTAAGAAAATATTTTTAAGTTTCTTGTGATTGAACAGGGTAGGGGTAAAGGGTAGGTGGAAATAAACGTGTAGAAGACATCTCTGTAGAAGTCTGAATTGCCCACAGCCCACAAAAAGCTGACAACCCTGGGAACTGCCTACCTTCCCCATCTAGAGTCCATTGATAGCGTAGGCCCCCAGAGCCATATTGACAAGCCGTGAGTCTGGCTACCAACATACCAAATGGAAATGGTTGGACGGCTGACCCAACTCGGACCAATCAAAGGTCCTCTCTCATAATTTAGAATTGAGACTGAAAATGGTGAGTCAATCAGTTCTTCCTAGTAAGACCAGAACTACCAGATAAATTTAGAAGCAGAAAAAAGGCTATATTTTGGCTGCTATGTACATATGTGTATTCCAGGGGCCAATAAAGTCTGTCTGCAGGAACAGAATGAAGCACCTGCATACACACAAACATACACATAAACCTCAAGCAAGTAAAAGAAAGAATTGAGATAGTCTTCCAATTCCTGGCGCTTTTCTGTTCCTAAGGACTAGATACATTCCTGCATTCCCAAAAGATCTCATAATAACTTGTACTTCCTTGTATAAGCTTACTCAAGGAGATGTTTGTTATTTGTAATTCAAAAATCCTAATGTATAAATTATACATCTCTTTCCCCAACTGTATTATTATTAGTTCGCAGAGAGACAGGGTTTAAATTAATTTCTAATATTCCTAAAATAAGATGATTTCCTACAATGTAACCATTATAACTTGCAAAATGATAAAATAAAAATTGAGTGAGAAGACAGTTGATTAAAAGAGAAATTCTTAGAAAGTGAACAATAAAACACAATCTTACTTCCAGATTTTCTTTTTTATATACTTCAATAGCTTTCTCTTCAGATAATCCACAGCAGCCGTATTCCAGAGGAGTAAACACTGTAGTTGGAACATTAATGTAATCACACTGCAAGATAAACAAATTACATGTTTTTATTTTGTGATATTTTTAATAAAATCTGTATTGCATACATTCATAAAAGGAAATAAGTAAGTCCAGTTCAGTGTAACTGATTCTGAAACATAACCATTTCAGGGAATTCTAAGTTACACTAAAGGAGATGGGGTGAGCTCGACTCCACGTTATAGAGCATGTGCTGGCCAGCAACCACTGCATGGGACTAGCTCTCTCAGAGCCCCAACCTTAGACTTCCAGTTTGAAAACTATGTAGTAGAGGTGGAAGTGGTGCACTTCTTTGTCCCTACACACTTTCTAAAATGTTTTTCTCCAACCCCATGATTCTGGAAGCTAGTTTCCTGGAGTACCAGTGACCGAAAATTACACTATTTCACTGGAAGCTGAGACCACCCTTAGTCATTTCATTTAACAGTGCCACTGAAATGCTGAGCAAAGCAGCAGCTCAACAGTGTGGGGCTGAGTGGCTGCCCTGGAGCATCCAGAGGCAATGGCATATGTTTACTGGGGAGCTAATATGGGGCCAGGATCTCATGAGTCCTGTGGGTACGACGGATTCCCTTCAGAGGTTTTATCAGACTGAGGCACAGCACAAGTGGATTGCACAGGAAGACTGCAGACTCTGAACCCTACACATTATCTTCCAGCAGCTGTATGCAACTGCCTGTGGGAAAGCGAGCCCACAGGTGGCCTCCCTGCCTGGAGGAGAGAGTGTGTTTGTGACTGTGTGGAGAAGAGTTGGAACACATTGGCAGACGCATCATTAAAACTGTATGTGTGGAGAGAAAGCAGTGTGCAGGGCCAGAGAAAGAATGGAGAGTATAACCAGAGATGAAGCTCTCTGTGTCTGCCCATCCACAGCCCGCCATGCAGTATTGTGGATGACACTGCCCACAGCACTACATGTCCCCCCCAACTCAATAAGTTACAGGTGATTAGGTCAGGGGTGACATCTAACCCAAAGAAAGGTAATGCATAAGCTAGCCAGAAATCCATGCAGGAAAAGGTGAGCTGAGTCAATCAAATTATTTTGCAGGAAAATGAACTAGGAGCAAAGGAAGCATTCCCCCAGGTGGTAGTGGGACAGAAATAAACACGCTTTCAGAGTTGTAGCCAAGTTAGGCTAACAGAAGGGAACCCAGTGAAGCCTGCACCCTTGTGCTGGGGCCCCAGAGCAGCCATGACCCCAGATCCAGCCCTGCTCCAACTGTAGTGAAGCCCAGCCCTAACACAGTCGTTGTTCCAAGTCACTATGTGATTTGACTTACTCATCTGTGTGATCGTTACAATAATCTCCCTCAGTTTGCCTAGATTGAGTGAGTTTCTATTTTACTCAGAAGGAAAACACAACAAAACACCACCAAGTATCCCTGCAGCAACAAGGTGATTTGTGTACATTATACATCAGCCTAGAGTCTTTCACTTAAAATGCTGTAATCCCATATCATGTTTGCTAACCTGGAAACCATGGGTCAGCTAAGCATTTGTGTTCTTTTTTTTCCAATATGGCTGGACAAAAATCACATAACCATGTGGACTGCCTTAGTATTTTCTGACTTCTCTTAGTCCCTCAAATGCTCATCAAATTTTTTACTGACCAGCAGCTGACCCCCTAATCCATGGCTTACAGTGGAAGCCTCATTTTCAACAGATGTCTTTGTTTCCGGTTTTATATCAATTAAGAAAAATCAACAATTTCTCAACTTTCCTACCTTTCATCTAAAACACTTTCTCCACATCTTATACTACCTCCTCCACTTGAACTTCACTTCATCTCTCCCTACCTGTAGCCTTCTTTTCAGTCCTATATCTTTACCCTCTCTCTTTCTACATACACACTGGTCTGTCTTCTAATCTCTCCACCCCATGGCTACCCTGACTCACTTCTTAAAACATTAGGCAACTACTCTGCTTCCACATCCTTGAAATGCTATTGCACTTTGGACGGGATAATTCTTCTTTAAACATTTAGTATTCCTGCCCCCACCCATTAATGTCAGCAGAGCCACGTGCCCAGGTGCCCCTCATCCACCAAGACCTCCACATGTACATGAGATTTTCATTCACAACCTTACAAGGCACCTGGGGTGATGAAATAAGCAGTGCACAGAATCCCTTATGAAGAATATGTGCCTAAAACTTTTCATCTGACCCTAATCATGCAAGACCAATCAGAGAAATTCAAAATGTGAGACATGTGGATTCATCAAAAGTCAAAGTCATGAAAAGTAAAACAAGCAAACAAACAGGTAAATAAAGGCAGCAGCTGTATCAGAGTAAGAGAGACTTAGGAATTAGAAGAGCCATGTACTATGTGTATCAAAACACATGCATACACACACTTAATGGACAACTGAGGAACTGAATACAGTGTGTAGTGCGGGAGACCCTGCTCCCTGAGCCATTTGTAATGCAGGGCGGCCTTTGGGACCTCTAGTCTCGCTTCCGACATAAGAACACAGGATATGGCTAGGCCAAAAAGGAACACCCACAGAGCCATAGGTAGGGGAGTCATACCACTATAGTCTCACTGGAGGCTGGAGTCACACGACCTGCAACCTGCTGTCCGCTTCTCTGCCTGCCGATCTACCGACTCAACCAACCAACGCAGCCGCGGCAGTTATATCAGGGGCTAATTGGCTAACTGGTAACAGCTGATGGTCAATTAGCCACAGCTGATGGCCATCTACTACCCATAGCCAGCAACTTTCCACGTGAGACTGAGAGCCTGGAAACTACTCTCTGGGACTCTGTCCCCACACAGTGGTACCTCGGTTTTCAAACGTAATCCATTCCGGAAGACCTAGTTCTGAAACGTTCAAAAACCGAGGCACTGTTTCCCCCATAAAAACTAATGCAAAATGTATGGATCCGTTCCAGACCTTTAAAATCAACCCCTAAAACTGCAAATTTAGCATGAATTTTACTGTCTAATGATACCATAGATCCATAAAATTTACGGCGTTCATAAACCAAAACGTTGGTCAACGGAAACATTCGAAAACCAAGGTACCACTGTATTACTACATTTTTGTTGAATTTCTCAGCTACCATAATGTAATTGTGGTTATGCAGGTGAATATCCTTGTTCTTAGGAGATACATGCTAAAGTATTTAGGAGCAAAAACATCATTGATGTCTGTGACTTATTTCAAAAAGCTGAGTCCAAAAAATGTACATGCATTTATGTACACACATATATACATCTTCACCAAAGGAGAGAACAAAAATGTCAGTGTGAATAACTGGGGAATTGGGGTGAATGGGTAATAGGGGTGATTGTTACTATTCTTTGTATGATTTGACATCTTTCTAAATGAAAAGTTGGGGGAAATAAAGGTCTTCAACAGCTCCTACTGCTTAGAGAAGGCCCTACTAATTCTTTACTGTGCCATCAAAGATTTCTTATGATCTGGCATCAAATCAATTTCCAGCCTCATTTACAACTGTACTCCTCTATGACCAACTGCTCTTCCTGCATACACCCCAGAATGCTGTAAGTATTGTGGGAGGGACAATCCTTTGTGTGCAACAGAACATTCAGCATTTCTGACACCTACCCAGTAAAACCATCTCCCTAGCTGTGGTTCATCACCCGCCAACACCTCCACATGTCCATGTCTGCAGTTCTCTGGGTACAGCAGAGTATGACCCCCTCATCTGTGAACTCCAGAGTTTCCTCATACTCCTAGAACAAACCAAACACGCTGAGCCTGGGGATTTTATATGTGTTATCCACTTATCAAAAAAGCCCTTTGCCTCTTCAATTTTGAATTATTCTACAAAGCCCATCCCAAATCTTTGATCAGAGTATGAAAAGTGGAGGAGACTGCAGAAATCACCTGATTCACACCATCAGTTTTGCAGTGAAACGATTTGACCAGGTTCACACACCAAGTAGGCAATGAAGCCAGGGCCAGCACCCTGATCCAGTCTGAGTGCCCATCTTAATCTGTGAAAGTGCAACCATCCATCTGGGAGGCCTCTTCTAATCCCTTCATTCAGAATTAACTGCTCTTTGCCCTACTCATGAGCCCCACCTATCTAGCCCCTTGGTGCTGGAACCATGTCTGTCCTTTGTATATCACCCAACACAACATCTTACACATAGCAGATATTTTAAAAATATTGATTGAAAACCATTACCAAATAGTAAGTCAACTGTAAATGATTTATCTGTGAAGAAACCTTTACTTGCAAAACAAGCACACAAGTATTATTTGTACTGATTTTTTAAAGTCATAATTTTTATTTAGATATTATCTCAAAAACAATAGCAAGAAATTTACCTTTTCTAAACGATCCCCAAAAAGTCTTCGAGCCAACAGCTTGCCCGCCTGAATGGCAACAGGAGTGAGTTCAAGTTTACCCTCCAGAACATCCCCGATAGCATAAACATAGGGCACATTGGTCTGTTCCATATCGTTTACTGGTATCTTGCCACTCCTGGTAGATTTTGGAAGGGAAAAACATATATTATGACTAACTCTACCACGTTTCCCCAAAAATAAGACCTAGCCAGACAATCAGCTCTAATGTGACTTTTGGAGCAAAAATTAATATAAGACCCGGTCTTATTTTACTATAATAAGACTTATTTTACTATAATAAGACTTATTTTACTTATATAAGACCAGGAATCATATCATCATATCATATCATATCATATATCATATATATCATATCATATCAATATAATATATATAATATAATAATATATTAACATAATATAATATAATATAATATAATATAATATAATATAATATAATATAATATATACAACACAGTACAACACAGTACAACACAATACAACATAATATAACATAATACCGGGTCTTATATTAATTTTTGCTCCAAAAGACACATTAGAGCTGATTGTCCAGCTAGGTCTTATTTTCGGGGAAACACGGTAGATTACTAGATGACTAACACTATTCCAAGAGACAGAGACTAAATACACAGAGAAAAGATCTCTCTCTAAGAACTCATGCACCTCAGGTCATCAACTGTCTGTAAGACCAATGGCTTATAATAACAAGGTTTTCTGTAGTTCCAAAAGAAAACACATTGCTGGTTGATGAAACCATGCTCGTTTTCTTGAATGATGAGATCGCCAGATTTCCCCCAGAACTACACTTAGAGCTTTGAAATTTTTCTCCTTGCTTCACCAAGGACATAAAAATTTACTCTAAATCAGATAGTAGGTGAATAAATTTCCACAATTATTTTTTAAAATCATGCAAGAATTCTTTAAGACATACAATAAATAAAGTTACTGATTCATGAAAAATTGGTAACACAGAGCTAGGTCTGTATTTACCGTAAAATAAATTTATATTTTTTCATTTTAACAGTTTTATTGAAGTATATTTGGTACAATTTGGTGAGTTTTGACATGTGTATGCACACATCTGTGAAACCATGTATCATCCCCAAAGTTTCCTCCTACTCTTTATAATCCCTCCCTCTGCCCTTCCTAGGTCCTTTCCTCAGATAACCACTTATTTACTTTCTGTTTCTGTTAGTTTTCATTGTCTACAGTGTTATATAATTGGAATCTTTTAGTATATGTCCTCTTTTTTGGCCTGGCTTCCTTTACTCTCAATGATTATTTTGAGATTCATCCATGTTTTTCATGTATCTTTTGTTCATTTCTTCTTCTTTTTTTTTTGTAGTCTAACTTCTTTAGAAATTAGTTTCAGGGAGTATTACTTGGCCATAAAAAAGAATGAAATCTGCAACAACATGGATGGACCCTGAGAATATTATGTTAAGTAAAATAAGTCAGAATGAGAAAGGCAAATACCATATGATCTCACTTTTATATGTGAAATCTAAAAAACAGAATAAATGAGCAAACAAAATGGAAATAGACTCAGAGATACAGAAAAAGAAACTGTTGGTTGCTAGATGGGAGGGGGAAGGCGATGGAGGAGAAGGTGAAGGGATTACAGTGCAAATTAGTAGACAGAATATAGTCATGGGGATATACAGTATGGGGAATAAACAATGTTATAAAGATTATGTAAGGTGCCAGATGGGCAATGGACTTCTCAAGGGGATTACTTCATAGACTATAGTAATGCATGACCAATGTGCTTGTACACCTAAAGTTGAAGTAGAATAATATTGTGTGTCAACTATAATTAAATATATGGGTGTGTGTGTGTGTGTGTGTGTGTGTGTGGTCACAGAAGGTGAAGTATAGCATAAAGAATATAGTCAGTGGTATTGTAACAGTTATATAAGATGTCAGAGGGGTAGTAGCTTGAGGAAGTGGGGTTATCACTTTGTGAGGGGTATAAATGTCTAACTATTATGTTTCTTTGTAGACCTGAAACTGATAAAAAAATGTAAAATAAATATAAAGCATTACAAATTTGCATCTCAGCAATTAAATGAAAATTTCTAAGAGGTGATCTGTAGAAATATTTTGCTTTGTGCAACAATAGTGCAATAATCCCACATGTACATACTTCTCATTGATTTTGACACCGATCTTCTCCAAGCCTATTTTCCTTGTACAGGAGTCACGACCAATTGCTAACAAAACCTATATTTAGAGAAAGATCAAAAATACAAATCAGCAGCATAAAGAATGAAAGCGGGAACATCTCTATAGATCCTTCAGACATTAAAAGGCTAGTAACTATTAGGAATGCCCTATGCCAATACATTTGACAGCTTAGATGAAATATATCCCTTATTTTTTGAGGTCAAAACGCGTTTTTTTTAATTGAGGTATAGTTGTTATATAACATTATGTTAGTTTCAGGTGTATAACAAAATGAGTCGATCTTTGTATATATTGCAAAATGATCAGCACGGTAAGTCCAGTCAACATCTATCACCATACATAATTACATTTTTTTTCTTGTGACGAGAACTTTTAAGATCTACTCTCTTAGCAACTTTCAAATATATAATATAGTATTGTTAACTATAGTCACCATGCTGTACATTACATTCCCGAAATAGACTCCTTGAAAGACACAATTTACCAAACTTACACACAAATCTGAATAACCTTAGGTTGTGTGCTAAATCACGTCCCCCCCAAAATTGATATGTTGAAGCCCTAACCCCCAATACCTCAGAAAGTGACTATTTGGAGAAAGAACCTTTAAAGAGGTAATTAAGGTAAAATGAGGTCATTAGGGCAGACCCTGATCCAATGTGACTAGTGTCCTTATAGAAAGAGCAATTAAGACACTCATAACACAGACTGAGGAGTGATCATGTGAGGACACAGGGAGAAGGCGACCATCTGCGATCCAATGAGGCCTCAGAAGAAACCAAATCTGCTGACACCTTGATTTCAGACTTCTAGCCTCCAGAACTGTAAGAAACGAAATTCCCTTTGCCTAAAGCACCCAGTCAGTAGTATTTGGTTATGGCAGCACTATTAGACTAATATCCTCTATATTCATCAAGGAAACTGAATTCACAGTTTATAAACTTCCCATAAATTAACTCCAGACCCAGATGACTTCACTGGTAAAGTCTACTGAACGCGTAAGTAAGAAATAATACTGGTACACAAACTCTTCTAGAAAAAAAGGAGGGAACCTTCCCAAACTCCTTTTTATGAGGCCAGCATAAACATCTGACACCAAAATCAAACAAGGATATTTAAATAAAATTATAAGCAAATATCCTCAAGAAGATAGATGCAAAATCCTTAACAAAATCATAGCAAATCAAATATAAAAATATGTAAAAAGGATAATTGATCATGACCAAGTGAGGTTTGTCCCAAAAATACAAATTTGGTTTAACATGCAAAAAATCAATCAATTTAATTCACCATATTAACAGAATAAAGGAGAAAACAATTTAATCATCCCAGATATGAAAACAGCATTTGACAAAACTTAACATTCTTTGAGGCTTTTAATTCTCAGCACACCAAGAATAAAAGAAAACTTCCCAACCTGATATAAGGCATTTGTAAAAAAGCTTACATCCTAGCAATCATGAAAGACTGAATGCCTAAGGTCACCCGAAGATGCACACTCACAATTTCTGTTCAGCACTATGCTGGAGGTCGTGACCAGCGCAACAAAGCAAGAAAAAGAAATAAAAAGCATGCAGATTGGAAAGAAGAAACCAAACTGGTTTTATATGCAGACATAAATCCTAAGAATCTACAAGGTCAATATACAAAACTCATTTGTATTTTCATATACTACCAACTAACCATTGAAAGTTAAAAACTTAAAAATACCATTTACAATAGCTTAAAAACATCAATATTCATGATAAATTCAGCAAAATATATGAAAGACCTCTAGAGCAAAACAATATATTGCTGAAAGAAACTAAAGAACACGTAAATAAGAAACGATATAAGAAGTTCATGTACTGGAAATATCAATATTATTAACATGTTAGTTCTTCTAAACTGATCTGTACAATACAATCCCAATCAAAATCTTGGCAGGCTTTAAAAAAATAAAAATTAGCAAGCTATTTTAAAAATTTATATGGAAATGTAAAGGAACTAAACTTGGAGGACTTTACCTGGTCTACAATTTACTATAAGCTTCGATAATCAAAACACTGTGGAGCCACCAGGCAGAGCTCACCGCACCACTCCCAGCTCACAGCCTCCGTGCCTCTCTCCACTCTCACATGGCAAAAATGTCCAGCCCTACAGAGACAGAGCAGTGCATCAAGTCTCTGATTGCTGTTTTCCAAAAGTATGCTGGAAAGGTCAGGAACAAGTGCAATCTCTCCAAGACTGAGTTCCTAACCTTCATGAATATAGAACTAGCTGCCTTCACAAAGAACCAGAAGGACCCTGGTGTCCCTGACTGCATGATGACTCAACTGTGAAGGGCAGCTAGATTTCCAAGAATTTCTTAATCTTATTGGTGACTTGGCAGTAGCTTGCCATGACTTCTTTACCCGTTCCCAGAAGTATTATCTGAGGAGGCCTCGGAGCTGGCCTCCAGACCACCCTTACGCTCGGCGCACCCAGCACCTCATGCAGGCCACTCTCCTGATCACAATAAAACATTATTGCTTTTTAAAACACACACACACACACACACACACACACACACACACACACACAATGAAACAACGTGATGCTGGTTAAAGGAGATAAATGGTCAATGGAGTATAGAGTGCAGAAACAGACTGACAGTTGAACTGTAAAATGATTTCAAAAAAGGCATCAAAGCAATTTAATGGAGAAAGGGAAGTGTTTTCAACAAATGGTACTGAATACCCATATGGAAGAAAAAGGACCTCAATTCCTACCTCACACCATAAACAAAAATGAATTCAAGATGGGTTACAGTCCCAAACATAAAACTATAAAGCTTCAAGAAGAAAATATAGGAGAATATCTTCACAATCTTTGAGTAAGCAAAGAATTCTTGGAGCACACAGAAAGCATTAACCATAAAATTAAAAAACTGATAAACTGGATTTTATAAAAAATTTAAAACTATTATTCATCAAAAGAGGCCATAAAAAATAAGTAGGCACATCATAGGTAGGAAGAAAATATTCACAGTACATATATCTGAAAAAGGAATATATCCAAGATATATACAGAAGTCCTGCAATTCAAGAATAAAAGTTCAAATAACCCAACAAATAATAACACAAAGATTCAAACAGACACTTCATAAGGGAAAATATATCAATGACCAATAAACACATACAAAATCGCTCAATATCATTAGTCATCAGAAAGATGCAAATGAAAACCATAAGACATCACTACACGTGTACTAGAATACTTAAAATGAAAAAGCCAGCCAACCCAAAATGTTAGTAAGGGTATGGAACAAGCAAAACTCTTATGCATGGCTGACAGAAATGTAAAATGACACAATGATTTAGAAGTTGTTTGGCAGTTTCTCAAAAAGTTAAACATAGGAATTATGTTAGGATCAAGCAGTTTCACTCTTAGGTATTTATTTACTCATGAGAAATGAAAATATATGGCCACAAAAGGCTTTATACTATAAATCTTCATAGGAGTTTAAGTCAAAATTAGCCTAAACTGAAAACATCCTAGGTGTCTACCCACAGGAAAATGAATAAACTGTGGTATAATCATATAAGTGTATATTCATACAATTCATACAATAAAAAGAACTACTGATACACACAACAACATAGCTGAATCTTAAAAACATCATTCTGAATAAAAGAAGCCAGATATCAAGGAGTTCCTACTATACAGTTTCATTTCTTTGATGTCAAGAATAGGCAAAACTAGTCTATGATGACAAAATCAGAATAGCGTTGCTTAGGGTCAGGGAGTAGAAAGAAATATGAGAGCTTTCTAAACTCACAGAAATGTTTAGTTACCTTCAAAGGAGTGTGGATTACAGAAACGTGTATTTGTCAAACTGATAGAACATCTAAGATCTGTGCATTTTACTACATGTAAATTATACCTCATTACAAAAATAAATAATTTACAAATTTAGATATTGCGAACAACTTTATACCAATGTTTGACAACTTAGATAGACTAATTCCTAAAAAATGTAACTATTCAAAAGTAACGAAGAAAAAATAGAAAGCCTTAAAATTCCTTCAACTATTAAAAAAAATGAATTAGTGGTCAAATATCTTTTTCTCTCTCTCTCTCAATAGATAGATTAGATAAAATAGAAAGATAGATTAGATAGATAGATAGATAGAAAATTCTAGACCAAGATGGTTGCATCAGTAAATTCAATCAAACATACAAAGAACGCTCTCATATTACTTTACATAAATGCTTCCAGAGAACATAAAAATAAGGAATATACTCCAAAACTTCTTTCATGAGCTAGAATAAACTTGATACCAAAATCTGAAAAGTTTAGTATGTGAAAGGAAATTATAAGCCAATGAATATAATGCAAAAATTCTTAATAAACAAATTCAACAATATATAAAAAGGACCTCTACCAAGTTGGGTTTATACCAGGAATATAAAGTTGAATGAAGATTAGAAAATCAGTGTAACTCAAGACATTAACAAATTAAAGAAAAAAATTTTGATCAACAACAGGTACAAAAGGAACATTATTACAACTGAACTCATCCACTCATGATATTTTTTATTTTGTTTTGTTTTTTGTTTTCTTTTGAGAATTTTTGTAAGAATTTATTTGAGCCAAACTGATAACAATTGCCGTGACGCGAGATCTCAATTGCCCCGCTCATGATTTAAAAAAAACAAACACAAAGAAAACCCAAATAACCAAAAAACCCTTAGCAAACAAGAAATAGAAAAGAATTTCTTTGACCTGATTAAGAATATCTACCAAAACCCTACAGGTAACATGATTCTTTACATAATGAAATACTGAATACTTTCCTTTGATATCAAGAACAAGACAAGAACGTCTGCCACGGCCATTCCCGGTTAATACTGTGCTGGAGGGCTTGCTACCATGTTTCCCCGAAAATAAGACCTAGCCAGACTATCAGCTCTAATGAGTCTTCTTTTGGAGCAAAACAAGAAATTTCCCAGAGGAAAATGGAGCAAAAATTTTACTATAACACTGAGTATAATTACAAATACAATACAATACAATACAATACAACACAATACAATACTGGGTCTTATATTAATTTTTGGTCCAAAAGACGCATTAGAGATGATTGTTCGGCTGGGTCTCATTTTCGGGGAAACACGGTAGTGCACTTATGCAAAAAAAAGAAATAACAAGGAAAACAGTGGAAAAGAGGAAACAAACCTGTTGTTATTCACAAATAATATCAATGTGTACAAAGAAAATCCAAAATAATGTAAGGATAAATGATCAAAGAAGAGTTTTTTTGGTTTTATTATACATTTTTTGGCTTTGTTGATTTTATGTTGTTTCCTGTTGTAACTAAAAGAAATCATCTACATAAGAATACATATTAGGTTGGTGTAAAAGTAATTGCGGTTTTTGCAATTATTTTTAACCTTTCAAATCGCAATTACTTTTGCACCAACCTAATAAAACATAAATATACAGTGTATGTTAAAACTATAAACTACAATTTATAAAAGAAACATTGGCATCCAAACATCATCAGTTTAAATTAGAATTGTTGCCATCCAGAATAGTCCATGGACTATTCAGACTTTTTGGAGATTTTACATTGTTTATTTTTTGAAAGTGAAATTTTATTATAAAATAGATTTAATGTTGATTGTAAAAATGTTCAAATTCAGAAATGTATATCTAATGCTCCTGAAGTAAGTACAGCCAGGTCTATCTGCTTCCAGATTTTGTTCTATGCATAGTTATACAAACACCTGTATTTCACCATAGTATTCTTCATGTACTACTATCAAATAGCAACAGACTAACTACCTTCTATATTTTTTATATTCTTACAAAAAATCAAAACAAAACAAAAAAGTATTAAGCATGGTATAATTTTCCCATAAGCTTCATCTGTGGTAATTTATGAGTGTGTTTAACCACTTACTGCTTATAAAATAAAAACTTACTGTGTTATATACTCCTTCCATTGTTTCTGGTCCTTCAGTGGATTTAGCCACCACTTTCAGCTTTCCGGGTGGACCTTTCTCCAACTGTTGAACCTAGTAAGGATAAATAATGCAATGACTTTATCAAAAGGGGACAGAAAATAAATGGGTCATAGGGTATACACGTGAGAGAGAGAGAGAGAGAGTGTGTGTGTGTGTGTGTGTGTGTGTAAGTAGTGTGTGTATGTATACACGTGTGTATGTACTTAGTGTTTTGGACTAAGTAGACATAGAGAAAAAAGGACTGTCCCAAGGTAAGTTTTGGAAGTAGAAATAAATTAATGGATTAGGTGGAGGTAGCATAAAAGGAAGAATGAAGGGATGCTTTCTAGGTGTTGGCTTAATAAATTGTGTGGGCTATATATCATTTATGAGTACTGATATAGGCCAGAAAGATTAGCAGGGGAATATATTTAGATAGAAAATCAAGAGTTTCATTTTTGTCTTGTTAAATTTGAAATGCTTATGAGGACTTCAAGTGAAGACATCCAGTAGGCAGCTGTACAAATCAGTGTGGAGTTCAGGAGAGACGCCTGTGCAAGATATATAAATTTGAGAGCTATTAGGATTGAGATAACAAAGTATGGACCTAAAGAAGACTGACCAGGTAAAAAGGGCAGTGAAGTGAAGAGGGACCAGGTACTTTTGATATTTACGTACATGTGGAACCATAAGCTGTGGGTTCAGAGAAGTTGAGAAAGGAAGAGTGTTTCAAATGGAAAGAATGTTGCCAGAGGCCCAGTAAGGTAAGAACAGAGATGTGACCATTGACTTTGACAGCAGGGAGTTTGCTATAGATGTCAACAAGCAATTTCAAAGTAGCAGGAATGGAAGCAGCTGAGAATCGTCAGTAGTGTGAAATGAGGTAAAAAATGAAGTAGTGTGAATGGAAGTTTTCTTATAAAGGTGAAAAGAAACATTGGAACCCACCCAGAAAGGCAGACAGGGGAAGGAGGCTTATGCATTTAAAGATCAGAGACACTAAAGGGCATGATAGACGAAGAAAGATGATGACTAGGCTGAAGGTGGGATATCCCTTGAACAGGTGAGAAGAACAGTGAGAGAAGAAGGAACTGGGCTGAGAGGAGCAAGGACACCTCCATATGAGAGGAAGAAAAGACAGGGACAAATGGGGTGGGAACACTATCTTTTGTAGATTTGGAGTAGGAAAACTATCTTTAAGGTTTCATATTGTACAGACCAATGAAGGAGGGGTAAAATAAAAGGCTAACGTTAGTAAAAAGGAATTCCAAATGTCATTCAGACTCACCATCACTGGTATAAATTTTCTTAAGAATTTAACACCATGTTGTTCCATGTAGGAACCCACTTTCTCTGCCATTTCTTGATCAAACCCACGAAGAAGGATTGAACGCACCATAACTGTGACATCTAAGCCAATGCCAGCGAGAAATCCTGCACATTCCAGAGCCACATAAGATGCACCTACTACTAACGTTTTGCCAGGGCAATAAGGCAGAGAAAAAAGGTCATCACTGAAAAAGAAAAATACAAAAAAAAAAACTATGTAGGCAATAGAAACGAAATGGGTTTTTTAGGTTTCAATATATAATGGTCTTTTGTTGGCTAAATTGTATTTGGGGGCTTAAATGAAGAAACACTAAAAGAAACAGCCTTTTGGAGTTTGTAAAGTGTCTCCTGTGTAGTAAGAAGTATACTTTAGATTTTTCAAAATCAAATTAATGGATCACAGCAAAGTTTAAAAAAAAAAAAGAACAGAAAATATGAGACTATGTTATACGTGATAAGAATACTGGTGTGCGTGTGCATGTGTGTGTGTTCACCTGAAGAACAGTGCAACAAAAATGTTTTTCTTTCTTTTTTAAAAAAATTTATTGGGGAATATTGGGGAACAGTGTGTTTCTCCAGGGCCCATCATCTCCAAGTCACTGTCCTTCAATCTAGTTGTGGAGGGAGCAGCTCAGCTCCAAGTCCAGTCACCGTTTTCAATCTTTAGTTGCAGGGGGCACAGCCCACCATCCCATGCGGGAATTGAACCAGCAACCTTGTGTTGAGAGCTCGTGCTCTAACCAACTGAGCCATCCGGCCCCCCCTCCAGAATCTCTGTGGCAGCTCATTGTCTTCAATCTAGTTGTGGAGGGCGCAGCTCACTGGCCCACGTGGGAACCAAACCAGCAACACTGTTGTTCAGAGCTCAAGCTCTAACCAACTGAGCCATCCGGCCCCACCCCTAAAATGTATTTCTTAATGTGCATCTGGTCAAAAAAGTTTTGAGAGTCGTGTTCTACATTATATACTGTCCTCTTTATGAGCATCTAGGGAAGATTCCTATTAAATCTTAGTATAAGGAACAGCCATGATTCTCCAGGTGATTATTATATAGACACTAAAACCTAAAGCTAATTGCATTCACTTCTTTGTTTTGGCCTCTAAGAAGTTTAGAGCTAAATTCCCATAACAATTACCTAGAAACATATAGCATATTTTTATGTGTAAATTTGACTTTATTATTTACCTATCCTTATTTTCTCTTTGTTCCATTATGTTAACTACTTAGCTTCTTGCACTGTATATATCACTCATCAATTCAAATCTTTGTGAAATAAGACAGGAAATAAATAAATCAGAACACAAAAAACATAACAGAATTTACAGTTAAAATGGCCTATTTAATCTTACCTAGTAATACAGTATTCTTTGTCTCCTTGGATTCCTAAATACCGTGGCCTTTCACCTGTTGCTATGACAAATTTTGCAGCAGTATAACAAGTTTCCTGTCCTTTTCTATTGGTTGCCTTAAAAAAAAAAAAGTAAATTTCATTTTTCAACAAACACCACAGAGTACCAAACACCATGCACAAACTAATTAGTGCCCTCTATGGAGCTTCCCATCAACAGGAACAATGTGCAAAAACAATAATGCAGTGTGACAAGCATCACCACAGAAAACAGAAGTCTTTATAAAATATTAACCGAAAGACCACACTGGGAGTTGAATAGGGGACTGGAAAGCCTCAAGAATGGCTTCAAAAGTAGTGACATTTTAAGTGGAGATGAGGAAAGTGAAAAGATTTGAGAGGAATGGAAACCTAAAGACAAAACAGTACATATAGAAATGCACACAGGCCTGAAAGCAGCTGTTGTACGGGAAACAGCAAGCAGCCAGAGTGACAGGAGAGGAGGGTAGATATCAGACGTAAAGTCACACAGATTAGCGCCGAATGTAAAGACCCTTCTGTGCCATTCTAAAACTCCAAGCTATGGAGAATCAATAAAGGCTGGTCATTGTTTATTTTCCATTTTACAAGTAAATCATAAATACATTTGCATTTTAAAAATTCAAAAAGCAATAAAGGTATTTAAACAAGGGGGTGATATAAAAAGAGACCTGAAACAGACCAAAAGTGCTGACTGTGAAGGTGAAATAGGAGGAATCTGAAGTTTCTCGAAAAGATTGGCTTATTCAATGGACTCTGCACATGACATCTTGAGGAATAAAACTGACTGACTTGTATTTCTACTGTTTCATGTAGATGATGCAATTCGAATTAGCCCAGATATAGTCCAAAGGGGCAGCTTTAAATGGACTACCTCATACCTTTCTAGAGACAACAAATGATTACAAAATAACCTCAAATCCTGTCAAGGTCATCACATGCTGTGCTACGAAAGCAGAATATAAAAATGAACTATGAAAAAGAAAAAGGAAAAAAATGAACTAGGTGTTGAGGATAGTATTTGACTATCTTTCATAACTCCAATTTAAAATTTTTGTGTTCATCAAAATGGTCTCATTTTTCTTACATATTGACCTTATAATACATAAACTTACAAATATAAATTTATAAACTACACTAATTCTTATACTACTTTTATTAATGTTTTTATGAGTAATATATTGGAATTCTAGGTAATTTTAAAAAAGAATTAACAGCTAAAATTTTGATCTCTTTACTATTTAAACTTTGAACTGTTTAAACATTTTCTCTTTCAAGATGGTAATGAAATCAAAAGGCAAATAACTTTAAATTAAAAGTTCTTTAAAAGGCAATTTCTTTAATTTAGCCAGATGTGTGCAATCCACAGTGGGGGAAATACATGTGCATGCATGGCTGTACATGCAAAAGCACTAGCTATAGTCCTTAACATGTGACATGGAATTTTAGTTCAAGGCAAGTACAAACACTAGTAAGGAAAAGAAACGAACAAGGTAAAATACTCAAACTGTACCTTTATTTTATGATGTTCGACAAATTCTCCATAGGAATTTACATAGGTCACAGCCTTCTCCCTCAAAGACACCCTGTAACTCCAATTGAGAGAGCCGATGTGGTTCTGAATCGCTTCTGTCATGGTCTCCCAGTTGTGCTTCGCTGAAAATAAATAATCAGGGTGAGGGCATAAAGTCAATTTTACTGTAAATGGTAAATTATATATAACCACACATGAGCCACGTGATATAATGCTTAAGAATCAAGAATTAGCAACTTAAATCTTTTTCATACCAGTTATGGTTTATGTTACAAAACATGCAAAAAAGCATAATTCTGAAAAGAAGAAAACTGGAAAAAAAAAAATCCATAGAGGAGAGAATGGGGAAAACTGGCCCTTCTATGGTTGTGCCCGCAAAGACATGAGGCAGGAAGATAACCTCTACTCAGGAACACCCAATGACACTTTCACATCCTGTGAGGGCCTGTTGCACACAGCCTCCTGCATGTGAAGGGAAGCAGTTCTCAGGTCATTGGGCACTGCACATTGGCCTCCCCAGATGGGCCCAGACCACTCCTATTTGCTTCACCTGGTGGTGGTTTTATGATAGTGAATATCCTACATTTCCTTATGATACATGTGGTTAGTGTTCACCGTTGCACATCACTTGTCATACAAAGTTTACCTACTTCCTGGTGAAGTTGGGGTGGGAGTTGATGGAATCTGATTTCTCATCGCCCCTGTATCTTCTAGGTGGGATTTATTTCTGGGCATTCACCTGGTCTCCTGATGCTTGTTCCCAGGGAGCCACTGTCACCATGCAGCACTGTTTATAAGACACAGAGGCCAGCCCAGAGCTCCTGTCAAACTGGATGAGATTCCTGAAGACAAACCCAACCGAGGGTTTGCCTCCTGGTCACATTTGGAGACTTACCCCCATCTAGCACTCTCAGGAAAGCCCCCCCCCCACAATTGCAAATTGATGCAGCCACTATGGAAAACAATATAGAGGTTCCTCAAAAAATTACAAGTAGAACTATCTTATGACCTAGCAATCCCACTTCTGGGTATTTATACGAAGAAATCCAAAACGCTAATTCAAAAAGATATATGCACCCTTATGTTCATTGCAGCATTATTTACAATAGCCAAGATATGGAAGCAACTTAAGTGTCCATCGGTAGATGACAAAGAAAATGTGGTACATATACAATGGAATATTACTCAGCCATAAAAAAGAAAGAAAGCTTATCATTTGCAACAACATGGATGGACCTAGAGGTTATTATGCTAAGTGAAATAAGACAGATAAAGGAAGACAAATACCATAGGATTTCAATTATACGTGGGATTTAAAAAACAAAATAAATGAACAAACAAAACAGAAACAAACTCATAGATACAGAGAACAAAATGATATTTGCCAGATGGGAGGGAGGTTGGGGGTCTGGGTGAAAAAGATGAAGGGATTAAGAAGTACAAATTGGCAGTTACAAAATAGTCACAGGGATGTCAAGTACAGCATAGGGGATATAGTCAATAATATTATAATAATTATGTTTGGTGCTGGGGGGTAAGAGACTGATTAGGGGATCACTTCCTAGGTGATATAAATGCCTAACCACCCATGCTGTACACATGAAACTAATACAATATTAAATGTCAACTGTAATTGAAATTTTTTTAAAGGAAAAAAGAAAGGCTCCACTACTCATCAGGAACGTAGGATATTAGAGTATAATCAAGGGAAGAGGTCACAGTACATAGAGAAGCTTGGCCAATATAAATGTTAATGGCTCATAAGTCACATCACCCTTTCTAGGATACCAGTATATAACATGTCAACTAAGATTTTGCAATCCAGAGGATCATTTTGGTTACTACATTACCTGACCCTCACCCCATAATCCCAGGAGGTTACAACCCAATAGTGATGACCCTCTCCACAATAGAACACACCCTCATATCCTAACATACCTCTCATATCCTAAGATACCTCATATCCTAAGATACCTCTGCCTTACTCCCCCAATAGTTGGAAAAGCTATCCTTCCAACCCTTAAAGAACCATTTGTCCCAAGGACCTTGTCAGTTAAACTCACACTTCACACACCTTTTGTTTTCGGTTCTTATTGTAAAAGACATTCTATTCTATACTAGTGGTTCCCAAACATCAGGACCCCTTGGGAATCATGTCCAAATGTACAGATCCTGGGACCCACCTTCAAGAGCAGGACCTCAGAATCTGTACAGTTAAAAAGCTCCCCCAGGAGTTTTTGATATGGCAAGTCCATGGACTGGCAGTTTGGAATCACTTGCTCTACAATTTTATTAATCTGTTTAGTCCTACAACAGTATCACAATTCTAAACACTGATATGAAAAGTCACTCTCTATACTTTCTCAAAGACTTCATAGCTATCCTCACACAAGTTTCAATGTGAACTTCAGAATAATCTGTCGAGTTCTAAAAAGAAAAAAATTTATCGAGATTTTTTTCCTGAACTTAACATAAAATTTACAAATTAATTTGGAAATAATGTCTTTACATTATATTGAGAAATCCTCTCCAAAGTCAGAGTATATTTTTGTTATATTTTTATATTCTTTTCTTTTACTGGCGGTGCCAAAAAAATGTATACAGGTAACCCCCGTTAACACGGCACGTCTATAACACGGTCTCGCTCTAACACGGTTCGAGAATTAGGGGAAACCCTCGTACAACACGGCATCCTAGAACATGGTTTCATTCTAACACGGTTTGAGAATCAGAGAAATCCCTGAACAACACGGAGCATAATAAAAGCGTTTAAGAGCAAAAAATGTCTCATTCAAAATTAGGGAAATCCCCAAACAACAAAGAATGTAATAAAAGCTTAGTAGTGATGATGAATAAAACATTATTTAATACATATTAACATGTTATATTTTTGGTGAAAATTGCTTAATTTTTGGAAACTAACTCCCATTTTTGTACTAGTTCTTTGTTTCGTTTAACATGGATTCACATAACAGCATTTTTTAGGAACCTAACAACCATTTTATACGGGGGTTACCTGTACACATTTTAAGAGACATTATCTATGTACTACTTTTTGAAGTTGAATTGAATTATGGTAGCAATATATAATATGACGTTTGCTCAAAACGTGGCGCTAATCAAATGAATGCTAGCATCACCATGCGGCAGGCAGGACAGTCAAAGAAAATGGCGGAAGTATGGTTGTTGTTTAAGGAGTGCAAGGCCATTTTGAAGTGTTCTTTGAAATTTGAGAATGTTGTGGAAGTACAACGTCAATGGAGGTGTGAGTATGCAACAGAACCTCCAACACCCCTAACAACTGCAAGCATTCGTGATAAGTTTGAGACGCATGGTACTATATGAAGAAATGACATGCACAGCTATACAAGTGGACACTTTGGTCCATGTTGCTCAAACAGTAGTTCACCATAATCAGAAGTGTCTAGACACTGATGGTAACCACTTTGAACACCTCTTGTAATTGCAGAAGTCAAACGTGACTTGTCTTCATTTTTTGTTAGCAGTATAAATTGAGTATTACAATTTTAATACACTTTTTTCCTTTCTTAAAATGTGTGTAGTGATCAGGCATTTACAGCATCCATGAAGTGATCTTCCTAATAAGACATGTGCCCATCTGACACCCTACATATCTTTACATTATTGATTGTGTTCCCCAAATTGTCTTTCATATCCCGTGGCAATATTTTAGCTACCAATTTGTGCTTTCTAATCCCCTCCCCTTCCCCCTCATCTTCACCTGCTCCCAGCTAGCAACCATCAGGTTTTCCTCTGTATCTCTGAGACTATGAGACTATTTCTGATTACTTTGCTCATTTATTCAGTTCTTTAGACTCCACATATAAGTGAGATCATATGGTATTTGTCTTTCTCTGTCTGACTTATTTCACTTAGCATTATGTTCTCTAGGTCCATCCATATTGTTGCAAATTGTAAAATTTCATTCTTCTTTATAGCTGAGTAATACTCCATTGTACAAATGTACCACAGTTTCTTAATGGACAGTGTAGATGCTTGACCACTGCACTGTATACCTGAAGCTAAAGCTGATTAACATTGTATGTCAACTATAATTTAATATATACATAGTCACAGGATGTGGAATACAACATAGGGAATAGAGTCAAAGGACCTGTAATAGATATATATGATGTCAGAGGGGCAATAGATTGGGGGAGGAGGGTTATCACTTTGTGAGGGGTGAAATGTCTATTACTTTGTTTTGTACACCTGAAACTAATAATAAAAAAAACCAAAACATTACACTGTACACCTGAAACTAATATAAAATAATATTGAATGTTACCTATAATTTAAAAAACATGTAGTCATGGGATGTAAAGTACAGCATAAAGAATATAGTAATAGGTGTGTACAGTGTCAGAGGGCTAATAGACTTCTTAGTGTTATCACTTTGTGAAGTATATAAGGTCTATGTTGTTTTGTACACCTGACATTAATTAAAAAATAGTTATGCCAAAAAAAATTTCGCACCCTCTGTATATTTCGTACATTCCTAGTTAAATTTATTTCAAGTTATTCTATCATTTTTGTTGTAATTTTCCATTATATACTTAACATTATTGCTGATATGTAAGACAGCTATTTATTTTTGCACATTTATGAGCAATTTATTGATCTCTTATTAGTTCTAATATTTTTAGTTCAATCTCTTGCACATTCTAGCTATGTTGTATATAATTCATACTATAAATTTACAATATCTTTTTCTTCCTCCTTTTCACATACGCCCACTTTCTCTTTCCTATTCTTCCTTTTGTGCATTGGCCAGAAACACCTAAACAACGTGGAGATTAGTAATGGAAGTGTACAGCTCTTATTCTTGACTTTAATGCAAATGCCTCAAGCTCTTTTCCATTAAATATCTGCTTCTGACTTTTCTTCATCATGTAACGGATGTGTCCATCTCTTTGCTTATTTTACTAATGATTTTATGTATTCCTACTATGATTTTCTAATGCTGATCATTTTTGCACCCCCAGAATGAACCCTCATTAGTCACAGTGCATTTTTTTAGTACACTGCTGAAGAGGATTTGCTAATTCTTTTTCTAAAATTTTGGCACCTCTATGGGCTATAATTTTCTATTTTCACATTATTTTTCTGTATAATCATGTCAGCCTCAAAAAAAAATAAAGTAATCCTCTCCACCTTTTTCTAAGTTCTGTACAGTTTAAATTACAAAGTATCTGTTACTTGAAGATCTGAGAAATTTTACTTGTAAATCTACGGTGTCTTGGGGAATGGATTCTTCTTGGACAATGTTTTCTCTGATAATTCAAGTCAATTCTGGTCATTTACATTTCCTTAGAAGATATTCCTTTTCATCGAGATATTTAAAATTCCTACCAATAATTTGCATAATGCATTTGTTTTATCTCTCATCTGTATTTGTATTTCTTTTTTCACACCTAATGTTGCATATTTGTACGAATTTTCTCTACTTATTTCCTTGACTGGACTTGCCACAGGATTACTTTATTTGTATTTTCAAATATAATCTTTTATCACTTCTATTTTGGGGAGGCTGTAACTCATTAATTCCTAAATTTTATTTTTGTTGTTGTTGTTTTTGCCTTGTAGTCTACCTATTTGATATTAACTGCCATTGCTTTGCTTTGCATTTCCCTGATATCTTTTCTTATCTACTAAAAAATTTCCAATCTATTTAAATATTCCTATGTTTTTAACAATTACCTCTTTTGGTTTTAGGTGTGTGTCTTGTAAACAGCATTTGAAAGAATTTTCCTATTTACTCAACCTGAAAATCTGACCCATTCAGCTTTATTCTAATATGCAAAAGATTGCTCTTATGTGGGGCATCTTATTTTCTGTTGTTTTGTTTGTTTCAAATTGCAGTTTCATGTTGTTTTTTGCACATTTTCCTCTTCTCTTTCTTGGAAATTCTACATTCAATTTCTAATCTGCAAATTATGTATACATTTTTAACTTATTTAATAAATTTATTTAATTAATATATTAATTTAATTTAATATATATTTCTCTTATCAACAGTAAGAATGAAAGTATCCAGAACATCTTCCCAAACAAGATTTCAGCATGCTTTTACTTCTTTTCTCTTACCTCTCAGATTCTGTCGACCTCTCTCGGTCATTCATTGAACCTATGCCTAAAAATTTCTGTAAATTTACTAACAATTGTCACCCCAATAAATTTAATTAAAAAAAAAATTTCTAAGCCCCAATTTCCATGTAATGACTAACTAGGTATTTCTTAGTATAGCACCTTAAAATTAACTTAGAAGTATTTTATATATAGGGAACTTTGAGGAATCTAAAATTTTACCCACTCAAGGAAATTAGAAATTATTTAGAAATATTAAGCACTTAAAAGAGTGTGAGAACATCAACCGGCCTTTCAGGAGAGGCAAAGTGGTGCGAGCAAACACCCTGTTTGCTGTCTCCTCCCTGAAATTGTGGAGCCGTAACAGTGTGAGGCAGTGGGCACAAACAAGGGTGACAGGTCAAGAAGTCATCAGCTCGTGGGGGAAGCCTGCCTTCTGGTATCATCCACACACCACTGTCTGTCTCCTTTGTCACAGGCCCAGTGTGCAGTTCCATTCTTTGCGGCCTTTTGTCCCACCAAGGAGGCATTCAGTGTTTTCTCCCCACTTGGACTTTATTATTATAGAAACAGGTTATGAACCTTTTTTATTTTAAAAAGAGACTCCTTAACTACCTAAACTACCAATCTAAAATGTGCATAATTCATATTCTATTCCATTTAGCCTTTCTATAGCATTTCATTCAAGTTAGTTCTCTTTGGAGACTCCGTAAGCTCTAAATCTTGCCCTTAAACATCTAACCCCTCCTGGTTTCTGTGATACAACTCTCCTGGTTTTCTTCCTCTTCCTCACTCACTTACATTAGATATTAACATATCTCAGGATTCTGTCTGTTTTCTATTCTTTTCCATCCATATATTCTCCCCAGACCACCTCAGCAATTCCTAAGACTTCAACTATCACCTACAATGCTGTGACTATAAAACCAGGCCTTGCCCAGACCTCTCTCGAGTACAAACCATCCCCAGGTATCTATTCCACCGGAATGTTCCGAAAGGACTGTAAGTAGAATATCTATGCAAGATAAAGGATTCAAGGTGAAGGATTCTTAAAAGTGAACACTACTCAGAAGTTAAACTGCTAAATGGAAAGACTTCCTTTTATCAACTGATACTATAGCTTGACCAACAGCTCTTCACTGAATTGACTGGAGAAATTTGTCCACAGGAAATATGTCCAGCTGTAACTCATTATGCTGCAAACCTGCCTGTATTTTTTATTTCAATGAAATGCACCACATATTCACACAGTCCCTCTTTCTGTAGTCCGTCTCCTCCCTCACCCTCTGCCCTACCAATGACCGAGATGGCCTGGCTGAATCACCTGTAAGTATCAGAATCACCTATGAAACTTTAAACATGACATGTACAGATCTACTGGATCAAAACCTCTGGGGAAAAGACAAGCTGTACTTTTTTTAAAACTCCACGTTATTTTAATAATACAAGATCACCATTCCACATCTAACCTGCCAATTACATGCCTTAAATCCTCTAAGTCCATCTCGTACTCTCTCCAATTTCACAGTCTTTGTTCAGGCCTCATGATTTCTCCTTTGGGTTATGCAACAACACCCTGCCTCACTTCTTCGTCTACCCCTCCCCTACCCACCTCCAACCTTCTAAGTTCCTTGGTGCCATCAGAAGGATCCAGAATCCAAACTGTGGTTCATGCTCCTCTCCTGCTGAAACTCCTCAACAGCTCTTGCTACCTTTGGGGTAAATTTTAACTCCTCAAAATGTCATTTAAGAACCTTCGTAACCTGCTTCTCTCTCTAATCTCATTTCTCCCAACATCCCTCCCTGCTCACTATCCCCCAAATATTCTATGTTTCCTCACATCTCCATAGTTTGGATCAAGCTGCTTCCTGTTGTAAACGTTCTACTTCAAGATGCAGCTCAAGGGTCACCTCCCACTACCTCTAACCCTCAAGGCTCCATTAAGTGCTCCTCAAGTCGATGCTCAAAACAGCACCATGAACTATAGTACACTAAATGGCTTCTTTTCTCTTCTCTTTCAATAGACTGTGTGCTGCATAAGGACAGGCAGGGACTGTATTTTCCTCATATCTAAATCCACAGAGCCTAACCAGCAAGAGTTTATTGGATGAATTTGTTTTCCATTTTTCTTTAACCAAAGACATACATATGTAACCAGTTGATAAAAAAGAAAATGATATCACAATGGAAAAAATCCAAATAATGGCTCTTGCAATTCTATTTTCCTTATACTTGAAAGAAACACGAAAATAGGAATTATTCTCTCTCACATTCTACTAAGGGTTTGGAATGGCTATACAGCAACAATTCCCTTCTAGGCAGTAAGGCCCATGAGAGCAGGACAAGGTTTAAATGATCACCGCTGAGTTCTCTGTGTCTGCCTGACACATAGGAAGTTTATAATCAGTGTTTATTAATAAAGTTCAAACTCAGCTACAGAAATATAAATATTATAGCAAGTCTTTCTCAAAGAAACTCATTTTTTTCTCCCAATCTATATTTTTATATACCATTACCCACCTTGTTGATTATATTCCCAGCCAAATTTCCTTGAGTCACTTAATGCCTGCCCCAAAAGGGCAGCTTGATGCATCAGTTTCTTAGGAACACAGCCTACATTTACACAAGTACCGCCAAGACCTGAGAAAGAAAACAGTTTTAATGTTTCATGTGTGTGTTTGTGTTTGTGTGTGTGTGGGGGGGACTTACACATGTGCAGAGCGAGTGTTATTAAAACTGTGGAAAGGACAAACTCTAATGATTGCAGGGTCAACCTCATACTTCACAATAACACACAAATGATTAACCCAAACTTTTTAACCAAGGGTTTGTGAAAGAAGCCCAATGATAAGCAAAAACATGAATTACATTTCAACAGTTCTCTGGAGACAGAGTCCAAAACTTTCATTTGAGTCTGACCTATAAAGAATCATAACTGTATCAGATTAATTAGACAGATACAATATCAAGGGCCAGAACCCCAGCTTCCAGCTTTTACTCTTCGTAACTCTGACTCCTTTGAGTAAATAGTAGGTCCAATGCAAGGTAAATCAGCTTTACTAATATTAAATTCTTGGCTAAAATTTTTTGAGTAGTTTTGAATTTTTAAAATAATTTTCATGTTTTGTCAGGGTTCTGGCAGGAAACAGATGACACTCTCAAGCTGCATAACTAAGGAGATTTTATAGGGAAAGGATTATTAGGGTATGGGCAAGAGAGTAAGGAGGGATAGAGAAGTAGTAACAACCAGTAATAGTGGGCCCATCACCAACTCCACATGAAGGGGCAAGCACACTGAGTAGGCACCATAGCCCAAAGCGGGGTGGCAATGACAGGGGCTGTGGAGCCATAGGGAGATGGAGCCAGCCTGCAGAAACCAGCAGGGTGGGAGTCAGGGAAATGAAGACACCCATCCCCATTCTCCTCCCTTCTCTTCTCTTCCCATTACCCCAACTGGCCAAGTCCAATCAGAAGTCAGAGGGCAAGGCTACCAATTCATCAGACTTCTGGGGCATAGAGCAGGGTAGACACACTGGAGGACGAATTTGAAGCATAAACAGAAAATATCCAGCACAAAATCTATGTGTTCTCTTTTATAGTGAAAAGAACATAGAAAGGTGAGTACTCTCATTTACCGCAAAGTCACAGGGCTGGAAGCTCACTATACACTTTATTAGACTGACCTGGAATGATCACACACACACACTAATTCGACTGGCCATCATCCAGCCATGAAAGTCCATTACAAAATCAATGCAAAAACAAAGAAAAATGTTATGGCAAACTTAAGTGAGCACGACACAGTATATACAGCAAATACGACTATGTGAAAATATTACAGCATGTGTACAAAAATTATTATGGCAGAAGTGTTGGAATACTAAGCTCATGGAATTTTTTTTGCAAAAGCTTTCTTAATCAGCACTTGTTAAATATGCCATCTTAGGCCAGTTACTTCACCTCACTGAGTCTGTTTCCTCATATATGAAACAGCCTCGTTATACCTCCAGAGGTTGTTGTGAGGATTAAATGAGACTTAACAAAGCCAAAAACGTATGTGAACAGCAGAGAACAAAGAAAAACAGCTTACCCCAGGATGTGCCCTGAGGTGATGGGACGACAAAGTCTAGCACCATAACTTTCTTTCCCAAAATGGCAGCTTCCTACAAAGAAAAAAGCCACAAATAAAGATCTTTTCATTTTCCTAATACTCCCCCAATTTTTCTTTTCCCTAAATAAAAAGGCTCTGCTTGTGTCATAACACAGTCTTTTCTCTTTATTCAACCAACTAATTACAATAAAAACTTAGACAGTAACATCAACATTGGCTTTTAAAAATAAAATAGCAGAAGAAATTCTTATGGCAATCGCCAGGGAAATTATCTTCAAGTTTCATTTTTCATACCTGAGCACATGCAAGGCCGCCAGAACCGCCTCCAATGACAATGAGGTCATAATCATATGCTGACTCTTCCTGAAGAAGCTTCTGTAACAAACCACTCTGATGTGCCTATAGTTTAATGAAAGGAGAGAGTACGGTATGACTTGTTTTAAAAACAATTGTCACCCCAATAAATTTAAATAAAAAAAAACAAAACTGTTTCTTTGCACCCCTGCATGGATTTCTTTTATAAATATCTTAGAAGAAACAATCTATAATTCATGAAAATCGGAACTGTAAATTTATCTGAATGGTATTAAAATAAGGTCCAACTAGCTAAACCATATGTTAAAGTACACATTTGTTATCTTCTGATTGTTATGCATGTGCTAAATGACCCAGAGGTTATGGCTTCATATCTATGTCAGACGAGGTCCTTTATCTTGGTCTAATCATTGAAATATTATAACCAAGTGCAACAAAATAGCCAACTACCATTTTTCAAGGTCGTATGCATTTTGTTCACCTGTGCTAGGCTTCCTTCTGAAAACAATTCTTAGGCATCATCAATAGGACATGCACTTCACATTTTTTCATGGTTTCTCATAAACTAACCTAAATTTTGCAGCTCACTGATAAATTTCCTATACAACACAAACATTTTGCTTTTTCTTTCAGCAATGACCATGAACCTGGTTCTATGCTACATTTTTTTGTTCACTTGGCCCTCATGATCAGAAGTAGCTTAGATGAGGTTAGAGGTTCAGTATGTGATTTTGCAACCATTTTCTTTATGCAAAGTCAGTTGCTCAATCAAATTATGTTGGCTTTAGAAACGCGATGCTGGAACTAGCTCATCCTGGAAAGCACAGCAGAAGTGCTATGAAACTACAGGAATCAAAAGATGCCATGTGGCCCCCTGACGGATGGGTGCCCACTAAGGCTCTCAGCACATTCTAGAAGGACACCTTTGGCCCCATTACTTTTAGATGCCCTTAGAGAACTCTGTCTCCTAAGCATCTGCCATCTAAAAAAACACCTTTCAGTCTTGAAATAGAGTGGATATCTCTGCATCTCCAGATTCATCCTCTGACATCATTTTCTAGGTTAAGGTTGGCAAGAACCGCATTCCTGAAGGTGTTTAGGGACGACAGTTAAGGTACTGACCACCATGTGAATTGAGTTATAACTTCGAGGATTAATAAAACAGACTGTTCTAGATAACAATGCTGATCATAGATTAACGTAAAACGCAGATAATCTTTACCCCCAAGAAAAACATAATTCTTAATTAAAATTTAAATCACTGATCACTACCATTTGCATACATAGATAAAAGATAGAAGAGAGCAGAAGTTTTTAAAAAGTAAATAACTAGTTATAAAATAAGGACCTTATTTAATAAACATCAATTGTTATCTATCACTATTTAACTGAATGACTCCTATTTATTTTTGCATTCTAAGAATCAAAAAGAATCATAGGCGATAGGCCTTTGCAAAGCTCCCAGGGTTAGCAGCCCTGACAGGAATTCTACTTACCCTAGCCAGAAATGCTAGTGTAGACCTCATTTTATTAAACCTAATCTCTCCCAAGCAGGAGGAAGAGACCAAGTTCTGCAGGGTGGCCCACCTGGTTGTCTGGCAACCTCAAACAAAATCTTCTCTTTCTTTGTTTCCAACGTATCTAAAGAGCTAATTTCCATCAAAGTAATCAAGATTATCTGATAACCAATCTATATGCTTTTTCATTTTACGACTTCCAAAAGATGAATAGACTCCTAAAAACCACTTTACCCCTTTTAAATATTTTTAAGAACAAAATGAACAAACAGACTTAAAGAACACATAATATCATTATTACCTGGAAAGTTCGATCACATCCACCCATATGTACTTTATTCACAAAAACATTGGGTACAGTTATCTGATTAGTGATCTCTGACAGCACTTCTTGAACACTGGCCCCATCATCTAAGGAATAAAGATAAAAAGAATTAATGCCAACAATGATGGTTTTAAAAGTAAAAATTTGAACTGTTTCACTAAATATATGTCATATTTTATATCTTATAAACTCACAACATATCCATGAGACATTTATAATTCAAATATCATTATATTCTTGGTAATATCTAAATTAATTTAAAAAAAAACCAAAATGCATAACATTATATGACATGAAACTATCAAATTTCAATAAGCCCACAAACAGCAGACGAAAAATAACATTTTACAAGAATTAGTAATCAAAGTATACATTAATAATAAAATACTAAACAAATTCCAACCACTCATTTCTTTTTTTGGACAGCTATACTAGTCAAAAACTGTTTTCGTCAAAGAAATAATTAAGTCTCAATAAATTATTTAAACTATATAATGAAGGGACACCATATAAAAATACTATGTGCCATATATTCAAAGCTTTACTGAGATATAAATGCATTGTTGTAAATTACATCATTTGTTAAAAAAAATGGTAGATAATATAAAACATAAAATAAAAAATTAAATATATAAAAACATTGAAAGGATTCCAAACCTTTGTGAGTCGAACTGAAGTGTTACAACACTCAGATGCTCACATGTACAGATCCATAAAAGGGTCAGTGTGTTACATAACTTTATGAAATAATGACTCAAGAGGGGAAACATCCAGGTTTTTAAAGGAAACCTTAGAGAATAAAGACTAATCTACTGATTCTTTTTAAAATAAACGCTCCTAAATTAGATTGATATATAAGTCAATGACTATGTCAGACAAATAAAAATCCTCTTTAAAGAGCAAATATGAAGATAATATCTGCATCAATATGAATAACTCAGAAAATATTTTCTACAATTATATTTGAAAAATCTTTACAATCACAGATCAAAATTTATTGTCCATCCCTAAAAATAAAACCAGGCTATAACTACTTAAGACTGTTTGGTATATTCTTAAGAAAAGACTCAAAGATTCAAGAACATTTCATTTACTAAGGTGAATGGCTGTGCTTGCTTCGGCAGCACATATACTAAAAAAGATGAATGGCTGAAAGGAGTTGGTGAAGTCTCATAAAAGCAGACATCAGTTGTTTTCTGTTCACCACTCTGTACCCCACCCCTGCCAAACACATGCATGTGTAAAGTGTTCAATTACTATTAGATCAATAAATGCATGTTTGACAAGAATTCAAAAGTATAAAGCTAAAAGACAAATGCATTCTCCCTCATTTCATTTATCACAACTTAACCTACTTTGCTAGAAAGTTGCCAGACTCATCTGAAATGCCTGAACTACTTCAAAGTTAGCAGGTTATAAATCTTCCTCTCACTCCCTCTCCCTCAAATACCAATCTCATATACCAATAATACATAAATTAAAAACTCTACACCAATATCATTGACTACATTCCCTATGCTGTACTTTTATCCATGTGACTATATACTTCTTTTTTCTTTTTAAATTAGTTCCAGGTGTACAAAAGAATGTAATAATTAGACATTTACACCCCTCACAAATATGGGTATTAGACTTATTGGGGGATCATCTCGTAAATTATAAAAAAAATGTCTAACCACTGTGCTGTGTACCTGAAACTAATATAATATTGAATGTCAATTGTAATTGAAAAAAAAAATCAGTGTGGAAAAATAAAAAACTGCACCAAATTATCTGTCATATAGAAGTTCATTTTCTGCATGGTTGAATATAGAGCAAAAACAGCTCATCTAACTCAAAGAGACAAGAGTAAGTTAACAAAACAAATGAAAAAAAGTCAATCTTGTTGGCATTTATTGAAAACAACAGTATGTACTAACCATACTACTTACCAACTTGATCAAGTTCCAAGGTATTATATTCAACTCCCAAAGAAGAAAAGAGTTCTTTAACCTGTAACAAAAATTTACTTAAGTTTTACTCTCACAAAGATTCAACAATTATGAAACATGGACATAGCAATAAGGGATGTTCAAAATAAATGTTCTTCAGTAATATGAGCTCTGGCCTATGATATTTTTTTCCCCTTCCTCTACACATCTTCCCAGAATGATCTCAGCCTATCTCTTCCCTTCTTTTACCATTTGAATCCTTGACTTTCAACTCTGTAACTTTTGCTCAAATCCACTTTCTGAACTCAAGACAGGCAATAATATTTCTTCACGTGCATGCACAGACAAGTAAACTGACAATTCATACTGCCAGCAGTCACCAGTTGCCTGAACAAGAAACCCTAGAGCCTTGCTACTCATGTAGGGGACAGAGGCCCAGCAGCACAGGCATCACCTGTGCAGAATCAGGTCCTGGATCAGAACCTGCATTTTGACAACTTTGTGAGCACTGATTAGGAGTTATTTTAATGACTTCCTCTCTTAAAACATCTTCCCACTCTGCACTAAATTCCCCATCCATCCAATTAATTACTAAGTCTTAACAATTCTCTATGTTGGACTAGTTCTCTACAGTTACTCTCTTAATTTGAGCGACCAACATCAATTACTGCGATTTCTCAGCAACATTCTAGTTCTCTCTGCATCCAGCTTTGTCCCTTCCAGTTTTCTAAATTGCAATCAAAGTAATCTTTTAAAGCCCACTTTTCACTATTATTAAGTAATAGTGCCCTTCAGTGCCCTCAGCCCTCAAGATAAAATCCAAAGGTTACAATTCCGGGATGTTGGCATGAGGAGCCGGGGAGACCTGCTCCTTGACAAAATAACCACAACTGACGGAAATTATTTTAAAAACAACCATTTAAAGTCTCTGGAAATTGTCCTGATAGCACACAGCAAATGAAGAAACATGTATTCAAGAAAACCTACTAAATGTCAATAAGAACAGGGAGAGAGAGTCCAAGGCACTTCAGCCATGACCCACACCCTCGCTCCCCTGCCCTAGGTCAGCTTGATGGAGACTACACTTCAAGAGAGCAGCCAAGAAAATGAGGCTCCCTAGTCCCTGAAATTGGTCACCAGAGGGGGCTGACCACCAGCATTTCTTGGTGTCCCAACAGCTCTGAGGCTACATTCCTGGTAAGTGTGGCCAACAACACGAGGGCTCCCTTCCTCTACCCAGCCGGCACTCGGAGATCAAAGGCTTTACCCCACTCTGAAAATACCGGGGCACTGATCACCCTTATCTCAGTCCACTTGTAGAGAGAGGTTCCAGGCTAGAAGAGGTAAGCCAAGAAGATCAGAAGCTCATAAAGCAGAAATGTTACTCCAAGAAAATCAGGTCATTGACCCCATCCCCAGCTCTAGAGCAAAGTCTCAGAGATTTTACTGGGGAAAGAGGTGGCCATTGATCAGAGAGCTCCGAAATTCGACCCAAAGGAAATTTTTTAAATTAACTGGGGAAGTTCAAGTCTAAAGGTGCTCTTGAAAACAATGCAGATTTTGGTGGTCAGCAATTAAGAGGAGGTTGGTAGCTCCATGAGAGCAACAAGCTAACCTGCAAGTCAGCAACTTTACCAGAGAATACCAGGAAAAGCGATAGCTAAGAATAGTCCTTCAAGGGTCAGAATAAGCTTCAAACTTGCCTCAAAACCTATCCCTGCAAAGGGGCCCAGATTTAATTGGCTAAGAATATGAAACAATTTACATTCCGGGGCATCTTCAAACACAATAGCACAACGAGCCTGCAATTAGTGGTGCCTAACATCCAGGTATGATACCAACAGAGACAAAACAAAGAACAAAAACAACATAACACAGTCAACAACAGACCTGCTAAGATCCCTGTCTTCCCAGGGTGACTATGCAGATACCAAGGCTGGACCCTCTGAGGAGTGACATCTTTGGGTGGAAATAAACTTCCCTAAACTAATCCACCCAACTTATTATAAAGAAATAAAGAAGCAAAACAAAAGCCACAGAGAAGGAGAGGTCCAGTATCTATCTGGACTTGCTACAATAGTATTACCTACAATGTCCATGTTTCAACCAGAAATTACCAGACATACAAAGAAACAGGTAAGCGGATCTATGCATAGGGGAAAAAAGCAGGCAAGAGTAACTACCTCTCAGAGAGCCCAGATATTATACCAAATAAACAAAGTAGCATTGTAAATATGTTCAAAGAATTAAAGAAAACTATGTTTGAAGAAATGAAGGAAGGTATGATGATACTGTCTAATCCAGTAGAGAATATCAGTATAAAGATAGAAATGATAAAAAACAACCAAATGGACATTATGAACTTGAAAAGTACAATAATAACTAAAATTAAAAGTTCACTAGAGTGTCTTAACAGTTGATTTGAACTGGCAGAAGAAAGAATTAACAAACTTGGGAGACAGACCAACAGAGATGCAACCTAAACAGAGAAGAAAGAAGAAAAACGAATAGAGTCTCAAAGGAACATGGAACACCATTAAGCCCAACAGATGTAATTTGTAACACTGATAACATAAGAGGGGGCACAATTGTAAGACAGTAGAGTTTTTGTATGTGATGGAAGTTAAATTGGTATCAGTTTAAATTTATCTTTAGGATGTTATATGTAATCCCCATTGTAATCATAAAAATATCTAGCAAATATTCACAGAAGGAAATGAGAAGGGAATCAAAAAAATGGCACTACAAAGAATCAACTAAACACAAAGGAAGACAGTAAGAGGAAATGAGGAGCAAAAAACTATAAGATATACAGAAAACAAATTTTAAAACGGAAAACGATGATCATATCAATAGATGCAGAAAAAACATTTGATAAAATACAGCAACCTTTTATGATAAAAACCCTTAAGAAAGTGGGAATAGAGGGATCATATCTTAACATAATAAAGGCCATATATGACAAACCCACATCTAACATCATACTCAATGGGGAAAAGCTAAAACCATTCCCCCTAAGACCAGGAACAAGACAAGGTTGCCCACTTTCTCCACTTCTATTCAACATAGTGATGGAAGTTCTAGCCACAGCAATCAGACAAGAGAAAGAAATCAAAAGCATCCAAATTGGTAAGGAGGAAGTATAATTATCACTATATGCAGATGATATGATACTATATAGAGAGAACCCTAAAGACTCCACCAAGAAACTAATAGAACTGATAGATGAATTTAGTAAAGTAGCAGGATATAAAATTAATATTCGGAAATCAGTTGCATTTGTATATACCAATCATAAAATAGCAGAAGGAGAAATTAAAAAAACAATTCCATTTACAATTGCTCCAAAGACTATAAAATATCTGGGAATAAATCTAACCAAAGATGTAAAAGATCTGTACTCAGAAAATTATACGACACTGAAGAAAAAAATGAAAGAAGACATAAATAGATGGAAACACATTCCATGTTCATGGATAGGAAGAATTAATATAGTTAAAATGTCCATACTGCCTAAGGTAATATACATATTCAACGCAATTCCTATCAAACTACCAATAACGTTTTTCACAGAAATAGAACATATAATCCTAAAATTTATATGGGACCATAAAAGACCCCAGATAGCCTCAGCAATCTTGAGAAATAAGAACAAAGTGGGAGGTATAACGATACCTGATTTCAAACTATACTACAAGGCTACAGTAATCAAAACAGCATGGTACTGGCATAAAAATAGACACATAGATCAATGGAACAGAATAGACAGTCCAGAAGTAAATCCATGCCTATATGCCCATCTAATCTATGACAATGGAAGCAAGAATGTACAATGGAGTAAAGACAGCCTGTTCAATAAGTGGTGTTGGGAAACCTGGACAGACACATGCAAGAAAATGAAGCTGGACCACCTCCTTACACCATATACAAAAATAAATTCAAAATGGCTTAAAGGCTTAAATGTAAGATCTGAAACCATAAAATATCTAGAAGAAAATATAGGAAGAAATTTCATGGACATTACCCGGAGTAAGATTTTCACTGATATATCCCCTCGCGCGAGGGAAGTAAGAGAAAAAATAAACATGTGGGATTACATCAAACTAAAAAGTTTTTTCACAGCAAAGGAAACCATCAATAAAACAAAAAGGGATCCTACTGAATGGGAAAAGATATTTGTCAATGATATATCTGATAAGGGATTAATATCACAAATCTATAAAAAACTTACTCAACTCAACTCCAAAAAAACAAACAACCCAATTAAAAAATGGGCAGAGGACTTGAGGAGACATTTTTCTAAAAGGGACATACAGAAGGCAAGAAAACATATGAAAAAATGCTCAACCTCACTAACCATCAGAGAAATGCAAATAAAAACCACAATGAGATACCACCTCACTCCAGTCAAAATGGCTATCATCAATAAATCAACAAACAACAAATGCTGGCGCGGATGTGGAGAAAAGGGAACGCTTATGCACTATTGGTGGGATTGCAGATTAGTGCAGCCACTATGGAAAACAGTATGGAAGTGTCTCAAGAATCTGAAAATGGAACTACCCTATGATCCAGTAATTCCACTCCTAGGCATCTACCCGGAGAAATCCAAGACTCCAATTCAAAAATCAGTGTGCACTCCTATGTTTATTGCAGCACTTTACACAATAGGCAAGATATGGAAACAACCGAAATGCCCATCGGTAGGTGACTGGATTAAGAAGCTGTGGTACATTTATACAATGGAGTATTACGCAGCCATAAAGAAGAAAGAAATCTTATAATTTGCAACAACATGGATGGATCTACAAAACATTATGTTAAGTGAAATAAGTCAGAAAGAGAAAGACAAGTACCATATGATCTCACTTATATGCGGAATCTACAGAAAAGACTATGTGAATGAACTAATCAGAAACAGTTTTGGGGACACAAAGAAAAAACCGAGAGTTGTTAGATGGGTGGGGGGGGGTTGGGGATAAGGGGAAAAGTGAAGGGATTAGGAAGCAGCTGGTAACCACAAGATGGCCTCAGGGTTTTTTGAAAATTAATTTGGGGAACGTATTCAATAATGTTGTAAAGATTTTGTTGGGTATCCGATGGACATGCGTCCTATTTGGGAGACCACCTCAGGGATACTGTGGATGCCTGATCATGGCATTGTACACCAGAAGCTAAACATTAATGAATGCCAACTATAATTTTATATATATAATGTGATGGCTCAGTGTGAGGTCGGAGGGATAGTGGATGGGGGGAGGGGGGTTCACAGTGTGAGGGATATAAATGATGAACGTCTAAGTATTACCTTGTCTTGTACACCTGAAACTAATAAATTTTAAAAAAATTAATAAATAAATAAATAATAATAAAAATTATCCTAGAAAAATAAAATAAATAAATAAAATATGGAAAATGGAAGACCTTTCCTAACAATACTTTAAATGTAAATAGATTAAACAACCCAATCAAAAGACATAGATTGGTAGGATGTATTAAAAAAACATGATCCAACATTATGCTGTCTAGAAGAGATTCATTTTTGAGCTAAGGACACATACAGGTTGAAAGTGAAAGGACAAAAATGATACCATGCAAAGAGTAACCAAAAGAGAGCAGGGATGGCTATATTGATATAAGACAAAATAGATTTTAAGTCAAACTGTTATAAGAGACTAAAAAGGACATTATGTATTTATAAAAGGGTCACTATTCCCAGAAGACACAAGAATTATAAAAATATATCCATCAAAAATCAGAGCTACAAATATATGAAGCAAACACTGACCAAACTGAAGAAAGTGACATAACTACAATTATAGCAGGACATTTAAATAGTCCACTTTCAAAAATGGTAGAACTACTAGGCAGAAGATCAATAAAGAACTAGAGGATTAGAAGAACACTACAGACCAACTGTACCTAACAGACATATTACATAACAACCCACCCAACAAAAGCAGAATACACATTTTTCTCAAGTACACATGGAACGTTCTCCAGGATAGACCATATCCTTGTTTAGGCCACAAAACAAGTCTTTTTTTATTTTTTAACAACAGAATAAGCCTTTTAATCGTTTTTATTACTCAAAAAAACTTCATTTTTTTTATTTAGCTTCTTGACTCTGTGCTTGTGCCTTCAACACTTTCACAGTAATTTTCTGCTCCTCGATAAGGAAAGCACACTTGATCTTGTCATGGACACATTTAGCACACATGAATCTACCAAAGGCCCTGCTGACATGTTTTTCATTTTAGACAACCTCATTAGAACTTTAGGTCTCACAGCACAAACTCCGTGAAGTCGGGCTGCACACACGCCACATGAAGACAGACGCAGATTTTGGTGCTTTCCCAACCTTCTTGGTATAAAGGTAAACAATTCTATTACCAGGGGTTTAGGAATGGTATGTCAAATACCGGACCATTGTGAACGCCTGTAGACACCATCCCTGGAAAAGCAAACAAGTCTCAATAAAAAGACTGAAAAGACTGAATTCATACAAAGTATCTTATCACAGAAGAATGAAACGAGAAATCAATAGCAGACGGAAAACTAGAAAATTCACAAATACAGTCATATGCCGCTTAATGACAGGGATACATTCTAAGAAATGAGTCTTTAAGCCATTTCACCACCCCATGAAAGATTTGATGGACATGGACATGAGCCTCCTGAGGCCCCAGAACTATCTTTTCAGTTATGAACTAAAGGCCACCTTATCAATTTAAGGTGGATAATGATGAAAATGAGATCATTACCAATTATCTTTAAGAACAGTCAGTCTAGGGGCTGGTACAAAGGATGAATTGTACATTGTTGAAGTAGAGGTAATGAATTATGAAGGCAGTCCAATTACAGTAACCCTGGCAATTTTGAAAATATCTGCATAGCCAATAATTTCCCTTGTGGATATTAAAATACCACCTCCTGTGGTATTGGTTAAAGTGTGGTTCAGGGCCTATACGTATTAGTGGACAGCACTTGGTAGCTGTGGAGGAAGATGCCGTCAGAAGATGACGAGGAGGAGGATGTGAAACTCCTATGTGTATCTGGAAAGCATTCTGCCCCTGAAAGTGTAGCAAGGTTCCACAGAAAAAAAGTAAAACTTGCTTCTGCTGAAGGTGACTATGAAAATGATGACGACGACAATGATGATGATGATTGTGATGAGGAGGAAGCTGAAGAAAAAGCTCCAATAAAGAAATCCGTATGAGATACTCCAGCCAAAAATGCACAAAAATGGAAAAGACTCAAGGCCATCAACACCAAGATCAAACGATCAAAAACCCTTTGAAAAACAGGAAAAAACTCCTGAAACACTGAAAGGACCTAGTTCTGTAGAAGATACCAAAGCAAAACTGCAAGTAAGTGTAGAAAAAGATGGTTCTCTTCCGAAAGTGAAAGCCAAGTTTATCAATCATGTGAAGAACTGCTTCCAGATAACTTACCAGGGAGGCCATTCAAGATCTCCGGCAGTGGAGGAAGTCTCTTTAAGAAAATAGTTTAAACAGTTTGTTAAAATTTTCCGTCTTATTTCATTTCTGTAACTTGATATCTAAACCTGTCCTTTTCATAACATAGAGTGAGAACTTTCCCTACCATGTCTGATAAATGTTGTCCAGGTTCCATTGCCAAGAATGTGTTGTCCAAAATGCCTGTTGAGTTCTTAAAGATGGAACTCCATCCTTTGGCTGGTTTGAAGTATGTATGAAATGTTATGATAGGACATAGTAGTAGTAGTGGGGGTCAAACAAATGGAAATGGTGGAGAGACATAAATATAATGTGCAATAAACTCAATATTTTAATAACAAAGATCTTAAATCAAAAATTTAACTTTACATCTTAAGGAACTAGAAAGAGAACACAACTAAACTCAAAACTAGCAATAGAGAGGAAATTAAATAAAGACTAGGGCACAAATGAACAAAATAGAGAACAGAAAAATCACACAGAAAATCAACAAAACAAAGATTTGCTTCTTTGGAAAAAAAAATCTACCTATACTGACTAAGAAAAAAATAGAGAAGACTCAAATAATTAAAACCAGAAATGAAAGAGGGACCATTACTACTGTTTTTACATAAATAAAAAGGATTACAAGAGTATTATGAACAACTGTACGATAACAAAGTGCATAATCCGGATTAAATGTATAAATTCCTAGAAACACACAACCCACTAAGACTGAATCATGAATAGAGAATGTGAATCAACCTATAACTATAACTAGTAAGGATACTGAATCAGTAATCAAAAGCCTCCCAACAAAAAAAGTCCAGGACCAGATGGCTTCACTGGTCAATTCTACCAAACACATAATGAAGAATGAAGACTAGTCCTCCTCAAACTCTTCCAAAAAAAATTGAAGAGAGAACACTTCTAAACTCACCCTATGAGGCTACCATTACCCTGAACCAAAGCCAACCAGATACTGCAAAAAATCTACAGACAAATATCTCTGATGAATATGACGTAAAACTCCACAATAAGATACTAGCAATACAAATTCAACAGCATATTAAAATTATCATACGCAATGACCAAGTGGGATTTATCCCTAAAATGCAAGGGTGTTTAACATACAAACATAATGTAATATACCACATTAACAGAATGAAGGGGGGAGAAAAACCCCATGATTATCTCAATGCATGCAGAAAAAGCATTTAAGAAAATTCAACACCTTTCATTAAAAACACTTACCAAAGTAAGAAAAGAAGTAATCTCTTCAACACACTAAAGACCAAATACAAAAAGCCAACAACTAACATCATACTTGATGGTGAAAGGGTCTTCTCTAAGATTAAGAACAAGATAAAGATGCCCACTTTCACTATTTCTGTTCAACATAGGACTGGATGTCCTAGACAGAGAATTAAGGCAAGATAAGTAAAGAAAGGCATCAAAATTGGAAAGGCATTTCCAAGTTGGAAAAGAAGTAAAATTACCTCTGTTCACTGCTAACATGATGCTATGTATAAAACCCTAAGATTGTTAACTAATATACAAATTCAGCAAAGTTGTAAGATACAAAATGAATAAACAAAAATCAGTTACTTTTCTACTAACAATGAATAATCCAAAAAAAGAAGTTAACAGAATTCTACTTACAATAGCATGAAGAAGAATATTTAGAAATAAACAAGGAGGCAAAGATTCGTACACTGAAAAACTATAAAATGTTGCTGAAAGAATTAAAGAAGATACCAATAAGTGCAAAGAAAACCCCGTGGTCATGGATTAGAAGACTTAATATTGTTAAAACACCAATTATTACTCAAAGCGATCTACAGATTCATTGTAATCTCTATCAGAATCCCCAAAACAAATATTGAATAGAAAAACCCATCCTAAAATTCATATGGAATCTCAAGAGAACCCGAATAGCCAAAAATCTTAAAAAAGAACAACAAAGTTGGAGGTCTCACATTTCCCAATTTCAGAACTAGCAACAGAGCAAACAGGGTGGTAATGGCATAAAGATAGACATAGATCAATAGAAGAGAACAGTGAGCCCAGAAATAAAGCCTCACACATCAGGTTAAATGAGTTTGGACAATGGTGCAAAGGCCAGTGGGGAAAGGACAGTCTTTTCAACAAATGGTGATGAGAAAACTGGATGGATATCCACATACAGAAGACTAAAGTTAAATCCTTACCCAATACCATATACAAAAATTAACTCAAAATGGATCAAATATGTAAAGGTGGGAGCTAAAACTATAAGACTCTAAGAAGAAAATAGACCAAAACTTCACAACATTGGATTTGGCAATGACTTTTTTGATATGACACTGAAGGCACAAATAACAAAAGAAAACAGACAAGTTGGACATCATAAAAAATTAAAAACTTCTGAGAATCAAAGGAAACTGAATTATCAATTGAATAAAAAGCATCAACTGAATAAAAAAGCAACCCCAGAATTGGATAGAATATTTGCAAATCACATATCTGATAACGGGTTCATACATAGAATATATAAAGAACTCCTAAACCTGAAGAACAAAAAAATAACCCAATTAAAAAATTGACAAAACAATTGAAATGACATTTCTGTAAGGAAGATATTAGCTACTAACAAATGGCAAATAAGGACATGAAAAGATACTCACCATCACTAGCCATCAGGGAAATAATAAAACTACAGAGATACCATTTCATACCCATTTAGGATAACTATTATCAAAACAAAAAACACAAAATAACAAGTGTTGACAGGGATGTGGAGAAACTGGAACTTTTGCGCACTGTTGGTGGAAATCTCAGAGTGTGGCCACTGTGAAAAACGATATGATGATTCCTCAAAATATTAAAAATACCATATGATACAGCAATTCCACCATCGGGTATATACCAAAAACAATTGAAAAGACGGCCTTAAACAGATATCTGTATACATGTTCACAGCAGCAATACCCATAATTGCCAAACGGTGGAAGGGACCTAAGTATTCATGAATGGATGAATGGATAAAGAGCATGTAGTATATACATACATACAATGGAATATTATTTGGCCTTATTCAGCCTTAAAATGGAAGAAATTCTCACACAGGCTACAAGATGGATAAGCCTTGAGGACACTATGCTCAGTGAAATAAGCCTATCACAAGAAAACAAATATTGCATGATTGCACTTATATGAGGCACTACAGCAGTCAAATTCAGAGAGACAGAAAGGAGAACGATGGTTTCCAGAGGCTGAGGAAGAGGGAATGGGGAAATACTATTCAATGGATACAGGGAAGATGAAAAGAGTTCTGTGGATAGACAGTGTGATGGTTGCAAAACAATGTAAATGTACTAATGCTACCGAACTTTAAAATGGTTAAAACAGTAAACTGAGTTAGGTTCATTTTACAACAGAAAAAAAGCTGATCAATGGAAGTATAAACTTTTAACCCAAAAATATATGAATCAGGATTGGGGAAGCATGGTTTAAAATTAATGTGGGAAAGAGGTTTAAAAAACAAATCAGGACATTGTCTTCAATATTTAGTTTGGGCCATTATTTTATATCTGATTTTAATAGCAGTTTTCTGACTACTGTAGTTGCCTCCCCATGTAATCTAGTCTTTACACTACTGCCAGATTTCAAATCACAGGCCAGACACTTTCACTCCTCTTCTCAACAGTCTCAGGATATTACACCATAGAAATGGCAGCGTGAGGTGAGTCTCTTGAAATCTCCCCTGGAATTTACAACAAACTGAACAACTGTATTCCACAAAGGACTCCCTGTGCAGCAGACAGGCAAGACTAAGATATGTGCAATTGTTATCATCCAAAGGTAGGCAAACCGGGCAAGCAGGGGAGGATGGAAGGGAGAAGTGCAGAGACAGAGCTCCAAGTTCCCTGCATTCCAGAACTACTGTAGCCACGGCACAGGGAAGAATTCGGACTGCTAACACTCCCCTTATGGCCCACAGTCCCACCTGAGGGATCAGTATATAACATAGCTGAACCTGACGCTCACAGCAGAGACCTCAGAGCAAAGACTGAGGGAAGGGTGAAAATGGCGGTTTTACTGCCAAGCAGAGGACGGAAGGCTAGGCACAGAGCATAGCTGATCTCGCCATACCCTCCCAGTGCTAGAAACTGAACAGTAGCAGTATCAGAACAAAAGAACAGAATTATTTGCAGTTCTGAGAACTGCAGCCCTGCAGCCACTGACTCTTGGCCCAACTAGATCTGGTAAAGGGGAGTGAGCCTTGGGTAAAGCATTGGCTGTGCTGGTGGTTGCTGCCATCACTCAGAGCCACCTCTCACAACCCATCCTGCCCCTGACCCCACCTATCTGTGCAGATCCCTGAAGGTGTAAACAGAGCGCTGAAACACATAGGCCCTGAAACTGGTTCAGGAAAAGCTTTAAAACTTCTGAAGCTCTCCACATCCCCCCACAGAGGTAGTGTCCTGAGACCCAGGTGACCTGCTCACAGAGAAGACCACCTTCCAGGGAACCCTCCTCCCCGACATTGTATCAGAAGCCAAAACAGTGCAGAGAAAATATAACACTACAGCGTGAGAGAGAATAAAAGCCTGCAGTTGGAGAGAAAATAAAACATTCTACCAACACCTACTGAAAAGCAAAAGAAAGACCTCTTCCTACCAACCTGTTACAGAGCCCGTTTCTGTAGATGCCCAGGAAGAGAAATAATTATTAATTACCATGAATAACTAAGGTAACAAGACAGCTCAGAAAGAAAATGAAAAGTCTCCAGAAAATGAACTTAAAGACATGGAAACGTGACAGAGAATTCAAGACTGCAGTTCTTAAAAAGTTCAACGAGATGCGAGAAAACACAGACAGGCAGTTTAATGAATTCAGAAAACAACCAAAGAACAAAAAGAAGATTTACCAAACAGATTGAAATTTTTAAAAAGAACCAAACAGAATTTCTGGAGATTAAGAACTCATAAAAGAAATGAAGAATGAAATAGCCACCTTAGGTTGTGGTAGAGCTGACCAGATGGAGGAAAGAATCTGTGAATCGACGATAGAAATCTGGAAATGACACCGATGGAAGAAGAGAGATACTTGAGATTTAAAAAAAAATGAAAGAACTCTACAAGAACTTTCTGACTCCTTCAGAAAGAGCAATATAAGAATAATGGGCATACCAAAAGGAGAAGAAAGGGAGATGAGAACAGAGGATATTCACATAAAGAGTCGATAGAAACTCCTCAAACTTGTGGACGGAACTGGATCCTTGAATCCAAAAAGCAAATAGAACACCTAATTACGTCAACACCAACAGACCTTGTCCAAGGCACATTGTATTGAAGCTGTCAAAAATTAACGACAAAGAAAGAATCCTCAAGGCAGCCAGGGGAAAGAAGACGGTAACCTACAAAGCAACACCCATTAGATTATCCGATTTTTTTTCAGCAGAAACTCTACAAGCCAGGAGGGAGTGGAATGAAATATTCAAACTACTGAAAGAGAAAAATTATGAGCCAAGAATAATATGTCCAGCAAAGACATCCTTTAGATATGAAGGAGGATAAAGATCTTTCTTCACATCCGTATAGATGTATGTGCTCCGATGTTCACTGCAGCTTTATTTACGGTGGCCAAGCAAGGAAACAACCACAGTGTCCTTCGATAGATGATTGGAGAAAGAAGTTGTGGTATATATACACAATGGAATACCACTCTATCATAATAAAAGATGAAATAGTGCCATTTGCAACATGAATGGACCTTAAGATTATTATGCGAAGCGAAATAAGTCAGACAGAAAAAGTTGAGAACCACATGACTTCACTGATATGTGGTATATAAAACTGAAATCAACAAAGGAACAAGACACAAAATGAAGAAACAAAAACTCATAGACACAGACAATAGTTTAGTGGTTACCAGAGGGTGAAAGGAGCGGGCGAGTGGTAGATGAGGGTAAAAGGGACCAAATATATGGTGATAAAAAGAGAACTGACTCTGGGTGGTGAACACACAATGCAATACATAGATGATGTATGACAGAATTGTACACCGGAAACCTATTTAATTGCCAACAATTGTCACCCCAATAAACTTTAATTTAAAAAAAAGTCTGAGATGACTTTTCTTTGCTTAAATCATTAAGTCCACATTTAAATGTATTTTAAGGTCTCCTCAACATGACTTTGAAAGTAAACTTCTAACCAAATTCCAATTTACTCTCCTAATTTCCTTTCATATACCCTATAATCAACCCCACTATTTTTATTGCATCAGTTCCTGTCTTTGCTTACACTACTTTTTTAGCTAAATTATGTTTCTTACTATGGACATACAATTTACCTCTCAAGGACCAACTTAAATATCAGTTCCTTAAATTTTTCTTATTTCCCCATAGGAGCAATTATTTTTGTCTCTCATTCCCACTGCACTTGTTTTCCACAGGCATTTCTTTCTCTACTTGAAAGCTGGTTGGTTACAGCTCAATTAGACCATGAGTTCTTAGGAGGCAAGACCATAGTTTATTCATTTTGTGTCCCTACAACACTAAGCACCCAGTAACACTTGTTAAATGACATCGGTGGCCCAATAAAGAAACAAACCTCTCTACATGGCTCTGTAAGGACATATGTGGAATGTGGTGTCCAATTTGGGGTAATAAATTTAAGAGTTTCATGGTCAAACTACTTCACAATAGAATTAGTGAAGAGTCACGTGTAAAGATAGGTGATATGAGCACATAAGAAAGTAGGCTGCTTGGCCAGGCAAGAAAAATGCTCAGGGAAAATACTGAAAGATCTGCCATCCAAGTAAAAGCAGGGTTCTTAATTCTGCAAACTGGAGCAACACTCACCTCCAAAAGTGAGTAAATGTTTCAGGGAGACAGATTTTGGCTCAGTTTTTTAAAAAATTCAAATAAGAGCTGTCCAGTTATGTACTGGGACTCAAAGTAATGGCCACACTACTGAAAGTGTTGATACACACAGAGTGAAAAGCGTTTGTCCTCATATTTTCTGCATCGGCAAATCTAAGACCATTTTATTCATTCAACTCATATTACATGCTCCAGCCCACTCTCTAGACCCCAGTGATACAGCAGTTACCGGCATACTTCTGATCTCTTGGCCCTTTTATAAGCTCCAAAGGATAATTTTTTTTTTAATTAAATTTATTGTTAGTAAATTTACATAGATTTCAGGTGTACAATTCTGTATTATATCATCTATAAATCCCATTGTGTGTTCACCACCCAGTCAATTCTCCTTCCATCACCATATATTTGATCCCCCTTACCTTTATCACCCACTCCCCACCCCCTTACACTCTGGTAACCACTAAATTATTGTCTGTGTCTATGAGTTTTTCTTTCTCATTTGTTTGTCTTGTTCCTTTGTTGTTTTCGGTTTATATACCACATATCAGTGCAATCATAGGGTTCTCTGCTTTTTCTGTCTGACTTATTTCACTTAGCATTATACTCTCAAGATCCATCCATGTTGTCACAAATGCTCTGATATCATCTTTCCTTACCGCCGAATAGTATTCCATTGTGTATATACCACAACTTCTTTATCCATTCATCTATCGAAGGACATTTTGGTTGCTTCCATGTCTTGGCCACCGTAAACAAAGCTGCAATGAACATTGGAGCACACGTGTCTTTATAGAGAAATGTTTTCAGATTTTTTGGGTAGATACCCAGGAGAGCGATTACTGGGTCATATGGTAATTCTATTCGTAATTTCTTGAGGAACCTCCACACTGCCTTCCATAGCGGCTGCACCAGTCTGCATTCCCACCAACAGTGTATGAGGGTTACCAACAGTGTATGAGGGTTACCAAAGGACAAATTTTAAACAATAGAGATAGAAGACAGAGCCTGGAAACAGACCAATGCATATATGAGAACATTCAAATTAGTGTGGAAAGGATGAACTCTCCAATAAACAAAGCAGGGACAACTGATAAGCCATAAAGAAGAAAACGAACTGGATCCCCACTCACATCATCAGTGTCAAATCCAGGTGGAATAAAGAAGGTGAGTGTAATAGGACACTCTAAAATTTTCAGGAGCTAAAATAGGAGAGACCTTGGAGTAGAAACAGATTTCTTTAATAAGACAAAAAGCACAAACTACAAAAGAAAAAGAAAGATAAATTCAACTACATTATACTTCCAAACTTCAGTTAGCCAAAAGAGTCCATAAAGAGTATGAAAACAAAAACCAAATCTGGGAGATTTTCTAATACATATAAGCAAAGGATTAGTATCCAAAAAACATAAAGAACACCTACAAATGAGAATAAAAATAAAACAATCTAATAGAGAAAAAAGCAAAAGACCTGGACATTTCATAGAAGAGGAAATTCAAATGACCCATAAACATATGAAAAGATGTCCAACTTCCATAAGTGAAATGCAAAATTAAAGCCACAATGAAATACTATTTCATAATTGCCAAAACGGCATTAAATATATCAACTGTTGGCAAGGATATGGAGCAAAGAGGAACTGTTATCCACTGCCAGTGGGAGAGTAAACTGGTATAACCACTTGGAAAAACAGTTTGACATCACCTAATTAAGAAAGCAATCACACATCCTCTACAACTTCAGCTTCAAGGTATCTAAAGTAAATCTTGTATATGTGCACTGGGAGACGTGCAAGAATAGGCACAGCTATATTGCTTTTAAGAGCAAAATACAGAAACAGCAGAATCCATAAACTGTGGAATGACTCATCCTTGGGAATGTTACAGTGATGAAATTAAAGAACCACAGCTGCAGAAACTAACATACGTGAATCTATTAAGACAAACTGTTGAGAAAAAAAGTTCCAAGAGATTAATACACACACACACACACACACACACACACACACGTATGAGTCTACATACATAAAGTATCAAAACAGGCCAAAAAGAGCAAAATATTGTTTAAGAACATACATGTATTTGGTAAAACTGTAAAGAAAAGCAAGGAATTTTGGATAGTGGTGAAGTCTGGAGGGAGAAAGGAGAATGTAATCGGCAAAAGAAACATCCAAGGAGGCTTCCAGGGTACTAGTTTCTTTCTTTATTCTTTAAAATACATATACATGATATGCATATTTTATGAAACACTATATAAGGCAACGTAAACTTGAAAATTTGAAAAACATAGCCTATAATCTGAGGAACCTCCCCAATAGTTTATACTTTTGCATATTCAACTTTCTGATAATGCTAAAAACATTAAGAGTCCCTATCACACACAAAAAGTCCTTATCTTCCAAATGTTCATTTCTAAGTGGGTACTATTTAAAACCAGGAACAGATCTGCCCATAAAACTACTGGATTTCCAGTTAGCCCCCCAAAGTTCTGGTAGTTTGCTTTATAGCTGAAATTGCCCATTAACTCGTACCATCCTCACACCCTTCGTTGTGTTCATTTCACAGTATGAGGAAACCAGGGTTCTGAGGAGTTCTGTAACTTGGTCAAGGTCACGCAGTTGGGAAATGGGATCTGACTCCAGCTTTAGTCTACTCCCGAGACGTGGCCTCTCCTCGCACTACTTTTATCAGGCCAAAACTTTTTAGAAATATCTTTCATTCCTCCGAAAACAATCTTGATAAATAAGCCAACATCAGGCTAACAGCCAGGAGGGAGGGGACGAGCGGTTTACCCCACAGGCCGCAGTCCCGCCACAAGTCGGAGGAGGATAGGCAGTGGGGGTTGCTCCGGGCTGCAGGGCCTGTGGCCGCCTCTCCCGCGGTGCCAGAGGGCCTGAGCAAAGGGACCCGGCCCTGGATTCGTGTTACCACCTTAGGAAAGGGTCCGAGTCCTGGCCTGCCCAGCGATCGCTCGGCCTGCCAGCTGTGCGTCCGAGGGCAAAGCCCGCAGCGCCGGGGCTGGCGGTCGGGGCAGGCGGGAGGGAGGACCGGCGGGGCCCCAGAAAGCCCGCCTCCCCAGTCCCAGCGCCGCACCCCAAGCGGGCCTGGACCCGGACGCCGCCTACCCGCGTGCTGTGCGGACAGTAGCTCTTGCTGAAGATCATCACTCGGCTGTCCTCAATGAGGCCCAGGAGGCGGCGCCGTAGCTCCTCGCGGGCCTCAGCCGAGCAGCTGGTCCCCGGGAACCGCAGGCGGGCCCGGCGCCCGGGCGGCGACGACAACGGCACGCCGCGGACGCCGCCCAGACGGCGGTTGGGTACGGCGCCCACCTTCACTGGCCCTGGCGCCGTCGGGGCCCGCGACGGCGGCGGCGGCGGCGGCGGCGGCTGCGCCAGGTTCTCGATGTCGCTTCCGGCCGGGCCGGGCCTGCTCAGACTCGGATGAGCGGGCGGCGGCGCCGGGACTGAGGAGTGGGGACAGCGGTTGGAGGGAACCACAGCGCCGAGCGCACCGCGCACCCCCACAGGTCGGCAGGACTCGCCCCCCTCGGCGCCGCCCCGCCCCGCGCATGCGGACTAGGTCGTTGCCAGGCGGCTGCGCAGGAATCACCTACCCTCCGCGCAGGGGTGGGTGCAACGCGGCGTACCCCACCCCTGCAGTGTGTACGCGTCCCGGCACCACCCGGTCTCCGTGATGCCACCCAGGACTGCCCCCTGTGAAGGATTTTCCACCACGTCTTGTAATCTCCATCAGCCCCCACAAGCCACCTTTAAATATATACTCTTCAATGAGGATAAATATCTAAATCATATAGAAATTGTGACTAAAGAAAGCCATCTTTAGGAAAACTGTCTTTTTAAAAAGTTTATTTCTCACAAACTAAACAAAACTACTACGTTGCCTATCGCCATGCAGTTTAAAAATGAGTTTCCTGGGTTGCTACTTCTCAGTCTCTACCCAATGCATAGAATTCTGGAGGCACCTCTAACAATGGGACCTTCAATCACGTGTGCCAGACAGGAATCCTGTATCCATTATTTGCATGGGTGGGTAGGCGGGGGATCTCAGGGCCGAACTTGGTCACCGTGACTGATGGCCCCCGTCGCTGCAACAACTGAATGAAACCCCGAATAAAGAAAGGGGCTCAACCACAAGACTGAAAGGCCTTGTCTAGTCCCTCTATCTCTTATGTGTCATCTCCTGACGTGCTCTCTCCGGATAGTTGTACTTCAGTCCCCCTGTGCCTCAGATATGTCAAACCCATTCCTGCCTTAGGGTCTTTGCATTTTCTGCTTCCTCAGCCAAGGAAGTTCTCCCTCCAGCAAGAAACCGATGGGGAGGCCCCAGGTGGCGAGAAAGTGCTTTTGCCTTGTTAGCGCCTTTGTTTTTTCTTGGAGTTCATTTTTCATTTTTTCCTATTTCTTAAGTTATACATTTAATTCATTTATCTCTTCATTGTTTAAAAATAAATATTAATTTAACTAAAATAATATATGCTCACTACTTAAAAAAACACTCAAGCAGCACATAAAAGTAGAAAGGATAAAACTAAATATAAGATAATAATCATCCCAAAGTCTAGTAAAAGAAATTATTTTTAATGTATCACGACCATCATTCCAGATATCTCTGTAAACGTTTAAATACGTAGAAGTATAGAATAACTATACTTTTCTAATATATGATCATGCAAATTTTAAAGTAAAATGTAAATTAAATTTTAAGAAAAAAAGCTAACGTGCAATTGTAGGAATTATTTATTCAGATATTATTTTCCAGCGAAGATACTAGTTTCTCAAGATTTCTTAAAGAAAAATGATTATAAACAATGAGACTAAGGTAATTAATTTTTAATAAGTTTCAGCTATGTTTTTACTTCTTGGTAAGAAAAATTAAGGTATTAGAACACTTCCATTTTCTTCTATCTCTTCTTACTCATGAATTTTATTAACTATATTATTTTTACTTATGTTGTCAGGTTTATAACATTTTTTTGTATTCTGTGTCCCACCAATCCTCTCACAATAATTTAGTCCTTAAGTGTATATTTAAGTGGATTTGATGTCAAACACTAATCTCCTTGCCATGTCTTTTTCATTCCCGAATTTTAGAATTTGAATCACTTCATTGTTTGGCTTGAATTATCTCAAACATTTTTTTCCAAAAGGATCACAGTTGTTGTCTGCCCTGAGTTTTTACATTCTTGAGCATGTCTATCTGTTAGATACATGAACAACTCAGCTAGCTCTAAAATTCCTGGATCATGCTTTCTTTCCCTCTGAACTTCATGGATTTTGCTCCCTGTGTTCTGGAATGGAATATGAATGTAGACAATTTTGAGAACAGTTTTCTTCTTGTGTCACGTGTTAATTATATTCTGCTGCAGAACAAATTGCCCAAAAACTGGGCTGAAAAGAACAAATACTTATTATTATCTCACAGTTGCTATGGGTCAGAAATCTGAGAACAGATTGGCTGGATGATTCTGGCTCAGGGTCTCATCATGTTTTCTCTAGCTTCTTTGAAATTATAGAGAACTATTTGTGTGACTTCTTCCAATGTCTAGTTGTGGGTTGATTCTTCTGTGATGTGTATTTTTCATCTACAATTTCTTACTTGCTCATTTCCTCATACCTTTTTAGTAGCATTTATGCGGTGCCTTTAGTGGTTGTCACAGATTCAGATTGACAATCAAATTCTCAAGCCACAATAAGCTTTAGTCTAATATTATGTTTAGATAGCTTTATAGAAAGATAGAGGACAGGATATTCAACATGCACCATGGTTTCATCTTTTGGGAGCTACCAGGTACACAGCTTCTGATGTTCCCTTACACACATGGGACATGGATAGCTGCTGCAGATGACAAAATGCACATGGGTAACCTTAACACAAAAGCTGTCATCTCAGTTTCTCACCATTTTTTAAATATGTATTATTCTTGTTATGTAAGCCCAAGGCTGGATGCCAACTCACAGCTTCCCCAGTCTAGGTACAGACCCACAGATCATGAAGAAACAGCAAAGAGAACAGATACAACTTTATATATTTATCTTACCTCTGTAATCTCCAAGGAAATGGTACTGAAAGAAGAAAGACCTGAGGTCATATTCCCAGGTAGGCCAAGGTCAGTCCAGGCCTAATGTTAACCATTTACTAACAGGAATTTGCAGTTTTCTTTCTAAGTATAACATCTTGCTGTGCAATTGGCTGTATGATGAAAAATACTATAGCAAGAAAGGGCTGCCCACAGCTTCAATGGAGGTCTATTGTTCTTAATACCCTTTTGCCAAATCTGTCATTTCCTTGGCCCTGAGGATGCATCTAACCTGTTTTCAAAATTCTAGAGCTTCACATTCAGGCCTTCTTATTACAAACCTTTGTGTACTGTGACTTGGTCATTATCACTTCTTCTCACATCTTCATCTTCTGGTAGTCGTCTCAGCCAGAAGCTGGGTCATTGAGAGAAAGGATAACACATTTCTCTTTCAGCTCCACCACTTCCTGGTTACTTCTCGTTTTACTCTGCATTCTGTTAATTCCCTTACATCTAGTGAATCCATCAAAATTTCCCTGAATGGGCCTTGTAGAACAATGACACAATTTTTAAGAAAATCTGTATTTTAATCAAGCACTTTGTCAGTGTAGTTGCCAACAGAATGGACCAGTTCACTTTTCAAACCCAGACCAGCAGTGAGATGGTTCAGACCATGCTCCAAATGAGATTACCACTCTTTCCATTGCTCCCCTTCACCCAGCCATTGTCTACTAATGAGATCTTCAGATCCCCACCTGTTGGCTACAACATATCTTGATCAGTATCTCACTCTGCTGGCAGATGATCCACTAGAGTTTTTGGAAAGTCTGGTGGCTGATAGAAGAATGTACCATCAACCTGCATAAGGCTCTAAGACCCCTAGTAACAGCCACTCTGGAGTCTGTCGTACAGGAGAGATTGGGGTCTTGCCCTGTCAGAATATTCTGTCTAGTTTTGTAAAATCTTGATTATGTTATGGTCAAAAACACAACTTCTCTGATATTTACTTTTTGAAATGTACTTCTCTTCATGGTGTGACAGCAATTAATTTTTGCCAATGCTCCTTAACTGTTTGAAAAAAAATGTGTAGTTTCAGTATGTTGAATACAAAGTAGAAGCTTATGATTGTATAATTCACCTCATAGCATCCGTATTTATTTTTGTTGTCAATTCATAAGAGAGGTGAGTTAAAAATCTCCCCCTATGATTATAGATTCATCAATTATTCATTCCATTTGCTCATATAAGTTTTGGACATGTGGTTGGCTCCCCAGGATTTGTCCAATTTCTTCTACTATTGTGTCACTTCCAAGTGTTTGGGGACATAATTGATATCATACAATGGATGTGTTGTGATGGTCTCAGATAACTGAAGAATGCCCTCCCCCTTGCTTCAGTATTTCAGAATTTGTGCATAAGTCAAGTCTAAGACAACTCCTCCGGCTATATGGACTGATTCAAACATGATCATATGACCTAAGTTGGTCCACGAAGAGTGTAGCACAGGATATTTGCTTGAGTGTGTGTGTGTGTGTAGTTAAAGGGAGAGATACTCCTCAGACCAGATGCTAATGAGGAAATATTGTCTCCAGATGCTAGTAGCAGTCATCCTCTGATCATGAGAAGAGACTGCTTTAGGTGAAATAAATGCCCTGATAGGAAGGACGAGAGAAAGAAGGAAATCAGGTCTTTGGGAGCTTCATTCAGCCACTGGACCAGATCTCACCTCAAAGCTGTCCTGTCTGGACTATTGCGGTCCAATGAATTCACTTCATTATTTAAGCCAGCTTGAGTTGTGTTTTCTGTTATTAGCAATGAAAAGCATTCTAACAAATAAAAATATTTCAAGATTACGATTTTAGTTGCAGAAAAATTCATGACTTGTAATTTCTTTATGGATATGTCCTTTATCATAAAATATCCTCCTTTGTCCTAGATAACTCTTCAGGTCTTAAATTCTGTTTTTTCCAAATATTACTGTGGCCAAATCCACTTTCTTTTGTTGATATTTGTATACATATCGTTTTTTTTGCTATTTTAGCCATTTTTAAAATAATTTTTACTTTTCAATTACAGATAACATACAATATTATATTAGTTTCAGATGTATAACAGTGATTAAACATTTATGTAACTTACAAAATGATCACTATAATAAATCTAGTACACATCTGACACCATACATAGTTATTACAATATTATTGATTATATTCCTTATGCTGTACCCTACATCCTCATGACTACTGTGTAACAACTAATTTGTTTCTTAATTCTTTCCCTTTTTCACCCATACCCCCAAGCCTCTCCCATCTGGTAATCATCAAAGTATTCTCTGTATCTATGAGTTTGTTTCTGTTTTGTTTTGTTCATTTATTCTGTTCTTTAGATTCCACATGTAAGTGAAATCATATGGCATTTTTGTCTTTCTCTGTTGGGCTTACTCCAATCAGCACAATATCCTCTGGGTCCATCCATGTGATTTCAGATGACAAGATTTCATTCATTTTTATGGTTGAGTAATATTCAATTGTATATATGTACCACCTCTTCTTTCTCCATTTATCCATTGATGGACACCCAGATATGGAGGCATATCTTAGCTATTGTAAATAATGCTGGAATGAACATATGGATGGGCATATCCCTTCAAAGTAGTGTTTTGTGTTTCTTTGGATAAATACTCAGAAGTAGGATCACTGGGACCTTTTTTGTCTCTTGTTATAGCCTTTGTTTTAAAGTCTATTTTGTCAAGGATACGTATTGCTACCCCAGTTTTGTTTTTCTGTTTTTTATTTCCATTTCCATGGAATATCTTTTTTCATTTCTTTCCTGTCAGTTTGTGTGCACCTTTCAATCTGAACTGAGTCTTTTGTAGGCAGCATATGTAAGGATCTTGTTTTATTAACCAATCAGCTGCCCTATGTCTTTTGATTGGAGCATTTAATCTATTTATATTTAAAGTAATTGTTGATGGATATGTAGTTATTACCATTTTATTATTTATATTTTTTATCCTTTTTTTTTCCTTCTCCTTTTTAAAGAAGTCTCTCTAACATTCCTTGTAATACTGGTTTGGTGTTGATAAACTTCTTTAGCTTTTTCTTCTCTGGGAAACTATCTGTCCTTTGATTCTAAATGATAGCTTTGCTGGGCAGAGTAATCTTGGTTATAAGTCCTTGCTTTTCATCACTTTGACTATTTCCTACCACTCCCTTCTGGCCTGCAAAGTTTCAGTTGAGAAATCAGCTGATAGTCTTATGGGAGCTCTCTTGTAGGTAACTAGCTGCTTTTCTCTTGCTGCTTTTAAAGGTTTTTTCTTTGTCTTTAACCTTTGCCATTTTAATTATGATGTGTCTTGGTGTGGGCCTCTTTGGGTTCATTTTGTTTGGGACTGTCTGCACTTTCTGAGCTTGTATGTCTATTTCCATCACCAGGTTAGGAAAAGTTTTCTGTCATTATTTCTTCAAATAGGTTTTCAATTCCTTGCTCTCTCTTCCCCTTCTGATGCCCCTAGGATGCAAATGCTGGTAGTCTTGATGTTGTCCCAGAGGCCCCTTAAACTATCCTCATTTTTCTGGATCGTTTTTTCTTTTTGCTGTTCTGATTGGGTATTTTTTGCTACCTTATCTTCCAAGTCTCTGATTCGATTCTCTGCTTCATCTCATCTACTGTGATTCCCTCCAATGTATTCTTTACTTCAGTTATTGTATTCTTCCTTTGTGACTGGCTCTTTTTTATGTTTTCCATCTTTATTTATATGTTTACTATCTCTGCTGAAGTTCTCACTGAGATCTCTGAGCATCCTTATAACCAGTATTTTGAACTCTGCATTTTGTAAATTGTTTATCTCCATTCTGTTTAGTTCTTTTTCTGGACCTTTGTTTTGTTCTTTCATTTGGGGCATGTTTATTTGTTTCCTCATTTTGGCCATCTCCCCATGTTTGTTTCTATGTATTAGGTAAAGCTGCTGTGCCTTTTGGTCTCAATAGAGTGGCTTTATGTAGCAGGTGTACTGTGGAGCCCAGTGGCACAGTCTCCCTGGTCACCTGACCCAGGTGCTCCAGGAGAGTCCTTTGTGTGGGTTGTATGTGCCCTCCTGTTGTTGTTGAGCCTTGATTGCTGTTTGCATGTCAATGAGAGGGATTGGCTCTTGGACTGATTCATTGTGGGACTGGCATGACTACACTGGAGGAGCTGTTGTAAGGGGCTGATTGTATGGAGCAGAATTCACTTTAGCAGGGCTCTGATCCCTGCCCAGAGTGCCCTTTGGGTGTGTCTTTTGTGGAGGTGGTTGGGTGATGCTCTGCCGCAGTCTGAAGCTGGCCACTGGATGTGTTGGTTCTAGAGCTCGCTGGGAGGGGCTTTGTTGCAGAAAAAAGGTCAGCCATTGCCTGTGCCCTGGCTGGGGCCACTTGATATAAGCTACAAAGTGATCTGCAGATGGTTGCTTATTGTGCTGGGCTTAGAGGTGACCGGGAGAGACTAAGCTGCAAACAGAGGCTGGCTGCCACTAATGCCCAACTTGGGGCTGCTTAACAAGAGATATTGGGCATGCTGCTTGTTTGGGTTTTGTGAACCTTTAAAAGATTTTAAGAAAGTGCGCAGCATGAGCCAAGATACTATAGGGAAAAGCCACTGGAAGTGGCTTGCGTGCGCCTGCAAGTCGGGTGGGGCAGTGTCTCAGAGAGTCACCAGGGCGAGGCAAATGGTGTTAGCCAGGTTGATGGAGATTCAGATACGGCAGCCACCTGTGTCTGCACACTGGGTTGGGGGAAGGTTCAACTTCTGCCAACACTTTTCCCTGGGAAAAAAGCTGCTCCTCCAGCCCTGATTCTGAAGCCAGACAATTCAGTTCTTTGCTGTCGTCCTGGGCAACTTTCAAACTGCTGCCCCAGCAGTGGAGCTCAGAGCGAATTAGTCTGTCCTGAGTAAGTCCATATGGGAGCCCTTTAAGAGATACACCTGGTATTCTAGCCACCCTCCATCTCACTCAGCCACAGTCTCCATTGTTTTTCACAGCCAGGGAGGCATTCAGATCAACCCGGGAGCAGAGTATTGAAGGGGAGGCCCACTCTCCCCCTCCAACACAGGGAAGCAGCAGAGGGTCAGACTGAGCCTCTCAAGGAAAGGAAGAGCTTGCTTGCCCCCCTTCTCTCCTGGAGTTGACCTTTCCAGAAACCAACCATGGAGGTTTTGAGGGTAATGGAAGTGACTGCTCAGGCAGAAACTTAAAATTATGCAGCTGCTCCCCTGTTTATGAATGGAGATCTTAAGTAATCTGGTAACAGAGTTGCCTTATCTTTTGAGTTTCCTTAAGTTATGTAAATGGACAGCAAGTCGACACTGCTTTTTTTTTTTTTTTTTTTTTTTTTTTTGAGAAAGGGTGTAAACAGACCTTTACGTTCTTTGGCTTAGAAATGTCTACACTTCCAAAGAATCCTTAATATACAAAGCCAGGGAGGAGATGATGGCAGATTCATACAGAATCCACCAGACTGTTAGGAAAAGGGGCTAGGGACTCTGAGCTCTCCTTTTATTGGAACGAGACCCCCTTCATGGAGATGGAGTGACATCCCTGAGGTCTCCCTGCAAGAAAGGGTGGCCACAGACCCAGAGGATAATTCTCTCCCAGTCTGACTTGAGGGTGGCTTGCCCAGGCCATGCCAGCCACAGTTTTCTGCCTGTAATCTTTTCTGTTGCTGTGCATTCAACCTGGAGCCTAGGTGGGAGACCCTGCCTCTGTATAGCCCATGGGGTTCTTGAACAATTTGGGTGGCAAGGTTCCAAACCTGAGATGCAGAATCTCTAGCTGTCATGCAGGGTGTCATGCGGGTCTAAGCTCCCACTCCCCACGTAAGAATGCAGGACATGGTGAGGCCAAAAAGGAACACCCATGGAGCCATACATAGGGAAGTCATACCACTATATTCTCGCTGGCGGCTGGGTTGGAGACACAGGAAGCAGGAACCACACTATCCACAACCTGCCATCCACGTCTCTCTGCCAACCAACCTCCCTTGCTAGGTGCAATCAGCCATGCTAACTGAAACCCCTTCTTGCTAGCTCAGCCACCATCTTCTTGCTAGCCCCCATTTTCTGCTAGTGTAGCCACGGCAGCTATATTAGTGCCAATGGCTCACTGAATACAGCTGACGGTCAACTAGCCACAGCTGATGGCCATCCAATCACAGTGATGGCCATTTACTACCTGAGCCAGCACCTTTCCACATGAGGCCAAGAGCCTGGAAACTGCGCTCCTGGCTCCGTCCCCACACTCCACCCCTACAGGGTCTCGCCTCACAATCTACGTGTTCCTTTTTGGCCTTACCATGTTCTGAATTCTTATGTGGGGAGCGGGACCAGAAACACCATATGACACCCTGCATGACAGTGGCCAAGGGAGATTCAGAATTGAAGTAAGGAGGGATTGGGGTGGAGGAGGCAGGAGAGACAGTGGACAGAGGTGAGTTAAAGTGAGAGGGGTTGGGGAGGCAAGGAGAAGGATGCTTGTTGGAGGCAGTACAGGATCCCGGAACCAGAGGCCACCAGCATGAGATGGCCTCTCTTCCCAGAGGCCTGGGCAGGGAGGCATCATGACCTCTGGGTGCCAGGCCCAAGACCCATTGTACTTCCCCTTAACATGTAGTTTGGGAGCACATTCTCCTACCGGCCCAGACTGTTATAAGTTCTCAGAGCCCTTGCACTCACCAGAGTTTGTAATGCTATATTGGTGTGATTTTCAGATTAATGTCTGGCACCTAACCCTGCAAACTGGAAGCTCCCCAAAGGCAGGGATCACACCAGGTGTTCACTACTGTATCATCTGTGCTGAATACATGTTGGCACATGGCTTATACATGAGTGGTAGGAATGAAGTGAAACAGCAGCAAGTCAACCATAGTGAGGGTGCAGGTAGAGGGACTTTAATGGTGCAGTTTGCACATCATCACTTTGGTCTCAGCCCCTTCTTCTATCTCAGGCCGTCTCTCCTTGAATGCATGTGTGTCCTTTCAGCATATAGGAGCAGGAGTGATGTTCATTGGTTGCAGAAATTGTTCAGAGGAAAAGAGGGAACGGGGTTGATGATTTGTTTGAGGCCGCATCTTTTCTGCTGCCGTCTTAGCTGCTTCCCATCTGTGAAATATCTAAGTGCAGCACCCCATTTCACTGGAATGGCTGTCGTAGGGATATGACTAGGTGACAGAGCTGACTGTGTTCCTGGGAGGCGAGGAATCACCCAGGACTCCATCTTAGAGAGTCTCCACTTTTCCCCTTCTTTTCCAAGGACTAGGTAACAGCCTCATAAGACTGGAGCCAGCATGTTGGCCTCTCCAATTTCATTCCTATTGACTTGCAGGAATCATTTCACGACAAGAATTTATTTATTCCTCAGCCATAGGTGTGTCATCTGCTGGTTAAAGATGCAGAGTAATAGTTATTGAAGATGAGACTAGTTTCTATAAGTTCCAGTATCTAATTTGGGAGAACAATAATTGTTGATTATTAGAATCCTCATAGGTTTTAATTCTTCATTTATGTATCTTGTAACATTATTTCTGCTTCTTGTCCTTAAACTGTGGTAAGAGTTTTCTGAGAAGAGGTATGAGGATGCTCTTCCCTGCCTTTGCCTTTCTTCCTTTTCTAATAGCTTCTAAAAACAAACAAACACACACACAAAAACAAGAATTAGTGTCTAAATAAAACCAACCAGCAGGGATGTGTACATACTGCTGCTTTATGAATCTGACAGATGATAGTAAGGGTAGCCAACCTATAGAATAGAAAACCTATTAAGCACCTCAAAACACCTCTGTTTTGTCAAGTTATGATGACGGATATCTATAGACTCAGGGAAGAAAGCTCAACCAACCAGAGAGTATGAGTGAATTTCTTAGGTTTGGCAGACAAAATGTTTATAACACACATGAGACTGAAATTGCAGAGATACCAAGGCCGGGCTTGGAGGAAGATCTTAAGTTTTCTCCATTTACAAAGTCTGTAAATTTGGGATTATTCTGTATTTATCCCAGTCACAGAGCAACAAAAGACACAAAGCTTGATTCTTATAAAAAGCAGAAAAGGAAAGATTTGGGAGTCCAACAAGTGGGATTCCAGGACCCGTCTTGTAGGAGTGGGGCTGAGGCTAGAAGTTTCATCCATCCCACCAAGAACTTTTGCGCCAGCACAACCCATCCATTCTCAGCCCCCCAATGGCCCTGCAAGGTCAGCCATGAACACTCAACAGCATCCACAGGAAACGCCTGGGGAAGACGTCCTTACCTGCTTGCCACATTCACCTGTGTCCATGCTAATTCTTCACCCAGTCTCAGTTTTACCTTTTTGATCACTTCTGCATATTGGATTGCTCAACTGATCTTGTTTTCTTGAATCAACCCTTGGCACTTTGGAGGGATTTTCACACTTCCTGGCTTTTTCCTCCTCCTTTTTCTCCCCCTCCCGTAATCCCCAGATGATACCTCAACCTAGTTTGACTCCCAAGGATCCAATAACTAGTTCCCTAATGGGGCCCACTAAACCAATTTATAAAGGAACAACCATTTTGGAGTAACGGGAAGGGATGCCTGGGAAGGGGAAGAGAAAGAAGAGTGGAAGAGGAGAGTTATGTAGGTCTTGAAGGCTGCCACTATTCTCCCTAGACACAGCAAAGTGAACCCCTTTGATCAATTTCCATGGGAGCACCAGTGTGGCTAACTGCTCAAATCTGTTTGCAAATCTGTGAGATGATCTGAGAATCTGAATATAAGTAATGAGGAAGTCTTCCGTCATATTCTCTAAATCATAACATTGTGAAAGAGAGTCACCAAATTCCATCAACAAAAACAAATATAAATATATGTATATACATACATATATATATGTATATATATATATATATATACACACACATATATATATCTGAGGAATCAGATTTAATAGAGAAAGTAGGGCAGGAATTTTTAATAAGTATATAATATAAATAATGTCTTCAGAGAGATGCACATTCTATATTGCCTTCATAGAAAAATAAGGATACAAAAAACTCAGTTGCTCTCAATTGCTAAACTAGGAAAAACAAAAGCTTAATAGGTGGGCTGAAAGTGGAAAGAATATAGCTGGAAATCAAATTGGTAACCTAGAAAACCTGAGGAATTACCATAAAAGTACAAAGGAATAGAAAGCATGAAATAAAAGGGGAAAAGGAAGATAGAAAAATTGCAAAAGCCATCAAATAGGAGTTCTAGAAAAAGAGCATAAAGAGAATGGAAGGGAGGAAATTTTCCAAGAATAATAGACGAAATGTCATATGACAAATAATTACAAAACACAAGAACAGATACAAGGTACAAGAATTTTTATGTACTGTTAACAAATTTATGATATTTACGCATAATAGAAGTCCAAGAACTCTTCGTTGTTGCAAGTTTGTAGTAAGTTCAACAAAACCGATTATTGCATTCCAGGGTATTAGTTTGCATACAAATATTGTTATTGATTTCTAGAGATACACTTTTAACTCATAACATAAATAAAAAAATCAAAATATTTATGTAGCTATGGAGTTAAATACCCATGCATAATGCACATCCTTATTTTTCCCTCACAAATTTGGGCAAAAAAATGCGTATTATACATGGCAAAATATGGTACACAATAAATTCTGAAAACTGACCTTGTGCAAGGCTATAAAGGAAACGATAATAAATAAATTAAATAATAAATAATAAATAAACAAATAATAAATAACAATACATAAATAATAAATAAATATATAAATAAAACAATATGTAAATATATAAATAAATATAAATAAACAAATATATAAATAAAATAATAAATAAATAAATAAATTCCATAAAGCTGCTATTATTTAGGCCATAGTCCCTGATTGAAATGCAATAAAGTTAAAAGTTAACAAAAACGTTTTAATAGCTCTTGAATTAAAATAAACATTAAAACATGTAATATACAAAGTATTTCTGTCTGAACAATAACAGAAGCATCATATCACAAAATCTGTGTTTTGCTGACAAAGCAATACTCAAAGGAAAAGGTATGGCTTACATGCATTTATTAGAAAACAAAAAAAATGTGAAGATAAATAAACTTTCAATTCAAAAAACTATTAAAAAACCATTTAAAATTCCTAGAAAGTACAATAATGGAATTAACACTAAAATGGAAAGTAATGAAATACCAAAAAAAATACAAAAAAATGCAGTTGATCAGTGAAATAGTATTTCAAGAGACAAAAGAGGACAGCTCAAGAAAATAAAGCTACGCTACGCCAATCAAACTTCCTCATAAATACAGATACAACACTCTTAAATAAAATACTGTATAGAATAGAAACCTAAAAGGCCCAGGATGGGGTGTGGCCCAACAAAGTCATTCTCTGTCTAAGAATCATTCTGTATTTGTTTCATTCGCAATGTATTTTTCCCTCTTCACGTGCCTCTCCCTCTCAATCCCTCTTTCTCGCCCCCAGCTCCTTTTCTCACCCCCTCTCCTTCCCACTGTCCCCCTCTTCCTCCCTCTCGCCCTCTTTCTGTGATTGTCTATGCATCTATCCATTTTTCATCTTTTCTGGATTATCTCTTCTGAATATGTTTCTCTGTGAGTCTCTTGGCCTTTCTTCTAGAATCTGTCTTTTTTCTTTAGTTTTATATTTTTTCTTTCTTTGTGTCCAGATGTTTCTGTGAGTGTCTTTTTTCCATTTTTGTTTTTGTCTTTTTTCTTCTCTATTTCCCTCCCTTAAAATAAGCAAATTATACTATTAATAAAATGTTCTCCTTAATTTTAAGTTTAAATTAAAATGAACAACCATTTTTATAGTGTTATCATTTAAAATTAAATTGAGCTATTTTTTTAAAATTACCAAATTAAATTTGGCAGTATATTAAAAGACATCTCAGTATGTGTTCAACTTTAGGAAAAAAATCTACCATTTAAATCATTTATAGGAACACAAGAAAAACCACATAATTATTTTCATAGAGAACAAAAAAATTTTCAAAATATTCAACATACATACTACATACTTTCATGATAAAAAAAAACACTTCTAACAAATTAGTTTCTTAATATGATAAAAGGCATTGGAACTCTACAGTAGTCATCATACTTGATAATGAAATAAAAGGAAACAATATTACTATTATTGCTCTATTCGATATTTTTATTTGAAATTCTAGCCAATACCATAAAATGAGGAAAAATGGTATTGATATTGGAAAAAAGGGACAAACTGAGATTATTTGTAGACCATTTGATCATGTACCTAGAAAATTCTCAAGTCAATTGACAACCTAATAAGAGAGTTTAGCAGTGTGGTCAGATATAAGATCAGCATGGAAAACTCAATAGCTTAATTACATGCTAGCAAAAACCAATTAGAAAATGAAATGAAAAATGAACTCATTCTTAAAAGCAACAAATTTCATAAAATATCTAGAAATTTGCCCAATAAAAATTCCTAAGAATTGTGTAAAGAAAGCTATCAACATTTACTGAATGGCCTTCCGTAAAAGTTAGATGTATCAGTTCTCCCATAAATTAATCTATAAATTCAATGGAATCCCAATTGAAATCTCAGTAAGACTGTTAATGATATACGACAAGATGATTTTTTTCCTCCCTGGAAGGGAAATTTCCAGAGGTGGTCAAGAAAATTTGAAAAAAGAAAAAGAACAAGGGGTAACTTCCCTTGTCAGTAATTCAAATATAAAGTTATAGCAGTTAAGTCAGTGGTGAATTGCCATAGAAATAGCCAAAGAATAGAGAAACAAACCCAGAAGTATATTGTGTACATCTGGAAAATAGTTTACCATGAAGTTTGTAGACCATTTGATCATGTACCTAGAAGTTGATCATGTACCATGAAGTTGACTTTTTAAATTCAGTGGTGGGCAAAACAATGAAATAGTCAGTAAATGATAAGGGGTGTGGGGGGATTGGCAATCTATGTAAAAAATACCCTATATAGCATAATCTCATAGCATAATCAAAAATAGATTATAAATTATTTTAAAAGGTATACAAAAAGGATACCAGTTTTACAATCTTAGTAGGAAATACTTTCTTACTAATACCTAAAATCTACAAGCCAAAAAAGGGCCTGAATTAGAGATTTGCACAAAAGAGTGAAAACCAGTTTGTTACATAACGTAAATCAAGTGAAGATACAAGTGGTGGACTAGAAGAAAATATCTACAGCATCTAAAAAAGAGGAGTAACAGCGAGAGCATACACAGAGTTCCTACAAATGAACAATAAAAAGACCAAAAAACTCCACGAAAACAAAACAAAGTGGGCAAAATACATGAAAAGGTAATTCACAAATAAAACAAATATCAAATTGCACCAAATAATTAAGCTGATAACAACAGATACTACACTTGATCTTAGCCAAAAAGCTGAGAAGTGGTCAATGAGCAACAAATATATTTGAAGATGCTTAACTTCAGATATAATATTCAGGCAATTGTAATTAAAGCTAAAACAAAAACATTTTTTCCCCTCTATCACACAGGCAATAACTAAATTGTAACACCCAGTGCTGGCAAAAGTGTGGGGGAAATGAACATTCTCATATATTAATGACAGATAGGAGTATTTTTTATACAGTGCAACGTAGTAGTATTCAAAGTTTGAACTTGCAGTTCCACTTCTAGGAATCTATTCTTCATAAACACGTGCACTTGTGCACAAAGACACAAGTACGAGAAGGTATGCTGTACCACGGTTTGTATTAGTGTAATGATCCATCAGCCTGGTGGGGAGGAGGGCCCTGGTGAGTGATATGTCCAGCGGGTTGAGGAGGGTTCAGCCGCCAGTGCACCCGAAGTGTGGTATGTCCTGCCACACCAAGTGGTGGTCCCTTCTGGCCCCCAGATTATGGCTGTGTGCTGTAGACAGGTTGGTCCCTTCCTGACCAGAGTCGACATCCCTGAAGTGGGAATAATAGCAATAATGCTACATCAGGTTGTTTGAGGATTGAACCAGACCACATCCAAACATGCCTATCTTCTTCCCTGCGTCTGTCAGAAAGACTCAGGCAATTGTCTCTCTGGTCAGGTAGCCTGCTCCTTGGAGATCAATGGGGGTGAGAGGGGAGCTCAGGACAGCTCAGCCTTATTAGAAAGAGTGGAGGAAACCTCATTAGTACTTCTTTCCCTTTGGCGTCACTATTACATGACAACCGCAACTATCATCAGGAGTATAGTAGGAGGCCCACCCTAACTTCTGCTTTTAGTCCACACACAAAATAAATCAGATAACCTCCAATTCCTCAGCCTGGCTCACAGGCCTTCCTCGGGCCCCACGGTCACCTGGCCCTCTCCTGTGCTCTGCTAGGCATGTCCCCTCTCCATCATCTGGAGGCCTATGTTTCTGAGACCCTTCCTCATGCTCCTTGGGGCCCCAGGGCCCTCTGTGGTCCAAGCCCCCCTGCAGTGTCCACACGCTCATGAGATGTGTCTGCAACTCACCTTGTCACTCAGCAAACATGGATCTTCCTGTTGTGTTCTAGGGTCTAACATGCCTTGGATGTGGAGTTTAATTTCAGGAGTTTGTACTCACACTTTAGGGGACAGAAAGAGAAACAAACAAGCAGAAAACTGTGCTTGCCACAAGGTGGCTTATGGGGAGGAGCTTTGGGAGGCCTGTCTTGAAGTTCTGTTTGCAATGCAAACATAAGGTTTCTACTTAGGGGGTATTTTGTTCAGCTTAGAAGATTACAGGAGGGAGGGTTAAGCATCCTAAGCCACACTTTGGTGTGGCCCCTGCTGTATGCAGGACTCAGGCAATGGCCTTAAATGCAGGGAAAATCTGCAGCCCTCATCCTAGTCATTCTGCAGGCTGTTCAGAGCTCATGGGGACCCATGTGTTGACCCCTCCTTTCCTTGGCTAATAGATGCAAAAGGCTACAAAACCATTTTGCCAAGTAGGCAACTAGGATTACCACTGAGCTTTCAAAGGGATCATGTCAATTTGTAGCTCTCATTACAGTGTAATGTTATTTCCTTAAAGTTTGGGTGCACATTTTAATGAATTTATAAAATTCAAACTGTAAGTCCCATGGTGGGGAGGGGGCTGCAATGCTATAACTTTGAATTTGAGCTGAGGGGTGAAAGGAATCTCATGTGGGGCTGGGAGATGGGGGCACCTCCTTCCAGGAGGGTGCTGGGATGGTTTCTGCCTCAGGGCTTGGAGCCTGGGTTAGCAGGGTGACAAGCCCACCTAGTCAGCAGCTCTTCTTTCCCTCCCCCACACCCACACCCACACCCCTCTTGTGAGCCAGATAACCAGGCTGCCTTCATCCCAGCTCCAAAGTCCCACACTCAAGGGCCAAGCAGGCCACGTTCTTGGTGGGTGAGGAGCAAGACCAGTTGAGGCCCTAGAAAGGGCTTCAATTTCTGAGTTGTTTGGATCAGGGTTCAAATCCTGTCTTTGCTACCTTCCAGCTGTGTGACCTTAGGCAAGTCACATCCCTTATCTGAACTTCAGTTTCCTCATCTGTAAATGGAGATAATTCAACTTGGTATTTCGGGATGACAAATAATGACTACTGATGGAGTGTTTCCTCTTTGCCAGGTATTGTCCTAGGCCCATTATGTGCATTCACTCATGCAATCCCACATCAACTCTATAGGTAAGTGCTATTCTTATTCCTGTTTTACAGATGGGGAAACTGAGGTGCAGAGAGGTGAAGTAACTTCTTAGAGATCACACAGAAGGCACAGCTGGGATTGAAATGCAAGTCATCTGGCCCCAGAGGCTTTACCCATATTCATTCATTTTCTTGTCTCTCTAAACATGGAGCAACTCTTACATAGTACGAGAGCCTACATTCATCCATTAAATTATTCATTCAGTCAGTCACTCAACAATTTCCTGAGTACCATACCTATTCTGTCCCTGGCCGGTGCTAAATGCGAGGAATTCAGTGATGAATGAACCAGATGCTGTCCCTCTTCTCTGAAGTTCTATCTTAGGAACTCTGTGTGTGTGTGCATTATGGGTAGGATCGCTTGGAGAGCAACCATAAACAAGTAGCAACAAAAATCCAGAAAGTGATCTTTTTTTTTTTTTCCCACAAGGGAGGAAAATAAAACAGTAATGTGAAGTGTGAGGGGGTGGGGAGGTGACACCTGAGCTGAGACCTGGGTGATGAGGAGTGGTTCCCTGGGAAGAGCAGGAGGGAAGCAGCAGGAGCAGGTCCAGGTCAGCTGGTCCCTGAAGCCTCTTGCAGGTTTGGTCTGGAGCTAGCTGCTTACCCAGCACTTGCGAACTCTGGCAGAGCTCAAGGCCACTCAGGAGCACCCCGACTCTATGAGGCTCTGCAGGGCTTTAGTCGCCCATGCTCAACCTATGCTGGGTGTGCTGGAGAGCATTAGGGCTCCAATTAGACACTGTCTAGGAGCAGGACTAAAGCCATTCCCTGAAACAGACTGGGAAACCCAGCTTCCACTTGAGTCTGGGTCTCTCTCTCTCTCCCCCCCCCCTCTCTTTCTCTGTCTCTCTGTCTCTCTCTCATAATTGGGAAACAATCTCTTAGCCACTTCCATGAGAATTCTGTGGCCTACTTGGCTTTGTTGAGACAACTTCTCTCTCTTCCCATGAAGTCCTTGGCCATCTGTGTTCCCTGCCTTTCCTACTTCCAGCCCTCCCTCCTCAGAACTGTGACAAGGGGGTGAACTTCCTGCAGTGCAGCTGCTGGGATGTAGAGAATCCTGGCTCCAGGGAGCCCTCTCCTGCCTGTCTCTGGCTGCCATTCATAGGGCTGAGCAGTTAAATCCAGGATAGAATGTGAAGCTGGAAACTTGGAGAAGCAGAAAAAAAAAATTGAGGTTGAGGAAGCTGATCCTGACATGCTGCTTTAGCCACCTGTGGTTTTCAGCAGATTCATTCCATCTGGAGGCTTTGTTTCATACTAAGAGCTGGCTGGAGTTTGGGAGAGTACGAGTAGGTGGGGACCTGAGCGCAGGCCTGAAACAATGGATGGAACAACTTCATTGTCTGGGTTTGCTGTCTCCCATTCCGAGGTACACACACACACACACACACATACACACACAAACACACACACACACACACACTCATTTATAGTGATGCCCCGCACAACACACACCCTGTGAAGGACACCCGCACTTCACATATGACAGCCCTGTGACAGTCCATTACTCACAGAAGACAGAGGGCTGCTGAAATGGGGGACTTTATTTTAATAAAGGGACTATTAACCTCAGTGTGGGTAGGGCTGGTTTTGTCAGGCCTGCAAGCCAGGGAATGATCTTGCTGGACTAAAGCAGTTCTGGCCATCCCACCTCACTTTGCCAGGGCCTGGACTGGTGTGTGTGTGTGTGTATGAGATGACTGGCCAGTGCGATTCCAGGAGATTGCCATGGCTTCTGGGAAAGACTTCCTTTGTGATGAGAGAGAGCCCTTTGTGTAACCCCTCCTTCTAGCTTGGCAGACTGTGGTGGGCAGACACAATGCTGGAGCTAAAACTAACATTCAGATATCATGAGGGGAGATGTCACCAACATGCTGAGCAGAAACATGGGAAGAAACCTGATGCTTGGTGGACCCAGACTCTTACCACTAAGTCTATCACATGGAGAAGTGCATGCTTCATGGAGGCAGGTAAACCTCAAAGACTGAAGAGGAAGGAGCCACCAAGTGTCACATGCCAAATTCCTATATGAAATTTTACCCATCATAGAAATGCCAGGAGAGTTATGCTAACGGATCTCTCCATGTGGAAAACCGAGACTGGAAAAGGGAGGTTACCGTGACTAATAATGTCTTCTAGGGGCCAGACAGTGAAGAGGGTAAGTGTGTCTGATATGTATCTCCCACAAGTTCAGATGGTGGTGAAGATCAATCAAATAGTGATTTTCCCATTCTGACCAGGTTGTATTTTAGGGATGGGCCTCATTATCAACTATCTCCAGGGCTATTCCAAAGACCGACTTCCAATCTGGGATCAGAGACAGCTTCCCAAAGTGCAGCTTGGACTAGATCCCTCCCCAGCCCCAACCAAAATCAAGAGTTCTCTACTGTCCACTGTCTCAGGGGTCAAGCTACATATTTAGCAATAAAGGCCTCCATCCTCATGATCCAACTAAACTTTCCAGAGTCTCCCCCATTGCACCTCATTATCCTAGTACTCTGGACCTGACACATCCTTCCCTAGGTCCACCATTAGCCAACCATATCATAAGAAAAGTGTTCTAAATGCTGGTTCAGAAATGAATTTGGGGTGATCTATCTAGTCTGTTTGGAACAAGTCCCAAACACTTTTGCACGAAACTAATCTTGTTGAAAAGCACTGACGACTGAGGCAAACCTTTTATTGAATATTACAGAGATAAAAGGAAGAATTCTATCACATACTACAGAACAACTTCTATTTATCTGCCACTTTAAACCACAACATCTTTCCCCAAATTTCCTATTCTTACCAGGTTTCTTTTCTATTTCCTTTACTCCAAAACTTACTCTCCTTCAACCAAGCTGGCTCTGTCCCTACCCTTACATCTCCCTCCACCTCTCAAAACCCATTCAGCTTGCAAACTACTCAAGAAAAGCCTCAACAGCTAGCCTGAACAGTCTGAGCATCATAACTGCTCCAAATTCCAGGTGCTTCTCCTTCTACAGGCTTATACAAGTGGATACAAGGGACTCAAATCATGGTCATCATACAGAAAAGGAGCCTGAGGTCAAGAAAGGTGAAAGGAAAGCTAGGAAATTCTCCCCCACAACAGGGACACTGTTCCTTCAATTACTCTTCCCAGTGGCTGCTGGACCAGGGCTAACCAATCTTCCACAAGCATCACCTGGAGGCCTGCACGTGAGCATTCTTTAATACATCTCACTTCTAATCAAGGCTCCATACCTCACCAGTGGTTTCCAAACTTTTGCTCAGTGCACAGTGAAATGAAAAAAATAGAGACGTCATCAACATGGCGGCGTGAGGAGAGGCTCTGTAAAGCTCCCCTAGAATTTACAACTAATCGAACGACAAAAAATCCACAAAGGACTCCCTGCACAGCAGACAGGCAAGACGAAGAGGCCCACTACTGAATTCACCTAAAGGTGAAAGAATCGCATGAGCGGGGTAGGAGGGAAGGGAGAAGTGTGGAGACGGAGCCTCATGGGCACAGGAAGCAGACCTAGCTCAGTGCTCCGAGCTCGCTGCATCCCGGAACTACCGCAGCTGCAGGAGAGGGAAGAACTTGGAGTGCTAGGGCTCCGCTTACGGCCCACAGGGCTGAGGGGGCAGCATATAACACAGCGGAATCCAACGCTCACGGCAGAGACCACGGAGAAAAGACCAAGGGAAGAAGTCTCAAAAAAGTGGTTTAAGCCCTCACTGCTGAGCAGAAAACGGAAGCATTAGGCACTGAGACTAGCTGCCACCTCCCTACCCTCCCAGAGCTCGCCCTGCCCAACCTTCCCGGTGCTAGAAGCAGAACACTAACAGTGTCAGATCAAAAGAACAGAATATTTGCTGTTCTGAGAACTGCGGACCGCAGACACAGATTCGCAGCACAACTAGTTCCAACAAAGGGGAGGGAGCTGTGGAAGCAGGACCGGCTGTGGTGGTGGTCACCAACATTGCTCTGGGCCACCTCTCACAACTCACCTCACCCCTGGCCACAACTACCTGGGTGGATCCCTGAAGGAGTAAACAGAACTGCTGAAAAATAAGGGCTCTGAATCTGGTGCAGAAAGACTTTGGAACTTCAAAAGCTCTCCGCATCCCCACAGGGACGTGGCCTGTTTCCCAGGGAATCCCCCCATTGTGTGAGAAGCTAGAATAGTGGAGAGGGAACATAGCACTACTGTGTGAGAGAGAAAAAAAAGGCTGCAGTGGGAGAGAAAATAAAACATTCTACCAACAAGTATTGGAAAACAAAAGAAAGACCTCTTCCTATCAACCTGTTGCAGAAGCCACTCCTGTAGATGTCTAGGAAGAGAAATAATAAATCAGTAATTGCCATGAATAACCAAGGCAACAAGACAGCTCAGAAAGAAAGTGAAAATTCTCCAGAAAAGGAACTTAAAGATATGGAAATATGTGAATTATATGACAGAGAATTCAAGATTGCCTTTCTGAAAAAACTCAACGAGATGCAAGAAAACACAGAAAGGCAATTTAATGAACTCAGAAACGCAATCAAAGAACACGACAAGCATTTTACGAAAGATATTGAAATTTTAAAAAAGAACCAAATGGAATTTCTGGAGATTAAGAACTCAATAGAAGAAATTAAGAATGAAATAACCAGCCTAGGTAGTAGAGTTAACCAGAAGGAGGAAAGAATCCGTGACATCGAAGATAGAAACCTGGAAATTACACAGATGGAAGAAGAAAGAGTCTTGAGACTTAAAAGAAATGAAATAATTCTACAAGAACTTTCTGACTCCATCAGAAAGAGCAATATAAGAATAATGGGCATACCACAAGGAGAAGAAAGAGAGAAGGGAACAGAGAATATATTCAAATAAACTGTTGATGAGAACTTCCCAAACTTGTGGACAGAACTGGATCCTTGAATCCAAGAAGCAAATAGAATACCTAATTACCTCAATCCCAATAGGCCTTCTCCAAGGCATATTGTATTGAAGCTGTCTAAAATCAACGCCAAAGAAAGAATCCTCAAGGCAGCCAGGGAAAAGAAGACGGTAACCTACAAAGGAAAGCCCATTAGATTATCATCAGATTCTTCAGCAGAAATTCTACAAGCCAGGAGATAGTGGAACCAAATATTCAAACTATTGAAAGAGAGAAATTATGAGCCAAGAATAATACATCCAGCAAAGATATCCTTTAGATATGAAGGAGCAATAAAGACCTTTCCAGACATACAGAAGGTGAGGGAATTTTCTAATACACGACATGCACTACAAGAAATACTTAAAGAGGCTATTCGACCACCATAAACAGGGACAATTTGTGGCAACATAAAAAGGGGAAGAGTAAAGGCCTGAACCAGAATACGGGAATGGAGAAAGTAAGCGTGCTGAAGAAAATGGAATACTCTAAATATCAAACTTTCTTTTACATAAACTTAAGGCTAACCACTCAAAAAAAAATCCAAATCTGAAATATGTACTGTAATAAAAGAAGAAACAGTGGGAAACATCATAGAATACCACCACTCAGAAATAAAAGACAACAACAAAAAGGCAAAGAAACAATGGAGACACAGCTTTACCAGAAAACTAAAGACAGAATGACAGGAAATCCTCACGTATCAATAATCACCCTAAATGTAAATGGACTGAACTCACCAATAAAAAGGCACAGAGTAGCAGATTGGATCAAAAAACTAAACCCAACCATATGCTGTCTCCAAGAGACACATCTCAGGTACAAGGACAAGCATAGACCCAAAGTGAAAGGGTAGAAATTGACACTCCAAGTAAATGGTACCCAGAGAAAATCAGGTGTAGCCATAATGATTTCCGATGAAACAGACTTCAGGGTGAAAAAGATAACAAGAGACAAAGATGGATATTTCATCATGGTAAAGGGGACTATACAACAAGAAGACATAACAGTCATGAATATTTATGCCCCCAATCAGGGAGCACCAAAATACACCAAGCAACTACTAACAGAACTAAAGGGAGAAATTGACCAAACACAATTATACTAAGGGACTTAAATACATCATTGACACCTATAAATAGATCATTATAAAAGAAAATAAATAATGAAATAGAAGCCCTAAATGACACATTAGATGAAATGGACATCATTGACATATACAGAGCACTTCATCCTAAAACATTAGACTATACATTCTTTTTGAGTGAACATGGAACATTCTCAAGGATAGAACATATATTGGGACATAAATCAGCCTCAGCAAATTTAAGAAGATTGAAATCATACCAAGCATATTCTCTACTTACAAGGCTTTGAAATTGGATATCAACTGCAAAAAGAAAGCAGGAAAAAACACAAATACATGGAGATTAAACAACGTACTTTTAAAGAACAACTGGCTCAAAGAAGAAATTAGAGAAGATATCAAAAATACATAGAAACGAATAACAATGAAAATACAGTCTAACAAAATTTTTGGGATGCAGCAAAAGCAGTTTTAAGAGGGAAATTTATATCATTATAGGCCTATCTCAAGAAACAAGAAAAATCCCAAATAATTAACCTCATGTTACACCTTAAAGAACTAGAAAAAGAACAAGTGAAACCCAAGGTCAGCAGAAGAAAGGAAATAACAAAAATCAGAGCAGAACTAAACGAAACAGAGAAAATAAGACAATAGAACAAATTAATGTGACAAAGACCTGGTTCTTTGAAGAGATTATAAGAATTGACAAACCCTTGGCTAGACTAACTAAGATAAGAAGAGAGAAGACACTAATTAACAAAATCAGAAATGAAAAAGGAGAAGTTATCACGGACACCACAAAAATACAAAGGATCATCCAAGAATACTATGAAGGACTATACACCACCAAATTCAATAACCTAGAAGAAATGGACAAGTTCTTAGAAACATATAGCCTTCCAAGAATGAACCATAAAGAACTGGAAAATCTAAACAGACCGATCACCTGTAACAAAATTGAATCAGTCATCCAAAACCTTCCCAAAAGCAAAAGTCCGGGACCAGATGGCTTCACCAGTGAATTCTACCAAACCTTCAAAGAGGATCTAATACCAATCCTGCTCAAACTCTTCCAAAAAATTGAAGAAGAGACAGTACTCCCTAACTCATTTTATGAGGCCAACATGACCCTGATACCAAAACCTGGTAAGGACAACACAAAAAAAGAAAACTACAGACCAATATCTCTGATGAATACAGATGCAAAAATCCTAAACAAAATTCTAGCAAATTGAATACAACAATGCATTAAAAAGATTATTCACCACGACCAAGTGGGTTTATCCCTGGGGCACAGGATGGTTCAACATTCACAAATCCATCAATGTGATACATCACATAAACAAAACAAAGGACAAAAATCATATGGTTATATCAATTGATGCAGAAAAAGCATTTGACAAGATACAGCATCCATTTATGATTAAAACACTTAATAAAATAGGTATAGAAGGAAAATACCTTAACATAATAAAGGCCATCTATGACAAGCCCTCAGCTAATCTCATAATTAATGGTGAAAAACTGAAGCCCTTTGCTCTACGTTCAGGAGCACGACAGGGTTGTCCTCTATCACCTCTGCTTTTCAACGTAGTGTTGGAAGTCCTTGCCAGAGCAATCAGGCAAGAGAAAGAAATAAAAGGCATCCAAATTGGATTGAAGAAGTTAAATTATCACTCTTTGCAGATGACATGATGCTATATATAGAAAACCCTAAAGACTCCACCAAAAAGCTATTAGAAACAATCAACGAATACAGTAAAGTTGCTGGCTACAAAATCAATGTACAAACGTCCATTGCATTCCTATATACTAACTATGAAATCTCAGAAAAAGAAATACAAAAAACAATTCCCTTTGCAATTGCAGCAAAAAGAATAAAATACCTAGGAATAAATTCAACCAAGAATGTGAAGGACCTATATGCTGAAAACTATAAGACATTTTTGAAATAAGTTGAAGAAGATACAATAAAATGAAAAGACTTTTTGTGCTCATGGATTGGAAAAATCAACATAGTTAAAATGGCCATATTACCCAAAGCAATATACAGATTTAATGCAATCCCCATCAAAATCCCAATGGCATTTTTTAAAGAAATAGAACAAAAAAATCATCAGATTTGTTTGGAACCACAAAAAACCCCGAATAGCCAAAGCAATATTAAGAAAAAAAAACACTGCTGGAGGTATCACACTGCATGACTTTAGCTTGTACTACAGGGCTACAATAATCAAAACAGCATGGTATTGGCAGAAAAACAGACACATAGAACAATGGAATAGAATTGAGAACCCAGAAATAAAACCACATAAATATGGACAGACAATTTTTGACAAAGAAGCTAAAAACATACAATGGAGGAAAGACAGCCTCTTCAATAAATGGTGCTGGCAGAATTGGATAGCCACGTGCCAAAGAATAAAACTGGACTGCTATCTGTCACCATGTACCAAAATTAATTCAAAATGGATCAAAGACTTAAGCATAAGACCTGACACTATAAACTGCATAGAAGAAAATATAGGTAGTAAACTTATGCACCTTTGGTTCTAAGAGCATTTTATGAATTTGACTCCAAAGGCAATGGAAGTAAAATCTAACATAAACAAATGGGACTATATGAAACTTAAAAGCTTCTGCACAGCAAAAGAAACCATCGACAAAATAAAGAGGCAACCGACTGAATGGGAGATGATTTTTGCAAACAGTTCCTCCGATAAGAGGCTAATATCCAAAATATAGAACGAACTCATGAAACTCAACAGCAAAAAAACAATCAACCCAATTGAAAAATGGGCAGTGGACCTGAAGAGACATTTTTCCAAAGAGGACATACCAATGTCAATTAGACATATGAAAAAATGCTCAACATCACTAATCATCAGAGAAATGCAAATAAAAACCACAAGGAGATATCACCTCACTCCAGTCAGAATGGCCATCATCAACAAGACAAATAGTACCAAGTGTTGGAGAGGCTGTGGAGAAAAAGGAACCCTCATACACTGTTGGTGGGAATGCAGACTGGTGCAGCCGTTATGGAAGGCAGTGTGGAGGTTCCTCAAAATTACAAATATAATTACCATATGACCCAGCAATCCCTCTCCTGGGTATCTACCCAAAAAATCGAAAACATTTATCCATAAAGACACGTGTGCTCCAATGTTCATTGCAGCTTTGTTTACGGTGGCCAAGACATGGAAACAACCAAATGTCCTTCGATAGATGAATGGATAAAGAAGTTGTGGTATATATACACAATGGAATACTATTCGGTGATAAGAAAAGATGATATAGGAACATTTGAGACAACATGGATGGATCTTGAAAGTATAATGCTCAGTGAAATATGTTAGACAGAAAAAGCAGAGAACCCTATGATTTCACTGATATGTGGTATGTAAACCAAAAACAACAAAAGAAGAAGACAAACAAATGAGAAACAAAAACTCATAGACACAGACAATAGTTTAGTGGTTACCAGAGGGTAAGGGGGATGGTGTGGGTGGAAAATGAGGGTAAAGGGGATCAAATATATGGTGATGGAAGGAGAACTGATTCTGGGTGGTGAACACAGAATGGGATTTATAGATGATGTAATACAGAATTGTACACCTGAAATCTATGTAATTTTACTCACAAATGTCAGCCCAATAAATTTAAAAAAAATAAGGGGAAGTGAAGAACAGCAAAAACATTTGCCTTCAAAGGTATATACATGACAGTATCACTGAGTGACTATTTTAGCACCCAGGAAACACCTTCTTAAGGAGGAAGATCCATGGAATATAGTTATTGTATAGCGGAAGACGTGTATGCCGTTATTACGACACATTTATTCACAAAATGAATTGTGATTTTTGCCTCAGTGTGATACTTCAGCTTCTGAAATTTCTCAGTTATTATCAGCATATTTTTCTTATATGAACCTGCTCAGAAAACAATAATGGATCGATGACTTGTTCATTCATAAGTTGTGCATGATAGTTCCAGTGCTAATATATCAGTTCTCTCCTTCCTTCTACTCAGTGAAGGTTGCACTTTCCAGCCCTTGCATTGCGTGGGGCCATGTAACTGAATGGCCAGTGGAAGTGAATGGAAGTGAGCGGTCACTGAGGCATGGAAAAGTTGGGGTTCAGTTCTCTAGTCCGAGGCCCACTCTTTCCATGTTTAGCTGACCGAGGAAGCCACCTATTCCAGATGGTGGTGTCAAAGCATGGTGGAGCGTCTGGCAGTCAGGATTGTCAAGACCTGCCCATCCACATTTTTCCTGAGTGAGTAATAAAACATTAAGGTGTTAACCCACCAAAATGTTTAAAACTTGTATTTAGGTATAATTTACATATCATAGAATACCTAGGTGTTAAGTGTATAGCTTGCTGAATATTGATAAATGTACATGTCATGTAGCCACTACCCCAAGTTATTTTCTTGTCATTTTTCATCCCTCTTCCCAGAAAAACAATGTTTTGTAGTTTTCAGAGTAAAACTCTTGCACTTCTCTGGTTAGCTATTCCTAAGTGTTCTACTTTTTTTGATGCTATTGCAAAGGGAATTGTTTTCTTTCATTTTTTTAAAATTTCTTTTTCCCCCTTGTTCCGCCTAACCCTCCCCCCCACTCTGGTTCAAGCTGTTGTTTCTCAGTCTGGTTGTGTAGGACACAGCTCCCTGGCTCATGCTGGTATTATGAAACTTGCACTCCCCCCTAGCTGAGGCAGTTGGTAGCCGGTCATGGGTCGGCTGCTCACAGCAGCTCATGGCAGGTCTCTCACTAGCTGCTCACTGCTCACAATGGCCACTGGCCACTCACGATGGCCACTGGCCACTCATGGCAACAACTGGTAGCCCACAGCAGCACACCACAGTCCACAGCCATTCACACTGGCTACTGGCCACTCACGATGGCCAGCAGCAGCTCACAGCAGCCATGGTAGCACACAGCAGCCTGCGGCAGCCAACGGCAACTCATGCCCACCTCTGGTTGCTTATGGAAGTGACCATGCTCCAGGGAGAGCCATTGTTCACAATCTTAGCTGTAGAGGGCACAGCTTACTGGCCCATGTGGGAATTGAACCGGCGACGTCGGTGACTGTGTCATTAGCAGCACGGCGCTCCAACCACTTGAGCCACCAGGCTGGCACTAATTTCATTTTTTGATTGTTCATTGCGAGTTTATAGAAATAGAACAGAGTTTTGTATGTTAATCTTATATCCAGCAACCTTGCTGAACTAGCATATTACCTTTTTATTGTGTGTGTGTGTGTATGTGTGTGTGTGAATTCCAGAGGATTTTTTATATACAAGACTATGTCATCTGCAAATAATTTTTTCTTCTTCCTTTCTAATCTGGATGACTTTTATTTCATTTTCTTGTCTAATTTCCCTGGCTATAACTTCCAGTGCGATGTGGAATAAAAGTGGTCAAAGAAGACATTCTGATCTTTTCCCCAGTTTTCTAGGGAAAGCTTCCTTTTGTCTTTTAACATGGCCAAGCAATTTACTTTTCTTATTTTCTACTTTACCAGCCCTTCTCTTCCTCTTGTCTGCTTATTAAGAACCCAAATTAAAAAAACCCACCTCACCCAACTCCATCTTTAACCCACCCTCTGTACTGGTTGCCAAAGTATTACTTACAAAAACAAAATCTTTTGATAATAACAGCTACACCTGAAGGAGTTCACTAAGTGCCTAGTTCTGGGCAAGCACTCCATGTAATGTCAGCACTACTCTTATGTCCATCAGAAAACTGATGTACAAAGATAATCCAGGGAAAAGCTCTAGAAAGAGACAGAGCGCAGTCTTGTATCATTCTCACCTTTCCACATGTCACTGCTCTCTTCAGCTCAGCTGTTCTCCAGGTACCACACTGCTCAAAAGCTTCCTTTTCCAGAGCTAGGTCACATGGTCACTTCCAGCGGCAAGGGGACAAGGAAGTCTGGGGAAGGAAATATTTTTTTCCCCAAGTGCAGAATATTATTTCTCTCCTATTTATTATTCTGAAAAGTTTTCAAAACCACAGAAAGAGTGGAAGAATAATATAATGGATTCCAATATATATTTCACATAGATTCACCTATTGTTGACTTTTTTTTCTGAACCATTTGAGTGCAAGTTGCAGACAGATACTATGACACTCCATTCCCAAATACATCAGCATGCATCTCTCAAGAACAGAAAAATTAACATTAACTTAACATCACCTAGAACACTATTCCATATGTAAAACTTTCCCAATTTCCCTGTACCTCTTTATAGCTTTGTTGTTGTTGCTGTTGTCATTTTAATCCAGGATCTAATCAAGATTCACTGTTGCATTTCATTGTTATGCTTTTTTCATCTCTTTCAAACTACCTTTTTATTTTGTTTTTCATAACATTGAACTTTGGAAGAGTCCAGGACATTCTGGATTTGTCTGATTATTTCCCCATGGTAAGATTCAGGTCATACATTTTTGACAATACTCCACAAGAGATGTGTTCCTTATTGCTTCCCCCCTGGAGGGACATCATGTCAGGTTGTCCTATTCTACGTGATGCTAAATTTGGCCATTTGGTTAAGGCAGTGACTTCCAGGTCTTTTCATTGTAATACAGATTTACCTTTGTAGTTACTGAGAAATCAGTAGTGAGACTTGGACGTTGGGTGAATATCCTATTCCCCAACCACCTTTTACCCCAGGGTCTTAGTATTCATTGATGATTTTTGCCAGATTCAGTTAATACGCTGAGGGTTGCAAAATGGCAATTTTTAAACCTCACATTGATTTATAGGCATTCTTTTGTAAAGAAGAGTTTATCCCTTTTCTTCCATTCTCTCTCTCTATACATGGACCACTGGAGTTTAAAAAATTAAATGCTATAAGCTCAAATTGTCAAATTGTTATAATGCTCAAATTGTCCCAGATTTGATCAGTGGGAGCGTAAGAGGCAAACTTTTCTAACCAGGCACATTGTTGCACCAAAGAAAATTCTGTTGTGAGGTATTCTGTCATAGGAAGGATAAATGGTTATTGGGCATCAATTAGTGAGCCTGTCACACTTCATCTCCTCAAAGCCTCAGTTTCCTGGTCCTTAGAATGGGGTAATAACTCTCTCAGGATGATTTCCAGGACTAAATGAATTGGTCATGGATTAACTGCATGAAAAGTGTGTGTGCCTGTGTCATAGAGCCTGACACAAAGAAGGTACTAAAAAATATGAGTTTGCCTTCTTCTTCTTCTTCTTCTTTATGCCATGGCCTTTATTCAAATCCTCATTCTACTTTGCATTTATGTCAAATTATCTTCATCTGTTTGCAGCTAGGTTTTCTTGTCTGTGAGACAGGGATACAGAACTTGTTGTATTGTCATGAGGCTTAGCCATGCTGCTGTCAATGTAACTGCCACTCTAAGTTTTGTGGAATTCCAATTTTCTCCCAGAATTTTGCAGATGGGCAGATGATGGTGGAAGAGGGGGAGAAGGAGGAAGAGACCACACAGGGTTTCCTGGTCAACTGTGGCTCTGACTCTTGTTTTGCTGAATTAGTTTTGTGTTATTTTATTATCTGACCCAGCAGTGAAAGCCATCATTTTCTTCAAGTTTTACAACCCTCTTTCACATTCATAGAAGATGTTTGTGTGTTCAGGAGGCCTTGAAAAGTATGAGGAGTGTTATGCGGGGTCTTAGGACCCGCTCCCCGCACAAGAACGCAGGATATGGTAAGGCCAAAAAGGAACACCCATGGAGCCATAGATACGGGAGTCATACCACTATAGTCTTGCTGGCGGCTGGGTTGGAGACACAGGAAGCAGGAGCCACATGATCTGCAATCCGTTGTCCACTTCTCTGCCAACCAACCAACCCCTTAGTGTAGCCACGGAAGTTATATCAGTGGCTAATTGGCTAACTGGTTACAGCTGATTGCCAACTACTTACAGCTGGTGGCCATCTATTACCCAAGCCAGCACCTTTCCAGGTGAGGCTGAGAGCCTGAAAACTGCTCTCCTGGCTTTGTCCCCACAGGGAGCATGTAGTGGGTGCTGAAAGCGCCTGTGGGGATAGAGCCCCAGAGAACAGTTTCCAGGCTCTCGGCCTTACATGGGGGAGTGCTGGCTCGGGTGGTGGATGGCTGTCAGCTGCAGCTGCTCGGCGTTGGCTGTGGCTGGTTAGACAATTGGCCACTGATATAACTGCCATGGCTGCGCTGGTTGGGGAGTTGGTCAGTAGACAGGCAGAAAAGCAGACAGCAGGTTGCAGGTCGTGTGGCTCCAGCCTCCAGTGAGACTACAGTGCCACTAGTGAGACTATAGAGATATGACTCCCCTATCTATGGCTCTGTGGGTGTTCCTTTTTGGCCTAGCCATATCCTGCATTCTTATGTAGGGAGCGGGACTAGAGACCCCCACAAGCTGCCTTGCATGACAAATGGTGCAGGGAGCAGGGTCCCCTGCATGACAGTGCCCCATCCAGATTTTTTGCTAGCATGTGAAGCCATCCCCCAGCTGCTGTGGGTATGGGATGTTGGCAACTCACAGATGCCCCCTTCACTGAGGAATTGTCTTGGGCTGCCAATGACTGGCTGATGTGGGGCACAGAAAGCCAGTCCTCTTGCCTCACAGTGGAACTATTTCTGGCTGTAATTTGTGCTCCAGAGCCCCCTATTGGATCAGGCTGAAGGCAGTCTCCAGCTTTGACCACATCCTTACTTAACTTTTCCCCATTTTATCCTGTTTCCTCACTTCTTTTTTCCTGAGGCACTGCCCCCCTAAACTACTTGCCCCAGAATCCCCTACTTAGGTTCTGCTTATAGGGAAGTAATGGAGGACAGAAGGGAAGGAGGTAGATTTGCAAATAAAAGTATTTTGAATAAAATTAGCATATGTCCTTGTTCATAAAAACCCTCTAGCTGGTCCACTTCTGGAATGTTCACTGGCTTCTTCATCCAAGCTGTTCTCATCTGAGAGCATTTCACTGATCTCTGTCATTCATTCACTCTCTCCTCTTCATCTCTTCCTTTACAGGTTGCCAAGTGGAGCTCCAAATTACTCTTGCTATTTCATGTAGCAATCCAGTGTTCCCCAGTTCCAGATTTGAAACTCAGCTCCATTTAGCAATTCAGACAAACAAGAGGAGGCTTCATTCAAGGTCACTTTGGCTGTGAATATTGTGGGGACAGAGTCCCAGAGAGCAGTTTCCAGGTTCTTGGCCTCATGGGGAAAGGTGCTGGCTTGGGTAGTAGTGGCCATCAGTTGTGACTAGTTGGCTATCAGCTGTTACTGGTTAGCCTTTAGCCACTGATATAACTGCCGTGGTTACGTTAGTTGGTTGGTTGGCAGAGAAGCAGAAGGCAGAGTGCAGATCCTGTGGCTCCTGCTTCCTGTGTCTCCAACCCAGCCGCCAGCAAGAATGTAGTGGTATGAACCCCCTATCCATGGCTCCGCCGGTGTTCCTTTTTGGCCTCACCATATCCTGCATTCTTGTGTGGGGAGCGGTACCAGAGACCATGCATGACAAATGGCAATCATTTGTGTTCTTCTATTATACATGTAATCCTGTGTGAGAACCATAAACACAGTGCTTTGCACACTGCCCTCAATGCATAGTATGTATGCTTCTTCGACAATGTCTCCTAAACGCTTAGGACCATTCCCTGTCCTCCCAAGAATAAAATTCTGACCCTGGACTATAAGACTTTACATGATTTGGGCCTTCCTACTCTGCCCCTCTTGCCTCTGGCTTTCCTTTGCTCTCTTCTCCCTTTCCCTCCAAACTGGACCTTCTTTCTGTTTTGAATATGGTAAGGTCATTGTCATGCAGGGTGTCATGCGGGGTCTCAGCTCCCGCTCCCCACATAAGAACGCAGGGCATGGTGAGGCCAAAAAGTAACTCCCACGGAGCAATAGATAGGGGAGTCATACCACTATATTCTCACTGGGTTGGAGATACAAAAGCAAATATCTGCCAGTATCCCAACAAGGGGTCTTCCTGCACCCCAGTCTTTGGTGGCCGGACGAGACACAAGAAGGAGGATCCACACGATCCGCAATCTGCTATCCCCTTTTCTGCCTGCCAACCAACCAACCAACCAACCAACCCACCCACCAACCCACCAACCCACCAACCCACCAACCCACCAACCCACCAACCCACCAACCCACCAACCAACCCACCAACCCAGCGAGGCACTTATATCAGTGGCTGATTGGCTAACTGCTTACAGCTGATGGCCAACCAGTCACAGCTGATGGCCTTCTACTACCCGAGCCAGCACCTTTCCACATGAGCCGAGAGCCTGGAAACAGCTCTCTGGGACTCTGTCCCCACAGTCTTTCTGCCTCAGGGCTTTTGTATTGGTTGGTTCCCAGCATAGTTCTTCCTGTATCTTCTCCTGGCTAACTCCTACTAGTCCTTCGGTTTCAATAAAAATGCTTCTTCCTCAGAGAAGTTGCTCTGGCCTCTCAAATTAAAGGAGGCAACCTCCTATTAATTTCTCTCATGGCACTTATCACACTAGCTCCCAAGTTTATTTACATGCTTGCTTGTGTTTTCATTTGTTTCCTTCATTATATCTAAACATCATGAAGACAGGGCACGTCTTGTTAGTCATTGTATTCCCCACGTCTAGGTCCATGCCTTCCCGGTGCTTAGCGAGTGCAGCTCAATAGTAGTTTGCTGAAAGAACCCAGCCCAGAACCATCTCAAGTTTGCCTTTACATGATTGGCTCAGCCCCCTCGATCTTCTCCTGACCTCAGAACATCACCCTTGGCTCAGCTTCAAGGGTGATCTTTCCAAAAGCGAGCACTGACCATCTCTCCCCTGCTTTTTGGTCTGCCATTCCAGGCTCTCTACGCATATGCACTCTCTGCTTCACTTTCAACACGTTTTCCACGACTTCTACACCACGCCTCCCCGCGCACTCCCTCATTACAGGGTAGCCTGGGCTGGCGAGACTACAGCCCCCACAATGCCCCGCGGGTCCATGCCACATGACTGGTTGAGTCTCCGGCGGCGACCAATAAAACGTGGTTTTGTTGGGTTGTGCCTCTGCAGCCCGAGTCCCGGAAGCCACAGCTTGGCGTCAGCCTCGTTGCTGGGGAGCCGAGTCGCTTGGACACCTCCCACTCTGCTAACTGCGATGGGGAGCATTGAGAGCAGCGAGAGCCGCAGGGTGTCCTTCGGAATGGACGAAGATGAGCGGGTCCGGGTGCTGCAGGGCATCCGGGTGAGCGGGCCGCAGGCGGGCGCTACGAGGAGCGTGGTCGGGGCCGGGCGGGCTTGGAGTGCGCTCGAGGGCGCGGATGCTGCGGTCCGGCCTAAGGGGAGGTGCAGGCCAAGAGCGGGAGGGCGCGTGTTCTTCATTGAGCCCTCCCTGATTCTTGGTGGAGTGCGTCTCTTTGGCCAGTAAATGAGGGAGGTGAGGCTCGAGAAATGCCCGGCGTTTCCGGTGCAGAGAGTGGCCACCTTCAGGTTTCACCACTACGCTGGCATCAGGGAGAAAGAGTGGAGAGCGGGAGAGGTAGGGAGGCCACATTCTAACCGCACTTGACTTAATTGTTACCTGAATCTGTTCCCCCTCACCCCAGTGCGCGCGTCTTGTTATATATACATGAGATGCTTCCAATCCTGGACAACTGCAACAGTTTCTTAACCTGGGGCTCTCCTCTTTTGAACACTGCAGCCAAAGGGGCACTTCAAAAGTTGTGAATCAAATCACATACACTTCCCCTTACTTAAAAACCTAAGCAAGGGTTTTAATGGATACCTAGTGCATTTAAGATGAAGGGCAACCACCTTTCCTTGTTTACAAAGCTGTGTTGACCTATCTGTTCACCTCTCATGCCAGTTCCCTCACCTCCCGCTCCCCGCCCCTCCCCCCCTTACCTTTCACTGGCCTCAGGACCTCCTAGTCCCAGCAAGATGTTGGCTTGCTGCAATCACAGGACCTCATTAGCTGTTTTCTTTCCCCAGATTTTCTTGTATCTGGCTCTCACTATTCTTGGTATATTTCAAGTGTCATCTGAGTATGCTTACTTGACCACTTTATCTACACTGTCTTCCCATCCACACTGTCACACATTTACGTTTTTTCATAGTGCTCATCACCATTCGACACTCGTATTGATAATTTACTTGTTTATTGTGTTTCTTGCTACAGGGTAAGTTCTTTGAGGCTGAGGCTCTTGTTTGATTTGAGACTCTCCCCACAGCACATAGAAGAATAATAAAAGCAGTTAACATTTGATGCTTAATGGGGGCCATGGTGTACCCTTGATAGGTATTCTCTCATTTAATTTTCAACAGCCGTATGAGAGACGTAGAATTCTATTTGCTCATTTTATAGATTATGGACAACTGAGGCATTGACAGATGAAGTAACTTATTCCAAGTTCAACTAAATGACAAGTGATAGAGCCTGTTTATTTAATGCTACACTTCCTCCTATACATTTTCCTGGCACATAGTAGGTGCATTGTAAATAATTGAGTGATTAAATGGATGGACGCAGCGCAGTAAGAGTCCAAGTTTAAATGGAATCCAAATCTGGGTGTAGGTGAATTAATTAGGGAAGTGGCTCAGAAAAAGACATCAAGAGGTCTAACTTCTGAATGGATGCTCATTAGCTGTGTGACCTTGGGTGAACAACATACCTTTTGAGCCCCAATCACATTTTAAAAAGATGGGGTATGTGTGATAATACTGTGTGCTTCTTGGGATAAGATGAAGACGTGTGTGGAAGTGTTCAGAGAAAGTACAGAGTGCTTTATAATAGAGTGAAGGTCTCTATTCTTCGCTTGGCACAGTACTTAGCACAGTACCTAGCACATTGCTATCTAGTGCTGACTTTATTCATGCAAAGACAAAAAGGGGAGGAGATGGCTGATATTGGAAGGTTGACAAGTAGAATTTAGAAAGATACCCTTGACTCTGTTTGGGTGCTTTCCCACCTTTGTCACCTGGTATCCTGCTTTTGGGAATGTTGCAAAATTAGGTCAGTGGGGGGAGCCTTCTAAGGTTCAGGGTTTTCCTTTAAGTTGACAAAGGAGCATCATCTTTTTGGGTATTATCAGACAGGTACATTTTATTTCTAGTTCTCTCAATTCTGCAAAGTATAAATTCTCTTTAAAAATGGAGAATCAAGCTTAGAGAGGTTAAAGAATGTGTTACCTGAATAACTTCTGGGACTTTAATCCAGATCTTTTTTTTTTTTTTTTTTTAATTTTATTGGGTAACAGTGTGTTTTTTCCCAGGACCAATCGGCTCCAAGTCAAGTCATTGTCCTTTCAGTCTAGTTGTGGAGGTTGCAGCTCAGCTCCAAGTCCAGTCGCTGTTTTCAATCTAGTTAAGGGGGGGACGCAGCCCACCCTCCCATGCAGGAATCGAACCAGCAACCTTGTTGTTAAGAGTACTTGCTCTAACCAACTGAGCTAACTGGCCACCTACTGGCAGCTCAGCAGCAGCTCAGCTCAAGTTGTCTTCAATCTAGTTGTGGAGAGCGCAGCTCACTGGCTCATGTGGGAATTGAACTGGCAACCTTGTTAAGGGCACGTGCTGTAACCAACTGAACTAACTGGCTGCCCCCTAACCGAGATCTTTTGGGTGCAAAAAATAGCCTTTCTCTCTACTCCAGGTCTCTCCCCACCACTGATATGCAAGATAGCGTGAAGATTCTGTGACAAAGCCTCTACCTGTCGGGAGTGCTGGTGCCCCACTTAGTTCTACCAGATGTTATTAAAATGAAAGGGAGCTTTGGTGACTGGTTGACTGCTGGGCAAACTCATTAGAGAAAATAAATGACTTGTCCTGAGGCATACTGTGGGGTGCATGTCCCCGTGCTATGAGAGCCCCTTTGTCCCTCCTCTCCCTCCCTTGCTCCTTCCTTCCCCTTGTATGCCAGGTTTAATACAGGGAGATTAGAGAAAAAGAAGTGACGGCAATGAAGTGTTTTGGTGTAGAAGCTTTTTTGTTAGCAGTTGCTTGAGGGTTGGGGAGTCCACCTTGTCTTTAGGCAGGTGAATAAATATCAGTAAAAAAGATCATTGAATGAACAAAATGAGAAGTGAATTTAATAGAAAGTAGATCCTAAAAAAGAATATCTGCCCCAGCTCCTTCAGAGAAAATTAAATATTCTTAAAGAACACTTGTGTTTAATCCCCTGCGCCTGGTCCTGGAAAGTACTCTAATTCCCTTAAAATTAAATGCTAGGGCCTTACTAGTTTGCACACTTATTTGCATAAATTTACATACTGAAGTCAAGCCCTAATTCCATGGAAGCTAAAAAACATTTAATTAATGCAAAATTCTGCACTTATACTGAACTCTAGTTTTCAGAGCAAGCATGTGTGAAATACATAAAGATTCCATTTTAACCAGTATGTTTAACCTCACCCTCCAATAAGAGAAGGCACACGGCAATAATGTCCTGTATATGAGGTCGGACAATTAAGTTCACAAACTCATCCTAGAAAAAGTGCTATATAAATCATCGCTGAGTATCACTACGGTCACCTTTGAAGTACTCCCCTTGGGAAGCAATGCACCGACGCCAGCACCTAGTCCACCCTTCAAAGCAACTTTGGAACTCTTTTTACTGGATTCTCCAGGAGAGCTGTCGTTGTATTACCCTTAATGTCCTGAATGTCATCCAAATGCCTTCCTTTTAATATTTCTTTTATCTTCGGGTAAAGAAAGAAGTCACTGGGGGCCAGATCAGGTGAGTAGAGAGAGTGTTTCAATACAGTTTTGTGTTTACTGGCTAAAATTTCCCTCATAGACAGTACTGTGTGAGCTGGTGCATTGTCGTGATGCAAGAGCCATGAATTGTTGGCGAAAAGTTCAGGTCGTCTAACTTTTTCATGTAGCCTTTTCAGCACTTCCAGATAGTAAACTTGTTCAGTTTGTTCAGTTGGTACAAATTCATAATGAATGATCCCTCTGATACTAAAAAACATTAGCAACATCGTTGCAACGAGTTCGTGAACTTAATTGTCAGACTTGTATATCTGCATTACCTCTTCTCTGCCCCATGTGAGTAGCTGTCTTTGGTGACTCAGATGAAGATGGTTCTTCAACATTCAGACTCCTTACTGTCTCCATCCTTTTCCCTTCCAACCGTTCTGTGGCTCTTCCCTGGTTATTTCCTCAGCCTGCTACTTCAGGTGTGCCCCTAGGCTCATTACACCCTCCTGGCTATATCACCTTTATCATCATTTATTGTTCTTGTGAAGCAAGTCTGGGCCACTACCGAAGGGAAGACCAAGGAGGATGCAATAAGACACTCAAGAAACCGTCCCCAAACATGCCAGTACCACAGAAGCCACATGCTGAGCACCTCACCCATAGCTACTGTTTATCCATCACCTCTGCAAATACTTACTGTGAATGTGTTACTGGCCAGGCATGGGACCTGGCAGATGATAAGGGACAAAGCACAAGGTCCCTGCCTTCGTGGAGACCTCAGCCCAGGAGCAAGGACAGGACAAAAGAAAGAAAGAAAGGGAAGGGAATAAAAGAACTACAAGTGCTGTGAAGGAAAAAAAGTGTCCATAGAGTAACGGGGCTACAGGCTCAAGGGATGATGGTCAGCTAATGCCGCTCTGTGGAAGTGACTTTGAAGATGTTCCTGAGGCAGCCAGGAAAAGTGTGCCATATTTACTCTTTGCTGAGTGTTTTAAGAGTACAATCTCAAATATCCCCCATGCTAACCTTGTGAGATATCATGCCCATTTCAGAGGAGAGGAAACAGGTTCAAGTAGGTAAAGTAACCTAAGGTCACAGCGAGTTAGTGGTAGAGCTGGAAGCTCAGACGTTCCAAGTCCATAGCTTATGCGCTTGCCAGCTTATGCACATGGGCTGGGATACTGGAGACAGTTGGCTAGGTGCTGAGACCAGACCTGTGATGAGCACTGAATGCCAGGCAAGACTGTTTACATGTTACCCTGGAGGCAACACTGCAGTTCTTTAATCAGGAGTGGAGCTTTGTAAAGACTATCTGATGATAGTGATTTTTGTTTTTTTGAATTAAAGTTTATTGGGGTGATAATTGTTAGTCAAGTTACATAGATTTCAGGTGTACAATTCTGTATTACATCATCTGTATATCACATTGTGTGTTCACCACCCAGAGTCAGTTCTCCTTCCATCACCATATATTTGATCCCCTTTACCCTCATCTCCAACCCCCCGAATCCCTTTACCCTCTGGTAACCACTAAGCTATTGTCTGTGTCTACGAGTTTTTGTTTCTCATTTGTTTGTCTTGTTCTTTTGTTTTCAGTTTTATATACCACATATCAGTGAAAACATGGTTCTCGACTTTTTCTGTCTGACTTATTTCACTTAGCATTATAATCTCAAGATCTGTCCATATTGCAAATGGTACTATTTCATCTTTTCTTATGGCAGAATAGTATTCCATTGTGTATATATAGCACAACTTCTTTATCCATTCATCTATCAAAGGACACTTTGTTTCCATGTCTTGGCCACCGTAAATGAAGCTGCGATGAACATTGGAGCACATATGTCTTTATGTGTAAATGTTTTCTAATTTTTTGGGTAGATACCCAGGAGAGGGATTGCTGGGTCATGATAATTCTATTCGTAATTTTTTGAGGAACCTCCACACTGCCTTCCATAGTGGCTGCACCAGTCTGCATTCCCACCAACAGTCCACCCTCAACAGTCCATGAGGGTTCCCTTTGCTCCCCAACCTCTCCAACACTTGTTACTATTTGTCTTGTTGATGATAGCCATTCTGACTGGGGTGAGGTGATATCTCATTGTGGTTTTTATTTGCATTTCTCTGATGATTAGTGGCGTTGATCATTTTTCATGGCCATTTGTATGTCCTCTTTGTAGATAAATGTCTCCTCAGGTCTTCTGCTCATTTTTTAATTGGGCTGTTTGTTTTGTTGTTGAGTTGTATGAGTTCCTTATATATTTTGGATATTAGTCCCTTATTGGAGGCATTGTTTGCAAAAATTTTCCATTCAGTTGGTTGCCTCTTTATTTTGTTGATGGTTTCTTTTGATGTGAAGAAGCTTTTTAGTTTGATAGGTTCCCATTCATTTACTTCAGCTTTTATTTCCTTTGCCTTTAGAGTTAGATTCATAAAATGCTCTTTGAATTCCCCTAAGGTCCATAAATTTAGTACCTATGTTTTCTTCTATGCAGTTTATTGTCTCATGTCTTGTGTTTTTAGGTTCTTGATCCATTTTGAGTTAATTTTGGTACATGGCGACGGATAGTCTAGTTTCATTCTTTGGTCCGTGGCTTTCCAATTCTCCCAGCACAATTTATTCAAGAGGCTGCCTTTTCTCCATTATATGTTTTTGGCATTTTTGTCAAAAATTATCTGTCCATATTTATGTGGGTTTATTTCTGGGTTCTCAATTCTATTGCATTGTTCTGTGTGTCTTTTTTTCTGCCAATACCATACTGTTTTGATTATTGTTGCCCTGTAGTACAAGCTTGAAGTCAGGGAGTGTGATACCTCCAACGTTGTTGTTTTTTCTTACTGTTGCTTTGGCTATTTGGGGTCTTTTGTGGTTCCATACAAATCTGGTAATTTTTTGTTTTATTTCTTTAAAAAATGCCATTGGGATTTTGATGGGGATTGGATTAAATCTGTATATTGCTTTCGGCAATATGGCCGTTTTAATTATGTTGATTCTTCCAATCCATGAACATGGAATCTTTCTGTTTCTTTGTGTCTTCCATTTCTTTTAAAAATGTCTTATAGTTTTCAGCATATAGATCTGTCACATCCTTGGTTAAGTTTATTCTTTGATATTTTATTCTTTGTGTTGCAATAGCAAAAGGGATTGTGTTTATAATTTCTTTTTCTGAGATTTCATTGTTAGTATTTAGGAATGCAATGGACTTTTGTACAATGATTTTGTAGCCAGAAACTTTACTATATTAGTTTATTCTTTCTAATAGCTTTTTGGTAGAGTCTCTAGGGTTTTCTTTATACAGCACCATGTTATCTGCAAAAAAAACAACCACCAAAAAAAAGTGACAATTTAACTTCTTCATTCCCAATTAGGATGCCTTTTATTTCTTTCTCTTGCCTTATTGCTCTGGCTAGGACTTTCAATACTGTGTTGAAAAGCAGAGGTGATAGGGGACAGCCCTCTCGTCTTCCTGAACGTAGAACAAAGGGCTTTGGTTTTTCACCATTAATTATGATAATTAGATGAGGGTTTGTCATATGTGGCCTGTATTATGTTAAGGTATTTTCCTTCTATACCTATTTTATTAAGTGTTTTAATCATAAATGATGTTGTATTTTGTCAAACGCTTTTCTGCACCTATTCATATAATCATATGATTTTTGTCCTTTATTTTGTTTATGTGGTATATCACATTGATTGATTTGGGTATGTTGAACTATCCTTGTGCCCCTGGGATGAACCCCACTTGGTCGTGATGTATAATCTTTTTAATGCATTGTTGCATTCGATTTGCTAAAATTTTGTTTAGGATTTTTGCATCTGTATTCATCAGAGATATTGTTCTGTAATTTTCTTTTTTTTCTATCCTTCCCAAGTTTTGGTATCAGGGTAAAGTTGGCCTCATAAAATAAGCCAACAAGGGAATATTATGTTTTCTTCAATTTTTTTTAGAAGAGTTTGAGTAGGATGGGTATTAGGTTCCCTTTGAATGTTTGGTAGAATTCACTAGTAAAGCCATCTGGTCCTGGACTTTTGCTTTTGGGAAGGAATCTGGTTACTGATTCAATATCCTTACTGGTGATGGGTCTATTTAGATTTTCCAGTTCTTCGTGATTTAGCCTAGGGAGGCTAGATGTTTCTAAGAACTTGTCCATTTCTTCTAGGTTATTGAATTTGGTGGCATGTATCCTTCATAGTATTCTCAGATGATCCTTTGTATTTTGTGGCATCCGTGACAACATCCCCCCTTTCATTTCTGATTTTGTTTATTTGTGTCTTTTTTGTTTTCATCTTAGTGAGTCTAGCCAAGTGTTTGTCAATTTTATTAATCTTTGCAAAGAACCAGCTCTCTGTCGCATTAATTTTTTCTATTGTCTTTTTGTTCTATATTTCATTTAGTTCTGTTCTGATTTTTATTATTTGCTTCCTTCTGCTGACTTTGGGTTTAATTTGTTCTTTTTCTAGTTCTTTAAGGTGCAACATGAGGTTATTTATCTGGGATATTTCTTGTTTCTGGAGGTAGGCCTGTAATGATATAAATTTCCCTTTAAAATTACTTTTGCTATATTCCCAAAATTTTGGTGGATATTTTCATTTTCATTTGTTTCTATGTATCTTTTGATCTCTCTTCTTATTTCTTCTTTGACCCAGTTGTTCTTTAAAAGTATGTTGTTTATACTGCCTAAGGCAATATACATATTCAACGCAATTCCTATCAAACTACCTACAGCGTTTTTCACAGAAATAGAGCATGTAATCCTAAAATTTATATGGGACCATAAAAGACCCCAGATAGCCTCAGCAATCTTGACAAATAAGAACAAAGTGGGAGGTATAACGATACCTGACTTCAAATTATACTACAAGGCTACAGTAATCAAAACAGCATGGTACTGGCATAAAAATAGACACATAGATCAATGGAACAGAATAGAGAGTCCAGAAATAAATCCATGCCTATATGCCCATTTAATCTACGACACTGGAAGCCACAATGTACGATGGGGTAAAGACAGTCTGTTCAATAAATGGTGCTGGGCATCCTGGACAGACACAAGCAAGAAAATGAAGCTGGACCACCTCCTTACACCATATACAAAAATAAATTCAAAATGGCTTAAAGACTTAAATGTAAGATCTGAAACCATAAAATATCTAGAAGAAAACATAGGAAGAAACTTCACAGACGTTACCCAGAGTAAGATTTTTACTGATATATCCCCTCGTGCGAGGGAAGTAAGAGAAAAAATAAACACATGGGATTACATCAAACTAAAAAGTTTTTTCACAGCAAAGGAAACCATCAATAAAACAAAAAGGGATCCTACTGAATGGAAAAAGATATTTGCCAATGATATATCTGATAAGGGGTTAATATCACAAATCTATAAAGAACTCACTCAACTGAACTCCAAAAAAAACAAACAACCCAATTAAAAAATGGGCAGAGGACATGAAGAGACATTTTTCTAAAAAGGATATACAGATGGCAAACAGACATATGAAGAAACACTCAACCTCACTAACCATCAGAGAAATGCAAATGAAAACCACAATGAGGTACCACCTCACTCCAGTCAAAATGGCTATCATCAATAAATCAACAAACAACAAGTGCTGGCACAGATGTGGAGAAAAGGGAACGCTTGTGCACTGTTGGTGGGATTGTAGATTGGTGCAGCCTCTATGGAAAACAGTATGGAGGTATCTCAGGAATCTGAAAATGGAACTACCCTATGATCCAGTAATTCTACTCCTAGGCATCTATTTGGAGAAATTCAAAACTCCAATTCAAAAATCTGTATGCACTCCTATGTTTATTGCAGCACTATACACAATAGCCAAGACATGGAAACAACCGAAATGCCCATTGGTAGATGACTGGATTAAGAAGCTGTGGTATATTTATACAATGGAGTATTATGCAGGCATAAAGAAAAAAGAAATCTTACCGTTTGCAACAACATGGATGGATCTAGAGAACATTATGTTAAGCGAAATAAGCCAGAAAGAGAAAGACAAGTACCATTATGATCTCACTTATATGGGGAATCTAAAGAAAAGAATAAGTGAATGAACTAATCAGCAACAGTTCTGGGGACAAAGAGGAAAAACTGAGGGTTGTTAGATGGGTGGGGGGGTGGGGATAAGGGGAAAGGTGAGGGGACTAGAAAACAGTTTGTAACCACAAAATGGCCTCAGGGTTTTTGAAAAATAATTTCAGGAACGTAATCAACAATGTTGTAAAGATTTTGTAGGGTCTGATGGACACAGGTCCCATTTGGGAGACCACCTCAGGGAAGATGTAGATGCTTGATCAATGTACTGTACACCTGAAACTGAACAATAATGAATGCCAAGTATAATTTTATATATATAATGTGATGGCTCGGTGTGATGTAGGAGGGATAGTGGAAGGGGGGATGGGGGAGGGGGGTTCACAGTGTGAGGGATATAAATGATAAACGTCGAAGTATTACCTTGTCTTGTGCACCTGAAACTAATAATAATTAAAAAAAAAAAGAGTCACATATGGGAAAAAAAAATAAAAGTATTTTGTTTAATCTCTACATATATGTTGTTTTTTTTTTTTTCTTTCTTTTTGCAGTTGATATCCAAATTTACATCCTTGAAATCAGAGAATATGCTGTGGATGATTTCAATCTAGTTAAATTTGTTGAGGCTAGTTCTATGTCCCAATATATGGTCTATACTTGAGAATGTTCCATGTCCACCAGAAAAGAATGTATAGTCTGATGTTATAGGGTGAATTGCTCTATAAATGTCAATTATAAATGGACCCAGCATATGGTTGGGTCCATTTCATCTTATGTCATTTAGTGCTGATATTTATACATTTTCTGTTTGGATGATCTATCAATAGCTCTCAGTGATGTGTTTAGGTTCCCTAGTATAATTGTGTTTTCTCCCTTTAGTTCTCTTAGTACTTTTTGGGATATTTCGATGCTTCCTGGGTTGGTCGCATAAATATTGATGACTGTTATATATTCTTGTTTTTATCATTATGAAATGTCCATCTGTGTTTCTTGGTACCTTTTTTTTATCCTGAAGTCTGTTTCATCTGATATCAGTATAGATACACCTGATTTTCTCTGGATACCATTTGGTGGAGTGTCAATATCCACCTTTTCATTTTGAGTCTGTATTTGTCCTTTTAGCTGAGATGTGTCTCTTGGAGGCAGCATATGGTTGGGTTTAGTTTTTGGGTCCAATCTGATACTCTGTGCCTTTTTATTTGTGAGTTCAGTCCATTTACATTTAGGGTCATTATTGATATGTGAGGATTTCCTATCATTCTATTTTTGGTTTTCTGGTAAGACTGTGTCTCCATTGTTTCTTTGCCTTTTTGTTGCTGTTTATTATTTAAATGTTGTGGTATTCTATCATTTTTTCTTCTTTTTCTTTTATTATGCTATATATTTCAGTTCTGGGGTTTGTTTTGTTTTTGAGTGGTTACCATTAAGTTTATGTAAAGGAAGTTTCATATTTCGAGTATTCCATTTTCTTTAGCTTGCTCACTTTCTCCACTCCCACATTCCGGTTCAGGCTTTTACTCTCCCCCTTTTTATGTTTTTGTTGTCACTCATTATCCCTATTTATGCTGCTTGAATACCCTCGTTCAGTATTTCTTGTAGTGCACGTTGTGCTTAGAAGATACCCTCAGCTTCTGTATGTCTGGAAAGATTTTTATTCCTCCTTCATATCTAAAGGATATCTTTGCTGGATATATTGTTGTTGGCTCCTAATGTCTCTCTTTCAATAGTTTGAATATTTGATTCCATTCCCTCCTGGCTTGTTGATTTTCTGTTGAAAAAAAATCTGATGGTAACCTAATGGCTTTCCTTTGTAGGTTACCATTATCTTTTCCCTGGCTGCCTTGAGGATTCTTTCTTTGTCGTTGATTTTAGACAGCTTCAATACAATGTGCCTTGGAGAAGGCCTGTTGAGGTTGAGGTAATTAGGAGTTCTATGTGTTTTCTGGCTTCGAGGATCTAGTTCTTTCCACAAGTCTGGGAAGTTCTTGTTGACTATTGTTTGAATATATTCTCTGTTCCCTTCTCATTTTCTTTTCCTTATGTATACCCATTATTCTTATATTGCTCTTTCTGATGGAGTCAGAAAGTTCTTGTAGAGTTCTTTCATCTCTTTTGGTTCTCAAGTATCTTTCTTCTTCCATCTGTGTAATATCCAGATTTCTATCTTCGATGTCACTGATTCTTTCCTCCATATGGTCAGCTCTACTACCTACGCTGGCTATTTCATTCTTCATTTCTTTTATTTAGTTCTTAATCTCTAGTTATTTTATTTGGTTATATTTTAAAATTTCAGTCTCTGGTAAAATGTTCATTTTGTTCTTTGATTGTGTTTCTGAGTTCATTAAACTGCCTGTCTGTTTTCTCACATTTCATTGAGTTTTTTCAGAATTGCAATCTTGAATTCTCTGTCATTTAAGTCACATATATATGTCTTTAAATTTATTTTCTGGAGATTTTTCATTTTCTTTTGAGCTGCCTTGTTATGTTGGTTATCCATGGCAATTAATCACTTATTACTTCTCTTCCTAGGCATCTATAGGAGTGGGTTCTGCAACAGGTTTGTTGCAAGAGGTGTTTTTTTTTGCTTTCCAGTAGGTGTTGGTAGAATACCCTATTTTCTTTCCAACTGCAGCCTTTACTTCTCTCTCATGCTCTAGTGTTACATTTTCTCTGTACTGTCCCAGCCTCTCACCCAATGGGGGGATTCCTTGGAAGGTAGGCTTCTCCTCTGTGAGCAGGTTGCCTTGGTCGCAGGGCACCACCTCTGTTGGGGGATGATGGAAGCTTCTGAAGTTCTGAAGCTCTTTCTTTAGATGATTTCAGTTGTGTGTCTTTTAGTTTTGACTATCTCCTGTACAGGGAGTCCTTTGTTGAATTATTGTTGTTCAATTTGTTGTAATTTCAAGGGGAGATTTCAAGAGGCTCACCTCATGCTGCCATTTCTATGATGTTATCTTTGAGAAGTGTTTTTTTTTTTTAAACAGCTTTATTGAGATGTATTTTACACATATAATTCACACAATTTCAATGACTTTTTAGCAAATTTACAGTTTTTAGCAGCTGTCATCACAATTAGATTTCAGAACATTTGCAATACCTAAAAAGATCCTTTGTGCCTATTTGTAGTCACTCTGCACTCTCAGCCTTGGTCATCACCACGAATCCTTCTGCGTCCATATGTTTACCTTTTCTGGATACTTCATGTAAATGTACTCATATGTCTTTTATACCTGGCTTCTTTCACCTAGCATAATGTTTTTGGTGATGATTCATTGATGTTGTAGCATGTATCAGAAGTTTCTTTTTTTTTTTTAATTGCTACTCAGTATCTCATTGTATGGAATACTGCATTTTGTTTATCCAGTTACCAGTTGATAGACATTTGAATTGTTTCCAGTTCTCGACTATGATGAATGATGCTGCTGTGAACATTTGTATATGAGTATTTTAGTGGACATATGTTTTCATTTCTCTTGGATCGATACCTAAGAGTAGAATTGCTGGGTCATATTGTTTATGAATTTGGCGAGTTCAGTTTAACTTTTTAAGAAACTGCTAAACTATTTTCTAAAGTGGCTGTGCCATTTTATGTCATTTCCACCAGCAATATATGAGGGTTCCAATTTCTCCATATCCTCAGGAACACTTCTTGTTTATCTTTTTAATTATACCAATTCTAGTGGATGTGAAATGGTTTATCATTGTGGTTTGAATTTTCATTTCCCTAATAACTAATCATATTAGACATCTTTCTATGGGCTTACTTGCCATCTGTTTGTTCTCTTTGGTGAAATGTGTATTCACATCTTTTGCCCTCTTTAATTGGGTTTTATCTTTTTATTATTGAGTTACAGGATTTCCTTATGCTGACAAAGCCTTTTTCATATTATGATTTACAAATATTTTCTCCCAATGCATGATTTGTTTTTTCATACTCTTTGGGTGTCTTTGAATTGCCAACATTTGTAATTTTTATGAAGTTTAATATTTTTCTTTTATTGATTGAACTTTTGGTTTCACATCCTGTAAATCTCTGCCTAAGCTAAGGTTATGGAAATTTTCTCCTATGTTTTCTTCTAAGAGTTTTATAGTTTTTGCTTTTATATTTAGATCTATGATCTATTTTCAGTTAATTTTTGTGTATGTTGTGAGGTAAGGTTCTAAATCAGAGGTTGGCAAAGTTTTTCTGTAAATGACCAGATAATAAATACTTTGGCTTTACTGACCACAAGGTGTGTATCATTATTACTCAGCTCTGCCATTGTAAGGTGAAAGCAGTCATAAGCAACATGTAAATGAATGGGTGTGATTATGTGCCAATAAAACTGCAAAAGTCAAGTGCTGGGTTGGGTTTACCTCCAGCAGTAGAGTTTGTTGAACCCTGATTTAAATCCATCTTTTTGGGGAGACTTTTGGTCAGATGGCACCATAGGTAAATGCTGTGCTCACCTCCTTCCACGACCACATCAAAATTTCAGTTAAATTATGGAACAACCACCCTTGAGAACCTAAAGACTAGGTGAATAGAACGCCTATAACTAAGGATATAAAGGAGGGGTAGATGTAGAATGGGCTGGTCCCACACCCACATAAAAAATTAAAAATGTGAATAAGAAAATATCATGAAGAAAAAAAATCTCAGAGGCAAAAACATCATAGCCGTGGATCTATCAACACTAAAGCTAGTACAAAAGTCAAAAGGCAAAATTAGGAATTTCATGTGTAGTTACAATAGTAAATTAAGGGACACACACCCACACACACATATCCACACACACACACACCCACATACACACAAAAGAAGAAGTGAAAAATAATGACAAAAACATAAACATGGAGGACGTGAATAAAAATGGTAGTGATTTTAGAATGTGTTTGAACTTAAGTGACCAAGAACTTAAAATAGACTGCTATAAACAGCTTGGTATATATGAAACATATGGTAACTGCAAGTAAAAAATCTACAAAAAATATACAGGAAAAAGGAATCCAAACCGAACACTACACAAAGTCATCAATATTCAAGAGAAGAGAGTAAGATAAGAAGGAACAGAGAAGTACAAAAACAACCAGAAAACAATGAAATGGCAATAACTACTACCTATCAATAATCATTTTAAATGTAAATGATTCAATGCTCCAATCAAAAGTCAAATGGTTACAGAAGTGACACACACACACACGCATACACACACACACACACACGTGCGTGTGCAGTGGAATATTACTTGGGCATGAAAAAGAATGAAATCTTATCATTTGTGACAACATGGATGGACTTAGTGGGTATTTTGTAAGTGAAATAAGAGTGAGAGAGAAATACGATACGATTTCAGTTTTATGTGGAATCAAAAAAACAAACACAAAAGTAAACTCATAGATAAAGAGAACAAATTGATGATTGCAGATGGAAGGTGGGTTGGAGGCCTGGTGGGGAAAGCTGAAGGGATTAAGGATTACAAATTGGCAGTTACAAAATAGCCATGGGAATATAAAGTACAGTTTAGGGAATACAGTCAATAATATCATAATTACATATGGTGTCAGATAGGTTCAAGACTTATTGTGGGGATCAATTTGTAAGTTATATAAATGTCTACTGTGCTGTACATTTGAAACTAACATAATATTGAATGTCAACTGTAATTGAAAAATTAAATAAGTCCTTTTTTTTTTTGCATGAAATATCTAATTTTTCTAAACTTCATTTGTTGAAAAGACTGTCTTTTCCCTATTGAATTACCTTGGGACTTTTGTGAACATCAGTTGACCATAAACATAGGGATTTACTCCTGGTCTCTCAATTCTGTTGAGAGTTCCATAGATCTGTATTCTATATGTCTGTCTTTATGCCAGTACTACATTGCTATGATTATTGTAGCTTTGTAGTCATTTTCAAAATTGGGAAGTATAAACCGTCAAATTTTGTTCTTTTAACGATTGCTTTGGCTGTTCTGAATCCTTTGCACTTCTTTACACATTTTAGGATCAGTTTGTCAACTTCTGTAGAAAAGCATATTGGGATTTTTTTTTTTTAAAGTTTTATTGGGGAATATTGAGGAACAGTGTGTTTCTCTAGGGCCCATCAGTTCCAAGTTGTTGTCCTTCAGTCTAGTTGTGGAGGGCACAGCTCTCTGGCCCATGTGGGAATTGAACCAGCAACCCCGTTGTTCAGAGTTCGAACTCTAACCAACTGAGCCATCTGGCCACCCCCATATTGGGATTTTGATGGGGTTTGTGTTAAATGTATAGATTACTTTGGGAGAATTGTCATTTTAACAATATAGGGTCTTTCAATCAGTGAATATGAAATTTCTCTTCATTCATTTAGATCTTTTAAATTTCTTTCTCAGCAATGTTTGGTACTTTCAGTGTACAAGTCTTGCATTTCTTTTCTTAAATTCTAAGTATTTTGTTCTTTTTGATGCTTTTGTGAATGGAATTGTTTTCTTAATCTCATTTTTGGATTCTTTATTGCTAGTATTTAGAAATCCAATTTATTTGTGTATATTGATCTTGTGTTCTGCAACTGTGCTGAACACATTCTAGTAAGACGGTTTTTTTTGATTTCTTAGGATTTTATATAGGTAGGGTCATGTTGTTTCCAAATAAAGACAGTGTTACTTCTTCCTTTCTAATCTGAATGGCTCCTCCTCCCCTTTTTTGTTGCCTTATTGCATTGTCTAGAACCTCCAGTATAATATATAATAGAAGTGCTGAAAGTGAGTGTCTTTGCCTTGTTCCTCTACTTAGGGAGAAAACATTGTTTTCCACCATTAAGTATATTAGTTGTAGGTTTTTTTGTAGCTGCTCTTTATCATTTTGATGATTTATAATATTCTTAGTCACCTCCTCCTCTCTGTTCTTAGATCTTTTTTTTTTTTTTTTAAGCTCTTGGAGGGTAAAGACTGTCTTATTTATTATAGTGGCTGGCTCATTGGTAAACGTATAGTGGATTGCATGTTTGTATTAATGAATTGATGACCCTTTTTCCTCACCTAAGATCTGGTGGCAGCTGTGCCTGAGAATCCTACTCTTCTACTTATAATTCCAAGGTTTTATTACAAACTTGTTCAATTTGCATGCAGCAGACTTCCTTTTCCATCTTGCTGTTGCCTAATGATAAGCTTCTTGAGCGTCTCAGCATGACTGTTATTGCTCCTTATCACATTGTTTTACATTTCATCATTCGCTGACTGCGTAAAGGCAGTGTAGTGAACAAAAGGTCACAGAAGACCTGGCCTTCAGCCCTGACACTTGGAGTGATAAATTTCTCTTCTTATGTGCAAGATGGTGGTGCAATGCAGGATCTTCATACGCCTGTTACCTAGGTCCCTCTAAGGGATTGGGCCACAAATCCTCTCCATTCTGCCCGAGATTTAATGTTCTGACTACTTGGGTAAGCGTCGTCGATGGGGCCACAACAGGAAATGCCATCTTGGAAAGCCAGGAAATGGATGGACAGATTTTCTACAGCTTTCCAGTGAACAGTGTCTAGATGTGGATGGCAAGTCCAGCAAACGTGGCTCGAGTACACACGTATGCCAGCCCTGGGCTGCTTTCCCAGGAGTTATGTATTATCTTTGTGTTCCCAAACATCAGAAGACAAAGTAGAGCTAAATCCGTAGGGAAGCAGAGCACTTTTGGTCCCTCTACCTTCAGTTGCTGAGGAGTGGAGAATCATTTTAAAGACAGAATGGCACAAAGGCCTGGACGCAGCGCTTTCTCTTCCTTTCACTGGCTAAATTCCTCTTCATCCTCAGGACCAATTCAAGTGTTGCCTCTGAAGGATGCCTTTTGTGATGTCACTGCCCCACCTCTTGATGGTCACCATCCTGGGTCCTGCAGACTCTATGCTCACTGCCCTCTGTGTGCTTACTGCTCTGAGCAGAGATGATCTCTTCCTCACTTACTCCTTTACTGCCCCATGAGCAGGAGCCACCTCTGTTCACCTCTCTGCCCCAGCACCTAGTCCATAGCTGGACACAAGTCAGCAAAATACTTGCTGGACAGAATTTTAAGCCACTGGCCCTTTTTTTTTTTTTTTGCCTCAAATCGTGAGTCCAAACTTTGTGGTAGTAATTGATTGAATTGCCAACAATTAAGAAATTAGAGGCTTTACATAAATTTAATTTTTAGCTTTTTTGGGAAAGAAAATCGAAAGTCTGGTCCACATTTCCACATGGCGAAACTTTCCCATATGGGTTACAAGGTAGCTGCCTTCTTTGGGGGGCACATGCTCTCACTACTGTTCTCACTACATTGTCCTTGCACTTTTTTCCCTGCCTGGCCCATTTTATTTTTCTCCCACTTGCCGGACCCCTGTGTGCATTTGTGTTTGCCACACCTGGTGTAGGAGGTCTCCAAGGGTTCTTCTTGGTCTGACATTCTGGGATTTGAATCTGTGGTGAGCAGCCGGTGGATCCAATTTCAGCTCATCAAAAACTGAAGGAGTAGTGAACAAAATCTCCAAGGCAACAAGCCTGATGCAAAGAGAATATTTTTTTTAGGCTCACAGGATTGGGCAGCACCTCTATGGGGATTGGGTTGTCCGGGCATCCGGAGCCACTGACAGACCTGACTCCCTGCAAGCTCCTTTTGGAAACTGCCCTGGTGCTCAGCATAATGGGAGAGCAATGAGCTACAATTTATCTTAGGTACCTGGTGAGTCCTCAGAAAACAATGCCCTGAGTGGCTGCAGCTGTGGTCATGCAGGCCTGGCTTGCTGCTTCTCTGCACCACATCTTTTCCATCCTTGCACGAGGAGGAGGACACCTTCTGCCCACGAGTGAACTGATGCCATGAACTCATTCGGTGAACATCAGAGCATTTATTAATGCAAAAAATAATGCTTAGGAACCTGCCTCCACATGGCTACTTCTCAACTGTATATAGATGAGTAACATATTATGACTAAAAAGTGCTAATTTTCATATTGACATTTTCCCAATTTAAGTAGGTCGTTTTATGAGTACGTACATGCTCCCCCTTACCACCCCTACCCTGGGGCTCATTGAAGCACCATACATAAATGGGGGGAAATATGACTTGCACATATTTTTCTTTTTCTTGAATTAGCTCTTTTATGAACATGGTTACTTGTCACCTCAGAGTGACTCTGTGTCACTGCCTTCACTTGTGTAAGTATCACTGTTGGTGCCCAGGCTTTGGATGGGAGGCTTGGCTCTGCATTTTGGACTTTCTGTAATCTTGGGTGCATTGTTCCACTTCCCTGACTCCAATTTCTTTAAAATGGGAGTGCACTTAGCCTGGGGTTTGGCATGTGGAGCTTGCTCAATGAATATTAGGTACTGATTGGTTTATCGTTAAGTAAGCCCCTGCCATCACTCTCAAGTTGAGTGCGTCTGCTGCAGCTCTGAGCTTTGTTGCCCCCTTCTGGAGTGTGGCAATATTATGTCCTCTGGTGTGCCCCTCAGCAGCTTGATGCCAGGGATTCCCTAATTTCTTTCTCCACATGCAGCCTCTTACAGTTTCCTATGTAATCTGTTTGCCTGTGGAACAGAGCTGCTCGAATGGACTGAGATCCTGCATGCACACTTAGAGAACCGTTCTTGGCTCAGTGTTGACACCTTCGTCGTCAGTTGGCCAGGCTTGGGCCTTGCTCTCATCTTTCCCTCATTTATTCCTCTAAGACTTTTTCTTCTTGCAAAATGCATCTTATTTTTGAATGCCAACTGTTCATAATTTCTCATGAATCCTTTCAGGCTTTTCTGAGCCTCCATATGACAGCATCCTCTCCCCGTTTGTAGTGCAGATGAGATCATACTGTATATACCACTCTGTAAATTGCTTCTCTCACTTGCTCTGTGCATCAGGGAGCTGCCAGGCCTTCAGTCATTTCACTTCCGTGGTGTCTCTTGCATCCATCATCTCCTCTCAGTCCTGCAGTGATGACACTTCAGTTCTCTTACTCCTGATGTGCACGGTTGTGGCAACAACCCTGCCTCCAGCCCTGCACGACCTCAGCCCCTCTTCCTGCTTTGCCTGACTAGTCTGCACAAGGCAAAGATCTGCCTCAGTTCCTGTTCAGAAACCGTTGGCTGCTCCCAGTTGACGTCAGAATAAATTGCAGCCTCCTTACCTTGTCATTCAAGGCCCTTACCGAGGGGAACCCACCAGCCCTTCACATCTGGTTTTCTTCATGGATCTGTGCTCTGTCAGGCTGAACCTCGGACTTCTCTGAGTGCTCTCCCGCTGTGCCTTTGGACCTGCCATTCCCTTCTGCTCTTATCCCTTTCTTGCAGTCATCTCTTTAGGCCCCACTCAGGTCACATTCTTTCCAGCTGGAACTTACTGTTCCTTTATTAGAACTTCTGGGCATGTTAGTTGAGCTGCTCATACCTGACAGCCTGGCAGCTTGTGTTCTCTGTGAGTTTGTCTTACCCACCCTATTGGAACATAAGCTCTTGGAGTGTAAAGCTCTTAGCTATTACATCTTTACATGCTGCATGGCATGGGTGTGGTGGTATGGACTTGGCCCTTTAATAAATATTTATTTAGTCCATATATTTAACAAATATTTGTGCGTCTCCAGTGTGCTGGATACTTTCTAGGCACTGAAGATAACAGCAAGAGCAAAACAATCGTTGCTCCCATGGAGCTTATATTCCGGTGGAAGTGACAATAAGCAAGTGCTGTGAAGCAAAATGGAGCAGAGGAAGGGAGAGAAAGAGTGATGGCAGGGTCTTGACTTAGGGTCATCTGGGAAATGCAGGAAGTGGTTTTTGTGTCCAAGCCTACTTATGACTCAACTGGTGTTCCCTGGCTTCTCTTAGCAAACCTGACTCCTCTGCCTTTCGTTGCTTTGGCCTTCGCAGTAGCTGTCCCTTCTAGGTGCCCCTCCTGCCCGTAAGTGCCGCTTTGCAAGTGCATCTCCCCTTGGTCTTGTCCCTGGAGTCGGCATCCTTTTGCCCCACATCAGACTGGACAGTGGTTAAGGAGTCAGACAGCCTGGCTTGTCTATGATCTTTTATCCTTTCTGTGCCTTGGTTTCCTTAACTGGAAGGTGGATGTTGCATTGTGAGGATGAATGAGGTGGTCTGTGCATCGTGAGTGCTGAGGGTATATAACTAGTGTATTAGTAGGACAGTGGTTAAGGAGTTAAGCTTGTAGTTATGATAACTCTGACCTTCTCTATTATACTGGGTCAGCGGAACATTACTCACTCCTATCAGAGGTCTTCCATTCACTACTGGATGATACCCACTTGTGTTTTTTAGTTGTTCTTTTCTAAAGATTTTTATTGAGGAAGGGGAACAGGACTTTACTGGGGAACAGTGTGTGTTTCCAGGACTTTTTATTTATTTTTATTGGGGAACAGTGGTGTGTTTTTTCCAGGACTCTTTATCAGCTCCATCAAGGTCAAGTTGTTGTCCTTTCAATCTTAGTTGTGGAGGGCACAGCTCAGCTCCAGGTCCAGTTGCCATTGTTAGTTGTAGAGGGCACAGCCCATCATCCCTTGTGGGAGACGAACCGGTAACCTTGTGGTTGAGAGCACGGATTCCAACCAACTGAGCCCTTTGGCCACCTAGGAGCTCAGCAGCAGCTCACTGACTTCATTCTAGTTGCAGAGGGCGCAACTCGCTGGCCCATGTGGGAATCGAACCAGCAGCCCTGTTGCCCAGAACCTGCGCTCTAACCACCTGAACCACACGTCTGCCCCCCCCACACCCCACTTGTGTTTTTTATGGCAGCACTCTTTTCCCCCAGCCTTTTAGACATGGGGTGGCCACATGACTTACTCGTAGACCAATATGGTTTAATAAGGAAACCTCTATCCCCTCTTTGGAAACTTGCCTCTGAAGTCAGTTGCTTCTGTGTGAGGGAAGCATTTGGTTGCAGTCATGGAGGAAGTGGGGTCTGGGTTCCCAGCTGCATTTGTTAGAAGGGAAGTGGTGAAATCTTTGCATGTGTGTGACTTTGAGTTTGTGGCCTGCCCACCTGTGGCCAGTGGCACTCATGGGCTAGGGCTGTGGGCTAGAGAGGGGAGGAGAAGAGAGTCTTCTTGGGCTCCACGTTGTCACTGGAGACCTATGGAGGTGTCAGCCAAGTGCGCCATGATGGTGGCAGGAAAGGCCCCTCTTTTTGGGTGCCATGCTACTACATGCCGATGGCAGGAGGTCAGAGCTGGAGGGCACTTTAAAAACAATCTTCCCAATTTAATTTTGGACAGATTATTCTTATTCACATAGAACACTTAGAACAGTACTCAGATTGTAGTATGTGGTGAATGCTACCTATTGCTGTTACAGTAGTCCCCCTTATCCATGGTTTTGTGTTCCTTGGTTTCAGTTGCCCATGGTTAACCATGGTCCGAAAATGTTAAATGGAAAACTCCAGAAATAAACAATTCCTAAGTTTTAAATTGCACACTGTTCTGAGTAGTGTGATGAAATCTCATGCTCTCCCACCCAGGATGTGAATGATCTCTTTGTCCATTGTATCTACGCTGTACATACAGTACGATAAGATAATTTGAGAGTGAGACCACATTCACATACCTTTTATTACAGTATATTGTTATAATTGTTCTATTTTATTATTATTGTTATTAATTTCTTACTGTGTCTAATTTATAGTTGAAACTTTATCATAGGCATGTATGTATAGGAAAAACATATATAGTGTTCAGTACTATCCATGGCTTCAGGCATCCACTGGGGGGCTTGGCATGTATCTCCTGCAGATAAAGGGGGGACTACTGTATTATTGATTAGTTCATATATTTTTACGTACTCAGTGTGTTGTGCCTGGTATGGATTATAATTAGTATTTGTATAGTGCTTTGCTGTTTCACATAATAACTAATATTGGTTTTCTGTAGATTGCTTCATTTAATCCTTACAACAGCCCTACAGTCTATACTATTTCTTATTTCTATCTCACAGAAGACATTGACTTAGAGATAAGAAGTCCCTTGTCCAAGGGCACACAGCTAGTAAATAGCTTAGTTGGGATTCAAACTCAGGCCTCTCTGACCCCAAAGCACTTAATTCCTGAGCTGTATCACAGGGGTCCCCATTTCATAAGTGAGAAAGGTAATGCTCAGAGAAGCTAAAGAACTGTGTCAAGGCCACATAGCTGGAGCATAGATAGTGCTCCTCTTTCCTTGCACTGCTCTGGGTTTGACCCTCCATCTCCTGACCACATAGGACCGTATCTGCTCAGCTCTGATGGCACAATGACCATTGGACCTCTGGCACTGAGTTCCCAGGCCTGTCTGGCTCTGGAGGCCTCCATTCTCATTCTGTTGGTACAGGGAGCATTGCCCAGATGGTGTTTATTCTCACATGACTACTGGTGTATGTATATTTGTTGATTAAAAATACTTGCTGTATTTTGTAGCAACATTAAAGATGTTACACATCTCTTATTGCCAACAAGAAGCTGCCAATGTTTTCCTTAACCCCTCACTCACCAAGTAGTGTGGTTCACATCATGCCACATGAGCTGGGACCGGGAAATTAGAGCCCGTGACACATGTGTGTAGAACCCCACCATAGCTGCCTTTATCCTTGGATCTTCTTTCTTTCGTCTGCCAAGGTGTATGGTCTTGCTTTTGCCTGCCTCTGTGGCCTGATCATCTGGTCCCATTCTCCTTCTCACACACTGGCCTTTTGTCAGACCCTTGGATACACCAGCTTTAGTTCTTCTCCGAGACTCTGACTTATCCTCTCCTCTGCTTGGAACGAGACCATTTTCTCTTGGACCTCAAGATGTAAACATGGAGCTGGGAGTCTTAACATCAGTGTCATCTCCTCTAACAGTTCTTTCCCAGCACCTGCACTGTACCCACGTGCTCCCAATATTGTATTCTTTTCTAGCACTTATACTTCACTGATTTTTTTTTTAATTTTTTTTATTATTTTTATTTTTTTTGTTTTTTGTTGAGAGCCCACTGGCCCATGTGGGAATCGAACCCGCAGCCTTCGGAGTTAGGAGCATGGAGCTCCAACCGCCTGCGCCACCGGGCCGGCCCCCACTTCACTGATTTTTAAGATACATGTTTTAACATCTCTGAAATAGGGGTGTCATAGTATAGGTGGAATGTTAATTTCATTGGTGTTTTCTGTCTTTTTTTCAATTTATATAAAGATAATGGTATGATTTATAACTATTTTAGATAGTCAGGTTGGATGAAATACGATTTGTGAAATTGTTTGCTTGTTTATTATCTCTAAGTGAGAAACAATAAACAAGTAAACCTTTAGAATATAAGCTTCATGAAAGCAGGGTTCATATCTCTTTCAATGAAACTGCTGTTTCATTGCTGTTTCTACTGTTTCTAGAACATTGCTACCATACAGTGGGTGCTTAATAAGCAAATACTTGCTGAGGGAAAATGGGTTGGAGTTATGGTGTCCTTGGCCAGTCTATTTCCTCTGGTCCCCATGTGGCTGCACTACTAGCGCCTCCTCTTTATGTGTGCCAGCACCCATTCTTGTCATGTGGCCCTTTACCACAGTGTGCATTGGGACATTACCAGTGGAGACTGTCTGATTCATGCAGATTCATGCGCATCGTACGTCACTGATCACCCACACCTACATGGATTCTGGGACCATTCAGTGCTCTCCTCCTTCTGGACACATACCTCAGAGGACTGGTGCATGTCACAGAGTCTACTCAGAGATGTGGGGAAGAAGGGAGCAATGTCCTGTGGTGTGCTGGTAAATGTTTAACGACTGGCTTTCTTCCTCAGGAAGGGCCCTGATTTATAGCATTTACTGACTTCTGTGGCTTTTTAAGCCAAGTATATATATATTTTTTAAGCCAAATGTATACATATTTGATCTTCAATTTATGCCATGCTGTAGAACACTTATTGTAGTCAATTGTATTTGAATTAAAAAAATCATTAGGTTTCAAAAACCAAAAACAATGGTCGTGACCAATTTCAACCTGCTGTCATGAAGTTAACCAGCTTGCAAATTCCCTGAAAATTTAAAAATTAGCTCTTGTGGGACAATTCCAGCACATCATTGGGACACCCAAATCTTCTTTCCATGAACATTCACTCTTGAGTGCCAGCTCCATGTCCCTATGTGCCTCAGCCTTGTTACCCGCTTATACCCAATCACATTCTGCCTCAGCCTTGTTACCCGCTTATACCCAATCACATGTCCCACCAGGACCCCCTGTGCCAGTAATTTGAGCAAGAAGTGGGCACTTGGCTGTGCTGTGGAGTTTTCTCTTGACTTTCCAATACATTGACTCATTACAGGTCTTAGTTGCTATGTCTGTAAAAAAGGAGTGAGCCAATGAACTTTAAGGGCTCTTTCCCTTTTAAAATCAGGGGTTTTATATCTACAATCATACTAATTTGTAACTCTCTCAAAATGGTCTCTCTCTTCTTGATTTCCTTTTTTCTGTCATTCCTACTCAAGTTCTTCCACTGACTTGAGATCAGAACTCTTTTTTTCTTCTTTAACTCTGTTCTCTCCTTTTTTCCACACTGCCAAGGCAGCATCAGACAAAGCTTGTTATTCCATGTCACTGCTGCTGCTGCAGGCCATTGTCACTTCATGACCCAGGGCTTGCTTCCCACTCCATTGTGATCCCTGTGACCTTCCAAAAACACCGCTTAGGTTCTTTCCTGGCTCAGAAACTTTCATCAATTCCCACGATTGTTTGAGCCCTCTGCCTGACTTCGAAGCTCCTTTCAGTACCAGTCCATCCAAGTCCACCTTTCTAAGCCACACCTTCCAAAATGAATTTAGGGCTGTTGACACAGTGGTCTCTCTATGTGCCTCTTTTTCCCATGCCCAGCGCAGCGCTGTGCAAGATGACTGCACAGGCACACCTTCTATAGGACATCTTGCTTTTGCTGAGTGACATCCTGTTTGGATCGCTCATTTTTGTCTTTGATTCTCTCTCTCTCTCTCTCTCTCTCTCTCTCTCTCTCTCTCTCACAGATTTATTGAGATGTGATTCTTATACCATATAATTCATCCATTTAAAGTACAATTCAATGGATTTTAGAATAGTCACAGATAGGAGTATATACAAACATCATCACGATCATTTTTAGAACATTTTTATCACCCCACCCCCAAATCCTTTTACCCTTTAGTTATCATTCCCTGGTCTCTCCATTTCCCCAAGTCCAAAGCAACCACAAATTCCTTTTGTTGTTGTCTCTGGAGATTTGCTTATTCTGTACATCTCAAAAAGTAGAATCATACAGTGTTTGGCCTTTTTTGTCTGGCTTAGTTCACTTGATTTAATAGTTATAGGTTAATCCATTTTGTAGCATATGTCAGTACTTCATTCTCTTTATGGTCAAATTATATTTCATTGTATAGATATATCACATTTTATTTATCCATTCATTAGTTGATGAACATTTGGGTTATTTCCATTTATTGGCTATTATGAAAAATGCTGATAGTAACATTCATGTACAAATTTTGTGTGGATATATATTTTCTTTTTTTTCCTCCTCTTAATATGATTCTTTGTTTTCTTTTATTAGTTTCAGGTATACAAAACAATATAATTATTAGACATTTATATACCTCACAAAGTGATAACCCCAGTAAGTCTATTACCTATCTGACACTGTACATAGTTATTACAATATTATTGCCTATATTCCCTTGTTGTACTTTATATCCCTGTGACTATTTTTTAAAATTATAGTTGACATTCAGTATTATTTTATATTACTTTCATGTATACTGTGTAGTGGTTAGACATTTATATATTTTATGAAGTGATCCTTCCGATAAATCTAGTACCTATCAGACACTATACATAGTTTTTACAATACTCATATTATTGACTATATTCCCCATACTGTCCTTTATATCCCCATGACTGTTTTGTAACTACCAATTTGTACTTAATCCCTTGATATTTCACACGTGACCCCCTAACCCTACTTTTATCTAATAACCTTGAATTTATGTTCTCTATCTATGACTCTGTTTCTCTTATTATTATTTTTCTTTTAAGTTTATTGGGGTGACAGTTGTTAGTAAAGTTACATTAATTTCAGGTGTACAATTCTGTATTACATCCTCTGTAAATCCCATTGTGTGTTCACCACCCAGAGTCAGTTCTTCTTCCATCACCATGTATTTGATCCTCTTTACAGTCATCTCCCACCCTCCAGCCCCCTTACTGTCTGGTAACCACTAAACTATTGTCTGTGTCTATGAGTTTTTGTTTCTGATTTGTTTGTCTTGTTCTTTTGTTGTTTTTGGTTTATACACCCCATATCAGTGAAATCATATGGGTCTCTGCTTATTTCAATTAGCATCATAATCTCAACATCCATCCATGTTATCACAAATGTTCCTATATCATCTTTTCTTACCGCCGAATAGTATTCCATGTGTATATATACCATAACTTCTTTATCCATTCATCTGTCAAAGGACATTTTGGTTGTTTCCATGTCTTGGCCACCATAAATAAAGCCTCAATGAACATTGGAGCACACGTGTCTTTATGGATAAATATTTTCAGATTTTTTGGGTAGATACCCAGGAGAGGGATTGCTGTGTCCTGTTTCTGTTTTGTTTGATCATTTATTTTGTTTTTTAGATTCTACATATAATTGGAATCACATGTATTTGTCTTTCTCGGTTGGACTTATTTTATTTAGCATAATACCCTCTAAGTCCATCCATGTTGTTACAAATGGTAAGAGTTCATTCTTTTTTATGGCAGAGTAATTAATACTCCTTTGTATAAATGTACAATTTTTTTATCAAATTGTCTATTGATGGGCATTTTGGTTGTTTCCGCATCTTGGCTATTGTAAATAGTGCTGCAGTGCATATGGGGTGCATATGTCTTTTTGAATTAATGTTTTGGATACCTTTGGATAAATATGCAGTAGAATTGCTGGGCCATAAAGTAATTCTATGTTTATTTTTTTGAGGAACATCCATACTGTTTTCAATAATGGCTGCACCAATTTGTAAACCCATCAACAGTACATGAGGGTTCCCTTTTCTCTATATCCTTGCCAACAGTTATTGTTTGTTGATTTATTTATACTGGACATTCTGACAGGTGTAAAGTGATCATGGTTTTTATTTGCATTTCTCTGATGATTAGTGATGTTGAGCATCTTTTCATATGTCTATTGGCCATCTGTATGTCCTCTTTGGAGAAATGTCTTTTCAGGTCCTCTGTTCATTTATTAATTGAATTGTTTGTTTGGTTTTGAGTTGCATGAGTTTTTTTTTTATGAATTTTGTGTATTAACCTCTTATCAGATGTATCATTGGCAAATGTCTTCTGCCATTCAGTAGGATGTATTTTTGTTTTGTTGATGGTTTCCTTTGCTGTGCAAAAACTTTTTAGTTTGATGTAATCCCATTTGTATTTTTTTTCTTTTGTTTCCCTTGCCCAAGGAGATGTATCTGTAAGCATATTACTAAAGAAACATATCTGAGTGTTTCTTTGTTAAATTTTCTTCTAGTTTTATGGTTTCTTACATCTAAGCCTTTAATCCATTTTTATTTTCTTCTTCTATATGGTGTGAGAAGGTGGTCCAGTTTTATTTTTTTGCATGTATTTGTCCAGTTTTTCCAGCACCATTTATTGAATAGACTGTCTTTACCCCGATGTATATTCTTGCTTCCTCTGTCATAGATTAAATGACCATAGAAGCATGGATTTATTTCTGGGCACTCTATTTTGTTCCATTGAGCTATTTGTCTGTTTTTATGCCAATACCATGCTGTTTTGATTACTGTCGCATTGTAGTATAGTTCAATATCAGGTAGTGTGATACCTTTAGCTTTGTTCTTCTTTCTCAAGATTGCTATGGCTGTTCAGGGTCTTTTATGGTTCCATATAAATTTTAGGATTATTCTAGTTCTGTGAAAAATGCCATTGGTATTTTGGTAGGGATTGTGTTGAATCTATATATTGCTTTGGGTAGTATGGACATTTTAACTACATTAATTCTTGTTATCCATGAGCATGATGTTTCCATTGATTTGTATCTTCTTTAATTTGTCCCTTCAATGTCATAATTTATGAATACAGGTCTTTTACTTCCTTTGTTAAATTTATTCCTAAGGTATTTTATTTTTTTGATGCAATTGTAAATGGGATTGTTTTCTTATTTCTGTTTCTGATAGTTTGTTATTGGTGTATAAAAATGAAACTGATTTCTGAATATTAATTTTGTGTCCTGCTACTTTACTAAATTAATTTATCAGTTCTAATAGCTTTTTTGTGGAATCTTTGGGGTTCTCTATGTATTGTATCATGTTCTCTGCAAATAATGAGTTTCATTTCTTCCTTTCTAATTTGGATGCCTTTGATTCCTTTTTCTTGTCTGATTGCTGTGGCTAGGACTTCCAGCACTATGTTGAGTAAAAGCGGTGAAAGTGGACATCCTTGTCTTGTTACTGATCTTAAGGAAGATATTTTTAGCTTTTCCTCTTTGAGTATGATGTTAGTTGTGGGTTTGTCATATATGGCCTTCATTATGTTCAGATAAATTCCCTCTATTCCCACTTTGCTGAGTTTTTATTATAAATGGATGCTGGATTCTGTCAGTCACTTTTTCTGCATCTATTGATATGATCATATGATTTTTATCTTTCATTTCGTGTCTCATGTTAATTAATTTGTAGATATTGAATCAACCTTTCATACCAGGGATAAATCCCCCTTGATTGTTGTGTATGATCCTTTTAGTGTATTGCTGAATTTGCATTGCTAACATTTTGTTGAGGATTTTTGCATCTATGTTCATCAGGGCTATTGTCCTATAGTTTTTCTTTTGTAATGTCTTTATCTGGTTTTGGAATCAGGGTGATGGTGGCTTTGTAGAGTTAGCTTGGGAGCCTTCCCTCCTTTCCCTCCTCTTCAATTTTTTTGGGAATAGATTGAAAAGAATTAATTCTTCTTTGAGTGTTTGGTAAAAGTCACTTGTGAAGCCACCTAGTCCAGGACTTTTGTTTATTGGTACCTTATTGATTACTGATTTGTTTTCATTAGTAGTTATCAGTCTTTTCAGACTTTCTGTTTCTTCTTGATTCAGCATTGGAAGATTATATGCTTCTAGGAATTGATCCATTTCTTCTAGATTGTCCAATTTGTTGGTGTATAATTGCTCATAGTATTTTCTTAAATGATTTGTATTCTGTGGTGTCAGTTGTCACTTCTTCATTTTTCATTTTATTTATTTGGGTCCTTTCCTTTTCTGTTTCCTTGATGAGTCTGGTTAAATGTTTATCAATGTTGTTTATCTTTTCAAAGAAGCAGCCCTTGGTTTTGCATTGCTATGAATTTCCCTCTTAGGACTACTTTGGCTGTGTCCCATAGATTTGGGGTCTTTGTGTTTTCATTTTCATTTATTTCAAGGTATCTTTTAATTTCTTCCTTGATCTCATTGTTAACCCATTCATTATTTAGTAGCATGTTATTAAGCCTCCCTGTGTTTGTGTGTTTTTCAGTGTTTTTTTGGTAAGTGATTTCTAGTTTCATATCATTGTGTTCACAGAAGACACTTGATATGATTTCCGTCTTAAATTTACTGAGATTTGTTTTTTGGCCTAACGTGTGTTCTATTTTGGCAAATTTTCCATGTGCACCTCACAAGAACATATATTCTGCTGATTTGGGGTGAAATGCTCTGAAAATATCAATTAAGGCATCAGGTCTAATGTGTCATTTAACAAGCAGTTCCCTTATTTAACAAGCAGTTCCCTTTTGGCTTTCTGTCTGCAAGATCTGTCCATTGTTGTCAGTGGGGTGTTAACGCCTCCTACTGTGATTGTGTTCCTGCGATCTCTCTTTATTTCGGTCAATGTTTGTTTTATATATTTAGGTGCTTCTATTTTGGGTGCATAGGTGCTTACTAGGGTTATATCCTCTTGTTGGATTAATCCCTTTATTGTTATATAATATCCTTCTTTGTTTCTTATTAGAATTTTCGTTTTAAAGTCTGTTGTTGTCTGATACTAGTATTTCAACTCCAGCTTTATTTTTTGTTTCCAATTGTGTGAATTATCTTTTTCTATCCCTTTACTTTCAGTGTATGTTTCTTTTCATCTGTAGTGGGTTTCTTGTAGACAGTATACGAGGTCAGACGGTTAAGTTGCAGTGATATGGCTAACCATTTTTGATATCAGAAGGATTATTAATTATGAATTTGTACCAACTGGACAGACAGTTAACCAAATTTACTATTTGTTGAAAAGGCTGTGTGAAAAGTTAGACGCCCTGAACTTTCTGCCAACAATTCATGGGTCTTGCATTGCGACAATGCACCAGCTCACACGGCACTGTCTGTGAGGGAGTTTTTAGCCAGTAAACAAATAACTGTATTGGAACACCCTCCCTACTCCCCTGATCTGGCCCCCAATGATTTGTTTCTTTAGCCAAAGATAAAGGAAATATTGAAAGGAAGACATTTGGATGACATTCAGTATATTGAGGGTAATACAATGACAGCTTTGATGGCCATTCCAGAAAAAGAGTTCCAAAATTGCTTTGAAGGGTAGACTAAGCGCTGGCATCAGTGCATAGCTTCCCAAGGGGAGTACTTCAAAGGTGACTAGTGATATTCAGCAATGAGGTATGCAGCACTTTTTCTAGGATGAGTTTGCGAACTTAATTGTCAGACCTTGTATGTATGGGTCTTGTTTTCTTTTCCATTCAGCTGCCTTATGTCTTTAAAATTCTTTTATTGTTTTAAGATTTTGATTAAAATACAGCTTACATACAATATTATGTTAGTTTCAGGTGTACACAATAGTTATTCAACATTTGTATACATAAAGAAGTGATCACCATGATAAGTACAGTACCAGCTATCACAATATTATTGACTACATTCTCTGTGTTGTGCATTATATCCCCATGACTTGCTTGTTTTATACCTGGAAACTTGGAAACTTGAACCTCTTATTCTCCACTGTTTTTCCCCATTTAAAATTTTTTTTTAATTACAGTTGACATTCAGTATTATTACATATTAATCTTAGGTGTATAGCATAGTGATTAGACATTTATGTAATTTAAGAAGTTACCCCCCGACTACCATAGCATGCACTTGGCACTGTACACGGTTATTACCATATTACTGACTGTATTCTTTTGGCTTTACTTTACATCCACATGAGTATTTTGTAACTACTGATTTGTACTTCTTAATCCCTTCACCTTTTTCAATCTGCCTCCTTAACCTCCTCCCATCTATTACTCTGATAGAGCTATTACCCATCTGACATGATACATAGTTATTACAACATTATTAACTGTATTCCTTATGCTATACCCTACATCCTTATGACTACTTTGTAATAACAAATTTGTGCTTCTTAATCCCTTCCCCTTTTTATCCTCCACTAACTCCTTTCCATCTGGCAACCATCAAAATGTTCTCTGTATCTATGAGTGTGTTTCTGTTTTGTTTGTTTATTTTGTTCTTCAGATTCCATATATAAGTGAAATTACATTGCATCTCTGTCTCTTTCTGACATAGTCCACGGAGCACAACACGGTTCAGGTCTAACAGTGCCACCACAGATAGCGAGAGCCCATTATCTTCCCTGGCCAAACAATATTCCATTGTATACATACTTGTATATGTACCACCTACTCTTTACTCATCCATTGATCGACATGCAGGCTGCCTCCCCATCTTGGCCATTGTAAACAGTGCTGACATATGGATGCACATGTCCCCTTGAAGTAGTGTTTTGGTTTTCTTCGGATAAACACCCTGAAGTGGGATTACTGGGTCCTACTCTGTCTCTTGTTATAGCCTTTGTTTTAAGTCTGTTTTGTCTGGTATAAATATTACTATGCCCGCTTGTGTTTTGATTGGTTTGTTTTCATTTTCGTGAAATATCTTTTTCCCATACCTTTCCTTTCAGGCTATGTGTGCCTTTTGATCTGAAGTAAGTCTTTAGTAGGCAGAGTATGTAAGGGTCTTATTTTCTTATCCATTCAGCCACCCTATGTCTTTTGATTGGAGCATTTAGTCCATTTATATTGAAAGTAATTGTTGATAGATATGTAGTTAGTGCCGTTTTATTAATATTTTTGATCTTTTTTTTTTTTTTTGTCTTAAGGAAGTCTCTCTAAGATTCCTTATAATTCTGGTTTGGTGTTGATGAACTTCTTTAGCTTTTTCTTCTCTGGGAAACTGTTTATCTGTCCTTTGATTCTAAATGATAGCTTTGCTGGGTAGAGTAATCTTAGTTGTAGGTCCTTGCTTTTCATCACTTTGACTATTTCCTACCACTGCCTTCTGGCCTGCAAAGCTTCAGTTGAGAAATCAGCTGATAATCTTATGGGAGCTCTCTTGTAGGTAACTAGCTGCTTTTCTCTTGCTGCTTTAAAATTTTTTTTCTTTGTCTTTAACCTTTGCCATTTTAATTATGATGTGCCTTGGTGTGGGCCTCTTTGGGTTCATTTTGTTTGGGACTCTGTGCTTCCTAGGCTTGTGTATCTATTTCCTTTGCTGGTTAGGGAAGTTTTCTGTCATTATTTTTTAAATTCCTTGCTCTCTCTCTTCCCCTTTTGGTACCCCTATGATGTGAATGTTAGTATGCTTGATGTTGTGCCAGAGGTCCATTAAACTATCTGCATTTTTTCTTTTTTTTGGATTCTTTTATCGTTTTGCTGTTCTTTGTGTGTTTTCTGCTACCTTAATCTTCTAAATCGCTGACGTGATCCTCTGCTTTCTCTAATCTGTTGTTTCCCTCTAATGTATTCTTCATTTCAGTTATTGTATTCTTTATTGCTGGCTGTTGTTTTTATGTTTTTCTATCTCCATTTTAAGTCTCCTGTCTCCCTGTTGAAGTTCTCCCTGAGACCATTGAACATCCTTATAACCAGTGTTTTGAACTTTGCATCTAGTAGGTTGTTTGTCTCCATTTTGTTTTTTTTTTTTGGAGCTTTGTTCTATTCTTTCATTCAGACCTGTTTCTTTGTCTCCCCACTTTAGCTGCCTCCCTGTGTTTGTTTCTATGTATTAGGTAGAGGAGCTATGTCACCCCATCTTTGTAGAGTGGCCTTATGAAGTAGCTGTGCTGTGGGGCTCAGTGACAGTCTCCCTGGTCACCTGAGTCGAGTGTTCCAGGCGTGTCCTTTCTATGGGCTGTGAGTGCTTCCCCGTTGCAGCTGAGCCTTAGCTGCTGTTTGCACATCAAGGGGAGGGAATTGGTCCTCAGGCTGATTGGTTGTGAGGCCTGGCTGTGACTACAGTGGAGGAGCTGTTGTGCGGGGCCTGATCCTATGAAGCTGGATTGACTTTAACAGGCTACTGGTGCCTCTCTAGTCTACCCTTTGCATGTGTCATCCTCGGAGTCAGCCGGTGATTCTCTGGCTGGGTCTGAAGCTAACCACCGGGTGTGCCAGTCCCGGGGCCTCCTACGAGGGGCCCCAGAGCAGGCCAAGTTTAGTCTCAGCCTGTGCCCTGCCAGGGCCACAGCAATCTGCAGTGGTCACTGCCGCGCCTGGCTTGGAGATGCCTTGAGAGGCCAAGCCTCAACCGAGGCCGCTGTCACTTGTTCCGGGATTAGGGTTGCTCAGCCAGCGGTATGGGACATGCTGAAGCCAGATGCTGCTTATTTGGGTTTTGTGAACCTTTGAGAGATTTTAGGAAAGTCCACAGCATGATCCAAAGCAGGCTGTTTATACGTAAAAGCTACGAGAAGTGGCTTGGCTGGGCCTGCAAGTTGGGTGTGCAGGGTCTCAGGGAAACATGGCAAAGGAACGGGTGTTAGCAAGTTTGATGGAGACTCAGATATGGCTCCCATCTGAGTTTCACTTTGGGAGTAGGGAGGGTTTAACAAAGAAACAATGGCTTCCGGCAGCTTCTATGTCTGGGAGAAAACTGCACCTCCAGCCCTCACCCTGAAGTTAGACAATTCACTTCCTTCTCATATGTCCCTGGCATCTTTCCAGTTGCTGCCCCTGTGCTGGAGTTCAGAGCGAGCGAGTCTGTCAGCGAGTAAGGCTTTGGGCGGGTCCTTTAAGAGTAATACCTGAGACTCCAGCCGCCCTGATCTTACTCAGTCACAGTCTCCGCAGGTTTTCACAGCCAGAAATTATGGAGACCTCTCTCCCTGGCACTTGTCCTATGTCATTAATTACCTGTTTGATTTACATCGATCTTAAATACTAGAGGGACACAGTTATTATAATGTTTAGTTGCTAAAAAAATGTTCATGGTAAAAAAGTAAAACGCTTAAGTGCCAAAGTGAAAGTCCTGCCCCCGCTGCTCCTGCCCCAACTCGCAGGACTTAACTTTTGTGTTTGTAGCCTTGTAGCTTCCACCTCTGAACAGATACATATATTTGTGTGTATGCATATATGTGAAAATTCAAATGCGTATTCACATTTGTGAATGTACATATGTGTATATTGATGTATTTATATTTGTATGTCTGCATTTTTATAATTGTGTATCTCTTTTTACAAAATTGAGATATGACTTTACAAATCAGCAGTGTAAGAGGTCTGACAACTAAGTTTGCAAACTTGTTACAACAATATTGTTAACCTTTTTTGATGTCAGAGGGATTATTCATTATGAATTTGTACCAACTGGACAGACAGTTAACCAAATTTACTGTTTGAAAGTGCTGAAAAGGCTGTGTGAAAAAGACGAAAACAACCTGAACTTTTTGCCAACAATTCGTGGCTCTTGCATCACGACAACACACCAACTCACACGGCATTGTCTGTGAGCGAGTTTTTAGCCAGTAAACAAATAACTGTATTGGAACACCCTCCCTACTCACCTGATCTGGCCCCCAGTGATGTCTTTCTTTATCCGAAGATAAAGGAAATATTGAAAGGAAGACACTTGGATGACATTCAGGACATCAAGGGTAACATGACAACAACTCTGCTGGCCATTCCAGAAAAAGAGTTTCAAAATAGCTTTGAAGGGTGGACTAGGTGCTGACATCAATGCCTAGCTTCCCAAGGGGAGTACTTCAAAGGTGATTATATTCAGCAATGAGGTAGGTGGCACTGTTTCTAGGATGAGTTTGCGAACTTAATTGTCAGACCTCGTACTCATACATCCTTCCATGACAGCTACATGTCTTACCTCATTCTTTCTTAATGGTTCCACAATATTTCATTGGAGGTATACACCATCATTTCTTTAACCAGTTCTCTATTGTTGCATATTTATGGTTTGTTTTTTTTTTGCTATTCCAATGCTATTATGTACATGTGGGAGCACTTTTCTCAGCTCCATCCTGGAAGTGGAGTTTTGGATCCACCTCTGGCTTTTGTCTTAAAGTAATTTTTAACATTTCCCCTTCACTGTGCTTTATGATGTCTTGCACATATTAGGCACTTAATGAATATTTATTGAAATGAACACTTAAGGGTTTTCATTCGGGATTTATCCCTAGCTTGGTATTTCATTTCAGTAAACTGTTTTATGATACCCTCATGCCTATTTCACTTCCTCTAAAATGAATGAAAGTTTTAGTTATCTAGTCTTCGTTAAAGGGAACTAAGGTGAGATGAGTGAAGCAGTGTGGTGATTGTCTGCTATATGTGTGATACTGGGGGTTACACAGAGGTGAGTAAGAGGAAACCTCCGCCATCAAAGTATTTACAAACCATCAGAATGAGGCAGGTAGGATGTGTCGTACATCCCTAAGAGGCACACATGTGTTTTAATGGGAGCATTAAGGAAGGGGAGAAATGCTACCTAACTTGGGTGCTAATGTGTTTCCCCGAAAATAAGACCTAACCAGAAAATAAGCCCTAGCATGATTTTTCAGGAGGACATCCTCTGAACATAAGCCCTAATGCATCTTTTGGAGCAAAACTTAATACGAGACCCGGTCTTATTTTGGGGGGAACACGGTATCAGGGAATACCCCACAGAAGAGGGGACACTGAGATGCCCTTAAAGGAAAGGTAAGATTTGGACAGGTGGAGGTGTACCAAGGGTAGGCGGCTGCTGGTGGTTCTTGGTGGAGGAGCAGTGTAATGAATTCAGAGAGGGTGAGAAAAATGAGAACTCAAATTCCACTGGTTGCAGGGTGAGTGCAGGGCGCAGCCATAGATGAAGTTGGAGAGCCAGCAGGGGACCTGCTGTGCTTGGCCCAGAATCCAGAAGGGTTTGATAGTAACCTAGTAGGCACTGGACCATCACAAGAGGCTTTTGAGTGAAGTTATATTATTGGAGTTGGTCTTGAAGAAGCGGTGTCAATGGTCAGTCTGAGGCATCAGTAAAGGAGTCTTTATTTCCAGAGGTTTCTGTGATATAAATTTTTGCCTGTTTCTTGTCCCATCCCTCAATTCTTTCCTTAGCTGTCTGAAAATGTGGTTAACCGCATGAAGGATTCCAGCCAGCCTTCCAAAGTGGGCCAGCTGACTTTTCCTCCCGCTCCTGCACCTTCTGCATTTGGCACCTCTAAAGGCCTGGAGAAAGGTATGCGGATTGCAGTGATGCTGTGGAGAGCGGAAGTAGAGTGTCTAAGGAATGACAAATCATGTTCCTGTCAAAACACGCTACTGTGGCTCCTGTTTGTTTCTGGGTGATGTAAGCAACTCTTTTCTGATAATTGCTATTCAGGAGAGTGTGGCTTCTGTGCATGACAGACTCTGTCTAGTATAATGAGAGCAGCACAAGTTAGTCACAGCTTCTGTGATGGGGGCCAGACTCTTTTCCCTTACTGTTTCAGCTTCTCTGTATGTAAAAAATGAGGTGCAAGGGCTTGCTTTGACAACTCCGGTAAGAAGTTGCTTTTAAGGATCCATAAGTGAAGCATAATCCTTACTGTTGGTATGGCTCAAAGAATGATAGGGATTTACGTGAAATGAGCCAATTGGGGGGAATTGAGTCAATGACTTTGGCTTCAACCTCAGCACCTCGTACCTAGCCTTCAGGTCCTGGTCCTGGCCTGGCTCCTGGACAGTTCACTCTGGGCTTTTAGTAGGGCCTGTTACCCTGCACCTCCCAAGAGTTCCTCTTCTTGTACCCACGCTGGGCTCAAAGCTGATTTATTCCCTACTTTTTTGTGCCCATTGCAAATGAAGAAATTTGTCCTTTTCTCTAATAACTACTTTCAGCAAACATAAAGGAACAAAAAAGTTTAAGAAAGGAGGAGTAAGGTACAAAATCGTTAGAATATTACAAACTAGAAAAGTCTTGTGGCACTGCTCTTCTACTCAATGAGTACATGTTTACGAGAATCTGGGTCATAGCTATCACCTGTAACTTAATATGTATTTTTTTCACTGATTGACTGAAGGAGCCATGGCACTGTGGAGTGTAAACTCTGTCTCACAGTGGATAACCGTTCACTGTATTGTGAGTGGCCTCGCATTAGAGTTGTCTTCTCTGCCGATCTTTCCTATTAGGTGATAAGATCGAAGGCAGGAGCTATATCCTGTCCACTCAGTATTTAATGAAAGCTTGCCAGGGATCAGGATGAGTGCTTCATGCTGGGATACAGCGACAGGTAGACTGGGATGCCTCTCTATGGCACACACAGCTCTAGTTAAGGAGCCAGATGTATATCCCTGTAGATTACATGTATCATGTGATATTGCAACAGTAGAAGCATGCCCAAGATCCAAGGTAGCACAGAGGAGAGAGTGACTTATTATTTTAGGGTAAGGCTCCCTAAACTGGACTTCTGAACTGGATTTTGAAAGAGTAGTGGTAGATGGACAGTTCAGGCATGGTGAACCGCATCAGCAAAGGTCTAGAAGTGGCACAGCCTGTCTTATTTGGGGACCTTGAAACAATTTGGTATCTCTGGAGTACAAAGTAGAAGGAAAGGAGAGGTGTTAGGACCATGCTCAGGGGCCAGGTCCTGGAGACCTCCATGCAGTGGCCAGAGAGCCGCTGGCTTTGTCCTCATGGCCAGGGTGGCAGCCAGGCCTTCGACACCTCTCCCCCTGTAATGTCTACATTAGGGCTTCCTGAGGGTTAGAGCAAATCAGTAGCTGGATTTGGACTCATCCTGAGATCTTTTTGAATATCTGTCAGTGAAGGGGCTGAGTGAGGTTCTCAAAACCCACATAAGATGCCCCCTGTCCTTTATCAGAAGAGCTAGCTCCCATGCTCTTTAGCCAACTGATCAGTTGAAGTGAGTCTAACTTAACCTAATGCACTTTAATAAACAGCATTAACTGTTGAGAGGGAGAAGTGGTGAAAACAAAAATTACCAAATTATGTCATACACACATCAGTTTTAGCTTTGGAAGATAAAAGAAACACTTGTTTCAATTTTGGTAAGTTTAGCAGTTTAAGAAGCAAGAGTAATGGCTCATTTGCCATTTGGTTTTAGTTTTAACAAAGTATTTTGTTCTTTAAATGATGAATGACTTGTGAGTTTCTGAATGCTGAAGAATAGCATAAATGGACTGTCATGAAGTTGACTGATTTTAAATATTTTTGCTTTTAAAACCAGTGTTTGCTTTTATTTTAGGGATGGAACAAATTAGAAAAAGAAGTTGAAATTAGATCCTTATGTTACACCACACCTCAAAATAAATATCAAAGGGAATAAAAGATTTAAACGTAAGAATTGAAGCCATAAAAGTATAAGGGTACATAAAATACAATAAATAGGCTTTCTAAGCACTACATTAAGTGAAGAAACTCTAAATTCTGAAGAAAAGTGGGTAATATAACTGTAAGAAATTAGAGACAATTTAGAAAAAATAAATGAAACATGAATGATAAACTAGGGAAATATGACAGGCAGTATTAGTAGTCTTCATATATAAAGAGTTTTTAAAGATTCTTAATAGAAAATGTACACAAATGAACATAAATATGTGATGCGATTCTCAACTTTGCTAATGATTAAAGATACACATATTAAATAATGAGCATTACCAAGGAGGCAGGGAAGTGGTCAGGCTTGTACAGGGAAGGTAAGAGTGTGGATTAGTGCTATTTTCTCTACAATGAATAGATATATAATTTCTGTAGTGATAAAAAGCAAAATTGTATAAAAAGCAAAAATAAATAGGATAAATTATACCTCAATAAAGCTGTCATAAGTAAATAGGAACAGGGAGACTTAATGTCAAAATAAGATTGGGCAGCAGTATATGATTTTTCATTCCCAGTGGAGAACCTGGCATGTTACTGTGGAGCATTTAGGTGTGCCCTCCTTGCAGACCAGGGCATCGCCATGCTCTTCTCTCTGTGAGAGGGCATCTGGGAGTGCGAATCATAGGATAATTACTTTTGGAAATGACTCCCTGAAAGGTTGAGTGTTTCAGCCTCTGGAATTCAGCATGCTTTAAAAAGGCCTTGGGAGAGAAATGGCAAATCCTCATATATTCTTTCACAAAGCTTGGTTCTTCTATAATACTTTGTGCGTCTTAGTCGCTGCCTCTTTAGAAACCTGTGATGGAGGTGTACAATATTTGGCCAAGGCCAGAGAAAAGTGTTGAACTTTGGCTGAAAGTTTGGGAAGGATAAAGGCTGGGGGAAGGAGGAGAACAGAACCAAGTGGTGGAGAGAGTACAGTGAATTGGATTTGCCCAGAAAGTTCATGACCATCAAAAGGTAGACCTACTATAACCATGTAAAGGATGCAATAATATTAGAGGTGATACAGGTTAAATGATCTATAAAATATCATTGACATGAGGTATTTTCCCCATTCAGGATTATAAATCTATAGAATGCGGTACTGAGGGAAACAAGATTTAAGGCACCTCCTCTCCCCTTGCCTCCCCTATGCTGAAACCCAGACCCCAGAGGCTGTCTTTCAGCATGAAGCAGAGCAGTGGTCCCTCAGTTCTTCCTGGCCTGTGTTTAGGAGATGACCTAAATTTCAAGTAATTGTAGGGTGAGTAGGGACGGATTTGGAACACTGCACTCAAATGGCTCTGTCTGCTGCCAGCCGCAGGCAGTAAGTGGTCCTGGTGGGTGCAGAATAAGGGAGTGGAAGGCCTTCAGGCTATCCCTCCTCAGACTGGCTAGATTAAGGATGTGTTCTTTGTCCATCCCTGGGGGTGCACTTCTGAGCCCCTTTCCTAGATGCCTTCGCTTATCCTGGGGTGCTGCTGACAGGACTTTTCTTTTCATCCCTTTGCAGACTCTAAACTGCCCAGGTCAGAATATGGTGGTAGCCGGCAGCCCTCAGGGGTGGAGGAGGATCTCAAGAGGTGAGCAAGAGTGCCCACTCACCCCTGGCTCTGCACTCCAGCTGAACGCTCTTTCCTTAGTGGGTACCTTTCCCCGGCCTGAAGGCCCGAGAATTTGTCTCACACATTTTTTCTTATTTAGATTGCCTGTCAACCTTATGGTATAGGTGGCACTGGTCTCAGTTAAAAGATGAAGAAACACCAAAAGGGGTGTGCGGGAGTTTATTGCTCATGTTCTTAAAAATTCACTTGAAAAAAACCAGGACTAAATAGTTGAGTGTCTGAATCTTCTGTGCCTGTGTGTGCATGTAGGCATTCTTTTAGCGATATGAAGGAAAAAGGAGTCTTCACAATTCTAACTAGTAGGCGAGATGGACTGGCTCCAGGATGTTGGTGACTTCCCGTCAGCACAGGCCACAGCACCAGAGAGCCAGCCACACCACCAAAATGGGACTTGTTTCTCCTGCCCTGCTACTTGTAGAGCAGTGCTTAAGGCACAGATGCCACCCAGGAGTACAGGTTAGCATCCTCATTCTGCCACTTACTGGTAAAGTGTCCCTGGACAATCACTGTGGCTCCCTAGGCCTCTGAGAAGGGCCTAACTCGAATACCTCTTTCATCGGAATATCGTCGTGCTTAAACATGTTAATGCATATAAAGCATGCACAGTGCCTGGCACACAGAGTTCTCAGTGAATGCTAACAGTAGTTGTTATTGACCAGCTTCTTCAAACCCTTGAGAATACTGGCCTCTGTGACAAAGGACCCAGTGAGTTTATTTAGGGGTGCTGTGTTAGCCACCGTTGGTTTGCTCCTTCTAGTAGGTCAGCCATGCGGATCTTTTTCCATAGTCATGAATTAAGTCCCACATTCTAAAAATCTAACCTCCTTAATCCTAAGCGGCCTCTCCAAGAATAACAAACTTGAACCCTTTCTTTGGTACTTTTAAACCGTTGAAAAATGTTCAAGTAATACATACTAATGAAAGACTTAGAAAATATATGAAGTGAAAAAAAAAAGCATCATTTCATGAAAACCACTCTTAGTATTTTGGAGTTTCTTTCAAATATCTCTTTGCCCTAGTTTAGGATTATTTTTTCAAAGTCATATAATTTATATTTTGCTGTTTTCACTTAATATTATAATTATTTTTCATTTGTTATACCTGCTTTATAAACATGTTTATTGCTAAAAGTATTATTTATTGGTTCTCAATTTTAGATTCAACCTATAGACAAATTATATAATGAATATATTTTCTAATTATGATATAATATGTATCATTGTGTGATTATACCAGATTTTCTTTAACTTGACCTTGATTGTTGTACATTTCAGTCATTTGCAGTTTTTTTAGCCCTATTATAAATAATACTGCTAAGAGTATCTTAGTACTAATAACTTTTTTTTCTTAGGGTTATTTTATTGTGCAGAAAGCCCAGAAATAGATCAAAAGTTAACACACTTAGAATGAAGAGTTACATATTCAGAACAAAGGGCTGGTGTTATCTAAAACCTTCAGGTCCTACTTCCCGCTCACTCACCCATTGTGAAGGAATGGCTAGTGCACGGTTGAAACCCAGCTCCCAGAATCTCTCATTTGGCTATGGCTGCGTGTTTCCTCACCTGGTGGTCAGCTCTCCTTCTGTTCCTAATGTGTATTGTCATGGCTGAGAAAGTGTCACTGTATCTTTTTGCCTGGGGGATTGTCACTGTTGCCTGACCTAGGGGTTGGATGAAGTGTGGGCTTTCACAGTATTCTCTCTGGCCAGCCTCAGAAATCCATTGGCCTACAGATCCCAGTTCCCTGGCCAGCTGAAGTGAGTGCACAAACTTCTCCTTGGCTACCTTCTGCCAATCATTCCATCTGCACCTGCTTCTCCTATCCCTTTCCTGGCACAGGTATAAGCAGGAAAAGACTACAGTCCGGGATGATCTGTTCCAGGCCGTGATGAGGGAAAGAGAGGCAGCCATGAAGCATCTGAGTGCATCCCTGCATCCGGGGGAGGGCAACATTGACCAGGAGAAGCGGAAGTCAGCCCTGCTGGTGAGTGCAGATCTTCCTGAGCTGGCCTTTGGTGCTCTCACGGCACAGGGAAGCAGAGGTCAGGCCTGGGACCTGATCTTTCTGAAGCCCGGTCTCTGCCTGCCCACCCAATGTCCTCCAAATAACCTCTGTAGAAAGGGTGTCTTTCTAGGGACCCAGAACTTGGGTTCTTCTAACCCTGGACCTGACACTGCTATGCTTCGCTGTTTCTGGCTTGTGTTTTCATTCACTGGGGACCTCAGGTCTATCCCACGAGGGCTGGATCATTTGACGGCCTGGTCCTGCTCTGAAACTTGACAGTTGTAAGTGCTGCTGTGGTATGTGTGCCAGGAGGATGTGAAAGGAGAGGACTGGGGCTTGGAGCCGTGCAGTCAATGAGATGGAGAGCATCATTTGTAGAGTCAGGCAGCTTGGTGTACACCCTGGCTCCCTAGTTGCTGCCGTGAGCCGGTCCTCCAGCATCTGTGAGCGCTGGTGCAGGATTAGGATGTTTGCACACAGTGCCGTCCAAGGGACCAGAGGAGGGAATAAGCAGCTGCAGTGATTGTGCGCCACGCCAGGTCATGACGTGCCGCAGGCTGTATCTAACAACACCAGAACTCTAGAAGTGCCCCAGGCTTGACTAATTCAGCAGCTCCCTGGTGTCTTCATGGACGCCAGTTCTTCTCCTTCCACTCCGCAGTCCTCAGCATGCCAGTGCATCCTCAGACCAGTTGTCCCCACAGCTAAGTGGTGGCTGATACCGCCCTCCAGGTCTTGTGCAGACAGGACAACTCTCAGCAAAAGGAGAGAGGCTGTGTTTGTTCTGTCAGCAAGGAGAACTTTCCCGGAAGCCTCCAGCAGAAGTCCTGTTAAATCACATTGGCTTAAATTGCACCATGTGCCCATGGCTAAGTCAGGGTTGGTAGAGGGAACAGAGATGGGATCACTGACTGGAGCTGGGGCTCTTTTCTAGTCCCATTTGAGAGGTGTGTGTGTGGGGGTCGGCATCCAGACAGAATTAGGACTGACAGTAATTAATAATTCTCCCAATTCCAGTGTATGGGGGTTTCCCCGTACACATCCAAGGAATTCTTCAATAGTAGCTGGATATCCTATAATTCAACTCAGTTCTGACACTGTTAGTGACGTAAGAAACATCCAAACTTGTAGAGAAGTTTAATGAGTTTATTTGAGCCAAACTGACGACAATTGCTGGGAAGCAAAATCTCAATGAATTAAGAAAATGCTCTGGAGTGTGGCAGTTTTGCAGCTTATTTTATACACTGGAATCAAAGGAGGAGATGCAAGGAGGGTTACATGAAATCCATTGGTGGTAGATTAAGGGGGTGGGAAAGCAAAGTGGGGAAATCGCTGGGATTGGATAAAAAGTAAAATGGAAAGATATACACTTCTTTTACTCTGGTGGGTACAAGATAGTTAACATTTACAACACATAGAGGTGGTATTCTGGGAGCAAGATAACAGTGAGGGGTTCTGTGGTCTCACTCTGGTTTGGTAGGTTGTGCCCTGAGGGGTCCAGAAAATGGGATTACTCTGACACTCTAAGGGTTATCTTAGATGTAAAAAGACAGTAGACAGTCTCACTTAAGGTAAAGATTGACCTTTGTCAAGGAAGCTACAGGCCCAGGATGTGACTACGGGCCATGACCCGCTTTTAATTAGGAATTTTTATGTTCAGACCACTCTGAGTTTGTAGGGCCTGTCATGCTGGCCTCTCCCGAGCTTGTCTGGTTTAGTACGTGGTCCCTTTTTGTGCCACACTTTCTACCTGGAGATAGCATCAGACTCCACAGGTTAAGGGCTTAGTCCCACAAAACCTTCTTCTTGCCTCAGATGCCAATTGAAATCTAGTGCTTCTAACTGACTGACTATAAATCAGAAATTCCCATGACCACATCCTTAGGTTTGACTAATTTGCTGATTAGAGCAAATTAGAAACATGTTACTAGATTACTGGTTATTTTAAAGGATGTAAATCAGGAACAGCCAGATAGATGGAGGAGATGCGTAGGGCAGGATATGGGGAAAGGGCGCAGAGTTTCCATGCTCTCTCCAAACATGTCACCCTAAATCTCCACGTGTACATCAACCCAGAAGCTCCCCAAACCCGCTCCTTTTGGGGTTTTGTGGGGCTTCATTACATAGGCATGATTGATTAAATCATTGGCCAATGATGATTGAACTTAACCTCCAGCCCAGCCTCCCCTCCTTGGAGGTGGTAGTGGGGATGTGGGACTAAAAGCTTCAACTCTCTAATCACATAGTTGGCTTCACTAGCCACCAGCCCCCATCCTTGGGTGCTTTCCAAAAGTTATCTAGTTAACATAACAAAAGATACCTTTATCAGGCTCATCACTTAGGAAATTCCAAGGGTTTTAGGAGCTCTGAGCCAGGAATAGTGGAAGAAGACCAAACTTTTACTTCTTATAAATTGTGATATTCTGGCAAGAAGGGGGTAGGGTGGGGGAAGGAATGGCCATAGCAGCATATAATAACCTCTGCTTCAGGGGCCATGGGCTTTGCGACCAGGAGCAGCCTTGTCCTGCTTTAGGTGGGTGGCTTGGGTGCACTGTGCTCCATAGAAGGAAATTAGATACAATATGAGATCACCACTCAGGACTGTATCTTCTCAGGAGGGAAAGGCCTCTGCATAGATGTTCAAAGCATGCAGTAAGCACATAAGAAATGCTGATTGAAATAGGCCCTCTGGGAAATAACGAACAATATAGGATCCTTGTTCTTGGGAAATTTAAAAATTCCCCATGTCTAGTGGGGAAGACAGACTTACACCAAAAACTTGGAAAAAGCCCAAATTGGTTATATTAAGTGTGAGATGGAAATAAAGACAATGTGCTTGGGAATGCAAGGGCACTGGTGTCAGCTGCTGGAGGAGAGAGCATTTGACCTTCTCAACGAAAGAATATCAGCCTAAGAACGTCTTAAAAGTTTATTTGACCCAAACTAATGACAAATGCTGGGAGGCAAAATCGAAATGGATTGAAAAACAATGGTTTGGAGAATGTCAGTTTTGCAGTTTATTTTATGCATTAGAATCAAAGGAGGAAGTTTACATGAAATCCTGGTGATAGATTAAGGGGGTGGGAGAAAGCAAAGTGGGGACATCTCTGGGATTGGATAAAAAGTAAAACGGAGAGACACACACTTCTTTTCATTGGTGGATACAGGATAGTTAACATTTACAGCACATAGAGGTGGTATTCTGGCAACAAGATAATAGTGAGGGGTTCTGTGGTCTTGTGCTCTGGTGCATGGGTGAGACCTGAGGGCTCCGGAAAAGAAGATTACTCTTACATTTCTGTGGACGGAAAAGGGGCCACATGGTAAACCTGACAAGCTCAGGAGACTGAAAATAACCACATAGGATGGTGTGAACATAAAAATTCCTAACTAAGGTGGGCCATGGCGGGAAGTCACATCCTTGGCCTGTAGCTTCCTTGACCAAAGTCAATCTTTGCCTTAAGTGAGGCTGTCTGTTGTCTTTTTGCATCTAAGATAACATACCCTTGGAAAGTCAGAGTAATCCCTTTTTCTGGACCCCGCAGGGGGCACAACCCACCACACCAGAGCAGGAAACTACAAAATCCCTCATTGTTATCTTGTTCCCCAAATACCATCTCTATGTGCTATAAAATGCTATTAACTCTCCTGTACCCACCAATGTAAAAAAGTGTGTGTCTCTCCAGTTTGCTTTTTATCCAATCCCAGAAATTTCCCTGCTTTGCTTTCTCCCCCCCCCCCGCCCCCCCACTTAACCTACAACCAATGGATTTCATGTAACCTTCCTCCTTTGATTCTAATGTATGGAATAAGTTGAAAACGGCCATTTTCTGGAGCATTTTCTCAATCCGTTGAGACTGATTCCTGACAATTGTTGTCAGTTTGGCTCAAATAAACTCTTAAAAGCATTCTTTTAGGCTGGATATTTTTTTGTTGACGTTTCAAAGGTATGTTATCCTAGATGCAAAAAAACAATAGACAGGCTCACTTAAGGTAAAGATAGACCTTTGTCAGGGAAGTTGCAGGCCTATCACATGACTACTGGCCATGACCCGCTTTAGGAATTTTTATGTTCAGACCATCCTATGTGGTTACTTTTGGTCTCTGAGTTTATAAGGCCTGCCATGCTGGCCTCCCCTGAGCTTTTTGACTTTCGTATGAGCCCTCTTTTTTGTCTGTAACCTTATTCTTGAGCGATATGGAGCCCCAAGTCTGAGGGATAGCTGGGCTGAGACAGGCAGGTGTCAGGGAGGTGATGGGACACAGTGAGAGAAGAAGTGAGCAAGGTGTGAAGGGAGAGTAGAAAAGGCCTTGACACCTTGAGGAGTTAATACACAATGTAGCCCACAGCAACTCTGAAACCACAGAGGATTTCCAGAAGTTCATAAAGGTGGAAATGACGTGATTTGACTTGTGGTTTTAGAACCGTGTGGCATCCTGGTGAAGAATCAGTTGATGCAGAGAGAAACTGGGGTGGGAACATGGTTTTTGAGGGCCTTGTAGTTAGTCTCTGAGGTACAGGCAGGTTTTCATCACCCCTCTGCAGGCAGCTGGACAACCAAGTCAAAAGGACCCTGGTCCTGGAGATGAAGGGCTAATTAATATTGTTGTGGCACGGAATAAACCTCTGGTCATTCACAAAAGGTGAAAGCATTCACCTTTTTATTAAAGTTAGGAAGAGAGAAAATGGCAGTGTCCAAAGATGATGGCTGCCTCGGGTTGTAAGGAGAGAAACACTGGCAGGAGGTGAAGTGGGGGGTAGCTGGGGCGGGGTCCAGAGTCTGAGAGTGGACAGCTGCACCTAACTTCAGGTTAGTTTTCTCTTATATAGGAAAGGGGGAGATTTAAGGACTGACATCCATTCTGGGATTTGGTCTGGTTGAAGATGATGTTATGTCCGGACTCCGGCCTCGGCCCCAGCGGCCTGAGACTTTAATGTGTCACCAGCAAAAACCGCAAGAAGTTGTAAATTGGATTCCAGTGTCCGGGCGCCTGAGGATTAAGAAATTGCTCTTTTCCAGGTTAGGAAGTTGTTAATTAATGAGGTATGGGTTTACTTGAGAAAGGGAACAAACCGAGTTCTTCAGTGAATCAGTGAGTGAGGGGAGAAACAGAGAAAACAGATGAATATCAGGATGGATCAAACTGCAAACTAAGCCTAACACAGATGGCTAGACTAACACAGGTGGCTAGATAGCAAGCTATGCAGTGAGTTAAACTGCAAACTAGCTAAGTTTAGCTGTGTTTTTTTTTTTTTTTTTTTAATTGAGGAACAGTGTGTTTCTTCAGGACCCATTGGCTCCAAGTCGTTGTCCTTCAATCTACTTGTGGAGGGCGCAGCTCAGCTCCAAGTCAGTCGCCGTTTTCAACCTTTAGTTGCAGGGGACATAGCCTCCATCCCATACGGGAATTGAACTGGAAGCCTTACTGTTGAGAGTTCGCGTTCTAACCGACTGAGCCATCCGGCAGGCTCTCTGGAAGCTCAGCAGCTCGTTGTCTTCAATCTAGTTGTCTTCAGTTTAGTTGTCTTCAGTCTAGTTGTGGAGGGCCTAGCTCACTGGCCCATGTGGGAATCGAACCGGCAAGCCTGTTGTTCAGAGCTCGCGCTTTAAACAACTGAGCCATCTGGCTGCCCTTAACCGCGTTATTGATTCCTTGAATTTCACCCTTACAAATATAGCATGAGGAAATAAAATTGGCCACCTGTGACACATTCATCTAGCATGGAAAAGTTCAGCTTCCAGGCACGGTATCTCTTTATTTTCACCTGGAATGTATAGATTACAGTGAAAAGGAATTCACAGCTTCCCGTCTCCACCTGCCAAGAGAGGGTCAGGCCCTGCCTTCTCAGGACTGTCCCTGGAAGAGAAGCTTTATAAGTGGGAAGGGAGTTAAATGACCTTCAGTACAGGTATGTAGGTTTCTTTAAATGAAGGGTAACTTTAGAATACAGGCCGTAGAGCCTTACTTGATTTCTCCCTGCCCCCCAAATCCCTGGATTGATAATGAATGCCCTTGTGAACCAGAGTTCCTAGGGAATAGTGAAACAAGTGACTTCCTTCATTTTGAAGGTGTTTAGTAACTGCTTTTATGGCAGTTCCCATTTTTGGACTTTTTAGCATCCATTTCTTTATGTAGTTGGTACCCCTGCTTCCTTTTGGGAACTTACCTGTTTCTTGTTGTGGTGTCATCTTGCCGGGATTGCAATTCTAATGCCCAACTTCCTTTATGGAAGCTAGATCTCTTCTCTCCTCCTGCCATGGTACAGGCAGGATCTAGGCACAGGTGCCCAGAGGCAGCCAGTCAGACCCTCTCTCTGGGGACTTTCAGTTTTGTGTGAGTAGGGAAACCAGTGTGGGGTTGTTCGTTGCATGGCTGACTGCAAGTGTCAACCAGTGAGGCTGACATTAGTTTTTGTCCGGTGTTCCTGCCTTTTGGAGGATTGGATCATCTGCTGGTAACCTGACATCAACTTTGCTTTGTTTCAGTGAGCTGGAGTTGGTTTCTGTTGCTTCGTGCTGTAGCGGATGCAGAGAGCCATATAAGTCTGGTTTTGAAGGCTTACAATCACATGCAGTTCTCAGTGTACACAGAAGAGAAGGGAAGCTAGTCCCAGGCCCTGTTCTGTAAGTCAATGGGGACATGAGGCACTCACCTACCATGTTTCCCTGAAAATAAGACCTAGCCGGACAATCAGCTCTAATGTGTCTTTTGGAACAAAAATTAATATAAGACCGGGTCTTATATTATTTTATATAAGACCTGGTATTATGGTATAGTATAGTATTGTATAGTATATAAGACTTATTTTACTATAAGACCGGGTCTTATATTAATTTTTACTCCAAAAGACACATTAGAGCTGATTGTCTGGCTAGGTCTTATTTTCAGGGAACACCAGTAGAAGCTGAGCAATGCCATAGCCATCACTTCCACTGGGATTGGTGTGGTTGGCATGTACTTTTAGTGGAGATAATTGTAAAACTGTACTTTGGAGGATTTAAATAAGAGGAGAAAGATGGAGAGAAGAACTTGAACAGAAGTGTGGAAAATTTTCTCTCCTCATCGTGTCTTTCAGATGCAAAGATTCACAGTACATCCTCCTAGCGAAGGGGCCACATTGTGCCCTGAGGCAGACCTGGCATAGTTGCTGGCTCAATGAGCTGGCTGTCCAGTTGTCCTTGGTGTCTCCTCTGACTGGTGTCCTCAAGCCCTGTACCCTTGAACCTGTAGTTTTGTCTGGAGGATTTCCTTTCCAGTGTGCTAAGTGCAGTTTGACATTTAATGTGCATTTCTGCCCTGTGTCTGCCTCTGACTTTTACAATATTGATTTTCTAATCCTTTTCTGCATGTGGGAGTGATTCAGCTCATTATTGGGAAAAGTTCATAAGACTAATGACAACGAAAGGTAACGATTTTTATAACCTACTCCTGATGACAGAAGTGTTATAATTTCCCATCTAGTGCAGCAGCGATGAACTGTTTTTGAGTATGTTTCTGCATGGATCCTGCCACTTGCTGACTGATAGAGCCCCAGTTATAATTAGGGCGAGGCACTAATTATAGTGCCGATGGAGCCTACGTGAGGTGTGCTTCCCTCTGAATTAGGGGAGGAAGTTTGGAGTTCAAATCAAACATTCTAGAGAGAAATAAGAAAGAACAGAGTGGTTTCTTGGGCTGAGTCTTCTGATGGGCAGAGCTTTAAAAATCCAATGGATGAAGTAATAAAGGCCTGGCAGTAGCTTTACAATAAGGGAGAATGAGATTTATGACCTTGCCTGATGGATTTCTGACATATGTTATTAGGTATATGAGATGGCATTATACCTGATAGAAAATAAAAACTTTGATTTCTTTTTTGGTGAGCCATTCTTTTATTATTATTATTATTACTATTATTATTATATATTATATAAATATAAATACATATTTTAATATCTATATGTGTATATATATATATATATATATATATATATATATGTACATGTATAAACGAATATTCTTTGTCCCTGTTATATGTTAGACACTGGGTTAGTTTCTTTTCTTTTTAATCCAAAACTCCAATTCAAAAATCTTTATGCACTTCTATGTTTATTGCAGCACTATACACAATAGCCAAGACATGGAAACAACCAAAATGCCCATCGGTAGATGACTGGATTAAGAAACTGTGGTACATTTATACAATGGAGTATTACGCAGCCATAAAGAAGAAAGAAATCTTACCATTTGCAACAACATGGATGGACCTAGAGAGCATTATGTTAAGTGAAATAAGTCAGACAGAGAAAGACAAGTACCATATGATCTCACTTATATGCGGAATCTAAAGAAGAGAATAAATGAATGAAGTAATCAGAAACATTTTTGGAGACAAAGAGGAAAAACTGAGGGATGTTAGATGGGCGGGATGGAGTGTAAGGGGGTGGTCCAGCTTCATTTTTTTGCATGTGTCTGTCCAGGTTTCCCAGCACCATTTATTGAATAGACTGTCTTTACCCCATGATACATTCTTGCTTCCATTGTCGTAGATTAAATGGTCATATAGGCATGGATTTATTTCTGGACTCTCTATTCTGTTCCATTGATCTATGTGTCTGTTTTTATGCCAGTACCATGCTGTTCTCGTTACTGTAGCCTTGTAGTATAATTTGAACTCAGGTATTGTTATACCTCCCACTTTGTTCTTATTTCTCAAGATTGCTGAGGCTATCCGGGGTCTTTTATGATCCCATATAAATTTTAGGATTATATGTTCTATTTCTGTGAAAAACGTCATTGATAGTTTGATAGGAATTGCATTGAATATGTATATTGCCTTAGGCAGTTTGGACATTTTAACTATATTAATTCTTCCTATCCATGAACATGATATGTGTTTCCATCTTTTTATATCTCTTTCAATTCTTTCTTCAGTGTTTTATAATTCTCTGAGTACAGATCTTTTACTACTTTGGTTAAATTTATTCCCAGGTATTTTATAGTCTTTGGAGCAATTGTAAATGGGATTGTTTTTTTAATTTCTTCTTCTGAAGTTTTATTATTGGTATATACAAATGCAACTGATTTCTGAATATTAATTTTGTTTCCTGCTACTTTACTAAATTCATCTATCAGCTCTAATAGTTTCTTGGTGGAGTCTTTAAGGTTCTCTCTATATAGTATCATATCATCTGCATATAATGATAATTTTACTTCCTCTTTACCTATTCGGATGCCTTTTATTTCTTTTTCTTGTCTGATTGCTGTGGCTAGAACTTCCAGTACTATGTTGAATAGAAGTGGAGATAGTGGGCAACCTTGCCTTGTTCCTGATCTTAGGGGGAATGATTTTAGCTTTTCCTCATTGAGTATGATGTTACCTGAGGGTTTGTCATATATGGCCTTTATTATGTTGAGATATGATCCCTCTATTCCCATTTTCTTAAGGGTTTTTATCATTAAAGGCTGCTGGATTTTATCAAATGCTTTTTCTGCATCTATTGATATGATCATGTAATTTTTATTTTTCATTTTGTTAATGTGATGTATCACATTAATTGATTTGTGGATGTTGACCACCGCTGCATACCAGGGATGAATCCCACTTGATCATGGTGTATGATCTTTTTAATGTATTGCTGAATTCTGTTCGCTAATATTTTGTTGAGGATTTTTGCATCTATGTTCATTAGAGATATCGGCCTATAGTTTTTTTTTTTTGTGGTGTCTTTGTCTGATTTTGGGATCAGGGTGATAGTGGCTTCGTAAAAACTCTTAGGGAGTCTTCCCTCCTCTGGATTTTTTGGAAGAGCTTGAGGAGAATAGGTGATAATTCTTTTTGAACGTTTTGTAAAATTCACCTGTTAAGCCATCTGGTCCAGGGCTTTTGTTTGTTGGGAGATTGTTGATTACTGATTCAGTTTCCCTGATGGTAATCAGTCTATTCAGGTTTTCTGTTTCTTCTTGAGTTAGCCTTGGAAGGTTGTACGCCTCTAGAAACTTGTCCATTTCTTCCAGATTGTCAAATTTGTTGGCATATAGTTGCTCATAGTAATTTATTAAAATTTTTTGTATTTCTGCGGTGTCTGTTGTCACTTCTCCTCTTTCATTTTTGATTTTATTAATTTGGGTCCTCTCTCTCTTTTTTTAAATGAGTCTTACTAAAGGTTTGTCAGTTTTGTTTATCTTCTCTAAGAACCAACTCTTGGATTCATTGATCTTTTGTATTGTTTTTCTGGTTTCTATTTCATTTATTTCCGCTCAAATCTTTATTATCTCCTTCCTTGTACTCCCTTTGGGCTTATTTTGCTGTTCTTTTTCCAGATCCCGTAAGTGTGAAGATAAACTGCAGATTAGTGATATTTCTTGTTTCTTTAGGTAGGTCTGCAATGCTATGAATTTCCCTCTTAGGACTGCTTTCGCGGCATCCCATAGATTTGGGGTCGTCGTGTTTTCATTTTCGTTTGTCTCAAAATGTCTTTTGATTTCTTCCTTGATCTCCTGCTTGACCCATTCATTATTTAGTAGTAAGTTATTCAGCTTCCATGAATTGGTATGTCTTCCAGGTTTTTCCTGTAGTTTATTTCTAATTTAATAGCACTGTGGTCAGAGAAGACAATTGGTATGATTTCAATTTTCTTAAATTTATCAAGACTTGTTTTGTGGCCTAACATATGGCCTATCTTGGAAAATGTTCCATGTGCTTTTGAGAAAAACATGTATTTTGCAGCATTGCGGTGAAATGCTCTGAAAATATCGATTAAATCCAAGGGGTCCAATGTATCATTTAAGGCTGTTGTTTCCATATTGAGTTTCTGTCTGGAAGACCTGTCCCTTGTTATCAGAGGTGTGTTGAAGTCCTCTACTATGATAGTGTTACTGTGGATCTCTGTCTTTATGTCAGTTAGTACCTGTTTTATATATTTAGGTGCTCCTATGTTGGGTGCATTGATGTTTACTAGGGTTATGTTCTTTTGTCAGATCGATCCCTTTATTATTATATAATGCCCATCTTTATCTTTTAATATGTTCTTCATTTTAAAGTCTATTTTGTCAGATATAAGTATTGCAACTCCAGCTTTTTTCTCATTTCCATTTGCATGAAATATCTTACTCCAACCCTTCACTTTCAGCCTATGTGTGTCTTTTGATATGAGGTGAGTCTCTTGTATACACCATATGCAAGGGTCTTGCTTTCTTATTCACTAACCACCCTATGTCTTGAATGGAGCATTTAATCCATTTACATTAAAGTGATTATTGATAGGTAGATAGTTATTGCCATTTTAAAATTTGTAGTTAGATTGTTTTCATCTTTCTTCTATTTACAGAAGTCCTTTTAGTATTTCTCTCAATGCTCGCATGGTGGTAATAAATTCCTTTAGCTTATTCTTTTCTGGAAGCTCTTTATCTCTCCATCAACTTTAAATGATAGCCTTGCTGGAAAAAGCAATCTAGGTTGTAGGCCTTTGTTTTCCATCACTTTGAGTATCTCCTGCCACTCACTCCTGGCCTTCAATGTTTCTACAGAAAAGTCATTTGATAGTCTTATGGGAGTTCCCTTGTATTTAACCCTCTGTCTTTCTCTTGCTGCTTTTAGGATTCTCTCTTTGTCTTTAAGCTTTGCCATTTTAACTATAATGTGCCTTGGTTTGGACCTGTTTGGGTTTATCCTGGTTGGAACTCTCTGCACTTCCTGAGCTTGTATGTTGGTTTCCTTCATCAGGTTAGGGAAGTTTTCAGACATTATTACTTCAAATATGTTCTCAATCCCTTGCTTCCTCTCTTCAACCTCTGTTATTCCTATGATGCACATGTTGTTGCACTTGGTGTTATCCCAGAGGTCTCTTAAACCATCCTCATTGTTTTTTATTCTTTTTTCTTTCTGTTGTTCTGTTTGGGTGATCTTTGCTAACTTGTCTTATGAGTCACTGATTCTATCCTCTGCTTCATCTAACCTGCTGGTAATTCCTTCAATAATGTCTTAATTTCTGTAATTGTGTTCTTTAGTTCTAACTGGTTGTTCGTTATGATTTCTACATCCTTCTTTATGTCATCTCTAAGCTCCTTAGACATTCTTATCATCAGTGTTCTGAACTCTGTCTCTGATAGGTTGGTTACCTCTGCTTCATTTGGTTCCAGTTGTGGAGGTTTCTTCTGTTCTTTTATTTGGGACATGTTTCTTTGTTTCCCCATTCTCGCTGACTCTCTGTGTTTGCTTTGATATATTAGGTAGATCCCCTAGAGTTCTTAGTTCTTGCTGGGTTATCTTATGTAGTATGTGTCCTTTGTGTTTGTATTGTACTAATTCCTTCTTCTGCTCTGCGTGTGCTCCAAAGGTGATTCTTGTGTTGTGTATATTGTCCTGTTAAAGAAGACCTGTAATTGCTTTTCACTTGTGAGTAGGTGGGGCTAACTCCTAGGCTGACTAGTTGTGAGACTTGGCTCTGCCCACCGCAAGGTGTTCTGCTGCGTGAGGATTGACCACTTAAATGTGGTTTGGCCTAATGGGCTCTTGTGCCTTCAGAGAATTCCCTCTGGGTGTGTGACTTGTAGGTCAAACATGGTAGTACTCTGGTTTGGTCTGGAGTTGGCCTCTGGATATGTTGAATCTTGTGCCTCTTAAGTTGGGCCCTCATAGGGCAATTTGAGAACAAAGCGAATCACCAAGCACAACAACAACAATAACAACAACAACAACAAAGAAAAAATCAAAAACATTCACATGTAAAAACATCCGATAACCCCGATTCAACACAGGCAAAGATATCAAAGATATAAAGACAAAACAAAACAAAACAAAACAAAGGAAAACAATAAGCAGCGCCGGTCTTGGCTTAAGCCCACCAAGTAATCTCCAGGTTGTCTTCTGCTATACCAAATAGTCCCCTGTGTATTACGCAGGCAGAGACGGTCACCTGGTGCCCAGAGTGACTTTGGGACTGCAGATTTAGATGCGTGGAACTGAGGGGTCTGAATGATAGTTTTTACAAAGTCAGTGCAGTTTCTGCCCTTGCCTGCACATATGCACACTGAGAGTAACACCACCAGCCCTGTGTGCAGCACTCCTGAGTCTTAGGGCACTTCTTCTGTTGTGTGTGTGTGTGTGGGGGGGGGGGGCTGGCGGGAGATTTCTAAGCTGCTGAAACCCGGGAGCGGCGTCTGTGGCTTACTGCTGGTCTCTGGGAGTGCCTCCGCAGTTGCACTTGCCTCGCCCTAGGCAGGCCAGAAAGGGTGGGGGCTGGGGATGGAGGGGTCTTCTCACTCCCAGCCCAGCCGCGTCACACTCTTCCCATAGGCCAGAAAAGGTGGAGGCTCGGTATGGAGGAGTCTCTTCTCTCCTAGCCCAGCCAAAATCACACTGTTCCCAGCCTCTTCCCTGTGTCAGAGTGCCTGCCAGTCTTCCCAGAGCCTGAGCACTAAGGCCCCTCTGTAATCTGACACTACTCCTCAGGGCAGGGGCCAGTTTAAGTCTCTGGAAGGGCAGGGGTAGGATTGAAAGAGGGGGTCAGGGACCCAGGTATGGAGTTTGTGTTATTTGTCTGCCCTAGAGCCTACCAAGCTGCCGGCCCCGGCGGGAGCGATCAGCTGTGGGACACAGGGAAAGAGCCCACCTCCTGGCTTTTGTGTTCTCTGTTCCACCCTGGGGTCCCTTGCGTCTGTGGAGCCATCCGCGTTACCGACCCCGCTGCTGTCACTGTAGCCACTGACGTTGCGCCATCGCGGGATCCGCGTTTCCGCTCCGCTCCCTTCCTCCTTCCCCTACTCGCCCAATTTGCACACCTTCAAGTAATCTTCCTCGAGCCTCTTAGCTGTTCTGCATGATTAGCAAACAGTTCTTTGATGGGTTATATGTCCTGTTTGTAATAAGATGCGGAGGAGAACTCAGAAAGTGCCCCCCGCTGCCGCCATTCCTATGACATCACTCCCCTGGGTTAGTTTCTTGATGAATGGAAATAAATAGATAAAGCCCCGTCCTTGTGAAAATCGGTTTATTAGGAGAGTTAAATGTTCTCAAAAGTGACCATACAGTATTATAGTATCATATCAAAGGGACAGGAAGGACTAAAGGAAGAAGGAGGTGGCAACAATGGTCTCTTTCTGATGTGGTGGGAAAGTCTTCTAAGAGGAGGTTACATGTGAGCTAGATTTTGAAGACTGAAGAGAAGTTTACCGAGTGAGGAAGAGTGAGAAAGGATGTTACAGATGAAGGATACTGCAGGAGCATAGGCCAGTGGTTGGGAGAGGACAAGCCATTTGGTTGGAATCTAGGGGAGTGGTGGGAGGGGCCGTCAGGAAAGGTCAGTTTAGGCCTGGGCATGGAACAAAGTTCTGAAAGACTGACAGGGATCTTCAGGGGAACGTATCCTTCATCCTCAAAAGAGACACTTATGAAGAGACAGCCTCTACTGAATGTCACACACTGGAAAAAGTCCTAAGAGGCAAATGAAAATATTGGAACCAACTCCTAGAGGACAGTAACTGAGTGCCTCTCTGGATGTGCCTGTCTTACCTAAGGACGTGCTCCGGAAGAGTGACTGTCCTGACCCACTTTCCAGTTTGCAGGGGAATTTTGATCTATCGTTGCATTCTTCTCATTACCCAGATGCTCTAAGAAGCTGCCGTCTTAGTTATTTGAACTCTATAATCAGAATTTTAAGAACATGTCAGATTCAAGAGTTTTTGAATTGCAATTTTCTGAAATCATGAGTGAGATGGAAGATTTGTTTTGGTTTCACTACAGCTATAGCCTTTTTTCCTAATTCTCCCCTCCTGCATCTTTGTGAATCTTGTTCCTTGGATTATAAGCTTCTCGAGGATAGGAACTGTGCCCTCTCTCTAGGTGAGATCACTTTGGTCTTCTCTGTTCAGCAAATTATAGATGCATAGCAGATGGGTATGGAATGGCAGATCTGAAGTGGGTCAGGGTGTGGGGTGGTGTCTCCTGCTTCAGAGACTTTGGACAGAGTCCTTTATCAGCTCTTTGAGGCCTCATTGCAGTGCCCCATTGCAAACTAGTGGAAGCAAGTACCCATTTTAGCCTTGCCTAGAATGCTCAGCAACTCACAGATCTAACCTTTTCAAACAATAAAACAAAGCAAAACAAAAGAAAAGCCTTTCAGTGTAATGATATCTTGGAGTCAACTAGAAAGAAGTTTATGCTACTCCTAGTCAGAGACTTAGAGACTTTGGGTTTAATTTGTATGGAACAAGGCAGAGAGTGGGACTTTGGTGACTCAGGCCTGGGGTCAGTACTGTACTGGACATGCAGCCGAGAAGGCCTGATAATTGGGGCAGTATGGCATAGATGTTTGTTTCAGAATGTTAGTGGCCTGGGGATTCTGGTGGCCTTGTCTTTATGACTCCTCCAGTTTGAGATACAAATAGAGAAGCTAAATTCCCATGGAGAGGGCTGCATTTAGAAGGCTGGTAAAAAGCATGTTCTGGAAAAAAACCACAACAAAAAAAACGAGAGCGTGAAATCCATAGCTCCTTTCTTTGTTTCCTTAAGTCTTGCTGTTTTTTTTTCTAGATTAGATCTGGAGTTGACAAACTTTCTCTGTAAATATTTTAGGTTTTGCAGGCCACATGTGATCTCTGTTGTTATTGTTTGTAAGCTCTAAAAAATGTACAAATATAAAAACCATTCTTATCTCAGAGGCCATACCAAAAGAGGCTGTAGGCTGGACCCGACTGGTGGGCTGGTTTGCTGACCCCTGACTAGACAGTGCAGCTCTGGAGATTTAAATTTTTTAAGTCTCTGAGGAACCAGATGTTTCACGGAGCTGTGGGGCAGGGGCACTGACAGTGGTCCCAGTTCCTCATTGGTTAGCATTCCTGTGAGAAGTTTCATGGTGTGGAGGTATCTGACAGACTCAGTCTTCTGATTTGTAAAATGAAGTTGGTTTTTTTTCTGGAGATATCCCAGTGGACTCTTTGGAAAGAGTCATTAACTTCCACTTTAACTCGCAATTCTTTTCACATTTAGCATTTTTTATAGTTTCCATTTTTCTGCTGAAATTTATACAGATTGTCCAACTTTTCCTGTGGATCCTCTAAAAACATTTATCATAGTTATTGTAAAATCTCTATCTGATAATTTTAACATCTGGGTCATCTCTGGGTTTGGTTCAATAAGCTATTTCCTCTCTTGATAATAGGTAGGGTTTCTCCCCGCCGGTTCTCTGGAATTTTTTTCGCTTTCCCGTTCCTGAATCCCAAGATACAAACTTTTCTGTTCTCCACGATGAATTGTTTCCACAAAGTGACGGCCAGTACTACCAACTACCTGGGTTCAAGGCGTTGATTTCCCCCTATTTCCCGACCAACTTTTCTCGGGATTCGGGAAAGGAAAAGTGAAAAAAATTCCCGAGAAGGGGCAGGAATTCCTGCCCCAGAAACCCTAATAATTTTCTCGTAGCTTTATGAGCCTTATAATTTTTGATTGACACTGGAAATCATATGCAGAAGAATAGTAAGACTGAGGTAAATAGTGTTTATGTCTCAAAATGGCCACTCTTCTTTTAAAAAAAAATCAAATTTTATTGGGGTGACAATTCACTCTTCTTCTTTTGACAGGCCATTAATATGGGAGGATGAGTCAATCTAGTCTCATCCTTGTAGTCGAGCAAGGTGTGAGCGTTGTTGTTGCTTTGGCTTCAGATCCTGTGAAGGTGGGACCAAAACCTTCTGTTTAGCAGGTTTAGGATTTGAGCACTGCATGGTTTATCTGTGGTTTCCTGCTTTCCCATCAGACTTTGGGAGGACAGATTTACCTATCTACGGGTGCTTCCTTGCACCTCCTCCAGCTGTAGGCAGCTGCTGTGTGGTGCTTGGGGTAGGGACTTGAGTATCATGGGGCTTTCTCCATCTCCTGCATGCTTCTCAGGTGTCAGCAGGCCCTGTGTACCTGTGCCTTGGGGGTGTGCATGGAGGGTACTTATTCAGTTCTGTCCCACACCCAAGCCTTTTAAATAATATAGTTAAGGAATAAGATTCTCTAACCAATACCAAATTTATTTCACTCTTCCCTTTTATCACCATCACTTTGAAGCACCCTTTACACCCCAAAGAAAATGAAAAGGGCAAAATAATATGACTGATCTCACTCTCTTTCTGAATGTCCAAGCCCATATGGCTACTGATACATAGGGTCAGTCCTTCCACAGGACAGGTGGGGTTTTCTAGAGCCAAGTATAAAGGGATGTACCACACAGCTGACCATCTCCATGCTCCATTTGCAGCCACATTTGCTCAAAGAGCAAGGTTGTGTGCGTTTTGTGATTTTAGAGAGGTAGAATAATTAGTTGGCAGGGGCACTGTGAGGCCACCTGGGTTCCTACTTTCTTTATTAAGTCAAAGTCAAAATAATCTGGCCTTGTAGGTATATGATGTGACAGTTTTTGAAGAAAATAAAACTACAGGTAGCCTTGCATGAAAACTGGTTCAACTGCATTTTTAGTTTACACACCAAAAAAAGAACTTTGGTTTTATTTCTCATAGATTTTATACAAACTGGGGGTGTAGAGAGGGCGTAAAAACCAGACGTGGCATCCAGTCATGGGCTAAGAGTCTGACACTAAGTTTAGGATGGCCTAGTGTGTGAGGACGAGATTGTGATGGCCGCATTGTGGGTACTTGTGAGGATGGACCAGGGCAGCAGGTAAGCTAAGTGCTGGCACCCAGGTGCTTGAGGAAGTGGCCACATTGCTCTGGGAGATGAGGCAGGTACACAGTGCTGCATCCATACGCCTGTCACTGGGGTCCCTTCGCTCTACTGCGTTGTTTCCTTCTCTGGAATGTGGGGGTAGACAGGGTTTCACATTATTGGGAATGTAATTTATTCTTCTCTCCACCTCCACTTGTGGATCTGGGACACAGAGTCGATGTGAACTGATTCTTAGAGCAAATCAGCCATATAGGCTTTGACCAGTTGTCTGGAAATAGAGGCAGGGTCTCACAGAAACACTTTCCTTACGAACAGATGCCTGGGCCTTTCCAAATGTGTGGTACGGGTGTAGGATGAGGGTCCTGTGGTAGCTTTGCTGCTGCTGACTTACCTGCTTCGTTTTGTTCTTTGTTTCTGCTCAGCTTAACCTGCGGTGCATCAGGATCACTTGAAAATTTGGTAAAAATACACACAATTGGATTTCATGCTGGAAACAACTGGATTAGATTCTTTGTCACTGTGACCCTGGAATCTGTGTTTTTAACAGCCCCCATGTGATGCTGGTCCAGCAGGCTCAGAGCTGGCTCCTGGGCTGCCAGTGGGAGCCAATGACCCCAGAGGGCCTCATTGCTCTCCGCACTGTTGAGCGATGTGGAGTGTTCTCACTGATTCTGTGACTCCCTGTGGTCCTCAAGGGGAGGGACTGTGCTGTTTGAAACGGTCACCAGGTGACCAGTGGCCCTGTCCCTGACACGGCTCGCTGACCACCTGGATGCCCTTGTGCGACTTCTCAGCCTCAAAGGAAGTCAGGAGTTCTTTTCTTTGCTGAGGATAGCTAGGGAAGAGAATCAGCTGTCTGCTAGTACCACACCTGAGAGGGGTCCCCGTGGATTGGGTTCAGCATATTAGGGACCTGAGCGCAGGTGTTGATGGCCGTGGGACATGGGGGATGCCAAGTGGCACTCATCAGACTTGTAGCAATAACCTGGCCTATGTGGGAGCCCAGACGTTCAGTTCCTTGTAGCAGCAGCCCCTGTAACGCTGGAGGGATGTAGCAGAAACAAAGAAACCTCAAGGTATGTAGGATTCAGTGCCGGTCCAAGCATGGGAGGACTGCTGTGGTCTAGTTGCTTCTTTGGTCACAGGGACGTGCTCCCAGGCAGACCCAACACACCTGAGGGGTGCACTCCCACATTGCCCCTGAAAATCTTGTTAAGTTCTTGTTTTCTGTGCACCTCATTAGGTGCATTGTGATGGTTTTCTTGGGGTGGAATATTCCTGCTTTTCCCTGAGCTGTTTTATGTATATGTTTTATGCACCACCAGGAAGATGGTGGTCACCCTGACAGTGAGGAGGACTAGGGTATGGGGCTGAGTGGTGGGATGGGGTTGGGAGGGGCCCAGGGTGCTTCTGGAAGGGTTACCAGGGTGGTGCCAGTGGAGCAAAGAGAAGGTGAACATCGCTCTCCAGCTGTTTGAATCCTTGTAGGAAGTGGAAAGCTTGTGTACTCTTTAAAGAAAGCTATTGATCTGTGGACTTCTCAGATTAAAATGCAGGGATCTCAGGATCTGGCTGTTCTGGAATGGCCCTGAGGTGGGAAGGGAGAGCCCAACACTTTGGGGTAGTGCAAGATGTGCATTTAGTACTCTTTTAGTTAGGCTAGAATTCCAAGTGGGTGTCACAGCCTGCGTTGATTAGGATTTGTGCAGCCTCCTCCCCTTCGCTGCCTCCTCCCCTTCGCTGCCTCACAGATCTGCCTATGCCTTTTATTTTCCCTTCCTGGGCTCTGATGCTAGTTTCAGGTGACCTCTGCTGTGTGCTGACAGAAGCTGGAAATTCTCATTAGCTGCTAACTTTGTTAGACAAATGGCTGATTGCGGTTCCAGTCCTGGTGTCATTGCTTCTAATTAGCAGATCTCATGTCTACGAAAATGTCTGTTAGCACCAGGGATGAGCTAAAGAGGCTGACAGCTGGGGCTGGAATTTGGAGAGAACTGTGAGAGAAGCTTTTCTCTTAAGCCTCTTGAGGGACTCAATTGCTGACCTCGGGCAGGCTCCTTGGCCTCTGTGTGCCTGATGGGTCCCAAGGGATCTGAGCTGCAAAAACCCACTAGCAGACAGGGGTGACCTGAGCCAGCTGACAGAGGCATCGAAGTAGCAGGTGGCACCTTACTGACCTACTGCTTTGTTCCTTGTAAGGAGCCCAGGACCTGGCTGGGAGTTTGGGGATTTTGTGTTTTAAACAGGTCTTGTACAGTTGTAAGGAAGCCTAACATTGTAGGGAAAGCTGACATCAGAACTGGGGCCATCCCTCATAGCTGGAAGCAGGTGGTGTGTGCTGGCAGTCTGGCCTCTTGAGAGAATGCAGACCATCCAAGGCAGCACCTGCTCTTTGTGTCTGCTCAGTCCCCATTCCATTCCTCTTGTTCGGGATGGCGTTGCCCACCACCCCTGCCACTCTCTCCAGACCTGTGGATCAAGTCGGGCTGATCCGGGAGCCCTGAATGATCTGAGCAGCAGTACATTTTCCTTTTCTGTCCTGCTTGAGTGAAATTGGGCCAGTGCCCTCCAACTTCCAGGTGTGTCTCTAGGATGTTAGCAGGGCTGGGGACATGGCATCATGGTTTATTTTCAGTCTATTTGTGTCAGTATGTGGTTTATTCACATACTCCTAGGGGAACTTCTATTCTGCCTTTTCCTTTTTGTGAAAAAATGTTTTAAATTTGTCAGTTAATCAGACTGTGTTTGTCCTCTTGGGTAGATGACATTGTTGGCTGCTGGCACTATAAAGAATTGAAAAGGGGTTATTTGGCTGGCAAGCCCCAATAGTGGGATAGAAGAGTCTCAGTTTTTTTCCTTTTACTTCTGTGTCTGCTCAGTGGCTGAGCCAGGTCCTCATCTTCCATGTCTGGGCACCAAGATGAATGCTCTCAGATAGAGCAACGTGTGTGGCAATCGGGAGCAGTGTGGGCTGTGACGGCAGCCCAGGTGGCCGTGGATGATACAGTTGGGGTTATTAATCTCATGAACAAGAGTTCCCGGACAGATAGCCCAGGTGGGTGTTGTAGCTCAGTGAATCAGAGGGATTCACTGTTGTTCTCCTTCTGACCTGCCATCCTCAGTGTGGCTCTCCTCAGGGCTGCAGGGCGGCTCCTATGCCTCCAGGCGTCACTGTCAGTTTTCTAGTCCGGAAGAAGGAAGGCCCTAAAGCCGTTTCCTAGTGAAGTTTTGTTGTTTTATGTGGAAGGACGCATTCCGCAGGGACTCTAATTAGCAGAACTGTGTCACCGCTGCTTCTGGCTGAAATAATGAGTAATTTTAGCTGAGCACTTGACCGTTCCCCCAAATAATCAAGGTTATGTTATTAACGAGAAGGCGCTGGATGTTGGTCAGATGACAAGCAGCACTTCTGTAGCATGGCAGCATAGAAGGAGCCCTGCGTTGGGACCTGTTAGACCTAGGCTCAGATTCACCAAGTACTGTCTCTGTGACCCTGGGCACATTACTTAACCTATGCGAACCTCAGTTTCCTCACGTGTCAAGTGGCAAACACCGAATTGTTAGGATGCCTCAATGACTTGATGTAAGCGGAGCATCCAGCAGATGGAAGGCAGCCAGTCTATCCTTTGCGTTATGCCAACTCTCCCAATATAGGGGAAGAGAAGCTAAATAGGTGACTAATCTGTGTCCAAAGGGTAGAAGAGGGGACTGGTTTTTCACCATGGTGGAGAAGGGACATGACACAGAGGGGAGGCGTGGTGACAGTTACTGGTGCTTAGTCCCAGCCCTCCTCCACCTGAGCCTGCGGCATTATCAGCAGCACGTGCACACATCTTTCTCTACCTTGTATTCCTTTATCCTGAAGCAGACCTTCCAAATCCCCCTGGGCATTCTCTTCTGACTCCCAAGGTTTCTTTGATCTGGGAGAGGAGTGCCACTTATCTAGTGCCTGTGCCGTCCTGGTCTGTGTCTCCTCGGGGCCCATATTGTTTTCGTGAGCCCTGGGCTCTTGTGAGGCTGAGGGGAGAGCCCTCTCACACTCATTCTTAGTGGAGTCAGGGCACTCCCTCTCTTGGCAGCAACTCCTCTCTCCTTGCCTTGCCGAGTCCAGCAGGATTTCTCTGGACTCAAGGAATTCTGATTCTCTGCTCTTTGCTGGGACTGGGGTGGGGATGGGGAGAGGCTAAAGGGTGTACCCAGCATAGCAGCTGTGTGTGCAAGGCCTTTGTGGGACCTGCATCACAGAGAGCAGAGCTCTGATGCCACTGGGACTAGCTGCATTGGGAAGGCGTCTTCCTGGAGCTCCTTGCCCCACCCCTACTCACCCCCCACCCTCACTTTACTGTTGCCCAGCTTCAGGGCAATCACCCATTCTCCTGTTATTTGTGCGGACTCTGCCCTCTCTCGCACCCTTCCCTAACACACAGCCCCCATTGATTTTTTCTCTTCGTGTGTAGCTCTTAGTTTTACCCCCAGCCCCAGTGCTCTGCCCTGCCGTGGCCCCCACTCCTCTCTGCACCTTCACCCTTGCTGGCCACTGCAGTAGGTGTGCGAGTGTGCACAGGGTAGGCTCAGCTGAAGAGCCTTTGTTCTTGGGTCTCCTGAGTGTCAGACAATGTCGAACATGGGGCCCATTCTCTAGTTGACTGGTTGTACACGTGTTGGCACCTTATCTTCATGCTGACACACACTGGACATTAATAGAAATACATCGCCAGGGCACACGTGTGGAATTTCAAGTAGCCGCAGGGCTGTTGCTTTAGATAGCCTATTGTGTGCTTAACCTCTTCCGAAGAGGATTTTGATGAGAAATGAGTAAGACTGTTAACTCTAGGAAACTGGATATGTGGCAGGTTTCCTTTCTTCGCCGTTTTTTTTTCTCTTTTCCTTTTCTTGATTCTCTGCAGTGCTTCTGTAATCTTCGCTCCAGAGGGGTGGGCTTTGCCGCCTCAGGGTTTCTTATTTAATCCACTATTGCTTGAGCAGTGCTCTTCTGGGACTGACAAGCGGACCTGGCTGGCCTTGGTGGGGGTGTGGCTGTGGGATAACAAGGTGGCCCAGAGGGACCAGGAGCACCTTTACCTCAGTCTTGGTTGTCTGGCCCCGAGTTTCTCATCCTGGTCCGAACTCAAAGGGAAGTCCCTTTATGACTGTATAGCGCTGCTGGGACCACTGGCTTCTCTTCTGAGACACTCTAAGCTTTGGAGCCATATCCTTTTTTCCTCTTCATCTCACCTCCTATTCCTTCTCAGGAGCTGCTAGCGATGCCTCCATTTTTCTGACTGGGGTTTAAAACTCAGGAGAAGAATGAGTCAGAAGGTCTGGGTCTCGATGTGGCTAAGAGTGGTCCTGTAGGTGCTGTAAGAAAGACTTGTGTTTGCCGCTCTCTGCTGCGTACATCGTGTGATGTCTTCGTGCACCTTCTGTTTGCTCAGCTGTAAAGTGGAGGTAATAATGCACGCAGGCCATAGGCTTCGTATGGGTCTAAATGAGAATGTTTTAGCATCTAGGAAAATGTCTGCACTGTGGTAGATCCTCAACAAAAATCATTAAATATTTTCTTAGTGAGGCCTAAAACTGAAAACTGTTCCTTGCCATCAAGTTCTGGCTCATGTTTCTTAGTCTTCCTTCTAGTACGACTGTTGTTCTGTTGGTACATCTTAAATCAGAATCCTTCCTCACTTCCCCTGAATCCATTCTTGGCTTTCTTCCTGATTGTTATCTTCAACCCCTTTGTGTCTCCTGTCCCCAGGTACCCCCTTGCCTTGCAGGAACTGTACTGACAGCTGTTTACAGCTGTCACCCTTCTTCCTGTGTTCTTCCTCCACGCCCACTTTGCCAGATTTTAACCGTGGGTAAACCCCATGATCTGCTTTCTCTGCACCTGGGCCTGCGCTCCTGAGGGCCACAGGAGGAAGTTACACACCGGGAGGTCACGGGTCTGCCTTCCTCCCTGCTGCTGGCTTACCCCTCTTGTCACCTTTCCAGCCAGTTCCTGTGGCATTCCCTACTGTATCCATTCCGTGCCCTCTCTACATTCACTTGTTTAGCTTCAACTCAGCTTTCTATGCCCTTGCCTTGCCCATCCTGCTTCCTCATCTTCTTAAAAGGTGCCTTATCTACTGGTGGCTTGGATATAGCCCCTCCTGTGCTCTTGGAGCTTGCACTCTTTCCTTCCCACTCCCCATGCTCAGCTTCTCCCTGTCTGAAACTGGTGCCTCTTTCCAACAGTTTCTTTAGTTGCAGCCTGGATCTTTCTTTTCCTTCATCATAGTGTCTTGAAATCATAGTGGTAAAATCATAATCTCACTTCTCAAACTCATTACAATTTCGCCTTCGTTTCCATTAATACTTGGTTCTCAGAAACCACCACCTTCTTCTTTCCAACAAATCTGATGACTTTTCTTCTTCACATTTCCTCCATGGGGTATTTGACACTAAAGAGCTACCCTGTCTTTAAACTCTCACTTTTGTTAACCTCTGTGCCTCCTTTTCTGCATGCTCTATCCATCTATTCAACATATGTTTACTAAGGGGTGTGATTGCTGCTACTGAGTCGGGTACACAGAAGTGATGTGTCCCAGTCCTGCTGGAGTCCATGGTCCAGGAGAGGTAGACATTAAGCGCTTCATTGAATTACAAACTGAGATAAGTATGATGCCGTTAAAGAATGACACTATTTAGAGAGAGAGAAACAGGAAGTAAGCAAAGGCACCTCTGACAAACAGACATTTGAGCCAAGACCTAGAGGAAGAGTGGGAATTAAATAATGACAAGGAGGACCTTGTGGTCAGAGGGAAGAGCATGGTCAAGAGCCTTGGGGTAGGAGGGAGCTCAGTGAGTGAGAGGAACTGCAGGCAATGAATGTGTGAACAAGGGGGCAGGGGCTGATCATGAAGGGACTTGTAGGCATGGTGGGAAATTTCGGTAAGATGCAGGAAAGAGCCTCTGAACGGTTTTCACAAAGGTTTTAGACAGTAGCTTAGAGCGGATGAGCACAGAGGCAGGGAGATCAACGGGCAGCCACCCAGCAGTCTTGGTGAGAGGTCATGGTGACCCAGACAAAGAACAGTGACTAAGTGGGTGGGAAGAATTGCACAGAGAAAGAATGGACAGGTGTGGGTTTGTAGAGTAAGGAGGAAGGAAGTGTTGTGCATGATTCTGGAATTTCTGGCTGGAGCCAAATGCCCTTTGCTGACAAGAGGATGCCTAAGAGAATGAGCCCTCTCTGCTCTCCTGGCCTCTACCCACTTCCAAATGGGTGTGCTGTCCAAACGTGGTCCTAGTATCAGTTAGGGCAGAGACTGAGCAAAGAGCCCCCAGGTTCATCTATTTCTCTTTCATGTAACAGTCTAGAGGTAGGTGGGGGCTCTGCTAGCATCAGCACCTATGGGTCCAGTTCTTATGGTTCCCAGCCTGTGGGAAAGGGAAGGGCTCAAGTGGGCATATATCCACTCAGTTATTTAAGGGCAAGACCTAGATGCTGTTTCTGGCCATAGCTTATCGCCAGAAGGCAGTCATATGGCCATACCTAGCTAGAGGCTGCCTAGGAAATATAATCTAGCTGGGTGCCCTACCAAAACACTATTATAGTGGAGGAAGGGAAGAATGGATGTTGGGGGATGATTGGAAATCTGTCACTATTGTCTGTTGCTGCTTCCTCTTCTCCCCTCAAAGACTACCCCCACATCTACCTTTGGCTTGACCTCTGTTCGGGGCTTTGCGTTTCTAAGTGCTACTTGGACATGTCTCTCCCGATGCCTTCAGCTACCTCCAACTGAGAGTGTCCAAAACAGAACCTGTCTTTTCCCTAAATATGTGCTTCAGTCATTTACAAACTATAATTGCTCAGTTCTCCACGTTCAGCAGTAAAGGGCCCTAGAGAAAGGCCATATACTGTTGGCTTCACCTATTCATGGGAAGTGGTTCTGAGTAGCAAGGGGGCATGTTCCCACAGAGTTGTCTTTGACTTTTCCTTCCTAGTAGTCAGCTGCCTAGGCATCTGGCCTTGGGGTCTTCCGCTGAGACCTCAGACAGGTGTCTCTGTTATTTTGAAGATGATGTGTCAGGATGCTGAATGTGGCAAGGCACATGGCTCTTCCCTGACCATCTGTCCACAGTTGGGCTGTGGCCAGACCTCACAGAGGGACTATGTTTTCCAGCAGATCAGGTAAACTGAGAGAGAAGTGCTCCAGGGCTGGAGATTCCCTCCTGGAAGTTGGCTCAGGCGGGGAAGGAGAAGGAGGAGGGGGAGGGGAAAGGGTGAAAAAGGAGGAGGAGGGGGAGGAGGAGGAGGAGGAAGAAGTTGGCTCAGGTGGAGGAGGGGGAGGAGGAGGAGGAGGAAGTTGGCTCAGGTGGCAGAGAAGGAGGAGGAGGAGGAGGAGGAAGTTGGCTCAGGCGGAGGAGGAGGGGGAGGAAGTTGGCTTAGGTGGGGGAGGGAGGGGAAGGGGGAAGGGAGGAGGAGGAGGAAGTTGGCTCAGGCGGAGGAGGAGGGGGAGGAGGAGGAGGTGGAGGAAGTTGGCTCAGGCGGAGGAGGAGGGGGAGGAGGAGGAGGAGGAGGAAGTTGGCTCAGGCGGAAGAGGAGGGGGAGGAGGAAGAGGAAGTTGGCTCAGGTTGGGGAGGGGGAGGGGAAGGGGGAAGGGAGGAGGAGGAGGAAGTTGGCTCAGGCGGCGGAGGGGGAGGAGGAGGAGGAAGTTGGTTCAGGTGGGGGAGGGGGAGATGAAGGGGGAAAGAGGAGGAGGAGGAGGAAGGTGGCTCAGGCGGAAGAGGAGGAAGAGGAGGAGAAGGAGGAGGAGGAAGAGGGGGGAGGAGGAGGAGGAGGAGGAAGTTGGCTCAGGCAGAGGAAGGGGAGGAGGAGGAGGAGGAGGAAGTTGGCTCAGGCGGAGGAGGAGGGGGAGGAGGAAGAGGAAGTTGGCTCAGGTTGGGGAGGGGAAGGGGAAGGGGGAAGGGGGAGGAGGAGGAAGTCGGCTCAGGTGAGGGAGGGGGAGGGGAAGGGGGAAGGGAGGAGGAGGAGGAAGTTGGCTCAGGCGGCGGATGGGGGGGAGGAGGAGGAGGAGGAAGTTGGTTCAGGTGGGGGAGGGGGAGATGAAGGGGGAAAGAGGAGGAGGAGGAGGAAGGTGGCTCAGGTGGAGGAGGAGAAGGAGGGGGAGGAGGAGGAGGAGGAGGAAGTTGGCTCAGGCAGAGGAGGGGGAGGAGGAGGAGGAAGTTGGCTCAGGTGGGGGAGGGGAGGTGAAGGGGGAAAGAGGAAGAGGAGGAGGAAGGTGGCTCAGGCGGAGGAGGAGGAAGAGGAGGAGGACGAGGAGGAGGAGGAGGAGGAGGAGGAGGAGGAGGATTAAGGTCGGGTCCAAAGTGGCCTGGCCACAGGTGCCAGAGGCTCCGTGGAGGTTCTGACCTTGGTTGAGCATGGCCACCTCTGGAATGTGAGGCCCCTGGGTCAGCTCCCCCAGCTTCCTCCCAAGGCTTCCCCTGAGTGAGCAGACCCACCCAGCTTTAATGCTCATTCCTTTTGCAATGAGCGTGAACTTCCGGAATCTCAGTTAAAGACAGCCCATTAGCACTGCCCCATCTGTCACCATAAAGGGAAAGTTTTTCTGACAGGTGGGCAGGCAGTTCTCTCATGCTAATGAGGAGCCCATGAAATTCCTCCAGGGACTGGCGGCACTGTCAGAAGGCCAGCCTTGCCCTCCATGGGGGAAAGATGCAGCTGACGGAAGACCTGCGGGCGGTGCTCTGTGCTGACCCCAGCACGGCCCTCTTGACCTCCAGAGGCTCTGGAAACATGGGAGAGAGATTGCATGGAGGAGGGTGTTTTTATCTTTCTTGTCCTCTGGTTTTCCCTAGAGTCCTCACCAGTACTGGAGGAAGGGAATGTATGTTTTATCTTTCGTGTGGTCTGTCAGGGCCTCTGGGGGTTTCTGTTTTCCTCCTGGCCTCTGATAGCATTTCTTTGAACACAGTTGCTTTTTCTCCCTAAGAAGAATTTGCTCGCATTGCCATAACTTGATTGTCACTGTTCCTCTAGAGTAGTAGGGTTCAGAGTAGACCTGAAGTAGGCCAGAAAAGACCTGGGGTTTTAGCATTTTACGGTATAGATTTTAAATTTTTTGTATGTCCAGCAGCTGGAATTGGAGGCAGTGGCATAGCCTGGACTCAGGGTCCAGATTGACCGGGATGAAATGCTGCTTCCTAACTGTATTCCTTGGTAATGTCCCTTCACCTGTCAGTTGTTCCTTGTGTTAAACAGGGATGATGGTTGTGCCTGTTTCTTACATTGCCATGAGGACTTCTTGCGATAATGTACTTAAAGTGATTAGGGGAGTTGTTGGCACGCAGGAGAACTCAGTAACCGTCCTCATGGTCATTTAGGTGAAGGGAGGGGCTACACAAGTCCCATATGTCTGTGCAATCCTGTTGTTTACCAGGCCCTCATCCCAAGGCCCCTTACCCTGCCCAACTCTCTCATTTGATGGCACATAAAGGATTTTCTATTCTAAGGACTTCAAATCGGGTTTTGGACCAGAATCTTAAGGTAAACGCCAGAGCTCAGACCTTGTGTTTTTGGGGGCAAGGGAGTCGTCGTGCTGTTGTATACCTGCCCATTGCATTTCCTGTGCTCACTGGGGACAGGCTCTGGGTCAGGTGCTGCTTGTCTGGGTTTTGGAATGGTGGGGAAGAAGGCCAAGCTCTGAGAAGAGCCCAGCTGACACCTTCCTACATTTCATCCTGTCAGTAGTCCCTGGGAACTGTGTGGTAACAATTTTGGTTGTTGCTACAGCTAGAAGACCATTGTGCTTTGTGAATGAAGTCTGAGGCCACATTGTCCTGGAGCCTCTTCCTGCCCTGCGTGTTGGACCCTCTAGGTGGCTGTCCTGGGCCAGCTGTTGGCTGGGAGGACCTGAGAGCTGGGAACAAGCCTCTGGCAGACCAGGAGAGAAGACCCCTAGCTCCTGGTGTGCTCCATTTGAGGGCCTGGACCTCACTGAGAAGGCTGGAAAGGTCGATTATCCTGGGCTGGATTTCCCACTGCCCCTTTACCTTTTGTTGAGAGACCTCAGGTTTTGCCTTTTTCTGTTTCCTGAGGTCTGCCTACACTGTGGCTCCCCTGGGAGCTGGTGCAGATTACCCGATGGGGCTCCCCAGTGGGGAGGCATCGTGCTCTCCAGCCCCTTCAGTGGATTGCCTGAGGGTGTGTGTGTGTGTGTGTGTGTGTGTTAGGGGTGGGGGTGGGGAAGCTCCACTCTTTTGTTTCTCATCCAGGAAGTTGCTCATGGCCTGGCTTGGGTACAGAAAAGGTAGAGGAGGAACAGTTGGGATTAGATGAGGAATGAGAAATGTTGGGGTTGTATGACAGGCTCGGCTGGGCTGGGGTGAGCTGGGACATTCACTCCTCAACCAGGTTACTTTCTTCCCAAAGCTGGTAAGTCCCATTGCTTCTCCTTGACAAATGCCTGAGGTTAAGGCCAAATTAAGAGCCGAGCCTGTGGTCTTCCCTGCCTGGCATATGGGAGGAAAGATAGGACAATCCCTTCTATAAGTGCTTCTCGAGAGAGCTGGTAGCCCGCCGCGTGCCTTTTTCTTGTTCCCTTTTGCAAAACAGGCAGATTCTGACTTTGCTGTGGGTGGATGGATGCCATGGTTTTGGCAGCCAAAGAGATTTTTCAAGGCCTGGAGACAAGACACAGAGAAATCAGCTAACATAGTGGTGACATGAACTTCCCATGGTGAACAGCTTTGCGTTTAAGGAACCTCAAGGTGGCATCCAAATGTGGAGTTTCTTTCTTGCTTCTTCTGAGAAGCCGATGTCCTGGCAGCAGGATCCCTGCTGTCCTCCTGCCCTCATGGAGGCAGATGAGGAAGGGTGTACAGAGACCCATGGCCTGGTGCAAGTTGTCTTACTGACATTCTGGTGAGTGTGCTGCAGCCCACCCACACGCTTGCTGGTAGCTCCGGAGCCCTGCTGGCAGAGAGCATTGGCCCCCTCAAGCAGGGGTGCTTCCTGGGTAAACACTGGGCAGTCTTGTGGAAACAGCTTCTAGGAGAACTTGCTGAGTTGTTTCAGCCTTATCAGGCCCTTGGTATTTGTCGTGCAGGGCGGCCTGCGGGGTCTCAGCTCCCTCTCCCCACATAAGAATGCAGGACATGGTGAGGCCAAAGAGGAACACCCACGGAGCCATAGATGGGGAGTCACACCACTATAGTCTCGCTGGCGTCTGGGTTGGAGACACAGGAAGCAGGAGCCACACTGTTTGTAACCCTCACTGTGCCGCTTGCAGGCTCAGCCACATCTTCTTGCTAGCCCCCATTTTCTGTTAGCGTAGCCACAGCAGTTATATTAGTGGCCAATGGCTCACTGGTTACAGCTGACGGCCAACTAGCCACAGCTGATGGCCATCCAATCACAGTAGATGGCCATTTACTGCCTGAGCCAGCACCTTTCCACGTGAGGTCAAGAGCCTGGAAACTACACTCCTGGCTCTGTCCCCACAGTACTCTTTACCCAGATAGATCTCAACACGTTCCTGCCTCTTTTTACTGCCTTCATTTTCTCCCTGCCACCACCACCTCCCCCATCTTCTTTCTGGCCTACAGATGCACAGCCTAGAGCCTTCACAGGCTGCCTTTCTACAATGGGAGAAGAACGGGCCCGCAGCCTTTATTCTTCTACTCTGTGGACTATGGCACTCCAGCATGAGTCTCTAGGTGGCAATGAGCACACATGCCCCACGGGAAGCTGGTACCATCCAAGGAGCTCACTAGGGGCTGCTTTCCCTGAGAAGGTGGGGAGGACAGGGATTGCCCATCTGGGGCTTTTGTTGGGAAAATACTACTTTGAAGGTGGTGTACAAATTCGCGGTGGAGTGGGAGGTCCTATTAGAATTATCCACATGCTTCTTTAAACAGTTCACAGCAGCACAGAAATCCCTGTGGCCTTGGTCTTTAATGTCTGGTTCACAGAGAGATAAGAAAGTTACCTATTCTGTTAGTCCATTAAGTAGCAGATAGAGCTCTAGTTCTTCTACTCATAGTCTGAACTGTCCTGAGTGGGAGGTAGTGAGTAGTAGAAAGAAAAAAAAAAATCTCATCTTTGTTTCTTAAACAATTTGTGTGGCCTTTGTTAAGTGTCTCTGGGCATCAGTTTCTCCATGTGTAAAACGGGGACAGTGATACCTGCTTTACAGGGTTGTTGCTAGGACAGAGTATAAATGTACTCAAAATGCTTGCCTCAGTTCTTCACATGCTATAGGTCCTTAGTAACCATTTTGGAGATTTGGAGATGGTGCCAGCACCTGGCTTCTGGTCAGCACATCCTTTCCTCTAGCTCCTAAGCTATATACTCAGCCCATAGGGAATGTTCAAACCTCCCTGTGCACATCTGTGCCAGGACACCCAGTGTTACCCCTCTTGGCTGAGCTCTTTTTAAGGTGTTGGCCATTGGCAGAGGAGGGAGCTAAGGAAAGGAGTTCAGTCTGTCTAGGAACATTCTTCCTGACATTTCCTTTGCAAAGCAGGCTGCTTTGAGCAGCTCATCTGCTAAAGTGAAAATCCTGCGTGCTCACCCTAATTGGTTTTCAGGAGAGATTGATTTTTGCTTGTGTAACAGCTGCTAGGAACCCTGCTCTCTCTCTCTCCTTGGGGATCACCAGATGCATTTTGTTTTAGGCACCACAGAGTCCATCCTCCACATTTTCTAGAAGGATGTGTTTAGGAACCCTGGAAATGCAGGTAGCCACTTTCAGCCTTTTGGCCTTGGAGACTGTCCCTTTGGAAGGGTGCACAATTAAGCTGGAAGTAGACAAAGAGATGCCACAAGGCAGAAATGAAGCTGCTGTCAGTCTTCCTGTGTCTGACATCTTCCCAGTGGAGGTAATGAGTGGTCATATTCTAAAATCCTGGGGAAAGGGAGACTTCAGAGAGAACCAGAGCACCTCAAATATATGAAGAATGCTAACCCAGAAAAGAGTAAGCCACCTAGCTGTTCTGGTTCTAGGAGGAGCAGAAGAAGGCACACCAGGCATAAATGGTACCAGGAGAGAAGATGAGGAGGGGAGAGGATTAAAAGAAGTTAGAGTTGAGTAAACCACTTCTCTCTCTGCAGGATCTGTCCTGGCTGGCATGTAGCAGAACTGTCTTCAGTAGGGAAGGTGATGTGCAATTATAGATTATCAGAGCTGGGAACATGCTCTGAGCTTGTCTTGCTCAGCGCTGTCACTGTACAGGGGAACTGAGGCTCAGATGAGAGTAGGTGGCCTGTTCAAGGACCTGAACTAGTGCCCATGTCTGAAAGTTCCATTCTTCCTGACATTCCTGGGTATCTGTCTTGGGCTCCGATTGATTGCATTGGCTGGAGGGTCATCTGTGAGGCTTTGTTGGACAGAATGGCATCAGGAAGTGTCTTTTACAAAGTTCCTTAAAATCTGGTGGTTTCACTAAGCTCCCCAGGGATTCTGCAATATATCTGTATTTGAATCACTGTAGCTTTTTTTTGGCAGCCTGATTTAGGCCTGACAGGTAGGCACAACTATCTCATGAAATGCAGATATATTTGTGTGGCTTGGGGGAAAAATGGAACATTCCATTAGTCTAAAAAAAGGAATACCGGTCATTTATTTGTAAACTCAATATATTAAAATTTGTTATCATTAAATTTATGAAATGGGAACAGAATGTTATATATAATAATGTGCCTTATTATTGTGAGATGCTCAGGTATCCAAGGTGCTGTAGTGTGACTGTATACATGTCATGCCCACGACTGTGTGCGTGGACACAGACTCCTGAAGCCTGGTCCTGGGGTAGGTGCTTGCATATAATTTCTTAGTTACCCTCACAATGACCCTGGTAGGTAGGGATAGTCTCAGCCTGCTTTACAGATGATTGAGGATCAGGGAATTTCTGTCACTTACCCAAAGCCCTGCAGCAGAGCTGGGATGTGCACCCAAGTCATAGTAGCTGGTCTCTAGGTATTGATGCTGGACAGCCAGATGAAAATTGCAGCTGCAACACAGGGGCGGGCCTCCAGGCTTGTGCTGTAGGCAGAGCTTTAGGCTGTGCCAAGATTCTCAGCCACCTTGTGCCTTATCTCCATCCCCCCTACGGCTTACCTGCCCAGTGCGCCCCCCCTCCCCCCATTACAATCTGGGGTGGAACTGAGGTGGACAGAGGAGATAGAGATTGCAGACGCCTCTTGGGTGTTTCTGTCAAATATGAAGGACTGCTGGGGGACCCCTAGGCTGCTGGAGAACCTGGCAGCCTGAGTGAGGCAGTATCTGCTTCAACCTCTTCCTCACTCTAACTGGGCCTGGGAGGGGTCTCCATTCTGATTTATATGCCGGAGATTAGTGGGAGAAAGGAATTTGTGTCTCAACAGTTGTTTTCAGGATTGGATCCTTTTTGTAAACCGTATCCCTCCACTGTCACACGCATACCATCTCAGTTCCTCATCTGTAATACCCAGTAGCCTAACAGGGTATGAGGACTAAAGGAGAACTTACTCATTTACCTGTTCACTCAACAGATATCTGTTGAGAGCATGAGTACACCATTTTCTGTTCTTGGCACTGGGATACGACATGGACAGAACAAATTAGCCTGTGTGCTTATACCGTATTTCCCCGAAAGTAAGACCTAGCCGGACAATTAGCTCTAATGCGTCTTTTGGGGCAAAAATTAGTATAAGACCCAGTATTATATTATATTATAGACCCAGTCTTATAAGACTGGGTTTTATATTAATTTTTGCTCCAAAAGACACATTAAAGCTGATTGTCCCGGACTGCTAGGTCTTATTTTTGAGGAAACATGGTATTTTAGTTGTATAGGATGTAAGTACAGGGAGACACAGTAAACAAATAGATAATAAGTGAAATGGTACTATCATGAAGAAAAATAAAGTTTGTTTTAAGAAGGTTGGCGAGTGAAGGGTAGGTGTGTTTTTTTACTGAGTTGAAATTAACATTTTACTGTGTTAACTCTGGCATTTTATACATTCACATTTTTGTGCAACCGTTACCTCTACCTAATTACGAAACATTTTCGTCATCCCCAAAGGGGCTACATATAAAAAGGTGACTCTTATGTAGAAAGGTGTGCTCTTATATAGAGAGGTGATGTTTGAGCAGAGGTGTGAAAAAAGTGAGGAAGTGACCCATGAGAATATCTAGGGCAGGACCTTTTTTCACACCTCTGCTCAAACATCACCTCTCTATATAAGAGCACACCTTTCTACATAAGAGTCACCTTTTTATATGTAGCCCCTTTGGGGATGACGAAAATGTTTCGTAATTAGGTAGAGGTAACGGTTGCACAAAAATGTGAATGTATAAAATGCCAGAGTTAACACAGTAAAATAGAGGGAACAGCAAGTAGTGAGACCATGAGGTAGAGAGTTGCTTGGGCAATCTTGAGGACTAACAAGGAGATCAGAGGCTGCTCAGTGTGAGTGGATGAGAGCTGTGGGAGGTGAGGTGAGAGGGCCTGTGGAGGCCACAGCAGTCAGATCCAGGTACTATGGGGTGACTTGAGGCACTGGAGAGCCTCAGCGGCATACTGGGCATGCTGTAGGTACTCACTAGGGGCGCAGCATCCTTCCTGTCTGCCTTCCTGGTTTTCCACAAATCATAACTTCATGGTTTAATCTTAGTCTGGTTATCTGCATGTATCTTGTTAATGAAGACAAGAATCGTGTTAACATGTGTTTGGTTTGTCATCTTTTACATCTGTAAATTGACTAGTGGTATTACAAATTTCTACCTCTTCTGTTTGTTTCTACTTGGAAAAAAAATTTCAAAAATCACACAAATATTTATGTGTTCCTTCATAAAATTGCAGGTTTTACTTGGGGACGTTGCCTCAAGAAAAAAAAGATATAATCTGTATGAGAAGGTCCAAGGAAAGATACGTGTAAAATTAGTAATGCAGGGATGAGGTGGTAGTAGGGAGTGGGTAAAAGGGAAGTTTGAATGCATTGTTTTGGAAAGACACTCTAAAAGATAAAAGGCTTTTTGCACCTTGTAAGGCCAGGGCTGTGTTGTTTACCGTGTATTGTAGCTTTTTGAGAAAATAGAGAGTGAACACAGAATCCTTTACCAAACAGAAACCAGAGCCAGGAGGTATTTCTTGAGATTGAATAGGAAATGCTACTTTTATACAGCACAGAGATACTTCAGGGGGTAAACACCATGAGGTGGCACAGGCTAGAAATCGGAGACAGTTTTAAGTAAGATTTATATCAGAAGTTACACATGTAAATGCCTTATATGTCCAAGTAGGCCACAGAAGCAAATGATATTTGGCAATGAAAGGCAACAGAGAGTGGTGAGGACTGGGTCACTGTGGGGTTCACATTGCCCCTCCACAGGGCAGCCTGCTGCTGGCCTGGAGTGTGGGCCCAGCGGTGCCCAGCTGGAGATATGGGGTCTTATGGGAATTTTTAAATGTCAGCGGCTATTCAGGCTTAAACAAAAACAAACAAGCAAACAAACAAACAAAAAAAAAACAAAACAAAAAAAAAAGAGGAGAGAGTTGGAGGAGAAAGAAGAAACTGTTTGGTACAAACAAAACAAATCTAAAGGCTAAATATGGTCCAAAGGCCCACTGAGTTCCAAACTCCAGTTCAGATGAACCTACCCTCAGGTCCTTTGGGGAAATGCAGGTTGTTGCTAAGTTTTTGAGTTGGAATTCAGGACTGAGTGAGCTCTCCCACAAACCCTCTGTGGCCCAGTTGATAACTTTAAGTTTGTCATCTGTAAAACAGGCCACCACCAGTTGTTCCATGTCCATGGGGAGCTTTAAAATCTTGATTAAAAGGCCCCAGCTAAATACAAAAGACTCCCTTGGCGAATTGATAGTCTTCCCATGGCCATCAGTGCCCATCAGCAGGTGTCACCCCCAATGTCCCCTCCATCCTGTCTTCTATTTTTAGCTTTTCTGTAACTCCGTTAACCAAATCCACCTCCTCATGCCACTTGTCTGTATGTTTAATTCTATAAGTGGCATTACAAATCACAGTGGTGTTGAACTACATCTCATTTCTCAGAGCAAATGAAAGCATATTACACTGTGTCTTGTTGACCATCCTTCAGTCTGAAAGTAGGCACAGCAGAAGATGATTGCTTTCTTCTTGTGAATAAATGAGTTGGGAAAATGGAGGTCTCTATGAAGAGGGTCTCGTGGAATGGATGTGGGATTGCTTTAAGCAGTTGGCCTTTTTCTTTTACCTCAAGATGTTGGTTTTATATCTCTATTAAGCCAGTTCATTGCTGACTCATTTTTAGCAATTGACTTTAATTCTCAAGCCACTAATCAAGTTTGTATTTAAGCAAGGAGGTATGTGCAATTTTTGAAATGTTGGAGGAAGACGCATGGGCCTGTAAGAATCTCCCCTAGTAGCTGCCCTGTAGGAAGGACTGCTTTGAAACTGCCCATAAACTCTCCTTCTGTTAGGTTAGTGCCTGAGTGCGTTCTTCCAGAAAATCCTTCCTTCTATCTAAAACCTGCATCACATAAGTAATTTAAGCTCCTTCTCTTTTGATTGATCTTTAATAAAGAATAAGTGGTGAGCATCCTTCCTGAGTAAACCTTCACTTTTGTGCTTCTGATTCCAGTGTCTTCTTACATGCCCTATTGAATTTTTCATTCCCAGCTCACCAACATGGTTAGGTCTTTCTGTCCTCTGTAGTCCAACTCTGTTGACCCTCCAACATTCCTGTCCCTGTCTCTCAACCTCCTTCTACAAGTGGCTTGAAGTTCTGATTGTCTGTTCATTTGTGGAGTTTTATAATCTGGTGGTCAACCTTGTTGCTCTTCTGCAATGATTTTCTCAGATGCCAAATGATTCACCTTGCCTGCCAAATCCATAGTGTTCTCCAGGTCCCACTTTACGAATGTTACTATTGTTGAATCATTTGAGTTACTTGTAGGCATTGTCATTCATCCTTAAATTACTTTAGCTCATATCTCATCTACTAAGAACAAGAACATTTCTGCCTAACTGCAATAAAACAATCATGCTCTGTATGTAATATATTCAGTTTTTCTGGGTGTCCCAATCATGTCCTTGATAGCTGTCTTAAAAATCCAGGATTCAATTATGGATCATGCATTGCATGTACATGTTGTATCCTTCCAGTGTCCTTTAATCTAGTAGAACAGTAACCCAGGCATTGTATGGTCATATGGCATTGTTATTATTGAAGAGTCGATTGGTGAAGACTTTTGTAAAATGTCCCTGAACTTGTATATATCTTATCATTTCCTCATGATTGCATTCAGGTTAATAGTTTTGGTCAATATGATTACATAAGTTCTCTTGTGTTCTCAGTGTATTATACCTCTCAGGAGATACATGATGTCACCTTGTCTCATTATTGGTAATGGTAAATTTGATTTCTTGGTTGAGTGGTGTATACCAGATATCTGAATTTTAAAGAAACTCTCCCCCATTGAAATTAATAAGTAGTCTGTAGGGTAATGTTTTGAGACTGTGTGGACTATCTTGTTTCCAAATAATACTTCATCCAATGATTTTTTAAAAATCTATTCGTAACATTTTTTACAGTTTAAAAATCATACTTTTACTAGGTTTGATAAAAAATACAGTGAATGTTTAAAAAAACGTTTATTTTAGTAAAAGAGTGATTGCCATTAATCCCTCTCAAAATACGCCCCCTTGGTGACATCATAAAAATGGTGGCGTGAGGTGAGTCTCTTGAAATCTCTTCTGCAATTTACAACAAATTGAACAACTATAACTCCACAGAGGATTCCCCACACAGCAGACAGACAAGAATAAGAGATGCACTACTGAAATCACCTAAAGGTGGGCAAACTACGGGTGGGGAGGGAGGAGGAAGAAAGGGAGAAGTGCGGAGATGGGCTGAGCGGGTGCAGGACGCAGACTAGCTCAGTGCTCCGAGCTCGCTGCATTGAACTACTGCAGCTGCGGGAGAGGGAAGAACTCCGACTGCTAGGGCTCCACTTATGTCCCACAGGGCTGAGGGGACAGCATATAACACGGCTGAACCCAATGCTCATGGCAGACCTCGGAGCAAAAACTGAGGGAAGAAGGCTGAAAACGATGGTTTAAACCCTCACTGCCGAGCAGAGAACGGAAGCATTAGGCATTGAGACTAGCCGCCCTCCTCTCTACCCTCCCAGAGCTCGCCCCACCCCCACCTGCCCAGTGCTAGAAGTGGGATAGTAGCAGTGTCAGATCAAAAGAGAGAACTGTGGTCCACAGGCCTGGACTTGCAGTCCAACTAGCCCTGGCAAAGGGGAGGGAGCCAAGGAAGCAGGACTGGCTGTGGTGGTTGTTGCTGCCATTGCTCTGGGCCACCTCTCACAACCCACGCTGCCCCTGTCTGGCCTGATCCCTACAGGAGTAAACAAAGCTGCTGAAACACATAGGTTCTGAATCAGGTGCTGGAAGAGCTTTGGAACTTCAGAAGCTCTCTGTATCCCCACACGGAGGCAGTGCCGTATGACCCAGGCGAACTGTTCACAGAGGAGAAGCCCGGCTTCCAGAGAATCCTCCCATTGTGTGAGAAGCCGAAATAGTGCAGAGAAAACATAACACTACACTGTGAGGAGATTAAAGGCTACAGTTGGAGAGAAAATAAAACATCCTACCAACACTTACTGGAAAACAAAGGCCTATTTCTATCAACCAGTTGCAGAATTCACTCCTGTAGATGTTTAGGAAGAGAAATAATAAATCACTAATTGCCATGAAGCAACAAGACAGCTCAGGAAGAAAATTAAAAGTCTCCAGAAAATGAACATAGAGATACGGAAATATGTGACTTAAATGACAGAGAATTCAAGTTTCAATTCTGAAAAAACTCAATGAAATGCGAGAAAACACAGACAGGCAGTTTAATGAACTAAGAAACACTATCAAAGAACGAAATGAACATTTTCCCAAAGAGATTGAAATTTGAAAAAGAACCAAATAGAATTTCTGGAGATTAAGAACTCAAGGGTGACATCATAGGAATGGCGGCAGTGGGGGGCACTTTTTGAGTTCTCCTGTGGATCTTATCAAAAATGGGACATATAACCCATCAAAGGACTCTCTGCTCATCATGCAGAACAGCTGAGAGACTCGTGGAAGGATTACTTGAAGGTGCGCAAATTGGGCGAGCAGGGGAAGAGGGAAGGGAGCGGAGTGGAGACGCGTCCCACATCTGCTCTGTGGGGATTTGGACCGCATCTGCGGCGGTGGAAACGCGGTCCGCACCTTCGGCTGTGAAGACGCGGCCCACATCTGTGGTTGTGGAAACGCGGTCTGCACCTGCAGAGGTGGAAACACATCCGGGCATCTGCGGCTGTGGAGATGCGGCCCGCATCTGTGGCTGTGGAAACGCGGCCGGCATCCGCAGCTGCAGAGACGCAGGGGATCCCAGGACAGAACAGAGACCACAATAACAAAAACAACAAAGAAGAACTCAAATACATTCACATGTAAAAACAAATGACAACTCCCACTCAACACAGGCAAAGATATCTAAGATATAAAAATAAAACAAAACAAAACAAAGCAAAACAAAAAGCAGCTCCAGTCTTGGCTTAAGCCCACCAAGAGCCAGGAAGTGGGCTCTTTCCCTGCATACCACAGCTGATCTCTCCTTTTGAGGGCCCAGCTAGATGGGCCTTAGGTCAGACAGGGAACACAGACTCCATACCTGGCCCCCCTTCGCCCCGCTGCTCTTCTGATCCTGCCCCCGCCCTTCCGGAGACTTGGACTGGACCCTGAACTGAGGAGTGGTGTCGGACTGCGGAGGAGCCTTAGTGCTTGGGCTCTGGGAGGACTGGAGGGCAGCTATGGCCCAGGTAAGAGGCTGGGAAGAGTGTGATTTGCTCAGCTGGGAGAGGGGAGAATCCTCCGCCCCAGCCACCGCCTTTTTTGGCGTGCTGGTGGAGTGTGACACGGCTAGGCTGGGAGAGAGAAGACCCCTCCATCCCCAGCCCCATCTTTTCTGGCCTGCCTAGGGCTGGGCAAGTACAACTGCGGAGGCACTACCAGAGATCAGCAGTAAGCGGCAGACACAGCTTCCGGCTTTCAGCAGCTCAGAAATCTCACGCCGGCCCGCCCCCACCCACACACACACATGGAAGAATTGTCCTAAGATTCAGGAGTGCTGCACACAGGGCTGGTGGTGCTACTCTCCGTGTGCATATGTGCAAGCAAGGGCAGAAACTGCGCTGACTTTGTAAAAACTACCATCCAGACCCCTCAGCCCAACGCATCTAAATCTGCAGTCCCAAGACACTTTGGACATCAGGTGACCGGCTCTGCCTGCACAATAGGCAGGGGACTCTTTGGTACAGCAGAGGACAACCTGGAGATTACTTGGTGGGCTTAAGCCAAGACTGGAGCTGCTTTTTGTTTTGCTTTGTTTTGTTTTGTTTTTATATCTTAGATATCTTTGCCTGTGTTGAGTGGGAGTTGTCATTTGTTTTTACATGTGAATGTATTTGAGTTCTTCTTTGTTGTTTTTGTTATTGTGATTGGTTATTTGGTTTGTTCTGAAATTGCCCTACCAGGGCCCAGCTTAAGAGGCACAAGATTCAACATATCCAGAGGCCAACTCCAGACCAAACCAGACTAGTATCGGGTTTGACCTATAAGTCACACACCCAGAGGGAATTCTCTACAGGCACAAGAGCCCGTTAGGCCAAACCACATTTAAGAGGTCAACCCTCACGCAGCAGAACACCCTACAGTGGGCAGAGCCAAGTCTCACAACTAGTCAGCCTAGGAGTTAACTAGTCAGCCCACCTACTCACCAGCGAAAAGCAAGTAAAGATCATCTTTAACAGGACAATATACACAACACAAGAGTCACCTTTGGAGCACAGGCAGAGAAGAACAAAGTAGTGCAAGTCAAATATAAAGGACACATACTACATAAGATAACCCAGCAAGAACTAAGAACTCTAGGGGATCTACCTAATACATCAAAGCAAACACAGAGAGTCAGCGCGAATGGGGAAACAAAGAAACATGTCCCAAATAAAAGAACAGAAGAAACCTCCACAACTGGAACCAAATGAAGCAGAGGTAACCAACCTATCAGAGACAGAGTTCAGAACACTGGTGATAAGAATGTTTAAGGAGCTTAGAGATGACATAAAGAAGGATGTAGAAATCATAACGAACAACCAGTTAGAACTAAAGAACACAATTACCGAAATTAAGAAATTATCGAAGGAATGACCAGCAGGTTAGATGAAGCAGAGGATCGAATCAGCGACTCAGAAGACAAGTTAGCAGAGATCACCCAAACAGAACAACAGAAAGAAAAAGGAGTAAAAAACAACGAGGATGGTTTAAGAGATCCCGGGGATAACATCAAGCGCAACAACATGTGCATCATAGGAATACCAGAAGTTGAAGAGAGGAAGCAACGGATTGAGAGCATATTTGAAGTAATAATGTCTGAAAACTTCCCTAACCTGATGAAAGAAACCAACATACAAGCCCAGGAAGTGCCGAGAGTTCAAACCAGGATAACGCAAACAGGTCCAAACCAAGGCACATTATAGTTAAAATGGCAAAGCTTAAAGACAAAGAGAGAATCCAAAGAGAAGCAAGAGAAAGACAGAGGGTTACATACAAGGGAACTCCCATAAGACTATCAAATGACTTTTCTGTAGAAACATTGAAGGCCAGGAGGGAGTGGCAGGAAATACTCAAAGTGATGGAAAACAAAGGCCTACAACCTAGATTGTTTCATCTAGCAAGGCTATCATTTAAAGTTGATGGAGAGATAAAGAGTTTCCAGAAAAGAATAAGCTAAAGGAATTTATTACCACCAAGCCAGCATTGCAAGAGATACTAAAAGGACTTCTGTAAATACAAGAAAGATGAAAACAATCTTACTGCAAATTTAAAAATGGCAATTATGTACATATCAATAATCACTTTAAAGGTAAATGGATTAAATGCTCCATTCAAGAGACATAGGGTGGATGAGTGGATAAGGAAGCAAGACCTTGTATATGCTGTATACAAGAGACTCACCTCAGATCAACAGACACACACTGGCTGAAAGTGAAGGGTTGGAGTAAGATATTTCATGCAAATGGAAATGAGAAAAAAGCTGGAGTTGCAATACTTATATCTGACAAAATAGACTTTAAAATGAAGAACATATTAAAAGATAAAGATGGGCACTATATAATAATAAAGGGATCGATCCGACAACAGGACAAACCCTAGTAAACTTCTATGCACCCAACATAGGAGCACCTCAATATATAAAAGAGATGCTGACTGACATAAAGACAGAGATCAACAGTAACACTCGTAGTAGGGAACTTCAACACACCTCTGACAATAAGGGACAGGTCTTCCAGACAGAAAATCAATATGGAAACAACAGCCTTTAAATGATACATTGGACCACTTGGATTTAATCGATATTTTCAGAGCATTTCACCGCAATGCTGCAAAATACACGTTTTTCTCAAGCACACATGGAATATTTTCCAAGATAGGCCATATGTTAGGCCACAAAACAAGTCTTGATAATTTAAGAAAATTGAAATCATACCAGTTGTCTTCTTTGACCACAGTGCTATGAAATTAGAAATGATCTACAGGAAAAAAACCCAGAAAGACACACCAATTCATGGAGGCTGAATAACATGTTACTAAATAATGAATGGGTCAAGCAGCAGATCAAAGAAGAAATCAAAAGATATCTCGAGACAAATGAGAATGAGAACACGACGACCAAAAATCTATGGGATGCTGCGAAAGCAGTCCTAAGAGGGAAGTTCATAGCACTGCAGGCCTACCTAAAGAAACAATAAACATCACTAATTGACAGTTTATCTTCACACTTAAGGGATCTGGAAAAAGAACAGCAAAATAAGCCCAAAGGTTGCACAAGGAAGGAGATAATAAGGATCAGAGCAGAAATAAATGAAATAGAAACCAAAAAAAACAATACGAAAGATCAATGAATCCAAGAGTTGGTTCTTAGAGAAGATAAACAAAATGACAATCCTTTAGCCAGACTCATTAAAAAAAGGAGAGAGGGGACCCAAATTAATAAAATCAGAAATGAAAGAGGAGAAGTGACAACAGACACCACAGAAATACAAAAAATTTTAAGAAATTACTATGAGTAACTATATGCCAACAAATTTGACAATCTGGAAAAAATGGACAATTTTCTAGAGGCGCACAACCTTCCAAGGCTAACTCAAGAAGAAACAGAAAGCCTGAACAATCTGATTACCACCAGGCAAATTGAATCAGTAATTAACAATCTCCCAACAAACAAAAGCCCTGGACCAGATGGCTTTACAGGTGAATTTTTCAAAACGTTCAAAAAAGAATTATCACCTATTCTCCTCAAGCTCTTCCAAAAAATCCAGAAGGAAGGAAGACTCCCAAACACTTTTTACGAAGCCACTATCACCCTGATCCCAAAAGCAGACAAAGACATCACAAAAAAAGAAAACTACAGGCCAATATCTCTAATGAACATAGATGCAAAAATTCTCAACAAAATATTAGCGAACAGAATTCAGCAATACATTAAAAAGATCATACACCATGATCAAGTGGGATTCATCCCTGGTATGCAGGGTTAGTTCAACATCCGCAAATCAATTAATGTGATACACCACATTAACAAAATGAAAAATAAAAATCACATGATCATATCAATAGATGCAGAAAAAGCATTTGATAAAATACAGCAACCTTTTATGATAAAAACCCTTAAGAAAGTGGGAATAGAGGGATCATATCTTAACATAATAAAGGCCATATATGACAAACCTACAGCTAACAACATACTCAATGGGGAAAAGCTGAAACCATTCCCCCTAAGATCAGGAACAAGACAAGGTTGCCCACTTTCTCCACTTCTATTCAACATAGTACTGGAAGTTCTAGCCACAGCAATCAGGCAAGAGAAAGAAATAAAAGGCATCCAAATTGGTAAGGAGGAAGTAAAATTATCATTATATGCAGACGATATGATACTATATATAGAGAACCCTAAAGACTCCACGAACAAACTATTAGAACTGATAAGTGAATTTAGTAAAGTAGCAGGATATAAAATTAATATTCGGAAATCAGTTGCATTTGTATATACCAATGATAAAATATCAGAAGGAGTAATTAAAAAAAAACAATTCCATTTACAATTGCTCCAAAGACTATAAAATACCTGGGAATAAATCTAACCAAAGATGTAAAAGATCTGTACTCAGAAAATTATACGACACTGAAGAAAGAAATGAAAGAAGACATAAATACATGGAAACACATTCCATGTTCATGGATAGGAAGAATTAATATAGTTAAAATGTCCATACTGCCTAAGGCATTATACATATTCAACGCAATTACTATCAAACTTCCAACGACTTTTTTCACAGAAATAGAACATATAATCCTAAAATTTGTATGGGACCATAAAAGACCCCGCATAGCCTCAGCAATCTTGAGAAATAAGAACAAAGTGGGAGGTATAACGATACTTGATTTCAAACTATCCTACAAGGCTACAGTAATCAAAACAGCATGGTACTGGCATAAAAATAGACTCATAGATCAATGGAACAGAATAGAGAGTCCAGAAGTAAATCCATGCCTATATGCCCATCTAATCTATGACAGTGGAAGCAAGAATGTACGATGGAGTAAAGACAGCCTGTTCAATAAGTGGTGTTGGGAAACCTGGACAGACACATGCAAGAAAATGAAGCTGGACCACCTCCTTACACCATATACAAAAATAAATTCAAAATGGTTTAAAGACTTAAATGTAAGATCTGAAACCATAAAATACCTAGAAGAAAATATAGGAAGAAACTTCATGGACATTACCCAGAGTAAGATTTTCACTGATATATCCCCTCGCTTGAGGGAAGTAAGAGAAAAAATAAACATGTGGGATTACATCAAACTAAAAAGTGTTTTCACAGCAAAGGAAACTATCAATAAAACAAAAAGGGATCCTACTGAATGGGAAAAGATATTGCCAATGATATATCTGATAAGGGATTAATATCACAAATCTATAAAATCTTACTGAACTCAATTCCAAAAAAACAAACAACCCAATTAAAAAATGGGCAGAGGACTTGAGGAGACATTTTTCTAAAAAGGACATACAGAAGGCAAGGAGACATATGAAGAAATGCTCAACCTCACTAACCATCAGAGAAATGCAAATAAAAACCACAATGAGATACCACCTCACTCCAGTCAAAATGGCTATCATCAATAAATCAACAAAGAACAAATGCTGGCGCGGATATGGAGAAAAGGGAACGCTAGTGCACTGTTGGTGGGATTGCAGATTAGTGCAGCCACTATGGAAAACAGTATGGAGGTATCTCAGAATCTGAAAATGGAACTACCCTATGATCCAGTAATTCCACTCCTAGGTATCTATCCGTAGAAATCCAAAACTCCAATTCAAAAATCTTTATGCACTCCTATGTTTATTGCAGCACTTTACACAATAGCCAAGATATGGAAACAACCGAAATGCCCATCGGTAGATGACTGGATTAAGAAGCTGTGGTACATTTATACAATGGAGTATTACGCAGCCATAAAGAAGAAAGAAATCTTATCATTTGCAACAACATGGATGGATCTAGAGAATATTATGTTAAGTGAAATAAGTCAGAAAGAGAAAGCAAGTACCATATGATCTCACTTATATGCAGAATCTAAAGAAAAGAATATGTGAATGAACTAATCAGAAACAGTTTTGGGGACACAAAGAAAAAAACCGAGAGTTGTTAGATGGGCGGCCGGTGGGGGGAGGTTGGGGATAAAGGGAAAAGTGAAGGGATTAGGAAGCAGCTGGTAACCACAAGATGGCCTCAGGGTTTTTTGAAAATTAATTTGGGAACGTATTCAATAATGTTGTAAAGATGTTGTTGGGTATCCGATGGACATGCGTCCTATTTGGGAGACCACCTCAGGGATACTGTGGATGCCTGATCATGGAATTGTACACCAGAAGCTAAACATTAATGAATGCCAACTATAATTTTATATATATAATGTGATGGCTCAGTGTGAGGTCGGAGGGATAGTGGATGGTGGGAGGGAGTTCACAGTGTGAGGGATATAAATGATGAACGTCTAAGTATTACCTTGTCTTGTACACCTGAAACTAATAAATTTAAAAAAAAATTAAAAATAAATAAATAAATAGAAAAAAATTAAAGTCTTAAAAAAAAAAAGTGGGCACCCTTTTTTTTTTTTCCTGATCTTAGGGGTAATGCTTTCAGTCTCACCATTTACCAAGAGGATACTTTTTGGTTTTTTACATATGGCATTTATCATGATGAGGAAGTGTCCTTCTTAGTTTCCTGAGAGTTTTATTATGAAAAGGGGGTGGATTTTGTCAATGCTTTTTTTGCTTCCATTGAGATGATTATGAGTTTTTTTCCTTCATTCTATTAATGTGATATATTATATTGATTGATTTTCTCATATTGAAGAAGCATGGTTTTCCTGGGTTAAATCTATTTTGTCATGGTGTATAATCCTGGTGTATGATAATTGGGTTTGGTTTCTAGTATTTTGTTTAGGATTCTGCCTCTATATTCATAAGATATATTGGCTTTGGTGTCAGGGTCATGCTGGTCTCATAGAATAAAATTGGAAGTGTTTCCTCTTCCTCACTTTATTTATTTTTTAAGATTGTTTTAATTTTATTTTTTTTAAATTTTTTTATTAGGGAAGGGGAACAGGACTTTATCAGGGAACGGTGTGTACTTCCATGACTTTTTTTAAGCCATGTAGTTGTCCTTTCAATCTTAGTTGTGGAGGGCTTCGTTCAGCTCTAGGTCCAGTTGTTAGTTGCAGGGGGCACAGGCCACCATTCCTTGCAGAAATCAAACTAGCAACATTGTGGTAGAGAGCCTGCCTTGAGAACCGACTGTGCCATTGTGGTTGAGAACCGACTGTACCATCTGGGAGCTCAGCAGCAGCTCAGCTCAAGGTGCCTTGTTTAATCTTAGTTGCTGGAGGCAGAGTCCACCATTCCTTGTGGGAGTTGAGAAGTCGAATTGTCAGCCTTGTGGTTGAGAGCCCACTGGCCCATGTGGGAATGCAATCGGCAGTTTTCGGAGTTAGGAGCAGGGAGCTTCAACTGCCTGAGCCACTGGGCCAGCTCCCTTTTCTTCACTTTTTGGGAAGAGTTTGAGAAAAATTGGTGATAATTCTTTTTTAAATGTTTGGTAGAGTTCATCAGTGAAGCCATCTGTTCCTGTACATTTTTTTCCTTGGGAGGTTTTTTTGATTACTGACTCAATCTTCTTACTTGTGATAGGTCTTTTGAGATTTTCTATTTATGTTTGAGTCAGTTTAAGCAATTTGTATGTTTCTAGAAACTTGTGTATTTCTTCTATGTTATGAAGTTTTTTGGCATACAATTGTTTATAGTACTTTTTTAATCCTTTTTGTTTTTGTAGAGTCAGTTTCCACTTTCTCATTTTAGTTATTTGTGTCTACTTTCATTTTTCTTTGTCAGTCTAGCTAAAGGTTTGTCAATTTTGTTCATCTCAAAGAGCCAACTTTTGGTGTAATTGATTATCTGTTACTTTTCTGTTATCTATTTTGTTTACCTCCACTTCTATTCTTTACTATTTCCTTCCTTCTCCTAGCTTTGGGCTTAGTTTGCTCTTTTACTTCCGTTCTTTAAGATGTAAACTTAGGTTATTGATTTGGGATCTTTCTTCGCTTTTAATGTAAGTATTTAATGTTGTAAATTTTTCTCTGAACATTACTTTCACTACATTCGATAGTTTTTAGTATGTTGTGTTTTCATTTTCATTCATATCAAGGTATTTTCTAATTTTCCTTCTGTTTTCTTCTTTGACCAATTGGGTAAGAGTATGTTGCTTAATTTCCACATATTTGTACATTTTTTATTTTTCCTTTTCTTACTGATTTCTAGCTTTATTGCAGTTGGAGAAAATACTCTCTATGATTTCAGTCTTTTAAAATTTGTTGAGACTTGTTTTGTGGTCTAACATATGTTCTGTAGTGGACTGTTCTGTGTAGTAAGATAGGTCTAATAAGTGTATAGTGTTTTCTGCCCCCCCCCTTTTAAATTGGTATACTATCTAAGTGTTCTATTTGTTATTGAAAATGAGGTGTTGAAATCTCTAAATATTATTGTAGATCTGTGTATTTCTTTTATTCTGTCAATGTTTATTTCATATACTTTGGTACTCTGTTATTTGATGCATATATGTTTATAATTGCTATATGTTATTGATAAATTGACCCTTTTATGAATATATCCTTCATTGTTTCTTGTGACTGTTTTTTACTGAAAGTCTATTTATTCTTGATATTATTGTAACCATGAAGCTCTTGCTTTTGCATGTAATATCTTTTTCTCATTCTTTCAGTTTTAACCTGTGTGTCTTTGAATTTAAGTAATTCTCATAGATAGCACATACTTAGACCATGTTTTTCATTTATTCTGCCCATCTCTGCCTTTTGATTGGAGTGTGCATTTAAAGTAAGTACTGAGAAAGAAGAACTTTATTCTGCCAGTTTTCTATATGTCTTCTGTATTATTTGTACCATTTTTGACTCCCATTTCTTCCATTACTGCCTTCTTTTATGTTTAGTTGATATTTTAAGTGGTGAACCAATTTGATTCCCTTTTCATTTCTTTTTGTGTATATTCTTTAGATATTTTCTTTGTGATTACCGTGGAGAGTACATTTAACATTTTAAATTTTAAAAACATAATTGAATGATACCAACTTAACTTAAATAGCATGTAAAACTCATATAATAGAACATATAATAGAGGTTACCAGGGCCTGGGGGAGAGGAATAGGAGGAATTATTGTTTAATCAATTGTGAGCTTTTCTTTGGGGTGATAAAGGGGTTCTGGAAATTGATAGGGTGATGGTTGTACGTTTTGAATATACTTAATGCCACTGAAATTGTACACTTAACACTGGTAAAATTGTAAATTTTACCATCATAAAAAGTTAAGAAAAACTCTACTTCTATACAGATTTGTCCCCCTATTTATGTTATTTTTTCACAGATTCTATTTTTATATATGGGTGCCTAATAACAGACTTATAATTGTTTTTATACAATTGTCTTTTAAATCATGTAGGAAATAAAAAATGGAATTGCAAACCAAAATACAATAATACTGGGTTTCATTTTTACCTATGTATTTACCTTTACTGGGGATTTTTGTTTCTTTATACAGTTTTAAGTTACTCTCTAGTGTCCCTTTATTTCAATCTGAAGGATTCCCTGTAGCATTTCTTGTTGGGCTAGTCTAATGATGATGAACTTTGTTTCATCATCAGGCTTTGTTTATCTAGGAATGTCTTAATTTCTCCTTAATTTTTGAGGGACAGTTTTGCTGGATGTAGAATTCTTGGTTGAATTTTTTTTCTTTTGCTACTTTAAATGTGTCTTCCCATTGTTTCCTAGCCTCCGTTGTTTCTGATAAGAAATCAGCTGTTAGTCTTTTTTGAGGACCCCTTGTATATAACAAGTCACTTCTCTTGCTGCTTTCAAGATTCTTTGTCTGTTGTTTCAGTATTTTGATTATAATGTCTTGGTGTGAATATATTTGAATTAATCCTACTTGAAGTTTGTTGCGCTTTTTAGATTTGTAGATTCATGTCATTCATCAAATTTGGGTAGTTTTAGCCAGTATTTTTTTCATATATTCTTTCTACCCTTTTCTCTCTCTCTTCTTCTACTGAGACTCCCATAATGCAGATGTTAGTGTTTCACAAGCTCTTCAGGTTGTTCACTTTTCTTCCTCCTTTTCTCTTTCTGCTACTCAGACTCAGTACTTTCAATGGTCCTATGTTCACATTCTTTGAGTCTTTCTTCTGTGTGGTCATACCTGCTATAGAACCCTTCCTGTGAATTTTCATTTCAGCTATAGCGTTTTTGGTTGGTTCTTTTTATAGTTTCTGTATCTGTATTTATATTCTCATTTTGTTTATGTATAATTTTCCTGATTTCCTTTGTTATGTGCCCATGTTTTCCTTTATTTCTTTGAACATCTTTAAATAATTTTTGACTAGTAAGTCTGATGTCTGGGCTTTCTTGGGGGTTGTTTCTGTCAATTAATTTTGTTCCATTGAGTGGGCTATACTTTCCTCTTTCTTTGTATGCCTTTTGATTATTTTTGTTGTTGAACACTGGATATTTGAATATGATAATATCATAACTCTGGAAATCAGATTCTCTTCACAAGGTTTGCATTTACCCCCAATTTTTGAAGGCCATAGTAATCCATCTGTTTAATGACTTTTCCAAACTATTTTTGCAAAGAATATTCCTTTTTATGTGTAGTCACTGAAATCTCTATTCCTTTAGCTTGTGTTCAGCTAATGTTTTGAGAGAAATTTCCTTTAATGCAAGGGCTTAAAAGAAAAAAAGATAAAAAGAGAAACAAAACAAAATATGAGCACTTTTCTAGTCTTTGCAGATTGGTTGTGTGTTGGGGAACGCTGGCAACCATTAGATAGGATTGTCTTGAACATAGAAATCAGCCCAAGGTGAAAGGTTAAGGGCTTCTGAAATCTTTTATGAGCATGTGTCTTGCCCTTGGCCTGTGTGTGACTTTCTATATTTTCCTATATATGGATACTTTTAAATGTTCTACTGATTCAAATAATCTCCCCCAACTTTTCTTCGTAGGGGGTCTGTTGTCTGCCTGAACTGTAATCTTTTACCCCAGCATCACTTGCCCCCTTTCCAGCCAGAGTTCTGAATTAGGCGAAACAGGGAGCTGTGCCTTGCATCAGTTCTTGAGGCAGCCCCAGACAGGTTAGAACAAACATACACAATAATTTCCAAATAATATGTGCCAGGGACCAAGGACCAGGGTCCCACATTGGAAATGTGGGCTGCTACTGAGCCATGAAAGGAGTAGGGCAAGGGCAAATAGTAAGAATGCCCCAAAGTTTTCCTGCTGTTTTCAGGTTGCTTTTTTTTCTTGATTCAGCATTTGCTTGGTTGCTATAAACCTTTGGCTATTTTTCAGAGTTCTGACAAAGTTGGTTCTGACAGTTTCTGCTTGTTTTTCAATGTTTCTGTGGGAAGTTGAGACCCTGGAGCTGCTTACTTCACCATTTTCCTCAATTGATGATTCTTTATGCTGCTTGTTGCAAAGTGGTCCTTTTTGAATTTCCATAATTTCTTGTACATTTATTAGTTGGCATTCTTCTATTTAACTAAAAAGAGCATTATTTTCTGTCTCTCCCATTTGTTTGTTTATTTAATTAGTATCGATGTGAATTTAGATATTTGGAAATATTATTATTTTACTTTAGTTTTTAAAAAGATTTTTATTAAAATATAGCTAACATACAACATTGTATTAGTTTCAGGTGTACATCATTGTTATTCAACAGTACCCAACTAGCACTATACATAGTTATTAATATATTATTTATTATATTTCCTATGCTTTACTTTATATCCCCATGATAATTTTGTAACTACCAATTTGTATTTCTTAATCCCTTCACTTTTTTCATCCTGCCGCAACCCTCCTTCCATCTATCACCCTGATAGATCTATTACCCATATGACATCATATATTGTTATTACAATATTATTGACTATATTTCTTATGCTGTGCCCTACATCTCCATGACTACTGAGTAACAAACAGTTTGTACTTTGTAATCCCTTCCCTTTTTCACTCACCCCCAATCCTCCTCCTATCTGGCAACCATCATAATGTTCTCTGTACCTATGAGTTTGTTCCTGTTTTATTTGTTAGTTTATTTGGAGTAATATTCCATTGTATATATGTACTAACTCTTTATCCATTCATCTATTCAGGGACATCCACTTTGGCTTCATGTTTTGGCTATTGTAAATAATGCTGCAGTGAACATATGGATGCCCAAGGCTGCTCATAGTAGCATTTTGGTTTTCTTTGGATAAGTATTCAGAACTGGGATTACTAAGTGGTCCTTCTTTGTCTCTTGTTATAGCTTTTGTTTCAAAGTCTATTTTGTCTCATGTAAGTATTGCTACTCCAGATTTTTTGTTTGTTTGTTTGTTTGTTTCCATTTTCATGAAATATCTTTTCCCATCTCTTGACTTTTAGTCTATGTGTGTATCTTTCAATCTGAAATGAATCTCTTCTAGGCAGCATATGTAAGGGTCTTTTTTTCTTATCTGTTCAGCACCCCCTATCTTTTGATTGGAGCATTTAATCCATTTACTTTGAAGGTAATTATTGATAAGTCTGTAGTTATTGCCATTTCATTATTCATATTTTCTATTTTTCTCATCTTAAAGAAGACCTTCTAACATTCCTTGTAATACTGGTTGGTGGTGATGTACTCCTTTAGCTTTTTCTTGTCTGGGAAGCTCTTTATATTTTCTTCAATTTTAAATGGTAGCTTTGTTGGGTACAGTAGTCTTAGTTGTAGGTCCTTACTTTACATCACTTTGAGTATTTTGTGCCAGTCCTTCTGGCCTGCAAAGTTTCTGTTGAGAAATCAGCTGATAGTTTTATGGGAGTTTCCTTCTAGGTAACTAACTGCTTTTCTCTTGCTGCTTTTAAGATTCTCTCCTTGTCTTTAAGCTATGGCATTTTAATTATATGTATTTTGGTGTGGGCCTCTCTGGATTCATCTTGTTTGGGACTTTGTGCACTTCCTGGTCTTGTATATCTATTTCCTTCACAAGGTTAGGGAAGTTTTCCATCATTATTTCTGCAAATAGGTTTCCAATTCATTATTCTCTCTCTCTTCGCCTTCTGGTATCCCCTATAATGCAAATATTGGTACACATGTTGTTGGCCTAGAGGTCTCTTAAACTATTCTCAGTTTTTTAATTCTTTTTTCTTTTTGCTGTTCTGATTGGGTGTTTTCTGCTACCTTATCTTCTACATCACTGATTTGATCCTTTGCTTCATTGATTCTATCGTTGATTCCCTGTAATGTATTCTTCATTTCCATTACTGTGTTGTTTGTTTCCGAGTGGTCTTTTTTTATGTTTCCTATCTCCATTTTTGTTTCCTATGTCTTCGTTGAAGTTCTCCCTGAGCTCATTGAGCATCCTTATAACCAGTGTTTGGAACTCTTCATCTGGTGGATTGCTTGTCTCCATCTTGTTTAGTTCTTTTTCTGGAGCTTTGTTCTGTTCTTTTATTTGGGACATATTTCTTTGTCTCCCCATTTTGGCTGCCTCCCTGTATTTGTTTTTATATATTAGGTAGGGCTGCATGTCTCCCAGTCTTATTTGAGTGGCCTTATGTAGTAGGTGTGCTGTGGGACTCAGTGGCACAGTCTTCCTGGTCACCTGAGCCGTGCACTCCAGGTATGCCCTTTGTGTGGATTTTGTGTGTCCTCTTCTTGTAGTCTTGGTTGCTGTTTCCATGTCAGTGAAGGGATTGACCCTTGGACTCACTGGTTGTGAGGACTGGCTGTGACTACAGTAGAGGTGTTGTGGCACAGGGTCTGACCCTACAGAGCAGGATCTACCTCAGCATGTTTTGAAGCTCTAGTACCTGCCCAATCTGCCCCTCAGATGTGTTGTCCTTGGAGGCGGCGTGGTGATGCCCCAGCATGTTTTGAAGCTGACCACTAGGCGTGCTAGCCCCAGGGCTACCTGGGAGGGCACCTGCTGCAGGTCAAGTCCATCTAGAGCCAGTGCTCCACCTGAGGCTACCTGGCAGGAGCCACAAAGCAATTCGTAGATGGCTACCACCTGCACCGTGCTTGGAGGTGCCTTAAGAGGCAAAGCCGCAAACCAAGGCTGGCTGCCACTAGTGCCGGGCTTAGGGCTGCTCCGCCAGAGGTACAGGACATGCTCAAGCCAGATACGCTTGTTTGGGTTCTGTGCACCGTTGAGGGACCCTAGGAAAGTCTGCCGCATGAGCTAAGGCAGGTGGTTTATAGGAAAAAGCCACTGGAAACTGCTTGGGTGTGCCCAAAAGTTGAGTGGGTTGGGGTGTCAGAATAACCAGGGCATGTCGAATGGTTAGCTAGCTTGATGGAGACTCACATTTGACAGCTGCCAGCATCTGCATGCTGAGAACGGGGAGGGCTTAACAAAGAACCAATGGCTTCTGCCAACTCCTCCGGTCAGGAGAAAGCTGCCTCTTCGTCCTTCATCCTGGAGCCAGATAACTCAGTCTCCCCAGCCCCCTTTCCCTTCCCTGTATGTCTCTCTTGCCTGCCCAGCTACTGCGCGAGCGCTGGAGCTCAGAGCCAGTGATTCTGTCAGAGAGTAAGTTAGTGTGCGGTTCCTTTAAGAGGAGTGCCTGGAACTCCATCTGCCCTCTACCTCACTCAGCCACAATCTCTGCTGGTTTTCACAACCAGAAATTGTGGGGACTTCTATTCCCGGCACTGCAACCCCAGGCTGGGGAGGGCTGGGACCCCTTGCTCCTCAGGGCGCGACCTCTGCAGCTGAGATTCTCTCCCAGTTTTCAGTGGTCACACATGACTGTGAGACCAGCCTGTTCTGTGTGTCTGCCACTCCTACCAGTCTTGAGGTGGCTTCTTCTGCATGTCCTTAGTTGTAGGGCTTTGGTTCAGGAGGTTTTAAGTGATTTTCAGTGATGGTTGTTTTGTAGTTTATAATTTTGATGTGGTCGTGAGAGGAGGGAAGCACAGCGTTTACCTACTGCACCATCTTTTCCAGAACTCACCTTGAACATCTTATTATTTTAAATAATTTTAGTGAGGTATAATTTATATGAAATAAAGTGTTTCAGGTTAATGACCTTGGCAATTGCAACATGAAACAACCATATAACAATCACTTCAATAAAGTTATAATACATATCCTTCTCCCAAGCTCCTTTGCAATGGCTTTTTTGTTTTTAACTTTTATTTTGAAATAATTATAGATTCACAGAAAGTTGCAAAGATAGTAGAGACATGCCGCATGCACCCATCGTGAGTTTCCCCCAAAAGTTACGTCTTGCATAACTATAGTACAATATCAAACTATCAGTACAATGTGTAGGTATAGTTTTATGTCATTTTATCACATGTGTGCATTCCTGGAACCGAGAGTTCAGGCTCCCCACTAGGCCTCTCGGGACATCATCCTGCTTGAGGGAATGGGATCCTTGTTACTGTTTCCTAAGTGGTCTCCACTGACACTACAGGAGAGAGAGACCTCACTGTTGCTGGATGGTAGGCAAGGATCTGCCTTCTCACCTGTTATTCTCTAATAGCACCCCAGCAGGGAAGGTGGCAGGGTGTCTTGTCACAGATTGGTGAGGGTGGATGTCAGGCTCCCTAGTGGCGGTGGGGCTGCAGGTTCTTTTTTTTTCTTTTAGTGGTGTTAGGCTGGAGTGGGGTAATTACCTAAAAGTTTCTATCTTTCCCAGCTGCTTCTTTCCTGGTTCTTTGGCTAGAAAAAGCAGACTTTTCTGGGGACATTTCATCTACTCCCGTTGACATCCTCTGGAGCCCCCAGTCCAGGTTAAGTGCGGCAAAAATAAAACTTAGGAAATTCCCTGCCGTGTCATTCTTTGCCCATTCAAAGCCCATAGCCAGACTGCGGCCTTCTTTCTCTCCACCTTTCCGGATCTTCTTCTGTTTGTTTAGTGTATATAATGTCCAGAAATTTTAGCTGTATTTCCAGAAGGAATAGGAAGAAGCATATTTGTTCCTGCAGTGTCTTATTTTTTTAAGATTGAAATTTTAAAGATTTTTGACACACAGTGTCAGACTTCTCTCTTACCAATAGTGTACATGTGGCCAGCACTGTGTGTTATCGGCCTTTTTAATCTTTGTTGGTCTAATAGGCAGAAATTGATGTCTCATAGTATTAATTTTTGTTTATTTGATTTCAAGTGGAGGATGAATATTTTTCATGTTTATCAGCGTAAGTTTTTTCTTTTCTTGTGAATTGCATCTTCATGTCCTCTGAGAGAGAGAATTGAAAATTGAAAGACAGGGGTAATCTGCTGCTATATTAGTTATGGTCCATCCAGGAGACAGAAACCACAGCAATTATTTGAACAGAGAATTTAATACCAAGAATCGATAACTAGGTATAAGGGAATTGAAAGGGTAAGATGGGAACACTGAGGTATTAGGGAGGTAGCATCTGCAGCAAGCAGCTCCCACCTCTAGGGCTGAAGGATCAAAGGGAAGAGATTGCAGTTATTAAAACTCAGGCAGTGAAGGGAAGCGCCACATGGAAACTCAGAGTTTTGGGGAGGGGTACTGCTGGATTGTGGCATTTGTCCCCAGCGGTAGGGTGTGTGATGAAGTCTGTTCTGTGGGTTTTGGAAAAAACTGGAATCAGCTGCTGGGACAGGGAGGCACTGTGCTTCTGGTGAAGGAGCATTGCTTGAGTGATGCTCCTCAAAACAGGAAGGAGAGAGGAACCACAGGGGAAGAAGGAGCAAGTTTCTTTCTCCTCCTCCATCTTTGCAGTTTCCCTCTGGTTTCCCTTAATGGAGAGATTCTTATGCCCACATGTGATTTGCAGTACAGGGTCCAAGGCTCAACATCACAGAGCTCAGTGTGGAAGGGTGGGCTGGGACCTGAGATACAAGAATTCAGTGACTAGCATGGCTACCATTCCCCTAATGGGTGCTTGCCTGTGCTGAGTATGGGCTAGGAGACATGAATCTGCTGGACCCCACTGTCTTGATTCTTCTGTGCCTTCCATAGTTTGGACATATTGCCATAGTATGATTTTAGCATTATCGTACTATGAGTATCATACTATGAGTATGATTTTAGTGTTAAATTTGTTGTATACTACATGGCCCTTAATTATATTTTGCGTATGTATACTGTACTATGTGCTATGTGTGTACTACATATGTGCTGTCACATAGATTCGGGTATAAAAATATATATGTATACTTCATAGGAGATATAAGAGTTTTTCAAGGATAATTTTAATTACATCTGGTTGTCCCTTTACTTTTAAACCTGTCTGCTCTTTACCTCTCAATTCACTAAGATGATACTTCAGTTTATATTCTAGTCCAACCAGGGACACCCTGTGGCTAGAGCTTGTAGACACACATCTTGCCTCATCTTTACCTGTCCCTGTTTGTTCATCCTATTTGGATAGATTTAAAATTTTAAGGATTGAATCGTATTTGTTTTATTCACAGGGCCTGAGGGCACTTGCTCAGTAAATTTTTAAATTAATATTGATAACAACAGTAGCAACAATATTTCCTTTACATATAATTACTTATTTAATTCTCAAATAACTTTGTAAGTAGTTATCATTACCATATTTCAATTCTAGGTGAACATCTTTTTCACATTTTATTTTTTTGTTTATTTAAAAAAAAACTTTTTACATTGGGGAATATTGGGGAACAGTGTGTTTTTCCAGGGCCTATCAGCTCCCAAGTTGTTGTCCTTCAATCTAGTTGTGGAGGGCGCAGCTCAGCTCCAAGTGCAGTCACCATTTTCAATCTTAGTTGCAGGGGGCGCAGCCCACTATCCCATGTGGGAATTGAACCACCAACCTTGTTGTTAAGAGCTTGTGCTCTAACCATCTGAGCTATCCAGTTGCCTCATGGCAGCTCAGCGGCAGCTTGTTTTCTTCAATCTAGTTGTGAAGGGCACAACTCACTGGCCCATGTGGGAATTGAACCGGCAACCCAATTCTTAAGAGCTCATACTCTAACCAACTGAGCCATCCAGCTGTCCTCTTTTTTGCATTTTAATATCTCTGAATTGGGGATGCATTTTATAATCAGTGACATGTTATTAGGTTGGTACAAATGTAATTGCGGTTTAAAAGGTTAAACATAATTGCAAAAACTGCAATTAATTTTGCACCAACCTAATGTAATTCATTTTTTTCATGGTGGTAAATGAATAATGGTTCACCTCACAGTCCCTGGTGTTTTGCATTCAATTAAATTTGGTGTTATTCCCATTTTATAGCTCAGGAAACTGGAGCATAAAGGGGTTAAGTATCCTGCTACAGGCCACCCTGCTAGAGAGCAGCAGAGCTGGATTGACAAGCCTTGCCTCCAGTCTCGGGGTCCAGCTCTTCCTCTTTGGCTCCCTTCCTTTCTGAGCCACTACAGCATCCCACCTTTCTTGGTCTCATCCAGCCTCCTAATCTAGCTCCGATTTCACCTGCCATGTCAGCCTTTCTCTTTACGTGTTACCCTGATGATCAGCTCCCATTTCTTCTTTCCTCCTTTGAACCCCATAACATTTATCATTTCCTTATGATATTTATTTCACTTGATCATCTATGTCTTTTTTTTCGTGGAGTTTAATTTCCCAAGATATCCAGACTCTAAGTCATCTTGTAAGGTAAAAACCATTCGTGATCAAAATTACCAATGTACACCTTTTAGGAGGGAAAACTGGGTTAGGTTTGGGTCCAGTGCACTCAAATCACTGTTTCTTAGCTCAGCACCAGATAAAATAGTTGGCTTGTATTTTGTAACTGTGTTGTTGGAAAAATACTGATTTTCAACATTCGGCTTGTGCTTGTGAGTATAATGAGACATTCACACTCTAAAGGACACATAGGAACTGAGGTGGACTGTGCTCTCACAGTATGTCTTCTGCTTACACATGGCCACCCCACAGCCTACTTTCCATTGCAGGGCTCAGCCCGTGTGGCCAGATGTGGCAGCCCCGCAACAGGCTCATTGAGTTCTTTTTTAAGGCATTTCTTTATTGAGAAGAATGGCAGTCTGTCTTCATTTTCAAATTTAAAAAATTTGAGTTTAACACCTTTATTGAGATATAATTCATATACTATACAATTCTCTCTTTTAAAGTGCCCAATTCAATGGTTTTTATTATGTTCGCAGAGTTGTGCAAATATCACCAGAATAAATTGTAGAACATTTTGTTACTGCCAAAAGAAACTCTCTGCCCAATTGCAGTCACTCTCCGTTTCCCATACTCCTCCCAGCCCTGGGTTGCCACTAATCTATGTTCTATCTCTATGGATTTGCCTGTTTTAGACATGTCATATAAGTGGAATCATATGTTATGATATTTGTGAGTGGCTTCTTATTTAGTATAATGTTTTCAAGATTCATCTAAGCTGTGGTTCATTCCTTTTTATTGCTGAAGTAACATTCTATTTACGATCATACCATATTTTATGTACCCATTAGTTAGTTGATGTACATTTGGGTTGTTTCCACTTTTTGAGAAATTATGAGTAATGATGCTGTGAATAGTTGTGTTCAAGCTCTCCTGTGGATGTATGTTTTCATTTCTCTTGAGTACATAACTAGGACTGGAATTGCTGGGTCATATGATAATTCTGTGTTTAACCTATTTGAGAAATGGCCAGATTGTTTTCCAGAGCAACTGCTTGTACCATTTTATATTTCACCAGCAGTGTATAAGGGTTCCAGTTTTTTACATCATCACCACTAGTTGTGTCGTTTTGAATATAGCCATCCTAGTAGATGTGAAGTGGTATCACATTGTGATTTTGATTTGCACTTTTTCTTTTTTTTTATTGGTTTCAGGTGTATAAAACAATGTAATAGTTAGACATTTCACTCCTCATAAAGTGGTAACACCCCTCCCCCAATCTATTTCCCCTCTGACATTATATATGGCTATTACAATTCCATTAACTCTATTCCCTATGCTGTACTCCATATCCTGTGACTACATATATATTAAATTATAGTTGACATACAATATTATTCAGCTTCATCTTCAGGTGTACAGTGCAGTGGTCAGGCATCTACACTGTCCAGTAAGTGGTCTCCCTAATAAGACATGCGACCGTCTGACTGAATCTTTGCAACATTATTGATTATATTCCCCAAACTGTCTTTCATGTCCCTGTGGTAATATTGTAGTTACCAATTTGTGCTGACTAATCCCCTCCCCTTCTCCCTCATACCCAATCCCCTCCCATCTAGCAAACATCAATTTTTCCTCTATATCTCCGAGACTATTTCTGATTAATTTGCTCATTTATTCAGTTCTTTAGATTCCACATGTAAGTGAGATCATATGGTATTTGTCTTTCTTAGACTGACTTATTTCACTTAGTATAATGTTCTCTAGTTGCATACATATCGTTGTAAATGGTAAAATTTCATTCTTCTTTATAGCCGAGTAATATTCCATTGTATAAATGTACCACAGTTTCTTAATCCACTCGTCTACTGATGGGCGTTTCAGTTTTTTCCAAGTCTTAGCTATTGTGAATAGAGCTGCAATAAACATAGGTGTGCATATATTTTTTTGAATTAGCATCCTGGATTTCTCTGGATAGATATCTAAGAGTGGAATTACTGGATCATAAGGTAGTTCCATTTCCAGTTTTTTTAGATACCTCCCTACTGATTTCCATAGTGGCTGCACCGATCTGCAATCCCACTGGCAGTGCATGAGGGTTCCCTTTTTTCCATCTCCTCACCAGCACTTTTTGTTTGTTGATTTATTGATGATAGCCATTCTGACTGGTGTGAGGTGGTATCTCATTGTAGTTTTTATTTGCATTTCTCTAATGATTAGTGAAGTTGAGCATTTTTTTCATTTGTCTGTTTGCCATCTGTATGTCCTCTTTCTAGAAATGTCTCTTTATGTCCTCTGCCCATTTTTTAATTCAGTTGTGTGTTTTTTTTGGTGTTGAGTTGAAGGAGTGTTTTATAAATTTTGGATGTTAGCCCCTTATCAGATGTATTATTGACAAATATCTTCTGCTGTTCAGTAGGCTGCCTTTTTGTTTTGTTGATGGTTTCCTTTGCTGTAAAAAAATCTTTTTAGTTTGATATAATCCCATATGTTAATTTTTCCTTTTACGTCCCTTGCCCAAGGGGATATATCAGTAAAAATATTACTCAAGGTAGTGTCTGCAAATTTACTCCTTATATTTTCTTCTAGGAGTTTTATGGTTTCGGGTTTTACATTTCAGTCTTTAATCCATTTTGAATATGTTCGGGTTTTACATTTCAGTCTTTAATCCATTTTGAATATGTTCTCGTACATGGTTCAAGGAGGTGGTCCAGTTTCCTTTTTTTTTTTTTTTTTTTGGCATGTGTCAGTCCAGTTTTCCTAGCACCATTTATTAAATAGACTGTCCTTACCTCAGTGTAAATTCTTGCTTCCATTGTCATAGATTAACTGACGATATATGAGTGGATTTATTTCTAGGCTCTCTATTCTGTTCCATGGATCTATCTGTCTGTTTTTATGCCAGTACCATGCTGTTTTGATTACTATAGCTTTGTAGTATAATTTGATGTCAGGTAGCATGGTACCCCTCTACTTTGTTCTTATTTCTCAAGGTTACCATTGGCTATTCAGGGTCTTTTATGATTCCATGTCAATTTTAGTATTGTATGTTCTATTTCTGAGGAAAATGTCATTGGTCGATTGATAGGAATTGCGCTGAATCTATATATTGCCTTAGGTAGTATTGCCATTTTAACTATATTAATTCTTCCTATCCGTGAACATGGCAGGTGTTTCCATTTATTTGTATCTTTTTTGATTTCTCTCTTCAGTGTCTTATAATGTTCTGAGTACAGGTCTTTTACTTCTTTTTTCTTTCAGTTTATTGGGGTGACAGTTGTTAGTAAAATTACATAGATTTCAGGTGTACAATTCTGTATTACATCATCTATAAATCCCATTGTGTGTTCACCACCCAGAGTCAGTTCTCCTTCCATCACCATATATTTGATCTCCCTTACCATCATCTCCCACCCACCTCTTTTATTTCTTTGGTTAAATTTATTCCTAAGTATTTTATTGTTTTTGAAGAAATTGTAAATGGGATTGTTTTCTTGATTTCTCCTTCTGATAATTTATTATTGGTATATACAAATGCAACTGATTTCTGAATATTCATTTTGTATCCTGCTACTTTACTAAATTCATTTATCAGTTCTAATAGTTTTTCGGTGGAGTCTTTGGGGTTCTCCACATATAGTATCATGTCATCTGCATATAATGACAATTTTACTTCCTCCTTATCAATATGGATGCCTTTTATTTCTTTTTCTTGTCTGATTTCTGTGGCTAGAACTTCCAGAACTATGTTGAATAAAAGCAGTGAGATTGGGCAACCTTGTCTTGTTCCTGATCTTAAGTAGAAAGGTTTTAGCCTTTCCCCATTGAGTAAGATGCTAGCTGTGGTTTTATCATATCTGGCATTTATTATGTTGAGATACGATCCCTGTATTTGCACTTTGCTAAGAGTTTTTATCATAAATGGCTGCTGGATTTTGTCAGATGCTTTTTCTGCATCTATTGATATGACCATGTGATTTTTATTTTTCATTTTTTTAAGGTGGTGTATCACGTTAATTGATTTGCAGATATTGAACCAACCTTGCATACCAGAAATGAATCCCAGTTAATTATGGTGTATGATGCTTTTAATGTATGCTGAATCTGGTTTGCTAGTATTTTGTTGAGGATTTTTGCATCTATGATCATTAGGGATATCGGCCTGTAGTTTTCTTTTTTTGTAGTGTCTTTGTGTGGTTTTGGGATCAGAGTAATAGTGGCCTTGTAAAATGTTCTTGGGAACCTACTCTTGTTCTGGATTCTTTGGAATATTTTGAGAAGACTAGACGTTAATTCTTTTTTGACTGTTTTGTAAAATTCACCTGTGAAGCCATCTGGTTCAGGACGTTTGTTTGTTGGGAGTTTGTTGATTACCGATTCAATTTCTTTGGTAGTAATCAGTCTTTTCAGAGTTTTTGTTTCTTCTTGATTCAGTTTTGAAAGATTGCATACTTGTAGATATTTATCCATTTCTTCCAGATTGTCTAATTTGTTGGTATATAGTTGCTTGTAGTATTTTCTTAAAATTTTCTGTATTTCTGTGGTATCTGTTGTCATTTCTCTGCTTTCATTTCTGATTTTGTTAACTTGGTTCTCTCTCTCTCTTTTTCTTGGTGAGCCTGGCTAAGGGTTTGTTAATTTTGTTTATCTTTCAAAAAACCAGCTCTCGGTTTCATTGATCTTTTGTAATTTTTCTTGGTCTCTTTTTCATTTATTTCTGCTCTGATTTTATTATTTCCTTCCTTGTACTCCCTTTGGGCTTATTTTGCTGTACTGTTTCCAGTTTCCTTAGATGTAAAGATAGACTGTTGATTTGAGATTTTTCTTGTTTCTTTAGGTAGGCTTGCATTGCTATGAATTTCCCTCTTAGGACTCCTTTGGCTGCACCCCATAGATTTTGGGTCATTGTGTTTTCATTTGTCTCAAGATATCTTTTGATTTCTTCCTTGATCTCATTGTTAGCCCACTCACTATTTAGTAACATGTTATTCACCCCCCACATATTTGTGTGTATTCTGGATTTCTTCTTATAATTGATTTCTAGTTTCATAGCACTGTGGTCAGAATAGATGCTTGTTATGATTTCAGTCTTCTTAAATTTGTTGAGACTTATTTTGTCGCCTAACATGTGGTCTGTCTTGGAAAATGTTCCTTGTGCGCTTGAGAAGAATGAGTATTCTGCTGTTTTGGGGTGAAATGCTCTAAAAGTATCGATTAAACCCAACTGTTCTAAAGTGTCATTTAATTTCACAGTTTCTGTGTTGATTTTCTGTCAGCAAGATCTGTCCTTTGATGACAACAGGATGTTTAAGTCTACTATGATAGTGCTACTGTTGATCTTTGACTTTATGTTGGTCATAATCTGTTTTATATATTTATGAGATCCTGTGTTGGGCGCATAAATGTTTACTATGGTTATGTTCTCTTGTTGAATGGATCCCTTTATTATTATGTAGTGCCCTTCTTTGTCTTTTAAAGACTATTTTGTCCAACATAAGTACTGCTACTCCAGTTTTTTTCTTGTTTCCATTTGCATAAAATATCTTATTCCATCCCTTTACTTTCAGTCTGTGTGTGTCTTTTGATCTGACATAATTTCTTGTAAACAGCATATGCATGGGTCCTGTTTTCTTATCCACTCAGCCACTCTGTATCTTTTGATTGGAGCGTTTAGCCCATTCACATTTAAACTGATTATTGATAGGTACATATTTATTGCCATTTTATTATTCATATTTCTGGTGTTCCTTTGTTAGTTTGTTTTCCCCTTCTGTTTAGAAAAGCCCTTTTAACATTTCCTGCAATGCTGGCTTGGTGGTAATGAATTCCTTTATCCTTTAGCTTATTCTTTTCTGGGAAGCTCTTTATCTCTCCTTCAATTTTAAATGATGCCTTGCTGGGTAGAGCAATCTTGGTTGTAGGCCTTGTTTTTCATCACTTTGAATATTTCCTGCCACTCCCTTCGGGCCTGCAGTGTTTCTGTAGAAAAGTCAGCTGATAGTCTTATAGGAGTTCCATTGTATGTAACAACCCACTGTCTTTCTCTTGATGCTTTTCGGATTCTGTCTTTGTCTTTAACCTTTGCCATTTTTACTCGCTTGTGTCTCGGTGTGGGCCTTTTTTGGTTCATCTTGCTTGGAACTCTATGTGCTTCCTGTGCTTGTATGTTGATTTCCTTCACCAGGTTAGGGAAGTTTTCGGTTAGTTTTTCTTCAAATATGTTCTTGATCCCTTGCTCCTTCTCTTCTTCTGGTATTCCTACGATGTGAATATTATTGTGCTTGATGTTGTCACACAGGTCTCTTAAACTACTTTCATTGTTTTTATATTATTTTTTCTTTTTGTTGTTCCAACTGGGTGATTTATGCTATTTTGTCTTCTAAATCGCTGATCCCATCTTTTGCTTCATCTCATGTACTGGTGATTCCTTCGAGTGTGTTCTTCATTTCACTTATTGTATTCTTTAATTGTAACTGGTGATTTTTTATGATTTCTGTATCCCTCTTTATGTTTGCTGTTTCTTTGTTGAGATTCTGAGTAAATTCCTTAAATGTTCTTGTCATCAGTGTTCTAAACTCTGTCTCTGATAGTTTGGATGACTCTGTTTCATTATGTTCCATTTCTAGAGGTTTCTTCTGATCTTTTATTTGTGACATGCATTCTTTGTTTCCTCATTCTGGCTGTTGCTTTGTCATTGCTTTGATGTATTAGGTAGATCACCCGTGTCTTTCTGTCTTTGCTGGATGGTCTTACATAGTATGTGTCCTTTATATTCGGATTGCACAGTCTCCGTAGTCTCCTGTGCCATGTATTCCAGAGGTGTTGCTGTTGAAGTTGATCTTTAATTGCTTTTGGCTTATCAGAGGGTGGAATTGACCCTCAGGCTGATTAGCTGGGAGAATTAGCTCTGCTCACAGTGTATGAGCTGCTGTGTGGAGGTTGACCCCTCAGAGGAGGCTCAGCCCTGTGGGCTCTTTTGCCTGTAGAGAATTTCCTTTGAGAGCGCCACTTACAGGTTTAACCAGGTAGTGCTCAGGTTTGGTCTGACGCTGGCCTCTGGGTGTATTGTTTCTGGTATTTCTTGGGTGGGGCTCCTACTCAGGGCCATTTCAGCAGTCTGTTACAGACCTATGGCTACCTGGTAGGTGCCTCAAAGCTGTATGCTGTTGGCTGCTGTCCTTGCTGGGCCTGGAGACATGTGGCAGTGGGCCTCTCTGTAATCTGAGGCTGACTGCCACCAGTATTGGTCCTGAGGCAGTTTAACAAACAGGCCAAAGCCCCTCTAGGCCTGTTATTAACTGTTAGTTGCCTGTACAGGTCCACTGTTGAAAGAGGCTCCTTAGAAGCGTGTTTCTGGCTTGTTGACCCAGTAGGGTGCCCTTGGTAATGCCCACTAGCTGGGCAGGATGGAGTTCAATTGAATCATGAAATGAAACCGGTGGTTTTTAAAACGTTAATGCAGATTCAGATCCTATGCCAATACCTGGCCTGTGTCCTCTTGCACAGTGTCCTGAGGGCACTGCAGCCAGCCTCCACCTCAGTCTGGCAAATTCCTGAGAGCTGCTTCTTAGTGGCTGTGGTGCACTGAACAACACCAAGATGTCTCCAGGGCTCTGCTGTTGTAAAAAGCCTTTTCCATAGTTTGAGGGGTAGGCCCCCTCCTGTAGGTGGGCGAGGTGTTATTACAGGGGGCTAAGGGCTGTGGTACATGGTGTCTACAAATTTAACTCCTGGACCAGTGCTGGGCTCACGCCCACTTCGCAAAACAAAAACAAAGCAAGGCAACCCAATACCACCATATAAGAAATACACCTCCACAACTCACGAGAAACAAGGATCAGACAGGAGAAACAAAAATATATAAAAGAAACAAAAACAGCAGAACAAGACAGAAAAACAGTAACCAAAGCAATAACAAGAGAAACAAACCAGAGAAACACAACAAAAAGAAAACAGATGAAAGAAAAAGGAACAAAAAGATGAAAGAGAATTTTAAAAAAGGGAAAATAGAAAAAGGAAAAAACAGCAATAATGATTAAAAAAAAGGGGGAAGAAAATAAAGGAGAACTGAAAGGATTTAAAAAAAGGAAAGGGGGAACAAAAAACAGAAAAAGAAAAAGTCTCTCTGCCCACTTTAATCTGCAGGCCACTGGCTCAGCAACAGTCTCTGGGCAACTCAGCACCAGCACCAGGAGGGCGAGGGCCCAGTGCGGCCTGCGCTAGCCTCCCTCTCAGGCTCGCTGGCCTCCGTCTCATGCTCACAGGCTCCTGTGAACTGCCCGCAGTTAGCTACTGTGGGCTCTGGGGCCGTGGTCACTACCAAAAATCCCACAGGTTGCTGCGGGTTGTCCACTACTGCAAAAACCTTCGTTTTCTGTGGAGGTGGGGCTGGGCACCAGGGGCCCAGGGAGCCCCTGGCAACGTAGTTCTAGGTGGGCGGGGCAGGCCCCCAGGGCACCACGGGGTGTTGTCAGTGGCCCCCACAAAGTCAGAGCAGTGCCCGCTCCGGCATAGGCTACCAACCCACACAAACAGGCCACCAACGCCTTGGCTAGGTAGCGCCACTGTGAAGCTCCCGGCCCAGCACTCTCAGGAAAACTCTCAGTCTCTGCCTGTCTCAATCAGCAGCCTATGGAGCAGAAGAGCACCCGGCAGTCAGGTGCTTCCCGGGCAACACTGTACAAGCAGTGTGGAGAGCGGGGACCCAAGGTAGCATGCATGTGCAGATGTCCACACCTGCGCTGATTGCACCAGACCAATGCGGTCCCAAACCTGACCCTCTGTAGGAGGGCCTAACCCTGAAAAAATGGCACCCTCCTGTAATCCACTACTGTGCAAGCTCCATACAAGGGGAACAATGGTCCCAAAACCTCCAGCTCCTATGCCGAAGGTGCTCAGTTCGGTTCTTCCCTGCAGGCTCCTGGGCACCCCCTCCCTGTGGTGCCCCTCACTCCACCAGGTCCCAGTGAGTGCTTGCCAGTGAGCGAGTCTATGTGCCGGCTCCACAGGAGGGTGACTGGGCCTCTAGTCACCCTCCACCCCACCGAGTTGAGCAAAGAGAATCCTCAGTGATTTATATTGCCTGCTATAATGGAACTCCCCTTTCCGGCAGAGCAACTCTGGGCTGGGGAGCCCAGCACAGGGCCGCAGGGTCTCTACCCCAACAGGGTAAGCCTCTGCCACTGAGGTGTCCGTCCTCAGCATTTGCTCTCTCTCTGTGGGCTTGGAGTCAGCCTGCCTCACGTCTCCACCCCTCCTACCATTCTCGACATGGCCTCTTCTTTAAATTCTTAGTTTAGCAGTTCTGTTCAGCTATTATTCAGATGAATCCGGAGGTTGAATGTTGTATAAATTATTTGTAATTTTGGTATGATGTGGAAGGCAGTTGGCCCAGTGCCCGCCTATTCCGTCATCTTACTTCCTCCCCCTGCATTTTCCCAATGATTAATGGTGTTGAGTACCTCTTCATGGGCTTATTGGCCATTTGTGTATCTTCTTTGAAGCAATGTCTATTCAGATTCTTTGTTCATTTTTAAGTGCGTTATTTTCATTATTGAATTATAGCAGTTCTTTGTATATTCTAGATAGTAATCCCTTATGAGATATGTGATTTGCAAAATTTTTCTCTCTTCTATAGGTATTGTTTACTTACTTGATGGTGTTCTTTGAAGCACAAAAATTTAAAATTTTGATGAAGTCCAATTTATCTTTTTTTTTTCTTTGTTCCTTTTGTTTTTGACATCACATCTTAAAAGGCCTTGCCTAACCCAAGGTCCCAAATATTTACACGTATGTTTCTTCTAAGAGTTTTATAGTTTTAGCTCTTTTATTTAGGCCTGTGATCTACTTGGAGTTCATTTTTACGTATGGTATGAGGAAAAGGCCTACCCAATTCTATCTAGACAAAAGTCTGGATATCTGTTGTCCCAGTATTATTTGTGAAAAGACTATTCTTTCCCTATTGAATATTCTTGGTATCTTATTGAAAATAAAGGTATTATTATTATTATTATTATTATTTATTTTTTTGGTGGACATGCATAGTTGATTTCATAATAGATAAATGTGGGTATAAGCACTTCTACGTACATCTATCTTATCTGTCCCACTAGGTTTTAAACTCCTTAGGGCAAGAAAAAGTCATGTCATATTTATTTTTAATTCCGTTCAGCATCCAGCTTAGTGTCTCATATATACTAGGCTTCTGAGTAAATTGGAATGAGCAATAGAGGCCTGATCAATAAGAGTATGAGAAAGTGTTTCTCCTGATTGATTCTCAAGTGTGTCCCAGAATCTGCCAGTGAGCTCACATCACAAATGCTGTAATAAGTGCATCATACCAGGGTTACTGAAAAGGATTTCCTTTTCAATTTTAACTTCTAATTTTTAAAAACAAAGTCTCAATATGATGCTTTTATGTTTGTATGAAGTCCTCACACCAGCGTCCCTCACAGGCCTGGGACATCCAGTCCTCACAGTAGGATCTCATGAATGAAGGGACAAGTCATGGATCTGACTCTTCAATCAGGCAGGACTGTTATCCAGCAACTTACACACATCTCTTTGGCCGGAACTGGAATGTATGACCATCTCAGACCAATCAATGTATGCTGAGATTACCATGGTTGGTTTAGGTTGGGTACAGCTTTACCCTAAGGCTGGCAGAGGGCCTGCCTTTCCTGAGATCAGAGACTTTCACCTCCCCCAAACTAGGGAATTACAGCCTTGTGGGAATGGTCACAGGTAGCCAGTGCAGTGTCTGCTTCAGGACTTTATAGGGATGCCAACGAAAGAGGCTAAGGCAGATGTCCTTGCTCAGAGAAGTCTTAGGCTAACAAGGCCATTTCTGAGCTCAAGAACTAGAAATAGTAACTGATTTGACCTGGGGCAGTGGTAGAACTAGATCCCTGAGGTTTTCTTCCTGTAGAGGTTCTTCCCCTGGGGAAGTGCATCCTTTGGGACAACTCTTTGTTCTAATCTTCCTATTGGAAGAAACCAGAAATGCCTGTGCTTGCCTTCTGGCTCGTGCCTGGATTCTTGGGCGTCTGATCGAGCAGCTGGGTATCAGCCAAGGAGTCAGAAGTGAAGGGGGTGACTTGAGTAGACAGATGATGCTGGCCCTGAGAAGATGCTGGCCTACCCTGTTTTCAGAGCCCGGTGTTGGCATTCTTGTGCCTATGCTGAGAGCCCAGTCTATCCACGCTCACTCCCTCCTTCTGCTTCTCTCGCTCTTTTCCCCTTTCCATCCGTCTCTCTCTCTCTCAACATCTTTTTTCCCATTCTCTCCTTTCTAGCCTTGTGGAGCTGAAAGCTAGAGGTCCAGGGTCTTTTCGTTTCTTGCAGTTTACCATGTTAAGAAGCCCTGTTGTTTTTGACAACAACAAAGGGGAGGGGGCACTGTTCAGAAGGTGGAGACTGGGAGGGGGTTGGGAGAATGTCACAAGAGGAATGAGAAACAGATGTAGAGATTCCCGTGGCTGAGCCGAGTCAAAGGAGTTGCAAGGAGACGGGGGCCGGAGAAGGCTGAAATTATGTGGTCATACTCATTTGTGTGTTTAATCCTTTTGTGGCCTTACTGGTATTTGTGAAGCAAGTGGCTCCCATCAAGGCAGTGAACAACAAGCTGATAATTAATTACCCTTTTTAAATTGTAATTATGTCACTTACCAGAACCCGTGAACATTAATTCTTGATTTATAGAGTGAGTAATTGAATAATGAAGGAGCTGACTGTTTGTTGTGCTCTGTACTTGCCCTCGCATTTCTGTAATGCCAGGCCCTTCTATCTCTCTTAGTCTTTGGGTGATGCTCACTTTCCTGATGATTTTAGTGTCTGTTCTGGCCTTCTGATAGTGGGTTGTCTGGCATTACTTTTCGTTGACAGTGGGTGAGGCCCAGGCTGATGTCACATGCTCTAGAGAGAAGGGAGAACAGCCATTTCTGACTCCAGTCTCATGCTGCTTTTTGTTAAGTTCTCTTCCAGCAACAAAAGTGTGCTCTGGCTAACTGATGCAAAAGAACATGAGTTTATTGGAAATATATTGGAAGGCTATTGGGAGGTTCACAGAGGCCAAGGGAAAGCTGGAGAATCAGCAGGCCTTGAAAAAAATGGAGCTAGAACCAAGGTCCAGGTGGGGGCACTTAGTCCATGCAGGACACTAGTAGCAAGGAACTCAGCTCCAGAGTTTCTAGTCTGTCACTTTACACTGGATTGATTCAAATTTTTGAGCCAGTCACACCCTTGGCAATGGAGTGTGGGTCACTTTAACTGTGCCTACTTTGAGAGATGGAATAGTGCCTCTCTCCTCATTATTCTGCTCTTACCTGAATTAGGAATGTTTGGTGGGCACCCTTTACAAGCCCTTTCCTCAACTGCTGGATGTTCACCTCTCCTCTTCTGTCACAGAAGGAAGTGTGCCCACTGTGGGAGGGAGTCTACAGGGAGGAAACATTAGCACCACCTGGGCTAATGCCACAGGTCTGCATTAGCAAGGCCTTGGCCTTTTTTTCTTGTAGATGCCATTCTGTACTTTCTTTTTTCTGAATTTGCATTCTTATTTGCTGCCCTTGGGACCCAGGAAACCACATTCTTCAGATGGGTACTCCTGGGTGTTCCATTAACATAATTTTGTGAATGGCACTGGGAACTCCTGAGCAGATTCGTTGTCATTTTGGGCGAGCAGTGTAAGACCTTGTATTTTAAGAAACCCTGTGGATGTCCTTATGCTGGATGTGTACCCGTGGATACCTCTGCCCCTCAAAACAGTCATATACCCTGCTTGGTATGATTTTTCCAGTTGTGAATATGCGTGGTATGGCGCCACATACTCCTTTTTCATCAGCATTTGTCATTTGTAAGCTAGTGGGCTGTGTGAGAGGTGCAGACTGTGGCCATGGTCAGGCATGCTGGCCTCCAGTGAAGGTCGGGGGCTTCTGGTACATACTGCGATCAAATCCGTGATCTTGGCCTCATTGTTAAAGAACTGAATCAGAAAGAGACAAATAATCTAGTAGTTTTCAGAAAGGATAACGGGGCACTCGAATAAGTAGGGGAGTGCTATAGACTGAATGTTTGTCTCCTCCCCAAAATTCATATGTTGAAATCTAATCCCCAATGTGGTTATATTTGGAGGTGGGGCCTTAGGATTAGATCATAGGCTGAAGCCTATGAATGGGATTAGTGCCCTTATAAAAAGGACCTCAGAGAGCTCCCTTGCCCCTTCTGCCATGTGAGAAAAGTGCTATGTATGAACCAGGAAGCAGGCCCTGACCAGACACCAAATCTGCCAGTGAGTGCCTTGTCTTGATCTGAGACTTTGATATTTATTTATTTCAGAAAAAAGTTTTGTTGTTTAAAATCTATGTAGTCTATGGTATTTTTGTTTTTGTAGCCTAAACAGACTAATACAGGGAGAGTCTAAATGAACTTTTCTTTGGATCTTCGATAGGCTCATTTTTCTCTTGATCTCCCTTGGGAGCTACCATGCCTTGTACAAAAAGAGTCTTGGAAACTGCAGGTTTTGTGATCACTAGTGGATGTCCTAGCCAAAAATAGAATGGGTAAGAATCCATTTCACAGCCCCTGGCCTCGTGGTTTCCTTCTCATCAGTGATTCCCATCTTCAGTTGACATAAACCCAGCTCAGATTGGACCTCATCTGGATTATTCTCCTTTCAGTATCTTGAACAATAACATTCTTCCTGACCACAGATCCACCATGTGTTTTGCTCTTCTTGTTTTCTCTTTCTTTTTGGATTTTCTCTTTGCTTTCATTGAATTGTCAAAAGTTCCCTGTTCTCGCAATTCATAAATCTCTTCTGGTTTCATTTGTCTTTGTCTTCTCTCATGGGCATGTCAAGGTTCACCTCTCCTCTCTCTAATACTAATTATAGGTCTGCCTTCAAATTGGAGTGCTGCTGGAGAAAACTCAGGAGCTGATATGTCGATTGTAAGCCCAGCATCAGCGTCACTGCATGACCTTTCTCTAATTCCCCATTTTATCTGCCCAGAGCAGCTTTTTCACAACTCTCCCCAGCTAGGTACCCCTCATTCTCAGCAAACACCTCTTTGTCTCGCAGCTCTTTGTCTCGCAGCTCACTGAGCTCATCAGGTTTGAACTCCTATCACCTCTCCCTTTCATATTAGTGTCTCTGACTCTTTACTCAGTATGGCCATCGAACCTGTGATTTTATTTTATTTTATTTTACTATTTGTTTCAGGTGTACAAAACAGGATAATAATTAGACATTTACACACCTCACAAAGTAATAACCCCAAGTCTACTATCTGACACTGTACATAGCAGTTACAATACCATTGACTATATTCCCTATGCTGTACTTCACATTCTGTGACCATATGTATACAATTAGGTATAGTTGACATTCAATATTATTTTATATTAGGTTCAGGTGTACAGCATAGTGGTTAGGCATTTATGTAATATATGAAGTGGATTTCTTTGGATAAATACCCAGGAGTGGAATTGCTGGGTTGTAAGGTAGTACTATTTTTAATTTTTTGAGGAATCTCCATACTGTTTTCCATAAATGCTGCACCAATGTGCAATCCCACCAACAGTGAATGAGGGTTCCCGTTTCTCCACATCCTCGTCAACACTTACTGTTTGTTGATTTATTGATGATAGCCATTCTGACAAGAATGGGGTGGTATCTCATTGTGGTTTTTATTTGCATTTATCTAATGATTAATGATGTTGACCATCTTTTCATATGTCTGTTAGCAATCTGTATGTCCTCTTTAGAGAAATGTCTCTTCAGGTCCTCTGTCCATTTTTTAATTGGATTGTTTGTTTTTCTGGTGTTGAGTAGTATGAGCGTTTTATAAATTTTGGATGTTAATCCCTTATCAGATGTATTATTGGCAAATACCTTCTCCCACTCAGTAGGATGTCTTTTTAGTTTGATGATGGTTCTCTTTGCTGTGAAAAAAACTTTTTAGTTTTGATGTAGTCCCATCTGTTTATTTTTTCTTTTGTGTCCTTACTCGAGGGGATATATCAGTAAAAATATTACTAAGGGTAATGTCTGTGAGTTTACTTCCTATATTTTCTTCTGGGAATTTTATGGTTTTGGGTCTTACACTTAAGTCTTTAATCCATTTTGAGTTTATGCTTGCATATGGCATAAGAAGGTGGTTCAGTTTCATTTTTTTGCATGTATCTTTCCAGTTTTCCCAGCACCAGTTATTAAATAGACTGTCTTTATCCCAGTGTAAATTTTTGCTTCCTTTGTTATAGATTAAATAAGCATACAGACATGGGTTTATTTCTGAGCTCTCTATTGTGTTTCACTGATCTATGTGTCTGTTTTTATGCCAACATCATGCTGTTTTGATTACTATAGCATTGTAATATGATTTTAATATAATTGTAATGTAATTTGGTATTGGATAGCATGACACCTTCAGCTTTGTTCTTCTTTTTCAAGATTGCTGTGGCTATTCAGGGTCTTTTATGGTTCCATATCAATGTTAGGGTTATGTGTTCTAGTTCTGTGAAAAATTTCATTGGTATTTTGGTAGGGATTGCATTAAATCTATATAGGGTAGGAAGTATGTACATTTTAACTACATTAATTCTTATCCATGAGCATGGTATATGTTTCCATTTATTTGTGTCTTGTCTAATTTCCCTCTTCGATGCCTCAGAATTTTCTGAGTACAGGTCTTTTACTTCCTTGGTTAAATTTATTCCTAAGCATTTTTTTATGATGCAATTATAAATAGGATTATTTTCTTAATTTCTGTTTCTGATAGTTTGTTATTGATGTACAAAAATGAAACTGATTTCTGAATATTAATTTTGTATCCTGCTACTTTACCTAACTCATTTATCAGTTCTAATAGTTTTCTTTCGTAGAATCTTTTGGGTTCCCTCCGTATGGTATCATGTCATCTGCAAATAATGACAGTTTTACTTCTTCCTTTCCCATTTGGATGCCTTTTATTTCTTGTATGATTGCTGTAGCTAGAACTTCAGTGCTATGTTGAATAAAAGTGGTGGTAGTGGACATTGCTGTCTTGTTCCTGATCTTAAGGACAATGCTTTCAGCTTTTCTCCATTGACTGAGATATCAGCTGTGGGTTTATCATACACGGCCTTTATTATGTTGAGATATATTCCCTCTGTTCCCACTTTGTTGAGAGTTTCTTTTTTTCCCCCTTCTCACCCCCCTACCTCCGCCACTCCGGTTCAAGCCGTTGTTTCTCAGTCTAGTTGTGTAGGACACAGCTCCCTGGCCCATGCTGGTATTATGAGCCTTGTGCTCTCCCCGGCTGAGGCAGTCGGTCTCCAGTCATCTGTCAGCCACTCACAGCAGCTCTCGCTGGCTGCCGGCCACTCACGCTGCCCACCGGCTGCTCATGGCCGGTGGTCCAGTTTCATTTTTTTAATCACACATTTTTTTAATCACGGTAGCCCACAGCAGCACACAGCAGCCCACAGCCACTCACGCTGGCCCAGGGCAGCTCACGTGACCTCCAGCTGCTCACGGCAGACCAGATCCAGGGAGAGCCATTGTTCACAATCTTAGCTGTAGAGGGCGCAGCTCACTGGCCCATGTGGGACTCGAACCAACTACCTTGGCGTTAGGAGCACTGTGCTCCAGCCATGTAAGCCACCAGGCTGGCTCCTGTTGAGAGTTTTTATCATAACTGGGTGCTGGATTTTGTCAGATGCTTTTTCTACATCTATTGATATGACCGTATGACTTTCATTTTTCATTTTGTTCATGTGTTGTATCACGTTAACTGATTTGTAGATAAGGAACCAACCTTGCACACTAGGAATGAATCCCACTTGATAGTGATGTATGATCTTTTTAATATATTGCTGAATTTGGTTTGCTAATATTTTGGTGAGGATCTTTGCATCTATGTCCATTAGGGATATTGGCTGATAGTTTTATTTTTTTATAATGTCTTTGTCTGCTTTTGGAATCTTGGAAATGATGATCTCATAAAATGAGTTTGGGAGCCTTCCTTCCACTTGTACTTTTTGGAATAGTTTGAAGAGAATAGATGTTAATTCTTTTTTTGAATGTTTGGTAAAATTCAGTTGTGAAGCCATCTGGTTCAGGACTTTTGTTTCTTGGGAAATGGTTGATAACTGACTCAATTTTGTTAGTTGTAATTGCTCTATTCAGATTTTCTGTTCCTTCTTAATTCAGACTGAGAAGATTGTATGTTTCTAGGAATTTATCCATTTCACATTGTCCAATTTGTTGGTGTATAGTTGCTTATAGCATTTTTTTTTTTTTCGGATTTCTGTGGGATCCGTTGTCACTTCTCCTCTTTCATTTCTGATTTTATTTATTTGGGTCCTCTCTCTTTTTTTCTTGATGAGTGTGGTAAATGTTTTTCAATTTTGTTAATCTATTAAAAAGAAAAAAAAAACAATAGCTCTTGGTTTCATTGATTTTTGGTGTTTTTTTTTTTTTTGGCCTCTGTTTCATTTATTTCTGCACTGTTCTTTATTATTTCCTTCATTTTACTCACTTTTAGCTTTTTCTTTTCCTGTTGTTTTTCCAGACCTCTTAGGTGCAAAGTTAGACTGTTTATTTGAGATTTTTTCTTGTTTCTTTTGGTAGGCTTGCATTGCTATGAATTTCCCTCTTAGGACTGCTTTTGGTGTGTCCCAAAGATTTTTGGTGTTTGTATATTCATTTTGTTTGTCTCAAGGTATCTTTTGATTTCTTTCTTGATATCATTGTTGACCCATTCATTACTGAGTAGCATGTCATTTAGCCTCCATGTATTTGTGTGTTTTCAGTTTTTTTCCTGTAGTTGATTTCTGGTTTCATACCATTGTGATTAGAGAAGGCACTTGTTATGATTTCAGTTTTCTTAAATTTATTGAGTCATGTTTTGTCATCTAACGTGGTGTATCTTGGAAAATGTTCTATGTGCACTTGAAAAGAATGCATATTTTGTTACTTGGGGGTGAAATGTTCCACAAGTATTAAATCCATCTGGTCTAATGAATTTAAGGCCAGTGTCATTTAAAGCCACTGTTTTCATGCTGCTTTTCTGTGTAGAAGATGTGTCTGTCGGTGTCAGTGGGTGTTGAAGTCCCCTAGTATGATTGTGTTACTGTTGATCTCTGTCTTTATATCAGTCGATGTTTGTTTTTTATATTTAGGTGCTTCTATGTTGGGTGCATAAATGTTTATTAGAGTTATGTCCTCTTGTTGGATTGATCCCTTTATTATTATGCAATGTTCTTTCTTTTGTCTCTTATTATAGTCTATGTTTTAAACTCTATTTTGTCTGATATAAGTATTGCTAACCCAGCCTTTTTCTCATTTCCATTTGTGTGAAATATTTTTTTCATCCCTTTACTTTGAGTCTGTGTGTGTCTCTCAATCTGAAGTTGGTCTCTTGTAGACAGCATATGTAAGGGATCTTGTTTCTTATCCATTCATCTACCCTATATCTGTTGATTGGAACATTTAAATCATTTACATGTAAAATGATTGATAGGTACGTAGTCATTGCCATTTTATCATTCATACTTTGGTCTTTGTTTGTTTTCTCTTTCTTTTACTCAGACATCCTTTTAACATTTCTTATAATACTGGCTTGATGGTAATGAATTCTTTTAGCTTTTTCTTTTCTGGGAAGCTCTTTATCTCTCCTTAATTTTGAAATGATAGCCTTGCTATCATTAGCCTTGGATAGAGTCGTCTTGGTTGTAGGCACTTGTTTTTCATCACTTTGAATATTTCCTGCCACTCTTCTGGCCTGCAAAGTTTCTGTTGAGAAATCAGCTGATAGTCTTATGGGTAAGTAACTACCGAGTTTCCCTGAAAATAAGACCAGGTCTTATATTAATTTTTGCTCCAAAAGACGCATTAGGGTTTATGTTCAGGGGATGTCATCCTGAAAAATCATGCTAGGGCTTATTTTTCGGTTAGGTCTTATTTTCGGTGAAACACGGTAGTTGTCTTTTTCTTGCTGCTTTTAGGATTCTCTCCGTGTCTTTAACCTTTGGCAATTTATTTATAATGTGTCTTAGTATGGGCCTGTTTCGGTTCATCTTGTTTAGGAGTCTTTGTGCTTCATCTGCTTGTATGTCTATTTCCTTTGCCAGGTTAGGGAAGTTTTCAGTCATTACTTCTTAGAATAGGTTATCGATCCTTTGATCCCTCTCTTTTTTTGGTGCTCCTATGATACAAATGGTGTTATGCTTGATGTTGTCCCACAGGTCCCTTAAACTATCTTTTTTGTTATTGTTGTTTAAATTCTTTTTTCTTTTTGCTGTTCTGATTGGGTGTTTTCTGCTACCTTGTTTTCTAAATCACTCATTCCATCCTCTGCTTTACATAATCTGCTGTTGATTCCTTCTAGTGTATTTTTAATTTCTGTTATTGCATTCATTTCTGACTTTTTTTTTTTTTTTTTTTTTTTTTTTAGTTTATATGTCCTTCTTAATTCTTACTGTCTCTTTGTTGACATTCTAACTAGGTTCCTTAAGCATTCTTATGACCAGGGTTTTAAACTCTGTCTCTGGCAGGTTGATTGCCTCAATTTCATTTAGTTTTATTGTTGGAGGCTTCTCCTGTTCTCTTACTTGGAACGTGTTTCTTTATTTCCTCATTCTGGCTGCCCCTCTGTGTTTGCTTCTATATATTAGGTAGATTTTCTATGTCTCTCAGTCTTTGCTGGGTGGCCGTATTTAGTTCTGTGTGGTTCAATGATGCAATCTCCCTCATCTCCTGTGGGTGTATTTCATTAGTGTCCCTTGTATGTATGTGTTTATGTTGTGTGATAGTTAAGCCTAGATTGTTTTTGGCGCATTAGTGGGTGGATTGAATCCAGGCTGATTATTGATGGTGAGGGTTGGCTTTGCCCACAGTGCATGAGCTTCTGTGTGGGGACTGACTCCTCCAATTGGGGTCACCCCTGTGGGCTCTTGTGCCTGTCCATCCTTTGGGTGTGCCACTTATGGAGCTAACCAGGTGTGGTCTGAAGCCAGTCTCTGGGTGTATTGTCTCTGGTGTCTCTTGGGAGTGGCTCCCATGCAGACCAATTTCAGCCTTGCCTGTGACCAGCCCAGGGCTACCCAGTAGGAGCTACTCAGCTATATGTGGGTTTATTGGTGCCTGTGTTGGACCTGGAGGCATGTGAAGGTAGTCTCGCTGTGAAGTGAGGCTGGCTGCCACCAGTATTGGGCCTGGAGCAGCTTAGCAAAAGGCTCGGGGCCCTCTGTGTTTGTTGTCACCTGCCAGTTGCCCGTATATTTCAGATGCTGAAAGAGTCTGTTTAGGTGCATAAGACAGGCTGGTTTACCTGGTGTTGAGCATGCCCTGCCTGGCAGTGCAGCCCTAGGAGGCTGGGGCTGGGTTCCAGGGCATTATGGGCTATGGGCTGTGGTGTTTACAAAGTTAATGCAGTTTTGGTTCTTGCACTGGTGCCTGGCCTGTGACCACTTGACAAAAATGCCCTGAAAAACACTGTGGCAAGCCACCCTTCCTTCCGGCTTGTAAATCCCTGATAGCTGCTCAAGAGTGGCTGTGACACAGGTTTTGGGTCACTGCCCAGCATCAAAAGTTGCCTAGTCCACCCTTCAAAGTAATTCTGAAACTCTTTCTGGAATGGCCAACAGAGCTGTTGTTGTATTACCTTGATGTCCTGAATGTCATCAAAATGTCTTCCTTTCAATATTTCTTTTATGTTCAGGTAAAGAAAGAAGTCATTGGGGTCAGATCTGGTGAGTGGGGAGGGTGTTCCAATATAGTTATTTGTTAACTAGCTAAAAACTTCCTCACAGACAGTGCCATGTGAGCTTGTGCATTGTCATGATGTAGGAGCCATGAATTGTTGGTGAAAAGTTGAGGTTGTCTAACTTTTTCACGCAGCATTTCAACACTTCCCAAATAGTAAACTTGGTTAACTATTGGTTTGTCCAGTTGGTACAAATTCATAATGAATAATCCCTCTGATATCAGAAAATGTTAGCAACATCATTCTGACTCTTGATTTGGACTGATGGAACTTTTTTTGGTCAGGAGAATTGGCTGACTTCCATTGTGCACTTTGACACTATTTCAGGGTCGTATTAGTACACCCATGTTTCATCACCAGTGATAACACGGCCCAAAACATCATCTTGCCTCCAAAATGTCTTGGCAAACTTCGACTCTCCTTTGTGTTTGTTCCTCAGGGAGCTCCTTTGGGATCATTTTTGCACACACCTTTCTCATGTCAAGATTTTCAGTTAAGATTTTCCTAACTGTTTCTCTATCAGTGTTTCCTTGGTCTGCTATGCTTCTCACAGTCAGCTGATAATTTTGACACATAATTCGATGAATTTTTGCAAAGTTTTTGTCAGTTCTGCTCCTTACTGGCCACCCTGACCTCTCTTCATCAGAGACATGTTCTCTCCCCTCAGAAAAACGTTAAATCCATTTGTACACTGCCGTTTTCTTCATGGCATTATCCCCATAAACTTGGACTAACATATCCTTGATTTCACTAAGTTTAACAAGAAATTTAATGTTTGTTTGTGGCTATCATTTAAGCTCAGACATTCTTGCGACGGCACACAAAAACACACAACAATGATGATTACCACTCAAGACACTGCCACACGTCGACACGAACACAGCTGTGAGACACTGATATCCCAAGGTTACGAAAACTTACTGAGCTGTTTGTACAGTGTCACCAATGTAAGCGCATGATCGCCAAGTTCGTGAACGTAATTGTCAGACATCGTATTTAGACATAAAAGGGGAAAGACATCAGCTTGTTAAAACATTGCCATTCTTAAAACAAAAAGTAGTTCTGGTAAAGAGTCTGGGTTCTGTTTAGGTCTGTTGTCAGTCTGCTTCTCTTGCTTTGAGGATTAGCTACAATTTGATCTAGACGCTAAATTCATCCTTTTTAATGGATACCTTCTGTTCTTTTTTCCCCAGCTGGTTTTTCCTTTATAGCAGGAGGCATTTACAAAGGCGTGAATGTTCTCTCTCTGTTTCCTGAAAAGCGTTGAGCTCTGCCCAGCCCCTTCTGCCAGACTGTGTGCTCCCAAATATCATGTTTCCCCAAAAATAAGACGTACCCCGAAAATAAGCCCCAGTTAAGATCGTCAGCCAGATGACGCATTTAGTACCTTATGGCAATGTTCCAGAAGAAGATGACATGACTGTATTTGAATAAATGTAGATTGTTGTACATGAAAAAAATAAGACACACCCTGAAAATACACCCGACTGCATCTTTTGGAGCTAAAATTAATATAAGACCTGGTCTTATTTTTGGGGAAACACGGTATAGGTGCTGGGTCTGAGTCACTTTTTTGTCGTCGCGGTGTCCAGCACATGGTCTCCTGGACTCTTATGGTCAGGGAAGACCTCTGACATTCAGAGATAACAGCTGCCCAGTCACTGCAAGCAGATATTTGTTGAATTTTTCAGGAAGTCAAGCTGGGCTGTGTAGTCTGTGTTACTGTGTACTTGGTGTGGTGTGAGCTTCAGTGCCTGATTTACCCAGACTAAAAGCCATGGAGTTTCTGAGAGTTTCGAGTTATTTTATGCTTTTGATAGTTGCTCCCATCTCCTGGAATGTTCCAGCGTATGCTTTTCCCAGGTCAACAGGAAAAATTTCAGAGTCGGCCCAGATTACCCTCCTTCTGGCAGCATGGCTGATCCCCCCCGGGCTGGTTTCTGCTGTCATTGTGCTCCACACTTTACTTTCCTGCTTCTCTCTCATTACCTAGAATACAAATTCCTTGAAGGTGGAGTCTGTGATTGATTGAGTCATCTCTGAATCTCAAGCTTCCAGCTAGGAACTTGGTGGGGACTAAAAAAAAGGTACAGAATGACTGAAGGAATCTTGTCTCTGGCTGCACTTAGCAGAGACTGGGTGCTGTGAACTATAAACTGTGTTTGCAAGGGAGAAAGATTACTGGATCCGAACTGAAGGGACAGACAGGGTCTGGAGATACCTGGACAAACTGCATCACCTTTGTCCTAAAATGTATTTATTTCTTTGTAGTTTGGTCACATTTATTGTGTCGACTGGACAAAATAATTCTCCAGGTAGTCCACCAAAAGAGTGTTTATTCGGGAAAGAAAAAGAAACAAAACAACCACAGCAGTGTGAGGATACACACCTCTGGCCACACACCTCCAGCCAGCTGCCCATATGCAAAAAAGTGACCTCTTCCCAAGATGGCCCTCTATATAAATAAATCGCTCTCCCGGAAGTTGGAACCATAAAGTTTTAACAGGACGTTAGAACTAGAGAGTAACAGAGCCCAGCTCCGCCCATAGACCTCCCAGTTGGTCATCTTAAGATGCCTGTTCACTTTTACCAATTGTCATAATGTTCCTGGGATAAAATGTGTATCTGTGTTACTTTAGAAAATGGAAACAAAGTGTGGAGAAATGACTGTTCAAAGTGATCTTCGTAGCAGGACCATGGCTGGGAAAACCAGCTTGTTATGACTCCTGGATCAGAGATTCATGCAGCTGGTGTCACCCTACATTCCTGATGCCTCTCCCGTGCCCCATTGACAGCTACAGTCTACTGGTGGATGCCCCACCCTGAGCCATGTAACCTTTGCCTGTCCTGGGTTGGGGGTTGCAGGGAGAAAGTCAGACAACAGAACAGAAAAAGAAGAAACACTTAAAATTCCACTGTCTGGAGAGAAAGAAGACTGGTAACCTCCTGGTTCATACTTTATATGCTCTTTTGTAAATGTTTTTCCATTTCACAAAAACTTGTGGGTATTTTTATGCCATTAAATATAGATCTACATCATTTTAAAAGGCTGCATAATATTTCATGATATGTGTAGTTTTTAAAGCACTTTCCTATTATTATAATACATTTAATTTATTTCCCATTTTCAATGTTAAAATCAACACTGTAACATATATGTCTACATGTTGGCTTCCTTTGTCCATATTTCCTTTAGGTTAAATTCCTAAAAATGGCATTGCTTAGTCAAATCATATGCACATTTAAAATTATGATATATATTTTTAGATTCTCTAAGAAACATCTCCAGATAAATATTTTATTGTGTGTGAATATATATACACATTATATAAGTTTTCGAGTAAGTTTGTGGTTTTATTGTTAACTTACAACTCTTCGATTTATTTGAAATGTATTTTAGTGTATGGAATAAAGTAGGTGGTCAACTTTTTTGTCCTCAAATTGACTAGTGGTTGTCTCTATATCACTTACTAATTAAGACATTCTTAGTAAATTGATCCATTGATTTGACATAACATTCTTTTCATAAGTTAATTTCCCATGTTTAGTTCAGGTTGTTCTGTTTCTTGTTATTCTAATTCTATCCACATAACCTGTCATATATCTTTTACCTGTAATGTATTCATGCTATGATGCTTCAATTTCTAAAATTTGATTTATTTTTTAAGTAAAACAGTTACATGATTGAAAATTTAAATGTGTAGAAAGATAGACAATGAAATATCTCCCCCCATCCTTTAACCCACTCACTCAGTTCCCGCCCTTCTCCATAAGGAACCACTATTACTAGTTTTTGTGAAGATTTTTTTAAATGCACATTCAAGCAAAAATGAAAATTTATTTCATTTTTACCCTTTTTACACATATGGTGACATTCTGTACATACTATTCTGTACTTTTTCTTTTTTAACTTAACATTGTCTTGGAGACCTAAACTGTTTAAATTATCTGATAAGACAAAGTCTGTCCCATTCTTTTCTAAATTTTCCTCATTGTTCTTGCACATTTATTTATTTTGTTAAAGTTTAGAATTAGTTTTTCAAGTTGAAAAAAACCCTATTATTTGTACTTTAATTTGGGGAAGATTGACATCTTTGTAGTATGGAATCCCTTAAATGATTTTTTTCACAGAACTACTTACATGCAAACCTCTCTTTCTTATATTGATTTGTGTTCATTCACCAACAGATTACCTCCTGTGTTTCCTGTGTGCTGGGAGGAAGCTGTCAACAAGACAGACATGGTTTTGCCCTCCTAAAGCTTTCATGTTGGGGAAGAATATGATAAGTAACCAGACAATTGCAGTACGTTATAAATGTTATGGATGAGGAAAGCACAGAGTATATACTGGAGAAACATAGAGCCCAGGATGTTTTCTTTTCTTTTCTTTTCTTTTATGGAGGGGGTGTAGTTAGGGAAAGAGATGGAGGAATTGTCAGGAAAGAGATCCAGAATTCATTTATGTCTGCACAGAGACCTTAAGATTGAGAAGGAGTTTGCCTGGTGGAAATGAAAAAATGGAGCAGAGACAAATTTCAGGCCAGAGGGAACAACTTATACACAGACCTGAAAATGAGAAAGAGAATTCTCCCTGTGTGCTTGTCTGTCTCTAAGTCCAAAATTTCTCCTTTTTATAAGGATATCAGTCATATTGGATTGGGGTCCTTCCTAATGACCTCATAGCAATTTAGTTAGCAATTTAGTTAGCAATTTAGTTATCTGGACAGACTCTCCAAATAAGGTCACATTCTGAGTTACTGGGTTAGGACTTTCACACATGAATTTTTGGGGGACACAGTTCAGCCCATAACAGTTGGGGAGTGACAGTGATCTGACTTGCATTTTAAACTGACAATATTGAAGAGTGGTTTGGAGGGAAGGAGTGACTACTAGAGGGCACAGAAACAAGGAAACTGGCTGTGACTTCAGTGAGAGATAAGGGCCTGACCTGGAGAAATGGCAGTGGACTTGCAGAGGAAGAGATGTTTAAAGAGATAGCAAGGAAACAGAATTATAGAACTCGGTGATTATAAGTCTGTGAGAATTCAGGTCACCTGACTGCCTGTTATAAATGGGATATTGAACACAACCATTTACCTTGGCTCCTTCCCCAAGTCGAATTGAAATGAGAATAAAAGCCCTGGAATAGGACGGTAGCAGCAAATTGTGATAGCTGGAAAAAAGGTTCATGATTGGTAGATAATTGACTAAGCAGAGGAGAGACAACTAGAGCTCAAGCCTGTAGCACAGAAACAGCTGGGCCACATCAGGGAGTCCCAGAGAGCTCCACAATCAGAGGGATCAGACACCTCTGAAAGTGGGGTGTAAGGGCTGGAGTAGAGAAAGTCTGTGTGAGCAGTAATCAGATCCCCACCTGTGTAGTGTGGTAATTTCACCTTCTTTATACCTGCAGAAGATCCATGGATTATTCTCCAGGTTATAACCTGGTGAGATTAAAGTGGAAGGACTCTGGGTATAGAGAAAGCAGGCATCACTGAGAATGGTACATCATTTTCAAGACCAGGTGAGACCCTTCATACCTGCTTGACTCCAAGAGCACAGGCATATCCCTCCCAGAGAGGAGATTAAGCCATTCCTTTCTAGGATGTTGAAGAGTCCAGTGAAAAGCTGGTTCAACACTGAAAGTTGGAAGTTTTTCAGTTAAATATTCTGAACCAGGTCACCCTTCCAATTGACAAATTGCTCCCATAGAAACAGAACTTGTAGCAGTTTGTTATTGCTTCATTCTTAAATATGAAGGGACGGTCCCATCAAGAGATCATCAGATATTTGATAACTTTCTCTGACATGACTAAAATATAAACCAACATAAAAGTAAGACTAAACATTCAGCCTCTATAGTCCAAAACAAACAAACAACCAACCAAAGAAAAAGGGAACACAGGAAACAGTGAAGGGGGGCAGAAGAAAACCATTGTTACAGTTTAAAATTATCCTTAGTTTAGAGGAGATGCTGTATTCACAAAATAAGAATAGGAGCTATTAAAATAACATTTTAGGAAAAGAGGGCTCTTAGAAATGAAAAATATGATAACAGAAATGAAAAATTCAGTTGAGGGGCTCGAAAATATCCTTGAGACATTCTCCCAGAAATGAAAACAAAAAGACCGATGAAAACTATGAGAGAAACATTAGGAACATCAGAGACTTCGTTTAGGAGGTCAAACACCCAAATAATAGCAGTACCAGAAAGAAAACTGAAGAAATTATCAATGAAATGATTTCAGAAAGTTTCCTAGAACTGAGGAACAAGGGCTTCCAGATTTAGAGGGTCCCTTAGCTTTTGAGAATTGTTCTATACCAGGCTACATCTTCATGAAGTTTTAGAACATAAACAAAACCAATCCTACAGGTTTCTAGAGAGAAGAACATATTATCTATTGCTGCATAGCAAATTACTCCAAAACAAAATGGCTTAGAACAGGGAGAGGCAAACGTTTTCTTAAAGTACGTATTTTAGGCTTGGGTGCCATATAGTTTACTCAGCTCTGCCACTGCAGTACAAAGGCAGGCATAGATTATACCTAAATGCGTGGTTATGACTGTTCCAATAAAACTTTATTTGCAAAAGCACATGGCCCCTCCAGGGCTGTAGTTTGCCAATCCTGGCTTAGAACAATATTTATGTCGCATGGTTTCTGTGGCTTAGCTGGGTCATTTGGCTCTGGGTCTCTCACAAGGCAGCCACTGAGGTGTTTGTTAGGCTACAATCCAACCAGGCTTGACTGGGGTGGATCTGCTTCCTCGCTTATTCATGTGGCTGTTTGCAGGGTTCAGTTCCTGTGCGCCATTGCATGGAGGGCCCCCAGTTCCCTGCCACTAGGTTCTCTCCATAGGCAACTTGATTCATGAGAGTGAGCATGAGTAAGACAGAAGCCACCGTCTTTTGTAACCTTGGAAGAGACATCGCATCAGTTTTACCATAGCAAGTCATTAGGTCCAGCCCACGTTCAAGGGGAGGGAACTGCCATTAGAAGGGGGCACACACTGGGAGAAGGGGATCACTGGGGTCACCACAGAAGGTTATATAGCTCAAGAGAAAAAGAGAAGAGGTTATGTACAAAGGGTTAAGAATCAGTGTCTTCATACAACAGCAACTGGAAGCTACAAGACAGTGGAGCAATGTCTTTACGATTCCTAAAAGGAATAAACATTTAATTCCAGAGAAAACCAAGTTATACAAGAATGACACTATAACTGCTCATCTATGAATAATATTTACACAGTCCTGTAAACACTAAATATTGAGCTATACAAATGTTATGATCAAGCCTATTGAGATAATGGGGCAAGGGAAGATATATATGGAGTTAATGTGTAAGGGAGTGCAACCCGCATCTTTCACAGCAAGAAGTCAGTAGATGGCAGAATTAGAAACGTGGAGGCAGATACTTGAAGAAACAGCTAAGATACTCTCAGTTGCCTCTGGAAAAATGAGAAGTGAGGCAAACATAAATAGACTTATGTATTATTTGATGTTAATAGAAATGAACTTTAAAAAGAGAGATCTACCCTTTTGGTCCTTGCATGTAGGGGAACAAGGTTGTGAAAAAAGAGGGACTTGGTGTGATACCACCATTTCCTATGTTTTCGGTCTCTGTGCCTTTCTCAGGCCTCCCAACAACGCTATGATGGGACAGAACATCTGGAAATTCATAACCTCTGGGGTCCATAGGCGCCACTTTGAGGAGGGCCCAGGGAAGAATTTGCCATTTTCTGTGGAAAATAAGTGGCGGTTGCTAGAGATGACTCTGTACATTGGAGCTGGATTTGCTGCACCTTTCTTTACAGTAAGACACCAACTGCCTAAGAAATAAAGATGTTTTAGTTAATGCATGAACAGATCTGAAGAGGCCCATTTCAAGAGGTGCAGTCACTTTGAAAAATGAATCAAACTGTTGAATTCAACATACTAGATAAGTTTGTAAATAAATTTTTGGCATGAAAAAAAGAGAGAGGAGATCTAAATGCAGTGTTGTATCCGGGATTGGATTTTGGAGAACAGGAAAAGGACAGTAGTGGAAAAATGTAAAATCTAAATAGTCTTGAGTTTAATTAATAGTAAACTTAGCCTCTTAATTGGGACAAAAATGTCATGGTAATGTAAGATGTTAGCATCAGGGGAAAGGGGCATTCCCTTGGAGAATGCAAGAACTCTATATCTTTTTTTACTTAATTTATTGGGGTGACAATTGTTCGTAAAGTTACATAGATTTCAGGTGTACAATTCTGTATTACATTATCTATAAATCCCATTGTGTGTTCACCACCCAGAGTCAGTTCTCCTTCCATCACCATATATTTGATCCCCTTTACCCTCATCTCCCACCCCCTACCCCTCTTATCCTCTGGTACCACTAAACTATTGTCTGTGTCTGTGAGTTTTTGTTTCTCATTTGTTTGTCTTGTTCTTTTGTTGGTTTTGGTTTATATACCACATATCAGTAAAATCATATGGTTCTCTGCTTTTTCTGTCTGACTTATTTCGCTTAGCATCATACTCTCAAGATCCATCCATGTTGTCACAAATGTTCCTATATCATCTTTTCTTACCGCCGAATAGTGTTCCATTGTGTACATATACCACAACTTCTTTATCCATTCATCTATCGAAGGACATTTTGGTCATTTCCATGTCTTGGCCACCGTAAACAAAGCTGCAGTAAACATTGGAGCACACATGTCTTTATGTATAAATATTTTCAGATTTTTTGGGTAGATACCCAGGAGAGGGATTGCTGGGTCATATGTAATTTTTTGAGGAATCCCCACACTGCCTTTTATAGTGGCTGCACCAGTCTGCATTCCCACCAACAGTGTATGCGGGTTCCTTTTTCTCCACAGCCTCTCCAACACTTGTTACTATTTGTCTTGTTGATGATAGCCATTCTGACTGGGGTGAGGTGGTATCTCCTGGTTTTTATTTGCATTTCTCTGATGATTAGTGATGTTGAGTATTTTTTTCATATGTCTATTTGCCATTTGTATGTCCTCTTTGGAGAAATGTCTCTTCAGGTCCTCTGCCCATTTTTCAATTGGGTTGTTTGTTTTTTTGTTGTTGAGCTGCATGAGCTCCTTTATATTTTGGATATTAGCCCCTTATCGGAGGCACTGTTTGCAAAAACCTTCTCCCATTCAGTCGGTTGCCTCTTTATTTTGTCGATGGTGTCTTTTGCTGTGCAGAAGCTTTTAAGTTTAATATAGTCCCATTCGTTTATTTTAGTTTTTACTTCCATTGCCTTTGGAGTCAAATTCATAAAATGCTCTTTTAACCCAAGGTCCATAAGTTTAGTACCTATGTTTTCTTCTGTGCAGTTTATTGTGTCAGGTCTTATGCTTAAGTCTTTGATCCATTTTGAATTAATTTTGGTACATGGTGACAGATAGCAATACAGTTTCATTCTTTTGCACGTGGCTATCCAATTCTCCCAGCACCATTTATTGAAGAGGCTGTCTTTCCTTTATTGTATGTTTTTAACTTCTTTGTCAAAAATTGTCTGTTCATATGTATGTGGTTTTATTTCTGGGTTCTCAATTCTATTCCATTGGTCTATGTGTCTGTTTTTCTGCCAATGCCATGCTGCTTTGATTATTGTAGCCCTGCAGTAGAAGCTAAAGTCAGGCATTGTGATGCCTCCAGTATTGTTCTTTTTTCTTAAGATTCCTTTGGCTATTCGGGGTCTTTTGTGGTTCCAAACAAATCCAATGATTTTCTGTTCTATTCCTTTAACAAATGCCATTGGGATTTTGATGGGGATTGCATTAAATCTGTGTATTGCTTTGGGTAATATGGCCATTTTAACTATGTTGATTCTTCCAATCCATGAGCATGGAATGTTTTTCCATTTCTTTGTGTCTTCTTCAGTTTCTTTCAAAAATGTCTTGTTTTCATCATATAGGTCCTTCACATCCTTGGTTAAGTTTATTCCTAGGTATTTTATTCTTTTTGCTGCAATTGCAAAAGTAATTGTTTTTTGTATTTCTTTTTTCTGAGATTTCATTGTTAGTATATAGGAATACAATGGACTTTTGTATGTTGATTTTGTAGCCAGCAACTTTACTGTATTCGTTGATTGATTCTAATAGCTTTTTGGTGGAGTCTTTAGGGTTTTCTATATATAGCATCATGTCATCTGCAAAGACTGATAATTTAACTTCTTCATTCCCAATTTTGATGCCTTTTATTTCTTTCTCTTGCTTGATTGCTCTGGCAAGGACTTCCAACACTACGTCAAAAAGCAGAGGTAATAGGGGACAGCCCTGTCATGTTCCTGAACATAGAACAAAGCGTAGTATTTCTTGTAGTGCAGGTCATGTATTAGAAATTTCCTCAGCTTCTGTATGTCTGGAAAGGTTTTATTCCTCCTTCATATCTAAAGGATATCTTTGCTGGACATATTAATCTTGGCTGATAATTTCTCTCTTTCACTAGTTTGAATATGTGGTTCCACTCCCTCCTGGCTTGTAGAGTTTCTGCTGAAAAATCTGACGATAATCTAATAGGCTTTCCTTTGCAGATTACCGTCTTCTTTTCCTTGGCTGCCTTGAGGATTCTTTCTTTGTCATTGATTTTAGACAGCTGGAATACAATGTGCCCTGGAGAAGGCCTTTTGGGACGAGGTCATTAGGTGTTCTATTTGCTTCTTGGATTCGAGGATCCAGTTCTGTCCACAAGTTTGGGAAGTTCTCATCAACAATTTGTTTGAATATATTCTCTGTTCCCTTCTCTCTTCTCCGTCTGGTATGCCCATCATTCTTATATTGCTCTTTCTGAGGTAGTCAGAAAGTTCTTGTAGATTTCTTTCATTTCTTTTAAGTCTCAAGTCTCTTTCTTCTTCCATCTGTGTAATTTCCAGGTTTCTATCGTCAATGTCACTGATTCTTTCCTCCATCTGGTCAACTGTACTACCTAAGCTGGGTATTTCATTCTTAATTTCTTCTATTGAGTTCTTAATCTCCAGAAATACTATTTGTTTTTTTTTTTAAATTTCAATCTCTTTCATAAAATACTCATGTTGTTCTTTGACTGTGTTTCTGAGGTCGTTAACTGCCTTTCTGTGTTTTCTTGCATCTCGTTGAGTTTTTTCAGAACTGCAATCTTGAATTCTGTGTCATTTAAGTCACATATTTCCATATCTTTCAGTTCTTTTTCTGGAGACTTTTCACTTTCTTTCTGAGCTGTCTTGTTGCCTTGATTATTCATGGCAATTACAGGTATGTTATTTCTCTCCCTAGACATCTGCAGGAGTGTCTTCTACAATAGGTTGATAGGAAGAGGTCTTTCTTTTGTTTTCCAGTACTTGTTGGTAAATTTTTTTATTTTCTCTCTGACTGCAGCCTTTTTTTTCTCTCTCACACGGTAGTGCTATGTTTTCTCTGCACTATTCCTGCTTCTCACGCAATGGTGGGATTCCCTGGGAGACGGGCTTCTACTCTGTTAATGGTTCGCCAGGGTCACAGGGCGCAGTGTCTGTGTGGGTGTGCGGAGAGCTTTTGAAGTTCCGAAGCTCTTTCTGCACCCGATTCAGAGCCCTTATGTTTCAGCAGTTCTGTTTACTCCTGCAGGGATCCACCCAGATAGGTGGGGGCCAGGGTTGGGGTGAGTTGTGAGAGGTGGCCCAGAGCAATGGCGGCATCCACCACCACAGCCGGTCCTGATTCCACAGCCTCCTCCCTTTTGCCAGAACTAGTTGGGCAGCGAATCTGTGTCTTCGATCCACAGTTCTCAGAACAGTAAACATTCTGTTCTTTAGATCTGACACTGCTACTATTCGGCTTCTAGCACCAGGCAGGTGGGGATGGGGTGAGCTCTGTGAGGGTAGGGAGGGGGCGGCTAGTCTCAGTGCCTAAGGCTTCTGTTCTCCGCCTGGCAGTGAGGGCTTAAACTACTGTTTTCAGCCTTCGTCCCTCAGTCTTTGCTCCAAGTCTCTTCCGTGAGCGTTGGGTTCAGCTGTGTTATATGCTGCCCCTCAGCCCTGTGGGCAGTCCGAGTCCTTCCCTCTCCCGCAGCTGGTAGTTCATGTATGCAGCGAGCTCAGAGCACCGAGCTATGTCTGCACTCTGCGCCCGCGCGGCTCCATCTCCGTACTTCTCCCTTGCCTCCTCCCCGCTCGCGCGATTTGCCCTTTAGGTGAATTTAGTAGTGGCCTCTTCATCTTCCCTGTCTGCTGTGCAGGGAGTCCTTTGTGGAGTTACAGTTGTTCCATTCGTTGTAAATTCCAGGGGAGCTTTACAGAGTCTTACCTCATACTGCCATTTTGATGACCTGAACCCGTTTTATCTTTTAAACCTTTGGTAAATCTAAAGTTATTCCAAATTAGAATGCTTATTACAAGGAAAAAAAGACAAGATGAAGAAGGCTCAGTGTTGATGCTCTCAGGCTACTGAGTGGATGATGGGTAATTCCTGAGCTGTGGACATAAGAAGAGGAGCAGGCTTTATGGGTACGTGGGGTGGGGGAAGAGGACAGGCTCTGTTGTAGACACTTCAGAGAAGTCTGTGTATGCTGGTACATCTGCTGTCCTGTAGACAGGACCTCCAGATTAGAGACCGTGAGTGAGAGTCACCAGTCCATGGGTCATTGATTGGGAGCAGATGGGATGTATCTATGGAACATGTGTGAGAGAGAAAAGAAAAGGACTTGGGTCAGATCTCTAATGAATACCAAAATCATTGGGGAGAAAAAGTGCTGTTTTTCTGCAGTTTGTGTTGCATTCCTAATTGTAGTTCTTTGTATTTATTTACTTATTTTTATGAGACCAGTTACTGAACTTCTATATAATATTATAATTGTAATCGAGAGCTAACGAGCTCCACAGCCTATGGAAGCCATGCAGAACTAATTGGGTGAAACTGACCTTGTATTTAGGTGATAGGTAATGGTGTGGACTATGGCAATCTGAAGTGTGCCTGTTCTGCCCGAGGGTGGGGGAGAGGGAGAAACTCCAACTCCAGCTCCAGTTGATTGTTGCTAGGTTTGAATGTGGGTCTAATAGTGGCACATTTTTGTATTTTTCCAAATCAGAAATAATGGAGGTTTACGTGAAATCTCCCAATTTTTAAGTGTTGGCAATTAATTATTTTAAATCTTTGCTAACCAAATAGAACATGTCAGTTGACAGAAAGTGGCTTGCAGGCTACTTGTCTGTGAACTCTATTCAAATTTTTTCCTGTGTGTGTGTGTGTGTGTGTGTGTGTGTGTGTGTGTGTGTGTGTGTGGCCACTTTTCTGTTCGTTCCCCTGCCTGAAAACCTTTATGTATTTAATCCATAGTACCCTAGCAGACTGGCAATGAGGTGTTTGATGTGACTGTTGACAGATATGGTCCTAGGATATATTCCTACATATTCCTGTTTATTAAATCCCTGTGCCCCAGAAGCACTGGCTTACTGATGTGAACTGAATGCAGTCTGCCAGACATTTAGCTTCTTGCTTAAAGAGAATTTATCTCATGATTGTCCTTTGTCATTGGTGACCATGCCATAGGGGACGGGGTCTAATTTCCTGCCAAAGAGAGATAATGTGGCCCTAAGACCTGCGTGCCTATTATTCAAGCGTAGAAGATTACTCTAACTAGGCAGAACTTGCTCTTCATACAGCCATGCCAGAACATGGCATATATTTTCCTTTTGGGTATTTGCAAATGAATTTTGTGTTTTTATTTCCATGCCTGTATTGTTGGTGGTAGTCAGGTAAGAACATAGCTTTACTATTAGAAGAAAAAAAATTAAAACCCTCTAATGAAGTTGATGGACCTGCAGTTTTCCAGTCTCGTTCCTAGAAGTTCTTTGTATATACATACATCATAGGGGCTCTTTACCAGGTTATTCAGGCACATTCTCAGTCCTCCATGAAGTCTTAGAAATACCAGATTTCCTGGAATGTATTTGGCCACTTTCCTGAGAGTTCCAAATGCAAATTTGGAGATAAAGATCTGGTTTTCCTCGCTCCCCTTCTCTATGTGGCCTGATTGAAGTCTTTAGTCCACATGTGACTTTGAATTTGGAGGAAAAAAGCATTATAAGTATTTTTCACATGATCAGTTATTAACCTCATTTTAAAAATTGGCAAGATCATCTTTTCTGGCTTCTAATGTATCTAAAGAATGTTTTACTGTTTATTTTATACCTTTAGAGTTGCAACTCATTTCTTGCTTAAATTTTATGATACTACTTTCTGTGGATGACTATTTCTCATTTTTGCCTATTTATTGGAAACTTGGTATCTTTTTTTTAAGTTTAAGTATAGATGATATGCAATATTATATTAGTTTCAGGTGCATAGTATAGTGGTTCGACATTTATGTACCTTATGATGTGATCATCACACTAAGTCAGTCTAGTAACCATCTGTCTCCCTGCAAAGTTATCGCCTGCCACTTTTATACGTACCTTTGAATGACCCAGTATATTTTATCTCCTCATCCTGGAGGTTTCCTGTTGGAGGTGCTGGTGTCTGTAGAATGGTAGGCAGTCTTGGAACCTACCATTATTATATGTACATAATGCTTGCTTTATATATTATAAATCTGATTAAGTTTGTGAAAATGAAACTTTTTAAGTACTCATGAATTTTTTTTTAGGGAGTCAGCATAGTGTTGTAGAAGGATATGGGATTTAGAATCAGAAATTAGATCAGATATTTTGTGTGAAACCTCTAACAAGCAGTGGGTCAATAAATCTTAAAATTAAAATTTTTTTTGATGTTTTGAATTCAGATCCCCATTTTGCCTTTTACTGGTTAAGTGATCTTGGGCAAGTGAGGTCACTTCTCTGAACCTTGGTGTTCTCATCCTGTTGATAGTGATGCTGTGACTGTCTGTTGACCATATTTGGTTATAATTAAGGATTAAATGAGGTTGTGGGTAAGTCAGTTCAGAATTAATGTCAGTAAATTACGTTGCTGCTGTTATTTTAAAATATGCTAGGGCATTTTGCTGTTTGAAGAAGACATAAGGAATGTGAATGATTACTTCACTTAAATAGTTTTCCTAAAGTTGCAGCTACCTCTGCACTGTAACCCCCAGTGAGAGGAAGGACTGTAAGAAATGTAACTCTGGCACTACTGAGTGCTTTCACCCACATTAGCTCCGTAAATCATCACAAACACTTGTTCAGAAAGGCCTTAGTTTTGTTTTTGCAAATTAAGATAGGGAGACCATCTTTCCAGGACTGCCTGGCTGGAGAGCCCACGCTCCTGACCTGTACAGGGTGGCCTAGACATCCATCAATTGGCCTGGCACATGCTGGATCCAGGGCCCACCCTCGCCTACTTCTTTCCTGACTAGTCATGGTTCCAGGCCATTGGGTCAGTCTTAGACACAGAGCTGGTCTAGTTGGGGCCAGCAGGGTTTCTGCCCAGAGTGAACCTCAAAGCATTAGTTAGTTGCAGGACACTAGCTGCAGCTTGAGGGAGCTGCCAGGAAGCTGTTCTAGATTTTTAGAATTCTCATCCAGATAGGAGAATAAATGAGAAAGAGTCCAAGTCCAAACCAGTGTTTGTGTGATAAAGGATGGAGTTCCCCCAAAGGGATTGTTTTGAATCCAGCATTAAACTTAGTTAACTTTGCTAGGCTTATTGCACAAAGAATATTGATGTATGGCTTTTCTTGATTTTGTATTTCTGGATCTAGATACAATTTTCAAGGGTGGGCTATTGACCTGAAATCAAATGTGGTAAGAAAGAAATATAGGTAGGAAAGATCTCTCTATTGAGGAAAGACATAGGTTTGTTTTAAAAGGGTTGGAAGCCCTTTGTCACATTAAGGGAATTTGTCTCTTTCTTCTGAAGCACAGGCAGGAAGCAGTTTATGAATCTCACCCAAACTAGGGAGAGCTTCAGTTTGGTGATGATGAGCCTTGGAGAAAACATAGAAACAAATTAGTATCCTAAGCCCTTTTGTTGCAGGGTTATGTTTTCAGCAGGCCTTCTTTTATTTTTTACCTGATCCTTAAATCTTGGTGCTCCTCAGGGTTATATCCTTTTTTTAAAATTATTATTATTGAATAGATGTCCCTTTGGGTGACTTCCTACTTTCCCAAGGTTTCAGTTGTCCTCAACGCTAGAGACTCCTAATTCTGTGGCACATCCAGGTCAGATTTCCCTGTCTCATTTTCCTAGTCTGCTCTTGTCCTGCTGTTCTTTAGATAGGTTAACAACAAGCTGGAAACCTGGTTAGCACTTTCTGACTCCTCCCTCTCTCTCATCTGATTTCAGTTACAAGTCTTATTTGCTTAACCTCAAGTTTTCCCTCTTAGGTCAATCCTCCTTTCTTCCCACAACCACTCTTATAGTCTTGGCCCTAGCTGCTTCTCTGTATGTAGGCTGTTGGTCCCTATCTGACCTCTGTCAGTAGTCCTTGTTCCCTGGGGATCCATCCTCCATTCTGACCCCAGAATTATCCATCACAAAATCATGTCTGATGATGCTACACCTTTGGTCAAAACCATGCAAGGATTTCCTTCATTTCTGTTACCAAGTCCCAGCCCTATAGCCTAGCAGTCAAGGAGCTTAGCTCTGCCTCTTGTTGGCCTCATCCCAGCTTTTCCCCAAGGAAGAGGCCTGCACCCCTACTGGAGACGCAGAATTTCTCACCATTTGCAAAAGACTGCAATTCTATCCCTCTGTGCTTTGCTTGTAATGTACCTTCTGCTTTGAAGGTGCTTTTCCCCGTCCTCTGCCCGGGGAAAAGATATCTGCTACATCAAGCTCAAGTGTCCTCTTCTCTCTGAGTGCCCTTCTGATTCTTCCCCCTCTTTCTCTTCTTCCTCTGCCTCTGTTTCCTCTTTCTTTAGAGCACTGTATCCACCTGTAGGCCAGGATGTGCTTGAGGACTGTTGTTATTTGTATTGTTTTCTCCAGCAACAGTGTAAACTGTGTGCTTGAAGCAGATTTGTCTAGAGGATGACGAGAGCCCAGCACAGAGCCAGACACACAGGCTTTGTCATATTGGACATGACTAAACAAACAACCAATGTCCAGGTGGTTGTATGAACTGGGGAGCCATTGCTTGGCTCTGTTGGGGTGACCATCTGGATTTCTCACAGCTCACATTTTCTTTGTAGTACCGTGTTTCCCCAAAAATGAGACCTAGCCGGACAATTAGCTCTAATGTGTCTTTTGGAGCAAAAATTAACATAAGACCCGGTCTTATTTCACTATCATATAAGACTGTGTATAATGTAATGTAATGTAATATAATATAATAATATAATATAATATAATTCCCAGTCTCATTTTACTATAAGGCCGAGTATAATACAATATAATATAATATAATATAATATAATATAATATAATATAATACTGGGTCTTATATTAATTTTTGCTCCAAAAGACACATTAGAGCTGATTGTCCAGCTAGGTCATATTTTTGGGGAAACAGGGTAGATGTGCCCAGACTTTTCCAGCCAGCCAGCTATCATTGGCAAAGGAATCTTGTTTCCCTTCTGGAACCATCTGTCTTCTAGAATCTTGGGACTCCTTAAGATGCTGGGTGTGGGCCTGAGGGGTTAGGACAGAGGAGGTTCCTGTCAGCTTGTTCATGAGCTCTTTCCTGTAAACAGATTCACCAGTGATGGAGCACAAATGAAATCTTGCATATGCACCAGGGAATGTGTTATTTAAAGGAATCCTGCTGGGGAAGCTCCTATACCTCATAGAATGATGTACAACTCTCTCTGGGTGGACTATGGTGAGTGAACTCAGGGCCTCATGTGCAATGTTCTTGCCTGTCTGTTTTAATGACTGAAAGCCAGAAGGCAGCAGAGCACCACAGAAAAGAGAAATGCAGTTTTGTTGTTTTTTTCTTTGTAATCAAGTACCTTGAGGTTTTGTCAAATAGATTGTCCTCTTGCTTTTTCTTTTTTTGTTTGTTTGTTTTTTTAGGTGAAAAGCTTTCCTGGCAAATGCTGGGAAGCCACTTCTAGAGCATTGATAGTTACCCAAAAAAGGCCCTGGCTTTCTCTCCGTCAGTTGACTGTGTATTTACACGTCTGTAATGTCATATAGAGAAGGCCTAGTGTCTGCGAGTGTGCTTTGGGAACACTCCAGGTGTATGATCTGCCCTGCAGGGCCCCTGACACCAGGGTCAGTCAGCTGCTATCCAGCTTACTTGTTCATAGTTTTGCTGTCATTCTCTCTGCTGAACCCCGTGTAGTTCCCAACTTTGTAGGTGGCAGGCAAGGCTGCATCTGAGCCTTCTTCCCTGCCATGACCTTCCTGCCTCAGCTGACTTGCATTCCTCTCTCTTCTGTGCCCTGTCTGCACTGTCTTTGGGGGTCTGGGAATCTGCTGTCAGCCCAGGTGCCAGCACCCCATTTTCTATTTGAAATGCATTCTCTCCAGGTCTTGGTTGAACCATCAAGGGGTCATAGAATGTGCTAGGTCAGTCACATAAGCCTGTGCTGGAATCCTGACTTGGCCGCCATCCAGCTCTGACTTTGGGCATTTCACCTCCTTCCTCAAAGCCTCTCCCCTGTGAAGGTGCCTGGTGCCTGTCAGGATGACTGAGATGGCCTGTGCAGCAACGTTGGCAGTGGGAGGTTTTCATGAATGTCTTCCTCCTCTCTTTCTTTTTTGTAGCTCTCTTGCCTCATCTTCTTAACTGTAAGGAATCTTTTCCATCTCTGAGTTCCTATGCATTTGGTAGCCCTAGCGGTAGAACTTGGTACTTCCCACCTTTATTGTAATTATGGATGAGCTTCTCATCTTTCTCAGATGCTTTGGCAGCAGTTAACTCTGTATCCCACAAAGCCTAGCCCAGCCCCTCGCTGGGGTTTCAGGTTCCATACATGCTTGCTGAGTGTGTTCCATCAAGTTCTAACTCAGTCTCCCAGAGGTGACTGGATCCCCTTGGAGACAGCCAGCCTGCCTTTCATTATGTTTATTATCTGTACTGGCTTTGACTCTATATTAAAATGTATTTTTTTAAGAGGAAATAAATGAAGGCAAATGAAGCAATAGCTTATCCATGTGGGCCCCAATGTTCTCTAATATAGATCACCATGGCAACATGGTGGACTTCACATTTCACCAGTTAAGAAGATGAACTCTTCTACCCACAGATGCTAAGCGGATTGGCCACCATTACCCAGTGCTCCCTGCAGAGGTCTCTTCCTGAAAGGCAGTGAACCGCATTACGAGGAACCTTTCCTTGCCGGGGGTAAAACAGACAGCCTCCCTGGTCCCTTGCATCTCCCATGTCTCCCTATTATCTGATTCCATTCACTGTGACAACCTGGTCCTTCCTGCTGCAGGCCTTAATGGCATTGCCAGTTGGTCTAAAAAGGCCTGAGATGAGCTGCTGACAGGGGTGTCTGCCAGTGGGGCTGTGGTCTGCATACCTACTGTGTCTGCTCCTAGGCCCATGGGGAGGTGTGAAGATGGATCTTTAAAGTCTGATTCAGCAGGTCAGCTTGAAGTTCCTAGTATGATACGGCAGGCTCTGTTGTATCCTTCACCTGCCTCCATTTCACCTGGCTGCCCCCACCCAGTGCAGTTTATGGGTGGCAGACTCCAGCCTCCCTTTCTCAAAACCAGCCTATCCTCTGAGCCTCTGCCACAGTGTGTCATGATGGAAAGATGGGTTACAAGTTCCAATGTCAGGCATTTTTTTCCAGGAAAATAAACAAAACAATGTATATTTATCTATTTTTTTCCTGGTAATGGAATACATTGAGATCAGGTACAGCTATAGTGTACCTGAACTCGTGACAGCTGGCCAGGAGGCCGTGGCTGCGTTCTCTGAGCCCATCAGTCTCAGAATGGTGTGCAGTCTCGGGCCTATTCCTGGGCAGCCTCATTTCCTTGCCCACTATCTAATGGCAAAGGGTGCGTCACCTGCCAGGCTTTTCAGTACTGCATGAAGTCAGTTTCAGCTTTGGTGAAAGTTGGCAAGATTAGAAGACTCTTAGTAGAGAAAAAGACATGTTTACTCCTTGGGTCCCTCCCATACAGAGGCTATGCATGTAGCTCAACTGCTCCTATCCCCCCGCGTCAGGCAGTGACTATCACAGAGACATGGAAGCCCCCGGCCACATGCTTCCAGTCGGTAATACTTAGCCCTCTCCGTCTCTGAGTTCTTATATATGTAAGAGTTCTTAAATATTCTGAATGTAAGTCCCACATGAGAGAAATGATTTGCAAATATTTTCACCCATTCTGTGGGTGTCTATTCTCTTTCTGGATGATGTCCTTTGAAACACAAAAGTTTAAAATTTTGATGAAGTTCAATTTGTTTTTTCTTACGTTACATGTGCTTTTGGTGTCATATCTAAGAATCCAGTGCCAAATTCAAAGTCACTAACATTTATCCCTATGTTTTGTTTTAAGAGTTTTATAGTTTTAGCTCTGAAATTTAGGTCTTTGATCCATTTTGAGTTAGTTTTGCACATGTTGTGAGGTACGAGTCCAGCTTCTTTCTTTTGCATATAGACATCCGCTTATACTAGCATCACCTGTTGTAAAGACTGTTCTTCTTCCACTGTATGGACTTGACACCCTTGTCGAAATTAGTTGACTATAATAAGTACAAAAGTTTTTTTCTAGACTCGGAATTCCATTCCATTCATTTATACGTCTGTCCTTACGTCAGTACTACACTGGCTTGATTACTGAGCTTTGTAGTAAGTTTTGAAATCAAGAGGTGTAAATCCTGTAGTTTTCTTCTTTTTCCTGACTATGTTTACTGTTTGGGGTCCTTTGAAATTCTATATGATTTTAGGATGTATTTTTCTATTTCTGCAAAAGAAAAAGGCATCTAAGATTTTGATAGGGATTGTACTGATATTATATTTCAATTAAAAAAGTCTTTCTCATTTAGGGCTCTGATCCATTGTGAATTAATTTTGTGTAAGGTATCAGGTAGCAATATCCATTTATTAAAAAGATAATTCTTTCCTCACTGGATTTCAGGAGGACCTTTGTGATTAATTAGTTGACTGTATACACAAAGGATGTTTCTGGAATCTATTCAGTTCAGTTGGTCTGTTTCTTTCTTTGTGCCAACAATACATTTTATTAATTATTGTATCTTTATAGTAGGTCTGATTATCTCATGTATTAGTCCTCCGGTTTTATTGTTTTCAAGATGGTCTTGGCTTTTCTAAGTTCTTTGCATTTCTCTATCAATTTTAGAATGAGTTTGTCAGATTAACATCTATAGATTAACTTGGAGAGAATTGACGTGTTAACATTCTTAAGTTTTTCAGTCTCTCTACCTCTTCCTCTCCCTTCCACCCCACCTTGATTTCTCTCTCTCTCTCTCTCTCTCTCTCTCTCTCTCTCCACACACACACACACACACACACACACACACACACACACACACACACACACATTTGTTTACACCTTCTCAGCAATGTTTCATAGATTTCTATGTAGTGATCTTAGATCTTTTTGGTTGCATTTATTCCTATGTGTTTTATATTTTTGGATGTTAATGGAAATGGTATTGCTTTTCATTTCATTGATTTAAAATTTATTTATTGCTACTATATATAGAAATGCAACTAATTTTACTATGTTGTGTAATTTCCTTATGTTTTTCTACATACACAGTCTAGTCATTTCAGTGTCATGGCAGTTTTACTTTTTGCTTTCCAATCCGAACATTGGAATTAAAAAAAAAAAAATTCTTTTATTTTTTTTTGCCTTGTTGCACTGGATGGACCTCCAATACAATTTAGAATAGAAATTATTATATTGGGTGCTCTTCTCTTAATTGTAGACTTAGGGGGAAGATGATCAATGTTTTACCACTAATTATGATATTAGCTGTAGGTTTCTTTTTGTTTGTTTTGTTTTTAACATTTTTTTATTAGTTTCAGCTGCACAAAACAATGTAATAGTTAGACATCATTTATATCCCTCACACAATGACAACCCCTTGCCCCCATCCATTGGCCCTCTGTCATTGCAAGCAGCCATTACATTTCCACTGTCTCTGCTCCTAATGCTACTCCGCTTCTTTTAATCATATATATATATATATATATATATATATATATATATATATATATATATATATATATTAAAATTGTAGTTGACATTCATCATTCTTCAGCTTCAGCTTCAGGTGTACCGTGCAGTGATCAGGCATCTACATCATCCCTGAGGTGGTCTCCCTAATGAGACAAGAGTCCATCAGATACCCCACAAAAATCTCTACAACATTATTGATTACATTCCCCAAGTTGACGTTCGTATCCCCTGGCCATCTTGTGGTTACTGACTGTGTTTTCTAATCCCCTAACCTTCCCCTGAATCCCCACCCCCCACTCCCATCTAGCAACCCTCAGTTTTTCCTTTATGTCTCTGAGACTGTTTCTGATTAGTTCATTCATTTATTCTTTTCTTTAGATTCCACATATAAGTGAGATCATATGGCATTTGTCTTTCTCTGATTTACTTCACTTAACATAATGTTCTCTAGGTCCATCAATATTGTTGCAAATGGTAAGATTTCATTCTTTATGGCTGCATAATACTCCATTGTATAAATGTACCACAACTTCTCCAGTCGTCTACCTATGGGCATTTCAGTTGTTTCCATGTCTTGGCTGTTGTGTATAGTGCTGCAGTAAACATTGAGGTGCATACATTTTTTTGAATTAGAGTTTTGGATTTGTCAGGAGAGATACCTAGGAGTGGAATTGCTAGATCATAGGGTAGTTCCAATTTCAGATTTTTGAGATACCTCCATACTGTTTTCCATAGTGCCTGCACCAATCTGCAATCCCACCAACAGTGCACGAGGGTTCCCTTTTCTCCACATCCTCACTAGGACTTGTTGTTTGTTGATTTATTGACTATAGCCATTTTGACTGGGGTGAGGTGATATCTCATTATGGTTTTTATTTACATTTCTCTAATGATTAGTGAGGTTGAGAATTTTTTAATTTACATTTCATGTCTGTGTGCCATCTGTATGTTCTTTTTAGAAAAATGTCTCTTCGTGTCCTCTGCCCATTTTTTAATTGGATTCTTTGTTTTCCTGGAGTTGAGTTGAGTGAGTTTTTTATAAATTTGTGACATTCACCCCTTATCGGATGTTATCATTGGCAAATATCTTCTCCCATTCAGTAGGATCCCTTTTTGTTTTATTGATGATTTCCTTTGCTGTGAAAACCTTTTTAGTTTGATGTAATCCCACATGTTTATTTTTTCTCTCACTTCCCTTGCCCAAGGGGATATATCACTAAAAATCTTACTCCGGGTAATGTCTGCAAACTTTCTTCCTATGTTTTCTTCTAGGAATTTTATGGTTTCAGATCTTACATTTAAGTCTTTAATCCATTTTGAATTTATTCTTGTATATGGTGTAAGGAGGTAGCCAGCTTCATTTTTTTTTCATGTGTCTGTCCAGTTTTCCCAGCACCATTTATTGAGTAGACTGTCTTTACCCCACTGTAAATTCTTGCTTCCATTGTCATAGGTTAAATGACCATATAGGCATGGATTTATTTCTGGACTCTCTATTCTGTTCCATTGGTCTATGTGTCTATTTTTAATGCCAGTACCATGTTGTTTTGATTACTGTAGCCTTGTAGTAAAATTTGATGTTAGGTATCGTTATACCCACCACTTTGTTCTTCTTTCTCAAGATTGTCGAAGATAACTGGGTTCTTTTATGGTTTCATATAAATTTTAGGATCGCATGTTCTATTTCTGTGAAAAATGTCCTTGTTAGTTTGACAGCAATTGCGTTGAATCTGTATATTGCATTAGGCAGTATGGACATTTTAACTAGATTAATTCTTTCTGTCCATGAGCGTGATATGTGTTTCCAACTATCTGTATCTTCTTTCATTTCTCTCTTCAGTGTCTTACAATTTTCTGAATACAGATGTTTTACTTCTTTGGTTAAATTTATTCCTAGGTATTTTATAGTCTTTGAAGCAATTGTAAATGGGGTAGTTTTCTTAATTTCTCCTTCTGATGTATGTTGTATATTATTGGTATATACAAGTGCAACTGATTTCTGAATATTAATAATGAATTAATACTAAATTCATTTATCAGTTCTAATAGTTTTTTTATCAGTTCTAATAGTTATAGGGTACTCTATATATAGTATCATGTCATCTGCATATAATGACAATTTTACTTCCTCCTTACCAATTTGGATGCCTTTTGTTTCTTTTTCTTGTCTGATTGCTGTGGCTAGAACTTCCGGCACTGTGTTGAATAGAAGTGGAGAAAGTGGGCAACCTTGCCTTGTTTCTCACCTTAAGGGGAATGGTTTTAGCTTTTCCCCATTGAGTGTGATGTTAGCTGTGGGTTTATCGTATATGGCTTTTGTTATGTTGAGATATGGTCCCTCTATTCCCACTTTCTGAAGACTTTTATCATAAATGGATGTTGGATTTTGTCATATGCTTTTTCTGCATCTATTGATATGATCATATGATTTTTATTTTTCATTGTGTTAATGTGGTGTATCACATTAATTGATTTGCGGACGTTGAACCACTCTTGCATACCAGGAATGAATCACACTTGATCATGGTGTATGATCTTTTTAATGTATTGCTGAATTCTGTTCCCAAATATTTTGTTGAGGATTTTGGCACGTATGTTCATTAGAGATATCGGCCTCTAGTTTTCTTTTTTTGTGGTGTCTTTGTCTGCGTTTGGGATCAGGTTGGTAGTGGCCTTGTAAAAAGTGTTTGGGAGTCTTCCCTCCTTCTGGATTTTTTGGAATAGGTTGAGGAGAATAGGTGATAATTCTTTTTTGAATGTTTTGTAAAATTAACTTGTAAAGCTATCTGGTCCAGGGCTTTTGTTTGTTGGGGGCTTGTTGATTACTGATTCAATTTCTCCATTGGTAATCAGTCTATTCAGGTTTTCCGTTTCTTCTTGAGTTAGCCTTGGAAGGTTGTATTCTTCTAGAAAATTGTCCATTTCTTCGAGATTGTCAAATTTGTTGGCATGTAGTTGCTTATAGTAATTTCTAAATTTTTTTTGTACTTCTGTGGTGACTGTAGTCACTTCTCTTCGCTCATTTCTGATTATTAATGTGGTACCTCTCTTTTTTTTTTTTTTTTTGATGAGTCTGGCTAAAGGTTTGTTGATTTTGTTTATCTTATCTAAAAACCAACTCTTGGATTTATTTATCTCTTGTATTGTTTTTCTTGTTTCCATTTCATTTATTTCCTCTCTGATCTTTATTATCTCCTTCCTTGTGCTCTCTTTGGACTTATTTTGCTGTTTTTTTTTTCCAGATCCCTTAAGTGTGAAGATAAACTGTTGATTAATGATGTTTCTTGTTTCTTTAGGTAGGCCTGCAGCCCTCTTAAGACTGTTTTTGCTGCATCCCACAGATTTTGGGTTGTTCTGTTGCCATTTTCGTTTGTCTTGAGATATCTTGGTTTCTTCCTTGATGTCACTGTTTACCCATTCATTATTTAATAACATGTTATTCAACCTGCATATATTTGTGTGTCTTACAGTTTTTTTCCTGTAGTTCATTTCTAATTTCATAGCACTGTGGTTAGAGAAGACACTTGGTATGATTTCAGTTTTCTTAAATTTATCAAGACTTGTTTTGTGGCCTAACATTTGATCTATCTTGGAAAATGTTCCTCGTGCGCTTGAGAAGAAAGTGTGTTTCTCAGCTTTGGGGTAAAATGCTCTGAAAACATTGATTAAATCCAAGGGGTCCAATGTGTCATTTTAGGCCATTGTTTCCATATTGATTTTCTATCTGGAAGACCTGTCCCTTGTTGTCAGAGCTGTGTTGAAGTCCCCTACTATGATCGTGTTACTGTTGATCTCTTTCTTTATGTTTTTGAATATCTGTTTTATATGTTTAGGTGCTTTTATGTTGGGTGCATCGATGTTTACTAGGGTTATGTCCTCTTGTTGGATCGATCCCTTTATTATTATATAGTGCCCTTCTTTGTCTTTTAATATGTTCTTCATTTTAAAGTCTATTTTGTCAGATATAAGTATTGAAACTCCAGATTTTTTCTCATTTCCATTTGCATGAAATATCTTACTCCAACCCTTCACTTTCAGCCTGTGTGTGTCTTTTGATCTGAGGTGAGTCTCTTTCTCTTTTTTAAATTTATTGGGGTGACATTTGTTAGTAAAATTACATAGATTTCAGGTGTACAATTCTGTGAGTCTCTTGTATACAGCATATACAGGGGTCTTGTTTTCTTATCCACTCAGCCACTCTATGTCTTTTGATTGGAGCATTTAATCCATTTCCATTTAAAGTGATTATTGATAGGTACATAGTTATTGCCATTTTTTTAATTCATAGTTAGATTGTTTTCATCTTTCTTCTGTTTACAGAAGCCCTTTTGATATTTCCTGCAATGCTGACTTGGTAGTAATAAATTCCTTTAGCTTATTCTTTTCTGGGAAGCTCCTTCAATTTTAAATGATAGCCTTGCTGGATAAAGCAATCTAGGTTGTAGGCCTTTGTTTTCCATCACTTTGAGTATCTTCTGCCACTCATTCCTGGTTTGCAATGTTTCTGTAGAAAAGTCGTTTGATAGTCTTCTGGGAGTTCCCTTGTTTGTAACCCTCTGGTCTTTCTCTTGCTGCTTTTAGGATTCTCTCTTTGCCTTTAACTTTTGTCATTTTAACTATAATGTGTCTTGGTGTGGACCTGTTTGGGTTTATCCTGGTTGGAAGTCTCTGCACTTCCTGACCTTGTATGTCTGTTTCCTTCACCAGGTTAGGGAAGTTTTTGGACATTATTACTTCAAATATGTTCTCGATTTCCTGCTTCCTCTCCTCACCTTCTGGTATTCCTATGATGCGATGTTGTTGCGCATGATGTTATCCCAGAGGTCTCTTAAACCATCTTCATTGTTTTTTATTCTTTTTTCTTTTTGTTGTTCTATTTGGGTGATCTCTGCTAACTTGTCTTCTAAGTCACTGATTCGATCCTCTGCTTCATCTAGCCTACTGGTAATTTTTTCAACTGTGTTCTTTATTTCAGTTATTGTATCCTTTAGTTTTAACTGGTTGTTCATTTTGATTTCTCTATCCTTCTTTTGTTGTCACTAAGCTCCTTAAACATTATTATCAGTGTTCTGAACTCTGCCTCTGATAGTTTGGTTACCTGTATCTCTTTTGGTTCCAATTGTGGAGGTTTCTTCTGTTCTTTTATTTGGGACATGTTTCTTTGTTTCCCCATTCTGGCTGACTCTCTGCGTTTGCTATGATGTATTAGGTAGATCCCCTAGGGTTCTTGGTTTTTGCTGGGTTATCTTAATGTAGTATGTGTCCTATATATAAATTTGAGTTGCACCACTGTGTTCTTATCCTGTTCGTGTGCTCCATAGGTGATTCTTGTGTTGTGTATATTGTCCTGTTAAAGTTGATCTTTAATTGCTTTTAACTTGTGAGTAGGTGGAATTGACTCCTAGGCTGATTAGTTGTGAGACTTGGCTCTGCCCACAGTGGATGATCTGCTGCGTGAGGGTTTACCGCTCAAATGAGGCTTGGCCCCTGCGGGCTCTTGTGCCTGTAGAGAATTCCCTCTGGGTGTGTCACTTGTAGGTCAAACCCGGTATTACTCTGGTTTGGTCTGGAGTTGGCCTCTGCGTGTGTTGAATCTTGTGTCTTTTGGGCTGGATCTTGGTGTAGTCAATTTCAGAACAAGGCAAATCACCAAGCACAACAACAACAAAGAGAAAACCAAATACACTCACATGTAAAAACACCCGATAACCCCCACTCAACACAGGCAAAAACATCAAAAATACAAAAACAAAACAAACCAAAAAAGCAGCACCAGTCTTGGCTTAAGCCCAGCAAGTAACCTCCAGGTTGTCCTCTGCTGTACCAGAGTCCTCTGCGTATTGTGCAGGCAGAGCCAGTCACCTGGTGCCCAGAGTCACCCTGGGACCGCAGCTTTAGGTGCATGGGGCTATGGGGTCTGGATGGTAGTTTTTACAAAGTCAGTGTAGTTTCTGCTCTTGCTTTCACATATGTACAATGACAGTAACACAACCAGCCCTGTGCCCAGCTCTCCTGAGTCTTAAGGCACTTCTTCCGTGTGTGTGTGTGTGTGTGTGTGTGTGTGTGTGTATGTGTATGTATGTGGCGGGCAGGAGATTTCTGAGCTGCTAAAAGCCCAGAACTGCATCTGTCACCTACTGCTGGCCCCTGGGTGTGTCTCTGCTGTTGTAAATGCCCTGCCCTAGGCAGGCCAGAAAAGGTGGGGTCTGGGGATGGAGGAGTCTTTTTTCTCCCAGCCCATCAGTGTCACACTCTTCCCAGCCTCTTCCCTGGGACAGAGCTGCAATTGGGGTCATTCCAGATCCTGAGGGCTATGGCTCCTCTGTAATCTGACACTGCTTCTCATTTCAGGGGCCACTTCAGACTCTGGAAGGGCAGGATATATTTGGGAGAGTGTGGGGAGGGGCCCAGGTATGGTGTTTATTTCCTTTGTCCGATTTAAGGCCTAGCTGGCGGTCTCGGTTGAGGTTATTGCCTCAAATGCTGGATTTGCTGCTCTCTAGGCAGGAGAGATCAACTGTGGGATGCAGGGAAGGAGCCCACCTCCTGGCTCTTGTGGTCTCTGTTATGCCCTGGGATGCCCTGTCTCTGCAGCAGTGGATGCAGCTGCGTCTCCACCCCACTCCCTTCCCTCTTCCCCTGCTTCCCCAATTTGCCCACCTTCAAGCAATCCTCAAATGAGTCCCGTAGCTGTTGTGCGTGATGAGCAGAGAGTCCTTTGATGGGTTATAGATGTTCCATTTGTGGTAGGTTCCGGAGGAGAACTTCAGAAGTCTGCTCGCTGCCGCCATTCCTGTGACATTAGGTGTAGGTTTTTATAGATGTTCTTTATCAGATTTCTGTGACTAAGTTGCTAAGTGTTCATCATGAGTGTTTTTAGAATTTTATCAAATACTTTTCTGAATCTATTGATGACCCTGTGTTTTTACCTGTTTATTCCACTAATGTGGTAAATTATAATTGATTGTTTTAAAGTCAAGATCATTGGGTGTAATTTACATACAGCAAAATTTCTTCTTTTTGTGTGTAATTCAATGAGTTTGTGCAAATGAATACCATTATACTAGACTCTCCCCAAGTGTGTTATAAATTGCATTCTCATAATGGTGCCACGAAGAAGGCATCTTTATAACCTGAGTTTAGGTAGGAAAACTGAGATTGAGAGAGGTAGCTTGTCCGTCCACTCCCACCCTGAGGCTTAGTTTTTTCAAAAGAGGTAGGAGGAGATCCAGTGGCTATAATGGTAGGGGAAGCTGAGAATTCTTGGTGGTCCATGGGAAGGACACCTAGACTTGAGGAATCAGGAAAGGCTTCCCAGAGGCATTGAGACCTAGACTTGAAGAATAAGTTGGCATTAACAAGTAAAAGATGTAGATGGGGGCAGAGGGAGGCAGTAACCAACCAGGAAGAGTAGACTGTGTGCGAGGAGATGAGAGAGAATGAGAAAGACGGGATGAGACTTGGGGGTAAGCAGGAACCACATGATTCGGGCATTGAAAGCTATTTTAAGTAGACTGGGGCTTTATTCTGTGGACATTTTCAATCTGTTGAAAGCTTTTATGTATGCAAGGAAATAACATGATCAGATTTGTGTTTTGATGAGATGATTCTTGCTGCAGTATTAGGAATTTTGCAGAGTAAAGCAAGGCTGGAGGAAGGAAAAGCACTTTCTGGCTGCTGTAGTAATCCAGGAGGCAGATAGTGTGGCCTAAGCCAGAACAATGAATGGGAAGTAGTTGGAAAATGGCCCAGGAAATATTTAGTAGGAAAAACCAGTAGCATTTGGTGATTGATTGGAAGGGGAGTGGAAGGTAAAGATAAGAACCTCAAATGAAAATGAAGCTGCTCTGGTTGGAATAGCACTGGAGGGCCCACCTGACCACCTCTATTGTGCTGCAGCAGCTCCTGGGGTGCCTCCAAGGGAACATGGTTGGAAAAACACCAACCTTAATCAGTGGCTTGGTAAGGGGGCTTCATCCTTTTTTTTTTTTTTTATTAAATTTATTGGGGTGACAATTGTTAGTAAATTTACATAGATTTCAGGTGTACAATTCTGTATTACATCGTCTATAAATCCCATTGTGTGTTCACCACCCAGAGTCAGTTCTCCTTCCATCACCATATATTTGATCCCCTTTACCCTCATCACCCACCCCCTACCCCCTTACCCTTTGGTAACCACTAAATTATTGTCTGTGTCTATGAGTTTTTCTTTCTCATTTGTTTGTCTTGTTCTTTTGTTGTTTTTGGTTTATATACCACATATCAGTGAAATCATAGGGTTCTCTGCTTTTTCTGTCTGACTTATTTCACTTAGCATTATACTCTCAAGATCCATCCATGTTGTCACAAATGCTCCTATATCATCTTTCCTTAACGCCGAATAGTATTCCATTGTGTATATATACCACAACTTCTTTATCCAGTCATCTATCGAAGAACATTTTGGTTGTTTCCCTGTCTTGGCCACCGTAAACAAAGCTGCAATGAACATTGGCGTACACGTGTCTCTATAGAGAAATGCTTTTATATTTTGGGGGTAGATACCCAGGAGAGCGATTGCTGGGTCATATGGTAATTCTATTCGTAATTTCTTGAGGAACCTCCACACTGCCTTCCATAGCGGCTGCACCAGTCTGCATTCCCACCAACAGTGTATGAGAGTTCCTTTTTCTCCACAGCCTCTCCAACACTTGTTACTATTTGTTTTGTTGATGAAAGCCATTCTGACTGGGGTGAGGTGATATCTCATTGTGGTTTTCATTTGCATTTCTCTGATGATTAGCGATGTTGAGCATTTTTTCATATGTCTATTTGCCGGCTTCATCCTTTTTAACCCGTCCTTGGGTATGGACAGTGAGGACTCACCTTCCCCACTAGCTTCTAGAATGCCACTCATCAGAGATCTCTGCCACTCTTCAGCCTTGTGTTTTTCAGTCTCTCCTGCTAGGTCCTTCTCTCCATCTTACTAAATGTTGGGCACCCTGACATCCTCAGCCTCTTCTCTTTTCAGTCTTTGTGGTTTCCCAGGAAATGTCTTCTCCTCCCTGGGTTTCAGTTGTCCCTGTAAGCTCAGAACGCCCCTCAGCTCCAGCTTGCATAACAGGTGGTCTACTTGACGACATCTTATAGGCTCGTGGGTCTCTGAAACTCTGAAGTCGGCTTATTCTCCGCAACCTCCTCCAACTCCCCTCTTGGCTGGGATTGAAAGCTTGCTCTTCCTTTACTGTCTAGGCTAAATTAACAGTTTTATATTTATTATGTTTATTTATATTTATTTTCTTGCTCAAAGCCCCTTCTTCCGTAACTTTGCACCTACAACCATGCCTAGCACGTAATAAGCCCTATAAATTTTTGTTAAATGACTACCTTGTGGCTTTAATGTGTAGCCCCGTGCCTGACACTTGGTGGGCACTCAGTAAATATTGGTGGTGATAATAACAACTTCACCTATTGAAGGCCTACTGTGTGCCTCTCACTGTACTTGATATACTTGGCTCAGAGATGGAGGAAAGAAAATGGAGCCTCTGCAAAGAGTGTTTAAGGTTCTGCTCTAGAACCTGGGAATGGAGGAAGGGAATGGACAGTTATTGAGCACCTACCATGTGCCCGTTGTCCATCATCATCACCTCACTGAACCCGTGCAGTAACACTGATCCATCCAGGAAAATCGAGGCTCAGATAGGTTACATAACTTGCCTGAGATCAGACATCTGGTAGCCTAGGCTAGGTTTGAACTCACTCTCACACTCTGTCTATCCTGATGATTGACAGGCTAAATGAATGAACAGTTAGCTATTTATCTGCCATTCTCATTAGCCAAACTGTGAGCTTGAGAGCAAGGAGTGTGGTTTATGCTTTAGGGTCTGGCACAGAGTACATGCTTAAGAAATGGTGATGGAATGATCAGTAGGAGAAGGTGAGTGAAGTGCTGAACTAGGAATTGGGTCTGCCTTCCCCCTTCCTGTACCCTTATAAGTCATTCATTAAGTCTGTTGCCTCCTTTCTTTCTCAAGTCTGTTAAAGAGGGAGAACACCTCTTGCCTCCAGCCCCTAATATATAGGAGGTTAGTAATTAGATAATTTGGCAAAGCTTTCTGAACACTCAGCAAAGTAGCATGTGAACTCGGGGCCTCCTGTCTAGTGTGGTGGGCTAAGCTCAGAGCCCTGCCCCCCTTGGGCAGCAACAGTAGCATCTGGGCTGTGCAGGAAATGCACTACGGTCCATGTCTGCTGGCTGGCATGAAGACCCACCAGTTCTCAAAGCAGACTGGGCAGCCAGGACAGGGGAGAAGCTCCAGGGACTGGGCCCACAGGCAGGACATCTTTCTTCTTCTTCTCTCTTGGAACTTGAGCTCTCCTTCAGTGGAGAACACGTGCGTCTCTAGGAAGGCTTGCTGTTCTTCATCTCATTGCCCCAGGAGAATTTATATTGTTGCTGACTTTATCCTTGTCAATTTTTGGCTACACCAAGAGCTTAGGGCCTGACCACCTCTCTGGTGGCCTCAGCTCTTGGGTCCCTGTTGGGGCTAAGGGAAAGAGACTGGCCTGAGGTTTGGGTACAGGTTTCTACTGTGTTGGCACAACCTGTGACCATGGTGCCAGCTTCTCGTGTCTTTCCTCCTACAAAAGTTGCTTGTCCCTTTCCACTAGCTGCAGTGCTGTTCTCTGTGTACTTGCCATTTTTCCTAACCTGGGGTGCCCAAGCCCCTGGTATCCATTGGGAATCTCGTTGGACCATAGAAACCAGCTCCGGCTTCCTTAAATAAAAGTGTGTGTGTTAGAAGGATACTGGTGGCTCCCCAAACTGGTGGTCAGCTGGACAATCAGGCCTGGATGGAGGCTGCTCTGGAGTCTGGGAAGCAGGGACTCCTGTGTAGTAGGCTCGTCCTGTTAGAATGGATAGGACACCACCTATTTTAACCTCTGGTGCTTCTGCTCAATGTTGTTCTCACTGGAGTCACACATGATCTTTGGCCAAAAGAAGGAAAGTTCTGCTGAGGAGGGGAATGGATGTCGGCAGTCAGAAGTATGTAAATGTCTGTTACAGCCCCTCTAGTCCAAGACCTGCCTGGCTGTCCATGTAGGCTCTGAACAAAGCCCTCCTCAGTGACCCCACCCTTTGTGTCTCCTCTGAGCCCCATAGGCCTGTAATTGTACCTCTCACCGATAGCCTCTCTTGCACCCCAGATACCATGTTCTCCTTTATTTCTTGATCAGTCTAACTAGGAATTTATCAATTTTGCTGATCTTTTCAAAAAAATAACTTTTGACTTAGTTTATTTTTTCTCTAATGTTTACTTTCTATTTCATTGATCTCCGTTCCTGTTTTTATTATTTCTTTTACTTTGGGTTTAATTAGGTACTTTTTTTTTTTTCAGCTTCTTAAAGTGGCACTATAGATCATGGATTTTGCGCACCTTCTTTTCTAATATAGGTGTTTAAAGTTGTCGAGTGCCCTCTAATGACCATTTTCATTGCATACCACAAGTTTTGTCCTATATGTATGCATTTCGGGGGCCACCCAGAAATTTGGGCAGAGTTTATATGTAGATTTGGGGCTATCCTTTCTGGGGTATTCCTCCTCTCTCTCCAGAGGTTGTAGTAGCCCCAAACTATTTGATTTCTAGGCTCACAGTGTGGCACCATATGGGACCTGTTCTTAAATAAAACCCATTAAAAAACAGCAGACTCTCCCAGTACCACTTCCTCCTTCCACATGTCGACTCTCCTTGAACTCCTGACTGTGTTTGCTCATTCTCCAAATTATATTTTGTCTAGAATTTATCATTTGTTTTCTGCAGGACAATTGGGCCGATAGGAGCAAATATGACTTCTGTCATGTGGGAAGTGGATCTCTTCCTGGTTTTACTGGTTAGCATTGTACCACCGTGTGTCACAAAGATGCATTGGTCTCCAACTAGACTGTGAGGAATGGGACGAGGCCTGTAGATGTTGTAACTCTTTGCAGCCTCTGGTCCCCTCCGAGGGTCTAACCCAGAGAAGTACTACAGGCATTTTTAGCCAGGTTTTCCATCCCATGGCTTCTGCTGCTCCCTGTCTGCTAAAGATCCCCACATCCCTGTCTCCGGTTTTGGCCTTTGTGGACCTACAAACCCAGCTGTCTCCTGGGTTCCTCTCACTGGAGACCACTGTACAAGCAGCATGTTTATAATGACGTTTGCCATCCTCCTCACCCCACTGCTCTTCCTGTGTCCCCACTCACTTTTCTTTGATATAGAGACATTCGTCTTCATCCTTTAATCTCTGTTCATGGCCACTGTTTTGGTTTCTGGCCTCATCATCTCTTGTTTAAACCATATGTTGGTCACATGGTTTTCTTACCCTTGTCTGCCCTCCCCTTTGCAATCTACTTTTAACACTGCCGTGAGACTGACCTGAGGAAGAGAGAATTTTGAGTATTAATGTCCCTCTTAAAAGTCTTCAGTGCCTCCCCATTACCTGGATCCTTTTATCATTGCATTTGGGGTCTTTGGGGCTCTGAACCCACCTGCTTCTTCTGGCCCCATTCCTGGGCACTCCTCCTCATTCTCTCTGCACTGCAGCTGAGTAGCACCACTGCTGCTCACAGGACAGCTCTTTCACATGCCTGGGCCTGCTCATGTGCTGTATGCTGTGTGTACTTGGCCCACTTCTCTGCTGCATGGACTCTCTATCTTGAACTAAAGTGTTGCCTTCTAAGGCAGAGTCAGGTGATCTCTCTCCTCTGTGATAATACTTTAAGTGCTATGTTGTGATTAGCTATTTGTTGGTATCCCTCACTTAAGTGATGGGCAGTACCTTGTCTGATTGATCTCAGTGCCACTAATACCTCGTGTAGAGCAGGGCCCATTTTAGTCAACTGAGGACTCTCTGGGGCCGTTCGGCAGCCTACCCTGGGTTGTATCCAGTACTGTGGGATATGTGCACAGTTAATGTTGGGCTCAGCAGATGTTCCCTGTGTCCAATGAGCTGAGAAGCTGTTTCATGTTCAGTAGGTGGACTTCAGACTCATGCTAAATCTCCACGAGAAAGATAAAATTCTTACCTGTCCTTAGGATCTTTACTACCCCTCCCCTACCATTAAAAAGGAGAACAATGTGTTTGGTTTAATGTCCAGATGGGAAAATGCTATTGATCTTAGCTGAGCACGTAACATGCTTGCTGAGGGCTGTGAGGGACTCACTTTTGGATGTCAGAGCTGTCACTGTTTGGGGCCCTTCCTGCAGAAAGAGACAGAAAATATGATGAACATTTTTCAAAGGTATATAAAAATGTGTGGCCAATAGGTATTAATTAAGGAAGAGAAAAAAGGACTTATGATTATTGAGGTCTTACGATGTGCCTGGAGCTTTTCACCTATGATTTTGTTAGTCTTTACCATAGTACAGCTATAGAAACTGAGGCACTGAGAGGCTTGCTGACTTTCTCAGGGCCCTACACATTGTAAGGGTTGGAGTTGGGATTCCAAAACAGGTCTCTGGTTCAAAGCATCTAATGACATATCCAATGTGTCTAATGGCTCATCATAGGCACTTGAATGAACGTCTTCTATCTCTTCCTCTCTCCAAACACATGCTACCTTTTCTTGTTCCATGTTAGTTAACCTTATATTCCAACAGAAAGAGATGAAACTTGAATGTCAGGGGTCGTGTTGTTTTAGCAGTGGCAGAGCCCCTGTGCACAGGCCCTATGTACTGTCTCCAGCATGTTCACATAGAGCTTAGTACTAGTTATCTAGTAGCTGCTTTCGAGTATTTGTGGAATCCAAGATGAGAGCAAGATCCTTCCTACAGTGTGTGCTGCTGAAACATCTAGTACTTGGAGCTGTGAAGTCTTCAGAGCCTGCCTTACAAATGAGGAGCTGAAGTCTTTCTTGCCTTTGCCAAGATGAGGACACAGGATGCCTGGAGAATCTTTTGGCTCTTCGAATTGCTGCTGTCCTCATATTTCAGCATGCTTCATGTGTTCTTTCTCCCGTGTGCCATGCTTGGGAACAGGACTCAAGTAGTGCATCCTGGTGACCTGACCTAGTGAGGGGGTGCTGGTGTGGGACCAGAATTGACCAGAGCCAGCTGAGTTAGGGCCACCAAAATGCTCCTAGGAGGGGAGAAGGACCATGCAAGCGGAGGCTTCACTCAGCCAATGTCTTGATATTGAAAGAGTGGTGGAGAATACTCACATTATCATTTTGACTACCTAGTCATTATTTTGGGTCCAGCAGTTTGCAGATATAGCCCTCATACTGTGCTGGGTGCTTCTCCAGAGCTTAAAAATTGAGTGGGACAGACAAGGCACACAGTGACACAGTTCCCATAGGGATGTAACCAGGGGTTTAATGGGAAGTAATCAGTCCCCTGCATGTGTGCATGCACAGATACATGCATCCACATGCACATGCACACACGTCTGCACACACACATATACCTTCCAGCTCTAAACAGTCGAATTTCTATACTTACTCCTAGGACTTGCTAGTTAAGGAACCACATGAGGAAGTCAGTTTCTTCCTGGAGTTGGGGCACACTCTCCACATGTTATGTTTGGGTCTGCCCCCCACAGGACACCTAGCCTCCTTCCTTGGCCCAGTTACAGAAGCCTTCAAGCTCTTCTCAGAAACCCAATACCTCTCCTAAACATCGAAGATTTGCCATTATTAAAGATGTACATAGGCTGCCAGGAACTTACCCTGGGCTGTAGCAGAGGGATGGTGGCTCAATAGCCAACAAAGACACAGAGGGAGAGACTGAATTGTGTGGTTTAGAGCAAGAGCTGGAGGGACAGCCACTATTGTCCCTGTGTTGAGTCTTCCTCCCATGAAGCTAGCAGGCAGGTGGGTGTCATCTTTCCTATGTTGTGTCATCCCTTCACATGTCCAAATCAGAATCTGCATTAGTCTGGTGAATTCCACTTGCTCTATCCTGGGGACTCCCTGGGACCACCCAACTCACATACCATCTGAGGCTTTTTCAGTGGCATGTATTTGGCATTGGCCTGTGTTGCACTCCTTCTTGGACAACTCTTGGGGGTCTGCAGGTGCCAGGCAAGCAGCAGCTGCTCTCAGTGTGCTCTATACCTTTTTTTCTGAGTGGCCCCAGGCTCAGCACTGGCACCAAATCTAAATCTGCATTAACCTGGTGAATACCACTTGTTCCACCTTGTGACTCCTTGAGACCCTGACTCACCAAACTCATGTACTGACAAGGCTATTAAAGCAATTGAGCCTTATGTGCAGCTAGCAGGTAGTGGAAGGCCTAGAGGTGCCCTAGGCCTTTTGCTGAGCTGCTGCAGGCCCAGTACTTGTGGCAGCCAGCCTCAGTTGCAGAGTGGCCTCCCCCAAGCACCTCCAGGTTCAGCACAGGCAGCAACCAAGTTTGGATTGCTTTGTAGCTCCTACCAGGTAGCCCTGGGCCAGTCACAGGCAGTGGCTGACCTTGGCTTGCTCAGGAGCCCCCTCCCCCCCAGAGCCTGCAGAACTAACACCTGGTAGCTGGCTTTAGACCACAACAGAGCACCACTCAATTAGCCCCACAAGCAGCACACCCAAAGGGTGGTCTGGGCAGGCACCAGAGCCCACTGAGGTGAATCCCACTCCATGGGGTCATCCCCTGCACATCAACTCTTACACTGTGTTCGTGGCCAGTCCTCACAGCCAGTCAGCTGAGGGTCAGTCTCACCCACTGATGTCCCAACAGAAATCAAGGTTCAACTACAACAGGAGGGCACACACAACCCACACAAGGGACACTCCTAGAGCAGCTAGTTCAGGTGATCGGGGAGACCACAACACTGAGCCCCACAGGACACCTTCTGCTTAAGGCTATTCTGCCAGGACTGGGAGATGTAGATCTACCTGATACATAAAAATAAACACAAAAAGGTAGTGAAAATGAGGAGACAAAGACATGTTTCTCAAATGAAAGAACAGGAGAAACTGAAGAAAAAGGACTAAGTGAAATGGAGGCAAGCAATCTGTCAGATACAGAGTTCAAACACTGGTTTTAAGGATGCTCAAGGAACTTAATGAGAACTTCAACAAAGAGATAGCGTAAAAAAGGACATAGAAACCATTAAAAAAAAAAACACCTAGTCAGAAGGAATCAACAGCAAATGAGATGGAGCAAAGTATCAAATCAGCAATTTGGAAGACAAGGTAACATAAAACACCCAATCAAAACAGCAAAAAGAAAAAAGAATTAAAAAGGGCTACTTTAAGGGACCTCTGATACAACATCAATTGTAACAACATTTGCATCATTGGGTTACCTGAAGAAAAAGAGAGAGAGCAAGGGATTGAGGACATATTTGAAGTAATAATGACTGAAAACTTCCCTAACATGGTGAAGGAAGTAGATATGCAAGTTCAGGAAGCACGGAGAGTCCCAAACAAAATGAACCCAAAGAGGCCTACACCAAGACACATCATAATTAAAATGCCAAAGGTTAAAGACAAAGAGAAAAAATGCCAAAGGTTAAAGACAAAGAGAATTAAACAGTTAGTTTCCTACGTGAGAACTCCCATAAGATTGACAGCTGATTTCTCAACACAAACTTTACAGGTCAGAAGGGATTGGCATGAAATATTCAAAGTGATGAAAAGTCATTACCTACAACCAAGATTACTCCACCTAGCAAGGCTATCACTTAAAATTGAAGGAGAGATAAAGAGCTTCACAAACAAGAAAAAGCTAAGGAGTTCATCACCACCAAACCAGTATTACAAAAAATGTTAAAGGGATTTTTTTAAGAAGAAGAGAGAAAAAGTAGCAAATATGAATAATAAAATGGCAATAACTACATACCTATATGTAATCACTTTAAATGTAAATGGATTATATACTCCAATTAAAAGAGATAGGGTAGCTGAATGGATAAGAAAATAACATCCATATGCTGTCTACAAGAGACCCACTTTAGATTGAAAGACACACACAGAAAATAAATTAAAAAAAGTATTTCATACATATGGAAATAAACAAAAAGCTGGAGTAGCAATACTTATTTCAGACAAAATAGACTGTAAATCAAAGGGTATAATAAGAGACAAGGAAGTATATTTCACAATGATAAAGATATCAGTTGAAGAGTATATAACCCTTGTAAACATTTATGCACCTGACATAGTAGAACCTAAATATATAAAACAAATATTGACTGACATAAATGAAGAGATTGACAGTAATACAGTCATAGTAGGGGTTGTTTAACACCCCGTAGACATCAATGGATAGATCTTTCAAACAGGAAATCAACAAGGAAACAGCAGCCTTAAATGACACAATAGAGCAGATGAATTTAGTTAATATTTTTAGAGCATTTCACCCCAAAGCAGCAGAATTTACAGTCTTTTCAAGTGCACCTGGATCATATTTCAAGATGGATTACATGTCAGGCCACAAAACAAGTCTTAATAAATTTAAGAAGATTGAAATCATGTCATGTGCCCTCTCTGATCACAGTTGTATGGAACTAGAAATCAGTTACAAAATTGGGAAAAAATAACAGAAAAACACTTGACAATGTAACATGCTACTAAACAATGAATGGGTTAACAATGAGATCAAGGAAGGAATTAAAAGATAGATACCTAGAGACAAATGAAAATACAATGATTCAAAATCTGTGTGACACAGTGAAAGCAGTCTTCAGAGGGAAATTTATAGCAATACAAGCCTACTTCAAAATATAAAAAAAAATCTAATAAACAATCTAACCTTACACTTAAAGGAATGAGAAAAATAACAGCAACCCAAGTACAAAGTGAGTAGAAGGAAGGTGATAATAAAGATCATAATGGAAATAAATGAAATAGTGTCTAAACACAATACAAAGGATCAGTGAAACCAAGAGCTGCTTCTTTGAAAACATACAGAAAATTCATAAGCCTTTAACCAGACTCATCAAAAGAAAAAGAGAGGGGACCCATATAAATAAAATCAGAAGTGAAAGAGGAAAAGTGACAACACCACAGAAATACAACAGTTATAAAAAAGTACTACGAAGAAGTATATGCCAACAAATTGGACAATCTGGATCAATTCTTAGAAACATCTTCCAAGACTAAATCAAGAAGAAACAGAAAAGCTTAGCTGAACTCTTAGTACTAACTCAAATGAATCCATAATCAAAACACGCCCAATGAACAAAAGTCATGGACCGGATGGCTTCACAGATGAATTTTACCTAACATTCAAAGAAAAATTAACCCCTATTCTTCTCAAACTATTCCAAAAAATTTTAGAGGAGGAAAGACTCCTAAGCTGATTCTATGATGCCATCATTACCCTGATTCAAAGACACTACAAAAAGAGAAAATTATAGGCCAATATCCCTGATGAGCCTAGATACAAAAGTCCTCAACAAAATATTAGCAAAACCAACTCAGGAAATCATTAAAAAGATCATAAACCATTATCAAATGGGATCTTATACCTGAGATGCAAGATACTCATTCAGTATCTGAAAATTGATTAATGTGATAGGTACACCACTTAAACAAGAAAAAAGGTAAAAATTATACGGTCACATCAATAGATGTAGAAGAAGCATTTGACACAATCCAGCATCCATTTATTATAAAAATTCTCAACAAAATAGGAATAGAGGGAACTTATGTAAACATAACAAAGGCCATATATGACAATCCCACAACATCATACTCAATAGGGAAAGCTAAAAGCATTGTTCTTAATTAAGATCAGGAACAAGACAAAGATGTCCACTTTCACCACTTTTATTCAACATAGTACTGGAAGGAATCTCACAAGAAAAAGTAATAAAAGACATCCAAATTGGAAAGGAAAAAGTAAAACTGTCATTATTTGCAGATGACATGATGCTATATAGAGAGAACCATAAAGGATCGCTGTAGAAACTATTAGAACTGATGAGTGAATTTAGTAAGGATACAAAATTAATACTCAGAAATCAATTTTATTCTTATACATCAATAATGAAATATCAGTAAGAGGTATTAAGAAAGAAATGCCATTTACAATTGCGTCAAAAATCTGTAAAATAAAATACCTAGAAATATATTTTACCAAAGAGGTTATAAAGACCTATACTTGGAAAATTATAAGACATTGAAGAAAGAAATTGAAGATCAAATAAATGCAAGCATATGCTGTGCTCATGGATAGGAAGAATTAACATCATTAAAATGTCCAAACTACCCAAAGCAATCTACACATATCGATTCAATGCAATGCCTATTAAAATACCAATGGTAGTTTTCATAGGACTAGAACAAATTATCCTGAAATTTATGTAGAACCACGAAAGACCCTGAGTAGGATTACATCATAGAAATGGCGGCATGAGGTGAGCCTCTTGAAATCTCCACTGGAGATTTGTACAACAAATTGAACAGCTATAATTCCACAAAGGACTCCTTGCACAGCAGACAGGCAAGACTAAGAGAAGCGCAACTGAAATCATCTAAAGTTGGGCAAATTGGGCGAGGAGGGGAGGAAGGTAGGGGGAAGTGCGGAGACGGAGCTCCAAGCTCCGTGCATTCCCAAGCTACCACAGTCACAGGAAACTGAAAAATTCAGACTGCTAGCGTTCTCCTTATAACCCACAGTCCTGCCTGAGGGATCAGCATATAACATGGCCAAACTCCAACGCTCACGGAAGAGACCTTAGAGCAAAGACTGAGGGAACAAGGGTGAAAACGGCGGTTTGAGCCTTTACTGCCAAGCAGGGGACAGAACGCTTAAGCACAGAGCCTAGCTGATCCCTCCCAACCCTCCCAGAGCTCACCCTACCCCACCCTCCTAGTGCTAGAAACTGAATGATAGCAGTGTCAGATCAATAGAACAGAATATTTGCGGTTCTGAGAACTGAGGCCTGCAGCCAGGGACTCATGGCCTAACTAGTTCCAGTGAATGAGAGAGAGCCTTGGGTGCAGGGTTTGCTGTGCTGGTTGTCACCGCCATTGCTCAGAGCCACCTCTCACAACCCACCTCACCCCTGCCCACACCTATCTGGGTGGATCCCTGCAGATCTAAACAGACTGCTGAAGCACACAGTCCCTGAAACTGGTACAGGAAGAGCTTTGGAACGTCAGAAGCTCTCCACATCTCCCCACGGAGTCAGTGCCCTGAGATCCAGGTGACCAACTCACAGAGAAGAAGCCCACCTTCCAGGGAGCCCCCACCCCCATTGTGTGAGAAGCCAGAACAGTGCAGAGAAAATATACCACTACAACGTGACAGAGAATAAAATTCTGCAGTGGGAGGTAAAATAAAATAATCCACCAACACCTACTGAAAAGCAAAAGATAGACCTCTTCCTATCAACCTGTTGCAAAACCCACTTCTGTAGATGCCTAGGAAGACACACAGTAATTCATTAATTTCAGTGAATAACTGAAGTAACAAGTAGCCGAAATAACAAGGTAGCTCAGAAAGAAAAATGAAATGTCTCCCAAAAATGAACTTAAAGACATGGAAATATCTGACTTAAATAACAGAGAATTCAAGATTGCAGTTCTTAGAACACTCAACAAAATGCAAGAAAACAGAGGCAGTTTAATGAACTCAGAAACACAAATAACAAAATGAACATTTTATCAAAGAGAATGAAATTTTAATAAAGAACCAAATAGAATTTCAGGAGATTAAGAACTCAATTAAAAATAAGAAGAAGCATGAAATAGCCAGCTTCGGTAATAGAGCTCACCAGATGGAGGAAAGAATCAGTGACAGCGAAGATAGAAATCTGGAAATGACACCAATGGAAGAAGAGAGAAACTTGAGACTTAAAAGAAATGAAAGAACTCTACAAGAATTTTCTGACTCCATCAGTAAGAGCAATATAACAGTAATGGGTATACCAGAAGGAGAAGAAAGAAGGGAACAGAGAGCATATTCAAATAGTTGATGAGAACTTCCCAAACTTGTGGAAAGAACAGGATTCTCGAATGCAAGAAGCAAATGGAACACCTAATTACCTCAATTCCAACAGGCCTTCTCCAAGGCACATTGTACTGAAGTGGTCAAAAATTAGTGAGAAAGAAAGAATCCTCAAGGCCGCCAGGGAAAAGAAGACGGTAACTTACAAAGGAAAGCCCATTAGATTATTGTCATATGTTTTATCAGAAACTGTACAAGCCAGGAGGGAGTGGAATCAAATATTCAAACTATTGAAAGAGGAATTCTGAGCCAAGAATAAAATATCCAGCAAAGATATCCTTTAGATATAAAGGAGGAATGAAGACCTTTCAAGACATACAGAAGCTGAGGGAATTTTCTAACACATGACCTGCACTACAAGAAATACTGAAGGTGGCTGTTCAACCTGAAACAAAAAAGCAACAGAATACAAAATCATGAGTAGTATTATGAGCAGACAGACAGAAACAGGAAATGGCAACCCTATATCAAATAGGACACTATACACTAACATATAGGGTAAAGAATAAAAAACACTCAAAAAAAAGAAAAAGGATAACTTGCTTCTGCAGTGCAAAAATTAACTCACAGCATAAACAGGGATAATTCGTGACAACAAAAACATAAAAGGGGAGATAGTAAAGTTCTGAACTGCCAAAAGGGAATGAAGAAAGGAAGCATGCTGAAGAAATGAGATACTCTAAACATGAACTTTCTTATACATAAACTTAATAGTAACCACTCAAAATCAAAAATCCAGAACCGAAATACATAACATTAAAAAAAAAAAAAAGAAACAGGGAAAAATCATAGAATACCACCACACTGAAATAACAGGAAAAACAAAAGGGAAAGAAACAATGGAGACACAGCCTTACCAGAAAACCAAAGATAGAATGATAGGAAATCCTCACATATCAATAATCACCCTAAATGCAAATGGACGGAACTCACCAATAAGAAGGCACAGAGTAGCAGAGTGGATCAAAAAACTAAACCCAAACATGTGCTGCCTCAAAGAGATGCATCTCAGCTATAAGGACAATTGTAGACTCAACATGAAAGAGTGGAAATTGATACTCCAAGCAAATGGTATTCAGAGAAATGCAGGTGTAGCTATATTGATATCAGATGAAACAGACCTCAGGATAAGGAAGGTAACAAGAGACAAAGATGGACATTTCATAATGATAAAGGGGCCTATACAAAAAGAAGACATAATAGTCATCAATATTTATGCCCCCGTTGAGGGAGCACAAAAATATACAAAGCAGCTGCTAACAGAACTAATGGGAGAAATTGACCAAAACACAATTATAGTAGTGGACCTAAATACATCATTGAGAGCTATGGATAGATCATCCAAACAGAAAATAAATAAATAAATAGCAGCCCTAATGACACATTAGATGAAATGGACATAATTGACATTTATAGAGCACTTCATCCTAGAATATCAGACTATACATTTTTTCTAGTATACATGGAGCATTCTCAAGGATAGACCACATATTGGACATAAAATCAGCCTCAGCAAATTTAAGAAGATTGAAATCATACCAAGCATATTTTCTTTTTTTTTTTTTTTGATCGCAAGGCTCTGAAATTGGATATCAACTACAGAAAGAAACCAGGAAAAACCACAAATACATGGAGATTAAACATAGTTTTAAAGAATGACTAGGTCAAAGAAGAAATAAGAGGAGAGGTCAAAATACATATAGGAACAAATGAGAATGCCAGTACATCGTACCAAAATCTTTGCAATGCAGCAAAAGCAGTTATAAGAGGGAAATTTATGTCATTACAGGCCTATCAAAGAAAGAAGAAAAATCCCTGATAAACAACCTCACATTACACCTTAAAGAACTAGAAAAAGAACAAATGAAACCCAAAGTCAGCAGAACGAAGGAAATAATAAAAAACAGAGGACAAAAAGACAATAGAAAAAAACTAATGCAACAAAGAGCTGGTTCTTTGAAAAGATTAATAAAATTGACAAACCCTTGTCTAGACTCACTAAGATAAAAAAAAAAGACAGAAATAAAATCAGAAATTAAAGTGGGGAAGTTACCACAGAATCCACAGAAGTACAAAAGATTATCCAAGAATACTATGAAAGACTCTATACCACCAAATTCAATAACCTAGAAGAAATGGACATGTTCTTAGAAACATATAGCCTTCCTAGACTTAATCACATAGAATTGGAAAATCTAAATAGATCGATCAACAGTAAGGAGATTGAATCAGTCATCTGGAAACTTCAAAAAGCAAAAATCCAGGAGCAGATAACTTCACCAGTGTATTCTACCAAACATTCAAAGAGGATCTAATACCTTTCTTACTGAAACTCTTCCCAAAAATTGAAGAAGAGACAATACTCCCTAACTTATTAATGAGGCCAAAATTACACTGATACCAAAACCTGGTAAAGTTAACACAAAAAACAAAAATTACAGACCACTATTTTTGATGAATGGAGATGGAAAAATTCTAAACAAAATTCTAGCAAATCAAATGCAATGATGCATTAAAAAGATTATACATCAGGACATCCCAGGAGCATAAGGATGATTCAACATATGCAAGTTGATCAATGTGATGCACCATAGAAACAAAATAAAAGACGAAAATAATAGGATTATATCAATAGATGCAGAAAAGGTGTTTGACAAGATACAACATCCATTTATGATTAAACCACTTAATAAGACGGGTATAGAAGGAAAATACCTCAACATAATAAAGGCCATATATGACAAACTCTCAGCTAATATCATAATTAACAGTGAAAAACTGAAGCTCTTTGCTCTAAATTCAGGAACACAACAGGGCTGCTCCCTATACCATCTGCTTTTCAACATAGTATTGGAAGCCCTAGCCAGAGCAGTCAGGGAAGAGAAAGAAGTAAAAGGCATCCAAATTGGGAATGTATAAATTGTTGCTTTTTGGGGAAGACATGATGCTATACATATATAACCCAAAGACTCCTCCAAATAGCTAAACAAATACAGTTATGTTGCTGGCTACAAAATCTATATGCAAAAATCCATTGCATTCCTAACCATGAAATCTCAGAAAAAGAAAGAAAAGTAAAAACAACAAAACAATTCCTTTTGCAATTGCAACAAGAAGAATAAAATACCTAGGAATGAACTTAACCAAGGATGTGAAAGACCTTTACATTGAAAACTATGAGACATTTTTAAAAGAAATTGAAGAAGACACAAAGAAATGGAAACACATTCTGTGTTCATGTATTGAAAATATCAACATAGCTGAAATGGCCATATTACCCGAAGCAATATACAGATTTAGTGCAATCCTCATCAAAATCCCAATGGCATTTTTTAAAGAAATAGAACAAAAATCGTCAGATTTGTATGGAACCACAAAAGACCCGAATACCCAAAGGAATCCCACGAAAAACGAACAATCAATGCTGGAAGTATCACACTCCCTGACTTCACCTTGTACTGTAGGGCAACAATAATTCAAACATTGTGGTATTGGCAGAAAAACAGACACGCAGACCAATGGAACAGAATAGAGAACCCAGAAATAAACCCACATAAATATGGACAGATAATTTTCGACAAAGAAGCCAAAAACATACAATGGAGAAAAGACAGCCTGTTCAATAAATGGTGTTGGGAGTATTAGAAAGCCATGTGCCAAAGAATAAAAGTAGACTCCTGTCTGTCATTGTGTACCAAAATTAACTCAAAGTGGATCAAAGATCTAAACATAAGGCATGAAACAATAAACTTCATAGAAGAAAATATAGATACTAAACTTATGGACCTTGGGTTCAAAGAGGATTTTGTGAATTTGACTTCAAAGGCAAGGGAAGTAAAAGCTAAAATAAATGAATGGGACTTTATCAAACTAAAAAGCTTCTCCACAGCAAAAGAAACAATTGACAAAATAAAGAGGCAACCAAGTGAATGGGAGAAGATTTTTGCAAACAATGCCTCCCGTAAGGGGCTAATATCCAAAATATATAAGGAACTTATAAAACTCAATAACAAAAAAAGAAACAATCAAATTAAAAAATGGGCAGACAACCTGAATAGACATTTCTCCAAAGAGGCCATCATACAGATGGCCAATGAACATATGAAAAAATTCTCAACATCACTAATTATAAGAGAAATGCAAATAAAAACCACAATGAGGTATAAGCTCACACCAGTTACAATGACTATCATCAACGCTACAAATAATAACAAGTTTGGAGAGGCTGCGTAGAAAAAGGAACCCTCATACACGGTTGGTGGGAATGCAGATTGGTGCAGCTGCTATGGAAGGCAATGTGGAGATTCCTCAAAAAAATTAAGAATAGAATTACCATATGACCCAGCAATCCCTCTTCTGTGTATCTACCCAAAAAATGTGAAAACATATATCTATAAAGATATTTGTGCTTGTATGTTCATTGCAGCTTTGTTTACGGTGGCTCAGACATTGAAACAACCAAAGTGTCCTTCGATAGATGATTGGATAAAGAAGATGTGATATATTAATATACATACAATGGAATACTACTCTGCCTTAAGAAAAGATGAAATATTGCCATTTGTGACAGCATGGATGAACTTTGAGATTATTATGCTAAGTGGAATAAATCCAAAAAAGTGAAGAACCATATGTTTTCACTGTTAAGTGGTAAATAAAACTGAAAACAACAAAGGAACAAGACAAAGAAATGAGGAAACAAAAACTTATAGACACAGACGATAGTTTAGTGGTTACCAGAGGATAAAGAGGGAGGGCAGTAGTAGATGAGTATAAAAGAGATCAAATATATGGTGATGGAAGGAGAACTGACTCTGGGTGGTGAACACACAATATGATATATAGATGATGTAGTATTACAGAATTGTACACCTGAAACCTATGTAAGTTTATTAACCATTGTCACCCTAATAGCCTTTCATTAAAAGAAGACCCTGAATAGCTACAGCAATCTTGAAAAATATGAACAAAGTTGCAGGTATCATGCCACTTTATACTACTAGGCTACAGTAATCATAACAGCATGGTATTGGCATAAAAACAGACACATAGATCAATGGAACAGAATAGAGAGACCAGAAATAAACCTATATCTGTATGGTCAATTAATCTATGACAATGGAGGCAAGAATACAATAGGTTGAACAGAGTCTTTTCAATAAATGGTGTTTGGAAAACTGGACAGATATATGCAAAATAATGAAAATGGATCACTTTATTACACCATGTACTAGAATAAACTCAAAATGGATTGAAGACTTACGTGTAAGATCTGAGGTCATAAAACTCCTAGCTAGAAGGAAACTTAGGCAGTAAAGTCTCTGACATTGCTTAGTAATTTTTTTTAGTCTGTTTCCTCAGGCAAGGGAAACAAAAGAAATAATAAATAAATGGGACTTACATCAAATTAAAATGTTTTTGCACAGCAAAGGAAACCATCAACAAAATGGAAAGATAGCTTACTGAATGGGAGAAGAAATTTGCCAATGACATTCGATAAGCATTAATATCCAAAATTTATAAAGAACTCACACAACTCAATACCAAAGAAACCAAACAGTCTAATTCAAAAATGTGCACAGGACCTGAATAGACATTTGTCCAAAGAGGACATACCGATGACCAATAAACATGTTAACATACTCATCTGTAATCAGAGAAATGCAAAGTAAAACCACAATGAGATATAACCTTATACCTATCAGAAGGGATATCATCAATAAATCAACAAATATTAAGTATTGGCAAGGGTGTGGAGAAAATGGGACCCTCATGTACTATTGGTGGGATTGCAAATTGGTGCTGCCACTTTGGAAAAGAGTATGGACATTTCTCAAAAAATTGAAAGTAGAACTACGTTTGACCCAGCAATTCCACTTCTGGGTATTTATCTGAAGAAATCCAAAATGTTAATTTGAAAAGATGTATGTACCCTTTGTTCATTGCAGTGTTATTTACAATAGCTGAGATATGGAAGCAACCCAAGTGTTCATTAGTAGACAATTGGATAAAGAAAATGTGGTACATATATACAATGGGATATTACTCAGTCGTAAAAAAGAATGACATGTTACCATTTGCTAGAACTGATGGACCTAGAGGATATTATGTTAAGTGAAATAATTCAGAGAAAGACAAATACCATATGATCTCAGTTAAATGAATAAATAAACAGAAACAGACTCATAAATATAGGGAGAGGTGTTGGGCGGCTGGGTGAAATAAAAAGATATGCATAAACAGGTTAATTCTGAAAACAGTTTCCAAACAATATGTTTAACAGCAGCAGTTTTGGTAGAATAATTTTATACAGTGTCTTGCTTGTAATATTTTTTAATAGAGACCTATTGAGAAGCAGTGTGGTGAGGCACAAAGAATGTGGGACTCATCATGTTACAAGCCAGGGTTCAAACCCCAACTCTGCCATCTAATAGCTCTGTGAGTTTGAATAATGGGTCCTCGTCATGTATACGCATCCAGCATGCATTCCACTGTGAGAGTGGCAGTAATAATGATGGGATATTTGTTGGAGAATAAATATATATAACCTCACCAGAATATTCTTGAAGAGTACAGCATTGTTATTAGTGGTGTAAGTTATAAGTACAAATACACTTCAACATACGTTTGTTCAGTGTGTGCTTACCAGGTCCCATCCTAGACAAAGAGAAGTTAGTTACGGCTTCTTTCATAAAGCTCCTATATTTGCAGGGGGTATGAAAAGCTATAGATCAATTAGTATAGCAATAATTTGGATAATCATAAAATATATTTAAGTTCAATGGGAATACAGATGGGAGAAATAGTTTTGTTGGGATGGAGAGAGAAGAAAAAAGTATGTCAGTCAGGATCCTAACTGCAACCATGGAAACCAGCTCTGGCTTTCATAAGCAAAGAGGGAATTCATAGAAGGGCTGCAGGGGGCTCACTGATGGATGTGAGGCTGGAGTGGCAGGCCCTGGGAATGGCCTGGAAGCCAGGAAGCGTCAGGTAGGCCTAGGTTCTGAAGCCCTACCAGTCGGGTCCTTATTGTCCTTCTGTTCCTGTGCTATCACTGTGGTCTCCACCAGTCCCTTCATTCTGTGTCATTTACTCAGCATTCAGATTCGTGGGACAGTGACTGTCTGAGTCCCAGCCAGGTATCCGCCCCTATGAGAACGCACATATCTGTCCCCTTTCCCCCAAGGCTCCAACGTGGGATTTTTAGATGGTGCTGAAGGAAGGGTTGATTTTGGGCTGGAACAGTGAAAGAACAATAGAGCATGTGTGTGGGATCTTTAAGAATATGCCAGGCTGGCAGGCAGGGTATAGAAAAAGAGGAATTTCTGGCAAAGAACAGTAGGAGCCAAAAGCAAATGCCATGGAAACTGTTGTGTCTGTGGAAGAGGGAGAGTGGCAGTGTGGAATGGGCAGTATTTTCTATGTGTGTGAGACAAGGTTTAAGAAAAGTATTACTTTAGTTTCTCATCTCCATTATCCCCAGAGATAGTGTAGGCAGGGATTATCAATGGACCCACAGAGTTGGAGCAGACATTTGAGTGGCTCCTAGGACCTCGAGGCCATGAGGATGACTGCTGCCATCTTTTGCAGCTTGGCCTCTAGGCAATGTCATGGGAGCTTACCTAGAGCCTAGCAAGTAGGTCATAGGTGCCGGTGGTGGATGTAAGGCAGTGCTACATAGAGGCCATGATCCGTCCCTGTGGTAGGTGTGAAGCATAGCCAACCTGCCTGCGGACACAGCTATAGGCTCCGGGCGTGACCTGGGCCCCAGGCCACTTGCTCCCAGGTAGTTGTGGGCTGCTTCTCTGACTCCTTCACCTCATGGCGTTCTACAACATGCCTTTATCCCATTAGCCACCTGACTATCAGGTTTGAGATTCACATCAGGTTGGGAAGAATTGCTGTGGAAGCTCTTAGGTTACGGGAGAGCTTCACACTCACCCTTGGCTGGCTCTGCTGTTTGTGTCTTTCCCTCTGACCTGGAGCTAGGGCTGTAGATGGGGCTTAGTTCTCTGCTAGGAGACAAGTTCAGTCACAGGTCAGGTTTAAGTGGCGTCTCTGAACTCTTAATTATTTGTAGCTGCAGTGAGAAGCAGCAGGAAGCTCAGTGGAATCCTGGCTCTTTTCTCCCTCCCCCTCTCTGTGTTTTCAGCCTGCCGATTTCAATACACGGGTAAGCTTGCTTTGTCCCACTCTTGCTTATTTCAAGTGTCATGTTGTTACCCTGCCCAGAAAGACAGCCCCTGCCTCATTCACAGGCAGGGATTGTATTCTCCATCATTACTCTTTAAAAGGTGTTCAGCTAGAAAATTGCATATTATTTCCTCTGTAAAGGTTTCTCCTTGCTGCCTTTGTGTAGCACACAGCTGTCATAACTACAATTGATATTTTATGTGCCTGCGTTTGCAAGTGCATGGTACGGGAAGATAATCAGGCCATCCTCTTGGGCAGCAGCCTTCCAGTTTGGCTTTTATGAACTGGATTTAAAAAATAAAAAATAAATAAATCAGATCATATCACGCTCCTGCTTAAAACACTCCAGTGGTTTCCCACTGCTCATAGAGACAGTGTTACAGTCCTTGGCTTGGCCTGCCAGACCCCGCACAGTCGGCCTCTGCCTGGCTTTCTTGCCGTCTCTTCCTGCCTCTCCCTCTCCTCCCATCTGTTTGTTGTAGTGTTTGTTCTGTTCTCCTCATGCCTTGAAACATGTTGCACTTGTTCCCATGTAAGGGTCTTCACATTTGTGTCCTCTCTGCTGCTGCCATTTCACTGGTTTGTTCCTGGGATTTTTGTGGGCCCTCCTTCCTGTCCTTTGGATCCCAGCTCAGCTGTCATCTCCTCAGAGGGCCTTTGTGTAGTCTCCCGCTGTAGTCACCCACTTGGTCCTCACACTACCTGTCTGGGTTGTCACTCTGTTCTCGTAACACCTCCTCACCGTCCAATATCTTTTTCACTCATTAGTTTGTATTCATCTATCCATTCCCTCGTTCATCGCATTACCCTGCGCTCCAATAATAGTCTGACCACATGAGCATCTAGGATGTTCTGTGACTGACTGAACAAAAGAGTGAAGTAGCAGCAGCATGGACATTTGTACAGGGAGAGGCAAAGGCTGTAGCAGGGATTGTGAAGATGCCAGGGCGGGAGAGGGCGTCTGCGGGATGAGCCCACTAATACCACGCTGTGCACTCTGCTCCAGGGAGCTCTGCTTTCACTGAGGACGCTGCATCAGGGCGTGGCCACTGGAGTCATCTTCCTCTCCACAGGTAGAACCTTTCATCCACATTTGGTTAATGCTCCATTTTCTAATTTTTCATATGCAAGTCAAATGGGTTTTGTGTAAAAATTATGGTTTTGTGAATGCTGGTGACTGATTCAATTAAAAACTAAACCAAACCCAAGCCACCTAACAGACCAAACAAGAGGACCGTATAGTTCATGGCCAACTAGCTTGACTTTTCTTCATTCCTGACTCATTCTTTCATCTATTCAGCAAATGCTTAGTGACCCTCTCCCTGAGTTCAGAGCTTCAGATATGGAGATGAAAGATCCCTGTCTTTAGGGGGTTCAGGGTCAATGGGAGGGACAGAGAAGCAGCCTCGTACAATGCTGAATGATAGGACTGTGACAGAGGAGGGTACCTGGCCAACCTGCTTTTCCACAGGAGATGGGGCTGTCACTTGGGGCTCTCCCCATGTAGGAGGTCCCATGTGATTCATTGTTACTGTGCGCTAATCTGGGGTTCCTCCTGCCCACATTGCCTCTGCCACCCTACCACTAAAGGGGATTGGGCACTCAAGTGGATATGTTTAATTTCCAACCCTTATCATTCCTGTGCCTTAGAACTCCATTAGGAACTACAGAGGTGATATCTTGGCTTCTTAAGATGGTCTTGCTTGGAAAATTGCACTAGGTAGGACTTTATTACTCTGGGCGATGAGATCTATCACTTTAAAATTTTAGCTCTACCATGTACTGATTGTGTAGCTCTGGGTAACTTAATTACTCTGTGCCTCATTTTTCTTGCCTTTTAAATGGGTTAATAATAGTTTTCTGCCCCATTGGGCTGTTCTGTAAATTAGAGGAGCACTTAGGTAATTATTTATTAACTGTTAATGAATGGTCACTGTTGCTTTTAGTGACTTGTCCCTGTTTGTTTCACAACACTGTTGAAACAAACAGTTGAAACAAACCACTACTCTGCTTTTTGTTTCCTTTATAACCAAGATTGTGGTTTTTTTGCCCAGTATGTAGGTGTTGTTCCTCATTACTCGATGCACATTTTCTAAGAGTCACTGATGCCTCACAGAAATCTTTGATAAGAGAAAGGAAGGCTGCAGAGAACATGGATCAAATGCATCACAGTTAACCAGCACTGAGCATTTTCCATTGTCTCCTTCCCTGTGGTCTTGTTCTTTTCTTACTTGGGCTATGGGGGGACAGCAGGCCTCTGCTGCTTTGAAGGCCCTCTGTCCTGTGATCCCTCGCACCCGAAGCCTCCATTTTCTTGTCCTCTGGATGTGGGCACCGTGTCCACACTACGGATGGGTGTCTCAGCTCTGCAGCCCGTGGGTGGAACCTGGGAAGGAAGCAGCATGAGCAGACACAAGCCTTCAGAATGGGAACATTTTCATTTTCATTTCCCTGGTAATAAAAGGAAATGGGGGCTGCATAGAGAGCCTATGATATTTCAGCAGATGGTCTTGTAATAGAATGTTTCTTCAAAGATTTCTGTGAGGCATCAGTGACTCTTAGAAAATGTGCATCGAGTAGTGAGGAATAAAAACGTGGCTTTGAGCACTCCCTCTCCACAGCACATTGCGGAGTTGCCCTCTTTGCACAGTAGGTGGTTTTGAAAATTTAGGAAGGTAATCCTAGAGAAGTGGCCTCTCCTGATTTCTCCATGGATTCTAAGGAGCTGGGACTTGGTCTTGGGGTCAACAGTCCTACACAGCTCTGACCCTCCCCACTCTTACCTGGACAGGACCCATTTGATAGTCAGTGAAGGAATGCCTGAAGTTCTGCATTCCTGTGATAAGCTGCAGTGTACCTCCTGAACTGCGCTGACCCTGTGGAACAGTGTGCACCTGTCTACGCTGGGCAAGACAGGGCTGGATTCTTTGGGGATAAGTCTTCTTTAGGTCCACAGCAGACACACCCAGGCACTCCCAGGACCCCTACATCAGGGCAACATAGCAGCAAACTCTTGTGGCAACCGTATGAGGAAACCTAGGTTCAGAGAATCCACTGTCTTGTGGCAAATATTGTTAGAGCCAGAATCTGAAGCCAAGCTCGTAGCTGTCACAGTGTACTGTCTTCTTAATGATTAGCATCTCTCTTCCCCCCAAATCAACTTCCCAATAACATGATTCATTTTGTTCTTTCAGAAAATGTTTCTTGTGTGATCCTGGGGATAAGGCAGCAAACACAACCATGCCCCTGACCTCCAGGAATTTACAGTCTAGAAGGGGTACAGGCTGGTAAATAGACCAGCAAACACACAATTTGTTGTTTTGGAACGCATCTCTGTATACCCACAACTTCATACCCAGTGCAAGCTGGTATCTGGCAATCCTCAGCAGTTTATGTAAGCATATCTATGTGCTAAACAGCACGTTCACTGGGTGAATATATGTAGCTATGTACGTATAAGTACAGGTGCACTATGTCAGCTGCCTTCACAGCCCAGGTGGATATCGTTTCCCATTTTCAGGCCAGGAGCCTGGGGTAGTCATTGTGTTTCCCTGCCTCCATCCTTGTATGTATTGGGCAATCTTCTGTGGGACGCTTTCCCCACCCCCACCAGCCTCTTTTCAGGTCCACGCCATCTTCTCTAACCTGGATTACTGCATTGGCCTTCTAACTGGTCTCCCAGCCTCAAGCCTTTTTTTTTTCCTTAACATTTTGATAACTTTATTTCAGTATAATTGGTTTCCTTTGTAATCCTATGATTTTTAACATCTTTATTGATATATAATTCATATACCATAAAACCATCCATTTACCTTTTTCACCAAGGTGAAAGGATTAAGAAATACAAATTTGTAGTTACAAAATAGTCATGGGGATGTAAAGTGCAGCATACAGAATATAGTCAATAATGTTGTAACAACTGTGTATAGTGTCAGGTGGCTGCTAGACTTTTAAAAAAATCACCCATTGAAACTATACAACTCAATGATGTGTAGTATATGCACTGCATTGTGCAGTCATCACCACAAACTAAGCTTAGAACATTTTCATCACCCCAAAAAGAAACCCGGTACCCCCTAGCAGTCAGTCCACATTCTCCCCTCCCCCAGCCCTTGGAAACCACGACTCTGCTTTTTAATCTCTATGGATTATTTTATATTCTGGATATTTATGTAAGTGGAATCACATAACATGTGGCCTTTTGTGTCTGACTTCTTTCATTTAGCATAATGTTTTCAAGGTTCATCCATGTTGTAGAGTGTATCAGTGCTTCAATAATTTTTATGCTTGAATATATTTCATTGTGTGGATATATTACATTTTTTTACCCATTTGGACATTTAGAGGGTGGGTATGGGGAAAATGAGGAATGACTGCTAATGGACACAGAGTATCTTTTTGGGGTGATGAAAATATTCTGGAATTAGATGGTGGTAATGGTTGCACAACCTAATGAATATACTAAAAACCACTGAAGTGTAGATTTTAAAAGGGTGTGTTTATGGTATATGAACACTGATACTTGCCTATATGAGAGGGAAGTTGACGTAGCATCTCAGAGCATCTTGGTATCAGTTCAAGGACAGAGATTATCTCAGATCTTCTCACGGTTATATTTGTCTTTGAGATTTGCCTTTTTACCTTAAAAATCTGCTATCCATTATGGTTATGAATTAGGTATATTTTCTGGTTGAATGTTTATCAATAACCCTTTTAATATCATGTAATCATTCTTGGCTCCCATTTATTTTTAAAAAACTACAGTGTACCAGATACTGCATTCAATGCTTTATGTGCATAATCTCATTTAACTTCACAACCTCATGAAATATAGGTAGTATTAATCTCCCCATTATACAGATTAGGAAACTGAAGCTTATAGAAATTCTGACTGGACCAAGGTCACTAGAAAACGGGCAGACCTCGTATTCAAATCTAGTTTTTTTTCTAACTCTGAAGCCTGTTCTGTTAAACCACTACTCTAAAATTAGAATACATTATTATTAATTTAAAGGAAGGGTTGTGTGAACATAATTTAGACTCATCATAGATCTTGCAGGGTCTTTGAGATGTCATTATAACCATCATTTATCTTTCCGTACGTGTGATCTAGTACCTTGTTACCTAAAGTAACATTACCTAGTAGCTTTTTAGAAATGAGTAATCTTAGGTCCATCCCAGACCTATAGTTCAGAATCCGTATTTTATCAAAATCCCAGATGATTCAAATGTGCTTTAAACATTTGAGAAGCACTGTTACAATACATGGTTTTAGAGGCATCCAGTTTGATGGTCAATCAGTAATTTTACATTATCAAAACATAGTTCAGGTCCTAAAATATTGTGAGGTTGGTGAACTGGGAATTGGGGAACCTGTGTTCATAGCCCTACATCTGAGTGATCTTGTGCAAGTCACTTAATCTGAGTCGTACTTTATTCATACGTGAAATGAGGAATCTTTTTGTTTGTCCCATTCCTTAAAAATAAAGCACTTAAGGCCATTAACTTACCTCTCAGATACCTCATTAGCTATGTTACATATATTTTTAATGTACAACTTTCATTTTTTTCTAATTTTGAAATTTCTGTTGTTATTTTCTCATAGCCTGTGAGTTATTTAGGAAGGCATATTACCAAGCCCATTTTTAATCATCTTTTTAATTATTGATTTGTAATTTAATTATGTTTTCATCAGAGAAGTTTTCTATATGATATTGATACATTGAAATTTGTTTATTTTTGTCAGTGTAACCTAAAAGAATGATTGATTTTTGCAAATGTCCCAGTTAACTTAAAAAGGAATGTAAATGCTCCTTTTGGCAGTAGAGATTCTAGAAATACGTTTATTAGATCAATCTTGTCGATTTTATTATTTAAATCTTATAAATCATTATTAACTTTTTTCCTACAGTCTTAGGAGATAAGCGTTCAGTATTTCATCAATAATTATAATACCTATAGGTTTTCTGTCCATGGCTTTCATCAAGTTAAGGAAATTTCCTTCCATTACTGGTTTACTGGAAGTGTTTTGTTTTGTTTAGTTTTTTTTTTTTTTTTTCAGAAATGCTTGTTGTATTTTGTCATGCTTTTCCTGCATCTATTTGAAAGGAGCATATAATTTTCCTCCTTTCATTTGTTAATGTAATGAGTATGTTGATTGATAGTTGTATGCTAAAGCAACCTTGGACTCCTGACATTTGATCCTGGGGTGTTATCTGCTTTACATATTGATAGAATTGATTTGCTGATTTTTTAAAAGGATTTTTAGATCTTCTCTTTTCTTTGAGTAATATGGGTTTGCACATTTTGTAATGCCCATGTCATGTTTACTGTTATAATAGACTCATAAAATGAGTTGGAAAGTGTTCCCTCCTCTATTTGCTAAAAGCGTTTGCATAGAAATGGTATGATTTCTTCCTTAGATAATTGATAAACTTAATCAGTGAAGGCATATGGACAGTGAAATTCTTTAGGGTAAGGTTTTTTGTTTCGCTTGCTTTGGATTGTTTTGTAAATCAAAGAAAATTATATATTCTTAAAACATTGTAGGTATACAGTTTGTATGTTTCTATTAAAGCATTCATCATATTGTATTTATTGGTTATTTTGTCAAATTTTTGGATCTGTGGATTTATACTTTTTAACACATATAGCAATTTTTCATTCATGGTTTTTCAAATACTTTCCCACTACCATCTCCCTCCCCCAGGAATCTAGTTACATATGTATTACCAGTTGATAATTGTTCCACAGGTCACTGAGGTAGCATTCACATTTTCAGCCGTTCATTTCAAATATTTTACTTTTCAGCTCTCAAAATTCTACTCGGTTCTTTGTGATAGTTACCATTTATCTCATTATGTTCACATTTTTCTTTAAATCCTTGAACATATTTATAATAGCTATTTTAAAGTTCTCATCTACTAATTCCATCATCTCTGTCATTTCCAAGTCTCTTTAAGGACGAATTTTCTTCCTGGTTAGGAATCATGGACTATTTAGTAATATGTTTAATCTCTGAACATTTGAGGATTTTCTAGGTGTTCTACTGTTATTAATTTCTAATTTAATACTTTTGTGGTCATAGAAGATAGTTACTTGGTTTCATATGTTTCATCTCTTGTAAGCCAGGATATAGACTATCTCATGACTATTCCATGTTCTCTTGGGAAGAATGTGTATTCTGCAGTTGTTAGATGTAGTATTCTGGAAATGTCAGGTAAGTCATGTTGGATGAAAATATTTTTCATATCTTCCATATCCTTGTTGATTTTTTTGTTTTTTGTCTAGTTGCTCAGTCAATATTTTGAGAGAGAGAGGTTAAAGTTTTCAAGTAAGATTGTGGATTTGTTTAAATTCTTTTTTAGTTTGTCAAATTTGCTTTATGTATTTGGGAATTTTGTTATTAGGTACATACACATTTAGAATTGTTATTTCTTATTGAATAATTGTCTCTTTTATGATTAGGATTATGTCTCTTTATATCTGGTAATATTTTTTGTTTTGAATTATCCTTTATCTAATTTTAATATATCTATACCAGTTTTTTTTCACTTAGTGTTCACACAATATATCGTTTTTCTTTTTGAAAAACTTGTTTGTCTTTATATTTAAAATGTATTTTGTTATCAATAATATATAGTTAGAGTTTTACCTTTTCATTGGGGTAGGCAGAATAATTGCCTCCCCAAAGATGTCCACGTCCTAATCCCCAGAACTTGTGATTATGTTCTTCTACATGGTAAAAGGTGCTTTGCAGATGTGACTAAGTTAAGGATATGTAATGGAGATATTATTCTCTATTATCCAAGAGGGTCCAATGTAATCTCAAGGGTCCTTATTAGGGAAAGACAGAGATGGAATGACAGAGGAGAGGTGATGATGGTAACAGAGATCTGGGTGATGTGGGGCCATGAGCCAAGAAATGCAGGCAGCCTCTAGAAGCTAAAACAAGTAAGGGAATAGATTAGATTCTTCTCTAGAGCATCCAGAAGGATACAGCCCCGCCAACATCATGATTTTAGCCAAATAAGATCTATTTGAGAATTTTGACCTCTACAACTGCTAAGAGAATAAATTTGTGTTGTTTTAAGCCATTAACTTAATGGCTTTTAACTTAATTTCTTACAACAGCAATTTCTTACAACAGCAATCAGTAATTTCTTACAACAGCAATAGGACACTAATACAAGGGGTTAAGTCTGTTTATATTTAATGTCATTATTGATGTGATTGGATTTAAATTTATCATCGATATTTAAGAGGTATGATCAAAAAATACAGTGAATGCTGCTGCCCAATGCCATCCAACGGAAAGGCAGGGATCTTCAATATGGGAAGTGGTGAGTCAAACCTTAAGTAACAGTGTGTGACAAGTTTCAACTTGTTTGGTGCAGTCAGTCAGATATGAGCTACAGTTGAGAGAAGGTGTATTTAAAGTGTGCTGTAAATCATCCTCCATCACGACAATGTTCTGTCACACATCACTTGTGGTATACGGCAATTTCTGTCAAATAAAAACCTTACGGTGTGTCCTCATCCCCCTTATTCACCAGATCTGGCATCATGCGACTTCTGGCTCTTCCCCAAAGTCAAAATGACCATGAAAGGTAAACGTTTTGAATCAATTCAGGACATCGAGGCGGTCATGACCGCAACTAAAGACACTCATGAAAGAGGACTTGCAGAACTGCTTCAGAAAGTAGCAATAACGATGGGATGAGTGTTTTTGAAGTGAGGGGGAGTGTTTTGAGTGGGATTCATGGCAATGTATCTTTTATTTAAACATTCATCTATTGTTTGATCACACCTTGTAATTTCTGTTTGTTCCGTCTGTTCTTTGTTTCTCTGTTGCTATTTTCTTGCAGGTTTTTTGGGGGGTAGAAGGTTGAGATGAATCAATATATTTTAGAATTCTATTTTATCTCCTCCATTTACTTTTAATTTATACGTTTTTTGTCATTTTTTTAGTGGTTGCTCTAGAAATTACTTTTTAATAAACTTACAACAGTCTGTTTCAAAAAAATCCCATTACTTCAAGAATTATTTAAGAACTTTATGAAAGCATCCCGCTTGGGAATTTTCTGAGCTTCTCAGATCTGTTATTTGTTGTCTTTAATTAATTTTGGAAAATTCTTATCCTTTATCTCTTCATCCTTTTGCCCCATTTTTCTCTTCTTCAACTAAATGTATGCTATATCTTTTAATATTGTCGTATAGATATTGGGTGCCCTGTTCTTTTTTATTTTTCATGCTTTGTTTCTTTGTGTTTAAATTTAAATAATTTCTAATGATTTGTTTTCAAGTTGATTCTTTCTTCTGCTCTATCCAGTCTGCTAATAAACCCATGATTTCATGTCATACCATGTTAGAAATTTATTTCTAGCATTTCTGTTTGATTCGATTATATAGTTTTGGATAGTGTCAGTGAAAATGGCGGAATAAGAACCTCTGAAAAGCCTCTCCCATAAAAGCAATGAAAATGGTCAGAATCTATTTTTTTCAGAACTCTGAACATTATTAAGCAGTAATCTGAAAAACCATCAGCCTCAATCATTGTAAAGACCAGCAGCCTGGCAATCACTGGACAGGGCAGAAAAGGACTGGAGTTACTCAAAGCCCCATTCCTAGAGAGCTGCCAGTATTTTTCCTATCTGCTGGTTCTGTGGAAGACCCCACTTGAAAGGCTGTCTTTATTTGACATTGAGACGTTGTCCATTGGAAACAGCCTTTTCCCAGGGGTCTTGTGTCAGAATAATCAGAGGCAATTGCTGAGCATCACAGCTGCCTGAGGAGGTGGATAACAGTTCAGGCAAACAAGCGGGTAACCCAAAAGTTTAAAAAGAAGAGCTAGAGAATGAGATGTCTGTAGAAAGCTTTGAAAAGCTCTGACATATTCCTGGGAATCTAGAATGCCATATATATGTGTAGGGCTGTGTGCCATGAGATTTCAAAGAGATCCACAGCTAGGCATATAATAAACTGTAAAGGCCAAAGTCAAAGAGGGAATTTTGAAAGCAGCAAGAGAAAAGTAACTTACCACATAAAAGGGACCCTCAATAAAATCAACAGATGATTTTTTTATCATAAATAATGGAGGCCAGATAGTGTCCATTTCCCTGCGGACATTCTCCCTCTCTTTACACATGGTATCTACCATTTTTTACTAGATTCTTTAACACATTAATCAGAATTATTTTAAAGTCCCTATGTGTTAATTCTAACATCTGTGCCATTGCTACATCTGGTTCTAGTGAGTATTTTTTTTTAGGGTAGGTCATTACTTTTTTGTTCTTGTATGTGTGTTTTAAAATCTTAGTTTGAATGCTCATCCTTTTGTGTAAACAAAATAGTAGACATTGCAGTCTGTATTTACCAGTGAAGGGTTTTCTTTTGTTCTGTAAGGCCTCTAGTATGGGGGATTGAGTCTCTTTTAAGTATAATATAGTTGGATTTTCTTTTTCTTTCTCTTATCCAAAGTGATAATCTTTTTACTTTTAAGAGTGAGACTAATTGATTCACATTTTGTATTAGATACCTGTTGCTAAATGACAGATTATAAAATTTAGTGGTTTAAAACAATAAGTGTGTATTTTCTCACAGTTTCTGTAGGTCAGGGTTGTCGGTCTGGCTTGGCTAGTGCCTCTGCCTCAAGGTCTCTTACAGACTGCCCTTGTGGTGCTGTCCGGCCATGGTCTCATGTAAGGACTGAGCTCAGGGAGGCTCCACTTCCATGTTTCCTCACGTGGCAGGATTTAGTTCATTGCTGGCTCAGTTCCTTACCATGAAGGTGTCTCCATCAGTGTGAGCAAGCAAGAGAGAGCGAGGGACAGAGTGTGAGCAAGACAGAAACCACTGTCTTCGGCAATTAGAAAGTGACATCCTATCACTTTTGCCATATTCTATGCCTCAGAAGTTAGTCACTAGGCGCAGCCCAAATTCAAGGGGGGGCTGGGGTATTGCACCACAGCATGAATATCAGGAGGATCAAAGGGTTCCATCTTAGCTGGCCCTACACTTGGCCTACCACGTTTATTATGATAACTGATATACTAATTCATATCATTTTAATTGGTGTTTTCTGTTTACACCCTCTCCTCCTCCCCTCGTTTTCCTCCAACCTCCCCATCTTTCTCCTGATGCTTATCTCTTGCTCTCTCCCCCCACCTCATCTTCATCTTAATCCTCCCCACTCTCCCCTTCCTCTAACTTGCCTTCTGCTGCAACATCTGTCCTCCTCCTCCTTCCCCTCTTCTCCTTCCCTTCTCTTTTTTCTCCACTTTCTCTTCCTCATGCTATTCTTCTGAAATAACAGTCAAGAATGACAGACTCCTCTTTCATTCTTTTTGTCTTTGTCTTTCATTGCAACATTATGGCTATATTATATTAGTTTGCTAATTGCTCTCTTACTGCCCTCAGCTTAGGGTTTGTCCTAAGGGTTTGTCCTCAGCTAAGGGTTTGTCCATTTTATTTTTCACTTTGAAGAAATCTAAATTTATAACATTTATCTGGTTTTGGGTTTGCCTGTTCCAAGTTCATAATTTCTTCTTTTTTGATCAGAAGTCATTCCTTCACATATCTTTTGAACACCTAAAATATATATTTTAAAGATCTTTTATCAGTTGGAAATTTGAACACTGGCTGAATATTTGATGATGTTAAAAAATTATTATTATTATTATTATTATTATTATTATTATTATTTTGGTATGCAATGGTAATATCGGTTACCATTTGTTTAGGAAATATCGGTTACCATTTGTTTGTTTAGGAAAATAAAAGTCCATATCTTTTAGACAAATACATTGAAATGTATTGTACAGATGAAATGATCTGCTGTAAGAAATTTGGGGAGAGGGAGAAGGTGGGGAGTATAGGTAAAACAAGATTTCCTTTAGTTTGTAATTTTTGGAGCTTAGTGATGGCTATCTGGGGTTTAATTATATTATCCTGTACTGTGTTTAAATTTTTGCATAATAAAGTTTTTAAAAAATTTTTGGTTATAATGTCTCATAAAATAAATTTAATCTAGAGTGTACTCATTTTCCACTTGCTGATTTTATTGGTAGTCCTGCTAAGCATTACATTTCTGCACATATTTGGGATGAGTTTGTAGGCTTGTTTTGAGTAGAAATTTTGATATTTGCTTTGTTTTGCTTCCCTTTGTTTTTTTCCTCATTTCTTTTCTCCATGTGCAGCATTTTTGTGGTTGCCTACACCTGCACCCAAGTGCAGGGCCAGGTGTGATTGTGGCCTTCTGAGACCTTTTTCCACAGTGGTCCTGGTGGTGCTGTAGGGCAGGGACCTGAGCCAGGGGTGCTTGGTTCATTTGTTCAGGCTGCGACCATGGCCTCTGGGCTGAACCTAGATTCAAGCAAACTGAAAACCATGCCCTACATGGGAGTCTTGAGGAATTTTTTTCATCAGCTTCCTATTCTAGGGGAGCTCTAGTCTCTGGGTGGCAAACCTGGCTCCAGTCCCCCACCTCTGTGGAGCAGGGTTTGTTCCAGTTGCCTCTTTTGGCTTCAGCCTTACCTACTGCTTTACATTTCTATTTTGTTGGACATTTTATCTTATTTTTGAGCCTGGCCATGTCTTTTTGGTGTTGTGTTCTTATTTCTTATCTGCCCTTGCTATGTGTTAGGAGCAGAGTAGATGCATCAAAGTGTGAACTCACTGTGCTCTCTTGACTGGAGGAAGTCCTTGACAAAATCACTAAAGATTCCTTTCAATCCCCAATTCAAAGACTGTAATCCTCTGAGAAGATCTTCGTAATGGTAACATTTTACCTTTGTATTGGAGACAACATACTTTATTCAGTGTTTTTTCCCCAGAAGATTGTTTTGGAAATCTCCTTAGAGAAAATAGCAACCTGCTACCCCACAAGTTATTCTGTCTGTGGTCTCTCCAGCACATACCTCTTCTGAAATTATCTGATTTATCTGCTCATACATTTGTCTCTCCCACTGGGATCTAAGCTCCATGGGAGCAGAAACTCTCTCTCTTTTCTCTTTTGTGTCTCCAGCCCCTTTACGATAGTATCTGGCACATGATAGACAATTACTGAATCAGTCACTGAAACCTGTCTGTTCCTCCCTGATGTCATGGTCATGTTGAGAGATTCCTGCTGCTTGGCCTATTGTGGGTGCTGGGAAGCAGATACTGGACTGCAGCAGCTATGTAGAGTGACCAGTGTTGTCTGATGCCCACCTTCATTCAGAAAATCAAATCATCATGTGCGTGTGCTGGGCCAAGCACTGACATCCAGGTGTTTGTATCTCATTCATTGTATCAGACCAGCTTCTGATTGTACCAGGAATAGTTAACGGTTAAGTGCTGGCTGCTAAGGATTCAGCACAGGTTAGCCGTGCTCTCATTCCTGGGACATGCCTCAGCATCATGCTTTGAAGAATGTTGTGATAAATCCCCAGCATTCAGTCTCACTGTTTGAATTTAGCTTTTTTGAAGTGTTGGCATTCCACAGGCATACCAGAAGCCTTCTTGGCATTTTTAGATATTCTACAGCGGCCTCAGGAGCCACGTTGCTACTCCTTTCTCCATTCCACAGGTAAGGAGAAAATATACACGAAAAGGCTAGCAGCTTGCTCGAGCTTATATGCCACTCAGTGTTAAGCTGGTGTTAGAACTCGGTTCTCAGGTGCTCGGCCTGTTGCTGAGCCCTTGCCGGCCTGGCATTTTCCTGGGAGCAGTGTGGTCTTCTAAACCCAACCATTTCCTCAGGCATGTCGTGTGATCGGCTCCTCATTACCCCTCCCTCCCACCCCCGTTGGGGTTTCAGAAAGAGTTCATGCCAAGGGCGGTAGCATTGTCAAGGAAATAAACTTTCAAAAATACAGATTCTTGTTCTACGTGGTGTTTTCGAACAGTTTAAACCCACGGCTGTTACCATAGTGTCATTTGAAGGAAGAAGCACAGAACTCAAAAGTCACATTGACTTAGGTTCATGGTCCACCTCAGTCATTGAGGTGGGGTCATGAGAATTAAGTGACACAATGTCACGCAGGGCGGCATGCGGGGTCTCAGCTCCCGCTCCCCACAGAAGAATGCAGGATATGGTGAGGCCAAAAAGGAACACCCACGGAGCCATAGGTAGGGGAGTCATACCTCTATAGTCTTGCTGGCGACTGGGTTGGAGACACAGGAAGCAGGAGCCACACAATCTGCTACCCGCCATCCATTTGTCTCTGCCAACAAACCTCACTAGCTAGCTGCAATCCGCCATGCTAACTGCAACCCGCTCTTGCTAGCCCAGCCACCATCTTCTTGCTAGCCCCCATTTTCCTGCTAGCGTAGCCACGGCAGTTATATTAGTGGCCAATGGCTCCCTGGTTACAGCTGACGGCCAACTAGCTACAGTTGATGGCCATCCAATCACAGTTGATGGCCATTTACTACCTGAGCCAGCACCTTTCCACGTGAGGCCGAGAGCCTGGAAACTGCACTCCTGGCTCTGTCCCCACACAGAAGGAATCCTCTCAGCCCTTAGCAGAGGGCAGACGGCAAGCAGATGGCATTATTCCTGCTACAAGCACCAATCCGGTTCTCCAGAGTTCTCAGACTCTATTTTGCCCTAATGCAGGTGTTCCTATAGTGACCACTGTGATGGACTGCAGTGTCCATGCCCTGGTCTGTGGGTTTTTTTCTTAACCTCTGCACAGTCCTGTGAGACACTTCTATTCCACGTATGTATTACACGTGAGTTAGGAAATTACTTGAGGTCACCCAGCTAGTTAAGGATGGGGTGGATTCAGCCCCAGGTCTGCTGGTCCCACATTCCTTGTCCTGGTTCACTAAGCCTCTCCGCCTACGTGTGGTGGTGAGAGAGGGTCCTGGCTGTGTGCGCCAGCACTTCTGCTTGTTCCCCATCAGGTGGGTTAAGGCAGCAGCTGTCCCCTCTAGCTCTAGGATTCTGCGGTTCTGTTGCTGCTCACTTTTCAGACCCCTGACACCTGAGGCAGGTAGTTTACCTCACCAGAAGAAGGGTATTTTGGCAGCCCTGCCTTTTACAGCTTAGTGTGTGTCAGTGGCTTGGTGTGGTGCCATGTGTGAGGACCCCATGGCCAGAGAATAGCTCTGGCCCTTCTAGACCGTGTGGCCTCAAGGTAATGCAGCTCCTCGGCGAGGCCCTGCGTCTGCTGAGATCCAAACCCATGCTCCTCCCTTGTAGCTATGAGCTTTGGATGAACACTTAGCCCTTCTGTTTCTTCATCTATAATAAGGGATCATAATCCTACCTACGTTTTGGAGAAATTCCAAAGGTCAAACGAAAGAATCAGTGGGAACCACTTGGACCAGTACTTGGCACATAGTGAGCATTCAGTAAATGTTAGTGCTTGTCACCTGCGAAATGGCTGTAGCGATGACCTAGCTAGAAGGCTTGTGGTGAAAGTTAAACACAAGTTATGTAAGCGATCTGGCATAGCATTGGTTTTTTATTATCACTATTCTTCTCATTATTAATGTCGCTGTGAACAGAAATCATCATGGGTTTCTCCCTGCAGCCCCAGCCCAGCTCCACTGTTTCTGGTTAACATGGGCTTTGTTCTCTTCCAACTAGGCCAGGGAGCTGGAGAGCCAAGAGGCAGAGCTGAGACACCGTGACACCTTCTATAAAGAGCAACTGGGGCGCATTGAGAAGAAGGTAAGGCTGGGGCTTGGCTGCCTTTTGGGGGGTCAGATCCTAAAGACACCATTGAAGAGAGAGGAGCCCACAGGCTTCAGTGCCCATTTGCCCCAAAAGCCAGTCACCCTGTGGACACACCCTCTTGTACTCCACAGGAAGCACCATATCCCCAACCTTTCAACAAGTTGCAATCACAGAGATAATTGCTTTTTAATTGGCCCGCTTTTTGTTGAATGTGGCTGGCTCTGTTATTGTTCAATTTTAGAAAAAAATCATTTCACCACAGGGCGGTGCTGAGACCCAGTATACCTTTCTCACTTTTATAGTTAAGCTGCATTGGATAAAAATAATAATAGTGTGAAGTCTTGTTATACAAATATATTAAAGTTGTATTATTGATTTTCTCCTGGAAATCAGGGAGATCAAAGTGCACCAGGCTACACACATTACTTTTCTAAGGATAAGTCTTTGAAATGAATGAGATTCAGAGACACATCATCTTTCCTTTTTCTTAAGCCAACAACAATTCTTGAAAATTCATTTGTTAAGTTGCCTACTTTTGGAGGAGGGTTAATTTGTTGATCATGACAGATTTCTCAAAGAAACGACTTAAAACGTGGGAGGGGACGGTTGGGAGGGTAAAAAAAAAATTGTTTTCCCTCCTGCCTGAGACAGCATGCCAAGCAACCCGAGCCATCAGTTTATTGCAGGCAAATCTTCAAGAATGGTTTGTCACGGTTTAGAGCTTTGAAATTGACAGTTTGCTTGAGGGGCTTGATTTTCATAGGGGTTTTCTCCTGTGGCATGCCACACCAGAGCCTGGCAGAAACGTGGATTTCTAGATTTCCAGGCAGTGGGGACAGGAGGGAGGTTCCTCCCTGCTCCGTGGACACCACCTCCTGTCCACCCTCTTTGGGGTGTTTATGGGATGGCCAGAAGTGTGATGTGAACAAGAAGTATATACTGATGGTTACAGCCTGTGGTCCCAGGGTTGGCAGGGTACCCCGAGCTGCCTACAGAGGTAGCCCTTAACAAGCAAATATTTTCTGGAACAGCCTCCTGCCCAGGTGTAACTATAGCTGTAATGACAAAAATTGTGATTTGAGATCCTGGAAAAGGGTGAAAAAATTCCACCAGCCATAGCTCTAATTATCACAATTGCCCATATGTTCATAAGCACAGATTTTTAAAAAATTATGTGTGCAATTTTGTGGTCTCCTGCTATGCTCCTCTTGCATTCTCTTCTCCACATTTGGCTCCTAGAAGCATGTGTGCATGTGTCTGTTTGGGGTGGAAGAGAAGTAGCCTCACAGCATTTTTTTCTTCCCTAAAATCTGTTTTCCCCTTGTCACTCTCTTCTCTCATCTCTATTCTAGTTCTCCTTCTTAAAACCAGTTCTCTGCTTTGCTGTAGGAAAGGACATTGTCTCGGATGAGCCCTTCTTTCTCATCTGGTCTTCCCCAATCATCATAAAGTGAAGTCCAAACTCCTTGTATATGAAGATGGAGGCTTTTTTTTTTTTTGGATGGGGTTTACCTACATGATTGTGAACAGTTACTGAACGCTTCCTAAAGAAGGTGCAAAAGATCTCCTTTCTGACTCTTAAACACTAGCATTTTGCTGGTGATAATACAAAGAAGGAAGGTATCTCCAACATCCCAATAACTGGAGATTGGTGAGGGAGGTGGGGAGTGGAGGGAAGCTGGAGAAAGGGGATCAAGGAAGTGCAGTCGGAGCCTTAATTGTATCAGTTTTGAAAAAAGTTTTCCATTTTCTCCGTGGATAATTTTATTCCTGTAATGGTTGGGAGGATGGAAACACAGTATCTAACAATCTCTTTTATTAGCTGTTGCTTTTATATAATTCTGCTTTCATTTGTTGAATATTCTCAGACCTTGACATTTCAGCTTCGGTACACATAGCTTCAGGGCCTTCCAATCATCAAGCTCCTTTTCTTTTTTTTTTCTTTTTGTTGTTGTTGTTTCCATTTCCTTTTAAGTTTTGAAATTGATGGTGGAAAACTGTTCAGGGGGAAACTTGTAACAGATGCTGAATCATCCTCGACTACCCCACACAGGTGGATGTTTGGTCACAGGTGAAAGAAGTTTGGGATAGGGGAGGCACAGGCCTAGGCTCTAGGAGGAGCCTTGGTGCGTCCGCAGGCCTCCCGACTGGAACCCTGCTGTCCTTTCACCTAGAGAACACTAGCCTGGAGTGCTGGCCCATTGTACTTGCCAGGTAGGCAAAGCCCACACAGAATTCAGACTCATTTTTGAGGGGGAGGAGACTCGTTGACCCTTTTGTGCTGCAGTATTTATTCCCTAGATGATTATTCTTGAGAGTGGAAATCATATTTTGTAGGGCTCCTGTGCTTTGTAATCTTTTTGAGTAGTGTTTTCTGTTTTACCACAGAGAGCAGTGAGCTGCTGGGGGCACAGGGGCTTTGTGAGGGTCTTATGGCATCTGGAAGCACATCCCAGACATGGTGTTGACACACACAAGCTATGAATCTGAGGGCAACGCTGGTGAATGATAGATCTGGGTCTGCACGCAGCTCTGTGTCACTGCGCTCTGCAGCCCTTACACCTCCTCACATCTCAGCTTCTGCATCTGTAAAGTGGAGACACTATTGCCTTCTTCAGGGAGTTGACGGGGCCATTAGACATGGTAACCTCTGTAAAAGTATTTGCAGATGCTAGGTGCCCAGTGAGTACTGGCTGCACTCTCGAGTGTACAGTGGTATTGGGGATTCTGTTTCAAGTCATAATGCTTCAGGTTCGGATTTAATGGATGTGTGTGCATGCAAACACACATGTATACGTGCTGAGATGGGTTTTATCTTCGAGGATGGCCCATTCTCCAGGACAGGCTTTTCTCAGATGACTGCAATGGCACCCACTGGTCATTTAGTATACATGGGTAGAAGAGGGCTCTGTGAAAAGCAGTGTGGGACCATGTGCTGCTCATACTGGGTGTCGCTCACATGTCTGAGAGTATTAGAGAACAAGGCCATTTCCATTTCCATATGTTGGGCATACAGCCCAGGAGGGTAAAGCTCTCTACTACCTGTGAACCTCTTGCCATCTTAACGGGTCTCCAGAGCCTTTGCTCAGCTGCCACTTTGTGATTTTCTGTAGGAAACCAAAGAACTAGGAATGAGCTCCATCCACACCACACCTGGATTCAGCTATCATGGGGCTAAGGGTGACTTATGCCCCTTCAGAACCAGCACGTTTATTGTCTTCGAGAAGAAACATTGGTGCTGAATGTCTCTGAACTAGACCTTGACAGCTAGTAAGCTGACCACTCTCCAGCCTTCAGCTCTGGGGCCAAATAGAGTGGGGGTTGAAGGGAACTTTGGAGTCTAGTAGACCTCAGTCCTAGTTCTGCCTCAATAATTTAACAGCCTGTGACTCTGAGCAAGTTGTTTAAAATCTGTAGCTTCTGTTCCCTTATCTTTGAAACTGGAATTTTAAGATTAACCTGCCAATTATTTGGGGAATGAGTGGTCATTTGTGTAAAAGTAACTGAGATAGAAGTATTCAGTTCTCTCTCATATTGTTTCCATCCTCTTTCCCCTTCTTTAATAAATGCATAGCCATTCATTAATTCTGCTAAATGTCCAGAGATGGTTCAGACAGTTGTGGTTCCTGTGTCACAAAACTCACAATGCACTTTGGGAGGGGGAAGTTGTAGAGGACCCCCCTTGGGAGGGTGCCTGAGAGCCAGCTGCCTGTGTCCAGAAGACCTGCCAGTTCTGTAAAAGTGGTCTCATTTTTTCCAAACTCAGCACCTGCAGAGTGGTGAGGTCATTTTGTGGGTCTAGTTTCAAAGACTGAGGCAGGGAGAAACTTGGAAATATGTGTGTTCTTCCTGTATTTGGGGCTCTTTCCCCCAGAATGCAGATCTTGTTTCCTGACCATCAGTGTGCACGCCCTCCCAGCATTGACATGTGAGCAGTCAGCCGTCCTCCTGTTTTTCTCTTTGCTTCTACTCTGGTTTTCTTTTCTTAAGGAAGGACTGTCATGTGATCCTGCCAGTCCTATAGCTTTCTCAGTGACAGCACTAAATAGCTCCCTGCCTGGTGTTCCTGGGGGTGTCAGTCCAAGCCTGTCAGGAAAACAGGAGCTGCTCTAGAGTTCAGAGGAAGAGGAATTCAATACAGGGAATTCCACTTCACACGAGAAGACGGCCCAGTCGTCAGGAACATGTGAAAGGGGCCCAGCCTCACATACATTGGGTAAATGTAGTCACAGCCACAAGGCCATCCGTGTTCAGTAGAATGTCTGACATGGGAACGATGGATACCACCAAGTGCTGGTGAGGCTGTGGTTTAACCCAAGCTCTTAGACACTGCTGGCTGGGATGTAAATTGGCAGAGCCACCTTGGAAAATTTTATCCATTATCTATTGAAACTGAATGTAGGCACACCCCATGACCTGGCATTGGTCACTCAACACCAGTGTGCCCCTGGGTTCTCCAAAAGAAACATGGTACAATGGTCGTCACTCGTAATAGCCCCAAAGTGTCAGCAGTAAGATAGATACGTCATGGTCATCATCACAGTGGGGGTTCAAACAGGAACAAGAAAGAATAAGCTGCAGTCAGAGGCGGCAGTGTGGGCAACTGTCACCAGCAGAACGCTGACCACACGCCAGACTGAGAGGAGTATATGTGCCGTGGATGGGTCTGTATGATGTTCACACAGAGCCAAACTCACCCGGCTGTCAGCAAGCGGGGTAATACTACCTTGGGGGGAGTAGTGGCACCAAGCGACCATGTAGGGGCTTGTGGGGTGGGTCAAGGTGCTAGTTACACAGGTGTGTTCAGTGGTGAGAATTCATCAAGCTGTGCTTAGAGGGTTTCACACTTTTCTGCCAGTATCTTATACCTAATAGGAAGTTAGATGCGGCTGAGAAAAGCAGGCCTGCCGTCAGGCACCCGCAGAATCGCCTGACACTCTTCTGCACACCTCTAGGCCCTGTGTCCCTGTTGTGTGGCTCGCCACATATCTTCTGGCTGCTGGCATCTGTGGCTTTCTCCTCTTCCAGACTGTGAAGGTCTGGGAGCTCAGAGTCCTCACTGGTCTGATTCATCAGGGTGATTCATCACCGAAGGCTGGGGATGGCATGTCTGGTATAGAATTAGGTGCCCAGTAAATGTTTCCAAGAATAATGAGAGGAACGTGTGTGTGCGCAAGCAGGAAACAGGGACACAGTGGAGTTTCTGGGAGGATAAGAGGGGAGCTCTTGCCAAGAAGCCTTTTTGGTGGAAGCTGTGTTTGGAGAATGAGCAGGACATGGAGACGGTGGGGCTTCTAGATGGAGACCTCAGGTGCTCCATGTGACAGTTGGCAATGGGTGGTGAAGCTGTAAAAGTAGGTTGGGGTCAGATTGTAAGGGACCTTGGATGACTGGCTGACAAGTGTGGCCTTTAGGACAATGTTGGGAGTTCTTCAAGGGCTATAAGCTGAAGAGAGATTAGAGCTTGAATGTCCAGAAGGATACTTAAGAGAAAGGGAAAAATTCAAGTGAGCCACCACACTTGGGGAAGGTCACCAGTTTAATTCTAAACATGCACATATGAGATAGAGATGACCAGCATATTGAGAAGTGTCAGACACAGAGTTCTCTGTCCTACAAGAAGATAGTCACTGTGATTTTTATGGGCATATGCTGTGTGCCAGGCTCTTCTACATAAGTTATCTCTAATCTTTGCAGCAACCCTGCAAGGTGGATTATATTACACATTTTACAAATAAAGAGACGGGATTAGTTGAACCGAGCTGCCAGAGGCCATGCAGCTTCTGGATGAAGTCAGAGCTCCAAAGTCTCCACTCTTTCCCCCACACCATCCTAATCAGTCAGGAAGAAAAGCTTCAGGAGAACATGGTTGACAGTGTCAAGGCTGTCAAATTCAGAGACGACTAGGACTAAGAAGAGGCCTCTTAATTGCTTTGAAGGACATGTGAGTTACATTGAGAGAGCCTTTTCAGCCTGCAGTGGAGACGGAAGCTGGGTATGCGTAGGGTTTTGGGGTCTGCAGTGAATGAGGGAAGTGGGGGAAACAGGTGTAGACCACTCTTTCAAGAAGTCTGATCAATCAAAGAGAGAACATTGGTGGTTTAAGTGGGAGTCACTTGAGCCCATGTATGGGAGGAGGAGAATTCATAATGTGTGAGGGCAGTCTGGTGGAAGCCAGTCCAAAGGTGGCAGGAAGGCATATAATGGGAAGGGCTGGCTTTACCTGGGAGGAATGTTCTCAGAGGAGTCATTGTGGGGACAGAGCCCCAAAAAGCAGTTTCCAGGCTCTCGGCCTCACATAGAAAGGTGCTGGCTCAGGTAGTAAATGGCCATCAACTGTGATTGGATGGCCGTCAGCTGTAACCAGTGAGCCATTGGCAACTAATATAACTGCCGTGGCTACGCTAGCAAAAAGAATGCGGGCTAGCAAGAAGATGGTGGCTGGCAAGCATGCGCTGCTGTTAGGACGGCAGGTTGCAGATTATGTAGATCCTGCTTCCTGTGTCTCCAATCCAGCCGCCAGCGAGAATATATTGGTTTGACTCCCCTAATTATGGCTCTGTGGGTGTTCCTTTTTGGCCTCACCATGTCCTGCGTTCTTATGTGGGGAGCGGGAGCTGAGACGCCGCAGGCCACCCTGCACGACAGTCATACTCTGGCTTGGGAGGTGAAGTGGATTTGCAGCCATGTAGTGAGTGAGTGGCGTGTCTTGTTAGAACTGCTGACTGCCAACTGCTGTGAGTGGCCAGCAGACATTTTTCCTGAGTGTGGGGAGGCTTGCTTTGTGTCAGCCCCAAAGCCAGTAGTAGAGAGTCAGAGAGGGGCTGGCCATTTAGGATGCGAGACCGAGACAAGGCAAGTATTCCCAGCCTCCAGGGAGAAGCTTCCAGAGCAGTGGAATTCAAAGGAGAGAGCAGATAAGTGACCTGAAAACAATACAGCAAGACATTGGCCCAAGTGGGGAAGGAGCCTACCGCCTGATCATTGTGAGAGCAGTTCTTTACCTGCTAAGTTGATAAAGGTCTGAGCCCAAAGGACTTCTGAAGATGAGACGAGAAATTCTTCACCAGGTGAGCTAAAGAAAGATATCTGCACACTAGTTACCCCACTAGTACCACTTTTTGGTAATGGTACCGGCATAAAAATGGCCATTTTGTATGATCTCAACTGTGTACTGAAAGTGAAAGAGCATATTGCTTAGAGATTTAGAATGGCCTTTCTCATTTCTTAGCAAGAATGGGCTTTTTATGCCTGTGCTAGTGGGACCCAGGGCCTTTGATAAGGGTGATCAGTGAGGCAGGAGGAAACAAAGAAATTGAGAACCATTGGTCCAATTCAATTATTTTCACAGATAAGAAAATGGCCCCAAAGCAGCTAAGTGGTTACTCACTTGGTAAGTTGGGTTTTTAGATCTAGAGGGACCTGAGTTTGAACTACAACTTTACCACCTACCGGCTTTATAGGAATAATCAAGTCACTTAAGCCTTAGGAGTCTTCAACTTTATAAGGGACAGTAATAATTACACTTTCAAGATAACAAAGGGCATAACGTAGAACCTAGTCTATTGTAATTTATCATAGAGTAAATGGTAGCTGCCATTACTGTTACCAGCCAGATTATGCAGTGTCACTGCTGTTGCTCTCATTGTCCCCAGGGGTAAGTAACACAGTTAGCTAATAGTATATCCAGGATTCTAGTTCCTTACTGTTCTATTAATTGTATAGTTTTTCCACTCTAAGGGAGGAGTAGTGGTTAATTATAGGCCCTAGAGTTAGCTGCTTTGAAATCTTGGCTTCTACCACCACCAGCCCTACCACTTCTACCTCTGCGACCATCGCCTCGCCCTTACCCCCCTTCCAGTTCCTCCACTGCCTCCTCCACTATCCCCTGCATCGCTGTCCCCTCCACTTCCAGCTCATTACCTCTATTCCTACATCGTCCCACCTTCCCTGCTTCTATTCTGTGTATTGCTTCTGGTGTGTTTGCTAAAGATCAGTTTCTTTACCTCATGGTCTCATCTCATACTTTGCAGAGACCCTCTTGTGTATCTCACAATAACCTCTGAAATGAGGAGGGAGCAGGGACTACAGCCTTTGTGGCACATTTGGAGAGGCTGTGTTTTTTCTGTGGCCAGGCTTTTCTGGGATAGATGTTTGAGCCAGGGACCCCGCTGAACTGGTGGCGTACACAGTTGCTACACACAGTACCTAAGTTATGTCACTTAGGTTTTATGGCAGTGGGGGTGGGAAGTAGGGGAGGAGTGTTTATCACAAATGAAAATGAGGACTCTCAGAGAGGTTAAGGAATGGTGTAAGGTTTCACAGCCATTAAACTTCAGATCTTAGACTTAGTTCTTTCTGAAGCCACATCTTTAAAATAGGAATAATAGTATCTGTTTTGTAGGTTGCTTTTAGTTTTAAGAATTAAACGGATAAAATGGTGCTAACAAACTCTCCTTCTCTGTCCCCAAACCTGGTTTTCTTGGTGCTCAATAGCTAACATTTGCTGAGTGCTCCCTACTTGCAAAGCACTGGCCAAGCATTCTTACCTGAACTGCCTCCTTTGACCTTCACAAGAACCCAGTGATCTAGGTGATAAAATGACAAGTGCCCTTGTCTGAGTTCTTGCTGTTAAAGTGCCAGGTGTGTTCTAAACACAGTCATTACATCCTCAAAACGATCTTATAGGGAGAGAACTGTTACCATCCCCACTTTACAGACAAAGAAACAGGCTTTGAAATAGCTGGCAGTTGTCGTGTGAATGATTTGGGATCGTAGGGAGCAGAATTTGCTGCCCACAGGCCCTGGCAGGCCAAATTTAGGGGATCAGTTGTTCATCAGCCACTCAGTGTTATTTGAATCTCTATTAAAATAATCTACAGTGGAATTTACTTTAAATAGAATAGTTCAATAGTAAAATGAACCTCTCTGTTCCTGTCCCCCAGACTTAATTTTGCCCCATTTTCTCATATCTGTTCTCTTTTTCCTTCTTTGTTCTTTGCTTAAATACTTTACGGTAAATCCTAGTGACCATGACCTTTCACCTGTATACTTCAATATGTATCTCTAAAAGGTATGGATATTTTCTTACATAACTACAATATTGTTATCTTACCTCAGAGAATTAACAATGATTTCCCTGATTTTCTAAAAAATATATTTTTCCAGGGTTTTTGTCTGTTTGTTTGTTTCTAATGTAAGTCTATCCACCAGAGTCACCATGTAGCTGTTCTTAGGCTGTTAAGTCTCTTGTCACCCAAAACACTCCCAACCCCCCCTTTTTAGGCCAATGACTTATTGCAAAAACTCTTTAGGTTCTTATTGCTATTTTTCTCTTTTATTGTATTGAACCTGGTCCAGAGAAGTAAAGGTAAATGCTGCAGGGAAAGCCAACTGTATCTGCGTTAAGAGAGGGGAAATTACTATGCAAGGCCCGGGGGGCAGATCGCAATGGTGAGGTGGCTGTTCATGGCTGCTGATTTACGTCAGTCCGTCGTTATTGGCGCTAGCGTCCTTTTAAGCACAGGCTCAATCACTATCTCCTCCCGAGGTGGTCTCTGCACCGCTCCTCGCAGCGGCTGCATTAACAGGCAGCGGGTCCTGCTCCGGGTCATTGTCTGCTGGTTTTCTTCCAGCACATTAAGCCTTCTAAATAGGTACTTACCGGTTGAAGAGCCAGAAATGCCTGTCTGTCATGTATGTAGGTTACCACCTCTCCCTGCTGGAAAAGACCCAGTTAAACAAACAATTTTAATTAAGTAGGTACTCCATGGCTTTTCCCTTTCCTTTCCTCCTCAGCTCTTCTCTTCCCAGCCTTGATCAGCTTGATTTGACTGGGTGAATTCTGTTGGGCCTTTCTGTCACCCGTTGGCAACAGTGGTGGTGAGATGCTGCGAAGGGAATCCGAAATTCCCCTTTAGCCTCTCTTTACTGGTATGTCGCCACCCTGCTGCATTGGTAACCAAGTCCTGTCCAGCTCATTGAGCTTAAGGCTCTTGATCTTCTTTTGTCTTAGCTCCACAATGCTGGTACCGTGCTTCATCTCTCTCTAAACGGTAGCCATCACCTGCGCCCTCGTGTTGTTCTGGCCTCCACCTGTGATCTGGCCGGCATCCACTGGTTGCAGGAGGGAGGTTCCTAGAGCCCGACGGTGACTCCTTGCTGCATTCAGGAGAAAGCTGGGGTTCCTTAGCTTGGTCTTGCCTATGTGTCCTGCCCTTCTCCAGCCACACTCGGCATACTGTCCGGCCACACAGCCTCTCCTTGTATACTAGGATCATTCTGGAGGCCTTCTCTGACCATTTCCCATTGTCCATCTTCACCAGGCTGCCATATAACCTAACTCACTGTTTTGTCTCCAGCGTGAGATTAGGTCCTGGTAGACGCCTAACACAGTGACTCAACAGCTAGGAGAGATGACAGCACGAGCAGCCAGTGGCAGAGTGGGGCTGCGGTGCATGCAAGTAGATGGAGCCGGTTCTCTGCCTGTAACTGCGTATTGCGTGGTGCCAGTAGTGGAGCCAGGACCTCTCTGCCCTAAAATCTGTCTTGACACTGGGCATCATGGGAATTATCCAGTCGTCTGCTTGGAGCTTAATGGGACAGTATTGTCTTTTAAAAAAACTGCTAATAACATTTCTTAGATAATACATGTTCATGGTAGGAAAAAAAAATTGCAGATAAGCCCCAGGAATAAAATGAAATTTGCCAAATCAGCCTCCCACCTAGAGAGGTAACCATTGTTAACAGTTTGGTGGACACTGCCCAGACCTGTTTTTGTTATAGTAATAATGGTCATGGTGTAATATTTGCAAAAATGCATTATAACCATTCATGTCATTTGGTAGCCTTTTAAAAACTCAATCTATTATGGACTTTCTTTTTATATCAAATCTATTTCTATACTTAATTGCATACTATACCTTCTTATGACTGTGCCATAACTTACTCTACCAGTTCCCTGTCACTGCACTGTTAAGTTGCTTTAGGCTTTTCCTATTAAGAAAAAAAAGTGAGAGGGGTTCCTTTGACCACCTTTATTGCTGCCTGAGCTCAATTATTAGAAAAAATATTTAGAGTTCGCAATTACTGGGCCATACATTGTGTCTATCCTTCAGACTTGTGGTCACTCCTTTCTAGATTGCCATTTAGTAAGCTTTGTAACAGTTCACACTTCCTCCAGTAGTATGTGATGGCACCAGGCTTCCTTCCTTTTATCAACATTGGCTGTTTTTCTTTTCATTTTTTAAAATTAATTATAAATGTAATGCATGTTTGCAAGAAGTTGAAGCACTATGAAAGCGCGCAAAGTGTGACCTGGACTCTCTAGAAGGAACACTGGTAGGTTTGCTTCCATCCACCCCCTGCAAGTATCAGCGTTATTGGTGTGAAGAGCACAGATGTGGTTTGTTTCTCACAGATGGGGTCATATGTCATTGTATCCTAACTTGCTTCCTGCACCTGACTGTACTTCTTCAACAACTTTGCACATCAGTTCTCTGCACATCAGATCTACTGGGTGTTTTTTTCATTGACTGCAGGATGAGGATTACCATTATTTACGTAACCATTTTCCTGTTAATGGACATGTAGGATTATTCTCAGTCTTTTATGATTCATTTTGACAGATACATCTAAATTTCTCTTTAGAAGTATGTGCCCACAATGAGGGTCAGTGAGTTCTCCCCACATATCTGTGCCATCACAGTCTTTTATCAGCCTTAACATTTTTGCCTTTCTTCAGATATTAATACGGCTGAGCATCTTTTCATAAGTTTATTGGCATCTTGTATTTCCTCTTGAGAACTGTCTCTTCATATCATTTACCTATTTTCCTATTAGGTTGTTTTGTGTGTTTTTTAATTGATTTATAGGACTTCTATGTATAATAAGGGTATTAACTGCTAATTGTTGTATTTATGATAAAATGTCTTTCTGTTCTGCTTTTTTCAACTTTGTAGATATAGTTTTTGGCATTTCAATATTTAAAATTTGTATTTTATTGATACACTTAAAAGCTCTCTCTCCCCCTTTCATTTATTGTTAAGTTTGTCAATTTGATGGGCAAAGTATGGTCTTTTAAATTGGTACTTTTTATTACCAATTGAGTGATTGTGTCCATTGCTTTTGAAGCCTGTTTATCCACTCTAATCACTGTCCGAATCTCTTGTCTGAAGGGACTGTGACCTGCTGCAGGATGATTTCCTGTTGTCTCCCCAGCTCGTGATTGTTTCGCCACTGGACTAATTTTGCCACAGTTTGGATAAGCATGGAATTTGACTCCATACCTGAGTCTGCCTCCTTACCTGAGTTCTGGCTAACTGTGTGATCTTAGGCAAATTAGTTAGCTCTTCTGATCCTAGATTTCATGTTCTTCGGGGAGTAATAACAGTAACCTCAATGGACTAAATAAAGGACTGAATGAGATAATATGTCAACATACCTGTCACCATGTGTGCAGATGTGTGGTTGTGTTCCTTTCTCCTGAGGTCGTCCGTCTCTGTAATGGACAACTGCACTGTTCTCTATGTTTAGGTCAGCTCAGGAGTCCTGCATATAACAATGACTTGCTGGGTCTACTTCCGCCCTGCACAGTAACAGCTGTGACAGAGCCCCACAGGACAAGACTGTGTGGTGCGACAGAGAGGTGAAGACTAACCCCACCCCCTTCCCTTTCTTTCCCAGATAAACTGTTATCCCCATTTCTTTCAGGTATTCCTCACAGGAAATAATCTGACAGTTCTCCTTGGGGCAGATTTAAGTTTGTCCCTGTCTCCACAGGCCCTTGGAACTGAAGCCAGAGGGCAGGTTTGATTGGATGGGACAGGACAGGGCTGTGCCATTGCTTCCTTGATGACCTTTCTGTGGGGACATTTTTCCCTGGCAGGTCGGCTAAGCTGCCTTTGGCTGTGTTTGGCAGCTTCGCTGCACTTACGTTTAGGCCCCTTGGTTGCTTAAAGCCCTGGCAGTGGCTTCCACTGCCAGGAAGCCATATTCGCTCTGTTCTACATGCGTGTAGGCAGGGTTTTTGGACCCAAACACAGGACCTTAATCAGGTCCCTATTAATTTTCATCTCATTGGAATGGACAGGGCTATTCAACTTTTCAAGATGTTTGGATCCTGATTCTGTTATTCAACATATTTGGTCTCCCTCTGTGCTTCGTGTCACCTGCACATTTGATTACATGCTGCCTCTCCCTCCTCTAGTCATTAATAATGATGCTGAGCAGGAAGGAAGATGCTACACGCTATGGTCAAGCCATTAGTCCTCACTCTCAAGCCTTCCCAGAATGGGAGCACTGTTCCTGCTCCCTTTTGCTGTTCGATCCACACAGATAGACTGTCACTATGCGGAATGCCCATCACTTTAGGCAGTGTCCCATCACTCTAGATGGTATCCCCCATCACTCTAGGAAGTATCCCCATTGCTCTAGGCATTGTGCACATTTCTCTTGGTGGTATGTCTCATCACTCTATGCAGTGTCCCCATTGCTCTAGGAAGTGTCCCCATTGTTTTAGCCAATATCCCCATCACTCTAGGTGGCATTCCCTTCACTCTAGGAGGTCTTTCCCTTTAGGAAGTGTCCCCCCATCATTTTATGACAAAAGTAGGGAGGTGTGTCTGCCTGACTGTTTTCTATCTGCCTGGACTGTGTTCGTAAGTACTTAGACTATAGAGTTCTGTCAGGGATCTGTGTCTGGGTCTCCATTTTCTCTGCATTCTTGAGATTGCCAGCAACGAGCCATTCTGTAAGTTAATTCAGAACTGAAATGTGATTCATCTGGATCAGGAGATTTGAAATCATTTAGTGTGACTGGATGTTCTTTCACAACCTCTCCCTCGACTTGCATTTCATTTCCCTCATATCAGTGTTTGATTCACCCTTTTCAGTCTGAAGATTGTTCTCCTTGATAGAAAATGGGAGTTCTTTCTCTTCATCAGCTGTTAACTTAACACCTTTCACCCCAATATGGGCCTATCCCTTCTTTCTCCTATCGCTCCTAATTCAATTTTAAAGACCCATTTTTGTCCTTAGTGTTTTCTGAACGGCTCAGCTTGCCTGGGCCTCAGGTCCCTGGCCCTGCTTTTGTAGGCCTAGGCCACACTCCTTAGTGTTCCCGGCTGGTTCCGTTCCCTCCTGCCCTCTGTTAGATGTGGTGCTTCTGTGAAAGCCCTCCACCACCCCCGGAGACTGTCTAAGTCAAGGATTCTCAGAGGTCTCACTCTCAGATGCAGAGGGCAGGTATCACCTGTATCTTTGAATCATGACTCTCCCTCCGGATGAGCCCTGAGGAACGAGCAGGGCCCTGTCGTCATCTTCAGGTGCAGTGGGGCTGAGAACAGCTCGCCATCCTTTCCCATTATTAAGATCATTCGTGATTGTATTCCTGAGAAATGTGTGTTTAAAGACTCATCACTCTTAAGCTGTCCTCTCATTATAGAGCAGTGGTTCTCAACAGGGATGATTTTTGCCCTCCAGAGGATGGTTGGTGACATCCGGAGACATACTGGCTGTTGGAGGAAGGTGCTGTTGGCATCTAGTGGGTAGAAGTATGCAAGATGCTGCTAAACATCCTGCCATGCCCGGGATGGCCCCACAACATGGAATTATCCCACACAAAATGCCAATAGTGCCAAGGTTGAGAGACCCCACTGTAATGTAGGCCTTATCATCACTGAGGTGCCTGTTCACAAGTGCAGGTTTTCTTCGGAGAGTCCTGGTCCAGGTGGGGCCCACAGATTGGCATCTGAACCAGCACAGAGGTGATTCTAATTATTTGAGAAACACGGTTTTAGAATCTTGGGTAAAAGCCTAGAATTCTTTGGGCTCTTTCTTCCCCATGAGAAGGGCCCCAGGCGCTCCCAGGTTTAGACCCACCCTCTCCTGAGTTGTCAGGAACTCTGAGGTCAAGTGGGCTTTTTCCCTCAGGCCAACTTAGTTCCAGCACCTCCTTTCTTTGGCGATCCCAGGTTTTCATCCCTATTTTCTAAAACCTGGCAGCCAAGTGAGACATCCCTCAGGTGAGGAGGCTCCTCTGTCACCACTACCCCGTGCCTGGGTGGTGATCTGCTAGGGGCGAGGTCATCTTGTCCTCAGGCCTCCCCTCACTCCCTTTGGCCTAAGGTTAAGTGTGCTTCAGCCGGTTGGAGCTGTCAGGTTGGGCATGTGTTTTCCTGATGGGGGCCTACTGTGTCTCTATGGTCTAGTCGGGACTGTGGGAGGAGTCACCGTAGGGCAGCTTTTATTGTTGCTTGCTCAGACACAGCTGGTTATAAGTAGCACAGTCATATGAGCACTTGTGTGTATCTCCACTAGCTATTTCCCATCATAACGAACATCATGGTTTGCAAAGCATTTTAGGATATTCAGAGACTCAATGCAGGTTACATAGCCTTGCCATCTTCTCTAGAAGAGAAACTGCTGGAACTGGTCCAGGGCCACAACACTGCTTGCTCTTCCTATGTTGCCTGAACAAGACCTGGTGACTGTTCAAGTGCATTATGTACAAGGTTTGTCTTTATCCCCCTCTCTCTCCTGAAGCCCTCTCCCTGCCTCAACTCATTTGTTCTTTCAAGTTCAGTATTCACTGCATGCCTCCCTGATATCACTAGAGGTGTTGGCAGAGTGAGCGCTGAGGAGGAAAGACATTGTTGTCTGAGCTCAGAGAGACCTCAAGTGCCCTCAATCCCTATCCTCCCCTAGTGCTATTGATTCAGAGTGTAGGATGCCAGTTAGTTGAGGGCTGGTTCAGGCTGGTCAACCAAAGGAACTAATCCACATTCCAGGTATGGCTGGAGTATGGCGATAAGCCCTTCTGGTTGTCCAGGCCCTTTTGCTGCCGTTTGCTGCCCCTGGCAGCCACCATTGCTGAACAGAGAGCTGTGGCCTCACTGCTCTTTATACCAGCTTTTGGGTGACCACCTGTGGCTGCCATTTGTCAAGTGTCTAAAAACCAGGCACTTCGCCTGAGGCTTTATCTGCCATCACACAGGTCTTGTAAGGTGGATGCAGTCATTCCCATTGGACAGGTGAGGACTTGGGACCTCAGGAACTACAAGAAGCTTGTGCAAAGCCACCAGCCTCATAACTGGTGGAAGTGGGATTTATACCCAGAGCTGGCCAATTTCAGAATCTTTAGTCCGTCCTCCACTGTTCAGGCTGTGATATGTCTGTCTTGTAAAGGGCAGGCAGATATGCATCAGAAATGGAAATGGCAGCAGCCCTACAGAAGCATCTATGTTGCCCTGCCTGTTTTGTGTCCAAACTGTGTCCTCTCCATATAGTCTAATGCCAAGTCCTACACTTGTGAAGTGCTTGTCTGAGGAGCTCCTCACTGCTCGGACTGTCCCTCTCAAGGCAGCCTGTGGCTTGCACGAACACATGTTGTAGGTGTAGTGTTTACCTACAGCTTTGTTCCTCCTCTCATGTTCAGTGAAAGTGTTCACAGTAAAGTCTAACCCAGAAGAAACCTTAGGAACAAGAGTGTGTCATTAATTCCAGAGGAAAAAGTCAAGAGTTGAGGGTCAAGGAGCTTGTGCCTGTGCCAGTGGGCCTGGCCAGTGCCGGGGGTGCAAGAGCTGTACAAGGCCACCCATGGAGGCAGTTCTATGTGAAGGGCTCACCATTACCTCAGACTACCATCTTCCGCTGGAAATGTGCAGTTCATGGCTCCACTTGTCCCCTATGGTGGAAAACTCAAGGTCCGCTGGGCTCTTTTCTCTCCTTGTCCCTGTTATTTCCTACATTCCGTTCATTCCCACACACCTGCAATAGTTCAAAACTGTCTCCTTCTCTCCATCCTCACTACCCCTGTCATCTGTTCCCTGGACGAGAGCAGTCATCTTTAATGGTCTCCTGGCCTTTAGCGGCAGTCCCGATAGTCCCGGCTCCTCATCGCCACGAACTAACCCTGCCGGTCCCATGCTCACAAACATGGTCCCTATCCTTACTGTCTTAACTGCATGGTCCTGGGCACTCAGCCTCTGCCTGCCATCTGCTCACGGTTCCCACAGCCCCACCTGACACTCTCCCACCAACAGAACTGGCCTGCTTCTGCTTTGGGGTGCACTTAGTGCTACTTTCTTAGGCCTTGTCTGAAATGTGCTTCTCCCACCCTGTCCTGTATTTCACCTGGTCAGTTTTGCATCCCCTTTAAGATTAAGCTGAGCCATTTCTTGGTCCATGAAGCTTGTCTGGATTCTGCTGGCAGCACTCAGTGTTTCCTAGGCCCTGTGTTGGCCACTGCACCCTGACATTGGTCAGTCTCTTGCCCTACTTCGAGCTCCAGGTCAGGACGTGATACTTACATCACAACACCAGAGGTCCAGAATCCAGAGCAGGGAAAAAAAATAGAGGGAGGAGAAGGTACTCTGTGGAATGGCACCCCACCCACATCACAGATTCTGCGAGAGCCTGAAGGCCCAGTGTGCCAGCTCCCACAGGCTACATTCAGGCTCCTGCCTGCAGTGTCATCAGTGACAACTCAGGCCCCTCACTGGACATCGGCTCAAGGTCAGGCACACAGCTCACACTGCATCTAAAAGCCACATCAGAGACTTCCCTTGGACATTCAAAACACCAGCAGCTATGCAGGGTAAGAGCTGAATGAAGTGGGTCCCAGTTTTATAGTATTTAATTAAAGACCTCCAGGGCTTCTGGTTAGGGCTCTTCATGGCGTCATACTTTATGCAGTTTTAAATAAACCAAAAATCAGTTTAGAGGTGTTTCAGTACTCTTAGAATCCTGCAATCCTAGATTTTAAGGTCAAGCACAATCAGGTTAGGTTATTTACCCAAGTTACATGGCCCATGAAAGGGATTCTAAAAAACAGTGCTCTATGTTTTATTTGAAATGCTTTAAAATAGAAAGAATTCATGTACTATTACAGATTCTGTCTAAAGACTATCACCATGAACACATGTAAGATCCTGTGCTTTCTGCTGTTCTCCCAAGAGGAGTATAGGTTATTCTGTTGTCTCTTGTTAAAGAGGTCAGACTCGCCAAATATTTTGGATATACTAGTGGCATCTGATGGGAAAACCAGCTGTCAGTAAAATAAATAGAATGTATGGCAGAATCTGCTGTTTCACTCCTGGATGTTGGTTATTAGCTGGTGACTTTGCCTAATCTAGAATAAAAGTACTCACAGGATACTTAACTCTGTGCCGGTCACTGGGTGGCTCATATAGCCTGCTACTTCGTAGATAAGCACTAAATGCTTGTTGTACGACTTATGAGCAAATGAAAAAGACCTCCCAGATAACTTGGAGGGAAACCTGCTTTCTAAGCAGGTTGTCACCAACCCCAGTATCCAGCAATGGACATGACTGGAATTGTGTGTATGGGCAGGGGATGAGGGGTGCTTGGAAAGGGGCCTGGTGAGTTCAAATGATACAAAAGCAGCAGCAAGGTATTTAGCAGTAAAGCGAATGTGAAGGTTTCTGAGCTTTGTGAGAAGAAACTGATCTAAATTGCCAAGACTCCAGGGATGTTTGCCCGCACATGGGAACTGTGTATGAGGTAACAGATTAGCCTGCCAAAACTGTGACAGTGTTGTGTTGTCATTTTTGGTATTTGTATTTTGTGACATTTGAAAAAGTGTGAAGTATGATTGTTAACATTTTATGTTTTGTCATCAGTGTTTTATTGAAAATATATCATTTTCCTCATGAATACGTGATCTTAAAAAGATAGGCAGCACTTATGTGGTATTAATTATGTCCTATGACACCCCCCCACACACACACACACACACACACCGTGTACTGGAATGTACTTCATTGGAAAATGGGATTCATTTCATAGAAATTCACTTTAAAGCAAACTAACAGAATACATGTATTCCGTTAGAGTAAACACCCTTTTTTCTTTTAGATTGACTCTCAAATATGTTAATGATTGAAGGAAGAATAAGAATTATGAGGCAAATCAGTAAAGAAAGAAAGAAAGGAGATGAATGACTCAATAGATTGAGGAATATGAACAGAATGGAGGGAACAGGTTTAAATGGGATCAGAGAGGCACTGAATGGGTTTGATAAGAGAAACATCCATAGTATAAAGATTTTAAGTCACTGGGCTATGAATGATCGACTGCTGACTGAGATCCTATTCATGCCTCTGCTGAAATAAGAAAAAAAAGATAGAAATGTGTGAATCTACTTCATTTTCAAAAAGAAACTCAGGAAGGATAAACTAGAAGCTAACAAGATTGTTATCTACAGGGGGTGCGTGGAAATTGGCTGGGAAGACAGGCAAGGGAATGGGACATCTCTGAGTATTTTTGTATATAGTTTGACTTTTGAGCCATGGTAATGTGTTGCATATTCAAAAAATTAAATCAGCAAAGATGGGTTTAAAAACTAATACAAACAAGTTAATGATCCTAGCTGTACATTAGATAGATAGCATCCCACACAGAACAAACAATATTAATTTAGGTGGACTTCTAGTCTGGGAAAGATGGCTAGATTCATCTTTTCCTGTTTATTCCCACTAAGTACAACTATGAACCTTGAAAAGAAGTTCAGAGGCAAACATAGGAGAACTCTGAAAGGTAGGAAGAGGAAAGGAGACTGGCTAGTTCCCCGACAACTAGAGGAATAACACAGCCTGATGCCTCATGAGCCCCAACCCAATGACAGAAAACAACCCAGTGCCATTATCTTGAGCCTCCAACCTTTGTGGCAGTCAGCTGTCCAGGTAGGCTCATTGCTCCACCAGATTGAGAGGGAGTCCTGCCAGCCATACTGGATAGGCCCAGTGGCAACAGCAAGGAAAAGAAAGTGGGAACCCCACTGACAAGTGGCCCCATGAAGCACTCTTCATTCCTGCAGGCCAGGGACTCCCTTCCTCCACCCAGAAAACCCCAAGTGCCTCAATAGCACCAACAGGGGATTGTGCTACAACAAGTGGTCCAACTGGGAGCACTCTTTGTCCAGTCAGTCAGAGACTCCTCTCTATACCTAGAGACTCCAGGTGGCTAGGAAGAACTGTCCTGGGAAGTGCTCTTTGTCCTGTGGACCAGAGAATCCTTTCTCCTACCTAGAGACACCAGCAGGGGACTAGCTAGGGACATCCTGCCACAGGTTGCTGGGGCAGTGCTCTTTGTGTCCTGTAAGTCAGAGACTTCCTTCCCCCACCTGGAGACACTGGGAGGCCTGACACTGGTAGGAAGGATCCCCCCACAACAAGTGGCTGGCAAGGAAGCACTCTTTGTCCCCACAACCTAGGAAAGCACTTTCTGTCCCCACAGGCACCCCCAGCAGGGATCAGCAAGGGCTCAAGTGGCCTCAGATGAACCAAGCAGACCAAAACAGTGTAATAGAGGCTCTTACTGAAGAAACTGAGCAAATTCCAAAGAAGATAAACCCAAAGAAATCCACACCTAGACTCATGATAATGAAACTTCTGAAAACCAAGGACAAAAAATGTTTGAACACAGAGAAAAATCAACATATTAGTTAAAAAAAGTAACACCAATTTGAGTGACAGTGGAATTTCCTTTAAAACCATCGTGGCATGAAAGAAATGGCATCTTTTACAGGTGCTGAAAGAAAAAAATCTGTTAGCCATGAATTCTATACCCAGCAAAACTATCCTTTAAGGAAGGAAGTGGAAATAATACATTCTCAGATTACAGAAAAGTGTGAGAATTTGTTGCTAACCAGTCTATGCTTTAAAATGGCAAAAGTAAGTTCTCTAAACAGAAAGAAAATAATATAAGTAACAATCTTGGAACATGAAAAAGTAAGAGAGAACAATGGAAAAAGCAAAAAATATGGATAAATACAATATATTATCCTCATGTGTTTTTAAAATCATATTTGATGGTTGGAACAAAAAGTATGACACTGTCTGATGTGAGGGAAATGTATGTAGAAAAAATGCTCAAAGCAAAGGTTTTAAAAAGTGGAGAGAAATAAAGAACCTAAGGGGAAGAAGTAGGGTTTCTATATTTTATGTAGTAAAATGTTGAAACCAGTGGATTGTGGTAAGTTACCTATGTATATTGCAATGTTTAGTAATGCAACCACTAAGGAAATTATATGAAGCAATATACTAAAAAACTCTCTTAATAGATCAACATGGAATCCTATGAAATGTTTAAATAACTCACAGGAAAAAAGGCAAGAAAAGAGAAAAATGGAGGATGAACAGAAACATTATAAAATGGTAGACTTTAGCTACAACATGTCATTAATTACCTTAAAGGTAAATAGTCTAAATATACCGATTAAAAGGCAGAGATTGTCAGGGTAGATTATACACACACATACACACGCACACACACACTCCTATGCTGTCTATAAGAAACTCAGTTCAAATACAGTGACTTAGATTGAACGTAAAAGGATGAAAAAAAGATATACCATGCAAACATTGAACGAAAAAACATAGGAGTGGCTATATTATATCAGGTAAAGTACTTCAAAGCAAACAAAATTACCAGACACAAAGGATATCATATGATGATCAAAGGATCAATCCACCAGGAAGACATAGCAATCCTAAATGTGTATACACCAAAGAATAGAATCCTAAAATAGGTGAAGCAAAAACTGATAGGACTATAAGGAGAAATACACAAATCTAAAATAATAGTTGGGGATGTCAACACCCCTTTCTCAGAAGCTGACGTAGTGCTAGTTGGAAAATCATCAAGAATATAAATGATCTAAATGACACACCCAATCAGTAGGATATAACTGACATATAAAGGATACTCCAACAATAGCAGAATATATATTTTTTCAAGCACCTGTGGAACCAAGGTAGATTATATCCTGGGTCATAAAACAAATCTTAACAAATTTTAAAGAATTGAAATCAACATATTAAAATATCTGGGATACAGCAGGGTTGAAAGGGAAATTTATAGCAGTATATGTTTACATTAGCAAAGAGGAAAAGTTTCAAATTCAAGTTTATACCTCAAGAAACTAGGAAAAAAAAGAAACAAAAAACAAAATAAACCCAGAGCACGCAAAGCAGCAGGAAGGAAATAATAAAGTTAAGAACAGAAATCAATGTAATTGAAACAGGAAACAATAGAGAGAATTAATGAAACAAAAAGCTGGTTCTTGGAAAAAATTAATAAAATTAATAAACCTCTAGCAAGACAAAGGTAAAAACAGAGAAGACATAAATCACCAATATCAGCAGTGAAACTCGTTAAATCCCTTCAGAATCCACAGCCATTAGAAGAGAATAAGGTAATACTATGAAAAACTTTATGCTCATAACTTTGACAACATAAAAAAATGGACCAATTCCTTGAAAACCACAAACTACTAAATCTCAAACAGGATAAAATTAATAATCTGAGTAGTTCTGTAACTGCTAAAGAAATTGACTTAATGATTTTAAAACTCCAGAAAAATAAATTCCAGGCCCAAATGTTTCTCTGGAGATTTCTACAAAACAGTTAAAGAATGATTAAAACCAATTTTACACAATCTCTTCCAGAAAATAGAAGATCAGGGTAAACTATCCTACTTATTTTATGAGGCATGGATTACCTTGACAGACAAATAGTATTACCAAACCAGACAGAGACGAACGAAAACTACAGACCAGTATCTCTCATGAACTTAGACACGGGTGTCCTCAACAAAATATTTGCAAACCAAATCCAGCAATGTATAAAAAGAATTATACATCACGTGTATATAAACCATATGCATATAAAGTGGGGTTTATTCCAGGTATGCAAGGTTGTGTCAGCGTTTGAAAATCAATGGGTTTATTCCAGGTATGCAAGGTTGGGTCAACGTTTGAAAATCAATCAATGAAATCCACCATATCAACAAGCTGATGACAAAAAGATATCATTTTAACTGATATAGAAAACTACTGGACAGACACCAGCACCCATTCATGATAAAAATTCAGAATATTAGGAATAGAAGGAAACTACCTTAATTTGTTAAAGAGCGTTTGCCAAAAAATGTACAGCTAACATCATATGTAATGATGAAATACTGAATACATTCCCCTGACATTAATTAGGAACAATGCAAGGATATCTGCTCTCGTTACTTTTATTTAACACAGTGCTGGAGTTAAGCCACTAGTAAGACACTAAGCACTGCAGTATAATACCAGAAAAAGAAATGAAAGGCATATGAATTAGAAAGGAAGAAATACAACTGTCCCTATTTGCATGTGATGTGGTAACCAACAGAAAATTCTGATGAATTCTAAACAAACAAACAAGCAAAAAAACAAGACCACCAGCTAGAACTAGTAAATTAGTTTAGCAAGGTCACAAGACATGAGATCAACATACAAAAATCAATTGTATTACATATTGTTGTATACTAACAACTTTGGAAACTGAAACTAAAACCAACAAAAGCATGATAAATGAAAGGAAGAATTGATACAATGAACCTCATCAAAGTTAAAAACTTTTGTTCTGTGCAAGACCCTGTGAACAGGATGAAAAGAGAAGCTAACGACTAGGAGAAAATATTTGCAAACCACGCATCAACCAAAGGACTAGTATCCAGAATATGTAGAGAACTCTTAAAACTCACCCGTGGACAAAGTAAATCAATTAAGACAATCCAATTTAAAAAATTAACTAAGGGGATATATAGATCGCAAATCAGCACATGAAACGACATTTAACATCATTGGCCATTAGAGATATGCAAATTAAACCCACAATAAGATATCACTACATATCAAGATAACTAAAATAAAAAATAGTGACAACTGCAAATGCTGGTGAGGATGTAGAGAAACTAGGTCACTTATACATTGCTGGTGGGAGTCTAAAATAGTACAACTACTCTGGAAATAGTTTGGCAATTTCTTATAAAACTAAATATACAATTACCATATAATCAATTATACTCTGGCATTTATCCCAAAGAAGCAAAGAGTTACATTTACACAAAACGAACGTTCATAGCAGCTTTATTCATGATAGCCAACAACTAGAAACAACCCAAATATTCTTCAAGAAGTCAATCATAAACAAAGGTGGTACATCCATTTATAGAGTACTACTTGGTAATAAAAAGGAATGAGCTACTGATACAAAGATGAATCTTAGATGAATCTCCAGAGAATTATGTTAAGTAAAAAAACCCACTCCAATTACTTAAATATTGTAAGATTTTACTTCTATAACATCCTTGAAATGACAGTGTTAATGGTGATAGAGAACAGTTTAGTGGTTGGCGGGGTCAGGGAAGTGGGAAATTGGAAGAAGGTGAGTATGATTATACAGGAGCACCAGGTATCCTTGGCGTGGTGGCATTTTTCTGTATTTTGATAGTGATAGTGGTTACATGGATATATACATCTGATAGAATTGCATAGAACTAAACATAGAACTAAATATGCACAAATGAGTGCATGTAAAACTGGTGAAATCTGAGCAAGACTAGTGGACTATGTTGGTGTCAGTTTCCTGTTGTGATCTTGTCCTGCAGTGATGCAAGATGTTATCATGGGGGTACTGGGTGAAGGGTACATGAGATCTTCTGTATTATTTGTTACTACTTCCTGTAAATCTGCTACTGTCTCAAAATAAAGCATTTAATTACAAGTGAATCTAGGTAACTTTTGAACAAAGTACTCGGTGCATTCTCAAAGGCATATATTCTAAGGAAGAAAAGAAATCTTGAATTTCACTTAGTAGGTTTGCTTTCAGTAGTAGAATTGGTGTGGCGATTTCAGACTGTTTTATTTATATTATGGGATTAAACAGGTGAGTATCGATGTTGTGAGGAACTAGAGTTTCTTGCTGGAAGAGAATGGAGGTACAGATTTGGAATAGAGGAAGAGACAGAGTCCTGTGGTGTTGATTTGTAATTAGAGGAATCAATACAAACTCATGGTTTTTAAGAAACACATTTTTTCTAGCTCTGTTCACTGAAAGAACATAAAAAATAAAGACACCTTAGTAACACTGAGTACTCCTGTTACCTAGATCTCGGTTACTAACTACCGTTCCTAATTGAAAGGAATCAGTGCTCCTTGGAAACTGGCTGGTTCCAAGAATGGAGCAGGAGATTGACAAGGTGATCATGAAACATCTTATTTTGTGAAAAAGTAAGAAAGTGTTCAAAAATGAAGAGGGTAGATGAGTCTACATGGGACAGAGGAGTTGCCCTGAACGAGGTCCCTGGCCAATTTTACAATACCTTGTTTGAGCAACAAAATAAGTAATGTCAGAAATGGATTATAACATATTACATTAAACAAAAATAATCTAAGCCCATACTGATATAAAAGTATATAGAAACAAAAGGAAGATAAGGAAAGGAAAACTGTCTTTACAAAAGAGTGACAACTAATAAATATATGAAGAATGATGATCATTTTTTTTTGCCACAATTGTAATAATAATTAATTTAGGCAAAAAACCATGAATCGATCTAAAACTTGTGGATACGAGACTGTTGGGAAATAGGTTAATCACATGGTCTTACAGCACCACCCCTCAGATTACTTACTAATCATGGAGGAGAAAGGATATGGTTGCAGTGATATATTTTTACATAAATCACCTCAAACCTTAGTGCCATCAAACAACCATTTGATCACAATCATGGGTACTGTGAGTCCATAGTTCAGATAAGGCACAGGAACAGCTTTTCTCTGATGTTTATAATGTCTTCGGCCTTGTCTGGGAACACATGAAGGCTAGGGGTTACTTCATGTCTGGGGGTTGGGTCCATCTAGAACTCTTTCACTTTTGAGGTCTGACAATTAAGTTCGCGAACTCATCCTAGAAAAAGTGCTACATACCTCATTGCTGAATGTCACTATGGTCACCTTCGAAGTACTCCCTTGGGAAGATATGCTCCGACACCAGTGCCTAGTCCACCCTTCAAAGCAGTTTTGGAACTCCTTTTCTGGAATGGCCATCAGAGCTGTTGTCATATTATGTCCTCCTTTCAATATTTCCTTTATCTTCAGGTAAAGAAAGAAGTCATTGGGGGCCAGATCAGGTGAGTAGCGAGGGTGTTCCAATACAGTTATTTGTTTACTGGTTAAAAACTCCCTCACAGACAGTGCCCTGTGAGCTGGTGCAGTGTCGTGATGCAAGAGCCATGAATTGTTGGAGAAATGTTCAGGCCATCTGACTTTTTCATGCAGTCTTTCCAGCACTTCCAAATAATGAACTTGGTTAACTGTTTGTCCAGGTGGTACAAATTCATAATGAATAATCTGCCTGATATCAAAAAAGGTTAGCAACATTGTTGCAACAAGTTCGCGAACTTAATTGTCAGACATTGTATACATCTGGCAGTTGGTGTTGTCAGTTGGGACCTAAGTTGAACTGTTGGCCTAAACATTTATAAGTGATTTTCGGTGTGGGCTGTTTTAGGTTTCCTCATAGCATAGCAGCTGGATCGCAAGAGAGCAAGGTAGAAGTGCAAAGTTTTATGATCTAGCCTCCCAACTCACATAATGAATGTCACTTTTATCATATGCCATTGGGAGAAGTGTCACATAACATTATAAACAGAACATGTGTGACGGGAGACATTGCTGTGATTATCTCTAAAAAATATCTGCCATATTTTATGAAGGAGAAGTCTAGTGGTCTGCACCTTAATTTCTTATCCCCATTAATGGGACACTCTGGGAAGGATGCTATGTCGCTTATGTCATTTCTCTATCAAAATTTTCAACCTGAATCTAATCAGGAAACAATTATTCAAATCCAAATTGAGAGACATTCTCCAAAATAGTTCTTCTGGATGCTTCAAAAATATCAGTATCCGAAAGGCTAAAGAAAGGTGGGAATAGTTTATTTTTTTTATTTTTTTATTTTTTAAAGATTTTATTGGGGAAGGGGAACAGGACTTTATTGGGGAAAAAGTGTGTATTTCCAGGACTTTTCTCCAAGTCAAGTTGTTGTCCTTTCAATCTTAGTTGTGGAGGGTGCCATTCAGCTTCAAGTTGTTGTCCTTTCAGTCCTGGTTGTGGAGGGCACAGCTCAGCTCCAGGTCCAGTTGCCGTTGCTAGTTGCAGGAGGCGCAGCCCACCATCCGTGCGGGAGTTGAACCGGCAACCTTGTGGTTGAGAGGACGTGCTCCAACCAACTGAGCCATCCGGGACGCAGCTCAGCTCAAGGCAGCTCAGCTCAAGGTGCCGTGTTCAATCTTAGTTGCAGGGGGCGGAGCCCACCATCCCTTGCGGGACTCGAGGAATTGACCTGGCAACCTTATGGTTGAGAGCCCATTGGCCCGTGTGGGAATCGAAGTGGCAACCTTTGGAGTTAGGAGCACGGAGCTCTAACCGCCTGAGCCACCGGGCCGGCCCGGGAATAGTTTAGATTAAAGGAAAATAAAGAGCCATGTCAACAAAATACAATGTGTGATCTTTGACTGAGCCCTGAATTAGGGGATATTCTTGGGACAATTGGGGAAAATGAAATGTAGATTTTATATTAGTATTCTATTAAAGCGAAATGTCCTGAATGTGGTCATTGTTTTGTGTTTATGTAGGAGATTATAAGAATATTCTTGTTCTTCGGAGATACAACTGAAGTATTTAGGGGTGAAGTGTCGTGATAACTTCAACTAACTTTCAAATAGCTTCAGCCCAGGGGCGGGGTGGGGGAGGAGAGAGAGAGAGAGAGAGAGAGAGAGAGAGAGAGAGAGAGAGAGAGAGAGAGAGAGAGAGAGAGAACACGCATGTGGCAGGACCCGAACCAGTGATGAATCTAGAGGAAGCACATGGGCATTTATCATACTAGTTTCCAAGTTGTGTTGGTAGGAAATTTTTCAAAATATAAATATAGGGCTGCACCCAAACTCCCCCCCTATGTAGCAGAAATAAGATTTCTAGGAGGATGAAAGGAGACAAAAGGATGTTTAAAAGAAGAGAAAGAAAAAGCAGCCGTCTGCACTGCTCCTTGGTCAAGGAGACATTGCCCATGTGTGACAGTGTACTAGGTAGGTGTGATACACATGGAGTCAGATGAAAAAGCCAGTGTGGCCATTGGCAGACCGCTTTTCTAGGAAGGAAATTATTATGAAGGAACAGCCAAGTTGCACAATCCCCTGTGTTTATAGAGACAGAGACTAGAGTAGATGGTAGCCAGGAGAGGCAGGGCAGTGAAGAAACGTATGGAGGTGGCTCTGCAGAACCAGGCCCCTCTCTGACCCATTCCTGCTCCAGGAGGCCACAGTCAGACCGAGGATCTGCAGTGGTGGCCAGACCACTCAGAAAACTAGACACAAAACACCATGCTCTCACTCAGAATAGAGCAGAAACTACATGTGCTAGTCAGCTTGAGCTGACATAACGAAGTACCACAGGCTGTGTGGCTTCAAGAATAGAAGTTTACTTCTCCCAGTTTTGGAGGCTGGAAGTCCAAGACCAAGGTTCCACTCAGTTTGGTTCCTGGTGAGAGCTTTCTTTGTCGCTTGTGGACAGCCACTTTCTTGTTGTGTCCTCACGTGATGTGATGGTTAATTTTAGGTCCACTTACTTGGACTAAGGGATACCCAGATAGCTGGTAAAACATTATGCCTGGGTGTGTCTGTGAAGGTGTTTCCAGAAGAAATTAGCATTTGAATTGGTGGACTCAGTAAAGAAGATGGCCTTCCTCAATGAGGCTGGACATTATCCAACCCTTTGAGATCTTCAATAGAACAAAAAGGTGGAAGAAGGGCAAATTTGTTCTCTGCTTGAGCTGAGATATCCATCTTCTGCTCTCAGACATTGGCATTCAGTTCTCCAACCTTCAAACTCAAACTGGATTACACTACCTGCTTTCCTGGGTCTCCAGCTTGCACATGGCAGATCATGGGACTTCTCAGCCACCATGACTGCATGAGCCAATTCTTCCACACATTGCTGCACTACCCTGTCTCTGTCTCTGTCTGTCTCTGTCTCTTGCTCTATCTTCTGTTTCTCTGGAGAACCCTGACTGATACTCAGGTCTTTTTCTAGGTGTGTGCACAGAGAGAGAGTACCAAACTCTCTGGTGTCTCTTATAAGGACACTAATTCTATTGGATCAGAACTCCACTCTTATGACCTCATTTAATGTAATTACTTCCTGAGAGGACCTGTCTCCAAATACAGCCACACTGGGGGTTAGAGATTTTGTCATATGAATGGGGGGTGGGGTGGGGTGTGCGACAAACATTCAGTCCATAACTCCACACAAAGTCAAAGTTCCCCTGCTGAGATTCCCATCTTCCAAGCCCCCTACTCTATCCCTGCACCATATTGACTCACAGAGTTTTAAAATATAAATGTGTGTTATCGCCTGCTATCTTAATATCTGAGAGGATAATACTGAGGAATCTAGGTGATGATGAGGATCTAACCGAAACCTATTCATTCACATTATTTGGGGGACAAATTCCAGGGCTAGAGAGCTCAGTCACATAAGGATGAGTTAAAAAGGAGAGCTTAAAGCCCTCCAACAGGCATATAAAAAAAGGATACAATGGTAAAGGAGAGAAACAGTACTCAAGGTAAAAGCAGACTTTTTTTTTCTTTCTTTTTTTTTTTTTTAGATTTTAAAGTTTTACTGGTAGAAACTGTACTCAAGGAAATTAAAAGAAGTCATGGACAAGAAATAAGGAGGTGGGGAGAAAGAAGGGAAATGATCCCCAGTGGCTGATAGATGTGGAGGATGACAGTTTAGATCTAGCATACAGAGAATTGGTTCTTGGGATTCCTAAAGAACCTCCAGAACAAATGGACACAGCAATAATCAAATATATCATAGAAAGAAATCTGCCTGGGTCAGAGATACTTAAATTGGCAGCTCCCATGTTTGTAGACTGTGACCTGTGGAACAGGGCCTTTTTCTCGATAGGAAGTTAATGGCAGTGGAGTCTGTGTGTGGGGCCTGCCTACTCTGGGTCCTGTTTGTACTCTCCAGCTGTCCTGGCTGGTCTCCCAGGCTCAGCCTGCACAGAGGTGCCTGAGCTGCAATGCCCCAGGCAGTTCCCACTTCCTTGCCCCAGATGGGGACTGTCTCCTGACCCACACACCACGCGCTTCCTGCTTCTCTTGGTGCCCTCGTGCTTCCCAACATTCTGAGCAGTTCGCCTTTTAACCTGCCCTCAGGATCCCGCACTGGGCACTGTGAGTGCAGCTTCTCCTGGCCACCTACTCCCACCCCCAGCCCTGCATGGAGCTGGGCCTGGTGCACACTGATAGGCCTGAATGACACAGGCTATTTGAGGGTGAGCATTTGTGCATTTATTAATTATCTTCTTTTTCGTCTTATTCTTCCAAAGAGCTAAGGTCCCCAAATAAGTTTTTATTGAATGAAAAGAGGAAAAGAAATGGGTTTTGGCCATAGCCTGAAAGACGTGAGTGCACCATCTCTGTGGTAGTGGGGTACTGGCTCCCAAAGATGTCCGTTTTGTAATCCCTCAAATCTAGGAATATGTTGTCTTAGGCGCACAGGGAAATTACGTTTGCAGATGGAATTATCCTGGGTGCGTCCAGTGTAATCACAAGAGTCCTAAAAATGTGTGTGTGTGGGGGGGTGGCAAGAGAGTCTTTTCCCTTTGCTATCCAGGGGAGGGCTCAGAGGCACATACGCCCATCCCACATTTCTGGCCAACCTGTTCCATGGGGTGCTATGCCCTCCCATCCCGCCCTACCCTTTAAAAGGCTGCCCTTTTAATCCTCCCTCAGGGTTACTGTGCTGAAAAGGGAAAGTTCTCACCTGGGATAACTTTAGCTACCTCTTACAGAGAACTCCGTTTTGGCAATGTTATGAGCTCAGGGGACAGGTATGCTGGGTGAAAGTGGTGTTTGGCTTACCCACCTCATACTCTGCTCATAGCTACTCCTTGCCCTACTCCTGCTGGCTTGAGTCTACTGACCCAGCAGCTAGCTTCAGAGTGAGACTGCGTCAGCTGAGACCCTCTGACTCCAGAACAGCCAGGCATATACATCTGCTGCCTCACTGCCTGAATTGGACTTGCTCATGGGCCCCTAGGGACTCCCAGAGGTGAGGGAGGCCTGGTTATTTCTGGCCTGGGTTAGGAAGTATATCTGCCTCTAGGCAGAGAGCCAGTGCCCCAGTCCTGACAAAAGTACCTTGCTTGCAGTGGCAGAGCACCTGAGAAAGTGCTAAGTGGCCTGGCCAGGGCTTACCAAGGCAAAGCTGTGTGTTGATCACACTAGGAATTTATTTTCCTTTTATCCATCCCATTTACCTTCCCTCGTGTTATGTGCTATACTGGGTGCTGGGGGTTTCAGTCACAATGTTGACTAAGATTCAGACCCTGCCTGATCTGACTGGCCACTCAGAGTCTGATGGGGGACCTGGATGTATTACTCAGTGACACAGCAAGGTTGAAAAGTGCTCTGAGAGAAGTCCAGGGACAGAGGCACCAAACAGCCTGGGGTAATCCAGGAAGGCCTCCTGTAGATGTTTGACATACCTGTCAATCTATATTTCTCTCTCTCTCTCTCTCTCTCTCTCTCTCTCTCTCTCTCTCTCTCTCTCTCTCATTTTTTATTTAAGTGTATATTCAAGTACTTTTATATAAATAAGAGCAGATGTTTTATCATGAACATCTTTCCTTGGCAATGTATAATTATCTATTTTATGTTTTGAAAATCTGCATAGTATTTCATTCTTTGGCTATACCATAGTTGACTCAACTGCTCCCCTACTCATAGTTACTAGTTTTTTCCTATTATAAATAATGCTGTAGTAAAATCCTTTAATATACATCTCTCTACACTTATCTATTTCCTTATGACAAGAGATGCTCATTAAAAATGCTGATACAAATTTTTGCCGTATTGCCCCCTGGATAGGTTCCATCAATTCTCAACCTCCCCGCACTATGTCAAAGCATGCGGAGCAGTCCTTCTTTCTTTGCCTGATAGGCAGGATGTATCTTGTGTCCTATTTGCATGTTTTGAATTAATGTTAAGGCTGAGAGTCTGTTCCTGAGTTTATTGGTCATTGATATGTGAGATCTGAAGGTTGTGAAGGCTGCAAAGCAGAGGTGGGGAGGCCTGGTAGCAGGTACTCTAGGAGCAAGGAACAGCCCATGCAGAAGTGGAGAGCTGTGGGTGGCACGGCATCTTCTGGAAGGCTGGTGTTGATTATGTCTAACTGTGGGATGCCTGAGGAAAGCAGTGGACATAAGGTTAGACTGAAGTGCTCTGAGTCTGACTTATAAGTTGAGACTTTAATCCTGAGTGGTGTGGGGAGCCATTGGGGGATTATGAAACACTTTGTGTTTGGTGTTTCTCCTGCCTCTCACATCCCTAGGTGTCCCTCTTACCTTCAGTTATGCTGCCAGCCCACCTCTTCAGCCTCTCTGAGCTCTAAGTTCAAGCGTGGAGATGCCTGCCACGTAGAGCTGTTGTCAGGAAGGAATCAGAACATGCTGTGAAAGTGTTTCGTCAGGAGTGAAGTGCCCAGGTGATTCTGGTTGTGGAGCTAACAGGCAGTCTTGGCCCTCCACCATGGAGGTCCTTTCTTTGTGAACTATGATCCTGCCTCAACTCTTTCATTCATTGTTTCAGTACTTAGAACTTAATTTCTTTAACAAATTGTTGGTAATAATAATTATCATGATAGCTGCAATTCATGTAACACCTACTATTGCCAAGCCCTGTAGTAGACACACATCAGAAAGTCTTCTTTTCCTCACAGCAATCTGTAAGGAAGTGATGTTCCCTCCATTTTATTTAAGAGCAGTTGAACCTTTCTAAGGCAATATCACATGTGTGGGGTTTCTGGAAGAGCCAGGACCGGATCTAATCATCCTGTCCACTGGCTCCCAGGAGGTGTTCCCACTCCTTGTGCAGATGGCTCGCTGACTCCCAAAGGCTGATGCAGTGTGCTGCATTGGAGTGTGCCGCTTGTGGGGACTGATGAGTGTTTACATTTTTAAAACTTCACTTTATTTATTTAATTTACTGTTGATCTTCTAAGTCGCTCGGAATCTTTCAGTCCAGTGTACCAGCTAGCCGTGGCTGTCACCTGTGGTCCTCGGGCTCCCAGTTCCTTTCTTCTTTGATTGCGTTAGAGAATTGTCACCCAGCCTAGAAGCACCTGTGGGCTGTGGATTTCTAACACATTTATGAGATTGCTTATTCACTATCTCTACATATGTTGGGCTCTGTTTACAGATATGAAAATAGAACCTTTTGAAAAATACTGTTTTGAAGCCCCCAAACATTAGGCTTATGTTAAAATCTGTATAGATTTCCTCAGTGCTTGTGACATTTCCTGTTTGCATTTGCACAGCTTGGAGAGCAAATATACACTGATGGTTACAGATTTATTTTCTCTTCTGCTCTCATTTATGGAGTTCACGTCTTAGCTCATCTAGGTATTCGTTTTTTAGAAGGATCAAAATACTTATTTGTATCTGTTACTTTTCTTGGTATCAAGTTTTCAAAATCATGCTTTGATGGAAAAGAGGAGGCCTGGGTGAGATACAACTGGAGTTGAGTCCTAACTCGCTCAATTTTGCACCTCTGAACCTCAGGTTCTTTGTCTGTGGAATGGCCTCAACTATATGAGGTGTGATAGAAAAATACGGTGAAGGTTTAAATTTTTAAAAAAATTATTACAGTTAAAGACACATTGCCATTAATCCCCCTCAAAATATTTCCCCTCGCTTCAACATACTCATCCCATCGTTCTTGCCACTTTCTGAAGCAGTCCTGGAAGTCCTCTCTCATGAGTGTGTTTAGTTGCACTGTCGTGGCTGCCTCCATGTCCTGAATTCATTCAAAACATTTTCCTTTCATGGTCATTTTGACTTTAGGGAAGAGCCATAAGTCACACGGTGCCAGATCTGGTGAATAAGATGGATGAGGATACACTGTAGTGTTTTTATTTGGCAGAAATTGCTGTACCAGAAGCGATGTGTGACAGAGCATTGTCGTGATGGAGGATGAGGTAAAGACATGAAAGGACTTCCAGAACTGCTTCAGAAAGTGGCAAGAATGATGGGATAGGTGTGTTCAAAGTGAAGGGGAGTATTTTGAGAGGAATTAATGGCAATGTGTCTTTTACTGTAATACTGTTTTTTAATTTAAACACTCACTGTGTTTTTTGATCACATATTATATAAAAACTCTGAGGTTGGCATACACTAGGTGCTCATAATAGGCAAATTCCCTCCCCTATAGATTAGGTAGGAAAAACGGAAATCCTTTCCCAAAAGTTTTTTACAATCTTTAGTAAACATTTAGCAAGAACCTTTTACTTACTTAATATTGAATTGAGTTAATTAGTCAGTTTTGCAATAAAGGAAGGAATTATTTTTAACTTAGGTAATAATTTATATACTACTTACACACTGAGCTATATTATCCCCACAAAGTCAGATATCCACCAACATTTTTAAACTATTCTAAAATTAGAAGTTGGAATCCATAGGCATTGACAAACCATGAAGAAAATTCATCTGTGTGAAGTAAAGCAGAAACAAAAATAGGTTTGATGTTTTCACTGAGAATTGACGATAGGAATTGAATTTGTTTCAAATTATTTTTGGTAGCAAAGAGGGTCAATGAAAGAGGTGGGTGCAGAAATGGATGATTGGAAAGTTTGTTCTAGTAGTTTTTCTCTTCCTTTTTTAAAATCCTCTTTCCTCTTCTGATTTTTCTTTTTAAAAGAATGTCTCAAACACAAAATATCAAACGCTAGGAAACTTAATACAAAGGATCAAATTTTTGTGTTTCACTACAGTTCCAAATTTTGAAATACAAAAGCCAGATTTTTAAGAAGTCGGTGTTCTTTGGGGAGCATGACTCTGACCCATAGCACCCACATGGTGTATTTAGTTATGGGTGGGCTGTATGTCTGCCATTTCCCGACTTCTTTAGGTTCGGTTTGTGGGCTAGAGGAGTTGCTTGGTGAGCACCGCTGACTTTGACCTCAATTACTTTACACTCCTGGCGTCATGGGACTGGTACATGGAAAGTCAATGCTGGGACATGTTCTCAGGCCCAGCTTCATGCCCATCTCCCCAGAGTGATGCTCTGAGTAGAAATAGAGGCCTGGCGGTTAGGCAGCCAGGGTGTGCATGGCCAGTTAGTTGGTCCTTCTTTTTTTTTTTTTAAAGGTTTTTTTAATTGAATTTATTGGGGTTATATTGGTTAATAAAATTATATAGGTTCCAAGTGTACAATTCTGTAATACATCATTTATATGTTGCATTGTGTGTCCACCCCCCAGAGTCAGTTCTTCTGTTGCCATATGTTTGATCCCCTTTTCCCACTTCTACCCTCCCTCCCCACTTACCCTCTGGTAACCACTAAACTGTTGTCTGTTTCTATAAGTTTGTTTGTGTTTTCGTCTTGTTTGTTTGTTGCTTTCAGTTTTATATCCCACATATGAGTGAAATCATGTAGTTCTCGACTTTTTCTGTCTGACTTGTTTCACTTAGCATGGTAATTTCAAAATCCATCCAGGTTGTCGCATAGTTTTGGTTCTTCTAATTCTAGTCATTGTGGTTTCCTGGTGCAGTCTTGAGTTTTGAACACTTTGTTTCAAGGCATGGAGACTCCAGCTCCACTGAGAAAATGTTCTTTAATCAGAGTTGTGACTTCAGGTACTGGGAACACTGAGATTTCCCTCTCCATATTTTGAATCCTGTTTTAGCCTCACCCCCTCATTCGTCCAGCTTCCTCCACCTCTTGACAGACAGAACTGATTGCCCCTTTATACTAAGACCCCTAGGATCTGCACATTGGTCTGGATTCCTTTGAAATTAATTTCAAAACACATATCGCAAAATCAGTTGAATCACAGTTTGAAAAATACTTTGTGTAAAAATTGTTGTTCAAAATGTACTTGTTTGCAGTAAAAGATATGAACTATTTCAGAGAGTAATATAAGATAATTTGTGAAATTTCAGGAAGGTGGCATATATCAAAAGAACAAATACTCTATTTAAGCCCCAGCAGTACTTCATCTGTTCCCAGCAGCCTCTGGAAAGAAAGACATTTTCTTTTTTTTGGTGAGTGGAAGGATAAGTTACTGCCCATCACTCATATATAAAACAGATGGGAATTTGCATGTCTTCTAGTGCCTTGCCATTGTCATTCTCTTTGGCTACCCCCAAATGAGGAGAAGGAGCATTGGACGGAGGCAGAACCTAGGAGGTCTGATGTCAGCAGGAAACGTGCAAAGAGAATTGCAAGAATGAGAAGCAGGTGGGCCCATGCTGCCAGAATGTAAAGTCCTGGGACTGAAAACCCAAGAGGAGAAAATGAACATGAGTGGGGAGAAACATTCTAAGTAATGCTAGAAAGAAGGGGATGTCTCAGATATGTGATGAAAGTTAAGGGTGGGAGAGGCTGCCCAATTGTGTTGATTTCTTTAAAAGCTTGATCTATGAATACTGTTTAAATGTATTTATTAAAACACTTGGTAATTGAAACATCATTACCAAGGCTCATTCTGTTTTGAAAACAGAAAATAGAATCCTCTTTACTGACAAACTTTGGTGGAAATAAATAAAGCTGGGTGCCTGCACATTGATCTGGACTCCTTTGTGCAGGCACACAGCTTTGCCTTTGTGATAAAAGGCTGCTCACACCATCATGTTGGACTTTCAGACAAGTGAATTTCTGGGTAGCCTTTTGGAGATACCTGTTAGGTTCTATTCTCAAAAACAGGGAAAATGCCACCCCATCCAGTTTAGTAGACATACTGTATTATGGTTTGGGACTGTTCAGATATTTTGTCTCTTCCAAGTCTGCCTTTAACTACACTCTAGTAGTTTTTTTCTGGAAGTAAAATGCGCATCCTCAGTGTATCCTCCTGTGGAGAATCGCTGGTCAGTCTGCAAATGATTAAGCACATCAAGCCCACGCCTGTGCTGCACAGACAGATGCGCTAGATGGTCTTGGTCTTAGCAACTTGCTCTTGGATAGCTTCTCTGGAGGCACAGGAAAGGTGTATGTGGTTCTGTTTGCCTCCCAACACCCCAACCTCATCCAAGCAGCTTCTCACCTTCGTTAGGAACTGTGTTTACCTGACATGCTCTTGGCACAAGAAGCAGAAGCTGTAGTGTTCACACTGCGCCACCCCGGGCTCAAGAGTCTAGGAGGACTGTGCGAATCACCTGTGCTCAGCAGCCTTGGCGGTGCCAGGCTCAGGGCCAGGTGCCGGGAAGAGGGGAGCCGGCGAGCAGCGACAATAAGGCCCAGGTCCTATCCTCCAGTTTACACCGTGGGGAGAAAACAAACAGATGCTCGCAACAGCATGTGACAAGGGCAGCCACAGTCAGTAGGAGGTCGAGTAGCACAGAGGAGGCTGTGTCTGAAACCCTTCCTGAAGGAGGTGGCAGCTGAGCTCCCTGGAAGATTCAGTGAATCAGACATGTAGCCATTTAGAAATGAACATTTATTGGACACCTGTGCTACACTGAGAGAAGGGTATTGAGAAGACTCCAACGGGGCTCCTCCCAGGAGCACTGAGTCTTATAGGTGACATGAGGTGAGATGGAGGATGTGATAGAAACCCAGGAGGGGCAGGTGAAGGCATAGGGGCTTCTTCCTCCTTAGGGGGTCACGACAGAAGATGGTGCTTGAGCCTGATCTGGAGGCGTGGTTTGGTCCTGGCTAGAAGGTGGAGCTGAGGCAGAGGAGTCAGTGTGCCATGCCCAGGGCGGACACAGCAGTGTGGAGGTGTGAGGTGTCTTGGCATGTTTGAGATGGTGAGCATGGGGACTGGAGCAGAAGACAAGCAGAGGCCATGAAAGTGAGATAGGCAGGGCTAGTGGTGGCAAACAGCTCGGGTAGATGGGCTAACATAACAAGAAGGGGTTTGCTTAAAGACCGTCTGGACTCCCACGAGGGGCAGCAAAAGGGGGAGCGAGGCTAGGATATGTTGGAGGACCAGGGTGGCCCCAAATCAGGAAGCAGCTATGAAGAGGGAGGTGCCAGTAGAGAGAGGGATGCCTGCTGCTCTCCGCCTATGTGCCCATTGCTCAAGTTTCCGAGTACAAGAAGGGGATATAAGTATCCTTGCCTGGGTCATGCAGGTCCCTGATTAAAACACTTTCAAGACCACATCCAATGGGAACAGATAGTTCTAATACAGAGTTCAAGGTGAAGTTGACATGGAAATGGATGCTGGGCAGTCAGAGCCCCAGGCTGTACCCACAGTATTAACGAAGAATCCATGGCAAGGGCCAGCCCCCCACCCTCTTAGGTTTAGCTTCACTTTCCCTTCTGCACTGAATGTCTCTAGGACCTGAGATTCTTGATACACTGGGAATAGAGAGCTGACCCACCTGCCTCAGAGGGTGGTTCAAGAATATCCAGACGATGGGTAGGAATGGCGGCAGCGAGGTGGACTTCTTGAATTCTCCTCCAGAACTTACCACAAGTTGAAAATCTATAATCCATCAAAGGACTCTGCTCATCACACAGAACAGCTAAAAGACTCGTACGACGATTACTTGAAGGTGGGCAAATTGGGTGAGCAGGGGAAGTGGGAAAGGAGCAGAGTGGAGACATGGCCCACAGACTTGGCTGTGGAGACGCAGGGGGTCCCAGGACGGAACAGAGACCACAAAAGCCAGGAGGTGGGCTCTTTCCCTGCTTTCTACAGCTGATATCTCCCACCGAGAGCAGCATATCCAACATTTGAGGCAGTAATCTCAGTAGCTCAGAAATCTCTCGCCCGACATACACGTGCACACACACACACACACACACACAGAAGAAGTGCCCTAAGACTCAGGACACATGGCAAAAGGCTGGTTGTGTTACTCACAGTGTGCATATATCCAGATATCCAGGCAAGAGCAGAAACTACACTGACTTTGTAAAAACTACCATCCAGACCCCATAGCCCCACTCATCTAAAACTGTGGTCCCAGGGTCACTCTAGGCACCAGGTGACGGGCTCTGCCTACACAATACGCAGATGACTCTTTGTTACAGCAAAGGACAACCTGGAGATTACTTGGTGGCTTAAGCCAAGATAGGCGCTGCTTTATTTTGTATTGTTTTGTTTTTATATCTTTGACATTTTTGCCTGTGTTGAGTGTGGATTATTGGTTGTTTTAACATGTGAATTTGGATTTTTCTTTGTTGTTGTTGTTGTTGTTGTTTTTGTTGTGCTTGGTGATTTCCTTTGTTCTGAAATTGCCCTAAACCAGGGCCTAGCTTAACAGACACAAGCTTCAATATACCCAGAGGCCAACTCCAGATCAAACCAGAGTACTACCGGGTTTGACCTACAAGTGACAAGCCCAGAAGGAATTCTCTACAGGCACAAGAGCCCATAGGGGTCAAGCCTCATTGGAACGGTCAACACAATCACAAACCAGAACATCCATTGTGGGCAGAGCCAAGTCTCACAAATAGTCAGCCTAGGAGTCAATCCCACCTACTCACAAGCCAAAAGCAATTAAAGATCTTCTTTAACAGAACAATATACACAACACAAGAGTCACCTTTGGAGCACACGCAGAGGAGAAGAACGAAGTAGTGCAAGTCAAATATAAAGGACACATACTACATAAGATAACCCAGCAAAAACTAAGAACCCTAGGGGATCTACCTAATACAACAAAGCAAACAGAGTCAGCCAGAATGGAGAAACAAAGAAACATATCCAAAATAAAAGAACAGAAGAAACCTCTACAATTGGAACCAAAAGAAATAGAGATAACCAAACTAACAGAGACAGAGTTCAGATCACTGATGATAAGAATGTTTAAGGAGCTTAGTGACGACATAAAGAAGGATAGAGAAATCATAATGAACAAGCAGTTAGAACTAAAGAATACAATAACTGAAATAAAGAACACACTTGAAGGAATTACCAGCAGGTTAGATGAAGCAGAGGATCAAATCAGTGACTTACAAGTTAGCAGAGATCACCCAAACAGGACAACAGAAAGAAAAAAGAGTAAAAAACAATGGAAATGGTTTAAGAGAGCTCTGGGATAACATCAAGCGCAACAACATGCACATCACAGGAATACCAGAGGGTGAAGAGAGGAAGCAAGGGATTAAAAACATATTTGAAATAACAATGTCCGAAAACCTCCCTAACCTGGTGAAGGAAACTGACATACAAGCCCAGGAAGTGCAGAGTTCCAACCAGGATAAACCCAAACAGGTCCACACCAAGACACATTATAGTTAAAATGGGAAATGTTAGAGACAAAGAGAGAATCCTAAAAGCAGCAGGAGAAAGACAGCGGGTTACATACAAGGGAACTCCTATAAGGCTATCAAATGACTTTTCTACAGAAACAGTGCAGGCCAGGAGGGTGTGGCAGAAGATACTCAAAGTGATGGAAAACTAAGGCCTACAACGTAGATTGCTTTATCCAGGAAGGCTATAATTTAAAATTGAAGGAGAGAGAAAGAGCTTCCCAGAAAAGAATTAGCTAAAGGAATTTATTACCACCAAGCCAGCATTGCAGGAAATGTTAAAAGGGCTTTAAGCAAAAGAAAGGTGAAAACAATCTAACTAATGAAGAACAGAATTAGTTCTGTTGGTATATAGGCAACCAATGGACTTTTGTACGTTGATTTTGTAGCCAGCAACTTTAGTGTATTCATTGATTGTTTTTTTTTTTTTAATTATTTTTTTTTTTATTAATTTTATTGGGGTGACAATTGTTAGTAAATTTACATAGATTTCAGGTGTACAATTCTGTATTACATCGTCTATAAATCCCATTGCGTGTTCACCACCCAGAGTCAGTTCTCCTTCCATCACCATATATTTGATCCCCTTTACCCTCATCACCCACCCCCCACGACAATAATTTAGTGGTTACCAGAGGGTAAGGGGGTATTCATTGATTGTTTCTAATAGCTTTTTGGTGGTGTCTTTAGGGTTTTCTATGTATATCATCATGTCATCTGTAAATACTGACAATTTAACTTCTTCATTCCCAATTTGGATGTCTTTTATTTCTTTCTCTTGCCTGATAGCTCTGGCGAGGACTTCCAACACTATGTTGAAAAGCAGAGGTGATAGGGGACAATCTTGTCGTGTTCCTGAAAGTAGAGCAAAGGGCTTCAGCTTTTCACCATTAATTATGAGATTAGCTTAGGGCTTGTCGTATATGGCCTTTATTATGTTGAGGTATTTTCCTTCTATACCAATTTTAGTAAGTGTTTTAATCATAAATGGATGTTGTATCTTATCAAATGCTTTTTCTGCATCAATTGATAGAATCATATGATTTTTGTGCTTTATTTTGTTTATGTGATGTATCACATTGATGGATTCGGAAAGTTGAACCATCCTTGTGCCCCGGGGATGAACCCCACTTGGTCGTGATGAATAATCTTTTTAATGCATTGTTGTATTCGATTTGCTAGAATTTTGTTTAGGATTTTAGCATCTGTATTCATCAGAGATATAGGTCTGTAGTTTTCTTTTTTTGTGTTGTCCTTACCAGGTTTTGGTATCAGGGTAATGTTGGCCTCATAAAATGAGTTAGGGAGTACTGACTCTTCTTCAATTTTTTGGAAGAGTTTGAGCAGGATTGGTGTTAGATCCTCTTTGAAGGTTTGGTAGAATCCACTGGTGAAGCCATCTGGTCCAGGACTTTGATTTTGGGAAGGTTTTTGATGACTGATTCAATTTTGTTACTGGTGATCGGCCTGTTTAGATTTTCCAGTTCTTCATGATTCAGCCTTGGAAGGCTATATGTTTCTAAGAACTTGTCCATTTCTTCTAAGTTATTAAATTTGGTGGCATATAGTCCTTCATAGTATTCTTGGATAATCCTTTGTATTTCTGTGGTGTCCGTGATAATTTCCCCTTTTTCATTTCTGATTTTGTTAATTAGTGTCTTCTCTCTTTTTATCGTAGTGAGTCTAGCCAAGGGTTTGTCAATTTTGTTAATCTTTTCAAAGAACCAGCTCTTTGTCACATTAATTTTTTCTATTGTCTTTTTGTTCTCTATTTCATTTAGTTCTGCTCTGATTTTTGTTATTTCCTTTCTTCTGCTGACCTTGGGTTTCGCTTGTTCTTGTTTTTCTAGTTCTTTAAGGTGTAACATGAGGTTATTTATTTGGGATTTTTCTTGTTTCTTGAGATAGGCCTGTAATGATATAAATTTCCCTCTTAAAACTGCTTTCGCTGTGTCCCAAAAGTTTTGGTAGGATGTATTTTCAGCGTCATTTGTTTCTATGTATCTTTTGATCTCTAATTTCTTCTTTGACCCAGTCATTCTTTAAAAGTATGTTGTTTAATCTCCATGTATTTGTGTTTTTTCTTGCTTTCTTTTGCAGTTCATATCCAATTTCAAAGCCTTGTGATCAGAGAATATGCTTGGTATGATTTCAATCTTCTTAAATTTTCTGAGGCTGATTTTTGTCCCAATATATGGTCTATCCTTGAGAATGTTCCATGTACACTAGAAAAGAATGTATAGTCTGATGTTTTAGGATGAAGTGCTCTATATATGTCAATTATGTCCATTTCATCTAACGTGTCATTTAGCGCTGCGATTTCGTTATTTATCTTCTGTTTGGATGATCTATCCATAGCTGTCAATGATGTATTTAAGTCCCCTAGTATAATTGTGTTTTGGTCAATTTCTTCCTTTAGTTCTCTTAGTAGTTACTTGGTATATTTCGGTGCTCCCTGATTGGGGTCATAATTATTGATGACTGTTATGTCTTCTTGTTGTATAGTCCCCTTTACCATTATGAAATGTCCATGTTTGTCTCTTGTTATCTTTTTCACCCTGAAGTCTGTTTCACTGGAAATCATTATGGCTACACCTGATTTTCTCTGGGTACCATTTGCTTGGAGTATCAATTTCCACCCTTTCACTTTGAGTCTATGCTTGTCCTTGTAGCTGAGATGTGTCTCTTGTAGACAGCATATGGTTGGGTTTAGTTTTTTGATCCAATCTGCTACTCTGTGTCTCTTTATTGGTGAGTTCAGTCCATATACATTTAAGGTGATTATTGATATATTGATATGTGAGGATTCCCTGTCATTCTGTTTTAGTTTTCTGGTAAGGCTGTGTCTCCATTGTTTCTTTGCCTTTTTGTTGTTGTCAATTATTTCTGTGTGGTGGTATTCTATGATGTTCCCCTCTGTTTCTTCTTTTATTACAGTATATATTTCAGTTCTGGATGATTCTTGAGTGGTTACCGTTAAGTTTATGTAAAAGAAAGTTTGATATTTAGAATATTCCAGTTTCTTCAGTACGCTTACTTTTTACTTTCTCTATTCCCATATTCCAGTTCAGGCCTTTACGCTCCCCCTTTTTATGTCTCGGTTGCCACAAGTTGTCCCTGTTGATGGTGGTCTAATAGCCTCCTTTAGTATTTCTTGTAGTGCAGGTCGTGTATTAGAAAATTCCCTCAGCTTCTGGATGTCTGGAAAGGTCTTTATTCCTCCTTCATATTTAAAGGAGATCTTTGTTGGATATATTATTCTTGGCTCATAATTTCTCTCTTTCAATAGTTTGAATATTTGGTTCCATTCCCTCCTAGCTTGTAGAGTTTCTGCTGAAAAATCTGATAATAATCTAATGGGCTTTCCTTTGTAAGTTACCATCTTCTTTTCCCTGGCTGCCTTGAGGATTCTTTCTTTTTCATTGATTTTAGACAGCTTCAATACAATGTGCCTTGGTGAAGGTCTGTTGGGATTGAGGTAATTAGGTGTTCTATTTGCTTCTTGGATTCAAGGATCCAGTTCTTTCCACAAGTTTGGGAAGTTCTCATCGACGATTTGTTTGAATATATTCTGTGTTCCCTTCCCTTTTTCTTTTCCTTCTGGTATGCCCATTATTCTTATATTGCTCTTTCTGATGGAGTCAGAAAGTTCTTGTAGAGTTCTTTCATTTCTTTTAAGTCTCAAGTCTCTTTCTTCTTCCCTCTGTGTAAATTCCAGGTTCCTGTCTTCGATGTCACTGATTCTTTCCTTCTTCTGGTCAACTCTACTACCTAAGCTGGATATTTCATTGTTAATTTCTTCTATTGAGTTCTTAATATCCAGAAATTCTATTTCGTTCTTTTCAAAATTTCAATCTCTTTTGTAAAATGCTCATGGTGTTCTTTGATTGTGTTTCTGAGTTCATTAAACTTCCTTTCTGTGTTTTCTTGCATCTCGTTCAGTTTTTTCAGAATTGCGATCTTGAATTCTCCGTCATTTAAATCACAAAGGTCCATATCTCTAAGTTCCTTTTCTGGAGACTTTTCACTTTCTTTCTGAGCTATCTTGTTGCCTTGGTTATTCATGGCAATCACTGATTTACTATTTCTCTTCCTAGACATCTACAGGAGTGTCTTCTGCAACAGGTTGATAGGTATGCGAAGAGCTTTTGGAGTTCCAAAGCTCTTTCTGCACCAGATTCAGAGCCCGTTTGTTTCAGCAGTTCTGTTTACTCCTGCAGGGATCCGCCCAGATAGGTGGGGCCAGGGGCGGGGTGGGTTGTGAGAGATGGCCCAGAGCAATGGCGGGGACCACCACCACAGCCAGTCCTGCTTCCACAGCTCCCTCCCCTTTGCCGGAACTAGTTGAGCTGCGAATCTGTGTCTGCGGTCCACAGTTCTCAGAGCAGCAAATATTCTGTCCTTTGATCTGACACTGCTACTTTATGGCTTCTAGCACCGGGCAGGTGGGGGCGGGGTGAGCTCTGGGAGGGTAGGGAGTGGGCGGCTATTCTCCCTGCCTAAGGCTTTCGCTGGGCAGTGAGGGCTTAAACCACTGATTTCAGCCCTCTATCCTCAGTCTTTGCTCCGAGATCTGCTGTGAGGGAACGTTGGGTTCAGCCGTTTTGTATGCTGCCCCCTCAGCCCTGTGGGTCGTAAGCGGAGCCCTAGCAGTCCGAGTCTTTCCCTCTCCTGCAGCTGCAGCTGCGGTAGTTCCGGGATGCAGTGAGCATGGAGCACTGAGCTAGGTGTGCGTCCTGTGCCCGCGTGGCTTCGTCTCCGCACGTCTCCTCTCCCTCCTCCCTTGCTCGCGCGATTCACCCACCTGGAGGTGAATTCAGCAGTGGGCCTCTTCGTCTTGCCTGTCTGCTGTGCAGGGAGTCCTTTGTGGAGTTATTGTTGTCCGATTCGTTGTAAATTCCAGGGGTGTGCTACAGAGGCTCACCTCACGCCGCCATTTTTCCCTTTTCTCCCCAAGAGACATTTTTCTAAAAAGGACATACAGATGGCAAACAGACTTGAAAAAGTGCTCAACCTCACTAATCATTAGAGAAATGCAAATAAAAACCACAATGAGATACCACCTCACCCCAGTCAAAATGGCTATCATCAATAAATTAACAAATAACAAGGGCTGGTGCGGATGTGGAGAAAAGGGAACCCTCATGCATTGCTGGTGGGATTGCACATTGTTGCAGCCACTATGGAAAACAGTATGGAGGTATCTCAAAAATCTGAAAATGGAACTACCTTATGATCCAGCAATTTCACTATCTGGAAAAATCCAAACCTAATTCAAAAAAATTTATGCACAGCTATGTTTATTGCAGCAGTGTGCACAATAGCCAAAACATGGAAACAACCGAAATGCCCATCAGTAGACGACTGGTTAAGAAACAGTGGTACATTTATACAATGGAGTATTACGCAGCCATAAAGAACAAAGAAATGTTAACATTTGAAACAACATGGATGGACCTGGAGAACATTATGCTTAGTGAAATAAGTCAGACAGAGAAAGAGAAATACCATATGATGGTACTTATATGCGGAATCTAAAGAAAAGAATAAGTGAATGAACTAATCAGAAAATAAAATATCCAGACAGTAGTTCTCAAACTTTTTGTTTTGGGATCCCTTTGCCCTCATGAAAATTATTGAGGACCCCAAAGAGCTTTTGTTTATATGGGTGATAACTCTCTATGTTGACCATATTAAAAATTGAAGCAGAATATTTTAAAAATAGTTTATTTATGCATTTAAAAATAACAGTTATAAACTGACCATGTTAATATACGTAACATTTTTAATGAAAAAAATTATTAGTTTTCAAAATAAGAAAAAAATAGTTTAGTGAGAAGAGTGGCATTATTTTAAAATTTTGCTCATCTCAATGTCTGGTTAAATAGAAACATTGGGTTCTCATGTCCACCTCTGAACTCAGTCTGTTGTGATGTACTATTTGGTTGAAGCACAGATGTGTAGTTGCCAAAGGACGGTTCTTTGGAGCCCCCAAAGGATCTTGGGGACCCTTATTCAGAGGTAACTGAAAAAATCTTTTATACCGTGGGGTGCTGTTTGCTCCCGAGACAGGCAGCTTCCCCCCAACGTCCTGTGCTGTTACCAGGCTGAGTTCCCTCTTATGTCCTCTCAGGAGATCTTGGTGGTGCATAAGACCCCCTTCTACCTTCCCCTGCACCACTTGCATTTGCATTCTGGTTCTGTTTCTCCTGGCTCTTCTTTCCCACTGCCTGCCTGCTCTCACCCTCTTCTTCCCAGGAAGCACCCTGTCGTAGGATGTGGCCTCCCTCCTGTGGGTGCTGGTCCTTAGTGCTCCCACGCTTCTGGAAGCCACCACTTCCCTCCCAGCACCATTCCAGTCCCTCTTCTCATCAGCCCTGCAGTTTCCTTTGGACTTTCATCGGTTGCTCTTTGGCCTAACAGGCTGACTTGAACTGACTAGAACTGGTCTAAGGAATTGTTTTTGTTTCTTCTAATAGCATGAGGAAGATTTATGTTTTCCAACGTTTGATGAAAACCCTGTCTGGAGTCTCTCAGTTTTGAATCTGCTGTGAATTTGAGCTTTGTACTCATTCCCAATCATAATGGTAAAGGGAAGCCCGTACACGTGACAATCAGCTAGATGTAGCTGTTCTAGGTGTTTTAGAATAGCATCTAGCAATGCTCCTCAGGCAACCAGTTTACCCTTCTGAGCATCATTTATCCGCTCGGCAGTGAGGGCTTAAACCACCGATTTCAGCCCTCTTCCCTCAGTCTTTGCTGCCGTGAGCGTTGGGTTCAGCCGTGTTATATGCTGCCCCCTCAGCCCTGTGGGCTGTAAGCAGAGCTCTAGCAGTCCGAGTCCTTCCCTCTCCCGCAGCTGCGGTAGTTCCGGGATGCAGTGAGCATGGAGCACTGAGCTAGGTCTGTGTCCTGCACCTGCGTGGCTCCGTCTCCGCACTTCTCCTCTCCCTCCTCCCCTGCACGCGCGATTCACCCACCTGGAGGTGAATTCAGTAGTGGGCCTCTTTGTCTTGCCTGTCTGCTGTGCAGGGAGTCCTTTGTGGAGTTATTGTTGTCCGGTTCGTTGTAAATTCCAGGGGAGCGTTACAGAGGCTCACCTCACGCCGCCATTTTTTCCCTCACACGTGTGAGCATCATTTATTTGTTCTTCAAACCATAGAGAGGGGCTTAACAATTCCTGCCTTAACACATTGTCATAAGGACTAACAACCCAACACACAGGAATTGACTATAAAGCGTAGCTTTCATTGTTATCATTATTTTCTTTCTTCCATTGAGGGATCTCTTGGTTTCTTGCATAGAGTACCATTATTTCTATTAGTCACTGTGGATAGAACCCTCAATGTTCTAGTGATGTCCCATTGTCAGAAGATTTAGGTTGGTTCCTATACAAGACATTTCAGCTTACTACTGCTGTCCTTGTGTGAAGGCCCAAAGAAAATGGCTCCCAGAAAAATCTAGCAAGTTCTCCACTGTCCAGGGATGGGCTATGGCCTGAAACCTAGGCCTTGTAATGCTCTCATTCCCAGTGGCCCTGTGTTCTAGATTGCAAATGACTCAAGACTGACTAAATCACCAGTGAGTCCATATGGCCCTGGCTTGCCAGGGGCCTCCTGGAAACACTGTGCACTGGGCCACTGTGGACCAACCACAGTGCAGTGCATGATGGCCACTCAGCCAGGGCAGCTTTGGAGCTGAATGAGAATCACGAACATAGAACAGCATGAGTCTGGTCAGAAACTGCTCGTTATCCACTCATTATTCATTCTTTCTTTCTTCTCTGATGTTAGAACTCCAGTTTTATTTGGGGTGGCAAAGACCCCTGCTAGCATCTACTGCCTAGCCTCTCTGCAGCTGAGGGTGGGGTTCATTCTTGTGACTTCATTCTAACCCAGCACACTTGAGTGAGGGATATGAGTAGTCATGGAGAAGGCTTCCTTCAGCTGGAGTCTTCCTGTCCTGCTTCTCTCTGCATACTGAAGTGAGGTGACCCTGATGACAGAGCCTGTGTAGGATGCTAAAGCAGACAGGTAGAGGGAGCTGGAGCCCCTCCAGATTGTGGGGTCATCACCAACATCTGGCTTTTATGAGAGGGAAAGGCCTTCCATGTGGTTAGATCCACTGTTACTGTAGGCTTTCTGTCATCCATAGCCAAGTCTCCACCTAACTGATCAAGAGCCCTTTGAAACATACTGTTATCTAACATTGGAGCTAAGGCACAGTTAAGAATTCCCCTTCTGTTGCACCTAATTGTATTGATCCATTTAACCATTCCTCACTCAGAAGATACTGAGTTACTCTTTTGTACCAGGTACTACGCCAATGGCTGAATTCTAATTAATATTGATGATATTAATCAGAGAAATTTCCATACCATGCCCCACCCCTCTGCATGCTGGATTCTGAGGAGCTGTGTCTTCCATGTGGGACAGGACTTCCTGGAGTCCACAAGCCACGTGGAAGGGGCAGAGCCCAGCAGAGAGAGGAGGGTGCACATGGGCTCCTAGGGGCTGAGTTGGAGATGCAGCCTTCCCATTGCTGTAATGGGGTGGTCTCAGGACCCCAGTGCTCAGTCGCCCTTGGGCTCTGCTGCTTCTATGAACCCCATTTTAGAGGGGTCAGGACCGCTAGGCAGGATTGGGGAGAAGTAGAGGTACTCTGGGAAACGCTGTGTGGGACTGGACATTTTCGGTGCCCAAGAGAGATAGTGTACTACAAGTCACCAGGAAAATCCGTGGGTCGCCTTTGTTTGCACCCACTGGGAACCACCCTTCTCTACTGTGCACATGTAAAGGGACAATAGAAAGGGAAATAGACGTGCTTTGGATGTATGTCCCAGGAGTTGTGCTTACTATGTCCGCCTCGGGCCAGTGGACATAGTAAGCACATAGTAAGGCGGTGTTCTTTCCCCAGGGAGATGCCTTAAGCACAGGGTCTGAGCCAGAGTAGGCCCTATGTGTGTGGAAGTGACATGGATCAGCTGGGACTTCTGCTCTGGAAAGGAAGTGACACATTAGCCCCAGGTCACTGTGCAGTGCCTGGCCATGGGGAGATCAAAGCACGTGCCCATGCAGACGTGGTTAGCTCTGCTCTACTCTCCAGGTCTACTCAGTACCAGGATATGGTGACAACGGACATAGGCTCTACCACTTGCAAGGGGCTGGCAGCCTGGTAGAGATGAGGGATAGGACATGTATATACCATGGTGGAGACAATAAAAGCCCAAAGTAACTGACTGGCTGTGCCGAGCCATGGCGACTTCTTGACGGAGGTGGTGTCAGAAGTGGCTGTAAGACAGATCTAGGAATTAGCCTAGTTAAGGCACAGTGGCCTGAAGCAGCTTCAGTGGGCAGAAGGGGGAGGGGCCCAAATCAAGGCTGTGAGGGCACTGAAGGGTGCAGGCTTCAACTGAAGGTCATTTGAGGTCAGGGCTGGCGTGTCTGAAAGGTCACTGTGCCACCTGTTGGGGTTTCACTGAGAAGGTGCTGGGCTGGAAGCAGCAGGCCCAGATGGCCCACTTCCATTCCCTTCAGAGGATGAGGTGTGGCCAGGTCCAGACACTAGTGACCCCCACAGCTGTATGTGGCCTTAAAGGGATGACCTGCTTTGGGCCTTGGCGATTCAGGAACCCATTGCCCCTTTGTACCCGTGCCTGTCAGTGCTCGTCGGCCAGAGCCACGGCTCCATCAGAGTCATGCAGCCTGGGCCCAGCTGCCTCTCCATGTGGTGGGCACACACAGCTGTCACACTCACGAGCCTCCTCAAGACACTTAGATATTCCTGCACACTATCACTGACTTCTTTCCCTCCTTCCTGCAGCTGAGGGACTCCATGAGTGCCAGGAACATCATGTATAGGAAGGAGCCTGTTGCCACAACAACCCCAGTGAATGGTGGGTGCCTTGTCTGCAGTCTCTTAATAGATCCACAGAAGGCACTTCATGTGGGGAGGAGGCTGGCTTAGGTTTGCAGATGTGCTGGTAACACGGGTGGGGAGACCAGCAAAGGGGCTGGATTGGCAGCCCTGGATTGACCAGGCAAGGTGACAGCATGGGTAGGCTCACTGTCAAGGCCATACGCTCTTCACAGCTTCCAATTTGCCTGCAGCCTGTATAGCCCATGTGGAGAGGGCCAGTCGGAGGGACTTTGCAGTGACCCCAGAGGTGCTTAGCTCATAATTGGGGTTTCCCTGGATCATGTGCCAGCTGCTTAGAAAATGGGTGGGTTTTCTGTGACAGAAAGAAGCCCAGCTGCAGCAGGGAACCAGTTGTCAGCAGTGGAGAAATAATAAATAGTTGAGCAAAGGCTCGAAGCCGGACCGTGTCCCAGGCATGCACTCATGCACTCGCCCTCTGCCAGCAGCAGGGCAGAGTCAGCTCTGGCTCCCTTTCTTGACTACCGTGATCCTGTGGGGTTGCGAGAGGCTGTAGTGTCCCACCTATGGCAGGTCCTCCAGGGGCAGCAGAGTGGAGAGGGGACGCTGGGTGTGTCCTTCCCCTATCTCATACAAAGATGTGCCCCTGCGTTTCTGTAATGTGCTGGGCTTCTGAGCAAGAGTCCATTTGAGCAACATGTCTTCCCTCTAGGTTTGAAAGCTACTGGGCTAGACATTCTGTAAGAACCCTTCTAGATCAACATTATAAGGTTTTGTGATTACTTGTGTAATTTAGTAAATCAATCACTCTCAGTACCTTGATTTTTCCAGATGTAATTCTGAGCAGTGGCTTTTTGTAATTCTCAGCCAGACTTTTTTTTTCTATCCCTAACTCATTCCAGGGCTATGACCTTTCCCCATGAGGACACTTGTCTCACTTTGGATGGGATCCAGAGGGAGCTGGGAGAGGATTGGGGAGATGGGAAGGCCTTGAATTTCTTGGTGAAGCAGGAGGGGAAGGGCTTTGGGGGACCTATAGATGGGGTTTTGATTTAGCCATGGGGGAGGAATGGATGGGATTAATTTATCTAGCACCTCCTATTTCCCAGCCCCAGTTCTGGGTGCTGGGGAGTTTGCAACAAACCAGGCAGTGCTCAGTTTTCCAGGAAACATTTCAGATCCCGATGCATGTTTTGAGGACAATAAGGAGGTAGGTTTTAGGAAGGGCCGGGGGGTATTTAATTAGCTTGTTCTGTGTGACTTTCCCTAAGAAAATGACATCTGAGTTGAGAACTGAATGAGAAAGTGGCAGTCGTGGAAAGGTTTAGGGGAACAGATCTGGGTCAGAGTTCTGGAAAAGTCTTTGAGCAAAAGAAGAGCGAATTGAAAGGCCCTAAGGTGGAAATGAACTTGCATGTCCACAAGGCAGACAGAGGTCAGGGTAGCCAGAGCCAAGTAGGGGTGTGGGGGGCTGGTGAAATCAGCCAGGAGGAAGAACCTGGCTCTGTAGGCCTCAGTAGAAAGCAGATGAGAAAGCAGTCTAATATCATTCTGAAATGACTGGAATGCTTTCAGAAGATGTGACTGCACTTTGGGAAGATGGCTATGGCCACTGAGGAGTATAAACTAGTAGGACAAGTGTGGAAGTGGGAAGAGCAACCAGGAGGCTCTTGCTTATCCAAGTGCATGACGATGGTGGCTGGGACCAGTGTTGAGGGAATGTGGTGGTGAGGGGTAATTGGACTGGAAATGTGTTCAAGATTAGACATACTGATGGATTTGAAGGGTTAAATTAGAGAGAAGAATGGGGCCAAGGACGGCTTTTGGCTCTTGTCCTGGACTAATGTGTGTATGAGAAGAGATGGAAGGCTTGGGGATGGGGGGAGTAGAAGTTAGAGCTAGCCCTGTTCCAGAGCATCCATTAAAGCTTTAGCCCCCAGCCACTCAGAGTTCTCAGGGTGGTCATGAATCCTGGGGCAAAGAAAGGAAAGCCCTTGGGCATTTTGGAAACATATATGCTTATAGCTGTACTGGAGCACCCCTGAGAAATATCCCGTGGCTTAGACACGGCCGGGACCTGGGTCCAGGCTCGTGTCAGCTATTATGTCTTGAAGCCTACATGGTTTCTTGCTTTCCTCATGTAGGCACACAGTCTCTGCTCTGAGCCATACACGAGGGGGCATTCTCTACCATTGTCACAGCTCATCCCCTTCTTGGAGTCTTGCCATCAAATCTTCTCAGTGCCAGCCTGGGTGAGCTCACCATTGGGTCGTTTTTGCACAGGTCTGGAAGTCTCTGTCATGATGAGCTGGCTATTCTTCAATTGAGTTGCAATGTCCCAAAGAAACTGCTAAACCTATACAAAAGCCATGAAATCTTCATAGCCAAGCTGAGATTCTGATCCACAGAAGTCACCCAGCCCAGCTTCTGACTGTCCAGAACATTATGCCACAACATACCCAACAAATGGCCGCTGATCTTTCCCACCATAGTGTGCTCACAACTTCAGAAGGCAGCTCATTTCTTTGCTCTAGAGCTCCGATAGTTTGAACTTTCTCTATGTTGGGCATCCTTGGAAATTCTACTAAACACTCCTCTGGTAGTTTAAACTACGCTCTGGAGGCACAGGTCTGTCTCTGTCCACATGCAGCCTCTGAGAGAGAAGGTGGCTGTGAGGACAGAGTCCCAGAGAGCGCTTTCCAGGCTCTCGGCCTCACGTGGAAAGGTGCTGGCTTGGTTATTGGATGTCCATCAGCTGTGATCAATTGCCCATCTGCTGTGGCTGGGTGGCCATCAGCTGTTGCTGGTTAGCCATTAGCCATTAATATAACTGCCATGGCTACGCTAGGGGGTTGGTTGGTTGGCAGAGAAGCAGATGGGGATTGCGCATCGTGTGGAGCCTGCTTCCTGTGTCTCCAACCCAGCTCCCAGCAAGACTATAGTGATATGAACCCCCATCCATGGCTCCGGTGGTGTTCTTTTTGGCCTCGCCATATCCTGCACTCTTGTGTGGGGAGCGGGAGCTGAGACCCCACATGACTGGCCTTCATGCCCCTTCTCCAGACTCCAGCCCCTTATTCTCATTTTCGTATGAGAGAATTCTAGAAACCTCGTGATCCTGGTCACCACCTTTCTCAGGAGACATCATAGTTTGTTCCTCTCGGATTTGAGGCCTGAAAAGCAACCCCATTCCTCCACTGTAATGCAGAGTGTCCATTCCTTGACCCTGGCACTTCGTTTTCCATTTTGTCTGTCTCAGGTGAAAGTACTACTGATTGGGAGAGATTTTCCTTTTCTCGAAAGCTCTTACTGCCTGAAAGTCTCTTCAGCTGATTTGTTTTTAATTGAGTGATCTCTAAGCTTTGACTCAAGCAGTTCAGAATCATTTGGATTCCTGGGTAAAGGAGGTTTTTCTCTCTGCTCTCGGTCATTGAGGTGTCTCATCACCCTGATTTGCTCATTCGTATTCTCTGCCTTGTCTATCCCTGTGGGAACTGACAGTGCTCTGGCCTACCTTGAACGAGGGCAGAGCAGATACTGAGCATGCCTAATAGTTCCCATTTATTGCTTAGGAGTTGCTATAATGGCCATTGATCCAGTGCGACCAGGTTCTTTGTTACTATTACAAAAAATAGTATCATGTCAGTGCAATGATAGCGCAACTCCAGATGGGAGGGGTTGAGTCCATAGAGAACACTGCCCAGGGAAGGACCCTCCAGAGACAGCAGGGGATATTTGTCTGGGAGTACACCCAGCATTCCCCTAAGAGGAGGTGGTTTAAAGGTTTTGGGGGGCTGGGGTCCCACCGGACTCCATTTCAGCAGAGGGAAGAAGCAGTGACTATCTTGGACATCCTGTACAGCTCTACTGGAGGGATGCCATTCCAAAATAGGTACCTTAAAGCTGTGTGAAAAGTGACTCACTCTGGGGGAGGGGTGCACTGGATATCCTGGTACCTGCACATACAGAGGAAACAGTGACTGGCAAAGGAGGAGGCAGTTGGCTAACAAATGGCCCTGCCCTATGGTACCACTGTCACTGCTGAGGCAGCTGTGAAAGCACTGCCCAGAAGGAATTACTGGGTATTTGGGAGGCTGAGCCTGGAAGGATCTTGATAGACTAGTGACCAGACAAGGATTTCTGTTTGCTGTTTTGCAAGATGCGTCTGGTAGGGCTGCACAGCCAGGCAACACAGACACTAAAGCTGTCATTCCAGCATGAGCCAAGATCTGGAGGCGATGCTGAGACATGTGGAACAATAGGTGCTTTCCGCTCCTTTACTTAATTTTAAAAGCCATGTGTGCACATGATAAAACATGTAAGACAATGTAAAATTGAACACCACTTTTCTATCAGCCCCTTAACCCACTTGCCAGAGAGTAGTCACTGTTAACACTTCCTTGTGTATCCTTTCAAAAAAATTTTAATGCATATTCAAGTATATATTTTACCGAAACGGAATCATAGTATATTGTTCTACAGCTTGCTTTTTTCAGTTTAATAACATGTCTTAGAGTTCTTTCTCTGTTGGCATATATAAACCTTTCTCATTCTTATTAACTGCATAGCTGAAAATCATAGATTCTTCAATTTGGAAAAACATTCCAATCAATGTGATCTAATTGCCTCATTTTGCTAGAACCTAGAGAGGTGAGGTGATTTGCCGGAAGGCACAGTGCGTTAGTGAGAGGGAAGGACTCCTCTGAGAGAGGTTTGGAAGGGAGAACTTCCTTCTGGGCTGGCCATCAGGGATGACAGATAGGAATGGGCTGCATTTCATCACATCATCATCTATGTCCATCGTTCTGTGCTGTTAGCAGCAGGAGGAAGGGCGGGAGGACAAACCTTTTAGCTGAGGAGAGGAAATGATATGTCTCCTGCATAAACTGAAGTCCAGTTAACAAGATACTAGAGTGGAAATATCACCTGAGCCAGCAGAAATGTGTGTTCAGGTGTTGGTGAGAAGCCCTATCTTCATCAGTAGAACAAAGCAGCCGTCGTTGGGAGAGCAAAGGGTTTTCCTAGAAGTCCTCAGTCTTGAGTGTGATTTTTGTACTTCTTGTTAGGCACTAAAGCAGAGCTTGGTGGTAGGGCTCTGACTCCTATGGGCCCCACGCTTGTTCCTTTGCTGTATTTTACCACCCAACCCCCACTGCTGCCTGAGGCCACTGGCATCCTGCCTGTGTAGGTGAGGGATGAGTGACAGCCTTCTGAGGGAACTGCAGGCTGCAATTGTGTGGGCAGACTGCCCACTCTGAAGGTGGGCACCTCTTACCTCTGAGGTGCCTGAGAGTTGGTATTTGTATATTAATAAGCTTCCTGGTGCAGGTCAGAGCCAGGAGGGCCCCTGGAGATCTACTAGGCCAGCTTCTCCCACCCCAGGCTGTGTGCCCCCCCAGGGCTGCCCATTTACATGCCAGGGTGTGGGAGATGAGGCTAGAGACTGGAAAGGGCACATCTTCCTGGAGCATCAATTTTACATGAAGCTTCAGGTAGAGAAATGCTATTTTTATATTAAAGCAAACACTGATATTATGGAATAGCCTGAAAAGTTCAAGTTACTTTTTAAGATAAAACAGGCCATTTCAAAGCAGTTTTATCCCTTTTTGCCTCAGGCAACTTCAGGCTTCACCCCCTGGGCCCTAGAGGGCATGTGTTCTCTCTCCTCTGCTGTTTGGGACTTTGTTGAGAAGTGTTTTAGTTAGAATGGATAGATTTTCTTAAGAAAATGACAGTTTATCTTAAGGGTATGCACAGCTGGAACCTGGAAGTTGGCAGGGCTCTAGGCACCTTCTGTGGGTGCTTCCCTCTGTGTTTACTGCCTCCTGACAGCTCCACAAGCCCTGCTTTGTGTTTTTTTCCGGTTTCTCAGTCCTCCCGTGGGTTTGGTTTGCCTTGGCCCTGACCCACCCTAATGACTTCCCCTTGAGTTACCTCTAGTTTATTCCCTGCTTATCCCCCCCAAAGAAAGCTAATTGGCCCAGCTCGTCTTCTCACACTGGCCAGGTTGAGGGTTGGCTGCCTTTGGTCATACCAGCTAGAGTGAGGGGTTCAGTGCCATTTGGTACAAAACCTGTTTCCTTAACCCACCGCTTCTGGAGGGGCAGAAGGGCCAGTTGAGCCTAATAGGGGATATGAACCAGTTAATGGGTTATGGTTCTAATCCAGCCAGTTTATGGAACACAGAAGAATTGCAGACCCTAGAAAGGGTGACAGTTGGTGAGTGTGATAAACACCTTCCCTGGTGGGTCCTCTCCACCACATGAAATTTCTTTCCTAGTGAGAAACTCTTGGGCAATCGTTTCACTTCCTAGTATCCATCCAGTGAATAAATTGTCCCTATCAACCAAGCCAGGTCTGAAAGAGCACCTTCCTACTGACGTGGTCCAGGTGACCATTTAAGATTGTCATCTCACCAGAAGTTTGGTCAGTACAGGCCCCCTGCATGGACACATAATTGAGAATGGGATGGGAGCCAAAAGAAGGCCAGGGGAACAGAGGATCTTATGGGAGGGAGAGTGGCAATCACACTCACCAAAGTCTCGCTGCTGTGCTATTGCAGCACAGCTGTCATCTCTGTTCAGCAAGGAGAGTCTCACAGTTCTTCAGGAGCCATTAATCTGTGTGCATCTCTAAGCACAATGACCAGGGGAACACCCTTCACAGAAATGTCACGGGATCAGCAGATAACCAGCTTGAAGTATTCGTCTCCTCTTGGGTGAATACAGTGATGCTGCTGAGGGATAATGTGCTGCAGACGGGGCACCCTCTTCTAACTAGGGCATCCCCAATACCAGAGCAGCCTGCCTATTCACATGATTTAGTCCTGTTCATATTCTTTATTAGCCTTTTACTGCAGGACACTTCACTCTGCAGTCTGATGGAGGTGTGGGCAGTTGATGGTCTGGGGAGTCAGACAGTCCTGAGTTTAAATCTTGCCTCTACTACTCACTGGCTCTGTGACTTTGGACACTTTTCTTCGTCTCTAAGTCTGTTTTCTCATCTGTAAAGAGGAGACTAAGTTCCCAGGGGTTTCTGGCTGATAGAATTTGATGAGATCGTAGTACTTGGTATTCAAAACCAATGGCTATTCTGACCTTTTACTCTGTCCCTGTAGGGCCTTTGCGGTACCATCTGCTCTGCCTGAAATGTCCTCCCTTCCCTTCCCCCAACTAACCTGTGTCTTAGGCTCAGCTTAGATGCTCCAGGACAGAAGCCTTCCCAAGTGGGCGGTCCTGGTGTTTCTGTGGAGTAGGATTGTGGTCTTGGATGTCTTGACCTACACAACCCTCAGTCTCTTTGTGGGATAGAGAACACAGAATCTATGCTACAGGACTCCAATAAGGACCGCATGTGACATGATGCACACATCCTCCAGAGCCTTTCTCTCCAGAATTCTGCTTTGTTAGTTTTGCAGTGACTGCCTTTCCTAGGGTTCGCACAGGCTTTGTAAGTTATGGATGGAAAGCCTAGGGCTGTAGGGCCCCACCCAGATCAGCCTAGCTTCCCAGTCAACAGCCCAGCTCACACTCCCCTCGACTACCCTTTAGAAGTCCGTCTGGGAATGGGCGCTTCCCTGTTCTTCCTCAGCAGAAGGGAAACTTTAAACCATGTTACAATTTGGTTTATTTTGATGCTGGCTTATCGCTCTGGGATTGCAGTTTCTCTTCAACTGGAAAGCCACCTGTGAACAGATGTGGCCACTTAGTTCTGAGCATCTGAAATGTGCTAGGCACTGCTAGGCATGTCCTCCCAGTTCAATCCTCAGTACCCCACCCTCAGCGAGGTACGTGGTATCACCATCTCTACTCGCATATGCAGCACGTACAGCTGAGGGAGGCCCGACACTCGCCTGTGGTTACATAGGCAGCAACTGTGGATTGAAGGTACTGCCCAGGGCCCTCCCACTGCACGGCTGGTGGTTTCAGCCCCAAGGGAGCCCCATTTGCTTGGCTGTGAGGGCACTGAAGTGTGACCTCCTTCAATGCTCTCAACACCTCCTCACCCCATGGTGCCACCCTCTGTACTGACCCATTTTCATAGTGCCTGTCGGGTACTTCTGGAACTTCTCATCCTCTACCTCTTATTCACCTATGTGGCATGTCTCCCCTGTTAGCGTATCAGGTGCTTGACAGTAGGGTTGGAATCTTAACCACGTGATTTGTAAAAATTCTCAGTTGATGCAGTTGTGTAGTTCTGAGCACATAAAGGGTCTGTGTATTAGCTGTAGCCCATGTGCACATTCATGCTCCTCTTCAAAGTTCAGAACAGAAAGGCATGTCTTGAAACCTACAGCAGACCTTGGCAGAGGTGCACAGGTGCTGTGACAGTGGCACCGCAGAGCTCTGGAGCCCCCACCCATAGGAAAAGGAGACTCATCTTACCAAAACGTGATCTTACCATGGTCACCCAGACTGGCCTGGCCAGTCAGGATAGGTTCCCCCCATTTAGAGATAGGAAGATTATTTCACAGTGAGAATGGCCATAGAAGTTGGAGTAGCCTCTCATCCCCGTCATCCCTGCCAAGGTTTGGGTAGCACTTTGACCCTTGGAAGCGTTGCTCCTGGTAATGTGGCCGTGAACCCAGAACACGACTTGGAGTTTATGGGGAGGCATTGTTCTCAGCTCTCTCCCACATGTTTCATATTATGGTGCCCCTCAGGCACATGGGCTCAGGCTGATGGACTTCATGTTTGCACCCTTTAGTGACTGTCCAGCGGGCAGATTCTGAGGCCGTGGAAGGATGCCTGTGTGCTCAGGTCCAGCCCCTTACCCTGGCCTGACCCTGTGCCGCATGCTGTGTGTGGGGGGCCACCCTCTCTCATCCCTGACACAGAGTAAGCGCCTTACGGCTTCTCCCTAGGCTCCCACAGTCTCTCACTCTTTTGCAGGATGGTTATTTTCTCATGTAGTCAGTCCCTTTTGTAAAAAAAAGCCACATCAACAAGGACTATCAGTGCAAGGGGCAAAAAAAAATATAAAAAGAATGCAATCCAAATACTTATATTTAAAAATGAGAATGGGGGGAAGGAGGGAGACATTGGCTCACACAATCAGAATTCCCAGGGTAGGTCTGGCTTTAGGTGTTTGTTGCCTCTGGTCATGAGAGACCACCCTCTAAGCTCCACTTCCTCAGATGGGCTCCGTTCTCAGGTTCCACAAAGTGGCCTTTGGCAGCTTCAGGATCATGTCATCGCAGCACCCAACAAGAGTGGAATGAGAAATTTCCTGATGGAACTGCTTGACCTTGATCACCCAGAGTGAGAGCATGCGTGGCCTCCCCATGCCCACACACTATGGCCAAGCTGATGGACACCCTTCTAGTCTTAGCCCCGGTCACGAACAATGGCCTGAAGACCCCGGCTGAGTGGGGGAGGCTACAGTTACTTTGTGACTCAGAGGAGACAGAGACAGTGAGTAGAGGCTGGGTGGCAAAAGCAACAGCTGCCTGCTACACTGGCTGACCACAATTAGAGGATTTTGACCTTCTGCCTCCACCAGGATGTTAACTTACTCATGTTGTGGTCACTACCACTGATCACAACCGATCATATAATACCCCATCCAGTTCTCAGAAACAAGGCCAGGGTATTTCCTCTCCTGGTAGATTCTAGAACTACTTGTTCCTAGTGGATGCAATTACTTTGCTTAATATAAGGTTCTCTTCCACCCGTCAGCACCAGTCTCAGAGATGGAGACACGATGAGTCTGTATCCAGCTAAAAGCAGAAGTCCCAACTCTACTTGCTGACGGTTTTTTATCTCAGAAATCTGAGGAAGAAATGAGAAAAAACATTCTGAGCCAACAAGCATTAGAGAAGCAGAAGAAACCTGGAAACCTTGGGAAGCTTGAGGCCCAGTGCCAAAGGAAAACCCCAGGCTTTCAGAGAAGTAGCAAGATGGAGGCACAGAGGTGTTGTAGACTGACCACAGCCAACAGTACTGTGGGGACGGAGCCAGGAGTGCAGTTTCCAGGCTCTCGCCCTCACGTAGAAAGGTGCTCACTCGGGTAGTAAATGGCCCTCAACTGTGATTGGATGGTCATCAGCTGTGGCTAGTTGGCCGTCAGCTGTAACCAGTGAGCCACTGGTCACTAATATAACTGCCGTGGCTACGCTAGCAGCCAATGGGGGCTAGCAAGAAGATGGTGGCTGAGCTAGCAAGAGCGGATTGCAGTTAGCGAGTGAGGTGGGTTGGTTGGTTGGCAGAAAAGCAGACAGCAGGTTGCAGATCGTGTGATTCCTGCTTCTTCTGTCTCCAACCCAGCCTCCAGCGAGACTGTAGTGGTATGACTCCCCTATCTATGGCTCTGTGGGTGTTCTTTTTGGCCTCACCATGTCTTGCATTCTTATGTGGGGAGTGGGGCAGAGATCCCACATGCCACCCTGCATGACAAATGGTGCAGGGAGCAGGGTACGGTGCCAGCCAAAGCTCTCCGACGGGCGGTGGAACATTTTATGCATATGAACACTCAGTCTCAGAAAGACCAGGAGGAGCAGATGCTGGAGAGCTGGACCCCCGTGGAGGGGTGGGAAGATGAGGACGGTTCCCCAACCAGCATAGGCTGGAGAAAGTAAAGGTCGTTGTGGCCGTGTGGGCTGGGAAGTGCTTGCTGAGGCAGCCCGGAGGCAGGACAGGTTGTCCCAGGAGGAAATGCTTGTTGAGTCCTCCGTGGGAGATGAGGGTGAGGTCAAGGTCTTCCCTCACCCCCAGGTTGGGGAGGACTTGGAGCCCTTGCCCTGCGGAGAGGGCACACATTGTGAGGCTAATGCACAGCCCTGACAAATGACTGTAGATTATGGGAAATGGGCTTCATCCCTAATTTAATGGACTGCTTGACTATTTGCTTGGGAACATACCACCTTGTAGTGGAACTGGAGGATGTTTGCTTCCTGTATCTCGCCCGGCCACCGTTGAGAATATGTGAGACAGACAGGGTGTGCCCAGAAAGACTGGCTGTGCCCAGAAAGACTGGAGGTTACCTGAGAAACCCTAGCTGTGCCCAAAAAGACTGGCTGTACCCAGAAAGACTGGTGGTACCCTGAGAACCCTGGCTGAGCCCAGGAAGTCTGGCTGTGCCCAGAAAGAGTGGCAGTGCCCTGAGAGGCCCTGGCTGTGCCCAGGGAGACAGGTGGTACCTTAAGAAACCCAGAAAGTCTGGTTGTGCCCAGAAGGACTGGTGGTGCCCTAGAAACCCTGGCTGTGTCCAGAGAGCCTGGCTGTGTCCAGAATATTGCATTCACCTCCAGGCTCCTCGCACAGGGCCCCTTGTGGAAGACGCTTGTCACATAGATTGTGAGGCGAGACCCTGTAGGGGTGGAGTGTGGGGACAGAACCAGGAGTGCAGTTTGCAGGATCTCGCCCTCACATAGAAAGGTGCTGGCTCGGGTAGTAAATGGCCATCAACTGTGATTTGATGGCCATCAGCTGTGGCTAGTTGGCCGTCAGCTGTAACCAGTGAGCCATTGGCCACTAATATAACTGCCGTGGCTACGCTAGCAGGAAAATGGGGGCTAGCAAGAAGATGGTTGCTGAGCTAGCAAGAGTGGATTGACTGCCCAAGACAAGGGCAACCACACTGTAATGGAGTGGCTCACTGCTGCAGTATAAACAGTATGGGGACAGGCTGTGAGCTGCCAGATACTGTGAGTAAATGGCTGTCATATATGGAACTTACTCAAATCATCCGAGAAATGGGTAAGAGACATGCTATTTTCAACCCTAATATGCGGAGGCCGGATGAGCTTTTTACAGCCAGCATGAGAGATCTGGTTTTGGATACTGCACCTGCGAGTGCTTTTGGATCCTTGGTTGCCATTCTTACGCCCTATGTAGGGCGGCGGATCCATGAAGTTACAATTGCCATGGCCACCCTGCGGGATGTTGAAAGCCGGAGGCAAAGGAAGTTAAGACAGGAGGTCCGAACAGTCGAGACCTGGAAGCTCAAATCAAAAGTAAAGGGGTGAGGTCACGGGCCTCAGAAAGTAACAGGCGCACAGATGTGAAGTGATCTCGTGGCAGCAGGGTTTCCATCGGGAAAAAATAAACCAACAACCCAATGCACTCTTGTTACAACTTTGGAAACAGTTGCATCCAGAACAACAATTCCGGAGAAGCCTAAAGGAGAAGTCTGGGAAAGTGCGACCCATGTCCCTCCAGGACTTCATGCAGCCGCTTGAAGCCGACTCCTTTCAGCTTGATTAGGGGTGGGGCCAAGGTATCCGATCAGAGGGCCTAGCGGGGACCAGAGGCCCCATGTGGAACTGTCCATACATTGGTCCCCTTCTAATGTGCAGAGGGTTTTGGCCCTAGTTGACACTGGCACAGACTGCAGTCTTGTTTATGGGAACCCAGAACTGTTCCCCAGACCAGCAATCTACATTGATGGCTACGGGGAAAGACTGTGATATTAAAAGCTGTTTCCTTACCACTGGGTATAGGAAGGCTTCCCCCTAGTAACTACAAGGTTTATGTCTCCCCCGTTCCAAAGTACATTCTAGGGGTGGACTTGCTACATGGCCTCAGCTTGCAGAAGTCAGTTGGAGAGTTCCGTCTCCGGATCCGGGTGGTGAAAGCGGTGACACACGGGCATGCTCACCACCCTCCTCAAGTGTTGCCACAGCCCTGGCATGTGGTTACAGTGCAACAGCACCGCCTGCCAGGTGGGCAGGAGGAGACTGGTGGCACCCCAAGAAGCCCAGGACGTCTGGCTGTGCCCAGAAGGACTGGTGGTGCCCTGAGAAACCCGGGCTGTGTCCAGAGAGCCTGGCTATGTCCAGGATACTGCATTCACCTCAAGATTCCTCACACAGGGACCCTCGCGGAAGACGCTTGTCACGTAAATTGTGAGGTGAGACTCTGTAGGGGTGGAGTGTGGGGACAGAGTCCCAGAGAGCAGTTTCCAGGCTCTTGGCCTCACATGGAAAGATGCTGGCTCAGGTAGTAGATGGCCGTCAGCTGTGGCTAGTTGGCCGTCAGCTGTAACCACTTAGCCACTGATATAACTGCCACAGATCCACTGGTTGGTCAGTCGGTGGGTTGGCAGGCAGAGAGTGGACAGCAGGTTGCAGGTCGTGTGGATCCAGCCTCCACTGAGACTACAGTGGTATGACTCCCCTATCTATGGCTCCGTGGGTGTTCCTTTTTGGCCTCACCATGTCCTGTGTTCTTATGTGGGAAGTGGGACCAGAGCCCTGCAGGCCGCCTCGCACGACAAATGGCGCAGCGAGTAGGGACTCCTACACGACACCATCTAATAACTGAGCCAGCACCTTTTCCATGTGAGGCCAGGAGCCTGGAAACTGCTCTCTGGGACTCTGTCCCCACAGGGGTATTTGTAGTTTTTCTCCTCCTAGTAAACTAGGAGCTTCCAGAGAACAAGGGCTTTGCTCACAACAGATAGCCAAGAATTTGCTGAGTGAAACATGGAACTCTTTAAAAGCAGGTGGTCAAAGAAGCCCACACAGGTGTGAGCAGAGCATTCACAAGCTGTAACTATGTCCGTCTAGTGAAAAGTTTACCAGGGAGGTCTGCCAGCTTCCAGGGCATACTTTAGAAAATCTCTTCTTCCCTTTGAAGAGCCAGGGTTCTGTCATGCAGGGACTCATGCGGAGTATCTGGCCCTATTTCTCACATAAGAACGCAGGAACATGGTGAGGCTAAAAAGGAACACCCACAGAGCCACAGATAGTCTTCTATAGTCTTGCTGGCATCTGGGTTGGAGACACAGGAAGCAGGCACCACACGATCTGCAACCTGCCGTCCGCTTTTCTGCCAACCAATCATCCCCACTTGCTAGCTGCAACCCGCCGTGCTAACTGCAATCCTATGGCAGTTCTGTAACCTTTGTAGCAGGGATGGATGCACTGTCACAAAGGCTAGCTTTTCCATCTCACCTGGGGAGCAGAGAATGTTTTCTGCTCCCTCATCCCATAAACGTAGTAGCCAATCCGAGACTGGCTTTCCAGGGCTCTGTCTGTACCGCCTCCCCAGCTCCTGCAACTCAGTGGGATTGTAAGGGGTGTAGGTTTTGAACTCAGTCACAGCTGGGTTGCCTGCAGCAATGCCCCCGGGGCCCAAAGGTTGCTCACTTTTTACCCTTTGCTTCAAGATTGGCCGGGCTTGGGGGTTGGGAGCTACATTGTCTCCACTCGCTTCCTCTGCCTCTGCCTCAGAGTCTCCTCTGTGGGGCCCTTCTTCTAACAGGCAGCGCTTCCAGCACCTCCATCCGGGACACCTGGTTCGGCACCTGGGCCATTTCATTAAGCGCATTTTTCTTGTTGAGATTCAAGACCATGAGGAACATCCAGCCCACACAGCCGGCTATAGCTTTTGCCTTCTCTGGCAACCGCTCAGCCAAAACCTGCAGGGCCCTCTCCACTCTGGCCAGAGAGCCGTCCATTTCCTCCCACCCCTCCTTGGGGGTCCAACTCCTGAGAACAGTGGCCCCAGGCACCACACACTGTGTGGGGACCACCTGTCCTCCTGCCCAGAGTCAGACGCCATTCCTACCTGGCTGGAATCTTGCTCACCGCGCCAGGCATCCGATTGGTGGAGGCCTCTGTGTAAGATGTCCACAACCCTCGAAGCCTACAGCAGCAGCCTACCAAAAAGCCAGTGATACCTGCTGTGATCAACAGGGTGGCATGCCATCTGGAGACTCGAGAGGACCACCAATTCACTGAGGGGTCACGTCTCTGGTGCTGCTCCTCATGGGCTTCCCGAGACTGAGTTTTCACATGCACAAACTGCTCTACCATCCCTCGGAGAGCTTTGGCCGGCGCCATACGCTGCTCGTTGCACCATTTGTCGTGCGAGGCAGCCTGTGGGGTCTCTGGTCCTGTTCCCCACATAAGAACACAGGATATGGCTAGGCCAAAAAGGAACACTCACAGAGCCATAGATAGGGGAGTCATACTCTCATTGAAGGCACTGTAGTCTTACTGGAGGCTGGACCACACGACCTGCACCCTGCTGTCCGCTTTCCTGCCTGCAACCCACTGACTGACCAGCCAGCACAGGCACGGCAGTTATATCAGTGGCTAAGTGGTTACAGCTGATGGCCATCTACTACCCGAGCCAGCACCTTTCCACGTGAGGCCGAGAGCCTGGAAACTGCTCTCTGGGACTCTGTCCCCACAGATGGCCATCAGTTGTACTCAGATGGCCATTCGCTGTTACTGGTTAGCCTTTCGCCACTAACATAAGTGCTGTGGCTACGCAAGTCGGGTTAGGAAGTGGAGTTGGTTGGCAGAAAAGCCGACGGTGGTTTGCGGATCGTGTGGCTCCTGCTTCCTGTATCTCCAACCCAGTCACCAACGAGACTATAGTGGTATGAACCCCCCTATACGTGGCTCTGTTGGTGTTCCTTTTTGTCTTCACCATATCCTGTGTTCTTACGCGGGGAGTGTGACCAGAGACCACGTATGACAACCTCCTATGACAGCTCACTATCACCTCTCCCTGAACCTCAGCAGTAGCCTCCTAAAGTGGTCTTTTCTTCTGCATTGCCCCTTCTGCCCCAGCAGCTTTGTAATACATGTGTGTCATCCTCTGTTTCAGAGTCTCCCATAGCTTCCATCACAGGGAGAGAAGCCCTGTGGGCTCTGCCCTGGCATGCCCTCTGCCGTCCTCCCTGCCTCTGCTGCCTGCCTTCAAACACGCCTCCTCCTCCCTGATCCATTGTACTTGCTCTTTCCTCAGCTTTCCACACTAGCTTTCCACACCTTCTTTTTCTTTTTCTTTCTTTCTTTCTTCTTTCTTTCTTTCTTTCTTTCTTTCTTTCTTTCTTTCTTTCTTTCTTTCTTTCTTTTTCTTTCTTTCTTTTTATATTTTTTTTTGTTATAGTTGACATACAATATTATATTAGTTTCAGATGTACAACATAATGATTGGACATTTATGTAACTTACAAAGTACTCAACCTGATAAATCTACTACCCATCTGACACCATACATAATTATTACAATATTATTGACTGTATTTCTTATGCTACATTTTACACCCCTATAACTATTTTGTAACCACCAATTTGTACTTCTTAATCCCTTCCCCCTTTTCATCCATGCCCTAACCCCACTCCCATCTCAAAATGTTCTCTGTATCTATGAATTTCTTTCTGTTTTGTTTGTTCATTTATTTGTTTGTTAGATTCCACACATAAGTGAAATCATACGACATTTGTCTTTCTCTGTCTGACTTATTCCACTCAGTGTAATAGCCTCTAGAACCATTCAAATTGTTTCAGATGGCAAGATTTCATTCGTGTGTTTTTTTTAATATGGCTGCATGTACAACTTCCTTATCCATTGATCCATTGGTGGACAGTCAGGTTGCCCCATATCTTGGCCATTGTAAGTAATGCTGCAATGAATATATGAATACACATGTTCCTTTGAAGTCATGTTTTGGGTTTCTACAGATAAATACCAAGAAGTGGGATTACTGGGCCCATCTTTTCTTTTGTTATAGCCTTTATTTTAAGATCTATTTTGTTTGGTATAAGTATTGCTACTCCAGCTTTTTTTTCCTCCACTGTCTTGACCGGAAATGACTCCTTCTTTCTTTCTTTGTTCATCTTTTCCTTTGTTCCTTTTAATTTTTTCTTTTTTTTCTCTCTTACCTTTTGCGTGTGTTTTTTTCCACTAGAATTTCTCAACTAGAATTTACTGAGGTCTGCCAGTTAAGTTCATGAACTTGTTGCAAAATGTTGCTAACCTTTTTTGACATCAGAGGGAGTATTAATTATGAATTTGTCCCAACTGGACAAACAGCTAACCACATTTACTATTTGAAAGTACTTAAAATGCTATGTGAAAAAGTTAGAGGACCTGAACTTTTCGCCTGCAATTCATGGCTCTTGCATCATAACAATGTACCGGCTCACACGGCACTGTCTATGAGGGAGTTTTTAGCCAGAAAACAAATACCTGTGTTGGCACACCCTCCCTACTCACCCAATCTGGCCCCCAATGACTTCTTTCTTTATCCGAAAATATAGTAAATATTGAAAGAAAGACATTTTTATGATATTCAGGACATCAAGTGTAATATGACAACAACTCTGATGGCCATTCCAGAAAAAGAGTTCCAAAATTGCTTTGAAGGGTAGACTAGGTGCTGGCATCGGTGCATAGCTTCCCAAGGGGAGTACTTCAAAGATGACCATAGTGATATTCAGCAATGAGGTATATATCACTTTTTCTAGGACAAGTTCACGAACTTAATTGTCTGACCTCGTAACTCGTCAGAGAGGATTTCTGGTGCCTTCCCTTTTAATATCCATTCCACTCTCCTGCTCAGTTTTCTCTGTGCACACAGGAGTTACCTCGTTTATTTTCTTGTCTGTCCCCACACTGGCCTGTAAGCTCCTCAAGAGTGCGAGTGTGCCTATTCTGTTTTTTTCGTGCTCCAGTGTGACCTCATTGTAACTGATTCCATCAGCAACAACCCTATTTCCAAGTAAGGTCACATTCTGAGATACTGGGGGTGAGGGGATAGGACTTGAATATATGAATTGGGGGGACACAGTTCAACTCATAGCACACAGCATCTCTAGGGGTTCTGTGTGTCACTACCGTGGTTATGAGGCCTATAGCTATGTTCAAACAACCCTAAGTCTACATGTAGCCCAAGTATGAGATTTTGGGGAATTGAGGCATCCCCAGGAATCTGGTGCCCCTTGTTTTGCCTTGTGATTCATTTGTGCTCGTTTTAATGGTGTTTTCCTGTTTCTTTCTGCTCCATTCTGTCTTTTCCTCTTGTACTCAACTAGTTCACTTCACATTTTCTCCAGGCTATACTCCCACCCTCCAGTCAAATCCACCCTTGGTCCAATTATCAGCCATCTGAGTAGCCTCCTAAGTGGGTTCTCCAGGAAGGCTGTGCCAGGCCCTTTAAGTGGCATGTACAGCACATGTTAGAAAAACCAAAAAGGGTCAGCTCACTAGGACTGGAGGATTCTAGACATCATCATCTCCAAGGAAATGAATTTGGAATCAGAGCTGATCGGATGAATTAGAGGGACCTCCAGAGAGCTAGCAAGGACTGTTTTCCAGGCTGGGGCCAATACTGGCCCAGGCATCCCACTCCATGTACGAGTGGGAATGGCACTCAGCTTCATGGAACTTCCGTGGAGCACAGTTGCTACAGGTGGACTCAAGAAACTGGAAAGCAGACTAAGGAGGGCTTCGCCACCACGCCAGGTGCTCAGGCTGTCCTAGAAGGTGCCAAGAGCTGGGAAATGTTGTTAGCAGAGGAGTAACAAGACTAAGTTACTGCTGTAGGATTTAGCAGGTATGTGGAATAAATTGGGAGCTGGGGAGTAAAGATACATGGCTCTCATGATTGTCTTGGGAAAATGACAAGAAAGACCTGAAGTTGCATTTGGGAGGGAAGATGGATAGGAAGAAAGGGCTCTGCTGCATTTCTGAGACAGAACAACAGAAATTGGTAACTCTCAGGGTAATGATGGAATAAAGAGGTGATATTCTGAAAGTTCTGACTAGAATAACTGAGTTAAAAGGAAACGGGAAATTCTTATAACTCAACAACAGGAAGACAACCCAGTTTAAAAATGGGTGAAGGCTCAAATGAAATGTAGATGAAATTCCAGTTTATAAAGTATGAAATATTATACAAAAACAAAAATTTTATATTGTATTAGATTATGTAATAAAATTACCAATTTGATTTTTCAAAAAAAAAAAAATGGGTGAAGGACTTGAATAGACATTGCTCCATAGAATACACACAAATAGCCGATCGGCACAGGAAAAGATATTCAATGTCATTAGACATTAGGGAAATACAAATCAAAACAATGAGATATCACTTCACACCCATTAAGATGCCTATAATTAAAAAAAAAGAAAAAGGAAAATAAGTATTGGCGATGATGTGGAGAAATTGAAACCTTTGTGCATTGTTGGTGGGAATGTTCAGCCAGTGTGCAAAGCAGTTCAGTGGTTCCTCAAAAAGTTAAACACAGAATTACCATGTGATCTAGCAATCCCACCCATAGGTATATATTCAAATGAATTGAAAACAGGGACTGAAATAAATGCATGAACTATATATGTACTATATACATGTTCATAGAGGTGGTGGTTGTGCAATATTGTGATTGTATTGAATGCTGTTGAAGTGTTCACTTGAAAATAGTTAATTTTACATTATGTGAATTTTACCTCAATAAATGATTTTAAAACAATAGGAAATATGGAACATGAGAGGAGGAAAGAGCACATTGGAGGTGCACGTGTTGAGGACCTGTGGGGCAGGCATTTGGATGTACCGACAGGGTTTGGGGCATCACCAATGCTTAGGTTATACTGTAAGGGTCTCAGATGGACATCATTTCCTTTGGGGACATGTAAAATGGTAGATTATGGAAGTAGCTTGGATTTACTGTAACTGCACTACTGCATAACATTTGATATAGGGGCTGATGACATCTTTTGGGTCAGGTGGCTAAATGTTAAGATGATCAAGTTGCTTTGTGATAAGTTTAATATTAGAAAGATGCTAAGAAACAGATCAACATCAACCCAGATAACTCTCCTCACTCCTGTCTCAGTCAACATTTTTATCAGTGATTTAAACACATAGAAAGTCCACTCATCAAATTTTCAAATTACCTAAAGCTTGGATGGCTAGTGAATGTGTTGAATGACTATCAAAGACATTTGCTCTTCGAGGCTGTCCAGAATCCACTTTTCCTTCCTTTTGGTGTCAGTGTTTGGATTTTTGTTTGGATACCTTTTTTTCCTGTCCATGTAGCCCATGCATTTCTGAGTGAAGTGAACCCAGTGCCAATTCTGATGTGTTCCCTGATTGGCTTAAATTGATCTTCATATTCCATCCTCCTGGCCTTAGTGTTTGATTCAGACCATATGACCCAATGTAAGTAAGTCCAAAGGATAGAAGAGAAGTTTAGGGACCTTGGAGAAAAATGATGCCTTGGGCTTCATAGAGCACAGTCTTTTCTTGCTTTACCTGTTCACTTTTCCTGTTGGCAACAGTGCCCTTCCATCGCATATTGGAAGGGATGCTCTATTTTCCTGCTGTATATCAACAACGAAGCATGGGGACCCCAGAAACTCTTGGCAGCCATCTTGCAGCCACTAGGAGAACCAGGCGTAGGATGCAGCTGACCTAAAGAAGGCAGAAAGGGGAGGTGGAAATAATCAAGTTTTTGGTGACTTTGTTCAGCCACTTGGTTATAACCAGAAGCACAATTGGACTTCGCAGTTTTGTGAGCCAATAATTCCCTTTCATTGTTCAGACCACTTTAAGTCTAATTTTCCACTACTTGGCAACCAACAGTGAGTGTCCTGACTGTCACAGTGATGAATCAGTCTTCAGAGATCTCACTAGATCATATTTATTAAATTGAATGTTTGTTAAATTGTTATATTGAAATTTGGTGGATATAAATGTTGGGCTTTTTTACTTGGTTCCAGAAAACTTATGCACAGGTACTTTATGGCAAAATGAAGAAACAAGGTCTGGGAGTTTTCGCTGACATTGATATTGACATTGATATTGATTGATATTGATTTTCGCTGACATTGACATGCTATGCAGTTAGAAAGAAAGAGTTAGAAAGTTTTAATTCCCAGCCTTTTCACTTACCACCCCTGTGACCTGTTTGTAAGTTATCCAGCACAGCACTTGACTCAGAGTGGGTGCTGATACAGTTTAACAGTGGCAGAGTGGTCATGATGTGCGCATACTAGCTTAACTGTAAGGGAATGTATGACAGAAGACCTGGAGTAGTGGGCTTCATCTAGAAACTCTGCTGTTTTCTCTCAGACTCTCTTGGATTTGTCCTTCTCTGTTCATCCAGAGCAAGCAATGCCAGCTGAGCCTCAGAATTCCCAGAATCGTCCTCAGTTCCACACATCCTGACTGGACCAAATTAGGTCACTCACCAGTCCTCTGGGATGCATTGGTTGGCCTGACTTCAGTCACACACTACCACCCCCAGATGTGGGGTTGTGGTATGCCTCCCTAGAACTACATGGATTCCTCAAGCAAATTGGGAGCAGTTTGGGGAGGGACAGAATGGATGCTAAAGAAGCCAATATCAGGAATTGACTCAGATGACATCATCCTGAAAGCTAATGCAATCTGACCATGTTCCTGCAGGCCTAATTTGTATGAGGGAGGAGGCAGTGGTCTTCTTAGTCAGGCCGCATCTTGGATTGATACTCCATTCTGAACATAGATCAACTAAAGCTCTTTCCAAAGAGTGCCAGCAGGATTTCAGGAGCATTTGAACCCATGGCATGAGGGGAAGGACATCATAACTGGGGGATCAAGTTCTTCTATGAAACCTCCTGAGTGAAGTCGTACCAGTAATTGCTGTCATTTCTGAGTGCTATTGCATTGCCAGGCATGGTATCAGTTCTCCTTCTGCATTGTCTCCTTTTTCCCTACAGCACTGCTTTGAGGGAAGCATCAGACCTATTGCATAGTTCTTACTGTCCTCATTTGATAGATGAGGAAACCAAGGCACAGAGTGGTTAAATAACCTTCCGAAAGACACACAACTAGTAAGTAGAAAAGCTAGGGTTTAATCTCAAGTCTCCAGCTCAGCTTTCTCTGACTTTAGCTGCACATGACGATCCTGTGGCGGAGCTTCTTTAAAATCCCAATGCCTGGGTCCTGCCGCAGACCAATCATTGGACTCTCCAGGGTGGGTGTCATGCAGGGTGTCATGCGTGGGTCTTTAGTCCCTCTCCCCTCATCAGAATGCAGGATATGGTGAGGCCAAAAAGGAGCACCAACGGAGCCGTAGTAATACCGCTATATTCTCGCTGGCGGCTGGGTTGGAAACACAGGAAGCAGGATCCACACGATCCACAGCCTGCCATCCGCTTCTCTGCCAACCGACTCCACTTGCTAACATCCGCCATCCACTTCTCCGCCAGCCAACCCACAACCAACAAGCTCCCAGGTGATGCTGATTCTGCTGGTGCATGAGCCTGCCTTTGATTAGCAAGGTCTCAGACTGGCTAGGTGGAGGTTAAATTGATCGATGGCCTTCAGCTTCATGGGAGGACCAGGTTCTATCAGCAGGGTGTCCAACTCTGTAGCTGCCTGCCTGGGGGAGCTTCCCTCGTGCAGGTCCCCTGAGGGCCAAGGCCTGCTTTCAGGAGTGTGTGGCTGGCCTCCGTCACAGAGGGCTGAGAGTCCTAATGCTGGGAATCGCTGAGAGCAGTGCTGTGCTGGGAGCCTGCCTCTGCAGTGCATCTGGATGCACAACTTCACAGATCGGCATGAAGATCGGGAACATCTGGTTCTGCCTCTGCGGCCTACATGCACACCACCTGAAGGTCTGATGCAGCTAGGCCCCGAGATGGCCTTCACCACACTCCCTTGTCGTACCCACTCCCTTGTTCCTTAACCACAGAATTCCCAGACTCAGGGGTTTCACAGCTTTGGGGTTGTCCTTAAGAGTTTTACTCTGCTGCTCTTTTGATGCAGAGAATCAGCAATTCACAGTATCAGGGTTCCGTATAATTTACTCAGGATCAGATCATCAGTAAGTTGCAGAACTGGAATTAAAATTCATGTCTCTTGATTTTTTATTCCTTTTTATTTTCTATTGTGCTCTGAATTTTGTTTTCAAACTATTTAGATAGTCATTTAGCCAAATATGTTTCTGCAAATGTGGGGAAAAAAATAAAAGAAAGAAAAACCCAAAAACAACTAACCAGCAGCACCAAGGCATGGCTGGCTGCCCAGCCTTTGTGTTAGAACAGTTATGCTGCCCGGCAGACTGCCCTGCCTCCTTGCACACCCTGCCTGTGGGATGACTACAGTGGTAGATTACCTTGTCAGTCCTGTTTACTGCAAGCACACCATTGAATTCCCTCCCTGCCTGCCCTCACATGGCTCCTGTCCATCTAAGTTAAATGCTTCTCTGTACTTAGCAGCCGCTTAAAACTCCTTACTTTCCTTCTATTTCAGTGGTCACTCCGTGGCCTCAGTCTGGTTCCAGGGTTTCCCATCCTGGTCTATAGTCCCCGAGTCTGCGTAGTGTGAAATTTACCTTCCACATATCACAGATATTTAAAAAAAAATTTTTTTTACACATCACTTTAATCTTTTTGCCCTTAACTGTTTATCATACTTCTTCAGTGAAGTTTTTCTTGAATAATCCCACTTATCTGAATTCATTTTTTCTGGTCCCCTCCTATACACTGACACAAAGCCTTCCTGTTAGACTCTCAAACAGGAGCTGACCCTGTACCTCTGACCAGCCCCTTCTCTTGCAGATCACTCAGGTTGTTTGTGAGGAACCATCCAGTTCTGTCAGCCCTCCACAGTCTTGACAAATTCCTATGGGTGTGGGTCCTTTTGGGGCACGTTCTTCAGTTCTCTTCAGCCAGGGCACCCAGTAAATTACCAAGGTACGCCAAAGGGGTGGGTCTTCTCACCCAGACACAGCTAAGCAACGAGGAGTTGCTCTTGGGTGAAGATCAGCACTCACCCAGAGGTCTGTTGGCTAATGTTTAGTATTCAGTGTAATCAAAATTCAGTGTAAATAAAAAAATTTAAAAACCTGTGCAGTTATTACTAATTAACACAGTTTTATATTTATCTAGTCCTTTACAATGTGAAAAGTCTGTGTGTGTGTGTGTGTGTGTGTGTGTGTGTGTGTACTTACATACATGTAGATGCCCAAGGCTCTATTCTCCCTGCTCCCAAGCACACACAGCAACACACACTCCCCAGAAGCTACTGAAATGCTAGGAGACTCAGGCAAACCCACAGAAAAGGCGTGATCCAGAAAATCCAGCTCTGAGCTGTAAACTCATCATCACGGCAGAGAAAGGGCGCGTCACGCGAGAGCACCTGCTTCTCCTCTAACTTTTCACTAATACAAACGCTATAGAAGGGTCTTATTTAAAGCCACTGCCACAGTGCAGTGAGTCTCAATCAGTGCACTGGGAAGGGAATTATTTATTTGCCTGGGAGATGGGCGAAGAATGACACTGTCCAGCAGAGGGAACGATGTTGTTGGGTCTCAAACCATGAATCAGAGTTTCTCAGACGGACAAGGACGTTTCTCGGATTGCCAGAGGAAACAACACAGAGAACAGGATGGAGGCCTTGAAAACAATGAGTTGTGGCAGGTGAAGTGCAGATCCTACCAAGGGCTGTGCCATGGTCATTTATTAGAGAGGGCAATCGTAAAGGGAGAGTTTTAGACACCGCTCTGTAGACGGTAGGGGACCAGCATGGCGTGTGAGTATGTCCTCATAATAGTTCACTCATAAGGGAATAAAGATTGAATAAAAGTAACGACTACTGGGGAGAAAAGAAAGCCCTTGAGAGTAAAGCAGGAGGCAGAGTAACCCACATTTGGTTGCCAGCTCGATATGGGGGCCCCAAGAGTGATAATTGACAGGTTGCCTACCATGCGGGAGTTGGACTGGAAGAGAGCAGACAGGTAATGAGAAAGCCAGAATATGAGAAGAGGTTCGGAGGCAGCATGTCTGATAAAGAAGGAATGCGAATGGGATCAGATCGCCCCGCGGTGGGGGTCTGATGAGGGCCAAAGGGAATTTCAGTATTCAGCTAAGACTTAGTAGATACTGTAGCAAAAGCTATGGAATTCATAGCCTGGACTCCAGCTACTCCCCTGCGCTCCTCTTTTGTATCACCACAGTCTTCTTGACTTTCCCACTGGTGATGACCCAGACGTTTCCCACTCCGCAGGACCAAGACTGAGGTACGCTGACGGTGCAGAGCGTGTCCGTCACCCCTCAGTAATGCACTGCCATCTCTCCTGCAGTAGCCTTCAGGTGGCCTGGCTACTTCCACTCTCCTTCCAGTAGACTTTTATTACATAGTGGCTGTGATCCTTCCAGAATGGATATTAGATCATATCACACCCTGATCAAACCCACCAGTGGCTTCTTGCCAACCCTCAAACAGGTGCTGTGTGAGCTTGGTCAGGCCCTTGTATCCTTTCACCACCTCTGTTCTTTTTGTCTTAACATCTTTTCATCTTCCTTCCATGCTCGTCTTGAGTTTCCAAGAACACGCCAACTAGTCTCACCTTAGGAGCTTTTCCCAAATCGTATTTCCCTCTTCACATTGTTCAGATCTCTACACTAAGTCACCCCAGCAGAGAGGCCTTCCTGGACCAACCTATTTAAAATAGTCCCACCCCCACTTGTTGCTCTTCATCCCCTAACCCACTGTGTTTTATGTGGCATTTATTACTGAGCAGAATTGTTTTCTTGTTTTTCCATATCCAGACTGTTAGTTCTGTGAAGGCAAGGACCATCTCTCTCGTTTACTGCTGTGCCCCCTAATTGTGGAGCAAGGTTTGGTAAACAGTAGATACTCAATAATATTTGTTGGATGAAAGGAAGAAATAAATGAACCTTGACATGCTGGGCAACGTGCTAAGAATGCTTGTACCCGTTATTCATTGCATGCTAAGAACATCCCTGAAAGACAGGCAGGCACACTCTCTGTGGGGCCAATGAAGAAACAGGCCCAGGGAGAGAGTGTCATCATTCCATGCCACCATGGAGTCCTGGAACCCAGGAACTCGGATGGTGGCCTTTCTTAGAGTGAAGGGTCATGGGCATGGGCAGAGGCACACTTGTTACTGGAGGATATGTGCGCATGTTCGTGCTCAGTAGCAACCTCTGTCACCTCTGAAGTCAAGACATGGTTACCTACTAACCATAAGAATACAGGGATGGGTAACAGGTATGATAAGGATAGTGATCAAGGAGAATGGACAAGGGAGCTTGCCCAGAATCTCAAGAATTATAAGTTGTGTGGAAGGTTCATCTGAGGTTGGAGGCCTGAGTTTGTGGTGATTGCAGTCACGACAGACCTCTGATCTCTCTGGGATCTCCTAGGCCCAGGAGCAGAAAAAGCAGGTGCTTTGGAGCTTGATATGACAGTGCAGTCAGTACCCTAAAGGGTGAGGAGCTCAAGGGTCTTAGGATGTAATGGGAGGCATTGGGCTGGACCCAAACTGAATAGAAGGGAAGCGGAGTTAAGAAAGGGCTGAAAAGGGAGCCAGGAAGGGACTATGACCTGGACGCTCAGTGGCATGAGGAGCAGAAGGCAGGAAGGAATATGTGAGAAGTGGAAAGAGGTGACCGGGGTGGTCAGGGGGACTTGGAAGAGGGACCTTCTCAGGTAGGCCGGTGCTGGAGGGTCCCAGCGGGGCCATCCCGGGGGATGGAGGGAGGGTCCCAGCGGGGCCATCCCGGGGGATGGAGGGAGGGTCCCAGCGGGGCCATCCCGGGGATGGAGGGAGGATCCCAGCGGGGCCATCCCGGGGGATGGAGGGAGGGTCCCAGCGGGGCCATCCCGAGGGATGGAGGGAGGAACCTGCAGGGCCATCTTGGAGGATGGGAGGTCCTGGGTGTGGCTGTAGAAGAGTTGGATGATGGGCCTGGGATGAGGAGAGTGTGGAAGGGAGAAGCCCCGGTATTGGAGGGATCCCAGACGGACTTTTCTGAGGGCAGGTTTGGGGTGAAGGCAAAGACTGTCATCTGTGTACCCCCATGCTGGGTAAGTGCCAGAGCAAGTCTGGAAAAAGGGGTCCTCTCTCCATATGAGCAGAGCAGGGCATAACTGGCTAGCTTTATCTTTAGGCATTTTTTAATGGTAACAATGGCTGAAAGAACAGTAAAGGGAAGGGTGCAAGAGCAAAGAAGGAGAAAGGAGTTGTTTTGAAACGTAGGTCAGTATCAGCTGAGTGTAGGGGGAAGGAGTCAGTGCCAGGAGGAGGGTGACAGACATAGAGGACATACCGAATTCATAAGCAGCCAAGAAACAAACAGCTGTTTAGCCTCCTGATCAAACTGAATTTCCATTTGTTCCCTGATTGTGTAGCTGACTACAAGGTCTGACAATTAAGTTTGGGAACTTGCCACCGTGCGCTTACATTGGACGCACTGTACAAACAGTTCGATAAGGTTTCATAACCTTGGTATTTCAGTATCTCATAGCTGTGTTCTTGTTGATGTGTGGTGATGTCTTGCTGAGTGGCGTTCATTACTGTTGTTGCGTGTTCTTGTGTGCCATTGCGAGAATGTCTGAGCTTGAATTAGAGCAATGAACAAACATTAAATTTCTTGTTAAACTTGGCAAGAATGGAAGTGAAATCAGGGACATGTTAGTCCAAGTTTATGGGGATAATGCCATGAAGAAAATAGCAGTGTACAAATGGATTAAACATTTTCCTGAAGGGAGAGAACGCGTCACTGATGAAGGGAGATCAGCGTGGCCAGGAAGGAGCAGAACTGAAGAAAACATTGCAAAAATTCATCAAATTGTGCGTCAAAATCATCGGCTGATTGTAAGAAGCATAGCAGACCAAGGAAACATCGACAGAGAAACAGGAAAATCTTAACTGGAAATCTTGGCATGAGAAAGGTGTGTGCAAAAATGATCCTGAAGGAGCTCACCGATGAACAAAAGCAAAGGAGAGTCAAAGTTTGCCAAGACCTTTTGGAGAGGCAAGACGATGATGTTTTGGGCTGTGTTATCACTGGTGATGAAACATGGGTGTACCAAATAGGACCCTGAAACAAAGCATCAAAGTGCATAATGAAAGTCAGTCAATTCACGACCAAAACATTTCCATCAGTCCAAATCAAGAATCAAAACGATGTTGCTAACCTTTTTTTGATATCAGAGGGATTATTCATTATGAATTTGTACCAGCTGGACAAACAGTTAACCAAGTTTACTATTTGGAAGTGCTGAAAAGGCTGCGTGAAAAAGTTGGATGAAAATTACCTGAACTTTTCTCCAACAATTCATGGCTCTTGCATCACGACAATGCACCAGCTCACACAGAACTGCCTGTGAGGGAGATTTTAGCCAGTAAACAAATAACTGTATTGGAACACCCTCCCTACTCACCTGATCTGGCCCCCAATGACTTCTTTCTTTACCTGAAGATAAAGGAAATACTGAAAAGAAACATTTGGATGACATTCAGGACAGCAAGGGTAATATGACAACAGCTTTGATGGCCATTCCAGAAAGAGTTCCAAAATTGCTTTGAAGGGTGGACTAGGCGCTGGCGTCGGTGCATAGCTTCCCAAGAGGAGTACTTCAAAGGTGACCGTAGTGATATTCAGCAGGAACACTTTATCTAGGATAAGTTCACGAACTTAATTGGCAGACCTCGTACATGTCATGAGATTTTTTAAAAATTTGTATTGACTATTTGGACTTTTTACAAGTCATTTTTCTTTTCTTTCCTTTTTTGTGTTTTTATTCTTTTCAAGTCAGAGATTCTCCAAATCCTAATACATTAATTTTTGTTTGTTTTTTGCTCCCCTTAAATTGAGTGTTCCTGGGAGCTTTGGGGAGCTTTAATCATTTGGCTGGTGAGGTCTACATCTACACCAGCTCTCGGTGTGTTGATAGCACCTGGGTTTAGTGTTCTCCTGTCCTCACTCTGTTCTCAGATTCTGGGGTTTCCTTGTGTCCTTCCCCAACTGCACTGATTTGCTGAGAATCCGCCCCTGTCCTGGTTTCCGAGGCTTCACAGTTTTCTACATGTGTCCTGTCCATGTGGCCTTTCGTTTGTGATTTTTCTTCGTGGAGGACAGCTGGGCACAGAGGGAGGCCAGGGCACCGTGTGGGCGTGTGGGAGGCTGACAGACCTGTTCTGGGGTCCTGCCTCTTTCCCTTGAGGTCTGGGCAGACCGTTTGCCTGGCTGAGCCCTGGTCTTCATCTGGCAGAGGTGTAGACATTCCTACCTTGAAGCATTGCTCTGGGCTGGAAGGGGCTAGCCTGTTTGACGGTCCCTGCCACAGCAGCTGGCTTGTGGACTGTGGAACTTTGTGAGCAATACGCGTATGTGCCCGCATTTGATTGTATAGTGCTTGTGGCCATGGAACAGAGCCAGTGAATGTAGCTCTTAAATTCTTCCAAAGCAATGCTCTCACTTTGGGGGAAAGTTCCTGATTCTCACTTAACCCCTGAGGCCCCTTCTCCCCCTTGGCCCTTGGTCTCCTCTGAGCCCTGTTCACACCCTGTGTTCCCAGCTTGGCTCCACCCAGTTTGCCAACTTCCCTCACAGGGCTGTGTGCACACCTGGCTCTGTCCTCGACACCCATGGAGTGGAGTGGCCGCCCAGCAAACCTTAGTCAACTAAGCAAATGACCATGTCCTTGTCTTGTTTTCGGATGTTTTGTAGTGGTTCTGACCCCTACTTCCATTTTGACAGCTTTTGTCTTGTGGGCTAAGTACATGCCAGGCACTGTTAGAGACTCTGGGGATAGGTCAGCAAACGACAGGTGGAAGCCCTCCCTTTGTGGCGTTTCCGTCTTCAAGGAACCATCCTCATTCTTTCAGCACTCCCAGGACTCTCTTCCACATATACTCCTTGGTTAATATTCATTTGGGTGTTAAGTTTTTAAAACATGTATTAAGTTTTCTCTGTGCCAGGCACTGCTCTCAGCATTTTGTACACATTATCTCATTGGCATCTATACCACTTCCAACAAAACTGTATGGAGGCTCTATTAGTGTTCTCATTTTACAGACGAGAAGCCAAGGAGACAGACACCCAGTTTGGATGCTGGCCCGCGTTTGCACACTCATGGGAGCTGGGTCCTGACTCGGGTTCAGCCCCTCTAGCTCCAGGTGCCATACCTATCCTCACCGCCCCAGGCAGCCTCTCATTTGATCCTGGAATGCACCTTAATCCTAATTCGGTCTTTCCGCTGGACAGAAATGCATCGTAAATTCCTCCCCCCAACACCCAGTGCAGGTATGTGTCTGGCAGGGCTTCCAAGCTCCCACGGTGCTCCCCTACGGGCTGTCGGAATGAGCCTGGTTGCCTTCCTGTCTGAGACCACCCATGCCTGCTCCACAAATGGTACTAGTGAGTTATGCTGTCCCCCCACCCCTCCTCACTCCTGTGTCACGGCTCCACAGTGAGGGCAGCAGGACCGTTTTCCTGGCGGGCCACTACTGTTTCCTTGTCCTCCCTTTCTGAGCCTTTTCACCATGTTTCCCCTCACCCTCGTACTCTCTTTTGATCTCGAAAATCCAGGCCCTTGGAGAAATCAGACAGTATGAAATATGGAAACTGCTTAGGAAGTAATTGTAGAAACACTGTGACTTTTGAAACCCATAGAGATAACACACCTTCTTGCTCACGTTATTTAATTTTTAATGGCAGATTTAATTAATGGAGATCAGGTCTTCTGGTTTCAGATGTGCATACAGAGTAGCTTAGAGGAGGAAAAAGAAGGGTGGCCATTTATAGGGCAGAGGAAAAGACTCCAAAATCAGGAATCAGAAGAGTCTAATGGGAAAGAAAAATCCCCCAGAAATAACAGTTCATGATCAGCGGGTGCTAATTACTGTGTGTGGATTCAAAGCGTGCATTTCAGAGAGATTTCCCAGTGACTTATAAATGGGTAACAGGACTCCTTTTCAGGCACAGGCCGTGTCTCCAGGCACTGTGGGAGTGTGCTGTAGGGACCCAGGCACTCTGCACTCCACCATCTACACAGCTGCCAGAATGATCTTTCCAAAGTACAAATCGACCCTGCCACTCCCTTGCTTGAAAAAATAAACCTTTGTCCCCACCCCCCACCCCCTGTCGTTGCCTACAGGCTGAGGTCCAGGCTTTCAGCCTGCAGTTGAGACTCTCCTCCTCTCCACTGGGTCCCAGGCTGACTTTCCATGCAGCCCCTTCCCTCACCCTTGCACCTGGTGTGACTATAACATCTACAAGGGAGGCCTCACTCTCCCTCATGTTGCTGCCTCTATTTATAGGAACCCCCTCATTACTGGCTCATCTCTGTTCATCCTGTAAGACTCAGTTTATTAAAGTGGATGTACCCTTTGACCCAAGAATTTGACTTCTAGAATGTACCTTCAGATACACTTACTTGAGCACAAAGGCATATATGTCATGATGTGCCTTTCAGCATCGTTTGTAATTGTGGAAGATGGGTAGCAGCCTAATGTCTGTGGTGGGGAACTGCTAATATGAGCTGTGGGACGCCAAGTCCTACAATGGGGTGCTATTCGGCAGGTAAAATGGATGAGGCCTCTGAGAAGTAAATGAAGAAACAAAGAGTGGGTGGGTGCACAGGTGAGCTCACTTAGGAGTGCACAGCAGAGGAGGGGAGAGCGCTGGGGTCCAGGCTGGCAAGAGGCTTACTGATCCCCTAGTACCTATCTTCTGTCCTTTCTGCTTTTGCCTTTTTAAACCATGTGTAAGTATTGCTTTTTCAAAAATATCGTTCAACGTAAAAAAAATTTTTAGACCTCGGTCCGCTTCTAAGAAGCCAATCTGACAGCCTCTGCCAGGCTGCCCTTTCTGCCCCCCACAACACCTGGGACAACTGGTCAAATGTCCCATTGTAATTGGGATATTGCGTTGTCTGCGACCCCTGTGAGGCCCGGAAGCAGGCACACTCATTTTGGAATCTCCTGGTACTCTGGATTCCCAATATAAATGTTGGTCACCCCCAGTCTTTCTAGAAGTTTTTTGATGGTGGTATAGTCCAGGAGTGTGTGGAGTGCCCTGCAGGGGGCCCTGGGTGCGCTCCAGCAGTCACAGGTAGGCTTGCTGGACCCGGGGAAGCCAGCTCAGCACTCCCAAGGTTGGACCAGGACCTTCATGTGCTAGGGGAACAATGGTGGGGTACTCTGCAGGACCCAGTTGGTCCCGGGGTCTGCTCGAGCAGATTAGATGGCAGAGTGGGTGGGTTGTGACAGGAAGGGGACTTCCTCTGAGTCATTCTGCGAGACAATAGAGGAAGCTGCAGTGGAGTAATCACAACCACTTCTTGGCCTGTGGGCACTTCCTGTGACAAATCTAGCTGACCACATGTTGTCTGAGCTCATGGTCAACTCAACCACTTACAGAGTTCACCCTAGCCAGGCTGTGTGCTTGGAGATAGAGGCTCAGAGCAAAGGCACTGAGCTACCCGTCAGCCCACAGCACGCTGGGCTCATTGGGACAGGGATACTCCCTTGGAAAGGGACATTGATGGGTTGTGGGGCCTGGAAGACAGCGACCTGACACTTCTCTAAAGAGTAGAAGGCCTGCACCGTGAGGCTGTCTTGTGGGAAAGGGAACAGACCAAGGTCATTCAGGGATGCTCAGGTAAGGCACCTTAGCTTCAGAAAGTTCCATGTGCAGTGACTGTGGCCACAGTGGGTAGGGTGTGTACCATGAGCCAGGTACTACTGGGCACTGACTCAGCCACCCTGTGAGGGAGGGAGTACTCTCTTCCAGCTAGGAAACAAGGTTCAAGGACGTAAGTGACACAAAGGACACAGCCGGCATGTGCCAGAACAAAAGTTAAAATGTGGGTCTCTGGACTGTGTAGTCTTCTATCAGGGCCGATGAATGGGAGGTACAAACAGTCTCAGAAACCCCCTTAGGGTGGCACAGAGGAGCTTCTGCTCAGAGCTGAGGGAAGAACCTGATGTGACTGGTGTCTCTCCTACTCCCTCGCCCAGGGCAGTCAGTGTCTGTTGAATGTCAGACTGGTTGAGGCAAAACCATGATCTCCCGGACGGCTCCAAGAGACACACTGTGCAGCTGCAGTGAGCGCATACCTGCGGGAGCCAGAGCAGCCTGGCTGTGAGGGGAGGAGAACCCCTGTTTACTTCATGCCTGTTGTGTGTTAGGAGCCTTCTCCTTTCCCAGCCACACGCCTGATGGCCATCAGACGCAGGTGTCAGCTATCACTCTGAGGACAGTTCAGAGGTGAGGACATGAGCCAGGGAGAAGCAGGGTGACCTGCCCAGGCTCACTCAGCAGCTGGGGGTAGAAGGCCTGGCTATGGCCTTACCGTAGCAGCTCCCAGAGCAGAATTTCTGCACCTATGTTTCCTGTCCCAGGTGTGTTGTGTCAGGCACACCCTTCCATGTTCACCTCCCATTGGCTTCTCCCTGAGGTCGCGTACAGAGATGAAGGTAAGGGCTTGGTCCAAGATCAGACTCCACCTTTGATGTCCTGTAGGCACTAGGGAAGCTGCTTCCTGCCCCACCTTGGTTACCTTCCCTGCAGACAGGTGATGGCGCAAGGTGTTTTCCCTACCTGGCTGTGACCTGGGCTCCTGTCAACCTTTCCAGTCTGTCCAAGGAGGGATTCATTCCCCTCATGCAAGGCTGTGTGCATGGCATCTGCTGCTGTCTTGTTACCCTCACTGGGGAGGACGGACTGCCAGCTTTGTGTTGGGCTGTCCTCTGGGTGGTTTTATTCTTGGGAATGCTTCCTGTAAGAAGTCATCTGCCCAGTCGTGAGCCTCATGGCACGCTACTTGGAGTGTGGTGGCAGGTAGAGCTAGCAGATGTGGTTCTGTTGGTTTCAGGAAACAAGTAGAGAGCCCTGGGTTCTGGGCCTGTGTGGCGTGCAGCAACACACCTCTGAGGCACAGAAAAGTGGGGTGACTTACCCAGAGCCACCCTGTGCTGGCCCTTGGGGTTCCAGCCAGCTCTACCTTGTTGCAAGCCCGGCTGTTCCCCACACCAGCCTGGCTTTGTACTTGCACATTCACTAGGTAACCGCAGGAAGGACGGAAATGCATACCTTTGGAACTGCCTTGCAAGGCTCGGGATGGATGGTGCCATGCCGAGAAGCGTTTTGGTCTTGGCAGGCAGCAGGGCAGATGCCCAGCTCAGGATCACTGCCACTTGCTGGGTGACCTTGGGCAAGTCACTTCATCTCTCTGGGCAGCAGAGTCCACCTATAAAATAAGGGTTGCACCAGATCCAGACACCACACACTTTTTCTTTAAAGACGATAGACATCTTAGGCTCTGTGGGCCTTACAGTCTCCATTGCAACAACTCAGCTTGGCCGTTGCAGCACAGAAGCAGCCATAGACAATGCGTATACAAATCCTGAGTATGGACATATTCCAATAAAACTTTATTTATAAAACCAGGTGGCAGGCTGGGTTTTGCTCATGGGTGCTGGGTTGCCAGCTCCTGCACTAGGAGATCCATGTGTGCTTCCATCCTTTTCTCCTCTAGGATTCTGTAGCTGCACTTGGTCCAGGGTGGAAGCTAGACCCAAGCTGTCGATCAGTCACTACTTTGCTTTGATGCTGACCAAGAAATTAGCATCTGTCTATTTTTAACGCAGTGGCATCCCGTGAGGGGACCAGAGGGAAACTTCAGTGTTTGTAACCGGTTCTTTTTTTCTCTTTGTAGAATGCTGAGATGTATAAACTGTCTTCACAGCAATTCCATGAGGCAGCTTCGAAAATGGAGAGCACGATAAAGTAAGAATTTGTTTATTATTTGTGGACTTATCCTGTATTTGTAAAAATTCCCGCACATGGATTGAAACCTGCAACCACCTGCCTAATTTCAAATTTCTCTAATAATACAGAGGACCATCTGTTACTCAGTTCTCTCACCTGGATCTGAAGCAGCCATTGGTCATTTGTAATTGGCCACATTAGCACTACTTCTCCGCTAGCAACCTTGCAAGTAGGAGTGGGGCTGCTGCAGACAGGCAGGGTTGTTTCAGGATAGGTGTCCTGCCGGGCCAGGTGCTAGTTGTCAGTCCCTCAGAGAAGTCAAGGAGGGATGCTATTGGCCTCCCGTTTGCAGAGGTGGTTTTCAGAGGGGTCTGTTCTCTGTGGGCACCCCCACGTGCCTGGCCCTGTGCCACAAGCTCTTGCATGATGATACTCATTGGGGCCCCCGCTTTATTCCCAGAATGACTGGGGCTCAGGGACATTGATGGTTCACTCAGTTGCATAGTGCTGAGCTCAGCATTCTGTCCTCCATCTGTCGTGCTCCTGCACTGTCAGGGGAGGCCTCAGAGCCAGGATATCAAGGACAGGAAGTACATGCTGTGTGTCCAATACAGATGCAGTTCAGGGTACAGGTCACTGGAAGGTCTGAGGGGTTCCTGTGGGGAAGGGAGAGCCAGGCCTGTGCTCTGGGTCCTTTGCTTGAAGATGGTCTCTGTGGGCCTGGTGGACCTACATAAAGTAACCGGGGGCTCCGACCAACTCCCTTTTTCTCCCTCACGGGCCTCTCCCTCCCAAGGGTCAGTTGGGCTGACTCTCAGGCAAACCAGTCACAGTGCAGAGTGGTGAGGGTTTGGGTCTGGCACCACAAGAAGGAAGCAGGAGGTTTGGGTGGCTAGGAGGGGACACTCTGCTTGTGAATATAGCTGCTGATGAAAACTGTGTGAAGAGCCAGGAGGGGCAGGGACAGACATGACATAAATTACAGGCTCATTACATGGGACACCTGAATTGTGGTAGAACTGACTAACGAGTTGGTTTGGGGACAAGAAAACAATTATCTTGAGAGTTAGAGTTCAAGTCCTGGAGCAATAGTAGGAGACTTGGAGAAAGAACTTTCCAGCAGGCGGACAGAGATGAGGAGGGGTCTCATACCTGCCCTTTGGGTTCCCACAGGGCCTGGGTATGAGTGAGCTCCATGAGCTATGTGGACCCTGAGGTATGGGATGTCCCAGCTGCCCTTGTAGGGTGTGTGTGCTGCCCCACATGCAGACTCTCCTCCTTACAAAGGAGGGCCCACCAGCTGAGAAATACTCAGAAACACAATCAGTAAGAGAAAGGGGGTGGGAAGCAATCACATCCCAGTGGTGGGTGGGTAACAACCATCCTAGTAATGTGACCGTGGGAAAGGACAAAATCAGGTTGTGGCCCCTCACCGTGGCCCACCCCCTGGAGTGTCTGTGGGGCAGCCATGCCAGATCCACAGCCCTCTCCCCCTTCACCTGGATCGTGGCACCACCTGCTGAGTGGTAGAAGCTGTGGGGAGAAGCCAGGAAACTTTACTGTCTGTGAGCATGGCATTTTGTCACCTGCCTTGTGGCCCACCATCCTGACAACGGGGACTCCTGGCCTCCTGGTCCTCTGGCTTAATGAATTTGACTTTACTGTCATACCCTTTCTCATCCTTATATCCTCTGAAGGCAAAGGGGAAATGGCATATGAGTATATTTTTATTCTGAGTGAAGTTAAGACTTGTTTGCAAAATCCCTTGATAATGATTTACTAAGCATGTTACTAAATGCTCTGCAGGTACTTCAACTATATGCTCTCATCTACTGTTGTTGGTTACATTTCACAGATGAAGAACTGAGGCTAGAGAGGTGTCCATGGTCAAACGTGGTTACCTGTCAAGCCGGGGTCAGGCTTAGCTGAGACTGCTTAGGAGTCACTGTTCTTCATTATTTGTCTTTACATCTTCTCTATCCCTTGAAGGCCACCTCTGAACATAAGGTGGGCTATGCCCTTGGTCAAGTCACTTCACCTCTCTGATTTCCTCATCTATAATACAAAACAGAGGAATAACCCCTTTAAAGCTTTGCGTGAGATACCACATAGAAAGTAGACCTATGATGCCAACATTGTCATTGGTATAGTGTGTCTGTTACTAATAATGGCAGTTACTTGAATGACTTTTACAGCACTTAGCTTGGCATAGCATAGAACAAATATAATAAATAAATTGTGTATACTAAAAAAATAATTTTTGTCTTTTCCTAAACGTAGTAAACAGGAAGCAGTGTAGAGTTAGAAATTATTGTACTTAAATGTTGGGGGTGGCACGGGCAGAATGCTTGATTGGGAAATTTCTTGGATTAGCAAATGATTATAAATTGCATCATAAATGCCACGTAAATAAATGCCAGCTGCTGATAGCAGTAATATTGGCGTTCTCTTCCAAGACAGTGAGCATCTTTTAACAGTTTTAAGCAAACTGAACGGTTACTTACATGGTTAATTAGATGTCTGTGTATTCATACATTTATTCATTTAACACACGTGTATAGAATGCCTACTAGTTGCCAGGCACCATGCTATGTGCTGGTGATATAATGATAACAAGATAGCTTCAGTTCCTACCAGCAAGGAGCTTACATTACAATATTTGGGGAATGACAAATAATATTTTTAAATTCATTGCAAAAAAGGCAATTGCCCAAACAATGACAAATTACAGTAATGAGCTGTGAAAGACGGACCAAGTTTGAATTTAAAAGCCCGTCTAAAACCCCTAACTCAGATTTGGAAGTTGTGAAGGCTTCTCCAAGCAAATGACATTTAAACTGACTTCTGCAAGATGAAAAGTTGGCCACAGGAAGGAAGGTGAAAGAACATTTCAAACAGAAGAATTAGCCTGGGCAGGAAGTAATTTACCATATTCAAGAAATTGAAAGGCCAGTGTAGCTGGAGAGGAATGAATGAGAAGAGAGATGAGGATGAAACTAGAAGTTCACAGAAGCCAGACCAAGCAGAAATTTGTAGCTATGTTACAGATTTTACTTGTATTCTAAGAACACTGAGATATCATTTCAGCTTTCTTTCTTACCTAATATATGCATTTAAAGTGTTAGTTTCACTATAAACACAGCTTTAGCTACACCCTACAAGTTTTGATACATTACAATTTGGTTCAAAAATTTTCTAATTTCATTCTGATTTCTTCTTTGACTTATAGGTTATTTTAAAATGTATTATCTAATTTCCAAACATTTGGCAATTTTCTAGTTACCTTTTTAATAATTTATTTCTAGTTTAATTCTGTGATTAGAGGTACTCCAAATCCTCTAAAAAACTTTGAAACTTGCTTTCTGACCCAGTTTGGATAAATCTTCCATGTGCCCTTAAAAAGAATATGTATTCTGTCAATGGGTATAGTATTCTGTGCTTGTCAATTAGGTTAAGGTGGTCATGACATATTCAAATTTTCTGTATCATTACTGATTGATGGATTTATGGTTTCTTTCTGAGATCACTTTCCTTCTGACTAAAGAACTCATTTAGTATTTCAGTGCAACTTTGCTGGTTATAAATTATATTTTTAATTGTCTGAAAACATCTTTATTTTGAAGAATATAGCAATCCCTTCTTTTGGCTTTTTGAAGGTAACTACATTCTCATTTGATATCTGTTTTTCCCTAGAGAAGTCAGCTGTTGATACAGTGGTACCTTGGTTTTCGAGCGTCTCCGTTGACGAATATTCTGGTTTATGAACACCATAAATTTTATGGATCTATGGTATCATTAGATAGTAAAATTCATGCTAAACTTGCAGTTTTAGGGGTTGATTTTAAAGGTCTGGAACAGATTAATCTATTTTGCATTACTTTCTACGGGGAAACCATGCCTCGGTTTTCAAACGTTTCAGAACTCTAACAGTCTTCCGGAATGGATTACGTTAAAAAACCAAGGTACCAATTTGCTAGAATTTTGTTTAGGATTTTTGCATCAGTATTCATCAAAGATATTGGTCTGTAGTTTTCTTTTTTTGTGTTGTCATTACCAGGTTTTGGTATCAGGGTAATCTTGGCCTCATAAAATGAGTTAGGGAGTACTGACTCTTCTTCAATTTTTTGGAAGAGTTTGAGCAGGATTGGTATTAGATCCTCTTTGAAGGTTTGGTAGAATTCACTAGTGAAGCCATCTGGTCCCGGACTTTTGCTTTCGGTAAGGTTTTGGATGACTGATTCAATATCTTTACTGGTGATTGGTCTGTTAAGATTTTCCAGTTCTTCATGGTTCAGCCTTGGAAGGCTATATGTTTCTAAGAACTTGTCCATTTCGTCTAGGTTATTGAATTTGGTGGCATATAGTCCTTCATAGTATTCTTGCATGATCCTTTGTATTTCTGTGGTGTCAGTGATAACTTCCCCTTTTTCATTTCTGATTTTGTTAATAAGTGTCTTCTCTCTTTTTATCTTAGTGAGTCTAGCCAAGGGTTTGTCAATTTTGTTAATCTTTTCAAAGAACCAGCTCTTTGTCACATTAATTTGTTCTATTGTCTTTTTGTTCTCTATTTCATTTAGTTCTGCTCTGATTTTTGTTATTTCCTTTGTTCTGCTGACCTTGGGTTTCACTTGTTCTTGTTTTTCTAGTTCTTTAAGGTGTAACATGAGGTTATTTATTTGGGATTTTTCTTGTTTCTTGAGATAGGCCTGTAATGATATAAATTTCCCTCTTAAAACTGCTTTTGTAAAAAAATAAAAAAAAATAAAAAAATTAAAAAAACCCAAGGTACCACTGTATTATTAGTATTCCTTTGTAGTAATTTCTTTTTTCCTCTGATTTTCAGATTTTCTCTCTCTTTTTTATTTTATTTTATTTTTTGTAGCAGTTTGACTATGGTTTGCCTAGGTGTAAAATTTCCATGTTTTTTTTTTTCTTGCATGGGGTTCATGTCTTGGGGTTTGGTGTTCTTTTGTTAGGTTTAGAAATTTCTCAGCCGTTATCTGTTCAAATAAAACTCTGACCTATTTTATCTTTGCTCTTCTCTGGAATTTCAGTTACATGTATTACTGTATCTCACATATCTCTATGCCTTTTATTTCTGTTTTTCATCACTTTTTTTTTCCATCTTCAGGGAATAGCCTGAGTTTTTTCTATTGTTTATTCATTTTACTAATCCTCTTTTTAATGTGTCAAGTCTGTCTTAAACCTACTTAATTGAATTCTGAATTTCAATTATTGCATTTTTTCAATTCTAGAAGTTCCATTTGCCCTTTTTTTATATTATTATTATTCCCAGTCTCTGGTGAGATTCTGGTTTTTGCCATCTATTTTCTTTAACATATTAATTATAGTTATTTTGAAGTCATCTGAAGGTCTGTTTCTGTTGCCTATGTTTTTTCTCTTTGTCCAGTTTCTTTGTGTGCCTGGTAATTCTTAGTCAAATGTCACACGTTGTACAGATAAAGTACAGTGGCTCTGGAGTATACTATCGTCCCCAGAGGTGCTCGAACTCCTGAGTGAAGGTAGGTAGATAGCCTTGAACCCATGAGGGAATGAGCTAAATGGAGGCTTGCTTGCAGTTTTGGTAAAGCTCAGGCTACTTCTGATTTACTCCTGTTCTTAGGGTATAACTTTCCAGGGTTCTTCTTTCTTGGTGAGTTCTAAACCCCTACTTTTGCTTCCTCAACTCTCTGAGACTTCTGAAAATAGTACTCTCCCTTTCGGTGGCTTTTTACTTAGCTCTTAGCCTCTTGCGTTGAGTATCTCAAGAATCTGACAAATACTTTAAAAGAGGAGTGTAAGCTTGGCTCACTAGTTTTTAGTTCCCTTCTCTCCAGAATCCCGATCCCTGAACCCCTAGCTGCCTTGGCAGCCTCAAGCTCCAAAGGAATGTTGTCTTCCTACAGTCCTATGAGATTGCCAAAAGTTCTGCTGGTTTTTCTGCCTTTTAACTAAAGCTATTTTCCCTACTCTCAGCCTTTCTTCCTGCACCAAAAACTGGCAAAAACTCTAAGAGGTTAAGTGCTTCTGGGAATGAATGTTCACCTCGACAGTTCCATTCTTTTCATAACCTTGGCCCTCAAGTCCTACTTTGTCTTGGTCCTTAGATGCCTTCAAACAAAATTTTTTATTCCAACTTTTAAAAAATGTTTTTCAGAAGAGAGCATAGTTCTTCCACAAGCTACTCCACTGTAGCTGGGAGCAAAAGTACTGACTTAGCTTTTGAGGAATGATTTGCAAAGCAGGATATGACCATGCCAGGTAGAAGAAACACTAAGTACTAAAGCAGAGTCAATCAAACGCTGGTTGCATTAGCAGCATTAGACACCAATGGCATGGGCGACTCTCCTAACTTTTGGGGGGCCCACCAAGCTTTCCTGAGGCCTGCTAAGCCCAGCATATATGCAGGGCTTCAGAGGATGCCTGCCTGAGTTCTCTCGATGGAGAACTCACGACTGAAGAGGAGTGTTGACCCACAGTCACAGTTTGGGGACTCTTATTTGGGAAGCAGATTGATTAAAACACTGCTCGTTTACTGGGGTAGAAATGAATAGCCAAAGTATATATGCAGGTGCACACCCACATACACACCCCTCTACCTCGCAACAGCAAAGGAGGTAGAATTGTTCAGAGTTTTTAACAGAAGAATTTAAGACCCCAGGGAGCGTCCTGCAATTATTGTGTCACATCTGTTTGTTACGACAACCTTCAGTCCTCTTCCCGTGGGCTTCATTCTTGGCTTCGCCCCGTCAGGAAATGTGTACGGTCCTCTCCCGGAGCAGGAGCGCCAGCCCTCAAATAGGTTACAACAATTGAGTTGAAGGAAGAAAGATACTAACAGTTTCCTGATACTGAATCATTGTGTTCCAAGGACTTTGATCTGAAGGGTCTGGTTAATGTGCACACGGCCACCTGGAACATGGGAGACCTGAGCTGCTGCTCTGTTTCACCCTCCTTGCAAGTGAGGCTTTTTAAATAAACAGTGGGGAGGGTTGGGCCCCACCCAAAAGAATAAATTATTCTCAGGGCCTTGAGCTTCCCTAATTTGCACCTATTTATTGAGCTAATGACAGATTGATTAAAACACTGCTCGTTTATTTGAACCCCCGATAAGGTGACAATTTAAACATTCTTTAATCCACATAACATTCAAATTAGTCTGATTTAAAAAGATATTTCTATCTCTCACGTCTCTATTTTACCTTGCCTTTTAAAAGGAGCATTTTCTATTCAGAAATTTACCAAAGTATGTGGTTTAAACTGGTGCATGTGGCTCTTTGAGATGTTAGCAAATCAAATATCATTTAATAATTCATTTAACAAATCAAAATTCAGTTAATACATTTCTTTAAAAAAAAAAATCTGTTGTTTCCATTACCAATGCAGCTGTTATGCTAGGCACATACACAGTACCCACGATCTCCTGGTCCCAAAAAGCTCATGTGGCAGATGCCATTGTTGTCCCACTTTGCAGATGTGGAACCTCTCAGGCTTAGTTTCCTACTATATAAAACAGCAATAATGATGGTGCCTATTTCTGTCATGTTCTTATGAAGACTAAATGCGAAAATCCACAGAAGTGTCCAGGGACGCAGCCTGGTGGTAGCAGAGTGGGATTTGAACCAAGTCTGCCTAAACTTGCTCTTTCCTACTGCATCGGGGTGCTTACCCTCTTTCAGGAATTTTAGCTGCTTGCTGATTGGCTGATTGACTTTCCCGAAACTGTACTACAGTGTCACCTCGGTTTTCAAATGTAATCCACGAGTTCTGAAATGTTCAAAAACAGCCGACAGCTAGGCCTCAGGATCTGGCACTCAGCAGAAGCTGTGTGACATTCAACTTCTGAGTCTTGTTCGAAAACCAAAGCATTTACTTCCGGGTTTACAGTGTTCATAAACCAAAATGTTCATCAACAGAAACATTCGAAAACCGAGGTACCACTGTATTTCCTTACACTTCAGCCCACAAGTGCGTTTGCGTGTGTGTGTGTGTGTGTGTGTGTGTGTGTGTGTGAGTGTGTGTGTATGTGTCCAAATGGCAGGGCCCTTTGTAAGCATTTACTTCCATACCAATGCTGGCAGAGTTCTGCCACTTTTGTAGCAAGAGAGACAGGGATGCCTGGAGAGAGAGTGGATCAACAGAGATAGTGTTTGTGTAGCATATGGGAGTAGGAAGTCCATACGGAAAATATGGCATGACAGCACTCCCTAAGGCCAAAGCCCTGTGGCTGAATGAGTGCGGGCTGCCAGTAGAGAGCCTCAGTGCCTTTGTCTGGGAGAGGAGACGATTGGCTTCTTGCCTGTGCCCTCATTCTGTGCCACTGGTAGACATCACCAGTGGCTCCCAGCAGTCTCCCGCTGAACCTGGACATGGCCTCAGGACTCCTCAGTGCAGCATTCTAGCAGCAGGTATCAATGTGTCAGAGTTGGCATCCAAGGTGAAACCTATTTGCCATCCCTGGATCCAGTGAGTTCCAAAGATAGTTTTCATATATGAGACGGTACTTGGTTCCTGATTTCAGAATGCAGAATTTGCCGAGTTGTTTATCTTCACACATCCTATATTCTGTCTAGAATGCCCTCTCTCTTTTTTCCTTACAGAGTATGCTCACTTTCCAAAATCCAACGTAAGCATCTTTTCTGCTTACTGTTTGTCTTATCCAGAGGTCAATCCAGTATCTTATTTTTCCTCTGCGTCCCCACTGTCCAGCTCAGGACTTAGCCAAGATAGATGCCCAGCGAGTGTGCGTTGGACAAGCCGATGAGTTGATGCCATTGTATGGACATTTGGGGTGGGGCTGAAAAACAAATAGTTGACTATTTAAGCATCTTCTGTATGGAGGCTTCTGCAATGAGCACAGGGCCCCATATGGGGAGACTTTGAGGTTAAACAGGTGAATGCAGATCCCAGACGAGCTGCTGCTGTCTAGCCTATGTCAGATGACTGACTTCTCTGAGACACACTTCCCCTGCTTCAGAAGCTTATTTTGAGTGCACCAGGAGACAATTTGTTAAGCACATAAGAAGCACTCAGTAAACAATAGGCATTATTATATATAAACTCACATTCTGGTCACAAAGAAATTAGAATGCAGTAACCAAAAGAGGGTATAGTCCTAGGTATGTAGAGTGATTCAATAACTGTCTGAATTCGGAGTCATGAGGGAAGGGGAGACCCCAGGAACCCACAGCTCTCCTTTTGGGGATGTGCCCTAGAGAGACCCTTCCTGTGTGCACAAGCACCACAAACAAGGAGGCATTGTGGCCCTGGTTCCAAGTGTGAGAAATTGGAAACAGCCTCGCTACCTGTGAATAGGGCAGTGGATAAGCACAATCCATCTGACTCTGGAATAGCAAACTGCAATTAAAAACAGTGAGCTGGAGCTCTGTGTGCTGGCATGGGGAGATGCCTGAGACATCTTAAGGAATGAAAATGCAAGTTGTGTGTAAACTGGACACACATGCGCTGACTGCTGCGTGTTCCGGAGGAGGCACGTGTGCTCTATGTGGACACATAGAAGAAAGCCTGAAAGAACACGCTCCAAACAGAACCCAGTAGTTACCTCTGGGCAGTGCCAGGGCATTCAGGATTATAAAAAGGGTCAAAGGGGACTGTAGTTTTATCTGATATGTTTCTGATTTTGTAAAGAATATATTCATATGTGTAGCTTGTGTAATTAAAAATTAATGAGTATAAAGACAATTATAACAGAAGGAATGAGGATGATTTTGGGGAGGGGATTTCATAGTAAAGTTGGGAAACAGATCCCCACGCTGACAGTGTTCACACAGTGGTAAGAGCTGGTCCTGGAACTGTGTTTCTGGGTGCATGAGTGTGAGTATTGTGTGACTGTGGGTGTGCACACATAGATGGGTGAGTACATGAAAATGCATGTGAGTGTGTGCATGTGAATGTAAGTGTGGGAGGGTATGCATGTGTGAGTGCGTGCATGTCCGTGTGCATGTGTATAGGTGTGTGTGAATGTACACACATGGGTTTGAGAGGGTTGTATATGTCTGTGTGCATATACATGTGTGAGTATGTGTAAGGGCATGTACATATGACCGTGTGTGTGTGTGCACATGTGTGAGGGTGTATTGCTTTCTGGTCGAGACTTGGCCTCTAACTTGCCCTGGTGCCGTTTCCTTGAACTTCTCTTTCATCAAAGACTGAGAATGTTAGACTAAACCTGGGGTTTTTAAGTGTCCTAGCTATGGCTCTCGTGTTCAGAAGAAATCTGATGTGACATGTGAACACATGAGGCACAGAGAAGCTGTGATTCTTCGTGAAGCCAGAACGGACATTTTGAGGTTCTTGGGTCAGAAGCCCAGCTCCTAGAGGCTGGAGGTCTGGGGACAGGTGGGATCTTTTCCTTCCAGCACCACCCTCCCCACACCTCTGCCCTGTCACCTGCTTTTGTTCGGGCCTAGACCACTCACACAGGATCCTGCTGGTGCTGCTGGCCAGGTGTGGGCTGATGTGCCATTTTACATAGTAGTAGGAAGGCCCGGAGTGATGAACCCTGAGGCAGGCAATGTAGATTTTTGCTTGCAGATATACTCAAAGCTTCCATCTGCAATGAAGTTGAAACATAGTTGAGCAAAGGAAACTTAGGAATTAGCCAGTGGTTTTCTGTTCTGTATTCTGTATGTGTCATCATAAATCAAGTGCTGGGTGCCTGGTGCTTCCGGTGGTGCTGTGCAGGCACGCAGTAGAGAGATTGGTGGGCTGAAGGGTTGAGAAGGTAAATGCCTTCTGGGAGGGACAGAGTTGGCCAGAGCACGTAACTGTATTCCTCTGAGAAATCTGCCTGGTAGTAGGACTAGAGCCTTGCATTGCAGCTTGAAAATGTAAGTTAGATCTAGAGAAGGACTTCCTGACTTGCAATGAGGGATTATAATTTGGTAATTGAGGGAAGGAAGCTATCTACCTCTGGAGATGTTTAAGGAAAAGTAAGTGTTACTCTGTACTCGGAATGTGTGTTATATGCCAGCCCTCTTCCCCATCTCATCACAAACAAAAGGGCTACTTCCTCTGCCTCAAGACCGGCCTTCTGTCTCAGCTTCCCCTGGCTGGCAGGCAGCTGGCCACCAGGTTCCTCATAGCACGTTTCCTGGGGGTTTGCTCTTGGCCGCTGCTTAGGGCAGGGAGGTCGTCCTTTTAGTGACTCATTCCCAAAGCACCTGCTCTGGCACCATGGGCCATCATCCATCCGAGGGGAGTCAGGGAGTGCCTTGTTGTATTTGTACATAACCTTAATTGCCCTTAATATCTTTTATAACCAGTTCTCTTTAAAGAGAGAATCAAATGACGGTGATCTGGAACCTCTCCTGAGGCCAGTACCAGACACCACACGTGCACGATGGATAAGACATGGGCTTTGCCTCCACTGGAGAGTAGACACACTCCAGGCTGCCCTGCTTACAACCTGCCCACCTCCCAGGACAACCTCTCCCTCTGGTCTTGTCTCAAGTGTATCTCGCTGCCCACCCGAAGTGCCTTCTTTGTGCCCCTCAGAACCTGGGGATCCTAGGGGACCCCTGGAGTGCCACTTGTAGTACCATTTGGCACTCTGTGTTCAAGCATCACATTGTACTAGGCCAAAGCCTTTTTGTGGGCAGGAACCTTGTTTTACTCATCTTTTTATCCCCAACACCCAGTTCATATTCAATGAATGGAAACCCACCATAACATGTGGCAATTGCTACAGCAGTGTAGGAATAAAGCACTCCGCGAGCAGAGGTGATTAGCTCTGCCTGAGTGCACTGGGGCTTCAAAGATGAATTCACCCTTGTGCTGGGTCCGGGCTGGCTCTGCTATCGGGGTCACTGTGTGCAGAGACTCGGGGTGAGGCCTTTCTTTGTGGAGTGTTAGAGGAAAATAGGGCACCTGCACTGGGGGAGAAGCAGATATCTGAGAGAATAGGGATGGGGCTCGGATGGGGCTGAATGCGTAGGCTGGTCCTGGTTGCAAAGGGCCTTGTATGCATATGAAAGAATTTGGAATTCATCCTACAAGCAATGGCAAGCCATAGAAAAGCTTTTAAGCAGAAAATTGATGTGACCAGATTTGTGTGTTAGAAAGATACCTGGTGACATTTGGGAGGTGAAATGGTAACGGTGTTGGGTGGGAGGCAGGACACCTGTTTAGGACCTGCTGCGGACCTGCAAGGCTGGAGGACCCACCATCCAGCAGCTACATTCTGAGGGCCTCTGTGCAGGCACATACCAGAGTGCAGCGGGAGCCAGGCAGAGAGGGCTCCTGTGCTCAGGGCAGAGAGACAGACAAGTGGTCAGCAGCGAAAATAAGGTGATTAGACAGCATGCTGTGAGGAAGGTAAAACAGGATAATATATTGAGTATTACTGGGACTTCTAGATGGAGGGACTGTCTCTGACACTGGAGCAGAACTGAGTGATGAGAAGGGGCCATGCAGATACCCGGGCATGGGCTCTGTCAATTACTGGGCAGTTGGGTGCCAGGTGGGGAAGCCCTATCCACTGGCAGGGGGGTGGGTGGGTGTGTAGGTAAGGAGTGGGGAGGCAGGGAGGCTCCCAACTGAGGGTGGGATGAATATGAACTCCCAATGCCTCGGGCAGATGAGGGGCTCCCCGTCTGCTGGTAGGGCAGTGCACTCAGCAATGGTCTGTTGCGTTTGAAGTGCCTGGAACCAATGTCCCTGGGCTGATGGCTGTCCCCAACTGGGTTTCTGATGAGGGTAGCTGTAGGCTCCAGGGGAAGGGCAGCCTCAAGGGCAGCTAGCCTCCACCCAGTGCTTTCTTACTGCTCAGGTATCCATGACTCTGGGCTTAGAGATGGCAATTTGTTAATCCCATCCCCTCAACAAGATGAAACTGGCATTTCATTCCAAGCTCTTTTAACAGACTCGCTTTGGGAATAAAGCCAGTGTCCCCAAGGCCCAGCTGGGGCTCTTTTCTTTTGTGCCACTTTTGTTACGTTTAGATCAGCTTCTGGGGACTAAATACTTTCCAGTAGAAGAATTTTTTGTTATATCAGTAAAGAGGTTACTGCTTAGCACCATCATCATTAGATTTGTTTTTCCAAGTTCAGTTGCCTCCCCTGTCCCGCTTCCTAAGAGAAAGCTTTGCTTAGGTTTCTTCACAGTTATTTCTGCTGTGGGAAGGAGCAGCCTGGTTAGAGGCAGGACCTTTCTGTCTAACTTGTGATGGGCCCTGGCATGGTAGCACTGCCTGGCCAAGGGCCCATCCTGTGACATGGTGTGAAGGAACACATTTGCACACTCGCTCTTCCTGACAAGGGGGTGAGGAAATCATCAAGTGGTAAAAAGGTGGCAGAGCTAAAGAAGTCCCCTCAGATCTGATCATGGTTGACCACACTACTCATCCCTCTGAAACTGACAAGGGCTCTGGGCTCTGTTGACCAAAAGACTGCAAGCCAAGGTAAAGGCCAGATACTGTGTGCTGGTAGCCAATTCTTCCAGGACCAGGTAGAGCTCTGTAAAAGCATATTCATTTCAACAGACCTTGAAGTTTAGTGGAGGCAGGTATCTCAGACGGTTATGTTTCAAGATCCTGACAGTCTCCAGATCATAGGAAGAAAGTCCATGGTAGGAATGATGCAGGGTCTGAATGGTTGGGGTCTCTACCCCCGCTGTCAAAGAGCTGTCTGTCCACATGTACCAGTAGGAGGGCCTGCCCTGAAGGCTTCACCTTCCACAAAATGGTGTGCGTTGTATGGGTAGGCCTCATGGGACTCTTGGCGCTTGGCTCATGCCCACCCCAAGGCTGTAGATCCAGGCCAGAGTGGACCCTGAGAGAATCTTGTGGCTGTTGGCTGCTGGTTTTATTGTAAAGGAAAAGGTTTTTGTTCCTGGTATAGTGATATCCAAGAGAGTCAAGATCCACAATTCTATTCTTTTTCCCCATGAAGTCCAGTCTCTGTGGGAAGTTGAGGGTATCTACACTAGGCTATCAGTCCCATTATTGCTCCCCCTACACACACACACACACACACACACACACACACATTCACATACACACACACACACACATTCACAAATAATATGAAGGTTTGAGTCACTCTACCTGGTGGCATCCCTGAAACTACAGAGCCCAGGCCCTTGGTGTCATCTAATCCAATCCCAGATGCAGGCAGGGTCCTTCCTCACCAAGCTGTCCATTCCATCTCTGCACAGCCCTGACTATGAGAAGCACTCTCCAATGGAGCTCAGGCTTCTCTTGGGAACTTCTGAGCTCTGCCCTTGGGACTTTCTAGAGTACAGTAAAGATGCCTCTACACGCCAGCCAGACAGATATTTGAAGGGAACTTTTGTGATATTTGAAGGGAACTTCACCCTTTCCTTCTCCTGAAGCTTTATCCTTCCAGGACTAATACCCAATTGCTGAAACCACCCAAGAGGAGGCACATACCAGGCTTCCAGTGTCTGCCTCCTCTCCCCGTGTTCCCTGCGAGCAGCAGGCTCTGGGAGCCAGAGCGGGCTGAGCAGCAGAATGCAGTGCAGCGTCGCCTCCCGTGTCTGGAGACTGGGCGCGGCTGGCAGCGCGCTGACTGGGCTGCAGCCCTGTGTTAGCTGCTTGTGCACCGTCTTCTTAGTGGGACCCGCCGCGAATCTTCTGCAAACTCACCTCCACGCACAGCCGCTAAGTGCTGTTTGGGCGCGGACTCAGGACCTTGCGTTTATCTCCAATAAACTTCATTTTGGATAGATTAATCCCGGCCTACAGACTGATTATTTGGATGTGTAGATTCTGTCAATCAGCATATTCACTGTCTTTCCCAACTGCATCTTCTATAAACTTCCTAATTGTAACTTCTCCTTTTCAATGAAATCATTGACAAAAACATTAAGTTGCACAAGGCTGAAGACAGAACGCTAATAGAGACCTTCAAAGCTGACCTCTGCTTTGCCCAGTGATACAACCAGTTTCTAACATACTTTCTAGTACACCCAGCCCACGTTTGTTCATCCTTTTCTACCAGGTTGGACCATGAAGGTAGAGTCTCGGGCTGGCAGGCCATTGCATGTCCCTGGTCTCCTAGCCAGGATACCTGTTACAGAGAAGAGGAGAGAGTGTGCAATGACATGTTTCCAGTGGGCTCACCTGTTCCTACTGTTCACCATTTTCTTTTCTAAGCACTTTGAAACCAGCCTCTTCACTATTCCGTTCTAGAAGCTTATCTGGGCTCTGCCTACATTTTAGGGAATGCACCCTTTTGAAAACCATGAAATGGAAGACTATTCCTTCCCAGTATTCCAGTGTTCCTCATTCTCAAGGATTCTGTAAAGCTCACTGAGAGCAGCTCAGTGGTCTGGACCTCAAGTTCTCTTGGTATTCTCAGGTGCAGGCACTGAGAGGCGCTTGGTTCTCTCTGCTTGCCTTTCCATCCTTGAAGACCGGTACTTTTTGGCTAGCATCCGTTCCATCTTCTGGGAGGTGGTCGGGTACAATGGAAAGACATAGGCTTTTAAGCAGAGGAACCTGAGTTAAATCCTCATCGTGCTTCTCCCTTGTTGCATGAAACTTGGCCAGTAAGTCCTCTTTCTGAGCCACAGTCCTCTCCTCTGTACGAGGTGACCATCCAGAGCTCACAGGGCTGGTGTAAGGGCTGAGGAAGCAAGCCTCTGTCCATGCTTTCCCTCTGCAGTCCCCAGCTCCATTTCCTTTGGAAGCAAAACAGAAATCAACTCAAAGTGCACCTCCTCCCGCCTGTTCCTGCCCCCCAAAGCCCCACAACTTGATGTGTCTAGAATGAGGATTTCCCATCCCACTGCACCCCTACTGGTGCCGATCAGTCTCATCTGCCAGACCAGGCTGTCTTGTCCTCAGGAAGTCTCCATCCTTGCTACATGGGGCAGGTCTCCATGGAGCAGGGCACAGGGGAAACAACCTACACTCTGCACCCAAGGCCTTGTGTGGCCTTGTCCCTGTGGGACCACAAACCCTCTGTCCTCCCTTCCCAGGGAGAAGTCAAGGCTCTGGATCCCTCTTGAAGTCAACCCTGGGATTTCCCAGTCACTAGGGGTAGTAATTGCCCTTTTTGCTTAAACTAGTTTCATTGGGGTTTTGCATATAGAAGTGAAAAATCTAGATGTGCCTTTCATTTTCATTCTGGACCCAGCTCATGGACCCTCGGACCTGCTTATTGAGTTGGCCTGGTTCTTCAGAGCTGGCCCCCAGCCTTGTCTGCCTCCCTCTGGTGTTGGTGGGTTAGGCTGGTAGGTGGAGGCCTGCTTATTGTTTGGACCCTGTTAGAAGGACTGGTCACAGGAACACGTGCGCCTCACTGTGGGGCCCTTATGGCCGACTCAGGTTGTACAGTCCCTGGAGGAGCAGGTGAACTTTGACCTCAAGCTCTGTCAGCCTAGGGACCCTTTCCTCTGGCCAGAATCCCTCAGAGCATTTATGAGGTCGAACAGTTAAGTTAAGATCGAACAGTTAAGACCTTGTTGCAGCAATGTTGCTAAACATTTTTGATGTCAGAGAGATTGCTCATTATGAATTTGTACCAACTGGATAAACACTTAACCAAGTTTGCTATTTGGAAGTGCTGAAAAGGCTGCGTGAAAAAGTTAGACGACCTGAACTTTTTGCCAACAATTCATGGTTCTTACATCACGATAATGCACCAGCTCACACGGCACTGTCTGTGAGGGAGTTTTTAGCCAGTCAACAAATAACTATATTGTACTCACCTGCTCTGGCCCCCAATGACTTCTTTCTTTACCCAAAGATAAAGGAAATATTGAAAGGAAGACATTTGGATGACATTCAGGACATCAAATATAATACGACAAGAGCTCTGATGGCCATTCAGAAAGAGTTCCAAAATTGCTTTGAAGGGTGGACTAGGCGCTGGCATTGGTGCATAGCTTCCCAAGGGGAGCACTTCGAAGGTGACCACAGTGATATTGAGCAGTGAGGTATGTAGCACTTTTTCTAGAATGAGTTTGCGCACTTAATTGTCATACCTTGTATCTTTTCTTAATGGCCCCAACCCCATGCCCTCTCCCCACCCCCGCAGATATTCCCCTTCAGAGCTCTCAGAACTCTGCTTCTCAGTAGTCTGCTCCAAGTAGAAAGGGATTGAAGTCCCATACCAACTTGCAGTCCCCTGGTGTTGTCTGCATTTGAGAAGCGGGATAAACACCACAGGGAAGGATGGGCCTCTTCTCCTCTCAGGGTGCACTGACCCTGCCTGGGACAGGGAGGCACTCTTACCCCATTTTTATAATGAGGGATCTGAGACCCAAACTGCTAACCTGCCTGAGTACACATGACTGAGGTTGTGGGTCCAGAAATGGCAGGGCCAGAATTCAGGGCCTGGCCTTTCGTGTTAACAGCCCTGGTGTGTTAGTGTCATCCTGCAGCCACCAGGAGCTCAGGATCACTAAAATCCATGTTTATCGGATGCCAGAGGCTCTGGCGAGATGTTCTGTGCTGTTGTTCAGAGGAGAGAATTGCTTCAGGGCCTTCGCTACACCCCGTCAGAGGGCCCCCAGAAGTCTTGATGACAGTGCTGTGCGGATGTGCCAGTGCCCATATGCCGGAATCTGGAGGTGCATCAGAATCCTGTGGAATGTGGAGCACAGGGCTCTACCCCAAATAGGGGCCATGGAATCTGCATTATTTTAAACAAGCTCCCAAGTGATTGTTAGGAGCCCTACAGTTCATACCAGCTGCCAAAGTGAATATGTTCCAGCCAACAAATTAATCACTTTCCCAGAAAAGCCCCCAGGGAACGCCAGTAAATCCATCCCAGCTTCTTAATAGCTCCAGTGGCCCTAGAGGCTGGAGGGGGCTGCTTCCTTCTCCTCAAGTGCAGAGTCCTCTCCTGGCCTGGACCCCTCCCCAGATCAGGCCTCAGAGAAAGACCTCGGGCTTGAGTCAAGAGAGCCTACAGTGACCGTAGGCCCTGTGGGAGGGACACTGTCCCCGTGCACCCTGAGGCCCTTGGGCCTGGCACAGGCTCTTCAGGCGGGTGCAGATCTTCCTGTGTACCCCATGGCTGGGTGACACCAGGCTGCCACAAGTGTGCATGCACGGGAACCTGGTGGGGAAAGGTGCACAGGGCCACTTTGGTCATGATGAGCTGCCCATCTGGGCATTGATTCAGCAGTCACCTTGTGCAGCCACCATCACTAGACTCTGTCCTCTGAGGGCGGGGGGGCCCATATCCCCCTGTTTGAGGCGTCACCTTTCACCACCTCTGAAAGGAGTGCCAACCTAGTAGGATGGGGTCAGCATCTGGGTGACTGCCGAGGGAGTGGGGTCTCAGGCCAGGGGAATGTCAGGAGAGCAGGATGATGCCTGCAGTGCAGCCTTCTTCTGTACTTCTGCTATGGGAGCCCTTAGTTTCCTTGGGCCTCTCCAGTGGCTTTTGTTGGGGTACACCCTATGCCCAGCAGGACCAAGGTGGAAGGGATCAGGAAACTTTGGGTGGCAAATTAAATTTTATTCTGGTGGTGACAACAATTAAGAAGAGTTATTTCTGGGCTTCTAGTCAAGATGACAGAGTAGGTAAATGCTGTGCTTGCCTCCTCCCATGACCACATCAAAATTACAACTGAACTACAGAACAACCATCAATGAGAATTGCCTGAAGTCTAGCTGAACAGAAGTCCTACAACTAAGGATGTGCAGAATAAGGCACCTTGAGAATGGTAGGAGGGGGCATCCACATGTGGCGGTAAAAAATCGGGAGGGTACCTCAGCTACAGAAGTCTCCCGGAGGAGCAAGGGATCCCAGCCCCACACCAGGCTCTCCAGCCGATGGTTCCAGTGCCAGGGAGACAAGTCTCCATAACTTCTGGCTGTGAAAATCACCAGAGATTGTGGCTGAGTGAGATGAGGGCTGCTGGAGTGCCAGACGTTCCTCTTAAAGGTCCCATGCATGGACGTAATCACTGATGGACTCACATGCTCTGAGTTTCAGTGCTCGGGCAGCTGCTCAAAACACACCAGGGACATACTGGGAGGAATGATGATGTCTGGTTTCAGGGCGAGAACTACAGGGGCAGCTGTTTCCCAGACAGAAGTGCTGGCAGAAGCTGCTATTCCTTTGTTGAACCCACCTGCAACCCAGCGTGCACACGCAGGCAGGCGCCATATCTGAGTCTCCATCAAACTGGCTAACACTGCTCACCCACCCTGATTATTCCCTGAGACCCTGCACCACCCACTTGGGGGCTGCCCAAGCCACTTCCAGTGGCTTCTCCATGCAAATGGCCCATTTTGCCTCATACTGCAGTCTTTCCTAAAATCTCTCAAAGGTTCACAAACCCTAAACAAGCAGCATCTGGCTTCAACATGCCCCGTACCTCTTGCTAAGCAGCCCCAAGCCCAGCACTAGCAGCAGCCAGCCTAAGTTTGCACCTTAGCCTCTCCCAGGCACCCCTAAGCCCAGAATAGGTGGTGGCCATCTGTGGAGTGCTTTGTGGCTCATGTCAGTTGGCCCCAAGCAGGGCATAAGCTTGAGGCTAAACTTGACCTGTAGCGGGGCTGCTCACAAGATGGCCCAGGGCCGGCACACCCTGTGGCCGGCTTCTGACCCAGCTGGAGCACCACCTGACTGCCTCCGCAGATGACACACCAAAAGGGTAGACTGAGCAAGCACCAGACCCTGCTATAGCAAGTCTTGCTCTGTAGAGTCAGCTCCTGCACAACAGCTCCTGCACTGTAGTCACAGCCAGGCCTCACAGCCAATTAGCCCGAGAGTCAATCCCTCCCATTGATGTGCAAACAGCAGCTAAGGCTCAATTACACAGGAGGACACACACAACCTACACAGGAACACACCTGGAGCACCTGGCTCAGGTGACCAGGAAGATGGTGTCACTGGGCTCCACAGGACACCTACTATGTAAGGCCACTCTACCAAGACTGGGAGATGTAGCAACTCTACCTAATACATAGAAGCAAATAGAGGGAGGCAGCCAAAATGAGGAGACAAAGAAACATGTCCCAAATGAAAGAACAGGACAAAACTGCAGAAAAAGTCCTAAACAAAATGGAGACAAACAAGGTACCAGATGCAGAGTTCAAAACGCTGGTTAAAGGGTGCTCAATGAAGTTAGGGGAATAGTAGATGAACTCAGTGAGAACTTCAACAAAGATATAGGAAACATAAAAATTGAGATAGGAAACACAAAAAGGAACCAGTCAGAAATGAAGAATACAATAACGGAAATGAAGAATACATTAGAAGGAATCATCAGTAGACTAGATGAAGAAGAGGATCAAATCAGCTATTTAGAAGATAAGGTTTCAGAATCCACCCAATCAGAACAGCAAAAGGAAAAATAAATCCAAAAAATGAGGATAGTTTTAGGGGGCTCTGGGACAACATTATGAGTATCAATATTCATATTATTGGGGTACCAAAAAGAGAAGAGAGGGAGCAAGGAATTGAAAACCTATTTGAAAAAATAATGACAGAAAAATTCCCTAATCTGGTGAAGAAAAGAGGCATACAAACCCAGGAAGCGCAGATGAGTCCCAAACAAGGTGAACCCAAAGAGGCCCACACCAAGACATCATAATTAAAATGCCAAAGGTTAAAGACAGAGAATCTTTTTTTAATTAATTTTATTAGGGAATATTGGGGAACAGTGTGTTTCTCCAGGGCCCATACACTCCAATCATTGTCCTTCAGTCTAGTTGTGGAGGGCGCAGCTCAGCTACAAGTTCAGTCGCCGTTTTCCTTCTTACCGTGTTTCCCCAAAAATAAGACATAGCCAGATCATTAGCTCTAATGTGTCTTTTGGAGCAAAAATTAATGTAAAAGCCAGTCTTATTTTACTTTAAGACAGGGTCACAATACAATACAATACAATACAATAAATACAATACAATACAATACAATACAATACAATACAATACAATACAGGGTCTTATGTGAATTTTTGCTCCAAATGACACATTAGAGCTGATGGTCTGGCTTTCGGGGAAACACGGTAGTTGCAGGGGGTGCAGCCCACCATCCCATGAGGGAATTGAACCGGCAGCTTTATTGTTGAGAGCTCGCGCTCTACCCAACTGAGCGGCTGCCCCTCTGACAGCTCAGCGGCAGCTCGTTGTCTTCAATCTAGTTGTGGAGGACACAGCTCACTGGCCCGTGTGGGAATCGAACTGGCAACCCTGTTATTCAGAGCTCGTGTTCTAACCAACTGAGCCATTGGCCACCCCTAGAGAGAGACTCTTAAAAGCAGCAAGAGAAAAGTAGTTAGTTACCTACAAGGGAGCTGCCATAGGACTGTCAGCTGATTTCTAAACAGAAACTTTTCAGGCCAGAAGGGCTTGGCACAAAATATTCAGAGATGAAAAGCAAGGACCTACAACCAAGATTACTCCACCCAGCAAAGCTATCATTTAGAATTGAAGGAAAGATAAAAAGCTTCCCAGACAAGAAAAAGCGGAAGGAGTTTATCGCCACCAATCCAGTATTATAAGAAATGTTAAAGAAAATTCTTTACAAAGAAAAAGAAAAAACATCAAAAGTATGAATAATAAAATTGCAATATCTACATATCTATCAACAATTACTTTAAAAGTAAATGCATTAAGTACTTTAATCAAAACACATAGGGTGGCTGAATGCATAAGAAAACAATATCCTTACATATGCTGCCTACGAGAGACTCACTTCAAGTTGAAAGACACACAGACTAAAAGTAAAGGGATGGAAAAGATATTTCATGAAAATGAAAGAAAAAATGAAAAACTGGGAGCACAGTGCTACTACCAGACAAAGTAGAATTTAAAACAAAGGCTATAACAAGAGACAAGAGCCCAGTCTGGGTATTTAGCCAACGAAATTCAAAACACTAATTAAAAAGACACGTGCATCCCTATGTCCATTGCAGCATTAGTTACCATAGCCAAGATATGGAAGCAACCTAAACATCCGTCAGTAAATGAACGGATACAGAAGAAGTGGTACATACATACAATGGAGTATTACTCTGCCATAAAAAGAATGAAATCTTGCCATATGAACAACACGGATGGACCTAGAGGGTATTATGCTAAGTGAAATAAGTGAGACTGACAAAGACATACCATGTGATTTCACTTGTATGTGGAATCTAAAAAATAAAGTAAGTGAACAAACAAAACTCATAGATACAGAGAACATTTTGATGATTGTCAGATGTGTGGGGATTTGGGGGGATGGGTAAAAAAGGAAAAGGATTAAGTACAGATTGGTGAAAAAGATATTCATGGGTATGTAAAGTATAGCATAGGGTATAGTCAATAATAGTGTGAAAACTATGTATGGTGATAGATGGGTACTAAACTTATTGGGTGATTGGAAGTCACATAAACATCTAATCACTATGTTGTACACCTTAAACTAATATAATGTTGTATGTGAACTGTAATTGAAAAATAAAAAAAAATTATTAAAAATCAGAATAAACCAAAAAGGTTAGGAATTATTGTAATAATGAATTTTTGTAACTGATCAAATGTGAAATTGCTACTATTGTATGTTTTCTATATACCCTTGCCTAGACAAAACAAATAAACAGAACAAGAAATCTCACAGGCTGCCATGAAGGCCCAGATGCTCACATGTAGAACTTCTGTGCTCAACGAATTAAGGCAGTGAAATAGAATGTGGGCTATGGTGTGACTGGCCCATAGCAATACCACTCATCCTGTTGCCAGAGACAATTTGTGTTTTTCCAAAGCTGCAGGACTATATATATCTGACTGGAGACATTTAAATGAAGTGATTGCTTGGCTGAGGAGTCCCTAAGTCTGTCTGTCACACAGAATCCCCAACTCACAACTTTTCCCAAAATTTGATGAGGATGGAGCATAAATATGGCACAAATAATGCTTAAGTCATCTGCTCTATCATAGGATTTTATATATGAAATTTTAAAAATATTAAGTAGTTGGAAAAGAGTTAGTTAAAAAAACAAGAAGAAGATATAATTCTTCCAGGTCCCACATTTGTCAGTTTTAAAAATTCACTAAATCCTAGACACTGGTTTAGCCCATCCATAAAATAAACCCTAAGAATAATACTGTTTATTCACAATTCATGCTTTTTAAAACTTATGTAAGGAGCAAATAAAATTACCTTTAGAAAACTTTGGTGTTTTAATTGCTCTTTAACACACAAATCATGTAAATTGCAGCATCAAAATACCGCCTTTTTACACACGCACATTCACACACTACCTCCCACACTCACATGAACTCACTCACATAAATGCTAACATACTCACACACTCACTCATGCACTCACACCCACTCACCTAGCCCCTAACCAGATCGCTACATTGCATGTTGGGATTCCGAAGCTGTTCCCTTGTCAGTGACATTAGCTGTGACTGTTTCCCTAGGCTCAAAGTCTGAGAGAAATTGGGTTGAACCCACAGAAATCAGACCAGTGGGCTTCAGACATGGAAATATGCCTGCATCTGTATGTATACATATTTATTTGCTGCTAAAGAGATTTGTTAGTAGCCAAAGATGGGGTTCCTACCAGAAAATTCCTTAAGGGGCTTATGTTCACTTTCATGTTGTCAAAGATGACTCTGGCTTTCTAGGTTCTTTCTTTGAATTTCACAGGGACTGATGAATTGCCTTTCAGAATTTTCCATGATGACAATTGTAAGTACTGCCTGGGAGTTTTACTGAAGCTAACAAATGATTACCCTTTCCATTAGTTCTACAAACAGCGCCTTAATTAGTGAATTGGCTAATAGCAGTCACCTCTGGGGTCATTAGCCCTGACAGTGCTGGCACGGCTCCGAGCACAGCGTCACTGTCGTGAAGCATGCTGTCAAGCTGTGTTGGGAGCCTTTGTAGTATTGCTCCCCGCTTTTTTTTTTTTTTTCGCTTTTTATCTTTTACATTATCTCCTTGGGTCAGGTAAACTAATGCCTACCTCAAATGGGTATGAGTTTCTAAATGTGGATTAGAAACATGGGTTTGTTTGTGTTTTTTTAATCAAAGGGGACTGAAGAAGTGGTCACATCGATCCTAGATGAGGAATCAGTTGTTATGACACGTGGTTCCATGTTTTAAAGACACATCTAATCAGATTTAGGGATCATTTTGGAAAGAGTGTGTATCTTGCCTTGTGCTCTGGGATTCACATATGACTATAAATCACCTCTGTGTCTCGGGCTATGTGGAACTCTCTGCCAGTGCCATTGGCTGGGTTTTCACCCTGGAGCTTAGTTTCCTGTAAGCAAAATGACAGTGGTAGCATGAAGCAGAGGGGGTCAGTGTGTCTGAGGTGTGGCGTCCCTCCCTCTGTGCCTCTTCCCACTTTTGAGAGCCTCCATCCCTCCAGAGAGTGGGCATTAAGGCCCAGCACAGTCTGTATCCATCCTGACTGCTAGGGTGATGTTGGACTCGGAACACTCCCAGGGCATGCAGCCTCACCTGACCTACCAGCCTTGCAATGACTGGTCCTTGAGTCCCAGACCTACCCAATGACTAGTTTTCGAGTCTCAGGCTCACACAATGAGTAGTCCTCGAATTCCAGGCTTACATGACAACTAATCCTCAAGTGCCAGCCTCACTCAATGACTAGTCCATGAGTCTCGGACTCACTCAATGACTAGTCCATAAGTCCCAAGCTCACTAGATGACTGGTCCTCGAGTCCCAGGCTCACACCATCGGGTCCTCTAGTCCCAATCTCCCACAATGACTAATCCTTGAATCCCAGGCTCACTCAGTGACTGGTCCGTGACCCCAGTCTCACAGAATGACTAGTCTATAAGTTCCAGAGACAAGGACAACACTGCATGGGTGAAGCACAAAATAATGAGCCTCGTCTAGGTTGCTGTGTAGAGTGTAGGGGGGGAACAATTGTGACAAAAAGCTCTTTGCATTCAGGTTTTATTACTGTACAGATTCTTGCTACATCAGCTCAAAACCATGTGCAGCTTAGTCTAAAATGCCTATAAAAACAAAGGCCAAAAGTCTGATGAAGATATAAAGGGACAAATAGGATGTTCATAATACAAAGCCTGCAGCCAGTCATGAATGTAAAAATTTATGACACTTTCCATAGGGTAAAAATGAGTAATGAAGCTGCATTTATTAATATTTGTTCAAAAGTATCAGAAATGCATCTTGAGAAATTAAAAATTATGAAAAGGTGATTATGCAGCAAAGCAAATGTCTAACATGGATTAAATTGAATTGTTTAGGAGGTAAAATGCTTATGTCAACATGTATTTCAAAAGAGGGAAGAACAGTGCTGGGTTGGGTTGGAGAGCTGCATTTCTGCTTTTGCGTAGGGCTGATGTGGCAGAAAGTTGCTCGATCATGGCCCCAAAATCCACATAGCTGGAAGGTCGTGGCCCCTCCTATACAGTATGTATGTACTTGACCTATGTAAAATGGATTATATAAGGCATTCCCAGACCAAACAGTTACCCGCATCTGGGAATCCATCTGGTGTCCTGTGGCTCCTACAACGCTGGATCGTCCTTTCCTTTCCCCTCTGGTTGCAGAGCCTTCAGAGAATTCCCAGCGGCCCCACAGCCAGGCCAACCTGGGTCCAGATCCTCCTCCTATCACTCCCTAGTTCTGAGTCCCTTGACAAATGGTTCATCTGCTCTAAATCTAGTTCATCTGTGTAGAGGGCTGATGATCCTGTCCTTGCAGGCTGTAGGGGGAATGATATGAGATGATGTGTATAGAACACCTACTATAGAGCTTGGCACAAAGCAAGGCCCCCAAAATTGTTAGTCCTAGACTGTCCAGATATTGCCATCGCAGGCTACGTGGAGCTATTACATTGGATTTCAAAGACCTAGCACAAAAAACGTAAAATTTTTCACCGTGTTGCTTACATGTTGAAATTATAATATTTTGTTAAATAAAATACATTATAAAAATTAATTTCACCCATTTCTTTTTACTTTTTTAATGTGGGTACTAGAAAATTTTAAATTACATGTATGGCCCTCATTCTATCACTGTCGGACGTCACTGTTGGTCCCTGCCTTCCCTTACCCCTTGCCTGCCTCCCTCCCTCCTTAGTGTCTGCACCACCTTGTAGGTGCCCCGCTTGTTAGATGCCAGCCTTGTGCCCTATGCCTCCCCAAGCAGCCTCTTCTCCATCTGCAAGGCAGCCTTGCATGGGCAGGTATTACCCCACTGGAAAGTTACATAAACTGAGGAATTTGATTCAGGTCATGCAGGTAGAGAACTGTGGAACCAATGATCTTGCAGAACACCCCTTTCTTTCCCCATTTTAAATATGAGGAAGCCAGGGACAGCCCAATGGCTTAGTTGGTTAGAGCACAAGTTCTGAACAACAGGGTTGCTGGTTCGATTCCCACATGGGCCAGTGAGCTGTGCCCTCCACAACTAGATGGAAGACCAACGAACTGCTGGAGGGGCAGCCTGATGGCTCAGTTGGTTAGAGCACAAGCTCAAACAACAGGGTTGCCCATTCAATTCCCGCATGGGATGGTGAGCTGTGCCCCCTGCAACTGAAGACTGAAAATGGTGACTGGATTTGGAGCTGAGCTGCGCCCTCCACAAATAGATTGAAAGACAATGACTTGGAGCAGATGGGCCCTGGAGAAACACACTGTTCCCCAATATTCCCCAATTAAAACAACAACAATAACACCAAAAACACATGAGGAAGCCATAAGTGAAATGAAGTGCTTTTGCCAAGGTCAGAAGCCAGCTAGTAGTTGAGTAGGGACCAACCCAAGTCTTCCAGCTCCTGTCCACTGGGATTTCCCCTACACCATATGGCCTCTGTTTTATTGGCTGAAGTATAGCAGGGTGTAATGTGGCACTGAGCACAGTGTCCATGTGGATTTGGAGAGACTAAGCTTCTAAGCACCACAGAGGAACAGCCCGAACAGTGCAATGGGTAGCAAGATTGGATGACAGATGGAACTACACGTGGCGTGACCCTCAGGACCAATGTGTCTGCAGCTTGTCTAGGAGAAGTGGGGAAACATGGTGCGTTCTAGTCCTGGTTCTGAGACTGCATGGGCTTTGAGGTCTGATCTCGATGACCTCGGGCAAACATTACCTGCTATAGTTCAGGGTCTTCATTTGTGTGAAGATTGAATTTCACTCTGCAGGCTCAGTATGTGGTCCTACACTGCCGCGTCCCTCTAAAGGTTCAGAATCTACATGGATTTTGCTGCGAATCACTTTTCTCTCATCACAGCGCTGTGGCTCCGTATGCTTTGCCTCCTCGGGTATCACCAATGGGCATATTGGTAAGAATGTGAGCAGAATATGGGCAGAAAGGCTTGAAAAAGGGTGAAGGTCATGGGTAGGGAGGTAGTCCTGCAGGGCTCTTTCAGTCTCTTGCTGAGGGAGCTGGAATTGCCATAACCTCTGGGACCCAGACCCAGATGAGCATCCCAAAGTCCAGAAGCCTAAGGGTGTTTTCTTTCTGAGCCACATGACTGAGAAAATGAGGGATTCCAAAGCTGTACATAGAGGCCAGGCTGCAGATTATCTTGCTATGCAGACCAGCAGCAAGTCATGACCCCGAGAATGCAGAGAAGCAGCTCTTCTCATCCAGGTCACTGTATCCTCACTCTCCTGGTTTGTAACAGTGCAGGCTGAGACAGAATCCATTTCCATCAGGGGAAATTGGCAAGGGTCCATTAGCTTGTGACTGGTGGCCTGGGAGCGAGAGAGATTATGACCCTCTTCACGGCCAGCATTGCAGGGAGGCGACTACAGTCACCAGCCTGAGAGCAAAGCCACCTGAGTTTCAGTACCAGACTCACTGCGTGCCAGCACTTTGACCCTGGGCCAGTTAGACCATGTCCCTGCGTCTGTTTTCTCAGCTGTGAAGTGGGGATAAGAGAACGAGCCAGGGAGCTGGCATTTAGGTCACACGAGAGTGTAGACGTAAAGGAGGAGGCAGAGGGCCTGGTGCATAGTGAGAACTCGATCAACACAGTTCGTCTTGTTTATCACTGCTGTCAGCTCTGCTAGAATGCAACAGCCAGTTCAGACTTATAAGTTGCAATTTTTTGTGCCATGAGCCATATTAAAAGACCCATGCCAATAAGGTTTTAAATGAAATGTCTCTCATAATAAGAGAAAATCCCAGTACCCAGGATGCCCCAGTGCTTAGGCAGGAGAGCTCATCTTCCTCCGAGGCCATCAGTGGGTAACCACAACCAGGGACAGAAGTGAAGGTGAGCCCTGCTGGCTGGGCTGCAGCTCCTCAGGGACCCCTTCCCTTGGCATGCCTGCATGTTAGACCCTGCTGGTGTCTCCAAAAGCTCCGTTTGTATGCCCCCAGAGACAAGGCCCTCGCTGCCTCCCAGCTCAAGGGATCAAGAAGCTGTCTGGTTGCCCTGGTTCTTCCTGCAGAGCTTCTTTTTCTTCCTTGGTGCTCCTGCAGATATTCCTATGGACAGAAGAGGAAGACAGGTGGTAGGGCACTTGTGTTTATCAGGCCTTTCCTATGGTCCGGCACCATCGGCATTTTGAATATACCATCTCGTTTATTATCCCTATTCTGTAGACAGTTACCCAAGGTGATGGATCTAATGAGCAGGACAGTCAGACTGCAGCCCATGCCAGCTGCGTCCAGAATCTGCCCCTCAGAGGCAGGTGTGGCTGGGGAACACAGCTGGGGCTAGATGGTGGAATTTTGAGTGCCAGGGCTTTAGTCTTTATTTTGATGCCTTGGGAAGCCATCAGAAGTGCCTGAGCTTTGAAATGACATGATCAGATGTACGTTCAGGAAGATAACTCTAGAAGTAGTGTATTAAGTCTGTTAAGCCAAACTCTCCCACCCTATCCTTGTGCAGTTGATTATTAAACCTGTGAGCAGGAAATTAAGCTTGTTTCTACCCGATTTCATGTTGATTTCAGTCTGTTGTTCCAGCCTATCTCTCAGTCAGTGTGTGTTTCTGCGTGTGCACATGATGGGCTGGGGAAGGGAGTATACATGCCAGGAGAAAGGAAGGAGAATGCCTTGAAATGGCTTCCTGCCATTCGGCCACTGGCTTGTGACAACTGTGACTTGTGACAGTGTAGAAAGCATGAATTTTATCTTTCACATACCTGGGCAGTGATGGAATAAGATGGATGCCAAAATAACATGACTGATCTTTTAACAAATATGCCAGAATTTACACGTATTCCATTGACACTATCTATTAGCAAATGATTTGGAATTTCTTTTTAGAATTTCAGAGATAAGGACACCGTTTATTTGTTCCTTTTGATTCCACAAATATTTGTCTCCTACAATGTGCAAGTACACCTTTACTCTGCGTCTCATGCCATCTGTCTCCATCCTCTATAATTATTATCTACCGGTGTGTGTGCATAATATATAATAACACTGTAAGAAATGAACTTTTAAAGTACTCTACTTAGTACTTTAGATCTACAATGTGTAGATTTGGTGTTTGATTTGCTATTTACTGTAGCATCTTAAAATAACCACTAATAAAAAATTCAGATGAGTATAATCTTTACAGTGTTTCAAAATGAAAAATAGTTTTGTATTCTGATTTGAAAAATGATACATATGTAAATATTATTAAAAAATGAAATGATTCAGAAAAATATAAAGTTAAAAGAATCCAGAATCTCTCTATGCTAATTAATGTTTTGGTGACGTCTCTCTGCTCTCAAAAGTACAGATTCACAGTTGCACACAAGTGGGATCATGAGTTCATGGGAAACACGCTTCAGTATCTTCTATTTCCCCTCATTCACATGCCATGAAGAACCTCTTTCTGTATCAGTAAATGTAGATTTACATATTTATTTTTAATTAGCATATTATTCTTCTGTATGGTTAGAGCAGAATTTATGTAACCAATCCCTTATTGACGGATCCTTGGTGTTTTTCCATTTTCTTACCAATATCATGAACTCTGCAACAAGCAGCCTTATCTGTCTTTGTGCACTTATGTGTTTCAATTCTTCTAGAGGGTATTATTGGGTCAAAGGATACACACACACACACACACACACACACACACACAATGTATATTATATAATCTATACTACATAATCTATGTTATTGATGTATATTATATATAATACGTATAATATATACACATATATATGTATTTATATACTTAACATTTTACCAACTGACCCTCCAGAACAATAGAGGTTCTGTACCAATTTTCACTCCAGACAATTATGCTAGAGGGTATCCATTTCCCCCAGTTCCCCAAGCACAGGGTTATAACAACATTTCTAAAAAATATCTTTGCCAATCTCAAAAACAAATAAAACCTCGCACTTTTAAAACTCCTCACTTTCTCAGGCAGGTATTAGTGAGGTTAAGCCCTTTCACATGTTGTTGGCCATTTGTATTCTTTTGTGAATTCCTTCCTTGTGGCCTTTGCCCTTACTATTATTCCCTTTTAAAAGGTCTTTGTATAATGATATTATTAATCTTGTGTCATTTTTGTTGTGACTTTTTCTAGTTAATTTTTTGTTTAATTGTTGCCCTTTGGAAGTTGATTTGGGGATAGGGTCAGAAATTATTTTGGGGGCCGGCCTGGTGGTTCAGGTGGTTGGAGCGCCGTGCTCCTAACACCAAAGGCCGCCGGTTCGATTCCCACATGGGCCAGTGGGCTGCTCCCTCTACAGCTAAGATTGTGAACAACAGCTCTCCCTGGAGCTGGGCTGCTGTGAGCAGCCAGAGGTTGGTGTAGGCTGCCATGGGCTGCTGTGTGCTACCGTGGACTACTGTGTGCACCATGGGTGGCCAGTGGCCAGTGTGAGTGGCCGGCGGCCAGTGTGAGTGGCCAGCAGCCATCGCGAGTGGCCGGCAGCCAGTGAGAGCTGCCATGAGCTGCTGTGAGTGGCCAACCGACAACTGGCGACCGACTGCCTCAGTGTGGTAAGCGCAAGACTCATAATACCAGCATGGGCCAGGGAGCTTTGTCCTACACAACTCGACTGAGAAACAATGGCTTGAACCTAAGTGGGCGGGGGAAGTGGAAGAAAGGTGGGGGGAAGTATTTTTGTTGTTCACTTTTTTTGTGTGTGTGTGTGGCTTATATTACAAGGGCCTTCCCTCCCGAGTACTCATATTTTTAGGACTAGTACCTCTATGGTTTTATTCACTGCCATTAATCGTTGCTCGAAAGGACCCTGCTGTGATTTATTTAGGTGTAAAATGTGAAGTACAGATTCACCTTTCATTTATTTCTTTTTCCAAACGAAGAGTCTTTGTTGCATTAGTAATGATATAAAATTCCACCCAATCATGTGTTAAATTCCTCAGGTCTATTTCTAGACTTTTTCAGGGCCAGTCTTTCATGTTTTAAATATGTTTAAAACATACGCAGCTGTGGTGAGCTCTTTTTTGGGATAAGTGCCTCCTTTAGAATGCACTCAGTTCTCTCAAATCACCATCCTTACTGTGTTTGTTTTATTTTGAAATATTAGCAAACCCATAGAAAGGTCACAAAAATAATACACTGAATTCCTGCTTCTCCTTAATTCAGACTCCCTAATTGTTTACAGAGTTTGCATTATCACCATTTCTTTCTATATAAAAATACTTTCTTTTTCTGACATGGTGACCTGTCACCCCTAAGAATTCTAGTCCATCTCATACCTCCCAAGGACATGTCCTCCATATCACACACATCCCTTCCAATCAGGAAACCCACACTCACTCAGCCACAGACCACAAGCACATTTCACCTGCTCTCCAGCATCATCTCTTTCCTTTCTGGTCCAGGATCCTGCCGAGGAATTTGTGCTACACTTACTTATCGTGCGTCATCATTCTCATTCAATATGGAACACTTTCTTAGTCTTTCCCTGTCTCTCGTGATCTGTACAGTCTTACAGAGTACAGACCTTTTGTTTGTAGGGCGACCCCATCCTGGGTCTTCCCATTGTTTCTTCATGACCAGACTCAAGCTGAGCGTTGTTGGCGGGAAGACCCCAAACTGGTGCTGTGCCCTCCATGGTGCATGGCCTCCTACCACTAGAGATGCTCGCCTTGACCTGGTCACGTTGGCACCTGCCAGGTCTCTCTGCTACAAAGTGTGCATTTTCCTTCTGTATTTATCAGTGTTCCTTGTGGGGTTGCAGGACGCCAACGTCCTGTTCCTCCTCAACCTCCACCCGTCAACTTTCGCTTCCAGGGATGACTCTCACCTGAATCAGCCACCATAATAATAGTTTCAAATGTTGATTATTCATTTCCATTGTTTCTTCTATATTTATGAATTGACATTCTACTAAAGGAGTTTTCCCTTCTCTCCCATTTAGTTAGGTATTTGTTTATGTTAGTAAAGAGTCAAGAATTCACAATTATTTATTGAGTTGTAATTACACTCATTTATTTTGATGTTTAAAATGTCCTCGTTCCATGTTGTCTGTGTATGTAAAGCTCACACTGATGCCTATAAAGAACCTTGGGTTCTTTATAGCCTTCTCCCTGTTTAGGGATCCCTTCTCAGAGAGCAAGAGGCCTCACTCCTAGTATACTCAAAATATGCCTATTTGCTCAACCTCTGCACTTTTGTGTTCAGTGTAACCAACCCTCCATATTCTGGCTGCCTTTCTACCCACCGCTTTTTTTTGGGGGGGGGGAATATTAGGGAACAGGGTGTTTTTCCAGGGCCCGTCAGCTCCAAGTCCAGTCGCCGTTTTCATCTTAGTTGCAGGGGCGCAGCCCACCATCCCATATGGGATTAGACCGGCCACCTGGGTGTTGAGAGCTCGCGCTCTGACCGACTGAGCCATCTGGCCGCCCGTCTGCCCACCCCTTTGGCATGCCCACCTACTGCCCTAGCTGCAGGCACACCACTGCTACTGCCCCCCACCACTCACTTCTTCCAGGTTCTCCTGCGAGGAGGGAAGTCAGAGTGGGAGGAAAGGCATCCATCCTTTGTGTTTTGAAAACAGCTCTAGTCCTTTAGCGAATTCAGGTTGGCAGGCATTCGGAAATGAAGGCATAGCTTCCTTCCATCACTGCATAGCTGCAGAGTATCACCACGTCTCCCCACCTTGCTGATTTGTACTTTCTTGCCTTGGATTGATTAGGTTGTTAGGGGTTTTGCTGGACTCCAGTGACCCATAGCTGACTCTGTGATCATGCTGTGGGAAACCAGTTCTGGTTCAAAGCCAAGATGTGACATTAGAGGATGAGACCAACTTTTCTGGGTGCTTTCTACACAGAGGACACTGCTACCCTTCTTGCCCTTGGTGACATTTGAGGTACAGGGAAATGCGACACCCTTGAGGATCCCCTTTGTCTCCTCAGGTGTCATTGCCAGTGGACAAGGAGTTGGGGCCATCCTCCTTCCCCTCTCCCACATAATCAATCAGGCCCAATGTCTAGGAGCTCCCACTCAGAATGCCAGGGTTGGCCAAAGAAAGCTTCCCCCTCCCACCCAACATGGTTTTCTGTGCTGTCTGGTTTCTGAATGTGCTGGGGGAGACCATAGTGTGAGGTGAAGAACTCATGTGGAGCCACCCCCCATATTAATCTGTTTATTCATTGTGACTCTGTAATATTTCAGCTGATAAAACATTTTTACAGCTTAAAAGGCAGTGAGGAAAAGCTCTATGTGAGGATGGCTGAAGGAGGAGATAAAGTTCAGAATGACCATTTCCCTTGGGGTCCAATGGGGCCCTTCTGGTGGGGGTGTGGTTGGGGGCAGAGCTTCCAGAAGAGCCTGAGTTTATGTTCAGCTAGGGACAGGTGGGAGGAGTGCCGCAGGTGAGGCTGCTCCGGTGGTGGCAGGAGAGAGGAGGGAGCCTGTACAGGGTGGGCACAAGGGCGAGCAGAGGGGGGAGCGGAGGGCCCCTGCCAGGTGTTGGCGGTGGAGGGGTGGGTGGCAGTATGGAGCCCAGCAGCATGTGGAGGGTAGCTCACCGAGCATGAGGGACTCAGGACTTTCGTTTGTGTTTCACTAGACGGAGGGAATACAGGAAGCCAGAGGTGGGAAAGAGTTGGCCCGACTTGAGGGGCACTTGCAGGGACATCTTCCAAAGCGGAGCAGGTGTGGCTTTGACCCAGGCCTACTGATATAACCAATAAGGTGCTTCTGTCCGAGGCTCACCTGACTGATCTGGGTTCGTTTCTGGTCTCCTGTCCCCGTGTCACTGTAGGAGACAGCTGTATCACCAGGGCACACACCCCTGCAAACTCTTTTTTGCACTTGACTGACAGGCCGGAGGGGCAATGTCAGCATTCCTGTGCCGAGGCTCAGGGTCTTAGCACATCACCTGCAGCCACCCTTCATTCTACTGGTGGACCGGTGGGGGGCCATGTATGGCCCAGCCTGGTCCTGATGGCAACTCCTTGGTTTGTTCATTCGCAATCAGTGTTGAGTACTTAGCTGCTATGAAGGTGTCTTGGGCCATATGGGTCCCACCCATGGGGCTGAGTGCATGTCGCAGAAGCAGCAAGTGCCTCCCTTAAGGGCCTTCCCCCAGGGTTGGGGGTGGAAGGCTGTAAAGGGAATTAGAAAGCACAGCTGGGTGGGGTGCCATGGCCAGGCTGAACGTGAGGAAGGCAGGCAACAAGAAAGTGACCTCTGAGCGGCAGCAGGCAAGATGAGGAGGAAGGTGAAAAGCAGAGCGCCGCGTGGCCCAGGACAGACACACTCTTCCCAGAGGGTGGAGGCGGAGGGCCCAGGCCAGCCTGCCAGGTTACAAAGGCCCCGAGACAGACACAGAACAGGTAAGGAGGATATGGGCTCTGCTTTGAGAAGCTATGAGTGAGACCCAGAAACTCTTAATTAGTGATGCCCTGATTATCTCAACTGATTTGTAGAATATCTGCTTCATCTTCAATGTTAGGTGAAGACCCGTGGAAATGGAACAAACTGTGATCCTGCCCTCAAGGCACTCCTGGGCCAATGGGAGATGGCTCTGCACAGGTCTGCCATAGGTGCTCGGTGCCGTCCTGGGTGGTGGTTAGTGCCAGCATCCTTGCAGGTCAGCAGGGCTGCAGAGCAGAGGCCACATTGGATCGGAAGGATGCTGGCAGCATGCTCACATAGGGCCACAGTTTATATGGGCGCCCATGAGACAGCAGAAAATGTATTGTGGCCTGCTGGGGGAGGAGCAAGCCAGCACCCCTGCAGAAGTGGCACTTGTGGAGAGCCTTGAGGGGGTGGGAAGGAAGGAAAGAAGGGTAGGAGCCAAGGTGTAGACTGGGAAAACTTGAGGCATGTCTAGAGGATAGCCCGCAGTGCATCCTCTCGCCACCTATTTATTTAGCACCTGCTGTGTGCAACACTGGCCAAAGCTGGGAATAAATGAGCAATGAGTTTACAGGTCAGAGAACAAACATAAGTGTGGGACATGACAGCTTTGCATACTGTGGATCACATGAGCAGGCTCTTGGCAGGCATGGATGAATACACAGTAGGCCTTCAGCTAGTATTTCTGTATACTGCCATTTCTTGCACAAGAACACCTTGGTCTTCCTTAGAGTCTGGGGAGCTTTGCAGCGGAGGGGATGGAGCTGTGCCATAAAGGCAGGTCCCTCTGCTAGGCACCCTGACAGCCAGGGGCTTGCTGACCAGGGGCATGGGAGCAGAAGGAGTCATGTGTGTTGGGACCCTGAGGACCAAAAGAGCCAGTGTGTTCAGGAGGCAACAACAGTTCCCATGTTAGAGCAGAGACAATGGCTAGAGGGCGGCCATGCAGGGCAGTAGGGCAAATTGTGAAGGGCTTTGAGCATCACATAAAGGGCACTGGATTGTTAGTCACACTGCAGGCAGAGTGGCTGTTTGGCCAGAGGGAATGGGGAGACTCTAGAGAACCAGTGTGGAGTCCAGGACAAGTAGTGGGGACATAGGAAAGTGAGAACAGGTACCTGAGAGACGTGGGAGCCAGAGTAAGTGGGCTCTAGTTTATAGCTCCACCTTTATTTGTGTGATGTTTCTGCTTCACTATATCAGAGGCTGCAGGAGGGTGGGGAGGGGACCTGGCTTTGTTCCCTGTGGGCCCCCCAGTTTCCCTCATGGTGCTTGGCTCATAGAAACCATTCACATGTTGGCATGTGCATAAATGGACAGGTGAACAGGGGGAACAACAAACTCATATGATGGCAAAAACTGTAACAAAGAGTCGGGGGACTGGAGTGAAGCCACGTGGGCACCTGAGAGGGGCCAGCAGCTGGTGGATAACAGGATGTGGAGGAGAAGGGTATTATACCTCTTAGGCCCAGAGAAGAAGGGGTTTGCCTCGTTCATCGTGGAGTTGGAAAAATATCAGGCACTTGGTGTTTTCTGGGCAGAAATGGTTTAATACAGGATCTAGGCCTTACCCCAGCACTGGGAGAGACCCAAAGGTCAGGGAGCTGCTGCAAAAGGTCAGAGGGCATACATGGAAGATCTCAGCATGGGGGTTCTCAAGAGCTCCTGGAGAACCTGTTAGAATTCTCCAGAAGCTCTGAGAAGCTCAACTCAGGTGTCTCCACCTCCATGAGTGAAGTGGGTGGTTCTCAAGACTGACTAGGAACTGCTGCAGGTCCCCTGACTGGCTGCACCCACAACTGCAGACAAATGGCTTCTTCTCCCCCGTCTTCCAAATCGATGTGTTTTCTCTCGTTGGCACACTCTGAGCCAGAGCTGTCCTGAAAGGGGCTCAGGCCTCGGGACTGGGGCAGGGCCGCGACTTGCCTGTAGTCTGCTATGCTGACTCCAGTCAGATCTCTCTTCATTGGACTGAGGGTCTTTCTACTTATGCGCATCCACTGACTTGAGCAAATTGCCCTGTCTTCATCCCAGGGACACCTTGGCAAGGTGGCTACCACCAGAGATTTCTACTTCCTCCTTCAGTGGCAGACTCCATTGGGCTCTGTGGTCAACGGCACTGCCCAGTGCCTCCTGTGAGCTCAGGAGCCCATGTCCATAGCAGCAGCTCCCACCTCAGCCTAGGTCAGTGAAGAACATCCACTATAACCTTCCAAGGACACTGGCGCCCCCTCAGCACTGTGGGCCTCGATGCCTTGGGGACGGATTCCCAGGGGTGAGCGAGCAGGCCACCCGCCGTAAGTCGCAGGCCCTGGACGCCTTCCTCTGCACACAGCCGTGAGGGTGCAGCAGTACAGCCTCTGCCGCTGCCCAGCTCACCGACATATGAATGCAGGGCCTCTGCTCGGGACATCACATCAGCAAACAGCCTTCCTCCCGTTGCAGTCTTCCCTCCCAGACTCCACCTCACATAACCCCTTGCAGTTCTCTTGTGTGCAGGCATCTTCTCCTGTGTCAGACGGTGTTCTCATCTCTCTGGGGAGAGGGCAGTTGTGGGTCTGGAAGCAAGGAGGCGGGGGGTGTCTTGATGTGACTCAGTGCTCCCTGGAAGGTGACTTTCCCAGGCTCTCGAGGCAGGAGGAGGCTGATTTCCTCTTCAGGCTGTGGCATCAAGAGGGCCCTGGTCTCTTGGTTGCTACAGTGAGGAGCTAGCCCTGCTGCCTCTGTGCATTATGGACATGGGCGAGTCCCTGAGGGCAGGGCTGAGGCTTTGTCTCTTGAGGGTCTGGCATACTCCAGGCCAACTCAGTAAAGACGTGTCACTTGAGTGAGGAAGTGCCCTTCAGCTACCTGAGGCAGCACGATGGAGTTCCTAGGCCTGCACAGTGACGTTCCCCATGGAAAAGCTTTGTGGGAAGACGGAGGTACAAAGCTGGTCAGGCCTTGGTTCTAAGAGCCTTGCCTGTGGGGAAAGGCAGGCCCAGCCCTATGGCCATCCTTCCACAGGAAGCCCTGGGCCAGGGCACCCGCATCATCATGCTTAGAGAAGGCCCTCCACCTGGTGTTGGCCAGGACGTGGGCTGGAGGGCAGACTAGAGGGAGGGCAGTAAAGCAGTTAGGAACGGCCTGAAGTTGCCGTGGGGAGAGACGGTGAGGACTCAGAGAGAAGGGGTAGGGAAAGAAGTGGCTGCCCCCAGACAGGAGTCCTGGAGGCCCTCCATGCAGTCACTGATGCTGGCTCCCTCCTGTGCTGAGGGCCATTGCTAGGGGAAGCGGTGTCCTGGAAGCCTACAGCAACCCCAAGGAGAACATGGCTGGGGCCCTGGGACCCCCTCATTCTAGGGCTCTGGCCACTGAGGGACAATGTGGGCCTCTCCTCGGCAGAAACTGCCAGAAAGCTCTTCCAGCCCAGGTGGTGTGATGCCCTTCAGTGTGATGCCCTTCAGACAACAGACGACACTGTGTGTGACCCTGCTGTTTCCTTCCTCATCGCAGACCCCCAGAAGGTGCCTACCCATGTCCATCCTACACATCTAGTGAATTGGGAGGGGTTCTTAAGGGAAAATGGGCATCTTCTATTGTTTTTTCAACAAAGGAACAAAGCCAGGAATGGCCCTTCCCCATTCTCTGTGCATGAGGGAGAGAGAGGGAGAAGGAGAGGGAGGTGGGGAGGAGAGGAGAGGGAGGTGGTACAGGGCCGGATGCTGTCACAGGCAGCCTCTCCTTCACTGACTAAGGGGCAGCCAGTGACCAGTTTGTGTTTTGTATCCTCTTGGGAGTAGAGCCGTCTCTCAGCTCTCAGCTTCTCAACAGAAGGGTCCTCTTGCCAGACCTAGGCTCTGAGAATAGCTGCCTCCCGCCTGAGGGATGGGGGCAGCTGGAGACCGGCCTCAAGCAGCCAATAGTGATCCCCACGTGGCATGTGATTGATGGCGGGATCTTTGGGTTTCAGTTACCCAGGCTGGATGGCACATCGTCGATAGCAGCCAGTTAACCAAGTCCTTAGTAAGCAGCTGGTCTCCTCAGCACCTCAGCCCTTGCCATGGGTTAAAGCAGAAAGCTCTTGTGAATAGCTAGATTGGAGCTGACGAAGGTGAATGTCTAATTCATTTGGAATCGCCTTAGTGCTGCCTGTAATGAAAAGCCTGCTCCATATACTCACCCCCTGCCAATGTTTCTCTGAAATTAAATATCAGGAGGACATATAATAGCCCAATTCCATACCAGGCCAATGTTATCAGATTGTTGTCAACAGTGATGATACAAGAGGGAGAAGTTGATGTGATTTCATTTCTTAAATAAGAGGGCACACTGAGGATTTGGGGCTACACATGTGAGGACACTGCATGCACGCAGGCAGAAGACCGTTTCCCAGCGAGCTGAGGCCTGCCATGCTGTCCCCACCCTGCCCAGTCTGGCTGCACTGATGGGACAATTCGCTCCCTTTTCTTTCCCCCCTTTCCAGTTGACGCTGCTGTTTGTTCTCAGCCTCACATGGCTGCATAGTCATCATCTCCTTTCCTCAGCCTTCGTCCTGTAGCTCCCAGCCTGCCAAACCTCTCTTACTAGTCCTCCCTCACTCCTCACTTTGCGTCGGCAAACTTCTGGCTCCATACAGGAGCCCTGCCTACTGCGTGATTTGGGGCAAATGTCTTTCATGTTTTGTTTCTTTCTCGGTTGTTTCTTTTTTGGAATATTTTGGAATTTTCCAAAGGCAGATTGGAGCTCAAATGGACCATGTGGAGAACAAGGGCCATGGAGCCAAACACTCGGCTTTTATCCTGGCTCTATCTTACTTCTGTGTGACCTTGGGCAAGTCATTCTCTCTGAGAATAGTCTCCCTGTGTACAGAAAGGGACAGTAAGGCCCCACTTACAGGGTTGTTGTGGATGTGCTTAGGACGTAGCACGCAGCAGACTGGCAGGCAGTGATTCTCAGAATGATCAGGACCACAGGCCTGCCCAGATGTAATCTCAGACAAGACTGGGTGTTCGACCTATACTCTACTGAGACATAGCATGCCCCATGTCATCTCCCCTCCCATAGCCTGCTCCTCACCCAGATCTGTCTCTCCAGGAAAGTGTCCCGGGAACACAGGGAACAGTTCTACAAAGCTGGTTTTGAATTAAAGCTCCTCCGCTTGCCAGTCAGGTGAAGGACGGCCAGTCGGAGGAACCCAGTTCTTCTCTAGAGCAATTCAAGGAACCCAATTCTTCTCCCACAGGAATGGAAGAAACCAGACACTGCAGACCACAGAGCCTGGCACTTGGTGGGTACTCGTTAAAGAGTAGCTGCGGTGCCCAAGGAGCCCTATGTCATAGAAGTGAACATGTTACTATCTGTGAGAAGGTGGCTAGTGATTCGTCTGCCTCCCACCAAATCCCACCCAGCTGGAACTCCCAGCTCAGCCTCTGGAGACCAGGTCAGATCCCTTTCCTGTGTGGCTGCCTGCATACTTTTCCTAGGGCTGCTGTGACAAAGAACCCAAATTGGGCACCTTTGCACAGCCGGACCAGCTTTCTCTGAAGGCTGGAGGGCGATTCTGTTCTGTGCCTTTCTACAGGTTTCTGGTATTGCTGGCAGGCCTTAGCATGCCTTGGCTTGTAGACGCATCACTCCTGTCTCTGCCTCAGGCATCACTTGGCCTTCTTCCTGTGTCTGTGTCTCTATGTCTCTCCTCTTCTTATAAGGACATAAGTCGTATTGGATTAGGAGCCCTCCCTACCCCAAATGACCTCATTCTAATTAATCATGCCTGCAATGACCCTCTTTCCAATTAAGGTCACATCCTGAGATTCCCAGAAGGACATGATTTTGAACGGAGACTCTCCAACCCACTGACCTTTGTATGTGCAAATAGTTCTCAGGAGCCCTTGCCCCCACAGCCTTACCATGTTGTCTTCTCTAGAGAACCTTTTTTGGCGGGAAGTGACAGATACCCAGTCCCAGCCAACATAAGCCAAAGACTGAGTGTATTAGCTTGCACTACAGGAAAGCAAAATACAGTTCCTAGCTGCGAATTGAGAAGTTCAGATGGCCTGAGGAGGAGTTTTCCTCTTGGCCATGTCCGTGGCTTTGGGAGGCCCAGTGTTAGGTCTTCCCTGTGGGGACATGGTTTTAGCCCGATACCTCTCATTGGGCCGGTGAGGCTGTGGAACTGGACTGTGCTCGATCATGTGGATCAGGGCTGGCAGAACCCTGTGGAAGCGACAAAGGGCACATCCGCTTCATCTGGTGGTCGTGCCCTAGTGCATAATGCTTCATAAACTTGAGTTCCTTCCTCCTGACACCCCTGCATGGCAGGGTCTGAGGAATGGTCACAGGGGCACTCCCTTCAGGGCACACCCAGTCACATGCTTTCTCTACGCAGCTCCAAGCCCTGTGTGGAGACAGACACACATGTGTGTCAGAATCCAGCTGTGTGCATGGCAGTGAGGGCCCACTGAGGAGGTTCCTGCAGTCAGGGAAGACTGCTCAAAGCTCTGCTCTGTGAATAGCAGAGCGAGACCATAGAGGAGGAACTGATGCAGACAGGAGGAGCCCCTGGTTTCCCTGGCCATGTTCTGGGTGCTTCGTCATGGTGTAGCTGTACCACGGGAGAAGTGGGAGTGAGGCCAAGAGGCCAGGGGGCCACCAAAGGCCTGACACCAACACCCTGACCCCGCTTCTGAGGTGCTGGGGACACAACCTGCCCTCTCAGGGCATTCGGGCTAGTGGCACAGTGACTTCAACCACACAGCTAAACGGATGACAGAGGCAGTAACAGGAAGTGAGGGGGCCACTCAAGGGCCATGGAACCATAGTGGGGCAGCGAGTCTGAAGTAAGGCTTAGACCTGATTGCTAGCTTTGTTTGTCGGATGGTGAGCATGAGCAAGCTGTTGGGTCTCTCTAAGCCACTGTTGCTTCATTTAAGATAAACTAAAAAAGAGTATAGTTCCCACCGTATAGGCTAATGCTTAGCACAGGGTCCAGTGAGCTGTAATCGCCCAAGAAATGGGTTTTTAAACTGACTTGGTATTTTAGAAATCTGTGGCCTGCTTTATGTTCTAGAAAAATCACTGATTGCAGTGGAGAGGATGAGCTGGAGGTAAGGAGGAATTTAAGTGGCTGTTGTAATGACAATAGGGACAAGGGATGGACTGGGCTCTTCTGGGAGATAAAACCTGGGACAGCTTTATTATGGTGCAGAGGTAGGAGTGGGCCGTGGGGGAAGTCGGCTAAGAGGGGGTAAAAAGCAGAAGTTGTTTGGGTTTGAAACAGTTTTAGACTTTTTGGAAAGGTGAGTGTGTTTTCAGTGGAGAAAGTAGAATGGAGAAGATCTAAGTGAGAAAGGCCAATAGGAGAGACCATCAGGTGCAGGGGTGAGAAGGAATCACTGATTGGCCCTGCAGAAGGACCCCTCCTCTAGGCAGAGGCAGGAAGGTGTGAAGCTAGGGATGCCAAGGGTGTTGTGTACCCTAAGGGCACTGATGGCCCAAGAGGGGCACAAGGAGATAGACCCTGATACTGCAGGAGGAAGTTGGGAGGGCAAGGGAAAGGCCATGGCGGGGGCTCCAGGAGACCTGGGCCTCAGAAGGCCTGAGCACTAGAGGCAAGAGGAGGACTTCCTAGAAGGATCATCTTGGCCAGTTGGAAGGCCTATGGGAGTCTGCTCTGGAAGAAGGGAGGAGCCGAGGAGGCAGATGACAGACACGTATGGCCTCTACAAACCTGAGCCAGAGGCCCCAAGGGAGCATCTGAGGGGGATAGAAGGCCCCTGGGGAAGGAGGATGGTTGGAGGCAAGGACAGCAGTGAGGGGCATCTAGAGGCACCCAGGGAAGGGTACATTAGGTCACCATGAATGGAGAGGATGAGTTTCTGAGCTGTTTGGTAGTTGGAATGGATACAGCTTCAGTTTTCACTTTCATCAGAGAGCGGTAGGGCTGATGTAGTAAGAAGGTAAGAGGGAGACGTTGAGAATGGAGGTGAGGGGAAAACATATACAATGAAGACAGGAAGAGACATGTAGAATGACTGCAGGTTTCTGGCTGGGGTGGTTGACTCGAGGGGTGGTGATGCTGCTCTCCAAGACAGGAACTAGGGAGGGGAAGTGAGTCCTTAGTGATAGATGCCGGATTCCTTTGAGAACATAGTGTGTCTGTGTAACATGGGAAGCTCAGATGGAAGTCTCCAGGGGCCTTGAGCTCCAGAGGGTGAATTGTGGAAATGGGCCTAGGGCTTGGCAGTTGGTTGAGAGACGTTCAAGGGTTGGCAGGAATAATTGATAAGCTATCCCAGGGGTCTGTGCAGCAAAGAAAAGGAGCAAAAGACCTTTGTACCCCAAAGGGGTGGGGCACAGTGTAGCAGCCTAGAAGTGGAAGGGTGCCCAATGTGTGGTGCCTGGTGGTGAGAGTGACCCCTGCTTCTCAGATCAGGAACTGAGCTTTGGTCCAAGGGCAGCTCTTTACCTCTGTCCTCAGGGGCCTGACCACATGTGATGCTGTAGCACAAGAAGGAGGCATGAGTTTTTATTCCTGGCTAATACTTTGTCTTTTTCTGATGTTCTTATCACTACTCTCATCACAAAACATGTTGTTACCACCAAGGAGGTAGAACTCTGGTTCACGGGGTGCATGGCTGGCGAGAGGGGTGCACAATACTGCATGCCCAGAGGTCATCATGGCATTAGCGCAGCCTGTCAGCCTTTTTGTGGCCCTCATTCCTCAACATCTGTGTCGTGCCCCTGGTGACTGGTCTGCCACAGGGCCTGTTGTCTGAATGGACAGGGCAATGCTTGGAGTTAGGTGGTCTCTACTCACCTGTGCCCGCCTGTGGCCATCACGCCCAGGTTCAGGGCTGCTGGTGAGGCAGGATGTGGATGCCCTTTGTGTAGGCAGAGCAGCACTCAGCCCATTTCCTGAGTGTCCATGACACTGCCAGACCAGAGGCCTCACTGGTGATGAGTCCGGAGCAGCTCTGCACGGTAGGACTCTTCTCACCATCTGATCCTTGACCACAAAATGAAAGTGGCAAAATCAGAGCCTTGCCCCAGGTTTGTCAGACCCCAAAATCGGTGTTCTCCTTGCTGGCCCACAGGGCACCATGCTCAGTGATGTGCTGACTCCTTGGAGAAGGGATGCCATGATTGGCACCTTAGGATTCCTGGGGAAGGAGGCTCCAATGAGGCCTGGGCAAACTCTGAACTGGGACTGGAATGACATGGAAGGTTAGGTTATAGGGAGAGGGACATGTTCAGATGTGGTCCCACCATCAAGCCCACACCTGGGGTCCCAGCCTCCAAAGCCTCCTGTCTTAGCTCTGCTCCACCAAGTGCCCCCAGTAACGCCAGCCTCCCTTCCTCAGCTCTTCTCCCTGCTCACCCTACCCATGCCCCGCCGTCATGTCCCACATTGGCCGCTAGCTTGTTGTGAGAATGGCCTTCACAATATACACTGTCATACACGTTCCTGTCTCGTCTTCATCTGCCTCAGGACCGGCAGTGTCCCCAAGGTGCAGATGAAGACAGTAAGGGCCAGGGAGGTAAGCGGCAACCTCAGCGATGCATGTGAGGCCTTCTGATTTGGGAGACGTCAACCACTTCAAAGCCACAAAACCATTAGGTGTGATCGTGGTAGTAGACTCCCCCAGACAGGGGAACAGGACTTTTCTCAATCCCGGGAAAGTTCACAGCATGCGATAGATACATTTTTTGTGAAGAGCAGTTGTTCACAAGACTGAATGTTTTTAAAAATTCGAGCAGTTTCTTATGCAGTGTAAACAAGGTTACCAGGGCCGGATGGAACTGTGCTTGGATAGAATGCAACTGCTTTCTTGAGTGGTTTGACTTCAGTCTTAGCCCTGCCCTGCTTCAGAGAAATTCTTTTCTTTGGTAATCAGTGCTCTCCCTGTCCTCTCTCATTCAGAGCCGTTTTGCAGGCAAATGGGTGAAATTTCTTCCAGTTGACATTTGCCTGCCATCCTATCTCTTCATATTGTCCCTGATAAATCCCTGAGGAGAGAAGCCGCTGCAGCCCCAGAGGTGGTGCTAGTGTGGAGGGGATGGATTTCACCATGGCCCAGTTTCTCCTGATCTGGGAGCCCACTGGGTGTTTGATGGGGTTTGCCCTGAAAATGCACAGGTGCCCTTGTCCAGGGACCTGGAACCAAAGGAGGAGGGGACAGTGGGAGAAGAACAAGTTACAACCTGCAAAGTGAGGGTCAGTGTCTCTGCGTAGGTTTGGAGAAGGCGAGGCTTCACGGGGTCAGGGCTATGGCTCCAGGACAACTCAGCCACATGGACCCCACCTGTCGTGTTCCGGGACACTGCTCCACATAGAGCTGAAGCCTTGTACAGACCTGCAGCTCAGAAAAGCTCTGCCCTTGCTGAGCCTGGCGCTTCCCCAACCAAGGAGGCCTGCTGTGCCTGCCAGCTACCAGGCTACTGCCAGGGACAAGCCCTCCTGGGGGTCACCTGGCGGTGGGGTGCTGCTTCAAAGTAGAGCAAAGGAAGGTGCAATAAAACCTGTGCCCTTGGGCACTCCTGCTCCAGGGGCAGTGCCCGGGGAGCAAGAGCAGAGTAGGGCTGGTGTGAAAGACAACAGAAGTGCCAGGAGAGAGCCCACGGAAAGACATGGCCTCCCAGGCTGCACCCTGCCAAGGACAGGTCTGAAATGGGAAAGGAGAGGCCTGTGCCTCCCCAAAAGGGAGAACCAGAAATTTAAAAAAGAAGGAGAGGAAGTGGGATGGAGGGCAGAAAGCAAAGATCTATGACTTCATGGCTTTCCCAAGGGAGAACATCAGAACAGTTGGAACTGAAGCAGTAAGCACAGTTGGAGGCAGAACTCGCCTGAGATGGAATCCCATCTAAAGGCTGGCTGTCCTCAAGAAAAATCCATTTCAAAAGGCCCACAAGCATGTCAAGGTTTTTACATACAAGAATGGAGAGACATTTTACAAGCCAGCATTGGAGGAATCGGGTGCTCACCCCCTGGACCCCAGTTGTGATCTGCCCCAGATGACTCTGTAAAACCCAATGAGAGGATCCCCTGAATCTGAGGAACCCATCCATCTCCCTAAAAGAGACACCAGGTGTCCACCTTAAATAGGAAATCTAACACCTCATCTGTTTTTTGTGGGCAAGAGCCAAAACTGTGACCCCAAGGACAGGAACGACCTCGTCCCCGTGGTCACATCCTCAGAATCTGATGGAATCCCGTTTCCTGGGAGAGCCTGGCCAGCAGAGCTTCCTGGGCCTTCTGCTCCCCTCCTTTTGGGGAATGGGAAGGCTGTTCCTCCCGGCACATCCTTTACCTTACAAGTCTCAAACCTTTGCATTGGTGTGGTGTGGCACTCATCCCTCCTACTTCTTTAGTTTATAAACTCTCATTTTTGTTCAAGCCCTAGGTCTGAGTCTTATTGGTCTTAGCTCTAAACATATTCATTTCACTCCCCTTGTTAGTGATGGTTTTAGGGATGGGCATATTACCCAGTTCTGGCCAGTGGGAAAAGGAGAAAGCTGATGTTTGTGAGATAGCAGGTCTGAGATGACAGCCACCATGCAGGGATGGTTCAGGGGAAGGAGGGGGACCCAGGCTGGTGTGGCATCATTGATGGCACAGCAGCACTGGAAGTGCCACCAGCAGACTTACAATGAGACAATAAGTCCTGGGTGTCTTACTTACTTAAGCTGCTGAGTATTGTGTTCCTTGCTGTTCGTAACTGATGAATTTGGTACCTTTGAGTCATCTTAAAATAATGGTGGTGCTGCTTTGTTCCGGCATCTATTGCATGGCTAGATTTTTAAAATACAGAGATCCTTGGCCGGGACAATTATTCACCTACAAGTCTCCCATGCCACGAGCACAGCTGCATAAAACAGAGTGATCCTTTCATTGCTGAGAACCTTGGGGCGTGGTTTTCTGCGTTTGTTTACAACTCCCGCTGAATGCCCTGAGCCATGGGTGGTGTTCATTCTGAAAGGCTGCATCAGGGGTTTTGATTCTATCTATGGCTGTGAAGGTTCCTGTGTGGACCTGGCCTGAAAACCAAGTCAGAAAACCAATCTGTGGAAACAGTGCAAGCCAAACCGTGTAAAAAAGTATATCCTACCTCCTCCACTTCCTCGGTGTGACCTTGGGAAAGTTACCTAACTTCTCTGTGCCCCAGTTTCCTGATTTGTAATAGGATAATAAATGATCATGTACTCTGCACAGAGCTGTTAGAGGTAGGTAAGTAGGGTGGGGCCTGGCACAAAGGCAGCATTGTAGCATGAGAGAGAGTGTGTGTGTGTGTGTGTGTGTGTGTGAAAGAGAGAGAGAGAGGAGGGAGGAGCAATGGGAGAAGAGGAGGGAGGAGACACACTGAAGAGGAGCCCAAGGACACTGGTGACCGACTTCAGCGTAATCTTTTTTCACTTTTTTGTTTTGTTTCATATTTTGAAAAAAAAAATTCAATTTTTGTAGGTTCTAAACCTCCTTTGATAAAGAAAGAAAAAATAATAAAGTACCCCCAAAATACTGCAGTGGTTATCTTTAGGAAGTGAGATGCTGAAGGTTTTTGTTTTAGTATTCCAATTTTTCTCATTGGGCAAGTATTAGTTTTGAAATGAGAGAAACAAGTTTGTGTGAGAAAGTAGCTGCAATGTGTACGACACAATCCGGTGTACACCTCAGGTGGGGATTGCCTGGGATGCTGTGAGCACTGGCAGGGGGTCCTCCAGCGGGCCCTCTCCTGAGGGCAGGAGCCCGGTCCCCCTTCCTATGGCATCTTCCGCTGTTGAGCCTCAGCCCCCACAGCACTCTCCCCCCTACCACCCTCTGGTTCTGTTTGAGGCATACCTGGGTGCTGACAGCTGGCCAGTGCTGAGCCCACTGCCTGAGCCGTGGTGTCGAGTCCCTGCCCACTGGGACCAAGCCCCAGGCCCGCCTGCTCTCTGTCCCGCAGGCCCCGAATGCTGGAGCCCGTGTGCTCAGGGCTGCAGGCCCAGATCCTCCGCTGCTACCGTGCCCACCTGCATGAGGTGCTCCTGTGCTCGGACCTGGTCAAGGCTTACCAGCACTGCGTGAGCACTGCCCACAAGGTAAAGACTCTGGTGCTGGGCTGCTGGGGCCGTGGGGGGCAGGTCCTGTAAGTGCTGACAAAGTTTTGCCGTCTTTGTCTGCTACATCAGACAGGCTAACCTCGAGGGCTCTGCCTTTTGCACACTGAGGGACTCTTAGGCCTTGGATTTCCTCAGTCACCTCCTGCTTCAGATGTCCTGCCCGCTGTTGCCATCAGTGTTCCTGGACATCTGGACTAGGAAAAGGGGGCCCTTTGGGTGCTGGGCCCCACTAGGCCGGGTCTGGGTGCAGCCACCCAGTTAAGGGCATGCATGTGCCACCTACTTCTTACCATTTAGCAGTTGGGGATGGAATCATGTAGGAGGGCCCATGATACAGGGCAGGGGTCACAGAAAATACAGGCGTAGCCTGTGGGAGGGGAAGAGCCTTGGGGTCCAGAGGTAGAGGAGTGGGTGCGGCCTGCCTGAGAGGGTGAGGGTGCTGAGGGGACCTCACCGCCCACCCCACTCCTGTGCTGGTCTGAAGGGGTATGCAGGGCCCGGCTCCTGGTGAGTGGGAAGGGGTCACAGTGGGCTCAGGTCTCAGGAGCTGCTGCTGTCCTAGAGTCTGAGACTGGCAGCTGCCCTCCCCTGAGATGTGGTCCCAAGACCATGCCCTCGTTCCCTGACCCTCCAGTCAGCTCCTGCTCCCCTCCTCCTACCTCCCCCAATTCCTGTTCCTCTTCTAGACCATTCCATCCCCCTTCCAGGCCCAGCAGTACTGTGCGTCAGGCTGGACCAGGCCCCTCCCCCACCCTGCCACAGCACTTTACCACCGAGAGGCGAGTCCTTCACTCTAGGGACACCTTGGCTTGGACTCACCAGAAGGCTGATGTGTTTCTTAAAAGAACCATGGGATGGGGCCTTCTTCCCATGGAAAAGTATCTTTTGCCCAAGTAGGAGACAAGCTACTGTAGGTACTGGTAGTGGAAAGGCTAAGGTTAGAGGTCAAGAGGCCCTCAGGCCTGGTCTGGCAGAGTCTGTCTGCTGCTCAACAACCCTGCCTCGCCATTCTGTTAGCCGGGTCAAGGCTCTTCCCTGCTCACACCTGCCCTGGGCCAGGCACAGCCCTCATGGAAAGCCGTTTGCTCAAATTCAAGTTAAGCAAAAAAGACACTGCCAACTATCGCTGTAGAACTATAGCTGGTAGGTGCTGGGAGCTAAGCCGGCTCGCTAGACCACTCCCGGTGGGCCATGGAACAGGCGGCTTTCCCATGCCCCTACGCATCTGCCCAGGTCTTTGTGAAAGCTTGCACAGAACACCTTTCCCGACAGGATTGGCGGGCCCTTCCAAGCCCCTGATCACCACACACCTAACTTTGTTTTACCAAGTGAAAGACATGCCAAGGGAGCTAAAGCCCCCTTGGCTTTCCAGCAGAGCCTCGACTTTGTCCTCTCTCTCTCCATCCAGGCCCCACATCTGTGGCAGTTGTCAGCCCCTCCCCCAACAGAGTACATCTTTAACAAACAAGCTCACCAATGTAGCTTCATTGCACCAAGGCAAAGATATGATCACAAAGGAAGGCAGATTGCACGTAACTCCGGTGTGTTCTGGGTTGCTCCAGCATACTCGAGAGAGACTCTGGGGCACTGCCAGGCCTGCCTCCCTCTTTCCATGTCCTCCCACCCTCCCCTCGGGAAAGAATGTTCTACCTGACTCCCAAAGGGCCTCAGAGCCAGACCCTCAGATTGCACCTTGTGTGTGAGGGGCAGACAGTGCCAGAGAAACTCCACTGCCCCCTCCCAGCCTCCGCCACAGAAGGCCCCCGGCAGAGCCAGGGATGGGAATTCAAGGATCCCACATCTCTGTCAGCGGGGAGTTGGCACAAGACAGAGGCCACCTGTCAGGAGCTGTACAGGAGGCACCTCCCAGAGCCTGGGCGAGCTCTAGCCCCCGTGCAGCACCTTCTGAGCCCAGGGACGTGTGCATGTGTTTGGATATCGACAACAAGCAATAGCCTGAGTATGAGGAAATTCTGAGAACAGAAGAGAGACCTCAGTGGGGCTGAAGAGAATTGGGCTGAGACCTATCTATCCACAGGGGCAGGGAGGTCTGACGAGTGGAAGGTCCATGTTAGCCGGTCCCTACAGACACATGTTGAGGGGGCACTGGGCGTGGAGATGAAGAGGCCCAGTCCTGGGTCTCAGGACCAGCCACAGAGGACCATTTCCAGTAAATGGTCACACTCCTGGGCAGCCCAAGAGCCTGGGCCCTCCTGGAGCTGAGGCCTAGGGGTGCACGGGGTTCCCAGCAGAAAAGGGCCATGACTGAACTCTGACCTGTTCTCCTTTGTAGGGTTGAGGAGCAGCCATCATTCTTGGCCCTGGCAGTGACTTAGAGCCCTGAAGAAGGACCAGTTATGGGACTATAGCCCACAGACCCCCGAGCCACAGCCATTTCCTGCCGGGTACCCAGGATGCCCCTGTGCTTGGGGCCGCCATGTTCTTAAGAAAGGGAGGATGTGTTACTGTCCAAAAACAAATAAAGCAACTGTCTTTGTTTTCGGTCATTCTCTTGGCTAGCAGACAATCACTGCTACCTCTTTCCTGTAGCCCTGTGCTGGGTCTGGTGACATAGGCTGATGAGACAGGCTGCACACCTTGCTGAGCACCCAGCCTAGCAGCGGAGATGGGTGGGAAACCATAATTCTGCTGCAGCCACAGACGCAGGTATGAGATGAAATGAGGGGAAAGCCGTTCTTTCTAGGGACAGAGCTGGGAGAATAGGCCAGCTTCCTGACAGGCGCTGCCTAAACTCCAATTTGAAAGCTGAGTGGATGATTGCTGGGCAAGCCAGAGATGGTTAGAGTAGGATTCCAGACACAGATAGTGGACAGCTGGCCATTTGCAGAGAGCACAGTGGGGGCCGGGCATGAAGGGGGGTGGATGCTAGGCCGAGGTACTGGGGGGTCTCCAGCAGGGAGCAGCACGGTCCAATTCCTCTGATGACACACATGCTCCTGGGGGAGGGTGGGCTCAACTGGGGCAGGAAACCCGAGGGCATGATAAACGGGAGGCTGATGGAGTGGGCCAGGGAACAGACTAGGGAATAGACTAAAATTGGCAAGACTCTCGGTTTGAGTGGGAGAGGGGAGGATCAAGGATGATTTCTAAATTTCTGGCATGCGTGCTGATGATTCTGTAGACGGAAATGAAGGACACGGGATTGAGAGGGGCAGATCACAGCTGGATTTGAGATGTGCTCTGCTCATTTGGTGTCCAAACACTGGCCGGCTTGTCCTTGACCTTTGGCCGGACTCCCCAGCTAAGGTGCTTTGAGCACCTCAGGCTGCACTCTCGCCTGGCCCAGCGCTGAGGCAGCAAGAGGAATTTGGGGCAGAGGTTCTGATCTGCTGCTGTTGACCTTGGATTTCCTGCTAAAGTTCATTTGGAGCCCCAAGCCATCTGGAGCTAAGAGCCTGTGATCTTGACTCAGGCTTTGCAACCCAAACATCTCTGCTCATCCCCAGATCCTCACATGCAAAGCTCAAGTGGGGGTTGAGGCCTGGCAGTGCCCAGTTGTCTGGGCAGGTAGCACAAGGCAGTTTTATTCAGCCAGGCTGCATATTGGCTGAGAGGAAAGTAGCTTTGGGGGATGCCTTCTCCAGAAGTCCTGGGTTAGCTTACCAAAACAAACAAGGACACGTTCAGAAAGCATGTAGAAGTGAGTGGCCAGGGTAGGTGTCAGGGTGCCCTGGCCTGAGCCTCCTCCCAACATTCACCTGGCAGGCCAGGGAGGGGCTGGCCCTTTGTAAGGTCAGCCTGGTGGGGTCACAGGCCACCTGGCTGATAGAACTGAGGTGATATCAGAAACTGCGGATGCCCTTCTTTTCTGCTAACCTCTGAAGCCTCTGGTGTCTGGGGCTTTGTCCAACTTCCAAATCTCACAGGAAAAACTCAAACGCCATCCTCCTACCCAGGAGTCAGTTGGGGGCAGCTGTGCGCGCGCAGGTCTGCATGCACCTGTCTACCTGTGCTATGTGTATATAGGTGCTTCTGTGTGTGTGTGTGCTCATATGTACACGTGTACTAGTGTTTGTGCACAAGCAACCAGCCATGTTGACCACCTACTAATGCTCCCGGCCTCTCTCTACTTGGATAGCAGCCTATTTCCCTGACTCACCTAGAGTCAGAACCAGGCTTCCTCTGCCTGATCTCCACCCCTCCCACACTGGGGACTTGCAGGTGTACGTGTCCGTTGTGTGGCGTGTCAGTGTGACGGGAGTGTGTGAATGTGCTCAGGTACAGACTGCATCTGTGTGCGCATCTGTGCGTGGCCTGCTTATGCCTGGACCTGCATCTCCAGGCCTTCCACATGGCCATACCTGATAGGAAGTCAGGCCTGAGAGAGCATTGCATGGGTGAGGGGTATGTCCAGCGGGGTATGGACCTGGAGGCAGATATTTCTGGGCTTACGTCCCAGCTGCAGGACTATGGAAAGGGATTGTTAATTCCTATCCCATCCAATTGGGGGGATTCAATATGATGATGCTGGCTGTGTCGTCCAGGGTGCAACCAGGAAACCAGAAAGCACTGAATATTTTAACAGAGGCAATTGAATGCAGACTTAATCACAAAGGAGATGGAGGGCTAAAACCCCAAATGGATGGGATGGTAACCCAGAAATTAGTGACAGTGGGTAGCTCCCATCGCCCCAGGGCTAAAGAGACAAAGGCAAGAGGCAAGATTGCCCAGTGGAAGCTGGCACCACAAAGGCCCTGCTCAGGGTAGCTGGAGCCACCAAGGGGACACAGCTACTGTGAAAGGTGCTACCTGTGGGCTCTCCCCTCCTACCTCCCTCCAACCTCCCTTCCATCATGCCTCCCATTGGCTGAACCTATCGGGGACTGGAGGGCAAGGCAGCCTGTAGCTGCCCCTTGTGTGAAGGAGTGGTGCAGAAGGCCAGGCCGGAAAGCAGGCTAGCAGGAAGCACTTCAGCATGACCTTCAGGGTGTGGGGGGCAGGCATGTGTGCCTGTGCTTGGGTGGGCGTGAGTAGTGGTAGCAGTGGCAGTGTGTACACACATGTGTGTGCACTTCAGCTCGTATTGGCACACGATGGCCAGCTTGCAGGGAATAGTCCCCGTCATCAATCAGTCCCATCAGACTCTTACCACATGCCAGGTACTCTCCTACACCTTTTATAAGTACTCACTCGGTTAGTGTTACACAACCCTACTGCTGTTGCTGCTCCACTGTACAGATAAGGAAACCGTGGCACAGAGAATGGCAGTAACTAGCCTCAGATTGCACAGTGCTTAGTGCTGATACTGCGTCTCCTGTGGGAAGTGGGCTTCTGGCTGCATGCTGGGCCAGGCCCAGGGATATCCACAGTCTTGGATATCCTGGGATACCCCAGGGATATCCTGCTCCAGGGACCCAACTGAGGGGGCCAATCCTGCACCTTTTCCCCTCGCCCAGCTCCCCAGATGGGGAGTATGGCCCTTGGCAGAATAAATGGCTAGAGTTCATTACTTCCAACATCGTTACTGACCTGGAGAGACCCAGTGCTGCCAAGGCAGGGTCTGAGCCTTGGGGCATGACCTCCTATGAGGTACCATTCCTACCCACTGGGAGATAGGGGCCCTGCCTCAGACACACACTGTCACCTCATCTACCCATGACTGCTGCTGCCCATGCCCAATGCAGACATGGCCTCACATATGCTGAATCATTGCAGGTAGCTGGGGTGGGGGCAAGAGCAGGGTGTGGAGGAAATGTCCAATGTGCAATGGATATGGGAGGGAGGAGTGTCATTGCAGATGTGGAGAGGGCCCTGCACTCCAGCCACTGCTGGGGGAGGTGACTCACTGTGACCTCTCAGGAGGACGTTTGGTGAAATGCATCAAAAGCCTTTTGAAGTACGCAAACTCACAAAGATAAAACAGAGAAACGACCCCGACCCCCACCCCTCCCACAAATCCATCTGGATTTGTTTACAAGAGACATCACCTTAATGCTGAGAGCACAGGTTGCTTGAGAATAGAAGAATAGAAAAAGACACACATGTAAACTCTGGGAAAGTTGGTCATGTTACTATCAGACAAGGTGGAAAAGACAAGGAGTGCTGTGAGCAACAGAGAAGCCGTTTCAAGTAGTAACAGGGACAACTTGCAGGGAGATTAAAAATCCTACATGTGCACCTGGCACAAGAGCAAAATACATGAAGAAAGATCAACAGAACAGAAAGGAGAAACGGCCAAATCCACAATTGTCATTGCAGCTTTGGGAACGTGCATCGTCAGCCCAGTGATGGAGGTTCAATGGCTCAAAGGAAGTCAGAGTGCGCAGGTCCTGTGTCCTGGGTGTTATCCTGGCCCTTGCTCAATCTCTGCAGTGCCCACTCAGCAGCACGACATGAAGAATCAGAGCGCGGTGGACTCAGCTCCGACCCTGAGCCCAGCAGCAGTTTCTGAGCCTCTAAGCCTGTTTTGCTCATTTATAAAAGGGAGATAGTCACAGATGCCGTCTCGTATGGGGTGGTGATGACAGGTGTCCTTCTGTAGTGCTCATGAGGGTGAGGGCAGGAGGCTTGCCAGTCAGATCTCCTTCAGGGCTGGCAGTAGACGGCCCTTGACTCCAAGTCCTCTCCCTCTGGGACGTGCCTTTGCTGAGGAGCCACTTCACCAAAGTCATGCCCCAGCGGGCCAGGGCTACATCCAATTAGTGCTTGATGAGGGGGGGTGGATAAAGGACAGGTTCCTGTGCCCCAACTTGGAGCAACCTGGAAGGACATCCCAACCTGGAAGGGAGTCCCAAGCCGAGATCTGGGCAGGGCCTCAGTGAAACTACTTGGCAGCCCAGCTTGTCCCCCACCGTCTGCTCTTTTCCCTTACCAGTAACTGTTGACCCCCAAGGACACCCCCTAATAAATGTCCTGCAGGCTCATCTCTGCCTCAGACTTGGCTTCTCTGTTATTGTTGTTAAACCCTTGGCACTGTGAAAACTATGCCAACACGTGGTCCATGGCTTATAGTCCAGCAGGAGAGCTGACGTTGGAACCCAGTTGTGATGAGGCCCCTACAGAGAGGCCCTGGGAGCTGGCTCATGTGCCCAGGTTGTGGCGTCATACAGGGCTTCTCAGAAGAGTTGAGCTTTATGCCAGGATCAGAGGGCTTAGCCAGAGTTGGCCAAGTAAAGCGACTGCTTTGTTTATCATAGTGTGTATAATAATGGCAACATTCTGGAAACAACCTAAATGCCCAAGAATAGGGAATGCACTGAATAAAATGTCATACATCCATAAGATAGTTCTGTAGCCACTAACAATAGTGACATGGAGTATAGTTACTAACATGGAACTCCACGCACTCTTTTTTTAAAAAAAGATTTTATTGGGGAAGGGGCACAGGACTTTATTGGGGAACAGTGTGTACTTCCAGGAATTTTTTTCTAAGTCAAGTTGTTGTCCTTTCAATCTTATAGACAATGCTGTTCAGCTTCAAGTTGTTGTCCTTTCAGTCTTAGTTGTGGAGGGCGCAGCTCAGCTCCAGGTCCAGTTGCCATTTTCTCGTTGCAGGCTGCGCAGCCCACCATCCCTTGCGGGAGTCAAACAGGCAACCTTGTGGTTGAGAGGACGCGCTCCAGCCAACTGAGCCATCTGGGAGGCAGCTCAACTCAAGGTGCCCTGTTCAATCTTAGTTGCAGGGGGCGGAGCTCACTGTTCCTTGCGGGACTCGAGGAGTTGAACCGGCATCCTTGTGGTTGAGAGCCCACTGGCCCATGTGGGAATCGAACTGGCAGCCTTCGGAGTTAGGAGCATGGAGCTCCAACCACCTGAGCCTCTGGGCAGGCCCCATGCACTCTATTTTAAGAAAATAAGTAGAATATTCTGCATGACCCATTCGTTGGATGAAAACATATCATCTAGGCATATGTAAAAATACACACACACATAAAAAGTCCAAAGGGTTATACACCAAAATCTTATTTTACTTTTCTCTAGGAAACAGGATTATGGGTGTGTTTTGTTTTGTTTGTGTTTGTGTGTGTGTGTGTGTTTGTGTGTGTGTTTAATAATTAACTGTATTTTATGCTGTTCTAAACTGACCTGAATATTTTTATAAACTAGCCCCCAGGTTCAATGCCTCCTGAATGCCCTTGGCGGGTGCAGCCCTCCATAGCCTGGGCCCTGGGTCAGGGCGGCCCAGGGCCCTCTCTTCGTGAGGTCTACTGGCCCAGTGGTTGCCCCTTGGCAGAATGTGGATCTCCTCAAACAGAGTTTTTCTCGCCTGCTAGGCAGGGGCAGCAAAGTTGGGAGGGGAACAAGGCAGGGCCCAAAGTGTGCCTGGAGGGAGGGCCCTGGAGGCTTAGGGAATTGCAGAGGCAGGAGGCATCTCCGTAGTTATTCATCTTTTGCACGACAAATATTGGCATTGAATGCCTACTATGTGCAGCCATGGTTCTAGAACTGGAGATACAACGTTGAGTAAAACAGAGGGACCCTGCACTCAGGAGCATGGAGATCATTAAGGGAGACAGACAAGATAAAATTAATGCTATCAGATGTTACGCAGTGGGGTAACAGCGGGGGGCCTGGGAGCACTAGGGGTGCTGGTTGCCATTTCCTGTGAGGACAGGACACCTACACCCCCATTCCCTGGGGGTTCCCACTCCCAGACAAGGCAACTGGCAGCATCTCCCTGGCCCATTAACCAGAGCGGCCAAATCCAAGTTGCTCTTAAGGAAAAACATTTCCACTTCATACCTAATAACCTGCCTCATTAAATTTAATGGGCCGGTTATTCCTGTTAAATAAACATCAACTAATTATGAAAAATATATTAGCTGAAGTTTGACTGTGGAACAGATAAACCAATTACACAGTTATTCAGCCTCAAAACACGCAATGAAATGGGGTGCAGACTATGGCAGGTGGGGACATGGGGGCGAGCTGGTGGAACAGCTGGAATTTAGAGTCCCCACCCCTCCACACTTCCTTCACAGTGCTCAATGGGCCTCAAGAAAGTCAGTGACCTGGAGAGCGGGGCAGCCTGGAACCCAGGTGGGCCAACTCAAGCCCCACCTCAGTCAGGCTCCCTTTAGCACAGGTGACAGAACCCTAGTTCAAAGGGACTTAAACAAAAAGAGCGTGTTGGCTCATGTAATTGAAGAGTCCAGAAGAAAGCCTCAGGCATGGCTGGATCTAGGAGCTTAAACAGTGATTGGGACCCGGTCCCTGTCTTTCCATGTCTTAGCTCTGTTCTCTGTGTTACCCTTCATTCTTGGGTGCCCCAGCGATTCATGCCTTATAGAGTTTCTCTTTCCCTTTAGTTCCAGCTTGGGGTTTAGGGGCAGATAATAAATCGTCTATAGCAGACAAAGTAATATCAGGAACGTCCCCGGGGAGGCCAATAAACACATGAAAAAATGCTCCATGTCCTTATGACTCATTAGGGAAATGGTAAACAAAACCACAAGGAAGTACCTTTGCACAGATAATACCAAATGCTGGTGAGCATGAGCCACCTCCAGGACCCATGTACACTGCTGCTAGGAGTGCAGAATGATTTAACTACTTTGGAAATTGGTTTGGCAGTTTCTTATAAGGTTAAATATCCACCTACAGTCTGATGCAGCAAATTTACTCCTGGGTCAATATCCAAGAAAATGAATATGCATGTCGTCTAGATGCCGTATGAACACATAGGAATGAACATACAGGAATGAACATACAGGAATGAACATCCAGGAATGTTCATACAGCTTTACTCATAACAGCCCAAATGTCCATGGACAGTAGAATGGGTAGGTTTGTCGTTTATTCATACAACAAAATACTACCTAGCAAAGAAAAAGAACAAACTGGAACTCTGGTAGTGACAAGGATGAATCTCATATCTCATGGAGAGAAGCCAGATAGAGAGGAGTCACGCTTGTCTTAGCTTCCTAACAAATGACCACAAACCAGCTGCTTGCAACCACACTGCCATGGGTCAGGAGCCCTGACACAGCTGAGCTGGTTCCATTCTCAGGACTCATGAGGCTGCAGTCAGGCGTGGTCAGGCTGGGTTCCTCTCCCCAGTTCCCCTGGCCTTTGGCAGAACTCCTTTCCTTGTGGCTGTAGGACAGAGGCTACCCAAATCCCCAGCCACGTGATTCTCACAGGCCCTTCCTCAATACTTCTTCAAAGCCAGTGAAGTTGTCTCTCGTGACCATGAGGTCCCTCACCTTTGCCCTAGCCTATTGGTTAGAAGCAAGTCACACACTTATGGGGAGGGTTATACAAAAGTGTGACTTACTGGAGGGCAGTCCTGGAGGATTCCATTTCTATGAAGTTCAAGAGGGAGAGAGGGAGGTATCTTGAGGTAGCTTTTGTGGAATGATCTCCAAAGATCTGCTGGTAAGAGAAAAGAAAATGGACAAAAAAAGGAGGTTCAGAGTAGGGTGTATAGTCTGTACCTTTGAGAAAACAGAGAGGCAAGAATACCCATAGGTATCTGCATTTGCTTGTAATAGGGTACCGTGTCTCTGGGCTAAGGGCGCAGTCAAAGGGAGACTGGCTTCTTTTGTATACTACTTGGATTTTTTTTTCTTTTTTTTACTTTGAGCATATATTTTAATAATTAAAAGGACTGTTTTAATTATTTAAAAAACCCAAAAGGCCAGACCTCTTGGAAAGTAAATCGTTCTGGAGGCAGCAGCAGCTGCCACATATTGGGGTTGCCCTACCTGACCCCCCTCCTTACGGTATGCCATGGAGAGGTGAGGGGTCAATCACATGACTCCAATAGGTCCAGTAAGCTGCCAGGATTGTCTTGGCCAACAGGTAGGGAGAACACACCTGAGAATGCACACAGAGGAAGGTGAAGCCAAGAAATAGAAGTCTTGTGACATATTGGACCTTGGATCCAGCCATACCTGAAGCAAGATGTCCTTGGACCTTTCAGAGAAGCAAGTCAGTGAAAGTCCATTTGGATGAAGCAAAGCTAGATTTTTGTCAAGGCTGGTCCTATTGTTTATGTCTAGTGTCTACTCTGATGGGCTGTTAAATATTTTAAATATCATCCCTGGTGTTTGTCCCTTGAACCAAAACACCCTGCCTGTCCTGGAGGGAGTTTCCCGTGAGTGGGACTTGAGCCAGGTGGTATGTGTTCAGGTCCCAGCCCCTCACTATCCCTGTTTTACTGCCCACTCCTTGTGGGGCCTGTGCCCGTGACCTTGGGGCTGGTGCCCAAGATGGTGGGCTACATGGCTGGCCATGGCCTTACCCAGTAAAGACACTGGAGAGATGGGTTGGTCTCATCCTCATACATTCCTTGCAAGGCACCCCGTGATACCTCTGCTTCTGACCTGGTGGAGATGCAGGCTCAGAAATGGGGACATCTGATGCTGAAGTCCAGCGCCCATAAGCTCAGGGCTGCTCCTGACCAGGTGGGTGAGTGGGTGCTTCAGGGCAGCCTTCCCAGAAAAGGAGGAGCTTATGCTGGGGCTCATGTGGGTGACCTCATGGGGACAGAGGGAACAAGCATCACATGCAAAACTCATGGTAAATTAGGGAAATCACAAATATCCCCTATGAGGAAGCATGGAGGAGGCAGAAAGGGTGTGGAAGGGGTGACCAACACAGCCTGGGCTGCTGCAGAGGTTTGGCTTGTGATGATCAAATGCAAGGACTGCAGGATGTTCAGCATGTACCCTGGGCAACGTCACTTTACTTTTTCATGCCTCAGTTTCCTCATCTGTGAAAAGGGGACACACCCCTCCCTGCCCAGTGATATTGAGGGTTGAACGAGGTGCCTCAGGGAGGACTCTATGCCTGGGGGTGTGCCCAGTGTTTTCTCTGGTGCTCACAGTGACCCTGGGAGCCAGTGCCATTCGTCTCATGATCCAGAAAAAGCACTGAAAGGGGGGGACATAACTGGAGTGGAGCCCAACAGGGACTGAGCCCCATGTTTCTTCCTCCGAAGACGGTGCTCTTTCAAATGGGGCCATTCCCCACAGGAGAGGATTTTCCTGGAGGGGTGTCACAGAAGGGAACAGGGGTAGTTCAAAAAGACTCCCCAGAAATTCCAACTTCCCTTTTTCATCTCCACTCCAACCCTTGAACCTGCCCACATCCATAGGGCAGGCAGTGCATGACCACAGAGAGGTATGTGTGGTGTGGGCACCGCCAGGAGGTTCCAAAAGAGCTCTTTGGAGATGGGTCTGGCTGGGAAAGGGCATCTTCCAGCCAACAACTGAGACACTGTGAAGCAGAGACCAGCTTTCCCTGTTGCACCCTCTGAATCCCCCACAAAAACCATGACAGAGAATAAATGGTTGCTGTTTTGAGCCATTCAACGTTAGGGTGATTTGTTATGCAGCAACAGATAGCAAATACATCCCATATGCCCTTATAGACTGTCTACCTTGTGTAGTCATTAAAAGAAAGATGCGGCCCCTGTCTTCATGAGACATCCATTCTGGGAGTGATGGATAATAAACAGCTTAGGGAAAAAAAAAATTGGGAATTAGTGCTGTGATGAAATTAAATCGGGTTGTTACTGGGTTTCATTTTACGTCAAAGAATCAGGAATTTCTCTGAAGTAACATGAGCTCTGAGGCCTGGAGAAAGAGGAGACAAGGTCAGGAGAGTGGGGGATGGGGCATCCCCAGGATTTCTGCAGTAGCCTCTGCTGTGGTGATGTCCTACTGGCCTGTGAGCTCTGTGAGGGGCCCAGGCAGAACCAGCCATTTGTCCAACCTGCCCCAGCCACAGAGGGCAAGGGGGCCATAAGGGACAAGCTCTGCTCCCAGAGGTAGTGCCAGCAGCAGAGCTGGGCCTGGTGCAAAAGCAGCAGCCAAGGTATTTTTACCTTGAAATAATTACAAGTATAATCTATAACGATAGAGTCACAGGAAGTTGGAAAGACAGTACAGAGAGGTTCCACATATCTTCCCCTAGCTTTCCCCAGTGGTTACATCTTACATAACTATACTGCACTATGGAAACCAGGGCACTGACATTGATACAATGTGCCTGTCTAGCTCTGTGTCCTTTATCACATGTAGATTGGGGAACCATCCTGTGATCAAGCTAGAACCCTCCCTCCCTTGTACTGCCCTTTATAGTCACACTCCCTTCCCCCCACCATTCTCGCTCCTGGCAAACTCTAATCTGTTCTCCATCTCTACAGTTTTATCATTAGGCAAATGTATATAAATGCAATCATACTATTTGCATTTTCTGTGATTATTGATACAATAGGGTTTAAATCTGCCATTTTATTTTTTGTTCTGTCCCTTTTTTTCTTTCTGTTTTCTTTTTTCCTGCTTTCCTGTAGGTTACTTGAACACATTTTAGAACTCCATTTTGGTTTATCTATAGCATTTTGAATGTATCTGCATAGATTTTTATAGTTGCTCCAAGGATTATAGGCTATATATGTACTTTTCACAGCTTACTGTTTTTAGCAATTTGAGTGACGTGTAGAAATCTTATCTCTCTTTACATCCCTTTACCCTCCCTGTTTATAATATGATTACCTGAGATGTTCCTTGTAACTCTACTGAGACATCAGACAGTGGGGTAATTTTTGCAACCATCCAGTGCAACTTCAAAAGCTTCAGAGAAGTGCATTGTTCTTTCTTCCTTCCTGGTGTCCAGCATCCTTTCTTTTACAATTTTCTTTCTGTTTAGAGAATTTCCTTTAGCCATTCTGTCAGGGTAGTTCTGCTGGTGACAAATTCTCTTCTTTTTCCTTCATGTGGGAATGTCTTGACTACCCCCATTCCTGAATGGTATTTTCACTAGTTATAGAATTCATAGTTGACAGTTCTTTTCTTTCAGGATTTAATAATGTCGTCCCACTTCCTTCCAGCCACCATGGTTTCTGATGGGAAATCCTGTTATTCAAACGGTTTTCCCTTGCAGGTAAGGAGTCGTTTCTCTGTTGCTGCTTTCAAGGTGTTTTTGTTTTAGGAAGTATTTGGAAGTTTGACGATGTTGTGTTTTGCCCTGGATATCTTTGGACTTATACCATTTTTTTTAATCCATTTGGCTCCTTGAATCTGTGGGTTTATGTCTTTTGCCAAACTTGGAAAGTTTTCAGCCATTATTTCTTTGACTACTTTTTCAGTACCACCATCTTATGTCCTTTCCTTCTGGGACTCCTTCAACGGCACAAATGTTAGGTCTTCTGTTCAATCTTACAGGCTCCTGAGGTTCTTTGTGTCCCCCAAGTCTGTTTTCTCGTGTCCTCCAGGTTGGGTGATTTCTATTGCTCTGTCTCCCAGTTCACTGCTTCTTTCCTCTCGCCCCTCTGTTCTGCTGTGGAGACATCTATTGAGCTTATACTGAATTTTAATTTTTTAAAAAATTCCAAAATATCCATTTGGTTCTTCTTTATACTTTGATTTTCTTGCTGAGACTTTCTATATTTTCACTTGTTTCAAGTACATTCATAGTTCCTCACGAGAGCATGTCGTACGACGGCTACTTGAACATTCCTGCCAGATAACTCCGACATCCTGTCGCCCTGCCCTCGGCATCTGTTGTGTGTTATCAAAGAGGCGGAGCTTTCCCTGGCGCTTGCTGTGCTGAGTGACTTTTGCCTGGGTCCTACACGTTGGGGTGCTGTGTGCTAAGACTGCGGGTTGTGTCTCACTCTGTTTTCACAGCGTGCCTCCTCTGACCCGGCACAGATGGGCAAAGAGGGAACTGCCCTGTTACTTTGGGGTAGGGAGCAAGTCTAGCTTCCCTACTTCCGCTCAGGGATTTTCAGCACAATGGGAAAACCTGGGCTGCTTCCCTGATCCTTGGGGGTCTGATTGTTGTGATTGTGGGGTGCCAGGGGAGAGGGTGGCTTTTCCAGAGGCCATGGCCCTGGAGATGGCTCCCATCCTTGCGGACATTGTCTGTGACCTGACTGTGAGCCCCAGGGCAACAAGCACCCACTCTGGGCCTTGTGGGGATGATGTGTGCTGTGGGAGCTGCACCAAGCCTCAGATTGCAAACTGGAGACCTGCTGGCTGGGTTCTTCTCATTGGTGTGTCTTGTTCACTCAACACTCGCCCAAGAGCATGTCCGTGCTTTCCACAATTGCCCTCAGGTCATCGCCCACTCTAGCCCTCACCAGCTCCTAGATCCAGCCTCTTACTCTTTACATCCATTATCATTTAGCCCCTGAAGTGATCTGAGTTAGCAGCCCCAGGACAAGGCAATGCTGACCCCCAGTGCTCTTGGAGAGTATCTATGGAGTGGTGGGTAGGGAGCTCTGCTACTGTGTCTTCTATACAATATAGTGCTGACAGTAACCTGGTTTCATCCCCAATGCCAGGGGAGGGCTGGTGACAGACCTGAGCCTAGACTGGTCACAGCTGGCACAGACAGGGACAGGAATCCTGAGCAGGGTTCACAGGTGGGAAGGGCTATAGTCAAGAAGGCTTTCTGGAAGGGGTGGGGGTGGGAACATGGGCCTTGAAAGATGGAAGGTGGAGGTGGGGGCACTCCTGGATAAGGGCACAGCGTAGGGAAAGACCTGAGGTGCGAAGGCATCTTTGGAGCAAGAATCTCAGCATGACAAGAACGCTGGGCACAGTGAAGTAGTAGCAGTTAGGTAGGTGGGGTCCTGAATGCTTTGCCTACCCTGCATCCAGGCCTGCTTGTTTTGATAATTGCACCAGGATTTTCAATGAGGGAACCACTCCCCAGTGCTACCCCTGGCTCTGGAGAGCTACGCGATCCCAGCCCATCAACAGTCAGGTTCTATCCCCTGGCTATGGTAACTGGTTCAAGGGGCCAAAGGAAAGAGGCTAATCCAGCCCACTTCATGAGGCTCCGTTCTGGAATTTCCCGGGACCTACTGGGAAAGAAGCACCTGGTGGTGCCACAGCCACCATACAGAGAGGCCTGTGGGTGTGAACCAAGGTAGTGACCCACTATGGCCATGCTGTGCCCGAGACCCAGCCATGCTCACTTGCTGCTAACCTGAGCCACGATAGGCGACTTGGAGCCTAAGCCCTGTTGAGTTTCTGTGTCCTGAAACCAACAGCGCCGGACTGGTGAGGACAGGGGCGGCAGGAGAGTGGGCTTGGCAGATGGAGGAGGCCACGGTGGGCCTGGCGGCCTGCTCTTCAGGGTGTCTGCACCTGGGTGAGCTCCTATCCTCCTGCTTTAGAGCCACAGGCCAAAGGCTTGGAGTGTGGGGATGGCTCTGGCCCCTAAACAGGCGCCCCAACACCCTCTGCATCCAACAGCTAGAGTGGGCTTCTAGAATGTAGCAGTGACTGCAGCTAGACTGTGCCCACAGTGGCAGCCTGTGGACTGAGACTGACAGCACCAAGCCCACGGGGGTGCGTGAGGAAGAGCCAAGATGACTCACGGTGCTGTCCACTCAGGGCCAGCCCAAGGCAAGTGCCCACCAAATGTCGAGGAACACCCAGGGAGTCCCTGCTCCATGCCTTCCCCCAGTGTGTATGCACATGTGCATGTGTGTACGCACTCATATGGGTGCAGGGATGGAGCATTCTGTGTGTTAGAACTGCTGGCGGGTCTGCGCAGGGAGGGTCTCCACACTCTCTCCTCTCTCAGATCCCTCTGGCCACCGTGTGAAGAGCAAGGTGGGGAGGGGCAGGTGGGAGCTGGTGACTAAGGAGGCCTCCACACCTGTGGGGCAGGAGGTGACAAGAGTAAGAGACATGAGAAACGGTTTTGATGTGGGGGCGAGGGGCAGGCAGGAGTCAGGGTGACCCTATCTTTGAGCCCAGTGGCCTGGGATCAGTGGTTGTGCCCCAGGAAGTTTGGGTGCCCAGGACCCCTTGTGCTCCCTCCCCTGTCCTCCTCACCCATCAGTGATGGGGGTCCACTATGGGGAGGGAAGAAGGCACCCTTGAGTCTACTTTCGAGCAAAGCTCTGAGTTACCAAACTGTGGAAGCAGCCCCCGGAGCTGCTCGCATGGCAGGAACACTGGGAGGTACTGAAAGAACCTCGTCTCAAACCTTAATCAGAACTGTTTGTAGGAATTGTTCTGTGCCATTCAACAACCCCATGCCTTCCTGAACTACTTGGCAACCAGAAGCAAAACCACAGGAGACCAGACAGGAAGGGCCCAAACTGTCCTGTTGACTCATTTACCCCCATCACGCACGATGAGGAGCAGCAGGGCCACACACCCAGGTGCGAATCCAGCTGGACCTCACACCTCTTCATCTGTACTTGGGGCAGGCTCCTTGGGAGGCAGCATCAGGACACACACACAGACACCCTAAGGGCAGGTCCCTTTGGGTCAGACAAAGCTCCAGGTGGTGGGGACCGCCACACTTGGCTCACTGGAGCAAGTAATTTCCCATTTTCTCTTCAACAAACTGCCTGTCTCCTCCCTATGTTCCTACTGGGTTGTTGTCTTCTCCTTATTGATTCTTGTGAGTTCATTCTATGTCCCAGGTATGCATCTTCTGTCAAATACATGTGTTGCAAATATCTTTTCCTAAATCTTGGCTTGTCTGGCCACTTCCTCTTTTGTAACTCTTACTGAACTCTGTAATTTTAATGAACAAAAATAACCAGTTTTAAGGTAGTCAAATTGATTCTTATTTATTTTTGATGTTTCATTGAAGAAATCTTCCCTAGCCCACGGTCATAAAGCTAATTGGCTCTGTTGTCTTCTAAAAGTCTTGCAGTTTTCCTTATTGTGCTCAGGTCTATGGCCCTCCTGGAATTGATGGTCATGCATGCTACTCGAGCATTACATAATCAGATTTCCATCTTGGAAAGAACTTGCCACCCATTCCCTTTTGGGGAAAGGACAAAGTGACATGATCAGGAGCAGAGGACAAAGTGGGGATAGAGGGAAGTGGTACAATCTGGTATAACATGTTTTGGGGGATGCAAGGGCCCTGGGGAACACTGAGGTTCTTGGTGGGGCAACAGTAGGATGTGAGCGTGTGAGGTTGGCCACCACCCAGAGCCCAGTAGCCCTCCTGAGCCACTCCGGGAGACAGTAGAGATGGGGGGCTGGAACTCAAAGAAGCAGCTCTGGGTCTTGGGGCTGTTGAACACAGAGTGAGAGGGTCTTGAGCAGTGTCTGCCTCAGTGGCCCCACAGAGGATAGGTTGGCAAGGAGCAGTCAGAGAGGTGGGGACAGCCCTGGTGCCAGCACAGGGAGCAGGGAATAGACATTTTCTCAGACCCACTGTGGTGCTCACACTCACGCGTCCTTACCGTACTTCAGTAAGGGGTCTCTGACTCCATCTCGCAGATGAGGAAAGTGGGTCTTGGACACAGATGGGACTGCACATTAACTAGCCACTACAGAGTGCGAAGCTAGGTATGTGGCTCAGATGTTCACGAGGAAGGGAAGGTACTTGGGTCTCGTTCATAGGTGCGTGTGTCTGTGTGTGTGTGTGTGTGTGTGTGTGTGTGTGTGTAGTACAGCTGCTGAGTTGAGACGACAGGCTATGGAAATAGACTGTGAGAAGTAGCCTCCCAGCTCTGACACCTACCAGCTAGGGAACATGGGCAAGCCACTTCACCTCTCCCACCTCAGTTTACCAATCTTTAAAATGTAGCAGAACCCTGTGTAGTGTCAGCGCTAGCTAGATTAGTGCTTATTCAATAAAATAGTAAACAGAACTTTTGAAAGAGATGCTCACCCTTATTCAGGGACATGCAAATTAAAGCCACAATGATAAATCGCTGCATACTACCAGATAGACAACAACTCCAGAGTGACAGTACCAAACGTAGGTGAGGATGGGGGCTGCCAGGACCCAAACTGCTGCTGGGACTGCAAACCCGGCCATCACTAGGGAAAACTGCTTCACCCACCTGATGATTTAGCAGCCCATCAGGTCTAACTGCCTCCAAGAGCCCGCACAAGATGTCCATCACAGCTCACTGCACAGTGGTCCCAAACGGGGGCACTGGTTCATCAGCAGGAGAAAAGATGAGTCGCACCACCTGCTAAGACAAGACAAAGAGTAAACAAACTGCCCATCAGCAACCCGGCCTTGCTGGGCCCACACAGCGCAGAGATCGCGTTTTTTATGATGCCCATAATCACAGCACAGCAGCATGTTCAGGTACCCAAAGGAAACCAAGGGAAGGATTACCCCGGAGACTAGGATAGGGGCTGCACGACGGGCGGTTGGGGGCGAGGTGGGAGGGACCCCTGTGCCGGGCCACGTTCCTTACCCTGCACTGTAGCTGTTTCCTCTTCTGTGGGGATGCCAGGCAGGTACTCACGCAGCAAGAGCTTCTCCGTGCTCTGCTGCTCTCCCCTACCCAGCTCACCCTTCAACCGCGAGGCTCTCTGGTCCTTTCGGTTCTACTAAAGGTGCTCCCGCGCCTCGCCTCACTTTCCCGGGGCCTTCTGTAGGGAGGCGTCCCCGTGCCCCAACCCCTGGGCGGCCCTGAGAACGCGCGGTCAAGCCCCGCCGCAAACGGCTGCTGCGCGCCCCCCGCTGGACCGCGGGGCCTGCGCCCTCGGAGGACGGCCCCGGCGCCGACACCCGCGTCCCGCGGCGCGCCCGGCCTGTGTCCAGGACAGCCTGCATTCACGTCCTGCCACGCCCCACCTCCGACTGGGACATGGAAATTTCCTTCTGGGTTGCGTCTGTGTGTGAATGCGCAGCTGAGGTTTCGGGGGACGGAGGGCGTCGTGCGGCCCGGGCAGCAGAGGGCGCCGTTTTGCTCCCTCGCGAGGGCATCCATCCCACCTAACAGATGCGACCGCCAAGGCCCAGAGGTGCGGGACCCCCACCACAGCCCCGCGTGACCCAGGGCGGGGTGTTCCCCTCCTCCGGCCTGTTTACTCTTCCGTGAATGGAGGCTGTGCTCCTAACCCGGGCACGCGGCGGCCTCTGGGGCCGCCCGCCGCAGACCCCGCGCCCAGCCCGTAGAAGCAGGCCGCTGCATCTCCGTCCGAAGGAGCGCGGTGGGCCGGGCCGGGCGGGCGGGCGTGCGGCGGGGCGGAGCGCCCTCTGGAGGCCCCTGCAGGCCCGGACACCGCGCCCGCCCCGCCCCCCGGCCTCGCCCCCCGGCTTCGGGCGGCGCATGCGCGCGGCGAGGCGTTCCGCAGGCGGCGAGATCGAGGCTGGTCCGCAGCCGCGCGGAGCTCGGCTCCCCATTCATGCTGGGCAGCGGCGACGCGGCCACGCAGCGGAGCCCCGGCGCGGCGGCGGCCTCGGCCTGGGCGGCCTGCACGGCGGCGGCGGCCGGGCGGCGGGGCCAGCGGCGGCCGGGCGGGCGGCGGGGCGCGGCGATGGCCGGCGGCGAGGCGCCCCCGGGGGCGGCCGGTGAGTAGGGGCGCAACTTTCCCGCGGCCCGGAGCGGGGCCGGCGCGCGTGTCGGGCCGGGGGCGCGCCGCCTGCGAAGCGCCCCGGGTGGAGCCGCCGGCTGCGCGGACGTGAGGCCGCCGGGCACGGGGCGGACGCGGTGACGGCGGCGTCCGCGCCCCGGTGCCCCTGCGGCTCGGCCGGCCCTCGCGTGAGTCCGGGCGCGGCCGCGGCGCCGCTGCCCAGCTCGTCGTGTCCCGGCCCCCGAGCTCCGCCGGCAGCGCTCGCTCGGCGCCGCGCCTGCTCTGAGGCGGGAGACAAAGTTTGAGGCGGCCCTGCTGGGAGGGCCCTGCGGACACCCAGGCCGAGCCCGGAGGCCGGACCGCGGCGTGGGCCTCCGGCCGCCGGCAGGGCTGGGCCGGTCAGGACAGGCCCGGCGAGGCCGCGGGAGCCAAGGCAGCGCGTGCGTGGAGGTGAGAGCCGCTTCCCCGCGCCCCACGCCCGCCCCGGCCCCTCCGGCCCCGGCTGCTGGGAAGTGGGCGCTGCGTCCGTTCCAGGCCCGCAGGGCCGCGCGGGGGCTGCGCGGGGGCTGCGCGGGGGCGGTGCGGGTGCCGCCCGGGAGGCCGCCCCCTCGCGGGGCCTCCCCAGGGTCCGCCTGCCTCCCTCGGAGGCTTCCGATTGCTTCCTGGATCGTCCCTGGCCCGGGCCCGCCGTGCGCCGGAGCTGGGGGCGGCGGGGCTGACCCGGCACCGCCTCCGGGACGGGGACGGGGACGGGCAGCGGGGCGCCAGGGAGCAGCCTGGCCTCTGGGACCCCCGGTGCAGCCCGGGAGAGGGGCTGAGGGGGCTCCAGTGACTGCCTGCCTGCAGACGGGGGCAGCCCTGGCTGATCTGTGGGGCGCTGGGGCCACGCCCCTTGAAAGAAAGGGGGGGGTGTGTTCAGGGCTGGGGTGCGGACCAGGCCTCGCCCCCTGAGCCTGGGGTCCTTCCCTTTCTAACGTGCTGAGGCCGGTTCTCTGGGTTTGGGCAGGGGGTGGGACTCAGCCTTTGCTCCTCTGGCCCTTGGGAAGCACCACCCAGGTACCCTCAGCTCCCTGCCGCTTTGGGGTGTGCAGGAGAGACCAGGTGTTGCACGAGACTGCTAAGACCCTGCCCAGCCCTTGAGGAGCACCCAGTCCCCTGCCAGAAGCAGACCGGAAAACCAGCGATTCCGCTTCAGGGCCTAGCAAGAGCGTTTCAGGCAGGGGACAGCATGGGTGGAGGTCTGGCAAGCCCCTGTGTGGCTGAGGTGTGTGCTTGGCGGTGGGGGACAAGTGAGGTGCCAGGGACAAAGCAGACAGCTCTTTTCTGGCTTGCTGTGGCCCCCAGGTCCTTGCCTGCATGTTTTGACCCAGGAAGGTCCCCTTGTCTAGAGAAGCAAGCTAGAGGAGGAGAGGGCACCACTTGGAAGGAAGATAAGTGGTGGACACTTTTTTGAGAAGCAGGACTGTAATGCTCCCAGGTGCTGGTCCCCTAGGACTGGTCTGGTGGGAGAGCAGGGCATCTCAGTACCACCTCCCTGGCGCCTGTGTTGGGGCAGGGGTCTGACAGAGGTAGCTCTCTGTCCTGATTGAGAATGGGGCACCACTGGGCAGGATGGCAGTGCCTTCTCTGTCCCCCACTCCCTGCCTGTGACCTAACCTGTCTGAGCCCCAGAAGGATCCAGAGCCTGAGGCATGGGGCTTGGGCTCTGCCTCTGTGAACAGCGCTGAGTAAGGGCCTTTGTTTCTCAGGGTGAGGAGGAGTGGTGGCTGGGAGAAGGACACGGGACCTTGATCTCTCCGGGTTCTCCTGTACAGCTGAGCCCATCCTGTCCAGGAATGGTGCTTGCTATGCCAGGCCTGTCTGCCTCTGTCCTGACCTCTCTCTCCCTTGCTCACCCCCATTCACACACTTAACCCCATTTCAGCTTCTCACTCCCCAGTCTGGCTCTGACTGGGCCCCAGCAGAGCCTGCTTCTCATGCCGAAGCCAGGAAGCTGCGGTCAGTCCCATTGCCCTCACTGCATTGTCCAGCAGGTTCCACACCCAGGCCTTTGCTCTTGCTGCTCTGCCACCCAGGATGCCCCCTCCCATGCCAGCTCCCACTGTGCCTGGTCCTTCTAGAACAGGTGGAAAAACCCTGGGGGAGCCTCCTCAGACCACAGTGGCTTGTTCTGCTCCCTCCCAGCCGCAAAGCACTGCATGGGTGGTGCTCTCCTGCTCCAACCCAGCATGGTCCTTCCCAGCACTCAGGCAGCTTTGGAATGAATGCATTTTTTTCCTGGGCAGACCAAAGGCACGTGGGAGTCGAGCCCCAGCAGGTCTGTTGGTCATCCAGGTCTCTGTAGGAGCCTGGGATTCCGTCCTTGTCCTGCTGGGACTAGCTGGGTGACCTTGGGTCTATCTGAGCCTTGGGCCCTGTATCAGTAAGATAGGGGCAGTGATCCAGACGTCTTTGCTGGCCCTTGTGAAATGATGGGCATGAAGGACCCAACCCTGGGTTCCTGATCCCCTTTTCCTAACTGGCAGCCCCATGCCTCTGGCCAGTCCCTTCCTTTCCAGGAAGCCTCTGTTGGGGGCCGGGGGAGTGGGCCCAGGGCCACTCCCTGGATGGTGGCTTTTTCAGCTGGGTCCCTCCTGTTTAATATAAAAAGTAGGGCCCTGATTGCATTAAGACATGTATAATTATCCCTGAGGAGGGGAGAGCCCAGCCCCTGGTAATTGCAGGTCTGCTTTGAACTGATAAACGGTGAGTGATTCATGTTTTCTTTGGAGTTCACATGCACTCAGCTTTCAGTTCAGGCCCCACTGCCACTGTGAGGAGCCTGTTCTCCGCCTACTAGTCGGCCTTGGGCTCCTGAGCTGGGGGCAGGGGCTTGGGGGCCGGGGACTCCTCTCCTGGCTGCCAGCAGAGGTCCCTGGTGACTGTAGGTTTTGGGGCTATGTCTGGGCAGAGATCCTCAAGGAAAGGCAGCTGAAAGCCTGCTGGGAGGGTCCCGAAAGGCAGCACCACCTGGTTCTCCTGCTGGTTGAATCCTGGTCAACCCCTCTCTCTTCCCGAGCCTCAGTTTCTCCACCTGAGCAGTGGGTGTGGGCATTCACTGGACAGAGGGTGTGTGGGGAGAGAGGACAAGGTGAGGGAGCTTGGTCTGCCCAGGTGAGGTCTTGCGCTGCCCAGGACCCATTCATTCTTGCATTCATTCACAAGTATTGGGTCCTGGGGTTGGCTTTGGGGATACTGTGGCAAACTGCAGAGCCAGGCTTTGCTCTCAGGGAACTGCCATTATAGTGGGGAGAGTGTCTGGAAACGATAAATTAACAAAACTATTAGCAAATTTCAATGGGGTGACTGGTTTTGAGGAAGCAGCTGCCGTCTTCAACTAGGAGGTGAGGGGAGGCAATTGAGACCAAGCAGGGCTGTGGGGGCAGGGGAGGGAACAGAAGAGGGGACAACAAGTCCAAGGGCTCAGGGAAGGGCAGACATGACGGCTCAGAGACATCTGGTCCTTGTCTGGCAGCTCCCTGTGGCCAGCTCCCAGCCTGGACTGACCTCAGCTTCCTCACCTATAAAATGGGGCTGCCAGGCTTCAGTAGGAGCATTGTCTGGGAGCAGAAATATGTGCAGACCCCACTAGCACCTGCCTGCAGTTAGGACCCAGCGTCTCTGTGGTCAGCCTCTAGCCAGGAGTCGGGTAGAGGCCCCAGTGGGACTCCTGCTGATGGCAGCTTGTGGGAGTGTCCTGACCTTCTCCTTTTCGCCCGTGAGAGAGGAGCCATTGTCATCCCCATTTTACAAATGGGGAAACGGAGGCTGGGAAAGAGGGGTGACTTCCCCCTTAGGGCTACATGGCTACAATGACAGAGTTTGGATTTAACTCAGTGCCTTACTGCCAACTTCTGGGCTGTGGGGACACTTTTCCAGAGGAAGGGGGGGCCACGGCAGGATTGGGGGGTGTGGCTGGTAAGCTCACATACAGTCTGGAAAAGCGGCCCGGCTACTGTGTAGAGACTGGGCTATAGGTAGACATGAGTGGAGGGGGCCAAATGCTGTGGTTGTCCAGGTGGCAGAGGGGTGGGCAGTTTGGGGGAGATTTAGGGGGTAAGTGTTACCTGGGGAGCAAAGGTAAGGGTCATAGATATCCTGGAGCCTGGTAGGAGGGTGAATGGTGCTGGGAGTGCAACAGGGGAGGGGAGGAGTGGAAGGTGGAGGTGAGCCTGGGGGCTCGGTGGGTGTAGAGGGATTGGAGATTGGGGAGAGAGGACCACTACTGGGGGGCAGAGTTCAGAGAGCCCCTACCCCCCTTCCTTTTGGGGGAATTCCTCTTTCCTTGGAATTGGATTGAGGGTTTTAGAGGGGAACTGAGAGGCCGTCTCCTGGGGAGCCTAGGAGGGGGTCATAGCTCAGGGTGTGGGAGGTGGGGGCAGGTAGGGGGGCAGCGGTTGGCTGGGAGGGGGGAGGGGAGGTGGGAGGTGCATGCAGCTGGGCTTCTGGGTCAGTCCTCGGAGTACAGGGGCTTGAGGTCTGGCAAGAGGCCGGGCCAGGGTCAGCAGGTGGGGGTCCCCAGGGCCGAGGTGACGCAGACTGCCCTCTGCCTGCCCCGAGAGGCACTACCTGTGGCGGGGGCCTGAGTGTCCTAGTCCGCCATGCTTGGCGCCTGTGCGGAGGACTGTCCCGAGCATGCAAGGGAGCATGTCTCCCCAGTGCCTTGGGCTGAGGTTGTCACCTGCCCTGGGAGCTTGGAGCTGGGCCGGGGTGTCTTACCCTGTAGGGCACGAGGAGGCCCTGAGTCAGGAGGTGAGGGCTCTTAGTCTAGACCTCAAACCCTTTCCACCTGTCTCCTTGTTCTTGGGTCCATTTCTCTTCTCTGGCTGGCCAGCGATGGCAGGCCCAGGTGTTCATGGAGCATATCTGGTGGCCCAGCAGGTGTCCTGTGCTACATGTAGGGGTCACAGGCTTGCTCTTGGTGACCCCGGGTACACCCCTTGCTGCTTGCAGGGCTTCAGGCCGGGGAGATGTTCTCTCTGGACCTCTGGCTTCCCTTCCAGGGTTAGCTCATGCCCCTGGAGATACAGCGTGGACAGGTCCTCGAGAGCTCATGAGATGGCATGTGGGCGTGTCTGCCCTCCCAGGGGTGAGGCCCTACCCATGCTCACACCCTCTCCTGCTGTTCCCTGCAGGGCTGAGGCTCCCCGCCCCGTGATGCACGTCCCTACAGGACCTGAGCGCCTCAGCCGGAGGCCCCGGCCCGCCATGCCGCTGCCACATCTGAGTCCACGGGTGCTCCCGATGCTGCTGCTGCTTGTGCTGGCGGTTGTGCGGGCAGTGGCCAGTGTGCCTAAGGTGGGCAGAGACCCTCAGCCTACCTTCCGTTCCTTTGCCAGCAGCGACTGGGGCCTCACCCACCTGGTAGTTCATGAGCAGACGGGTGAGGTGTATGTGGGTGCAGTGAACCGCATCTACAAGCTGTCGGGGAACCTGACGCTGCTGCGGGCCCATGTGACAGGCCCTGTGGAGGACAACGAGAAGTGCTACCCCCCGCCCAGTGTGCAGTCGTGCCCGCATGGTCTGGGCAGCACCGACAACGTCAACAAGCTGCTGCTCCTCGACTATGCTGCCAACCGCCTGCTGGCCTGTGGCAGCGCCTCCCAGGGCATCTGCCAGTTCCTGCGACTGGATGACCTCTTCAAGCTGGGTGAGCCCCACCACCGCAAGGAGCACTACCTGTCGAGCGTGCGTGAGGCCGGCAGCATGGCGGGTGTGCTGATCGCTGGGCCACCGGGCCGGGCGCAAGCCAAGCTCTTTGTGGGCACACCCATCGACGGCAAGTCCGAGTACTTCCCCACGCTGTCCAGCCGCCGACTCATGGCCAACGAGGAGGACGCCGACATGTTCAGCTTTGTGTACCAGGATGAGTTCGTGTCTTCACAGCTCAAGATTCCCTCGGACACACTGTCCAAGTTCCCGGCCTTTGACATCTACTACGTGTACAGCTTTCGCAGCGAGCAGTTTGTGTACTACCTCACCCTGCAGCTGGACACACAGCTGACCTCGCCCGATGCCGCCGGCGAGCACTTCTTCACCTCCAAGATTGTGCGTCTGTGTGTAGACGACCCCAAGTTCTACTCATATGTTGAGTTCCCCATCGGCTGCGAGCAGGCGGGGGTGGAATACCGCCTGGTCCAAGATGCCTACCTGAGCCGGCCGGGCCACGCCCTGGCCCGACAGCTGGGCCTGGCTGACGACGAGGACGTGCTGTTCACTGTGTTCGCCCAGGGCCAGAAGAACCGCGTGAAGCCTCCCAAGGAGTCAGCGCTGTGCCTGTTCACTCTCAGGGCCATCAAGGAGAAGATCAAGGAGCGCATCCAGTCTTGCTACCGTGGCGAGGGCAAGCTCTCACTGCCCTGGCTGCTCAACAAGGAGCTGGGCTGCATCAACTCGGTGAGTGAGCACCACGACGCCAGGGCTGCTCCTGCCCTGCCGGCCTCACGCACTCAGCAGCCTTGGCCCCATGCCGCCCTGTTTTCCTCTGAAACTGTAACAGCACCACCAACCATATGCCTGTACAACACTTGCCCTGTTCCAGGTGCTGCCACTGGTCCATTGTCTCCCAGAGGCTTGAGGCTGCCCCCACAGTATTGGCCTTGGAGCCTGCTCCCAGGCCTGCACCGTCCTATTCCTTTAGGAGACAGGACGAGACTGTGTTCACCAGTCCATAAACCCCGGTGGACGTTGGGCGGAACACTCACCGCATGCCTGGCACTGTTCCGGGAGCTTACCAGCCCCGTCTAGTCTCCATTTTACAGATGAGGTCTCTGAGGCTCCGAGAGGTGAGGTGACTTGCCTAGGAATACACTGCCAGCCAGTAAGAGGCAGAGCTGGAGCCAGACCAGGGTCAGGTGGGCTCCAGACACTGACTCCCTCAGTCCCCTGTTGAGACTCGCCCTTGTCCTGGGCTCCTAGCTGTGTATCTGCCCTCTCGGCATCTCTGCCCTCTCCTGCAGTAGGAGCTGACGACGCCAGCCCTAGCACTGGGATGGCCTGAGCTCACAGGTGCTGGGTGCTCAGTAACTGTCTAGGGCCAGGCCAGCTGCTTTTCAGGGAGCATCTTCTGCAAATGGCCAGGTGGTAGGAACCACTGTTTTTCTGTGGATGACCTGAGGCTTTGAAGGGAACTTGTTCAGGGTCACGTGTGAAAAAGCCAGGACTTCACCTATGTCAGGGGCTTCTAGAGCCAGGTCTCATCCCCACTGCTGCTGCCCACAACTCGCTGCTGGCCCAGGGAAAGCCATCCCCTTTCTGGCCTGTTTTCCCATGTCTATACTGGGAGTGACACTGGGCAGAGTGGGATAGCAAAGGCCCCCTCAAGCCCCTCCTAGATGTGCGGTGGGTGGCCTTATGACAGAGCCACCCTCCCCATCGAGGCCACAGGTGTACGAGGCAGATGTACTGTTCATCGTCCCCTTGGCCTTTCAAGGAAGGTGTTTTATCTGTGTTGTACTGATACGGAAACTGAGGCTTGGAGGGGCAGTGCCTGCTTAGGTCACACTGCACACCCTGTGCCCATGGTCCTTCCCCAGGTCTGCCCCTTCCCTGGATATTGTTCCCACTTCTTCACATTCCCTCCACTCCCTTTTCCTCATGGCCCCCCTGGCCACTCCTCATTCTGGAGCCACTCCAGGACCCCAGCCCAACCCCAACCCTGCCACCCCACTTAGCCACCCTCTTCTGGTTCACAGCTCTGGTGGCCCTACCTCATTGGTGACCTCGCCCTGCAAACCAGCTGTCCCCTTTCATCCACCTAGAACCTGCCTTGTTCATCCTGCCCTCCCTCTTGTGGTGGAGTACCCCCACCCCCATTCCCTGTCCCCTGGCCTTCTCTGGAACCTCACATTATTGACTGCTTCTTACACCTCAGTCCCCTTCTTAGCTGGGTCCCTCCCTTTGCCTGTTAGGTGTGACCCGTTTCCTGTCTTGAAGAAACCTTCCTGTACCCCACAGTCACCAGTGGCTATCCCTCCCTCTGTGCAGCCATCACTGGTGCAGGGGGCCTGGCCCCCTGGTTGGCTGCTTCCCGGCCTTCCCTCAGGCTGCCTCCTTCACTCCACTCCCTATCCCCACCCCTGATTAGGTGTGGGGCCTGTGTGAATTGTGCATGTGAGAAATGGGTCCAGTGCTGAGCCTGCCTGGGCCTCGGGCAGACTCAAGGAGCCTTGGTTTCTTCATCTATCGAATGGGTCTAGGAGTCCCTGATCCCCCAGATCTGTGCAAGTGGTGCCCTGGGCCACAACCCCTATGTGTGGCCATGTGCTCGTCCCTGAGGATCCTGTGTGGGCCTCTCCAGTTAGTTGAGCTGGCAGATCCTGGCTGTGAGGACCCCACCCTCAGGGAGAAGGCGTTCGGGGTAGGCTGAGCAGCCCAGGGTCTCACCTTTCCCCTCCCACAGCCCCTGCAGATTGATGACGACTTCTGCGGGCAGGACTTCAACCAGCCACTGGGGGGCACGGTTACCATCGAGGGCACACCCCTATTTGTGGACAAGGAGGATGGCCTGACTGCTGTGGCCGCCTATGACTATCGGGGACGCACCGTTGTATTCACCGGCACGCGAAGTGGCCGCATCCGAAAGGTCAGGCCTAGGGGTGGGGATCGGGTAATGGGGTGGATAGAGTTGGGAGCAGGAGATGGCGTTGCTCTGTGACTGGGAGGCCAGATCCAGTTCATGAGGAGGTGGGTGCTGTGCCTCCCCTGGGCTGGGCCAGATGACCTCGAGGGCTCTGGCAAGGGGCAGAGCGGGCTAGGTACCTCAGTGGGCCCCAGCTGCTGGCCCTGCTCTCCGAGGACACACAATGACTTGGGAAGGCTGTGTGTGTGTGGTGGGGGCAGGCATGCCTGCGTGGGACCCCTCTCTTCTCGGAGATCCAGCGTCTGCTGAGGCAGCACTGCCGTGCAGGAGGGCCCCTCTCTGTGAGGAGGCAGTAAGGCCAAGGGCAGGGCAAGGCTGGTGCCCCCACCCCCACCTGCTGTTGGCTGGTGTGAGGGGAGTGTGGTGACTGCGTAGTAACGGGGACCAGCTTCAGGGCCATCCCCTGGTCTCCTCAGGGTGAGAGCCGGGGGCGCTGTGTGGCAGAGCCTGTTCTGGTGTTTCCAGGTTTCCTTCTCGCCAGCAGGTATTGGTCTGAGTGGAGCTGTTGCAAAACTGGGTTAGGAGGGCTTCCTAGAGAGGTGGGCAGAGGGAGCTGCCTTGCGGGTCAAGCCAACTTAGTGGGTGGGTGGGTGGGGACCAGACCAGGGTAGGGCTGGCCTGCTGTGGAGGAAGTTCCCCAGGCAACTGTAGGATGAGGGTGCCTGGGAGCCCCAGAGGGTCCGTGCAAGGGTCCGTGGATGAAATAACAGCTGTCTTGAGGCCTGGTGCTGACACAGCTCCCTGTCGTGCACCCAGCAAGGACCTTGCCTGTTCTCAGCCCCGATTCAGGGCGTGCAGAAGGGGTCTCCCTGTCTCTGAATCATGAATGCCCTGAGAATCATGTCCCACCACCCACAGGCTCTGTGACCTCCGAGAAGCGACACCTCCCCACGCTCTGAGCCAGGGTGTGTGGGCTCTGGGCTGAGGTGGCCCTGGCGCAGTGGAGGCCCAGCTGCTGCCTGAAGGCCACCCTGCGGTGCTGGGGGGTTTTGTTCACAGGGACTGTGGGTCTAAGTGCCTGCCCAGTTCCGGGCAGTGCGGGTGGGGGCCAGGCCAGTGCAGACCCGACCATCTTCCATACAAGCCCCTTGTGCCCTCAGAACCGATCCTCTCATGTGACCCACCCCCACACCCCTTGGCCCTGCTGTTGGGGTTACTGCCTTTGGCCAGAGTGTAGGGCCCTTTCCCTTCCCAAGGGTGAGGCCTCCACCCCATATGACTCCCTCTTCCTGCCTAGAGAGGGCACATGGCAATGGGGGAGTGGGGGACAGTGCCAGTGGAGCCCCTTTGGGTGTGTCATGCAGGTTGTGCTTGGCAGGGGCCAGAGAACGTCTCCCTGAGGCAGGTCCGTGGGTGAAGCCTCTTGGCGACGTCCCACAGAGTGCCCCTTTTGATGGCTGGTGGGCTGGCATGCATCTGTCTGAGGCGCTGTCTGTGCCCATAGGCCACCCTGCAAGGCTGGGAGAACAGGTTAGGCCACCCCTGCTTCCTGCTGCCTCCCTGCCTCCTCCTCACTTCTGTGCCCCAGGGCCACGTCGGGGTGGGGTCTGGGTGGGAGCTTTTGAGTCTAGTTGGTCCTGCTCGCCTGCCTTCCTGCCCACTCCCACAGAAGGGAAACTGAGGCCCAGCATGTAGACCATGGAGTTGGTCTTGGGCCCATCCATGAGAAAAGATTTCACTGGGCATGAGGAAGCCGTAGCCAGAGGTCCCCCTCCTTTCCTCCTGCCCCCATCCCTACCTTCCAGAGCCCTGACCTGGGTACCAACTCCTCCTATCCTGGAATCCTCTGTTGGGCACCACACACTGCACATGAATGGATGGTGCCCTTCCTGAGTGTGTGGTCAGCCATGCTTGTCTGTGAGTTGGGGAATTCTGTCACTTTGGTTTTGAGGCATGCCCCTGGCTTATTCCTAGACCTGCCACCTGTACCCCTTCTATCTGCATCTACCTGGCTAAGCAGAGGGCATCTCAGCGGCTGTTGCATTAGTGTTACACCTCCTGGCCAATCGTTCACACCCCAGTCTCATACAAATGGCTGAGCGTGGCATGGTCTCAGCTCTCCCCTCACCAGCTGTGTGTTCTGGAGCTGGCTGTCTAGCGACTCCGAGCCATGGTTTCCTCAAGTGCGCGAGGAAGGAGAGAGGACGTGCCAGCAGGCCCAAAACCTTAGGACGTACAGGGCTCAGAGTGCCTGTGTGGTTATACCTCGGAGTCCTCACAGAAACCCTGTCATCCACTTGACAGATGGGGAAACTGAGGCATGCAGGTAGAAGAGGCATGTGCCCAGAGTTACTGGCTCCAGGGTCCTCACTTGGGACTGCAGCCTTCCTCCCGTTTTTGTGTGCGTCCCTGGAGGAAAGGAAATGGTGGTCCCTACTTCAATGACCCTCTCCCTATTTGAGTAAGCCTGGGGTCCAGGGCAGCCCCTCCCTCAAAAGCCCCCCACCACCTGCTCCTGTCCTGAGCCGCCAGCCTGCAGGACTTTCTTTCCACAGCCCAGGACATCAGCCATAAGCTGCCTGGTACCAGGCTCGGCTCCAGCTCCCAGGGCTCAGCTCTCTTGCCCTGTCTGCGTCCTGATTTCCTAGAACCTGTGTGCCCTCAAGCCTCACATCCCACCTTGGGGCATGTCTGCAGGTGGGGATTTAGAGCAGCGTGGGAACAGGAGGCAAGGATGCCCCCCTCATCTGCCCTTCGGTCGGGGTTCCAGTCCCTCTGTGCCCAGCCCAGCTGCGTGACCTCCGCCAGGACTCCACGCTAGGCCTCTAGCCTTCACCCTGCCGGCACATGCCTCCTGAGTTGGGGCCTGGCCTATGGCAGCAGAATTTGGTCTTCCGCCTCATCCCTCCCCGGGGTGGAAGCAGTTGTGGTCCAGGGATTGGGGCGATTGAGTGCCCTCTACTCAGCCTGTCTCAGTGCTGTGCTACCCCCTTACTTGGCTGCCTGGCTACCTCTTCTCTAGGCCTTAGGAGTACTGGGCCCTTGGTGTCCTGGAGGCTGGCCCAGGTCTAGCTCCACAGTGTGAGTGCTGTGGGCACTGCCTCTTTGCTTTCTGCCCTGTCCTCACCCCACGCTGGGATCTGGGCCCTGGAGACCCCCGCACACTGCCAACCTAGAGGCAGTGCCTGGTGTGCTTGACACACCCCACCTTCCCCAGGTCTGGTCCTTACTGGGCTTTAAGAAGCCGCACTGAGGAGCTCCAGGGATGTGGTTGGCCCTGGGCCAGTCTCCTCCAAACGTTGTATCAAATTGTAGCCAATTAATTTAAGACCTGCCAACTTCAGCTGCCAAGGGCTGGCTGGTGCTGCTCCCTGACTCCCCTGCTCTTCCCCAGAGGCCTTGCCCGCCACCTGCTCCCCCCCACGTAGGCAGCCCATTCTCCTGGGCTGACGTCCCCCTCAGAGCCCCCGCTCTGCATGTAGCTCCCCAACTCCTCCATGGCCTCCAGGGACCCCCTGGGCCCTCCAGGCGTTCCCATGGGCAGCCCCTGGTTTGAGTCCTCTGCAGGCAGCACAGGTGTGTGCAGTGAGCAGGGGAAGGACAGACCCAGGACTCCTGCTAGCGGGTGCTCATCCTGCCCCTTCCCCGCTCAGCGGCTTATGACTCTCCCGTTCTGCAACGCAAAGGTGGGGACAGGGCCAACCCTTCAGAGCCTTGGGTGAGATGGATACAGAGGCTGCAGTAACCCAGGGGCTGGGGCAGACAGGGCCCTGCCTGTCCTGGCGGCCGTGCCAGGCGGGAACAGGAGCCCTGTCTGCCCGAGCATCTGGTTTTTCAAGAGAACCTGGAAATCCATACTTTGTATGAGATCTCTTGATTGTTAAGCCCTGGCAACTAATTCACAGTTTTAGAAAGTGTTGTGGGCCAACTCAAGCTTGCTTTGTACTACCAGTTGGTGGCCTGGAGATCTGGGTCATGGCATCATGGGCCCCCAGGGTACCGGGCCTCGGAATGGGGCCCAAGGGACAGCTGTCCAGCTGGGCGCTGGGGCCGGACCTGTCCAAGGTGAAGCCCTCTCCTCCCGGGTCCTCGGTTTCCTTCCCTCCACACTGGGCAGGCCCTGCCTCCAGGGGCTGTTGGGAGGCCCATGGGTGAGTTGATATTCCTTCCTCTGCAGTGAACCCTGTGCAGAGGAGAGAGCGGGGACTGTGGCTGCAGTGCTCGACCCCAGAGCCCTGGTCAGGTTGGCTGGGATGCTGCCCGCCCAGTACTCACGGACCTCACAGTGTCTGGAGCTGCTTTTCTCCTTGCCCTCAGGCGTCATTTTGCCCGTGGTTGCTGATCACGTGCTGTGTGCTGCTCTGGGCCTGGGCTGCGGGGACAGGGACACCTCTTACTCTCCAGAGGCCCTCATGTCTCTAGAAGACTCCCTCTGATTGCATCTTCCCACTCCCTCAGCACCACCTACCCCCCCAACAAGATTCTGAAATTCAGAGATCCTGAAAGTCAAGTGGCGCTGCTTGAGATTGTGGAGTGATTGTCGGCAAGTCCGTGCAGCTGCGGCAGCCAATGCGGCTTCTTTTCGGGGTCCCTGGGCCGGGCCCTCCTTGCCCTGGACCCAAAGCTCGCTTGGTGCATCTGCCCCACAAAGCCCAGGTCTGTGCAGGAGGTAGGTGGGGGAGCCCTGTGGGGCTAGAGGCAGGGGGTAGGGGTGCTGGTCCCAGGAGAGACGCCAGGCAATCTGGGCCCCGGGCACCCCAACCCGCCAGCCTGATGCCTGCGGCCCCATGGGTCTGCATCTGGTGTGTCTGGGGGGTGGTGTTGATTTCTAAAAACTTGTCCTCAGAAGCCTACAGAGGCTCCAAGGGGCAGCCAGCACTGTTGGCTTCTGTGGGCCTGTAGGCTTTCTCGGCATGTTGAAACGTGTGCTCTAAGCACATGGACCCTGCTGCCTGTAATGTGGCGTGGAGGTGGGGGTGGAGCAGAGAGGTGCCAGGCGTCCTGTGTGTGGCTACTCGGTGACTGAGGTCCTCTTCTGAAGCGTGACGTACTGCGGTGCACAGCCATGGGCGGGCAACCTGCGAAGTGTCACACGACAGCACCCCAGGCATCTCAGCCCCTTGGAGGCTCCCAGTCACTCCCCTTCCCCAAGGGTCACTTCACTGGTTGACTTCAGTCCTCCCTACGGCTGTGTTGCTGGTTTGTGGACTTGTGGCTTGGGCCACACAAGCACATCTTCTTTTGTCTTCTGTTCTGTTTTTGAGACTTGGTCCTGCCGTGTGGGCAGCCAGGGCTGGTTCTGTGTCATGGCAGTGGCACGTATTCTCTATATACGTGTGCGTGGTGTCCTTCCGCTCTGGGTGGGCATGGTGTGTTCCACGGGAGTCTGTGACAGCAGTACTGCTGCATGAGTTTCTGTATGCAGCTCAGCGCTGCATTTCTGGTGTCTTTTCATCCTGAGCCTCCAGGTGTTTCTGGGACTAGGTGGTGATGTGTGGCAGTGCCTGGCAGGGTGCTCGGTCGGCATGAAGCCGTACACGTGGCAGGTTATTGGTCCTGGTGGCTTTCATCCCTCTGGGGGCTTGTTGGTAGGAGTCGAGTGGTCCTGATTGCCTGCTTCCTGTCTTAGCTGCTATGTCTTTGGACCCCGTGGATGCACTGCCCCTGGCCACTAAGGGCAGTCATGTCTAAAATCTTTGGATGGCATTGCATAATGCCCTGTGGACATCTGTGTGTCCTGCTCTTTTTGGTTCTCCTGGGCATGGCTGGCCATGGTGGGCTGAGCCAGAACGGCGCAGGGACCACTTGTTCACCCTGAGGGCCTGTCTAGTGCCGTCCCAGGCCCTTGTCCCGAGTCCACACCACATGGGCATTGCCTCTGCTTCCCACCGGGTGGTGGCTAGTGGAGCTGCCCACAGACAAGCACGGAGGGCCCTGACCCAGGCCCTGCACCCCAGGCCCTCCTCCCTATGGGGTCTGGCTAATCAGGCCTGAGCCCTAGCAGGGGCCCATGGGCACCTTTGATAAGAATGACATTTGCCAGTGCAGGCCTGCAGTGGCCACCTTGTGCTCAGTTCCCAGCATGCCCAGGCCCATGGCAAGCCTGGTGGAGGCAGCTTCATGAGGGCCGAAGGTTACTGCCCACAATGTGCCATTCACCTCCCACTCAGCAGATAGGGCCTTGCCCTCCAGGATCCGTCCTTTTGGGCGTCAGGGTGTGGGAACCCCTGGCAGCACAGCAAGATGGATACAGAGGCTGGAATAGCCCAGGGGACTAAGGAGTCTGCTGGGAAGGGTGTTAACAGAGGGAGGGAACAGCATGGCCAAAGCTCAGGGGTGCATGCTGGGAACTGAGGAGGGCCTGAGGAAGGAGAGTCATCAGGGGGTGCCTCGGGCACCCCCTTATTCTGCATGTGGTGGGCAATTCACTGCTAACCCTGCAGTGGTCAGCGTAATGGGGGCAGGGACATGTCCCGCAAGATTCTGAAAGAGACTTTGGAGGCCTGGGTGGGGGCAGGGAGCCAGAGGACTGTGGTGGCTTTGAGAAAGTGGAAGGGGCTTGCATCTCCCTGCTCATGCTGGGGACCCAGTGGGTGGGGGTAGTGAGGGTGATGTCGGTCTGTGAGGGCCCAGCTGTGGGACACTGGAATCATGGATGACAGCATGTGCACTGGACAGCTTTGGGGTTTGAGATAAGAACGTCAGGCCGGATGGTCACTGCTGCTTACCACAGCATTAGTGGTTGCACCGGGTGCTAGTTAAATCTCAGGCTACAGTAGGCACCTTGGCCACTTCCCGGCTGAGGACAGCCAGTGAGGTGTGATGGAAAACCATGCAGGGTACACTACCTCGTGGCCCAGCGTGGTGCAGTCCCTACAACAGTGGGAAGATTCTTCAGGGAAGCTGTGCACCTCTGCCCTACTGCAGCGTTGAGCCTTAGGGGCCCAATCTCCAGGCAGCTTCCAGCAAGCTGGCCTCCCCGACTTTTGGCACCTTGAGCTTCTCTGAATTTTTAGTTAGAACTATGAGGTGGTTGTCTGTCGGCAGATGAGACTGAGGGTCACGGAGGACCACTGCTTGTGTTGGTTGGCCCCTATTGTTCTCTGTGCGTTGAGGGTTGGAGTGGGAAAGACAAGATTGCTGGAACCCTCCCCCCACACCTTGCCAGGTGTGTCTGGCCCAATTACAGCCATCCGGCCTCCTGCAAATCATGTTCTAATTATCCAATTACTGCCAAGAGGAAATTGCTGATTGCTTTTCCAGTATCAAATTCTTCCTGGCCTTTCTGAGAACCATTTCAGGAAGGGGCCTGGAACCTGACCCCAGCCAGATGAGGGGAGAAGCCTGTGGCAGCCCATGAGGGGGTAAGGAGGGGTCTGGGAACAGGCTTGACAGCTGCACCTGCGGAATGAGGGGAGAGCCTGTGAGATCCCAGCCCTGTAAGTGGCCAGCTTGCTGGCTGCTTCCCCAGTCTCTGCCTGTCCTACTCTTCCTACCTCCACCCCCATCTGGAGACCAGGAATCAGCTCAGTCAGTGCAACTCCACTTCACAGTTGGGGACATGAGGGTTGCCATCTTGAGGTGGACACGGCAGGGAACTCTCTCCCCTCCTATTCCTGGCCAAGTTGGGCAGCCCCCTGCCTCCAGGCAGTTAGGGCGCGTGCCGGCCTTGGCAAGCAACTTGGATAGCCCAGACATCCTCCCTGGTGCCCCCGCCTGCCCTCAGCCTGGAGAATGGACCCTTTGTTAGCTCTGGGCTGGGTGGACAGCTGACCTGGCTGAGCAGTCAGCTGCCTGCCTACAGCAGTTGGCCAGGGTCGTGCAGTGATGGGCGCGGGGGCAGCTGTCTGGGCCAGCCTGGGGCCTCCAGAGCCAGGGGCCATCCACCTGCTGTTAGCCATTTCCCCTTGGCCCTGGGCAGAACTCCCTCTGCGGGGCCCTGGGGGTGAAGGGGTGAATCTGCTCCCTGGCCCATCTGGGGAGGGCAGGTGATGCCCCATGGTGGTGGTGTTAGGTGTCTGGCCCATGATTAGCACCTTACCTGGCCCCGGTCCCCGGAGGCTGCCAGGGCCTGGTCCCTCCCTGGGGTTGCTGACAGCTCCTCTGCCTTGGCTCGGAATCCAAAGGACTCCCCAGTACAGAGGGATGAGGAAGACCGGGGGAGAAATGGATAGGGTTGGAGAGCCCGGGCAGAGGCTGGGTGGTTGTGTCCATGGGCCCTCTGGGTGGGTAGGTACCCACGCCTGGAGCGGCCTGGGAGGCATGCCCAGGGAGGCTAAATAGCTCCACTGAAGCTACCTGTGTGGGGGTGGGGCTTCCTTCTCAGCAGGAATGGGGAAGGGTACCATGGCAGAAGGACCTCTGTGGGCAGGACTGGGTTTGGGCCCTGAGGTTTTCTGTGGTGGGACATGGTAGGGAGGGCAGTTGCAGCCAGTCGTGGGAGATTCTGGTGGTTTGGGGGAAAAGGTTTGCCAAGCACAGAGATGACAGCTGGAGGTGAGGGGGAATACCAGGGGACTCCAGAAGTCTCCTGTGTGCTCTGCAGGCCCAACTGCCCCAGGATGGGTCGCCCCCAGGTGGGTGGCCCTAGAGTGGACAGCTGTGGAAGTGGCATCGGCACATGTGCTGCCAGCGGCGTGTGTCCTGAGGTCCTACCAGTTACCTGGCCCTGTGCCTGCCTCGCACTCCCATTCTCCCTGGAATGCCCTCCTGTTGGCATGCTGAATCCCTCCTCCCACTTTTGAGGCAGACTCTGTGTCCCCAGGTCTGCAGCTGGCAGTCTAGGGCCCTTGTGAGCCTCAATTTACCTGTCTGTGCTGCACAAGCCCTATAGCCTGAACACTGTCCAGGACGTAGCACGCATGTCCCCAGGACTGGTTATTCCCGGCCAGACCCTCCGAATGTCACGTGTGCATGCAGGAGCCCTGCTAATCCTGGACCATGGCTACTAAGTGCACGACGTGGGCCTGTCACCCACGTCACATGGACCCTCTGGTCTATGGGCTGTGCATCGCAATGCCCCCCTTGTTCTGAGCTCTTCAGAAATGCCCTGTTCCCCTGGGGCCTGCCTGTGTGTGTTTAAGGACTGGGGGCAGTCCAGTGTGGGGCAGGTGGGTGGACAGCTGGATGTGCATGTTCCCTGTTGCAGCTGTTGGGTGCCACCTGTCGGCATGCTGCTGGCCCAGGGGTGGGGGCATTCTGGTTCCCAGGCATGGCCTGCCTCCCTTCTCCCACCTTCCCCAGACCCCGGAGGAGGCCCACTCTCTGTTTGCCCCCTGCCATGCCTCAGAGCTAGTGTGCAGCCTGGATGTGACCTTCCCTGCAGCATTTCCCTTCTACCCTGTTGGGTGGAGGTCGCCCCTTCATGTGACCTCCATGCCTCAGCCCATGCTCTCACCTGTGAGAGGGGAGGCGCATGCAGGCCTGGCCAGGTGGGGGGTCAGGACTGGCACCATGTGGCCCCTGGTGGTCAGGGTGGGAGAGGCTGTGGCCCTTCAAGTGTCCCTATTCAGCAGATACCTCGAGAGTGTCCTCTGTCAAGGCCCTAGAGGCAGGTGTTCTGTGGTGAAAGAGACCAGGCGGAGGTGTTGGGGGAGGGGCCGTAGGCCTGGCACTGGGTGGCATGGGGTCAGGCCTCAGCTTGTGGGTACTACTAGAGGCATCTTTCAGGGATGGGGGCAGCGGAGAGCTAGATCTTGGGGAAAATCCAAAGTCCCGATTCCGGTCATGTGGGTTGAGATTGGGTCTGGAGCTCTGGGTCTCCACTGGGGCCCTGCCCTGTCTTTCTGTCTCCTGTTCTCTGGCTGCTGTCCAGGCTGGCCTTGCCAGACAATGTGACTGGCTGCTGGGGGTTGGTGATTGCTGTGGGGCCCGGCTACCTTGTGTTTCCCTGTGTGGCACACTGGTTTGGTCCTCATTTCTCAGAAAAGCTTTGGTGTAGGGAGGGCTGTCATTCCCATTTGACAGGTAGGGAAACTGAGGCAGAGAGACGTTCAGCATCCTACCGGGAACACACAGCTGAGGGATGTCTGAGCCAGGGCTTGAGCCGAGGCAGTGTGGATCCAGAGACTCCTGGCTGCCTGGGCTCTCCCCTGTGGCTGATGTATGTCCTGGGTCCAGCGGGCTCAAGGAGCTGACCTCAGGCTTCCTGTGAGCAGCGCCTGCCTGCAGGCTGCCCATCCAAACAGGGCAGGAGGTTTGTGGGAGTCAGCTAGGTACAGGATGGGGTTCTGTCCAGTTCCCATCCACAGAGGCTCGGAAGCTGGGGGGTCCCTCAACTGGTAACCTGCTCTTAGGCCGGGCTGAACCTATTTGGGCAGCGACAGGCCCAAACTAGGGCTGCTACCCCTGTCCGGCACTAGGCTCTGCTCTTCTGGGTCTGGTTTGACTTAAGCCTGATTGCCTGGCAGGGAGGCAGCTGAGCGGATGTGGGGGTGGCCCCGAGCTCTCAGGAATGCGGCCCTCCCTCTCTCTCACTGCCAGCAGCCTCTGGCCTAGAGACACAGCACCCCATCCTGGCTGGCGACCCTTGTCCAGCCCCTGTTGGAGCTGGTCCGAGTCAGGAGCCAGGGGCTTTTGCCTGCCCCACAGCCCACCCCAGTCAATCAGGCCCACTCTGTCCCTTCTGTGTGGGGGTGCAAAGCAGGAGTACTGGGCTGAGCCCTGGCCCAGACCTCACCCCACCGCCCAGGTAGAGGTGGAAAGGTGGGCTGGCCTTCAGGCTATAGCCAGAGCAGGGAGGGGCCTGAGCAGGGCCTGCTGCCCTGTGCCCTGGGAGCCTGCCCAGACTGGCTGAGCTGCCCCAGGAGTCCCATCTCTGGCAAGCCCCCTGAGTCTCTGTTAATTAAATACATTTGTTTGGTAAAAGTAACTAAAAATACTTGTACCATTGCAAGCTTCGGAGAAGAGCTGGCTAATTAACGCCCAGTTGGTATCTGGAATATATTTCCATGCTGGTGAGACACCGTCCCTTCTCTTGGGGTGTACCCCAACTCCAGGATGTCCTGGGGTTTCTCCCCTCACACTCACTCACGCCGTGGGCTCCCCACTTTGCCGGCTCCTGGGGTCTCACTTCTCAAGTGCTTTGAAACTCCCACGCTCCCTTCAGGCCCCTGCTGCCTCTTCCCCACCCCCACAAATATCCCATCCTCTGGGAGGCCCAGCCTGGCCCAGGGAAGCACTTGCAGGGATGCCTGCCACCTTTGCATTGGGTCTGACTGCACAGCTCGGTGGTGGGTGAGGGGTGTGGGGCTGTGGCTTCTGTTGACTGATGAAGGGGGTAGGCTAGGACCAGCCTCCCGGTATGCTGTTTGTCCTGTGTAGGCTGCTTGGGGTGGGGTGGATGCCATGGCGTTGTTTTTGTAGGGCTTGGGGGTTGTTGGGGGAGGGGCTTCAGACCTCACCCTAAGTGGGCATGGAGCTGAGGCATAAAGGCACCAGCACAGTTTCACTCAGGCCTGCACTGCCACAGATCCTGGTGGACCTGGCCAGCCCCGGTGGCCGGCCAGCCCTGGCCTACGAGAGTGTGGTGGCCCAAGACGGCAACCCCATACTGCGTGACCTGGTCCTCAGCCCTGACCGCCAGTATCTCTATGCCATGACGGAAAAGCAGGTGGGTGCTGCATTGCCAGATGTGTGTGGGTGGGCCTTCTCTGGGGAGCGGGGCGTGGCCGCCATGGGCCCACACTGTCCATGCTGACTCTAGGTTCTCTTAGGCCAGATTTAGAAGTCCCACCCCTCCCTGAATGACTTCATGTCCACGAGAGAAAATATTTGAATGAGAGCGTTATCAGGATACTGGTGTCATTGCAGGGTTTGGGGCATGCATTTGTGGCTCTGAGTTCTCAGGCTGTGGCCTGGCCCAGCACTCGCCTCATCTGTGTGGTGGGAACCTCTGTGCGGCCTGTGACTGGCCTGGCCCAGCTCTTCAAGGCCCTATGCTTGTGTTCCTGGCCTGGCCTGCTGGTAGCCAGCCTCTGCTCGACCTGGTAACCCATGGCAGTTGGGAGCAGGGATGGGAGGGAGGACAGGTGGGAAAGACCATCCTTCCCTCTTAGATAGCTCTTGCTTCTCCTCTGCCCCTTGTGGATATTGGGTTCTTCCACCTCGCTGGAGACCTCAGAGCCAAGCAGGCGGGCTTGAGGTGAGCGGGGCCTAACCTGCTTCTCTGCTTAGGATTGGGGCCGATGAACCATGGCTCTCTCAGGAAGCTTGGAGTCCAGACAGATGGGAAAGTAACCCTGGCTGGACCAGTTGGTTCATCTCTGGGTGGCTAACATGTACAAGCTTGCTTGCTCCCTGGCCGCCACCACCCTGCACTCCCAAAGGAGAGGCCTGACTCAGCCAAGGCAGTGTCACCCAGGACTGGCTTTTGAACAGACCAGGCAGGAAGTCCTGAGACGGGGGCATCCCTAGTGTGTGGGGCCAAGGAGGTGAGGCTGGAGGGGTCCCTGGGATGGGCCTTGTGGGGCCTGACACTGAGTCCCCCTCCTCCAGGTGATGCGAGTGCCGGTAGAGAGCTGTGTGCAGTACACATCGTGTGAGCTGTGCCTGGGCTCTCGGGACCCCCACTGCGGCTGGTGTGTCCTGCACAGCATGTGAGTCCAGGTGGGGGAGGGGCGGGCAGGTGGTCCCTGCTCCACGCAGCCGTGCTGTGCGCCTCGGGTGGTCACAGCTCCGCTCTGAGCTCATCCGGGCCTCCCAGGGGCAGGGCGCCCTGCGTTTGGTGGTTTCCTGTGACCTGTTGAGTGACGACCAGCCCAGGCACACCCCAGTAAAAATGGGGTGTACTGAAGCTGGTGGGCTTCCCCGAGTGCGGGGGTTGGCCCTGCTGAGCAGGGGCTAGGGGCCAGGGCACGCGGGCTCCGTGCTTGCGCCAAGCCCAGCCGCCTGCCTGCAGCTGCTCGCGTCAGGATGCCTGTGAGAGGGCGGAGGAGCCTCAGCGCTTCGCCTCAGACCTGCTGCAGTGTGTGCAGCTGACCGTGCAGCCTCGCAATGTCTCTGTCACTGTGTCCCGGGTCCCGGTGAGTGCGGCCACCCAATACGGGCTGGGGATGGGGAGGGTTGGCGAGGCCCTGCTCACCCACAGCCCTTGCTTTGGTTGCCATAGCTTATCCTGCAGGCCTGGAACGTGCCTGACCTGTCGGTCGGAGTCAACTGCTCCTTTGAGGACTTCACTGAGTCCGAGAGTGTCCTGGAGGGTGGTCGCATCCACTGCCACTCGCCCTCTGCCGAGGAGGTGGCGCCCATCACTCAGGGCCAGGGTGAGTGCATTACGGTTGGGCCTGGGCAGCACAGGGGCCTCCTGCTAGGGACATGGGCTGCCATTGGGGACAGAGAATGAATGGATGTCACATGGTGACTGAGGAGGACGGCAGGGTTAGGAGAAGATTCCTATGTCAGGGCAGTGTAGACAGAAGTTAGGGACCACTGTTGCAAAGATGCAGGGGGCCCACCCAGTGTACTCGGGTCCACAAGCCGGAGGGGCTGGGGTGCGACCAGGGCCTGTGCATTTGGTCATTGGGAGGGTCCTTGGCAAGGTCTTTTCCTGTTCGGGGATTGCCCTATGCGGGGATCTTGGATTAGGTGACATCGAGTGGCCCTGGTGACTTGGGCCTGCACTGCCCTGCAGGAGACCAGCGGGTGGTAAAGCTGTACCTGAAGTCTAAGGAAACGGGCAAGAAGTTCGCATCCGTGGACTTCGTCTTCTACAACTGCAGCGTTCACCAGTCGTGAGTGTCCCTAGCCTCTTGCACTGACTTCTGGTGGGTCAGGGCACAGTGCAGCATGGCCTGCTGGTTAGGGCCACAGAGGTGATACCTGCTGTGAGAGCAGCCGGCCAGACAGAGGGGCCAGATGAGCCTGAAGCTAGAGCTGTGGTCAGAGCTGGTGGCGTGGGTGGGGAGTGACATGCACCGATTCACACCCAGAGAGTCTCGCCATTCGCCTCAGGTGCGGAATGGCCTGTGGGTACCAGAGCGAAGCAGGGAGCTTGGTGGGAGGCTGCTGAATCGTCTAGATGGGAAATGGTGTGCCATGGGACAGGGCTCTAGGTCCTCTCTGTTTCATGCCACCCCAGGTGTGGCTGGGGCTTGGGGGTGTGGAGAGACTAGGGCAGGGAGAGCCAGGGTGGGAACTCTCCCTGGTGCTGCTTGTCTTGACTCTGAGCAGCAGGAAGAACGGGAGAGGTTGAGGACCTCCTGTGCATGCTGCCATAGGCCGGGGGCACTGGGCCCAGGGTTACCCTCAGCCCCATCCCTGACCTGGAGGGGCCCTAGCTTGGAAGGGCCAGCATGGGGTGTAGGGGCAGTGGGGTTCAGCCTCAGCCATACCTGCCTTTGTTAATGTGGCCTGGGTGTTTTTATTACCAGGGTACAAGCTCTCTGTCTTAGGCAGATCTTTGGGATAGAGAACTACACTCCAGAGCTAGAGGGGATTGGGTCTCAAGAGAAGCTGGGTAGCCTGTGGGTTGGGAGGTTCTCAAGACTGGCCAGTTGCATTTACCTCAGTGCCAGCTGTACGAGGCTGCGGGCCCCAGAATACCACAAGTACCCTGTCCAGGCCTTGGGGACATTTTGGAATAAATGGGACAAGCTTCTCCTGGTGGAGCCTGTGTTTTGGTTGGGGTGGTGGATATCTCTTATGGCTCAGTCCAGTTCTATGGAAGCTGCTAGCCACTGAAATTTAAATCTAAGTTAAGACAGGTGGAATTTAAAATGTAATTTCTTAGTTCCACTAACACATTTCCAGTGCTAACTATCGTGTGTCCTGGTGTAGCCAGTGGTCACCATAGTGGGTGGTGTAGGCTTTAGACATGTCCATCATTAGTAAAGTTCTGTCGGCTAGCTCTGGAGTGGACTGTCACGTGATCGAGGGTCTGGGGAAAGAGCAGTGAAGAGGGAGGAGAGCATGGGGCTGTTCAGCAGGTGAGACCAGCTGACACAGAAGTCCTCAGAGCAAGTGGAGGGTCAGCTAGTACAAAGGCTGTGGGGTGGCCCTGTGAATAACCACTGCAGGAGCAGCAGGAGGCAGTGTGGTGCAGACTTGCGTGGCAGCTGTGGGAGGCGCAGGATGCCTGGCTTCACTGCCCCACTTCTCTCCCTGTAGCTGCTTGGCGTGTGTCAATGGCTCCTTCCCCTGTCACTGGTGCAAATACCGCCACGTGTGCACAGATAACGCTGCTGACTGTGCCTTCCTAGAGGGCCGTGTCAACGTATCCGAGGTAAGGCCGTTTGGGGGACGCAGTGGAAGTGGGTACGCCTCCAGGTGGGCCTGGGAGAGCTCCTGTGGGTGGCTGGGATGCCAGCCACGACGTCTGTGGGTTGGGGATATCCTTCAGGGCTGTTTTGGCCTGAGGTCAGCCAGTGGCATTTGTTGGTGGTCATTGGCTCTCTTTTGTGATCCTCGGGGGAGACAGAGAAGCCTCAGACAAACCCGTCTCTGGGCCTCTGCTTGGGGGCTGCCGACCAGTGGGCTCCCTTGGGGGACGATGTGGGGAGGGCACTGTCCACGTAGGGCCGTGGGAGCCTGGAGCGTGAGATGTTTGGCTGGATAGGCCTGGTGCCCTGAGTCCATGGGGATAAAGGAACATGTCAGCCTAACCTACAGGGAAGCTGGTCAATTCCTGGAGCCATCTGACGTCCTGCGTGGTAACTGATAATAATTAGATAGTAATTATTTGGAGCCTGGGCAAGGCACTGATTTTATTTAGGAGCAGTAGGGCTGCTACTCCTGGAACCCGGACTCTCAGAACCACGATGGGTCGATCCAGGACCTGCCAGGTAGGGAGGAAACAGGCAGGGGTCCCCATGTCCATCCTGCAGGTACAGAACTGGGACTTGGAGCCAGGGCCCTTTCCTTTGCAGTGACACTATGCCTGTTGGTGGGGCAGGTAGGACTAGAGCGTGTGGGTCCCCCAGGTGTGGGGCACTTGGGGACTATAGCCGGTCTGGACTTGCATGGACAGGCCTGGGGCAGAGGAAGTACAGGGCTCCCGCCATGCAGTGGGCCCCTCCTCACAGAGCCTCTCTGGCCACCCCACCACCGTCACCCTCTGGACCTTTGTTGTACATCATGGGAGGAAACAGCAGTGTGGTGCATGCTGAGAGCCCACAGGGACCATGGGCATCTGGGGATGACAGTGTCTGTGAGAGTGCATGGTGTGAGAGCCGCGGGCATAGGGGGTGGGCATGGGCTTCCCTGCAAGTGTGTTCTGTGTGAGGAGTTGGGTCAAGGTGTCCTGGGGGTGGACAGAGGAGAGGCCCTTGGGCAGTAGGAAGCTGGTGGGACTGACTGATCCCAGTGGGTTAGTGACCCTGGGGTTTTGGGGACCTCAGAAGGGCTGATGTGTGTGGGCCATGACGGCCAGGGGAAGTGGGGCAGTAAGTACAGACCTCTCCTGAGGAGTTTGCCTGTGCAGGTTTGGGCTGGGGGTGATCATGGGGTCCATGGAGGGTTAATAGGGGATGGACTCATTCTGCAGGTACTTCTTAAGCTGTAGTCTTAGGTTTAATGGGGATGTTTCTGAGGAGTGTAACATATCCAGACTTAAGCGGTAACATTGTTTGGAAGGATGTGGGCTCCCAGCCTAGGAGCCCCCTTCCTGTCTCTGGTTCTGGTTTCTTATCTGAGCCCCCCCCCCCCCCGCTCTCAGGAGCAGTCTCACTACGCAGTGTCTTGGTTCCTACCCCACGGGAAGGCGTTCCCAAGAACCCCATTCCTTGCTCCATTCCCGCTCTCACTTTTGCCTGGGTTGCTTGAGGTGGGAGCCACCAGAGCATGTTAGGAAAGGGCACTGAGGGGGCAGCTGGTGCTGGGTGGATGCCCTGGCAGAGGTCCCACGTGGAGTGCCCTGAATTCACTCTTAAGATAGCCCAAACCCAGCAGCTAGGACTTTCTGCTAGGAATTCTGGATCCGGCCTCTCAGGAATAAGAGGGGTGGCTGGCATTTCCATAGGAGGGTCATATGGCTTCCCTCCCGGCAACCTCCTTACTGGGAGGGACAAGCCCTGGTCATGATGTCCCTACAAGTGGAATAGAGGGGCAGTTTTCTAACTTCTTACTTGATCTGTGTAAGCAGAAGAGTTGTAGGCCAAGTGAATAAAAGTCTATCTGGAATCATATAAACAGTTGTGGCCCCTCACTCACTTCCCAGACTTGAGCCAGTTTACAGACCCAAAGCCCCTTGAATGCGGGGAGGCAGATCCTGCCAAGGAAGAGCCTGGTGTACTCATCCACTGTTCATCTTTTTCCCAGCTCAGCCTGATCTCAGGCCACTCACGGGGCCTGAAAGGAATGTCAGAGCCCTGAGCTGACCCCTCTTCGTGGCTGGGGTCCCCAGATGCTGAGGCCCAGCCACAAAGAGACTAGCTGGAGGGGCACAGATCCTACACCCAAGACTGACAGTGGTGCTGGCCCCCCCGGGTGACTGAGATGGTGTGTGGTGGGGAACAGTGAGACCAGCCCTGGTGCCGGGGACAACCCCGGGCTGCTGGGGGCCCAGGAGGGGCAGCCAAGGTCTGGGGAGGCAGCAGGAGGGTGTCTGGGCTTGAGGGCTGGGCTTAGCACCCCTTCAAAGTGGCCAGGGGAGTGCTGGCATAGGTGAGGGCCCCGGAGTGCAGGGCCAGTGGCCCTCCATATATATATCACCATCACTTGCCTCTCCTTGGTGGAGACGAGGGCACCCTGCAGACCCAGGGTAAGTGCTCAGCATGCCTGGCCATACCCTGCTGGCTCTGCTTCCCCTTCCCCAATGCCCCCCAAGGGGCCATATCCAAGTCCAGGTCCCGTCCTCAGGCCCCAAAACTGCCGCAGAGCCGATGCTGGGCCCTGGCCCACACTGTGTTGGGAACTGTTGCAGGCCTTGGGGATTCCGGCCTGTTTTCAGCATCTCTATTTAAAGCCCAGCTCAGTGGCGTGCCCGTGGGGCCGTTTCCTCACGCGGCTGCTGCCAGTGTGCTGCAAGGAAGCTCGGCTGTTGCATCAGTTATTGTTGTCAAATGCTGGCCCTGGGGGCCTCCACTGTTTTTCTGCCTGGCTCTGGCTATTTTTACATGCTCTCCGGGCCCCCAGCTGAGCTTGCAGCCCCAATGCCTCATTCTTGGCTGCTTCTGTCTCAAGGGCCTTTGCAGCTGTGGACCAGATGGGGCCCTTTGGTGGCTAAACAGGTCTTAGAACATTAGGCAGGGTACACCAGGCCCAGAGGAGAGAGGGTCTGCCCTGGGGCACAGAACGCAGCCACACAGCTTGGTGGAGCACAGAACTGAGACTTCCTGCCTCTGGCTCAGCTGGCTATTTCTGAGGTCCTCAGTCTGCCAGTGTGTAAAGTGGGAATAGTGGTGCTTTCCCCCAGAAGCACAGGCTATGCACACAGACTGCAGTCGGGGCTGTAGTGGGGTATACCCTGCTCTCTGGCCTCCAAGTCTGGGCTCAGCCAAAGCCTTGTCACCCTCAGGACTGCCCGCAGATCCTACCCTCCACCCAGATCTACGTGCCGGTGGGAGTGGTGAAGCCCATCACCCTGGCTGCCCGGAACCTGCCACAGCCACAGTCAGGCCAGCGTGGGTACGAGTGCCTCTTCCACATCCCAGGAAGCCCAACCCGTGTCACCGCGCTGCGCTTCAATAGCTCCAGCCTACAGTGCCAGAACTCCTCGGTAAGGCAGGCTGGAGCCAGCACGGGGCTTCTGGGGATCCCTTCTGTTGAACTGGGCTGGGCACCCTCACAGCCTTAGAAACTGGCTTCTGCTCATGAGCACAGTCAGCCGTTCAGCGACACTTCAGCTACACTGCCATGCCCTTGGGGTGTGCCTGAGTGTGCAGGTGGCGCCCTGCCAAGAGCCACCCAGACCTTTGGAAAGAGGACATCTCGGACATGGGAGTGGGCAACTTAGATGTGTCAGGATACACAGGTGGCTTTGTGTGGGGTCTTTGGGGCGTGGTTAGGAGACCAGACTGAGGATGTGTGGAAACAGCCACATGCTGTCATCACCAGTACTTCCAAGAGGGCCAGGGTCAGGGCAACAGCGCCCAAGCACCCAGCTCCTTATACCCCTGTGGCCAGACAGAAACTTCACAGCTGCCCGTGTATTTGCGTACTGTCAGGGGGGCGGGGGTTGCCCGAGTGCCAAGAAGCAGTCATGTTTGCAGCCTCAGATCTAATAGGGTGACATTTTCAAAGCTTTTTATCATGTTCAGTGGATTTAGTGATGGTAATTTTTGCAGAGCCAAAACTTCCTGGTGGGTGGAGGGAGTGGTGCTGAGTTGGCAGTCCCGAGGCTCTCTCTGACTCTTTGTGACTGCTGGCAGGCCTTGGTTTCCCCATCTGTTCAGGGAGAATGTAATCAGGAGAGCAGTGGGTTTCCTGGGGTGGCTGAGCCTCACCTGACTGTGCTTTTTGCCAAACTATGCGTAGGGCACGGGGGTCACACAGCTCGCACCTCGGCAGTCGCGGCATAGGGATTGCTGAGCTCATTTGGCAAAGAAATGGAGGTTCACAGAGCATTCCTGATTACCCATGCAAGAGGTCTAGCTGGGAAGTCCTGGTTTCCTGCTGGGGCTGACTGAAAGGGAAAATGGGGAAGTCACCCTGGAGGGTATACCTCATGTGGCTGCTGGGGACAGTCTTGGCTGGAGAGTGGGTGCCATGGCCACTGGGAAGGAAGACCTTGGGGTGGGGACGCAGGGAGAGCTGGGCACGGCAAGAGAGGCTTAGTCCCCTAGGTTGTTTGGTGGGCAGGCGGTTCTGTGAGGTATCCAGCTTCAGATTGGAAAGCCAGTCTGGACAGGCAGAGCCCCCAGACCCTGCCCCGCCAAGTCCCAGAGGGGGCCAGGAGGGGCATGCAAGCCCTGACCTGCCCCCTGGGGCTGTGGCCTGACCACCCTCTCTGCTGCCGGTAGTACTTCTATGAGGGCAATGACATCAGCGACCTGCCTGTGAATCTGTCAGTGGTGTGGAACAACTACTTTGTCATCGATAACCCTCAGAACATCCAGGGTAAGTCGGGTGGGGCAACCCCCCAGGGGCGGGGCCGTGGGCAGGCCAAGCTGACTGTGCCCCCCTGGCCCGCACAGCCCACCTCTACAAGTGCCCAGCCCTGCGGGAGAGCTGCGGCCTGTGCCTCAAAGCTGACCCTCGCTTCGAGTGTGGCTGGTGTGTGGCTGAGCGCCGCTGTTCCCTGCGTCCCCACTGCCCTGATGACTCTCCTGCCGCCTGGATGCATGCTCGCCGTGGTGGCAGCCGCTGCGCAGACCCCAAGATTCTCAAGGTAGATGGACCTCCTGGGCTGTCAGGGTTGGGGGTGGCTGTGACTGCCCAGCTGCCTCCGTGTGCAGCCCCTCCTGGCCCAGGATGGCCCTCACCTACCTGAGCCTCTACCTCCCCACAGCTGTCCCCCGAGACGGGCCCTCGGCAGGGAGGCACGCGACTCACCATCATGGGTGAGAACCTGGGCCTGCGCTTCGAGGACGTGCAGCTGGGCGTGCGTGTAGGCAAAGTGCTGTGCAGCCCCATGGAGAGCGAGTACATCAGCGCCGAGCAGTGAGTGCCTCCCGCGTGGGCGGGGGAGGCCCCGAGGGCCCCTGGACCCAGAGCTCACTGAGGCTCCCTGGTTCCCTGCAGGATCGTGTGTGAGATTGGCGACGCCAGCACTGTGCGGGCCCATGATGCCCTGGTGGAGGTGTGCGTGCGGGACTGCTCCCCCCGCTTCCGGGCCCTGTCACCCAAGCGCTTCACCTTTGTGGTAAGCCCCATCCCACCCAGCCTGGGGCTCTCCTGAGCATCCTGAGGGGCTGTGAGGCCTTTCTCTGCAGGGGCTGGCCTGGCCCAAAGGCCACCTCAAGTGAGGGGCTCCTGTTCTCCTGTGCACCTCCTTGTGCGGCTACGCCTCTGCTCCTGGTCTCCCTCCCTCCCTCCTCGTCTCTGGGGCTTCACTCCAGGTTCCCCTGTGCTCCCTGCCTGTGGGCTGTGTCCGAGAGCCAGTGAGCACAGAGCTTAGGCATCGCTGGAGATACAAACAGGCCTCTGGCCCAAGGCGTAGGTCTTTCCTGGGACTCCAACAAGTTCCTTCTTTTCATAGACTCCAACCTTTTATCGTGTGAGCCCTGCCCGGGGACCTCTTTCAGGGGGCACCTGGATTGGCATCGAGGGCAGCCACCTGAATGCAGGCAGTGATGTGGCTGTGTCTGTCGGTGGCCGGCCTTGCTCCTTCTCCTGGTAAGGGGTGTGGACAGGGAATGAGGGGCCAGGCATAGCCTGCCTTTCCCTGGTGGTGGTTGGTTCAGATGGCTGCATGTCCCTTCCCGTTGCCTGGGAAACAAGGGGAGTGTGGAGAGCCTGGCCAGGGTGATCACTATAGAAACCAGAGGCTGAGAAGGTTGCCATTGAGACAGGCTATCTTAGAGTGGAAAGAGCAGGCAGGCAGAGCTGGCAGGTGGGCAGGGCCTGGGCCCAACCACCAGGCACAACTTCCCTGTCCTGGGGTGGGGGGATTCCTTGGAAACATAATAAGTATTAAAAAAAATTTTTTTAAGAGTGAAAAAAGAAATCTTAAAAGCCCCGAGGCTTGAAGTGGATAATTCTAGATTAGGGATGATAATGGAGCGGCCCTTTAAATATTTTCCTGCAGTAATTACCCGTCATCAGACAAATTATTGGTGTTTGCAGCCTTGCTCTGCTCGCTGGCCTGGTGGCAGTGGGGCCTCCCAGCTGTGCTGAAGGAGCTGAGGGGACAGGAACCCAGGTGTAGGCAGTGACTGGCTGGCTGCCCAGTGTCGGGGTGACCTAGTCCCTCCACCCTGGCTAGCTCATTTTGTGTACAGCCCACACCCGGGCTTAGCCTGAGTTTCACATCAGGGTACAGTGTAGAGGGGAGGCATGTGCATCACTAAGTGTAGCCAGAGCTGGCACTGAGCGTGGCACACCAGCTCTCCTAGCATCAGAAGCACAGGAGAAGTGGAGACAGGTCTGCAGCGGATGGGAAGGTCAGAGTCCCAAAGGCTCTTTCCCGCCGACCATCCCTGGGTAACTGACTGGGCTGCTGCAAGGCTGCGCTGAGACCCCTGTAAGCCCCCTTACCACCCAACAGAACTGCTCATGGTACCACCTGGGCTGAGCTCGGGCAAGTCTGGGCATGGGCAGGCTTGCTGGCTGGGTCATCTGGAGAGTGAGTGGGGCAGGCAGGCTCCACCCCTCAACTGATGGGTCAGTCAGACAAGCCCTCAAACAGCAAGCAGGAGAGAATGAAAGGAGAGGGTCAGGCTGGGGTCCAAGGTGGGCAAACACGCACCTGGCCCTCAGAGGAGCTGAGGGGAGAGTGGCCGTAACCTTCATTAGTCACTCGGAGGCAGGTTCTGGTTTTACAGGTGGGCTGGTGAGGCCTGGGGAGTAACTTGCCCAAACATCACCTGTTTGTAATGGAGCCTAGACACACTTAGCCCAGCTGGGAGGTGAGCTCCAGCACTCATGTCCTGACTGTCACCCTGGGCCCCTCCAGGAGGAATTCCCGGGAGATCCGGTGTCTGACGCCCCCCGGGCAGAGCCCTGGCAGTGCCCCCATTGTCATCAACATCAACCGTGCCCAGCTTACCAACCCTGAGGTGAAGTACAACTACACTGAGGACCCTACCATCCTGAAGATCGACCCTGAGTGGAGCATCAACAGGTGGGGCTGCTCTGGCCCGCCCTGAGCCCCGGTGCTCCCCTGTGTCATGTGAGGCCACTCAAGACACCCAGCTTATGCACTGGCTCTCTTCTCCTTTCTTGTGCGGTCCCACCACCAAATTTTTTGTTTGTTTGTTTGGAGGAACCAGTGGAATTTCTGATGGAGTTTCCTTACAATGGTGGTGCCTGATTCAGGGTTGGGCAGGATGTGGCCAAATCTCCCTGTGCTGCCCTGGTCTGTTTCTAGGGGTGGGAACAGAAACAGCAAAGTGTAAGACTGTGGTCACTGCTGTGCTGTGGATGTAGCAACAAAAATCCCTCTAATCTCTGTGGTGCTGTACTCTTAAAAAATGAACAAAGATAAGATGTCCAAGACACAGCTCTCAGGACAATGGAACACTGTCCACTCTGAGGTGTGGTAGCTGCAATCGGAGTTCTGATGCTGAGAGGTTGTAACCTGCTTACGTCTTCCGGGTGAAAAAAGCCAGGTGGCATTTCTGGCCCTACCTGTTTGTGCTGGGCCAGGGCAGAGCTTCACCCCATGACCCCCACCCTCTCATCTTCCAGTGGAGGGACCCTCCTAACAGTCACGGGCACCAATCTGGCCACCGTCCGAGAACCCCGCATCCGGGCCAAGTATGGAGGTGTCGAGAGGGAGAACGTGAGTCCTCCCTTGCCCGTGCGTCCCCCTGCACAATGCAGCTCAAGCTACCATAGCTCACTGGAGGCCCCGGGGAAGGAATCCAGCTCTGGCTGCCCTGCATGCATGCGTGGCTGTAGCCCCTCAGGGGGCCTGTCTCCATGAGAGGAACAGCCAACCTAGTGTCCTTGTACCTGTCCCCAGAGCTGCCTGGTGTACAATGACACCACCATGGTATGCCGGGCCCCTTCGGTGGACAACCCCACCCGCAGCCCACCGGAGCTGGGGGAGCGGCCCGACGAGCTGGGTTTTGTCATGGATGATGTGCGTGCTCTGCTAGTGCTCAACGCCTCCTCCTTCCTCTACTTCCCTGACCCCGTGCTGGAGCCACTCAGCCCCACTGGCCTCCTGGAGCTGAAGCCTAGCTCCCCACTCATCCTCAAGGTGGGCCTTAGGCAGCGGGTGGGGGTACGGGTATGGGGTGGCAGGGGTCGGGTGCGAGCAGGGGCCAGTGGGGCACTCTGGTTCACCCCCACCCCCACAGGGCCGGAACCTCCTGCCACCAGCGCCTGGCAACTCGAGGCTTAACTACACTGTGCTCATCGGCTCCACTCCCTGCGCCCTGACCGTGTCAGAGACACAGCTACTCTGCGAGTCACCCAACCTTACAGGGCAGCACAAGGTCACGGTGCGTCCCTGGCCAGGCAATCGTGCTGCGGCCTGCGGGTCCCTCCTCCCTTTGACCTACTGCCCAGCCCCACCCAGGGCATCCAGACTGGTCTCTGGCCCAAAGGGAGCTCAGCTCCAGTGCAAGCCCCATCTTTGTCCTCACCGAGCCCTTGTGCCCCTTGGTGGGACTGGTACCTACCCTGGGTCCCCAGCATCCCCATCCACCGCTGAGCACACTGAGCCAGGGGCAGGTACTGTGGGGTCTCAAGGGCTGCGGGGCAAGGAGCTCTGAGTGGGCATTGTGCCACCTGAGCAGTCTGCACCCCCCACCCCCACCCCAGGTTCGGGCCGGAGGCTTCGAGTTCTCGCCAGGCATGCTGCAGGTTTACTCAGACAGCCTGCTGACCCTGCCGGCCATCGTGGGCATTGGCGGGGGTGGGGGCCTCCTGCTCCTGGTCATCGTGGCCGTGCTCATTGCCTACAAGCGCAAGTCGCGTGATGCCGACCGCACCCTCAAGCGGCTCCAGCTCCAGATGGACAACCTGGAGTCCCGAGTGGCCCTCGAGTGCAAGGAAGGTCTGTCGGGGCTGTGGGCGTGGGGGCCACGGGGGTTCCAGGGGGCAGGGCCCGGCTCGCTGAGGTTGCTGCTACCTGTGAGCCAGACCCTGTCCTGACTGCCAGCTCCTCTCAGTTTACAATATTCTCGATGGCCTTGCTGTATTGAGCTTGGTCCCAGGGAGGTAGGCCGGGGCCTGACTGGAGCCGGGGGCCGGTACAGCTGTTGTGGGGTGCTGCTTATGACACAGACTCTTTAGCCAGAGAGCCTTCATCTGTGCCCCAGCTTGGCTGTCCCAAAATGGGACAGACACGTCACCATTTTGTGCCTGTTTCTCATCTGTAGGAGGGGCACAGTGCTGGTGCCCACTTCAGGGGGGTCGTGAGTGGCATCCAGATGATGGCCTGTGCGGAGTCTGCTGGGTAGCCATTGTGTATACACATGCCAGTGTGGTGGTGGCTCCATGCCTGCTGCTGGGCACCGTGCTGAGGAGCGGGGTCTTTATCCCTCAACACAGTCGGACCCTGGCTGGGCTAGTCTTTGTTCTTGGGGAGCTCTGTCTAAGGGAGTCATCCTCCTAAGATGCGGCATGTGTCTGTCATGCTCCTGGGCTGTGACTGGCAGAAATAAGCTCAGACTGGCTCCTGCAAGGAAAGTGCCAGGTGCACCTGCTTCCAGAATGGAAGCTCTATCAGCTCCATCTTCAGGAATCCCTTCATCTTGGGGCTCCTCGTTCCCTGGGATGATAAGATGGGTACAGTGGGCAGGCTCAGCTTCCCCACTGCGCCTGACTCTGGCCAATCCCTGATGTCACACCTGGTCACATGTCCCTGCAAGCCTGTGCCCTTTAAGTCGAAGGGGCACGAAGAATGGGTGGACCTCAAGGGCAGGTTGGGGGTCTCCAGAGAGTGGGGTGGGTTCTGGCAGGCAGGAGCCATAGACATCAGAAATGGGTGATCAGTGGTCTACGGGGTCAGCGGGAAGGGTCAGGGTGTCAGGGTACATCCCTTGGACTACTTCCACCCCAAGCTGGAACAGTGGGGGTGACCCCAGGGGTTGCCCATCTCTGCCTGATGTTTCACGGGGAAGCTAGAGTGACCGAGGTCCTGGCTTGTCCCTGGCAGAGCTGAAGGCACTGCTGTTGGTTGGGCGTGTGGGACCATGTGCTGGCAGCAGAGAGGTGGGCACTGGGGTTATGGCTGTGGACTGTAGATTGCACAGTGGTTACTTAAGGGTCGGTTCAGCTCCCATGCATGTGCCTGTGGCCTCTAGGCAGCTGGCAGCAGCCTTGGCCCACAATGGCCGGCTTCCTGGGCTGGGTATGAGATGGCTGGCTCCTTATGGTTAGGTCCCCAGTGTCGGGCCAGCCTGGGGTAATTCCCACCCATGCATGGTCCTGGGTTCTCTGTGTACCTCTTGGAGCCTCATCTGAGGAGTCTGGGGCTTTACAAGGGGTAAATGAAGCAGCGCCAATGATAATTGACAGTTATGGGATGTTTGTGAGGTGCCAGGCGCAACCTCGAGCGTTTTGCGGATATTGACTAGTGAACGCTGTAGCTCTAGAGGCAGACACCAATAGTGTTCTTGTTTTTGAATGAGGAAAGGGAGCTAAGTGGCAGAGTGGGATTTGAACCACTCATGCCTGTAACAAGCCTGACTTGCGGTTGTTAAATTTGCTGGAACCAGGGTATCCATTTCTCCGGTACCCTGCCTGACTGACCCAGGAGCCCCCCTCGATCCCAGACAAACCCGCCTGCCCACTGGGTAGTTCTAATGGGATGCAGGAAGTTGTGCGGGGGCCAGGAGGGGAGTTCTGCAGGTTGGGACCTCCTTTAAGGTGAAGACAGCTGTCCACTGCCGTGGGTGTGCACAAAGCTTTGCTCTGCCTGCACGTGTGTGGGTGCAGCAGCTGGAGGGCACTCCGGGGCAGCCAGGTGGAGATAACCAGACTCCCAGCAGTCACGCGCCAGAGATGAAGGCCCTCCTCTCAAACCTGCCAGCCATCTCCCTGGGCTCACCAAGCGCTCCTCTGGCTCCTGATCAGAGAGCACATCCCTTGGGCTGCTGCACAGTTGATATCTCATAGTTCTGGAATGTTCCATCATGGCCTGCCCCTGCCTGCCTTTGTTTCTGAAAGAGGCAGAGCTGGCTGGGATGGGTGGGCAGTGTAGAGCTGGCCTGAGCTGTGCATGTGGGGTAGTCAGTGTGGAGGGCTGGGGAACTTGGGCAGAGCCCCCAGCCTCTGGATCCCTGGACCACTGCCTCCCAGGGCCTCCCACCCCTAGCCACGCTCCTTCTATTCCCAGGAGGCTGTCCAAGGGAGCCAGGGCTGGCAGCAGGCTCCCCCAGGTGGCAGAAGAGCCAGCACCCAGAGTTACTCTACTCCCAAATGCCAGTGTGAGGCACAGGGGCCCTTTTCAGCCTGGACCTGGTCCCTGCCCCTCCTCTGCGCTTTTCTTGACTAATCCTGTGACAACTCAGAGACAGAGGGGTTTTTATCCCTGTGTTGGGACTAGGGAAACTGAGGCACAAGCAGGTACAGTAGTTTCCTTAAAGTCACCCAACCAGTGAACAGCAGAGCCAGGATTTGAGCCCAGCCCCGAGTTGGGGGGCCTGGAGGCCAGTGTGGCACCTGCCTTGTATACTTTGTCTGGCCACAGCCTTTGCAGAGCTGCAGACCGACATTCACGAGCTGACCAGCGACTTGGATGGTGCCGGCATCCCCTTCCTCGACTACAGGACGTACGCCATGAGGGTGCTCTTCCCTGGGATTGAGGACCACCCTGTGCTCAAGGAGATGGAGGTGGGCTGCTGGCCTGGGCTCACCCCACATCTGCCCTCAGGGCTTCTTCCGGCTGCTTATGTTTTGCGGGGATCTTTAGTCCGCCTTATATTCCCTGTAGCTCACCTGGCTCATCTCCTGGGTGGTTCTCAGTGCTAAGCTTTACCAAGCAGGGGCCTGGGCCATGCATGCTGGGAGGTGGGCCATGCACTGCTACGGCAGTGAACTGAGGTTCTTGTGGCTGTTTGGGGCAGGAACACATGGCTGACACATAATGGAGGCCCTCAGAGAGCTGGGCTGTTCTCCGCAGGCATTGGCAGCACCCAGGCTTATTGGCACAAGCCAGCCAGAGGGAAAAGGGCCAGCCCCCATGTTCTCCAGGGTCTCCCACGGCAGGCCAGGAGCCCAGATCCCAGCGAGGAATAGCTAGGGATTCTGTAAATCGCTGTCATGCTCTTTGGCCAAAGGTTCCATCTTCTGCACCCCTCGCATGTTGGGGCCTGCTTTCCCAAGCGGTGCCATTTGTGCAATGTTCCCTCTCGAGCTGAACGTGAAAGGGCTTTCCTGTCACTCTGGTTTTGGCCCAGGGCATTCCCTGGGATTGCTGCCACGTTGGGGGCTTCACGTCCTCCTCCTGTCAGGCCTCTCTCTTTGTGTTACTATCTGCTGTGTTGGTCTAGCTGCTCTCTCGGTTGGCTCTGTTCTGCCTGGTATCTGTCACCTGTCTCTCTGGGCTGAGATCCAGGTGTCACTTGTGGCCTCTGGCATGCCCTTGTAGGGAACCTCCTGCCTTGACAAGCCTCGATACAGAAAAGAAAGAGAGCGGGGATCCTGGAGTCAGCCATGCCTGCATTCCACCTCATTTTCCCACCTCCATGCCATGTGGCCCTGCTGGACTTTGAGCGTCCTTTTCTGTGAAATGGAAAGGGTGGTTTTTGTGTTGGTGGTTGTGGTAAGGGCAAAGTGAAACCATGGATGTGCACTCCTGGTGCCCAGCAGATGGGGTGTTGAGCTGCTAGAACCAGGCTGCAGGAGGTGCCAGTCCTACGGCCAGCCGCAGAGGGGGTATCAGGAGCAGGCTCTTATTCTGCACCCCTCACTGAAGCCGGTACACCTGGGTCTCTGCCTGCAGTGGGCTTCTCGGGCTGCCAGGCTACATCCGTTCTGCTGAGGACAGTTGAGGCCCAGACACCTGTCAAGGTGACCTGTCACCTACCTTCAAAGCCTGTTCTGTGCCGTGCCCTGCCCATGTACACCTGGTCTGGACAACCCCTCAGCCAGAAGATCTCCACCCCCACTGCTCATGACTATGCTGGGTGTCCCGATGTGGGTCTGAGCAGGCTCCTGTCCTCCCCAGGTGCAGGCTAATGTGGAGAAATCGCTGACACTGTTCGGGCAGCTGCTGACCAAGAAGCACTTCCTGCTGACCTTCATCCGCACGTTGGAGGCCCAGCGTAGCTTCTCCATGCGCGACCGAGGGAATGTAGCCTCGCTCATCATGACGGCCCTGCAAGGCGAGATGGAGTACGCCACCGGTGTGCTCAAGCAGCTGCTGTCCGACCTCATCGAAAAAAACCTGGAGAGCAAGAACCACCCCAAGCTGCTGCTACGGCGGTGAGCCCACATCTCCTACCTGCAGACACCAGAGGCCCCGCTGGGTTCTGCTCCAGAGGTGCTGCTGTTTAGGTTCTGGAGGAAGACTCCGCTTCCTCTGATCAGAGATTGATAGTGGTGCCTGGGTGTGCTGGGCAGGGGGCTCACTCTGGGACGTGCCTTATGTAGGGCCATCGGTGCTGGGCCTAGTCATGCTCAGAGACTACAGCAACCCCCTAGGCACTCAGCACCCATGGGTACATTTTAAGGCCTGACCTATAGTGCTGCAAGAAGTGGGAGGTACTGGGGTTGGTCATGGTTGGTGGGGCTGGCAGTGGGAGTTTTGTCACCCCTGCACGTGTCTATCTCCAGGACTGAGTCGGTGGCAGAGAAGATGCTGACCAACTGGTTCACCTTCCTTTTGTACAAATTCCTCAAGGTAGGTAGGTTTGAGAGGAGAGCACATCAAGGAGGGTGTCGGGGCAGATGGAGGGCTACAAGAGAAACAGGAAACCAGGAATGGATGGACCCATAGTGGCTCAGGACTGGAGCCTCAACGTGGACTCCCCCATGACATGCACCCATTGGCCCCTTTCCTGACCCTGCATGAGGCTTTCCAGGCCTCAGAGCAGGAGTGGATGCCCCAGTTGTGAAACGAGCTACCTCAAACCCCATGGTCAGTATTCAGCTGAGCTGGAGTTGGGATACAAGTCCAGGTCTCTGTACTGTGCCCGTGGCCTGGAGCTAAGGATGGAGGAGGGCCCCCGGACAGGGACATGTGTGTGTCCAGCACCCAGCACTGGGCTATCCTGGGGAGGCATTTTGGGGCTCCTGTTGGCCCTTGTGTGGGGAGGGTTTGCACATAGAAGTCCCTGCTCAGGCTGGGGGAAGCCCCTCATCCCCAGAAGATGGGCCCTGGAGACGTGTGGCTGTCCTTGCAACGGCGTAGAGAGCAGGGGATGGAAACTGCAACCCCAGCCTGGACGTGGGTCCAGGTGGACCCTGTTTGAGCCATGTGTAATAGTTGGACTGGTCACCAGCACTTAGAGAGTGGGTGATCATTCAGACCCAGATACGTGCTTTCCCTTGAAAGCTGAAGGCTTGGCAGACATTCTCTCGAGGTAAGGGCAGTGGGGCGCCGAGACCTCTGACTTCTATAGATGCTGTGGACACACAGGGTGATGGACATGGAGCCTGGTGGCCGAGGATGGGTCTGAATTGCCCCGTGGTTGCTTCTTAGCTACAGACCTCCCTTCCCTGTGTCCTTACTAAATCAGGGACACCCACAGGGCCTTCAGCGCTCCACTTAGAGTGCCGCTGGGCCCAGGCTGCCATGGCTCAGAGATGCCCAGAACAGAGGCCTGCCTATCTGGGAAGAGGGGTAGATGGGAATCAGGACATGTGAGAAAGAGGCAGATGTTAAGGGGGGTGGGGAGGGTGAGGTTTGAACAATGGTGTGAAGGAAGGGCAGGAGTTAAGTCGGCCCTGAGGTGGGCGTGAGGTCCAATGTGGGCGGGGGAGGCGAACTGGGTGGGGCTCATCTGGGGCAAGGGGGGCTGCCACAGGCGGTGGTTCCACAGTCCCAGAATCCAGGCCCGTGGAGAGTGTCTAGGGACACTGGAGTTCTCTTTATGCAGAGCTGGGAGCCAGTAACATAACGTTAGGCCTTTCCTGTAAACTTTTGTGAGACTGTGTGATGTATTACATGCTTTTTAAAATTTTTTTATTAGTTTCAGGTGCACAAGACAAAGTAATACTTAGACGTTTATCATTTATGTCCCTCACACTGTGTGAACCCCCCTCCCCCCATCCACTATCCCTCTGACATCGCACAGAGCCATTACATTTCCACTGTCTCTATTCCTAATGCTGTACTCTGCTTCTTGTAACTATATACATACATATACACACACACACACACACACACACACACACACACACACACACACACACAAACTTGTAGCTGACATTCATTATTGTTCAGCTTCAGCTTCAGGTGTACAGTGCAGTGATCAGGCATCTACATCATCCCTCAGGTGGTCTCCCAAATGGGATACCCTACAAAATCTTTACAACATTATTGATTACATTCTCCAAATTAATTTTCAAAACCCATTGACCATCTTGTGGTTACCAACTGTTTTCTAATCCCCTCACCTTCCCCCTTATCCCCACCCCCCCACCCATCTAGCAAATTATACCTGACATCAAATTATACTACAAGGCTACAGTAATCAAAACAGCATAGTAGTGGCATAAAAACAGACACATACATCAATGGAACAGAATAGAGAGCTCAGAAATAAATCCATGCCTACATGGCCATTTAATCTGCGACAATGGAAGCAAGAATGTACGGTGGGGTAAAGACAGTCTATTCAATAAATGATGCTGGGAAACCTGGACAGACACATGCAAAAAAATGAAGCTGGACCACCTCTTTACACCATATACAAAAATAAATTCAAAATGGCTTACAGACTTAAATGTAAGATCTGAAACCATAAAATTCCTCTATGTCTCCAAAACTGTTTCTGATTAGTTCATTCACTTATTCTTTTCTTTAGATTCTGCATATAAGTGAGATCATATGGTACTTGTCTTTCTCTGTCTGACTTATTTCACTTAACATAATGTTCTCTAGGTTCATCCATGTTGTTGCAAATGGTAAGATTTCTTTCTTCTTTATGGCTGTGTAATACTCCATTGTATAAATGTACCACAGTTTCTTAATCCAGTCATCTACCGATAGGCATTTTGGTTGTTTCCATGTCTTGGCTATTGTGTATAGTGCTGCTATAAACATAGGGGTGCATAAAGATTTTTTAATTAGAGTTTTGGATTTCTGCGCATAGATACCTAGGTATGAAATTGCTGGATCCATTTTCAGATTTTTGAGATACCTCCATACTGTTTTCCATAGTGGCTGCACTAATCTGCAATCCACCAACAGTGCACAGGCGTTCCTTTTTCTCCACATCCGCGCCAGCACTTGTTTGTTGATTTATTGATGACAGCCATTTTGACTGGGGTGAGGTGGTATCTCATTGTGGTTTTTATTTGCATATCTCTGATGGTTAGTGAGGTTGAGCATTTCTTCATATGTCTGTTTGCCATCTGTATATCCTTTTTAGACTTCAATATAGTGTATCAACTGTTTATACTATATTAGGTATTATAGGCAATTTAGAGATGATTTAAAATAAATGGGAGGATGTGTGTAGTTTATTATATGCAAATACTATGCTGTTTTATGTAAGGGACTTGAGCATGGGGTTAGGGGGTGCTGAAACCAATCACCGTAGACACCGAGGAACACCTACTCTGTATTATATTTTGTCCCAGTTTTCTTAAGAAATAATTGACGTACATCATTGTATAAGTTTAAGGTATACAGCATGATGGTTTGATTTACTTATGTTATGAAATGATTACCACAAAAGGTGTATTAACATACATCATTTCATATAGATACCAAAAAAAAAGAAAAGAAAAATTTCTCCTTGCGATAGCACAACTTTTTATTCATTGGTCAATGTTTTGGCTAGCTAGACTTTGTGTTTTAGAGCAGTTTTAGGTTCACTGAAAAATCGAGCAGAAGGTACAGAGATTTCCCATATAGTTCATGTTCTTACAGCCTCTCCATTATTGGATCACCCACCAGACTGGTGCACTGGTTACACTCGAACCCAGGTTGACATAATCTTATCCCCCAAAGTCCATAGCTTACATGAGGTTCATTCTTGGTGTTGTACATTCATTCTGTGGGTTTGGACAAATGTGTAATGACATGGGCCCACCATTATAGTATCATAGAGTAGCTTCACTAACCTGAAAATTCTCTGTGCTCCACCTAATCATTCCTCCTTCTCCCTAAACCCTGGCAACCACGATGATATTTTATTGTTTCCACAGTTCTGCCTTTTCCAGAATGTCCTATAGTTGGAATCATACAGTATGTAGCCTTTTCAGATTGACTTCTTTCACTTACGAGCATTTCACGTTGCTCCATGTCTTTTCATGGTTTGGTAGCTCATATCTTCTAAGAGTGTTACGAATTGTTTTTAAACAACCCAAATCCCTTTAATTCCTTGCAGTCTTTAGAAACAACAAAAATTTAAGTAGAAGTGCTCATGGTAGCACACTTAAACAACACAGAAGTGAGTGTAAAGGACTGAGGCAACAACCGTCAGTGTTTTGATGTGTGTGCCCTCCCAGGCTGATTTCTGAACTGAAGTAAATATCTATAAATAGAGATGCTTTCGATGCTAAGAAGAAATCCCACTGTTGTACTTTTTCTTCATTACAGGCTTTTTCCTTTGTAGCATCATACATTTTGCACTGCACCATGCTTCCCCCGCCTCAGGCAACACTGTTGTGACCATCTTTGCAGGTCAGAACATAGGCAGTTGTCTCATTCTTGTTATTAGCTGATAATGTTCCCTAATGTGGTTGTTGCACATTTGATTGACTGTTGCACTGCTGATGGGTGTTAGGAGAGCTTGAATTTTTTTTTCCTCCACGACCGGCACTGCAGTCAGCATGCTGATCCAGAGAACTTTGCTTGCCATGTTAATGCTTCTGGATTTCCAGAAAAGTGATTGTAGATGATCAGGCACGTGCATTCTTTATTGGAATATATGCTGCCAAGTTGTCCTGAAAAAACAGTTGCACCAGTTAAGTGTTTGAGAACCTTGCTTACCCAGGCCTTGGGTAACACCTGGTTTATCAGCCTTTTTCATCTTTGCAAGCTTGATAATTTGCCAGTGAATTGACAGCTTATTGCTTTAGTTGCCATTTCTTTAGCAAGTTGAGCATCTTTTCATTTGTTTGATCAGCCACTTTTATTTTTTCTTTGAATGTTTTGTTTTATCCTTTGCCTGCATTTTAAAAGGGTTATTTCTTTCAGTAGATTTATAGAGGTGTTGTTGCTTTTTAATACAAATTTTTCCTGTTTAATAGCTCCTGTGTTGTGCTAAGAAATGATTTTTGTATACAGTGTGAGGTAGGGATCTCACTTGATTTTTTTTTTGTCCCGTGAAGTGGAGAAGTACTTGTTCTAACACGATGTATAGAACTAGAACAACTTATGTTATTTTTTTACTCGAAAATTCATTTGCAGTTTCTGCACATTCATAGCTGTGGCTGGGAGGCATCTGAGGGCATCCTTTTTCCCCTCAACTGTGCAGGAAACTGAGACGCAAAGAGGACAGGACTAGGTGAGGTCTTTGGGTTCTGGGCCTTCCCGTCTCCTGACCTCTTAGCTCTTTCATTCCTGCTTTGCCCCATCTGGGCAGGCTTTACAAGAGTGGTTGGAGCTGGCACTGGGGGACCTGCCAGCTGGGCCAGGAGTAGACATCCCACTCTGCCTGCACCTTCTCTGAGGACACTTGGCATTTAAGTTGCAGGTGCTTTAGAGGTAGATGGATCTGCGTTAGAATCCTGGCTTCTCCTTGTTCACTGTGTAACCCTGGGCCAATAATCCCTTCCCTCTGACTTTCAGAGATGCTCCTTTCTCTTCTGCAAGGTGCAAGCTGGGGAGTCCTAAGGCAGGTATTTGGTCTTGCCCCGACTGCTCGCCTCAGATGGGGTTTGGAGAAAGAGAGGAGGCTATGAATTGCACTGCATCCCAATCTACACCCCATTTTTGTTTCCTTTCCAGGTGATTTAATGAAGCCAAGTTTGCAAATGAAACATAATTTCAGAGACAGGCATGTTGGTGGAGAGTCTTAGGCTATCTTTTTAATTATCACAGATGCTGACAAATTGCCTAGAGCATCTGGTTATGGGGCCGAGCTGCTGTTTGTATTCCCAATTGGGGTGGGGGCAGGGAGAGGCCAGCATGCTGCCTGCTTGGAGCACACTTATTCTTCAACTCCATCAGGTGGCCAAGGCGACAAAGGGCCCTGTGCCCGTGCTCAGGTAGGGCCTCGCCTGTGCAGGGGACACATCAAGCCTGGCCCCTTGAGGCTTGGAGCCTGCAGTCAGGGGCAACCCTGGGGCAGACAGGATCAGTGAGTTCTGGCGTCAGCTTTCTTCACTTTGCTGTAAGGACATGAGCCTCTTTGACCACTCTTTTCACTCATGGCACTGTTGTCCAGCAGTGTCTGGAGCCCTACGTGTACACAGGCTCTGTGCTGAGCAGTGGGATGTAATGTGGGTGAGCCAGCCACGCCCTGGCCCTCAGGCAGCTTCTACTCCAGCGAGGATACAGCAGCAAAGAGAGTGACAGGAGAGAGAGCCAGGGATTGCAGCAGGGCTCTGGTGGCAATGAGTGCTAGCAGCTGTGGCCTGGTTGTCAGGGAGAACCTTTCTGAGAAGGGACATTGGGTAGAATCCAGAAGGGCCAGTGACCTGAGGGAGAGATTTTCAGCTGTGGGGACAGCAGGTGCCAAGGCCCGAGGTGAGACACTAGGTGGCTGCAATGTGGGGTGGTGGAGGGCAGGGGCAGAGCAGACCTTCACTGAGTGCCCAGGAACTGCCCCACGGGGCCTTGGCGCTGACTCCCGCACCTTAGTGCTGCTGAGCTGCCCTGGATTGGTGCATCTGCACCTGTCTAGTAACAGGGAGGGCAGCCCTCTGCCTGCTGGGGTGGGGGTCCTGGCTGGGTGGGCTCCTGGTAACCAACAGATCAAGGTCACGCCTAGTGTTCTGAGGCATAGGGTCCTCCCTTGCCTCTATCTGTGGGGAGTGGGACAGGAGCCTGGGCTTCCTCCAGAGTACAGTGCTGGTACCTTGGTCAGGCTCCAGTGCCTGGGGTGCTGGGGCATCTGCTGGGTACTGGGGCAGTGGACCCAGTGAGGCCTGAGCTGGGGAGACTTCCTTGATATAAACCCCCCTTGGCCACATCGTGTTCTTCTCCAGTGTGCTCCTAGCCCTCCTCGCTAAGGTCCTGTTGGAATTTTCACATCAACATTCATAGGGGCAGCAGATCTGTTGTTTAACTTATTTATTCTCTTGCACAGTCTTTGTGAGCTCTGGAACCAGAGTTCTACTTACTGCCTTAAAAGAATTTGGAAATGTTGCTCATTTCTCCTTGTGGGAATGGTACAGAGGCACTGGGAGGGTGGGGGCAGATGGGCAGGGGTGGAAGCCCCTGTGGGTCCTGGCTGCAGCCTGATGCCTGTCCACCTGCCACCCCCACAGGAGTGCGCGGGGGAACCGCTCTTCATGCTGTACTGCGCCATCAAGCAGCAGATGGAGAAGGGTCCCATCGATGCCATCACTGGCGAGGCCCGCTACTCCCTGAGTGAGGACAAGCTTATCCGGCAGCAGATCGACTACAAGACACTGGTGAGTGCAGCCCGACGCCCTGCCCTGCCTCCCACACTCTCCCGAAGGCTGGGGCTGATGCTGCTCCCCTCCCATCCCCAGACCCTGAACTGTGTGAACCCTGAGAATGAGAATGCCCCTGAGGTGCCAGTGAAGGGCCTGAACTGCGACACGGTGACGCAGGTCAAGGAGAAGCTGCTGGACGCTGTGTATAAGGGTGTGCCCTACTCCCAGCGGCCCAAGGCAGCGGACATGGACCTGGGTGAGTGCCCGTCGGCAGCGTGGCTGTGCGAGGTTCTGGGCAGTGGGCCTGCCAAGGCGGGCAGCCTGAGGACAGGGGCAGTGCCAGGGGGCGTGTCTAAGTAGTGGGCTTCGCTGGGGAAGTCCCAGCAGGGCCTCCTGTGCCTCCAGGCGCGGGTGGAGGGCGCTAGAGGCCATGGGGTGTGGGGGCTACTGAGGAGGGCTTAAGGGAAGGGACGTGATCCCAGCTGGTCTCTGGATGTGGACTGGCCAGGATGGAGGCAGGTGGGCTGGAGGAGAGAACCCGGGAATGTGCTTAGAGGGCTGCCTTGTCCAGGGGAGAGGCAGGGATCGGGGTTCTCACTCTAGGTGGAGGGTGGGCATTCGAGCTGGGGGGTGGCTCTGTGGCTCATGAGCCAGACCGGTGGGAGTACCCACAGAGCTATGGAGTGCCGTAGGAGGCAGGGCAGATCTGGGGCTGGGGAAGTCCCATGGTAGGTGTGGCTGCAGAGGTGGAGGGGCCACCATGGAGGCTCAAATGCCAGGCTGAAGAGTTGGAAGAGCTTCTTAGAACTCGAAGGCAGGGTATTGTGGGGATGGGGCTGCCCAGGGTGGGGCATTTGCAGCAGCAGGGCACAGGGCTTACCTACAGGGGCATGTGCTTCCTGCTGTGAGCCAGAATGGGAGCTGCTTGGAGGGAGGGAGGGAAGAGGGGAAGGAGAGCCTCGTCCTTTCGTTATTCTGCTGTTCAAGGCCCTGCACTAAGTGCCCCTAGGATGCCCATGCTCCTTGGAGGTAAGAGGCAAAACCAGTGAAGGAGGGGACAGCGGAGGCACCTGCCTTATGCCTATGGCCCCACCCCTCAGTGTTCCCCTCCCCCTCAGAGTGGCGCCAGGGCCGCATGGCACGCATCATCCTACAGGACGAGGACGTCACCACCAAGATTGACAACGACTGGAAGAGGCTGAACACACTGGCTCACTATCAGGTGACCCCCGACCTCCCACTCTTTGACCACAGCTTGGCCTCCTTCCTTAGGGCTCCAGGGCAGTGCAGAAGCTGGTGCCCAGGCCCCTGGCTGTGGGTAGTGGCAAATGTCGAGGATAAAAGGGGACGGGTCACATGTGTGACCTTCCTGGACCCCACACTGCGTCCGTCTGGTTGTCCCAGTAGCCTTGGAGGTGCCCTAGAGGGAAAGCAGGCTCAGAGTGGTGAGGTAACTGGCCTTCAGGCGCAGCACCAGGAAGGGCTGGGGCTGTCACCGGGGCCCCTGATGGTGGATCATGTGTCTCTTGGCCCTCTGCCCACAGGTGACAGATGGATCCTCAGTGGCACTGGTGCCCAAGCAGACGTCCGCCTACAATATCTCCAACTCGTCCACGTTCACCAAGTCCCTTAGCAGATACGGTAAGGCACCGGGTGGGGCAATGGGCACGGTGCACTGGCTTCCACAGGACGCCTGCCCTGGGCCCCTCTGCAGCAGTGCCATGCAAAGGCTGGGAAGGACCACGGCAAGGGCCATCACTTGGACACTTCGCCCTTCCCTCAATTTGGAGACTGCACCTTTTCCCCTACAGTGCACACCTACACATAGCATGTTACCTTCTGTCCCCTACAACCCAGGGAGGTAGGATTGAGGACCCCAGTTTTCAGATGTGCAAACTGAGGCTCAGACAGGGTTGCTGCTGGCCCAGGCCGCCGCCTAGCCAGGGCCAGGATGGGGTGTCGGTGCTGGGTGCAGTGGGCCTGCCAGCTGATGGCCCGGTACCCACAGAGAGCATGCTGCGCACAGCCAGCAGCCCCGACAGCCTGCGCTCGCGCACGCCCATGATCACGCCCGACCTGGAGAGCGGCACCAAGCTGTGGCACCTGGTGAAGAACCACGACCACCTAGACCAGCGCGAGGGCGACCGTGGCAGCAAGATGGTCTCGGAGATCTACCTGACACGGCTGCTGGCCACCAAGGTAGGCGTGCATGGCAGGTGGCAGGGACAGTGGGGCAGCATACCCAGCTGCCCAGGTCACTTCGCAGGGGAAGGGCTGCCGGTGGTGCCCTGGAGCTCTGTGCCCTCTCCTGCCAACAGGGCACACTGCAGAAGTTTGTGGACGACCTGTTTGAGACCATTTTCAGCACAGCGCACCGGGGTTCAGCTCTGCCTCTGGCCATCAAGTACATGTTTGACTTCCTGGACGAGCAGGCAGACCAGCACCAAATACACGACTCAGACGTGCGCCACACTTGGAAGAGCAACTGGTACCTGAGGGTGGGGCACCACATGGGGCCAGGTGGGGTGCTAGGGCACAGCCAGGCAAGGTGGTGGCTGAGCTACTGCAGGACGCCTGTCCTCCGGGGGGCAGGCTGGCCTGGGGGAGCGGTCTCCCTGCTGTGCTCAGCCCCTCTGCATGTGGGTCTTCCCAACTCACCCATCTGGGGGGTGTCCACTACCTCCTGAGCTCCAGGTCTGGGTATGGGCTCTGTTCCAACTGGGAAGACGCCTTTTGGTGGGGGAGCTGAGTATATGCACACCTGCATGCATGTGTGTTCACCGTGTGTGTCCCTGGATGTGCACAGCTGTGCGGGTGTGAGTGTGGTCTCTGTGAGAAACAGGCTTGGCGGGCCAGGCCTGTGCCAGCCATTGGCCGTTGTGAGGCTCACAGTGGTAGTGACAGCGAACACTTCGGGACTCTTACCCCCCGCCGTGGCCAGCACCCCACCTCCCAACAGCCACTGTCCAGTCAGGCTTTTGTCTCCTTGAGCCTCACCATGTACCCCAGTAGCATTTGGCCCTTCCTCAAAGAAACTCCTGTGCCTCTGGCCTCTTCCTTCCTGGTCCCCTGGTAGTCTCAACCGTCCCAGCATGCTGGCCTCGAAATGCTGCCACTTCTCAAACCTGGATGCAGCTCTGGGCCTCTAGCTCTACCGGGGCTGTCCACGGGCCTTGAGGGGGTTCCACGGGGCATCTAGGGCAGCACCATGCAGGAGAATTCTCTGCATTGCCAGAATGTTCTGTATCTGTGCTGTCTAGAGTGGTGGCTGCTGGCGAGCACTTAACACATGACTACTTCAACTGAGAACCTGAATTTTTAACTTCATTTATTTACTGTCGTTTTCAATAGCTACATGTGTCTCATGGCTGTTGGATGGCTCGGTTGATGGCTGTCTTAGAGGTGGCATTTTGGGCAGAGAGGTCAACTGTCGGTGGAGATGTGTGTTCCCTGGAGCCCTTCCTGGGCAGAGACAGGGGTGCGAACGTGTGTGAGTGTGTATCTACACGTGTGACCGTGGAGGGACTGCCCTCCTGGAATATGTGCGGCAGGATACAGCCCTCACTTCCTGAGAGTCCCTATTCCTTTCTGGGCCTCAGTTCCCCCATCTCCATGGAAATCCGTGGCCACTGTGAAGGTCAGAGGCAGGCAGGCTGCGAGGCCGCTGGCTGGCCCCTTCCCCGTGCTGCAGGAAGGGGCGCCGGGGCCTCTCTGACTGTGCACCTGGCCTGCCCGCCTGCAGCCTGCCCCTGCGCTTCTGGGTGAATGTGATCAAGAACCCACAGTTCGTGTTCGACATCCACAAGAGCAGCATCACAGACGCCTGCCTGTCGGTGGTGGCCCAGACCTTCATGGACTCCTGCTCTACGTCTGAGCACAAGCTGGGCAAGGACTCGCCGTCCAACAAGCTGCTCTATGCCAAGGACATCCCCAACTACAAGAGCTGGGTGGAGAGGTGAGGCGTGCATGGAGGGGTGGGCACAGGCCAAGAGCCAGGACCCCGCTCAGATCAAGAGCCTGGCCTACTGTCTGCCTGCAGGTACTATGCCGACATAGCCAAGATGCCCGCCATCAGCGACCAGGACATGAGTGCATACCTAGCCGAGCAGTCACGACTGCACCTGAGCCAGTTCAACAGCATGAGCGCCTTGCATGAGATCTACTCCTACATCACCAAGTACAAGGATGAGGTGAGCATGCACGGCTGCCTCGTTCAAAGCCTCCTGTTCCACACTGCCCTGCTCAGCTCTATGCCAGGCCTTGCCGAGCAGGGCTTCTCCCAGGGGCCCGTACTCCACTCTACGTACCCCTCCCTGGGCCTCTGGTCTGGCCAGGCACCTGCCTTCTCCACTTTCCCTGCCCCCTGGTCACATTGCTTACTGGGGCAGGGAGACAGTGCTGTGTGACTGCCTGCCAGGTTTAGCAGGGTCGGGCTGCACTGCAGCAGGTTGGAGAGCATGCTTCCAGTTGGTGTGAGAGGCGTGGGCTGTGCCCTGGTGGGGGGGCATATGGTAATGGTTTTCCAAGGTGGAGAATGGGGGTTGTGAGGTACTGTTCCCTGAGGGACCATCATGCAATTGATCAGCCTGGCAGGACGTCTCCCGGGTAGGGTACCAGACCCTTCCTCTTTTAGTGTCTTTTCTGCTGACCTGGAGTGAGACCCCAGGAGGCCTGCTTGCCATCTCCTTGCACAGAGCTGGGGCTCCCTGAGATGTCTGAGGAAGGAGGACTGACTATGGGCTGAAGTGGACAGGGCACGCAGGGCCAGAGAGGCAGGATGGGTGTGGAAACAGCAATTGCCAAGGCCCTGAGCCCAGAGTGAGCCTGGCTGCAGGACCGTGGAGGCCACGAGGCTAAAGGCTAAATGAGAGCTGTGCCAGGTGGAGAAAGCGAGGCTGAGGCAAGGGGCCTGTCACTAGGTGTGCAGGCCTTGGGGAACTTGGGCTTTCCACCAAGTGAGACGGCCCATCCAGGTTGAGAGCCAGAGCGGTGATCTGACTGCTGGGTGCCCAGGGTGAGCGAGAGGCAGGAATCACCTAGGTGCTGTGGCCACGGTGATGGGCCATGGGTGGGAGGGGCCAGGACTTGCTGTCCAACTGGCTATGGGGTGTGACTCCAGACTTGAGGTCAAGTGAGTGACAAGTGGTGGGGAAGGATCTTCAGCTGAGACTGGAGGAGACTATGAGGCCCTGGAGATGAGTCCAGAGCAGCATGGGGATGGGCCGAGCTCCGGGACCGAGAGGCAGGTGGGGCAGGGGCTGGGTGTCAGGAAGCAAGGCTGGGCAGGTGTCCCTTGGCTGAGAAGGTCAAGCAGCAGATCTTGGGTAACCTGGTGTTGCTGCTTGTGGGTTGGGGACCAAAGCCTGCTAGAGGTTCTCTGAGGGGCTCCACTGTAAGCGGGCACAGAGAAGCCAGGGCAGTGGGGTGGAGGGAGACGGCAGCATAGCCATGTGCGGGGGAGCTGATGCGCCAGGGGGAATCAGGAGTACATGCTCTGGGTGCTCCTGCTTCCCGGGGGGCTGGAAGGAGCAGGCTGAATTGCAGTGTAGAGGGGGCTTCCAGGGGATGGCAACATGTCCTAGCCAGGCCCTGCTCCCGTTGACAAATGGGGAACTGCACCAAGGAGACACAAAGGATTGGCTGTGACCAGAGCCTTGTTTGGGGCTGGTATTTTGGGGGTTGAGGTTAGGAATAGTAACCAGCGAGGCTGGTCACACCGGGCTCCTGGAGGTCTAAGATGAAAACCCAGGTCCCTCAGCTGAGAATGGAAGGAATAGAATTGGGCATCTGCTTGAGAGTCCCTGCCAGCCATGCCAGCCACATCGTATGCCCCCTGTGTACGACCCTCCAAACTTCCAAGTACTGGTCTCACATGAGCGGCAACCCTGGCCAGGCCCACTAATGCCCACACCCGCCTCCACAGATCCTGACGGCCCTGGAGAAGGACGAGCAGGCTCGGCGGCAGCGGCTCCGAAGCAAGCTGGAGCAGGTGGTGGACACAATGGTCCTGAGCAGCTGAGCCACCGGGTCACTGCCCAGCAGGAGATGAGTGAGAGGGAGGCCTGCAAGGGAGGCCTCCGATCAGCAGCCAAAGCCAGGAGGTCCTGGGACGCAGCCTCCCCTCATCTGTGCAGAGTGCCTGTGTGCTCGGGGTAGGCGTGCAGGCAGCATCCCCCCGGCCCTCCCCTCCCCCTTCCACCTGGCAGGGGGTCCTAGTTCTAACTGGTGTGGGTGAGACAGTGCCTGCAGCACCCTCTGCGCCCAGAACTGCTCGCTCCAGGGCTAGCGGAGCCCAGGTGCAGCTGAGGTCTTCTCGAGGAACTTGGGTGGCTGCTGAAGAAAACCTGAGGGTAAGGCCAAGCTCTCCGGGAGCAGGGACCCGGTCCGGTTGTCTCGAGGCCCGAAGGGTCAGAACAAGGGGCTGGGAGGGGTCACCCTCCCCAGCTTCCCAGGTAGACACCGAGGGCCAGGGCTTGGCTGGCAGCCTGGAGGAGGCTGAATGCCAGGTCCAGCCAAGTTGAGCCCGAGTCAGTGAGGGCTGTTGCTGCCTGCCTGCCACGTCTGGCACCCTCATGCTGTCTGCTGCGCCGCCACCACCATCCTCCGATTCACCGCGTGCTGTCTGCAGCAGAGGCAGGAGTACCACGTCCACCTTGCCCAGAGAGAGGCCCCCAGCTCCCTCCTATGGAAGGGCTGCAGGAAGACGGTGCTCACAGCTCCCAAGTGACTTCCAGAAGGACTCAGCAATTCCCTTTGTGTCCTCAGGGCTGTGCCTCTGGGAGCCACTGGAGCCTGAGGCTCCTGAGCGGTCACGAGTGCACATTCCCATTATTTATTCTCCACTGCATCCGCTTGGGGCAAGCTCTCCAGCGTGGAGCTTATGGGAGCAGCCCTGAATGTCCTCTTCCCTCTCTGTCTTCCCCTGCTCTCCACATCCGCCTTCCAGCAGCTTCCAGTCTGGCATCTCAGCAGCATTCTGGCGCCTCAAGCACAGTGGGACATCAGGAGACTGTTCTTGTTGTTTTTTCAGGGGGGAAGAAGGAAACCCTGCTGCACCCACTTGGGCATCCAGTACTGTGGCAGGAGCCCTTGGGCCGTACTTGCTGGCATGGCTATGCAGGACACAGTGACCAGAGGGCCTGGCGGTTGGCGCTGTCCACCCTGCCCTCAGTGAGCAAGAGAGAACAAAGTTTTAATTAAAAACCTGTACATTATTTTATATATATATATACACACACACACACATCCACGTGTGTGTGCGTGTGCACACACATTACATATATACATGTATATGTATATGTATGTGTGTATGTATGTATATGTATATATATATATGTATATATGGCTCCAGCCTCAGTCTCCAGCCCCAGTGGGGTCCTGTACAGTTGACTAGAGGAGGAGAAATTTTACAATTTGAAGTAAGTGGGAAAGCAATACCAAGTGGCCATGAAGCAGGCGGCCAGTTTCCCCGACCCAAGCACCCCAGGCCTGCGCCCCTCATCCTGCGGTTCGTCCTGTTTTTGTTTTGATGTAAAAACGAGAGAACTTCTCTGAGGCCCCCCGAGAGCGTCCGGGGCAAGAGGCTGTGGATTCCTGCATGACTGTGCTAGCTTTTAGTCTGACTTGATCTTTTTAAAACTGCAAGTGTTGGATACTAGAGGTTGTTAGACCCCTTTTTATGTTTTTTAATTAATCAGTCACTTGTGAAAGCAGACAAGCGGACCCCCTCTTCAAGTTCACATTTTTGACGGTACTAAAGATTCCCATGGACTTTAAGGGACAGCTAACTGTGGCTAGCCTTGCGCCCACAAGCTTCCTACGTTGGGGTCCCCCTCCTAAGCAGTGTGAGCCAGACTGCACACCTTGGAGATCAGGTTAAGTGAGGTCTGACCCCTCTCACTGGGGAGCGGCATGAAATCCGACAACTCCTGACTCAGGAAGCTCCTGGAACTGAGCAGGGCTCGGGCCTCCCACTGCTGTGGGTGACCAGCTGGAGCTCGGGCAGCCCCCTGACTCCAGCGCAGCTGCATGCGTTCATCCTTGGGCCGATGTGGGGGACCAGAGCTGAGGCTCCTCACTCTAGAGAGCAGGTCATATTTTTGGTTGCCACTGCTTTGGCCTGGATTCCCATTTGTGGATGCACCCTTGCCTCGTATCGGATGCCATCTGGCCGTGTGTGGGTGCAGACCTCAGTTTCCCCTAAAGTCTTCCATGGATGTTGGCTTCTAATTGAAGCCCCGTTCTTCCAGTTCCACACAGGTCAGTTTGGGGCTCCTCCGCTCCTCCACTGCCCTCTTTCAGAATCCAGTCCCGACCCCCATTCCTAAGGCCTCCCATCCCACAGAGAGCCGGCCCCCATGCTCACCTCAAGAGGCTGAATGTGGTGAGGAAGGAGGAGGGGTGTTGCCGGCCCTGCAGGTTGTGTGGCCCACTCCACAGCGCACGCCTGGCGCAAGCACTTTAGCAATATCTGTTTACATGGGAGCTGATTGAGCTGATTCTAAGCCTGCCGTCTCCCCATTGCAGCAGGGCCCCCACCTTCTTCCTGCCAGGTTGTGCAGTTGGGCTCCAAGTTTTTCTTGTCACTAGTTCACATAGCCCTCCCAGCTCTGGCACTCCAGGCATTGGGCCCAGGCACCCCACCATCACCCCCCAGGCATTGTCCTGCCAGGAGTTCTGACCTCAAATTCCGGCACTGGCCTAGGGGGTTGTGGGAGCCTGGCAGGAGCCTGAGGTTGGAGCCCCGCTCTGTGCAATGAGGGTGGGTGCAACTGTCCCAAAGGCCCCTCTGCTGTCTCAGGCCTGGGCCACGGCACTGGGTGCTGTGCAGGGGCACCCATCCTGGGTACTGCTGCTATGGCCTGCCCTGCTCTGGGCCGCCCCTGGCACCCTTTCCCCCACACGTCTCAGGAGTGCCCAGGTGGCTCATGCCTTGGTCTGGGAGCCGGGCCTCTTGATATACCTCGAGCTTGCCCTGCACTCCCTGACCCAGGGTGGAGGGGCTGGGAGAACCTTTAGACTGAGGGTCCCTAATGTCTTGCCCACTCTTCCTGGTCTGACCTTGCTGAGAGCCTCTGCCCTGGTGTTTCTCCCAGTTCTGGATGTGATGGCTCATGTCGTTGGTGCTACACAAGCTAGAATAGATATATTTAGAGAGATATTTTTAAGACAAAGCCCACAGTTAGCTGTCTTTTAATGCCACAGGGCCCCCACCCAAAAGAAGAGCAATCGCTCGGCCGGCCTGAGCCACCCTTCACCATTGCCTCTCGCAGGAGCAGTGTGGCTGATGGGCGCTCAGCTGCAGATTGTGTAAATACACGGCTATTTCCTATTTTACTGTTCTTCAGATTTAGTACTTGTAAATATACACACACATTAAGGAGAGATTAAACATTTTTGCTAAAGCTCACGGCTCTGGGCTTTCCTTGCTGGGCGGTGGTCTGGGGTGGGAGACTGCAAGCCCATCCCAAGCTCCGAGCAGCGTCTCCTGGGCCATGCGGGGACCCCTGCCCACAGGGTGCAGCCAGGCCCTGAGTGCTGATGGCTCTCAGCAGGATGCCCAGCAGCAGCCCAGAGTGACCGCAGGTGCCAGTTCTTGGCCTCCAGTGTTTTAGCAGCTCCAGTGGTGTGATGCCTGGGCCAGGATCCTGCTGCTGCTGCGTGCCGGGAGTCTGCAGGTGTCCTGGACCTCAGAGGCACTTTGAAACGATCTGCTGAGCTTGAAAACACCAGGGCCTGGGCCCCTCGGGGTCCGGTTGTTTCTAAGGTGGCCCGGGTACTATATAGCCAATAAGCTCTGGGGACTTGAAGCCGTAGTCCTGGGACCCTCCCTGAACAGCAAGGGCTTAGAGCTGCACATCTCAACGTTTCTTGGCCAGGAGCACTCTTGTGGGGACTTTGCAGTGGAGGAACCCAGTTTAGGAAATACTGTTTTTTTTTGGCACAGACCCTGCTGTTGTGTTCTATGAAAATTTTGACACTTTCCTAATGGAGAAGGTGTTGGTGCCGCCTTTGCTGGCTCTGGGCCAGTTTCCTCCACAGCCCAACAGAGATGGTCAGTCCTGCCCCAGAGGGTGGGCGCGGGGGTCAGATGTGATTGTTTGGATGAAGCAGGCTTATGTCTTGAAAAGACAGGTATGACACCAAGCAGTGTATCTACCTGCTCTGTACCTAATCTCTAGGCTACCGCCAGGCAGGGGCAATGGCAGGCTGTTCAGCCACTGTCAGAGCTAAGCCAGTGAAAACTGGTGTGGACCTCACAGTAACATCCCCAACTCACAGACAGGATGCTGAAGGACACACAGGTGTTGCCAAAGGCCGCACAGTGGTAAGGGACAGAGCTGGACTGAAAGCCGGCCACAGCATATCATGAGGAGGTTTCCAGAGAGCGCTGGCAGCACTCCGGCTTCCCGTGATATCTCTCCATTCTGAGGGCTCTGACAGCAGGCCATAAATTATAATACCTCCTGCTCCAAAATGGGCCTGTCCTGATAGCCGAGGCTGCAGGCATCGTGCTCAGCACCAGGCTCAATTACTAAAAGGAAAGTGTAATCACTATGAAATTGCATCAGAAACAAATTTAGCAATGCTGTCCCATTTGGGGTGTGACATGGACTGTCCTCACAGCTTGGCCCCCTCTAGCTTTCCAGCACAATCAGCCCTGCCTCGATTCCCCTCGTTAGACTGCCCAGGTCTCCAGCCCCACTAGCCTGAAACTGGGCAATCGTCTCTGAGCTGCAATCAGCACTCACTGTGCAGTGATCAAGCATTAATTATACAGTCAGTAGTGCGGGAAGGAGGCAGGCGACTGATTGCAGGCTCAGCGGCTCATCGAGGGTATTAAAACCATCAGCTATTAATACCAGAGCTGGCCAGCTGCTCCAAGCAGGGCATTTGGATGGGGGTGTCTGGGTGGAAGAGGAGTGAAGCTGGCCTGTATCTAGCACACTTGGCTGAGCCCCTTTGTGCCAGCACTGTTAACCCCTGGTGATGGAGCTGCAGACGACTACATGGAGTTCGTGAGGAGGGATAAAATCGTAGGCCGGGCTAAATGAACACTAAGCTAACTGCATCGGGGTACGTGTGAAGAAAACACAATGGCACTTGACACAACGGCAGCCAGGTGGACAAGGAGGGCCGTCTGGGGAGGGCAGTGGCGTGGAGATCTGAGGCACAAGAAGGAGCAGGCATGGTGCTATTGGGAAGAGTGTTCCCTGAGGCAAGAACGAACTGGGCATGCTGGGTGGGCAGTGTGTGAGGAGGACAGACCAGGCTGTGGGCCTCAGGCCTGAACAGGAGCAAGCAGGCTTTTCGGAGCTCCTTGGGAAGCAAGGAGGGCAATATCTGATTTGCATCTAGGGGCTGTGGGCCAGAGACCAGAGGAGGCCAGAGACCACTTGCAGACCCAGGGACCTTGGCTCCACTGCACCCCTTTGGGGCCTTCCTGGAGACCCAACAGTATGTCAGACGGTGTTGCTCTGTGGGCACGTGTGGCCTTTCTGAAAGTGGGCTGGGTGAGTGTGTGACTTGTTTTGAGCTATCATTGGGTTGTCAGTGAACGTGGCTTAGATCACACCTGGGCCAGGTATGTGCGTTGGGCATGGGGCACAGAACGAAGCTCAGTGGTGCCATGGGCATTTGGAGAATTGCTTCTGCAGCACAAGCCAGGTGATACTGATACAAGCTGGTAGCATTGTCAGTACAGAGGAGGACCTGGGGACAAAGACGTGAGACCCATCACTCGCCCACAGACTCACCTGTCAGTGCTGGAGCCAGGATTGTCCACCAGCTCACTTGGGGGCTTATTATTTAGTTTGACAAATTGACTTCCCAGCATCTTTGCTGCATCCAGCTGAAAGCCACCTGAGAAATACCTGACCCTACATTCTTTGCTGCGTGCCCCTCTCCATTATAAATGGCAGAAACTTAAACTGGCTTGAGCAATGAAAAGAGCTGGTTGGCTCATATAATAGAGAAGTCCAAGTGTGCATCTCACTCCAGGCTGGATCCAGGGCCTCCATGAGGTCCTGAGGAATCTGTCTTCCTCCTCTGTCCTTTGCATGGGCTTAATTCTCAGGCAGGCTGTTCCCAAATGCAGGCTAACGATGGCTGCCATCAGCTCTAGGCTTACCAGGTGGGCAACCATGGTGGAGAGTGCCTTTGGTCAGCACGAGTCTGGATAGGGATTTCACGGGCTAACTTTACGTTATATATCTCTATTTGAACCAGTTATTCTGGCCCATGAGTAGCTCTGATTGGCTAGACCCAGTTCACATGCCCAGCGAGAAGAGGGGTCAGCCCATTTGCACCTTCAGGGTTTTACACATTGTATTGAACTAAGAAGTCTCATGCAGGTTGTACATCTGCTTACGTCTGCAGATGGATCGATTGTCAGTGCCTGCGGCATCCCTGTGATGATCCAGTCTCTTCCTGGGAGCCATAATTAATTGCTGACTGCCTACTTTAAGCACCGATAATGCTTGAATCCTATCTACCACCCAGCTTTTGCTGCCTGTGTGACTTGCACAGAGAGCTCTGGCCTGAAGCTATCCACAATACCAGTGAGGCCTGCCAGGTGACGGAGTGGTAGCCAAGGGAATGACGGTGGGGCTGGGGGCAGTGCCACAGCCCTGGCCATAAGACGTGATCAACCTCACCCACAAATTGGACTGCCCTAACCTAGAAGAAGGGTATTTCACCAGAGGACTGGAGTGGGGAACTCCAAGGCTGGGATGGGTATGGGATGGCCTACTGTAGCCCGCGTGATAGCTGTCCTCCTCCACTTCATCAACCCTCATCCCACCAACCCTCCCTCCAACTCACTCAACCACTGACACACCGCTGTTCCCCCATCCTACCCACCAGCCAGTCTACCCCACGGTCACCACTCATTGCCATCCACCCACTTCCACTAGCAATTCACTGCCCCTCCTTTCTCTCCAGCCTCCTAACTGTTCATCCACAGATCCGTCTGGGTTGGGTTGAGGCACGGTCCTGAAGGATCCTGAACGCCACATAAAGAATTTGAGCTTACAAATGTTGGTGAGGATGTGGAGAAATTGGAACTCCTGTGTACTGTTGGGAGTGTAAAATGGTACAGGCACTGTGGGAAACAGCATGGTGATTCCTCAAAAAGTTACACAGAGAATTACCACATAATCCAGCAATTCCATTTCTGAGTATAAACCCAAAAGAATAGAAAGCAGGGTCTAGAAGAGAACTTTGCACACGCATATTCATAGTAGCATTCTTTACAATAAGCACAAGCACCCCAACTGTCCATCAATGGATGAATGGATAAACAAAATGTAGTCTATACATACCGTGGAATATTATTCAGCCTTAAGAAGGAAGGAAATTCTGACACATGTTACAACATGGATGAACCCTGAGAACATTATGAAATAAATCAGTCACAAAAAGATAAATACCACATGATCCACATATATGAGGTTCTTAGAGTAGTCAAAGTTGTAGAGACAGAAAGTAGAACAGAGGTCACCAGAACCGGGAGAGAGAATGGGAAGTTAGTGCTTACGGGGAACAGAGTTCTGGTTCGGGAAGATGAAAACATGGTGGTGATGGTTGCACAACAGGAATGCACTCACTGCCACTGAACTAGCTGTGTACTTAAAAATAGTTGAGATGGTCAATTTTATGTTATGTATATTTTACGCATTTTAAAATAATAATTAAAATATTTTAAGAATCTGAGCTTTATTGTGTGCACAAGAGGGCCACAGAATATTGTGGAGCAGGATCATTCAGCTCTTTCCTTTCGCCTGGGTGGTCTCATCCACACTTCAGTTGTAAGGATTTGGTGGCCCCACACCTCTGGCTGGAGTCCCGGCTTGGGTCCCACCTCCTGCAGGTTGAACACCTGAGCTCCTGCAGAAAGATCTTTTGGGCACCCCGCCCACCCTCCCCTCCGCCAGGCCCAGGCACAAAGTAAGAGGTTGGACGCTGTGACCCATCCTGGGATGGTCTGCTTTCAAGCCTCTGCTGGGCCTGGGGCTCCAGCCCCCATCTCTCACCTGGTGGCTCTCTGGTGAAACTTCCTCAAGCCCAGCTTGCAAAAGCACCTCTCTTCTCTCTTCATGAAACTTGTTATTTTTTTTAATGGAAACGATATTTTTTTAAAAAGTAGCTGCCATGTCATCACACTAATAAAATTAATATATTTGTGTATCAAATTTTCTCAGTTGCCCCCAGACTGCATCTTTGCACATTGTTTGTTTGATGAGAACCAATGAGCTGCCTTGTCACACTGTTTTCCATCTTTTTCCTTTGTGTCTACAAGCCCCCTTCTGTTTTAAAGCCATTTCTGCTCAGAGAAGCAGGTCTTTTGTCCTTAAGACTGATACAGTGTGGGTGTGAGGTGGCACTGACTCGATCCTTTGCCCCATGTGGCTGGAATACTGGATCTAGAAGCTTGGCTGGATTCCGGCTCCATTCTCCAGGGAACAGGCCTTGTGTTTCGCGGAGCACTTGGCCAGGAGCCCAGCCTCCACCCTGCCCTCTCCTGTCACAAGCCCAGGTGTCCTACTGCTTCTGTGGGTCCCTCATCTCACCTCTTTCACTCCCTTGGTCCTTCCATCTACCTCGAATTTTCCTCTAAATACATTCTCCCATTTTTAAGTTGAAGAAATTACTTAACAGGGAAACTTTATAGCACTATCATAAGTGGGTGACCAGTATCGCCATAAATAGCAACTGCAAAAATAATACAATAAAAGTAAAAATGATATTTATGTTTTAGTAACAAGTGATAGCCTACACAAACTCCTTCTGTCTTATAAAGTCACCAAGTGCCAACCAGGCCTGGAGAGACACCCAGAACCCAGATGTGGCTCTCAGACCCTCCTCTGTGCCCCTGACTGAGACTGTATACTGAACTTCCTGGTCCCTTTCCAGCAGCCCTGGCAGGAGGCTGGGGTGGGAGGTGAAGAGGGTCCCTGCAATCCCCCAGAGTGAGTGTCCCACAGCACTTTTACCACCTGGGACCCAGGCCTAAGCTGGTGATGTCACCTCTGCCTGTCGCTCCTCCCCTTGGGTGATCACCGCTCCTGCCCCCTCTGCTTTGCCCCTGGTGTGAAGTTCTCTCTGGGACACTGCTCCTTTTGTGACTGACCGCTGCCTGGGAGAGTCCTCAGTTTCAGCTAATGTCAGGTCTAAAACACTCACATACCACCCACAGTGCCTGTCCACATATTTCAGATGCCTGGCATCAGCGGACCTGCAGGGGTGGTCCTGTCCCCATGTTTGTCTCTGTTCCTGCCCTGCCTGGCTCAGTTGCCCCAGTTAGTGCTTTTTGTAGTACTTTTCATTCATTTTTCTTTCTTTCTTTTTTTTTTTAATTTATTGGGGTGACATTGTTAGTGAAATTACATAGGTTTCAGGTATATAATTCTGTATTACATCATCTATAAATCCCATTGTGTGTTCACCACCCAGAGTCAGTTCTCCTTCCATCACCATATATTTGATCCCCCTTACCCTAATCTCCCTCCCCCCACCCCCCTAACCCTCTGGTAACCACTAAACTATTGTCTGTGTCTATGAGTTCTTGTTTCTCATTTGTTTGTCTTGTTCTTTTATTGTTTTTGGTTTATATACCATATATCAGTGAAATCAGAGGGTTCTCTGCTTTTTCTGTCTGACTTATTTCACTTAACATTATACTCTCAGGATCCATCCATGTTGTCACAAATGTTCCTATATCATCTTTTCTTACCGCCGAATAGTATTCCATCGTGTATATATCTTCTGTATCCATTCATCTGTCGAAGTACATTTTGGTTGTTTCCATGTCTTGGCCACCGTAAACAAAGCTGCAATGAACATTGGAGTACACGTGTCTTTATAGAGAAATGTTTTCAGATTTTTTGGGTAGATATCCAGGAGAGTGATTGCTGGGTCATATGGTACTTCTATTCGTAATTTCTTGAGGAACCTCCACACTGCCTTCCATAGCGGCTGCACCAGTCTGCATTCCCACCAACAGTGTATGAGGATTCCTTTTTCTCCACAGCCTCTCCAACACTTGTTACTATTTGTCTTGTTGATGGTAGCCATTCTGACTGAGGTGAGGTGATAGCTCATTGAGGTTTTTATTTGCATTTCTCTGATGATTAGTGATGTTGAGCTTTTTTTCATATGTCTATTTGCCATTTGTAAGTCCTCTTTGGAGAAATGTCTCTTCAGGTCCTCTGCTCATTTTTCCATTGGGTTGTTTGTTTTTTTTGTTGTTGAGCTTCATGAGTTCCTTGTATAGTTTGGATATTAGCCCCTTATCGGAGGCACTGTTTGCAAAAATCTTCTCCCATTCAGTTGGTTGCCTCTTTATTTTGTTGATGGTTTCTTTTGCTGTGCAGAAGCTTTTAAGTTTCATATAGTCCCATTTGTTTATTTTAGCTTTAACTTCCATTGCCTTTGGAGTCAAACTCATAAAATGCTCTTTGAACCCAAGGTCCATAAGTTTAGTACCTATGTTTTCTTCTATGCAGTTTATTGTGTCAGGTCTTATGCTTAAGTCCTTGATCCAGTTTGAATTAATTTTGGTACATGGTGACAGACAGCAGTCCATTTTCATTCTGCTGCACGTGGCTATCCAATTCTCCCAGCACCATTTATTGAAGAGGCTGCCTTTCTCCATTGTATGTTTTTAGCTTCTTTGTCAAAAATTATCTGTCCATATTTATGTGTTTTTATTTCTGGGTTCTCAATTCTATTCCATTGGTCTATGTGTCTGTTTTTCTGCCAATACCATGCTGTTTTGAATATTGTAGCCCTGTAGTACAAGCTAACGTCAGGAAGTGTGATACCTCCAGTAGTGTTCTTTTTTCTTAAGATTCCTTTGGCTATTCGGGGTCTTTTGTAGTTCCAAACAAATCTGATGATTTTTTGTCCTATTTCTTTAAAAAATGCCATTGGGATTTTGATAGGGATTGCATTAAATCTGTATATTGCTTTGGGTAATATGGACATTTTAACTATGTTGATTCTTCCAATCCATGAGCATGGAATGTCTTTCCATTTCTTTGTGTCTTCTTCAATTTCTTTCAAAAATGTCTTACAGTTTTCAGCATATAAATCCTTCACATATTTGGTTAAGTTTATTCCTAGGTATTTTATTCTTTTTGCTGAAATTGCAAAGGGAATTGTCTTTTGTATTTCTTTTTCTGAGACTTCATTGTTAGTATAAAGGAAAGCAATGGACTTTTGTACGTTGATTTTGTACCCAGCAAATTTACCATATTCGTTGATTGTTTCTAACAGCTTTTTGCTGGAGTCTTTAGGGTTTTCCATACATAGCATCCTGTCATCTGCAAAGAGTGATAATTTAACTTTTTCATTCCCAATTTGGATGCCTTTTATTTCTTTCTCTTGCCTGATTGCTATGGCAAGGAATTCCAACACTATGTTGTAAAGCAGAGGTGATAGGGGACAACCCTGTCGTGTTCCTGAACGTAGAGCAAAGGCCTTCAGTTTTTCACCATTAATTATGGGATTAGCTGAGGGCTTGTAATACATGGCCTTTATTATGTTAAGGTATTTTCCTTCTATACCAATTTTATTAAGTGTTTTAATCATAAATGGATGTTGTATTTTGTCAAATGCTTTTTCTGCATCAATCAATATAATCATATGATTTTTGTCCTTTCTTTTGTTTATGTGATGTATCACATTGATGGATTTTTGAATGTTGAACCATCCTTGTGCCCCGGGGATGAACCCCACTTGGTCGTGACGAATAATCTTTTTAATGCATTGTTGTATTCGATTTGCTAGAATTTTGTTTAGGATTTTTGCATCAGTATTCATCAGAGATATTGGTCTGTAGTTGTCTTATTTTGAATTATCCTTACCAGATTTTGGTATCAGGGTACTGTTGGCGTCATAAAATGAGTTAGGGAGTACTGTCTCTTTTCAATTTTTTGGAACAGTTTGAACAGGATTGGTATTAGATCCTCTTTGAAGGTTTCGTAGAATTCAGTAGTGAAGCCATCTGGTCCCGGACTTTTGCTTTTGGGAAGGTTTTGGATGACTGATTCAATTTCGTTACTGGTGATCGGTCTGTTTAAATTTTCTAGTTCTTCATGGTTCAGCCTTGGAAGGCTATATGTTTCTAAGAACTTGTCCATTTCTTCTAAGGTATTGAATTTGGTGGCATATAGTCCTTCATAGTATTCTTGGATGATCCTTTGTATTTCTGTGGTGTACATGATAACTTACCCTTTTTCGTTCCTGATTTTGTTAATTAGTGTCTTCTCTCTTTTTATCTTAATGAGTCTAGCCAAGATTTGTCAATTTTGTTAATCTTTTCAAAGAACCAGCTCTTTGTCACATTAATTTTTTATAATGTCTTTTTGTTCTCTATTTCACTTAGTTCTGCTCTGATTTTTATTTTTTCCTTTCTTCTGCTGACCTTGGGTTTCACTTGTTCTTCTTTTTCTAGTTCTTTAAGGTGTAACATGAGGTTATTATTTTGAGATTTTCTTGTTTCTTGAGATAGGCCTGTACTGATATAAATTTCCCTCTTAAAACTGCTTTCGCTGTATCCCAAAAATTTTGGTAGGATGTATTTTCATTGTCATTTGTTTCTATATATCTTTTGATCTCTCCTCTAATTTCTTCTTTGACCCACTCATTCTTTAAAAGTATGTTGTTTAATCTCCATGTATTTGTGTTTTTTCCTGCTTTCTTTTTGCAGTTGATATCCAATTTCAAAGCTTTGTGGTCAGAAAATATGCTTGGTATGATTTCAATCTTCTTAAATTTGCTGAGGCTGATTTTATGTCCCAAAATATGGTCTATCATTGAGAATGTTCCATGTACATTCGAAAAGTATGTATAGTTTGATGTTTTAGGACGAAGTGCTCTATATATGTCAATTATGTCCTTTTCATCTAATGTGTCATTTAGGGCTGCTATTTCGTTATTTATCTTCTGTTTTGATGATATATCCATAACTGTCAGTGATGTAGGTGAGTCCCCTCGTATAATTGTGTTTTGGTCAATTTCTCCCTTTAGTTAGTAGTTGCTTGGTATGGTATATTTCGGTGCTCCCTGATTGGGGGCATAAATATTGATGACTGTTATGTCTTCTTGTTGTATAGTCCCCTTTACCATTATGAAATGTCCATCTTTGTCTCTTGTTATCTTTTTCACCTTGAAGTCTGTTTGATCTGATATCATTATGACTACACCTGATTTTCTCTAGGTACCATTTGCTTGGACTGTCAATGTCCACCCTTTCACTTTGAGTCTATATTTATCCTTGTAGCTGAGATGTGTGTCTCCATATGTGTCTTGGAGACAGCATATGGTTGGGTTTAGTTTTTTGATCCAATCTGCTACTCTGTGCCTTTTTATTGGTGAGTTCAGTCCATTTACATTCAGGGTGATTATTGATATGTGAGGATTTCCTGTCATTCTATCTTTAGTTTTCTGGTAAGGCTGTGTCTCCATTGTTTCTTTGCCTTTATGTTGTTGTCTATTATTCCTGTGTGGTGGTATTCTATGATGTTTCCCTCTGTTTCTTCTTTTATTACAGTATATATTTCAGTTCTGGATGTTTTTTGAGTGGTTACCCTTAAGTTTATGTAAAAGAAAGTTTGATATTTAGAGTATTCCAGTTTCTTCAACACGCTTACTTTGTCCATTCCCATATTCCGGTTCAGGCCTTTATTCTCCCCCTTTTTATGTTGCCACAAATTGTCCCTGTTAATGGTGGTCGAATAGCCTTCTTTAGTATTTCTTGTAGTGCTGCTCGTGTATTAGAAAATTCCCTCAGCTTCTGTATATCTGGAAAGATTGTATTCCTCCATATCTAAATGATATTTTTGCTGGATATATTCTTCTTGGCTCATAATTTCTCTCTTTCAATAGTTTGTACATTTGGTTCCACTCCCTCCTGGCTTGTAGAGTTTCTGCTGAAAATTCTGATGATAATCTAATGGGCTTTCCTTTGTAGGTTACTGTCTTCTTTTCCCTGGCTGCCTTGAGGATTCTTTCTTTGGCGTTGATTTTAGACAGCCTCAGTACAATGTGCCTTGGTGAAGGCCTGTTGGGATTGAGGTAATTAGGTGTTCTATTTGCTTCTTGGATTGGAGGATCCAGGTCTGTCCACAAGGTTGGGAAGTTCTCATCGACAATTTGTTTGAATATATTCTCTGTTCCCTTCTCTCTTTCTTCTCCTTCTGGTATGCCCATTATTCTTATATTGCTCTTTCTGATGGAGTCAGAAAGTTCTTGTAGAGTTCTTTCATTTCTTTTAAGTCTCAAGTCTCTTTCTTCTTCCATCTGTGTAATTTCCAGGTTTCTGTCTTCGATGTCACTGATTCTTTCCTCCATCTGCTCAACTCTATTACCTAAGCTGGTTATTTCATTCTTAATTTCTTCTGTTGAGTTCTTAATCTGCAGAAATTCCATTTGGTTCTTTTTTAAAATTTCAATCTCTTTCGTAAAATGCTCATGTTGTTCTTTGATTGAGTTTCTGAGTTCATTAAATTGCCTTTCTGTGTTTTCTTGCATCTCGTTGAGTTTTTTCAGAACTGCAGTCTTGAGTTCTCTGTCATTTAAGTCACATATTTCCATATCTTTAAGTTCTTTTTCTGGAGACTTTTCACTTTCTTTCTGAACTGTCTTGTTGCCTTGGTTATTCATGGCAATTACTGATTTATTATTTCTCTTCCTAGACATCTACAGGAGTGGCTTCTGCAACAGGTTGATAGGAAGAGGTCTTTCTTTTGTTTTCTAATACTTGTTGGGAGAATGTTTTGTTTTCTCTTCACTGCAGCCTTTTGTTTTCCCTTCTCACACAGTAGTGCTATGTTTTCTCTGCACTATTTCAGCTTCTCACACAATGGGGGGATTCCCTGGGAGACAGGCTTCTCCTTTTGTTAACAGTTCGCCTGGGTCATAGGGCGCCACGTCCCTTGGGGGTGCGGAGAGGTTTTGAAGTTCCAAAGCTCTTTCTGCACCAGATTCAGAGCCCGTATGTTTCAGCAGTTCTGTTTACTCCTGCAGGTATCTGCCCAGATAGGTGGGGCCAGGGGTGGGGTTAGTTGTGAGAGGTGGCCCAGAGCAATGGCAGCAACCACCAGCACAGCTGGTCCCGCTTCCAGAGGTCCCTCCTGTTTGCCGGAACAAGTTGGGCTGTGAATCTGTGTCTGCGGTCCACAGTTCTCAGAACAGCAAATATTCTGTTTTTTTGATCTGACACTGCTACTGTTCCGCTTCTAGCACTGGGCTGGTGGGGGCGGGGCAAGCTGTGAGAGGGTAGGGAGTGGGAGGCTAGTCTCAGTGCCTAAGGCTTCCGTTCTCTGCTTCACAGTGAGGGCTTAAACCACCATTTTCAGCCTTCTTCCCTCAGTCTTTGCTCTGAGATCTCTGCCATGAGCGTTTGGTTCAGCTGTGTTATATGCTGCCCCCTCAGCCCTGTGGGCCATAAGCAGAGCCCTAGCAGTCCGAGTTCTTCCCTCTTCTGCAGCTGCAGTAGTTCCGGAATGCAGCGAGTTCAGAGCACTGAGCTAGGTCTGCGTCCTGCGCTCTCCTGGCTCCGTCTCTGCACTTCTCACTTCCTACCTCCCTGCACACCCCTCGCTCGATTCTCCTACCTTTAGGTGAATTCAGTAGTGGGCCTCTTTGTCTTGCCTGTCTGCTGTGCAGAGAGTCCTTTATGGAGTAATTGTTGTTTGATTAGTTGTAAATTCCATGGGAGCTTTACAGAGGGTCACCTCACACCACCATTTTGATGACCTCATTCCTTTTTCTGCTGGCTTCCTGCCATCTCGCAGGGAAGCTCCGAGGGCCCTCTCACCATGCCTACCTGGCCAACATGTGTCAGAGCAACTGCTCTATCTCCCTGTGGGCCAGGTCTCTCTGACAACAGCACAGCCCAGGTGTGAGATTCCTGCCATTCTTTGCATATTTGCAGGGCGTGAAAGGACAGAGTGGAGGATGCAGAAATAGTTTTCAGTCCAAGAAAGGGAGCCAGAAAGGCCCCTTTTCTCTTGCTGAAACAAATTACTTAAAAATAGTTTTCAAGACACAGATTTATCATTAAGTGAGCAGTCTGCAAAAGGGGGCAGAGCATCCATGGCTTGGAACCCTGGATCTCATACTTACCATGTTTCCCCAAAAATAAGACCTAGGCAGACCATCAGTTCGAATGCGTCTTTAATGAGCAAAAATTAATATAAGACGCAGTCTTACTTTAATATAATATAAGACCTGGTCTTACATAATATAATACGTTATAAGACCAGTCTTATATAAATTTTTGCTCGAAAAGACACATTAGAGCTGATAGTCTGGCTAGGTCTTAGTTTTGGGGAAACACGGTAGTACTGTGTGATGGAACAAGCCTCTGTCTCTTCCTCAGCCTCAGTTTCTTCATCTGTAAAATGAAAAAAAACAATTTTAACAGCCCCTTTCAGGGTTGATGGCAGAATTGTATGATAACATTTATGTGAAAGAGTAACAAATCTTATGTTTGAGATACTTGCAGGTACGTTTTCATACCCTGTAAATCGTATTATCCTGGAGGATGGATAGTACCCAGAGCAAAGGAATTCTATCACTTTTGGCTGAAGTGCCCACTTCCTGTGAGGCAACGGACAGAAGTGAAGGGGGATTTCTAAGCCTCTTAAGTTGTCTCACATGCCAGAAGCAGTTTCAAGATGCAAAGAACACTCAGTTACCCTTTCCACAGTGGGCAGGATTGGGATCCAGAAATTGAGGAGTCAGGAGTCAGGCAGAGGAAGCTACTGGGTTGAGGGTGGGGGAACAGCATGGTATCCAGATTCCAGACAGAGGAAAAGCACATGTCATAAAGCCAAGGCATTCACTAAGGACTGAGGCTGAGCAGCAGAGGTGTATGGAATCAGGGCTGTTGCCCACACTACCCCAGGGAGATCCGTGCACTCTGTAGTCTATGCCAGTGGCCTCCTCTAGAGTTGTGCCGGGCACAACTGGCATAGCTGTACAAGGTGGCCCTGAGTGGGTGAGACACTTCTACTGGAGGCTGACAGAGGAGCAGAACTCCCCTTCCCTAGTGTCAGGAAGCTTTGCCTTAAACCCTAGCATCCTCTTAGGAAGAAGGAAGAAAAAGGATAAAGCACCCTCTTAGGAAGTTGAATTATGACCTAAACATAACATTTTCCCAACAGAGATGGTGTTAAAATACAAGAGATAATTTAAATAGCACTAGATTGAGATGTTTTTCTTTAATTTATTTATTTAGTTTTGCCGGGGCGGGGGTGGTGGGAAGGGAACAGTGTGTACTTCCAGGATGTTTTCCAAGTCAAGTTGTAGTCCTTTCAATTGTAGTTGTAGAGGGCACAGTTCAGCTCCAGGTCCAGTTGCCGTTGTTAGTTGCAGGGGGTGCAGCCCACCATTCCTTGCGGAAGTCGGAGTTGAACCAGCAACCTTGTGGTTGAGAACCCACTGGCCCATGTGGTAATTGAACTGGCAGCCTTTAGCGTTAGGAACACAGAGCTCCAACCGCCTGACACACCAGGCCGGCCCCTAGACTGAGATGTTTTTAAAGTTTAAGGTTTTGTTCATATTTTCCAGTAGGGTAGAAGCTTGGGAGCAAGATTAGATAAGTCACAGACAATTAAGAAGCTACATTAACAAAAATATCTGAGCAGAGCTGTGTGCATTTTTAATCCTAGAGACTACGCTGGGCTCCAGTGCAGAGTGGAGGCTGCCTGCCAACCTCCAGTTCTTGGTCCTGAGGAACTGCTCCTCCTTCCCATTCAGGGCAGTTAGCCATTCTCGCTGATTGACACATGATCCCAATCAGAGCACCCCTTCCTACTGTCAGGCTCAGCATGTCACCTGAAAGTGTTGAAAAGAGAGAACACTCCTTTACATTTGGTGAGTTTGTAAACCATGAGCTCCTGGCGGCCACTTCAGGAGCCTGCCTAAGAGTGCAGCCAGCTCAGGGGAATGCAGAACCAAGAGATGATAAAGAGAAGAGAAAGAGGTAGAGAGGGGAAGAGAGAGAAATAAAGAGAAGAGCAAGAGGGCTAGAGGAGATGGGGAGAGAGGAAGAAGTCAGTGGGGAGAGGGGTGAGGGAGATTAAACTCCTGGATTCAGCTTTGCCTAAAGACAAGATCTATTCTGGCCTTTAATTACATTAGATAACCAATTCCCTTTTTTTCTGGTTTTGCTCAAATCAATCTGTCATGTGCTACTTCAAGAGGGCAAACCTGCACTGTTTCAGTGTGGTAGCCACTATCATATGTGGCTACTGAGAACTTTAAACATGGCTAATCTGAATTTGATATGCTGTGACTGTAAAGTACACACCCAGCGTAAAATGTCCCTTTAAAATTATTTATATTGATTACATGTTGAAATGATAATATATTGGATAGATAGGGTTAAATGTGTTATTAAATTTAATATTACTTGTTCCTTTTAACTTTTAAAAATATAGGTACTAGAAAATTTTAAATTGCATTTCTGACTCACATTATGTTTTTTTGACAGAGCAGGACTAGACAAATTTTCTAGGAATAAAAGAACATGCTTTTTGTGTGTGTGTGTGTGCACGCAGGTGTGTATGTAGGTGTGTGTATTGGTGTGTGTGTAAGTATGTGTCTGTAGGTGTGTATAGGTGTGTGTGTATGTGTGTGTGTGTGTGTGTGTGTGTGTAGGTGTCTGTTTTAATATCAACTGCTTCTGGGGAGAATGATTTCTGCTAACAGGGGACTTTTTTGTTTTCTGAATGTGTGATTGATCTGGGCATGCAAGTTTGGGATGAGTACTGGGGAAGAGAAGAAATGCTGTGCTTTTTGTTTTCTATACAGCTTTATTGAGGTGTAATTCAATACCATACGATTCACACATTGAGAGTGTACAATTCAGTGCTTTATAGTATATTCACAGTTGTACAACATTTATGCAATAAATTTTAGAACATTTTTGATTGATTGAAAAAAATGGCGGCGCGAGGTGAGCCTCTGTAGCGCTCCCCTGGAATTTACAACAAACCGGACAACAACAACTCCACAAAGGACTCCCTGCACAGCAGACAGGCAAGACGAAGAGGCCGACTACTGAATTCACCTCCAGGTGGGTGAATCGCGCGAGCGGGGAGGAGAGAAAGGAGAAGTGCGGAGACGAAGCCACGTGGGCACAGGACGCAGACCTAGCTCAGTGCTCCGTGCTCACTGCATCCCGGAACTACCGCAGCTGCGGGAAAGGGAAGGACTCGGACTGCTAGGGCTCCGCTTACAGCCCACAGGGCTGAGGGGGCAGCATATAACACGGCTGAACCCAACGCTCACGGCAGACACCTCAGAGAAAAGACTGAGGGAAGAGGGCTGAAAACGGTGGTTTAAGTCCTCACTGCCGACCAGAGAACAGAAGCCTTAGGCACGGAGACTAGCCACCCCCTCCCTACCCTCCCAGAGCTCGCTCCGCCCCCACCTGCCCGGTGCTAGAGCGATAAAGTAGCAGTGTCAGATCAAAGGACAGAATATTTGCTGCTCTGAGAACTGTGGACCGCAGACACAGATTTGCAGCTCAACTAGTTTCTGCAAAGGGGAGGGAGCTGTGAAAGCAGGACTGGCTGTGGTGGTGGTCACCACCATTGCTCTGGGCACTTCTCACAACTCACCCCGCCCCTGGCCCCACCTATCTGGGCGGATCCCTACAGGAGTAAACAAAAAGCTGAAACACATGGGCTCTGAATCTGGTGCAGAAAGAGCTTTGGAACTTAAAAAGCTCTTTGCATACCTATCAACCTGTTGCAGAAGCCACTCCTGTAGATGTCTAGGAAGAGAAATAGTAAATCAGTGATTGCCATGAGTAACCAAGGCAACAAGATAGCTCAGAAAGAAAGTGAAAAGTCTCCAGAAAAGGAACTTAGAGATATGGAAACATGTGATTTAAATGACAGAGAATTCAAGATTGCAATTCTGAAAAAACTGAACGAGATGCAAGAAAACACAGAAAGGCAGTTTAATGAATTCAGAAACACAATCAAAGAACACCATGAGCATTTTACAAAAGAGATTGAAATTTTGAAAAAGAACCAAATAGAATTTCTGGAGATTAAGAACTTAATAGAAGAAATTAACAATAAAATATCCAGCTTAGGTAGTAGAGTTGACCAGATGGAGGAAAGAATCAGTGACATCGAAGATAGGATCCTGGAATTTACACAGATGGAAGAAGAAAGAGACTTGAGACTTAAAAGAAATGAAAGAACTCTACAAGAACTTTCTGACTCCAACAGAAAGAGCAATATAAGAATAGTGGGCATACAGAAGGAGAAGAAAGAGAGAAAGGAACGGAGAATATATTCAAACAAATTGTCAATGAGAACTTCTCAAACTTGTGGAAAGAACTGGATCCTCGAATGCAAGAAACAAATAGAACACCTAATTACCTCAACCCCAACAGGCCTTCTCCAAGGCACATTGTATTGAAGCTGTCTAAAATCAATGACAAAAAAAGAATCCTCAAGGCGCCAGGGAAAAGAAGACGGTAACTTACAAAGGAAAGCCCATTAAATTACCATCAGATTTTTCAGCAGAAACTCTACAAGTTAGGAGGGAATGGAACCAAATATACAAACTATTGAAAGAGAGAAATTATGAGCCAAGAATATATATCCAGCAAAGATATCATTTAGATATGAAGGAGGAATAAAGACCTTTCCAGACATACAGAAGCTGAAGGAGTTTTCTAATACACGACCTGCACTACAAGACATACTAAAGGAGGCTATTCGACCACCATTAACAGAGACAACTTGTGTCAACAAAAACATAAAAAGGGGGAGAGTAAAGGCCTGAACTGGAATATGGGAATAGAGAAAGTAAGTGTGCTGAAGAAACTGGAATATTCTAAATATCAAACTTTCTTTTACATAAACTTAAGGGTAACCACTCAAAAAACATCCAGAGCTGAAATATACACTGTAGTAAAATAAGAAACAGAGGGAAACATCATAGAATACCACCACGCAGAAATAATAGACAACAACATAAAAGCAAAGAAACAATGGAGATACAGCCTTACCAGAAAACTAAAGATAGAATGACAGGAAATCCTCTCGAATCAATAATCACCCTAAATGTATATGGACTGAACTCACCAATAAAAAGGTACAGAATAGCAGATTGGATCAAAAAACTAAACCCAACCATATGCTGTCTCCAAGAGACACATCTCAGCTACAAGGACAAGCATAGACTCAAAGTGAAAGGGTGGAAATTGACACTCCAAGCAAATGGTACCCAAAGAAAATCAGGTGTAGCCATAATGATATCAGATGAAACAGACTTCAGGGTGAAAAAGGTAACAAGAGACAAAGATGGACATTTCATAATGGTAAAGGGGACTATACAACAAGAAGACATAACAGTCATCAATATTTATGCCCCCAATCAGGGAGCACCGAAATATACCAAGCAACTACTAACAGAACTAAAGGGAGAAATTGACCAAAACACAATTATACTAGGGGACTTTAATACATCATTGACAGCTATGGATAGATCATCCAAACAGAAGATAAATAACGAAATCGCAGCCCTAAATGACACATTAGATGAATTGGACATCATTGACATATATAGAGCACTTCATCCTAAAACATCAGACTATACATTTTTTTCAAGTGTACATGGACCATTCTCAAGGATAGACCATATATTGGGACATAAAATTAACCTCAGCAAATTTAAGAAGATTGAAATCATACCAAGCATATTCTCTGATCACAAGGCTTTGAAATCGGATATCAACTGCAAAAAGAAAGCAGGACAAAACACAAATACATGGAAATTAAACAACATACTTTTAAAGAACGACTGGGTCAAAGAAGAAATTAGAGGAGAGATCAAAAGATATATAGAAACAAATGACAATGAAAATACATCCTACCAAAATTTTTGGGATGCCGCGAAAGCAGTTTTAAGCGGGAAATTTATATCATTACAGGCCTATCTTAAGAAACAAGAAAAATCCCAAATAAATAACCTCATGTTACACCTTAAAGAACTAGAAATAGAAGAACAAGCGAAACCCAAAGTCAGCAGAACAAAGGAGATAACAAAAATTAGAGCAGAACTAAATGAAATAGAGAACAAAAAGGCAATACAAAAAATGTGACAAAGAGCTGATTCTTTGAAAAGATTAACAAAATTGACAAACCCTTGGCTAGACTCACTAAGATAAAAAGAGAGAAGACACTAATTAACAAAATCAGAAATGAAAAAGGGGAAGTTATCACGGACACCACAGAAATACAAAGGATTATCCAAGAATACTATGAAGGACTATATGCCACCAAATTCAATAACTTAGAAGAAATGGACAAGTTCTTAGAAACATATAGCCTTCCAAGGCTGAATTATGAAGAACTGGAAAATCTACACAGGCCGATCACCAGTAACGAAATTAAATCAGTCATCAAAAACCTTCCCAAAATCAAAAGTTTGGACCAGATGGCTTCACCAGTGAATTCTACCAAACCTTCAAAGAGGATCTAATACCAATCCTGCTCAAACTCTTCCAAAAAATTGAAGAAGAGTCAGTACTCCCTAACTCATTTTATGAGGCCAACATTACCCTGATACCAAAACCTGGTAAGGACAACACAAAAAAAGAAAACTACAGACCAATATCTCTGATGAATACAGATGCTAAAATCCTAAACAAAATTCTAGCAAATCGAATACAACAATGCATTAAAAAGATTATTCATCACGACCAAGTGGGGTTCATCCCCGGGGCACAAGGATGGTTCAACATTCGAAAATCCATCAATGTGATACATCACAAAAACAAAATAAAAGACAAAAATCATATGATTCTATCAATTGATGCAGAAAAAGCATTTGATAAGATACAACATCCATTTATGATTAAAACACTTAATAAAATTGGTATAGAAGGAAAATACCTCAACATAAAAAAGGCTTTTGATAAGAGAAGAGAAATCTGATGTTATGTTCAAGGGTATGGGTTGGAATCCAGGAAAGAAAGTTTGGAGCTGTCAGGCAGGGTGGTGCCTGGGACAGGTAGAGGTAAAGGAACTCTTGTGCACTGAAAAACAGAAGTACTGAGTACTTGAATTGTTTATTTGGTGATAAACTTGCTATTTCATTTTTAAATTTTTAAAATTGTAGTAAAATACACGTAACAAAATTTACCTTCATAATCATTTTTAAGTTCAGTGGCATTTCGTACATTCACATCATTACATTGTTGTGTAGTTATCACCACCCTCCAGCTCCACAACTTTTTCATCTTCAAACTGAAACTCTGCACCCATTAAACACTAAGTCCCCATTCACCCTCCCCCAGCCCCTGGCAACCACCATTCTACTTTCTGTCTCTATGAATTTAACTACTCCAGGGTTCTCATGTAAATGGAATCATACAGTATTTGTCCTTTTGTGTCTGGCTTATTTCACTCAAGCATGATGTCCTCAGGTTCATCCCTGTTGTAGCATGTGTCAGCATTTCCTTCTTCTTTAAGGCAGAATAATATCCTATTGCCTGTATGGACCACATTTTATTTATCCACTCACCTGTCGATGGACACTTGGGTTGCTTCTACCTCTTGTCTATTGTGATTTGCAAATATTTTCACCCATTCTATGAGTTACCTGTTTTCTGTGTTATCCAAGAGGCAAAAAGACAACAGACAGGCTCACTTAAGGTAAAGATTGACTTTTGTCAAGGAAGCTACAGGCCGAGGACTTGACTAACTGCCATGACCCACTTTAGGAATTTTTATGTTCAGACCATCCTATGTGGTTACTTTCAGTCTCTGAGTTTGTAAGGCCTACCATGTAAGCCTCTCCTGAGCTTGTTAGGTTTAGGATGTGACTGCTTTTTGTCCACAAGAATATCCTAAGGCCAAGGGCCTGGTTCTCCTCAGGCCTGAGCTGTGGAAGGAGCGTTGCTCTCTTTTGTTGACCACAAGGGTGTGATCGCCTTGCTACTGTCCCACCTGTCCAGCTAGCAGGTGGAGTCTTGCAGGATTTCCAATTCAGAATTCAAAAGTGAGGATCTTGTTTCCAGACCTCTTTGCAGCCAAGACTTTGCAGGTGACCTGTGTCCACAGTTTGTTGTGATCAGACCCTCTGGACCAAGGCCCCTTGCTCACCAGGGTCAGGGACTGTGCAAAGGTGACACCTGGTGCTCCGTGCCACCCTGTGTATTCCTCACCACCCTGGCTTTGTGGTGTGATTTTGGCTGTGGTCCTGATGTGGCTTTTCCTGCCTACTTCCCCTTTCTCCTGTTGTCTAGGCCTCCTCGAGAGCCTGCCAGCTAGCACTAACCGTCAATACCGAAGTTTATGTTGCTTGCAAACAAGAACTCTGATGGTTTCGAGGTCCTCGAGTCTGTCAGACGCTGAAGTCAAGCTGACGAGATGCTTGGCCAGCTTGGCCCTTCGTCACTTAGGACAACTGTTCCCTGCAGTTGAACGAGCTAGGGTCGGGAGTGGGGAGGATCTGTGTATACTTCCAGATGGAAAAACTACGCCCACCACCCTCCCGCCCTCACTGACCCACAGGCAGCACGCTAGCGCTGTGCGCTGACTTCCTCTGCTTCCCTCTCCAGTGACCCAGCACCCTGGACTACTTCTTCCTGCCCTTCCAAGGCCTCTGACAATAAGCTCGTTATCCAAACACGCTGCTACTGCAGGCCCATTTTCCCCCCAGCCACTCTTTCCCTACTTACCTGGCGCTCCAGAGACGTGCTTAAATCTTCCAGCAAACAAAACATGTCTGACTAGGCAAGAAACCAGTTCCTTACCTTCCTCCACTTGGCATACCTGGTGATGTGCTGTCTGTGAGTCTAGTACTGAGCAGCCCTGCTCCCCCTGGCAGCCAGGTGGTCCCATCAATGCAGGAGGCCCGGTCTTGTCCCTTGTGCGCAGTGCGATTCTCCCAGGTTTCTTATGTTCCCTGAGAGTCAGGGCTTGTAAGCTTGGAGGCTTGTATATTACGTCATTTCTCTTCCTTCCTTCCTTCCTTCCTTCCTTCCTTCCTTCCTTCCTTCCTTCCTTCCTTCCTTCCTTCCTTCCTTCCCTTCCCTTCCCTTCCCTTCCCTTCCCTTCCTTCCTTCCTTCCTTCCTTCCTTCCTTCCTTCCTTCCTTCCTTCCTCCTTTCTTTCTTCCTACCTTTCTTTCTTTCTTTCTTTCTTTCTTTCTTTCTTTCTTTCTTTCTTTCTTTCTTTCTTTCTTTCTTTCTTTCTTTCTTTCTTTCTTTCTTTCTTTCTTTCTTTCTTTCTTTCCTTTTTTAATTTTTGAGAAAGTATTTTATTTTTTATTGATTGATTTTTACATTTTTTTTTAAAAATAAGGTTTATTGGGGTGAAAATTATTAGTAAAGTTACATAGACTTCAGGTGTACAATTCTGTGTTACATCATCTATAAATCCCGTTGTGTGTTCATGACCCAGAGTCAGTTCTCCTTCCATCACCATATATTTGATCCCCCTTACCCTCATCTCCCACCCTCCCACCCCCTTACCCTCTGGTAACCACAAAACTATTGTCTATGAGTTTTTCTTTCTCATTTGTTTGTCTTGTTCTTGTATTATTTTTGGTTTATATACCACATACCAGTGAAATCATATGGTTCTCTGCTTTTTCTGTCTGACTTATTTCGCTGAGCATTATACTCTCAAGATCCATCCCTGTTGTCACAAATGGTCCTATTTCATCTTTTCTTACTGCCAAATAGTATTCCATTGTGCATATATACCACAACTTCTTTATCCATTCATCTATCGAAGGACATTTTGGTTGTTTCCATGTCTTGGCCACCGTAAACAAAGCTTCATGAACATTGGAGCACACGTGTCTTTATATATAAATGTTTTCAAATTTTTTGGGTAGATACCCAGGAGAGCGATTACTGGGTCATATGGTAATTCTATTCATAATTTTTTGAGAAACACTGCACACTGCCTTCCATACCAGCTGTACCAATCTGCATTCCCACCAACAGTGTATGAGGGTTCCTTTTTCTCCACAGCCTCTCCAACACTTGTTACTATTTGTCTTGTTGATGAAAGCCATTCTGACTGGGGTGAGGTGATATCTCATTGTGGTTTTTATTTGCATTTCTCTGATGATTAGTGATGTTGAGCATTTTTTCATATGTCTATTTGCCATTTGTATGTCCTCTTTGGAGAAATGTCTCTTCAGGTCCTCTGTCCATTTTTCAATTGGGTTGTTTGTTTTTTTGTTGTTGAGTTTCATGAGTTCCTTGTATATTTTGGATATTAGCCCCTAATCGGAGGTACTGTTTGCAAAAAATCTTCTCCCATTCAGTCGGTTGCCACTTTATTTTGTCGATGATTTCTTTTGCTGTGCAGAAGCTTTGAAGTTTGATATAGTCCCATTCATTTATTTCAGCTTTTACTTCCCTTGCTTTGAGAGTCAAATTCATAAAATGCTCTTTGAACCGAAGGTCCATAAGTTTAGTACCTATGTTTTCGTCTATGCAGTTTATTGTTTCGGGTCTTATCCTTAAGTCTTTAATCCATTTTGAATTAATTTTGGTACATGGTGACAGATAGCACAGTTTCATTCTTTTGCACGTTGCTATCCAATTCTCTCAGCACCATTTATTGAAGAGGTTGTCTTTTCTCCATTGTATGTTTTTTGCTACTTTGTCAAAAATTATCTGTCCATATTTATGTGGTTTTATTTCTGACTTCTCAATTCTATTTCGTTGGTCTACGTGTCTGTTTTTCTGCCAATACCATGCTGTTTTGATTCTTGTAGCCCTGTAGTACAAGCTGAAGTCAGGGAGTGTGATACCTCCAGTATTGTTCTTTTTTCTTAAGATTGCTTTGGCTATTCGGGGTCTTTTGTGGTTCCAAACAAATCTGATGATTTTTTGTTCTATTTCTTTAAAAAATGTCATTGGGATTTTGATGGGGATTGCATTAAATCTGTATATGGCTTTGGGTAATATGGCCATTTTAACTATGTTGATTCTTCCAATCCATGAGCACGGAATGTCCTTCCATTTCTTTGTGTCATCTTCAATTTCTTTCAAAAATGTCTTATAGTTTTCAGCATATAAATCCTTCACATCCTTGGTTAAATTTATTCCTAGGTATTTTATTCTTTTTGCTGCAATTGCAAAGGGAATTGTTTTTTGTATTTCTTTTTCTGAGATTTCATTGTTAGTATATAGGTGTTCATAGTAATTTCTTAAAAGTTTTTGTATATCTGCAGTGTCTGTTGTCACTTCTCCTCTTTCATTTCTAATTTTATTAATTTGGATCCTCTCTCTCCTTTTTTTTAATGAGTCTGTCTAAAGGTTTGTCAATTTTGTTTATTTTCTCTAAGAACCAACTCTTGAATTCATTGATCTTTTTTTTTTATTTTTACTTTTTTTAATTTTTATTTTTAAATTTATTTATTGGGGTGACAATTGTTAATGAAATTACATAATTTCAGGTTTACAATTCTGCATTACATCATCTATAAATCCCATTGTGTGTTCACCACCCAGAGTCAGTCATTGATCTTTTGTATTGTTTTTCTGGTTTCTATTTCATTTATTTCTGCTCTGATCTTTATTATCTCCTTCCTTATGCTCCCTTTGGGCTTATTTCACTGTTCTTTTTCCAGATCCCTTAAGTGTGAAGATAAACTGTTGATTAGTGATGTTTCTTGTTTCTTTAGGTAGGCCTGCAATGCTTTGAATCTCCCCCTTAGGACTGCTTTCACGGCATCCCATTGATTTTGGGTCATCGTGTTTTCATTTTCGTTTGTCTCGAGATATCTTTTGATTTCTTCCTTGATCTCCTGCTTGACCCATTCATTATTTAGTAATAAGTTATTCAGCCTGCATGAAATGGTGTGTCTTCCCGATTTTTTCCTGTAGTTCATTTCTAATTTCATAGCACTGTGATCAGAGAAGACAATTGGTATGATTTCAATTTTTTAAAATTTATCAATACTTGTTTTGTGGCCTAACATATGGTCTATCTTGGAAAATGTTCCATGTGCGCTTGAGAAAAATGTGTATTTTGCAGCATTGGGGTGAAATGCTCTGAAAATATCAATTAAATCCAAGTGGTCCAATGTATCATTTAAGGCTGTTATTTCCATATTGATTTTCTGTCTAGAAGACCTGTCCCTTGTTGTCAGAGGTGTGTTGAAGTCCCATACTATGATAGTGTTACTGTTGATCTCTGTCTTTATGTCCATCAGTACCTGTTTTATATATTTAGGTGCTCCTATTTTAGGTGCATAGATGTTTACTAGGGTTATATCCTCTTGTCCGATCGATCCCTTTATTACTATATAGTACCCATCTTTGTCTTTTAATATGTTCTTCATTTTAAAGTCTATTTTGTCAGATATAAGTATTGCAACTCCAGCTTTTTACTCATTTCCATTTGCATGAAATATCTTACTTCAACCCTTCACTTTGAACCTGTGTGTGTCTTTTGATCTGAGGTGAGTCTCTTGTATACAGCATATACAAGGGTCTTGCTTTCTTATCCACTCAGCCACCCTATGTCTCTTGATTGGAGGATTTAATTCATTTTCATTTAAAGTAATTATTTATAGGTACATAGTTATTGCCATTTTTAAATTTGTAGTTAGATTGTTTTCATCTTTCTTCTTTTTACAGAAATCCCTTTAGTATTTCTTGCAATGCTGGCTTGGTGGTAATAAATTGCTTTAGCTTATTCTTTTCTGGGAAGCTCTTTATCTCTCCATCAACTTTAAATGATAGCCTTGCTGGTTAAAGCAATCTAGGTTGTAGGCCTTTGTTTTCCATCACTTTGAGTATCTCCTGTCACTCCCTCCTGGCCTTCAATGTTTCTGTAGAAAAGTCATTTCATAGTCTTATGGGAATTCCCTTGTATGTAACCCTCTGTCTTTCTCTTGCTGCTTTTAGCATTCTCTCTTTGTCTTTAAGCTTTGCCATTTTAACTATAATGTGTCTTGGTGTGGACCTGATGGGTTTATCCTGGTTGGAACTCTCTGCACTTCCTGGGCTTGTATGTTGGTTTCCTTCATCGGGTTAGGAAAGTTTTTGAACATTATTACTTCAAATATGTTCCCAATCCCTTGCTTCCCCTCTTCACCTTCTGGTATTCCTATGATGCGCATGTTGTTGTGCTTGATGTTATCCCAGAGGTCTCTTAAACCATCTTCATTTGTTTTTATTCTTTTTTCTTTCTGTTGTTCTGTTTGGGTGATCTCTGCTAACTTGTCTTCTAAGTCGCTGTTTCTATCCTCTGCTTCATCTAACCTGCTGGTAATTCCTTCAAGTGAGTTCTTAATTTCGGTAATTGTTTCTTTAGTTCTAACTGGTTGTTCGTTATGATTTCTCTATCCTTCTTTATGTCTTCTCTAAGCTCCTTAAACATTCTTATCACCAGTGTTCTGAACTCTGTCTCTGATAGGTTGATTACCTCTGTTTCATTTGGTTCCACTTGTGGAGGTTTCTTCTGTTCTTTTATTTGGGACATGTTTCTTTGTTTCCCCATTCTGGCTGACTCTCTATGTTTGCTTTGATGTATTAGGTAGATCCCCTAGGGTTCTTAGTTCTTGCTGGGTTATCTTATGTAGTATGTGTCCTTTATATTTGACTTGCACTACTTCGTTCTTCTCCTTTGCGTGTGCTCCAAAGGTGACTCTTGTGTTGTGTATATTGTCCTGTTAAAGAAGAAGTTTAATTGCTTTTTGCTTGTGAGTAGGTAGGGTTAACTCCTAGGCTGAGTAGTTGTGAGACTTGGCTCTGCCCACCGCAGGGTGTTCTCCTACAAAAGGATTGACCACTAAATGTGGTTTGGCCTCTATTGGTTCTTGTGCCTGCAGAGAATTCCCTCTGGGTGTGTGACTTGTAGGTGAAACCCGGTAGTACTCTGGTTTGGCCTGTAGTTGGACTCTGGATATGTTGAATCTTGTGCCTCTTAAGCAATTTCAGAACAAAACTAATCACCAAGCACAACAACAACAACAACAACAAAGAAAAAAATCAAATACATTCACATGTAAAAACACCCGATAACCCCCACTCAACACAGGCGAAGATATCAAAGATATAAAGGCAAAGCAAAACAAAGCAAAACAAAAAGCAGCGCCAGTCTTGACTTACGCCCACCAAGTAATCTCCAGGTTGTCCTCTGCTGTACCAGAGAGTCCCCTGTCTATTGTGCAGGCAGAACCGGTCACCTGGTGCCCAGGGTGACTTTGGGACTGTGGATTTAAATGCGTGGGGCTGGGGGGGTCTGGATGATAATTTTTACAAAGTCAGTACAGTTCTGCCCTTGCCTGCACATATGCACACTGAGAGTAGCAACACCAGCCCAGTGTCCAGTTCTCCTGAGTCTTAGGGCACTTCTTCCTTGTGTGTGTGGGGGGCGGGCGGGAGGTTTCTGAGCTGCTGAAAGCAGGGAGGTGCCTCTGCTGCTTACTGCTGATCCCTGGGTGTGCCTCCGCAGTTGCACTTGTCCTGTCCAAGGCAGGCCAGAAAGGGTGGGGGCTGGGGATGGAGGGGTCTTCTCTCTCCCAGCCCAGCCGTGTCACACTCTTCCCGCAGGCCAGAAAAGGTGGTGGCTGGGGGGTGGAGGAGTCTCTTCTCTCCTAGCTCAGCCAAAATCACAGTCTTCCCAGCTTCTTCCCTGGATCAGAGCTACCTGTCAGTCTTCCCAGAGCCTGAGCACTACGGCCCCTCTGTAATCTGACACTACTCAGGGGCCAGTTTAAGTCTCTGGAAGGGCGGGGGTTAGATTGGAGGATTGGGGGAAGGGGCTCAGGTATGGAGTCTGTGTTTTTCTGTCCGCCCTACGGTCCACCAAGCTGCCCCCCGGTGGAGCGATCAGTTGTGGGACGCAGGGAAAGAGCTCCCCTCCTGGCTTTTGTATTCTCTGTTCCGCCTTGGGGACCCCTGTGTCTTTAGAGCTGCGGGTTACCGCCGCTGCTGCAGCCTCTGCCGGCAGGATTCCACCGCTGGACTGCACGTTCCACTCAGCTCGCTTCCTTCTTCCCCTGCTTGCCCAATTTGCGCACCTTCAAGTAATCCTTCCATGAGTCTTTTAGGAGTCTCTTAGCTTTTCTTGGGGTTCACTCTGCTGTGGAAACAGAATGCAACTTCCCAGGGTTCTGAGAAATAACTTTCCAAAGAGTGTCACCAGCTGCAGACGCCCCTGTCATAAACTTAACTTTGAGTTTTGAAAGCAGAAATCAATCCATCATCTTTAACAAAACTCCCTCAATTATTTTATAAATATAATAGTAGTAGATAGAGAAATATTTTAAACATTACAGAAGTATGTAAAGTTAAAGAAAAAAGTGACATTTTTTTACCATTTTGTGCCACATTTCCATTTCCCAGATGAAATGGTGAATTAACTGTTATGAATGTATCCTTTGAGATGTTCTCCTATGTGCATAGATAATTATAGCCTGAGAATATATACCTGTGTGAACACATTCCCCCACACAAAGATGTGATCATATTACTTGGGCAGACATAGAGATGTGCCCCTCAGGTTCCCCTTCTAAAAAGGGCTCACTGCTCCACTGTGAGGAGTGTGGGTGGCTGACGTTTGACTGTGAGTTCTGTTGGGGTTCAGGTTCTAAGGCAGGATTATAGTTTCCTTGAAGCAGCTCCAGCCAGTTGTCAGGAAGATGGCAACCTGCTCATTTCTGCCCAACGTGGCTCCTCCAACGACCATCGTTACTCTGGAACACCTGTTGGGTGGCAAGACTGTGGGGTCTTCATGGAGACTGAGGAATCCCCTGCCCAATCCTTCTTCCTTGCTCTTCCTTTCCTAGGTGGTCCTCCCAAAAGACCATTGCACTGTACTGACACAGCATCTACTACCTGTAGGATCCTACTGACATACTATCATTCAGAACAATGGTATAAATGTGTCTGAAGAGAGGGGGAGTGTTTTAAGGGGGATTAACGGCAATGTGTCTTTATTGTAACAATTTTTTTTTTTAAATTTAAACATTCACCGTAGTTTTTGATCACACCTTGTACATGCCCACAGGTTACCATCGAGGCTTGTGGATCACATCAGATGCCCGAAGGACATGGCTTGTTAAATAAATTATTATAAAATCACACAGCAAGAAGCAAGGGGACAGAGATGGGATGTGACACAGGATAGGTGCAGGGGCTGGAGGCCCATACTCCCTCCATCCTTTTGTGCAACGTCTCTAGGTCCAGGCTCTTGCCCCTAATGGTACATTTTAAGGACCAGTGTTGAGGTGAGTCAGGGGTGCGACAGACGGAAGGTGCCTGGGGTGAAGGACACTAGCTTGCTCTGCTGGCAGCCCAAGAGCAAGTAATCTTGGCCAAGAGATGTTACATTCAAACTAGCCAATTAGCACTGCTCACCAAGGTACAGTTATGGGTTTCATCTGGAAGAAGACAAGAGGGTCCCAAATGAGTGTCACCAGTGAGTGACCAGTTTAAGACCTCACAAAAATGAAGTGGTTCATACATTTAATGTATCATGAATATTTGGTGTTGCATATTTAGTGTGTCATGAATACTTAGTGTCTACTTGGTTTTTCCGTCCCTTTTTTTTGTGTGATCAGCACACATGTGCTGTGTTCTCTGACATGTCTCATGGGTCACTAACTTACTTATCTATGCTTCACTCTTGAATTTCACCTGTGCCATTTGTTTTCTTTCTTTCTCTAGCAGAGTTGAGGTTTTCAAACAGTATAGAAATGCACATTACAGTAATTTTTCTTCCAAATTATTTTATAAAATTATGTAACATATCACACACATCACAATGTATATAAAATGTATGTGTACAAGTATATTTATAACAAAACAAACAACTGTGTACCCCAGCTCATGTTACCAAAGCTGACATTGATAATCCTTAAGAAGCCCCTGTGAGTCCCCATCCCCCAAAGTAACTGTCTTTTGGAATGTGTGCTGAATGTTTATTGGCTTTTATTGATAGTTTCATCCCTAAGCAATATACTGTTTCATTTGTCCATTTTTGAATTTATATAAATGGACTAATCTTTGTGCATTTTCTGTGATTTGCCTCTCTTGCTCAACACTAGGGCTTTGAGTTTGCTGGTATTGATGTGGAGCTGGTGTTCTTTTCGGGAGATCACACCGGGCAGTCCTGGGAAAGGCCTTCCTTGTTTGCACTGCTGCAGTGCTCTGCTGGATGAGTGGACCACAACTCCCATAGCCGTGGACGTGTGACCACTTTCACTTTGGGTTACTTGAACAAGGTTGCTGTGAAATTCCCAAACAACCCCTGGTGCTCAGGGGTTTATTCCCAGGAGAGCAATCGCTGATGGTCAGTGTTACATGTTTGACTTTCCATACACCAGCAGACCTTCTCCCAAGGAACTGCAGCAGTCACTCTCCCACTGGCATGGCAGCGCCATGCATTCCACCACATTGTCACCAATACTTGCTTTTGTTCAGTTTCTATTTGTTACCCATTTGGTAGGTATGAAATGGACCTAATTGCAGGTTTAACTTGACTTTCTGATGTTACTAAATAAGTTTTATTAGCCATTTAAATTTTTTTGTACGTGTGAAATGCCTATTCATAACTTTTTGCCCACTTTTCTGTTACAGTGCTTCTTTATTGACTATTGGAGTTCTTTATATATTTTAGATATTAATCCTTTGTAAACATGAAACATGATACAAATACCTTCTTGTAGTTTGTGACTGGTGATTTCACGTTTTCAGTGGAGTTTTGGTGAATAGATATTCTTCATTTTAATATAATTGACTTTGTCTTTTCCTTTTTTCTGTTTCTTGAAGGGATTTCTCTTAACCCTAAAGCCTGTAAAACTATAATCCCATAGAGTCTCCTGGAAGTTTTCCGTTTAAGCCTTTGATTGACTGGAGTTGGGTTATGTATAAGGTGTGAGACAGAGATCTAGCTTTATTCATGACTTTCATATAGATCACCAGCGGTCAGATACTGTTGTTTGACTAGACCATTCATTTTTGTGTGACCTGCAAGATCATCTTGGTTATAAACGAAGCTTCCATAGATATGTGGATCTGTTTCCAGGTCTCTTCTATTCTCAGTGAACAACTTTCTTCCTACATCTGGGGTCTGTTGGACAGAATTCTCCATGGGGAATCTTGGTGGCAGGGGTGTCTCCTCTCTTGCAGCCAAAGGCAAAGAGCAGCGTCGAAGCTTCTCGGACCCCAGTGCAGCCAGGGCTGGGAGTAGGATGCGAAGGCCATCGTGAGTGAGGGTCCTGCACTTTAACCAGGGGGTACAGGGAAGTGATGAGTGCTTTTTACTCAGGAAATGTAGCTGGGCGGATGAGCATGTGTCTTACAGATCTCACTCCAGCTATTCTGTGGTATATAGTTTAGAGAGGGCTGCAGTGACAGCAGGGACCAGTCAGGGTGCTGCCTCACAAGTAGAGACGTATGCAGACAGGGCCAGTGTGCTGACTCCACCTCAGGGAGTTGATCTCTCTCTGAGGGGTTTCCTGTGGTTCTTTCTACGGCAGCCCTCATTATGTTGTGTTATGGGCATATCTGCTTCCCTGGCTGGCTCCTTCAGGCAAGGCACATGTTGTGTCTCAGGGCCCTTGCATTTGCTGTTCCCCAGATGCCTGCACTGTGTGTTTTGCTCTGTCCCTCCTTCTGGTCTCTACTCAAAGCTTTCTCTTCTAGTGAGAACTTCTGTCACCACTCTGTTTAAAATTATAACCCCTTGTTCCCCAATCACGCCCTCTCCCCCTTTCTAGCTTTAATTATTTTTATTGAACTTTCACCATGTGACATACTATATATAATTACTTGTTTATTTTGTTCATTGTTTCTCCCTCCCTCCAATGTAACCGTGCCCAGTGCCTGACACATGGTAGATGCTCAATAGCAATTCATTGAATGAGTTAATGCATAAGTGAGAGAGTGAAGGATCTCTGTGACCCCAGGGCCCTGCAGAGGGACAGGCACAAAGCAGTGCTGACTGAGTGTTGAATGAAAAACATTCATGGTAGGACCAAAGTGTTCTCTTGATACAATAGAGGAAAACCCTCTCAGAGCTCCTCCTTTATGCTACCATAGCATTTGAGGGTTACAGAAGTGTGCATGTCCTTGATCCAAGCATTTTGGGTTCCCTGCATCCTTTCAAGTAAGACAGCTCAGATGTGATTCCAGTTTGACAGATAAGAAGCTGACATCCAGAGGGGTAAAATGACTTTGTAAAGGTCACACAGAGGATTGTTGGACCAACCAGACTCTCTAACACCCAGCCACCTGGACAGAAATTGCCCATATGTAGTCCTGGGCTCAGCACCCACAAACTCACATTCCCTCATCCCTATTATGAAGCAACCACAAAGTTTTTAAATGTCTCTTGCTGAGGAGTTGTTGCTTGGCAATGGTTACTAGGTAAAATTCATAATTAATGAGTTCAGGGCTCTTGATTGGAAGCCCTCAGGAATGCTGATGCAGCTGAAGACTGTAGTGTGTAGAATTTTGAGATGGCTTCAAGATTCCTGTCCCCAGGTCGCACTGCCTGGATAATCTCCTTCCCTGGAGAATGGGCAGGGACTGTGAATATGATGTGATAGCTGCTCCCTTGATTAGTTCACATCATATAGCAGAGAGATATGGGGAAGTCACTCCTGTGATCATGTTGTATTTTATTAGACACTCTCTCTTCTTCATAGCAATCTGGAGAGAAGTTCACCTGCTGGCTGTGAAGAAGTGAGCTGCCATGTTGTTAGGAACCCACATGGCAAGGACCTGAAAGTGACCTCTAGAATCTGACAGGGGTCTCCATGGACAGTCAGCAAACAAACGGGCATCTCAATCCTACAATGGCAAGGAATGGAATCCTGCCAACAACCAGTGAGCTTGAAGGGGGACCTTACCTGACATGAGACTGGAGCCCCAGCCAACGCCTTGATTTCAGTCTAGGTAGACTGCAAGCAGAGGACTAGTCAACCTATGCCCAGACACCTGACCCATAGATACTGTGAGATAATAAATGGGTGTTGTTTTAAGTCACTAAATTTATGGTAATTTGTCATGCAGCATAGAGAACTAATATACAGACCATGGAGGGTTACATAGCAGCTTTTAGGAATGACCTTGGCTCTTAAGTTGGCTGCTGAAAACAAGAGGAAGAAGAAGGAAGGAAGCTGGAAGGACTGTGCAATGACCCTGTGCCCCGTGTGTTAAGAACAAGCTCTCAGAATCTCCCTGCAAGGTGGAGATTCTGATCCCCATTCACAGGTGGAAAAATGAGGCTCACAGAGGCTGCGACTTGCCCAAAGTCCCACAAGCAGGAAAAGCAAGGCTGGAACCTGAACTAGAGAAATCCTAACTGCCTATGGGTGTGTGCCTGTTTGGAGGTGTATCTGCACAGAAGTGCTCACAGTGTGTGGGCAAAGTGATGAAACTGGCAGATAGAGACCCGTTAGAGAAGAGGGGCCCGTTGGAAGGCTAGTAAAAAAAGTTTCCAGAACATTTCAGCTCAGTCTTCCTCAGTGGATGCTTTCTGAAGTGGGTGTTGCATCTCCTTGATTCTCATTAGGGAGAGGGATTTTGAGCTTTCCTATTGGTCTCTCTGGCATTTAGAAATCCAGCTGGGCCCTAGGTGTCTTAGGCATAAGCTTCCTGTGCCAGATAAACCTTGGCTGGGCAGTGTGGGAGCCAACTGATGTGTTTGCTCAGCTTCCATTCCTTTCCCTGAAGACTTCCATTTGAGGATTTATTCTCACCATTTGCATTTAGTTGGGTCCTCAATCAATATCCCACCAGAGTAGATTTGTGACAAAGCTGGGCTGATAAGATTTTTTGGAATTGGAACCTTGTTCAAAGAGTCACAAATATTAAGTAGGAAGATTTATGCTTCACTCTTGTGGTATCCTGGGGGAGGACGTTCTCTAGGGTTACACCCAGGACTTCCTGCCACACCCATTCTTTTTCTCACCCCGTGGAGTATACAAAGACTGGTGGGTGTCAGCCAGTGGTCTGCTTTTCTTGATAGGGTAGAGCTAATTTGTTCCAGGCTACCCTAGTGGACCATCTGCCCTTTTTCTTCCCTCATTGTCCCAGAAGGGAGAAAGGTATCATTTCTGGGTAGTTAGGTCCACTTTTGAGACCCAGGCTTTCTCCAGGTGGCTGCTGTCCCAAGTTCTAGACTGAGAAAAGGTGTTTGAGATAAGGAATGTTAAAAGGAAAACAAAACATGTTTGCCACCATGTTCATTCATCTCAAACTGACGTTCTGAACTGTATCCTGCTGCCCTTGCCTAAGGTGGGGGTAAAGGACACTGTTTATGGGCCCCCCTTAATTCCAACATGACCTGGAAGTGTTTGGAGCTGATTCATCCCGAATTGTCCCACTTACAGACCCCTAAAGCTGACCTGGGTCTGGGCTTTCCTGAGATCTGCACTTGTCTGCTTTTCTTTGATTCTGTGAATAGCCTATTTTTTCAGACATGCACCCTTACAGGCAGGTCTTTTGGTTACATAGACATTTTGTTGATGACTATTTGGTACATGATTACTAAACTATTTGTAAGTAGCTATGCACTGAATGGATTACCCTTTTTATTTTTTATGGGGATAAAAGTGAATTCAAAATCCATAAGCAAATCCACTAGCATTTTATGATACTTCTTAGGACCTAAACAACACATTCCATTAAGTGCCTACATTCTCTGGCTGCATAGCTGTGCCCACTGCCATATAAATATATACCAGGGGTGCCAAAAAATGTACACAAGTGGACACTGGTCAACGTTGCTCAAGCAGTAGTTCACTGTAATCAAGTGTCTAGACGCTGACGGTAACCACTTTGAGCACTTCTTGTAATTGCAGAAGTCAAATGTGACTTGTATTCATCTTTTGATGAATACGTTTTTAAGTTTTTTCCTTTCTTAAAATGTGTATACTTTTTTGGCACTGTGTATATGTGTGTGTGTGTGTGTGTGTGTGTGTGTATGTGTATTAATTCCTAAGGACTCATCTCAGTCATCTCAGGCTTTTATTACAGAGGATCAGAACCTGCTGTTTAAATTTTTTTAAAAAAAATTTTATTGGGGAATATTAGTTTTCCATAAATTGCCATTTCTCCCAAATTTGCAACCAAAGAACTGCCAGTACAGACAGTGCCTTCACTCCAGATCATTGGACCTCTCCTCCCCCAGCACAATGAAATGGTTAATGACTGTCCTGCCCTCTTGGGATACTGTTGATGGGAAGCAGATTTGGAACCAGGCCCCTTGAGTTTGTTCCTGTTCTATTCTGTCTCAAAGTGAGATCTTGGATAAATCGTGTCCCTTAGGATAAATCAAGTGTTGCATCAGAGGTCTGGGAGGATGTCTGGTTGCAAGAGGAAGGCATTGCTCTCCTGGATCTATGTACCAGCTCTGGGGAACTGCCCACTCATTGGTACCTTACAGAAATAGCAAGTATGATGACAAAGGCTTGAATGACACTTACTGTGTGCCCTACTGCTCTGAGTTGGGCCTGTCACTGTCCTGTTTACAGAAGAGGAAGCTGAGGCACAGAGGAGTTAAGCACACACAGGGAATGATGGAGCCAAGACCCAACAGCCTGGCTGCCCAGACCTTGCCCTGTACACCACCACGCTTGGGCTCTGCTCCTACTGCCTGTGTTCCTTGCTCTTGTGGCCCAATGTCTCTGTCCCCTGCCTCTCCATCATGACCTTGGCCCTCTCACCTTCTTGGGGATGCATTTTACACTCAGGTTCTGCAGGAGATGGGCTCTCATAGGTCCAGGCATGTCCACTATGGAACTCCCCCTCCATCTCCCTGCCCTGCAGCCCCAGCTCACCTCAGAGGCTGCTTAGGTGCCTGTGTTTGGTCCAAACATTGTGGCTTGAGCAGCAGGGTTGAGTGACCAGGGAAAGTGGCCACTTGGGAGGAAGGCACCAAAATTAGGAATTAGGAAGGAATGAGGCTGTTTTGTGCAGAAAAGAGCTGCTCGTGTGGTAGCTCTCTGAGCCTTAAAGATGCCTCTCGAATGCTTTCTCTGTGTGTAACTGTGACAACTGATTGAGAGAATGAGCTCGCTTTTAAATTCACCAATGCTTTCTAAGGGCACTGTGTTTTTATTCCCAAACCATAGAACACTTTATAAACTGTGAAGTGCTTTGTAAACTGTAAAGAGTTGTATTCAGTTGATGCAACCACTGCTGACTGTTCACTCACCAGCTGTTTCCTTGCCAATGGAAGAACTTCAGTATCATTTAGGTATCATTTAGGTAGAAATGTGCCTAGTTCAAGTGCAGACTGGCAGGTGGTAGAAGATGGTCCTGGACGTCAGAGCCCCTTCGCCAGTGATTGTCTTATGAGTATGTGCAGAATCATCTCTGGAGCTGGGCTGGGGTGTGGGGCTTGGCTGTTGGGTTCCCAGTGCTGCAACCTGAGCCCCAAAGATGAGGTGGGGAAGGCCCACATTGACCAAGTTTCCTTCTGGCTTTTCTGAAGGGGCTTTACTCACATATGTCTGTAGGATCTTTTTGTTGTTTAATCCAGACTGAGTTGGACTTTTACTCACTACTATTAAACATTCTCATCAATTCTACAGATGATGGACCCAACCCTTGGGCCTCCTGCTCCAGGTAGGCTGGGGTTGCCCATGAAGGGCTTTGACAATTTCTGAGCTTTCACACAGTGGTTCCTTGAAAACTGTTTGGATGACTTCGGTTGTAGCCATTTTCTTTGATATGCTACTTTAAAACAAACTTTAATTACAAAATAATAAATGTATACATATAGACTAGTCAAACAATAAAGAAATATACAGAATCAAACATGGAACTGCAACCCACTCTCCCTTCCTATAGATAACCAATGTTCGTAATTTGGTGTGACTCTCTCCTGTCTTTTTTCTATGCGTGTGCATGTGCGTGTGCACACACACGCACACACACAATTTTTTTTTCATAATCGGTCATACCAAGCAAATATTCTACAACTTGCTTTAACAACATATTTTGGACATATCCCCACATTAGAACAGATGGGCTGGCCTTATTCTTTTACATGGCTGCAACTTTCTCCTTTGGAAACATGTAGACCTTGGGATGGATCTTCCTTCAAATGTGTGGAATTTAGAATCCCCCATCTTTCTATTCTATTGTCCCAAATACCTTAAAAATAAAACCCAGGGATGATTCACTTTAAGAAAATCTTGCTCTGAAAAAACATTTTAGTTTGATGTAATCCCACATGTTTATTTTTTTCTCTTACTTCCCTTGCGTGAGGGGATGTATCAGTAAAAACCTTACTCCAGGTAATGTCTGTGAAGTTTCTTCCTATATTTTCTTCTAGGTATTTTGTGGTTTCAGATGAGATACCACCTCACCCCAGTCAAAATGGCTATCATCAATAAATCAACAAACAACAAGGGCTGGCAAGGATGTGGAGAAAAAGGAACACTTGTGCACTGTTGGTGCACTGTTGGTGGGATTGCAGATTGGTGCAGCCACTATGGAAAACAATATGGAAGTATCTCAAAAATCTGAAAATGGAACTACCTTATGACCCAGCAATTCCACTCCTAGGTATCTATCCGGAGAAATCCAAAACTCTAATTCAAAAATCTTTATGCACTCCTATGTTTGTTGCAGCACTATACACAATAGCCAAGACATGGAAACAACCGACATGTCCATCAGTAGACAACTGGATTAAGAAACTGTGGTACATTTATACAATGGAGTATTACGTAGCCATAAAGAAAAAAATAAATCTTACCATTTGCAACAACATGGATGTACTGTACACTTGAAGCTGAACAATAATGAATGCCAACTATAATTATATATATATATATATAAATATATATATATATACACATATATATATATATATATGATATATGTAGGTATATACTTACAAGAAGCGGAGTACAGCATTAGGAATAGAGACAGTGGAAATGTAATGGCTCTGTGCGATGTCAGAGGGATAGTGGATGGGGGGAGGGGGGTTCACACAGTGTGAGGGATATAAATGATAAATGTCTAAGTATTACTTTGTCTAGTGCACCTGCAACTAATAAAAAAATAAAAATAAATAAAGAATTAAGCATAACAGTAAAAGAATGGATATAGTTATAATGTATGACATAGATTTTGAAACAAAAGCTTTCAAAAAATCTAAAAAAGATGAGAACTTTAGAATGTAAAAAAAACAGTAAAATAAGAAATATGAAAGTGAGATTTATGATAAAGAGATAAAAGGCAAGAAACCAATGACATGCCAAGCACAAGCCTGGAACACAAAGGAACAAAGATTAAATACTAGGATAAAGTTAATATCCACAAAATAATTTTTTAAGTAGATAAAATTGTAGATTGAAATTGAGACCTAAGGGCTAAGAAGTCAAGAGTGAAAATGAATATAAAAACTGAGGTGAAAATACTATAAAAGAATGAAACTTTGTCCCCTCCAAATAACATGAGGCAACCCAATCATCGTCAGAGTAAATAAAACCAGGAAGGAAAGATAAAAGATGATAAATTAAGTAAGAATTCAAAAAGGATCAATTCAAATAGTATCTGTCAACAAAGTGACAAAGATAATGAGCTAAAACGTTGTGAGTAAATGCCAATTTCTTCTTCCAAAAGCCCAGATCACCTCAGGGGAAATTTTCAGAAACAATCAAAGCCCTCTACTCCTTACCCACCTGCCAGATGGGCCCTGAGACAGTCTCTCCCAGTCCTTGCTCAGAGGCTGGTCTTCACCCTGACTCTGGGAGCTCGGCCCCACCTCTGCTGAGTGCTGCCTTGCAGTCCTCTCTAGCCATCTCATCATCTCTGCGACTCTGCATCTGCCTCCCTTCAAGTGTGGACCCTATGGAACTCCCCAAACCATAGCTACCCAGCTGTCCCAGTTATCAGACAGATGGATGGATGGACAGATGGATGGTAGACAGTGTAGGAGGCAGAGGCTCTCATATTTGAACCTGCAGCAGAGTTACCTGGAGGTGTGTTGAGCCCATGTCCCTGCTAGACTGGATGATGCAGTTCTAACACCCCAAGGTGACAGGCACTGCTAACTGAGACTACACTTCAAGTGTATTAGAGGGTTGCTACTTAGGAAAGGATGCCTTAAAACTGGCTTCCAGCTGAGATAGCTCCCAGTTCTCTCCCTAACTGTGTCACGCTGTGGGCTCCTCATCCTCACCATGGAGTCCCTTCAGCTAAGCAAGGACTGCCAGTTGCGCTGCTCTGCCTCAGTATCTAAAGGGAGCTAGTTAGAGTGGACAGTAATGGCCCCACCTTGAAGCCAGATGCCGACCCTCCTCCAGAAGACGCCACAGATTGACCTTTGTTGACTCAATAGACCCAACAAATTGCTTCCTCAAATAAAAGAGCATTGTTTCCCAAAGATCCCTCTTGCTACCTCTCCTATAAAGGAGCCTACCCTCCAGGAGCTCACAGTGCAGCTGGAAGGAGAGACAGATGGAGCCTCACTCAGCTGGGAGGACTTGGCCCGTCCAGGTTTCATTGATGTACAACTTCAACCATTTTATTATAGTCACAGATTAGGATTTGGATTAGGATTTGGAAAGGACACAGGAGGAAGTGGCTGGTTTGTGTTCCAGACCCCAGCTTGAGAGACTGGGAAGCTGGGGTGGCTGGATTGGGGTTGGGGTTCATTCACTCACGTGTTTGGTGTCAGCTTTGGGAAGACCATCAATTGGAGTGTGTGTCACCTCTGGGCCATTTAGACTTCCTCACAGTATGGCAGCTTCAGCTGGTGGGATTTCTGTGGAGTTTCAAAGTGAGTGATCCAGGGAAGGTGGTGCAGGCAGCATGACTGTCTGACCTACCTCAGTGGTCACACAGGTTCTGCTGGGTACAAGTGAGGCACCATGCCACTGGCATCCAAGGGGCCGAATGGCAGGATCGGGAGGTCACACAGCAGAAGAGCTCTGAATGGAAAGCACTGTTATACTCTGTTACCTCTGGAGAATTCAATCAATTTGCACAGGCTCCTGATGAACAGCTTAGGGAGCTCTGCACAGTCTCGGGAACCACAGGGCTTCCTCGGAAAGGACATCTGACCTGGGACTTGGAGGGGGGAGGGGTCATCTGAGGCAAGAGGGTGGAGGCCAAGGCTTCAGGAAGGGGGTTTAGCTGAGGAGAGAGTGTGGTGGAAGGGTCAGCAAGGGCCAGGCCATTTGGTGTAGGGCAGGGGAAGCCTCAGAGGCTTCAGGCAGAGAAGTGACATGATCTGAAGCAAAAAATATAATTGTAAAAAAGTGGCCATGGGAGACAGTTTTGAGGTCCTTGCAGTTGACCAGAGCAGAAGATGGTGGCAGGGACCTGCAGCGTGGTAGTTGTACAGAGTGGGGTAATAAGCAGATTCAAAAGAGATGAACTGAGCCAACAAGAGTCCGGCTGAAATGGGTGTGGGGTGCAGAGGGCTGTGGTTCCGTGATGCGCAGAAGTGACTGGGTGGGCAGGGTGAAGTCAGAGCTGAGACACTGCCACCACTTGTGGGCAGGGCATGGAGTGGGGGTGCTGGCTTATACTCCTTGCTATTCCAGCAGACATGGGTACCCTAGACAGCCAGAATCCCCAGGGGTTCCGGAGCATCCCCATGGAGCCCGAGTCCGTGCCTATCCTCTGAGTGGTCTCAGAGCATGGTGATTGGTATAGAAAGGCCTGGTTTCAATCTGTCTCCACTCTTCACTAACTGAGAGATCTTGGGCAAATCACTTGGGTTCTTTGGACCTCGATTTTTTTACCTGTAAAAGGTAGTAAGTTGTGAACATTACAGGTTGTGAAGATTAGTCAGTGCTGTCACTCAGCAAGTAATCAAAAAGGCACTTTGTTCAGTGGGGCTGGGTGGTCTCCTTTGCTGGCCAGCTTGGGCTCAATGGCCCTCAGCAAGAGGTGGAGAAGGGAGGGTCCAGAGAAGCACACAGGCAAGATGGCGAGCAGCAGAGTGTTCTCGGGTGGGGGTGGGGTTCTGCCCACCGTTCACTGAACAGTGCCTTCCCATGGACAACAGGAGCTGCCCAAGCTTTTCAGGTAATGAGGGGCACAGTGACCTAGCACTTTATGAAGAGGATGACACAGAGGATGTGCAAGCTCATCTCATCAACTTGGCCCTTGGCTTTTGCAGGTGGCCAGAGCCTGTCCAGCTCTTGTGCACACAGGTGGGAAGTGCACGTGGACAGACTCAATGTGTGCTCCAGACATCTTCAGGGTCCCAAACAGGACTGGGCCTAGCTGCTGGTCACCACTGGTAATGCACACTTTAAACAGCCTTCTCTTCCCTGTATCATCCTGCCACTGTCCTTCCAGCTTGGCTCCCATGCAAACGACTCACGCTGAATTTTTGTCTAAATCTGAGAGAACCCAACCAGAGAAAGAGGGTCTGGATGAGTGTGAGGGGGCAGACCCCAGCCACCCTGCACCTACTCTGCCTGTGTGGCCTCATAGGCTCCCTGGTGCAGAGAGGCGCACATGCAGTCAGGGCTGCCCAGGTTGCAGGAAGCCTGTGCCCAGACCCCCGGTGTTCCAGTGAAGAGAAGAGAAGGAGTGTCCAGCACAGGGCCCCTCATCAAGCTAAGAGTGAGAAGGAGAAAGGGTTGCAGTAAAAAGAAAAAAGAGATGCAGATGGAAAGAAAGAAGGCTGCCACTCAGCTCCCGACCTATGCATCTCAGGGGTCAGGCCGCCCCATAGTCAGCCTCAATAGGTGGCTTAGTTGTCTCTCGCAGATGCAGAGATGGGGACTCAGCCAGGCCTACACTGCCAGGAAACCTCAGAACCTGGCTCTGTGGGTCTCACAGGATATAAGCAACCAAGAACGGGCCTTCTGCTTGCCCACTGTCCATATTATGGGCTACTGTAGGGAAGTAGGGAGAGGCCTTGCTCTTGACCACTTTACGATGAAGGTCAGTGGACCAAGGATGTGTGTGGGGTCCTCTGGTCTACCATGGCTGACTTGCCTCCTAACGCATTCCTACACCCATTCCCAGACATTACATGGAGTCCTCCAGGGATCTTCCCTCTTCATGTCAGACTCCTCCTCCCTGCCTCCTCCTAAAAGATGCATGAAGTGTAAAGTTCCAGGGGGATGCTGCTGTGGAGATTTCCTAGTGGGATGCTGCTGTGGGGGTGTACAAGGGGGATATTGCTGTGGAGATTTGCCGGTAGGATGCTGCTGTGGGAGTGTACAAGTGAAATACTGCTGTGGAGATTTGCCAGTGGGATGCTGCTGTGGAGATTTGCCGGTAGGATGCTGCTGTGGGGGTGTGCTAGTGGGATGCTGCTGTGGAGGTGTGCCAGTGGGATGATGCTGAGGAGGAGTGCCAGTGGGATGCTGCTGTGGGGGTGTGCTAGTGGGATGCAGCTGTGGGGGTGTACAAGTGGGATACTGCTGTGGAGATTTGCCAGTGGGATGCAGCTGTGGAGGTGTGTCAGTGGGATGCTGCTGTAGGGGAGTGCTAGTGGGATGCTGCGCTGGGGGTGTGCCAGTGGGATGCTGCTGAGGAGGTGTGCCAGTGGGATGCTGCTGTGCTGGAGTGCCAGTGGGATGCAGCTGTGGAGGTGTGCTAGTGGGATGCTGCTCTGGGGGTGTGCCAGTGGGATGCTGCTCTGGGGGTGTGCCAGTGGGATGCTGCTGAGGAGGTGTGCCAGTGGGATGCTGCTGTGGAGGTGTGCCAGTGGGATCCTGCTGTGGAGGTGTGCCAGTGGGATCCTGCTGTGGAGGAGTGCCAGTGGGATCCTGCTGTGGAGGTGTGCCAGTGGGATCCTGCTGTGGAGGAGTGCCAGTGGGATGCTGCTGTGGAGGAGTGCCAGTGGGATCCTGCTGTGGAGGTGTGCCAGTGGGATCCTGCTGTGGAGGAGTGCCAGTGGGATCCTGCTGTGGAGGTGTGCCAGTGGGATCCTGCTGTGGAGGTGTGCCAGTGGGATGTGCTGTAGGGGAGTGCCAGTGGGATCCTGCTGTGGAGGAGTGCCAGTGGGATGCTGCTGTGGGGGTGTGCCAGTGGGATGCTGCTGAGGAGGTGTGTCAGTGGGATCCTGCTGTGGAGGTGTGCCAGTGGGATCCTGCTGTGGAGGTGTGCCAGTGGGATCCTGCTGTGGAGGAGTGCCAGTGGGATACTGCTGTGGAGGTGTGCCAGTGGGATGTGCTGTAGGGGAGTGCCAGTGGGATGCTGCTGAGGAGGTGTGCCAGTGGGATGATGCTGTGGGGGTGTGCCAGTGGGATGCTGCTCTGGGGGTGTGCCAGTGGGATGCTGCTGAGGAGGTGTGCCAGTGGGATCCTGCTGTGGAGGTGTGCCAGTGGGATCCTGCTGTGGAGGAGTGCCAGTGGGATCCTGCTGTAGAGGTGTGCCAGTGGGATGTGCTGTAGGGGAGTGCCAGTGGGATGCTGCTGAGGAGGTGTGCCAGTGGGATGATGCTGTGGGGGTGTGCCAGTGGGATGCTGCTCTGGGGGTGTGCCAGTGGGATGCTGCTGAGGAGGTGTGCCAGTGGGATCCTGCTGTGGAGGTGTGCCAGTGGGATCCTGCTGTGGAGGAGTGCCAGTGGGATCCTGCTGTGGAGGTGTGCCAGTGGGATGTGCTGTAGGGGAGTGCCAGTGGGATGCTGCTGTGGGGGTGTGCCAGTGGGATCCTGCTGTGGAGGTGTGCCAGTGGGATCCTGCTGTGGAGGAGTGCCAGTGGGATCCTGCTGTAGAGGTGTGCCAGTGGGATGTGCTGTAGGGGAGTGCCAGTGGGATGCTGCTGAGGAGGTGTGCCAGTGGGATGATGCTGTGGGGGTGTGCCAGTGGGATGCTGCTCTGGGGGTGTGCCAGTGGGATGCTGCTGAGGAGGTGTGCCAGTGGGATCCTGCTGTGGAGGTGTGCCAGTGGGATCCTGCTGTGGAGGAGTGCCAGTGGGATCCTGCTGTGGAGGTGTGCCAGTGGGATGCTGCTGTGGAGGAGTGCCAGTGGGATGCTGCTGTGGGGGTGTGCCAGTGGGATGCTGCTGTGGGGGTGTGCCAGTGGGATGCTGCTGTGGAGGAGTGCCAGTGGGATGCTGCTGTGGGGGTGTGCCAGTGGGATGTGCTGTAGGGGAGTGCCAGTGGGATGATGCTGTGGGTTGTGCTGGGCTCGTGTGAGCTGGCCTGCTGGTTGCGCTGAGTTCGTCTTGCGTGTTCTGTGCTGAGTTGGGTTATACCTCATTGGTCAACTACTCTGTCTGTTTGTGTTCCTGGTTTACAACAGCCTTTGTTTATATTATTGGGCTATGTTCTCACTCTATGAAAGGCCTGTGAGAACTGAGACAACTCCGGGATCACTTTGGCACTTCAGCTTTCTAATGGGATAGTGGACAAAAGTACCCATGCTACTGAACTTTTCTCTCTCCCATATTTTCCCTCACTTAGAGCAATTCAACTGTAAGTTAAATACATACATGATGTGTTTGTTCACAATGTTTTAAGGGACCATAGGTGTAATAGGACAACTAATTCTATGTGGAGAGGCAGGGAAGCCTTCTCAAAGAAATTACATTTGAGTAACTTCTTGAAGGATGAGCCAGGAGTGGAATTTGAGCAGACAGGGAAAGGGAGGCCATGGTGGGCCATTATTCCCCAAAGCTCACTTTGTAGAACACTTGCTCCATGGGGTGCTAATAAATGTTATGGGAAAAGAAGAGGATCAGTTAGTTTGAGAAATGTTGGGTAAGTAACATTTAACAATCTCCCCTTGCAGGACTTCTCAGAGCCTTTAGTCTCGGGCTTCCTGTTCTTCAGTGGGCTGGCCCAGGCCTGTTCTCAGGCAGCAGCAGGCTCTGAGACAGAGAAATGTAGTCTTGGAACTGGCACAAAGTCATGCCCACAGAATCCTACTGGCCAAAACAAGTCATAGGTCAGGCCATATTCATGGGGTGGGGAAATGGACTTCACCTCTTGACAGACATGCTGTAGTCACATAGTCCACGGTATGGACACAGGGAGGGTGGAGTCCCGTGGTCATCTTTGCAATCCATCTTTCACAGCAGGACAACTGTGCAGGCCATCTGTGCAAAGCTGCCCACCAATACTCCGCACACAGCCCATAAGATGGGTTCTAGGACACGTTAAGAAGGATGTGGCTGTTGCCTCTGGAGTGTACAGTCATGGGGATTAAGGGAGGACACTAATGAAGACCTAGCAGTGGGAAAGTGTGACAGAAGGGTTCCCTTGGAGAGGATTGGGCTAGGATTTGAAGGGTGTGTTGTTCACCTGTGGTCAGTAGGAGCCGAGCAGGGGCTCCTGACTTCTGGTTCCTCCTCCTGGGCCTGGAGGCAGAAGGCAGAGAACACCTATCCCAGAGCTGAGGAGGGAGGGAGCCAGTGGTGCTGCAGGCTCTCTGTAGTTTATGGTCTTGAATGGCCTGCCCCACCCAGGCAGCCCAAGGATTAAAGACTTTTTTGGGATTACCACTGCCAATCAAGTTCAGGTGCATTTTTAAGAGCTTAATTTGCAGCCCTAGGTTTCAAATAAAATCATCAAGTCCAGTCGATTAAACTCATTACAGCGGGTGGACTGGCTGGCATTTGTAATTCCATCAGATTCGCAGAATTAATTAGGGGCCTGTTATCCTTTGTCGGGATTAGCAGAACCAGCCCAGAGGCCTACGGTTTCTGCTAAAAGACAGGCTTGCAGGATTTTCAGTGAGCCCCAAGACAGAGATCTGAGCGGCTTTTGCAAAGCAGGAAGCACCACATGTTTGATCCAGTGTTGTGTAGGCCTTGGAGCCCAAAGGTGGGGGATAGGCAGGCTCCAGGGCACGGGTAATTCTGGGGGTGGCAGCAGGGCACTTGGAGTCACATGTATCCAAACACCATCCCCAACCTCTTCTACTCCATTTCATAATAACCTAGGCGGAAGGGCCTATGGAGGGGACCGTTGTTGACTCCTTTGCCTTTCAAAAATACCCCCAATCCCAACTGGTGGGTGCAACTCTCCATCACCTTGTCAACCAGGCCATGTGACCAAACTGTCCTCCAAGAGCATCTTTATCCCTGTGGGGTGAGGGTGTTCACTGGTCTCTGAGTGGACATGTGAGTCATGAAGAGCCAGTCAAAGCCACATGGGGCCTGATATCGCCCAGGGTAAAAACAGGGAACCTGGAATTGCCAGGATCTGCCGGCACTGCATGAAGTGCAGGCCATCCTGAGGAGGATGGAGACACAGAGAAAGATGAGTTTTTAACGACACTGGGTGAGCACTTGGCTCTAGCCACACCTGAAGATTCTCCTTGGGCTTTTCAGTTGCATGAGCCAGTCTGTTCTTCTTTTTCTGCTTAAACTAATTGGAACTTGGTCTCTCCCACGTGCAACCAAAAGCGTCCTGATTAACCAGCCTAGATCTCAGGTCTTCTACCCTCCAGAGCATGGGAGCTGGGAAGGAGTTTAGAGGATTTTTTCTTCTATTCCCTCCCATTTTATATATGGGGAAACTGAAGTGACTGGCCTAAGGTTGGTGAGAATGTTAATGGTATTTTCCGGATGCCTAATGTCAGCTTTCCTGGGAGAGAATCCTCCCCATACCTTCCTGTAGGGTCTGGCTAGACCAGTGTGGGAGGTGGGAGTTAGCAAGGATCCTTACCAGAAGCAAAGAGTGGCCAGAGAGATGGTAAGATAAGAGTTCGTGGGGGAAAAAAAGCAGGCAGAATGCCCTGGGATGCCATCTACACTGGCTCAATGGTTCCTAATAGCACTCAACCAGCACAGGACTATGGCTGGCATCTCTAAGCCTGGTGCTGTGTATTGAGCCCTCATCCAGGTTCTGTTTCTAATGCTCTTTCTTCATCCCAAGGGATGGCACAGCAGAGTGGCTAATAGGGTGGACTCTGGGCCAGACTATTGGGTTCAAATCCCTTCCCAGGCAGTCACTAGCTGTGTGAACTTGGGCTAGTCTTTTAACTCCCCTTATTTATATGATGGGGTTACCATGTTTCCCCGAAAATAAGACTTAGCCAGACAATCAGCTCTAATGCATCATTTGGAGCAAAAATTAATATAAGACCTGGTCTTATTTTACTTACATTTACTTTACTTATTTTACATTTACTTTACTTATTTTACAATATACTATAATATAAGACCCGGTCTTATTTTACTTACAATATACTATAATACAAGACCCGGTCTTATTTTACTATAAGGCTGCGTCTTATATAATATAATGTAAAATAAGACTGGGTCATATTAATTTTTGTTCCAAAAGACATTAGAGCTGATTGTCCAACTAGGTCTTATTTTCGGGGAAACACGGTAATGGCAGGTAATGCAGGTAAAGCACAAAGCTTCTTGAGTGCTGCCACCCTTTTGGCTGCACCCACCCCTGTCTGTACCTCCTAACTATCTCTGCTTCTGCTCTTGCCCTACCACCAGTGAATTCTCAGTACAGCAGTGATATTTCACATGTTATAAGTTAAATCATATCATTTTCATGCTTTATAGCTTCCAAAGAAGCTTAGGATGCAGATCAAATGCCTTGTTATGTCCTGTATTCTGGCAAATACAATGGGTCATTTGTAATGTGTTATCCCAGCCTAATGGAGTAACACAATAACCATTTTGTTACTATCATTTGTTTTGTGCATCAGGACTTTGGGAAAGACCTGGGGAACAGCTCATTTCTGCTCTTCCAGGTCTGGATTCAGCTGGGACTGTTGACTGGAGAGCCTACATGTGGCTTCTCTATGTGGCTTGGGCTCCCTGACAGAATGGCATTGGATGGTGAGAGAAAGCTTCTGGAGAGCAAGATGTGGGAAAAGGTCATAGCCAGGCCTTTCCTGACCTGGCCCTGGAAGTCACATAATAAAGGACTTTTACTATGTCCTGTTGGTTAAAAAACACACAGACACGTTCAGTGACAAGAGAAGGAAACATAGATGGAGAAGTGGCTGTGTCTCACTGCAGAAGAGGATATGAGATGGGAGACACTGGTGTGACCATCTCTGGAAAATACTAGGCTGTCTAGTACAAACAGTCTGGCCAGGACCCACACAACTGAGGGAACTACCTCATGCTCTCCCTCACTTATTTCCAGGTAACTACCGTGTTTCCCTGAAAATAAGATTGGGTTTTATATTAATTTGTGCTCCATTAGGGCTTATTTTCAGGGGATGTCTTATTTTTTCATGTACAACAATCTATGTTTAGTCAAATACAGTCATGTTATCTCGTGGAACATCGTCATAATGTACTAAAGGTGTCCGTCTAGCTGATATCTTAACTGGGGCTTATTTTAGGGGTAGGTCTTATTTTCGGGGTACCTTCTTTCCATCTCTCAAACATGCCAAATATACTTTGCTGCAGGGTTTTTCCACTTGCTGCTTTTGCTGTCTCCATGTGGCTTGCTCCTTCCACTCCTAAAGAACTCAGCTCAAATGTTACTTCCTCAGGGTATCCTTCTCTGACCATCAATCTAATCACTGTTCCCCTCCAAGAATGAAAAGCACCATTCAATAGAAAGGTCATGCGATCTGAGACTTCCAGTCAAAATGGTGGAGTAGATAACTGCTGTGCTCTCCTCCTCCTACAAACACATCAAAATTACAATTAAGCTATAGAACAACCATCTAGAGAACTGCCTGAAGTCTAGTTGAAAACAAGTTTCATAACTAAGGATATACAGATGAAGCCATGTTGAGACTGGTAGGAGGGGCTGAGATGAGGAACAGACTGGTCCCACACACATATGTGGTGGTTAAAAATCGTGAGGAATATTTCAGCCCTCGAGGTCCTGCCTGAGAAGTGAAGGGTCCCAGCCCCACACCTGGTGTCGCAGCCCAGAGAAGTCTACATAACTTATGTTTGTAAAAACCAGAGAGAATTGTGGCTGAGTGAGACAGAGGGCTGCTGGAGACGTAGGAATTTCTCTTAAAGGGCGCACACGCAGACTTACTCACTGAAGGACTCACTTGCTCTGAGCTCAGCAGTGAGGCAGCAGCTCCAAAGGTGTCAGGGACATACAGGGAGGAACTGAATTGTCTGGCTCCACAGAAAGGGCTGGAGGTGCATTTTTCTTTCAGACAGAAGTGCTGGCAGAAGCAATTGCTCCTTTGCTGAGCCTTCCCTCAACCGAGCCTACAGGTGCAGGCAGGCACCATACTGAGTTTTCATCAATCTGGCTAACATCATTCACCCCACCCTGGTGATTCCCTAAGACTCGGCTCCACTCAGTTTGTGGGCCCACAAAAGCCACTTTTAGTGGCTTCTCCATATGAACACCTGGTCTCTGCTTACACGGTGACTTTTCTAAAATCTCTCAAAGGTTCACAAACCCAAGACAAGCAATATCTGGCCTTGGCATGCACTGTACCTTTTGCTAAGCCCAGCACTAATGGCAGCCAGACTGGGTTTGCAGCTTAGCCTCCCCCAGATGTATCCAAGCCCAGAACAAGTGAAAAACATCTGACGATCACTTTGTAACTCCTGTAAAGTGGCCCCAGGCTGGGCACACACAGCGGCTAACCTTGGCCCACACTGGAGTCCCTCTCAAGAGACCCCAGAACCAAACAACCAGTGGCCAGCTTCATACTACACCAGAACACCACGCAGTCACCGCCACAAATAGCATACCCAAAGGGCAGACCTGACAGGCACCAGAGCCTTGTTAAAATAAATGCTGCTCTGTGTGGTCAGCTCCTGCACAACAGATTCTCCACTGTAGTCACAGCCAGGCCTCACAGCCAATCAGCGTGAGGGTCAATCCCTCCCACTGAGGTACCAACAGCAATAAAGCTCAACTACAACAGGAGGACACCCATAATCCTCACAAGGGACACACCTGGACACCCAACTCTGGTGACCAGGAAGACTGTGTCACTGGGCTCCACAGGACACCTACTGTGTAAGGCCACTCTACCAAGACTGGTAGAGTGACACCTCTTTATATAAGATATATAAGAGTATATATCTTATTGCTTATGCACATGTCAATTAAGAAGCTAAATTTTCATTGGCAGTACTTGATATGCACATAAGTTTGATAAAATGTTCTATTGAAAGAGTATATTTACAAACACAAGTTGTCCCAAAATATCTTCACTGATTTGAACATCAATTTTAAAATTTAAATTACTTAAAATTCAATAAAATGAATACCCCAGAGCCTTAGTCTCACTGGCCATACATATCACAAGTTCTCAATAGCTCTGCTGAGAAGATATAGGACATTTCCATCCTGGCAGAGAATTCTACTGGACTGGACTGTTCTAGAACATTACCTGTGCTCTTGTCCACATGGCATACATCACCATCTGCGTACATCTGCCGCTGCTTGTGCATTTGCTTATCTTCTTCTGTTTCCTCTGACCTGTATGACCTAGGAGGCCTTATTCCCACCCAGAGAACTGTGCCTGGCCCACACAGAAAATAACTTGTTAAATAAATAAGTGAAAATGAAATACAGGTCCTAGATTACATGTTCTCAATGTATCCTCAGCACAGCATTATGACTCTCACAGAGGAGGAAGCTCAGAGAGGCACAGCTACCTCCCAGGATACGCTGAGGCTGGCATGTCTGACACAGAACCAAGCTCTGTCTCCTCCAGGTCACATGGCTTCACAGATGAAGAGGACATGACCCCTGCCCTTGGGGAACTTATGGCCCATCAGGGGAGATGGATATGATCAGGATGGAGAAAATGCTGCAGTGAGTGTGGACAAAGTATTGAGACATGGAGTCCATTCAAATACCAGGAGATATGAGCTGTTGCATTAGGCAGAACGAACTCCTTTGGTTCCAGGGATAGTGGAGAAAGTGAACTTATTCAAATTGGCCCAAGAAGAAGAAGCATTTATGAGCTCCCAATGCTCTAGTTGTGGCTGAGCCAAGCGCATCAGTGATGTCAGCAGGCTTCTCTCCAGCTCTCCTCCACACTGGTTCTGCCCTTAGGAGGCTCTCCCCATGGATGACAACTTCAGGCTGTGGCTTCTCTTCAGTCACTCCAGCAACAAAAGAGAAAGAGAGATATTTTTCCTTTTAACAGCTGCCACTGAAGTCCCATGATTGTGCTTCATTTTGCTCAGATGGGGTCACATGTCTATCGCTGAGTGAATGACTCTAGTCAAGGAAATGTAATTTTGGTCCCATGGCCACTGTGGAACTAGGGATGAAGGTGGCTTCAAAGAAACAACATACCTGAGAGTTTGGGGTCCCCACAGATATTTGGGGTGGTTAGTATACATGCCAAGCAGGCAAAGACCACAGATACCCGCTGGAAACAAGTGCAGGAAAAAGAGATGCCCCCAGGAGGAGGAGAAAGATGTGAGGGGCATTTTGGGAAGACGGAACAGTGGAAGCAAAGGCAGGGTGTCCTGGGGGCAGCAGGAGGTGATTGAGACCCCCATGGATCATGGGCACGAAACACTCTGTAAACTGTAAAATCCTCCTACAACCTGAAGTTAGGGTGTCCCCTGGGAGTAGACAGAGGGTGCCCTGGGTCATCCCTGTCTGCCAGGCACCCACCTGGCTTGCTTCAGTTTGAGTCAGTGAGTATACATGATCTGCTGCTGCAGTGACTGGCTCAGAGGCGGATAGTCAGAGATGGGAAGGACTTTCTCCATGGGTGTTGTTGGAGACTGCAGCCTGATACTGTCAGTGACTATCTTGTATGTTATGGGAAGGAGCTGGCATGAAGGATGAGGCAGGCCTGAGAGGAAGAGCAAGATGGGCAGAGGGGTGGGGTGCTGAGGATGCTGGTGAGGATGTCAGAAATTCGGGCCCCCTTGTATCTCCTCCCCTAGACACATGAACCATAGCAGAGGAGTCTGGGTGTGATCTTAGGCCCAGTTCACCTGGCTTAGCCTGGACCGTTGCCCAGCTTCTTGGGCCACTATGTGAGCATGACCATGCCTGTAATGTGCTCAGAATCACTAATACCCCGTCCCTTCTCTCTGCAGGCAGCTTCCCACAGACCCTTCCCCAAGTCTCTCTCCCACATCCCACCTGCTCCCTCCTGGGAAGCAAAGATGAAAACCCTCCACACGTGATTATTATGGTGTGTGTGTGTGTGTGTGTGTGTGTGTGTGTGTGTATTGTCCAATTTCATTCGACATCTCCCTCACAAGTTAGTCCATGGTACAGTCTTAGCACACACTCAGAACTGAGTCTGGCTTAACTACAACCTTGACCAGAGCCCATGCGTGGATACTCCTACCCCTTTAAGCATGTTTTTTCTGATGGTTCATGCCATCCTCCCTGAAATCCTGAGGGCCAGTGTGACCAATGTCCCCGACAAGGACATCCAGCTCACAGACGTGCAGCCACTTGCTCAACTTCACCTGGGAAGAGTGTGGGCATGGTGGCCACCCCTGAGCTGCTCTGCCCTGGGGCTGGGCTCATTCACCACTACCTATGGAGCAGCCTTTCGTTGTGGCCCTCCCTGCTGTCTTCCCTGGGGAAAGCTCTCTCTTGGGTCCTTTCCTCTCTGCTAATAAATAGGCCTAGAAATTCTCCTCCAATTATTTCCTTAGCAACTGGCCCAAAGGCATCTTCCCAGAGTCAGCCTGCTTTCTTATCCAAAACTCAGCTCCTCAAAGGCCCTGCCAGCACCAGACTGAGGGCTGTGGAGTCTTTAGCCATCATTTGGTCAAGTGGGCAATGCTATCTCAACTTTCCATGGAGCCCAGGACTGTGTGTCGATCTGCAAAGGGAATCTGGGCCCAAAGGCTGGGGGTATGTGGGAAAATGCTGACTGGACTTCACTATCTGTTGTGGAGCAGGGCATGGAGATGCTTCAGTATGTAACCACCATTGACCAGGGCACTGGGCAATCAGGACAGTCAATTTTATTCCTGATGTAGAGGGGAAAACAGACTCAGGGAGGCTAGTGGCTGGACACACAAGGAGTATTGATGAGCTGTGATGAGAACACTGCTTTATGTGAGCATAAAACCCAGGTCTGCCCAAAAACAGCATGAGTGGGCCCCAACAATGGGGAGTCTGGTATAAACAATCCCCACCCTGACTCAGAACAGTTCTCGGGACCACTCTAACTCCAGGCCCTGAGCAGCTTGATGTCCCCCTCTGCCCACTCCTGCTTCTTCCCTCCTGCAGGCCTGGGCCAGGGCCCTCCTGAGGAGCCTGCTGTGTGCTCTGTGGGGGCACCCACTGGCCACACCTCTGATAACTTTTAGGAATCAGAAGAGACTTTCCCATTATCTCCTGCTTTTCCTGACTTCTCAACCTGCACATTCCCATTGGGGGTGCCACAGCACTTCCTGACTGGATCCTTCTCCTCACATATGCCCCAGGACCTGGGGTACATGCTGCGGGTGGGCAGTGGTCCCACTGGAGCTCCAGGGCAGGGGCTCCCATACAGTGTAGGTCGGCCCAAGTGGGGATCCTCAGAGAGCCTGGCTCCCATATCTCTCTGGCCTCCCACCTCAGTGGTGGGGTAATGCTCTCCTGGTGGGTGACTCTGGTTGCCATCTCCTTGCTGGTGAGGGTTTGGGACAGGCATGGGCCCATTTCTGAGGCCTAGGAAAGTTTGCTGGGGGCTTTGGGGAAGGTCTCAGGGAAGACAGAGTCCCTGTATATGCAGTTTTTCCTCCTGCCTGGGTTGGGAAGGCTGCTGCTGCAGCCCCTGAAAGCGAACAGGGGTGGTCCCTGAGGTTTTCCCATTGGGGTCTGCTGTTCTTTCAAACTGAAGCCTTGAAGTTGAGGGAAATTCTCTTCTTTGTGGCTCAAGCCTATTTGAGTCAGGTGTCCATTGCTTGCAGCCCTGACTGGGCTGTACCTAGTCTTTCAAAACCCCAGACCCCTGACCTGCTCAGCTAGGCAGAGGGCTATCCTCACAGGTCTCCACCTCCAGCTTCTCAGGCAATGCCTGATGCTTGCAGACCTTGGTCTGGCTTCCTGGGCTTGTGTGAGCCCTGGCTTCCTGGGCTCCTTTCCTCCCATCTCTCCCCACTCCCAGAAGGCAGAAATTGCTAAAACTCTCTCTCTCTCTCTCTCTCTCTCTTCTCTCTCTCTCTCTCTCTCTCTCTCTCTCTCTCTCTCTCTTCTCTCTCTTTCTCTCTCTCTGCCTCTCTTTCTCTCTCTGTCTCTCCCCTCCCCTCCCCCCAACATTAAGTGTTTTCCTTCTTGCACAGCAACCGGGAAACTGAGGACAGGGTGGTGAAATACCTGTCCAAGGTCACCTGGCTGGCTGCTGTGTGCAGAGTGGAGATTTGAACCCAGGCTATGTGGCCTTGTAGGCCTTGCTTTACACCACCAGTCTCCAGCCCCTAAGGACCACTTGTAGGCATCTCCCAGTGCCCTGAGTGGCACAAGGATGACTGGGAACTAGGAAGGTAGCTCCACTCAGCAGAGGGGCCCTGTTCAGACTAACGGAGTTCCGGGACCCCCACTACAGCTGGACGCGTGTTGTGGCCAGCAGCTGGAGGCTGGCCTCTTTATGGGCCCCTTCCTCAGGGTAACGGCTGGTTTTGGCCTCAGGTTTGCTCTGTCCTGGCATCAGCTGACGGTGTCACTTCCCCAGGAGCATGAGAGGCTGGTGTGGGGGGTTCCTGGTGGCTCAGTGCCACATATTGCAGTCTTTCTGCCATTGGCTTAAACCATCTAGCAGAGGGGACATTTGCCGATCTGGCCTGCTCAGCCTCCACTCCATCTTCTGGAACAGTTCCTAACTTTGCTTTGGAGAGCAACCTTCTCATGTCATTGTGTGGGCTCAGGTAGAACACCTGTCCCTTCCCCTGTCAGTGCATGAACTCAGGCAGGGTGACTCTAGGCACGGACGCATAGTACAGGGCAGGCATCAGCACAGCTATCCCTCTGACTACAGTAGCTGGTTCATGGATGATAACATGACCCAAGTCAGTCTCTCTTCTCTGAGATACTCTCTTAGATTTCTGGGGACTTCCCTTTCACTGGCTCACGTGATCCTAGTATGTAGCCCAGAGCTCTGACAGCGTCTTGACCCTTGAGGGAAGAGTCTCCTTGCCCTCCCCAAAGTGAGGACAAACTGTGTAAGAAGAGAGAGCAGCACATTCTTGGTGTTATTCTGGATCCCTGGGTCGACCATGCCTGAACTTGGGGTCATATGAGTCAATCTGTTCTCTGATTGTCCTCAGCAGGCTTGAGCTGGGATCCTGTCACTGGCAACCAAGAAGTCCAACTGAGGCACAGGTAAGAGACATTCCTGAGACTGTGTGTGCTTCCTGACTTTTCTGTGTCAATCTGGGGTGAGAGCAGGGGCAACTCACCCCACAGGACACCCAACTGACTGCCAACCTGTGCTGGTCCCCTCAGGAGTCCCTGCATGAGACATACAGGTATATACAGGTATATACCTGTGCCGCGTATCCTTCCACTGCACACACTCAAGACCACATCTGTAGAGATGGCGCAGCTGGGGCTTGAAGACCCACACGTCCAGTCCTGAGCCTGGGAGAGCAGACTCATGAAAAATAGCATTTAGGGGCGAAGGCCCTGGAGTTGGGAGTTTGAATCCTGGCTCTGTCCTGCCCCACTGCATTATTTAGCCTCTCTGTGCCTCAGGTTCCTCACCTGTAACACAGATGAGAACAGCACCTCACAGGGCTCTAACAGTGCCTGGCACATGGAACACACTTCCAAGTGTTGGCTGAGTAGGGTGAAGCGACTCCAGGGCTGCTGGGACCACTCTGGCTCTGGACTGCATCTTGTCCTAGCAGCTGTGGCAGGTCTGGGTCCTGGGTCGGAGGCCAACCCTCACACACCCAGTGATGCAGTGCAGCAGGTGGAAGGAAGCCTATAAACTGGGAGCCCTAGAAAAGGACGATTCCTGCTGCCTGTCTGTCCCCACCCCAAACACGTATGTACACACATACATGCACGTGCTTCCCTTCCAGGTGTGGTCAAGGACACAGCCTGAGAGTGTCCACGCCAGCAAATGAGGCAGCTAGGATGTTCATCAGAGACCCCCAAGTGCCCTGACTTTCCTGTTTGTGGCTCAAGGGCAGGCCTAATTATCAAAGTTGTTTGGACCCTGGTTGCCCAGTCTCAGCAAAGATTGCCCTGGTGCCTCTTCCAGTGGTGGGGTGCAGGAATGAAGGCCCCGTTCACCCTTACAGCCAGGTCTTCATGGCCACCACTGCCAAATTAATGCCACAAGAAACACTGATACTTCACATTCAATTAGTCAAGATTAGAGCCCGACACTACCTAATGAATACAGGCATACGAGTACACAGAGGACAATCACCACTTGGCTGGGAGGCTCACCTTTGTCGGTGTTAATTTGGTAAATGGATCAACACCTTAAAAATGTTCATGCCTTTTGACCCAGAAATTCCACATCTGGGGATCAATCATAAGGCAATAATTCCCAATACCAAAAAAAGGCTATCTGTCCATTATGTTAGCACTGGCTTATTCTTGCTCTTGAGAGATGATTGTTACATATTCAGGAAAAGTTGCCAGCCAGCTATTAAATCGTTAGTAGCTTGACATGGCTGTGGTGGGAGTATTTACAGAAAATGGCAAGTGCTCTAAGTCAGAGCCTCTTATTTCTTCTGGAGGGCTAATTTAGTAGCCCCCCCACTGGCTCATTGGATGCAATATCCCTCAATCCTAAGACAAATGGGATGTATCCTTCTGTATCGGTGAGGAGCAATCTCCAGCATATGAGTTAGGTGAATAAAGCAAGCTGTGTGCTGTCACTTGTGGGGAAAATGGAGCGAGTATTCTCATATATGTGTTTGTCTCCATATGGAAACATAAACCGTGGGTGCCGGTAGTACTTTGGAGGCTTAGGAAGTGGGGATTAAAGACGGGAAAGACACTGTCTTCTGTATACCCTGTTGTAGTCTTTGAAACATGTATCATGTTCAAATTTTTTTAATTTAAAAGAGAACAAAATATCTTTTTAAAATTATATTCATCTTGGTGCTGTTAATGAGAATGAAAAGAAGAAATAGCACAGTTGTCCAATAAAAAGAGATTGTTGAGGTCAAGCTCATGTGGTGGAACACTATGCAGTCTTTCCAAAGGTATGCTCACAAATTATTTATTTGACAGGGAGATTGCTAATGAGTGTTTACTTGAGATAAAAGCAGATTACATAATTATATATCCATTATTATTATTATTATTTTATTAAATTTATTGGGGTGACAATTGTTAGTAAATTTACATAGATTTCAGGTGTACAATTCTGTATTACATCATCTATAAATCCCATTGTGTGCTCACCACTCAGTCAGTTCTCCTTCCATCACCATATATTTGATCCCCCTTACCCTCAACACCCACCACTCACCCCCTTACGCTCTGGTAACCACTAAACTATTGTCTGTGTCTATGAGTTTTTCTTTCTCATTTGTTTGTCTTGTTCTTTTGTAGTTTTTGGTTTATATACCACATATCAGTGAAATCATAGGGTTCTCTGCTTTCTCTGTCTGACTTATTTCACTGAGCATTATACTCTCAAGATCCATCCATGTTGTCACAAATGCTCCTATACCATCTTTTCTTACCGCCGAATAGTATTCCATTGTGTACATATACCACAACTTCTTTATCCATTCATCTATCGAAGGACATTTTGGTTGTTTCCATGTCTTGGCCACCGTAAACAAAGCTTCATGAACATTGGAGTACACGTGTCTTCATATATAAATGTTTTCAGATTTTTGGGGTAGATACCCAGGAGAGCGATTGCTGGGTCATATGGTAATTCTATTCGTAATTTCTTGAGGAACCTCGACACTGCCTTCCATAGCGGCTGCACCAGTCTGCATTCCCACCAACAGTGGATGAGGGTTCCTTTTTCTCCACAGCCTCTCCAACACTTGTTACTATTTGTCTTGTTGATGGTAGCCATTCTGACTGGGGTGAGGTGATATCTCATTGAGGTTTTTATTGGCATTTCTCTGATGATTAGTGATGTTGAGCATTTTTTCATATGTCTATTGGCCATTTGTATGTCCTCTTTGGAGAAATGTCTCTTGAGGTCCTCTGCCCATTTTTCAATTGGGTTGTTTGTGTTTTTGCTGTTGAGTTTCATGAGTTCCTTGTATATTTTGGATATTAGCCCCTTATCAGAGGCACTGTTTGCAAAAATCTTCTCCCATTCAGTTGGTTGCCTCATTATTTTGTCAATAGTTTTTTTTGCTGTGCAGAAGCTTTTCAGCTTCATATAATCCCATTCGTTTATTATAGTTTTTACTTGCATTGCCTTTGGAGTCAAATTCATAAAATGCTCTTTGAACCCAAGGTCCATAAGTTTAGTACCTATATTTTCTTCCATGCAGTTTATTGTGTCAGATCTTATGCTTAAGTCTTTGATCCATTTTGAATTAATTTTGGTACGTGGTGACAGATAGCAGTCCAGTTTCATTCTTTTGCACGTAGCTATCCAATTCTTCCAGCACCATTTATTGAAGAGGCTGTCTTGCCTCCATTGTATGTTTTTAGCTTCTTTGTCAAAAATTATCTGTCCATATTTATGTGGTTTTATTTCTGGGTTCTCAATTCTATTCCATTGGTCTATGTGTCTGTTTTTCCGCCAATACCAAGCTGTTTTGATTATTGTAGCCCTGTAGTACAAGCAATAATCAGGGAGTGTGATACCTCCAGTATTGTTCTTTTTTATAAGTATTGCTTTGGCTATTCGGGGTCTTTCGTGGTTCCAAACAAATCTGATGATTTTTTGTTCTATTTCTTTAAAAAATACCATTGGGATTTTGATGGGGATTGCATTAAATCTGTATATGGCTTTGGGTAATATGGCCATTTTAACTATGTTGATTCTTCCAATCCATGAGCACAGAATGTCTTTCCATTTCTTTGTGTCTTCTTCAATTTCTTTCAAAAATGTCTTATAGTTTTCAGCATTTAAATCCCTCACATCCTTGGTTAAGTTTATTCCTAGGTATTTTATTCTTTTTGCTCCAATTGCAAAGGGAATTGTTTTTTGTATTTCTTTTTCTGAGATTTCATTGTTGGTATATAGGAAAGCAGTGGACTTTTGTACGTTGATTTTGTAGCCAGCAACTTTACTGTATTCATTGATTGTTTCTAATAGCTTTTTGGTGGAGTCTTTAGGGTTTTCTATATATAGCATCATGTCATCTGCAGAGAGTGACAATTTAACTTCTTCATTCCCAATTTGGATGCCTTTTATTTCTTTTTCTTGCCTGATAGCTCTGGCTAGGACTTCCAACACTATGTTGAAAAGCAGAGGTGATAGGGGACAACCTTGTCGTGTTCCTGAACGTAGAGCAAAGGGCTTCAGCTTTTCACCATTAATTATGAGATTAGCTGAGGGCTGTCGTATATGGCCTTTATTATGTTGAGGTATTTTCCTTCTATACCAATTTTATTAAGTGTTTTAATCGTAAATGAATGTTGTATCTTATCAAATGCTTTTTCTGCATCAATTGATAGAATTATATGGTATTTGTCCTTTATTTTGTTTATGTGATGTATCACATTGATGGATTTTTGAATGTTGAACCATCCTTGTGCCCCAGGTATGAACCCCACTTGGTCGTGATGAATAATCTTTTTAATGCATTGTTGTATTCGATTTGCTAGAATTTTGTTTAGGATTTTAGCATTTGTATTCATCAGAGATATAGGTCTGTTTTCTTTTTTTTTGTGTTGTCCTTACCAGGTTTTGGTATCAGGGTAATGTTGGCCTCATAAAATGAGTTAGGGAGTACTGACTCTTCTTCAATTTTTTGGAAGAGTTTGAGCAGGATTGGTATTAGATCCTCTTTGAAGGTTTGGTAGAATTCACTAGTGAAGCCATCTGGTCCAGGACTTTTGATTTTGGGAAGGTTTTTGATGACTGATTCAATTTCGTTACTGGTGATCGGCCTGTGTAGATTTTCCAGTTCTTCATGACTCAGCCTTTGAAGGCTATATGTTTCTAAGAACTTGTCCATTTCTTCTAAGTTATTGAATTTGGTGGCATATAGTCCTTCTTAGTATTCTTGGATAATCCTTTGTATTTCTGTGGTGTCCGTGATAAGTTCCCCTTTTTCATTTCTGATTTTGTTAATTAGTGTCTTCTCTCTTTTTATCTTAGTGAATCTAGCCAAGGGTTTGTCAATTTTGTTAATCTTTTCAAAGAACCAGCTCTTTGTCACATTAATTTTTTGTATTGCCTTTTTGTTCTCTATTTCATTTAGTTCTGCTCTGTTTTTTGTTATCTCCTTTCTTCTGCTGACCTTGGGTTTTGCGTGTTCTTCTTTTTGTAGTTCTTTAAGGTGTAACATGAGGTTATTTATTTGGGATTTTTCTTGTTTCTTGAGATAGGCCTGTAATGATATAAATTTTCCTCTAAAAACTGCTTTCGTGGCATCCCAAAAATTTTGGTAGGATGTATTTTCATTGTCATTTGTTTCCATGTATCTTTTGATCTCTCCTCTAATTTCTTCTTTGACCCAGTCGTTCTTTAAAAGTATGTTGTTTAATCTCCATGTATTTGTGTTTTTTCTTGCATTCTTTTGCAGTTCATATCCAATTTCAAAGCCTTGTGATCAGAGAATATGCTTGGTATGATTTCAATCTTCTTAAATTTGCTGAGGCTGATTTTATGTCCCAATATATGGTCTATCCTTGAGAATGTTCCATGTACACTGGAAAAGAATGTATACTCTGATGTTTTAGGATGAAGTGCTCTATATATGTCAATTATGTCCATTTCATCTAATGTGTCATTTAGGGCTGCGATTTCGTTATTTATCTTCTGTTTGGATGATCTATCCATAGCTGTCAATGATGTATTTAAGTCCCCTAGTATAATTGTGTTTTGGTCAATTTCTCCCTTTAGTTCTGTTAGTAGTTGCTTGGTATATTTCGGTGCTCCCTGGTTGGGGGCATAAATATTGATGACTGTTATGTCTTCTTGTTGTATAGTCCCCTTTACCATTATGAAATGTCCATTTTTGCCTCTTGTTATCTTTTTCACCTTGAAGTCTGTTTGATCTGATATCATTATGGCTACACCTGATTTTCTCTGGGTACCATTTGCTTGGACTGTCAATGTCCACCCTTTCACTTTGAGTCTATATTTATCCTTGTAGCTGAGATGTGTCTCTTGGAGACAGCATATGGTTGGGTTTAGGTTTTTGATCCAATCTGTTACTCTGTGCCTTTTTATTGGTGAGTTCAGTCCATTTACATTTAGGGTGATTATTGATATGTGAGGATTTCCTGTCATGCTATCTTTAGTTCTGTAAGGCTGTGTCTCCATTGTTTCTTTGCCTTTATGTTGTTGTCTATTATTCCTGTGTGGTGGTATTCTATGATGTTTCCCTCTGTTTCTTCTTTTATTACAGTATATATTTCAGTTCTGGATTATTTTTTGAGTGGTTACCCTTAAATTTATGTAAAAGAAAGTTTGATATTTAGAGTATTCCAGTTTCTTCAGCACGCTTACTTTCTCTATTCCCATATTCCAGTTCAGGCCTTTACTCTCCCCTATCCAGTATTATTTTGACTATAAAAATAAACAAAAAAGGAAACAGGTGGGAAATATTCCAAACCAGGAACAGTATGTTTCTGGTTGGTGTTATTTTAGGCAATTAATTTTTTCTTCTTTGTTTTTTCCTCTATGCTTTTCAAATTTGCTGTGTTAAGTATGAATTACTTTTATAATCCCTCCCCATATCTGTATTTTATGTATTTAATTAATTAATCAATTAATTAATTAATTTTTTTAAAGGAGCTTAAGCCAGGGAGATCTGATGCTACAGAATACAGGTCGGTCTCACCATCCTTGCCACTGGGCTAGGATCTTCCAAAACACTGATGGCATCAAGTCTGTGGTTTCTGCATCCTTCAAATCACTTTGCCCGACACTGGCCCTGGTGGTGGCCCTGGCTCCACCTCTCTCCTCTTAGCTTGCATTCCAAGTGTGGGCTGCTTCTCCATCCCCACTCAGCCCACCTCTGTGCCCTGGGTTCCCAGCTACAGAGAAGCAAAGATGGCAGACTACCTCCCTGTGGGGTTGCCATGACGGTTATACACAATGGTGTTTGTGTCACAGACTTGAGTGACAAATGCGACATTTTAAAAAGTCAAATTGAATCTGGCTGAAGAGACGTGGGTAGGAAATTCTATTTCAGTCATTCTGGGGGTTCCCCATCTCTGATGTCATGGGAATCCCAGGAGGAGGGGGAGGGTCTAATAGTTGGCCAGGCTCTGCAGTGGGTTCTCTGCTGCTTCTCTGTGCCCACACCTGTGGGCTCCTTTCAGACAGCATCTCTGGTGGGTGCTGGGATAGTAATTCCCCAGGTGCACTCACACACACATCTCACACACAAAATGCTGTCAGTCTGAGTTGCCTAGCTGATCCTTCTGACTCCTTAGAGCTGCTTGCTAAATATATATATATTTTTCAAAAACAACAAAAGAACAAGACGAACGAATGAGAAACAAAAACGCATAGATACAGACAATAGTTTAGTGGTTACCAGAAGGTAAGGGGGGTGGGGAGTGGGAGATGAGGGTAAGGGGATCAAATATATGGTGATGGAAGGAGAACTGACTCTGGGTGGAGAACACACAGTGGGATTTATAGATGATGTAATACAGAATTGTACACCTGAAATATTTAAGAAAAGTTGCCAGGAACCAAGTCCTTGGGAGCGGGGATTCAAACATGGCCTCATCAAAGTCATTGTGTGCCTCTGAGCAAATGATTTAAACTCTTTGTGCCTTAGTTTATTCATCTGTGAAATGGGGTTATTAATAGCACTTACCCCATTAAGGGAGACTGCTAGCTCAGAGCCATGTCAATCTTCACCTGTGAGCACTGCAGCTGTGTGCTGGGCTGCAAAACAGCCACCTGACCCTGTCCACTGATCTGCTATGTGCCCTGTCCCCCACCAGGGTCCCAGTGCCTGGTTCACCCTTTGAGCCCTCCTTCTCCTGGACAGTCATCTTCCCTGAGCCCCAGACTATGACCTGATAACTGGATCCTATCCGCCTTCTGACAATTTGTTTATCTCTAATTTGGTGTTAACATTTTGACATCTGAATATTTCATATAAAAATTCTGATTTCTGGCTTCCCTGAATCATAGGAGCCACCTGGCTGGGTTTGGCACTTGGGACACTGGCTAGAGTCGAGGAGGGCAGGTTTTGTGGGCGTGGGATAGAAGGTTGAGCCTTGCTCCTGGCACCTCAGGCCTTTTGAGTCCCTCACCATGACTGGGCTTTGGACAACAGATGCCTCCTGACACTTCTGGGAGCTGTAGGAGGCCCAGAGTGGAGGAGAGGGAGGCACCGACAATGCGAATTGTCCTCACTTTCTGACCTGGTCCCTGGTGAAGCTATCCTGCCTCACACTAAGTACACAGCCAGGAAATGGATGGTTGCTTTGCTCCTGCCTTCTCTGAGGGCAGCAAGGTGCTGAGGAAGGGGAGGATTCTAAGCTCACTCCCTACCACCCACTTGGTATTTTGTTTGTCCTCCCAAGTCCCAGGTGTAGACGTATGCTGAACAGGAGCAGTGACATCACAGAGCTGGTGCTGCTGTGACCACCCTGATGCAGACCTCCAGCCACTGACCTCCAGGTGATAAGAGCAGATGATGGAGGTCCTGGTGACGACCCAGCTTGGGGGACTTGTTCCCTTGCGTGGTACTCATTAGCCTGGTGGGCAGCTAGCCAGGAGCTGGAGCTCTGAGTGCCCTACAGATGCCCCAAGTTGCCACCTCTTCTCACCTGCCTATTCTTTGCCCAGAGGTGACCAGAGACGACGCCCGACCCCCTTGAGCTCATTTCCCCAGTCCTCTGCCTGCCAGCACCCTTTGTCGACAGCTCCCTTGGTCTCTTGTAGCCCAACATCCCGCCTCCTTTCTTCCACACTGTCCCTCCACACATCCACACATATTGTCACCATTCTGTGCATTGTTGTGACATCCTTCACATTGATTAATGACATGCGGGAATCCCCCCAAGTTTCTGTCTCACTCTGAAGTCTTCATTGTGCCTCAGGAGGTCTTACAATCTATACCTAGGATGGGGCTTAGCTTCTGCCAAGGCTTGCAGGCAATGTCTGACTCCAATATCTGGCCAGTGGTCCCCTAGGGCCTCTGACTTATTCTCCCTGCTGCCTGCTCTGTCTGTACCAAGCTCTAGGCTGGCCTAGAGATGCAGAGGTGGACACAAGTTTCCATCCTTGCCTTCAAGGAAATCCTGGGTTGGTGGCGTGGGTGAGGGAGAAAAAAGTATACAAAATTATTAGAACCCAGAGTGAGAGGAGGTTCTGCTGTGATCTGACCCAGCCTGCAAGCCAATAAGGCTCCCTGGAGCAGGGAACTCTTAGGCTGGGTCTTGAAAGATGTACTTTGCAGGTGAAGGGGTGAGGTCTAGGCAGCAGGAATAACAGTTGTGGAGGTTGAGGAAGGAGGAAGAGGGAGTAAGGGGCTGGTGTGGTGAAGGTACAAAGAGGGTCACGGCTGGGCAGGGCCACACCCATAGGCAGCTCTTCTTTCAAGTGCACTGATGATGTCACCAGAGGCCAAGGTTAGCCGGGCTGGGACCAGGGCTATAATCTCAGCCTTAGTGACTGTGGGCATGTCACATCCCGCTCAGCGTTCAGCTTCTTCATCTGTGAAACAGGGTCTGAGAAAGCTTGGGGTGGGGACTGTCCACGCATGAACTCCTGCAGGAGCTCCCAGAAGACTTTTGTTGAATGCCACAGCAGGCTGATTTTGACTCTATCCCTACAGTGGGGAATAGCTCAGTGTCCTCTTGGTGTGGTACTGCTTGCCGAGATCCTCAGCAGGTCTGCCCACCTGGCCCCTACCCTAAAGAGGAAGAAAGATTCAAATAGTTTTTCTGTCCCATTTTATCCCTCTCCCTAAGGTGGGTCACTATCACAGGAACAAGCTCAGAGGGGCAAGGCAGGGCACCCCAGAACGCTTGTCCTCTCTTCCCAAGCAGCTTTAGTGTCTGCCTGGGGACAATAACTACTCCTGCTTACTATTACTGTTATTGCATAACAAACCACTCATCCTGTCCTGCTCCCGGGGGCTGTAGGTCTTTAACTCAGGCAGGCACACAGGCACAGCTTATGTATAGTGTTCCATGATGTCCAGCCTTGGTTGGGAAGTTTGAACCTGGGGGTGAGTCATCTGGAGGCTTCTTCACTCACACATCTGAGGGAAGGAGAACTGAAGACTGGGCTGCGTAAGGGGCCTCTTCATGTAGCCTGGGATCCCTCACAGCATGGCACACGGTGGCCTCAAGACAGATTCTTATGAGAAGCCACAAGGCTCCAAAAGCAAGTGCTCCAAGCCTTTTCTGACCTGAACTCAGAGGTCGTGCGGTGTCACCTTTCTTGTTCTCTATCCTTTGAGTCAGTCCCACGCCCATTCACAGCCCACTGCTTATTGGGATCAGTACTAAGGAATCTGCACACAGATCTGAGTGACTCTTTGTATAAACCAGACATTGTGTGGTTTCTAGGATGTTTGGCAGAACTTCCTGCCCAGCCGTTCCTCAGATGGGTATCTGACATTCCATTTGGTGCTTCATTTGTTTTGCTTGACTGTTTGATCCCTGTTAAAAACATAATTTCCCAATAAAAGTCTCACCTTCAGCTCTCTTAGTCATGACAACCACAGACCCTCGCTGTGATAGATCTAGCTCCCACCATCCTTAGGACAAAAACCCAGCTCTCAGCCTGGGATTCAAGCCCATTCACCTCTCCAGCACTTTCTTCCTCCTTCTCCATTCCTCACACTGTGCCCTCTCTACCACCATACCTTTGCCCTCACTGGTTCCTTCTCCTGATGACACTGTCTCTTTCTCTCCCTGAGACACCTCTCCTGAGACCTAGCATCCCTCAGGCAGATCCATTCTAGCCACCCTTCCACCTTCTGCTCATACCTCTGTCTTTGTCTCTGTCAACTACTGACCCCAAAGGGGGTGCTCCCTGGGGACAGAGTGCCTGGTATTTCAGCCAGAATAATTTGTAAGCACCCACTGGGAATTTGGGTACTTGGTACTGGAGACTTGGTACTAGAGGGGCTATACAGTGTGCAAGGCCAACAAAACCCTGTCCTGATTGTCCCACATTCAAGTCTGGGGGGGACAGAGTGGAAACCAAAAAAACCCTTCAGAGATGGGCTCTGAGGCCAGTTGTACCTGGTTCAAGTTTCAACTCCAGCATTAACAGTTGTAGCAGTCAGCTACTGCTGCAGTAATGCTGCATAACAAGGCACCCCAAACTCAGCACCTACAGTAAACACTTACTTTCACTCGGCGCATTGGCTGGGAAGCTTTGTCAGCTGAGTTCATGTCTTCTCCACCAAACACTTCTCCTGAACCAGCATTTCCTTGAAGCATGTTTTCATGGCAGATTTGGTTGTTCCCAGAGGGGCGAACAGAAGCATCCTTATTCTTAATTGCACAGTTTCACCTCTGTCCATGTTCCACTGGCTGTGGAGGTCACACAGGGAACTTCAACCTCTTTGGGGTGGGAAATATCTTATTAAACTCATGGAGGTGGGGTAGGGGTGGAACTTCACTGAGCAAAACCTAACCCACACTGCCAGCTGGGTGATCTCAGGTACTTCCTAGCCTGCTTGTGTCTCAGTTTACGTATGTAGAAAGTGGAGGTATTAAATTAAATTAATTGAAAGTATGCCACTGCTTAACATTTACCCCCAAACATAGTGCTTAGAATAATAACCATCTGTCTACCATGTTTTCTGTTGTCAGGAATTCAGATAGGGCAAAGTGAAGATGACTTGTCTCTGCTCCTGACATCTGGGGCCTTGGCTGGGAGACTTGAGGGCTGGGGGTGGGGGTGGGAGGTGGGCTGCAACCATCTCAAGGCCCAACACTGGTTGGTGCTGGTCTAGCTGGGGCTTTCAGCTAGAAAACCTACCTACCACTTTTGCATATGCCGTGGGCCTCCTCATGACAGGATGGGTGGGTTCCCAAGGTGAGGAGAGAAAGAGAGATTGAGACCCGTAGGTGGAAGCACGGTATAAGCCATATTGCCTTTTTTTTTTAATTAAATTTATTGGGGTGACAATTGTTAGTAAATTTACATAGATTTCAGGTGTACAATTCTGTATTACATCGTCTATAAATTCCATTGTGTGTTCACCACCCAGAGTCAGTTCCCCTTCCATCACCATATATTTGATCCCCTTTACCCTCATTACCCACCCCCTACCCCCTTACCCTCTGGTTACAGCCGCTATGGAAGGCAGTGTGGAGGTTCCTCAAGAAATTACGAATAGAATTACCATATGACCCAGCAATCGCTCTCCTGGGTATCTACCCCAAAAATATGAAAGCATTTCTCTATAGAGACACGTGTACGCCAATGTTCATTGCAGCTTTGTTTACGGTGGCCAAGACATGGAAACAACCAAAATGTCCTTCGATAGATGAATGGATAAAGAAGTTGTGATACATATACACAATGGAATACTATTCGGCATATTGCCTTTTAGGACCTAGCGCTGGAAGACACGCAGAGTCACTCCTGTTGCACTATTGTTTTATTGTAGGCAGTCGTATGTCAATGTCATATTGTAAGGTGGGCTGTATTGCTGTGACCATCTTTGGAAGACACGATCTGCTACAATGTCACCTTCCTCATAAGGTCATTGTGAGGAGTTAATTATTAGATGATCCTTATAAAGAACTTATACCAGTGCCTGATATGCAGTAAGTGACTAATAGATGTTTGCTATTATTAGAGAGTGATGGAAGAATTGGTACCTGACACTGTGAGACTTATTGAAGGAGACCTTACTTAGTTTTGGGGAAGGATGGTCAAGTAAGATTTTCTTAAGAGGGTGACATTCCAGTAGCGATATGAGGAAAACTCGGGGGAAAGAGTTCCAGGCAGAGGAAATGGCATGTGCAAAGTCTCTAAGGCAATTACGTGTTTATATAGAATGAACCTGAAAAGAAATCTATTCTTAAGGGTTAGTTTTCTCAGAATTAAATTAAGAAATGAAGTTTTCTCTCATATGGGTGGGAGGGGACCAGACCATGTTTTCTGTGGCAGCAGTGGCCTAAAGCGAGCCAGGCAGTCTGGTGGTGGGGAGCAGTGAGTGAAGTCACAGTAGACCTGCTCCCTCAGAGATAAGGGGGCAGTGAGAGGAGGATAAGGCTCTCTCAGTTCAGCTTCTGACTCAAGAAGCCTGCACAGCACTGCAGTGACCACCCACCCTGAACATCCGAGGTCAAGGAGTTCATGCTCCCTCCCCCCAACTTAGTAGGCCCTAGACCCTTCTTGGCCTTCCCATCAGAGGAGCCCTCTCTCTGGGACAGCTGCTCCGCACCCCACATCCCAGGTCAGATCTTAGCTTGAGCTCTGGGTTAGGGTGTAGAGGGAAGACCCCGTTTCTGAAGGCTGAGGTCTGACCTCTGCCAGTTCCCTGAACTTCCTCTCTCCCTTGCTACCCCAGAAATGGCCAGCTGAGTTCTCTGGCAGAGGTGACCCTTCCACTCTCTTGGCAGTTAGTGCGCAACAGCCCAGCTCCACACGAATGGGAGTGGGTGACACTGAGTTGCCCTCTCCTTGTCCCTCATGCCACTGCCAATTCAGTGGAAGGGAACGCTACCTCCTGGAGCAGCTATGCAGCTCTCTCCTTGTTTCAAAGAACCTTGAGAGACAGCAGGAGGGAGATTTAATTGCAGGCTGCCTGGGAGCCTCCAGGGCACTGACCCCCTCCCTGGCTTAACATGCTTTAATTAAAAACAAAGTCCGCTGAGAGGAGCCTGTTCAGCCTGCCTGCCTCCTCCTGGTGAGCAGAGCTGGGCTGGCACGGCCGGCTGCCAAGGGATGGCTAGCTGACCTTCACTCAGTGTGTGGGTGTGGGAGACTTTGCAGCAGTGGACAGAGGGTGGCAGCACTCAGGGGCTGGTTTGGGACATGGCTGCTGGCTTGTTTTCTGATCATTGACTGCAAAGAGCCAAAGGAGAGCCCTGGAGTTGCTCTTTCTGGAAAACCCACCTCCTTGTGGATGATCCACCTTCTTTTCATAGTTGGCATACTCATGAGGCATACTAGTTCATGTTGTGGCCAAAATGATGCCAGAGGCAGCACCAGTGGAGATACCCCTGGTCCTTCTTCCTAAAGCAAGGGTTAGCACAGCAAGGAGGTTGAGATCAGACTCTGAGCTTATGACATCCTAACTGTGTGAACTTGGGCAAGTGAGCTAACCTCCCTGAGTGTGGTTTCTCCCCTATGCAGCTGGGAGAACCACAGTAGCCCCTTGGAGGACTGACGGAACTAGAAAGGTGCCAGGTGTGGTAGACCCAGTTGATGTCTTCATCCTACATGTGCATGGAGCCAGTTCTGGGATGAACTGTCCTACACACATGCACATTGACTGTTTACCTGCTCCAGTGCCTATGTCTCTCTACTCCTCTGGCAGAGGTACCTCTTCTATGCCAGATGGGCTTTGCAGCCTGGGGGCAGGGCAACCTGGAAGTTTATGGATTCTGTGTCTCTAGGAAGAGCCCTCAATCAATGAAGGACAGGGGCTTCCCTATCCTGCAGCCCCACAGTGGGCAATTCTTTTTATTTTTATTATTATTTTTCAAATTTTATCTTGTATAGCTCTTTCTGTCCTTAGATTTATCTTAATAAAGATATACCGCCTAATTACTGTTTTTCTTTAAAAAATTTTTAATTGTGGTGAAATATGCAAAAAATTACCATCTTAACCATATTTAAGTTCAGTAGTTTAAGTACATTCACATTGTTGTTTAACCGTCACCACTATCCTCCACCAGAACTCTCTTCACCTTGCAAAACTGAAACTCTGCACCCGTTAAACACTAATTTCCCATTTGCCCTCCCCTAACCTCTGGTAATCACCATTCTACTTTTTGTTTCTATGAGTTTGACTTCTCTAGGTACTTCATATAAATGGAATCAAGCAGTATTTGTTCTTTTGTGACTGGTTTATTTCACTTGGCATAATGTCCTCAAGATTCATTCATGTTGTAGCATGTGTCAGAATTTTTTTCCTTTTTAAGGTTGAATAATATACCATTGTACATATAGACCACATTTTATTTATCCATTCATCCCTCCATGGACACTTGGCTTTAATGAATAATGCTGCTTTTGTCTGCTGTGAATAATGTTGCTATGAACATGAGTGTACAAATATGTGAGCCCCAGCTTTCAATTCTTTTGGGTATATACTCAAAGTAGAATTGCTGGATCACATGGTAATTCTATGTTCAATCTTTTTATGAACACTATACTGGTTTTCACAGCAGCTGCACCACTTTACATTCCCATCAATAGTGCACAAGGGTTCCCATTTCTCCACATCCTCACAAACACTTCTTATTTCCTCTGTCTCTCCCGCTCTTCTTCCTTTCTCATATCATATCTAAGAATCCATTTCTAAATTCAATGTTGTGAAGATTTCCCCCATGTTTTCTTCTAAGAGTTTTATAGTTTTCACTCATATGTTTAGGTCTCTGATACAATTTGAGTTAACTTTTCATGTGGTATAATGTAAGGATGCAACTTCATTCCTTTGCACGTGGATGTCCAACTCTCAGCATTGTTTGTGGAGAAGACGGCCTTTCCCACATGGAATGGTCTTAGCACCTGTGTTGAAGATCATTTGACTGTATACTTGAAGGGTTCTCCAACTTCTCTCACTTTGACTCAGGGTAACTCCCAGATTCACTTCTTTCTCTATTTAGCTGTCATATGAGATTAAAGTAGAAGAGTAGTGGCCTGGTTATCTGTTACTATATAAGAAACTATCTCTAAACTTAGTGTCTTAAAAGAATGATCATATTATTGTGACTCAAGATTTCATAGGCCAGGAAGTGAGACAGGCACAGTTGAGATATTCTTGTTTCACAAGTATGGACAGAAGTCACTCTGTCGGTATACAGTTGATGGAAGGGCTGCTCTAGAGGGTTCAAGATGGTTTCCCTCTGTGTGTGGTGCCTCAGCAGGGGTGGCTGGAAAGCTGTTCTCATCTGTGTCTCTTAACAGCAGTCTCTTTGTGGCCCACCTGTGTGACTTGCACTTCCTTACAACTCCTTAGGTGGCACTCAAGGCTCCTGGGAGGTGAGGCAGAGGCCCCAATGTTTGCAAAGGTTAGACTTAGAACTGGCATCCTCTGCTGGTTCAGTGGGTCAGGGGGCCATCAAGACTCAAAGGGGCAGGAATCACACTCTACTTCTAATGGAAGGAAAAGCAAAGGCTCTGTGGTCATTTAAAACCTACCACAAAAGCAATCACCCACATGTCATTGACATTCCCTATTTAAGATTTCAGCATATTGTCTTCAAATTTTTTACAAAACCACATTGTAATCACACATTCTGCTTTTTTTACTTACCAGTTCATTTCGAGCATTTTTTAGGTCATATACATTTCCTCACACATTCGGTTTTTGATCTTTGTACCAAACTATTTGTAATCACCCCCCTATAGCCAGACATTTAGGTTTCTCTCTCTCTCTTTTTTTTGAACAATGTAGATAATGTTGCATCTTTATACAGAACTCTTTGCTTCCTTTTCTCTCTGTGGTAGATGTTCCTATAATGAACCTAGACATGCTTAGACTGAATCAATCTGACCTGCTTCTCCCATCACATTCCCATCCTGAGTGTCTGACATGGACACATTTTTTTCTCCTCTGGCCTCACCTTATTGTCTGGGTTTACTATACTTCATGCTGTCCTCCTATGATTTTGCTCTCCCTGAGCTGTTCCCTGGGTGTGTACTTCTGTTGGCCTCTGCATTGGGAACTTCCTTCAATGATACATTTAATAATGTCCTGCCTTCTTGGTGAAGGCAAGGCAGGACACAGATTGCTTTTCAATCTGCTTGTTGAAAGCATCCAGTGGGGCCAATGTCCTGGGACTTTCACCCCAGTCTGTGCCATTGCAGCTAAGGAGGCTGGCAGTTTGGAATTCCCACTTGAGAAACTGGATTTATACTCTGGGAAGCTGATGGCATATGAATGAATGAATGACAGTGAATGAATAGTGATAGTGAATGTGGACAGAGTGTTCAAAAGATTTGGAGCATCCATGAGTGACAGGTGTCCACCACCCATGGCAATGCCATTCCTCATTGCCAATAATGTGTAGGGGTCAACAAGGAAGAGGTTATGGCAAGTGAGGCTTTGAGAGGGGAAGTCATTTGCTTAAGGTAACACAGCTACCGGGAGGAGAAACAGAGATTCAAATTCAGTTCTGTCCACCTATACACTCCACGCTTTGGTGGAAGCTTGGGAATAAGAGGGAGGCAGAACCCCAGGTATATAGTCTGAGCCACCAAAGGACAGAAGGAACGAGGGGAGAAGCCTAGGAGCAGAGATGAAGAAAGAAATGCCACTGGCCTTCTAGCTAGCAACCACCAGATGGGTCAGACCTCCCTCATGGGGCATCAGACTGCAGAGCACTCGCCAGATCTGGTCTGCTTCCTCTTTTGCTCAAAAGAGTTTTATTGGAACACTCTATGCCCCTTCACCCAGGTGTTTTTTATGGCTGCTTTTATGTAACAACTGCAATTCAGTACTTGTGACAGGACTCAGGGGCAGCCAGTAGCAGAGAAGGACAGGATGGCAGGTGACTGAACTGGTGTAGGGCTGGTCCGAGCAGGTGAGGGGAGGTAGCATTACTTCGCAGGCAGCACCAAGTGCAGGGCCAAGCATGTTCAACCCAGGTGGCAGATGATCATTTTAGCCAGGGCCCTAACTGGCAGCTGAGGGTAATGGGCTGAGTCTGGAGGGGGCTTGTGGAGACCTGAAGAATGTCCAGCGCTATCTCTTGAGAGTGGGCTATGGGGCCACTTTAGCTCCATGTTGGACTGTGGGGACATAGAGACACCCAGATATACCCAGACACCTAGAGGGGCCCCACTGTGCTGAGGAAGGCAGATAATTAAGCAGATAACTCATGAAGGTTTCCTAGAGAGAGTAACCTCTGAGACATATTAAAAGGCACTCTGGGGAGAGCAGTTGGCTGAACAGCACTCCCTTAGGGTCTCAGTAACACTGCGGGCCCTAAGATGAAGGGTGGAGGTATGGTACTTAAGGGAGACTCCAGCCTCTCAGGGTCAGGCCTGTGCAAGCCTGAGATGAGAAGATAAGGCTGTCTCTGTTCCACGATTCCCACCCCTGCCGGGGGCCTGGGGTTGCCTGGGCAGGCCTGAGATGGGCAGATGGACAGACCATGTTGACTGAGCCCACCTCAGCTGAGACCCCAGCACCCCACAGAGGAAGGGCAGAGCTTTCTTTTGTGTTATTTGGTTGTTTTTTGCTCCTTAAGTTTTATAGGGTATAGAGAATGAACAAAATAAACTTTTGTTAAAACCAGTAACTTTTAACTTTTTAAATCAATGGCATATTGATAATAATAATTAATAATAATAATAATAATGACATTGTATATTGAAGCAACCTAATGTGGGTTTTGCCTTGTTTTACATTTTTGCCTCTGGCAAACTCTTTAGTTAGAAATAAGGGAGAAAAAAGGAGAAGAATGCGTCCTTCTTCATATCCCTCTCATTCAGTCAAGGCTACATACAGTATCTCAGTGCTGTCTTAAATACACTCCTTAAATTCTCATCTTTTTATCTTTAACCGTTTGTCAGAGCTTATTTTTAATAATCAGAGTGTATTTAAAATAATATTACACCAGGAATTCTCCTCTTCCAATTTCTCAAACTCTCTCACCATAATTGGAAGCCCCCGGTATGTCAGAACCCAGGGCTGAGAATCCTGGGGAGGGGCTGAGAATCCTGAGCGGGGCTGAGAATTGCTGAACTGGGTGCCATCTGCTTCTGTTCAGGGCTCTCTGGTACAGAGGTTTTATAAATAAGCAGATTTTAAATGTGTGTATTTAATTGTTTCTCCCCAAAGTCATCTCATTCTTAGAGATGTTTTTGAGAAGGATGACTCACCCCAAAAACCAGGTGGACCACACCTATCATTCTATAGATGGGGAAACTGAGGGCCAGAGAAGACAAGTGACTTGATCAGAGTTGGGCGCTTGGGAGGCAGAAAGGAAGAAACATATATGGTAGTTGCAGAGTGAAGGATGGCCCTGCAAGAGATGGAATCAGGGGCCCTTTGCCTCTTAGGAGAGCAAGAGGTCCATACTGGAAGCTGAGGGCAGGAGGAGCAGCCAAGGGTGAAGATGCCATGTCCTCTTTCAAAGTAGCCAAAACAAGCCTTGGACTCACTCTAGCTCCTCCTGCCCTTCACTCACCAACACACACTCTCTCCTCAGATCTTGGCTCTCCTACTTGCCAAATGAAATCATAAATTCAGTTATACTGGGACTCAGTGGGAATAACAGCTTGATGCTTGATGTGTGAGTGCTCCACCCATCCACCAACACGCATACATGCACGCGCCTGCATTCACACACGGTGTTTCCTTCAGGACTTACGAACTCAAATGCCTTCAGAGGTCAGTAGGCAACACTGATGAGGGAAGTAGGGAAGAGGGAGACTATAGACAACGGTGGAGACTGGGCAACCTGGAGAGTACGGCCTGACTAAATGGGGAACCAGTGCTTACTGCCAGGCAACCAATGCCATGTAAGAATGCTACTCCAGAGGGAATAAATCTTTAGATTTTTGGAAAGAAATTGGTAATTCCAATTTTTTTTTCCAATTTTCAAACAAAGACTTCACATTTTTAAATATTTGCAATTTATTCAAATTTTTACTATGGTAAGTGGGTCATGCAAAAATAAGCTGTAGGCTGGATTTGTCCTGTGGGGTCCCTTCATCTAAGAAAGGGATCTTGTGATAGTGATAAAAATACTGAGTGGAGGGGCAGGAGGGAGTAAATATTTAGCACTTGCCAGTTAGTTATTAAGTTCATAAAAGCACTGGAATACAGAAATATGTGTAAACTAGACAAATGCAAGGTTTATATTCTAGTGGGGAGATTTCCATGGTACAAACAATCACACCAATTCTAATTCAATAGTGGTGCAAATACAACCCTTCATGGAGGCGGACACTGCGCTGGGTAATATCACCCCCCAATGTCATTGACCTGTGCACTGATCCTGCTACATCTCTTGGGGAAGATGAGGTGACACTTATCTGCTGATACACTTTCTTGGTGACTCTGGAGATGAGAGAACTTGACAGGAGAGTGTGCATCGTGCCATGTAACCTGTCACCACTGTGGTACGGCATTTCACACACAGACCCTCAGGGCAGGACAGCCTTGATTGTCACAGAGGCTGAAGCTCTGCTCTGTGGTAAGGATTAGCAACCCCTGCAGCCTGAGCTTCATCAGACATACACTCCTTATGTCCTTCATCCTGAAAACTTAAGTTGACTGACATTGGGGAGCAAGACGAAAGAAATGCAAATCCCTATGTACTAGTTGTATGCCTGTTTTCATGAGACTTGATTGGTTTTGTCACTTTCATCTTTTAGCACTCTTTTTCTGTCACTGCCCTTTCTCTGTGGCTATAAAGGGGTAGCTATGTTTTTATCTGATCCCACCACGCTGGCCATAGTTTGTGCCATGATAGGTCATTGGCCTGAGCACGGCAAATGAGAGAGCTTCTTAAGACGCAGGGTTGGCCTCTCCACATGAAGAAAACGCAGGTGAGATGCTGTATAGAGAATGGCTTTGCTGTATAGAGAATGGCTTTGTTTGACCTTACCATTGTATTCTAGCTAGAGGGGCCTATGTCAGTCAGGGCTTCTCTGGTGACAAAGGAAAGAAATCTGACTTCTCCGAAGTAAAAGGGAGACTTGATTGACACATTGGCTGAAAGTCTTGAGAGGTCTGGTTAGGCGTGCTCAGTCCAGGCTGGTACCATCTGGAATGACTTTCTCCACACTCCTTTTTCCTTCCCTCTCCATTGGATTCATTCTCAGGCAGGCTCACCTCACTTTGAAGGGTCCCCATGGCCACAGCCTCCATTCTGTCAGCTCACCAAACCTCGGGGAAAGTGGGTCCCTCAGATCCCAGCCTGACTCTTCGTTGGTCAACACTGGGTCCTCTGTCCATCACTGAGCCAGTTGTCTGACTCTGACTGAAAGTTCAGGCCTCTTTTCATGTTAATTGGCCATCCCACTTCCCTCTTCCATAAATTACTTTTTGCCCATTCTTTTGGGTTGTTTGGCATTTTCTTTCTGATTTGTAGTTCTTGACATATTCTGAATAATAATTTATTGTCAGTTATGTGCATAATAAATACCTTTCCCAGTTTTTGCGTGTTTCTTTTTATTTTGTTCATTGCATCTTTGTCTTAAAGCAGCTTTAAATTTTAATGTGTGCGGTTTCAATCCTTTGTGATTTTGTGTAGTTCGTGATTTTGTGTCTTATTCAATAAATCTTTCCCCACTAGAAGTCATAAACATTCTTCACCATTTAATTCTGTAATGTATTTTTCTTGTATGATTGGAATTTTGAAATTGTTTTCAGCAACTCTGCCTCTCTCATTAGTTGCATGTTGTTTGTAGGTTCTCTAGGACTTCTAATGTAGATGATAAAATTTGTGTGTAAGGAAAAATTTTGTTTTTTTCCTTTCCAGTCCTTATATATTTAATTTCTTTTTCTTGTCTTACTGTACAAAATAAGACTTTTAGATGTTGAATAGGTATAGTGATAGTGGGTATCCTTGTCATGTTCCCAACTTACTGGATGTTTCTCATATTTCATCAGTTGTGACTTTATAGTGAGTTTTTCATACATACTTTGGGCCATACAACAGAAGTTCCATTTTATTCTTATTTTGTTGAGATCTTGGTGTGAATGGACATTAAATCATTTTAAAGTGCTTATTGTACATAGATTCAGATAATCGTATGGGTTTTTTTTCTTTAGTCTATTGAAAATAAATATGTTAATAGTTGTTTGTAATGTAAACACTCACGTTGCTGGAAGAGAGTTATTTTGGACATTTATTTGGAGATAAATATCTGGAAGTGGTCCAGTTTATGGAGGTTTTATCCTCTGTGAAAATAAATGAAGACTAATCAAATGAAAAGAAGCAATGACTATTTACTCATTTATTCAGACGAGTCAGCCACCGTCACTCATGTTTTGGCGAGACTCAAAGGCAGGCAGAGGAGTAGAAAAGTTTGATAGTAGAAAAACAGAGGGATTCAGGTGTACAGTGGCCTGGGGAAGCTGGAAGTGAGCTAACTGGAGGGGGCAAACTTGTGGCTGGTTAGGAGAGCATATTTGGCTTCTTTCTTAAATTAGGTTGGTCCTAAATGGGAAACAGGGACAAAATTAGGGAAGTTGTCTGTTATGAATCAAGTCCCGGCTATTTAGCTCTATTATTATTGTTTGTCTTCCTGGTTATTGTTTGTCTTCCTCGACTGGTTGGTAGAGATTATGGTATGACTCCTACAGGTCTGACCTGTAGATGATAGCAGGCTGGACACCTGGGCTGGTGTCTGTAGATGGCTGCTGCAGATTGGGTCTGAGTTCCACCTCTGTATATGGTCTAGCCATTGTTCGTATGTGGTCAGACAGTTAAGTTTGCGAACTCATTCCTAGAAAAAGTGCTACATACCTCATTGCTGGATATCACTATAGTCACGGTCACAGTCCTCCCCTTGGGAAGCTCTGCACTGACACTAGTGCCCAGTCCACCTTCAGAGCAGTTTTGGAACTCTGTATGTGCAACGGCCATCAGAGCTGTCATCGTACTACCCTTGATGTCCTGAAGGTCATCAGAATGTCTTCCTTTCAATATTTCCTTTATCTTCAGGTAAAGAAAGAAGTCATTGGGGGCCAGGTCAGGGGAGTAGGGAGGGTGTTCCAATACAGTTATTTGTTTACTGGCTAGTCTCCCTCACAGACAGTGCCGTGTGAGCTGGTGCATTGTCGTGATGCAAGAGCCATGAATTGCTGGTGAAAAGTTTAGGTCGTCTAACTTTTTCACACAGCCTTTTCAGCACTTCCAAATAGTAAACTTGGTTAACTGTTTGTCCAGTTGGTACAAATTCATAGTGAATAATCCCTCTGATATCAAGAAAGGTAAGCAACATTATTGCAACAAGATCCCAAACTTAATTGGTAGACCTCGCATATTCAGTCTCTCATTCTAAGGGTTCTCAACTTCAACCCCATATCTGCCCAAGGCCAAGGCTGTTACTCTTGCTCCTTCAGAAGCATCAGAATCTGAGCCCTTCACACACCTGAGCCGCCTATCTACATAGTTTCTGTGTCTGCTCCTTCTCCTCCCTTGTTTGTTGTGTTGGATTTCAGTTTTCTTTTGGTTTCTAGATCTTGGAACTCTCTCCTAGACCCCCATTTTCTACCAGTTTCCCTTGTCTTTAAAAGAATGTTTGTCCTATTTTATCTACTATTTCTGTGTTTACAACAGGGGGATGTTCAGATTTTTCAGTCCGCCAAGTTACTTATACCAGAAGTTTCTAAGCATGTTTTAAAGTGGGAAGTACTTTCATTCTTCTCCTTCTTCTCTTTCTCCTTCTCCAAAGCATTCATAAACAGTGTCTTATAGAGGGCTCAAGCTGGTAGCCCTGAGCTGGATCTGACCTTCCAGTCATGTTTTTGTTCAAAATGAAACTGAAACACAGTTGGTTAAAGTCCTGATGAACATTCTTTATAGAGAGCATGTCCTTGATGTTCACCAAATATTTAGAATTTCTGATAGATTGCTTGCAAAAATATTCACAATTGTTTTCTTCTCTATACCCTTATATAAAATCTTTGCAATGTGATGCAGCCCCTCCCAATGAGGGGTGCAGTCCATCTCTTCCACCCCCGGCTCTGGGCTGGTCTGGGACTTGATTTCGCCAGTAAAAGGTGGCAGAAGTGATAGTGTTCTGGTTCCCAGACTAGGTTTTAAGAGGCCCTGTACATTTCCACTGTGGCTCCTGGAAATGCTCAGCTGTCATGTAAACAAGCCCAGGCTGGCTTGCCTGAAGATGAAAGACCCATAGAGCAGAGAAAAACTGTGCCAGGGGAGGTCATCCTCCATCAGTTTTCTATTGGTCAATGTGCTGCTACTGAAGACAAAAGACCAAACACAGATAAGGCCAGCTGAGCCCAGCCCAGAATGAAGAACCATAGGGTGAACTCAGCTCAAATCGCTGACCCACAAAATCACGAGCTAAAAAAATGCCATGTTTCCCGAAAAATAAGACCTAGCTGGACAATCAGCTCTAATGTGTCTTTTGGAACAAAAATTAATGTAAGACCCTGTATATTATATTATATTATATTATATTATATTATATTATCATATCATATCCTATTATATCGTATCATATTATATCCAGTCTTATAGTAAAATAAGACCAGGTCATATACTAATTTTTGCTCCAAAAGACGCGTTAGAGCTGATTGTCCAGCTAAGTCTTATTTTCTGGGAAACACAGTGGTTGTTGTTTTAAGCCACTCAGTTTTGAATGGTTTATTGCACAGCAAAAGCTAGTTGACAGAGGGTCCTTGCCTGTACTGTGTCTGAGTTTGCAACCCGTGGCCTCTTGTATCCCAGACTTTGTATTGGGTTCTGGGTGCCCAGCCTGGGGTGAGTGAAAGGTACCCAGCCTGGAGTGAGTGAAAGGAAGCACCCAGGTCAGGTGTAACAGTGAAAACATGGACCACACTTGGTCCTGGGTGGCATGGAAGCATTGTAGTAGGCATTTGGATCTGCAGTGTGAAAGTGGAAAAGCAAGCCCTTCAACTCCGGGGATCGTGAAATGGGAATGGGATTATTTGCAAAGAAAGGAAGGGAGATCCTCAGCTCACCTTGGAGAAGCAGTGGTTGGGGAACTGGATTGAGTTTGGTGTAGGGTAAAGATGTTGGATCAGGACTCAGGTTCTCACCATAGGTTTGATGTCAGCTTGCAGTGTGACTTGGAAAATCATATCTCTTCTTTGAACCCAACTTTTCTCATCTAACAACAAAGGGGATTGAGATGAAATTCTGGTCTCCGTGCCCCCGGGAGGCCCAGAAAGCATAATGGTTAGAAAGACACCTTCTAGCTTGGGTGTCCTGTGTTCTAAGGTTCTGCCCAACTCTGAGCTGGTGTGGTCTTTTCTTTGGTCAAGAACACAGACTCTTCTTTCTTCTTCCTTTCTTCTCTGTTGTCCTCCTTCTTTCTCCACTATGACCTGGTCCCTAGAAACCTGCTCCCAGGTGGCTGACAACCAACTCCTGCATGGAGTTCCTGGGCTGCATAGAAATCCCAACAGCTTTCGGTATTGGGGGCCCAGGTAACTCTCCCCTTTTTTTATAAGTGATCTGGGAAGTCTGGCCCATCTTAAGGACTGCATATTCAGATATTCTATAATTTCAAGTTTCAGGAGTATGGTCCAGGGCAACCACTTTGGAATGTTATCAATCAGATAAATTTTGTGGCAAGTGACAGAAACCCAATTCAGAACTACTTAAGAACAGAGTTATTTTTCATTGGTCTGAGTTACTTAAAGTTCAAGGGTGGATCTTGTCAGGCTTTAGGTTGCAAAAATGCTCAGTGCTCAAGGAGGTTGATCATTTGTCTCCTCCCACAGCTCAGCTCTGTTCATCTTCTCCCAGGCACAGCAGAGTTGGCCTTCAGCTGCTCTAGGCTCACAGCAAAACAGGAGGAGAGCTTCTTCTACACAACTGATTGAGAAGCATTCTTGGGGGTGAGTTTGGGTCTTGTCCCCATCTTCAAACCAGTCACAGACCAAGAGGACAGAAAGAACTGAGGGTCACCTGCATTTGAGCCACCGGCTGCATCTGGGGAAGGGGTTTCTCCAAGGGCAATGGGGGCTGGTGCTGAGGAAGGGGGAAGGATGCTGGGCAGGTGAAAATAACAGATGTCCTCTCTGGGGCTTCTAGACACCTCAAAGTCTTCCTGGTTTGGTCCTGAGTTACGTGCATTCTGGCTCAGGTGGAAGGCAGGAAGGACAGTGCACCGTGTATAGATAAGAAGATAAGTTAAGACAAGAAGAACCAGCAGATGTTGGCAAAGGCTTCCTGGGTGGGAGAAAGGGCTGCAAGGGAGCTGGGGAACCAGACTGCTCATCTGACTGTGTCTCCTGCCTCCAGGGTGTCCCCCCAGGCTTACCCTCTTAAGGAATCCCTGGAAAGCACATACCTGACCTTCTGCTTAAATCCCACTGGGAGTTGCCTGTCATCACCTGCCTCCAGGTAAAAGTGAAGCCCTTGATATCCTTGCTTGTTAACCCTCTCCATGAGAAATTTCCTTCAGTGGCGCATGTCTCTGTGGGTCCTTCTTCTCTCTCCACCTGGAGAAGTGCAAGGACCTTGCAGTCAAGGCCACCCAGCTCCCGCCATCACTTACCTGGTCATGCCTGCATAGAGCAAGCAAGTCATGAGAGTGATCCTAGGTGCCAGGTGAGGCTCTAAGCACTTTATATCAGCTTTCCAGGGTAAGTGCTGTTGATAGTCCCACTTCTTAGATGAGGAGCAGAGTGTATTTCTGAAGGTCAACGTAGTCAGGAAGAAGCGGAGCCAGGATGTGGACTCAGGTGGGCTGGCCCCAGAGTTCATGCTTGGAATTGCACCTCTGTGACTACTCCATGCACTCATAACAGACTGGCGACTCAGGGCCTCTCCTCCCCAAGCCTCAGCTTTCTCGGTGTACAAGGCACAGTGCAGCCAGGTCCCAGCTCTGTAGCTGGGACTCAGCCATGTCCAGGTTAGTCCTGATTGATGGGCTCCAATGGACTGAGTTCACTCCTTAATCTCACAATGATTAAGCATCTACTGTGTGTTAGCATCTGTTCTAGGTGTAGGAAACAGAGTAGTGAATAATATAGATGAGAGCTCTGCCCTCAGAGTGCTGGCATCCTGGACAAACAATTAAATAAGCAAGAAGACATCCAAGCTGAGAAGGGTGCATGCTAGGATGGCTGGTTATGAAGGCCTCTGGGGAATTGACGTTTAGACCAAGACTTGAAAGGCAAGAAGGAGCTACTGGGTGGGGTTTTAAGGGGAGGGTGTTCCAGGCAGTGTCAGTGTGAGGCCAGACTGCTAGGGAAGGGCATGGAGGATGCGAGGCGTTAAGCATGGGGGTGACAGGTCCCACGAAGATTTTGAAAAGATCTCTGTGGGCTTTGTCCAGCACCAGCCCTGTGATTTGGGTGAGTCTTCTCTCACTGGTCTTCAGTTACTGTATGTATTCAGTGGGGGCAGGGCCCCTGTATTCTGTTAGGCTCTTAACTGTGGTGGACTTTGGACTTGTGGCTGAGCAGGCTGCCCCAAGTGTTCTGTCTTTACTCAGTTCCATTTGGCTGCCAAAGCTAGCAAAATGCCAGCCTTCTACCTTGCCCCTTCTCTGAGAGGGTGGTCCCCAACCCCTCCTCCTTGCACTGAAGTGGACACTGCTGCACTGAGCCTGGACCAGCTGAGGGCCCTTGAAAGGTCTTTCCTCCCCCAGGCTCAGAGAACAATTGGTGGGGACATACACCTCTGGAGCCACACCATGAAAAGCCACAATTCTGTCTTATTGTTGTTAGTTTTAAGAGCTAGGAAAAGGCCCATTTGTCCACTTTCAGTAGGAAAAACAGCCAGCCCAGACTTTTCAGCTGTCAGTGTAGTGACAGAAGAAATATACTTTTCCTTGTTGTGGCCAATCCTGGCTGAGAGATGTGGGCTATGGGGGGAGATGGGCTAGTGAGTGGGGAGGCTGAGAGAGGCTCGGAGAGCCTGCATACAGAGAAGGTGACGCTCAGACACACACTGTGTGCCTGAAACATCATTTTATGTTCAAAAACAATACCTGAATACTGCCAAATCGAGCAACAGAGAAATTTTAGAATAAAAGATGAAAGTCCTCTTATCCCTCCCTTTGCCATTTTGTACTCCTCTCCCTGAGTTACCAGGTTTTTTTGGAGATCTTTTTTTGTCCTAAGCTTTTAATAAAATGTACATACATATGCATATATAATCATAGTTTAAAAAATAAATGGAATCACATTATACTATTATTTTATAACTTGATTTTTTTTTCAGTTGACAATATGCTTCTGAGGTCCTTCTAAATCTCAATGTGTCCTTATCACGGTCTTTTAAGAATAGGCTATAATTTTCTAACAATTCCCTAATCAATGAATAAATAATTTCTAATTACTTCTTTTGAGTAAAAAATATGTTTCTTTGTGTATGTCTGTGTTTTGTTTGTGTGTGTGCGTGTGTGCATGCTTAGTACCTCCTCTTCTCTTGTAATAAAATAGGAGCCCTTTCTTGGGAGCCACCGCTGTTGAATCCCATCAGGTTCTGTGAGCCCCAGGCCCTGGTCTTAGAGGTGGTGGGCCTGTGACTTGGACATAACCCCACCTCCATGTGGGTCTTGGGCTCAAGCTGAGCCAATCAAAGTCCTTCTGAAACCTTACCCTTGCATGTGGAAGTGAGGTCACTGCCTGTAAGAGAGCCCCAGGGCTGCAGCAGGACTTCCCCCTGCTATCACCCCATCCCCCTTGTCCTCTCCCCTCTATCCCAGACCCCATGTCTGAAGAAGGGACCAAAGAGAGTGGTCAGAGAGAGAGCCTGTGTTTCTTGGTCTCTGCATCTACTCCAGGCCAGCTCCTCTTTGCCCTCCCAGTTATGGAAGCCCATCCATTCCCTTTCCTCCATAGGACAGCTTAGGGTGGGTTCTGCGCTTAAGAGTACTCAGTGCCTACTATGTACCCAGTACTATTTTAGGGTAGAAATGACAGACAGAGTCTGCTCTCATGGAACTTTCTATCAGAGGTGGAGACAGCAGGTGCAGGTTCACAAATGGGTAATCAAGTCACCTTCAGGTAATGGATGTGGTTTCCTGGGATAAGGTCCCAACTGAAGGTGCCACTTTGGGAGAATAAATTGCTGTTGGGACTGGCCTTATGGGGAGTGATGGCTACAAGAGTTCTGCAGTTGACTGGCTGCTTCTGACTGTACCTGGAGGTTCATAGAAAGAAAATGACAAGCTCAGAGCTTTAAAATATCAGCTTGGTCAAGACGTGGTCAAAGTGTTAGAGGGCTTCTATAACGTCCTTAAAAAAATCTCTTTTCCTTTGTAGCTACGGGGCTGATGCAGCCAAAAATAAGACTACACATTTGATCATAGGGTTGCAGAATTACAACATAAATTGAATTAACAGTCATGACACATCTGTTACATAAATGCTGGGGCATTGATTGGAAAGGAGAGGAAGACTGAGAATTGGAACAAGGTCATCTTATCTGAAAACAGCTTCTTCTCCCTCTCTGAAGAAAATAATTCTTTCTTTTCTTGAAAACCCTGTAATGACCCCACATGAGCCAATTTCCTTGCAACAGTGTGCCGATTCTCCTGAAGAATTACTCCTGTGGCTCTGGTTGCCTTCAGAGCCCAGTATGCTCCAGGAAACAAGTTTGAGATTTGACCCAGAAGACAGTTTATGGCTTCATGGGGATTCTCCTATGACAAGTTAACAAAGGAAGGGAAAACTCAGCCATGATTTACAGATACTTCTGCATGATATGGTGGCACTCACAGAGCTGGAGCACTGTGGCACTACACAGAACCTGTGTGTCCATGCTGATTGGCTAGAGAGATGGCCAAAGGTATGGATCTATACTTATCCATGGACAGTGGCTAGTACTTTGGGGCTTGGGAAGAACAAGATCGTAGGACTGGAGACAAAGAGATAGGAGGAAGAGGTACGTGAGCATGGAGTGAGAATGTTTATGTCCCATGTGACTGCTCGCCCAACGTTTTCACTACAGAAGGGGTTCCGGACCATCAGTTGGTCACAATGACATGTTTTGTGAATGTCAGCCAACCCCTTTCTGCAGACTCTAGTTGTTTCTCCTTGAGACCATATACACAGAAGCTATACAGGGGCCCAATAGCATGGACTTCCTCTCACTGAGGCTAATTTGGCTTCTGCTACCACTAAATGTTCCACTTGTCAGCAGCTAAGACCAATGCTGAGACCTGGATGTGGCACCATTCTCTAGCTAGCCACCTGCTGCAGACTGGTTACATTGAACTCTATCTCTCATCATCCTCCTTGAAATAGAAGCTTGTCCTGGACATGGGTTTGCCTTCTCTGCCTGCAAGACTTCTGCCAATAACACTATCTGTGGACATAAAAATGCTTTATTCACCATCATGGTGTCCTAAACAACATTTCTTTTGGCCAAGGGACTTCTTTTTATGCAAAATATGCATAGCAGTGGGGTCACACCTACAAATTTACTGGTCACCATCTATATCATCATCCAGTAGCAACTGATGTTATAAACTGAGGGTTAGCAAACTTTCTCTGTAAAGGGCAAGATGGTAAATATTTTAGATTTTATGAGCCACACAGACTCTGTCTCAGTTACTCAGCTGTGCCTTTGTAATATGAAAGCAGCCAGTGACAACATGGAAATGAATGGGTGTGTTAGTAAAACTTTATTTACAAAAACAGACACTAGGCCAGATTTGGCCTATGGGCCATGGTTTGCCAACCCCTGATCGAGACTATTGGAATTGTCTATTGAGGACGCTGCTATGGAGCCAACTAGGAGAATACACCTGCAGGGACTGGTGCTACAGGTTCTGGTTTCTGCTTTGAACCAGTGACCAGTGAACAGTGCTGCTTTTCCCATAGCCAGAATCATGGGTCCAGGAATCAAGTGTGGAAATGGGAGTGGCTCCTTTAGGCCTATGGATACATTTGTGAAACTTTTACGGGTCATCCATACAGCACCAGGCATCACCACTTCAGACACCATATTCCCCAAGGGATAAATGTTTCCGACAGGGGCCAGAGTAGTGGTTCCATCTGACTGGAATCTGAGACGGCCACCTGACCATGAAGGGCTGTTCATGCTTCGGTGTCCAGAGGCAAAGAAGGCATTTTTGTCCTGGCTGAGGTGACTGATCCTATTGATTAAAGGGAAGTAGGGGTGCTTCCACAGGGTAAGGAGAGGGAAGATTATGCTCAGAACCCAGGAGGTTCTCTGGAACCTCTCTTAGTATTTCTATGTCTTGTCATAACAGCTAACAGAAGACTGCAGCAACCCAGTAAGTCAGGGTCACTAAGAACTATGACCCTTCAGGAAGGAAAGTTTAGAGGGCCTGGTCAAGGAAGAAAGTGATAAAAATGAACTCAGGTCTCATGATCAGTTATAAACTCAAGAGTAATTACACTATCTTCCTTTGCTTATATATTTATTCACATCTATGTATGAATTATGTCTTTATCCCCTGCTCTTTCACAGTGTTTAACATCCAGCCTCATGTCAAAGAGTACCCAGGTTGGATTATGACTAAACTAGAAGGGGATTCATATGGCCTGAAGATGCCCATGACCCCATTTTGGGGAGAGGGAGAGGCCTTCATTTGTGCAAGGGATGGTCATAAAAATGATGTTGTTTTTACATGGAATTGTGAGTAAGCACAATGGGTAAAAGGGGATGCTGATGTCTGGAAGGGGATGGCTACTTGACTGTAGGCCATCAGCCTTCAGTGTTGCAAGGAGGCTGGAAGCCTGCAAACTGTCTCCTGGGTCTCTTGTGAGCTGGCTCCTCGTTAGGAAGAAAGACAGCAGCAAGTGGTGGTAACAGCAGTGGTGGTGTGAAGGTGGGGTTGTGGCCTCCAGTTAAGCCCTCATGGTGCTGATTCCTGGGTTTTGGCTCCTCAGTTTCACACCAGGTGGCCCTGTTTTCCATGAAGATATGCGGTCATGATTCCCATGGCAAAAACGACAAGTCCTGCAGCAGTCTCAGAGACCCCAGCCCCGTGGACTCCATGTACGCTCAGCTTCCCTTTCCCTCCAGCCCTAGAGCAGTAAAACTTCCTCAGTTACCAATGTATGGGTTAACTAACCTTCCCCTTTTTGTAACCAAATCATTTTAATGCTTTCATAAACAATATGCTGTATAAATACCCCTGTTCCTGGTGTGTCTTACTTAGGGTGTTTAAATGTCCTGATGACACATGCTATTATAGAGTGCGACAGGGTGGGGAGTCCTTTGTCAGGATGGTCAGGGTAGGCCCCCCTGAAGAGGTGACATTGAAACTGACATCAGACTGATAAGAAGAGGCAAACATGTGAAGGTCTTGCCTCAGGGAGCTTCTAACACAGATATTTGATGTGCATGTGCAAGTGGGTCCGTAGGAAAGATTTCTAGCAGTGGAACTGCTGGGGCAAAGGAAATGTCTTCTTAATATTTGGGTAGGTACTGTCAATATGGTCTTTGGAGTGGCATATGAATCCAGCCTCATAAACAAAACATGCACTCTTCCAAATCAATCACATATGTATCTGTTTCAAGATATCTTCTACATGCCATAAGCTGTGCTTGCACTTTGTGTGTGTGGGAGGGGGCGGGGGGAATCGAGGGGAACAGCAGAGAGGAGATGATAGGAGACCACAGAGAAATCAAAGAGATATTCTTTGTCTTTGAGGAGCTGATTTCCTGTCTTTGGGGAAGACAAGGCCTATGACTGCCTCTGCTGCTACCGCTACTTTCTTCCACTGTTTTTCCTAACAAGGACCCAGCTTGTCAGAAGCCTGAGAAACCTAGTTTGCAGGCTTTCAGACCCCATGCAACATGGAAAGGGGAGGACAAAGGACAAGAGTGGGGTGACAGTGTACAGGCCTCAGCAGCCCAGTCCACCTCTCTGTGATCCAAATTTACACTTCCACATAAAACAACAACAGCAGGTTTCCAATCTCATATGTTGCAACTATTCCTGCGCAAATGAAGGCCCTTTCTCCTCTCCCACAAAAGGGTGAAAAATCAGTCAGGCTTCCTGGATGAAAGGGCATCTGAGTTGGGTCTTGAAGGACAAGCAGGACTCCAACAGGCAAAGGAAGGGAACAATATTTGAAACGAGGTTAAGGGCACCCTGAGGCACAGCATAGTTTGAAAACCATGGGTCCTATGCAAAGACAAATGTACCCAAGGAATGTTGGTAATCCCTCATGGTTGGAGAAAACCAGCCCTCACCCTTGCACCTGGATTGTATCTATGGTGCTGGAATGTCTTCGCAGTCATTATTTTATTTGAACCTCAGAACTTCGTACAGTTTCCCACCACCTTTAGGCTCAAGTTCTGACTCCCGAGTCTTGTTTATTAGATGATATGTCTTAGGCTGCAAGTGAGAGAACATCAGCTCTCTGTGCTTTAATCAACATGGGAATTTATTGTCTTAGGTGAGAAGAAGTCTAAGAGTTGAGCTGGTTTGGGGTTGGTTCATTCAGCAGCCCAGGGTAGTGACGAGGACTCAGGTCTTTCCCTGACTGTGTTCTGCCTTCCCTCTGGGTGGATACTATATGGTCCCAGATTGAGTGCTGTAGTTCAGGACATCCTGTCCAGACATAAAAATGACCTGAGGAAGAAGATACTACTTCATATGCATGTGCCTCTTAGTGGAGAGGAAACCTTTTCCAGCAATACCTCCATCCTCCCATAGATTATTCAAGTCTCATAGTCAGATTTGGGTCACATGTCCTATCCTAAACCACTCACTAGCAAGAGAATGGGACATCATGGCTAGGCAGGGATGTTTAGCAGCATCCCTGGCCTTTATTCACTAAATGCCAGGGTGGGGGTGCAATAGATGTGGGAGTTAACTATCTAACCTCAATACCTGGCTTTCAAGAGCTCCCACAGATCTCTCTAGCTGCATTCCCTACCATGCTCCCTCTCTCTCTCCCATAGGCTCTCCCTCTGCCTGTGACACCCTTCCCATACCTAAGGCTCCTGGAAAACCCTATCCATTCTTCAGGCATCACCTCTTCCAGGTGGTCTTTACTCACCTCTGTGGCCTCTGTATCCTCACAGCCCATTGTTCTTATAGGCACCATTTATTTTGGACCTACTATGCATCACGTACCATGTTAGGGGCTGAATGCACATGACATTCCTAGAAGTAGTACCATTTCTCTTTTATAGGCAAGGAAACTGAGGCTCAAAGTCAGAGCATGTATTGCTAATCTGGAGAGCTACGGGGGCGTGTCGGGGAGCTGGCTGTGGAGGTTTCCCGGTCTATGCAGGCTGGGAGGGGTGGTGATTCTGAGAAGTGTCCCTGGATAATAAACCAGAGCCCCGCGAAGCTTCTTTGTGGATTGAGGTCAAGTTTCAGATGCCTCCAGCTTCTGGGCTTTTCTGAATATGACCCTTTGCAGAGATGTGGGTAGTTGAGGGAATGACTTGTTCTTTAGGTAGTAAAAGAAGAAAAGATTGTTTAAGGCAACCTCAGAACCTCTCAACCTCAGAACTATTGACATTTGAGGCCAGAATCACTCTTGACTGTAGGGACCATCCTGGGCATTGTAGGATGTTTAGCAGCACCCCTGGCCTTTATTCACTAAATGCCAGTAATAACCCAGCGTGACAACCAGAAGTGCCCCAGACATTGCTGACTTCTCTGGGGACACTGTCTTCATGAGTGAAAACTGCCGGTTTAAGGAAACAAGTATAAGGATGGGTTATTTTCTTACGACCAAATTCTTAGAAGTAGATTATGAAATGCCAGGGTATAAATATTTTCTTTAAAATAAATTCAATTATAAATTCAATGCATTATAGCTGCAGAAACTTGGAAAATGCAGAAAGGCACAAAGGAAAACAACAACAACAACAACAAGACACACCCCATTGCACCCTCCAGAGATAACCATTCTGAATATTTCATTTTATAATCTTGTTATTTTTCTATACGTATCGATATATTTTTATATTTTAAACAAAAAAAGATTATAGTACATGCATTGTTTTGTAACGTTCAATTTTCATTTAAAGATGTATGATGACCATCTTTCATAGCAATGAATATAATTCTACAACACAAGTGTTGCTGGCTGTTGATTATGACTGTATGATTGCATTATAATTGACTTAATCCCTTCTCAATCCTTAAAAAATTTACTTTTATTACACCATTAGTATATGTTCATTGTAGGAAATTTTTAAAGTTAAAAAATCACAATGTAGAAAGTACAAATGACCCACAACCTCACCAGCCATGGATAATTTGTTTAATATTTTAGTTTATAGCCTTTCTTACTTTTCTTCCCAAAATGGATGTTTTTGGTATGTACTCTTTTATCACTTGCTTTTTTCACTTAATAATACAGTGCTGATGGACGTACTTGTATGGCACCATTATTGATGGCTACATAGAATTTCATTGTATGAAAATAATTGATTTTATATAACCAATGATTGACTATTAGTTGAAATTTTGGTTTGTTATTTTGCATAAAAAAACAACAAACAGATTTTTAGCTAATTATTTTATTTATTTGTTTGTTTGTTTGTTTGTTTAATTTATTGGGGTGACAATTGTTAGTGAAATTACATAGATTTCAGATATAAATTCTGTATTACACCATCTATAAATCCCACTGTGTGTTCACCACCCAGAGTCAGTTCTCCTTCCATCACCATATATTTGATCCCCCTTACCCTCATCTCCCTTCCCCAACATCCCTTACCAGAGGATAGCTAATTATTTTTTTAGGACAAATTTCTACCTAAAGAATGGGTGAGTCAAAAGTATGCAAAATGGATATGGATATGGAAAATGAAACTGCCCTCCAAAATGCTATACCACTTTATGTTTTCACCAACATAGTATAAATGCCCATATCCCATATTCTTGTTAAAGTTGAATATAATAAAAGTAATAATAACAAGTGCTGGCGCGGATGTGGAGAAAAGGGAACGCTTGTGAACTGTTGCTGGGATTGCAGATTGGTGCAGCCTCTATGGAAAACAGTATGGAGGTATCTCAGAAATCTGAAAATGGAACTACCCTATGATCCAGTAATTCCACTCCTAGGCATCTACCCAGAGAAATCCAAAACTCCAATTCAAAAATCTGTATGCACTCCTATGTTTATTGCAGCACTATACACAATAGCCAAGACACGGAAACAATCGAAATGCACATCGGTAGATGAGTGGATTAAGAAACTCTGGTACTTTTATACAATGGAGTATTATGCAGCCATAAAGAAGAAAGAAATCTTACCATTTGCAACAACATGGATGGACCTAGAGAACATTATGTTAAGCGAAATAAGTCAGACAGAGAAAGACAAGTACCATATGATCTCACTTATATGTGGAATCTAAAGAAAAGAGTAAGTGAATGAACTAATCAGAAACAGTTTTGGAGACACAGAGGAAAAACTGAGGGTTGCTAGATGGGTGTGGGGGGGTGAGGATAAGGGGGATTAGAAAACGGTCAGTAACCACAAGATGGCCACAGGGATTTTTTTTGTTTTTTTTTTTAAATTTATTTATTGGGTTGACAATTGTTAATGAAATTACATAATTTCAGGTGTACAATTCTGTATTACATCATCTATAAAATCCATTGTGTGTTCACCACCCAGAGTCAGTTCTCCTTCCATCACCATATATTTGATCCCCCTTACCCTCATCTCCCTCCCCCCACCCCCCTTACCCTCTAGTAACCATTAAACTATTGTCTGTGTCTATGAGTTTTTGTTTCTCATTTGTTTGTCTTGTTTTTGTTTTATTGGCCACGACATGGAAACAACCAAAATGTCCTTCGATAGATGAATGGATAAAGAAGTTGTGGTATATATACACAATGGAATACTATTCGGCATTAAGAAAAGATGATATAGGAACATTTGTGACAACATGGATGGATCTTGAGAGTATAATGCTAAGCGAAATAAGTCAGACAGAAAAAGCCACAGGGTTTTTGAAAATTAATTTGGGGAATGTAATTAGTAATGTTGTAAAGGTTTTGTAGGGTATCCGATGGACACTTGTCCGATTTGGGAGACCACCTCAGGGACGATGTAGATGCCTGATCACTGCACTGTACACCTGAAGCTGAACAATAATGAATGCCAACTATAATTATATATATATATATATATATATATATATATATATATGTATATATATATATATGTATATATATATGTATGTATGTACTTACAAGAAGTGGAGTACAGCAATAGGAATAGAGACAGTGGAAATGTAATGGCTTGGTGCGATGTCAGAGGCATAGTGGATGGGGGAATGGGGTCCACACAGTGTGAGGGATATAAATGATAAATGTCTAAGTATTACTTTGTCTTGTACACCTGAAACTAATAAATAAATAAAGTGCCAATTTTATTGGTGAAAAATGATAGCTTATTATTTTAATTTGCATATACTTGAATACTAATGAAACTGAACATTTTTTAAAATGCCTTTTGGAATTTGTATTTCTTTTATTACAAATTGCTCATATTTTTTGCTCATTTTTCTTTTTTTCCCACTTTTCTTTTTGTATGTTAACATTTCATTGATTATTTATATGTTAAGGATATTAACACTTTATCTGAATACATGTATTGCAGTGCTTTTCCCAAATTCATCATCTCTTTTTCACTTTGTTTTATTTTTCATTTTGTTTTATCTGTTTAAACATACAGAAGTTTCAGATGTTTATATAGTCAAATCTGTGAATCTTTTCTTTAGTGACTTTTAATTTTGGTGTCATGCTTAAGAAAGCATTCTGTACCTCAAGGTTTCTACACTCAGCTATATTTTATGGTTTATTTTTAATGTAATTTTCTTGTTTTCCCTGTAATTTATTTTCATTAGATGATGTTATTGAACAGAACCACCTTTTCTCATGGCCCTGAATAGCGTCCATCTCATGTGAGTACCTGCTGTCTCCCATGCTCTTTTCTACTTCATGGCTCTTCTAGCTCTTTTGTATATTATGGCTTTATAATAACTTTTCACATATAGGAGAGCAAGTATTTCCTCAGTTAACTTCTTTTCAAAATTTCCCTGTCCATTTGTGAACTAAATCCTCCAGGTCCATTTTACAATTATTTGTTTCAAAATGAAAAAGATAAAAATCTCATTTGGATTTCAAGTTGAATTGTATCACACTGAAAACGTCAGTTGGATTAACATAAATGCTATATTAAGATCAAATCCTGCCAAATAAGGATAGGGCACATGTCTATTTATTCAAATCTTCCTTGTACTTTTCTGAAAGGTCTTTCTGGAGACTTTTGTAGTTCAACTTTTGTAGGCAGAGGCAGGGTCTAAGGGAATTCACAGGTCGTTGAGAAGTTTGCACAGGCTGGAAGCTCTTGGCACCTCCAGACCTGAAGGGCAAGGGAAGAAAAGCCAGAACTCAGGGGACTGGGAGGAAGGGATGCAGCCATTCTAGATGAGGAAGCCCAGAGAAAGGAGGGAGAGGAAGTAACATCATGACGTCTGCCACTCTGTCTGATCTCTTTGTACACATCCGCCTGGCTAGTGTCACTGGGAAGGAGCTGAGCTGACTGTGGTGCGTGGGGCCAGTCTCCTAGGCAGATAATGGGTGGGGTGGGGTGGGGAAAATGGAGAGTAACTTGTCCAGGGTTGTTTCTGAGATCGTACAAAAGCAGAGTGTGCATCAGTCTCTGAAGTTTTCCTGCCTTCTCATTGTGGTGGGAGGATGTCTGCTGCAGCAACAAACACTGCATGCTCACATGACAGCATCCCCACCAGGGTGGGAGAAGGTGGGAGCAAAAGACCTTCCTGCATCACTCTGTCTTAGACTTCTGGTGATGCTCTCCTAGAAACCTCAGCAGACTTCCCCACACAACATTGGTCATCACTGGCCCACATACCCTTTGCCCACGTGCCCATCCCTGATGGCCTTAGACAATCACAGTCTATCCTTATCTGGCTTGTGTCCACCAAAGGGCATCATAAAGTCAGTGATTCTTGGGCCTCATCCTACTTCATCTACCAGAAGTTGATCATGCCCTCTGCTGATTCTTTTTTTAAAATACATCTGTATTTGTCACAACCTTTAAACCAGAATGCGACCTGAACATGATGCTTCCATTTACAAAACGTGCTCCAGTTACTTTCCATTGCGCTTCAGTAGGCAGGCTTATATTAGGTTGGTGCAAAGGTAATTGTGGTTTAAAAAGTTAAAAATAATTGCAAAAACCTCTACTCTAAAGAACAGTTTTCTTTGGAAAACAAACCCTATGGATTCTTACTCCCATCAACTTGGTTCAGCTTAATATACTAATTTCTAGAGGTGGGTACATGCAGTTAATAACTACAGGGGGTGGAAGGGTTAAAAAAGTACTAGGAGATTAAAGTTGTTTTAAGCAATATTCTTTTAAACATTGGTGCAGCTCAGAACTTCAGTGTGAAAAGATTTGGTATACTAAGGGATCTGCTTGATAGCTAACTTGAGTAATGGGGTAGCCAATAAACTAAGAGTCTTTCTTCACAATCTCCTTTATTCTTCTCTCCTCAGTCTGGTCTTCTTTGTGGTGCAGGACAACCTTTGTTCCATGACCCATAGGTTCATCTGTGTCAGTCCTGATTGTGAGGTCGAGATATTTGCCTTTTAGGCAGAAATTACCCAGTTGATATCATTGATCATTAATACTTTCTACTGAAATAAAGACATTTTTCTGAGGGAGCTTATTTCAAATTTATCTGATGCTCTGGACAAAATCAGATATGAAAACTTGACAGATCCCAGTGAACTAGAGTCTGGGAAAGAACTGTTCATAAACCTTATTACAAACAAACAGGATCGAACACTCACTATTGTAGATACTGGAATTGGAATGACCAAGGCCGATCTGACCAGTAATCTTGGTGCTATTGCCAAGTCTGGGACCAAAGCATTCATGGAAGCGTTGCAGGCTGGTGCAGATATCTCTGTGATTGGCCAATTTGGTGTCTGCTTTTACTCTGCCTATTTGGTTGTTCTTTTTGTGGAGAAGGAATGTGATAAAGAAGTCAGTGATGATGAGGCTGAAGAAAAGGAAGACAAAGAGGAAGAAAAAAAAAGAAAAGGAGTCTGATGACAAACCTGAAATTCTGTCCTAGAGCCTCTAGAAGGAGCACCATCCTGCTGACACCTTGATTCCCAGACTTGATTCCAGAAGTATAAGGAAATGCATTTGTATTGCTTAAGCCTCTAAGTCTGTGGTTGTTTGTTACAGCAGCAAGAGGAAATGAATACAGACAGGCTCAGTGGGAGATGGTAAAAAGGCAAGTGTGGAGTTCCATGGGGGTGCCATTCAGCCCTTCCTAGAAAGTGTTGACAGAGGGTGAGGCCACCGTGGGATTCTGTGTAATAGAAAAAAGAAGAGGACTGAGTCAGAGCCCGCGACCCTAATGTTGGGGTCAGAAAGACTAAAGAATCCAGAGAAAGAGGCTGAGAAGAAAGGTTTCTACTACAAGCCAAGTAAAGAAAGTGCTTCAAAAAGGAAAGAGTGGATCAACAGAGTGTGATTGGTCCATGCAGTGGAAAGCACTTGGTAATAAATAGGAACTAGCCACTGATACAAGCCACGAGGGGGTGAATCTCAGAACCATTACGTGAGCGAAAGAAGCCTCACATGAAAGAACACACACAGTATGATTTCACTTTCTAGAGTTTAAGGAAATGAAAAATATCCTCTATGACAGAAAACAGACCAGCAGTTGTCTGGGACGGTGGTTGGCGGTGTGTGTGTGTGTGTGTCTGTGTGTGCAGGGAGTGTGAGGAGAATGCAAGCATCTGTGGCTTGATCGTGGTGCTGGTCATGTAGGTCAACACCTTTGTGAAAACTCATTGAATTGCACACCCTAAGTGAGTACAACTTATTTGGTGTAAATCACACCTCAGTGAAGTTGATTTTGAAAACTCGGCAGAGGGTGAGTTGCCTCTGCGTCCAGGTCCTGCACAGCTCTTGCAGTCCTGAAAACGTGACCGTGGTCATCAAACACAACACGATGCAGTACACCAGGGAGTCTTCTGCAGCACCCGTGTGGGGCTCTGCCCGGAGAGCTGAGCTCGGCTCATGGCAGGAAGTGTGTGAGCATCAGGTGCACTGTACATGCTTGTGTGGACGTGCCTGTGAGTAGAAGGGTCTGGTCACTGAATGAACGGTGTGGGAACTTTTAGGAGTGTGTGTCTGAAGTGTGATTTGTACACATGTGGGTGTGTCGTATATCGATGAGTGTTGAGTGTGTGTGAGCCTATGTGAGTGCATAAGTACGTGTGTCTTTGTGTGTGTGTTAGAGTGTGAATGTCTCGCGTGCCTGTGTGCCTGTGTGAGATTTGTGTCGACATGTGTTCATGTGAATTTGAGTGTGCTTCCCCTTGGGCCCATGTGTATCTAGATGTAAGCATGTCTGGGTGTCTTTCTGAGCTTATGCATGAGTGCTTATTGTCTTGGTGTGTTGAGTGAGCACCTGGGAGAGAGTGTGTGAGTGTGTATCTTTGGGCCTAGGTGTCCATGGCTCTCTGTGAACCAGTGTGCAGGAGTATAAGTGTGGTGTGTGCATGAGAACTTGTGTGAGCAAATGTGGGTCTGTGTGGCCAGCTCTGTATGTCTATGGGCATCTGAGCATGTGAGTTATTGCATGTGACTTGCATATGAGCGGTCCTGTCTGTGTGTGCCCTGGGCAGGCGCTCATGTCAGCACTAAGAGCACTAGTGGGTGGGGAGCCCCTGTGCCCATCCTGCATACGGGGCTTTGCCCTCTTCTCCAGACAGGCCTGCTGAATGCGAGAGCCCTTTGTCCTATTGCTATCACCCAAATCCTTGTCATCAGGCATGGGACTAGAAAACAGTTAGCATACAGGAACCCATGAGCCCAGGCTCTCACCTGCCTTCCCTCAGTGCCTCATTCTTTGCTGCCACCAGGGACGCTGGCTCGAGCTGACTGCTCCCATGGAAAAACCCATTAAGCGCCTACCTCTCCTAGTCATGTGTTACCGGCTGTGTCCTTGCCGTTGCTGGGCTGACACATACTGCTCTTCACATAATTGAAGAAAGTTTTCCTATTACCCTCTGTCTGATGGCCTGGCCCTGCACACCACCTTGTGCGCCTTTGCAGTCACGCACTTTCTTGTTTCTTTTCCTCCTCCTTAAACTGACCCAATTTCCACCCTTTGTCATTTTCTCCCAAACTCGGAGTCATCTTGCTCTGAGCCTCAGCTTCACCAAACCATTTGGAAAGGTGGTTCTGGGAGGGCCTACGCCCTCTCCTGGGGTAGGGTATGGGCCTGCTGGCCAGCTGTCTTGGGGAAGATCAGGGCCCACTGTGCCACTTCCTGGCTGTGTGCCTGGGTTTTTGTGCAGCCTCTGAACCTGTGAGTCCTTTCCTGAGCTTGACAAGCTGTCTTGAGGTTGTACAAGGTTGACAAATGGAGAACTCTAGGCATAGTGCCGGCTCTGAGGTGGTCTCCTCTGAGGGGCTTCTGTTCTAATCTTGGCTTCCTGATGAACATTGTCACAAACAAAAGCAGTTTGTCTTTCTCTCTGTGTCTGGCTCCTCCCAGGGAAACTTGGTCCCTTACTGGCTCCAGAGGATGGCCCAGCCAGAGGCTTTCTCTCTCTGCCAAGGGCCTGAAGTTGGCAGGTTTGTCTCCCCAGCACCCTGCTGAACCTCCTGGCACCTCCCACCAATCACATCAGCTCGGAGCCTTTTCCTTCTCTAGGAGGACTCTCTTCTTTGCCTAGGACCCACTGTATTCTGCAAGGTGAGCAATGCCCAGCCAGCCTTGGCTCACCTCCTTGCAAGAAGCATGGACGGCTTTGTGATGGCTGGGAATGGGTTCTGGTGAGCACTACAATACCCATGGGGGCCATGAGAGGGACAGCACCTGCTCAGTGCCTTGGACCTGGAAACCAGGTGAAGCCCCAGTGTGTATGGCTTCACCCACTGCAGGAGAGCCAAGGGCATGCCCTCAGATGCCACGATTCCTGATTCAGGCCAACTTGCTGGAAAGAGCTCAGGTCACACCATGATGCCAGTACACCAGTAGGTCCTGGTAGGTGAGACCTCAGGGTACAGGTTGCTACAGATTTGGGGGTTTCACTGATATTTAATTCAGCTTCTCCTTACCTCCCTGACTCCTTATACGCTCTGCCTCCTGGACCTTAAGTAGCCTCTGCCACAGGCCCTGCCCTGCAACCTCCACTCCCTCCCTCTTCCCATCCCTGTGCCCCTCACACAGTCAGAACGATGGTCCCAACCCTCAGGGACCAAAAGCTGCAAGGGGGACCAGCTCTGGTTGTGTCCACTACCACTCACATCCCTCTGGTGCCCCTGAACTTGGTCACTCTGCGATGGAATGTTCTGGGTCTTTCACTCTTGCTTTTCTGTGCTCCAGGACCTAGGACAGCCAGGGACAATCTGGGAACTAGCCTGCACCTGGGAATGTCCAGCTTTCTCAGAGCAGTGACATCTGCATCCCACTGCTCCCTCCAGTCCAGACACCTCCCCTAGGGACCGAGGGCCAGGCATGTGAGGAACCTGTCTAAGTCCTGCAGCTGCCCCTGGCATCACCATGGTGCTGGTGTAGAGCAGCCTTCAGGTCCACAGTGGAGACTGGCTGGAGTGGGCAGGGGCCTGTCCCCACTCGCAGGCCACTGTGACACCGCTGCAGCCTGCTAAACACCTGAGCCAGCCTACAAGGTATCCGGTGCCAGCTCAACAATGCCTTCAAACCCCCACACCTGGGACATCTGTGCCCCCAGATGCCCTGCACCCCCACAGTGGACTTCCTTTGGGAGGGGCCCCATTATGACCACTATAGTTTCACCTATAAAAAGGGATGATAATAATAATAGTTCCTACCTCACCAGGTTGTTGTGAAATCAGATTACGTGAGTTAATAAACATAAGCCACTCGCAAGAAGAGTGCCAGCACATGGTTAAACCTTCAGTCATTGTTCCCTCTGTCCCACACCTCATCCTCTCCAGGTGCTGCCACATGTAACTCCCCTCCATGGTCAACAGCAATCCCTATTTCTTGCCCTAAACTTAGAGGAGAAGAATAAGCTGCTCCCCTGGGTCATGGTCAATCTGTAGATTTGCTTAGCCTCCTATGTAGAGTGGGTTTTATTTTTAAATTTTTATTGAGGTATAAGTTCCATACAGTAAGGTCACTGATTTTCCACATACATATCCATTTGGGGAAGCCCACCCACATCAAGAGGCCCACCCAGATTTCTGGTATCTCAGGAAGATCCTGGGGAAATGCCTGCCCCACGGAGCCAGCCACTAACTAGCCTGACTGCTCTGCCCAGAGGTGCTCAGGTATGGGGACTGTGGCTGCTTTTATTAAACATCTAGTTGTGAGCCCCACTTCTGAAGTTGGTTATCAGTCCTTTGCTCTGTGTTGTTGTTATATAGTATTTCTTTTTTTTCCTTTTAGCTTATTTAATATTTGTTTTATATGCCAAAAAAAATGTAAAAAAATACTTATACAAAATTTGCTTGTACAACTGATGGTGGTACTGTTTTTAGTTTGACAGTTTCTGCTTGGGTTTCACGAGGTCATTCGAGGGTGTGGGAGAAACTGCCTGTGAAGAAGGAAGTTGGTACTCCAAATTTCAAGACAAAGCAAGCTCTCACACAAGGCAGTATCAATGGGTGGCTCTTTTCTAGGTCAAGGGTGGGTCTGCTCTTCTCTATAATTTTTTTTAATGGAACAAGATTTGTTTGGGGTTATGGTCTTGAATTAATAAATTTCTATTATGTACATAAGTATAGGCTGATAGGCAAAAAAGTATTTTAAGAGAGTGCTTTATTTTTTGCATTATCTTTTAATAGTAAAATCTTGGAATTCAGTGTCTTTGGCTTGAAAGAACCGTTTCTTTTTTCAAGAAACACATTTAACGCTGAAATCATAAATTATAAAAATGTCTGAAAGCCTCATGGCTATGCTTCTCACATTCTTTTTGAGTCAAATCCATTATCTTTGTACACTGGCTTGTACTGTATCAGTGATCACTTTTCACCTAGATGTCTGTAAAATAACCCTTGAACAACATGAATTTGTTGTGTATACAATCTTGCTATTCTTTTTTTTTAATTTATTGGGGTGACAATTGTTAATGAAATTACATAATTTCAGGTGTAAATTCTGTATTACATCATCTATAAATCCCATTGTGTGTTCACCACCCAGAGTCAGTTCTCCTCCATCACCATATATTTGATCCCCCTTACCCTAATGTCCCTCCCCCCACCCCCTTACACTCTGGTAACCACTAAACTATTGTCTGTGTCTATGAGTTTTTGTTTCTCATTTGTTTGTCTTGTTCTTTTCTTGTTTTTGGTTTATATACCACATATCAGTGAAATTACATGGGACTCTGCTTATTTCTGTCTGACATATTTCGCTTAGCATTATACTCTCAAGATCCATCCATGTTGTCACAAATGGTCCTATTTCATCTTTTCTTACCGCCGAATAGTATTCCATTGTGTACATATACCACAACTTCTTTATGAATTCATCTACCAAAGGACATTTTGGTTGTTTCCATGTCTGGGCCACCGTAAACAAAGCTGCAATGAACATTGGAGCACACGTGTCTTTATGCATAAATGTTTTCAGATTTTTTTGGTAGATACCAGGAGAGGGATGCCTGTGTCATATGGCAATTCTATTAGTAATTATTTGAGGAACCTCCATACTGCCATCCATAACGGCTGCACCAGTGTGCATTCCCACCAACAGTGTATGAGGGTTCCTTTTTTCCACAGTCTCTCCAACACTTGTTACTATTTGTCTTGTTGATGAAAGCCATTCTGACTGGGGTGAGGTGATATCTCATTGTGGTTTTTATTTGCATTTCTCTCATGATTAGTGATGTTGAGCATTTTTTCATATGTCTATTTGCCATTTGTATATCCTCTTTGGAGAAATGTCTCTTCAGGTCCTCTGCCCATTTTTCAATTGGGTTGTTTGTTTTTTGTTGTTGAGCTTCATGAGTTCCTTGTATATTTTGGATATTAGCCCCTTATTGAAGACACTGTTTGCAAAAATCTCCTCCCATTCAGTTTGTTGCAACTTTATTTTGTTGATGGTATCTTTTGCTGTGCAGAAGCTTTTAAGTTTCATATAGTCCCATTCGTTTATTTTAGCTTTTACTTCCATTGCCTTTGGAGTCAAATCCATAAAATGCTTTTTGAACCCAAGGTCCATAAGTTTAGTACCTATGTTTTCTTCTATGCAGTTTATTGTGTCAGGTCTTATGCTTAAGTCTTTGATCCATTTTGAATTAATTTTGGTACATGGTGACAGATAGCAGTCCAGTTTCATTCTTTTGCACGTAGCTATCCAATTCTGCCAGCACCATTTATTGAAGAGGCTGTCTTTCCTCCATTGTATGTTTTTAGCTTCTTTGTCAAAAATTATCTGTCCATATTTATGTGGTTTTATTTCTGGGTTCTCAATTCTATTCCATTGGTCTATGTGTCTGTTTTTCCGCCAATACCAAGCTGTTTTGATTATTGTAGCCCTGTAGTACAAGTAAAAATCAGGGAGTGTGATACCTCCAGTATTGTTCTTTTTTTAAAATATTGCTTTGCCTATTCGGGGTCTTTTGTGGTTCCAAACAAATCTGATGATTTTTTGTTCTATTTCTTTAAAATATGCCATTGGGATTTTGATGGGGATTGCATTAAATCTGTATATGGCTTTGGGTAATATGGCCATTTTAACTATGTTGATTCTTCCAATCCATGAGCATGGAATATCTTTCCATTTCTCTGTGTCTTCTTCAATTTCTTTCAAAAATGTCTTATAGTTTTCAGCATTTAAATCCCTCACATCCTTGGTTAAGTTTATTCCTAGGTATTTTATTCTTTTTGCTGCAATTGCAAAAGGAATTGTTTTTTCTATTTCTTTTTCTGAGATTTCATTGTTGGTATATAGGAAAGCAATGGGCTTTTGTACGTTGATTTTGTAGCCAGCAACTTAACTGTATTCATTGATTGTTTCTAATAGCTTTTTGGTGGAGTCTTTAGGGTTTTCTGTATATAGCATCATGTAATCTGCCTTTTGTTTCTTTCTCTTGCCCGATTGCTCTGGCAAGGACTTCCGACACCATGTTGAAAAGCGGAGGTGATAGAGGACAGCCCCGCAGTGTTCCTGAATGTAGAGCAAAGAGCTTTAGTTTTTCACCATTAATTATGAGATTAGCTGAGGGCTTGTCATAGGTGGCCTTTATTATGTTAAGGTATTTTCCTTCTATACCTATTTTATTAAGTGTTTAATCATAAATGAATGTTGTATCTTGTCAAATGCTTTTTCTATATCAATGATATAACCATAAGATTTTGTCGTTTATTTTGTTTATGTGATGTATCACAATAATGGATTTGCGGATGTTGAACCATACTTGTGCCCCGGGGATGAACCCACTTGGTCGTGATGAATAATCTTTTTAAAGCATTGTTGTATTCGATTTGCTAGAATTTTGTTTAGGATTTTGCATCTGTATTCATCAGAGATATAGGTCTGTAGTTTTCTTTTTTTGTGTTGCCCTTACCAGGTTTTGGTATCAGGGTAATGTTAGCCTCATAAAATGAGTTAGGGAGTACTGACTCTTCTTTAATTTTTTGGAAGAGTTTGAGCAGGATTGGTATTAGATCCTGTTTCAAGGTTTGGTAGAATTCACTAGTGGAGCCATCTGGTCCCGGACTTCTGGTTTTGGGAAGGTTTTTGATGACTGATTCAATTTTGTTACAGGTGATCGGTCTGATAGATTTTCCAGTTCTTCATGGTTCAGCCTTGGAAGACTATATGTTTCTAAGAACTGTCCATTTCTTCTAGGTTATTGAATTTGGTCGCATGTAGTCCTTCATAGTATTCTTGGATGATCTTTTGTATTTCTGTGGTGTCCGTGATAAAGTCCCCTTTTTCATTTCTGATTTTGTTAATTAGTGTCTTCTCCATTTTTATCTTATTGAGTCTAGCCTGGGGTTTGTCAATTTTGTTAATCTTTTCAAAAAACCAGTTCTTTGTCACAGTAATTTTTTCTAGTGTCTTTTTGTTCTCTATTTCATTTAGTTCTGCTCTGATTTTTATTATTTCCTTTCTTCTGCTGACCTTGATTTCACTTGTTCTTCTTTTTTTAGTTCTTTAAGGTGTAACATGATGTTATTTATTTAGGGTTTTTCTTGTTTCTTGAGATAGGCCTGTAATGATATAAATTTCCCTCTTAAAACTGCTTTTGCTGTGTCCCAAAAATTTTGATAGGATGTATTTTCATTGTCATTTGTTTCTATGTATCTTTTGATCTCTCCTCTAATTTCTTCTTTGACCCAGTCGTTCTTTAAAAGTATGTTGTTTAATTCGTTGTATTTGTGATTTTCCTGCTTTCTTTTCACAGTTGTTATCCAATTTCAAAGCCTTGTGATCAGAGAATATGCTTGGTATGATTTCAATCTTCTTAAATTTGCGGAGGCTGATTTTATGTCCCAAAATATGGTCTATCCCTGAGAATGTTCCATGTGCAGTCGAAAAGTATGTATAGTCTGATGTTTTAGGATGAAGTGCTCTATACATGTCAATTATATGCATTTCATCTAATGTGTCATTTAAGGCTGCTATTTCGTTATCTATTTTCTGTTTGGATGATCTATCCATAGCTGTCAATGATGTGTTTCAGTCCCCTAGTATAATTGTGTTTTGGTCAATTTCTCCCTTTAGTTCTGTTAGTAGTTGCTTGGTATATTTTGATGCTCCCTGATTGGGAGCATAAATATTGATGACTGTTAATGTCTTCTTGTTTTATAGTCCCCTTTACCATTATGAAATGTCCATCTTTTTCTCTTTATCTTTTTTACCCTGAAGTCTGTTTCATCTGATATCATAATGGCTACACCTGATTTTCTCTGGGTACCATTTGCTTGGATTGTCAATTTCCACCCTTTCACTTTGAGTCTATGTTTGTCCCTGTAGCTGAGATGTGTCTCTTGTAGACAGCATATGGTTGGGTTTAGTTTATTGATCCAATCTGCTACTCTGTTCCTTTTTACTGGTGTGTTCAGTCCATTGACATTTAGGGTCATTATTGATACATGAGGATTTCCTGTCATGGTATCTTTAGTTTTCTGGAAAGGCTGTGTCTCCATTGTGTCTTTGCCGTTTTGTTGTTGTCTATTATTTCTGTGTGGTGGTATTCTATGCTGTTTCCCTCTGTTTCTTCTTTATTACAGTATATATTTCAGTTCTGGATGTTTTTTGAGTGGTTACCCTTAAGTTTATGTAAGAGAAAGTTTGATATTTAGAGTATTCCAGTTTCTTCAGCACTCTTACTTTCTCCATTCCCACATTCTGGTTCAGGCCTTTACTCTTCCCTTTTTTATGTTGCCACAAATTGTCCCAGTTGATGGTGGTCAAATAGCCCCTTTAAGTATTTTTTGTAGTGCAGGTTATGTATTAGAAAATTCCCTCAGCTTCTGTATGTCTGGAAAGGTATTTATTCCTCCTTCATATCTAAAGGATATCTTTGCTGAATACATATTCTTGGCTCATAAAATCTCTCTTTCAATAGTTTGAATATTTGGTTCCACTCCCTCCTGGCTTGTAGAGTTTCTGCTGAAAAATCTGATGATAATCTAAGGGGCTTTCCCTTGTAGGTTACCATCCTCCTTTCCCTGGCTGCCTTGAGGATTCTTTCTTTGTCATTGATTTTAGACAGCTTCAATACAATGTGCATTGGAGAAGGCCTGTTGGGATTGGGGTAATTAGGTGTTCTATTTGCTTCTTAGATTTGAGGATCCAGTTCTGTTCACAAGTTTGGGAAGTTCTCATCAACAATTTGTTTGAATATATTCTCTGTTCCCTTCTCTCTTTCTTCTTCTTCTGGTATGCCCATTATTCTTCTATTGCTCTTTCTGAGAGTCAGAAAGTTCTTGTAGACTTCTTTCATTTCTTTTAAGTCTCAAGTCTCTTTCTTCTTCCATCTGTGTAATTTCCAGGTTTCTATCTTCGATGTCAATGATTCTTTCCTCCATCTGGTCAACTCTACTATCCAAGGTGGTTATTTCATTCTTAATTTCTTCTATTTAGTTCTTAATCTCTAGAAATTCCAATGGGTTCTTTTTTAAAATTTCAATTTCTTTCGTAAAATGCTCATGTTGTTCTTTGATTTCGTTTCCGAGTTCATTAAGTTGTGTTTCTGTGTTTTCTTGCATCTCGTTGAATTTTTTCAGAACTGCAATCTTGAATTCTCTGTCATTTAAGTCACATATTTCCATATCTTTAAGTTCCTTTTCTGGAGACTTTTCATTTTCTTTCTGAGCTGTCTTGTTGCCTTGGTTATTTATGGCAATTACTGATTTATTATTTCTCTTCCTAGACATCTACAAGAGTGGCTTGTGCAACAGGTTGATAGGAAGAAGTCTTTCTTTTGTTTTCCAATACTTGTTGGTAGAATGTTTTATTTTCTCTCTGACTGCAGCCTCTTTTTCCCTCTCTAACACAGTAATGCTATGTTTTCTCTGCACTATTCCAGCTTCTCACACAATGGGGGGATTCCCTGGGAGACAGGCTTCTCCTCTGTTAATAGTTCTCCTGGGTCACAAGGCACCACGTCCCTGTGGGGATGCGAAGAGCTTTTGAAGTTCCAAAGCTCTTTCTGTACCAGATTCAGAGCCCGTATGTTTCAGCAGTGCTGATTACTCCTGCAGGGATTTCTCCAGATAGGTGGAGCCAGGGGCAGGGTGAGTTGTAAGAAGTGGTCCAGAGCAATGGTGGTGACCACCATCACAACTGGTCCTGCTTCCACAGCTCCCTCTCCTTTACTGGAACTAGTTGGGCTGTGAATCTGTGTCTGTGGTCCACAGTTCTCAGAACAGCAAATATTCTGTTCTTTTGATCTGACACTGCTATTGTACTGCTTCTAGCACCGGGCAGATGGGGGCGGGGCGAGCTCTGGGAGAGTAGGGAGGTGGCGGCTAGTCTCAGTGCCTAAGGCTTCCATTCTCTGCTCGGCAGTGAGGGCTTAAACCACCATTTCCAGCTTTCTTCCCTCAGTCTTTTCTCCGATGTCTCTGCCATGAACGTTGAGTTCTGCCGTGTTATATGCTGCCCCCTTAGCCCTGTGGACCACAGCGGAGCCCTAACAGTCCGAATTCTTCCCTCTCTCGCAGGTGAGGTAGTTCCAGGATGCAGCGAGCTCGGAGCACTGAGCTAGGTCTGCATCCTGTGCCCGCGTGGCTCTGTCTTTGCACTTCTCCCTTCCCTCCTCTCCCGCTTGCGCAATTCTCCCACCTTTGGGTGAATTCAGTATTGGGCCTCTTTGTCTTGCCTGTCTGCTGTTCAAAGAGTCCTTTGTGGAATTATTGTTGTCCAATTTGTTGTAAATTCCAGGCAAGCTTTACAGAGGCTCACCTCACGCCACCATTTTGATGATGTCACTTTTTATATAGTATTTCAATGTATGAAGACACTTTATAGCATATTGAATATTTTTAATTGGTTGGCAACAATTCAGCCGATGTCACATAAAAATCTATTTTTCTGACTTGTGTTGAAATATCAGGAACTCGGGCAGCACTGGGTCCATTTTCCCATGTGATATTGCAGAGTGACGCTCAGGGCTGCCACCCAACTGACCCATAGTCCCTACTACACCCTACTATGGGCCACACCTGGGATGTCTCCCCCAAATGCATCACCAGCCCAGCCTGAGCACCTGAGATCCTGGAAGGCCTGGAAGGGGCCATCTCATCTTCACATCCATCTGCTCTATTGGACAATTGATCGATTAATTGATTGCAAAAATGGCCCCAAATCCTTCTGTTCCATGTGCACATGGACTCTGCAATTCCTCTCATCCTGTTGGGGTCTGCTTCTCTACCTCTGAAATGGGGGCTTGGTCATGTACCGTGTTTAGCTAATGGGACTTTAGCAAATATGATGTTTGGTAGAGACTGGAAAATCACTGTGTGCTAGAGTTTGCTCTCTGTTGCCACACTCGAACCTGGGACTGTCATGGGGATGAACCTGGGCTAACCTGCAGCTGGATGGTAAGAAGGCACATGGAGAATCAAGGCACCAAGGCCAATAGAACTGCCAACTTCCAGATAGGGCTGTAAGCCACTCTAGAACTTCATGTTAACCACAGGTACTTGGATGAGTCTGTCAGATCTGGGACTGACTAGCATCAGCTGACCCAGAATGGGATGCTATATAAAAGTGGATATTGTTTTAAGCCATTGAATTTTGGAGAGGTTTGTTATGTAGCAAAAGCTAGCTGATACATTGTATTTGTGCCCTGCAAGCAGGCAGTGCCTCTAATGGGCCCTTGGAGAAGTCTCTGCTCCTCCGACAATGCAAGTAGTCCTTCCCTTTTCTGAGCACTGCTCCTGTGGGACTCTCCAGCAGCCCTGACTCCATTTTTGGCTGAAGACCAGCCTATTCCAGGGGACCTGGGCCCTCTGGTTCTTCAGGATAAGCTCTGCTGGCCAGCACTGGGCACTCAGGAAAGTACTTGAAAAATGCACCAGTGGGTTCTCTCTGCGACATCTCTCATATCCCCTGTTGGTACTCAAAAGCTCACCAAGGCTCTTCCCTGGAGGTCCAAATATGAGCCATGCTGAGCATGTCTGCCACAGCACTGGCCTTAAACATGGCAGCCCACATGCACTCTACACCACCTGGCCTGCTGTGGGTCCATGCTCCCTTCCTCAGTTTGCTCTGCTGCCAGATGCAGGTGGGCTCCCAAGATCCTCATCTGGGCCCACTGTCTGACTCGAGACCAGGGGATCTTTGCTAAATTTTGAGTGAGCCTGTGGTATGAGCACTGCTGAATCAGAACAGATACCATGGGTGTCCAATGACAGCCTGCTCGTGTCCCTCACTCTTCCACACCACGTCATAGCACATGCACATACATGTGCATACAGATGCATACATGTGCACATCTGTATCCACACACATGCCTCACTGGGACGCCTTCAGTTCTATGGGGCCATAGCCACTGTAACTCTGCTGCCCAACTGTCCTCCAAGTAGAGAGGATGTCCAGTGGGAGATTACACCATCTATAAGACACTGTGGGTAATTGGCTATGTTGTCTTTGGCACTTCCTTCCTTTACTGCAACTGGGTGCCTTGGTGCTGCTGGTTTCTGGGCCTCAGTTTCAACAACTCTGCAGTGTATCTTCCAGCTCAAAGTCTTTGTCTCAGTTCAGGGAGCTGGCTGCAGCATCCTAAATTGCAAAAGACTAGAGCTGTGTCCCTGAGTGACGAGGATCTCAGAGAGGAGAGACAGTAATGGATAGTGCCTGCAATGCCTGCAGCTCTGGGAAGCACCAAGGAGAGAAAGGAGAGGCCACGCATTGTTCTCACTCATCTAGACCAGCTTGAGGTCTTCGCATGTACCCTAATCCTTCCTGAAATCCTCTTTACCTGTCTCACTCAGATGGTGTCTCAGATCAGGAGGTTTCAGATGCAGGGAAAGCTCCCCTGGCCTCCACAAGGATGTCAGATGCCTTCCTGGGGCTCTCATAGGACTGTGTCCTTCACTGGTGTAGCACTTGGCGGAACTGCAGTCTGATAATTACTTTCGTGATGGTTTGATAAGTATATTTGTCTTGCACTAGACTGTCAGCTCTGTGAGGGCTGGGCTGTTTGCCTCTGTTCACCACTGTATCCCAGAGCCTGGTGAGTGCCTGTCACACAATAGGTGCCCAGTGAATATCTGCTAGGTGAATGGACAGTTGTACGAAAGTTTCTGGGCTGCAGAAGAGCTGGCTCCTGCAGGGAATCAACCCACAGCCTCTCTTTCTGAGGCTGCTCTGGCCCCACCATTATCGCGGAGCTGTGTCAGGGGTGGGAGATGTCAGCAAGCTTAGAGGGAGCCGCAAATTGACAGGTGCTTCTTAGCTCCAGGCACACTCCAGGCCCAGGCTAAATTGGCTGTTTCAGCAGCCCTGTTTCTTGGGCTAATTGGGGAAGGGGTGGGGGAACCAGAGTGGGGGAAGGTTTATTCTGGGCTCAGACCAAAGATACCCAGTGCTCACTCACTTGTGACAATGGTGAGTCATTCTTGTGTGTGTGTGTGTGTGTGTGTGTGTGTGTGAGAGAGAGAGAGAGAGAGAGAGAGAGAGAGAGAGAGAGAGAGAGAGAGAGAGAGAGAGAGAGAAAGATTGAGAGAGAGAGAGAAAGTGTGGGGTGCAGAGAGAGACAGAGAGATCAAGGGAAATGGTATATGTGTGCACGTGGTATAAGTGTGTGTGTCTGGGTCTGCCTAGGCTTGTGATTGAGTATTATAAGTGTGCTCACACATTTGTGTATGCTCTTCTGTCTTTGTGTAAATGTAAGCACGTGCCTGTATATGTATTTATTTCTGTGTTTATGTAAGCACATAAGTACATTGGTGCCTTGTGTGTGTATATGTGCATTTGTATGTCTCTGAGTACATGCTTTTATGACACATACACTTGTTTCTGTGTATAGATTTATTTCTGTGAGTGGTTGTGCCTTGAGTGTGTATATCTATGTGTATTTGTTTATGGCCTGAATTTGTGCGTGTGTGTGTGTGTGAAAGATAGAGATAAAGATAGAAAGAAGGGGGGAAGAGTACTTAGTGAGGAGTGAAGTTGTGTGTTTGCATGTGTATGTGTGTCTGAATTTGTGTGTGGGTATGTATTTAAGAACTCTGTGTGTAGGAGTGAGGTGTGCATGTATAGTGAGTAGTGATTGAAATGTGTGTGTGTATGTGCATGTGTCTGCATGTATGTATGTTTGGGACTGTGTGTGTTTGGCTGTGTGCATATGCATGCATGTGTGTGGGCATGTGTAACTCTGTGGATTTACTCCTGCAGGCTCCCCATTTCTACATGGGGATGGGATGGCTGTCACTTTCATTCATAGGCCCAGTGACAGCTTGCACTTCTGCAAGTCCATCAGTTCCCCACCACCCCATCTCCTCTGAGGAGGGACAGCCCATGACGGTCATGTCCTCCTGATTGCCCAGCCCGTCCTCTGGGCTCCTGCTTCCTCCAGGCCCACCTACACCAGCCCTCCAGTAGGTGTGGAGCCCCATGCCGATATCCTGGGCACATTCGCAGCTTCTGCAGACACCATCACACTGGATGGCTATGGTCTCTAATGACTCTAATGACTCTAATGCCACACCAGGTCTTCCCATTGGGACAGCCTGGTAAACCCCTCACATCAGTCCTTGTGCCCATCAAACAGTTTACAGGACTCTGGTTTTGCTGTGGTGATCATGTCCTAGGATGTGGCCACTTTGTGAATGAAAGGAGGTGCCCTTGATGGTCACATGGGACAACAGGCATCAACCAGGACTGCCCCAGGCAAATTGGGTGATGACTACCTACTACGCTGTGCCCACCCAGGCTCCTGATCCATCCTGCAGGCATCACCTCTGGCCTCGCTAAGGTAACCTCGGGGCTGAAGAGGTAGAGGGCACACCCACTCCTGTCCACCACACTCATGCTGGGAGCACCTGCTCTGCACTGGGCACAATCCTAGGCACTGGGGAAGGCAGGGGACACACTTGCCTCAGTCTCTGCCCTCCTGGAGCTTATGTTCTAATGGGGGGTCAAGGGGCAGAAGGCAGAGACACAGACAAATGCAAAATCTCACCTGTGGAAAGTACCATCAAGGGAATACAGTACCATAGGCACCAAGAGAACTTTCAGAAGGGCTCTGAAGCGAAGAGGAGAGTGGGCAGCGAGTGCTAGGTCTCCTGGGCATGTACCTGCCCAGGTCCTGTGGCTGGTGAGGGGGTGTGAGACTGGGGAGGAAGGTGGGCTTTGGGAATAGGGAGGAGATGGGGGCCTCTGAAGAGTTTAGCAGTGCTCAGTGTGGACCCCTTTTCTCTTCTGGCTGTGCTGAGAAGGGCAATTTTGGGACATGGAGAGGCCAAGAGGGGCAAGTGCAGGGGCTGGGCCTGACTCAGTGGCAAGAAAATGCTGGGGCTGGAGGGAAGCAGGGCTGGGTGGAAAGAGGGATCAGGGAGAGCGCCTAGACTTTTGGCTCATCATGCAGGGCCCAGTCACACTCTGGCTGTTTGGAACATACCTAGGTCTGGTTTGGGAACAGTTGAGCTGAGACCAGTCTGGAGTGGGCAGGAGATGGCCCTGGCCCAGAGGGACAGAGAGTAACCTCGAGGGGTCAGACTTGCCATGAGTTGCCAGAGTCAGGTTCTGGGGTGACCACAGAGTCCAGGTCATGTTGTCAATGAGAGTCGAGCTTTATAGGGTTTTGTAGGTTCTTTCCAGCAATTCTTTATATTTCCAAAGCTAAAGCTGTCATGAGTGAGTGAGAGGGAGTCCTTACTCCCCCAGGGATAGCTCCACAGGCCACCTGGGGGCATCAAGATGAGCATTCCCTCTGCCCTCTCTGTGCTGAACTCGCAGTTTCACAGAGGGCAGGGGCTGGGGAGTCACAGGACCATGCCAGGGGGAGCACAGCCTCCATGTGAGAAGGCCAGGTCTTTCCCACAGAGCTGGCCAAATTATGTTGAATGTCACAACCACGGCCATTGCAGCCTCAGTCCTCTGGAACACTATGTCCACTGAGGCCTGGGGGCTTCCTAGCTCTTTGAACCTAGTGCCCTTATTCGATGGATGGGAAACATGGGCCCTGGGATGAGCCGCAGGCACAGGGAAGAGCTTTGCCTTCAGTGCTCTGAGGCTGTGAATGGGGGCTGCTGGGAGCTCACAGCAGCGTTTTCTCCCATTGCCCTGAGCTGGTGGGCTCCCCTTGCTAAGAGGTCTCTGAGGTATTGGAACTTCCCTCTTCTCTGGGAGGTGGGGCATGCAGTGGGATGAATTCAGGTTTCAAGACTCCAGTCCTCTTGCCCGGGTAGGACAGCTCTGTGCTATTCAGGCTCCATTGCTCTGCGGGATCTGGCGGAGGCAAAGGCAGCTAAAACCACATCCCTTCCCTGCTGGTATTTTCTCAGCCTTCTCCCTTCCTCACTCCTCTCCTCCCCCAGCAAATCACAAACACCAGACCTCCTCCCCTCAGGGATCTGACCCTAGGAAAGCTGCCCAGCCGCCTGACACGATTTGTTGCACAGGTGAAATAAGGAATGAACACATGATGAGACAGACCTGTCTGGGGATTCACAAGCTCTGGAAATGGAGTTGGAGAGGACTTTGGTGGCACTGCCCCTCTTTATAGGAGAGGAAAGTCAGGGAAGACAGAGGTGGGGCTTTCCCAGTGGTCTTAGCAAGGCCAGATCCTTGTCTTCATGGGGTTTGTCCTTTCAAAATAACCTCCTTGTTAAAAAATAATAATAAAAAAAAACATTTCCAAGATTAGGGTCTAAAAAAGAGAAGAAAAGGAAAATGGAGGGAGGGGAACAAAGCTCAGAAAACCTTATGTCTTATGCCCACCTAGAAGAAGACGCCTTCATTGAACGAGGAGGTCATCTGACCAGCTTCTCTGGGCTCTTCAGAGCTGCAGGGCAAGAAGCCCAGTGACTAGAGTCCTCCGGGGCAGGGATATGCCTCCCAGGGGGTGGATTTGGGTGGTTCTGTGGTACAGGATCCACCCTCTTGAGAGAGCAAGACCTGGGGGCCACATGTCTCCTCTATGTGTATGTCCCTCAGGCTCGGCCCAGGAAGACCTCGGCATGGTCAATGGGTGGAAGAGTAGACAAAGCCATCAGGGAATTGCCTTGCTTTCCTGCACAGCCAGCAAAACCCAGGGGCCCAGAGGTGGGTCCTTGTGAGGGGAGGTGGGCTTTCTGAAGCCCATCCTGGCAGAGGGAGGGGCATCTGCTGAGGGATTTCAGAGTGCAGAAGGGGCTCTGAAAAAGGATCCCGGGGGAGAGAGGCAAAAGGGGATGGGGAAGGGCCAGCAAAGCCAGGGCCAAGTGGTGCTCAATGCTGTGCCTACTGTCAGTTAGATGCCCCTACAGGCAAACCCACCACAGAAATGTCCTTGCTTTAAGGGTTCTGCAGTGCATAGTCCCTGCCTGGCTAACTGTGTTCCCACCCCCACCCCCATCAAAACATCAGAGCCCTCTTGGCACCAGGCAGACCCTGACTTGGGTCACAGGCTGAGAACATGTCACTTAACTTTCCCAAGACTCAGTGGGGACACCACACCAAGTGGGAACCTCAGCATGCATGAAATTGGCACACTGGGCATGAGTCCCCACTGGCCACCATCCAGTTGATCCATCCTGTGCAAACCCCTCCCTCTCTGGGCCTCAGTTTCCACACCTGTAAAAGGAGCAGCCCCCATTGGATGAACCAGAAGGAGCTGGCATTCTGTGAGTTGATGTGTGAGTACCTGCAGCATATATGTGTGCATGAGTGTGTGTGCACATGCGGGCATGCACACACACAAACTCTCTCTCTCACACACACACACACACACACACACACACAGACACACACATACACACAGCCTTCATCGGGGAAGTGAACTGTCAAGTACCGTATTTTAAAATGTGCTTATTTATTTGACTTGTTTGTACCCCATCTACTCGATGCCTTTATAAATATTTATCAATGTTGCAATGACATTTCCTGGGAAGAGGTGAGAATGGGAAGGGAGGACGGGAAGTCAGAGGGGAGCTGACAGGCTGAGGCAGCAGGGGCAGGCCCCAGACCCAGTGGTGGGCAAGGAGGGAGCTAGGGCTCAGGGCTCCCAGGAGAGGGAGATGGGCCCTCAACTCGGAGACCTGCCCCAGGGCCCACCAGCTTGGATTTGAAAATGGGACCCAAATTTCAGATCATCAGGTGAAGCTGTCATGATATGAAAGCAGACTTCTGCCACTGCCAATTGCTCATCCACACTTACTTATTAAATACCAACAGTTAGCATTAACTTGCTGTATGCCCAGCACTGTTTTGAGTATTCACTTATTTAATGCTTATAAACAATTTTGAAGCACAGAACCAGATATGAATGTCGGCAGCTGGTGGCAGAGCCCCTCCCTTCACCACTATTCCATACTCGGTGCAACATTTCCATCTTTAACAATCATTCCTTAAAACCCACTCCATACTCAGCCACCCTGACCTCAGTCCTAAGGCAGCAGAGATGACCAAGACCAAGCACCTAACCTGCAGGAGCTCAGAGTCTCGTGCGGTGATGAGGGCCTGTCAACCTGAGAACAACACTGCTGTGTGGTGGGTATTCAGAGAACAATCAGGCACTCAGACCAGGGTGCTGAATCCCAGTCTGCTCAGTGCCAGATGGCTGACTTCAGCTGCCCAGGGAAAGGAGTCTACCTCAGTCAGGAGTGGAAAGGAGAGGCCTGGTGGTAGAGAGATGGAGTGAGGGGGGATTGGAATCAAAGAGGAGTCTGAAGTTTTGAATTGAGAACTGGAGAGAAGGTGGAGGCTATATCAGTTAGCTTTTGCTGCCTAACAAACCACGCCGAAATTTTGTGGCTTAAAAAAAATCACCATTTATTTAGCTTACAACTCTGTGGACAGGCAATAAGGCTGGGCTGTTCTTGCGGGGCTCACTGTATCTGGGGCTTCAGGAGGGATGGTGGGTCTTTCTCCACGGGCTGCTGATCTTCCAGCAGGCTATTCTGGGCCATTGCAAGCTGGTATCAAGGTTTCAAAAGCAAGGTATGAAGAGCAAGTTTGGAAACATGCAAAGCCTCTTGAGGCCTGAGCTCAAAACTGGCACAGTATTGTTTCCAGTGTATTGTATTTACTAAAGGGGTGAGGAAATATACCCCTTTTTGATGGGAGGAGCTGCAAAATCGTATTGTGGAGGATATTGTAGAAAGAGAAGGTGAAGATTGGGGCCATTTTTGTAATCTACCATACAGATCCTGCACCATTATGAAAGTAGAAGAAGGTGGAAAGAGGATTGTTGCTGTACTCAGTTTAGGACATAATTGCATTGGAAGTGTTGATAAGACCTACTGAGGAAGTAACAAATGGAGCTTTGGATATCTGGGATCCAGACTGGTTCTCTCAATGTCACTTGACTAGTGACAGTATCCATAGTCGTCCAATGCTTTTCATCATCCTTGCTGACCCTTCCTGTGCTGACTGAGCCCTGGGCAGCTCCTTCCCACGTGCCAGTGACCTCTGAATCTGTGTTCAGCCTGTCAGATCAAATATCCATTCACTTCTGACAGCGGGGTGAGAGAACCGTGCCAGGACCTGGCTTCCCTGAGCCCTAGATGAGCTGAAAAGACATGGGCTTTGGAGTCAGGTACCCTGTGTCCAGGTCCCTGTCCTGGTCCTCATCCATTGAGAACCCTCACAAACTTCTCCCCCTCTCTGAAGTTTAACTGTACTTTCTTCAGCGGAGAGGAAAATGCTGCCTCACATGGTCCTTGTGAGGGCCTCATGCTACATGCATGGCTCCTGGGGAGAGACTGGGCACAGGTAGGCCTCGAAGCCACCACCTCTGGCATCTGTATGGGCACAGCCAACCCATCCCATGACTGTAAACCCTGCTTCAGTTGTTCCCCTAGGTGTCTCTTTGTTTCTGTGCCTCCAGTAGCCCCCTCAGCATATTCACCCTGAGTCCCCTGTCTCTTGGGACCATGGAACCTTCCCTCTTTTTCCTCCCTTGGAGTTGTGGATAAGGTTACCACATGGAGAATTCTGAGCTAAATTTGAATTTCAGATCAACAATAAGTAATTATTTTAGGAAAAGTATGTCCCATCCAATTATTCATTGTTTATGTGAAATTCAAATGTAACTTTGTTTTTATTTGCTGAATCTGGCCATCTTGGAGTATGGGGTATGGGGTATGGTAAGAGCTCCACCTGGCCTGTGTTCCCAAGAACAATCTCTACTGCATGATGACTCCTTTCTGCGTGGTCTACACCCCATGATGGCTCCTTTTTGCATGGCCTCCAGTAAGAAGCTCATTGGAGTGAAGCTGAGTGAAGCTGACCTCCACCCACGGGAGGAGAGAATTGCTACTGGCTGGCCTGCGGGGAGAAGGCAAGTTGGAGCCCTAGCCTGCAGGGCAGACAACCCAATTCAATGCTTCTGTGTGCTGGCCTAGAGGGAGGCTTGGGGTCCCTGACACAACCCCTTCCTGAATGCCACCTGCTGCAAAGCTCCACTTAGGGCACCAGGTTGGCATCTCCATCTTCACATGCCAATGTTGAACCCCTGTGCCCCCCACTCCTCCTACCTTCTTCCAGGCACTCAAGCCTTGAAGGCTTTGCCCATCCTGAGGCTCCTCTCTCCCCCTGCCTCACACCCGGTCAACCTCACCTTTATGGTATGCCTAGATTCTGACTTCTCTTACCTCTCCTGCTCAGCTACCATCTTCCCAGCCTCAGCCATCACTCACTGGCTGTTCCAGAACAGCATCCTCCCTCCCTGGGTTCCCTGTCTCCCCTGCTCCCTTCCATCTGAGCTGTCCATGCAGAGAGGTCCTGGTCGCACCTAAGTCAGAGCAGGTCTCTCCTATGCTGAAAGCCACTGCTGATAATGTCTGCATGTGTTCTGCTTACTGGAGACCTCTCTGCCTTTACCCCCATCTCTAGTCTCATTCTCTCATCTCTCCCTTACATGGCCTCCTTGTTATTTTTCCCACTTGTACTACCCTCTCTCTTTCAATCCCTCCATGCCTTCCCTTTGATGACACCTTCTTAGAAAGGCATGCTTTGGACACCTTATTTAAAATTGCAACCCTATCTCAGTACCCCCCACTTCCTGCTTTATTTTTCTTCACAACATTGCTGCCTCTTGATATACTCTATAATTTAATGTTTTGTTTTTCAGCTTTCTTCAGAATATAATATCCATGTGTAGAAGGATTTATGTCTGCTCATTGTTGTGTCCTCTGCCCCTGTTACAAGGGGCCTGGCATGCAATAGGCACTCAAAAATGTGTGCTGGATGGATGATGAATGGTTGATGGATAATGGATGAATGGATAAAGGATGACTGAATAATGGAAAAATGGATGGATGGATGGATGGATGATGAATGGATGGATGATGGATGAATGCTAGATGGATGATGGATTAATGGATAGCTGGCTGGCTGGTCGGCTGGATGAATGGATAGATGGATGGCTTGCATGTCCTAATCATCCATTGCCTAACCTTCTCATTGTGTAACCCTGGCCAGTTGACTACCTTCTCTATGTGTCCCTTATAACATGGGGGTAGTAGAAAGACTCTTAAATATGGCAACCTGGCATCCCAGATATGAGTTTTGTTTGGACCACGCAGTGTTTTAAACAACTTCAATGACTTCCCAAAATTTTAAAATAAGGAGATTTCATGTAAAGATCCAGATTCCAGCTATACTCAGATGTGAAAGAAGATGGTTCTCTTGCTTTGGGGACTACTTTCTGTCACCTTAGCAATATCTGGCTGCAGGGAAGGGGGAGCTTCCTCCGCTGATGGAGCTTGCACCCCCAGCTCCCCACTTCCCCTACTAACTCTGCCCAGTCATGTCTGGCCCAGGTAGGCAAATGAGACCCTTATCCATTTAAAGTATGTGCATCTAAGGAGGCCGTTTCTGGAAAGGGAAAGATCAGACATTTGTTGAGTGCTTCCTATGAAGCCAATGCTTTATGTTACTTAATGTCTTTGGCCTGGCCGTGAGCTGGTTCTCTATGGTCAAGCAGGGATGCTGGTGACACAGGTCAAGTGAAAAATGAGGGAGCATGGTCTCCCATGGAAATCTGTCACAGTTTAAGAAGGAATCCCCAGCACATCTTGCTTCCTTGGAGGAGTGACACCAGCACATTTTATGGATGGGGACATTGGGGCACCAGCACCAGGGGTTACACAGCTTCCCCAAGATCACACTTGTGAGTGACAGAGCTTGGACTGAGGGTCAGGTCAGCCTGCATTCCCAGCCTGACTCCTCCAACCCGCAGATCAGCTCTCTCTGGTTAGGAAGCATTAGACCTTTGGGATCCCCGGCCATGTTATGTTCTGGCACCCCAGAATCTCTTGTTCTATCTTCTCCTGGAAGTCTCTGTTTATGTGTTTCCCTATTGCTGACCTCTTTGTGGGGAGAACCTTAAAACTTTTTAAATTGAGATATTATACACATGTAGCAAAGTCTACCCATTTTCAGTGTATAGCTCTGAGGCTGTTTCCATATATAGACTCCCGTACATGCCTAGGTTAAGATGGAGAACACAACTTGCAATTGTACTTTTTGTGTTTATTATTTTAAAACATGTTCAGTCTCCTTGTTAATAGCCAAGCTAGCTCTTTGTCCCCATGCTGTCTCCTTCACCTTGGGGGTGCCTGGCCTCCTCCAAGATGGCCACTTAGTGAGTCCTGTTTGAACACAGCTGTGAGGAGCTGCCTTGGGGACAACGTCAGTCTCCTGCCTCAGCTGAGCCACCCAGGGCCGAGGATGTACAGGGCCTGTGGTCTGAGTTGGGGTAGTTCCAGGATTATTTATTTCTTCAATAATTTCAACTAAAATCATTATTTTCCTTTAGCTGTCTTCAGGCATTGATGAGATCACTTAACATTGAAAAAAAAGTCAGTTATCCTTCAATCTGTAAGTGCAAAGCAATCTAGATGTTTATCTTTGTGACTGAGGGCTGGGAGAAGGTTTCTTAAACACAATTCCAAAAGCACAGACTATAAGATAAAAGAAAAAAAAAAGTGGGTGAATGTTTTCATCAGCATTAGGATTTCTATTCATTGAAAAACACTGAAGAAATTTCCTAGACAGGTGGTTTACTAGGAAAAGATATTTGCAATGTCTAAAACTGAAGAGACTCTAGAATCTATACTGGTCTGTATATAGTATCTACAAGGGAAACTCCTGCAAATCAACAAGAGCAAGGGAGGAAAATAGACAAAGGCTATGAAAGGTTATTATAGGAAACCCAGACACAAAGAGGCTCTAACTTACCACCACTAGAGAAATGCAGATTAAAACAACAAGAGATCACTTTCTTGACCGGTTAAACTGGCAAAAACAGAAAAAAAGAGGTCACCTGCTAAACTGGCAAAAACAGAACTGTTAGATGGCGCGGAGTGTGGTTGGGCAGGGGCCCACAGGGACCTCAGGTGAGAATGCAGGGATGTGTGGCACTTGGAAGGGAGATCTCATAGGACCTACTCAAGCTGTATACATGCACATGACTTGAGCCAGCAAGCTGCTTTGTCTGGCACACACCTTGGGAGACCTCACGCCCACGCATGCAGGGTCTGTGTGAGGAGGGCACGAAGAGTCCTTTATTGGGAGGGGAGTGAAGGCAGTGTGCGGGGTAAAGTCACAGCAGACAAGCTGGCACCCTGACAACATGGAACAATCTTAAAAATAAGGCTGGGTGGGGAAAAAGACACAGCATGCAGTTTAAACATAATGCTACTTACGTAAATTAAAAATATACAGGAAAAAGCAATGCTCATTTTGAAAGCACACGTACAAAGCACACACATTGAACACAGGCTGGTCACCTTTGGGTAGTGAAGTGAGAAAGGGGAAAAAGGGAATAACAATTAATAATGAAAAAGAGGGGAATCTTTTAGGGAATGACAAAGCAAATTAGCTATAAATTGAGGAGTGTGGTTAATGCATCCCTCCACAACTGAGGTGCAACCGCTAGAAAACCACACAAAAAAACTCACACAATCAAAATTGCTGCAAGATTTAAAAAATGAACATGATAAAGTTATTCTGAAATTTATACATAAAAATAAAATTATTTAAATAGTGAAGCTTGTTTTGAAGCAGCCAAACAAAGAAGGCCAACTAGCCCTAACAGATTATAACACATCTTGCAAAGCCACAATCACAGGAGAGAGAAACCGGCACAGGAATAGAACACGGGTCGAACATACTCACAGGCCCAGCCCAGGGCAGGTGTCAGGACGTTCTGTGGAATGAAGCTTCTCTTTTGTGTGCTCAGCAGCCTCTGTCTGCATTAGCACAGTGAGTGGTGACTGAGCATTGACTGTGCAGACCTGCACCTGGGATGCAATGGTGAGCAAGACAGACTCCATCTGTGTTCCTATTGCTCCCAGTACAGAGCATGGGACAGAAATAGTCACATAGTCACTTTCAAGTGGTGATAATGAGCCATGATGAGAAAGAAGGGTGTCTGGGGAATAGGAAGGGAGTGGTGGGGTAAGGTGGTCTCGGAAAGCTTCCTGGGAGAGGTGGCATTTACTTGAGATCTGAAAGATGAGTCTGTATACATTAGGTGAGGCATATGGTGGGGGTAGGGTGTGGGGATGCTCCAGGGAGGAAAGGTGTGTATGGGATCTTGCCCAGAGGCCAGAAGGTGGGATGAATTTGGGAAGGTATGTGGAACCCTACCTTGATATGGAGTCTGGAAAGCCTCTGAAGGATTTAAGCCCCTATGTCCTCATGTAACCCCTATCACTATTCTGTGGGGTGAGCTTTATTTACCATAGCTGCCTCTCAGAACCATAATAAACTCAGGGTTTGAGAGCTGAAGAGCCCATATTCCAGACAAAGAAACTGAAGCTCAGAGATTAAATGGTTGTGGAGGGGGTAAAGAAAGAGGGTTTTACGGAGCTATGCACAGCCCCCCCAGATGTCCTGGCCTCCAGATAATCCCTTGGGACCCCAGCCACTTCTTCTCTCAGGAGCCTGGGGCCTCGAGTTTAAGCAAAGCTGGTCCGGTGTTTAAATACTATCATTGATTATTGTAAATGGGCTTATGAGCCTTATCAGCTTAGATTTGTATCTTCGGGATAACTGTTCATCTTAAGTAAATATGTTTTTAATAATCTCCAAGTATTTAGGAGCATAAAACTGTCAGACAGAATGGAGACAGGGATTCCTGGGGCTGCCTCCTGGATACTGCTCTGTGAGAGTCATTATTACACACTCTCCCAGCAGGACTGCTTGCTTCTTGCTGCTGGAAAAAAACAGAAGACTTGGGTGATTATCATCTTCAAGTATTTTTAATAAGCCGGTGTTGATTATTTAACTTATAATAACCACTTAATAAACATAGTAAATTACTCGCAAGTTTAGAAATATTCTCTTCTCCTCCCTGCCTCTCCTGGGACCAACTATGTCCTCAAGGGTTTCACAGGAACTCCCAAAGAGGAAGTCCTGCCCAGGCCCCTGTTGCAGTGGTCATGACATCTGGGGGGCACAGGGTCAGAGTGGGGGCTTGTGTGGAGCAGGGGCTGGCTGTAGGGCCCTTGCCCTGTTTTGTGCCACAGGTCAAGATAGACCCCTTCCCAATGCCAGTAGGAAGGCTAGGAGGCAGCCAAGAGGACAGGGCAGGCTGTCTGGGACCCAAGTTAGCCTGACAATCTTCCCTCACCTTTCTGGGTTCTCTCTGAGCCCCATCTGCTCTCTGAGTTGAGGCTCCTGCCCCACAAGCCTGTTGTCCCCTCTGCCTCCCTTCTCCGTGGTGAGCTGCCCACCTAGCATGCTCACCCCATCATTCATGCTCAGTCCCCATAGCACAGCAGACTCTCACAGATTTCAAAGAACTTCCAAATATCTTTTAATCTGTATGAAGTAGCTGCTGCTCTTACCACCGCCTCTAACATCTGCTATCATGATCTAACATTTATTGAGCATTTACCATGTGCCTAGTCCCATTCTAAGCACTTGACACATGTTCACTCACTTTATCCTCCCCAGCAAGCTATGAGGTAGGAACTATTATTATCTACTTTTACAGATGAAGAAACAGGCTCAGTCTCTTGCGCAGTTGGTGTTTGCAAGTGGTACAGCTAGGATTATAAGCCCTGGCCATTAACCATACTCTAATATTTCAATATGTAGCCCATAAATTTCTGGTTATCTGTTTACCACCCCAATGTTTAACAGCTTATGTCTGAGCTACACGAGCTCAGGCTCCTATAATAAAACACCATAACTATACGAATTAACCAAACAGGCAGACATTTACTTCTCACAGTCTGGAGGTTGGAAGGTGCTGGCAGATTTGGTTCCTGGTGAGGGGCCTCATCCTGTTTTGTAGACCCCTGCTTTCTTCATGTGCCCTCACATGGCTAAGACACAGAGAGCACTCTGGTCTCTTCCTCTTCTAATAAGGACACTAATCACATCATGGGGTCCCCACCCTCATGACCTCATCTAACTCTAATCACCTCCCAAAGTCCTCACCTCCAAATACCATCATATTAGGAGTTAGGGCTCTAACATATGAATTTGGGGGGAGATACAAACATTCAGTCCATAACGTTTAAAACAACAAAATCATTTGATGATTATCTCTCTTGGTTCCTAGCATAGATGAATGGGCTCAGTTGGGTGGCTCTTGTTCAGGGTATCTCACACGGTTGCAGTCAGATGGGGGCTGGGGATAGAAGTTATCTTGAAGATGACTCCCTCACATTTCCATGGTCAACACTGGCCATCAACTAGGACAGTGGTGAAGCTTTTTGTGGTTCCTGCTTCCTCCTAGCAAGATGGCTGGGTTTCCAGAGCAAATATCACAAGAAGGCCAGGTGGATGTGGGACTGTTTCTTATGAACCATGGATATCACATAGTGTTACTCCTGGTGTCGTCACAGGCCTCCCAGATCAAGGGCAGGAAACACAGACCCCACCCATCAGATGGGAAGAAGGTCAATCTCCCACTGCAAAGAGAGTATGTGGAATCACAGATCCTGTTATGGTCATCTCATAGGGTACCACCATCTGCAGGTAACAGCATAGTTAACAACCAAGTGCCAGATGCCTGGCTAAGTACCCATGCTGCAAAACTCCAACCCAAACCTCTAACCCTCACTGCTGCTCCCAGAGGTAGTGGCATCCTTAGTCCAGATAAGAAGACTGAGGTTTATTTGGGAGCAGGCCTAATGAGTGGCTGGGGCTAGACTCTGGTCCAAGCAATTCAAGTGCATGCAGCCACCCACCTCACGAAAGGAAGCTCAGGTGAGGGAGCTGAGATTGTTCCACAGTCCCTCCCCACTATAGACCACTCAGCTTCTCCCAGGATAGCCTCAGCTAGTGGATCATGCCATTGGCACAGTGTCACTCAGAGGCCCCAAAGAGGGGTGTGCCTACCCTGAGAGGGTCTCAGATAATCTGTCAGGGTACAGAAAGATAATATTAGAATTTTCTCATAAAAATGACATAAGCTGTATGTAGACGTTAAAACATGTACATATAATTTAGAAAATGGGTACATGTATTGGTGAGCATTCTCAAATTTTTTATCTACTGGGAATGTCAGACAAAATGTGACAGACATCAAGGAAATAAAAATTAAAACTATAATGAGATACTGCCACACACCCCCAAAATGGCTAGAACTAAAAGGACATATCTGCACTCACAACTTCTATTCAGCATTATATTAGAGGTTCTAGGTAGGGAAATTAGGCAAGAAAAAGAAACAAAGAAAATAAATAAAAAATAAGAAAATAAAAAAATAAACAGTATAAGAAATAAAAAAATAAAAAAATATTAAGAAAAAAAGAAAAAGAACTAAAAGTGTGTAAAGGAAGAGTAAAATTATTCCTATTCATAGACAACATGAGCTTGTATATAGAAAACCCTAAAGAATCTACAAAATAACTATTAGACTAATAGCTATAAAGCTATAAATAAATAACTATAAAGCTAATAACACAATATCAAAGTAACTAATTGACAAGTTCAGTAATGTTACAAGATGCAAGATCAGTATACAAACATCAAATGTATTTTTATACAGTAGCAATAAACAATCCAAAAATGAAATTAAAAAACCAATTTTATTTACAATAACATCAAAAAGAATAAAATACTTAGGAATAAATTTAACAAAAGAAGTATCAGACTTGTACACTAAAAACTACAAAACGTTGAAAAATGTTAAAGAAGACCAAAATAAATGGAAAGACAATCATATTCATTGACTGGAAAACTTAATATTATTAGGATGGCACTATTCCCCAAAAAGTTCTACAGATTCAACACAATCCCTATGAAAATCCTTTTTTCTCTACTTTTTTTATTAGTTTCAGTGCACAAGACAAAGTAATACATAGACGTTTATCATTTATATGCCTCACACTGTGGACCCCCTACACCCATCCACTATCACTCTAACTCGCACTGAGCCATCACATTTCCACTTTCTCCACTCCCACTGCTGTACTCCTCCTCTTGTAAGTATATACATACATATATATATATATATATAAAACTATATTTGGCATTCATTATTGTTCAGCTTCAGGTGTACATTACAGTGATCAAGCATCTACATCTTCCCTTAGGTGGTCTCCCAAATGGGACACTTGTCCATCGGATACCCTACAAAATCTTTTTTTTAAAATTTATTGGGGAGACAATTGTTAATGAAATTACATAATTTCAGATGTACAATTCTGTATTACATCATCTATAAATCCCATTGTGTGTTCACCACCCAGAGTCACTTCTCCTTCCATCACCATATATTTGATCCCCCTTACCCTCATCTCCCATCCCCAACCCACTTATCCTCTGGTAACTACTCAACTATTGTCTGTGTCTATGAGTTTTCGTTTCCGATGTGTTTGTTTTGTTCTTTTGTTGTTTTTGGCTTATATACCACATATCAGTGAAATCATAGGGTTCTCTGCTTTTTCTGTCTGACATATTTCACTTAGCGTTATACTCTCAAGATCCATCCATGTTGTCACAAATGTTCCCATATCATCTTTCCTTAATGCCAAATAGTATTCCATTGAGTATATATACCACAACTTCTTTATCCATTCATCTATCGAAGGACATTTTGGTTGTTTCCATGTCTGGGCCACAGTAAACAAAGCTGCAATGAACATTGGACAACACATGTCTTTATGTATAAATGATTTAAAATTTTTTGGGTAGACACCCAGGAGAGGGATTGCTGGGTCATATGGTAATTCTATTTGTAATTTTTTGAGGAACCTCCACACTGCCTTCCATAGCAGCTGCACCAGTCTGCATTCCCACCAACAGTGTATGAGGGTTCCTTTTCTCCACAGCCTCTCCAACACTTGTTACTATTTGTCTTGTTGATGATAGCCATTCTGACTGGGGTGAGGTGATATCTCATGGGAGTTTTTATTTGCATTTCTCTGATGATTAGAGATGTTGAGCATTTTTTCATAAGTCTATTTGCCATTTGTATGTCCTCTTTGGAGAAATGTCTCTTCAGGTACTCTGCCCATTTTTCAATTGGGTTGTTCATTTTTTTGTTGTTGAGTTTCATGAGTTCCTTGTATACTTTGGATATTAGCCCCTTATCGGAGGCACTGTTTGCAAAAATCTTCTCCCATTCAGTTAGTTGCCTCTTTATTTTGTCGATGGTTTCTTTTGCTGTGCAGAAACTTTTAAGTTTCATATAGTCCCATTTGTTTATTTTAGCTTTTACTTCCATTGCCTTTGGAGTCAAATTCATAAAATGCTCTTTGAATCCAAGGTCCATAAGTTTAGTACCTATGTTTTCTTCTATGAAGTTTATTGTGTCAGGTCTTATGCTTAAGTCTTTGATCCATTTTGAATTAATTTTGGTACATGGTGAGAAATAACAGTCCAGTTTCATTCTTTTGCACATGGCTATCCAATTCTCCAAGCACCATTTATTGAAGAGGCTGTCTTTCCTCCATTGTATGTTTTTAGCTTCTTTGTCAAAAATTATCTGTCCATATTTATGTGGTTTTATTTCTGGGTTCCCAATTCTATTCCATTGGTCTATGTGTCCGTTTTTCTGCCAATACCATACTGTTTTGATTATTGTAGCTCTGTAGTCCAAGCTAAAGTCAGGGAGTGTGATATCTCCAGTATTGCTCTTTTTTCTTAAGATTGCTTTGGCTATTCAGGGTCTTTTGTGGTTCCAAACAAATCTGATGATTTTTTGTTCATTTCTTTATAAAATGTCATTGGGATTTTCATGGGGATTGCATTAAATCTGTACATTGCTTGGGTAATATGGCCATTTTAACTATGTTGATTCTTCCAATCCAAGAGCATGAAATGTCTTTCCATTTCTTTGTGTCTTCTTCAATTTCTTTCAAAAATGTCTTATAGTTTTCAGCATATAATACCTTCACCTCATTGGTTAAGTTTATTCCTAGGTATTTTATTCTTTATCTGCAATTGCACAGGGAATTGTTTTTTGTATGTATTTTTCTGAGATCATTGTTAGTATATAGGAATGCAATGGACTTTTGTACATTGATTTTGTAGCCAGCAACTTTACTGTATTGCTTGATTGTTTCTAACAGCTTTTTGGTGGAGTCTTTAGGGTTTTCTCTATATAGCATCATGTCTTCTGCAAAGAGTGATTTTTTAACTTCTTCATTCCCTATTTGGGTTCTTTCTCTTGCCTGATGGCTCTGGCAAAAACTTGCAACACTATGTTGAAAAGCAGAGGTGATAGGGGACAGCCCTGTCATGTTCCTGAACATAGAGCAAAGGGCTTCCGTTTTTCACCATTAATCATGAGATTAGCTGAGGGCTTGTCATAGATGGCCTTTATTATGTTAAGGTATTTTCCTTCTATACCTATTTTATTAAGTGTTTCAATAATAAATGGATGTTGTATCTTGTCAAATGCTTTTTCTGCATCTATTGATATAATCATATGACTTTTGTCCTTTATTTTGTTTATGTGCTGTATCACATTGATGGATTTGCGGATGTTGAAACTTCCTTGTGCCCCAGGTATGAACCCCACTTGGTCGTGATGAATAATCTTCTTAATGCATTGTTGCATTCCATTTGCTAGAATTTTGTTGAGGATTTTAGCATCTGTATTCATCAGAGATATTGGTCTGTAGTTTTCTTTTTTTGTGTTGTCCTTACCAGGTTTTGGTATCACGGTAATGTTGGCCTCATAAAATGAGTTAGGGAGTACTGACTCTTCTTCAATTTTTTGGAAAAGTTTGAGCAGGATTGGTATTAGATCCTCTTTGAAGGTTTGGTAGAATTCACTGGTGAAGCCATCTTGTCCTGGACATTTACTTTTGGGAAGGTTTTTGATGACTGATTCAATTTCGTTACTGGTGATCGGCCTGTTAAGATTTTACAGTTCTTCATGATTCAGCCTTGGAAGGCTATATGTTTCTAAGAACTTGTCCATTTCTTCTAAGTTGTTAAATTTGGTGGCATATAGTCCTTCATAGTATTCTTGGATAATCCTTTGTATTTCTGTGGTGTCCGTGATAACTTCCCCTTTTTCATTTCTGATTTTGTTAATTAGTGTCTTCTCCATTTTTATCTTAGTGAGTCTAGCCAAGGGTTTGTCAATTTTGTTAATCTTTTCAAAGAACCAGCTTTTCTCACATTAATTTTTTCTATTGTCTTTTTGTTCTCTATTTCATTTAGTTCTGCTTTGATTTTTGTTATTTCCTTTCTTCTGCTGATCTTGGGTCTCACTTGTTCTTCTTTTTCTAGTTTTTTAAGGTGTAACATGAGGTTATTTATTTGGGATTTTTCTTGTTTCTTGGGATAGGCCTGTAATGATATAAATTTCCCTCTTAAAACTGCTTTCGTGGCATCCCAAAAATTTTGGTAGGATGTATTTTCATTGTCATTTGTTTCTATGTATCTTTTGAGCTCTCCTCTAATTTCTTCTTTGACCCAGTCGTTCTTTAAAAGTATGTTGTTTAATCTCCATGTATTTGTGTTTTATTCCTGCTTTCTTTTCGCAGTTGATATCCAATGTGAAAGCCTTCTGATCAGAGAATATGCTTGGTATGATTTCAATCTTCTTAAATTTGCTGAGGCTGATTTTGTGTCCCAATATATGGTCTATCCTTGAGAATGTTCCATGTACACTAGAAAAGAATGTATAGTCTGATGTTTTATGATGAAGTGCTCTGTAATGTCAATGATGTCCATTTCATCTAATGTGTCATTTAGGGCTGCTATTTCGTTATTTATCTTCTGTATGGATGATCTATCCATACCTGTCAATGATGTATTTAAGTCCCCTAGTATAATTGTGTTTTGGTCAATTTCTCCCTTTAGTTCTGTTAGTAGTTGCTTTGTATATTTCGGTGCTCCCTGATTGGGGGCATAAATATTGATGACTGTTATGTCTTCTTGTTATATAGTCCCCTTTACCATTATGAAATGTCCATCTTTGTCTCTTGTTATCTTTTTCACCCTGAAGTCTGTTTCATCTGATATCATTATGGGTACACCTGATTTTCTCTGGGTACCATTTGCTTGGAGTGCCAATTTCCACCCTTTCACTTTGAGTCTATGCTTGTCCTTGTAGCTGAGATGTGTCTCTTGGAGACAGCATATGGTTGGATTCAGTTTTTGATCCAATCTGCTCTGTGCCTTTTTATTGGTGAGTTCAGTCCATTTACATTTAGGGTGATTATTGATATGTGAGGATTTCCTGTCATTCTGTCTTTAGTTTTCTGGTAAGGCTGTGTCTCCCTTGTTTCTTTGCCTTTTTGTTGTTGTCTATTATTTCTGTGTGGTGGTATTCTATGATGTTTCCCTCTGTTTCTTCTTTTATTACAGTATATATTTCAGATTTGGATGTTTTTTGAGTGGTTACCCTTGAGTTTATGTAAAAGAAAGTTTGATATTTAGAGTATTCCAGTTTCTTCAGTACGCTTACTTTCTCTATTCCCATATTCCAGTTTAGGCCTTTACGCTCCCCCTTTTTATGTTTTGGTTGCCACAAGTTGTCCCTGTTGATGGTGGTCTAATAGCCTCCTTTAGTATTTCTTGTAGTGCAGGTCGTGTTTTAGAAAATTCCCTCAGCTTCTGGATGTCTGGAAAGGTCTTTATTCCTCCTTCATATCTAAAGGAGATCTTTGCTGGATATATTATTCTTGGCTCATAATTTCTCTCTTTCAATAGTTTGAATATTTGGTTCCATTACCTCCTAGCTTGTAGAGTTTCTGCTGAAAAATCTGATGATAATCTAATGGGCTTTCCTTTGTAAGTTACCGTCTTCTTTTTCCTGGCTGCCTTGAGGATTCTTTCTTTGTCATTGATTTTAGACAGCTTCAATACAATGTGCCTTGGTGAAGGCCTGTTGGGATTGAGGTAATTAGGTGTTCTATTTGCTTCTTGGATTCGAGGATCCAGTTCTGTCCACAAGTTTGGGAAGTTCTCATCGACGATTTGTTTGAATATATTCTCTGTTCCCTTCCCTCTTTCTTCTCCTTCTGGTATGCCCATTATTCTTATATTGCTCTTTCTGATGGAGTCAGAAAGTTCTTGTAGAGTTCTTTCATTTCTTTTAAGTCTCAAGTCTCTTTCTTCTTCCCTCTGTGTAAATTCCAGGTTCCTATCTTCGATGTCACTGATTCTTTCCTTCATCTTGTCGACTCTACTACCTAAGCGGATATTTTATTGTTAATTTCTTCTATTGAGTTTTTAATCTCCAGAAATTCTATTTGGTTCTTTTTCAAGATTTCAATCTCTTTTGTAAAATGCTCATGGTGTTCTTTTGTTGTGTTTCTGAGTTCATTAAACTGCCTTTCTGTGTTTTCTTGCATCTCGTTCAGTTTTTTCAGAATTGCGATCTTGAATTCTCTGTCATTTAAATCACAAATGTCCATATCTCTACGTTCCTTTTCTGGTGACTTTTCACTTTCTTTCTGAGCTATCTTTTTGCCTTGGTTATTCATGGCAATCACTGATTTACTATTTCTCTTCCTAGACATCTACAGGAGTGGCTTCTGCAACAGGGTGATAGGTATGTGAAGAGCTTTTGATGTTCCAAAGCTCTTTCTGCACCATTTCAGAGCCCCTTTGTTTCAGCAGTTCTGTTTACTCCTGCAGGGATCCGCCCAGATAGGTGGGGCCAGGGGCGGGGTGAGTTGTGAGAGGTGGCCCAGAGCAATGGCGGCGACCACCACCACAGCCAGTCCTGCTTCCACAGCTCCCTCCCCTTTGCCGGAACTAGTTGAGCTGCGAATCTGTGTCTGCGGACCACAGTTCTCAGAGCAGGAAATATTCTGTCCTTTGATCCGACACTGCTACTTTATTGCTTCTAGTACCGGGCAGGTGGGGGCGGGGCGAGCTCTGGGAAGGTAGAGAGGGGGCGGCTAGTCTCCGTGCCTAAGGCTTCCGTTCTCCGCTCGGCAGTGAGGGCTTAAACCACTGATTTCAGCCCTCTTCCCTCAGTCTTTGCTGCCGGGAGTGTTGGGTTCAGCGTGCTATATGCTGCCCCCTCAGCCCTGTGGGCTGTAAGCGGAGCCCTAGCAGTCCCAGTCCTTCCCTCTCCTGCAGCTGCGGAAGATCCGTGAGCAGCGGGCTCCAAGCACTGAGCTAGGTCTGCATCCTGCGCCTGCGCGACTCCGTCTCCGCACTTCTCCTCTCCCTCCTCCCCCGCTAGCGCGATTCACCCACCTGGAGTTGAATTCAGTAGTCGGCCTCTTCGTCTTGCCTGTCTGCTGTGCAAGGAGTCCTTTGTGGAGTTATTGTTGTCCGGTTCGTTGTAAATTCCAGGGGAGCGTTACAGAGGCTCACCACACGCCGCCATTTTTTCCCCTATGGGGTCTTGCTTTCTTATCCACCCCGCTACCCTATGTCTCTTGACTGGAGCATTTAATCCATTTACATTTTAAGTGATTATTGATAGGTACATAGTTATTGCCATTTTTAAAATTGTAGTTAGATTGTTTTCATCTTTCTTCTGTTTAGCGAAGTCCTTTTAATATTTCTTGCAATGGTGGCTTGGTGGTAATAAATTCTTTTAGCTTATTCTTTTCTGAAAAGCTCTGTATCTCTCCTTCAATTTTAAATGATAGCCTTGCTGGATAAAGCAATCTAGGTTGTAGGCCTTTGTTTTCCATCACTTTGAATATCTCCTGCCACTCCCTCCTGGCCTTCAATCTTTCTGTGGAAAAGTCATTTGATAGTCTTATGGGAGTTCCCTTGTATGTAACCCTCTGTCTTTCTCTTCCTGCTTTTAGGATTCTCTCTTTGTCTTTAAGCTTTGCCATTTTAACTATAATGTGTCTTGGTGTGGACCTTTTTGGGTTTATCCTGGTTGGAACTCTCTGCACTTCCTGGGCTTGTATGTTGGTTTCCTTCATCAGGTTAGGGAAGTTTTCAGACATTATTACTTCAAATATGTTCTCAGTCCCTTGCTTCCTCTCTTCACCCTCTGGTATTCCTATGATGCGCATGTTGTTGCACTTGATGTTATCCTAGAGGTCTTTTAAATCATCTTTATTGTTTTTTATTCTTTTTTTCTTTCTGTTGTTCTGTTTGGGTGATCTCTGCTAACTTGTCTTCTCAGTCGCTGATTCGTTTCTCTGCTTCATCTAATCTGCTGGTAATTCTTTCAAGTGAGTTCTTAATTTCAGTAATTGTGTTCTTTACTTCTAAGTGGTTGCTTGTTATGATTTCTACATCCTTCTTTATGTCTTCTCTAAGGTCCTTAAACATTCTTATCATCAGTGTTCTGAACTCTGTCTCTGATAGGTTGGTTACTTCTGCTTCATTTGGTTCCAGTTGTGGAGGATGCTTCTGTTCTTTTATTTGGGACATGTTTCTTTGTTTCCCCATTCTGGCTGACTCTCTGTGTTTGCGTTGATGTATTAGGTAGATCTCCTAGAGTTCTTAGTTCTTGCTGGGTTATCTTATGTAGTGTGTGTCCTTTATATTTGACTAGCACTAATTCTTTCTTCTCCTCTGCATGTGCTCCAAAGGTGACTCTCGTGTTGTGTATATTGTCCTGTTAAAGAATATCTCTAATTGCTTTTTGCTTGTGAGTAGGTGGGGTTAACTCCTAGGCTGATTAGTTGTGAGACTTGGCTCTGCCCACCTCAGGGTGTTCAGCTGCGTGAGGATTGACCACTTAAATGTGGTTTGGCCTCTATGGGCTCTTGTGCCTGCAGAGAATTTCCTCTGGGTGTGTGACTTGTGGGTCAAACATGGTAGTACTGTGGTTTTGTCTGGAGTTGGCCTCTGGATATGTTGAATCTTGTGCCTCTTAAGCTGGGCCCTGGTAGGGCAATTTCAGAACAAAGCAAATCACCAAGCACAACAACAACAACAACAAAGGAAAAAAAATCAAATACATCCACATGTGAAAACACCCAATAACCCCCACTCAACAAAGGCAAAGATATCAAGGATATAAAGCCAAAACAAAACAAAACAAATGAAAGCAAAACAAAAAGCAGTGCCAGTCTTGGCTTAAGTCCACTAAGTAATCTCCAGGTTGTCCTCTGCTGTACCAAAGAGTCCCCTGTCTATTACACAGGCAGAACCAGTCACCTGGTGCCCAGAGATAAATGTGTTGGGCTGGGGGGTCTGGATGATAGTTTTTACAAAGTCAGTGCTGTTTCTGCCCTTGCCTGCACATATGCACACTGAGAGTAGCAACACCAGCCCTGTGTCCAGTACTCCTGAGTCTTAGGGCACTTCTTCCATGTGTGTGTGGGGGGGGAGTGGCGGCTGGCGGGAGATTTCTAAGCTGCTGAAAGCCGGGAGCTGTGTCTGCCACTTCCTGCTGATCTCTGGGAGTGCCTCCGAAGTTGTGCTTGCCCCACCCTAGGCAGGCCAGAAAGGGTGGGCGCTGGGGATGGAGGGGTCTTCTCTCTCCCAGCCCAGCTGCGTTACACTCTTCCTGCAGGCCAGAAAAGGTGGTGGCTGGGGGTGGAGGAGTCTCTTCTCTCCTAGCTCAGCCAAAATCACACTCTTCCCAGCATCTTCCCTGGGTCAGAGCTGCCTGTCAGTCTTCCCAGAGCCTGAGCACTATGGCCCCTCTGTAATCTGACACTACTCCTCAGTTGACGGGCCAGTTTAAGTCTCCAGAAGGGTGGGGTTAGGATTGGAAGAGCGGGGGAGAGACCCAGGTATGGAGTCTGTGTTCTTTGTCCCCTTTCGGGCCCACCAAGCTGCCCCGCCCCCTGGCAGGAGCGAACAGCTGTGGGATGTAGGGAAAGAGCCCACCTCCTGGCTTTTGTGTCCTCTGTTCTGTCCTGGGGTCCCGTGTGTCTCTGGAGCTGTGGGTGCCGGCTGCGTTACCACCGCCAGCACCGCCACCGCCGCCAGCCGCGATTCCAACGCGGGACCACGCGTGTCCACTCCACTCCCTTCCTTCTTCCTTTGCTCGCCCAATTTGTGCACCTTCAAGTAATCCTTCCATGAGTCTCTTAGCTGTTCTGCGTGGTGAGCAAAGAATTCTTTGATGGGTTATATGTCCCATTTGTAATAAGATCCGGAAGAGAACTCAGAAAGTGCGCCCTGCTGCCACCCTGAAAATCTTTTTTTGAAGCTGCCTTTTTTGATGAAGTTAACAATCTGATCTTAAAAATCTGTATTAGTAAGAGTTCCCCAGAGAAACAGAGCCAACAGGATGTCTGTATCTATGTATTCATCTATTTATCCATCTATTATCTATCTATCTATCTGTCTATCTATCTATCTATCTATCTATCTATCCATCTATCTCTATCCATCCATTCATCCATCCATCCATCCATCCATCATCTGAGACAGATTTATTTTAAGGAATTGGCTTGCGTGATTGTGGGGACTAGAAAGTCTGAATTCTGTAGGGCAGGGCCTCATACTGGGGACCCAGGGCAGAGCTGATGTTGTACCTGGAGTCCAAAGGCAGTCTGGAAGCAGAATATGTTCTTTCTTCAGGGACCTCTGTCTTTTTTTCTTAAGGCCTTCAACTTACTGAATGAGGCTCTACCACATTATGGAGGGTAATCTATCTGCTTTACTCAAAGTCTACTGATTTAAATGTTAGTCACATCTAAGAAATACCTTTACAACAACATCTAATCTACCAATTGACCAAAAACAGGGTACCATGGGTACCATAGACTAGTAAAGTGGACACATGAAATTAAGCACTACAATTCGTATGGAAATATAAGGGAAACACAATCGCCAAAACAATTTTGAAAAAGAACAATTGGAAGGCTCACACTTCCCAATTATCATTGTACTACAGAAAGAAATGAACAATTTTCTAGACGCATACAACCTACCAAGGCTAACTCAAAAAGAAACAGAAAACCTGAATAGACTGATTACCACCAGGGAAATTGAATCAGTAATCAACAATCTCCCAACAAACAAAATCCCTGGACTAGATGGCTTCACAGGTGAATTTTACAAAACGTTCAAAAAAGAATTATCACCTATTCTCTTCAAGCTCTTCCAAAAAATCCAGAAGGAGGGAAGGCTCCCAAACACTTTTTACAAGGCCACTATCACCCTGATCCCCAAATCAGACAAAGACAATACAAAAAAAGAAAACTACAGGCTGATATCTCTAATGAACATAGATGCAAAAATCCTCAAAAAAGTATTAGTGAACAGACTTCTGCAATACATTAAAAAGATCATACACCATGATCAAGTGGAATTCACTCCTGGTATGCCAGCATGGTTCAACATCCACAAATCAATTAATGAGAGAAACAACGTTAACAAAATAAAAAATAAAAATCATATGATCATATCAATAGATGCAGAAAAAGCATTTGATAAAATCCAGCAGCCATTTATGATAAAAATTCTTAAGAAAGTGGGAATAGAGGGTCCATATATGATAAACCCACAGTGAACGCCATACTCAATGGGGAAAAGCTAAATCCATTCCCCTTAAGATGAGGAACAAGGCAAGATTGCCAGCTTTCTCCACTTTTATTAAAGTGCCAGAAGTTCTAGCCACAGCAATCAGACAAGAAAAAGAAGTAAAAGGCATCTAAATCAGTAATGAGGAAGTAAAATTTTCATTATATGCAGATGACGTACTACTATATAGAGAGAACTCTAAAGACTCCACCAAGAAACTATTAGAGCTGATAGATGAATTTAGTAAAGTAGCAGGATACAAAATTAATATTCAAAAATCAGTTGCATTTGTATATAACAATAATAAAATATCAGAAGAAGAAATTAAGAAAATCTCATTTACAATTGCTTCAAAGACTATAAAATACCTGGAAATAAATTTAACCAAAGAAGTAAAAGGTCTGTACTCAGAAAATTATAAGACACTGAAAAGGGACATGAAAGAAGATACAAATAGATGGAAACACATACCATGCTCATGGATAGGAAGAATTAATATAGTTGAAATGTCGATACTGTCCAAGGCAATATACATATTCAATGCAATTCCTATCAAACTACCAACGACATTTTTCACAGAAATAGAACATATAATCCTAAAATTTATATGGAATCATAAAAGACCCCAGATAGCCTCAGCAATCTTGACAAATTAGAACAAAGTGGGAGGTATAACGATACCTGACATCAAATTATAGTACAATGCTACAGTAATCAAAACAGCATGGTACTGGCATAAAAACAGACACATAGATCAATGGAAGAAAATAGAGAGCCCAGAAATAAATCCAGACCTATATGGTCATTTAATCTATGACAATGAAAGCAAGAACTTATGGTGGGGTAAAGACAGTCTATTCAATAAATGGTGCTGGGAAACCTGGACAGACACATGGCACAAATGAAGCTGGACCACCTCCTTACACCATATACAAATATAAATTCAAAATGGATTAAAGACTGAAATGTAATATCTGAAACCATGAAATTCCTAGAAGCAAATATAGGAAGAAACTTACAGACATTACCTGGATTTAGATTTTTACTGATATATCCCCTCGGGCAAGGGAAGTAAGAGAAAAAATAAACATGTGGGATTACATCAGACTAAAAAGTTTTTTCACAGCAAAGGAAACTATCAATAAAACAAAAAGGGATCCTACTGAATGGGAGAAGATATTTGCTAATGATATATCCAATAAGGGGTTAAGATCCCAAATTTATAGAAAGGTCACTCAATTCAACTCCAAAAACAACCCAATTAAAAAATAAGCAGAGGACATGAAGACACATTTTTCTAAAAAGGACATATAGATGGCAAACAGACATATGAAAAACTGCTCAATCTCACTAACCATCAGAGAAATGCAAATAAAAACCACAATGAGATGCCACCTCACCCCAGTCAAAATGGCTATCATCAATAAATCAACAAACAACAAGTGCTGGCGCGGATGTGGAGAAAAGGGAACGCTTTTGTACTGTTGGTGGGATTGCAGATTGGTGCAGCCACTATGGAAAACAGTATGGAGGTATCTCAAAAATTTGAAAAAGGAACTACCTTATGACCCAGCAATTCCTCTCCTAGGTATCTATCTGGAGAAACCCAAAGTTCTAATTTAAAAAAAACGTCTGCACCCCTATGTTTATTGCAGCACTTTACACAATAGCCAAGACATGGAAACAATTGAAATGCCCATCGATAGACAATTGGATTAATAAACTGTGGTACATTTATACAATGGACTATTACGCAGCCATAAAGAAGAAGGAAATCTTACCATTTGCAACAATATGGATGGACCTAGAGAACATTATGTTAAGTGAAATAAGTCAGACAGAGAAAGACAAATACCATATGATCTCACTTATATGTGGAATCTAAAGAGAAGAATAAATGAATGAACTAATCGGAAACAGTCTCAGAGACATAGAGGAAAAACTGAGGGTTGCTAGATGGGGGTGGGGGTGTGTTAAGGGGGAAGGTGAAGGGATTAGAAAGCACAGTGGGTAACTACAAGATTGCCATGGGGATATGAAAGTCAATTTGGGGAATCTAATCAATAATGTTGTAAAGATTTTGTAGGGTTTCTGATGGACACTTGTCTCATTAGGAAGAACACATCAGGGAAGATGTAGATGCCTGATCACTGCACTGTACACCTGAAGCTGACACTGAACAATAATGAATGTCAACTACAATTATATGTATATATATATATTGTTACAATAAGTGGAGTACAGCATTAGGAATAGAGACAGTGGACATGTAATGGCTGTGTGTGATATCAGAGGGGTAGTGCATGGGGCTAGGGGGGTTGTCACTGTGTGAGGGATATAAATGATAGGTGTCTAACTATTACATTGTTTTGTGCACCTGCAACTAATAAAAAAATTTAAAAACAAGGAATAAAAAAACTTATGAATATAATTTAAACAAAAAGTATACACATAATATCAACAGGTGTGAAAAGAAAATTAATAAAATTTTTGATAGAAAATGGGAAAAAAATAAAATCTTACTACCAAGCTACAGTAATTAAGACAGTGTGTTTCTGGCCTAAGAACACACATACAGACCAATGGTATAGAACCGAAAGTCCAGAAATATGTCATTATATCTATGATCAACTGATTTTCAACAAAAGTGCCAAACCCATCTTTTCAACAATCCTGTGGTAACTGGCTATCAAAACAATGGAGTTGTACCCCTACCTCACAGTATATATAAAAATTATCTCAAAATGGATCAAGATCTAAACGGAAGAGCTATAAGAATAAAACACAGATGTAAATATCTGTGGCCAAAGATGTAAATCTTTATAGATTTAACAATGATTTCTTACATGTGATGCCTAAAGCAAAAGCAACCAATGAAAAATTAGATACATTGGACTTCATCAAAATTAAACACTTTTGTGCTACAAAGGACATCATGACAAATGTGGAAAGACAACCCACAAATCTCACTCTTATATCTCATAAGGGTCATGTATCTAAAATATATTAAAAATCATAGCTCAACAATAAAAAAGATAAATAACTCAATTTAGAAATGGGCAAAGTACTTGAATATACATTTCTCCAAAGAAGATGTACAACTAGCCAATGAGCACATGAAAAGATGGCTAATGAGCTTTCACGGAAGTGCAAACCAAAACCACAATGAAATACCTCTTCATACCCAGTAGGATGACTATAATTCAAAAGACACAGAACAAGTGTTGGTGAAGCTGTGGAGACATTGGCATCCTCATACAATGCTGGTGGGAATACAATGGTGCAGCTGCCATGGAAAACAGTTTGGTAATTCTTCAAAAAGTTGAATATAGAGTTACTGTATGACCCAGCATTTCCACTTTTAGATAGATAGTAGAGAGAACTGAAAACACATGCCTGTGCAAAGACTTGTACACAAATGTTCACAGCAGCATTATTCTCTATAGCCAAAAAAGTGGAAATAAGTGTCCATCAACTTATAAATGGATAAACAAAATGTGATACAATGAAATATTATGTTGCCACATAAGGACTGAAGTACTGATGCATGCTACAAACTGGATGAATCTCAAAAACAGTAAGTTAAGTAAAAAAAGTCAGTCAATAAAGACCACTTATGATTCCATTTATATAAAACATCAGAGACTGAGATAGAAAGGAGATTACTGTTTGGTGAGGGCTAGGAAAGCGGGCAATAGGATAAATGGGGTGTGATTGCTAATGGGTACAGGGGTGATAAAAATATTCTCCAATTAGATGATGGTGCTAATTTCATGACTTTGTGAATATTCTAAAAACCACTGCATTGTATACTTCAAAAGGGTGAATTGTATGGAATGTAAATTATATCTCAATTTAAAAAAAGGAATGGCAATACCAAGTGTTGACAAAAATGTGGAGCCACTAGAGCTCCTTCATTGTTGCTGAGAGTATGAAATGGTATTGTCACTTTAGAAAGCTGTTTGGCAGTTCCTTCTAAAATTAAATATAGAGCAAGTCCTTGGATAACATCGTTTCATTCAACATTGTTTCACTGTAATGTTGATGAGATGCTGTAGGAAATTAACTCTTGTTTATGTCAATTAGCCTATGGTAAAACTGGTTTCATTATACATCATTTATCTTAAAGTCACAGAACCTATTGACAATGTTAAGTGAGGAGTTACTGGATGGTTATCATATGATATACCAATCTACCCATAGGAATATGCCCAAAGGTATGAATGCGTTTTTTCTTTTACCAAAATAACATGGACATTTTTTTAGCAGCATTATTCATAAGAACCCCCATATGGAAGTAACCCAAATGTCCATACACAGTAAAATTGAGAAGTTGATTGTGATCAAATTATGCAATGGCATACTACACAGCAGTGACGAATGAATTACTGCTACATGTGACATGGAGGAACCTCAGACACAATGAATGTTGGACAACAATAACCCAGATACAAAGAGCACACACCATAAATCAATCCATTCACATCATGTTAAAGGAGAGGTAATATAATGATGGAAAGGGTTGCATAGGCACCTTCTAGGTTCCACAAGTATTCTAAATATTGAGCTGGGCGGCAGTTTTGCAAGTGCACACATATGTAAGTTTCTATTTGAGCAAAGCCTAAAGATTTGTGCACTTAAGCATATTGTACTTGATAAATTTTCAAGAGTTAGGGTCAGTGGGGTGCCGGGTAGTTCCTTGTAGAGCATGCAAGTAGGGAGAAGGCCCCAGACTTCTTCTGTAGCTGCAGCTACATGCCTTAGGGAGTGGGGTGGGATGAGGTGGACACAGTCAGGAAAGCTGCTGACTGCCCCTGAGAAGGGAAGGCTCTGTTGTACACATTCAAGTCCAGTCTGACCCCACATGCCATGAACACTGGGTGAGAGTTGTCCTGGTTACCACCTGAGTAAGTTAACAATGGTCCCTGACCAGGGCCCTGCGCTGGACCCTATCAGCATCCTGAGATTGATGGCTGACCTGCTTGTGTGGGTTTGCTCCAGATCACCTAGGGAGAAGCTGGCAGCTGAGTAAAGCAGGCTGAGGGTGGCTGGGTTAGACTGTGATGTCATATGTTACCACATGACTGTGACCCAGGCTCCTCTGCCTGTGGCTCAGGGGCAGTGGACAGGCACTGGCACTGGGAGGACAGTAGCAAGAGTGACCCCAAGTCCCAGAGGCCAGGTGACTGGCTGAGCTTGTGTGGGGGCAGGAAGAAGGTTCAGGGCATCCTGCCCTTCAGCCTGGCCTTCTGAAGACCAGGGGCTTCCTTTCCTTGCTAGGTTGTGATACTAAAGAGGGCACAGTGGGACGTTCTGGCCCTACCTGCCCAGTTGCATTGTCTATGAGGCCATGGGGCTTCAGGAGCACTGCCGAAACTTGCTGCCTGCTCCAAGGAAAGTTGTTTCTCTTCCCTAGTAGCACATTATCAAAGGAGGGCTGCATGGAAGGCATTTCTTGAGTATTGTTAAGCACGACAATATTGGGGTGCTTATCAGGTGTGAGTGTAGTGCTGCCCTGGGTGGGCTTCATGAAAAATGAGGTGCAGGGCACAGCATAAATCCTCAAACAAGGCCCTGCTGGAAGTGGGCCAGGAAAGCAAGCAGGGGGAAGGGGCGATAGTTATGTGATGTTGGGGGCCCAGACACAGGGTCTGAGTCACGGGCATCCTGTTTGGGGTAGGTGGGGATGTCTGGCTGCACACACTAGAGACCAGCTTGTGAGACTATAGGCAGTGGTAGCAGTTCTTGAGGCACTGATCCAGGCAGGGTCAGGTGGAGACAGGCACTGCAGAGGAGGGGCTGGACATGCTCAGGCCACCTGCCGCTGTGTGTGTGTGTATCTGTGGTTCGTGGGTGCTATCTCCCCCTTTCTACTTTCCTCTCCCCTGCTCCTCTCTTTTCTGCTGTTGACTCCATTCTTCAAACCACCTCTCGTTTCATATCTTTTTCTTATAAAAAATGTTTATTGTGGAATATATCATGCAATTAAAAGTGTATAAATGTATTACGTGTGGTTTAAAGAATAGTAAAATGAGTGTATAGTGACTAGAATGTTCCCAGATATCAGCAACCTCTGTGTGCCCCTTGACATGCTTCCCACCCCTCAACCCCTAACAAATATTGTGAACTTTGTGTTAATAACCACGTATCGATTGTTTAGACTTTCCAGTTTTCTTTAAACTTTATATAAATGGAATCAGACCTGTGTATTCTTCTGTGACTCAATTATCTCATGTGACATTATTTCTGAGATTCATTTGCATTGAGTTTTGTCCTATAGATCAATCCATTGTTTGAATATATAGTTATTTATTTGTCAGTTCTATTTTGGGTGGTCATATGGATTGCTTCCAGGACTTTTTTTCTGTTCAAGAACAATGCTGCTGTGGGCATTTTAGACCCATTTCCTGGGGCACATACTTTCCTGGGATGTGGGAGTGAGTTTCAGGGTCACAGGAATGATGGTTCAGAGTGCTTCCCCAGCAGGGACTGAGACCCTCCTCCTGTTTTCCATATTCTCTTTGTCTTCCCCGCTCCATTCCTCTTTTCTTTCCCCATTTCCTGATAAGATAGAATTCAGATATTTGTTGATGTACCTGCTGAGTTTGATTAGAGCTGTCTGGTGCTGAGGATTGGGGGTGGGGGGAGTTGATCTATGGAAAGTGCCATGATGAGATCTGGTGAGAGGGGAGTGTACTATGCTCACCTCAGTCTAGGCAGGCCATTATTTGAAGCCCATATTTGCCCTCTTCTTGTCGCATCACTATGCTATGCTGCTCTTGCACAGCTGCACCATTGTCCAAAATACAGCTCCTGGTCGAGGAAATCAAAATGCTTTTGTCCTTAAGGTAACCCCTCTCCCTCTTGGAGGCAGCTGTCTTTGGAGTATAAAGAGCCTCCCCCAGCCCCAAATTAGCTCTAGGTTCCATCAATCCTTGATTCTGACTTCCGTGGGCAGCTGGAAAATATGGGGAGTTGGTTCTTTGTCACTGGTTTTCCAGGTGGTTTGTAAACACTCCCAAGGAAATTGCTTCTCAGTAAAGAATGAGGCCCCTGTGCAAGCTGAAATTGCATGAGCAATTAACCCCACTGACCCAATGCCAACAGGAGAGCCTCAGCTGCTTCCCTGAGAGAAAGTCCAGGATCCCTGGATGTGACCCCCTCCTCTTCTCTGCTCTCTCTCACCAGGAGGGTCTCAGGCAGGAGTGGATGGGGAATGGGTAGATCCAGGCAGCAGGGGTTGCAGAGGGAGGGCCATCCTTGCTGCTTTTGACAATGCATTTACTCTCCTTGGCTCTAAATTCTTGGTGATTTTTGAGGTTGTGGGGACTCAGAAGGGCATCCATTGAGGTTCCCATCACCTGGCAGACCCAACTGATGTAGGTGCCCATGGGGATAAATGGGTTGGGGGCAAGCAACTCAGGCTGATGTGTGTGGGTCACAAAGATGACAATCATAGCCATTTTCAGCACAGCATTCAGACATGTCAGTGCCCAGCAAAAAAAATCACAGGGGACATTTCCTCTCATGAGGCTCTTTTTATAAGGGAGGAAGATGATTGCCAGATATAGTCCCATCTCCCAGGATTGGCCTGTGACCCTATAAGCTGCAAAGGAGAATGGAAAAGTGAATATCTGGCATTTTTCATCCTCAGTGGTAGAAGGCAGACTCTGCCTTTAGGAAATAAAAGAAGGGATGCCTGTAGGTAGGCAGTGTAGGAACTCCTACATTGAGTAGGAGTTCACTAGTACAAAAAAGAGGGAGATGGCATCGACTGAGGGACCATCACTGCTGTCCAACAGTCTCCAGGTGTGCTCCCTTCCCCTACCTCAGGTCTGTGAAGGTCCGAGATGGGATAGGAGAGAAGAGTGACTGAGGTGCAGATACTGGGTGGCTCACAGCTGGGATTTAACTGAATGCATGACCTTGGGGACATCACAACCCTCGCTGAATCCTCACTCCTTCATTATATAGGACTTGCCTCCTAAGGCTGTGTAGATTCAGTGGGTTAAATGCCTGTAGGGATTGGCACATGGAAGGTGCTCAGATCCATACACTTGACAATCAAGCTGTGGTCACTAAACACCTTGTATGTGCTCAGCCTGGGGCACACAGCCAAGAGCAGGGCAGAGAGGGCCCTGCCATCCTGGAGCTGCCACTCTTGAGTGAGACCATTCCAAAGAGAGCTGGGAAGAAAGTCAGCAGGGTAGTGTATCAGCAGCCAAAACAGGCTGTGCACCTTCTGTCTGGGAGTCAAGGAGGGACTGAGACCTGAGTGACAAGGAGGAGCCAGCAGGGCAAAGATTTGGGGCAAAGCACTTGGGAAGAGGGACCAGCAGAATGAAGGCCCTGAGGCAAACACTTGCTGGCACATTCCAGGAAACCAAGGAGGTGGACATGGCTGGAGCAGTGTGTGTGTGTGTGTGTGTGTTTGTGTGTGTGTTTGTGTGTGTGTGTGTGTGTGTGTGTGTGTGTGTGTGTGTCTTGGGGGGAATGCAGTTGGCAACTGTGATCCTGAAAAGCAAGGTCCACAAAGGCTTGGCAGTTTCTCTGTTTTGAGGGGAAGCTGAGCCCTGTCCAGGGTGCTGAAAGGCCAGCATAGGGCTGTGGCCCAGAGAGGGCATCTGGATCGGCCCCCCCCTCTACTGTTGAGCAACCTTGGGCAAGTCCCCAAGCTTCTCTGTGAGCAGCTCTCTCCTCCACAGCTTGGGGGTAACAGTACCCATCTCCCGGAGCTGTTATGGAAGAGAAAGGCCTGCCCCACAGTAGGCCCACATCACATGTCAGCAGCTACAGTTAATGCCCTGCTCCGTCCTTCCTGGCTGTGCCACCTGGACAAGTCTCTTGCCCCTTCTTAGCCTCACCTCTGTTGTCTGTCACAGAGGTAGGGACAGCACTGCCTCCTGGGTATGATGCTGGGAGAAGTTGTGGAGGCAAAGCTGTGTTCCCTTCCCCAAGGGCAGGAAGTACTGTATCCCTGGGCTCCAGGGCCTTTGCCACCTTAGGGCTGGGGGCTAGAAACTGTGGCTTTGTGGTGGAGCCTCCCTCCTCTTGGAGTTAACCTGTCCTTCACTTACTGGGGCTGGCACGCCTTGCTGCATTTCAACCCTTGGCTAGACTTGAGAGCACAGGTGGAGTGATCCGCGGACCTGGCCTAGCTGAGTGGATATCTGGGAGCTTCTGGCAGTAGCAGGAGAAAGGTGTTATAAGGAAGCCTGTGAGCAAAGTGTGAGGCCTGCTCTCTCCCATTAATAGCTTGCACGAGAGCCTCTTTGCCATCAGATTCAATTTATTCCCATCTGGGCCCTGCTGTCTCCATCAATTCAGCTAATAAAGAGAGGGGGATGGCCATGACCTGGGCCAACACAGAGGCCTCTTCCAAGCTAATTAACCAGTCTGAACAATCCATTTTAATACTTCTGTGCTTAATATCCCAACAGGGAAAAGTGAACTGAGAATGGGGAGAGAGAGGGGGCTGGGAGGCTGCAGCTGGTTGATGGGGGGAGGATGAGGAAGTCTGATCATTCTGGGTTTTTCCTGAGGAAGTGCGGAGGCAGAAATCCCAGCTCTGGGAGCCCAGCTCCAGGAGTCCAGTCCCCAGACCGCACTCTGCAACACTGGGTAGTTAGGCTTGCTGTCTGAACCTCAGTTTTCTCACTTACAAAGCAGAGTGTGTGCTGGTAAGAGGAACAAGGGGCAGGCTGGCATTGGTGTTGATCTCCTTTTGTGTGGGATGAACCCCAGGATAAAAGGATGTAAGTATGCTGCAATGTGTATAGGGTAACTCTAGAAGAATACATAGGAGATTGGTAACTTGGTCATCTCTGTGGAAGAGACTGACATTTTGTAGTAAGTGGGCTCTGTGCCAGGCAGCCTGGGAGTGGATCAGGATTTGGTACTCTTTAGTCAAGGGACCCTCTCTCATCTCAGTATTCTTGTCTGTAAAATTCAGATAAAAATAGTGCCCTGCTCCTGGGGCTGTTTTATGAGGATTACATGAAATGTTGGTAAGATGCTAAGCTGCTTCATCAATAGATATTAGCTGTAACATTTGTTATCATTGTGATTTGAATTACCTGGTGCATATATTAGCTGTTAAAATGTATCTATTTATTTAAAACAAAACAAAACCAAATCTCATTCTCCTGGGGTCACATGCATTCATCCCTGCCTGCCTGGGTGGGGATGCTTCCTGACATGGATGTCAGTGGACTTTCCATCCCACAGCACCCAGCACTGGAGCAGAGAAGGACGCTGCCCTGGGTGACTTTGCACATGTCATTTGACTTCTCTGTGTTTGTGACCCCCACCTACAGAATGGACTCGTGTTCAAGGCACAGCTCTGCTCAAGACAGTGGCTGGCAGCCCTCCCTACTTTGAGGACGAACTTTCTGTCCAGCTGCAGGGAATGGTCTGCATACAACCCTCAGCTGTCAACTCCTTCAGGGTTGGCCAGAGCTGCAGAGAGACACCTCACTTGAATGGTTCACCTTTCCAGAGTATCCTGTGTCTAGTTACTGAGTGATGAGGGGACATAAAACCTTAGCCATTTCAGCCCAACAAGGGGCAATCTGGCCAGCCACAGTCACTCCAGCATTTCCTGATGGGTAAGCCAAGGCTTTGTTGGGACTTTGCTCTCTCTTGTTGAACTTCTATTCCATTGGGGTTCCAATAATAATCACGTAAAATGTACCCAGAGAAAACCTCAGGGCTCAATTCCATCTATAATCTGGTGACTCACAAATGCATTTCTCCAGCTCTTGGTTCTCCCTGACCTCCAGAGTTGTGTGTCTAGTCAGTCAACCCTCTGACATTTCTACTCGGTTGTCCTTAGGTATTGCAAACTCAGTATGGCCCGAACTGAGCTCCTGGTGATGTACCCTCTCCTCCTCCAGACCTGCTTTCACATTCTTTCCACATCAGTGAAGATGTGTCCCCTCATTTCTTAGCCTGGGCTAAATCTTGGAGTCATCCTTTGCTTTGCTCTTTCTCACACACACTATATCCGCTCCATCAGAAAATCCTGTGGCTCCATCTCAAAGCACCAGTCACTTCTCACCACCTCTGCCACCATCACCCTCATGTGAAACACCTGTCTGATTATTGCCATCATGTGCTCTTCACTCATCTCCCTGCCTATCTTTGTCTCCTCAGTTGACTCTCCACTCAGCAGCCATAGGGCCTGCTGCAAAACTTAAGCCAGATTACGTCATACCTCTGCTCAAAACCCTCTAGTGGTTTCCAATCTAAAAGGGAGCCAAGAATCCTTCCCTAGCTTACAAGACCCTATGTGACCTGGCCCTGATATCCTCTACAGCTTCATCTCCTGTCTACTCCATTACTCACTCTGTTACAGTCATACACGCCACCTCAAACACACCATGCTCTTTTCTGTCTCAGGGCCTTTGTAACTGCTGTTCCCTTTGCCTGGAATACCTTCTCCAGATATTCTCACATCTTCAGATTCTGCTCAAATGCCACCTTCATCCATCTCCCTTAATCCCTATTTAGCTACTCCAGTCAATTTTTTCTTCGAAGCCTGTAACATTGGCTGATAAATATCAATACCTATACCTATACCTATCTCTCTATTCTCTGTCATCTCTATCTCTATCTATTTCTATGAATAACTGAATTTTTTTTTAATTTCTTCGGGTGACAGTCGTTAGTAAAATTACATAGATTTCAGCTGTTGAATTCTGTATTACATCATCTATAAGTCCCAATGTGTGTTCACCACCCAGAGTCAGTTCTCCTTCCATCACCATATATTTGATCCCCCGTACACTTATCTCCCTCCCCCCAACCCACTTTCCCTCTAGTAACCACTAAACTATTGTCTGTGTCTATGAGTTTTTGTTTCTCATTTGTTTGTCTTGTTCTTTTGTTGTTTTTGGTTTATATACCACATATCAGTGAAATCATAGGGTTCTCTGCTTTTACTGTCTAACTTATTTCACTTAGCATTATACTCTCAAGATCCATCCATGTTGTCACAAATGCTCCTATATCATCTTTTCTTATCGCCGAATAGTATTCCATTGTGTATATATACCACAACTTCTTTATCCATTCATCTATCGAAGGACATTTTGGTTGTTTCCATGTCTTGGCCACCGTAAACAAAGCTTCATGAACATTGGAGTACACGTGTCTTTATGTATAAATGTTTTCAGATTTGTTGGGTAGATGCCCAGGAGAGGGATTGCTGGGTCATATGGTAATTCTATTTGTAATTTTTTGAGGAACCTCCACACTGCCTTCCATAACAGCTGCACCAGTCTGCATTCCCACCAACAGTGTATGAGAGTTCCTTTTTCTCCACAGCCTCTCCAACACTTGTTACTATTTGTCTTCTTGATGAAAGCCATTCTGACTGGGGTGAGGTGATATCTCATTGTGCTTTTACTTGCATTTCTCTGATGATTAGTGATGTTGAGCATTTTTTCATATGTCTATTTGCCATTTGTATGTCTTCCTTGGAGAAATGTCTCTTCAAGTCCTCTGCCCATTTTTCTTTTTTTTTCCTTTTTTTTAAAATTTATTTATTGCGGTGACAATTGTTAATGAAATTACATAATTTCAGGTGTACAATTCTGTATTACATTATCTATAAATCCCATTGTGTGTTCACCACCCAGAGTCAGTTCTCCTTCCATCACCATATATTTGATTCCCCCTTACCCTCAGCTCCCTCCCCCACCCCCCTTACGCTCTGGTAACCACTAAAACTATTGTCTGTGTCTATGAGTTTTTGTTTCTCATCTGTTTGTCTTGTTTTTGGTTTATATACCACATATCAGTGAAATCATAAAGTTCTCTGCTTTTTCTGTCGGACTTATTTCGCTTAGCATTATACTCTCAAGATCCATCCATGTTGTCACAAATGTTCCTATATCATCTTTCCTTAACGCCAAATAGTATTCCATTGTGTATATACACCACAACTTCTTTATCCATTCATCTATCTAAGGACATTTTGGTTGTTTCCATGTCTTGGCCACCGTAAACAAAGCTGGAATGAACATTGGAGCACACGTGTCTTTATGTATAAATGATTTCAAATTCTTTGGGTAGATACCCAAGAGAGGGATTGCTGGGTCATATGGTAATTCTATTTGTAATTTTTTGAGGAACCTCCACACTGCCTTCCATAGCGGCTGCACCAGTCTGCATTCCCACCAACAGTGCATGAGGGTTCCTTTTTCTCCACAGCCTCTCCAACACTTGTTACTATTTGTCTTGTTGATGATAGCCATTGTGAGTGGGGTGAAGTGATATCTCATTGGGGTTTTATTGGCATTTCTCTGATGATTAGTGATGTTGAGCATTTTTTCATATGTCTATTTGCCATTTGTAAGTCCTCTTTGGAGAAATGTCTCTTCAGGTCCTCTGCCCATTTTTCAATTGGGTTGTTTGTTTTTATGTTGTTGAGTTTCATGAGTTCTTTGTATATTTTGGATATTAAACCCTGATTGGAGGAACTGTTTGCAAAAATCTTCTCCCATTCAGTTGTTTGCCTCTTTATTTTGTCGATGGTTTCTTTTGCTGTGCAGAAACTTTTAAGTTTCATATAGTCCCATTCATTTATTTTAGCTTTCACTTTATTGCCTTGGGAGTCAAATTCATAAAATGCTCTTTGAAACTAAGGTCCATAAGTTTAGTACCTATGTTTCCTTCTATGCAGTTTATTGTGTCAGGGCTTCTGTTTAAGTCTTTGATCCATTTTGAATTAATTTTGGTACATGGTGATAGATAGCAGTCCAGTTTCATTTCTTTGCACGTGGCTATCCAATTCTCCGAGCACAATTTATTGAAGAGGCTGTTTTTCCTCTATTGTATGTTTTTAGCTTCTTTGTCAAAAATTATCTGTCCATATTTATGTGGTTTTATTTCTGGGTTCTCAATTCTATTCCACTGGTCTATGTGTCTGTTTTTCTGCCAAAACCATGCTGTTTTGATTGTTGTAGTCCTATAGTACAAGCTAAAGTCAGGAAGTGTGATACCTCCAGTATTGTTCTTATTTCTTAAGATTGCTTTGGCTATTCAGGGTCTTTTGTAGTTCCAAACAAATCTGATGATTTTTTGTTCTATTTCTTTATAAAATGCCATTGGGATTTTCATGGGGATTGCATTAATCTGTATGTTGCTTTGGATAATATGGCCAGTTTAACTATGTTGATTCTTCCAATCCATCAGCACGAAATGTCTTTCCATTTTCTTGTGTCTTCTTCAATTTCTTTCAAAAATGTCTTATACTTTTCAGCATATAGTTCCTTCACATCCTTGGTTAAGTCTATTCCTAGGTATTTTATTCTTTTTGCTGCAATTGCCAAGGGAATTGTTTTTTGTATTTCTTTATGTGAGATATCATTTTTAGCATATAGGAATGCAATGGACTTTTGTACGTTGATTTTGTAGCCAGCAACTTTACTGGATGCGTCGATTGTTTCTAACAGCTTTATCGTGGATTCTTTAGGGTTTTTTATATATGGTATCATGTCATCTGCAAAGAGTGATAACTTAACTTCTTCATTCCCAATTTGGATGCTTTTTATTTCTTTCTCTTGCCTGATGGCTCTGGCAAGGACTTCCAACACTATGTTGAAAAGCAGAGGTGATAGGGGACAGCCCTGTCGTGTTCCTGAACGTAGAGCAAAGGGCTTCAGTTTTTCAACATTAATTATGAGATTAGCTGAGGGCTTGTCATCGATGGCCTTTATTATGTTAAGGTATTCCTTCCATACCTATTTTATTAAGTGTTTCAATAATAAATGGATGTTGTATCTTGTCAAATGCTTTTTCTGCATCAATTGACATAATTATATGATTTTTGTCCTTTATTTTGTTTATGTGATGTATCACATTGATGGATTTGCGGATGTTGAACCATTCCTGTGCCCCTGGGATGAATCCCACTTGGTCGTGATGAATAATCTTTTTAATGCATTGTTGTATTCAGTTTCCTAGAATTTTGTTTAGGATTTTTGCATAAGTATTCATTAGAGATATTGGCCTCTAGTTTTCATTTTTTGTGTTGTCCTTATCAGGTTTTGGTATCAAGATAATGTTGGACTCATGAAATGAGTTAGGGAGTACTGTCTCTTCTTGAATTTTTTGGAAGAGTTTGAGCAGAATTGGTATAGAATCTCTTGGAAGGTTTGGTAGAATTCACTAGTGAAGCCATCTTGTCCTGGACATTTACTTTTGGGAAGGTTTTTGATGACTGATTCAATTTCGTTACTGGTGATCGGTCTGTTAGATTTTCCAGTTCTTCATGGTTCAGCCTTGGAACGCTATATGTTTCTAAGAACTTGTCCATTTCTTCTAGGTTATTGAATTTGGTGGCATATAGTCCTTCATAGTATTCTTGAATGATCCTTTGTATTTCTGTGGTGTCTGTGATAACATCCCCTTTTTCATTTCTGATTTTGTTAATTAGTGTCTTCTCTGTTTTTATCTTAGTGAGTCTAGCCAAGGGTTTGTCGATTTTGTTAATCTTTTCAAAGAACCAGCTCTTTGTCACATTAATTTTTTCTATTGTCTTTTTGTTCTCTATTTCATTTAGTTCTGCTTTTATTTTTTGTTATTTCCTTTCTTCTGCTGATCTTGGGTCTCACTTGTTCTTCTTTTGCTAGTTCTTTAAGGTGTAACATGAGGTTATTTATTTGGGATTTTTCTTGTTTCTTGAGATAGGCCTGTACTCATATAAATTTCCCTCTTAAAACTGCTTTCGTGGCATCCCAAAAATTTTGGTAGGATGTATTTTCATTGTCATTTGTTTCCATGTATCTTTTGATCTCTCCTCTAATTTCTTCTTTGACCCAGTTGTTCTTTAACAGTATGTTGTTGAATCTCCATGTATTTGTGTTTTATTCCTGCTTTCTTTTCGCAGTTGATATCCAATGTGAAAGCCTTCTGATCAGAGTATATGCTTGGTATGATTTCAATCTTCTTAAATTTGCAGAGGTTGATTTTATGTCCCAATATATGGTCTATCCTTGAGAATGTTCCATGTACACTTGAAAAGAATGTACAGTCTGATGTTTTAGGATGAAGTGCTCTATATATGTCAATCACGTCCATTTCATCTAATGTGTCATTTAGGGCTGCTATTTCATTATTTATTTTCTATTTGGGTGATCTATCCATAGCTGTCAATGATGTATTTAAGTCCCCTAGTATAATTGTGTTTTGGTCAATTTCTCCCTTTAGTTCTGTTAGTAGTTGCTTGGTATATTTTGGTGCTCCCTGATTGGGTGCATAAATATGGATGACTGTTATGTCTTCTTGTTGTATAGTCCCCTTTACCATTATGAAATGTCCATCTTTGTCTCTTGTTATCTTTTTCAACCTGAAGTCTGTTTCCTCTGATATCATTATGGCTACACCTAATTTTCTCTGGGTACCATTTGCTTGGAGTGTCAATATCCACCATTTCACTTTGAGTCTATGCCTGTTCTTGTAGCTGAGATGTGTCTCTTGGAGACAGCATATGATTGGGTTTAGTTTTTTGACCCAATCTGCTACTCTGTGCCTTTCGATAGGTGAGTTCAGTCCATTTACATTTAGGGTGATTATTTTTACGTATTTCCTGTGATTCTGCCTTTAGTTTTCTGGTAAGGCTGTGTCTCCATTGTTTCTTTGCCGTTTTGTTGTTGTCTATTATTTCTGTGTGGTGGTATTCTATGATGTTTCCCTCTGTTTCTTCTTTTATTACAGTACATATTTCAGTTCCGGATTTTTTTTGAGTGGTTACCGTTAAGTTTATGTAAAAAAAAGTTTGATATTTAGAGTATTCCATTTTTCCAGCACATTACTTTCTCCATTCCCATATTCCAGTTCAGGCCTTTATGCTCCCCCTTTTTATGTTGCCACAAATTGTCCCTGTTGATTGTGGTTTAAGGCCTCAGAATAGCCTGTTTTAATATTTCTTGTAGTGCAGGTCATGTATTAGAAAATTCCCTCAGCTTCTGTAAGTCTGGAAAAGTCTTTATTCCTCCTTCATATCTAAAAAATATCTTTGCCGGGTATATATTCTTGGCTCATAATTTCTCTCCTTCAATACTTTGAATATTTGGTTCCACTCCCTCCTGATTTGTAGTTTCTGCTGAAAAATCTGATGTTAATTTAATGGGCTATCCTTTGTAGGTTACTATCTTCTTTGCCCTGGCTGCCTCGAGGATTCTTCTTTGACGTTGATTTTAGACAACTTGAATACAATGTGCCTTGGAGAGGGCCTGTTGGGATTGAGGTAATTAGGTGTTCTATTTGCTTCTTGATTTCAAGGATCCAGTTCTGTCCACAAGTTAGGGAAGTTCTCATCAACAATTTGTTTGAATATATTCTCTGTTCCCCTCTCTCTTTCTTCTCCTTCTGGTATGCCCATTATTCTTATATTGGTCTTTCTGATAGTCAGAAAGTTGTTGTAGAGTTCTTTCATTTCTTTTAAGTCTCCAATCTCTTTCTTTTTCCATCTGTGTAATTTCCAGGTTTCTATCTTCGATGTCACTGATTCTTTCCCCCATCTGGTCATCTCTACTACCTAAGCTGGTTATTCACTCTTAATTTCTTCTATTGCACTTAGTTTATTAATTTCTATTGAACTTCTATTCTTAATTTCTTCTTAAAACTTTTATTGAGTTTTTAATCTCAAGAAATTCCATTTGGTTCTTTTTTAAAAATTCAATCTCTTTCGTAAAATGCTCATCTTGTTCTTTGATTGCGTTTCTGAGTTCATTAAATTGCCTTTCTGTGTTTTCTTGCATCTCGTTGAATTTTTTCAGAACTGCAATCTTGAATTCTCTGTCATTTAAGTCACATATTTCCATATCTTTCAGTTCATTTTCTGGAGACTTTTCACTTTCTTTCTGAGCTGTCTTGTTGCCTTGGTTATTCATGGCAATTATTGATTTATTATTTCTCTTCCTAGACATCTACAGGAGTGGCTTTTGCAACAGGTTGATAGGAAGAGGTCTTTCTTTTGTTTTCCAATTCTTGTTGGTAGAGTATTTTATTTTCTCTCCGACTGCAGCCTTTCCCCCCCACACACACAGTAGTCCTATGTTTTCTCTGCACTATCCTTCTGCACTATTCTCACACAATGGGGGTATTCCATCGGAAACGGGCTTCTACTCTGTTAAATGTTCGCCTGGGTCAAAGGGCGCCACGTCCCTGTGGGGATGCGGAGAGCTTTTGAAGTTCCAAAGCTCTTTCTGCACCAGATTCATAGCCCATACATTTTAGCAGTTCTGTTTACTCTTCCAGTGATCTGCCCAGATATGTGGGCCAGGGGCATGGTGCGTTCTGAGAGGTGTCCCAGAGCAATGGCGGCAACCACCAACACAGCCGGTCCCGCTTCCACAGCTCCCTCCCCTTTGCTGGAACTAGTTGGGCTGCTAATCTGTGTCTGCAGTCCACAGTTCTCAGAACTGCAAATATTCTGTTCTTTTGATCTGACACTGCTACTGTTCTGCTTCTAGCACTGGGCAGATGGGGGCTGGGAGAGCTCGGGGAGAGTAGGGAGGGGGCAGCTAGTCTCAGTGCCTAAAGCTTCCATTCTCTGCTCTGCAGTGAGGCCTTAAACCATCGTTTTCAGCCTTCTTCCCTCAGTCTTTTCTCCGATGTGTCTTTTGGGAGTGTTGGGTTTAGCCGTGTTATATGCTGCCCCCTCAGCCCTGTGGGCGATAAGCCAACCCCTATCAGTCCGAGTTCTTCCTTCTCCTGCAACTGCGGTAGTTCCGGGATGAAGCGTGCTCGGAGCACTGAGCTAGGTCTGCGTCCTGTGCCCTTGTGGCTCTGTCTCCACACTTCTCCCTTCCCTCTTCCCACACTCACGTGATTCTCCCACCTTCAGGTGAATTCAGTAGTGGGCTTCTTCATCTTGCCTGTCTGCTGTGCATTGAGTCCTTTGTGGAGTTATTGTTGTTGGATTAGTTGTAAATTCCAGGGGAGCTTTATAGAGGCTCAACTCACGCTGCATTTTGATGATGTCTAGATCTGACAATTAAGTTCATGAAATTGTTGCAACAATGTTGCTAACCTTTTTTATATCAGAAGGATTATTCATTATGAATTTGGACAAACGGTTAACAAGTTTACCAACTAGACAAACAGTTAACCAAGTTTACTATTTGGAAGTGCTGAAAAGGCTGCGTGAAAAAGTTGACGAAGATTTAAGCATAAGACCTGACACAATAAACTGTATAGAATAAAACGTAGGTACTAAACTTATGGACCTTGTGTTCAAAGAGCATTTTATGAATTTGACTCCAAAGGCAATGGAAGTAAAAGTTAAAATAAATGAATAGGATTATATGAAACTTAAAAGTTTCTGCACAGTAAAAGAAACCATCGACAAAATAAAGAGGCAAACAACTGAATGGGAGAAGATTTTTGCAAACAGTGCCTCTGATATGGGGCTAATATCCAAAATATACAAGGAACTCATGAAACTCAACAACAAAAAAACAAACAACCCAATTGAAAAATGGGTTGACGACCCAAAGAGACATTTCTCCAAAGAGGACATACAAATGGCAAATAGACATATGAAAAAATGCTCAACATCACGAATCATCAGAGAACTGAAAATAAAAACCACAATGAGATATCACTTCACCCCAGTCAGAATGGCTATCATCAAAAAGACAAATAATAACAAGTGTTGGAGAGGCTGTGGAGAAAAAGGAACACTCATACACTGTTGGTGGGAATGCAGACTGGTGCAGCCATTATGGAAGGCAGTGTGGATGTTCCTCGTAAAATTACGAATAGAATTACCATATGACCCAGCAATCCCTTTCCTGTGTATCTACCCAGCAAATCTGAAAACATTTATGCATAAAGACACGTGTGCCCCAATGTTCATGTAGCTTTGTTTACAGTGGCCAAGACATGGAAAGAACCAAAATGTCCTTCGATAGATGAATGGATAAAGAAAGTGTGGTATATATACACAATGGAATACTGTTCGGCGGTAAGAAAAGATGATATAGGATGATTTGTGGCAACATACGTGGATCTTGAGAGTATAATGCTAAGTGAAATAAGTCAGACGGAAAAAGCAGATAACCCTATGATTTCACTGATATGTGGTATATAAACCAAAAACAACAAAAGAAGAAGACAAACAAATGAGAAACAAAAACTCATAGACACAGACAATAGTTTAGTGGTTACCAGAGGGTAAGTGTTTTGGGGGGAGGGAGATGAGGTTAAGGGGGATCAAATATATCGTGATGGAAGGAGACCTGATGCTGTGTGGTGAACACACAATGGGATTTATAGATGATGTAATGCAGAATTATACACCTGAAATCTATGTAATTTCAGTAACAATTGTCACCCCAATAAATTTTAAAAAATCTTAAAAAAAAGAAGAAATTGAAGAAGGCACAAAGAAATGGACATTCTGTATTCATGGATTGAAAGAATCAACATAGTTAAAATGTCCAATTACCCTAAGCAATATACAGGTTTAATGCAGTCCCCCATCAAAATCCCAATGGCATTTTTAAAAAAGAAATAGAACAAAAACTCATCAGATTTGTATGGAACCACCAAAGATCCCAAATAGCCAAAATAAAAAAGAACAATGCTGGAGGTATCACACTCCCTGAATTCAGCTTGTACTACAGGGCAACAATAATCAAAACAGCATGGTATTGGCAGAAAAACAGACACACAGGAATAGAATTGAGAACACAGAAATAAACCTACATATATATGGACAGATGATTTTCTACAAAGAATCCAAAAACATTCAATGGAGAAAAGACAGCCTTTTCAATGAATGGTGCTGGGAAAATTGGAAAGCCACGTGCAAAAGAATGGAAGTAGACTGCTATCTGTCACCGTATACCAAAATTAACTCAAAATGGATCAAACACCTAACCATACGCCTGAAACAATAAACTGCATAAAAGAAAACATAGGTACTACACTTATGGACCTTCAGTTCAAAGAGGATTTTATGAATTTGACTTCAAAGGCAAGGGAAGTAAAAGCTAAAGTAAGTGAATGCGACTATATCAAACTAAAAAGCTTCTGCACAGCAAAAGAAACCATCTACAATATAGAGAGGTAACCAACCAAGTGGGAGAAGATTTTTACAAACAACCCCTTCGATAAGGGGCTAATATCCAAAATATATAAGGAACTCAACAACAACAAAAAATACTAAAATATTTTAAAACAGTCTTTTATTTTTATCAAAGTAACGTAGTTAAAAATTCAAATTATTGGAGGATTATAAGCAGCTGGCCACCACTTTGGCCCACTATTCCTTCCCTTAATGGAATCTTCTTAACTCTTTGAGCTGTGAGAATGTCCTAAGCATCCAAGCTCTGAGGAGGAGACTCGGCTGTCTCCCTGTGCCCACTTCACCTCTTCTCCCATGCCCACCTGAGCAGCCAGTATTATTGTCCCTCCTTTGCTTTTCTTCCTAAACTCTAGGGGTTTTTGTGGTTTTATTTCTTGTTTCATCAATTCCAGATAGCACCAATAGATGAGGATTTGTATAAGTTCTTTGTTTTCCAGTTGCAGCACAACTCGGAATAGGAGAGGGCTTGTTTCCCTGCATCTCAGTCTGCCCCCAATGCCCCAAAACTGCCGGGACAGGGCTCTGCCCTGTTCCTTCCTGTCTGTCCAGAGGACCCCACCGCAGCACTCACCTGTGAGATAGGACTCACCACTCTGTGCAAGGTTCCCTGCCACTCTGTCCTCACCCACCTCATTCAGTGTGGAGGTCTCATCTGTCCTGCTGACTTTCCAGCCAGGATCCGCTTTTCCTGTAGTTTGGGCACCAAGGCAGGAGAGATGATGGGCTTGTCCCTGTTGGAGAGAGATGATGAACATTTAGCCAGCAGGTTAAATGCACCATATTTGTCCGAATTACTCATTCCCTTGAGAAGGTAGGATTAGGTCCTATTTCATTTAACGCTCCTTTCAATGCCATGAGAAGGGCACTAACATCTCACTCTACAAGTGGGGAGATGGGGGCACGGGGAGATTCAGCAAATTGCCCACAGGCACACAGGTTGTTAAAGGTGGAGAAGGGAGTATACCTGGGTGTGGAATTCATCAGCACATCATTCTTTTTATTGTGTCAATGGCATCTGTAAGAGCTAGTAATTATCTTGGTTACTGTCTGATGTCCATCTGCTTCCATGAGAATGTCGGCCCCAAGAGCAGGGTTTTCCTGCATTTTATCTATCTCACTTGACGCAACATCTGGCATAGAATTCATGCTCAAGAAATTGTTATAATAATCTGAAACAAAGGACAGCATCTAGATAAGGCAGCTATGGAAGACCTCTGTAAGAATGACATTACTTTTTGCATTTTTTATTGTGATAAAAAATACATAACATCACCATATTATGATGTTATGTACTTTTTATCACAATAAAAATGCAAAAAGTAAGTCATTCTTCACCCCAACAAATCTAATTAAAAAGAAAAAAAAAACATAACAAAAATTACCATTTTAACCATTTTTAAATGGTTTAAAAATTTAAAAAATTTTTACGGATTTATTACTGATTTGTCATGATGGGTTTAAGTTGGCACTCTGATGTAGCTTTTAAATTCCCCCCTTTCTCCCCCCCTCCCCCCTCCACCCTCCCCCTCCCCCCTTTCCCTCCTCTCCCTCACCTTCCCCCCACCCTCCCCCCACCTTCCTCCCCCACCCACTTCCCCCCCCACCTCCCCTGGCAGCTCTTGCTGGCTGCTGCAGGCCGCAAGGCCACTCACGTGGTAGCAGGCTGCAGCCCACAGTAGCAGACAACAGCTGGCTCTGACCTCTGACTGCTCACTCACCCGGCAGCCCAGCTCCAGGGAGAGCTGTTGTTCACAATCTTAGCTGTAGAGGGCGCAGCTCACTGGCCCATGTGGGAATCCATCCAGTGACTTTGTTGTTAGGAACTCCGAAGTCCAACCACTTGAGCCCCTGGGCCGGCCCATTTTAACCATTTTTAAGTGTGCAGTTCAATGGCCTTAAGCACATTCACATGTGTAGCCATCACCACCATCCATCTCCAGAACTTTTTCATCTTCTCAAACTGAAACTCTGTGCCCATTAAACATTAACTGCCCATTTCCTCTCCTTTAGCCCCTGGAAACCACCATTCTACTTTCTATCTCTATGAATTTGACTATTCTAGAAACCTCATGTAAGTGGAGTGATACATGGCTTATTTCCCTTAGCAAAATGTCCTTAATTCTTTCACTGCATTAACTGATTTCAAGTTTCTTTTTAAAAATATATCAAAAATCTTGTTCTTTTGTTGTTTTTGATTTATATACCACATATCAGTGAAATCATAGGGTTCTCTGCTTTTTCCGTCTGACTTATTTCACTTAGCATTATACTCTCAAGATCCATCCATGTTGTCATAAATAGTCCTATTTCATCTTTTCTTACCACCGAATAGTATTCCATTGTGTATATATACCACAATTTCTTTATCCATTCATCTATCGAAGGGCATTTTGGTTGTTTCCATGTTTTGGCCACCGTAAATAAAGCTGCAATGAACATTGGAGCACACATGTCTTTATGTATAAATGTTTTCAGATTACAAAAGAACAAGACAAACAAACGAGAAACAAAAACTCATAGACACAGACAATAGTTTAGTGGTTACCAGAGGGTAAGAGGGGAGGGGATAGATGAGGGTAAAGGGGATCAAACATATGGTGATGGAAGGAGAACTGACTCTGGGTGGTGAACACACAATGGGATTTATAGATGATGTATTACAGAATTGTACACCTGAAATCTATGTAATTTTACTAACAATTGTCACCCCAATAAATTAAAAATAAATAAATAAATAATTAATTGTCATTATATAGAAAAGAGAGTTAAAATTCTTTTATGTTGTAGCATGTCAGAATTTCCTTCCTTTTTCAGGCTGAATAGTATTCTTTTGTATGGATAGACCACATTTTGTTTATCCATTCATCTGTCAATAGGCACTTGGATTGCTTCTACCTCTGGGTTATTGTGAATAGTGCTGCTATGAATATGGGTATGTAAATATCTCTTCGACTTCCTGCTTTCAAATTTGTTTGGTGTATACCCAGAAGTGGAATTACTAAGTCATATGGTAATTCTATTTTTAATTTTTCAAGGAATCTCCACACTGTTTTCCACAGCACTGCACCATTTTACATTCCCAACAACAGTGCAGTGCACAAGTGTTCTAATGTCTGTAACCTTCACAAACACTTGCTGTTCTCTGTTGTGAAAGTAGCCAACCTTTCCAGAGCCCAAATGTCCCCTCCTCCTCTATGGGTCTCTCACACTGAGGGTCACTGTCTACCTGCCCTAATCACCTAGGACTAGGTACCAGACAACTTGGGATAGCCCTAAACCCCAGAGTCCGGAAATTATTCAAACCAGTCCATCCCAAGCCTGGTTACCCTTCCTGGTTTGCTCCTTCCTGCAGAAACCACAATGAAGACTCTTGCCCACATTTGCCTGTCCTCCAACATTCTGATTGACCTTGGGGCTTCCCTGTGTGGCCTGCATGGCATGGCGTACCCCTCTTCTTGGGATCTAAGAGTATAGCATGCTGCTTTTTGAATGGCAGTTGTTTCCTGGTCTATGGGCCTCACCATACGTGAATAATAATAAAGCCTGCATTTCACAATAGCCACTGAGATGTAAACACCATGGGTATGTGTGTGGGGGGAGGGCTGCCTTCTTTGGCTTTCTAGGCTGAAAGAGAGAGAGTAGAGAAAGCCCATGCTCATGGGGTTGAATCCGCCCAACCTGTCCATTTCTCCCGTGGGAGAGTGTTACCATGGCAACCAAGTGACTATGGCCAGTCCCTTTCTCCAATAGGTGGGTTCCATTGGGAACTGAAGGATGGGGAGGGGACGGACGGCTTGTTTCTTTTCATTAAAAAGAAAATATATATCTTTAGTTTTATCTCCATTAAAAAACATCCAGGAGGCATTGTAGATATCCCCCATTCTCTCATCTCTAACACAATGACTATTTTCTCCCGTACTCATGCTTTTATTTATTTGTTCAATGGACATTTCCATTTTCCTCCACTACAACCACAATATGCACGGTTATGTGTGCTGGCCATGAGCAGTGGGTGGTGACATTTAGTTAGCAGCTATTGAGACCTTTCCCCTGGATCTCCCTGGTCGCCTGGCTGGTGGTTTTCATTTTGTTTTTTTTAAGGAAACAGGATTGTGTTTTATTATTTATTTATTTACTGTTTTTTTTTGAGGGTGCAGTTCACAGTGGCCCATGCGGTGATCGAACCAGCAACCTTGGCGTTATTAGCACCACACTCTAACCAACTGACCTAACCGGCCACACCTGGCAGTTGGTTTGTGATAGCTTAGGGCTGTCATGGATGGGAGCAGGTTGGGTACTTCTTACCAACAGCTGTTGAGTACAATGGGGTGGCCAGAGCCAAGGAGGGATGTCCAGAAACAGGTCCAGGTCCAATCATGCTATGAGTGAATGTGCCCTGGTTGGGCTGCCAGATCCAAGGGAGGGGGCTGAGGGTGCAGTCAAGTCCAGGAGCCAAGTCACTGTGGGCGGTAGAGCTGAGTGAGTGGCTGCCAGGCTGGGAAGGAGCCCATAGCCAGCTGCTCCCAGGTTATATTTAGCCAGTGCTGCCCAAGACAATTGAGGCACTGGGGCGTTCCAGACAGATGCACCATATGTTGCCTAAGTGGTCCTGGCTTTGGATATGTTGATAGTTTCTCATTTGAGGGGCATTATTTTAAAGTGCCTCAATGAAGAAAAAAGAGGGGAGGGAGAAGCTGTTATAGAATAAGAGACTTAAAAGAAGCACAGTGACCAAACACAAGGATCACCATTTTTTGCATCCTGACTCCAACAAATGAACTTTAACAGTTTAAACTTTAAAGTAATCTAAAGACATTTGGGAAAACTTGAACATAGGCTGTGAATTAAAAGATATTAAAGAATTGTTCATTTTGGGGGGGCATGATGATATTATAATAATTAGATTTTTTAGAAATCTTTATCTGTTAGAGACAGAAATTGAAGTATTTATGGACAAAATAAAATGATGTCTGGGATTTGCTTTACAATACTAAAACAAAAATAAAAATGTGTGTGTGTGTGTGTGTGTGTGTGTGTGTGTGTGTGTGTGTGTTGAGTGGGGGGAAGATGAAACAATTTTGGTTGGAGCTGATAACTGTTGAAGTTAGGGGATGACACATGGGCTCGTTATCCTATTTTCTCTCTCTACTTTTGTGCAGGTTTGTCATTTTCCATAACAAAATGGTAAAAAGTGCTTCAACCAATATATTCTTGTTCATGGCTTTTTTGTTTTTCCTTTTGCATATTTTTTCTTTTTTTTAATTTTTTTAAAAAATTTATTGGGGTGACAATTGTTAGTGAAATTACATAGATTTCAGGTGTACAATTCTGTATTACATCATCTATAAATCCCATTGTGTGTTCACCACCCAGAGTCAGTTCTCCTTCCATCACCATATATTTGATCCCCCTTACCCTCTGGTAACTACTAAACTATTGTCTGTGTCTATGAGTTTTTGTTTCTTATTTGTTTGTCTTGTTCTTTTGTTGATTTGTTTTCTGAGTGTGAATCCCCCCTGGAGGGATTATTGGATCCAGAGCTCTGACATGTGCAGTCAAAATCACTCTTCAATAGGACAGTGCTGTTTATGTGACTGTGAGCATGGGGGTTCAGTGGGTTGGGGTGTGTGTGTACCCTTGCTGCACAACCTTATTATATATAATAAGCCAGCACTTATCTCAATTTTCAACTTTCATTAAGTCAAAAATAGACGTAAAGTATCACTTTAGTTATTTTATTTCCAACTCTTTGAATATGGGGGAGGTGAGACATTTGCCCCTGGTTAGCCACTAGCTACATTTCCTCCTAGCCCTTGGCCCTTTGCACAGTTGCCAATAGGATCTTTGGTGTTAATATTTCCAAATATCTTCCAAAGCTTCAACTATGCTTCCACTAGATTTCCTATGATAAAATTGCATATAGTCAAATCTTTAATTTATCTAAAGTGTAACTGAGTCTATGGTGTATAGATTTTTTTCCCCAAAATTGATCTCCAGAAAACTCAGTATCATTTTGTAAATTACTTTTCCATTCACCATCATTTGGTCTTGATTATTGTGTGAATATGAACTCCTCCTTTATATGATGGTACTCTGTTTCAAGGCTCTGAATTCTTTCTCCAGCCTCATCGCTATTTGGGGGTCAGCCCCACACACCGTGTCAGTCGCTGTTGCAGTAGAGTGTGCCCTGAGCTCCAGCAATCCTGAGATTCATACCCAGGCTCATCAGTCCCTATTGTGGCTCCTTCACCTCTCTATGGTCTCCAATGCCCTAGATCTGAAGTTAGGAGACTTGTCTGAATTCCAGTTTTGCCACCTACTGTGTGTCTTCAGACAAGTCCCATAGTCTTTCTGAGCCTCACTTGTAAAAAGAGGCAACACGTGAATTGTCACCCAAATGAATTGTTTGCACTTAATAGGTGCGCAGCACATGCCTGCACTTTGGGATTTAAAACCTGTCCAATTTCGGTGCGCTTGGGGAGAGTTGAGGCTGTATCCTCCACATTTGCCAATGCTGGGAACATTCTAATGAGGGGTCCCTCCCAGCCTACAGAGCCCCAGGGGTTGAAATTGGTTCAGGTGTGGAGCATTGACGTACCTCATACCCATGCAGCCATAGCTACTCTCAGTCCTGTTTCCATGGTTACCACCTCAAGATGAGGTCACCTTCCAGCTTGCAAGCTGGGGAGCACTCAGGCACTCTGCTAAGGAGGCCTGCCAGGCATGCAGCCATCAGTGTGTCCAGCCCCGGGGCAGCAGTAGGCTGTGCTGTATGTCCCTCCTGAACAGCAGGGGTGGGCCCAAGTGCACAGGTGGAGAGTGTCACTGAGTGGAACAGAAAACCAAGCTTGTCCAGCCAGGGTCAAAAGGAGTGTGTCAGTTTTGGTCTCCAAGAAACAGACACTGAGATGAAATGAAAGAGGCTATAGGGGAGGTACCCATAAAGGATGAAGAGAAGAAGTGGGAGCAGGAGCCTGTAGGAGCGTCTCAGCTCAGTTACAGGGCTGACACCTGAGAAAGGAGAGTGGGAAGAAGAGAGGGCTGGAAGGAAGAGACTGGAGACACCTTGGCCACACTCGTGGGGAGCCTCAGAGCCCAGACTGCCGATGGGGGGCCTGGGTCAAGCAGGAGCAATGGCTCCAGCACCTGTTTTGCTTGGTCCTCTGCCTCTACATGAATCTGTGCTGGATCCTGAACGTACAGGAACTGAAGGCTGTCAACCAACCAAATTTCTGTCAGGCCCTCTATTGGAGGGAGCATGAGTACCTCGCTCACCATGAGGTCTTTGAGGGTCCCTGCCCCTCTCCTTGGGTGCTGAGATGGTGGCATCAGAGTGTCATCTCATCCAGGCAGAGAAGCAGTATTATATCAAGCCCAAGGAGGGCTGTGACCCCCCTCTTGACACTCCCACTCCTATTCAGAGAGAAGCTGGTGGCCTCACTGATGGTTCCCAGGATACTGTTATGATGGAGGGCCCTGGAGCTGTGCTGGAGAATGTGGGGCAGTAGGCCTGTGGAGAAGAGTCTCTGTCTTCTCAGTGTCTTCCAAGCGGGATATGGGAGATATGTGAGCATGTGGGCAAAGAAATGCTGTGTGCCCATGTGGAGGGTCTTTTGTGGGAGGTCTCCTGAGCACTGGGCCAAGAGCTGGGCTGTGGATGGTGGGAGAATTCGGAGAGGAGGAGGCAGAGGAACATGAAGCAGGATGTTAGAGAAAGGAACTTTGTGAGCAAGTGTGTGTGTGCGTGTGTGTGTGGCCTGTAGTACAAGTTGGCTGGGCAGGAAAGGTAGAGCCAAAGAATGGAGAGCAGGGCATTCAGGAGGTGAGAAGGTGCTATGGCAAATTGTTCCGGAAGAACTCAAGAAGAATGTTAATGAGCATTTGTTGTGTAACTGCTGTTGACTAGTCATCAAAAAAAAAAAAAAATAAGAAAACATCCTTTCTTGTGGGACCCCCTCCATTGGCCTCTGACTCATCCTGGGTGGGCTGTGGTTCACTTTGCTCCAGCTGCACAGCCCTCTCTCTTATAGAGTGCTCAGGGCCTTCGTGATTGCTGCTTCCTCTGCCTAGAACACTTTTCCCATGTGAGCCCCTGCTCATCCTTAAGATTTTAGCCCAAAAGTCCCTCCTCCCTGATTATCCCTTTTAAGGAACCCCACCAAACCATCTTTCTCTACTATTACAGCACCCGTTTGGCTGCTTTTATAACATTTACACAAACTCTAATTATCCTGGTAATTTTTTAGTTTACTTGTTCTTGTATGCCTCTCCCCACAGCTTTATCAGCTCTAAGAAGGCAGGAACTTTCTTTGGTTCATGACTGTAACTAGCTTGTAAACCATGCAGGGACACAGTAGGTACTCCGTAGATCTTTGTGGAGTGAGTGAATCCATGGTGTTTTTAAATCCTTCCCCTGTGGAGATGGGGTATTGCCCATTTAATCTTTCATGAGGAAGTAGAGAGTCACTGTTCCAAGACATGGCGGTGATGGAATGTGGGTTTTTATAGGACCATATGGTGAGGATTACCTGGCTAGAAACTTTCTGGCTGAGCAGCCTTGCATGGGTCAGCTGCCTCCTCTGGGCCCCAACTTGCTCATCAGTGAAGCAGAGGAAAGAATAGCCCCTCCTGTGAGCCATTTGAGAAGAGGGAGACAACACCAGTGAAAATCCCCTGCACTGGGTCGGCCTCCATGAGTTTCTCCCTTTCCTCCCCCATGCCACATCCAGGCTACAGATGTCCCTGTCCACCTTGCCCCATGGTACTTGCCCTCTAATGGGGAAGTCTCTAGGCTAGCCTAGGAAGAGGCCCGAGCACACGGCTCCTCTGAAGGATGGGAAATGTGTGAGGGATTTATGGGACAACACTCAAAATGAAAAGTGATTGAATCCAATTGCAGGGTGGCAAGAGGCTTCCTGGAGCCCAGCTAAGTGGGTCTAGAGCAGTGATCAGCATTGCAAATCTATTAGCCTGCTCTCAGCATCTGGGGCTGCTGCATGCATGAGTCATTGGGGTAGAGAGCCAGGAAGCTGGGGTGGCCAGCCGGCTGCTCATCAATTAAACTCCTCTCCATTTAATTAAGACATAAAACATCACCCTGTGTGTCTGCGAGAGGGTCTGGATGTGCTACTGGAGACGTGGCAACCACTGCATCTGCCCCCTGACACTTCACATCAGACACCTGCTGGGCTGAGAGGCAATTACCAAGTCACACAGCTCAGAATGCAACATCTCTAATGGAGGCTGTCTGCTTGCATATTGCCAGCAACAAACAGCTCACTACCTCCATCCCTCTGTTGACCCAAGCAGGCCAGGCAAGCAAAGTGGTTGGTGCATGGCCTGTGGGCCTGGCTGCCTGGGGTTAGATTACTTGATTGTGTAAACTTGGCCAATTCCTAGCCTCTCTGTGCTTCAGTTTCTCCATCTAGAAGTGGAAGGACAAGAATGGTATCTGTGGGTTATTTTGAGGATTAAGTGAGTTAATGCTCACAGTGCACTTGGGCAGAGCCCAGAATATAGACACCCTCTCTGCACTTGCAACTGGAATGCCCTCCTATCTCCCACCCTTTCTGTCTACTATCCTTCTTTTGACAGTCCACTCACCTGGCCCTCAGCCTGTGGATCCTATCCCTGGGCCTCGAGTGACCTTTAGACCACATATGAGATGCTGGGTCCAGCTCACCCTCTGGACTAGGAGGTATGAGGACAGAGACCAGCTCAATTCACTCTCATGTCTCCAATACATACATAGCACAAGCCCTCAAATAGACACAGGGTCAGCAGTTTTCCTAGATGGATGAGTGAATGAATTCTTGCTTCTTGGACATTTTTGGGTCTCAGACAGCAAGATAAAAAGGATGATGTGTGAGAAAATTGCCACTCTTGGCTTTAGGCAGGTCCACTTAGAATTCCAATTCCCTTAGGAAGTTGTTGATATTTCTGAGCCACACTGTTCTCATCTGCAAAATGGGTGCCACACAGGTGCCCTTAGTCACTTGTTCCATATCCATTTCTCGCTGCTTCTTCCTTATTTTGTGGGATAAGCAGCTATTGTCTCCTCACAGGTGAAAAAGTATCCCATTTTCATTTTCCCTTGTAGATGGGGGCATTCAAAGGATCCTAACCTGCCAATGAAAGAAATATCATCAAGATCTTCTGGGGCTCTGAGGAGTCAGGCCTGGCACTGGGCCCTCTTTCCCCACCTTTTGCCTTGAGTTGGAATGTGATGTCTGAGGCCACAGATATGGGAGCAAAGCAGTCCGCTGAATATAGCAGGATAGAGACGAAAAGAGCAGTGAACCAGAGCCAGGACTTGCCGCCACTCGACTCCACCACGTGACAACATTTGAGGGTTTGAACTTCTGCACATTGGTATCTTCTGTTTCTTAATCCATGTGTACATTTTTTAAAACATTTTAAAAAAATTTATTAGAGGTGACAATTGTTAGTAAAATTACATAGATTTCAGGTGTACAATTCTGTATTACATCATCTATAAATCCCATTGTGTGTTCACCACCCAGAGTCAGTTCTCCTTCCATCACCATATATTTGATCCCCCTTACCCTCATCTCCCACCCCCCACACCCTTTACCCTCTGGTAACCACTAAACTATTGTCTGTGTCTATGAGTTTTTGTTTCTCATTTGTTTCTCTTCTTTTTGGTTTATATACCACATAAACCACATATACCACATATCAGTGAAATCATATGGTTCTCTGCTTTCTTTGTCTGACTTATTTCGCTTATCATTACACTATCAAGATCCATCTATGTTGCCACAAATCATACTATATCATCTTTTCTTACTGCCGAATAGTATTCCATTGTGTATATATACCACAACTTCTTTATCCATTCATCTATCGAAGGACATTTTGGTTGTTTCCATGTCTTGGCCACCGTAAACAAAGCTGCAATGAACATTGGAGTACACGTGTCTTTATAGAGAAATGTTTTCAGATTTTTTGGGTAGATACCCCGGAGAGCGATTGCTGGGTCATATGGTAATTCTATTCGTAATTTTACGAGGAACATCCACACTGCCTTCCATAGCGGCTGCACCAGTCTGCATTCCCACCAACAGTGTATGAGGGTTCCTTTTTCTCCACAGCCTCTCCAACACTTGTTACTATTTGTCTTGTTGATGAAAGCCAATCTGACTGGGGTGAGGTGATATCTCATTGTGGTTTTTATTTGCATTTCTCTGATGATTAGTGATGTTGAGCATTTGTTCATATGTCTATTTGCCATTGGTATGTCCTCTTTGGAGAAAAGTCTTTTCAGGTCCTCTGCCCATTTTTCAATTGGGTTGTTTGTTTTTTTGTTGTTGAGTTTCATGAGTTCCTGGTATATTTTGAATTATTCAAAATTATCAATGACTCATTCATTGACCTACCTGCCCCATCAAGTATTTCCTCCTGATGAAACTTCGGGTCCCTACTAGGAGTATGCCTAGCCGTACAAATCTTTACAGGCCTCTTTCTAGCAATACACTATACATCAGACACCGACACAGCCTTCCACTCCGTAACCCATATCTGCCGAGACGTCAACTACGGCTGGATCCTACGCTATCTCCACGCTAACGGGGCCTCCATATTCTTTATTTGCCTATTCCTTCACGTCGGACGAGGGATCTACTACGGCTCCTACACATTTTCAGAAACATGAAACGTCGGAATTATCCTCCTTTTTGCAGTTATAGCCACAGCATTCATAGGCTATGTGCTCCCATGGGGCCAAATATCCTTTTGAGGGGCAACAGTCATCACAAACCTTCTATCAGCCATTCCATATATCGGGACAACCCTTGTAGAATGAGTCTGAGGGGGATTCTCAGTTGACAAAGCCACACTTACTCGATTCTTCACCCTACACTTCCTACTACCCTTCATCATCTCAGCCATGGTTATAGTTCACCTGCTCTTCCTCCACGAAACAGGCTCTAACAACCCAACTGGAATCCCCTCAGATATAGACATAATCCCATTCCACCCCTACTACACCATCAAAGGCATCCTAGGCCTCGCCCTGATGCTCATAGCACTCCTATCCCTAGTCCTATTCACCCCCGACCTAGTGGGAGACCCAGACAACTACACCCCAGCCAACCCACTAAGCACCCCACCACACATCAAGCCAGAGTGATACTTCCTTTTTGCCTACGCAATCCTACGCTCGATCCCAAACAAACTTGGCGGGGTAGTAGCCCTAGTCCTCTCCATCCTTATCCTAGCCGCCATCCCACTGTTACATATATCAAAACAGCGTAGCACAGCATTCCGACCTCTAAGCCAATGCCTATTTGACTCCTAGTGGCAGACCTCCTAACACTAACCTGAGTTGGGGGCCAACCCGTCGAACACCCATTTATCATTATCAGACAACTAGCCTCCATCCTATATTTCCTAATTATTCTAGTCCTAATACCACTTGCAAGCATCGCAGAAAACCGTCTATTAAAATGAAGAGTCTCTGTAGTATATTATATTACCCTGGTCTTGTAAACCAGAAAAGGGGAACAACCCTCACCCACAGACTCAAGGAAGAAACTCCAAGTTCCACCATCAGCACCCAAAGCTGAAATTCTACTTAAACTATTCCTTGAACCACCTATGAATGGAGTCACACCAATCCCCTGTAACTCCCCAGTATTAACTCACAACCACCCACCCCTATATAATTCGTGCATTATGTTAACTACACCATAAATTGTACAGTACATTATATGTATAATATTACATAAATTATTTACCCCATGCATATAAGCAAGTACAATAAAACCTACAAAGTACATAATACATTACTATAAGTCACACATAAAATGATTTACAACACGAATATTCTTGACCAAAGTAAATGTTTAATTATACATAGTACATATAATGATTAATTATACATACCACATTAAGTCAAATCAATTCCAGACAACACGCATATCACCTCCAATGGGTTATTTCTCGACTACCAACTCACGTGAAACCAGCAACCCTTGCGAGAAGGATCCCTCTTCTCGCCCCGGGCCCATAAACCGTGGGGATTTCTAAACTTGGGGTGTAAACGGCATCTGGTTCTTTCTTCAGGGCCATCTCACCTAAAATCGCCTATTCTTTCCCCTTATATAAGACATCTCGATGGACTAATGACAAATCAGCCCATGCCGACACATAACTGTGGTGTCATGTCTTTGGTATTTTTAATTTTTAGGGGTATGCTTGGACTCAGCTATGGCCGTCAAAGGCCTTAACACAGTCAAGCAACTTGTAGCTGAGCTTAAATTGAACCATGCTTGGGAAGACATCAAAACCAGAGGGTAAGGGGGTGGGGGGTGGGTGATGAGGGTAAAGGAGATCAAATATATGGTGATGGAAGGAGAACTGACTCTGGGTGGTGAACACACAATGGGATTTATAGACGATGTAATACAGAATTGTACACCTGAAATCTATGTAAATTTACTAACAATTGTCACCCCAATAAATTTAATAAAAAAAAAAAAACGAAAAAAAAATCAAAGGGTGAATAAAGTCAATGGTACAGGACATTAGGGTCAGTAAAGCACACGGGCAGGTCGGTGGTTTGGCATCAAAGGATGTGATCGCCGAGCCCTCACCCCCACAGGGTGTTATTCAGTCAATGGTTACAGGACATAATGATTTATACGCAGCGCATACCCAGCGCATACGCAGCACATACGCAACGCGCACCCACTCCCACTAGGCAGATAGGCTTACCAAACCCCCCCCACCCCTCGTTAAATCCTAGCATCGCATGCAACCATCAATATCTTGCCAAACCCCAAAAACAAGAACAAGTGCACACTGACACAACTGAGACCAAAACCTCATTGACAGTCAAAGAGACATCAACAAATTCACGGCCCCGCGATCTAACTTAGTCCCCACTTGATACAAACCTACTACTTTAATGATTCAATTTTCCTTAGACAGCTATCCCTCTAGGTTTGAAACCCACCCCCATCATTTCAAATACAACTATGATTTTTAATGCCCACCTAGGGCCAAATTTATCCCGTTAATGTAGCTTAATTAACCAAAGCAAGGCACTGAAAATGCCTAGATGAGTATTAATACTCCATAAACACATAGGCTTGGTCCTGGCCTTTCTGTTGGTCCTAGGTAAAACTACACATGCAAGTATCCGCACCCCAGTGAGAATGCCCTCTAAGTCATATCTGATTAAAAGGAGCGGGCATCAAGCACACTATAAAGTAGCTCATGACGCCTTGCTTAACCACACCCCCACGGGAAACAGCAGTGATAAGAATTAAGCCATGAACAAAAGTTTGACTAAGTTATACCTACTCTCCAGGGTTGGTAAATTTCGTGCCAGCCACCGCGGTCACACGATTAACCCAAATCAACAGAAGCACGGCGTAAAGCGTGTTTAAGAGCACAAAAAAAATAAAGCTAAATTCTAGCTAAACTGTAAAAAGCCATAGCTAAAATAAAAATAAACTACAAAAGTGGCTTTACAAACTCTGAACACACGATAGCTAAGACCCAAACTGGGATTAGATACCCCACTATGCTTAGCCCTAAACCTTAATAATCAACCCAACAACATTATTCGCCAGAGAACTACTAGCAACAGCTTAAAACTCAAAGGACTTGGCGGTGCTTTACACCCCTCTAGAGGAGCCTGTCCTATAATCGATAAACCCCGATAAACCTCACCAGCTCTTGCCAACTCAGCCTATATACCGCCATCCTCAGCAAACCCTAAAAAGGAACTGTAGTAAGCATAATCATAAGACATAAAAACGTTAGGTCAAGGTGTAGCCTATGAGCTGGGAAGAGATGGGCTACATTTTCTTCTCAAAGAACACTCAAAACCACGTACGGATGCTCCCATGAAATAAGGAGCGGAAGGTGGATTTAGTAGTAAACCAAGAACAAAGAGCTTGATTGAACTAGGCCATGAAGCACGCACACACCACCCGTCACCCTCCCCAAATATAAAGGCACTACCCAAACCTATTATCACGCTCCCACAATATGAGAGGAGATAAGTCGTAACAAGGTAAGCGTACTGGAAAGTGTGCTTGGATACACCAAAGTGTAGCTTAAATCAAAGCACCTGGCTTACACCCAGGAGACTTCACGTGTAATGAACACTTTGAACAAGCACTAGCCCAACCACAACCCAATTTAACCCACACAACCAACTAAATCAAAACATTTACTCCCGTGAAAGTATAGGAGATAGAAAACTCACTTGGCGCTATAGTGAAAGTACCGTAAGGGAAAGATGAAAGACAGCTAAAAGTATAAAACAGCAAAGCTTACCCCTTTTACCTTTTGCATAATGATTTAACCAGAACAAATTAGCAAAGAGACCTTGAGTTAATCACCCCGAAACCAGACGAGCTACCTACAAACAGCTTTACAGAGTAAACCCGTCTATGTGGCAAAATAGTGGAGAGATTTGTAGTTAGAGGTGAAAAGCCTACCGAGCCTGGTGATAGCTGGTTGTCCAGAACAGAATCTTAGTTCAAATTTAAATCTTGCCTGAAAACCCTAACAATTCCAATGCAAGTTTAAACTATAGTCTAAAGGGGTACAGCCCTTTAGACACAGGATACAACCTTTGTTAGAGAGTAACCCACAATCAATCCCATAGTAGGCCTAAAAGCAGCCACCAATTAAGAAAGCGTTAAAGCTCAACAAACCCACAACCTTAATTCCCAACGTAATAAACTAACTCCTAACACATATAACTGGACTATTCTACTAGCAAGTAGAAGCAACACTGTTAATATGAGTAACAAGAACTAGTTCTCCCTGCACAAGTCTATGTCAGAACGGATGTCCCACTGATAATTAACAACAGACACACACAGCCCAAAGCCAAGACCCAAACCGCATAAACAAGTTGTTAACCCAACACAGGAGTGCAATAGGGAAAGATTAAAAGAAGTAAAAGGAACTCGGCAAACACAAATCCCGCCTGTTTACCAAAAACATCACCTCTAGCATCTTAAGTATTAGAGGCACTGCCTGCCCGGTGACATCTGTTCAACGGCCGCGGTATCCTGACCGTGCAAAGGTAGCATAATCACTTGTTCCCTAAATAGGGACTTGTATGAACGGCCACACGAGGATTTTACTGTCTCTTACTTCCAATCAGTGAAATTGACCTTCCCGTGAAGAGGCGGGAATACCCAAACAAGACGAGAAGACCCTATGGAGCTTTAATTAACTGGCCCAATAAAGATAAACCACTGCCCACCCAGGGCCCAACCCCCATTTATATGGGCTAGCAATTTAGGTTGGGGTGACCTCGGAGCACAAAAGACCCTCCGAGTGATTAAAATCTAGACTAACCAGTCAAAACACAACATCACTCACTGATCCAAAAATTTGATCAACAGAACAAGTTACCCTAGGGATAACAGCGCAATCCTATTTAAGAGTCCATATCGACAATAAGGGTTTATGACCTCGATGTTGGATCAGGACATCCCAATGGTGCAACAGCTATTAACGGTTCGTTTGTTCAACGATTAAAGTCCTACGTGATCTGAGTTCAGACCAGAGTAATCCAGGTCGGTTTCTATCTGTTCCTAGGCCTCTCCCAGTACGAAAGGACAAGAGAAGCAAGGCCCACTTCACCACAAGCGCCTTCAAGACAATAGATGATATAATCTCAATCTAATAACTACAAATAACCCTGCCCAAGAAACAGGGCCCGTTAGAGTGGCAGAGCCCCGTAATTGCGTAAAACTTAAACTTTCACAACCAGAGGTTCAATTCCTCTCTCTAACAATATGTTTATAATTAACCTCCTACTACTAATTGTACCCATTCTTTTAGCCGTAGCATTCCTAACCCTCATCGAATGAAAAGTACTAAGCTACATACAATTCCGCAAAGGGCCCAACGTTGTAGGCCCATATGGACTCCTCCAACCAATCACTGACACCGTCAAACTATTCACCAAAGAGCCCCTATGCCCTCTTACATCCTCAGTCTCCATATTCATCACTGCACCAGTCCTAGCCCTTACCCTAGCCCTAACAATATGGACCCCCCTACCCATACCACACCCACTAATCAACCTCAACCTAGGAGTCCTATTTATACTAGCCATATCAAGCCTAGCCGTGTACTCCATTCTATGATCGGGCTGAGCCTCCAACTCCAAATATGCCCTAATCGGAGCCCTACGAGCAGTAGCACAAACCATCTCCTACGAAGTAACTCTTGCAATTATCCTGCTATCTGTGCTCCTGCTAAGCGGGTCCTTCTCACTATCAACCCTGATTACTACACAAGAACACACATGACTAATTTTCCCATCATGACCACTAGCCATAATATGATTCATCTCCACCCTAGCAGAAACTAACCGAGCCCCCTTCGACCTAACAGAGGGTGAATCCGAACTCATTTCCGGATTCAATGTAGAATATGCCGGAGGTCCATTCGCTCTCTTCTTTCTAGCAGAGTACGCTAACATTATCATAATAAACATCTTCACAACCACCCTCTTCTTAGGAGCACTCCATAACCCACTCATGCCAGAACCATTTACCACTAACTTCGTACTTAAATCTTTACTCCTTACAATCTCCTTCCTATGAATTCGAGCATCATATCCACGCTTCAGATACGATCAACTAATACACCTCCTATGAAAAAATTTCCTACCCCTAACCCTAGCCCTATGTATATGACACGTGGCAATACCTGTAATCATAGCCGGCGTCCCCCCACAAACATAAGAAATACGTCTGTCAAAAGAGTTACTTTGATAGAGTAAATAATAGGGGTTCACACCCCCTTATTTCTAGAATTACAGGAATTGAACCTGCTCCTGAGACTTCAAAAATCTCCGTGCTACCATATTACACCACACTCTAAAGTGAGGTCAGCTAAGTAAGCTATCGGGCCCATACCCCGAAAATGTTGGTTCACATCCTTCCCATACTAATAAACCCACTCATCTTCACCATAATCTCACTCACCATCATCCTAGGAACCCTTATCGTAACAATAAGCTCACACTGATTACTTGTTTAGATTTTCCAGTTCTTCATGGTTCAGCCTTGGAAGGCTATATGTTTCTAGGAATTTGTCCATTTCTTCTAGGTTATTGAATTTGGTAGCATAACGTCCTTCATAGTATTCTTGGATGATCCTTTGTATTTCTGTGGTGCCCGTGATAACTTCTCCTTTTTCATTTCTGATTTCGTTTATTACTGTCTTCCGTCTTTTAATCTTAGTGAATCTAGCAGAGGGTTTGTCAATTTTGTTAATTTTTTCAAAGAACAAGCTCTTTATCACAATAAATTTTTCTATTGTCTTTTTGTTCTTTCATTTAATTCTGCTCTGATTTTTGCTATTTCCTTTCTTCTGCTGACTTTGGGTTTCACTTGTTCTTCTTTTTCTAGTTCTTTAAGGTGCAACATGAGGTTATTTATATGGGATTATTCTTGTTTCTTGAGATAGGCATGTAATGATATAAATTTCCCTCTTAAAACTGCTTTCGCTGCATCCCCAAAATTTTGGTAGGATGTATTTTCATTTCATTTTTTTTCTATGTATCTTTTGATCTCTCCTCTAATTTCTTCTTTGACCCAGTTGTTCTTTAAAAGTATGTTGTTTGCAATTGCGCGAGCAGGGGAAGAAGGAAGGGAGCGGAGTGGAAACGCGCGGTCTCGTGGTGGAATCAGGCCGGCGGTGGCTGCGGCAGCGGCGGTAAACCGCAGCTCTAAAGACACAGGGAGATATAGAACACGCAGAACAGTGGGGAGACTCGTGGAGGAATTTCCTGAAGGTGTGCGCGGATTGCAAGCAGGGGAGGAGGCAGGACAGCGAAGTGGAAGTGCGCCCCCCCACCCCCACCCCCGCGGAGCCGAGGCCAGCGGCAACCGCCGCCGCTGCGCCCAGGACTACGGAGCGCAGACTCGTGGAAGGTTTGCTTTGGAGTGTGCTAGTTAGGCAAGCGGGGGAGGAGAGAGGGGTGCGAAGTGAAAACACTAACCCCCCCACAGTGGAGCTCAGGCCGTACAGCAACTGCTGTGCTGCGCGGCTCCCAGGACTGAGCGGAGACTCGCGGAAGGTTTGCTTTGAGATGTGCTAGTTGGGCGAGCGGGGGAGGAGCAAGGAGGGCAAGAGGAGCGTGCCCACAGGAGCAGCGGCAGGCAGCACCCGGGGCTCTAGAGTCCCACGGGAGCCCAGGGTGCAGCGGAGAGCGTAGGGTCCAGGAGGTGGGCTCTTTCCCTGCGTCCCACAGCTGATCGCTCCCGCCGGGGTGGGCAGCTCGTGGGCCCTAGGGCAGACAAAGAACTCAGACGCCACACCTGGGCCCCTCACCGCGCTTTTCGAATCCTCCTCCCGCCCTTCCAGAGACTTAAACTGACCCCTGAACTGAAGAGTAGTGTCAGATTACAGAGGGGTGTCTGTGCTCAGGCGCTGGGAAGATTGGCAGCCAGCTCTGACCTTCGGAAGAGGATGGGAGGAGGGGATTTCCCCTGGACCAGGAGAGAGGAGACTCCCACATCTCCAGCCACCACCTTTTCAGGCCTGCGGGAGGAGTGTGACGTGGCTGGCCTGGGAGGGAGAAGACCCCTCCATCCCCAGCCCCCACCCTCTCTGGCTGGCCTGGGGCGGGGCAAGGGCAACCGCGGAAGCACTCCCTGAGTTCAGCAGTAAGCGGCAGATGCAGCTCCCGGCTTTCAGCAGCTTAGAGATCTCCCGCCCGCCCCCTCCCACACACCCACGGAAAGAGGGCCCTAAGACTCAGGAGTACTGGGCACAAGGCTGGTGGTGCTACTCTCAGCGGGCATTTGTGCAGGAAAGGACAGAAACTGCACGGTCTCTCTGAAAACTGTCATCCAGACCCCTCAGCCCCTCGCATTTAAATCTACACTCCCAAACTCACTCTGGGCACCAGGTGACTAGCGCTGTTTGCGCACTAGGCAGGGAACTCTTTGGCACAGCGGAGGACAACCTGGAGATTACTTGGTGGGCTTAAGCCAAGACTGGTGCTGCTTTCTGTTTTGTTTTGCTTGGTGGTTTTTGTTTTTTTGTTTTTTTGTTTGTTTGTTTGTTTGTTTTCTTTTTTCTTTTTTTTTCTTTTTTCTCGTTTTTTCTTTTCTTTTCTTTTTCTTTTTTTTTTCTTTCTTTTTTTTTCTTTTCTTTCTTTTTCTTTTTTTTCTTTCTTTCTATTCTTCTTCTTTTTTTCTTTCTGCTTGTTGTGATTTGCTTTGTTCTGTCTTTATTTCTTTGATATCTTTGCCTATGTTGAGTGGGGATGGTCGGTTGTATTTTACATGTGAATGTACTTGATTTGTTTTCTTTGTTGTTGTTGTTGTTGTTGTACTTGGTAACTTGATTTGTGCTGAAACTGCCCTAACAGGGCCCAGCTTAAGAGGCACAAGATTCAACATATCCAGAAGCCAACTCTGGACCAAACCAGAGTACTACCGGGTTTGACCTACAAGTCACACACCCAGAGGGAATTCTCTGAAGGCACAAGAGCCCATAGAGGCCAAACCTCATTTAAGTGGCCAACCCTCACCCAGCAGAACACCCTGCGGTGGGCAGAGCCAAGTTTCACAACTAGACGGCCTAGGAGTTAAACCCACCTACTCACAAGCAGAAAGCAATTAAAGTTCTTCTTGAACAGGACGATATACTAAACACACGAACCACCTGTGGATCACATGCAGAGAACAACGAAGTAGTCCAAATCAAATATAAAGGACACATACCACATAAGATAACCCAGCAAGAACTAAGAGCTCTAGGGTATCTTCCTACTACTTCAAAGCAAGCACAGAGAGTCAGTCAGAATGGGGAGACAAAGAAACATGTCCCAATTAAAAGAACAGAAGAAACCTCCACAACTGGAACCAAATGAAGCAGAGGTAACCAACATGTCAGAGACAGAGTTCAGGACACTGGTGATAAGAATGTTTAAGGAGCTTAGAGAAGACATAAAGAAGGATATAGAAATCATAAAGAACAACCAGTTAGAACTAAAAAAGGATGTAGAAATCTTAACGAACAACCAGCTAGAACTAAAGAACACAATTACCGAAATTAAGAACTCACTTGAAGGAATGACCAGCAGGTTAGATGAAGCAGAGGATCGAATCAGCGACTTAGAAGACAAGTTAGCAGAGATCACTCAAACTGAACAACAGAAAGAAAAAAGAATAAAAAACAATGAAGATGGGTTAAGAGACCTCTGGGATAACATCAAGCACAACAACATGCGCATCATAGGAATACCAGAAGGCGAAGAGAAGAAGCAAGGGATTGAGAACATATTTGAGGTAATAATGTCCGAAAACTTCCCTAACCTGATGAAGGAAACCAACATACAAGCCCAGGAAGTGCAGAGAGTTCCAACCAGGATAAACCCAAACAGGCCCACACCAAGGCACATTATAGTTAAAATGGCAAAGCTTAAAGACAAAGAGAGAATCTTGAAAGCAGCAAGAGAAAGGCAGAAGGTTACGTACAAGGGAACTCCCATAAGACTATCAAATGACTTTTCTACAGAAACATTGAAGGCCAGGAGGGAGTGGCAGGAGATACTCAAAGTGATGAAACACAAAGGCCTACAACCTAGATTGCTTTATCCAGCAAGGCTATCATTTAAAGTTGATGGAGAGAAAAAGAGCTTCCCAGAAAAGAACAAACTGAAAGAATTTATTACAACCAAGCCAGCATTGCAAGAAATACTAAAAGGACTTCTGTAAATAAAGATGAAAACAATTTACTACAAATTTAAAAATGGCAATAACTATGTACCTATCAATAATCACTTTAAATGTAAATGGATTAAACGCTCCAATCAAGAGACACAGGGTGGCTGAGTGGATAAGGAAGCAAGACCCTTGTATATGCTGTATACAAGAGACTCATTTCAGATCAAAAGACACACACAGGCTGAAAGTGAAAGGTTGGAGTAAGATATTTCATGCAAATGGAAGCAAAAATAAAGCTGGAGTTGCAATACTTATATCTGACATAATAGACTTTAAAATGAAGAACATATTAAAAGACAAAGATGGGCACTATATAATAATAAAGGGATCAATTCGACAAGAGGACATAACCCTAGTAAACATCTATGCACCTAACATAGGAGCACCTAAATATATAAAACAGGTACTGATGGACATAAAGACAGAGATCAACAGCAACACTATCATAGTAGGGGACTTCAACACACCTCTGACAACAAGGGACAGGTCCTCCAGACAGAAAATCAATATGGAAACAACAGCCTTAAATGATACTTTGGAGCAGTTGGATTTAATTGATATTTTCAGAGCATTTCACCCCAATGCTGCAGAATACACGTTCTTCTCAAGTGCACATGGAACATTTTGTAAGATAGATCATGTTAGGACACAAAACAAGCCTTGATAAATTTAAGAAAATTGAAATCATACCAATTGTCTTCTCTGACCACAGTGCTATGAAATTAGAAATGAACTACAGGGGAAAAAAACCAGGAAGATACATCAATTCATGGAGGCTGAATAACATGTTGCTAAATAATGAATGGGTCAAGCAGCAGATCAAAGAAGAAATCAAAAGATAACTTGAGACAAATGAGAATGAGAACACGACGACCCAAAATCTATGGGATGCTGCGAAAGCAGTCCTAAGAGGGAAGTTCATAGCACTGCAGGCCTACCTAAAGAAACAAGAAACATCACTAATTGACAGTTTATCTTCACACTTAAGGGATCTGGAAAAAGAACAGCAAAATAAACCCAAAGGGAGCACAAGGAAGGAGATAATAAGGATCAGAGCAGAAATAAATGAAATAGAAACCAGAAAAACAATACAAAAGATCAATGAATCCAAGAGTTGGTTCTTAGAGAAGATAAACAAAATTGACAAACCATTAGCCAGACTCATTAAAAAAATGAGAGAGAGGACCCAAATTAATAAAATCAGAAATGAAAGAGGAGAAGTGACAACAGACACCACAGAAATACAAAAAAGTTTAAGAAATTACTATGAGCAACTATATGCCAACAAATTTGACAACCTTGAAGAAATGGACAATTTTCTAGAGGCGCACAACCTTCCAAGGCTAACTCAAGAAGAAACAGAAAGCCTAAACAGTCTGATTACCACCAGGGAAATTGAATCAGTAATCAATAATCTCCCAACAAACAAAAGCCCTGGACCAGATGGCTTTACAGGTGAATTTTTCAAAACGTTCAAAAAAGAATTATCACCTATTCTCCTCAAGCTCTTCCAAAAAATCCAGAAGGAAGGAAGACTCCCAAACACTTTTTACGAAGCCACTATCACCCTGATCCCAAAAGCAGACAAAGACACCACAAAAAAAGAAAACTACAGGCCGATATCTCTAGTGAACATAGATGCAAAAATTCTCAACAAAATATTAGCAAACAGAATTCAGCAATACATTAAAAAGATCATACACCATGATCAAGTGGGATTCATCCCTGGTATGCAGGGGTGGTTCAACATCCGCAAATCAATTAATGTGATACACCACATTAACAAAATGAAAAATAAAAATCACATGATCATATCAATAGATGCAGAAAAAGCATTTGATAAAATACAGCAACCTTTTATGATAAAAACCCTTAAGAAAGTGGGAATAGAGGGATCATATCTTAACATAATAAAGGCCATATATGACAAACCCACAGCTAACATCATACTCAATGGGGAAAAGCTAAAACCATTCCCCCTAAGATCAGGAACAAGACAAGTTTGCCCACTTTCTCCACTTCTATTCAACATAGTGCTGGAAGTTCTAGCCACAGAAATCAGGCAAGAGAAAGAAATAAAAGGCATCCAAATTGGTAAGGAGGAAGTAAAATTATCATTATATGCAGATGATATGATACTATATATAGAGAACCCTAAAGACTCCACCAAGAAACTATTAGAACTGATAGATGAATTTAGTAAAGTAGCAGGATATAAAATTAATATTCAGAAATCAGTTGCATTTGTATATACCAATGATAAAATAGCAGAAGGAGAAATTAAAAAAACAATTCCATTTACAATTGCTCCAAAGACTATAAAATATCTGGGAATAAATCTAACCAAAGATGTAAAAGATCTGTACTCAGAGAATTATACAACACTGAAGAAAGAAATGAAAGAAGACATAAATAGATGGAAACACATTCCATGTTCATGGATAGGAAGAATTAATATAGTTAAAATGTCCATACTGCCTAAGGCAATATACATATTCAACGCAATTCCTATCAAACTACCAACGACGTTTTTCACAGAAATAGAACATATAATCCTAAAATTTATATGGGACCATAAAAGACCCCGGATAGCCTCAGCAATCTTGAGAAATAAGAACAAAGTGGGAGGTATAACGATACCTGATTTCAACTATACTACAAGGCTACAGTAATCAAAACAGCATGATACTGGCATAAAAATAGACACATAGATCAATGGAACAGAATAGAGAGTCCAGACGTAAATCCATGCCTATATGCCCATCTAATCTACGACAATGGAAGCAAGAATATACGATGGGGTGAAGACAGTCTGTTTAATAAGTGGTGTTGGGAAACCTGGACCGACACATGCAAGAAAATGAAGCTGGACCACCTCCTCACACCATATACAAAAACAAATTCAAAATGGCTTAAAGACTTAAATGTAAGATCTGAAACCATAAAATATCTAGAAGAAAATATAGGAAGAAACTTCATGGACATTACCCGGAGTAGATTTTCACTGATATATCCCCTCGCGCGAGGGAAGTAAGAGAAAAAATAAACATGTGGGATTACATCAAACTAAAAAGTTTTTTCACAGCAAAGGAAACCATCAATAAAACAAAAAGGGATCCTACTGTATGGGAAAGATATTTGCCAATGATATATCTGATAAGGGATTAATATCACAAATCTATAAAAAACTTACTCAACTCAACTCCAAAAAAACAAACAACCCAATTAAAAAATGGGCAGAGGACTTGAGGAGACATTTTTCTAAAAAGGACATACAGAAGGCAAGAAGACATATGAAGAAATGCTCAACCTCACTAACCATCAGAGAAATGCAAATAAAAACCACAATGAGATACCACCTCACTCCAGTCAAAATGGCTATCATCAATAAATCAACAAACAACAAATGCTGGCGTGGATGTGGAGAAAAGGGAACGCTAGTGCACTGTTGGTGGGATTGCAGATTAGTGCAGCCACTATGGAAAACAGTATGGAGGTATCTCAGGAATCTGAAAATGGAACTACCCTATGATCCAGTAATTCCACTCCTAGGCATCTACCCGGAGAAATCCAAAACTCCAATTCAAAAATCTGTATGCACTCCTATGTTTATTGCAGCACTTTACACAATAGCCAAGATATGGAAACAACCGAAATGCCCATCGGTAGATGACTGGATTAAGAAGCTGTGGTACATTTATACAATGGAGTATTACGCAGCCATAAAGAAGAAAGAAATCTTATCATTTGCAGCAACATGGATGAATCTAGAGAACATTATGTTAAGTGAAATAAGTCAGAAAGAGAAAGACAAGTACCATATGATCTCACTTATATATGGAATCTAAAGAAAAGACTATGTGAATGAACTAATCAGAAACAGTTTTGGGGACACAAAGAAAAAACCGAGAGATGTTAGATGGGTGTGTGTGGGGGGGGTTGGGGATAAGGGGAAAAGTGAAGGGATTTGGAAGCAGCTGGTAACCACAAGATGGCCTCAGGGTTTTTTTGAAAATTAATTTGTGGAAGGTATTCAATAATGTTGTAAAGATTTTGTTGGGTATCTGATGGACATGCGTCCTATTTGGGAGACCACCTCAGGGATACTGTGGATACCTGATCATGGCATTGTACACCAGAAGCTAAACATTAATGAATGCCAACTATAATTTTATATATATAATGTGATGGTTCAGTGTGAGGTCGGAGGGATAGTGGATGGGGGGAGAGGGGTTCACAGTGTGAGGGATATAAATGATGAACGTCTAAGTATTACCTTGTCTTGTACACCTGAAACTAATAAATAAAAAAATAAAAAAATTTAAAAATTAAAAAAATAAAAATAAATTAAAAAAAAGAAAAGATAAAAGTATGTTGTTTAATCTCCATGTATTTTTGTATTTTTGTGCTTTCTTTTCGCAGTTGATATCCAATTTCAAAGCCTTGTGATCAGAGAATATGCTTATATGATTTCAATCTTCTTAAATTTGCTTAGTCTGATTTTATGTCCCAATATATGGTCTATCCTTGAGAATGTTCCATGTACACTCGAAAGAATGTATAGTCTGATGTTTTAGGATGAAGTGCTCTATATATGTCAATTATGTCCATTTCATCTAATGTGTCATTTAAGGCTGCTATTTCATTATTTATTTTCTGTTTGGATGATCTATCCATAGCTGTCAATGATGTATTTATGTCCCCTAGTATAATTGTGTTTTGGTCAATTTCTCCCTTAGTTCTGTTAGTAGTTGCTTGGTATATTTTGGTGCTCCCTGATTGGGGGCATAAATATTGATGACTGTTATGTCTTCTTGTTGTATAGTTCCCTTTACCAATATGAAATGTCCATCTTTGTCTCTTGTTATCTTTTTCACCATGAAGTCTGTTTCATCAGAAATCATTATGGCTACACCTGAGTTTCTCTGGGTACCATTTGATTGGAGTGTCAATTTCCACTTTTTCACTTTGAGTCTATGCTTGTCCTTGTAGCTGAGATGTGTCTCTTGGAGACAGCATATGGTTGGGTTTAATTATCTGATCCAATCTGCTATTCTGTGCTGTTTATTGGTGAGTTCAGTCCATTTACATTTAGGGTGATTATTGAACGTGAGGATTTCCTGTCATTCTATCTTTAGTTTTCTGGTAAGGCTGTGTCTTCATTGTTTCTTTGCTTTTTTGTTGTTGTCTATTATTTCTGTGTGGTGGTATTCTATGATGTTTCCCTCTGTTTCTTCTTTTATTACAGTATATATTTCAGTTCTGGATTTTTTCGTGTGGTTACCCTTAAGTTTATGTAAAAACATGTTTGATATTTAGAGTATTCCATTTTCTTCAGCACGCTCACTTTCTCCAATCCCATATTCTGGTTCAGGACTTTACTCTCGCCCTTTTTACGTTGCCACAAATTGTCCCTGTTGATGGTTGTCGAATAGCCTCCGTTAGTATTTCTTGTAGTGCAGGTCATCTTTAGAAAATTCCCTCAGCTTCTGTATGTCTGGCAAGGTCTTTATTCCTCCTTCATATCTAAAGGATATCTTTGCTGGATATATTATTCTTGGCTCATAATTTCTCTCTTTCAATAGTTTGAATATTTGGTTCCACTCCCTCCTGGTTTGTAGAGTTTCTGTTGAAAAATCTGATGATAATCTAATGGGCTTTCCTTTGTAGGTTACCGTCTTGTTTTCCCTGGCTGCCTTTAGGATTCTTTCTTTGGCGTTGATTTTAGACAGCTTCAATACAATGTGCCTTGGTGAAGGCCTGTTGGGATTGAGGTAATTAGGTGTTCTATTTGCTTCTTGGATTCGAGGATCCAGTTCTGTCCACAAGTTTGGGAAGTTCTCATCGACGATTTGTTTGAATATATTCTCTGTTCCCTTCCCTCTTTCTTCTCCTTCTGGTATGCCCATTATTCTTATATTGCTCTTTCTGATGGAGTCAGAAAGTTCTTGTAGAGTTCTTTCATTTCTTTTAAGTCTCAAGTCTCTTTCTTCTTCTCTCTGTGTAAATTCCAGGTTCCTATCTTTGATGTCACTGATTCTTTCCTCTATCTGGTCAACTCTACTACCTAAGCTGGATATTTTATTGTTAATTTCTTCTACTGAGTTCTTAATCTCCAGAAATTCCAGTTTGTTGTTTTTAAAAATTTCAATCTCTTTCGTAAAATGCTCATGTTGTTCTTTGATTGCGTTTCTGAGTTCATTAAATTGACTTTCTGTGTTTTCTTGCATCTTGTTGAGTTTTTCAGAACTGCAATCTTGAATTCTCTGTCATTTAAGTCACATATTTCCATATCTTTAAGTTCCTTTTCTGGAGACTTTTCACTTTCTTTCTGAGCTGTCTTGTTGCCTTGGTTATGCATGGCAATTACTGATTTATTATTTCTCTTTCTAGACATCTACAGGAGTGGCTTCTGCAACAGGTTGATAGGAAGAGTTTTTTTTTTTTTCCCCCAGTACTTTCTGGTAGAATGTTTTATTTTCTCTCTGACTGCAGCCTTTTTTTTTCCTCTCACACAGTATTGCTCTGTTTTCTCTGAACTATTCCAGCTTCTCACACAATGCGGTGATTCCCTGGGAGACGTGGTTCTCCTCTGTTAATAGATCTCCTAGGTCACAGGGCACAGTGTCCGTGTTGGTATGCAGAGAGCTTTTGAAGTTCCAAAGCTCTTTCTGCACCAGATTCAGAGCCCATATGTTTCAGCAGTTCTGTTTACTCCTGCTGGGATCCGCTCAGATAGGTGGGCCAGGGTGGGGGTGAGTTGTGAGAGGTGGCCCAGAGCAATGGCGGCGACCACCACCACAGCTGGTCCGGCTTACACAGCTCCCTCTCCTTTGCCGGAACTAGTTGAGCTGCGAATCTGTGTCTGCAGTCCACAGTTCTCAGAACAGCAAATATCCTGTCCTTTAAGATCTGACACTGCTACTGTTCCGCTTCTAGCACCGGGCAGGTGGGGGCGGGGCGAGCTCTGGGAGGGTAGGGAGGGGGCGGCTAGTCTCAGTGCCTAAGGCTTCCATTCTCTGCTTGGCAGTGAGGGCTTAAATCACCGTTTTCAGTCTTCTTCCCTCAGTCTTTGCTCTGAGGTCTCTGCTGTGAACGTTGTGTTCAGCCGTGTTATATGCTGCCCCCTCAGCCCTGTAGGCCGTAAGTGGAGCCCTAGCAGTCCGAGTTCTTCCCTCTCCCGCAGCTGCAGTAGTTCCGGGATGCAGTGAGCTCGGAGCACTGAGCTAGGTCTGCGTCCTTTGCCCACACTGCTCTTTCCCGGCACTTCTCCCTTCCTCCGCCCCTGTTTGCGCGTTTCGCCCACCTGGAGGTGAGGTCAGTAGTGGGCCTCTTCGTTTTGCCTGTCTGCTGTGCAGGGAGTCCTGTGTGGAGTTATTGTTGTCGATTAGTTGTAAATTCCAGGGGAGCTTTACAGAGGCTCACCTCACGCCGCTTTTTTTATCTAATCCCCCTTATTTTGAACACACTTATCCCATCCTTCTTGCCACTTTCTGAAGCAGTTCTGGAAGTATTCTTTCATGAGTGTGTTTAGTTGTGCTGTCATGGCTGCCTCCATGTCCTGAATCGGTTTGACTGTGGGGAAGAGCCAGAAGTCGCACAGTGCCAGATCCAGTGAATAAGGTGGATGCGAACACACCGTAATGTTTTTGTTTGACAGACATTGCCGTATACCAGAAGTGATGTGTGACATGCAGCATTGTCATGATGGAAGATTAGTTACGGCACACTCTAAAACACCTTCTCTCAAACTGTAGCTCACACCCACCTTGCACCAAACAAGTTGAAACTTGTCACGCACTGTTACTAAGATTTTATGCACTTCCCATATTAAATATCCCTGCCTTTCAGTTGGATAGCACTCACAGCAGCATTCACCGTACATTTTGAAAGTCAAATCGCTTCTAGTATTGCAATTTCTGTCAAATAAAAACATTATGGTGTGTCCTCATCAACCTTATTGACTGGGTCTGGCACTGTATGACTTCTGGCTCTTCCCCAAAGTCAAAGTGACCATGAAAGGTAAACGTTTTTAATTGATTCAGGAAATTGAGGCAGCCATGACAACACAACTAGAGACACTCATGAAAGAGGACTTGCAGAACTGCTTCAGAAAGTGGCAAGAATGGTGGGATAAGTGTGTTTGAAATAAGGGGGAGTATTTTGAGGGGGATTAATGGCAATGTGTCTTTTACTGTAATGAATTTGTTTTTTAATTTAAACATATTTCTTGGTACACCATATTTCTTGATCACACCTCATATTAGTTGGAGGAGGATTGATTTCATATAACAAGACTCTCAGCTCCTGTCCTGGTGCCTCTACACCCTTTCCCTAGGCAGATGATTCTCCCCAAAGATCTCATAAATGTTAGAGCCCCTGCCATCACACTCCTTCACAGCTTCCCAGGACCTCACTACCTCCCTGCCAAAGGTGGAGCCCCCATCTCCCTCTTCCTGGTCCCTGTCTCCTTGTTCAGACCAGTCCCAATTCCTGTTAATAAATTTCCTTTAAGTGGGCCCTGGACTCTTCTTTTACTCACCTCCTTCCTTAGCCTAGGTAATGATCTTGAAATGCAAAATTAGTTACCCCCTTGGGCTGAAATACCTTCAGTGCCTTCCTTCTGCTCTCAGGAGTCATTCTGAGTTGGCTTCCAGCCTCTAGCCATTTCACTTCTCAGAACCTGGTGCATCAGTCCAGCCCTGGCTCAGGGTGGGGCCTCAGCTCTCAACTCCGTCTACCTCCAATCCTCTGCACAGGCTGTTCTCTGTCCTTCCTGACTACGTCTCCTCCAGCTGCTGCCCAAGAGCCCACCCCCACTTGTGAGGTAAGCCCAGACCCCTGCCGGACACCCCACAGCACCTTGCACCTGGCCCTCATCATTCTGAGCTACTCCTGCTCTAATGGATGGCCCTCCCCCCTTCCCCTGCTGTGCCCCCAGCCATCCAGAAGCAGGAGGCCTGGCCCAGCCCCAGACCCCTCTCTCTGAAGCCCTCACACAGACCTGCAACTGTTTCCACCCAGTTGGAAAAGTCACACTAGTCCCTGAACTCCAGTGTGGTGGGATGGGGTTTATAAAGAGGTGTATATTGGGAAAGCACACACTGTGAGGGGAAAAGTAGGTGGGGGCTGGGCTTCCATATACAGGACTCCTTAGGTGGGGAGGGCTCTTACAACAATGACTTCCTTAGCATCTCCACGTTGTGTAAGGGTGTTGGGGGATTTTCAAAGAAAATTCAGCCTCCCCCTCAGCCTTCCCGCTTCTCCTGTCCTCTTTGCTTTGATTATGCTAGTTACAATGGCATGCCTGCCTTCCATCTCATTCCATGCAAGCCCTACCCCTGCCTCCTGCCACCAACCTTAGCCAGTACCTCCTGCACTCCAGATTGCAGGCCAGGTCAGGTCCTGCGGAAGCCCCCCTCAATCAAAGCCAGACTGACAGTAAACAGTGTGGTGAGAAGACAGTCTGATACTCATGGAATGAATGCTCACTCCATGAATGCTCAAACAGTGCCAGGCCCTGTTTTCTATTTTTATCTTCTTAAAAATTTTTCATTGATACAAGAGTAGTACATTCTTATTGTAAAAATATACATGAGCATATGAAATAAGAGTGGGAAATTATCCCTATCCTTTACTTGACTCCAGAGGCAAACATGCTTAGCCCTTGGATATGTACCTTCCAGTCTTTTCTAAACAGCTGCATGGAGATGGGATTTATAGGCCACAAAGTTTCCCCACTTATGTGGGTACCTCAATCTTTTTAGTTAGTTCACAGAAGTGTGCAAACATCACAGACCTTATTTTCAGTGTGTGTTAGCTCACCTCATCCTTAAACAAATAAGGAAACTAGAATTACAACATCCCCAAGCGGTGAGACCAGGATTCCCTGTGTAACACCATGACCTGGACACCTCAACCTGGCCTATGGTTTCACCACCAGCCATAAAACACAACCTACTTGAATCATGCCTGGGCACATCCAAGACTGAAATCCTTCCAGAAGGAAGCAGCACCTGCCCACCCAAACTGGAGATGAATGTGTACATGGGAGGGCCTCTGGGAGCCTGTACCTGCTCCTGGAATCTGTCAAGGCAGTTGCCCTGGGCCTCAATTGCTGCTGTTCCTGAAGCTGGATGGCTTCTGAGAGCTCTGAAGACCTAGGCAGGTGGAGTTTTTCTGATCAGACTTGGAGGGGACAATGGATCTATAGCTGGGATGGTCCTTCTGCCTAGGGTGTAGGGCCACAGGGCTATTGGCTGATATCACCTCCACCTCCAGCCGTTTTCCTCTTCTTCTCTCCTTGGTTCCTGGGGAAGGGCTGGACCTGCTCTGAAGAAGCCTATCCAGCTGCCTCATCCAGGAGGAGCCAGCACCTCTTCTGCCTAATTCAGTCTCCTCTGCCCCACCCTACCCCCGCCACCATTAGCTCTCTTTGGGAGGGTTTTGGACATCCCATTTATCACCCTGGATCCTTCCTGCCCTGTCCATTTTGGTGCTGTCCCAGAGCTCCCCTTCTCACAGCCAAGACCCTGGCAAACACAGAGTCTGCTCTAGGCCTCAATGGTCCCCACTCGGCAGGTGTAGACCTTGGGGGCTCTGGAGGCTGGTTTGCAATCTACTCATCTGCTGTGTTCTCCCTTAATAGCTCTCCATAGATCCCTTCCACCATAAAAATACCTCCTGCTGGAGTCAAAAATGGCCTTTTTCAGTTAACAATTCATCTTGGATATGGAAGCAGAATAGCTGGGCCAAAGGGAATAATCTTAAATTTGAGAGCAATTTCCAAATTGCTCTCCCTAAAGATTATACCAGTTGAATCCCCCCAACCGTGCATGTAAATATGTTTCCTCCACAGCCTCAGAGCCCCATTTACCAAACTTGTCAATGTGCCAATTAGATAGATGAAAAATAATATCACATTCTTACATAGTTTTTACGTTTCTCTAATTACACTTAAAATTACCACAAGTCTTCCCTATGACTTGTTTGTATATAGTGTTTGATTTTGGTTTGTTTGTTTGTTTGTTTTCTTTTCTGTTTCTGGTTAGTTTGTTTTTTAAAATTTTGGGGTGTGGGGCATAGAGATATTTTAAAATTTTTTTTGTAGTTACATCATTTACCTTTAGTGGTTTCTGCCTTTGGTTAGTGGTTTCTGCCTTTGGTGACTGCCAGGAAAGCCTTACCATCCTTCATGCACCTTTTCTTTTTCAGTTGGTTTCTGGATAGTCTTACAAAAAGATCCAGCCCACTAGATCTGCATCTATAGCATCAGGGCAACTTTTCATAGGCACTCAGATATGAAAGCATAATTCTGCCTCTTGGTTCCCGAACTCCATTTCCATGCTTAGCCCTGTGCTGGTAGGGCTTGGCTATTTCAAGATTTTCACAGTTCGTGATCTGCCTGTGGCCTTCCTATACCCGTCCTTCTAGCTCTCGGTCTGTCCCTTTACCTACATCATCTACAGTGCCCTGCCCCACAAGCTGCCACCATCCCCTCAAATTCAACCACCTGTTCCCACTGCATAAGGACTCTGTCTTTCCTGATCACTCCTTCTTGCACCTGGATTCCAAGACTTCTACCAGTTAACAGGGGTCTTCCCCTGTTAACTCTTTCCTGCCCCTTCTATCTCAGTGTTCATTTCTCTCAGTCCTTCAACCCATTCATTGCTCCATCACAGTAATTACCCCTTTTGCTACAGCTTCAGTCCCCTTGCCATCCTTCCTCATACTCCCCTGGCCATTCCAACCCCTTAACATGGCTAGAGAGACCTCATATCCGTGTAGCTAGGCCTCACTGTGACATCGTGGCCACTGACCTTGGAGGCCCTCTGTATGCCCTGGGCTGTGCATCTCCTTGGTCCTCTCACCTCCTGTGTTCTCCTCCCCTCTCCCATACCCAACACCTCCGGCAGTGACCCCATCAATGAAAGGGCAATCCCACTCTCCCAACAGCCCTTCCACAGCCACTGACCTACCTGTACTTATGCCCGATCCTATGAAGGATGCATTATCTAGATGTTGCAGTGCAGCCCCTGTCCCCTGCTGCTTCTGCCTTCTGCCCCACAGCCTCATCCATCCCCTTTTAGTTTATCCTGCTCGCCTGGATAATCCCCAGGAGCAGACAAATGTGTTGCATTGTCCCTGTTTTCAAAACAACCCTTCTTACATCCTAAATGCCCTCCATCTGCTGCTCTACTTTGATCCCAACTTCTCACCTGTCTCCCCCATCCAGTTCTCTTATAACCCTGCCATCTGCCTAACTCATCCCCACTGGTATACAGGCCTCCAGTGACCTCCTGGATGCCAAGCTAACTGTCAGCCTTTCCCCTTCCCTTTCTGGACCTGTCCAGTGTGGGACACCATCCCTGCCATTGCACAATCTTCAGTCTTGCTGTGTCCTACCCAAGCACCCAATATTCCTCCTGACTCCTCCTGCCTTCATCTCCTCCTCTCCCTGGCTCCTCCTGACTTCAGCTCCTCTCCTCTATTCCCTCCCCCTACTGTGCTCAGGACACCCAAAGGAAGAGTGGACTCCAGGCTTAGGGCCTTTGGAGCATTTTCCTCCAGAAGAACTCCAGGACTTCCTTTCACAGCTCTTCCAGACTTCTGTAAGTGAATGTCCCTTCCTTGGACCTCTTACACAGCTTTCTAGCCCCTGCCCACCACACTCTTCCTTCCCATGCCCTCATTTCAGTAGCACCTGCCACATTTGCCTTTTGCTTGAGTGTAGTGTCTATGTTAATTTCTTGGGGATATGAGGCTGTGTTTGTGCTGTTCACAGCTTTATACTAAGCCCTTGGGACAGTGAGCAGTACATACAGGGTGGACAATAAACAGGTTGTTTGCTCAGGTGACCCCCTTGTAAGTACCTTTATGACTTGGAGACCTGCAGTGGCCCCACTGTTCTCAGCCAGCCCCACTTTGCACACTTATTCCTGCCTTCTAAGCCCCAGTGAGCCACTTCTAGTTCTTGTGTAGCATGTTGCATGCCCCAGGGACTTTGCACAGGAAGTTCCTTTTGCCTAGAATGTTCCTTGCCTTCCCACTGCCATCAAGACCTCAGCTAAGATACCTCCAGGGATATTTATCTGACCCCTCACATCTAACACCTTTGCTGTCTTATAGGGGACTCTTGATGCATATTGGCCTAGTAAGAGTCAGTCTTTCTAAGCCTTAGTTTCCTCATCTTTCATTTGGACACAGTAACACCAACTAACTTATGGAAGTGGAGACAACTTACATAAGCTGAGGCACTCCCAGAACACCGATCTCTTCCTTTCCCTGTTGTTGGAAGGGTTTCATAAAAAGTTCTAGAAACCCCCTCAAAATGCTTGGAACTCTCCTAGCCTCCTGAGCACCCTTCCCTGAGCAGGCCTTTGTTCCTCCTAGTTTTCTCACATTCTGCTTCTCCATAGAACGATGGCTGGGTTGTGTTCTCTGGAGCAGGAAAGCTATTTAGAACCACAACACTGTGGAAGCCCAGTCCACACGCAGAACCAGTCCTCCACATGGCTCCTGACTTCTAGAGAAGCTGGGCTGTGTGAGGACACAGGCCTCTAACACTACTTAGTTACCCCACCCTATCCTTGCATTTCCAGAGGAGGCTCCCCTGCAACAGGAACTTGGTCTTTGAAGCTGCAACAAGGAATCCCCCTGGCTTATTTTCTTCCCATGTGGCACTTCCATATCAGGTGCCTCCAACAGCTCATATATCATGTGTGATAGTCTCAGTCTTTCTCCCTGGATGGGTGTCCAGCCTCCAACCAGCCCAGACCCAGGGACTTCAGGGAGGCCAACCTCTGGATAATTTCCTCCAGCATGGGACTTCCCTCCACTTCATGCACCCAGTCCCTGGGCTCAGTAATCAGTCACCAGATGACTCTCTCCAACCCAGAACTCATACCTATACCCCACACCCCAGCCAGGACCTCAGTACCGGCCTGTTCTCCCTACCCTCCTTGTAAAGCTTGCTATTGCTTCTCTGGGGGTGATAAAGTCCCCAACATGCCTGTACAATTACTCAAGGATAGGGGCTTGGTGAAGACCTAGGGAGATTCCCCCCAGAGTTCTGAAAGACATATGCCTTGTGACTACAAGTCCTGGAGCTACTGCCACTTAAGAGGAGGGGAAAATAACATGTAGGATTCAAAAGGGAAATTTGCTCCCTTGCTTCCATGCCTTTGCATATGCTGTTCCCTCTACTTGGAATGCCTTTGCTGTCCCTACCACATCTGGCCTGTCCAGCCTTCCAGAATCCACTTAGGAATATCCTCCATGAAGCCTTCCTTTATTTCCCATGGTCTGGTGATGGGGTCTCTCATCTACCTCTCGTTGGCCTCCATATTTTGCTCTGAATAATGACATCCAACTCATGAGCCCCCTCAGGGTTAAGTGAGATCCAAATAAGAGAAAGCTTATATTATTTACTAACTTATCTATTGCCTTATACAAAAAATGGCTAGATAGGTTTTTACCAAATTCAGAGGGCATATTTAGGAAGGTCTGAGATAAAATAGAGGTTATGAGATTCATGCAAGAGTTCCCCTGGGACAGCTGACACTCATCCTTGTGACTACTCATCAAAAAGTGGTGTCTTTATTGGTAAGAAGTGGAGAACTGTTCAGAGATGTTGATTTAAAGGTGAAATTGAAGGACACACATTAACATTTTCTATAGTTATTTGCAGGGGGGTTATGGGACTGCTTTTCACCTGGGTGACCCTATGTCACTGACCCCCAGGGGCCAAAGCCAAGGTTGATTTATCTCTAAGTGGTGACAGAGCTGTGCTACTCCAGGATACTCTACATGGCTCTTAGCAAATGATTTTTTAGGTCCTAAACACTTAATAAATGTTAGACAGTATTCCTGTTATTGTTATTTTATGAGACCTGTGGAGACACAGGGAGGAAGGTGTGACTCTTTGGGTCTATCAAGATTTAATACCCCTTTCCTCTTCTCCTAGTTTCTGTTTATTCAGACACTGGCTTTGTCTGATCACTTGCTGTGTACTGGTTCTGGGCTGTGAGGGGAGAGGACGGGGCTGATCTGTCACTGGGATTGGGAAGCAGGAGGGAGCAAGAGGTCCTGGCTCTTTGCCTAGAGTCCTGCTCCATTTCCAGTTAGTGATTGCTGTGAAAGCTCTTTCCTGAAAAGTATCTCACACTCAGCTTATGAAAACCGAACTCAGAATCCTCCCCATCCTTCTCCTGCTGCTCCTCCCATCTTCCCTTGTTGTGCACAACAGGCCAGAGTCAATTTTACTCTCCCTCAAATCCAATCCAATGGCTAGTCTCCCCAAATCTCTTCCAAAAGTATATCTGCCATTTGCCTTTCATTTCCATTCCGCAAGCAGGAACAGAAAACACGTTAATATTATGCCTGATATACAAGGGGAGGAAACATGCAGAGTGAATGCAGGCGTCCTTGCTGGAGGAGATCATATCAGGCCCTGTCTTTCCTTGTCAACAAATATAAGAGGTATCAGTGTTGGGAGCATTTGAGATCTTGCCCCCCACCATTTGTCATCAGTGAGGCTCAAATTAACTCACAGAAATTCAAAAAAATATAATAAAAAGAAATCTTTAAAATGAAGAGATAAAGGCATTATTATTTGTCAGTGGTATCATGACAGCTCATTGTCACCTAATAATTCGTCTCTCCTCTCTTTTTCAGAGTATCTTTAGCTTGCATCTTTAGCTGGGCACATGGCCACCTAGAGGAAAGACTACACTTTTCTCCTGCTGGGCAGCAGGTGTAGCCGCGTGGGTCTGGCACAGGGATGTAAGCAGAAAAATCCAGTGACAGCTTCCAGGAACTTTCCTTAAATACATGCCCATTTACTTTCCCCTCTTCTCCTTGGTCTTGTAGACTGGAACATGCTTGATGACTGAAGCTGCCCACTGTGGACTATGCAAGCGAAGGCCATGCCCTGGTGACGATGAAAAGTGAGTTGGAAGGGAGATGGTGAGGCATGGATAGCACTGCCATGCTTGTCTCTTGTACTTCTTTCATTTAAGACTCTCTTATCTTGTGTCTGTCTAGTCTCTGTCTGATCTAGCCCTCATGCAGAGGATCTGGTGAAAAGCTACTACAGTTGGTCCTTGAACAACTCATGGGTCGGAGTACCAACCAGCAGATCAAAAATCTACGTGTAACTTTTGACCCCCACAAAACTTAACTATAGTTGGCCCTTCATATCCTCAAGTTTTGCATCTGTGGATCCAACCAATTGATTATCGAAATATAGTACTTTTGTCCCACAGTAAGGAATCTGCAGGTGCAGAGGGCCGACTATACTGACAGCCTGCTGTTGACCAGAAGCCTTAGCAATAATATGAATTGTTGATTAACACATATTTTTATGTTACATGTATTATACACTGTATTCTTATAATTAAGTAAACTAGAGAAAAGACAATGTTATTAAGATAATCATTAGGAAGAAAAAAATACATTTACTGTATTTATTGAAAAAAATTCATGTATAAGTAGACCCACACAGTTCAAATCTGTGTTGTTCAAGTATCAAGTAATATAATTAATTGAGAGTCCTCCATTAAGTGGCTGAACACAATGGAAATAATCACAATCAAAAGGTTTCCTATAGAAGATAGCCAGTTAGATGATATCTTTGATGAAATCACATTTACATTTGCTATAGGAAACATAAGGGAAAAACAGACAGATCATTATGAGTGACATTAGAGGGTATGGGCCACTCCTGGTTCTGATGATGGGCTGAGAATATGAAATTCACAAAGTGATTTAAAATAGATATGAAAATGATGTAACGAATATACACTTCAAAATAAAAGAACACCAGTTGGTGAGCCAGAAAATGTGCTGATTTCCTGAAAGCAAAAGAAAACCTGATCAGGCAGAGAGAAACAATCCCCCAGGTAGGTACACACTAGAACATTTCATGACACACAGTCACTCGGAGGAGAACCGTCACCATGGAAGAAAATACATATTAAACTAGTATGAGAGCTTTACCTGAAGAGCCTGATTTAAGTAAAGCAATCAGAGCAGGAATCATTTTGTAATATTGGAAAATTAGTATCCTCAGAGATAAGGAAGGATATCACAGTAAAAATAAGAATTAGCACTTATGAAAAAGAATTAATTGAGGATTTTGGACACCAGAGTCTTTGTCCATACAGTGGGCACACCACTCTCCTGCCTGGTCAACAGTGTCCATATTCTGCCTTTGATTTTTAGCTCTGGATGAATCTGGGGCTTGCTGGCATGCAACAGAAGCCAGGTCTGGCAGACTTAAGCAGAAGAGAAATTTAGTGAAGTATCTGGGTGGCCAGTAATGGGAAGTGGGTTGGCCTGGAAGGAGCTGGGCCCCAGTCTACATCTCCATGAGATCCAGCCAGGACAGATCCTTCTCCCTTTCTCTTTCTCATAGAAAATTGGTCCTCTGGACAAAGCTACTTCTGCTATTTTCCTTCTCTCTATTAGGATGTGGGATGAGTGAATAACCCCTTTCTGTTCCGACCTGTTCCTGTTGACTTCTTCCCAGCAATAGAAACACACCAAGTTTCTTTCCTTGGAAATACCATTCTGCCTCCATCCCTTCTCCTTAACTTCCAGGTGTTACTCTCCTCACAGCCCACCATCTTGAAAGCATCTACAAGTGTGTACCTGGAGAGTCCACATCCCTCTCAATCTGCTTTACCCTCTCCTTCTAGAGGTGACTTTGTTGGCTAGACTAGAGCCCAGACTTTCCTGCACCTTTGCTCCTGCAGATACCCACAGAAAAAAACATCCCCACTGATGTACCCCCACTGATGTACGGCTACTCTATGCTCCTGCTTATCTTCTTGAATACAGAAAAGGGAATACTAGGGCAAAGAGTTTGGAAGTTTTATTTTGATAAAATTTTGAAGGGCTTTGATTTAAATATTTTATTTTGGTTTCCTAAAAGTTTCTTCCAATTAATGTCCAACGAGTGTGTATACAAATATATATACCAACACTCATTGTTTAACTTTGCATATCTAATCATTGTAAATGTTAGATCAATCCTCTTTCCATTTGACTTAAAATTATTAGTGAGGTGGAACATGTTGTCATGTGTCTAGTGGTTATGTTTTTCTGTTTTCAATATGTAAGTTGAGGATCTTAATATCTTCTCAGTGAGTTGTTCCTTTTCTTATTGACCTTCATTAACTCTTATAATACTCTGTTGGCCTAAAGTCTACTTTGATTGATGTAAACATAGTTATATATTAGATCAGATTCTAGGGATAGAACTCAGACTTTGTAGCTCTTCAGGCTCACAGGTGATTGCAGCACACAGTGTGAGGTCGCTGAGGTGGCCTTCCCCGATGCTCCCAGCTGAGCCTCCCAGGTGTCTCCAGTGTTTTGATGGATGTGTGTCAATCTGAGGAAGGGTCCTTCCCTGAGGAAGTGTTCCCCCCTCTACCTCCTCTCCCATACCATTCCCAGCCCTGATATTGTCCCCCCCACCTCCATTACAACTTTTGTTTGCAAACTAAGATATACTTTCTTCATGTAGGTAGCCCATTCCTGTCTACACATCACTTCTTATCTTTGCTTTTCCACCCTGCCCGATCATGACTAGGGACTTCACATTATTAATAAATAACATGCACTTGGCACATGCTCTGGGCTGGGCAATTTGAAAGCATCATTCATATGAATCTCAGCTTTAGAAATAGGTGTTGTCTCTATTTTATAGGTAAGGAAATTGAGACCACAAAACCTAAATTGTATAAAGCCCCACATTCCCCAGCTTGTAAGGGAGTACCACCTCTAAGTTGGGATCCAGCCCCTCCAGATGTGATGTGGTCCCCATACCTCATTCACCACAGCATCTGTAAAAGGGACCCAGGTAGAGAGACAAAAGGAAAACCTCTAAAATGTGTGTGTTAGTCTGCTTAAGATGCCACAACAAAATACTGCAGACATTTATTTTCTCACAGGTCTGGGGACTGGACGTCCCAGGTCAAGGTGCCAACGTGGTTGGGTTCTGGTAACATCTCTCTTCTTGGGTTACAGATGGCTGTCCACCTTCTCACTACATCCTCACATAACATCTTTGTGCATACGGCGACAGACAACTGAGCTGTATGGTGTCTCTTCTTATAAGGATCAGCCTCCCCCAGCTCCCTGCCCTATGGCCTCATTTAACGTTAATTATTTCCTTAGAGGTCCTATCTCCAAATACAGCCACACTGGGGGTTAGAGCTTCCAAATATGAATTCAGAGGGACACAACATTCAGTTCATATGTGTGCACACCCATGTGTTTGGAGACAGTAAGTCCTGTTTAACACTTCTCTTATCACACCTGGCAGGTGACCACACTCTCTCAGATACCACAGAAGTTCTTGGTTCCAAGGGTAGTCAGTAAGTTTCAAGGGTGACCATGCTGACCAAGCAGAGCAGAGGTGTCCAAGCAGTGAGCTCAGACCTGCCTGGCCCAAATCCAGCCTGGCCAGGATGTTGGACCTGCCTGGTGAAATTGGCCTAACGTCATTTTGTCTTAGGGAGCTTTGGCTACACAGCTGCACTAGGCTTATATCTGATGTCCCTGTCCAGCCCTCTAGGTTAGGAACAGCCTGCTCCTAGCCATTGCTCTGTCCCTCACCCTGCCTGGGTGCAGTAACCCCAAAGCCCTGACCCTCTGAGGCCTGATCAGGCTAGAAGTGTCCCTGCATCGTCAGCGAACACACCTGTCCCTGAGGCCTCTGCCTAGCTCTGACAGCCAGGCTCCCAGACACTGCTGTGTACTGCTGGCAGGTTGTGTGTCTGCCAGGGGCCTTGCCTCTCTGAGCCTTGCTCTCTCCATTAGAAAAATAGGGAGAAGCTGCATCAGCCCCACAGAACTATGCTGAGGGTTCTGAGCTTATGCCTGCAGAGTGCTCAGGGTTGTGAGTGCGAGCCCTTCCCTTCATTATCCAGAGGGCTGTGATCTCTGGTCTCACCTTTCCTTGGGATGAAGGGTCCCCAGGGCCTGGCAGGATTCTGATTCAAAGCAGCAGTGACAGCACAGACAGCCTGGGCTGAGTAACGGTGCTCTGCCAAGAGACGCTAATGACTCCAGCCAGGCAATTATTTTTAATGAGTTCAACTCTCCCACAGGCTATGAGGCTTGGGTGGGGGATCCTTTGGCCACAGGAAAGGGGGACTATCAGGGATTCCTGTGAGTGGGCCAGCATCCATTGGACTGCATCCACTCCTATCTCTCCTGTCATTTCAAAAGGAAACCTATATAATTGTTGTTAATAAAAATGCAATATCAACTACCACAGATTAAAAAGGAACCCTAAAAACAGTACAAATATTGTGACAACAAAGCTGAGCTCTGACTAGGCAACAGGCTGACATGTACCCTCTCCCCAGCCTCTGGACCTTAGAGGTAGGCAAGTTCCCAGCGGTACCTTATCTGATTTGCTCTGAGTCTGAGATTTCCTTTCTTTTCCTTAAAAAGGGTGATTCACAAGTGTTAGGAAGATGGTAGACATGTTCTCCTATGGAGAGAGTCACTGTCACTCAATATAAAAGCCCTGAACCTCTTACCTTTGTCTTATGTCCCCAGTGGCTTGAAATCCCACTAGAATAGGACAAGGTGATGTGTGTATCAATGGGCCCAGGACATGCTAATTCTGGCAGGGAATTCAGAGGGCTTGTCAGAAGTAGGCAAGGTCTCAGGCACTGGCGAGGCTGCATTTGTCACAGGGGTAGGGGGCTACAACTCCCAGGAAGTACAGTCACATCCAGAAGGGTCCTCTGATGGGCCTGAGCTGAGTTAGTTGGTCGTGCTACACCCTGGAGCCACAATAGCTGCTGTGGGTGGGGGAACAAGGGGCTAGGAGCCCAGAGGTAAGGACAGGGTGGAACTCCTCTTGGAGACCCCTTTTACCTCTTTATGGCAGCTTCCACCTAGCCAAGCTGTAAATCCTCCCTGAGGCCTCCTAGGCAGCCCTACTCATGCCATCTCTTTCTGGAGCCTTACTCCCATCAACAATCTCTCTTTCCTTTCATTCCAGGACCTCTTTTCACAATGATATCATGGGAGAAGTTCTGGTTCTCTCTAGGAGTGGCTCACCTCCCTGAGGTTGGCCACCCACTCACCTCTGACCCCCTTCCTACCCAATTACACAGTGACTCCTGACCCCTAACCCAAGTTACATCCTGACTTGACCCCAGTCATACACTGGCATCTGTCAGCAATCCTCTGACCTTTACTCCAGCCCACACTGACTCTTTAACTGATCACACCAAACCCTGACACTAAGCATGCCCTGACAGCCGACGCTGGCCCCAGACCGAACCACACCCTGGTTTGGCCAGTGAGCCTTCTACTCAGAGGCCTGGAGTATGCTGTGGGCACTGGCGGAAGGCATAGTGGCAGCAGTAAGGAGGCCAAGGCCACTGTACCTTGTGCATGGGACTCCAGAAGCATGTGTCTAGGGCCCCTGCAGAGATAACAGAACCTCCCTCACCACTGAGTTGCTAGGTGACCTCGGGCAGTCAGCATTCCTTTCTCTGAGGCTCAATTCACTGAAGTGTAAAAACCGGAGTCTCATGAATTCTGAAGACTCTTACAAGAAAACAAGTGCTAAGAGACCTGCCCAGTGCGGATCAATTGAGATAATGTGTTTAAAATGCTCAGCACAGTGCCAAGTACATTGTGAGCATTCAATAAATGCTGGTTATTAATGTTACTATTAATAACTCCTGCCTGACCACTTCACCAGGCAAATGGAGGATCAGTTGAGCTGCAGAGTGCAGGAAGGCACTATCCAAGAGGTAGGACGACATTTTAATAACAGGAAGCAGGATAGTGGGGTGGGGTGGGGTTGGGGGAAGAGGTAATACCAGCATCCAGAATTCTGTTCAGGGAAAAGACAGGCTGGTATCCTCGGTGGGAAGAGGAATAACACTTATCTCCAGAGTGCACAGAGCCAGGTCCTCCTTGATGGAGACAGTGCAGTCATCTGTCCTCCCCCAGTGCTGGCTACCATAGTGGTCCTCTGTGCAAATGAGGACACGGGATTGCTGGATTCAGTAGTGTGTTCATGGGTGAACAACTAGCCCAGGTCTGCAGGATCCTGAATAGCTCTCCACTCCATCACAATGTTGGCAACTAGGGAGGCAGATGGGATGGGCAAGAAGGGGAATGGGAGCCCACGTGCTAGGAAAAGGACAAGGTACAGTCCATCCTGGTGCCCAGCCCCTCCGCAGGCAGAAGTAATGCCATTCCTGCATTTCTACACTTGGGTTTCTCCTGCCACAGCAGGAACTACTTGTCTCTCTCATCCCTACTTCTCCAAAATCAACACTGCATCCCTATGGCCTCAGTGTGGGCATCAGAGAAAGAGAGACCCTCAGTCAGCATTCCTGTGAGGACTGGAAGTAGCCAATATTTATGCATGCCAGCCAAGCCCTTGCATCTTTTCGTTTCATTTGTGCCTTCTGCTGGTCTTTTCCAAAGGGTGATAGAGCTAACACTTGAGGCACAGGAAGTAATATACATGGGCACAAGTCAGGAGTTAAATAATAGACCAGAGCTATAAGGCCTGGGGGAGTATTTTAGAGCCAGAGTTCCCCAGGGTGGGGAACAGGTGGGGATGGGGCTGGAAGAGTCAACGGAGGTTGTCTCACATAGTTCCTTTACATTTACTTCAAGAATGGCAAAGAAAAAACATTAAAGGCTTTTAAGGAGGGTAGCAATGTAATATTCTATATATTTTAGAAAGCATATTTTGCCTAAAAGATGGAGAATATTGGGAGAAGGCAAAGTAATGGTAAGGAAGATAAGTTAGAGCTGCAGTTGGGAGAGAAAAGATGGTAACCTGTGTTGGGGAGTATTTCGTGAATGAGCAATAGGGAGAGAAGTGGAAGATCTAAGACTTTTTTGGAGGTAGAATTGTTGGGTATTGGTGACCAAAAGGGGAAAAGGGAGGGATGTGGAAAGATGTTAAGGTTCCTGAGTGGATGGCAGAGACATTGATGGACACAGAATGCTACATAAGAATCAGCTTTGTGGTAACAATAATGTGTTCGTCTTTGAACATGGTGAGCAAAAGGCTTCTGTGTGATATCCAAGCAGTATCTTGAATGGGCAGTTGGATATGTGGCTCTGGGGCCAGGGGAGGGCTGGGATGAAAGTAGTTAGAGGAGTTGTCCTTGTTGAAGTTATGCACATAAATGAGATCACCCAGGGAACACATATAGATGATGAAGCAAATTCCATTTATACATTCTCTTTAAAATCACACAAAATACAGGAATGTGCAAAGCCACCACCCTGGATCTATATTATATTAAAGATCTTAGGCAGTGAAATAAGACCAAAAAAGAAAGAAAGAAAGAAAGAAAGAAAGAAAGAAAGAAAGAAAGAAAGAAAGAAAGAAAGAAAGAAAGAAAGAAAGAAAGAAAGAAAGAAAGAAAGAAAGAAAGAAAGAAAGAAAGAAACTTAAAACATATGGATTGTAAAGGGAAAAAATTAAAGTTATTTTTTTGTAGATGATAAGATTTTATATTTATAAAGCGAAAAAAGTAAATTTAGAGACAAATTACTAGCAATAATAGAGTTTAGCCATGTGGCTGACTGTAAAATCCATACACAAATTGCATATACAAATGTCAATTGCATTTCTATACATACATTTTTAGTTTCATGAGATGACATCATAGAAAGGATAGTGTGAGGTGAGCCTCTAGAAATCACCCCTGGAATCTACTACAAATTGAACAACTATAATTCCACAAAGAACTCCCTGCACAGCAGACAGGCAAGACTAAGAGACACACAACTAAAATCATCAATAGGTGGGCAAATTGAGAGAGAGGGGAAGGAGAGAAGCAGGAAGGACAGAGATGTGGGCCGCGTGGGCGCAGGACACAGACCTAGCTTGGAGCTGCAAGTTCCTGCATTCCGTTCCACCTGAGGGATCAGCATATAATACAGCTGAACCCAACACTAACGGCAGAGACCTCGGAGCAAGGACTGAGGGAAGAAAGGTGAAAACAGCAGTTTAAACCCTCATTGCCAAGCAGAGGATGGAAGGCTTAGGCTAGGAGGTTAGCCAACCTTTCCCCATCCTCTCAGAGTTCGCCACACCCACACCCTCCCAATGCTAGAAGCTAAACAATGGCAGTGTCAGATCAAAAGAAAATAATAATTGCAGTTCGGAAAACTGTGGACTGCAGCCACAAACTCACAGCCCTACTAGTTCCATCAAAGGGCAGGGAGACCTGGGCGCAGGACTGGCTGTGTTGATGGTCACCACCATTGCTCACAGCCACTTCTCACAGCCTATCCTGCCCTGCCCCAACCTATCTGGGTAGAACCCTGCAGGGGTAAACAGAGCCAGTGAAACACACAGGCCCTGAATCTGGTGCAGGAAGAGCTTCACAACTTCAGAAGCTTTGCCCATCCCCCAATGGAGATAGAGCACTGAGACCCAGGCAACCTGCTCACAGAGGAGAAGCCCACCTGCATTGCATGAGAAGCCAGAACAGTGCAGAGAAAATATAACACTACAATGTGAAAGAGACTTAAAGGCTGCAGTTGGAGAGAAAATAAAGAATCCTACCAACAACTACTGGAAAGCAAAGGAAAGACCTCTTCTAACCAACCTGTTGCAGAACCCACTCCTGTAGATGTCCAGGAAGAGAAATAATAAATCAGCAATTGCCATGAATAACCAAAGTAACAAGGCACCTCAGAAAGAAAATGAAAAGTCTCCAGAAAATGAACTTAAAGATATGGAAATACATGACTTAAATGACAGAATTCAACACGGCAGTTCTGAAAAATTCAACGAGACGCAAAAAAACACAGACAGCCAGTTTAATGAACTCAGAAACACAATCAAAGAAAAAAATGAATGTTTTGCCAAAGAGATTTAAATTTTGAAAAAAGAACCAAAAAGAATTTCAGAAGATTAAGAACTCTATAAAAGAAATGAAGAATGAAATAGTCAGCTTAGGTAATAGAACTGATCAGATGGAGGAAAAAATCAATCACACTGAAGACAGAAATCTGGAAATGACACAGATGGAAGAAGAGAGAGACTTGAGACTTAAAAGAAATGAAAGAACTCTACAAGAACTTTCTGATTCCATCAGAAAGAGCAATATAAGAATAATGGGCATACCAGAAGGAGAAGAAAGGGAGAAGGGAACAGAGATATATTCAAACTAATAGTCGATGACAACTTCCAAAATTTGTGGAAAGAACTGTATCCATGAATCCAAGAAGCAAATAAAACACCTAATTACCTCAACTCCAACAAGCCTTCTCCAAGGCATATTGTATTGAAGCTGTCAAAAATTAATGATAAAGAAAGAATCCTCAAAGCAGCCAAGGAAAAAAGATGGTAACCTGCAAAGGAAAGGCCATTATATTATCATCAGGTTTTTCAGCTGAAACACTACAAACCAGGAGGGTGTGACCTCAAATATTCAAACTATTGAAAGAGAGAAATTATGAGACAAGAATAATATATCCTGCAAAGGTGTCCTTTAGATGTGAAGGAGGAATAAAGACCTTTCCAGACATAGAGAAGCTGAGGAAATTTTCTAATACACGACCTGCACTACAAGAAATACTGAAGGAGGCTATTCGACCAGAATAGAAAAAATCTGTGACAACACAAACATAAAACGGGGAGAGTAAAAGTCTGAACTGGCATACGGGAATGGAGAAAGTAAGCATGCTAAAGAAAACTGAATACTCTAAATATGAAATTTCTTTTACATAAACTTAATGGTAACCATAAAAAAAAATTCCAGAACTGAAATATAAAACATAATAAAATAAGAAACAGGAAAAAAAAACATAGAATACCACCACACTGAAATATTAAACAGTAACAAAAAGGCAAAGAAACAATGGAGACACAGTCTTACCAGAAAACCAAAAATAGAATGATAAAAAAAAATCCTCATATATTGATAATCACCCTAAATGTAAATGGACTGAACTCACCAATAAAAAGGAACAGAGTAGCAGATTGGATCAGAAAACTAAACACCAACCTTATGCTGACTACAAGAGAGACACCTCAGCTACAAAGACAAATATAGACTCAAAGTGAAAGGGAGAAAATTGACACTCCAACCAAATGGAATCCAGAGAAAAGCAGGTGTACCCATACTGATATCAGAGGAAAAAGACTTCTGGATAAAAATGGTAACAAAAGATAAACATGGACACTTCATAATGATAAAGAGGATAGTACAACAAGGAAACATAACAGTCATTAATATTCATGACCCAATCAGGGAGCACTGAATATACAAAGCAACTACTAACAGAACTAAAGGGAGAAATTGACCAAAACACAATTACAGCAGTGGACCTAAATTCGTCATTGACAGCTATGGAAACAGAAAATAAATACAGAAATATCAGCGCTAAGTGACACGTTAGATGAAATGGACATAATTGACATTTACAGAGCACTTCATCCTAGAACATCAGACTATACATTCTTTTCTAGTGTACATGGAACATTCTCAAGGATAGACCATATGTTGGGACATGAAACAAGCCTCAGAAAATTTAAGAAGATTGAAATCATCCCAAGCATATTCTCTGATCACAAGGCTTTGAAGATATCAACTTCAAAAAGAAAGCAGGTAAAACCACAAACATGTGGAGTTTAAACAACATACGTTTAAAGAATGATTCAGTCAAAGAAGAAACAAGAGGAGAGATCAAAAGATACATAGAAACAAATGAGAATGAAAATGAATCCTGCCAAAATTTTTGGGATGCAGCAAAAACAGTTTTAAAAGGGAAATTTATTTCATTACAGGCCTATCTCAAGAAACAAGATAAATCTCACATAAATAACCTCATATTACACCTTAAGGAACTAGAAAAAGAAGAACAAATGAAACCCAAAGTCAGCAAAAGAAAGAAAATAATAAAAATCAAAGCAGAACTAAATGAAATAGAGAACAAAGAGACAATAGAAAAAATTAACGCAACAAAAGGGGAATTTTTGAAAAGATTAATAAAATTGAAAAACACTTGGCTATACTCATGAACCTAAAAAGAGAAGTCACAAATAAACAAAATTATAAATGAAAGAGAAGTTATCACGATGCCACAGCAATACAAGGATCATCCAAGAATATTATGAAAAACTATATGCCACCAATGTTCAATAATCTAGAAGAAATGGACAATCTCAGAAACAATAGCCTTCTTACGCTGAATCACAAAGAATTGAAAACTCTAAATAGGCAATCAGAGTAAGAAAATTGAATCAGTAATCTGAAACCTTCCCAAAAGCAAAAGTCTGGAACCAGATGGCTTCACTAGTGAATTCTAACAAAAATTCAAAGAGGATCTCATACCTGTCCTACTCAAACTCTTCCAAAAAATTGAAGGAGACAATACTCTCTAACTCATTTTATGAAGCCAACATTACCCTGATACCAAAACCTGGAAAATTTAAGAAAATTTAAGACCAATATCTCTGATGAATAAAAATCCTAAACTAAACTCTAGCAAATAGAATGCAAGGATGTATTAAAAACATTATACATCACGATCAAGTGGAGTTCATCCTAGGGGAACGAGGATGGCTCAACATATGCAAATCGATCAATGTGATACATCACATAAACAAAATAAAGGACAAAAATCATATAATTATATCAATAGATGCAGAAAAATCACTTAACTAGATACAACATCGATTTGATTAAAAACTCTTAATAAAATAGGTATAGAAGAAAAATATCTTAACATAATAAAGGCCATATGTGACAAACCCTTAGCTAATCTCGTAATTAACAGTGAAAAACTGAAGCCCTTTGCTCTACGTTCAGGAACACAACAGCGCTGTCCCCTATCACCTCTGCTTTTCAACATAGTGTTGGAAGTCCTTGCCAGAGCCATCAGGCAAGAGAAAGAAATAAAAGGCATCCAAATTGGGAATGAAGAAGTTGAATTATCACTCTTTGCAGATAACATGATGCTATATATAGAAAACCCTGAAGACTCCACCAAAAGCTATTAGAAACAATAAATGAATACAGTAAAGTTGCCGGCTACAAAATCAACATACAAAAGTCCATTGCATTCCTATATACTAACAATAAAATCTCAGAAACAGAAATAAAAAAAAAAACAATGACCTTTGCAGTTGCAGCAAAAAGAATAAAATATCTAGGAATAAACTTAACCTAGGATATGAAAGACCTATATGCTGAAAACTATAAGACATTTTACAAAGAAATTGAAGAAGACACAAAGAAATGGAAAGCTATTCCATGCTCATGGATTGGAAGAACAAACATAGTTAAAATGGCCATATTACCCAAAACCTTATAGAGATTTAATGCAATCCCCATCAAAATGGCACCAATGCCACACCAATGGCATTTTTAAATAAATAAAACAAAAAAATCATCAGATTTATATGGAGCCACCAAAGACCCCAAATAAACAAAGCATCCTAAGAAAAAAGAACAATACTGGAGGTATCACACTCCCTGACTTTAGCTTGTACTACAGGGCAACAATAATCAAAACAGCATGGTATTGGCAGAAAAACAGACACACAGACCAATGGAATAGAAATAAAAACCCAGAAATGTACCCACAAATATGGACATAAATATGGACAGATCATTTTCAACAAAGAAGCCAGAAACATAAAATGGAAAAAAGACAGCCTCTTCAATAAATGGTGCTGGGAGAATTGGAAAGTCACGTGCAAAAGAATGAAGCTAGACTACTATCTGTCACCATGTATCAAAATTAACTCAAAATGGATCAAAGACCTAAGCATAAGACTTGAAACAATAAACTGCATAAAAGAAAACATAGGTACTAAACTTATGGACCTTGGGTTCAAAGAGCATTTTATGAATTTGACTCCAAAGGCAATGGAAGTTAAAGCTAAAATAAATGAATGGAACTATATGAAACTTAAAAGCTTCTGCACAGCAAAAGAAACTATCAACAAAATAAAGAGGCAACCACTTGAATGGGAGAAGATTTTTGCAAACAGTGCCTCTGATAAAGGACTAATATCAAAAATATACAAGGAACTCATGAAACTCAACAACAAAAAAAACAAACAACCCAATTGAAAAATGGGCAGAGGACCTGAAGAGACTTTTCTCCAAAGAGGACATACAAATGGCAAATAGACATATGAAAAAATGCTCAACATTGCTAATCATCAGAGAAATGCAAATGAAAACCACAAGGAGATATCACCTCACCCCAGTCAGAATGGCTTTCATCAACAAGACAAATAGTAACAAGTGTTGGAGAGGCTGTGGAGAAAAAGGAACCCTCATTCACTGTTGGTGGGAATGCAGACTGGTGCAGCTGCTATGGAAGACAGTGTGGAGGTTCCTCAAAAAATTATGAATAGAATCACCATATGACCCAGCAATCCCTCTCCTGGGTATTTACCCCAAAATTCTGAAAACATTTATCCATAAAGACACGTGTACTCCAATGTTCATTGCAGCTTTGTTTACGGTGGCCAAGACATGGAAACGATGAAGATATCCTTCAATAAAATTTCTTTTTTTTTATTAGTTTCAGTGTACAAAACAATGCAATAGGTGGACACTTATACCCTTCACAGAGTGATAAGCCCCTGCCCAATCTACTACCTCTCTGATATCATATATAGCTGTTGTAATTCCATTTACTCTATTCCCTATGCTGTTCTCCATATCCCATGTATATATATATGGTATACATATAAATATATATATGAATGCATATGAATGTGTATATATATATATATACACATAGTATATATATATATATATATATATATATATATATATATATATATATATATAGTAGTTAACATTCAATATTATTCAGCCTCAGCTTCAGCTTCAGGTGTACACTGAAGTGGTCAGGCACCTGAAGTTGTCTCCCTAATAAGACAAGTGCCCATGTGACCCCCTACAAAATCTTTACAACATTATTGATGATATTCTCCAAACTGTATTTCATATCCCCTTGGCTATATTGTGACTACTAATTTGTACTTTCTAATCCCTTTATCTTCCTCTCCATCACCACCACCATCCCACCTAGCAACACTCAGGACTATTTTGTTTAGAATTTCTGATTTCAGGGAGGGGAAATATTTCTTAAATCAAGTACAAAAAGAACCAATGTAAAAGGAAAAAAAAACCTAATATATTTAAATACATTATTATTAAGAACCTCTATAAATGAAAAGGTAAAATGAAGTTTAAAAAAATAAGTCAAACTGTGAGACTATATTTGCAAAACATATTAATGACAAAGAATTTGTATCAACATGAAATAAAAACACCTCATATCAGTAAGAAAAGCAAGAAAAAACCCAATGGACAAGAAATAAAAACAGCTGTTGCACAGAACAGAAAATACTTGCAGAGGTATTGCGTGACACTAGTGATTCAGATATGCAAATACAAAGCACAACAAGAATGTTTTAGTGGCCAAAATTAAGAAGTCTGACGATACTGAATATTGGAGGGGATATGTATGAACTTACACATGGCTGAAGGCAGTGTAATTTAGAACAATCACTTTGGCATAATCTTATAAATTTCAGCATTTGTATGCCCTATGAACCAGCAATTCCATCTCTTGATGTGACCCCAAGACAAAAAATTGTGTATGTCTACTAGAAGATATGTACAAAAATGTTCATGGCAGCACTGTTTATAATGGAAAGAAACTGAAGCAACCCAAAAGCCCACCTACATGAGGATGAATAAATAAATTGAGAAATAGTCACATATTGGATGTTATACAGCAATGAGAATTGATGATCTAGAACTACACCTGTAACTGAGTGTTGAAGCCATGTTGGAAGTGGATCAGCAGTTGTAGACACCCCAACTGATGCCACACGGGTCAGAGATGGACTATCCAGTAGAATCTTTCCAAAATTCCTGATCAATAAAAATGTGAATAAAATAAAACACTTTTTCTAAGACAGTAAGTTTCTGGGCAGTTTGTTACACAGTTCTGAATAACTAGAACTCTGCATTACTTTTACCCTTTCCATAATGTGTATAAAAACATCCACTTATGTATTCCTTGCTACATTTGTATGACATTCTTTCCAAAAAAGCTACTTGGTACCCCTGCCTCCAATAAAGCCAGACCACTTAAAAACTTGAAGCATAAAGTTTACACCATAGACAACAAGTGTAAAAGATTAAGTGGTAGACACAAGGAAGCATTAAGCAGAACTTAGGGTGCTGGATAAAATGGAATCACCCCTGCTCCATTTTTGAAGTAATAGTTCGTAATATCCATTGGGTGTTCACCATGTTCTGGGCATGATTCCAGGCACCTAATGGAATTCCACGAGGCTGGTACTCTTTTGTCTCCATGTTATTGCTAGGAAAGCTGAGACCCAGAGAAGTTAAGAAAATTGCCTATGGGTACACAGCTTGTAGGTGAAGGAGACAGGGTTGGAACGCAAGCAATCTGGTGCCAGAGGCTGTGCCTTTAGCTTGTCTGAACTGCCTTTGCAGACGCATGCATGGCATAGATGGCAAGAAAAACAGGAAGATATCTAGGTGCCAGAGCAAAGAGGGGAGTGATTGTAGAGTGGAGAGCATGTGGGCTCACATACCAGCAGCTCTGACCATTTATAGACCTCACAGATAAGTCTTGAGTGTTGTGTACACGCAAGAAAAGGAGATGACATTTGGTCCATTGGAGATGAAGAATGGAAGCTGAGATGCCTTCAAAAGCCAGGACTCCTACAACCCCAGTAGTGGTGGTGGTGGTGGTGGTGATTGTGGTCATAAATAAACTCACACCTTCCCAGGAGAAGGAAGCCTGGCTCTATTGTGATGTGTATGGGGTAAAATCCTCAATGATAAACCAAAGTCCTGGGCTTTCCTTTCCTGGGGACCAGGAGTCTTGCTTTAAACTTTGCCTACTTGCATGGGGTCCAGAAGCTGAGAAACTAACACAGAATCTGTTCCTGGGATGGTAGACACAAACCCCACCCAAATACTTGGCATAAACTAAATTAAACCTATCATGAAAGGACACTTTAACAACCCACACACCATAAAGTTTCCACAGTAATACAAGCCTTGCCTGGGATCAGGTAAATACTCATGCACTGCACATGCATAGGTACATGGACACCCAAAAAGAAATGGTTCCATCACGAGTGAAATTTTGCTGGCAAAAAAAGAAAGAAAAAAACTAGGAAGACTTGTTCCCTGAAATTTTTAGTTAATTGAGAAATCTGAGTGAAATTATAAAATAACAATTTTAAAATAATTAGAGAAATAAAATAAGCCTTATAAAAATCCAAAATAAAGAGCAAATAACTCCCTCTCACAGTAGATTTAGAAAAAAACAAAATGCGTGATTAAGAATCAATTAAATCAGATCCAAGATGGCAGAGTAGATAAATGCTGTGCTTGTCTCCTCCGATGACCACATTAAAATTACAATTAAATTATAGAAAAATTAATCTGGAGAATCATATGATGTCTAGCTGAGCAGAAATTTTATAAAGAAGAAGCCACATCAAGACTGGTAGGAGAGGCAAAGATGTGGAGTGGGCCAGCCCCAAACCTACATGTGGCAGTTGAGAATCAGAAGGAATATCTCAGCTGCAGGTTCCCCCCAGAGTTGCGAGGGACCCCAGCTCCACATGAGCCTCCCCAGACCAGAGTACTGGTGCTGAGAAGAGCCCCCACACATGGGAAACAGTGGGGATTCCAACCATCTGAGTGGGATGGAAGGCTAAGGGAAACCCCAATGTCCTCTAAAATGGCCTTCGCACAGACTTACTCATGCCTACATATTCATCCTTGGCTCAGGCGGAGGCACAGTAAATCAGGAGGCATCAGAGTCATACAAGGACAGACCGAGTTGTATGGCTTCATAAAGAAAACTGGAGGGACAGTCACCATTTTTCCTATGTAGAATCCTCCTCCCATGCAGCTGGCAGGTGGTCCTATCTTTACTGTGTTGAGCCCTTCCCACACAGCCAAATCTGAATCTCCATTGGTCTGCTTGCTAAACCCTAATGACTATCCAGGACCCCACCCTACCCAATTCACACAATGTCGGAGGCACTTTCTTGGTGAGCAGCCAGCCCTGCCCACGTTGCACTCTTTACTGGACAACTCTCAGGGATCTGCAGTCCCCAGGCAGATGGTGGCTGGCTTTGGTGTGCTCTGAGACTTCTGGTCAGTAGCTCCAGGCTCAGGACTGGCACAAAACCCGAATGAACAATAACCTGGTGAACACAACTCGTCCCATCCTCGTAACTCCCTGAGACACTGTCTCACCCAACTCATGTACCACATGAGGCTTTCTTGGTAGCTGAGCCTTACAGGAGCTGGCAGGTGGCAGCAGGCTTCAGGTGCTCTGGCTTTTTGTGGAGTTCCCCTGAACATGGTATTGGTGGCAGCCATCCTTGGTTAACAGTGTGGCCTCTCCCACACATCTCCATGTACAGCCCAGGCAGTGACCAACTGTGGATCACTTTGTAGCTCCTACCAGGTAAACTGACCAGTCACAGGCAGTGGTAAAACTGAGTCTGCAATGGAGCCCCTCCAAAGAGGCCCCAGAACCAATTCCTGGATGTTTGGTTCACACAACAGCAGAGCACCACCCACAGTGACACACAAAAAAGGGCAAGTTCAACAGGCATCAGCTTACCCCACACCTTGGGGTAAGACCCTCCCACATACAGCAGCCTGTAAACTGCAGACATGGTTAAACTCAACAGTCAGTTAGCCTGAGGTTCAATCCTCCCATGATATGCCAAGAGCAAACAAGGCTCAACTATAACAGGACAGCACACACCACCCATACATCAAACATTCATAAAGCACCAAATGCAGGTGACCAGCGAGACTGCACCACTGGGCCCCACAGGGCACCTACTACATAAAACCACCTAGCCAAGACTAGAAGACATAAGAGATCCACCTAACACATAGAACCAAACACAGAGAGGCAGCTAAAACAAGGAAATGAAGAAACATGTACCAAATGAAAGAGAACACTCCAGAAAAATAAACAGAAATGAGGCAAACAACCTACAACGTACATAGTTCAAAACAATGTTTATAAGGATACTCAAGAAACTTAGTGAGAACTTTAACAAAGAGGCAGGAAGCATAAAAAAGGACATATCAACCATATAAAGGAACCAGTCAGAAATAAAGAATAAAATAACTGAAATAAACAAAAAACTAGAAGTCATCACCAGCAGACTAGATGAAGCAGAGGATTAAAAGTGATTTGGAAAACAAGGTAGCAGAAAAGAGTCCCAGAGAGATGTCATCAAAATGGCAGCATGAGGTGAGCCTCTGCAAAGCTCCCTTGCAATTTACAACTAATCGAACAACAATAACTCCACAAAGGACTCCCTGCACAGCAGACAGGCAAGACGAAGAGGCCCACTACTGAATTCACCTAAAGGTGGGAGAATCACGCTAGTGGGGGAGGAGAGAAGGGAGAAATGCGGAGACAGAGACGAGCGGGCACAGGACGCAGACCTAGCTCAGTGATCCGAGCTCACTGCATCCATGAACTATCGCAGCTGCAAGAGAGGGAAGAACTCGGACTGCTAGGGCTTCGTTTATGCCCCACAGGGCTGAAGGGGCACCAAATAACACGGCTGAACACAACACTCACGGCAGAGACCACAAAGAAAAGACTGAGCGAAGAAGGCTGAAAACAGTGGTTGAAGCCCTCACTGCCGAGCAAAGAACAGAAGCCTTTGGAACTGAGATTAACCTCGCCCTCCCAACCCTCCCAAAGCTCGATCTGCCCCCACCAGTCCGGTGCTAGAAGTGGAACAGTAGCAGTGTCACATCAAAAGAACAGAATATTTCCTGATCTGAGAACTGTGTACCACAGACATAGATTCGCAGCCCAACTAGTTCCGGCACAAGGGAGGGAGCTGTGGAAGCAGACCGGCTGTGGGGGTGGCCGCTGCCATTGCTCTGGGCCACCTCTCACAACTCACCCCGCCCTTGGCCCCCCATCTGGGCGGATCCCTACAGGAGTAAACAGAACTGCTGAAACATACAGGCTCTGAACCTGGTGCAGAAAGAGCTTTGGAACTTCAAAAGCTCTCCGCATCCCCACTGGGACGGGACGCCCAATGACCCAGGCGAACTGTTAACAGAGGAGAAGCACATTTCCCAGGGAATCTCCCCATTGTGTGAGAAGCTGGAATAGTGCAGAAAAAGCATAGCACTACTGTGTGAAGAGGAAAAAGAAAGCTACAGTTGAAGAGAAAATAAAACATTCTACCAACAAGTATTGGAAAACAAAAGAAAGACCTCTTCTTATCAACCTGTTGCAGAAGCCACTCCTGTAGATGTCTAGGAAGAGAAATAATACAAAGTAATTGCCGTGAATACCCAAGGCAACAAGAGAGCTCAGAAAGAAAGTGAAAAGTCTCCAGAAAAGAAAATGAAAGATATGGAAATATGTGACTTAAATGACAGAGAATTCAGGATTGCAGTTCTGAAAAAAACTCAAATAGATGCAAGAAAACACAGAAAGGCAATTGAATGAACTCAGAAGTGCAATCAAAACACAACATGTGCATTTTACGAAAGAGATTGAAATTAAAAAAAAAAATTTACGAAAGAGATTGAGAATTTCTGGAAATTAAGAACTCAATAGAAGAAATTAAGAATGAAATAACCAGCTTAGGTAGTAGAGTTGACCAGATGGAGAAAAGAATCAGTGACATCGAAGATAGAAACCTTGAAATTACACAGATGGAAGAAGAAAGAGACTGGAGACTGAAAAGAAATGAAAGAACTCTACAAGAACTTTCTGACTCTATCAGAAAGAGCAATATAAAAATAATGGGCATACCAGAAGGAGAAGAAAGAGGGAAGGGAACAGAGAATATATTCAAACAAATTGTTGATGAGAACTTCCCAAACTTGTGGACAGAACTGGATCCTTGATTCCAAGAAGCAAATAGAACACATAATTACCTCAATCCAAACAGGCCTTGTCAAGGCACATTGTATTGAAGCTGTCTAAAATCAACGACAAAGAATGAATCCTCAAGGCAGCCAGGAAAAAGAAATCGGTAACCTACAAAGGAAAGCCCATTAGATTATCATCAGATTTTTCAGCAGAAACTCTACAAGCCAGGAGGGAGTGGAACCAAATATTCAAACTATTGAAAGAGAGAAATCATGAGCCAAGAATAATATATCCAGCAAAGATCTCCTTTAGATATGAAGGAGGAATAAAGACTTTTGCACACATACAGAAGCTGAGGGAATTTTCTAATACACGACCTGCAATACAAGAAATATTAAAGGAGGCTATTCGACTACCATCAACAGGGAAAATTTGTAGCAACATAAATAGGGGGAGAGTAAAGGCCTGAACTGGAGTAAGGGAATGGAGAAACTAAGCGAGCTGAAAAATGGAATACTCTAAAATCAAACTTCCTTTTACATAAACTTAAGGCTAACCACTCAAAAAAAATCCAGAACTGAAATACATACTGTAATAAAAGAAGAAACAGAGGAAAACATCATAGAATACCAACACACAGAAATAATAGACAACAACAAAAAGGCAAAAAAACAATGGAGACACAGCCTTACCAGAAAACTGAAGACAGAATGACAGGAAATCCTCACATATCAATAATCACCTTAAATGTAAATGGAATGAACTCACCAATAAAAAGGCACAGAGTAGCAGCTTGGATCAGATAATTAAACCTAACCGTATGATGTTTCCAAGAGACACATCTCAGCTACAAGGACAAGCATAGACTCAAAGTGAAAAAGTGGAAATTGACACTCTAAGCAAGTGGTACCCAGAGAAAATCAGTTGTAGCCATAATGATATCAGATGAAACAGATTTCGGGGTGAAAAAGGTAACAAGAGACAAAGATGGACATTTCATAACGGTAAAGGGCACTATAAAACAAGAAGACATAACAGTCATCAATATTTATGCCCCCAATCAGGGAGCACCAAAATATACCAAGCAACTACTAACAGAACTAAAGGGAGAAATTGACTAAAACACAATTATACTAGGGGACTTAAATATATCTTTGAGAGCTATGGATAGATCATCCAAACAGAAAATAAATACCGAAATAACAGCCCTAAATGACACATTAGAAGAGATGGACATCATTGCCACATATAGAGCACTTCGTCCTAAAACATCAGACTGTACATTCTTTTCAAGTGTACATGGAACGTTCTCAAGAGTAGATCATATATTGGGACATAAAATCAGCCTCAGCAAATTTAAGAAGATTGAAATCATACCAAGCGTATATTCTGATCACAAGGCTTTCAAATTGGATATCAACTGTGAAAAGAAAACACGAAAAAACACAAATACATGGAAATTAAACAACATACTTTTAAAGAACGACTGGGTCAAAGAAGAAATTAGAGGAGAGATCAAAAGATACGTAGAAACAAATGACAATGAAAATACATCCTACCAAAATTTTTGGGATGCAGTAAAAGCAGTTTTAAAAGGGAAATTTATATCATTACAGGCCTATCTCAAGAAACAAGAAAAATCCTAAATAAATAACCTCATGTTACACCTCAAAGAACTAGAAAAAGAAGAACAAGTGAAACCCAAGGTAAGCAGAAGAAAGGAAACAACAAAAATCAGAGCAAAGCTCAATGAAATAGAGAACAAAAAGACAATAGAAAAAATTAATGTGACAAAGAGCTGGTTCTTTGAAAAGATTAAGAAATTTGACAAACCATTGCCTAGACTCACTAAGATAAAAACAGAGAAGACACCAATTAACAAAATCAGAAATGAAAAAGGAGAAGTTATCAGGGACACCACAGAAATACAAAGGATCATGCAAGAATACTATGAAGGACTATATGCCACCAAATTCAATAACCTAGAAGAAATGGACAAGTTCTTAGAAGCATATAGCCTTCCAAGGCTGAACAATAAAGAACTGGAAAATCTAAACAGACTCATCACCTGTAACGAAATTGAATCAGTCATCCAAAACCTTCCCAAAAGCAAAAGTCCGGGACCAGATGGCTTCACTAGTGAATTCTACCAAGCCTTCAAAGAGGATCTAACACCAATCCTGCTCAAACTCTTATAAAAATTTGAAGAAGAGTCCGTACTCCCTAACTCATTTTATGAGGCCAACATTACCTTCTTACCAAAACCTGGTAAGGACAACACAAAAAAAGAAAACTACAGACCAATATCTCTGATGAATACTGATGCAAAAATCCTAAAAAAAATTCTAGCAAATCGAATACAACAATGCATTAAAAAGATTATTCACCACGACCAAGTGGGGTTCATCCCCGGCACAAGGGTGGTTCAACATCCGCAAATCCATCAATGTGGTACATCACATAAACAAAATAAAGGACAAAAACCATATGATTATATCAATTGATGCAGAAAAGGCATTTGACAAGATACAACATCCATTTATGATTAAAACATTTAATAATATAGGTATAGAAGGAAAATACCTTAACATAATAAAGCCATCGATGACAAGCCCTCAGCTGATCTGATAATTAATGGTGAAAAGCTGAAGCCCTTTGCTCTATGTTCAGGAACACGACAGGAGTGTCCCCTATCACCTCTGCTTTTCAACATCGTGTTGGAAGTCCTTGCCAGAGCCATCAGGCAAGAGAAAGAAATAAAAGGCATCCAAATTGGGAATGAAGAAGTTAAATTATCACTCTTGGCAGATGACATGATGCTATATATAGAAAACCCTAAAGACTCCACCTAAAAGCTGCAAGAAAAAATCAACAAATACAGTAAAGTTGCTGGCTACAAAATCAACGTGCAAAAGTCCACTGCATTCTTATATACTAACAATGAAATCTCAGAAAAAGAAATACAGAAAACAATTCCCTTTGCAATTGCAGCAAAAAGAATAAAATACCTAGGGATAGACTTAACCAAGGATGTGAAGCACCTATATGCTGAAAAGTATTAGATATTTCTGGAAGAAATTGAAGAAGACACAAAGAGATGGAAAGACATTCCTTGCTCATGGATTGGAAGAATCAACATAGTTAAAATGTCCATATTGCCCAAATCAATATACAGATTAAATGCAATCCCCATCAAAATCCCAATGGCATTTTTTAAAGAAATAGAACAAAAAATCATCAGATTTGTTTGGAACCACAAAAGACCCTGAATAGCCAAAAGAATCTTAAGAAGAAAGAACAATACTGGAGGTATCACACACTGACTTTAGCTTGTACTACAGGGCTACAATAATCAAAATAGCATGGTATTGGCAGAAAAATAGACATGTAGACCAATGGAATAGAATTGAGAACCCAGAAATAAAACCACATAAATATGGACAGATAATTTTTGACAAAGAAGCTAAAAACATACAATGGAGGAAAGACAGTCTCATCAATAAATGGTGCTGGGAAAATTGGATAGCCACGTACAAAAGAATGAAACTGGACTGCTATCTGTCACCATGTACCAAAATTAATTCAAAATGGATCAAAGACTTAAGCATAAGACCTGACACAATAAACTGCATAGAAGAAAACATAGGTACTAAACTTATGGACCTTGGGTTCAAAGAGCACTTTATGAATTTAACTCCAAAGGCAATGGAAGTAAAAACAAAAATAAATGAATGGGAGTATATGAAACTTAAAAGCTTCTGCACAGCAAAAGAAACCATCGACAAAATAAAAAGGCAACCACCTGAATGGAGAAGATTTTTGCAAACTGTGCCTCCGATAAGGGGTTAATATCCAAAATATACAAGGAACTCATGAAACTCAAGAACAAAAAAACAAACAACTCAATTGAAAAATGGACAGAGGACATGAAGAGACATTTCTCTAAAGAGGACATACAAATGCAAATAGACATATGAAAAAATGCTCAACATCACTAATCATCAGAGAAATGCAAATGAAAACCACAATGAGATATCACCTCATCACCATGGCTATCATCAACAAGACAAATAGTAACAAGTGTTGGAGAGGCTGTGGAGAAAAAGGAACCCTCATCCACTCTTGGTGGGAATGCGGACTGGTGCAGCCATTATGGAAGGCAGTGTGGAGGTGCCTCAAAAAATTACAAATAGAATTACCATATGACCCAGCAATCCCTCTCCTGGGTATCTACTCAAAAAATTTGAAAACATTTATACATAAAGACACGTGTGCTCCAATGTTCATTGCAGCTTTGTTTACGGTGGCCAAGACATGGAAACAACCAAAATGTCCTTCGATAGATGAATGGATAAAGAAGTTGTTTTATATATACACTATGGAATACTATTTAGTGGTAAGAAAAGATGATATAGGAACATTTGTGACAACATGGATGGATTATGAGAGTAATGCTAAGTGAAATAAGTCAGACAGAAAAAGCAGAGAACCCTATGATTTCACTGATATGTGGTGTATAAACCCAAAACAACAAAAGAACAAGACAAACAAATGAGAAACAAAAACACATAGACACAGACATTAGTTTGGTTGTTACCAGAGGGTAAGGGGGCTGTGGGGAGGGAGCTGAGGGTAAGGGGGATCAAATATATGGTGATGGAAGGAGAACTGACTCTGGGTGGTGAACACACAATGGAATTTATAGATGATGTAATACAGAATTGTACACCTGAAATGTATGTAATTTTACTAACAATTGCAACCCCAATAAATTTGAAGAAAAAAGAAAGAAAACAAGGTAGCAGAAAACAGGAAATTGGAACAGCAGAAAGTTAAAATAATTTTTAAAACGAGGACAGTGGGATTACATCACAGAAAAGGCAGCATGAGGAGTGCTTCTTGAAATCTCCCTTGGAAGTTACATCAAATTGAACAGCTATAAGTCAACAGAGGATCACTTAAGCAACACACAAGCATGTCTGAGAGATTCGCGTATAGAATCACCTGAAGGTGAAAAAAATCAGGTGAGCAGGGGAAGAGGGAAAGGGGAAGTGCGGAGACTAGATGCAGGCCACAGAACTCAGGATATGCAGTCTGGAACTCACTTCAGTCTAGGGTGAGGGAAGAATTCAGGCTGTGGGCACACTCCCTGTGACCCACAGTCCTGCCTTAGGAATCAGTATATAATACAACTGAACCCAGCATTTGGGACAAAGATGTGGAGTGAGACTGTGGTTTAAGGCCTCACTGTCAGGCAGAAAACAAAGACAAGGAGACTGGCCAAATTCCTGCCTCTTCCCCATCCCCCACCCAGAGCTCGCCCCACTCCCATTCCCCCAGTGTTAGAAGTGGGCTCCAGAAGAAACATTAGCAGTGTCAGATTCAAAAAGAGTATCTATAGGCCTTATGGCTGGAGCAACATTCCCACAGCCACAGATGCACAGTGCATGGCAAATTCCAGTGATAGGGAAAGAATTGTAGGGGTGAGTAGGCTTTGGGCTGGTCGTCATCATGGCTCAGAGCCACAAATGCACCAGCCACTTCTCACAGCCCACATTGCCCTCACCTTTCTGGATGGATCCCTGCAGGGGCAACCAGAGCCACTGAGACACACAGGTACTATATCAGGCTGCAGGGGCAGCACTGGATTTCAGAAGTTCAAAATTCTGTCGCCCTCCCACATCCTCCCATGGAGGCAGTGCTCTGACCCCGGGTAACCTGCTTACAAAGGAGAAACCCACCCTCCACCTTAGTAGAGTTGGAAAAGTACAAGAGAAAATAAAATGCTACAGTGTAAGAGAAAATAAAAGGCTACAACAAGAGAAAATGAAACATTCCAGCAACACCTACTGGAAAGCAAAAGAAAGATGTCTCTATATCAACCTGCTAAAGAACCCACTTCAGTAAATGCTCAGGAAGATAAATAATAATTCATTAATTGCCATGAATAACCAAGGTAACAAGGCAGCTCAGAAAGAAAATGAAAACTCTCAAGAAAATGAACTTAAAGACATGGAAATATATGACTTAAATGACAGAGAATTCACGATTGCAGTTCTGAAAAAACTGAATAAGATGCAAGAAAACACAGACAGGAAGTTTAATGAATTCAGAAACACAATAGAAAAATAATGAACAGTTTACCAAAGAGATTCAAATTTTAAAAAAGAACAAGAGAGAAATTCTAGAAATGAAGAACTCAATAAAAGAAATGAAGAATGAAATAGCCAGCTTAGGTAATAGAGCTGATCAGAGGGAGGAAAGAATTAGTGATATGGAAGATGGAAATACAAAAATGATACAGATGGAAGAAGAGAGGGACTTGAGACTGAAAAGAAATGAAAGAACTCTACAAGAACTTTCTGACTCCATTAGAAAGAGCAACATAAGAATAATAGTGAACACACAATAGGATTTATTGATGATGTAATACAGAATTGTACACCTGAAATCTATGTAATTTCACTAACAATTGTCACCCCAATAAATTTTTTTTTCCTGTGAGTTTTGTTAGTATTTCTTTTTTTTTCATTAAATTTATTGGGGTGACAATAAATTTAATATATAAAAGAAGAAGTTGTGGTATATATACATACAATGGAATACTATTCGGCAGTAAGAAGAGATGAAATAGGAACATTTGTGACAACATGGATGGATCCTGAGAGTATGATGCTAAGTGAAATAAGTCAGACAGAAAAAGCAGAGAACCATATGATTTCACTGATATGTGGTATATAAACCAAAAACCACAAAAGAACAAGACAAACAAATGAGAAACAAAAACTCATAGACACAGACAATAGTTTAGTGGTTACCAGAGGGTAAGGGAGTGGGGGGTGGGAGATGAGAATAAGGGGGATCAAGTATATGGTGATGGAAGGAGAACTGACTCTGGGTGGTGAACACACAATGGGATTTATAGATGATGTAATACAGAATTGTACATCTGAAATCTATGTAATTTTACTAACACTTGTCACCCCAATAAATAAAAAAAAATAAAAAATGAATCACAGAATCATTACCATCGAGAAAAAGAATAAAAGACAGAGCACACAAATAAATATAACCAGAAATGAAAGAGGATAAGTTATAATGGACACCACAGAAATACAAAGGATTATGAGAAAATACCGCAAGCAAGTATATGTCAACAAATTGCATAATCTGGAAGAAATGGATCAATTCCTAGAAGTACACAATCTTCCAAGGCTGAGTCAAGAAGAAATAGAATATCTTAACCAACTAATTACTATTACTGAATGAGTAAACAAAAAATTCCCAACAAATAAAATTTCTGGAACAGATAGCTTTACATGTAAATTTTACCAATCATTCAAAGAGTTAACACCTATTCTTGTCAAACTATTCAAAAAAAAAAGTTCAAGAGGATGGAAATCTCCCAAGCTGATTTTATGCAGCCCCTATTACCGTAATCCCCAAACAAAAGAAATACGAAACAAAAATTAAAATTATAGACCAATATCCCTGATGAACATGGGTGCAAAACTCCTCAAATAATATTAGAAACTGAATTCAGCAATTCATTAAGAATATCATACACCATGACCAAGTGGGACTTATTCTGGGATGCAAGCTTGGTTCAATATCTGCAAATCAATTAACATGATACATCACAAAAAGAAAATGAAAATAAAAATCATGTAATCTTATCAATAGATGCAGAAAAACGTTGACAAAATGCAGCGTCCATTTATGATAAAAAGTCTCAACGAAGCAGGAACAGAGGGAACATATCTCAACATAATATAAACCATTTACGCCAAACCTAGACCTAACATCATAGTCAATGGGGAAAAGCTAAAAGTGGTCTCCATAAGATCAGGAACAAGACAAGGATGCCCACTTTCACCACTTTTTTTCAAGATAGTATTGGAAGCCCTAGCCACAGCAATCAGACAAATAAAATAAAATAAAATAAAATAAAATAAAACTAAAAAATAAATAAATAAATAAATAAATAAAATAAAATAAAATAAAATATAAAATAAAATAAAGGCATCCAGATTAGAAGAGAAGTTAAACTGTCATGATACTATATATATATAAAACCCTAAAAACCATCAAAAACTATTAGAACTAATAAACAAATTCAGTAACAGCACAAGACACAGAATCAATATACAGAAATCTGTTGCCTTTCTATACACCAATAACAATAAAATGGAGAAATCTGGATTTAATTTAATCTTTTTAAAAATTATTTATTTTTTTCAGTTGCAGTTGCCAATTAATATAATTTTATATTAGTTTCAGGTGCACAGCATAGGGGTTAGACATTTATATACTTTATGAAGTAATCCCGCAATAAGTCTAGCATGTACCTGGCATTATACATAGTCATTACAATATTATTTACTATATTCCCTATACTGTGTTATACATCCCTGTGACTATTTTGTAACTATCAATTTCTTTATCCCTTCACCTTTTTCACTCAGTCCCCCAAACCCCTTCCCATCTGGTAACCATCAGTTTATTCTCTGTATCTATGAGTCCATTTTAGTTTTGCTTTTTGTTGTTTATTTTGTTCTTTATAGTCCACATATAAGTGAGATTACATGGTATTTGTCTCACTATATGATTTATTTAATTTAGCATAATATGCTCTAGGTCCATCCATGTGGCCACAGATGGTAAGGTTTTATTTATTATGGCTGTGTAATATCCTATTTCATATATGCACCATATCTTTATGCAGTGGTCTATTGATGGGCATTTTGGTTGCTTCCATATCATGGCTATTGCAAATAGCAGTGCAGTGAACATAGAGGTACATATATTTTTTTGAATTAGTGTTTTCAATTTCTTCAAATAAACACTCAGAACTAAAATCACTGGGTCATAAGTTTGTTCTGTTTTTAAATTTTTGTGGAGCCTCCAAACTGTTTTCCACAGTGACTGCACCAATTTGTCATTCCACCAACAGAGCATGAGGGCTCACTTTTCTCCACATCCTCGCTAACACTTGATTTATTGATGATGGCCATTCTGACAGAAGTGAGGTGATATCTCATTGTGGTTTTCATTTGCATTTCTCTGATAATTAGTGACATTGAGCATCTATTCATAGGTCTATTGGCTATCTCCTCTTTGGAGGAATGTCTATTCAGGTATTCTGCCATTTTATAATTGGATTGTTTGGGATTTTTTGGTGTTGAGTTGTATGTGTTTTTTTATGTATAAATTTTGGATACTAATCCCTTATCAGATGTTATCATTGGCAAATATCTTCTCCCATTCAGTAGAATGTCTTTCTGTTTTGTTGATGCTTTCCTTTGCTGTGAAAAAACTTTTTAGTTTAATGTAGTCCCATTTGTTTATTTTGTCTTTTGTTTCCCTTGCCCAAAGAGACATATCAGTAAAAATATTACTAAAGGTAATGTCTGAAAGTTTACTTCCTATATTTTCTTCTAGGAGTTTTATGGTTTGGGGTCTTACATTTGTCTTTAATTTATTTGAGCTTATTCTAGTATATGGAGTAAGAAGGTGGTCCAGTTTCATTTTTTGCATGTATTTGTCCAGTTTTCCCAGCACCATTTATTAAACAGACTGTCTTTACCCCAATATATATTCTTGCTTCCTTTAACATAGATTAAATGACCATATAGGCATGGATTTATTTCTGGGCTCTCTATTCTGTTCCATTGATGTGTCTATTTTTATGCCAATACCATGCTATTTTGATCACTATGGCTTTGTAGTATAATTTAATGTTAGGTAGCATGAAACTTCCATTTTTGTTCTTTTTTCTCAGGATTGCCATGGCTATTCAGGGTCTTTTATGGCTCCATATAAATTTTAGGATTATTTGTTTTAGTTTTGTGAAAATTCCATTAGTATTTTGGTAGGGATTGCACTGAATCTGTAAATTGCTTTGGGTAGTATAGATATTTTAACTAGATTAATTCTTCCTATTCATCAGCATGGTTGATATGCTTCCATTTATTTGTTCCTTCTTTACTTCCTCTTTTCAATGTCTTATAATTTTCTGAGTACAGGTCTTTTACTTCCTTGGTTAAATTTATTCCTAAGTATTTTATTTCTTGATGAAATTGTAAATGGGATTGTTTTCTTAATTTCTCTTTCTGATAGTTTGTTGTTGATATATAAAAATACAAATGACTTCTGAATATTAATTTTGTAACATGCTACTTTACTAAATTCATTTATCAGTTCTAATAGTTTTTTGATGGAATTTTTGGGGTTCTCTCTATATAGTATTATGTCATCTGCAAATAATGACAGCTTTATTTTTTCCTTTCCCGTTAGAATGCCTTTTATTTCTTTTTCTTGTCTGATTGCTGTGGCTAGGACTTGCTGTACTATGTTGAATAAAAGTAGTGAAAGTGGACATCCAATTCTTCTTCCTGATCATAAAGAGGATGCTTTTAGCTTTTCCCCATTGAGTGTGATAAGGCTGTGGGTTTGTCATATATAGACTTTATTATGTTGAGATATGTTCCCTGTATTCCCACTTTGCTGAGAGTTTTTATTATAAATGGATGCTAGATTTTGTCAAATGCTTTTTCTACATCTATTGATATAACCATATGATTTTTATTTTTCATTTTGTTTATGTGTTATGTCATGTTAATTGACTTGCAGATAGTGAATCAACCTTGCATACCAGGAACAAATACTACTTGATCATGGTGCATTATTGAATTGTGTTTGCTAATATTTTGTTAAGGATTTTTACATCTATGTTCATCAGGGATATCAGCCTATGGTTTTCTTTTTCTTTTATAATGTCTTTGTCTGAATTTCAAATCAGGATAATGGTGGCCACATAAAATGACCTTGGGAGCCATTTGCACTCTTGAAGTTTTTGGAAGAGTTTGAGAAGAATAGGTGTTAATTCTTTTTTGAATGTTTGGTAAAATTCACCTGTGAAGCCATCTGGTCTGGGATTTTTGTTTGTTGGGAGCTTATTGATTATTGATTTGAATTCCTTGGTAGTAATCAGTCTGTTCAGATTTTGTGTTTCTTTTTGATTCCTTGGAAGATTGTATGCTTCTATGAATTTATCCCTTTCTTCCAGATTGGTCAGTTTGCTTGCAGACAGTTGATCATGGTATTTTCTTAATTGTTTTTGTATTTCTGTGGTGTCTGTTGTCATTTCTCCTCTTTCATTTCTGACTTTATTTGGGTCCTTTCTTTTTTTTCTTGATGAATCTTGTTACATGTTTATCAATTTTGTTTATCTTTTCAAAGAATGAGCTGTTGATATTTTGTATTGTTTTTTAGACTCTGTTTCATGTATTTCTGCTTGGATGTTTATTATTTCCTTTTACGTACTCGCTTTGGGTTTTGTTTGCTGGGGTTTTTTTTCCAGTTCTCTTAGGTGTAAAGTTAGATCAAGATTTTTCTTCTTTCTGGAGATAGGCCTACATTGCTATGAATTTTCCTCGGAGGAATGTTTTCATTGTGTCCCATAGATTTGGGGCCATTGTGTTTTCATTTTCATCTGTCTTAAAGTATATTTTGATTTCTACCTTGATCTTGTTGTTGACCAATTCATTATTTAGTATCATGTTATTTAGCCTCCATGAGTTTGTGTGTTTTTCAGTTTTTTCTTGTAATGGATTTCTAGTTCCATGCCCTTGTGGCCAGTGAAAATACTTGATATGATTTTAATCTTATATTTATTGAGACTTGTTTTGTAGCCTAACATGTTGTCTATGTTGGAAAATATTCCATGTGCACTTGAAAAAAAATGTATATTCTGCTACTTTGGGATAAAATGCTCTAAAAATATCAATTAAACTTAATCTGGTCTAGTGTTATTTAAGGCCACTGTTTTCTTGTTGATTTTCTGTCTGGATGATCTGTCCATTGGTATCAGTGAAGTGTTAAAGTCCCCTAGTATAATTGTGTTACTGTGATCTGTCTTCCTGTGAGTCAATATTTGTTATATATACTTAGGTGCTTCTATGTTAGGTGTATATATATTTACTATGATTATGTCCTCTTGTTGGATCGATCCTTATATCAGTATATAATGTCTTTCTTTGTCTCTTATTATAGTCTTCATTTTAAAGTCTATTTTTCTGATATAAGTGTTGTTACTCCAGCTTTTCTATTGTTTCTGTTTGTGTGAAATATATTTTTCCATCCCTTCACTTACAGTCTATGTAAATTTGATGTTCACAGGTGTGAACTTTATGTGCACAGGTGTGAATTTGAAGTTCACAGGTGTGAATTTGATGTGCACGTGTGTGAATTTGATTTCCACGTGTGTGATTTTGATTTGCACGTGTGTGAATTTGATGTTCATAGGTGTGAATCTGACGTGCACGTGTGTGAATTTGATGTTCACAGGTGTAAATTTGATTTGCATGTGTGTGAATTTGATGTGCACGGGTGTGACTTTGATGTTCACAGGTGTAAATTTGATTTGCACGTGTGAATTTGATTTTCACAGGTGTAAATTTGATGTGCACGGGTGTGACTTTGATGTTCACAGGTGTGCATTTGATGTGCACGGGTGTGAATTTGATGTGCACGGGTGTAAATTTGATGTTCACAGGTGTGAATTTGATGTGCACGGGTGTGACTTTGATGTTCACAGGTGTGAATTTGATGTGCATGGGTGTGAATTTCAATCTCATGTAGGTCTCTTGTAGGTAGCATATGCATAGATCTTGTTTTCTTATCCATTCAGCTACCCTATGTCTTTTGATTGGAGCATTTTATTCAGTTACATGTAAAGTGATTATTGATAGGTATTTAGTTATTGCCATTTTATTATTCTTTTATTTGTTCTTCTTTTGTTTGTTTTACCCCTTCTTTTTTTAAAGTCCTTTAAACACTTCTTGTAATACTGGCTTGGTGGTAATGAATTATTTGGCTTATACTTGTCTGGGAAGCTATTTATCTCCTTCAATTGTAAATGATACCCTTGCTGGGTAGAGTAGTCTTGGTTGTAGGCCCTTGCTTTTTATCACTTTGAATATTTCCTGCCACTATCTTCTGGCCTGCAAGGTTTCCATTGACAAATCAGCTGATAGTCTTATGGGAGCTCTCTTGTAAGTAACTAGTTGTCTTTCTCTTGCTGTTTTTAGGATTCTCTCTGTGTCTTTAACCTTTGCCATTTTAATTATTATCTGTCTTGGTGTTAGCCTGTTTGGGACTCTCTGTACTTCCTGGGCTTGTAATGTCTATTTTTTTTCCACCAAGTTAGGGAAATTTTCAGTCATTAGTTCTTCAAACAGGTTCTTGATCCCTTGTTACCTCTCTTCTTCTGGTACTCCTATGATATGACTGCTGTTATGCTTGATGTAGTCCCAAAGGTCCATTAAACTATTTTCTTTTTTTAAATTCCTTTTGTTGTTGTTCTTATTGGGTGTTTTCTTCCACCTTGTATGTGTTGTGTGTATCCTCTTATTATAGTTAAACATTGATTGCTTTTGGCACATCAATGGGTAAGATTGATTATCAGTCTGAAATGCTGTGAGGATTAAGTATGCCCACAGTGTATTTGATGCTGTGTGGTGGTTGATCTCTCAGAGGGGGATTAGCCCTAGTGGCATCTTGTGCCTGTTGAGACCACTCCTTTGGTTTGCCACTTAGGGGGCTAATAGGATAGCACTGTGGTGTATTCTGAAGCCTGCTTCTGGGTGTTGTTCCTGGTGTCTCTTGGGAGGAGCTCCCATGCAGGCCAATTTTAGCTTTGCCTGTAGCCAGTCTGGTACTATCAATAGGAGCTACAAAGCTCTCTGTGGTTGGTTCCTGCCTGTGCTGGACCTGGAGTTGTGTGGGGGTGGCCTTGCTGTGAACCAAGGCTGAATGCCACCAGTATCAGTCCTGGGACAGCTTAGCAAAACATCCAGGGTCCTTGTAGGCCTGTTACTACATGTCAGCTGTCTGTAAGGCTCAGTCAGTGAAAGAGCCTTCTTAGGTGATTGGGCCAGGCTCATTGACCTGGTTTTGAGTGTGTTTCCAGTGACGCAGCACTAGGCAGGTGGGGTGGATCCCAGGGACTCACAAGGTGTGTCCGGTGGTTTTTACAAAGTTAATTCCAATTCAGTTCTTGCACCAGTGCTGGACCTGTGACCACATCACAAAACTCCTTGAAAATACCAAGGATAGCCACTGCTCATCTCAGGTTTGCAGATCTCTAAAAGCTGCCCAAGAGAGGCTGAGATAATATTAGGAGGTGGGGCTTTGGGTAATTAGGCCATGACTACAGCCCTCATGATGGGATTAGTACCCTTGTAAGAGATCCAGATCATTCTTTCACCCCTTTAGCTATGTGAGCACACAGTGAGAGGACAGCTACCTGTAAACTAGGAAGACAGCTCTCACCAGACATTAAATCTCCTGGTGATCTTCAACTTGCAGTCTCCAGAAGTGTGAGAAATAAGTGCCTGTTTATAAGCTACAAGTCTGTGGTATTATGTTATAGCAGCTTGAAGTCATTTGAGACAGAGGACAAGGGGAGACTGCTGATTTATTTTAGCAAGGATTGAGGGACTAAATACATGTGCATTTTTGATAAAACATGAAAGGGCATGGAGGGAAGACATGTGACCCTACCAGGATCCTGGCAGAAGACTTGCAGACTCAACCTGGATAATACAAGGTAGAGGTTCTGCTGTGGGTGGGAGGAGAGAGTGGGACAGAACTGGGGACTTGAGGTTAGGGATGGGAAAAAGGAGTATTTAGCAAACACCCAGGAAAGGAGTATTTAGCAAACACCCAAGGGAGATTGGAGGCAAGTGCTGGAGGTCAGCATGTGATGTGGGTGAAAAATGTTGGGACCCTCATAGGTGCCAAAGTAGGTGCCAAAGTAGGTCTGCATGAAGCACAAAGCTGAACTTGCTATGGGTCTGATCCTACCCAAGGATAGAGAGCTGAAGCTGGGGACCCTATGGGATTCCAGTACTCAGCAGCATTGGGCAGCTCCTGGAGTTTCTCCTGGAGCTGGACCATGTGGAGGCAATGGTCTAGCCATGCATCTCCATGCACTGTTGTTGCTTCAATATAAGGGAAGAATGGGGTCTGGCTGGCTTCTGGTTTCACATGGTGATTGGGATCTTCATGGTGGTCCTACTCTACATGCATATCTGGTCCCAGCAAGTGTGCTGGCCCCACCTGCAGGCTGGGATCTCTGTAGAGGCCTGCCCCTCTTTGGTGGCCTCTTTCTTCCCTCTGGCTTCTTGCCTCATGGCGGCCTTGGCCCCTCCCTAAATGATGAGTAGATTCTGTGAAAGCTGGGGTCTCATATCTCATGGGTCTCACATAAGCAAAGGGTTTCAAGGTATGGCCTCGTTCTGCCGGGCTATGTCCTAGCATGAGGTCTTCACCTTCTACACCAGGGTGGTCTGGCTCCTAAGGATGCCTACCTGAGGTGAAATCGAGAAGCAAAGAGTAAGGAGAGCCTTTGGGGAAGGAGAATGAGGGAGGTTTGTGGACTGCCCAAGAGCCTCAGCACTTCCTCCTGATCATTTCATTTATCCTTCACAACATATTAATACCTTATATCAATCTACAAAAAGGTCAGAATCCCTATAGCTCTAGGAAGGGAGGGTTGAGATGTGGTGCTGTGTGGTGGAATCAAGCCCCATCAGTGTTTTCTTTGATCCTCCCTCTACTCTCAAAGGATAGCAGGAACAAAAAGGAAGGGACATTAGACTAGGGCAAAGCCATAAACAAGGGAAATGTTTCATGGTTAGAAATTTACAAGGAAAGCAACCAAAATGGGTTCACTAATTTATCCCAAATCATGCAGACAGAAGTGGGAGAAATTAGTTAACTTTGGCCAAGTGGAAGAATTATCCTTCCCTACAGGGAAGAGGGAAAGGAGGAAGGGAAAGAGGAACCAAGTTGGACAGCAAAGGTAGGGGTGTTTCAGGGAGTTGTTCCTGGCCCTTTTTAGGGTACTGAAGATTCTTTCTCCACCCAGACAATACAGAATCCACCAGGGCCTGTAGATCATACCTGATCTGTTCTGCTGTTTACTTCTTTGCAGCTGGCTCTGGAAGTCTGGAGATTCAAAGCTGCTTCCAGGAGACCCTTCCAAGAAAAGGGGCCTGAGGATTGGGGTGTTTAGAGGTATCCATGTGTCAAGACTGGGGCTCTGATGTCAGCCTTCAAATGTGCCTCCCATAGGGCAGGAAGGAGGAAGCCTAGGACAGGTCCTCCCAGAAACCCTTGGACCACCTCATATATATATATGGAAAATAGGTGGAGCCAGAATGGGCAAGCCTGGTCTGACAAGGGAGCAGTTAATTGGGCTATAGTTTTCTGCCTGCCATGATGAAATCATTCAGACATAGATGCTTGCTAGACTGATTGATCTAATTATTACAGAAAAAATATACATAATTACAATTGTTAAGTACTAGTGAAAGGGAGGTGTGATAGCATGAGAGTGATTAATAGGAGGGTTTGATTAGGTTTAGAGGGGATTGTCAAAGAAAGCATCCAAAAGAGGAATATTTGGGCTGAAATAGGCAGGATAACTAGATGTGCACCAGGTTGGGAGGGGCAGGGAGTGGAGGCAAGGGAGGGGAAGAACATGTGCCCAGGTGATAGACAGAAGAAAGCCCCACCCATCCCAAGATTCGAGAGGGGGCCAAGGCCTGGCTGCAAAGGTGGGGGTGGGGGTGGTGTGGTGTGAGATGAGGTCAGGGAGAGTATGAAAGTTCTGGTCTTCTTCTAAGGGTAACAGAAAATCAGGGAAGTATTTCAGACAGAGGGAGATGCTATGATGGGATTAACATTTCATGAAATATCACCTTGTCAATGAAAGAGAGAGCAAATTGAGAGTTTCCAGATTAAATCAGGAGGGCAAGGAGGCTTCTTGCAGTCCTTTGTGTTCAAGATGATGTCTTATTAGACTAAGGTGGTAGACCATAAAGGAAGAAAAAGTTCCATGGTTAGAAATTTACAAGGGAAAGAACCAAAGTTGTAATGGTCTGGACACACCCTTGGAGGAAGGAGACCGCCAAATTGGTAGTGCTGTTTATTTATTTATTTGTTTGTTAATTAAAGTTTATTGGGGTGACAATTGTTAGTAAAGTTACATAGATTTCAGGAATGCGATTCTGTATTACATCATCTATAAATCACATTGTGTGTTCACCACCTAGAGTCAGCTTTCCTTCCATCACCATATATTTGACCCCATTTACCCTCTTCAAGAATCCCCCACCCCTCTTACCCTCTGGTAACCACTAAAGTGTTGTCTGAGTCTTTGAGTTTTTGTTTCTTCATGTCTTTTTCTTGTTCTTTTGTTGTTTTCAGTTTTATATCCCACATATCAGTGAAATCATATGGTTCTCTACTTTTTCTGTCTGACTTATTTTGCTTAGCATTATAATCTTAAGTACCTTCTACGTTGTCGCAAACAGTACCTTTTCATCTTTTCCTACAGAGGCATAGTATTCCATTATATATATATATATCACAACTTCTTTATACATTCATCTGTCAAAGGACACTTTGGTGGTTTCCACATCTTGGCTACCGTAAATAAACGTACAATGAACATTGGAGCACATATGTCCTTATGGATAAATGTTTTCAGATTTTTTGGGTAGATACCCAGGAGAGGGATTACTGGGTCATATGGTAATTCTATTCTTAACTTTTTGAGGAACCTCCACACTGCCTTCCATGGCAGCTACACCAGTCTGCAGTCCCACCAACAGTGTATGAGGGTTCCTTTTCCTCCACAGCCTCTGCAATACTTGTTACTATTTGTCTTGTTGATGATAGCCATTCTAACTGGATGAGGTGATATCTCATTGTAGTTTTTATTAGTATTTCTATGATGATTAGTGATATTGTACATTTTTTCATATGTCTACTGGCCATTTTATGTCCTCTTTGGAGAAATGTCTCTTCAGGTTTTCTGCCTATTTTTGTTTGTTTGTTTATTTATTTATTTATTTATTTATTTATTTTTAATTTATTTATTGGGGTGACAATTGTTAATGAAATTACATAATTTCAGGTGTACAATTCTGTATTACATCATCTATTTATTGGGGTGACAATAGTTAGTAAAGTTACATAAATTTCAGAGGTACAATTCTGTATTACATCATCTATAAATCCCACTGTGTGTTCACCACTCAGAGTCAGTTCTCCTTCCATCACCATATATGTGATCCCCCTTACCCTCATCTCCCTCCCCCACCCCCCTTACCCTCTGGTAACCACTAAACTATTGTCTGTCTGCCCATTTTTTAATGGGATTGCTTTTTGTTGTTGTTGTTGTTGAGTTGTATGAGTTCCTTCTATATGTGGATATTAGCCCTTTATCAGAGGTATTGTTTGCAAATATCTTCTCCCATTTGGTTGGTTGCCTCTTTATTTTGTCAATGCTTTATTTTGCTGTGCAGAAGCTTTTTAGTTTGATATAGTCCCATTTATTTATTTTAGCTTTTACTTTCCATGCATTTGGAGTCAAATTCATAAAATACTCTTTGAACGCAAGGTCCATAAGTTTAGTACCTATGTTTTTTTCCAAGCAAATTTATTGTTTCAGGTGTTATGTTTAGGCTTTTGATCCATTTTGAATTAATTTTGGTACATGATAACAGACAGCAGTCTAGTTTCATTCTTTTGCATGTGGCTTCCAATTCTGCCAGCATCATTTAGAGAAAAGGCTGTCTTTTCTCCATTACATGTTTTGGACTGCTTTGTCGAAAATGGTGTGTCCATATTAATGTGGTTTTATTTCTGGGTTTTCAATTCTATTCAATTGGTCTGTGTGTCTGTTTTTCTGCTAGTACCATACTGTTTTGATTATTGTTGCCCTGTAGTACAAGCTAAAGTCAGGGAGTGCGATACCTCTAGCATTGTTCTTTTTTCCTAGGACTGCTTTGGTTATTTGGGGTCTTTTGTGGTTCCAAACAAATCTGATAATTGTTTTGTTCTATTTCTTAGAAAAAATGACATTGGGATTCTGATGGGGATTGCATTACATTTGTATATTGCCTCAGGCAATATGGCCATTTTAACTATAATGATTCTTCCATCTATGAACATGGAATGCCTTTCCATTTCTTTGTGTCATCTTCAGTTTCTTTTAAAAATGTCTTATAGAAAAAATTAATGTGACAAAAAGCTGGTTCTTTAAAAAGATTAACAAAATCGACAAACCGTTGGCTAGACTCACTAACATAAAAAGAGAGAAGACACTAATTAACAAAATTAGAATGAGAAAGGGGAAGTTATCACGGACACAACACAAATACAAAGAATCATTCAAGAATACTATGAAGGACTATATGCCACCAAATTCAATAATCTAGAAGAAATGGACAACTTCTTAGAAACATATAGCCTTCCAAGGCTGAGCCATGACGAACTGGAAAATCTAAACAGACCAATCACCAGTAAAGAAATTGAATCAATCATCTAAAACCTTCCCAAAAGCAAAAGTACAGGACCAGATGGCTTCACTAGTGAATTCTACCAAACATTCAAACAGCATCTAATACCAATCCTGCTCAAACTCTTCCAAAAAAATGAAGAAGAGTTAGTACTCCCTAACTCATTTTATGAGGCCAACATTACCCTGATACCAAAACCTGGTAAGAACAACATAAAAAAAGAAAACTACAGACCTATATCTCTGATGAATACTGATGCAAAAATCCTAAACAAAATTTTAGCAAATCGAATACAACAATGCATTAAAAAGGTTATTCATCACGACCAAGTGGGGTTCATACCTGGGGCACAAGGATGGTTCAACATTCATAAATCCATCAATGTGATACAGCACATAAACAAAATAAAGGACAAAAATCATATGATTATATCAATTGATGCAGAAAAAGCATTTGACAAGATACAACATCCACTTATGATTAAAACACTCAATAAAATAGGTGTAGAAGGAAAATACCTTAACATAATAAAGGCCATTTATGACAAGCCCTCAGCTAATCTCATAATTAATGGTGAAAAACTGAAGCCCTTTGCTCTACGTTCAGGAACACAACAGGCTGTCCCCTATCACCTCTGCTTTTCAACATAGTGTTGGAAGTCCTTGCCAGAGCCATCGGGCAAGAGAAAAAAATAAAAGGCATCCAAATTGGGAATGAAGAAGTTAAAATATCACTCTTTGCAGATGACATGATGCTATATATAGAAAACCCTAAAACTCCACCAAAAAACTATTAGAAACAATCAACAAATACAGGAAAGTTGCTGGCTACAAAATCAACGTACAAAAGTCCATTGCATTCTTATATACTAACAATGAAATCTCAGAAAAAGAAATACAAAAAACAATTCCCTTTGCAATTGCAGCAAAAAGAATAAAATACCTAGAAATAGACTTAACCAAGGATGTGAAGGATTTGTATGCTGAAAACTATAAGACATTTTTGAAAGAAATTGAAAAAGACACAAAGAAATGGAAAGACATTCCGTGCTCATGGATTGGAAGAATCAACTCAGTTAAAATGGCCATATTACCCAAAGCAATATACAGATTTAATGCAATCCCCATCAAAATCCTAATGGCATTTTTTAAAGAAACAGAACAAAAAATCATCAGATTTGTTTGGAACCACTAAAGACCCTGAATAGCCAAAGCAATCTTAAGAAAAAACAACAATGCTGGAGGTATCACACTGCCTGACTTTAGCTATTACTACAGGGCTACAATAATCAAAACAGCATGGTTGGCAGAAAAACAGACACATAGACCAATGGAATAGAATTGAGAACCCAGAAATAAAACCACATAAATATGGACAGATAATTTTTGACAAAGAAGCTAAAAACATACAATGGAGGAAAGACAGCCTCTTCAATAAATTTGCTGGGAGAATTGGATAGCCATGTGCAAAAGAATGAAACTGGACTGTTATCTGTCACCATGTACCAAAATTAATTCAAAATGGATCAAAGACTTAAGCATAGGACCTGACACAATAAACTGCATAGAAGAAAACATAGGTACTAAATTTATGGACCTTGGGTACAAAGAGCATTTTATGAATTTGACTCTAAAGGCAATGGAAGTAAAAGCTAAAATAAACAATTGGGACTATATGAAACTTAAAAGTTTATGCACAGCAAAAAACACCATCGACAAAATAAAGAGGCAACCGACTGAATGGGAGAAGATTTTTGCAAACAGATCCTCCGATAAGGGTCTAATATCCAAAATATACAAGGAACTCATGAAACTCAACAACAAAGAAACAAACAACCCAATTGAAAAATGGGCAGAGGACCTGAAGAGACATTTCTCCAAAGAGGACATACAAATGGCAAATAGACATATGAAAAAATGCTCAACATCACTAATCATCAGAGAAATGCAAATAAAAACCACAATGAGATAGCACCTCACCCCAGTCAGAATGGCTATCATCAACAAGACAAATAGCAACAAGTGTTGGAGAGGCTGTGGAGAAAGAGGAACCCTCATACACTGTTGGTGGGAATGCAGACTGGTGCAGCTGCTATGGAAGGCAGTGTGGAGGTTCCTCAAGAAATTACGAATAGAATTACCATACGACCCAGCAATCGCTCTCCTGGGTATCTACCCAAAAAATTTGAAAGCATTTCTCTATAGAGACACGTGTACTCCAATGTTCATTGCATCTTTGTTTACGGTGGCCAAGACATGGAAACAACCAAAATGTCCTTTGATAGACGAATGGATAAAGAAGTTGTGGTATATATACACAATGGAATACTATTTCGCGTTAAGGAAAGATGATATAGGAACATTTGTGACAACATGGATGGATCTTGAGAGTATAATGCTAAGCGAAATAAGTCAGACAGAAAAAGCAGAGAACCCTATGATTTCACTAATATGTGGTATATAAACCCAAAACAAGACAAACAAATGAGAAACAAGAACTCATAGACACAGACAATAGTTAAGTGGTTATCAGAGGGTAAAGGGGGTGGGGGGAGGGAAATGAGGGTAAGGGGGATCAAATATATGGTGATGGAAGGAGAACTGACTCTGGGTGGTGAACACACAATGGGATTTATAGTTGATGTAATACAGAATTGTACACCTGAAATTATGTAATTTCATTAACAATTGTCACCCCAATAAATAAATTTAAATATAAAAAAATGTCTTATAGTTTTCAGTATGTAGGACTTTGACATTCTTGGTTAAGTTTGTTCCTAGGTATTTTATTCTTTTTGCTCAAATTGCAAAAAGAAATGTTTTTTAATTTCTTTTTCTGATATTTCATTGTTAGTATATAGGAATGTAATGGACTTTGGAACGTTGATTTTGTACCCAGCAACTTTACTCTATTTGTTTATTGTGTCCAATAGCTTTTTGGTGGAGTCTATAGGGTTTCTATAGAGAGAATCATGTCATTTGCAAAGAGTGACAATTTAACCTCTTCATTCCCAATTTGGATGCTTTTTATTTCTTTCTCTTGCCTGATTGCTCTGGCTAGGACTTCCAATACTATGTTGAAAAGCAGAGGTGACAGGGGACAGCCCTGTCGTTTTCCTGAGCATAGAGAAAAGGGCTTCAGTTTTTCACTGTTAATTATGAGATTAGCTGAGGGCTTGTCATATATGGCCTTAATATGTTAAAGTATTTTTCTTCTATACCTATTTTATTAAGTGTTTTAATCATAAATGGATGTTGTATCTTGTCAAACGCTTTTTCTGCATCTGTTGATATAATGACATGATTGTTGTTCTTTATTTTGTTTATGTGATGTATCACATTTATAGATTTGCATATGTTGGACTATCCTTGTGCCCCTGTAATGAACCCCACTTGATTGTGATGTATAATGTTTTTAATGCATTGTTGCATTCTATTTGCTAAAATGTTGTTTAGGATTTTTGCATCTGTATTCTTCAGAGATATTGGTCTGTAATTTTCTTTTTTTGTGTTATCGTTACCAGTTTTGGTATCAGGGTAATGTTGGCCTCATAAAATGAATTAGGGAGTATTGTCTATTCTTCATTTTTTTGGAAGAGTTTGAGCTGGATTGGTATTAGATCCTCTTTGAATGTTTGGTTGAATTCTCTAGTGACGCCATCTGGTCCTGGACTTTTGGGAAAGTTTCGAATGACTGATTTAATTTCCTTACTGCAGTTCAGTGTGTTTAGATTTTCCAATTCTTCATGATTCAGCCTAGGAAGGCTATATGTTTCTAAGAACTTGTCCATTTTTTTATAGGGTATTGAATTTTGTGGCACATAGTCCTCCATAGTATTTTTGGATGATCTTCTGTATTTTTGTTGCATCCGTGATAACTTCCCCCCTTTTATTTCTGATTTTGTTTATTTATGTCGTTTCTCTTTTTATGTAAGTGACTTTTCTTGTAGGTGTTTGTAGTATGTTTTATTTTCTCTCTGACTGCAGCCTTTTATTCTCTCTTATGCTGTGCTGTTATATTTTCTCTCCATTTTCCCAGCTTCTCACACACTGGCAGAATTCCCTGGAAGGCAGGCTTCTCCTTTGTGAACAGCTCACCTGGGTCATAGGGCACGGCCTCCATGGTGGAGGGGGAGGGGATGTGGAGAGCTTCCGAAGTTCCAAACCTCTTCCTGCACCAGATTCAGAGCCTGCGTGTTTCAGCAGCTCAATTTACTCTTACAAGGATACATCCAGATAGGTGGGCACAGGGCTGGGTGGGCTGTGAGAGGTGGCCCAGAGCAATGGCAGTGACCACCACCACAGCCAGTCCTGCACCCAAGGTTCCTTCCCCTTCACCAGAACTAATTGGGCTGTGAGTCCATGGCTGTGGGCCACATTTCTCAGAACAGCAAATATTCTGTCCTTTTGATCTGACACAGGTACCATTCAGCTTCTAGCACTGGGAGGGTGAGGGTGGGCCGATTTCTGGGAGGGTGGGGAGGAGTTGGTTGGGCTCCTAGCCTAAGCCTTTCTTTCTCTGCTCAGTAGTGAGGTCTTAAACCCCCATTTTTGCCCTTCTTCTCTCATTGTTTGCTCCGAGGTCTCTGCTGTGAGGGTTTGGTTCAGCCTTGTTGTGTGCTGATCCCTCAGGCAGGACTGTGGGCTATAAGTGGAGCACTAGTAGTTGGAGTTCTTCCCTCTCCCGTGACTGCAATTGTTCCAGAATTCAACCAGCTGGGAAGTCCGAGCTCCGATCTGTGTACTGTGCCTGCAAAGCAGGCATCTCCACATTTCCCGCTTCCCTCCTTCCCAATTTACTTGCCCAATTTAAACTTGCCCAATTTAAACTTGCCCAATTTACCCACTTAGAGATGATTTCAGTTGCATCCCTCTTAGTCTTGCCTATCTGCTGCACAGGGAGTTTTTTATGGAATTATAGTTGTTCAATTTGTAAATTCCAGGGAAGATTCAAGAGGCTTATCTCACACCGCCATTTTCATGATGTAATCCAAGCCCAAGATCTTAACCTCTTCATGATATTGGTGATATTTGTAAGGGAAATTAATGTCAGACCAAGTTCATGTTTTGATTAAATTGGAAAATGTGTATATTATACTCTGATTACTACTGTAACCAATTATTACAAGCATAGTGACTTAACATATCACAGATTTATTGCCTTTGTTGTGGAATTTTATTTCATGTGCTCACCACCTCTACAAATCTGTCCACTTGGGGTGTGGTGCCTGTGTATCTTTGCCTGTCTGGTCTCCAGTTGGTGGAGTTACCTTTTTTATACTGTCACTTCTCAGTACCTTTTAAATTTGACATAATGTTAGTTTGTTTCAGTTTTTTTTCTAGTTCTGTAATTTGTTGATTGTATTTAACTATACTAGTTTTGTTTTGATGCTTACTGTATTGTAAAGCACATATATCATGTGATAGGTGCCCTATAAATCAATAAATGGTAACTTACAGGCTGAAAAAAAAGTACTGAAAGTCATAACTTCAAAATAGGTCTCACTGAGCTAAAATCAAGGTGTCAATGGGCTGGGTTCCTTCTGGAGGCTCTATGGGAGAATCTGTTTCCTTGCCTTTTCCAACTTCTAGAGGCTGCCTGAATTCCTTGGACCATGGCCACTTCCTCTATCTTCAAAGCCAGCATTGTAACAAAAATACTCTTGGGGTCTCCAGTACTGATTAACTGGGAAGAGGGTGGAATTAAGAAGCATCAAAAGTGCATGTCTTTCGCAGGTTGTTATGTACATATTTTCTTCAGTTTTTAAAAAACAATTTCATTAAAAGATTTTCTTCTCCTTCCATCACCATATATGGGACTTATAGATGATGTAATTCAGAATTGTACACCTGAAATCTATGTAATATCACTAACAATTTTCACCCCAATAAATTAAAAAAAAAGATTTTCTTCTGTTAATTTAAGAAAGATTGTGTATTATGAAAAATTTCAAATATATCTATAGAAAAGTAGATAGAAGAATATGATGACCCCCCCTTTATGTACTTATCACCCAGTTTCAACAGTTATCCACACAATGCCAATCTTACTTCATTTCTACCCCACTACTTCCTCAACACTGGTTTACTTTGAAATAAATCCCAGTTACCATGCCATTTAAATCATAAACATTTCATTGTGCATCTCTAAAAGGGCTCTTTTTATAAAATCTAACTATGATGAGGATATTTAAATAAAAGAAATGTAGAAGATCTAGTTAAGAGAAGGGGATTATTTTCAAGAGAGAGATGAAATAATCAGAATCCTAGATCAAGGTGAGTATGTGTATTTGTCATCTAGCAGTTTCTATTTTCTCTGCAAAGTACCAGGTAAAAACATTGCTAAAACTAAAGAAAGTGGTGGGAAAGAAATATATTAAGGTAACTAGCATGAACTGTCACAATGGAATCCCTCCTCCTATAATCTTATGGTTTTATCTGGTCGAGGTTTGCTTCTTATTTGAAGTTCATATAAGTTGGGTAGCCTTCCCACATGAAACACATGGTCTCCATTTCACTTTAACTCCCATTTCATTGGCCAACTGCAACCACATGGCTCAAACTAAGTGCTGATGGTGGAGGAATACCTGGATATTGGGAGTGGACAAACTTTCTATCCTACAGGAGATTTGTACTGAAAGATTATTCTGGAACTTTTAGCCACTTCACTCACTCATATACTTTTTAAAAGTAAATGCATCAATTATTTAGGGAGATGCTATAGAGTAAGGGTTAACTCTGCAGACCCTAGAGCTGTGTCTGGGTTACAGTTCCAGCTCTACCACTACCTATATAGGATCTCAGGCAAGTCATCTAACTACTCTAAGCCTTAATTTATTCATCTGTGCAATAGATGTTAATAATGGCATCCATGTAACAGATTTTTCTGAGGATAATTTGAAATAACAGATGAAATAATGAAACAATAATGGATAATATTGTTTGTAGGTAAACAAATAGTAATTATTATTCTAATTAACATATTCAATGATGTTGCCTATCTAAGAAACGTAAGAATAAGATAATTAAGAAATGTCCTTAGTTACAAATTTAAATGCAAGATGCTAAATTATTTCCTATATATCATTAATAACCAACAACATGACAGAATGAGCCAATGTGGACATTGCCTCTTATACCCATACATACAGAATAGAAATGTTGGGAAATGTGTATATATAGAGATGATCATAAAACACACAAAAAAGGAATCCGTATGTGTCATTAATAAAATAAATGTCATTGTGGGCCTCATAAATGTTAGCTCAGAAATAAACCTTAGAGGACAGAAGTAAGGGTTTTACTGCTCTCTCTGAATAGAGACTTGCCCTTATATACCCACATTTGAGAGTCAGAAGATAGACTTCAAGTAAAACCTGGGATCCTGGAAAAACAGTCTTTCATTGAAAGAGAAACTTAAATGAATCTGCCAATCATCCCAAAGAAGCAAAAAAAAAAAAAAAAAAAAACAGCTTCGGTCTACTTAGGCTCCAGGCGAAAAAAAAGAAGAAAAAAATCTAGGTTCCTAGTCATGGTATTACGTCCCCATTTATACTAACCAGTAGAAACCCTAAAGACAAGATATCAGTTTTTTTATTAATCTTTTTAAAAAATTTATTGGGGTGACAATTGTTAGTAAATTTACATAGATTTCAAGTGTACAATTCTGTATTACATCATCTATAAATCCCATTGTATGTTCACCACCCAGAGTCAGTTCTCCTTCCATCACCATATATTTGATCCCCCTTATCCTCATCTCCCACCCTCCACTCCCTTACCCTCTGGTAACCACTAAACTATTGTCTGTGTCTATTAGTTTTTGTTTCTCATTTGTTTGTTTTGTTCTTTTGTTGTTTTTGGTTTATATATCACATATCAGTCAGACAGAAAAAGCAGAGAACCATATGATTTCACTGATATGTAGTAAGATATCAGTTTTTAAAAACCTTATCCAATGTCCATGAAATTAATGAGGCCAACTAGTTAAAGAAAAAAAATTGCTCTCTAGTAATACTTCCACAACACAGAGCATGAGAATTCCCAAAAGGGAAAAAAAAGAAACAATCCTTTGTGACGATGAACACAGAAGTGACTACAAAACACAAAGCCAATCTTACTTCGTCTATACTAGTGCTCACTTTATATATATAAAAGACAAGGACTCTTATCTAAAAGATAATAAAATAAGTCTTCGGGAGAGTCAACTGAAATAAAATAGAAAGGGCTATCATACCGATAAATTAAAATAACAAATCAGTCTGGTGTAAAGTAAATATGTCTAAAATTATTAATGAGATAAAATAGAAAGCATAAGCAAAACCATGTAGATTTAGCAATGAAGCAAACGAAACTTCTAGAAATAAGTATAGTCACTGAAATTTAAAATTAAGTGAATATGACATAGTATAAAGTTAAATAATTCAAATTTACTGCAGATGGAGAGGCAAAGAGATGAAAAATATGAAAGAGGGGTTAAGTGATATGGAGAAGGAAGGGAAACGACAAAACATACACCTAATAAGAGGAGGAAGAGGCAATACTTAAAGAGAAGATGGCTGAAAATTCTCTGGATTCAAGGTAAGAGTTGAGTGCTCAGAAGGAAGAATCAGAAATTGAAAGCAGGTTCTCGACTTTTTCTGTCTGACTTATTTCGCTTAGCATAATAATCTCAAGATCCATCCATGTTGTCGCAAATGGCACTATTTCATCTTTTCTTATGGCAGAATAAATAGTATTCCATTGTGTATATATACTACATCTTCTTTATCCAATCATCTCTCAAAGGACACTTTGATTGTTTCCAGGTCTTGGCTACCATAAATAAAGCTGCAACGAACATTGGAACACGTATATCTTTACAGATAAATGTTTTCAGGTTTTTTGGGTAGATACCTAGGAGAGGAATTACTGAGTAATGTAGTAATTCTATTCTTAATTTGTTGAGAAACATCCATACTGCCTTCCATAGCAGCTACATCGATTTGGATTCCCACCAGAAAAAGTCGAGAACCATATGGTTTCACTGACATGTGGGATATAAAACTGAAAACAACAAAGGAACAAGACAAATCAATGAGAAAAGAAAAACTCAAGGACACAGACAATAGTTTAGTGGTTACCAGAGAGTAAGGGGGGGAAGGGAGTGGTGGGTGAGGGTAAAAGGGGTCAAATATATGGTGATGAAGGAAAACTGACTCTGGGTGGTGAAAGCACAATATGACATACAGATGATGAATTACAGAATTGTACTCCTGAAACCTGTGTAATTTTACTAGCAATTGTCACCCCAATAAACTTTAATTACAAAATAAAAATAATAAAAAAATAAATTGCAATGGACCACCTCAGGGATACTGTGGATGCCTGATCATAGCATTGTACACCAGAAGCTAAACATTAATGAATGCCAACTATAATTTTATATATATAATGTGATGGCTGGGTGTGAGGTCGGAGGGATAATGGATGGGGGGAGGGGGATTCACAGTGTGAGGGATATAAATGATGAACGTCTAAGTATTACCTTGTCTTGTACACCTGAAACTAAAAAAAAACAAACAAACAAACAAAAGAGACAAAAAAATAAAAAATAAAAAATAAATAAATTGCAAGCAAGATTTTAAAAATAACCCAAATGTTATGTGAGTGAAACTGCCAAAAGAAAAAGAAAACGGCAAAGAGAGAAAGCATAAAAGCAACCAGACCCCCCCACACACACCAAAAACAGGAACTATCTAAAAACAATAGACTGACAAAGACTTCTTGTTGGCAGCAGTGGAAAAAAAAAGGTAATGTAATAATACCTTCAGAGTGCTGAAAGAATATAACTGTCAACTCAGATTTCTGTACCCAGCCAAACTATCAGTCAAGAAGCTAAAGTCAAACATTTTTAGAAAAAATGTGCAGAAAATTTATAGCTACGTCCAGATTATTGCTAACGAGAGTTCTAAAGGATGCTGTCATGAAAAAAAAAATGAATTCCAAAGGAGCAATGATGGATAAATAATTGATAAACATGAAGACGCCAAGTAAAAGTAAATAGTGACTATTGGGGGGAAGGGCACTTACATATCAGATAGAATTAAACTAACGAGCACAATGATCTGACAGATGTGAGAATGAAAGCAGTTTAAACACTTTAAGGCAGTGACCCTTAAACTAAACTTTGTTGCATACTTGAATCACTTGAGAAGCATTTAAAAAACCTGGTACCCAGGCTGCTTTCCATACCAACTAAATCAGACCCTCTGGAAGTAGGACCCAAAGAACAGAATCTTTTATCATTTCCTGGGTGATGCAATGTGCATCCAGGTTTAAAAACCAGTTGTCTGAGTTGATTCCGGTTCTCAACCTTGGCTGTCCTTGAAATCACCGGATGTCTGTGTAACACCCCCAGAGAATCAGGTGGAACATAGTCATGGAAAACCCTCACAAGAAAGGCACAAGACTCACTTCCTATGGAAGATTTCCTCACAGAAACAATGAGCCAGAGGACAACCAAAACATGGCAGACAGAGTTTGGGTTATTCCTTCACCATTCAGATTTAAATCTATCACTTCCACAGCCCATTGTACAAAATCAAATGAGTTGTTGCTGTGACACTGGGTTCTGTTTAATATTACAGGCTGCTGAGTAATAATTTGGTCTGTCACCAACCAAGAAAATGACAAGGATTTGGAGAAAACAAGAAGAGCAGCTTTCAACTGCTAGATGCAGCAAACACAGTAATTATATGTTTCCCTAAGAAAACACTTTAATATATTTTCAATACACATATATAAGGAGTACTTAAATGTTTTTCTCCCCAACATTTCCCCTTTGAAATTGGCATGTGGCACACTGCCTTCTGGCTCTGGAAAAGATGTCAAATTAGCATGGGTCCACTGCTCCCTAAAATAGCCTTGGCAATACCATCAAAGGCAGAGGGGTTCAATAGACTTATCAACACAATGCTAAAAACAGTGAAACCCTCCAGGTAACTGACTGTGGTTCATCCCAGTGAATGGGCTCAGAGATGGGGTAATGGCAGTCCTGAGTGAAAAAAGACTGTGCCGTTTGCGTGGAGAAAAGTGAAGAGGGGGGTACTTTGGGGGTCACTCTAAAATCTCCCCACACTTTCTTGAATAAACCATAACCTGCTGGTCTCCACTGTAAGGCAGAAAGACAGCACTCAGCCAAATGGGCTAATCTGAAATATACATGAGATACTTACAAATCAATGAGAAAAAGGCAGGAAATCCAATAGAACGATGAGCAAAAAATAGGAGGGGCTTTTTATTGAAGGGAAAGCTGGCACAGAGCACAAGAGAGTGTGATGCTCAACCCTTCCAGTTATCAAATTAAAACATCACATCAGTGAGGTATGACTACATACCCATCAGATGGCAAATATGAGAAAATTAGATAATACAAATGTTGGAGAGAATGTACAAAATGGAAACCCTCATGTACTGCTAGCTGGAATGTGAACTGGTTATTCTGGAGAGCAAGCTGGTAGTAACTAGTAAAATTAAGCATGAGTAGCCCTGTGCCTCTGCAATCCACCCTGCTGTGTATCTATCTTGGTAAAAGTTACACATGAATAAGAATCATGAAAAAGTTTCTTTCAACACAGTATTATTCGTGGGCCTGGGAAGTTTAAGGGAACATACACACTCATTATCAGGGAAATAGATAAATATATATGGCAGCTGTGTACTATGGAAAATGATGCAGCAGTCCAAAGCATTAGGCTGGAATTAGTACAGCAATATGGACAGATCTTTAAATACATACTGTTGGATGAAAAGGGGAAGAAATACAATTAGACCAATTGGATATTACAATTTATGAAGGTTAAAATATATGCACAAAACAATACAACCTGTTTTTCAAAACTGCTTGCATTTCTAAATACATAGACCAAACACATTGGATTGAATGCCACTGGAGAACAGAAGGTGGGAGAAGTAATCAAAGATGAAGGGGAAATAGATTACTACCAGAAAGAGCCTTGCATGGAGTGATGATGAGAGCAGGCCATATCTGATGAATGTGACTAATTTAACCTTCTGCACCTGAGGTCAAATTTTGACACATGTATAAAACAGGGTGCATTTTGTACAACTGAATGCCAGGTACAAATGTGCAAATATGGCAATTCATTCCTCTTTCAGTCCATCAGAGTGGCCTCCTTAACACTGGTTAAAATTTTAAAAGCTTTCCAGTCTGTTTCTGGATCAAACATTCCATTTCATCAATCTGTTTTTGAATCAGAATCACATTGTTCTAAGGTTATGGCTTTACGTGTTTTAATCAGTAATAGAAATTCACACCCCTGCTTTAGTTTCCAAGATTTATGTTGCTATCTCCTTTTTGGTATTTCCACATTACTCTTGTAATCAAATTTTTATTTTGGAAGAAACTCCTACTGGGAATTTTGAATTACATTAAAATTAGTAAATTGGCTAAGGTTTTAAAATAAACTTTTGTTTTAAAATAAACTTTTAACTTTAGAACAGTTTTAGATTTACAGAAAAAGTACAGAGTACAGAGAGGTCCCTTGCCCCCTACATTCCACACCTAGTTCCCCCATTAATAACATCTTACCTTAGTTACAATTAACGTACATTTGTTATAATTGATGAACAAATATTGATACATTATTATTAACTAAAGTGCATACTTTGGATTTCTTTACGTTTCATAGAATGACCATTTTCTGTCCCAAGATCCCATGTTGTATTTAGTCATCATGTCTTCTCAGACTCCTCTTGCCTGGAACAATCTCTCAGACTTCCCTCGATTTTGATGACTTTTACAGTTTTGAGGAGCACTGGGCAGAGTTTTTATAGAATGTCCTTCAATTGAGATTAGATTGGTGTTTTTCTCATGAGTAGACTGAGATCGTGTGTCTTCACGAGGAAGACCATATAGGTAAAGTGCCATTTTTATCAGATAATATAAACATGACTTATCACTATTAATGTTGACGTGGCTGAGGTGTTTGTCAGTTTACTCCCCTGTAAAATTACTCTCTTTCCCATTCCAACACTGTCCTCTTTGGAAGAAGTCACTGAGCATACCCCACAGTTAAGGGGTGGGGAATTTTGCCTTTCCCAGAATGTCATATAGTTAGAATCATACCGTATCACACCTTTACAGACTGGCTTCTTTCATTTAGCAAATATGCATTTAAGCATTTCAAATATTCCTTTTACACATTTCAAACAAATCTTTTCATGATTTGATCATTGTTTTCCTTTTAATTGCTGAATAATATCCCATTTTATGGATGTACCACAGTTTATTTATCCATTCACCTACTGAAGGACATCTTGGTTGCTTCCACGGTTGGTCAATTATGAAAGCTGCTATGAATATCAATGAGAAAGTTTCTGTGTTGACATAAGTTTTCAAATAATTTGGGTAAATACCTAGGAGTGGGATTGCTAGATTATATAGTAACCACTATATTTAGCTTTGTCGGAAATCGCTGAACTGTCTTCCGAAGTTGCTTCACCATTTGCATTCAGCATTGAATGAGAGTTCCTGTTGCTCCACATCTTTGCCAGTATTTGGTGTTTTACATAGAAAATCCATCCACTTGAGTAGTTATCTTGTTTTTATACTGAGACCTCTTAATAATTTTCAGATATTTTTTAATACTCTTGGGAAACAAAGGTATATAAACATGTCATTGACAAATAATTATAATTTTGTTTCTTCACGTATAAGAACCATACCTCTTATTTATGGTTCATGTATAATTGAAATAGCTAAAAACTGCAGGAAACTGTTCAATAAAAATGATGGAAACAAATATACTCCTTTTTTTCCTAACTTCTGTTAGACTTCAGTGTGATGACTGCTGATTTGAGATTGAGTTTCTAAGGTTAGATAAAGAGGGGGTTAAGGGGTGGGAGATGAGGGTAAGGGGGATCAAATATATGGTGATGGAAGGAGAACTGACTCTGGGTGATGAACACACAATGGGATTTATAGATGATGTAATACAGAATTGTACACCTGAAATCTATGTAAATTTACTAACAATTGTCACCCCAATAAATTTAATTTAAAAAAAAAAAGAGAATCCTTTTGAATAGCCAGTTTCTCTTAGGAAATTATATAAATTAATTAAGCATTGACAATGAAGTTGTAGAAGTTTTCATATGGAAAAATGCTCACAATATATTGTTAAGTCAAATGCAAGATCCAAAACACTATATAAGGTGATTTGATTGTGTAAGGAAACATGCAATGCATACCTGGTATATTGTGCATCTGCACTCTACCAGCTACAATGAGGGAATAGCTTTATTGTTCTCCTACCACTGCCTGGTCACATGATCCTCAGGTCCTACTCCAGCAACCCCTGGCCACATCTGGTCACTTTCAGGGATGAGAAAAATGTCATCTTCAAGTGTGAAAAATCCAGCCCATTTAAATCAAAACTTAATTTCACATACAACTTAAAGCTGTTTCATTTCCCAACCCTTTGGCCATAATGCTCAGACCCAGGACCAGCAAAGGGGCCGAGGTCAGGGTGGGGCACAGTCTGCTTTCAACCCCTTGCTCAATCACCCCCTCCATCTTTCTCGATCTCCTAGTATAGGAGGAAATGGAGCAAAGATCTTTGCACTTGCTGGTACTGCTTGTGATTTTCTCTTGACTGTTGTATGCAGCTCCCTTGTGGGGTCTTCATAGACACCCCCACAGGGACCTCTCCATTGCATCTCTCCCTGGTATGGGCAATGACTGATCTACTCCTTAGTGTCCAAAGACACAGGAGATATTGACATCCTTGCCTTGGTATGCTGTGCCTGCAGGTTGCTTTCACAAGTCCTTGCCCCTGCCCACTATTGGGAGCATCACCAGATACCTCCTGGTAAGAGTTGGATGACCAAGAACCATCTGATACTCCAAGAATAGTGCAAGTTTCTGTGGCCAGGCTAGCATCCAGTCTCAGAATAAACCATGGTCTCCCCTATTGCACACTACCTCAATTTGTAAAATTAAAGTTTACTGGAGTGCCAATTGTTAGTAAAGTTACATAGATTACAGGTTTACAATTCTGTAATACATCATCTACATATCACACTATGTGTTCACCACCCAGAGTCAGTTCTCTTTCCCTTTTATTTGAATCCTTTTACTCTCATCTACCATCCTCTTTCCCCCTTAACCTCTGGTAACCACTAAACTATTGTCTGTGTCTATGAGTTTTTATTTCTTCATTTGTTTGTCTTGTTCTTTTGTTTTTTTCAGTTTTATGTACCATATAGCAGTGAAATCATATGGTTCTCTGCTTTTTCTGTCTGACTTATTTCACTTAGTATTATAATCTCAAAATCCATCCATGTTGTCAAAATGGTACTATTTTATCTTTCCTTATGGCAGAATAGTACTCCATGTGTACCACAACTTCTTTATCCATTAATCTGTTGAAGAACATTTTGGTTGTTTCCATGTCTTGGCCACTGTAAATAAAGCTGCAATGAACATTGGAACACATATGTTTTTATGGATAAATGTTTTCAGATTTTTTGGGTAGATACCCAGGAGAGGGATTGCTGGGTTGTATGGTAATTCTATTCTTAATTTTTTTTAATTAGTTTCAGGTATACAAGACAAGGTAATACTTAGATGTTCATTATTTATATCCCTCACACTATCCCCCCATCCACTATCCCTCCTGCATACCTCCCCCCATCCACTATCCCTCCGACCTCACACCAAGCCATCACATTATATATATAAAATTATAGTTGGCATTCATTAATGTATTCTTAATTTTTTGAAGAACCTCCACACTGCCTTCCATAACGGCTGCACCAGTCTGCATTCCCACCAACAGTGAATGAGTGTTCCTTTTTCTCCACAGCCTCTCCAACACTTCTTATTATTTGTCTTGTTGATGATAGCCATTCTGACTGGGATGAGGTGATATCTCATTGTGGTTTTTATTTGCATTTCTCTGATGAATAGTGATGTTGAGCATTTTTTCATATGTCTGCTGGCCACTTGTATGTCCTCTTTGGAGAAATGTCTCTTCAGGTCCTCTGCCCATTTTTCAATTAGGTTGGTTGTGTTTTTTTGTTGAGTTGTATGAGTTCCTTATATATTTTGGGTGTTAACCCCTTATCGGAGACATTGTTTACAAAAATCTTCTCCCATTTGGTCGGTAGCCTCTTCAATTTTTGTTTTTTTTTAAGGAGTGTTCAGCTCCCAGTGGCTCATGTGGGAATTGAACCAGCAACCTTGGTGTTATTAGCACCACACTCTAACTAACTGAGCTATCCGGGTACCCCTCACTACCCCAATTTTTATAGTGACTCTCTTGCGGGGCCCCTCACATCTGACCTGAAAGAAGGACAGTCCCTCTTCGGCTACAGGGAGTGGAAGGGAAAACAATGCCATGCCCTCTATATCTAAGCACTTCCTGCCAATCACCTTTTACTATACTGAACTACTAGTTTCTGATACAAGCTGGAGGTGGTAAACGACGATAATGGGTCCAATTTAGCTGTTATTGAATTCTGCGTGGATGTGTCTCACACCAGTCTTTCAATCATGGAAGCACTTCTCTGAGACAACAGCAAGTGTCATCACAATCCTGTAATCAAATCAGAAAGACAAAAGTGATCTCTCTGAGAAGCAGGATATGGGCGACTTTTATTTCACTCTTTATGCTTATCTCTTCGATCTGCCACAATTGGTCATGCCTTCCCTCTCTTGACAACAAAGTACTCTGATTCTTCTGCTTGCAAGGAAAGAGAAATAGCAGGACACCAAGAGGTAGAGCCCTGCCTGTTTCTTCTTTTTACATTTCAGATCATGTCACTAGCAAGCTCACTTGACTCAGATGGGCAGATAGGAAATAGCTTCATTCTTTCACACCACCATGCTCCTCCTTGCCACATAAAGTGGAAAGAAAGGAGAATGAACCTCAGAAAGAGATGGTGTGTCTTTGCCCCAGATAACCTAACACCTGCCTTAGAATGTCTTCATGGCACTGTGGCCTTAGACTTGGGGCCTTAGCCAATATTGAGATGTCAGGAAAATTCTCATTCATTACCTCCTGTTTTAATACCATGCCAGATACTTCCTGCACTGACCCCTGCGCACTATCAGACAGGTGAGATTTCCCAAAGACCTGAGTGCATGTAACTCACTTGGGGGAGTAGAAGAGAGCCAAGGTGTTTGTTTGTTTGTTTGTTTGTTTGTTTTTCTAGAATGGCAGCCAAGACTTCACAAGCTCTGCCAGAAGCTATGGGGTCGATGGCTGAGGGCAAGAGGAGTAGTGTTGGTATGTTCTATCTTTTTTTGTGTTTTCTCTTGAGGCACAAAATTAAGACCCAAGCTAACATCAATTCAAAATACTTTTTTACCTTAGTTGGGTTACTGATAAACAAAATTTTCCATCACTTTTTTCATACATCAAGAGGAAAAGCAAGCAAAATGAGATAAATACTACTGAGATGCAGCATAATATAAAACAAAGAAATAAATTCATTGCGCAAAGGACTTTCGGTCTCTACAAATTTCTTGTGCTTAACCACAGAAAGCTGTGTGGTCCGGGTAACCCTGATAAAAAAAAACATGGTTCTTGTCTATAAATTCCACCACCTCCCAAGAGAAGGGAAGCTCCTTTGAAAAAAGATTGTCTCCAGGGATGCTGACATTCTCTCTCTCTCTCTCTCTCTCTCTCTCTCTCTCTCTCTCTCTCTCTCTCTCTCTCTCCGTTTCTTTCTCTTTCTTTTTCTGTCTCTCATTCTTTCACTCTCTCTAATTTATTTTTAAATCAAGTTTTGTTTGGATTTCCAGGCATCTTTGTTTCCTTGAGGAAAAAGCATGTTTTCAAAATAAAGTTTTTCCTTGAGTATATGAATTCAATAATTTTTTATTAGTTTCAGATGTACAAAACAATGTAATAGTTAGACATTCATTATTTATATCCGCTACAAAGTGATAAGTCTTCTCTCCCAAACTACTACCCCTATGGCATACCATACAGCTGTTACATTTCCACTGTCTCTATTCATAATGCTGTACTCCACTTCTTATAACTATATATTAAATTATATATATGAAATTATAGTTGACATTCATTATTGCTCAGCTTTAGCTTCAGGTGTACAGAGCAGTGATCAGGCATCTGCATCATCCCTGAGGTGGTCTCCCTAATAAGATAAGAGTCCATCTGATACCCTACAAAATCTTTACAACATTATTGATTACATTCCTCAAATTGACTTTCGTATCCCTGTGGCAATGCTGTGGTTACGATTGTGCTTTATAATCCTCAACTTTCCCCTTATCCCCACCACCCCTTCCTATCTAGCAACCCTCAATTTTTCCTCTATGTCTCTGAGACTGTTTCTGATTAATTAGTTCATTTATTCTATTCTTTAGATTCCACATATAAGTAAGATCATATGGTATTTGTCTTTTTCTGTCTGACTTATTTCACTTAGCATAATGTTCTCTAGGTCCATCCGTATTGTTGTAAATGGTAAGATTTCATTCTTCTTTATGGCCGCGTAATACTCCATTGTATAAATGTACCACAGTTTCTTAATCCAGTCATCCAATGATGGGCATTTTTGTTGTTTTCATGTCTTGCCTATTGTGTATAGTGCTGCAATAAACATAGGGGTGCATAAATTTTTTTTGAATTAGTTTTTTATTGCTCCAGATAGATACCTAGGAGTGAAATTGCTGGGTCATAAGATAATTCCTTCCATTTTCAGGTTTATGAGATACCTCCATCCTGTTTTTCCTAGTGGCTGCACCAATCTGCAATCCCACCAACAGTGCACAAGGGTTCCCTTTTCTCCACATCCTCACCAGGACTTGTTGTTTGCTGATTTATTGTTATTGCTGATTAAACAAGAAAAATCACAGATCAACAGTTGGTCCTTACACTTAATCGATCTGGAAAAAGAGTGGCAAGAGTTCCTATCTAGCAACTACAAATTGCTAGATAGGAAAGGAAAGGAAACCATCATTACGTTTAAAGTGATTATTGATAGATACATAGTTGTTGCCATTTTTTAATTTGTAGTTAGCTACAAATTTTAATTTGTAGATAGCCGTTTTGACTGAGGCGAGGTGGTATCTCATTGTGGTTTTTATTTGCATTTCTCTAATGATTAGTGAGGTTCAGCATTTTTTCATATGTCTGTTTGCCATCTGTATATCCTTTTTAGAAAAATGTCTCTTCATGTCTTCTGTCCATTTTTAATTGGGTTGTTTGTTTTTTTGGAGTTGAGTTGAGTGAGCGTCTTATAAATTTGGGATCTTAGCCTCTTATTGGATATATCATTGGCAAATATCTTCTCCCATTCAGTAGGATCCCTTTTTGTTTTAGTGATGGTTTCCTTTGCTGTGAAAAAGCTCTTTAGTTTGATGAAATTCCACATGTTTATTTTTTCTCTTACTTCCCTTGCCTGAGAGGATATATCAGTAAAAATCTTACATTTAAGTCTTTAATCCATTTTGAATTTATTCTTGTATGTGGTGTAAGGAGGTGGTCCAGCTTCATTTTTTTGCGAGTGTTTGTCCAGGTTTCCAAGCACGATTTATTGAATAGACTGTCTTTACCCCACCATAAATTCTTGCTTCCATTGTTCATAGTAATTTCTTAAATTTTTTTGTATTTCTGTGGTGTCTGTTGTCACTTTTCCTCTTTCATTTCTGATTTTATTAATTTGGGTCCTCTCTCTCTTTTTTGTTTTGATGAGTCTGGCTAAAGATTTGTTGATTTTGTTTCTCTCCACTAAAAAACAGGCTCTTGGATTCATTGATCTTTTGTATTGTTATTTTGGTCTCTATTTTATTTATTTCTGCTTTGATCCTTATTATCTCCTTCCTTCTATTTCCTTTGGCTTATTTTGCCACTCTTTTTCCAGATCGATTAAGTGTAAGGACCAACTGTTGATTTGTGATTTTTCTTGTTTCTTTAGGTAGACCTGCATTGCTATGGACTTCCCTCTTAGAACTCCTTTCACTGCATCCCATAGATTTTGGGTCATCGTGTTTTCATTTTTATTTGTCTCAAGATATCTTTTGATTTCTTCCTTGATCTCATTGTGACCCATTCATTATTTAGTAACATGTTATTCAGCCTCCATGAATTTCTGTGTCTTCCAGTTTTTTTCCTGTAGTTGATTTCTAATTTCATAGCACTGAGGTCAGAGAAGACAATTGGTATGACTTCAATTATCTTAAATGTTTCAAGACTTGTTTTGTGGCCTAACATGTGGTCTATCTTGGGAAATGTTCCATTGTGCTTGAGAAGAATGTGTATTCTGAAGCTTTGGGGTGAAATACTCTGAAAGTATTGATTAAATGCAACTGGTCAAATGTGTCATTTAAGGCCACTGTTTCCATATTTATTCTCAGTTTGGAAGACCTGTCCCTTGTTGTCAGATGTGTGTTGAAGTCCCCTAATATAATAGTGTTACTGCTGATCTCTGTCTTCATGTCAGTCAATATCTGTTTTATATATTTAGGTGCTCCTATGTTGGGTTCATAGATGTTTACTAGGATTACGTCCTCTTGTCGGATCGATCCCTTTATTATTATATAGTGCCTATCTTTGTCTTTTAATATGTTCTTCATTTTAAAGTCTGTTTAGTCAGATATAAGTATTGCAACTTCAGCTTTTTTCTCATTTCCATTTGCATGAAATATCTTACTCCAGCCCTTCTCTTTCAGCCTGTGTGTGTCTTTTGATCTGAGGTGAGTCTCTTGTGTACAGCATATACAAGGGTCTTGCTTCCTTATCCACTCAGCCACCCTATGTCTTTTGATTGGAGCATTTAATCCATTTACGTTTAAAGTGATTATTGATAGGTACATATTGTTGCCATTTTTTAATTTGTAGTTAGATTCTTCTCATCTTTCTTCTGCTTACAGAAGCCCTTTTAATATTTCCTTCAAAGCTGGCTTGGTGGTAATGAATTTTTTTTAATTAAATTTATTGGGGTGACATTGTTAGTAAATTTACATAGATTTGAGGTGTACAATTCTGTATTACATCGTCTATAAATCCCATTGTGTGTTCACCACCCAGAGTCAGTTCTCCTTCCATCACCATATATTAGATCCCCTTTAGCATCTGTCTTGCTTTTGAATTCTTTTTTGTGCAGATGCAAGAACATGGTCACCACTGTTTTGGGTTGAGTCCTCTCTTAGACACCCCCGTGAGCCTCCAGCGGCATCTTTATCATATTCTGTCATGGTTCTTTGTGTATTCCTTCTTTTTTCCTTTCCTTGAGTTAGTATTGACCAATTGTATTTTGTAATGAAATTTTCCTGTTTTTCAAGTTTTCAAATTTATCAGCATAGTGTTGAATGTGGTATGCATTTATGACACATAAATTTCCTCTGCTGCTAGAAATAATGCCTTTCTCATTCCAACGTTGTAAAAATTACCTCTCCCATGGCTTAGTTTTCTATACTGCTAACAGGCCACAAGTCATAAATTAGGTAAACTTTGTTTTTATTGCCTTGATCACTAGTCAAGTAGGGGTCTTTCCACAAGCGGAGTTATTTGTAGTCCACCTCCATCAAGTATTTCCTTGATCCCTTACATCTATCAGTCATTACTACTCAATATTTTTCTTTAAATCAACGTACTGGTTTTTAACATAAAAACTTATTTTTAAACTTATGTTACATTTCTACCCCAAGTGGGTGTACTGCAATATAATCCTGAAACTAACTACCCCAAGTTAATGTCAGCCCCACATGCTTAAGGGCAAAGTTCTCCATAAAACTAACACACTTCACACTCCAGCTGTACTTCGGTCAATCACCTACAAATTCAGTGTCCCATGACCCCTGCAGTTTATATACTTTGTTAGAAGGCATCACCAACTCATTGAAAGTGCTATACTTTGGATCACAGCTTTATTATTAAAAGACAGATCAGCAACAGCCAAATGAAGAGACATATAGGGTAAGACAGAGGGCAGAAATGGGGGACATATAACATCGGTGCTTCTTAGAATTCATGTATGTCACCCTCTCAGCATATCAGTGTGTGTTCACCAACCAGGAAGACTCATTATGCCTTGGTATCCAGAGTTTTTATCAGTATTTCATAACATAGGTATGATTGAATAAATCATTGGCCACATATTTGAACTCCATCTTTAGTCCCTTTTCCTTCCCCAGAGGTTGGGCAGCTGAAAATTCCAACCCTCTAAACACATGCTTGATCTTTCTTGTGACTAGTTCCAATTCTGAAGCCAACTGGGGACTCACCATGAATACCTTCATTGGTATAATAAAGACACTTCTATCATTCAGAAAATTGCAAGAGTTTTGAAGCTCTCAGCCAGGAACTGGAATAAAAACCCGATATATTTCTTGTACCAAAATTTAATTTTTAATGCTAAGCACTCATTTATTGATTATTAACAAGTATTTATTGAACACCTACTACATAACAGGCATTGTTCTAGGCATTGAGGATACACCAGTGAACAAAACCAACAAAAATTTTGCTTTCGCAGATCTTATATTTTAATGTGTGGGGTGGACAGGGAATAAACAAGATATACATGTAAAAACGTGAAGTATGCCAGTGTTAAGTCCTACAAAGATGAATAAAGCAAATAAATCTTAGCAGAGAAATATTGAAATTTTACCAAGTGTGGTTTAGAAAGATCATGAAATCTTCAGATGATAACATGGGATAGGAGAAAGGCAATATGACTGTTTTGTATAAATGTCTTTGTGGTTTAAAATATCATAACAGTGATAAAATGGAATAATTATGTATAAGAGATTATATTCTATGATAAGGAGTGGTGAGAGCAAAAGGAAGAGTATAACTTTGGGCAAAAGCCATCAAATAAATAACTTTATATCGTTTCAAGATGGCAAAGTAGGTAAATGTTCTGCTCACCTCCTCCCATGACACCTCAAAATTACATCTAATCTACAGAACAACTATCACTGAGAATGACTGAAGTCTAGATGAACAGAAGTCCTATAACTAAGGATATACAGAAGCCATGTTGAGACTGGTAGAAAGGATGGAGAAGAAAATTGGACTGGTCCCACACCAATGAGTGGCAATTAAAAATTGGGAGGGATACCTTGGCTCCAGTGGTCCCCTCTTAGGAGTGATGTGTCCCAGCCCCACACCAGGCTTCCTAGCCCGGGGTTCCAGTGATGGGAAGAGAAGTCCCAATAACTTCTGGCTATGAACGTTAGTGGAAATTGTGGCTGAGTGAGACAGAAGGTAGTTAGAATTCTACTTGTTCCACTTAAAGGGTCCATGCAGAGGCTCATTCACTCTGAACTACAGTGCTGGGGTAGCAACAGCTTGAAAGGCACAAGGAACACATGGGGAAGAACTGAATTGTCTGACTTCAGGGTGAGGGAAGGAGGGTAAGCCTTCACCCAGACAGAGGTATTGACAGAAACGATTGTTTCATTGTTGAGCCCTCCTACAACCCTGCCTGAACAAGCAAGCAGGAGCCATATTGAACTCTCCATCAACCTGGCTAATACCATTTGCCCTGCCCTCGTGATTCCCTGAGATCCTGCCCCACCTAAATTGTAAGCTCGCCCAAACCACTTCCAGTGGTTCTTCCATACAAATGGTCTTCCTTGCCTCATGCTGTAGACTTTCTTAAGATATCTCAAAGGTTCACAACCACAAACAAGCAGGATCTGGCCTCTGCATGCTCTACCTCTTGCTAAGCAGCCCTAAGTATAGCAATAACAGCAGCCAGCTTCAGTTTGCAGCATAGCCTCTCAGAGGCACCTCCTAGCCCAGCACAAGTGGCAACCATATGCAGATCATTTTGTAGCTCATCCCAAGTGACCACAGGCAGGGCATGGGCAGCTGAACTTGGCCTGCAACAGAGCCCCCCCAACCAAAGGTCCTCAGAACCAACACACCCAGGGCCAGCTTCAGATCATACCAGAGCACCACCCAAACAGCTCCACAAACACAAAAAGGGCACACTGAGCAGGTACCAGAGCCCTGCTAAAGCAAATCCTGCTCCACACGGTCAGCTTCTGCACTGCAGCTCCTCCACTGTAGTTATGGCCATTCCTCACAACCAGTCAGCCTGAAGGTCAATTCATCCCACTAATGTAGAAACCACAATCAAGGCTCAAATACAACAAGAGGACACACACCACTCACACAAGGGACACATCTGAACCACCTGGCTTGGGTGAGCAGAGAGACTGCACCATTAGTCCACACAGGAATCTACTACATAAAACCACTCTACTGAAACCAGGAGACTCAGCAGATCTACCTAGTACATAGAAACAAACACAGGGAGGCAGCCAAAATGGGAAGACAAAAAAACATGTCCCAAATAAAAGAACAGAACAAAGCTCTATAAGAAGAATTATACAAAATGGAGACAAGCAATCTGCCAGATGCAGATTTCCAAACACTGATTATAAGGATGCTCAATGATCTCTGGGATCTCAGGAAGAACTTCAGCAAAAAGATAGTAACATGAAAATTGAGATAGAAAACATAAAAAAAGAACCAGTCAGATATGAAGACTGCAATAACTGAAATGAAGATACATTAGAGGGAACCAATAGTAGATTAGATAAAGCGGAGGTCTGAATCATCAATTTGGAAGACAAGTAGCATAAAATACTTAATCCAAATAGCATAATAAAAAATGAATCCATAAAATGAAGATAGTTTATGGGGTCTCTGGGCCAACATCAAGCATACCAACATTTCCATCATAGGGGCACCAGAAGGAGAAGAGAGAGAGAGAGAGAGAGAAGGAATTGAAAACCTATTTGAAGAAATAATGAAAAATTTCCCTAATCTGGTGAATGAAATAGACGTACAAACTCAGAAAGTACAGAGTCCCAAACAAGAGGAAACCAAGAGGCCCACACCAAGACACATCATAATTAAAATGCCAAGGTTAAAAACAAAGAAAGAATCTTAAAAGTAGCAAGAGAAAAGCACTTAGTTACCTACCCAGGAGAAAACAAAGAAAGAATCTTAAAAGTAGCAAGAGAAAAGCACTTAGTTACCTACCCAGGAGCTTTTGTAAGATTTTCAGCTGATTTCTCAATGGAAACTTTGCAAGCCAGAAGGGGTTGGCACAGAATATTCAGTGATAAAAAGCAAGGACCCACAACCAGGATTACTCTAACCAGCAAAGGTATCATTTAGAATCAAAGAAAAGATAGAGCTTCCTAGACAGAAAAAGCTAAAAAAATTAATCACCACCAAACCAGTATTACAAGAAATGTTAAAGGGACTTCTTTAAAAAGAAGAAAAAAAGGTAAAAAATATGAATAATAAAATGGCAATAACTATCAACAATTACTTGCAATGTAAATAAATTAAATGCTCCAAATAAAAGACATAGGGTGGCTGAGTAGATAAGAAAACAAGAGCCTTACATATGCTGCCCATAAGAGACTCACTTCAGATTGAAAGACAGACAGAGACTGAAAGTAAAGGGATGGAAAGAGATATTTTATGAAAATGGAGATTTTAAAAAAAGTTGGGATAGCAATACTTACACCAGACAAAATAGACTTTGAAACAAAGGTTATAATAAAAGACAAATAAAGACCCAGTAATCCCACTTCTGTGTATTTATCTAAAGAAATCAAAAACACTACTTCGAAGGGACATGTGCATCCACATGTTCATTGTAGCATTATTTACAATAACCAACTTATGGAGGCAATCTGGATGTCCATCACTGGATGAATGAATAAAGAAGATGTATTATATTATATGTTCAAGGGGTGCCAAAAAATGTATATAAGTAGACACTTTGGTCAACGTTATACTAGCAGTAGTTCACCATAATCAGAAGTGTCTGGATGCTGCTGGTAACCACTTTTGAGCACCTCTTGTACTTGTAGAAGTCAAATGAGACTTGTATTCACCTTTTGTTATTGGTATATATTGAGTGTTACCATTTTAATACAGTTTTCCTTTCTTAAAGTGTGTATACATTCTCTTGGCACCCTCTCTATGTACATATAAATATATATATATATATATATATATATATATATACACATATATATGTATATATATGTATATATAGGAATTAATATATATTATATATAGGATATATACATATAAATATATATAAATATGTAGGATATATACTTATACATATATATATGTATATATAGGAATATTTCTGTATATATATATATATGTATATATATATATATATATATACACACACACATATCTGATGAACTATTACTCCACCATAAAGAAGAATGAAATATTGTCATTTGTGACAACAAAGGTGGACCTAGAGGTATTTTTTAAATTTATTGGGGTGACAATTGTTAGTAAAATAAAATAGATTTCAGGTGTATAATTCTGTATTACATCACTATAAATCCCATTGTGTATTCAACACCCAGAGTCAGTTCTCCTACCATCACCATATATTTGATCCCCTTTACCCTCATCTCCCACCCCCCAACCCCCTTACCCTCTGGTACCCACTAAACTATTGTCTGTATCTGAGTTTTTGTTTCTCATTTGTTTGTCTTGTTCTTTTCTTGTTTTTGGTTTATATACCACATATCAGTGAAATCATATGGTTCTCTGCTTTTTCTGTCTGACTTATTTCGCTTAGCATCATACTCTCAAGATCCATTCATGTTGTCACAAATGTTCCTATATCATCTTTTCTTACCGCCGAATAGTATTCCATTGTGTATCTATACCACAACTTCTTTATCCATTCATGTATCGAAGGACATTTTGGTTGTTTCCATGTCTTGGCCACCGTAAACAAAGCTGCAATGAACATTGGAGCACACGTGTCTTTATGTATAAATGTTTTCAAATTTTTGGGGCTAGATACCCAGGAGAGAGATTGCTGGGTCATATGGTGTTGTGCAGGGCGGCCTGCGGGGTCTCTTCTCCCAATCCCCACATAAAAACGCAGGACATGGTGAGGCCAAAAAGGAACACCCACGGAGCCATAAGTAGGGGAGTCATATCACTATATTCTCACCAGCAGAATCCGCATTTCTGCAATCCGCTCTTGCTAGCCCCCATTTTTTCTGCTAGCGTAGCCACAGCAGTTATATTAGTGGCCAATGGCTTACAGGTTACAGCTGACGGCCAACTAGCCACAGCTGATGGCCATCTGATCACAGTTGATGGCAATTTACTACCCAAGCCAGCACCTTTCTATGTGAGTCCGAGAGCCTGGAAACTGCTTTTTGGGGCTTTGTCCCCACACTCCACCCCTACAGGGTCTTGCCTCACAATCTACGCGACAAGCGTCTTCCACGAGGGGCCCTGTGTGAGGAGCCTGGAGGTGAATGCAATATCCTGGACACAGCCAGGCTCTCTAGGCACAGCCAGAGTTTCTCCAGGCACCACCAGTACTTCTGGGCACAGCCAGACTTCCTGGGCTTCTTAGGGTACCACCTGTTTCCCCTGGCACAGCCAGGGCCTCTCAGGGCACTGCCACTCTCTCTGGACACAGCCAGACTTCCTGGACACAGCCAGGGCCTCTCAGGGCACTGCCACTCTCTGTGGGCACAGCCAGACTTCCTGGACACAGCCAGAGCCTCTCAGGGCACTGCCACTCTCTCTGGGCACAGCCAGACTTCCTGGACACAGCCAGGGCCTCTCAGGGCACTGCCACTCTCTCTGGGCACAGCCAGGGCCTCTCAGGGCACTGCCACTCTCTCTGGGCACAACCAGACTTCCTGGACACAGCCAGGGCCTCTCAGGGCACTGCCACTCTCTCTCTGGGCCTCTCGGGGTACTGTGCTGGAACAACAGCGGCTCACAGTCAAGGTATTTACATATTCTCGATGACGGCCAGTCAAGACAAAAGCAAACATCCACCAGTTCCACTACATAGTGGTATATTCCCAAACAGTCAAGTAGTCCATTAAATTAGGGATGGAAGGCAATTCCCCATAGTCCATAGTCATTCGCCAGGGCTGTCCTGGGGGTGAGGGACGACCTTGACCTCACCCTAATCTCCCAAGGAGGACTCAGCAAGTGTTTCCTCCCGGGACAAGTCCCGCATCCAGGCTGCGTCAGCAAGCACTTCCCAGCCCACATGGCAGCAATGTCCTTCACTTTCTCCGGCCTCTGCTCGTTGGGGAACCATCCATGACTTCCCACCCCTCCACGGGGGTCCAGCTCTCCGGCAGCTGCTTCTCCTGGTCTTCCTCAGACTCACGCACAAACTGCTCCACCGCACTTCGGAGAGCTCTGAGCAGCACCACATCCTGCCAACTACGCCATGTGTCCTGCAGGGCGAACAGCGGTCCGCCATGTCGTGGCACATGGTGACATGGTGAGGCCATAAAGGAACACCCATGGAGCCATAAGTAGGGGAGTCATATCACTATATTCTCACCAGCGGCATCCGCCTCTCTGCAATCCGCTCTTGGTAGCCCCCATTTTTTCTGCTAGCGTAGCCTCCGCAGTTATTTTAGTGGCCAATGGCTTACAGGTTACAGCTGACAGCCAACTAGCCACAGCTGATACCCAACTGATCACAGTTGATGGCCATTTACTACCCAAGCCAGCACCTTTCTATGTGAGGCCGAGAGCCTGGAAACTGCTTTTTGGGGCTTTGTCCCCACATATGGTAATTCTATTCGTAATTTTTTGAGGAACCGCCACACCAATTCCATAATGGCTGCACCAGTCTGCATTCTCACCAACAGTGTATGAGCGTTCCTCTTTCTCCACAGCCTCTCCAACACTTGTTATTATTTGTCTGTTGATGATAGCCTTTCTGACTGGGGTGAGGCGATATCTCATTGTGGTTTTTATTTGCATTTCTCTGATGATTAGTGATGTTGAGCATTTTTTCATATGTCTACTTGTGATTTGTATGTCCTCTTTGGAGAAATGTCTCTTCGGGTCCTCTGCCCGTTATTCAATTGGGTTGTTTGATTTTCTGTTGTTGAGTTTCATGAGTTCCTTGTATATACTGGATATTAGCCCCATATCACAGGAACTGTTTGCAAATACCTTCTCCCATTCAGTTGGTTGCCTCTTTATTTTGTCGATAGTTTCTTTTGCTGTGCAGAAGCTTTTAAGTTTCATATAGTCCCATTTGTATTTTAGCTTTTACTTCCATTGCCTTTGGAGTCAAATTCATAAAATGCTCTTTGAACCCAAGGTCCATAACTTTAGTACCTATGTTTTTTTCTATGCAGTTTATTGTGTCAGGTCTTATGCTTAAGTCTTTGATCCATTTTGAATTAATTTTGGTACATGGTGACAGATAGCAGTCCAGTTTCATTCTTTTGCAAGTGGCTTTCCAATTCTCCCAGCACCATTTATTGAAGAAGCTGTCTTTCCTCCATTGTATGTTTTTAACTTTTTTGTCAAAAATTATCTGTCCATATTTATGTGGTTTTATTTCGCAGTTCTCATTTCTATTCCATTCGTCTATGTGTCTGTTTTTCTGCCAATACCAAGCTGTTTTGATTATTGTAACCCTGTAGTACAAGATAAAGTCAGGGAGTATAATGCCTCATGTATTGTTCTTTTTTCTTAAGTTGCTTGTAATGATATAAATTTCCCTCTTAAAACTGCTTTTGCTGCATCCCAAAAATTTTGGTAGGATGTATTTTCATTGTCATTTGTTTCCATGTATCTTTTGATCTCTCCTCTAATTTCTTCTTTGACACAGTCTTTCTTTAAAAGTATGTTGTTTAACCTCGATGCATTTGTTTTTTTTCCTGTCTTCTATTTGCAGTTGATATCCAATTTCACAGCCTTGTGATCAGAGAATATGCTTGGTATGATTTCAATCTTCTTAAATTTGCTGAGGCTGATTTTATGTCCCAATATATGGTCTATCCTTGAGAATGTTCCATGTACACTAGAAAAGAATGTATAGTCTGCTGTTTTAGAATGAAGTACTCTATATATGTCAATGATGTCCATTTCATCTAATGTGTCATTTAGGGCTGCGATTTCGTTATTTATTTTCTGTTTGGATGATCTGTCCATAGCTGTCAATGATGTACTTAAGTCCCCTAGTATAATTGTGTTTTTTTTTTTTTTTTTTTTTTTTTAAATTAATTTTATTGGGGTGACAATTGTTAGTAAATTTACATAGATTTCAGGTGTACAATTCTGTATTACATCGTCTATAAATCCCATTGCGTGTTCACCACCCATAGTCAGTTTTCCTTCCATCACCATATATTTGATCCCCTTTACCCTCATCACCCACCCCCCACCCCCTTACCCTCTGGTAACCACTAAATTATTGTCTGTGTCTATGAGTTTTTGTTTCTCATTTGTTTGTCTTGTTCTTTTTGGTTTATATACCACATATCAGTGAAATCATAGGGTTCTCTGCTTTTTCTGTCTGACTTATTTCACTTAGCATTATTCTCTCGAGATCCATCCATGTTGTCACAAATGCTCCTATATCATCTTTCCTTAACGCCGAATAGTATTCCATTGTGTATATGTACCACAACTTCTTTATCCATTCATCTATCGAAGGACATTTTGGTTGTTTCCATGTCTTGGCCACCGTAAACAAAGCTGCAATGAACATTGGAGTACACGTGTCTCTATAGAGAAATGCTTTTATATTTTTGGGGTAGATACCCAGGAGAGCGATTGCTGGGTCATATGGTAATTCTATTCGTAATTTCTTGAGGAACCTCCACACTGCCTTCCATAGCGGCTGCACCAGTCTGCATTCCCACCAACAGTGTATGAGAGTTCCTTTTTCTCCACAGCCTCTCCAACACTTGTTACTATTTGTTTTGTTGATGAAAGCCATTCTGACTGGGGTGAGGTGATATCTCATTGTGGTTTTCATTTGCATTTCTCTGATGATTAGCGATGTTGAGCATTTTTTCATATGTCTATTTGCCATTTGTATATCCTCTTTGGAGAAATGTCTCTTCAGGTCCTCTGTCCATTTTTCAATTGGGTTGTTTGTTTTTTTGTTGTTGAGTTTCATGAGTTCCTTGTATATTTTGGATATTAGCCCCTTATCAGAGGAACTGTTTGCGAAAATCTTCTCCCATTCAGTTGGTTGCCTCATTATTTTGTCAATAGTTTCTTTTGCTGTGCAGAAGCTTTTCAGTTTCATATAATCCCATTTGTTTATTTTAGTTTTTACTTCCATTGCCTTTGGAGTCAAATTCATAAAATGCTCTTTGAACCCAAGGTCCATAAGTTTAGTACCTATGTTTTCTTCAATGCAGTTTATTGTGTCAGGTCTTATGCTTAAGTCTTTGATCCATTTTGAATTAATTTTGGTACATGGTGACAGATAGCAGTCCAGTTTCATTCTTTTGCACGTAGCTATCCAATTCTGCCAGCACCATTTATTGAAGAGGCTGTCTTTCCTCCATTGTATGTTTTTAGCTTCTTTGTCAAAAATTATCTGTCCATATTTATGTGGTTTTATTTCTGGGTTCTCAATTCTGTTCCATTGGTCTATGTGTCTGTTTTTCCGCCAATACCAAGCTGTTTTGATTATTGTAGCCCTGTAGTACAAGGAAAAATCAGGGAGTGTGATACCTCCAGTATTGTTCTTTTTTTTTAATATTGCTTTGGCTATTCGGGGTCTTTTGTGGTTCCAAACAAATCTGATGATTTTTTGTTCTATTTCTTTAAAAAATGCCATTGGGATTTTAATGGGGATTGCATTAAATCTGTATATGGCTTTGGGTAATATGGCCATTTTAACTATATTGATTCTTCCAATCCATGAGCACGGAATGTCTTTCCATTTCTTTGTGTCTTCTTCAATTTCTTTCAAAAATGTCTTATAGTTTTCAGCATATAAATCCTTCACATCCTTGGTTAAGTTTATTCCTAGGTATTTTATTCTTTTTGCTGCAATTGCAAAAGGAATTGTTTTTTCTATCTCTTTTTCTGAGATTTCATTGTTGGTATATAAGAAAGCAATGGACTTTTGTACGTTGATTTTGTAGCCAGCAACTTTACTGTATTCATTGATTGTTTCTAATAGCTTTTTGGTGGAGTCTTTAGGGTTTTCTATATATAGCATCATGTCATCTGCAAAGAGTGACAATTTAACTTCTTCATTCCCAATTTGGATGCCTTTTATTTCTTTCTCTTGCCTGATGGCTCTGGCAAGGACTTCCAACACTATGTTGAAAAGCAGAGGTGATAGGGGACAACCTTGTCGTGTTCCTGAACGTAGAGCAAAGGGCTTCAGCTTTTCACCATTAATTATGAGATTAGCTGAGGGCTTGTCGTATATGGCCTTTATTATGTTGAGGTATTTTCCTTCTATACCAATTTTAGTAAGTGTTTTAATCATAAATGGATGTTGTATCTTATCAAATGCTTTTTCTGCATCAATTGATAGAATCATATGATTTTTGTCCTTTATTTTGTTTATGTGATGTATCACATTGATGGATTTGCGAATGTTGAACCATCCTTGTGCCCCGGGGATGAACCCCACTTGGTCGTGATGAATAATCTTTTTAATGCATTGTTGTATTCGATTTGCTAGAATTTTGTTTAGGATTTTAGCATCTGTATTCATCAGAGATATAGGTCTGTAGTTTTCTTTTTTTGTGTTGTCCTTACCAGGTTTTGGTATCAGGGTAATGTTGGCCTCATAAAATGAGTTAGGGAGTACTGACTCTTCTTCAATTTTTTGGAAGAGTTTGAGCAGGATTGGTATTAGATCCTCTTTGAAGGTTTGGTAGAATTCACTAGTGAAGCCATCTGGTCCAGGAGTTTTGCTTTTGGGAAGGTTTTTGATGACTGATTCAATTTCGTTACTGGTGATTGGCCTGTTTAGATTTTCCACTTCTTCTTGGTTCAGCCTTGGAAGGCTATATGTTTCTAAGAACTTGTCCATTTCTTCTAAGTTATTAAATTTGGTGGCATATAGTCCTTCATAGTATTCTTGGATAATCCTTTGTATTTCTGTGTTGTCCGTGATAACTTCCCCTTTTTCATTTCTGATTTTGTTAATTAGTGTCTTCTCTCTTTTTATCTTAGTGAGTCTAGCCAAGGGTTTGTCAATTTTGTTAATCTTTTCAAAGAAGCAGCTTTTTGTCACATTAATTTTTTCTATTGTCTTTTTGTTCTCTATTTCATTTAGTTCTGCTCTGATTTTTGTTATTTCCTTTCTTCTGCTGACCTTGGGTTTCGCTTGTTCTTCTTTTTCTAGTTTTTTAAGGTGTAACATGAGGTTATTTATTTGGGATTTTTCTTGTTTCTTGAGATGGGCCTGTAATGATATAAATTTCCCTCTTAAAACTGCTTTCGCGGCATCCCAAAAATTTTGGTAGGATGTATTTTCATTGTCATTTGTTTCTATGTATCTTTTGAGCTCTCCTCTAATTTCTTCTTTGACCCAGTCGTTCTTTAAAAGTATGTTGTTTAATCTCCATGTATTTGTGTTTTTTCCTGCTTTCTTTTTGCAGTTGATATCCAATTTCAAAGCTTTGTGATCAGAGAATATGCTTGGTATGATTTCAATCTTCTTAAATTTGCTGAGGCTGATTTTGTGTCCCAATATATGGTCTATCCTTAAGAATGTTCCATGTACACTAGAAAAGAATGTATAGTCTGATGTTTTAGGATGAAGTGCTCTATATATGTCAATTATGTCCAATTCCTCTAATGTGTCATTTAGGGCTGCGATTTCGTTATTTATCTTCTGTTTGGATGATCTATCCATAGCTGTCAATGATGTATTTAAGTCCCCTAGTATAATTGTGTTTTGGTCAATTTCTCCCTTTAGTTCTGTTAGTAGTTGCTTGGTATATTTCGGTGCTCCCTGATTGGGGGCATAAATATTGATGACTGTTATGTCTTCTTGTTGTATAGTCCCCTTTACCATTATGAAATGTCCATCTTTGTCTCTTGTTATCTTTTTCACCCTGAAGTCTGTTTCATCGGAAATCATTATGGCTACACCTGATTTTTTCTGGGTACCATTTGCTTGAAGTGTCAATTTCCACCCTTTCACTTTGAGTCTATGCTTGTCCTTGTAGCTGAGATGTGTCTCTTGTAGGCAGCATATGGTTGGGTTTAGTTTTTTGATCCAATCTGCTACTCTGTGTCTCTTTATTGGTGAGTTCAGTCCATTTACATTCAGGGTGATTATTGATATGTGAGGATTTCCTGTCATTCTGTCTTTAGTTTTCTGGTAAGGCTGTATCTCCATTGTTTCTTTGCCTTTTTGTTGTTGTCTGTTATTTCTGTGTGGTAGTATTCTATGATGTTTCCCTCTGTTTCTTCTTTTATTACAGTATATATTTCAGATTTGGATGTTTTTTGAGTGGTTACCCTTGAGTTTATATAAAAGAAAGTTTGATATTTAGAGTATTCCAGTTTCTTCAGTACGCTTACTTTCTCTATTCCCATATTCCAGTTCAGGCCTTTACGCTCCCCCTTTTTATGTTTCGGTTGCCACAAGTTGTCCCTGTTGATGGTGGTCTAATAGCCTCCTTTAGTATTTCTTGTAGTGCAGTTCGTGTATTAGAAAATTCCCTCAGCTTCTGGATGTCTGGAAAGGTCTTTATTCCTCCTTCATATCTAAAGGAGATCTTTGCTGGATATATTATTCTTGGCTCATGATTTCTCTCTTTCAATAGTTTGAATATTTGGTTCCATTCCCTCCTGGCTTGTAGAGTTTCTGCTGAAAAATCTGATGATAATCTAATGGGCTTTCCTTTGTAAGTTACCGTCTTCTTTTCCCTGGCTGCCTTGAGGATTCTTTCTTTATCATTGATTTTAGACAGCTTCAATACAATGTGCCTTGGTGAAGGCCTGTTGGGATTGAGGTAATTAGGTGTTCTATTTGCTTCTTGGATTCGAGGATCCAGTTCTGTCCACAAGTTTGGGAAGTTCTCATCGACGATTTGTTTGAATATATTCTCTGTTCCCTTCCCTCTTTCTTCTCCTTCTGGTATACCCATTATTCTTATATTGCTCTTTCTGATGGAGTCAGAAAGTTCTTGTAGAGTTCTTTCATTTCTTTTAAGTCTCAAGTCTCTTTCTTCTTCCCTCTGTGTAAATTCCAGGTTCCTATCTTCGATGTCACTGATTCTTTCCTCCATCTGGTCAACTCTACTACCTAAGCTGGATATTTTATTGTTAATTTCTTCTATTGAGTTCTTAATCTCCAGAAATTCTATTTGGTTCTTTTTCAAGATTTCAATCTCTTTTGTAAAATGCTCATGGTGTTCTTTGATTGTGTTTCTGAGTTCATTAAACTGCCTTTCTGTGTTTTCTTGCATCTCGTTCAGTTTTTTCAGAATTGCGATCTTGAATTCTCTGTCATTTAAATCACAAAGGTCCATATCTCTAAGTTCCTTTTCTGGAGACTTTTCACTTTCTTTCTGAGCTATCTTGTTGCCTTGGTTATTCATGGCAATCACTGATTTACTATTTCTCTTCCTAGACATCTACAGGAGTGTCTTCTGCAACAGGTTGATAGGTATGCGAAGAGCTTTTGGAGTTCCAAAGCTCTTTCTGCACCAGATTCAGAGCCCGTTTGTTTCAGCAGTTCTGTTTACTCCTGCAGGGATCCGCCCAGATAGGTGGGGCCAGGGGCGGGGTGAGTTGTGAGAGGTGGCCCAGAGCAATGGCGGCGACCACCACCACAGCCAGTCCTGCTTCCACAGCTCCCTCCCCTTTGCCGGAACTAGTTGAGCTGCGAATCTGTGTCTTCGGTCCACAGTTCTCAGAGCAGCAAATATTCTGTCCTTTGATCGGACACTGCTACTTTATCGCTTCTAGCACCGGGCAGGTGGGGGCGGGGCGAGTTCTGGGAGGGTAGGGAGGGGGCGGCTAGACTCCGTGCCTAAGGCTTCCGTTTTCCGCTCGGCAGTGAGGGCTTAAACCACCGATTTCAGCCCTCTTCCCTCAGTCTTTGCTCCGAGGTCTGCCGTGAGCGAGCGTTGGGTTCAGCGGTTTTGTATGCTGCCCCCTCAGCCCTGTGGGCCGTAAGCGGAGCCCTAGCAGTCCGAGTCCTTCCCTCTCCCGCAACGGCGGTAGTTCCGGGAGCAGCGAGCTCCGAGCACTGAGCTAGGTCTGTGTCCTGCGCCCGCGCGGCTCCGTCTCCGCACTTCTCCTCTCCCTCCTCCCCCGCTCGCGCGATTCACCCACCTGGAGGTGAATTCAGTAGTCGGCCTCTTCGTCTTGCCTGTCTGCTGTGCAAGGAGTCCTTTGTGGAATTATTGTTGTCCGATTCGTTGTAAATTCCAGGGGAGCGTTACAGAGCCTCACCTCACGCCGCCATTTTTTTCCGTCAGTATAATTGTGTTTTAATCAATTTCTCCCTTTAGTTCTGTTAGTAGTTGCTTGGTATATTTTGGTACTCCCTGATTGGGGGCATAAATATTGATGAATGTTATGTCTTTTTGTTGTATAGTCCCCTTTACCATTATGAAATGTCCATCTTTGTCTCTTGTTATCTTTTTCACCCTGAAGTCTGTTTAATTTCATATCATTATGGCTACACCTGAGTTTCTCTAGGTACCATTTGCTTGGAGTGTCAATTTCACCCTTTCACTTTGAGTCTATGCTTGTCCTTGTAACTGAAATGTGTCTTTTGGAGACAGCATATGGTTGGGTTTAGTTTTTGATCCAATCTGCTACTCTGTGCCTTTTTATTGGTGAGTTCAGGCCATTTACATTTAGGGTGATTATTCATATGTGAGGATTTCCTGTCATCCTATCTTTAGTTTTCAGGTAAGTCTGTGTCTCCATTGTTTCTTTGCCTTTTTGTTGTTGTCTATTATTTCTGTGTGGTGGTATTCTGTGATGTTTCCCTCTGTTTCTTCTTATATTACAGTATGTATTTCAGTTCTCGATTTTTTTGTTAGTGTTTACCCTTAAGTTTATGTAAAAGAAAGTGTAATATTTAGAGTATTTCGTTTTCTTCATCATGCTTACTTTCTACATTCCCATATTCCGTTTCAGGCCTTTACTCGCCCCCTTTTTATGTTTTGGTTGCCACAAATTGTCCCTGTTGATGGTCGTCAAATAGCCTCCTTTAGTATTTCTTGTCGTGCAGGTCGTGTATTAGAAAATTCCCTCAGCTTATGTATGTTTTCAAAGGTCTTTATTTCTCCTTCATATCTAAAGGATATCATTGCTGGATATATTTTTCTTGGCTCATAATTTCTCTCTTTCAATAGTTTGAATTTTTGGTTCCACTCCCTCCTGGCTTGTAGAGTTTCTGCTGAGTAACCTGATGATAATCTAACAGGCTTTATTTTGTAGGCATCCGTCTTCTTTCCCTGGCTGCCTTGAGAATTCTTTCTTTGTTGTTGATTTTAGACAGTTTCAATACAATGTGCCTTGGAAAAGGCCTGTTGGGATTGAGGTAATTAGATGTTCTATTTGCTTCTTGGATTGGAGGATCCAGGTCTGTCCACAAGTTTGGGAAGTTCTCATCGACAATTTGTTTGAATATATTCTCTGTTCCCTTCTCTCTTTCTTCTCCTTCTGGGATGCCCATTATGCTTATATTGCTCTTTCTGATGGAGTCAGAAAGTTCTTGTAGAGTTCTTTCATTTCTTTTAAGTCAAGTCTCTTTCTTCTTCCATCCGTGTAATTTCCAGGTTTCTGTCTTCGATGTCACTTATTCTTTCCTCCATCTGCTCAACTCTATTACCTAAGCTTGTTATTTCATTCTTAATTTCTTCTGTTGAGGTCTTAATCTGCAGAAATTCCATTTGGTTCTTTTTTAAAATTTCAATCTCTTTTGTAAAATGCTCATGTTGTTCTTTGATTGTGTTTCTGAGTTCATTAAATTGCCTTTCTGTGTTTTCTTGCATCTCGTTGAGTTTTTTCAGAACTGCAGTCTTGAGTTCTCTGTCATTTAAGTCACATATTTCCATATCTTTACGTTCCTTTTCTGGAGTCTTTTCCCTTTCTTTCTTTGGTGTCTTGTTGCCTTGGTTATTCATGGCAATTACTGATTTATTATTTCTCCTCCTAGACATCTACAGGAGTGACTTCCGCAACAGGTTGATAGGAAGAGATCTTTCTTTTGTTTCTTTATACTTGTTGGTAGAATTTTTTATTTTCTCTCCGACTGGAGCTTTTTTTTTCCTTGCTCACACAGTAGTACTATGGTTTCTCTGCACTATTCCAGCTTCTCACACAATGGGGGGAATATCTGGGAGACAGGCTTCTCCTCTGTTAATAGTTCACCTGGGTCTCAGGGCGCAGTGTCAGTGTGGGTATGCATAGAGCTTTTGAAGTTCCAAAGCTCTTCCTGCACCTGATTAGAGCCAGTATGTTTCAGCAGTTCTATTTACCCTTACAGGGATCTACCCAGATATGTAGGGCCAGGGGTGAAGTGAGGTGTGAGAGGTGGCCCAGAGCAATGTCAGCGACCACCACCATAGCCGGTCCCGCTTCCACAGCTCCCTTCCCTTTGCTGGAACTAGTTGGATTGCGGATCTGTGTCTGTGGTCTACAGTTCTCAGAGCAGCAAACATTTTGTTCTTTTGATCTGATACTGCTACTGTTCCGTGTCTAGCACTGGGCAGGTTGGAACGGGCGGGTTCTGGGTGGGTAGGGAGGGGGCGGTTAGTCTCAGTGCCTATGGCTTCTGTTCTCTGCTCAGCAGTGAGCATTTAAACCACCATTTTCAGCCTTCTTCCCTCAGTCTTTTCTCCAAGGTCTCTGCCATGAGCGTTCGGTTCAGCCGTGTTATATGCTGCCCCCTCAGCCCTGTGGGCCTTAAGCGGAGCCCTAGCATTCCGAGTTCTTCCCTCTCCCGCAGCTGGGGTAGTTCCAGGATACAGCGAGCTCGGAGCACTGAGCTAGGTCTGTGTCCTGCACCCGCGCAGCTCCATCTCCACACTTCTTCCTTCCCTCCTTCCCCGCTCGCATGATTCACCCACCTGGAGGTGAATTCAGTAGTTGGCCTTTTTGTCTTGCCTGTCTGCTGTGCAGGGAGTCCTTTGTGGAGTTTTGTTGTTCGATTAGTTGTAAATTCCAGGGGTGCTTTACACAGGCTCACCTCACGCCGCCATTTTGATGACGTATCACCTTTTTTTTTTTTAACCAAAAGCATTCTTTGCAATAGCCAAGACATGGAAGTAACCTAAGTATTTATCAATGGATAACTGTATGAAAAAAATGTCGTATATAAGTATGTTTGGAAAACACGGATCAATCTTGAAGACACAATGCTAAGTAAAATTAGTCATATAGAGAAAGACAAATACCTTATAATCTTACTGATATGCAGAATTGAAAAAGACAAACTCATCAACAACAAACAAATTAATAGATACATTGAACAGATAAGTGGTTGCCAAGGGTGGGAGGTGGAGGAGGGGAGGTGAACAGAATGGGATTTTTTTAAATTGGGGAATATTGGGGAACACGTGTTTTTCCAGAACCCATCAGCTCCAAGTCAAGTATTTGTCCTTCAGTCTAGCTGTGGAGATCACAGCTCAGCTCCAAGTCCAGTCACCATTTTAAATCTAGTGGCAGGAGGTGCACCCACCATAACATGAGGGAATTAAACTCACAACCTTGTTGTTAAAAGCTCACACTCTAACCAACTGAGCCATCCAGCTGCCCCAGAATGGTAATTTTCAAAGGACTTTTTAAATTGAATTCTTAGTTTCGGTTTTTCTTATTTATTATTAAAAGTACTTCAGGCTTAAGTGGGAATAGAGGGATCATATCTTAACATAATAAAGGCCATATATGACAAACCCACAGCTAACATCATACTCAATGGGGAAAAGCTAAAACCATTCCCCCTAAGATCAGGAACAAGACAAGGTTGCCCACTTTCTCCACTTCTATTCAACATAGTGCTGGAATTTCTAGCCACAGCAATCAGACAAGAGAAAGAAATAAAAGGCATCCAAATTGGTAAGGAGGAAGTAAAATTATCATTATATGCAGATGATATGATACTATATATATAGAGAACCCTAAAGACTCCACCAAGAAACTATTAGAACTGATAGATGAATTTAGTAAAGTAGCAGGATATAAAATTAATATTCGGAAATCAGTTGCATTTGTATATACCAATGATAAAATAGCAGAAAAAGAAATTAAAAAAACAATTCCATTTACAATTGCTCCAAAGACTATAAAATATCTGGGAATAAATCTAACCAAAGATGTAAAAGATCTGTACTCAGAAAATTATACAACACTGAAGAAAGAAATGAAAGAAGACATAAATAGATGGAAACACATTCCATGTTCATGGATAGGAAGAATTAATATAGTTAAAATGTCCATACTGCCTAAGGCAATATACATATTCAACGCAATTCCTATCAAACTAACAACGACGTTTTTCACAGAAATAGAACATATAATCCTAAAATTTATATGGGACCATAAAAGACCCCGGATAGCCTCAGCAATCTTGAGAAATAAGAACCAAGTGGGAGGTATAACGATACCTGATTTCAAACTATACTACAAGGCTACAGTAATCAAAACAGCATGGTACTGGCATAAAAATAGGCACATAGATCAATGGAACAGAATAGAGAGTCCAGACGTAAATCCATGCCTATATGCCCATCTAATCTACGACAATGGAAGCAAGAATGTACGATGGGGTAAAGACAGTCTGTTCAATAAGTGGTGTTGGGAAACCTGGACGGACACATGCAAGAAAATGAAGCTGGACCACCTCCTTACACCATATACAAAAACAAATTCAAAATGGCTTAAAGACTTAAATGTAAGATCTGAAACCATAAAATATCTAGAAGAAAATATAGGAAGAAACTTCATGGACATTACCCAGAGTAAGATTTTCACTGACATATCCCCTCGCGAGAGGGAAGTAAGAGAAAAAATGAACATGTGGGATTACATCAAACTAAAAAGTTTTTTCACAGCAAAGGAAACCATCAATAAAACAAAAAGAGATCCTACTGTATGGGAAAAGATATTTGCCAATGATATATCTGATAAGGGATTAATATCACAAATCTATAAAAAACTTACTCAACTCAACTCCAAAAAAACAAACAACCCAATTAAAAAATGGGCAGAGGACTTGAGGAGACATTTTTCTAAAAAGGACATACAGAAGGCAAGAAGACATATGAAGAAATGCTCAACCTCACTAACCATCAGAGAAATGCAAATAAAAACCACAATGAGATACCACCTCACTCCAGTCAAAATGGCTATCATCAATAAATCAACAAACAACAAATGCTGGCGTGGATGTGGAGAAAAGGGAACGCTAGTGCACTGTTGTTGGGATTGCAGATTAGTGCAGCCACTATGGAAAACAGTATGGAGGTATCTCAGGAATCTGAAAATGGAACTACCCTATGATCCAGTAATTCCACTCCTAGGCATCTACCCGGAGAATTCCAAAACTCCAATTCAAAAATCTGTATGCACTCCTATGTTTATTGCAGCACTTTACACAATAGCCAAGATATGGAAACAACCGAAATGCCCATCGGTAGATGACTGGATTAAGAAACTGTGGTACATTTATACAATGGAGTATTACGCAGCCATAAAGAAGAAAGAAATCTTATCATTTGCAGCAACATGGATGGATCTAGAGAACATTATGTTAAGTGAAATAAGTCAGAAAGAGAAAGACAAGTACCATATGATCTCACTTATATATGGAATCTAAAGAAAAGACTATGTGAATGAACTAATCAGAAACAGTTTTGGGGACACAAAGAAAAAACCGAGAGTTGTTAGATGGGTGTGGGGGGGGGGGTTGGGGATAAGGGGAAAGGTGAAGGGATTTGGAAGCAGCTGGTAACCACAAGAGGGCCTCAGGGTTTTTTTGAAAATTAATTTGGGGAAGGTATTCAATAATGTTGTAAAGATTTTGTTGGGTATCCGATGGACATGCGTCCTATTTGGGAGACAACCTCAGGGATACTGTGGATACCTGATCATGGCATTGTACACCAGAAGCTAAACATTAATGAATGCCAACTATAATTTTATATATATAATGTGATGGTTCAGTGTGAGGTCGGAGGGATAGTGGATGGGGGTAGGGGGGTTCACAGTGTGAGGAATATAAATGATGAACGTCTAAGTATTACCTTGTCTTGTACACCTGAAACTAATAAATAAATAAAAAAAATAAAACTGATGAATAAAAAAAAAAAGTACTTCAGGCTTTGAATATTCCTCTGAGTATAGCTTTAGTTGCCTCCATTTATTTAAATACATAGTTTTCATTATTGTTACTTTAAAAACAAACTTTAGTCTTTACTATTTTTTGGCCAAAGATGTTTTTAGAAGGCTGCAGGTACTAGTCCAAGGGAAAAAACATTAAGGTAATGATAGACATTAAAGAAAGTATATAAGTGAAGAAAGATCCATGTCCTTGAATGGGAAGCCTAAATAATTCAAATGTCATAATTCTTCTTAAATTATTGTAGTATTTAATTCAGACTTAATAGAGTAGCTTAAAGGTTTATATGGAAGAATCATATGAAGAAATAATGAGGCTGATCTTATGCTCCCGGATTAAAAAAAAAAAAAAGATTTAAAAGTCATAATAAAAATGGTTTAATACTGCTACTAGAACTGCTGAGCAGAAAAATGAATATGGAAAGCTTCCTAGAAACTGACTCTCACAGGTGTCATAATTTTATATATGTTATAGATGACATGGAATTGAGGAGTGAGAAAAATAGAAAAAAAAAGGCAAAAACATCAGAGTAAAAGGCTGGATATTTTAGTAAATGCTACTGGGATGTTAGTTAAATACATTGAAAAAAATAAAGACAGAGCCTCAGGTTACACCAAAGTAAATACAGATAGATTAAAGATTTCAGCATACAAAGAGAGCCTATAAGAGATTTAGAAGTAAATAAAAATGACAATTTACCTTATGCCAGTAAGGAAAGGTACTTCTAAAAGAAATTTTATTGATTTTTATCAAAGTAATATATATTCTATGTAAAAATTATAACATACACGTAGTTAAAATAGAAATTACTCAAAATTCCATAACCCAAACGTTATTAACACTTTAATGTATTTTTCTAGATATCATATATGAATATGTATATAATGTTATTACATATCCTTTTATACATTACCCCATGTACAGCATAAGAGAGTCATTCTGCATGCATTTTTGTTACCCATCTCCTTTACTTCCTTGAATGTGTGGGCAGGGAGTTTCATGGAAGCCAGGCCTGGGACTGGATTGTGTCCTCTCCACCGTCCAAGACATGGAACAGGAAGAACCCTGAACACCTAGCTGTTTCCCAGGTACACAGCTGTGAGCAGTCACTAGGATTTCGCCTATACAGATTCCAAACCATGGGAATTCTTTCCTCACCCACACAAGCCTGTGAATGCCGTAATTCGGAGATGGAACTCCTGTCTCCCCCTACCCCTAATATTAGCTCTAATACCACAGATCACTGGCCCTGTACCACAGCCAGTGTACCACAGCTCTGATACCACAGATTCTGATACCACAGATAACAGGTAATGATGGATATAGTCATTGTGATCGCAATACAGTGTCCTATAGCCACTCTAAATTTCTGCCATTTCATTTCCAGGATCTGAATATCTGCCCTAAGGAAGCAATCAGATCTGATTTGAGCCACACTGCTCTCTCCCCTGCCTCCCCCCCCACCCCCCCGTCTCTTGCTCCCTAATCTATCAATCTTAGTCAGCCACAGGGTTGGAGCTATAAAGATTCATGAGACTTCGGAGCCTGGAAAAAATGGCAACGTCAGGTGAGCCATTGTAAAGCTCCCCTGGAATTTACAACTAATCAAACAATAATAACTCCACAAAGTTAATAACTCCCTGCACAGCATACAGGCAAGACGAAGAGGCACTCTACTGAATTCACCTCCAGGTGGGCGAATCGCGGGAGCGGGGGAGGTGGAAAGGGAGAAGTGCGGAGACAGAGCCACGGAGGCAAAGGACGCAGACATAGCTCAGCGCTCTGAGCTTGCAGCATCCTGGAACTACCGCAGCTGCGGAAGAGGGAAGAACTCGGACTGCTAGGGCTCCGCTTATGGCACACAGGGCTGAGGGGGCAGCATATAACACAGCTGAACCCAATGCTCACGGCAGAGACCGCGGAGAAAAGACTGAGGAAAGAAGGCTGAAAACGGTGGTTTAAATGCTCACTGCCCAGCAGAGAACAGAAGCCATAGGCACTGAGACTAGTCACTCCGTCGCTACCCTCCCAGAGCATGCCCCGCCCTCACCTGACCGGTGCTAGAAACCAAACAGTAGCAGTGTCAGATCAAAGGACAGAATATTTGCTGTTCTGAGAACTGTGGTCCACAGACACAGATTCGCAGCCCAACTAGTTCTGGCAAAGGGGAGGGAGCTGTGGAAGCAGGACTGGCTGTTGTGGTGGTGGTCGCCACCATTGCTCTGGGCCACCTCTCACAACTCACCCCGCCCCTGGCCCCACATATCTGGGCGGATCCCTGCAGGAGTAAACAGAGCTGCTGAAACATACGGGCTCTGAATCTGGTGCAGAAAGAGCTTTGGAACTTCAAAAGCTCTCCACATTCCAACACAGGACGCTGCGCCCTATGACCTAGGTGAACTATTAACAGAGGAGAAGCCCGTATCCCAGGGAATCCCCCCATTGTGTGAGAAGCTGGAACAGTGCAGAGGAAACAGCACTACTGTGTGAGCGAGGAAAAATAAGGCTGCAGTCGGAGAGAAAATAAAACATTCTACCAACAAGCACTGGAAAACAAAAGAAAGGCCTCTTCCTATCAACATGTTGCAGAAACCACTCCAATAGATGTCTAGGAAGAGAAATAGTAAATCAGTGATTGCCATGAATAACCAAGACAACAAGATAACTCAGAAAGAAAGTGAAAAGTCTCCAGAAAAGGAACAAAGAGATATGGAAATATGTGATTTAAATGACAGAGAATTCAAGATTGCAATTATGAAAAAATTGAACGAGATGCAAGAAAACACAGAAAGACAGTTAGATGAACTCAAAACACAATCAAAGAACACCATGAACATTTTACAAAAGATACTGAAATTTTGAAAAAGAACCAAATAGAATTTCTGGAGATTAAGAACTCAATAGAAGAAATTAACAATAAATTATCCAGCTTAGGTAGTAGAGCTGACCAGATGGAGGAAAGAATCAGTGACATCGAGGATAGAAACCTGGAATTTACACAGATAAAAGAAGAAAGAGATTTGAGACTTAAAAGAAATGAAAGAACTCTACAAGAACTTTCTGACTCCATCAAAAAGAGCAATATAAGAATAACGGACATACCACAAGGAGAAGAAAGAGAGAAGGGAACAGAGAATATATTAAAACAAATTGTTGATGAGAACGTCGCAAACTTGTGGAAAGAAGTGGATCTTCGAATCCAAGAAGCAAATAGAACACCTAATTACCTCAATCCCAACAGGCCTTCTCCAAGGCACGTTGTATTGAAGCTGTCTAAAATCAACGACAAAGAAAGAATCCTCAAGGCAACCAGGGAAAAGAAGACGGTACCTTACAAAGGAAAGCCCCTTAGATTATCATCAGATTTTCAGCAGAAACTCTACGAGCCAGGAGGGAGTGGAACCAAATATTCAAACTATTGAAAGAGAGAAATCATCATAGGAATGGCGGCAGCGGGGCACATTTTCTGAGTTCTCCTCCGGATTTTATTACAAACGGGACATATAACCCATCAAACAACTCTTCGCTCATCACGCAGAACAGCTAAGAGACTCCTAAGAGACTCGTGTAAGGATTACTTGAAGCTGCGCAAATTGGGTGAGCAGGGGAAGAAAGAAGGGAGCGGAGAGGAAACGCGCGGTCGCGCGGTGGAATCAAGCCGGCGGCGGCGGCTGCGGCGGTAAACTGCAGCTCTAAAGACACAGGGAGATATAGAACACGCAGAACAGCGGGAAGACTCGTGGAGGAATTTGCCTGAAGGTGTGCGCGGATTACAAGCAGGGGAGGAGGCAGGACAGCGAAGTGGAAGCGCGCCCCCCCACCCCCACCCACGCGGAGCCGAGGCCGGCGGCGCCGGGACTACGGAGCGCAGACTCCTGGAAGCTGAGCACAGGCCGTGCAGCAACGGCTGCAGCTGCGCGGCTCCCAGGTCGGACGGAGGCTCGTGGAAGGTTTGCTTTGAGGTGCACTAGGTGGGCGAGCGGGGGGGAGGAGCGTGCCCACAGAAAAAGTGGAGGGCAGCACCCGGGGCTCTAGAGTCCCACGGGAGCCCAGGGTGTGGCGGAGAGCGTAGGGTCCAGGAGGTGAGCTCTTTCCCTGCGTCCCACAGTTGATCGCTCCCGCCGGGGCGGGCAGCTCGTGGGCCCTAGGGCAGACAAAGAACTGAGACGCCACACCTGGGCCCCTCACCGCGCTTTTCGAATCCTCCCCCCGCCCTTCCAGAGACTTAAACTACCCCTAACTGAGAAACAGTGTCAGATTACAGAGGGGCGTCTGTGCTCAGGCGCTGGGAAGATTGGCAGCCGGCTCTGACCTTCGGAAGAGGCTGGGAGGAGGGGATTTTCGCTGGACGAGGAGAGAGGAGACTCCCACACCCCCAGCCACCACCTTTTCAGGCCTGCGGGAGGAGTGTGAGTGGCTGGCCTGGGAGGGAGGAGACCCCTCCATCCCCAGGCCCCACCCTTTCTGGCTGGCCTGCGGCGGGGCAAGGGCAACCGCGGAAGCAATCCCTGAGTTCAGCAGTAAGCGGCAGTCGCAGCTCCCGGCTTTCAGCAGCTTAGAGATCTCCCGCCCGCCCCCTCCCACTCATCCTTGGAAGGAGGGCCCTAAGACTCAGGAGTACTGGGCACAGGGCTGTTGGAGCTACTCTCAGCGTGCATTTGTGCAGGAAAGGACAGAAACTGCATGGTCTCTCTGAAAACTGTCATCCAGACCCCTCAGCCCCTCGCATTTAAATCTACACTCCCAAATTCACTCTGGGCACCAGGTGACTAGCGATGCCTGCGCACTAGGCAGGGAACTCTTTGGCACAGCGGAGGACAACCTGGAGATCACCTGGTGGGCTTAAGCCAAGACTGGTGCTGCTTTCTGTTTTGCTTTGCTTGGTGGTCTTTATTTTTTTTTATTTTTTATTTTTTATTTTTTTATTTTATTTTACTTTTTTTTCTTTCTTTCTCTTCTTTTTTTTTCTTTTTTCTGCTTGTTGTGATTTGCTTTGTTCTGTCTTTATTTCTTTGATATCTTTGCCTATGTAGAGTGGGGATTGTCGGTTGTATTTTATTTGTGAATGTACTTGATTTGTTTTCTTTGTTGTTGTTGTTGTTGTTGTACTTGCTAACTTTATTTGTGCTGAAACTGCCCTACCAGGGCCCAGCTTAAGAGGCACAAGATTCAACATATCCAGAAGCCAACTCTGGACCAAACCAGAGTACTACCGGGTTTGACCTACAAGTCACCCACGGAAGGAGGGCCCTAAGACTCAGGAGTACTGGGCACAGGGCTGGTGGAGCTACTCTCAGTGTGCATTTGTGCAGGAAAGAACAGAAACTGCATGGTCTCTCTGAAAACTGTCATCCAGATCCCTCAGCCCCTCGCATTTAAATCTACACTCCCAAATTCACTCTGGGCACCAGGTGACTAGCGCTGCCTGTGCACTAGGCAGGGAACTCTTTGGCACAGCGGAGGACAACCCGGAGATTACCTGGTGGGCTTAAGCCAAGACTGGTGCTGCTTTCTGTTTTGCTTTGCTTGGTGATTTTTTTTTGTTTGTTTGTTTGTTTGTTTGTTTGTTTTGTTTTGCTTTTTTGTTTTTTTGCTTTTGTTTTTGTTTTGTTTTGTGTTGTTTTGCTTTGTTCTTCTCTTTTTTCCTTTCTTTTCTTTTTCTTTTTTTTCTTTCTTTCTCTTCTTTTTTTTTCTTTTCTTTGCTTGTTGTGATTTGCTTTGTTCTGTCTTTATTTCTTTGATATCTTTGCCTATGTTGAGTGGGGATTGTCGGTTGTATTTTACATGTGAATGTACTTGATTTGTTTTCCTTGTTGTTGTTGTTGTTGTTGTTGTACTTGGTAACTTTATTTGTGCTGAAACTGCCCTACCAGGGCCCAGATTAAGAGGCACAAGATTCAACATATCCAGAAGCCAACTCTGGACCAAACCAGAGTACTACCGGGTTTGACCTACAAGTCACCCATGGAAGGAGGGCCCTAAGACTCAGGAATACTGACCACAGGGCTGGTGGAGCTACTCTCAGCGTGCATTTGTGCAGGAAAGGACAGAAACTGCATGGTCTCTCTGAAAACTGTCATCCAGACCCCTCAGCCCCTCGCATTTAAATCTACACTCCCAAATTCACTCTGGGCACCAGGTGACCAGCGCTGCCTGCGCAATGGGCAGGGAACTCTTTGGCACAGCAGAGGACAACCTGGAGATTACCTGGTGGGCTTAAGCCAAGACTGGTTCTGCTTTCTGTTTTGCTTTGCTTGGTACTTCCTTTTTTTTTTTTTTTTTTTTTTCTGCTTGTAGTGATTTGCTTTGTTCTGTCATTATTGCTTTGATATCTTTGCCTATGTTGAGGGGGGATTGTCGGTTGTATTTTATTTGTGAATGTACTTGATTTGTTTTCTTTGTTGTTGTTGTTGTTGTTGTACTTGGTAACTTGATTTGTGCTGAAACTGCCCTACCAGGGCCCAGCTTAAGAGGCACAAGATTCAACATTTTCCAGAAGCCAACTCTGGACCAAACCAGAGTACTACCGAGTTTGACCTACAAGTCACACACCCAGAGGGAATTCTCTGAAGGCACAAGAGCCCATAGAGGCCAAACCTCATTTAAGTGGCCAACCCTCACCCAGCAGAACACCCTGTGGTGAGCAGAGCCAAGTTTCACAACTAGACGGCCTAGGAGTTAAGCCCACCTACTCACAAGCAAAAAGCAATCAAAGTTCTTCTTGAACAGGACAATATACTAAACACACGAGCCTCCTGTGGAGCACATGCAGAGAAGAACGAAGTAATCCAAGTCAAATATAAAAGACACATACTACATAAGATAACCCAGCAAGAACTAAGAGCTCTAGGGGATCTTCCTAATACATCAAAGCAAACACAGAGAGTCAGTCAGAATGGGGAGACAAAGAAACATGTCCCAAATAAAAGAACAGAAGAAACCTCCACAACTGGAACCAAATGAAGCAGAGGTAATCAACATGTCAGAGACAGAGTTCAGAACACTGGTGATAAGAATGTTTAAGGAGCTTAGAGAAGACATAAAGAAGGATATAGAAATCATAAAGAACAACCAGTTAGAGCTAAAAAAGGATGTAGAAATCTTAACGAACAACCAGCTAGAACTAAAAAACACAATTACCGAAATTAAGAACTCACTTGAAGGAATGACCAGCAGGTTAGATGAAGCAGAGGATCGAATCAGCGACTTAGAAGACAAGTTAGCAGAGATCACTCAAACTGAACAACAGAAAGAAAAAAGAATAAAAAACAATGAAGATGGGTTAAGAGACCTCTGGGATAACATCAAGCGCAACAACATGCGCATCATAGGAATACCAGAAGGCGAAGAGAAGAAGCAAGGGATTGAGAACATATTTGAGGTAATAATGTCCGAAAACTTCCCTAACCTGATGAAGGAAACCAACATACAAGCCCAGGAAGTGCAGAGAGTTCCAACCAGGATAAACCCAAACAGGCCCACACCAAGACACATTATAGTTAAAATGGCAAAGCTTAAAGACAAAGAGAGAATCTTGAAAGCAGCAAGAGACAGGCAGAAGGATACATACAAGGGAACTCCCATAAGACTATCAAATGACTTTTCTACAGAAACATTGAAGGCAAGGAGGGAGTGGCAGGAGATACTCAAAGTGATGGAACACAAAGGCCTACAACCTAGATTGCTTTATCCAGCAAGGCTATCATTTAAAGTTGATGGAGAGATAAAGAGCTTCCCAGAAAAGAACAAACTGAAAGAATTTATGACAACCAAGCCAGCATTGCAAGAAATACTAAAAGGACTTCTGTAAATAGAAGAAAGATGAAAACAATTTACTACAAATCTAAAAATGGCAATAACTATGTACCTATCAATAATCACTTTAAATGTAAATGGATTAAACGCTCCAATCAAGAGACATAGGGTGGCTGAGTGGATAAGGAAACAAGACCCTTGTATATGCTGTATACAAGAGACTCATTTCAGATCAAAAGACACACACAGGCTGAAAGTGAAGGGTTGGAGTAACATATTTCATGCAAATGGAAGCAATAAAAAAGCTGGAGTTGCAATACTTATATCTGACAAAATAGACTTTAAAATGAAAAAAATATTAAAAGACAAAGATGGGCACTATATAATAATAAAGGGATCAATCCGACAAGAGGACATAACCCTAGTAAACATCTATGCACCTAACATAGGAGCACCTAAATATATAAAACAGGTACTGATGGACATAAAGACAGAGATCAACAGCAACACTATCATAGTAGGGGACTTCAACACACCTCTGACAACAAGGGACAGGTCCTCCAGACAGAAAATCAATATGGAAACAACAGCCTTAAATGATACTTTGGAGCAGTTGGACTTAATTGATATTTTCAGAGCATTTCACCCCAATGCTGCAGAATACACGTTCTTCTCAAGTGCTCATGGAACATTTTCTAAAATAGATCATATGTTAGGACACAAGACAAGCCTCGATAAATTTAAGAAAATTGAAATCATACCAATTGTCTTCTCTGACCACAGTGCTATGAAATTAGAAATGAACTACAGGGGAAAAAAACCAGGAAGATACACCAATTCATGGAGGCTGAATAACATGTTGCTAAATAATGAATGGGTCAAGCAGCAGATCAAAGAAGAAATCAAAAGATATCTTGAGACAAATGAGAATGAGAACACGACGACCCAAAATCTATGGGATGCTGCGAAAGCAGTCCTAAGAGGGAAGTTCATAGCACTGCAGGCCTACCTAAAGAAACAAGAAACATCACTAATTGACAGTTTATCTTCACACTTAAGGGATCTGGAAAAGAACAGCAAAATAAACCCAAAGGGAGCACAAGGAAGGAGATAATAAGGATCAGAGCAGAAATAAATGAAATAGAAACCAGAAAAACAATACAAAAGATCAATGAATCCAAGAGTTGGTTCTTAGAGAAGATAAACAAAATTGACAAACCTTTAGCCAGACTCATTAAAAAAAGGAGAGAGAGGACCCAAATTAATAAAATCAGAAATGAAAGAGGAGAAGTGACAACAGACACCACAGAAATACAAAAAATTGTAAGAAATTACTATGAGCAACTATATGCCAACAAATTTGACAACCTTGAAGAAATGGACAATTTTCTAGAGGCGCACAACCTTCCAAAGCTAACTCAAGAAGAAACAGAAAGCCTGAACAGTCTGATTACCACCAGGGAAATTGAATCAGTAATCAATAATCTCCCAACAAACAAAAGCCCTGGACCAGATGGCTTTACAGGTGAATTTTTCAAAACGTTCAAAAAAGAATTATCACCTATTCTCCTCAAGCTCTTCCAAAAAATCCAGAAGGAAGGAAGACTCCCAAACACTTTTTACGAAGCCACTATCACCCTGATCCCAAAAGCAGACAAAGACACCACAAAGAAAGAAAACTACAGGCCGATATCTCTAATGAACATAGATGCAAAAATTCTCAACAAATTATTAGCAAACAGAATTCAGCAATACATTAAAAAGATCATACACCATGATCAAGTGGGATTCATCCCTGGTATGCAGGGGTGGTTCAACATCTGCAAATCAATTAATGTGATACACCACATTAACAAAATGAAAAATAAAAATCACATGATCATATCAATAGATGCAGAAAAAGCATTTGATAAAATACAGCAACCTTTTATGATAAAAACCCTTAAGAAAGTGGGAATAGAGGGATCATATCTTAACATAATAAAGGCCATATATGACAAACCCACAGCTAACATCATACTCAATGGGGAAAAGCTAAAACCATTCCCCCTAAGATCAGGAACAAGACAAAGTTGCCCACTTTCTCCACTTCTATTCAACATAGTGCTAGAAGTTCTAGCCACAGCAATCAGGCAAGAGAAAGAAATAAAAGGCATCCAAATTGGTAAAGAGGAAGTAAAATTATCATTATATGCAGACGATATGATACTATATATAGAGAACCCTAAAGACTCCACGAACAAACTATTAGAACTGATAGGTGAATTTAGTAAAGTAGCAGGATATAAAATTAATATTCAGAAATCAGTTGCATTTGTATATACCAATGATAAAATATCAGAAGGAGAAATTAGAAAAAACAATTCCATTTACAATTGCTCCAAAGACTATAAAATACCTGGGAATAAATCTAACCAAAGATGTAAAAGATCTGTACTCAGAAAATTATACGACACTGAAGAAAGAAATGAAAGAAGACATAAATACATGGAAACACATTCCATGTTCATGGATAGGAAGAATTAATATAGTTAAAATGTCCATACTGCCTAAGGCATTATACATATTCAACGCAATTACTATCAAACTACCAACGACGTTTTTCACAGAAATAGAACATATAATCCTAAAATTTGTATGGGACCATAAAAGACCCCGGATAGCCTCAGCAATCTTGAGAAATAAGAACAAAGTGGGAGGTATAACGATACCTGATTTCAAACTATACTACAAGGCTACAGTAATCAAAACAGCATGGTACTGGCATAAAAATAGACACATAGATCAATGGAACAGAATAGAGAGTCCAGACGTAAATCCATGCCTATATGCCCATCTAATCTACGACAATGGAAGCAAGAATGTACGATGGGGTAAAGACAGTCTGTTCAATAAGTGGTGTTGGGAAACCTGGACGGACACATGCAAGAAAATGAAGCTGGACCACCTCCTTACACCATATACAAAAACAAATTCAAAATGGCTTAAAGACTTAAATGTAAGATCTGAAACCATAAAATATCTAGAAGAAAATATAGGAAGAAACTTCATGGACATTACCCGGAGTAAGATTTTCACTGATATATCCCCTCGCGCGAGCGAAGTAAGAGAAAAAATAAACATGTGGGATTACATCAAACTAAAAAGTTTTTTCACAGCAAAGGAAACCATCAATAAAACAAAAAGGGATCCTACTCTATGGGAAAAGATATTTGCCAATGATATATCTGATAAGGGATTAATATCACAAATCTATAAAAAACGTACTCAACTCAACTCCAAAAAAACAAACAACCCAATTAAAAAATGGGCAGAGGACTTGGGGAGACATTTCTCTAAAAAGGACATACAGAAGGCAAGAAGACATATGAAGAAATGCTCAACCTCACTAACCATCAGAGAAATGCAAATAAAAACCACAATGAGATACCACCTCACTCCAGTCAAAATGGCTATTATCAATAAATCAACAAACAACAAATGCTGGCGCGGATGTGGAGAAAAGGGAACGCTAGTGCACTGTTGGTGGGACTGCAGATTAGTGCAGCCACTATGGAAAACAGTATGGAGGTATCTCAGGAATCTGAAAATGGAACTACCCTATGATCCAGTAATTCCACTCCTAGGCATCTACCCGGAGAAATCCAAAACTCCAATTCAAAAATCTGTATGCACTCTTATGTTTATTGCAGCACTTTACACAATAGCCAAGATATGGAAACAACCAAAATGCCCATCGGTAGATGACTGGATTAAGAAGCTGTGGTACATTTATACAATGGAGTATTACGCAGCCATAAAGAAGAAAGAAATCTTATCATTTGCAGCAACATGGATGGATCTAGAGAACATTATCTTAAGTGAAATAAGTCAGAAAGAGAAAGACAAGTACCATATGATCTCACTTATATATGGAATCTAAAGAAAAGACTATGTGAATGAACTAATCAGAGTCAGTTTTGGGGACGCAGAGAAAAAACCGAGAGTGGTTAGATGGGTGTGTGGGAGGGGGTTGGGGGTAAGGGGAAAGGTGAAAGGATTTGGAAGCAGCTGGTAACCACAAGAAGGCCTCAGGGTTTTTCTTTTGAAAATTAATTTGGGGAAGGTATTCTATAATGTTGTAAAGATTTTGTTGGGTATCCGATGGACATGCGTCCTATTTGGGAGACCACCTCAGGGATACTGTGGATACCTGATCATGGCATTGTACATCAGAAGCTAAACATTAATGAATGCCAACTATAATTTTATATATATAATGTGATGGTTCAGTGTGAGGTCGGAGGGATAGTGGATGGGGGGAGGGGGGTTCACAGTATGAGGGATATAAATGATGAACGTCTAAGTATTACCTTGTTTTGTACACCTGAAACTAATAAATAAATTAATTAATAAAAAAAAAATAAAAAAAATAAAAAAAATAAAAAAAAAAAAGAAAGAGAGAAATCATGAGCCAAGAATAATATATACAGCGAAGATATCCTTTAGATATGAAGGAGGAATAAAGTCCTTTCCAAACATCCAGAAGCTGAGGGAATTTTCTAATATCGACCTGCACTACAAGAAATACTAAAGGACGCTATTCGACAACCATCAACAGGGACAATTTGTGGCAACTGAAACATAAAAAGGGGGAGAGTAAAGGCCTGAAACGGAATATGGGAAAAGAGAAAGTAAGCGTGCTGAAGAAACTGGAATACTCTAAATATCACACTTTCTTTTACATAAACTTAAGGGTAACCACTCAAGAAAATCCAGAACTGAAATATATACTGTAATAAAAGAAGAAACAGAGGGAAACATCATAGAATAACACCACACAATATAAAACACAACAACGAAAAGGCAAAGAAAAATGGAGACACAACCACACCAGAAAACTAGAGATAGAATGACAGGAAATCCTCACATATCAATAATCTCCCTAAATGTAAATGGTGAGTTCACTCACCAATAAAGAGACACAAAGTAGAAGATTGGATCAAAAAACTAAACCCAACAATATGCTACCTACAAAAGACACATCTCAGCTACAAGGACAAGCATGGACTCAAAATGAAAGGGTGGAAATTGACATTCCAATCAAATGGTACCCAGAGAAAATCAGGTGTAGCCATAATGATATCAGATGAAAAAACCTTCAGGGTGAAAAAGATAACAAGAGACAAAGACGAACATTTCATAATGGTAAAGGGGTCTATACAACAAGAAGACATAACATTCATCAATATTTATGCACCCCACCAGGGAGCACCGAAATATACCAAGCAACTACTAACAGAGCTAAATTGAGGAAAACACAATTATACTAGGGGATTTAAATACATTATTGACAGCTATGGATAGATTATCCAAACAGAAGATAAATAACAGAATAGCAGCCCAAAATGACATATTAGATGAAATGGACATCATCGACATATATAGACCACTTCATCCTAAAACATCAGACTACACATTCTTTTCGAGTGAACTTGGAACATTCTCAAGAATAGACAATACATTGGGACATAAAATCAGCCTCAGCAAATTTAAGAAGATTGAAATCATACCAAGCATATTCTCTGATCACAAGTCTTGAAATTGGATATCAACTGCAAAAAGAAAGGACGAAAAAAGACAAATACGTGGAGATTAAACAACATACTTTTAAAGAACGACTGGGTCATAGAAGAAATTAGAGGAGAGATCAAAAGATACATAGAAACAAATGACAATGAAAATACATCCTACCAAAATTTTGGGGATGCCGTGAAAGTAGTTTTAAGAGAGAAATTTATATAATTACAGGCCTATCTCAAGAAACAAGAAAAATCCCAAATAAATAACCTCATGTTACACCTTAAAGAACTAGAAAAAGAAGAACAAGCGAAACCCCAAGGTCAGAAGAAAAAAGGAAATAACAAAAATCAGAGCAGAACTAAATGAAATATAAAACAAAAAGACAATAGAAAATATTAATGTGACAAAGAGCTGGTTCTCTGAAATGATTAACAAAATTGACAAACCCTTGGCTAGACTCACTAAGATAAAAAGAGAGAGAAGACACTAATTAACAAAATCAGAAACAAAAAGGGAGAAGTTGTCACGGACACAACAGAAATACAAAGGTTCATGCAAGAATACTATGAAGGACTATATGCCACCAAATTCAATAACTTAGAAGAAATGGACAACTTCTTAGAAACATATAGCCTTTCAAGGCTGAATCATGTAGAATTGGAAAATCTAAAAGGCCGATCACCACTAACGAAATTGAATCAGTCATCCAAAACCTTCCCAAAATCAAAAGTCCTGGACCAGATGGCTTCACTAGTGAATTCTACCAAACCTTCAAAGAGGATCTAATACCAATCCTGCTCAAACTCTTCCAAAAAATTGAAAAAGAGTCAGTACTCCCTAACTCATTTTATGAGGCCAACATTACCCTGATACCAAAACCTGGTTAGGACAATACACAAAAAAAGAAAACTACAGACCAATATCTCTGATGAATACAGATGCTAAAATCCTAAACAAAATTCTTGCAAATCAAATACAACAATGCATTAAAAAGATTATTCATCACGACCAAGTGGGGATTATCCCCGGGGCACAAGGATGGTTCAACATCCGCAAATCCATCAATGTGGTACATCACATAAACAAAATAAAGGACAAAAATCATATGATTATATCAATTGATGCAGAAAAAGCATTTGACAAGGTACAATATCCATTTATGATTAAAACACTTAATAAAATATGTATAGAAGGAAAATACCTTAACATAATAAAGGACATATATGACAAGCCCTCAGCTAATCTGATAATTAATGGTTAAAAGCTGAAGCCCTTTGCTCTACGTTCAGGAACACGACAGGGATGTCCCCTATCACCTCTGCTTTTCAACATAGTGTTGGAAGTCCTTGCCAGAGCGATCAGGCAAGAGGAAAAATAGAAGACATCCAAATTGGGAATGAAGAAGTTAAATTGTCACTCTTTGCAGATGACATGATGCTATATATAGAAAATCCTAAAGACTCAACCAAAAAGCTGTTAGAAACAATCAACGAATACAGTAAAGTTGCTGGCTACAAAATCAACGTACAAATTTCCATTGCATTCCTATATACTAACAATGAAATCTCAGAAAAGGAAATACAAACAACAATTCCCTTTGCAATTGCAGCAAAAAGAATAAAATACCTAGGAATAAACTTAACCAAGGATGTGAAGGACCTATATGCTGAAAACTATAAGACATTTTTGAAAGAAATTGAAGAAGACACTAAGAAATGGAAAACATTCCGTGCTCATAAATTGGAAGAATCAACATAGTTAAAATGGCCCTATTACTCAAAGCCATGTACAGATTTAATGCAATCCCCATCAAAATCCGAATGGCCTTTTTTAAAGAAATAGAACAAAAAATCATCAGATTTGTTTGGAACCACAAAAGACCCCGAATAGCCAAAGCAATATTTAAACAAAAGAACAATACTGGAGGTATCACACTCCCTGATTTTTGCTTGTACTACAGGGCTACAATAATCAAAATAATCAAAACAGCATGGTATTGGCAGAAAATCAGACACATAGACCAATGGAATAGAAATGAGAACCCAGATATAAAACCACATAAATATGGACAGACAATTTTTGACAAAGAAGGTAAAAACATACAATGGAAGAAAGACAACCTTTTCAATAAATGGTGCTGGCAGAATTGGAAAGCCACGTGCAAAAGAATGAAACTGGACTGCTATCTGTCACCATGTACCAAAATTAATTCAAAATGGATCAAAGACTTAAGCATAAGACCTGACACAATAAACTGCATAGAAGAAAACATAGGTACTAAACTTATGGACCTTGGGTTCAAAGAGCATTTTTTGAATTTGACTCCAAAGGCAATGGAAGTAAAGCTAAAATAAACGAATGGTGTTATATGAAACTGAAAAGCTTCTTCACAGCAAAAGAAACTATTGACAAAATAATGAGGCAACCAACTGAATGGGAGAAGATTTTTGCAAACAGTTCCTCCGATAAGGGTCTAATATCCAAAATATACAAGGAACTCATGAAACTCAACAACAAAAAAGCAAACAACCCAATTGAAAGATGGGCATAGGACCTGAAGAGACATTTCTCCAAAGAGGATATACAAATGCAAATAGACATATGAAAAAATGCTCAACATCGCTAATCATCAGAGAAATGCAAATGAAAACCACAAGGAGATATCACCTCACCCCAGTCAGAATGGCTATCATCAACAAGACAAATAGTAACATGTGTTGGAGAGGCTGTGGAGAAAAAGGAACATTCATCCACTGTTGGTGGGAACACAGACTGATGCAGCTGCTATGGAAGGCAGTGTGGAGGTTCCTCAAAATATTACGAATAGAATTACCATATGACCCAGCAATCCCTCTCCTGGGTATCTACCCAAAAAGTCTGAAAACATTTATACATAAAGACACGTGTAATCCAATGTTCATTGCAGCTTTGTTTACGGTGGCCAAGACATGGAAACAACCAAAATGTCCTTCAATAGATGAATGGATAAAGAAGTTGTGGTATATATACACCATGGAATATTATTCAGCGGTAAGAAAAGATGATATAGGAACATTTATGACAACATGGATGGATCTTGAGAGTATAATGCTAAGTGAAATAAGTCAGACAGAAAAAGCAGAGAACCATATGATTTCACTGACATGTGGTATATAAACCAAAAACAACAAAAGAACAAGACAAACAAATGAGAAACAAAAACTCATAGACACAGACAATAGTTTAGGGGTTACCAGAGGGTGATGAGTGTGTGGGGTGGGAGATGAGGGTAAGGAGGATCAAATATATGGTGATGGAAGGAGAACTGACTCTGGGTGGTGAACACACAATGGAATTTATAGATGATGTAATACAGAATTGTACACCTGAAATCTATGTAATTTCACTAACAATTGTCACCCCAATAAATTTAATTAAAAAATTAAAAAATGAGACTTCAACCAAGATTGGTGTCGGTAGGACCTGTAGGGGGAGCTCTGACTCCTTATCACTCCTCCTTTGTTGTCACAAATAGGAAGAGAGTGCCTTGCATCTCCAAAGTAAGGTGTTTTCTACTCTACCACCTTGGCAATGGCTTAGCCAGTGAGAGACTGTCACAACCCAATCAATGAAAAGGCACTATACGTGGAACTCCCAGGTTCTTCCAATGGACTCTTTATTTACAAGTTTCTCCCAACTTCCCCTTTCCTCTATAAAAGAAAATTCCTCCCCTTTGTTCTGGGACTTGCCTATGGTTTGCCATAGCTTGTATGTCCTGAATTGCTATTCTCTGCTACTTCCAAATTAACCCACTTTTGCTAGTAAGATAAATATTTCATTTTTACAGGTCAACAGAGCAGAGAAGGGGGAGCAGGAAGATTTCTCCTTGATTGAGACATTTTATTCTCTCGTTTCTGGAACTTGCCAGATGTTTCAAGCTAAGTATTCCTCTTACAGGTGTTCTCATGGACTCCTCAGAGGAACCCCTTCAGAGGCACAGTCCCCAGAATCTGGGGATCCATCTTCAGCTTTCTTCCATAGGATCCCCTTGGGACTCCAAGCAACAAGGAGGTGATCTTTGTCAGCTCCGTCCAGTGTGTGTTCACCTCTAGTCCATGGGACACATTCACTTATCTCTTATCCCTGTACTTCTGGAAGGGGTGTAATTTTTAAGCCCTTTAGCTTAGCCTGCTCTGCATCCTGTGTGCCATGGGCAAGCAAGCCCTATCAAGTCCCTTTCTTAGGTCATACAGTAACACCCACCCCATCCTTTGGGCAAGATGGGACTCACAGCACAGATATTTCCAAAGTAATCCCATTTAATTTTCAAAAGCCAATTATTGTTCCTCTCATACTATTAATGTCTACTAGGGGTTAAGAGCCCCATAGATGGTTTTTAGAACTTCTATCAGTTTCCCTATAAACTTCTCACTCTTTGATGTGTATTTAAACCACATGGGGGTCTTCTTAAAGTACAGATTCTGAGATTCTGCATTTTAACAGCTCCCAAGTCATGCTCATTGCCTTGGGCCACACATCACAGTGAAGGGTCCATATAGCTGGTTCTCAAGCTCATTAGGTGAGATTTAAAAAGTACTGAAGCAAACAGCCAGCCCTGAGAGTCTGATGTCACTGATTAGGACATGGTCCAGCTTCCATTCCTCTGAAAGCCCTCAGGCTTTCTGCCACCAGCCATGGGGAAGCAAGGTTCAAGGCCTCCTAGGGAATGCGATCTCCACTGTCTTTTTTTGTGCCTTTACAGAACTTTCTCCTATCTGGGCTGTCGGAATACTAGCTGTGCTTGCATTGGCTTCATGTCCTGAGGCTTTTAGGATTTTGCTTTTAAGAAACCGAAAACAATAAAACTTACCTGTCAACCTAGGAGAAAGGGGAAAAAAAGAAAAGAAGAAGCAGAAATAATCTGGTTTATGAATCTCAAGTGACTGAATTTCCCTGGAAATGACTAGATCAAAGTTACCACCATCTGAGGAGGGGAGCATGAGGTGTAGTTAAGTAGAGAGATAGATAAATGCAAAATGCTACCATTGTTTGTCTACCTGAATAGGAAATTTAAAAATATCACATCTACTAGAATGATGAAACATGTCACACCCATAATATACAATATTAGGCATTCAAATGGGCTTTTGAAGAATACATGGTAATGTGTTGGGGAAATGTGAAGTAAAAAAGTACATTAAAAACCTTATAAGTGATGCAATTCAAAGTTATATATATATGTATATGTATATGTATATGTATAGATATAGATATAGATATATATACATACACATACATATATATATACTGGGGATGCCAAAAACATGTATACATCTTTTGTTATCAGTATATGTTGAGTATTACAATTTTAATACAGTTTTTTCCTTTCTTAAAATGTGTATACATTTTGGGGGATACATATATATATATATATATATATATATATATATATATATATGTATATACACATATATATAAACACACACACACACACACACACACACACACACATATATATATATATATATACACACCCACACACACATATATATAAAGACTCCAAGGAAATACTCCAAAATATTAACAGTAGTGACAGGCTTATGAGTGATTCTAATTTTATGCTTTCCACTTTTCTGCATGTTCAAGTATTTTGTCTTTCTTTTATTACTTTATCTTACAATGAATATATTAATTCTGTAATCAGAAATAATATACACTAAAAAACAAATCAAGCAAAGGAAACAAAGGAAATGGCAAAGTGGCAGGGCTTGCCTCTGGGATTCACCATTTGGAGGAGAGAGATTTTCCTAATGAAGAAGGTGGGATGGAGGCACAGAAAATGACCACCACCATAACCTTAATGATCTATCGATACTTGTTGGGAAAAGCAGCTTGGTGAAAGCTTGCAAACTTGACATAAGATTGTTCCTGGAGACACGCAACAAAGAGTATCACTGCTGAATTCACCTAAAGGCGGGAGAATCATGTGAGCAGGGGAGGAGGGAAGGGAGAAGTGCAGAGACAGAGCAACCCGGACACGGGATGCAGACCTAGCTCAGTGCTCTGAGCTCGCTGCATCCCAGAACTACCGCAGCTGTGGGAGAGGAAGAACTTGGAGTGCTAGGGCTCTGCTTATGGCCCATAGGGCTGAGGGGAAAGCATATAACAAGGCTGAACCGAACACTCACATCAGAGACCTCGGAGCAAAGACTAGGGGAACAAGGCTGAAAACGGTGGTTTAAGCCCTCACTGCCAAGGAGAGAACGGAAACCTTAGGCACTGAGACTAGCTGCCCAATTCCTACCCTCCCAGAGCTCGCCCCACCTCCACCTGCCAGTGGTAGAAGTGGAAAGGTAGCAGTGTCAGATCAAAAGAACAGAAAATTTGCTGTTCTGAGAACTGTGGACCACAGACACAGATTCACAGCCCAACTTGTACAGGCAAAGGGGAGTGAGCTGTGAAAGCGGGAGCATCTGTGGTTGTGGTCGCTGACATTGCTCTGGGACAACTCTCAAAACTGACCCCGCCCCTGGCCGCACCTATCTGGGCGGATTCCTGCAGGAGTAAACAGAACTGCTGAAACATATGGGCTCTGAATCTGGTGCAGAAAAACTTTGGAATTTCAAAAGCTCTCCGCATTCCCACAGGGAAGTGGCGCCCTATGACCCAGGCAAACTTAACAGAGGAGAAGCCCATTTCCCAGGGAATACCCCCATTGTGTGAGAAACTGGAATAGTGCAGAGAAAACATAGCATACCTGTGTGAGAGAGGGAAAAAAAGGCTGCAGTCGAAGAGAAAATAAAACATTCTACCAACAAGTACTGGAAAAAAAAAGAAAGACCTATTCCTATGAACCTGTTGCAGAAGCCTCCCCTATAGATGTCTAGGAAGAGAAATAATAAATCAGTAATTGCCATCAATAACCAAGGCAACAAGACAGCTCAGAAGGAAAGTAAAAAGTCTCCAGAAAAGAAAAGTAAAGATATGGAAATATGTGACTTAAATGACAGATAATTCAAGATTGCAGTTCTGAAAAAACTCAATGGGATGCAAAAAAACACAGAAAGGCAATTTAATAAACTCAGAAACACAATCGAAGAACAACATGAGCATTTCACAAAAGAAATTGAAATTTTAAAAGAGAACCAAATGGAATTTCTGGAGATTAAGAACTCAATAGAAGAAATTAAGAATGAAATAACCAGCTTAGATAGTAGAGTTGAACAGATGAAGGAAAGAATCAGGGACATCGAAGACAGAAACCTGGAAATTACACAGATGGAAAAAGAAAGAGACTTGAGACTTAAAAGAAATAGAAGAACTCTACAAGAAATTTCTGACTCCATCAGACAGAGCAATATAAGAATAATGGGCATACCAGAAGGAGAAGAGAGAGAGAAGGGAACAGAGAATATATTCAAACAAATTGTTGATGAGAACTTCCCAAACTTGTGGACAGAAATGGATCCTCAAATCCAAGAAGCAAATACAACACCTTATTACCTCAATCCCAACAGGCCTTCTCCAAGGCATATTGTATTGAAGCTGTCTAAAATCAAGGACAAAGAAAGAATCCTCAAGGCAACCAGGGAAAAGAAGACAGTAACCTACAAAGGAAAGGCCATTAGATTATCATCAGATTTCTCAACAGAAACTCTACAAGTCAGGAGGGAGTGGAACCAAAAATTCAAACTATTGAAAGAGAGAAATTATGAGCCAAGAATAATATATTCAACAGGTATCCTTTAGATATGAAGGAAGAATAAAGACATTTCCAGACATACAGAAACAGAGAGTATTTTCTAATACATGACTTGCACTACAAGAAATACTAAAAGGAGGCTATTCGACCACCATCAACAGGGAAAATTTGTGTCAACATAAAAGGGGGAGAGTAAAGGCCTGAACCGGAATATAGAAATGGAGAAAGTAAGGGTGATGAAGAAAATGGAATACTCTAAATATCAAACTTTCTTTTACATAAACTTAACGGTAACCACTTAAAAAAAAAATCCAGAACTGAAATATATACTGTAATAAAAGAAGAAACAGATGAAACATCATAGACTACCACCACACAGAATTAATAGACAACAACAAAAAGGCAAAGAAACAGTGGAGACACAGCCTTACCAGAAAACTAAAGATAGGATGACCAGAAATCTTCTCATACGAATAATCACCCTAAGTGTAAATGGCCTGAAATCACCAATAAAAAGGCACAGAGTAGCAGATTGGATCAAAAACTAAACCCAACCATATGCTGTCTCCAAGAGACACATCTCAGCTACAAGGACAAGCATAGACTCAAATTGAAAGGGTGGAAATTGACAATCCAAGCAAATGGTACCCAGAGAAAATCAAGTGTAGCCATAATGATATCAGATTAAACAGACTTCAGGGTGAAAAAGGTAACAAGAGACAAAGATGGACATTTCATAACGGTAAAGGGGACTATACAACAAGAAGACATAACAGTCATCAATATTTATGCCCCAATCAGGGAGCACCAAAATATACCATGAAACTACTAACAGAACTAAAGGGAGAAATTGATTAAAACACAATTATACTAGGGGACTTAAATACATCTTTGAGAGCTATGGATAGATCATCCAAACAGAAAATAAATAACGAAATAACAGCCCTAAATGACACATTAGATAAAATGGACATGATTGACATATATAGAGCACTTCATCCTAAAACATCAGACTGTACATTCTTTTCAAGTGTACACGGAACATTCTCAAGAGTAGATCATATATTAAGACATAAAATCAGCCTCAGCAAATTTAAGAAGATTGAAATCATACCAAGCATATTCTCTGATCACAAGGCTTTGAAATTGGATATCAACTGCAAAAAGAAAGCACGAAAAAACACAAATACATGAAAATTAAACAACATACTTTTGAAGAACGACTGGGTCAAAGAAGAAATTAGAGGAGAGCTCAAAAGATACATAGAAACAAATGACAATGAAAATACATCCTACCAAAATATTTGGGATGCAGCAAAAGCAGTTTTAAGAGGGAAATTTATATCATTACAGGCCTATGTCAAGAAACAAGAAAAATCCCAAATACATAACCTCATGTTACACCTTAAAGAACTAGAAAAAGAGTAACAAGTAAAACCCAAGGTCAGCAGAAAAAAGGAAATAATAAAAATCAGAGCAGAACTAAATGAAATAGAGAACAAAAAGACAATAGAAAAAATTAATGTGACAAAGAGCGGGTTCTTTGAAACAATTAACAAAATCGACAAACCCTTGACTAGACTCACTTAGATAAAAAGAGAGAAGACACTAATTACCAAAATCAGAAATGAAAAAGTGAAAGTTATCACGGACACCACAGAAATACAACGGATCATGCAAGAATACTATGAAGAACTACTATGAAGAATACTATGCCACCAAATTCAATAACCTAGAAGAAATGGACAACTTCTTAAAAACACATAGCCTTCCAATGCTGAACCATGAAGAACTGGAAAATCTAAACAAACCGATCACCAATAACGAAATTGAATCAATCATCCAAAACCTTCCCAAAAGTAAAAGTCCGGGACCAGATGGCTTCACTAGTGAATTCTACCAACCTTCAAAGAGGATGGCCTCAGGGTTTTTTTTGAAAATTAATTTGGGGAAGGTATTCTATAATGTTGTAAAGATTTTGTTGGGTATCCGATGGACATGCGTCCTATTTGGGAGACCACCGCAGGGATACTGTGGATACCTGATCATGGCATTGTACACCAGAAGCTAAACATTAATGAATGCCAACTATAATTTTATATATATAATGTGATGGTTCAGTGTGATGTCGGAGGGATAGTGGATAGGGGGAGGGGGGTTCACAGTATGAGAGATATAAATGATGAACGTCTAAGTATTACCTTGTTTTGTACACCTGAAACTAATAAGTAAATAAATTAATTAAAAAAATAAAAATAAAAAATAAATAAATAAATAAAACAAGGTGGTTAAAAAAAAAAAAAACAAAGAGGATCTAAGACCAATCCTGCTCAAACTCTTCCAAAAAATTGAAGAAGACACAGTACTTCCTAACTCATTTTATGAGGCCAACATTACCCTGATACCAAAAATTGGTAAGGACAACACAAATAAAGAAAACTAAGACCAATATCTCTGATGAATACTGATGCAAAAATCCTAAACAAAATTCTAGCAAATTGAATACAATAGTGCATTAAAAAGATTATTCATCACGACCAAGTGGGGTTCATCCCCGGAGCACAAGGATGGTTCTACATCCGCAAATCCATAAATATGATACATCACATAAACAAAATAAAGGTCAAAAATCATATGATTATATCAATTGATGCAGAAAAAGCATTTGACAAGATACAAAATCCATTTATGATTGAAACACTTAATAAAATAGGTATAGAAGGAATATACCTTAACATAATAAAGGCCATATATGACAAGGCCTCAGTTAATCTCATAATTAATGGTGAAAAACTGAAGCTCTTTGCTCTACATTCAGGAACATGACAGGGCTGTCCCCTATCACCTCTGCTTTTCAACATAGTGTTGGAAGCCCTTGCCAGAGCAATCAGACAAGAGAAAGAAATAAAAGATATCCAAATTGGGAATGAAGAAGTTAAATTATCACTCTTTGCTGATGACATGATGCCATATATAGAAAACCCTAAAGACTCCACCAAAAAGCTATTAGAAACAATCAACGAATACAGTAAAGTTTCTGGCTATAAAGTCAACATACAAAAGTCCAGTGCATTCCTATATACTAACAATGAAATCTCAGAAAAAGAGATAGAAAAAACAATTCCTTTTGCAATTGCAGCAAAAAGAATAAAATACCTAGGAATAAACTTAACCAAGGATGTGAAGGATTTATATGCTGAAAACTATAAGACATTTTTGAAAGAAATTGAAGAAGACACAATGAGATGGACATTCTTTTTTTCTTTTTTTAATTTATTAGTTTCAGGTGTACAGACAAGGTAATACTTAGACGTTCATCATTTATATTCCTCACACTGTGAACCATCTTCCCCCATCCACCATCCCTCCGACCTCACACTGAGCCATCACATTATATATATAAAATTATAGTTGGCATTCATTAATGTAGGCATCTACTCGGAGAAATCCAAAACTCCAATTCAAAAATCATTATGCACTCCTATGTTTATTGCAGCACTTTACACAATAGCCAAGATATGGAAACAACCAAAATGCCCATCGGTAGATGACTGGATTAAGAAACTGTGGTACATTTATACAATGGAGTATTACGCAGCCATAAAGAAGAAAGAATCTTATCATTTGCAACAACATTGATTTGTACTTTTTTATTCTGCTCAAGCACATGCATCATAAGGCATCTGGCCAACCCCACCACTGTATCTGTTCCCCATTTGGATAGAGCTGGGTCCTTTGCCTGCAGCACATGAGGGGTGCATACAGACCATCACCATTTACAGGATCTAGGGCAAGATCTGCTGGTCATGGGGAACAGATGCCCAGTACAGAACCTGATCTTGTCCCATCTCCTTTCTGAGTAAAGCATTGTTCCATCCAGTGCCTGTGTGAGTCATGTCTTTGTTGGCAACTCCAATACCTGCAAACTGCTGTTCACGTTAGGAAGCAGCTGGTGTCATTTGCTCAGCAATGCTAACGGCTTCACTAGTGCCTTCTCTGTGCTGCATGTATTGCAAAATGTTGATCTTTGTGCTCTATGAGGCCACACTCTTCATTGATCCCTATTTCATAATTGAAGAAATAGACTCTAATGGTTGACTAACCTGCCCAAGGCCCACAGTTCATAAGTGTAGTGCTGAGACTCAAACTCAAATTTGTCTAATTTTAGATCCCCAAATTGGAGAGACCTAAGCCATTGGGCTGCCCCTCCTCCCCTCAAGGACAAGTAGAGACCCCCAGGGTCAATGCCACAAATTGCTCCTTCTCCTATCTCATAATCCAGATTTGGGCTGAGTTGTGTGTTAGGCAGCCTCTGGGGCCAGGTGAGGCTGTATAAGATTTTGGTTAAATTATATCCCAACACATTGTGTTTTTCGTGTTCTTCGCTAGTGATTCACCTCTGGAATTTCAGACATTTTGTTTTTCTAGGAAGCTTAAAGTCCAAACTTACTGCTCTTTCATTTATTTTATGTTCTCTTTCATTCATCTATTTATTCACCAATTCATCAAACAACCAGTAAGTTCTGTTTTGTGCTGGACATTGTGAATGTCTTGACTAGTACCCAAATAGTTAACCAACTAGGAGTTAAATGGGAACTGTAGGTCAAGGTCAAATGGAAGACACCCACCTGCACCGCAAAAGTGTTGAGGTACTCAAATACTTTGTTAAGGTTTAAGAACCTAGCTAAGCTTTAAAGCAAAACTGAAACTTTCAGGTGGTAGACTCAGAAGCAGCTCAATAAAAGTAAGATAAAAAAATGCATAGCCCACTGTGGGCCAGGGCTCAAGGGATGGGGGCTTAATGCCTTAGCAGGGTCTCAGAGAGGGGAAGACTGTAGCCTCTGTCTGGGGCAGGACCAAAGTGTGATCCCTGAGCCTGGAGCAGGAACACATGTTCCTCCATGAACAAAGATTGTGCTTTGGGTTTAAAAGTTAATATGCTAGCATCATTTTGCTGTACTTGAATACATTTTAATGGAAATGTGCATCTTACTGTATTCCTGATAGCAAGAAACTCGGCACTGTCTTATACACATGTATCTTGAATTGACAACAGTTTGCTGGTAAGGGAAATAGTGGCTTGATTATCATCAAGGTAAATACATACATTTGCATGGATGTTTTCTTTTTACAAACATTTTAATAAACATAGGTTATTCTAGTAAACATTTTAAATCTCAGTGTTACAAGCCAACACTTTTTGAAACTATTATGACAAAATTTTCAATATTATAGGAAAATGGATCTTAGCAAACAGATGTAGACAGAAATTCAACTTTCTGAAGGTAAGACATAAGATAAGTAGAAATTGAACTTAAATTTTATGGTAATTGGTATGCACATATTCCTCAGCATTCTCCTAATCCATCTAATGAGATGTGATGGCTAGCTTATTGCTCCTCTCCTCAAAGTATCTATGTTAACAGATTCCCTTCCCCTTTTTTTTCAAGGGTCTTCATTAACTGCTAGTCAAAGTCCATTGCTTCTGCTTCAGCTACATTTTCTAGCCAAGGCTGAATTAAAGAATATGGGCTTATACATTTCTGCTTGCACAACCGGTGTTTGAATATTTATACCCACTGGCTATGGAACTCCCAGACCTGGCACCTGTTGGAGCTCTCCATGGTGCTGACCAAGACTGGTTGTGGGCCCATGCTGACCCTCCCTCTAGACTTGCTCTTATATTTGACCTTTAAGCCTCAGACATTGGTACTGATAGTGGCTTGATGCTGATTTAATCATCATCACTTTAACCCCAGGTGTGGTCTTTGACCCTGGCCTGACTTCCCTTTTGAATGCACTGTCTTTGTGCCCTTCTGGACCCCTTCACCCAGTCCATCCCAATCCTAGCCATTCTTGCAGCCCCTCTATGAAGTTCTCCAGAAGCTTCTGGGCTCTTCCATTGAAGGTCCCCTCCAAGAGTCATTCTTTTCCTTTTTCAGGTTGCCCCACTCTTCGTGTCTGATGAGAAGGTAGGTCCACTCTCCCATGTCCTGGATCAGAGCCAAAACCTGCATTAAATTTGTCCTGTGTCATTTCTGAGTCTCATGTCTATGCCTGGCCTCCCCAAATAAATTGAGTTCTTTGAAAACAGGAATCACAGTCCCTCCTCCTTGCATCCTTTTTCTGTGTTGGGCATAGAGCCATACACACTGGGGCTCTGACTGTGCAGACTATTGAATGATTAACGACTAATTGCTAATGGCTACTTCTAACCAGATATGTGGGGCTGAGCAGGTGCTGCTATTCCCTCCTCTGCCTCCCTTCACCTTGCATGGGAGTCTCTGTCTGTCTTGGGCATGGATCCTGTGCTTTCTCGGTATGTAAGCTAAGAAATAATAGAGCTTCAGAAGCATACGTCCTCAATGATGGGGGAATGTGTTTGTCTGCTAAGAAGCAATTTCAGTGAAAATTAACTCCATTTCAACAGACAGAGTGAGGCTAGGCATAAGCAGGCCAGGCCCAGAGGATAATAAAATTACTTCATCAAAGCTCTGATTGCTTAAATTAACCAAGTGAAAAGTCCAGGATCCTGACTAGATACAGCAAGTAACTTGGTTTTAATGAGCAAAAATAGCTTCTTGGAATAAATAAGAATAAATAAGAAAACTAAACCACAGCCTACCTCTAGCACAAGTACACATGCTGCTGATCTCAAGCAGAATCTTCCCTGAAGCACACAATGGCCGTGAGTATGTGCACAGATGTCTATACTGTTAGCATTGGCTGTGTGTCCCCAAGACTTGTTTTTGGCTGGTGATGTCCAGTCCACACTGTCTTCGCCAGCTTTGCCCTCAAGGACTATGTTCTTGGCCATGGCATCTTGGACAGAAAATTTCCTCTGGCTTTGTCCTCATGACTATGGACTTGCCACTGAAGTCCTGGGAAACTATGGACACTGACTTATTCTTCTGTGACTGTCTTCTTGGCCAGACATGTCCAGGGCAATTGTTTATCTTCATATTATCTTCTACACTGTGTCATTGCTCATTATGCACTGATCAACTGTGTTTTGCACAACTGTTATAGTGATTTTGTTATCTAAATCTATGATATTAGCCATTTTTGTTCAATCCACAGATTTCTAAATATCAAGGTCTATCTTAATCAGGCCCCTAGTGATTTTTTTTTAATTAATTTATTTATTAGTTTCAGGTGTACAAAACAAGGTAATACTTAGACGTTCATCATTTATATCCCTCATACTGTGAACCCCCTTCCCCCCATCCACTATCCCTCCGACCTCACACTGAACCATCACATTATATATATACAATTATAGTTGGCATTCATTAATGTTTAGCTTCTGATGTACAATGCCATGATCAGGTATCCACAGTATCCTTGAGGTGGTATCCCAAATAGGACGCATGTCCATCGGATACCCAACAAAATCTTTACAACATTATAGAATACCTTCCCCAAATTAATTTTCAAAAGAAAAACCCTGAGGCCATCTTGTGGTTACCAGCTGCTTCCAAATCCCTTCACCTTTCCCCTTAGCCCCAACCCCTCCCACACACCCATCTAACCACTCTCGGTTTTTTCTCTGCGTCCCCAAAACTGACTCTGATTAGTTCATTCACATAGTCTTTTCTTTAGATTCCATATAAAAGTGAGATCATATGGTACTTGTCTTTCTCTTTCTGACTTATTTCACTTAACATAATGTTCTCTAGATCCATCCATGTTGCTGCAAATGATAAGATTTCTTTCTTCTTTATGGCTGCGTAATACTCCATTGTATAAATGTACCACAGCTTCTTAATCCAGTCATCTACCGATGGGCATTTTGGTTGTTTCCATATCTTGGCTATTGTGTAAAGTGCTGCAATAAACATAGGAGTGCATACAGATTTTTGAATTGGAGTTTTGGATTTCTCCGGGTAGATGCCTAGGAGTGGAATTACTGGATCATAGGGTAGTTCCATTTTCAGATTCCTGAGATACCTCCATACTGTTTTCCATAGTGGCTGCACTAATCTGCAGTCCCACCAACAGTGCACTAGCGTTCCCTTTTCTCCACATCCGCGCCAGCATTTGTTGTTTGTTGATTTATTGATAATAGCCATTTTGACTGGAGTGAGGTGGTATCTCATTGTGGTTTTTATTTGCATTTCTCTGATGGTTAGTGAGGTTGAGCATTTCTTCATATGTCTTCTTGCCTTCTGTATGTCCTTCTTAGAGAAATGTCTCCCCAAGTCCTCTGCCCATTTTTTAATTGGGTTGTTTGTTTTTTTGGAGTTGAGTTGAGTACGTTTTTTATAGATTTGTGATATTAATCCCTTATCAGATATATCATTGGCAAATATCTTTTCCCATACAGTAGGATCCCTTTTTGTTTTATTGATGGTTTCCTTTGCTGTGAAAAAACTTTTTAGTTTGATGTAATCCCACATGTTTATTTTTTCTCTTACTTCGCTCGCGCGAGGGGATATATCAGTGAAAATCTTACTCCGGGTAATGTCCATGAAGTTTCTTCCTATATTTTCTTCTAGATATTTTATGGTTTCAGATCTTACATTTAAGTCTTTAAGCCATTTTGAATTTGTTTTTGTATATGGTGTAAGGAGGTGGTCCAGCTTCATTTTCTTGCATGTGTCCGTCCAGGTTTCCCAACACCACTTATTGAACAGACTATCTTTACCCCATCGTACATTCTTGCTTCCATTGTCGTAGATTAGATGGGCATATAGGCATGGATTTACGTCTGGACTCTCTATTCTGTTCCATTGATCTATGTATCTATTTTTATGCCAGTACCATGTTGTTTTGATTACTGTAGCCTTGTAGTATAGTTTGAAATCAGGTATCGTTATACCTCCCACTTTGTTCTTATTTCTCAAGATTGCTGAGGCTATCCGGGGTCTTTTATGGTCCCATATAAATTTTAGGATTATATGTTCTATTTCTGTGAAAAACGTCGTTGGTAGTTTGATAGGAATTGCGTTGAATATGTATATTGCCTTAGGCAGTATGGACATTTTAATTATATTAATTCTTCCTATCCATGAACATGGAATGTGTTTCCATCTATTTATGTCTTCTTTCATTTCTTTCTTCAGTGTTGTATAATTTTCTGAGTACAGATCCTTTACATCTTTGGTTAGATTTATTCCCAGATATTTTATAGTCTTTGGAGCAATTGTAAATGGAATTGTTTTCTTAATTTCTCCTTCTGCTATTTTATCATTGGTATATACAAATGCAACTGATTTCCGAATATTAATTTTATATCCTGCTACTTTACTAAATTCATCTATCAGTTCTAATAGTTTCTTGGTGGAGTCTTTAGGGTTCTCTATATATAGTATCATATCATCTGCATATAATGATAATTTTACTTCCTCCTTACCAATTTGGATGCCTTTTATTTCTTTCTCTTGTCTGATTGCTGTGGCTAGAACTTCCAGCACTATGTTGAATAGAAGTGGAGAAAGTGGGCAACCTTGTCTTGTTCCTGATCTTAGGGGGAATGGTTTTAGCTTTTCCCCATTGAGTATGATGTTAGCTGTGGGTTTGTCATATATGGCCTTTATTATGTTAAGATATGATCCCTCTATTCCCACTTTCTTAAGGGTTTTTATCATAAAAGGTTGTTGTATTTTATCAAATGCTTTTTCTGCATCTATTGATATGATCATGTGATTTTTATTTTTCATTTTGTTAATGTGGTGTATCACATTAATTGATTTGCGGATGTTGAACCACCCCTGCATACCAGGGATGAATCCCACTTGATCATGGTGTATGATCTTTTTAATGTATTGCTGAATTCTGTTTGCTAATAATTTGTTGAGAATTTTTGCATCTATGTTCATTAGAGATATCGGCCTGTAGTTTTCTTTCTTTGTGGTGTCTTTGTCTGCTTTTGGGATCAGGGTGATAGTGGCTTCGTAAAAAGTGTTTGGGAGTCTTCCTTCCTTCTGGATTTTTTGGAAGAGCTTGAGGAGAATAGGTGATAATTCTTTTTTGAACGTTTTGAAAAATTCACCTGTAAAGCCATCTGGTCCAGGGCTTTTGTTTGTTGGGAGATTATTGATTACTGATTCAATTTCCCTGGTGGTAATCAGACTGTTTAGGCTTTCTGTTTCTTCTTGAGTTAGCTTTGGAAGGTTGTGCGCCTCTAGAAAATTGTCCATTTCTTCAAGGTTGTCAAATTTGTTGGCATATAGTTGCTCATAGTAATTTCTTACAATTTTTTGTATTTCTGTGGTGTCTGTTGTCACTTCTCCTCTTTCATTTCTGATTTTATTAATTTGGGTCCTCTCTCTCCTTTTTTTAATGAGTCTGGCTAAAGGTTTGTCAATTTTGTTTATCTTCTCTAAGAACCAGCTCTTGGATTCATTGATCTTTTGTATTGTTTTTCTGGTTTCTATTTCATTTATTTCTGCTCTGATCCTTATTATCTCCTTCCTTGTGCTCCCTTTGGGTTTATTTTGCTGTTCTTTTTCCAGATCCCTTAAGTGTGAAGATAAACTGTCAATTAGTGATGTTTCTTGTTTCTTTAAGTAGGCCTGCAGTGCTATGAACTTCCCTCTTAGGACTGCTTTCGCAGCATCCCATAGATTTTGGGTCGTCGTGTTCTCATTCTCATTTGTCTCAAGATATCTTTTGATTTCTTCTTTGATCTGCTGCTTGACCCATTCATTATTTAGCAACATGTTATTCAGCCTCCATGAATTGGTGTATCTTCCTGGTTTTTTTCCCCTGTAGTTCATTTCTAATTTCATAGCACTGTGGTCAGAGAAGACAATTGGTATGATTTCAATTTTCTTAAATTTATCGAGGCTTGTCTTGTGTCCTAACATATGATCTATTTTAGAAAATGTTCCATGAGCACTTGAGAAGAACGTGTATTCTGCAGCATTGGGGTGAAATGCTCTGAAAATATCAATTAAGTCCAACTGCTCCAAAGTATCATTTAAGGCTGTTGTTTCCATATTGATTTTCTGTCTGGAGGACCTGTCCCTTGTTGTCAGAGGTGTGTTGAAGTCCCCTACTATGATAGTGTTGCTGTTGATCTCTGTCTTTATGTCCATCAGTACCTGTTTTATATATTTAGGTGCTCCTATGTTAGGTGCATAGATGTTTAGGCCCCTAGTGATTTTATCCTGACCAGATATGTCTTGGAAACTTGTCTATACCAGCTGGCAAAATGTGTTCATAACACTCTTGCCAAGTTAATTTTTTTCTGATTTTTCATCTGTATCAGTCAGTGTCCCATCAGAGAAATAGAACCAGTGAAAAATTAGGTAGATGATAGATAGATAGATGATAGATAGATAGATAGATAGATAGATAGATAGATAGATAGATATTAATTTTTTGCAAGGAATTGACTTACATGGTTGTGGTGGCTGGCTAGTCAAATTTGAATTCTTTAGAGCAGGCAAGCAGGAGAGGCATGTTAGAAACTTTCTTAGTCCTCTGGAAATCTCAGTTCTGTTCTTAAGGGCTTTCAACTGATTATGTCAGGCCCATTCAGGTAATACAGGGTAATCTCCTTTACATAAAGTCAATTTATTGTACATGTTAACTACATGTACTAAATACCTCTGCAGCAACACCTAGATGAGTGTTTGATTGAATAATTGGGTACTAGATATGACAGGGTCTGCCACAACTGGAATCTCCATTTAAACAATGAAGGTGTATTCCTATAGGTGTCTTTTCTGTTCATCTGGATAAAGTAAGAAACGTCTTAGGTTCTATCAGTAGTGACAAGAAGGAGGGCCCTGGGAGTATTGTCAGCCCCATCTCCCTCCCCCAATATGCTAGCTGAACAACTCTGTCTGTACATAGTTTTATGTATGCTTGCTGTAGCTTCAAGCCCATACATTGGTGTCCACATCTAATTTTTTATTTGCCTGAAATTTTACTCTAGGTGTGCCATATTGCTGTGTTTTGCCAACCATTATGGAGCCAATACTGAAAGGACACAACTGTGTCCTTAGTGAATCCCCATTACAAAGAGTCCTGCCTGCCTTAATGGTATAACTGCATTTGCACTGGGGGTTCCTGATGCTGCAGAAGAATATGAGTCAGTTGACTGCCTGCTGTCCCCTCCATTTTCTCATTCATTTGTTCATTCATCAGCTAGTACTGAGAGGTTGGTGTGAGCCAGATCCTATTCCAAGCACCTGGGACCCAGCAGTGAATAAGGGAGACAAAGATGACTGCCCTCACCAAATTTCTATTCTCCTTGGGAGAAAGGATTTGCAAAAGGATGAGATATGTCTGGTGGTGATAAATTCTATAGACAATCACAAAGCTGGATTTGGAGGACAGCAATACTTAGGAGAATGGTTTCTATTTTCAATAGGATAGTTAGAATATGTGTTCTTGGGAAGATAGTATTCCAACACTCAAGACATGGAAAAAGGTAAAGGATGAATCCATGCCCTTCTGGGATGGGTTGGGGAACATCCGGTCATAGCTCAAGGTAGGAGAATGTTAGGCATACTTTCCAGGAATGGCGGAGGGTAGTTCAGATTTAGTGAAGTGGGAAAGAAAGGAAAGCAGGAGGCAGTAGTGGCTCAACTGGGTAGCTGAAAGCCTCTAAGACTCAGGCTATACTCTGAGTGAGGTGGGAGCCACTGGAATGTGTCCTCCTTTGGGAAGCAGGCTCTCAGTCCCCAGCTGTCAGAACTGACCGCTGAGGACTGGCAGCTGAGCAGTCTCCAGGAGCTGCCTCTGCCAAGACCCCACCCTTGCTTGGCAATGCAGGGGTGAAAGGGCCCAGCTCTCTAATCTCAGTTTAGGACATATGTTAAGTCCGTTCTAGCCCCAGAGCTCTGGGAGTTCAGCAAGGCTGTACTGCATCCTAACTGCTCCCTCTGCCTAAGTCCGCCTCCCTCCCTCCCTCTCTCCATCCCTCCCTCGTTTTCTCCCTTCTCCCTCCTTTTCTCCCTTTCTCCTAGGTGTTGTTCCAAAAGGAGAGCACTCCCCACCAAACAACCTGATAGCATATTTCTGTCTCTGTGTCTGGCTCCCAAGAGGAAGAGTTATGAGCAGAAGAGACTAAATCCCCTGAAAGATTGCACAGCCTTCCCCCATGATGAATCAAAGGCTTGCTGTGCTCCCTTTTTTGACAGGGAGGCAGCACCTCAGGTTTTAGGGAAAGCCTTGTGATTGGGTCTTCAGTGTTCCCCTGCGTCTGCAACACCTCCATGGGGTGTACTGCTTTCTCAACTCATAGAACCAGCCACTTATTTTGGGACTCCTGAAAATTGATGCTTCCCAATAGGATGTCCATTTACAGATGAGATTCAAAACCGGAAATCACCATTTCCTCTAGTAAGTACTTACCAGGGCCTCTCCCTCTACCACCACCATTGCCTCATGCCCATCTCGTAGTATAGAGGTGCAGTTGTCAATCAAAATGACCACAGATATTCCAGTTATAAGATAAATAAGTACTAGGGTTGTAATATACCACATGATGGCCATAGTTAACACTGCTGTGTGTATATAGGAAGATTGTCAAAAGAGTAGATTCTAAGAGTTCCCATCATAAGGAAAGAAACTTTTTTTCTTTTTCTTTTGTATCTGTATGACATGATGGATGTTAACTAAACTGATTGTGGTAATCATTTCACAATATATGTAAGTCAAGCCATTATGGTTTGACCTTAAATTTATGTATTGTGTGTCAATCATATCTCAATGAAACTGGAAGAAAAAACAGACCACAGAGGTTCCGGTTAGAGGCAGCCTACGGTCCCATACAGCAGTCTTGTTAACTGGTCTAATAGGCCTTTGACCATGGGCTCTCCACAGAGAAATCTATCCTGGAGGGTTGAGAATATATAAACAACACATCACACTAATGAGAAGAGATAAGCAACCAAATAGGAAAATGGCCAAAGGATATGAATCCACTGAAGAGGAAATAGATAAGCCAACTGACAGAAGAAACGATGATAAGCCTTACCAGTATTCAGGGAAATGCAAATTAAATCAACGACAAGATATTGTCTTATTCACCCTTGTCACGGGCAGAAATTGGAGTTGAAGAAAATGGGTTACTCTCACACCCTGTGAAAATACGTGTGCCTCAGGACAGCAATTCCACTTCTGAATGAGGGTGTGTGCCCTGGGGAATCCCCACCAGGTGTGTAGCTGAGATGCTGCATGTAGAGTTGGAAAAAACTGTATACCCCTCCTCACCTGGTGCAGTAACTGAAAAACTGAGCCCAGATATGCATGGATCACCATGAAAAAGCATTTTTAACATTCTGGAAGGAAACCTATCAACGTCATAGGAGTAATTATTCTGGGGAATGCAAGAGAGTAAAAGGTTGGGTTTATCTGAAATCTTGATTGTTTTAAAAGAGACTGTATGGATGTATCTCTTGTGTAATTAGAAAGTCATGCTAGAAGTCTGTCTTGGGGAGAGGGACACTTCTTTCCCATCTATTCTTGTCCCTGCACTCTGTCAGTGAGCCCTTGCACATCCATCACCAACCAGAGGATAGTTTTCTCCCAGCCCCAGTGATCTCCCATTGTTACAGGAGCCCCCAGGGTCCTTCAGTCACGTCTTTTTTTGTCTTGGCAATTGCCCCCCACAGACCAATGAACAAAGTCACTTGTCAAAAGATGTGGAGAAGGGAGCTGTTTGTTTCAGCTAAATCACAGCGGGTTGACTTTCCTGCCCATGTAGCTGGTCTGTGTCTCCTCTGCCCCATAAGCTCACAACTCATGGGTCTGGACACTCACGGGTCTGAAACACACCCTCTGGAGGCCTCTTTTACTTCCACCTCTGCAATCCCCTTGGGCCCTTATTGCTCTCATGCCACTGACATTCTGATGAGCTGATGGGACCTGAAGGAGCTCCAGATCACTGAGAAAGACCCACCAGGACACTCTAGGGTAAGGGGGTCAAAAATGTGAGAATTATGCAGACCTTACACAAGGTCCTCGTGGCAGACATTTGCTTGCCCCATACACATACATAAACTCTTCCAGACTGAAGGCCAGAGGGCTCTCCAGTGTGATTGAGGTCTCAGTGCCATCGCCATGTGCCCTGGCTGTGCTTGTGCACCCCATTTCCTGCTTTTGCTGTGCCTAGTGCACTGTACACCGGGCAGAACCCCAGCCCTCCATCCGGGTGAGGGAGCTGGACATGCGGTACTGGAAGGCTGGCCTGCTGCATCACACTGGCTCTTGGAGAACCTGGACCAAACTGCAGCTGGAGGAATCTCCCCAACCACCCTGGAGTTTGCCCTGGGCTATTGCGGGCAGCCAAGAGTGAAGACCGAGCTTCAGATCCCAGAAAGGTGACAAGGCCACCGGCTTTTCTAGAATTCATAGCCAGTACTGGTCCTCATGCCCTGGGTTTTGCCAGGTTTTCCTGACATTCATCTCAGCTGGACCACCTGCCTATTTTTGTTTTTGTTTTTGTTTTAGCTCCAATTTACCCCTCCTACCCCCTGCAACTTTATTCCATTTATGGAATAAAGCATTTGTGATCCTTCCAGGCTCCATTCTTTACAACCCACAGACCAATCCTTATTGCCCCTTGACCTACCCAGATCAACCATGAAATTTGGATGGGAGTCTGAGAGTCTAGCCAGCAAGAGGACACCAAGTGCCCAGCCTGTCTGGGGACGAACTCCAACATCCACTTCATGGGTAAGGCCTGACCCTATAACTCAAATCGGAAGAGTACTGGCCACGAGGATACCTGGGTCTGGAAGCCCCTCCTGCCCCATCTCTGCCATCCATCTCCCAGGAATCCTGGGTTGATACTCACATATGAGAGCACTGGGGCCTTGGCAAACATTTCCCTTGGCTAGGCAGCAGTCCTGCATGTGAGAGGCCTGAGCCCTATGCCTGGAGCCAGGACTTGGGTTCAAATCTCATCTCTATTGCTTAGCTGTGCGACCTTTAGCAATTGTCTTTACCTTTCTGAACCTGATAGGACTGCTATGAATGAAAAGTGCCAATGAATATTTGCTACATCTAAATATAACTATAAAGTTTCCACTTGCTATTTTTCATTTTTTTGTTTTTGTTTTTTTTCTTAAGCCAAGGTTTCATGAATTCTGAAAGTTTGGGAATCCCTGGTGTAATCCCATAGTTTCTTTTTATATGTTCTTGGCCTGCTTACTGTTCAAAATAAATTGCAGAAAGAAAAGATGAGAATAGTAATAATAGCCCAGAGGACAAAAAAAAAAAAAATCTGCAATGTTAGAGCAAACTACTGGGTGACAGCTTTGAAAAGAAGCCACAGGGCTGTTAATTGCACTCTCTTTGCCCTTACGTGTGTGCTTGTCTCTCTTCTCCAGTTTGGAATCAATGAGAGAGATGGAGAGCAGGATTAAGGAAGGCAGACTTTGAATAGGCCATCAGACAGGTCAAAAGATATTGAGCCGACTCTTAGCGACTTGTCCCTAGATGCAATTCTGTGTGTGTGTCTGTCATGCGGGATCTCTGGTCCTGCTCCCCACAGAAGAACGCAGGACATGGTGAGGCCAAAAAGGAACATCCACAGAGCCATAGATAGGGGAGTCATATATTCTCGCTGGCGGCTGGGTTGGAGATACAGGAAGCAGGAGCCACACGACCCGCAGCCTGCCATCCGCTTCTCTGCCAACCAAACAACCAACCAACCAACCAACCAACCAACCAACCAACCTACAAACCAACCAACAAACATAGCCACAGCAATTATATCAGTGGCTAGTGGCTAACCGGTGTTAGCTGATGGCCAACTCGTCACAGCTGACGACCATCTACTACCTGAGCCAGCACCTTTCCACATGAGGCCAATAACCTGGAAACTGCTCTCCGGAACTTTGTTCCCACAGTGTCCCTTGTGTCTCTGTCTCTGTTTCTCTACCCCCTCTCTCCGTCTTTCCTTTGACCACCACTTTATCCCACCTAACAAAGGGTGTGCATTCACACAAGAGTCCTTGTGACTCCCTGTAGGAATCCAACTTACAATGATAACCAAAGTTCTATAGTGGAACTGTCTGGGGCTTTGTTCATTTACTGCATATTTACTGAAGACCTACTATGTGCCTGGTGAATCCTACGAGTGGTGGAGATAGAACAGAGAATGAAACAAATGGTGCAGCTGCCCTTGTGCTCTTTTATGTTCCCTTGGACCCAAATGGGCAACTGACAAACAGATGGTAAACATTTGACCTCAAGTAGTGATGAGTGCTCTGGAGAAACAAACAGGGGAGAGGATGGAGAGTGCAGGGGAAACTATTTTAGGTAAGGTGGTCATGGAAGCCTACCACTGTACTCAGTCAATAAGCATTTCTTAAACATCTACAGTATGTCCAGCACTGGGTTAGAGAAAAAAGACATGGATTCTATTCTCCAATCTAGCCAGGAAGCAAAGCTCACTTACTTGAGAGAGTGGAGACACTGAGTCAGACTGTGTGGATTAAATGTGGGCAATATAGTAGCTGCAGGAGAAGAAAGCAGAGAGTCAACAGTGGGAAAAGAAATGAGGTAACACTGATAGGACAGCACAGTTGGAAAGAGGGAGTCCTGGGAAAAGGGTGAGGTGAGCTGTTTTGAACACATTGAGCTGGAGATAAAGGGAGTTTGCACTTGTGGGCAAACCCCTGGCTATGTGAGCGACTCAAATTCTGGCCCAGATTTGGGGGCTTGTAGACATCTTGTTATGTTCATTTTGCTCAAATCTGTTAGAAAGCTGGGATCGAATCAGGCAATGATTATTGACAAACATTGTAAATGAACACGTTATGCACATAAATATGCCTGAGAGTTGCATTTCTTTAACTCTTGTTCTAAATAGTGACAACCATGCCTGACTTTGATTACAGGCCATGCTTTGTGTCAGGCACTTTACATGCGAGATCTCTTAATTTTCCTAAAACAGCTGAAGAGCTGAAGGAGTGTTACTATTATTATCCCCATTTTGTGGAGAAAGAATCTGAGATTTAGAGAGATGACATAACTTGCTTGTGTTTTTTTCCTTAATTAAATAAGAACCTATTGAACAATTACAGACACAGCTAGTAAAACACAGAACCAGAATTCAAACACAGGTCTGTCTGACTCTGAAAACCTTGATCTGATCTGATTCATGGCTCTGAGCTGTTTTTCCATAAATAGGCTTCATTTTTAAAATACAGGTTTCCCCCACTGTCTAAAAGTAGAGCATTCCTGTGAAACTTTAGTAAGTAGAAATGGCATAAAGCAGACTATCCTCTGCTTTCTAAAAGTTCACGTTACATCCCTTGTTTTTACAAAAGACTTACGTTAGTACAGTAACAGCTTTTTTTGTAAAAGCAAAAATCTTCTTCAGGTTTCTTTAGGTTAGCAAAAACAGGGACTAATGTAGGCCTTTCCTAAAAGCGAAGTGGCTGTTAACACAAACTTTGGGAAACTGGAGGACACCTGTGCAGTAAAAGCTTATGCTGAGCTATGCTTACAGAGTCCTTTGTTTCATAATAAGCAAAAACATATAGAAAAGTGTCCCATAACTCAGTCCCAGGTCTATGGGTACAGGGAATGTGGCAGGTGGCCTGTGGTACAATAACGCGTCACATTTGTGCCCTGTAGCAGGCCTGGTGCTGGGAAGGAAACCATGGCCTCTGGGTTGTCCACGTTTGAGATGTGAAGTCTTAAAGGATTGGTGGATGTGTATCTCTTCATTGCCAGAATCAGGTTGTTTGAGGGTGGGAGAGATGGTTGTGATAGGATGGCTTTCTCAGGAGGGAGCCACAGAGGCTGGCCAGGCTGAAATTGGGGTAAAGATACTAAAATAAAGCAGGAACACAGAATCTCCTACCCCAGTACCTACTAAAACAAATGACAAATAGTAAAAAACAAACAAGAGAAGACTATTTTTTAAAAAAACTATTTAAAAAAAATTGATGATTCCTACAAGGATTAGAAAAACCTCATGCCATAAAATCACTTTTAAAAACAGTCACCAGATTGGCTTAAAATAATTGAGACTCACCCCTCCCCAGGAGGAGAGTGGAGGAGAGTGGATACCCAGACAGGTCTGGGGCTCTAACAATACAGAAAACGAGAGGTGGTGGTGGAAGTTATGGCTTTCTGTGAGTAAAAAACAGGTTAGATCAGCCATCCCAGTACCTTTAAGCACCCAAAAGAGTTATGATTAACAAAGGCATGAAGGCACTGGTGAGCACACCAGTGGGGTGTCTGAACAAAGTCTATGTTTAAGAGTGTGATGGGCAATTCTCTTCCATAATTATCAAAATTCATACTGAGGGAGTGGGGTGGATTAGACCTAAGCAGTGTACCAGGACCACCCTAGGATTCAGAGAAAATTGGCAATTCACAGTATGGAAACATTGGCAGGTGGATGACAGAGATGCCTTTACTGGCCCTCACCTCTCAATCGACTGAGCTTACAGGTCCCAGAAACCAGCAACCATATCTTGACCTTCCAGGGGAGGTGTGTCCATGCCCAGAGGTGTGGTGGCAGGGAAAGGGTGGGTCGAGAAGCATTGAAGAATGGCTGCAGTGGGCTGGTTGGCACCTTGGGCATGGTATCAGAATACCTACCTGTTTCGTTTGCAAACAGAGACAGCCCATGTCCTCCCAAATTTGACACATCTGCCAAACACCCCTTTAGCTATTCCCTCCACTTTAATTTCAGACTTTTTCATTATTGTTTTCTCAAATATTAATTAAATTTTAATTTTTACCATTTTTTTTTAAATTCTGTTTCTTTTATTTATATTCAGTGTATGCCTAACAGGAAATGTTGTATCACTTCATAAATGGGAAGGAGTCTCATTTTCTATAATATGAGTACAAGAAAACACAATGAAGTCAAAATAATGTTATTAAACCCTAATTTGATACCACTGCCTGGCAAGACTTTTAGCCTGAGGCCTACTCCTTCTTTGTTAAGTGAAGAGACATTAGCAAGTATTACAAAGGTATTGAAACATTCTAGCACCAAATCAAAGCATTCTCCTTGAAGCCATTAGAAGACTTGAAAGAAAATTTGTAGGGAAATAACTTTCTCACTGTGGAATTTGATAGTAGGTTATGCTGGGCTCATGGCTGTCTCCAATGGCATTTCTTGAGTGTCACCACACTTTGAAGGACATCAATGACATGGAAGAGCCTCATCTCAGAGTCAGAGGGAGCTGTGCTCACTTGTTCAGCTGAGGACTGAGCAGGTCATGTGGCCTCAGTTTCCTTATCTGTCAGAGAAGGTACTCAAACCTTCAGCAGAGTGATGGGAGGGTACAGGGAGATGTGGTATGGACGGCACCTGATACAGCTCTCTCCTGCCCACTCTGGGGTGGCCAAGGAAGTGGTGGAAGGACCTCTTCAAGTGAGGGAATGTGGCTGAGAGCCTCCACAGCTTACCTTCACTTTGACACTGTCCAGCCTAGCTCTCGCTCTGCAGCTGCGTGGCAGGAGGCACAGTTATGCCTACCCAGCCAAGGCAGGAGAAACGACCACCCTGAAGCCAACTGGAGTGGTCAGAAGTGATAATCCCTGAGCAGCCAGGTGGAATTATTAACTCCAAATGCTGCTTGATACTCCCTCATGTGGGGTTGGGCAGTGACTTCATCAGAGAGTTCCTGGGCAGCACAGTGCTTTTGAAATGTCTACACTTATTCTGCCTTTTGAAGCCCACCTGTCAGTCAACATATTTTTTGGGTGTCTATGAGCACTGCAACAAACAAGACAAAGTCCTTTGTGTCAGGTTCTGGTGGGCACAGACAATAGACACACCCAGAGGTCAGATTTTGGGAACTCACCTAGGTTTGGTGGGAGTGGGGCTCCAACTCTGCCCAAGGGAATCAGACACTCTGGTCAGCCAGCCTGGATCACACACCTCACAGCAATGGTAGGGAAGGCAGTACCAGCAGGTGAGATAGGACAGTTCTCTCTGCGCACATTATGGACCCCAGCCCATTGATTGGTTATGAAAATCAATGAGCAAGTTGCAGGAGAGAGAGAAGAGATGCTGAGGAGGCAGCAACAGCAGCCTTCCCTGTAAAAAAGTCTAGAAAATGACCACCCAGACATGAGTGAGCAGCCTGGGGACACCATGAGCAGAAACAAGAGCAGGGAAGTGGGTGGAACAGTGTGAGATCACTTGGAATACGGACTTCTCTGTCACCTGGGGAGTGGGGCAGCAGGTGAAGCACATGGGAAGGTCTGGGAACACACAGAACAAGTCTTCACTGTCCATCCTTTATACATAGACATCCCAGGTGCATGGTAGTCTATCTTTCTAGTTATTTTCTTCTGGCCCTCTGACTATCTTTCTCACAAATAATACACACACAAAATGTTTTCCAGCCATACCATTAAATACTAAAAGATCAACACACACAGATATATCCTGAGTCTAAATGTACATTTTTTATTTCTTTGGGTCACAAAGAAGTGGGAAAACATTGTTCCAAACCATTTGCACTTCTACTATATTAAAATGAACACGGATTTTAGATTCCAGATCTGGCCCGGACCCTCACCAGCCATGAGATCCCAGGCAGGGTATCTCCTTTCTGACTCCATCTGTGAAATAGAATAAAAATTCACCCACCCTCAGCCCCAGTTAATGTAGAGTGAGAATGAAGTAGCATATCAACAAAAGTGAGCTCTAAACAGTTAAATCCTTTACAAATGCATTTTATTAAGATGGTTAATATTAGGCCCTAGCCAAGAACCTATCTTAAGCCATAGTCCCAAAAAAACAAACCTTGTTCTTTGATTACATCTATTAGCCAGCTGTTCAATTCCCATATGTTCCTTTCTCTTCCAAAGCCTTAGCCAGCTGCCAATTGGAATGCAAGATAAGAAACACCACCTGGGCCCTGAGTCTTTCGGTTCCTGCAGAGGACATCTCAAGGCCAGGAGATGATTTACCAGTTGCTCCTGGCACTCTCATTTTCCCCTGGCTGACTGTGTTGGCATAAGCCTGAGAGTCTAGGCAGGCTTTCCACTATATTGTGGATGGTTCTTCACCTCCCACCAGAAGCTCCTGTGGCTGCTGGGCCCTTCCCTAGATATTCTGTTGGGAGTGGCAGCATATGGAGTTGCTGCACTATTGACTCCTCAGCTCTGTAGTTCCTTCACTGTGTCAGTCACATTAGTCCTGCCCTTCACCTGGGATGAAATGTGCCTCGCACCCTGAAGACTGCATTGACAGAGGGCGCCGCAGGTGGCAAAGAAATGATGGCTTCAGGCCCTGACCAACAGCAGCTGGAGGTTTTCAAAAGCACTTCTGTTTGTGGGTTGCAAGATATAATAGATGGATGTAAACTTGGCCCCAGTTCTTCATCCTTCTCTGCACCCATGCCCTTTACAACGTGGCTTTATAGCTCTTCCCATCCAAGTTGAAGTTCATTTCCCCACTAAGCTAGGCTGTGACTTGCTTTGGCCAATGGAATGGGTTTGGAAGTGACATTGTGTCAGTTCTGAGCTTAGGTCTCAGGAACCCTCATAGCTTCTACTAGATCTTTTGGAACATAACACCTACTGTGTGCAAAAGCTTGTTTTAATCTGCTGGAGACCCAAAAGAGTGGTCCTAGGCATCCTATACCAGCCTGCATACAGCCAACCTGCCCACCTAGGCCCCCACCTAGGTCAACAGAGCTGCCTACCTTATCCTCCTTGGCCCCAGATGCATGAGCAAGCTCACCCAAGATCAGCAGAATATCCCAGTCAACCCATAAATTCATAAGAAATAATGTTTGTTGTTTCACATTGTTAGATTACAATGTGATTTGTTATATAGCAATAGTTAACTGATACATAAAGGTGTGCCTTCCTCCCCTTAGAGGAACTATGGGAAAATGTAAGGACTCTGTTATGTTGTTCCAATGATGTGCATGCCTTGTCCCAATCAGACAATCTAGACAGATCCTGAGAGCCCTGGAGTGAGTTAGCAGCTAGCCCCCCATCCTGAAGCCTGGGTGACAAGAAATGAAGGGGAAAGTGTACACAGCATCACAGCAAGTAGGTTAACACTAAAAATTGGACATGCCTATCCCAGCTCAGTCTTCCCTCTCTCCCACCCACCTCTCACTTATCTCAGCTTCTTTCCATTCTGGGCACTCCCCTTCACTCCTTCCTGGTCTCAGCAATCTTCTTGATTAATTATGCTGAGCAAGGGAGCTGTCTCTGTCTTAACCAACCAAGTCATGCCCTGGGGTATACTTTTACACAAAGGCTCACCTCGGTGTTCTGCTAACCCAGTCATTCCCAAAGGATAATGCTGTCACCATGGGTGACACCAACAATGATACTCAGTGGTATAGGGACAATCATTTTAAATTCTAATAGTTTCATTTTCCATTGTAATATTCCAGTGTATTTATTTTCAGATATATTCAAATATATTTAAATTAAATACATTTAGACCAAGCTATCTATGATGTAATGTTTCAATTTAAAATAAATTTAAGTACAACTGAATGCTAAATTGAAATTTTTAATAGAGGTGTCCAAATACAATAGATGCTCCCTGAAAGTGATGTGAGGTCCGAGGCACAATTCACAAAGGAGATGACCCAAAACTAGAGTCACAGTCAAGTTTAATAGATCAAGAATGGAGAGAGATTTCTGAAGATTGGCATTGGGGAAAGAGTGGCTCATGCGCTGAGAGGTAATCAAGGGGTTTGACAGGGAGTGAGTGTGCCCTTCCCTCTTATTTAGTGAATGGGTCTTTGAGGAGAACTTTCAGGAGAGCTTGGCACATGTCTCTGAGCTTGAAGGACATGAGGACTGGTTTGTGATACATATCTAAGGAGTGAAGGCAGGAAGTGTAGATATGGGCCCAAAGCAGAGAGAAAAAGAGCCACATTGAGAGCAAGGGAAGCCTGGGTGCTGGGAAGCCTGATATTTGCACAATTTGGGAGACTCTTTTTGATGAAGATGGAATCAGATTTGCATAGAGCACCTTGCTGGGCCCCTCCCTGGTCTTGGCAGGGCCCATGCAAGGGAGAGTTTTACCACTTAGACTTCAATACCTCCATGCACACCTGCCTCTCATTGCATGGTGGCCACACTAGAAACAAAGAGGAAGCAGGAATGAATGAATGTTTCTTTTGAACCAGATGTTGGCCACATGGGAGAGAGAAACAGCCAGAAGCTGCTTTAAATCCTACCCAACAGGGGAGACAATGATCCTCCTGAAGGAGAATGGACTAAGGGAGAGGGCCTGCAAAGAAGCATCCATGGGGAAAGAGGCACCATTTAACACTGGCCAGCCCAGGCAGTGTATCAATGCCACCTTATAAAAACAGCACCTGTCACCCTCCATCTCCTCCACCACAAATGGGGGAAGAAGAGAGAAATGTAATCTTAAGGGGGGCTGTGCTGTCCCTCCTGCCACAGGCCATCAGCCCTCATAGGGGTTCCTTGGGGAGGAAAATCTTTTTATTATTACCTAGGCCTCAACAATTTTGCTTAAACATGATTTAAAGTAATCACAGGACATTTTAAAACAACTTAAAAGTGATCAGAGAAGGCACAGCACAAGCACACATTTTCATCATCACACCATGTGAATTATGCTTGCTCATGTCTCAATGATATACATGAGTAAATTTTTAAGTATATACTGTATACAGGGAGCTCCAGTAAAGATGGTGGAGTAAGTAAGCACCGTTTATTCCCATGACTACATTAAAATTACAATTAAATTATAGAACAATCAACTTAAAGAACCATGTGAAGACTACCTGAACAGAAGTCCTATAAGTAAGATGTATAGAAGAAGCCACATCAAGATTGGTAGGAGGGGCAGAGATGCAAAACGGGGTGGCCCCACACCCACAGGCGGTGGTTGAGAATTGGGAGGGATATCTCAGCTGCAGAAGTACCCCCTGAGGAGCAAGGATCCTAGTCTCACACTGGGTTCTCCAGCCTGAATCACCAGTCCTGGGACTAGGAGCACCCACAACTGGCTGTGAAAATCAAGGGTGATTCTGTCTGGATGAGACAGAGGGAAGCTGTAGGTCCAGGACTCCTCTTAAATGTTCTCTTAACAGTCTCACTGGCTCTCAGGGACTAACCATGGGCTCTACAGGAGGTCTGATAGCTTAGGAGGTACAGAGACATACAGGGAATGACAGAGTTGTGTGGTTTCAGGAAAAGGGCTGGAGGTACAGATGCCATTATCCCTATATTGAGCCTTCTTCCCACATAGCCAGTGGGTGGGTGCCATTTTTCCTGTGTTGAGCCCTCCCCTAACACAGCCAAATCTGAATGTGTGTTGGTCTGGTGAACTCCACTTGCTTCACCATGGTGACTCCCTGAGGCCCTGCTCCACCCAACTCACTGGAGGCTCTTTCAAACAAACAGTCTGACAGCTGGTGTTGACTCTTACTACAGTCTTTCTTGAACAACTATCAGGAGTCTGCAGGCCCCAGGTGGATGGTGGCTGGCCTTGACATGCTCTGTGACTTTGGCTGAGTGACCCCAGCCTCAGCACTAGTACTAAATCTGAATCCACATTAATCTGGTGAACACCTCTCACTACACCCTGCTGACTTCCCGGGACCCCATCTCACCCAACTCAAATATCATCCAAGGCTCTTTCAGCTCCTGAGCCTTATGGTCAGTGAGCAGGTCGTGGCAGGCTTTGGGATGCCCTGGGCATTTTGCGAGGGCTGCAGGCCCAGTACTGGTGACAGCCAGTCTCAATTTGTAGCACATACCTCCAAGATCAGAACAGGTCGCAGCCAACCATGGACCACTTTGCAGCTCCTATCAGCTACCTCCAAGCTGGTCACAGGAAGTGGCTGACCTTGACCTGTGCAGGAGCCTGTCTTAAGAGTACCCAGAACAAACATATTGGGTGTCCACCTTCAGACCACAACAAAACACCATCCAATTAGCCCCATATCCAAAGGGTCTCAGCAAGCACCAGAAACAGTTAGGGAAAATTCTGATTTGTGGGATCAACCCCCTCACAACAGCTCATATGCTCATGACCAACCCTCAGAGTCAGTCAGTCTGAGGATCACTCCCATCCACTAATGTGCCAATAGCTATCAAGTTTCAACCAAAGCAGGAGAACACGCACAACCCACATAAGCGACACACCTGCAGCACCTTGCTCAAGTGCTAAGAGAGACTGCACCACTGGGCCCCACAGGACACCTACTGCATAAAGATACTGTGCCAAGACAGGGAGATAGAGCAGATGTACCTAATGTATGAAAACAAACACAGAGAGACAGCTAAAATGAAAAGACAAAGAAATATGCCCCCCCTAAAAAAAGGAGAAAACTCCAGAAAAAGAGTTTCAGATGCAAGCAATACACCAGCTACAGAGTTCAAAACACGGGTTAAAAAGATGCTCAAAGAACTTAGTGAGAACTTCAACAAAGAGATAGTAAGCAAAAAAAAAAGGACATACAACTTATGAAAAAGAACAAACAGAAGTGAAAAATACAATAACTGAAATGAATAATACACTAGAAGGAGTCTATAACTCCTTCTAGTTAGTTAGAAGGAGTTAGTCTAGTTAGTCTAGAAGGTTAGTAGGGGACTTCAACACACCTCTGACAACAAGGGACAGGTCTTCCAGACAGAAAATCAATATGAAAACAACGGCCTTAAATGACACATTGGACCACTTGGATTTAATCGATATTTTCAGGGCATTTCACCCCAAAGCTGCAGAATACATGTTCTTCTCAAGCACACATGGAACATTTTCCAAGATAGACCACATGTTAGGTCACAAAACAAGTCTTGATAAATTTAAGAAAATTGAAATCATACCAGTTGTCTTCTCTGATGGCAGTGCTATGAAATCAAAATCAACTACAGGAAAAATCTGGTAGACACACAAATTCATGGAGGCTGAATAAGATGTTACTAAATAGTGAATGGGTCAACCATGAGATCAAGGAAGATATCAAAAGATATCTCGAGACAAACGAAAATGAAAAAAAGATGACGGAAAAATCTATAGGATGCAGAGAAAGGAGTCCTAAGAGGGAAATTCATATCACTGCAGGCCTACCTAAAGAAACAAGAAAAATCATTGATCAACAGTTTATCTTCACACTAAGGGATCTACAAAAAGAACAGCAAAATAAGCCTGAAGGGAGTAAAAGGAAGGAGATAATAAATATTAGAGCAGAAATAAATGCAATAGAAACCAGAAAAACAATACAAAAGAGCAAAAATCCAAGAGTTGGTATTTAGAGAAGATAAACAAAATCGACAAAACTTTAGCCAGACTCATCAAAAACAGAGATGACACAAATTAATAAAATCAGAAATGAAAGAGGCGAAGTGATGACAAACACCACAGAAATACAAAGAAAAATTTTAAGAAATTACTGTGAGCAAATATATGTCAACACATTAAACAATCTTGAAGAAACGGACAATTTTCTGTAAACATACAACCTTCCAAGGGTTCTTCCAAGAAGAAATGAAAAACTTAAATAGACTGATTACCACCAGGGAAATTGAATTGGTAATGAACAAGTTCCCAACAAACAAATAACATAGGCTTTACAGGTGAATTTTACACAACATTCAAAAAAGAATTATCACCTATTCTCCTCAAGCTCTAAAAAAAATCCAGATGGAGGGAAGGCTCCCAAACACTTTTTTCGAGGCTACTATCACCCTGATCCCAAAATCAGACAAAAAGACACTACAAAAGAAGGGAAACTACAGGCCGATATCACTAATCAACATAGATGCAAAAATCCTCAACAAAATGTTAGCAAACAGAATTCAGCAATACAATAAAAAAACCATACAACATGATCAAGGGGGATTCATTCTGGAATGCAAGGGTGGTTCAAAATCCACGAATTAATTAATGAGATACACCACATTAACAAAAGGAAAAGTAAAATCATATGATCATAGCAATAAATGCAGGAAAAGCATTTGACAAAATCCAGCAGCCATTTATGATAAAATCTCTTATGAAAGTAGAAATAGAGGGACCATATCTCAACATAATAAAGGTCTTATATGATAAACCCACAGCTAACATCATACTCAATGGGGAAAGCTAAAACCATTCCCCTTAAGATCAAGAACAAGGCACAGTTGCCCACTTTCTCCACTTCTATTCAACATAGTGCTGGAAGTTCTAGCCACAGCAATCGGACAAGAAAAAGAAATCCAAAAAGGCATCCAAATTGGTAAGGAGGAAGTAAAATTGTCATTATATATACAGATGACATGATACAATATATAGAGAGAACCCTAAACACTCCACCAAAAAGCTATTAGAATTGATAAATTTATTTAGTAAAGTAGCAGAATACAAAATTAATGTCCAGAAATCAGTTGCATTTGTATATACCAATAATAAAATATCAGAAGGAGAATCCCATTTACAATTGCTTCAAAGGCTATACAATACCTAGGAATAAATTTAACCAAAGAAGTGAAAGATCTGTACTCAGAAATCATAAGACACTGAAGAGAGAAATTAAAGAAGATACAAACAGGTGGAAACACATACCATGCTCATGGACTGGAACAATTAATATAGTTAAAATGCCCATACTACCTAACAATTTCTATCAAAATTCCAAGGACATTTTTTTCACAGAAATAGGACATATAATCCTAAAATTTATATGGAACCATAAAAGACCCAGATAGCCTCGGCAATCTTGAGAAATAAGAACAAAGTGGGAGGTATAAGGATACCTGACATCAAATTATACTACAAGGGTACAGTAATCAAAACAGCATTGTACTGGCTTAAAAAGAGGCACATAGATCAATGGAACAGAACACAGAGCCCAGAAATACATCCATGCCTATATGATCATTTAATCTACGACAGTGGAAGCAAGAACTTATGGTGGGGTAAAGACAGTCTATTCAATAAATGATGCTGGGAAACCTGGACAGACACATGCAAAAAAATGAAGCTGGACCACCTCCTTACACCATATACAAGAATAAAATCAAAGTGGCTTAAAGACTTAAATGTAAGATCTGAAACCATAAAATTCCTAGAAGAAAACATAAGAAGAAACTTTACAGACATTAGCTGGAGCAATATTTTTACTGATATATCACCTCGGGCAAGGGAAGTAAGAGAAAAAAATAAACATGTGGTAAAAATTATTTCACAGCAAAGGAAACCATCGATAAAACAAAAAGGGATCCTACTGAATGAGAGAAGATATTTGCCATATATCAGATAATGGGTTAATATCCCAAATTTATAACAAATTCACTCAACTCCAGAAAAACAAACAACCTAATTGAAAAATGGGCAGAGGACATAATGAGACATTTTTCTAAAAAGGATATACACATGGCAAACAGACAAATGAAAAAATCCTCAACCTCACTAATCATTAGAGAAATGCAAATAAAAACCACCATAAGAGACCACCTCACCCCAGACAAAATGGCTATCATCAATAAATCAACAAACAACAAGTGCTGGCGCGGATGTGGAGAAAAGTGAACCCTTGTGCACTGTTGGTGGGATTGCAAATTGGTGCAGCCACTATGGAAAACAGTATGGCGGTATCTCATAAACCTGAAAATGGAACTACCTCATGATCCAGTAATTCCAAGGATCTAGTGGATACCTAGATCCACTCCTAGGTATCTATTCAGAGAAATCCAAAATACTAATTCAAAAAAAATTTATGCACCCTATGTTTATTGTGGCACTATACACAATAGCCAAGGCATGGAAACAACTGAAATGCCCATTGGTAGATGACTAGATTAAGAAACTGTGGTACATTTATACAATGGAGTATTACATAACCAAAAAGAAGAATGAAATCTTACCATTTGCAACATATGGATGGACATAGACAACATTATGTTAAGTGAAATAAGTCAGACAGAGAAAGACAAATACCATATGATCTCACTTATTTGTGGAATCTAAAGAGAAGAATAAATGAATGAACAAATCAGAAACAGTCTCAGAGACATAGAGGAAAAACTGAGAGTTGCTAGATGGGAGTGGGGTGGGGATAAGGGGGAAGGTGAGGGGATTAGAAAGCACAGTCAGTAACCACAAGATTGCCACGGGGATATGTAAGTCAATTTGGGGAATGTAATCAGTAATGTTGATTTTGTAGGGTATCCGATTTTGTAGGGTATCCGATGGACACTTGTCCCATTAGGGACACCACCACCTCAGGGATGATGTAGATGTATGATCACTGCACTGTACACCTCAACCTGAAACTGAACAATAATGAATGTCAACTACAATTTTGTGTGTGTGTGTATATATATATATATATATATATATATATATATATATATATATATATATATATATATGTCACAAGAAGCCTAGTACAGCATTAGGAATAGAGACAGTGGAAATATAATGGCTCTCTGTGATGTCAGAGGGGTAGTGAATGGGGGAAGTGTGTTGTCACTGTGGGAGGAATATAAATGATAAATGCCTAACTATTACATTGTCTTGTACAACTGAGACTGATAAAAAAAAAAAAAGTGTTTAAAAAATTCCCAATGGCATATTTTTAAAAAATAGAGCAAAAAATCATCAGAATTGTATGGAACCACAGAAGACCCCGAATAGCCAAAGGAATTCTAACAAAAAGGAACAATGCTGAAGGTATTACACTCCCCGACTCTAGCTTATACTGCAGGACAACAATTCTCAAAACAGCATGATATTGGCAGAAAAATAGACACACAGACCAATGGAATAGAATTGACAACCCAAAAATAAACTCACATAAATATGGACAGATTGTTTTTGACAAAGAACAAAAAAGCATACAATAGAGAAACGGTAGCCTCTTCAATAAATATGCTGGGAGAATTGGAAAGACACATGCAAAAGAATGAAACTGGACTGCTGTCACCATGTACCAAAATTAATTAAAAATGAATCGAAGACCTAAGCTCAAGACCACAAACAATAAACTGCATAGAAGAAAACACAGGTACTAAATTTATAGACCTTGGGTTCAAAGAGCATTTCATGAATTGGACTTCAAAGGCAATGGAAGTAAAAGCTAAAATATATAAATGAGACCCTATTAAATCAAAAAGATTCTGCACTGCAAAAGAAAACATTGACAAAATAAAGAGGCAACCAACTGAATGGGAGAAGGTTTTTGCAAACAGCACCTCCTATAAGGAGCTGATTTCCAAACTATGTAAGGAACTCATACAACTCAACAACAAAAAAAACAAACAACCCAATTGAAAAATGGGCAGAGGACCTGAATAGACATTTCTCCAAAGAGGACATACAAATGGCTAATAGACATATGAAAAAATGCTCAACATCACTATTCATCAGAGAAATGCAAATAAAAACCACAATGAGATATCACCTCACCCCAGTTAGAATGGCTATCTTCAACAAGACAAATAGTAACAAGAGTTGGAGAGGCTGTGGAGAAAAAGGAACCCTCATACACTGTTGGTGGGAATGCAGACTGGTGTAGCCACTATGGAAGGCAGTGTGGAGGTTCCTCAGAAAATTATAAATACAATTACCATATGGCCCAGCAATCCCTCTGCTGGGTATCTACCCAAAAAATCTGAAAACATTTATACATAAAGATGTGTGTGCTCCAATGTACATTGCAGCTTTGTTTACGGTGGCCAAAATATGGAAAGAACCAAAAGTCCTTCGATAGATGAATGGATAAAGAAGTTGTGGTATATATACACAATGGAATACTATTCGGCAGTAAGAAAAGATGATATAGGAACATTTGTGACAACGTGGATGGATCTTGAGAGTACAATGCTAAGTGAAATAAGTCAGACAGAAAAAGTAGAGAACCATATAATTTCACTGATTTGTGGTATATAAAACTAAAAACAAAAAAAGAACAAGACAAACAAATGAATAAAGAAAAACTCATAAACATAGACAATAGTTTAGTGGTTCCCTAATGGTAAGTGGGGAGAGGGGCTCCAGAAGAGGGTAAATGAGATCTAATGTGTGGTGATGGAAAGAGAACTGACTCTGGGTGGTGAACGCAGAATGCGAGATATAAATAATGTATTACAGAATTATATACCTGAAATCTATGTAACTTTACTAACAATTGTCACCCCAATAAACTTTAATTTAAAAAAAGAAAATGAAAAGAATTTAAAAAAAAGAAGATAAGCTTTCAGCTTTCTCCATTATGTATGATGTTAGCTGTGGGCTTATTATACATGGCCTTTATCATGTGGAGGTACATTTTCACTATACCCACTTTGTTAAGAATTTTTATCGTAAATGTATGTTGAATTTTGTCAAATGCTTTTCTGCATCTATTGAGATAATCATAAGATTTTTTTTAATTAAAGTTTATTGGGGTGACAATGGTTAGTAAAGTTACATAGGTTTCTACTGTACAATTCTCTAATACATTATCTATATATTACATTGTATGTTCACCACCCATAATCCTAAGATTTTTATCCTTCATTTGTTAATGTGGCATATCACATTCATTGATTTGAAGATGTTGAACCATCCTTAGTGTCCTTGGATAAATCCCACTTGATCATGGTGTATAATCATTTTAATGTGCTGTTGAATTCAGTTTGATAATATTTTTTAGAGGATTTTTGCATCTCTGGGATTTTGGCCTTTTTGTGTAGTATCCTTGTCTGATATTGTTATAAGTATCATGTTGGCCTCATAAAATGAGTTTGGAAGTATTTCCTTCTATCCAACTTTGGTGGGAAAGATTTTGAGAAAGATTGGTATTAATTATTTTTTGAATGGTAGAATTCACTAGTGAAGCCATCTGGTCCTGGACTTTTATCTGTAGGGAGTTTTTAAATTATTGATTCAATCTTCTTACTAGTAATCTATTTGTTCAGCTTTTCTGTTTCTTTTTGATTCAGTCTTCAAAAGTTTTATGTTCCTAGAAATTTATTCGTTTCTTCTAGGTTTTCTAATTTGTTGTCATATAACTTTTGTAGTAGTATTTTATAATCTTTTGTATTTCTGTGTTATCAGTGGTAACACCTCCTGTTTAATTTCTGATTTTATTTTTTTGAGTCCTATTTGTTTTTTCTTTGTTGGTCTAACTAAATGTTTGCCTATTTTTTGTATCTTTTCAAGGAACAAGCTTTTGGTTTCATTGATTTTTTTTTATTATCTTTTTAGTCTCTGTTTCATTTACTTTTGCTTTGACTTTTGTTACTTCCTACCTTCTACTAAGTTTGGGCTTTTTTGTTTGTTTGTTTTCTAGTATCTTGAGATGTAAATCTAGGTTGTTTGAGATTTTTCTTAATTCTTAAGGTAGGCATTTATCTCTCTTAGAACTGCTTTCTCTGAATCCCATAAGTTTTGGTGTGTTGTATTTCCATTTGTATTGTCTCAAGGTACTTTTTTTTTTTTTTTTGCTTTTGATTTCTTTGTTGACCCAGTCATTGTTCAGTAGCATGTTGTTTAGTCTCCACATATTTGTAAATTTTTAAATTGATTTTTAATTTCATACCATTGTGGTTGGATATGATTTCAATCTTCTTAAATTTGTTAAGACTTATTTTGTTGCCTAACATCTATCCTGGAGAATGTTCCATGTGCATTTGAGTAGAATGTGTATTCTCTTGCTTCTGGATGAAAGCAACAGAATGCATAGATAGATAGATAGATAGATAGATAGATAGATAGATAGATAGATAGATATACAGAATGCATATATATATATACAGATATATACAGAATACATATATATACATATATATGTGTATATATATATATATCATATAACATATATACATTATATATGTGTGTGTGTATATATATATATATATATATATATATATATATATATATATATATATATATATGATCTGGTCTAATGTGTTCTTTAAAGCCCATGTTTCACCAAAAGACCAAAAACTCATAGACATAGACAATAGTTTAGGGGTTACCAGAAGGTAAAGGGGGAGGGGGCAGCAGGGCTCCAGAAAAGGGTAAATGGAGTCTAATATATGGTGATGGAAAGAGAACTCTCTCTGGGTGGTGAACACACAATGGGATTTATAGATGATGTATTACAGAATTGTACACCTGAAATCTATGTAACTTTACTAACAATTGTCAGCCCAATAAACTTTAATTTAGTAAAAAAATAAAGCCCATGTTTCCTTATTGATCTTCTGTCTGGATCATCTACCCATTGATGTAAGTGAGGTCTTAAAGTCCACAACTATTTTTCTATTGCTGTCTAATTTTCCCTTTAGGTCTGTTAATATTTGCTCTAAATATTAGGTGCTTCTAGAGATGGTGGCTTTTAAAATGCCCCTTGAGTAATAGGGGTTCAACTAGATTACAATATGTGTGCAGTAACATCTATTTTGAGAGTACCTATACGTATTTTGCCCAAGTCCTTTCATTCTTCCTTTAGTTAAAAAAACAAAAATCTTTTCTTCTAGGAACCACACATTCTCAGGTCACATGGCCCAATAAGAGCCAAGACCATACTGGACTTCTGGGGGGAAATGGTGTTCTCTTTCTGCTGATAACTTCAGTAGTGTGGAGATGCAAACATGGGAGCTGATGCAGAGGAGAGCCCCCAGGCAATCCCCAAGGATGATAAAGCTGGGCTCTTGGAGCTACTGTTCACACTTCAGGATCCAGTCTTTTTTTTAAATTAAAGTTTATGGGGGTGACAATTGTTAGTAAAGTTACATAGGTTTCAGTTGTACAATTCTGTAATACATCATCTATATATCACATTGTGTATTCACCACCCAGAGTCAGTTCACCTTCCATCACCATATATTTGAAAATCCAGTCTTGACAGAGAAGCCCTGTAGACTTTCCATTTCCCTGAACCCTGTCCCTTCCTTTGTCATTTGTGCTAATTTGTGCTTGGTTTGCTGCCACTGGTGTTATAAAGAAACCTGGTGGCAAGTGTAGCACGGTGTCTTGGTGTCCAGGGTGCACAGAACACATGGGGTGAGTGTAGGGGTTTTCTCAGTGAGAAGGTGACATTTCAGCTGGGCCTCAAAATAGGTGAAAATGTAGAGAAAGGACATAATAGTGTTTGTGTGAATACATTTTGAACTATCAATTTCTACTAAGACAAAGGTAGTTTTATTCATTGGGTTTATTAAGAAAATACAATGTAAGACATGGCTCTTGTTCTTTCTTAGTGGCACTGTTCCCCTTCTCTACTTCTTCTCTCTCACCTACTGGGTCAGAAGTGTGGTGAGCCTGGAGTGTGGCGTGGAGACGAACACAGTTGTCTTTGCGGATGTGGCTCTGAACTTCACCCAGGAAGAGTGGGCTTTGCTAGATGGTGCTCAGAGAAAGCTCTACAGAGAAGTGATGCTGGAGACCTGCCAGAACCTGGCCTCAGTGGATTATTGCAGTCAAGTTAAAACAAGTGACTCACATTCTCAGTGGAATTTTTTGGACAATAACATATCCAATGAAGAGAAAACAGTGAGATTTAGAAGAATTGATTCTCAGTCCATTATTGGAGAAAACCAGTTGATGAATAATAATGGAGATCAGCATCTAACCTAGCAGACTCCTTTTAGAAGTCCTTTGCTAGAGAGTCTCTGTGAAACTAGTGAAGGTAATCAAGGTAGATACACCCTGAATGAGGTTACATCTCTTCCTGTGTGTTAGAGATACCCAACTGATACCCTATGAATGCACTACATGTGGAAAAATCCTCCTGGAATGTTGTCTCCTTCAGAATCAGGAAAGATGTCAAACAGGTCACACACATCATCGATGTGAGGAATGTTGGCAAGCATGTAGGTGTATCTCATGCCTAAGATCTCTTGTGGAGAAACTGTGTACAATTCAGGATAGTGAGAGTGTCTAAGAAATACGTGAATTCTCTGAGTGGTAAGAAACCTTTTTCCCAGTGTAGCAAATGTGAAAAATCTTTCAGTTCTTCCTCCTCCCTCAAGCACACATGAGGATACACATGGCATACAAACCCTATGAATGTGACCACTGTGGCAAAGCCTTTATGTTTCCTTCACTTCTGTGCAAACATGTTGGAATCCACACTGGAGAGTAACCATATGTGTGCAAAGAGTGTGGGAAAGGATTCAGGGTTTCCACAGTCCTGCAAGACCATTTGAATATGCACAGTGTGGAGAAACGCTACAAATCTAAGGAGTGTGGGAAAGCCTTCAGCCTTTCATATTCTCTTCGAAGGCATGTGAGAACACACAGCGAAATCCTATGACTGTAAGGAGTGTGGAAAGGCCTTCAGTTTTCAATCCACTCTTCAAAGACATGAAATAATACACTCTGGGGAGAAACCCTATGAATGTGAGCAGCAAAGGAAAGCCTTCAGTAAGCAATATTGTCTTAAATCACATTTGAGAACACAAACTAGGGAGGAACCCTATAAATGTAAGGAGTGTGGGAAAGCCTTCAGAGTTTTATATTCTCTTCAAAACCATATGAGAATTCACACTGGGGAGAAATCCTATGAATGTAAGAAAGGTTGAAATGCCTTCAGAAGCCAAACCACCCTTCAAAGACATGAAAGAACACACTCTGTGGAGAAATCCTATGAATGTGAACAGTGTGTGAAAGCCTTCATTACAAAATGCTATCTTAAGCCTCATTTGAGAACACATGCTAGTGAGAAACCCTATGAATGTAGAGTGTGGGAAAACCTTCAGCGTTTTATATTCTCTTCAAATCCATGTGAGAATTAACACTGGGGAGAAACCGTATCGACATTGTGAGAAAGCCTATACAGGAGCATCATCGCTTTATAGACGTGTGGGAACGTACAAGAGGGAGACCACAATGAAAGTCGGCAATGTGGACAAGCTCTTCGTTTTCAATACTTCCTTAAAAAAATGTGAGAACACACCGTGGGGCGAAACCATATGAAAGTGACAAGTGTGGGAAAGCGTTCAGTAAGAGATTTGGCCTTACATCACATTCAAGAATGCATACTGGGGCCAAACAATATGATTGTGAGCAGTGTGCGAAAGCCATCACTCACCAATGCAGCCTTAATTCACATTTGCGAACACACACTGGGGAGAAACCCTGTGGATATGAGCAGTGTGGGAAAGCCTTCAGTCAGCCATTAACCATTAAAATACATTCTAGGACACACATGGGGGAGAAACCCTATGAATGTCAACAATGTGGGAAAGCCTTCAGTTTTAAGTCCTCTGGTAAAGTACATATAAGAACGTACACTGGAAAGGGGCCCTAAAAATGTCAGAAATATCAGAAAGCTTTCTGTGGACCCTCATCCCTTTATAGACATGTGGGAACATACAGTATGGAGAAGCCCTATGTATGTCAAAACTGTGGCCAAGCTCTCAGTTTTCACTATTCTCTTAAAGAACATATTAGAACACACAATGGGGAGAGACCATGTGAATGTAACAAGTGTGGGAAAGCTTTAAGTTGTCAGTCATCTCTTAAAGTATATGTGAGAATGCACAATGGGGAGAAACCTTATGAAAACTTATAAAAGTAGAAAATGTGGTAAAGTCTTCAGTCATTTCTCCTTTCAAAAAAATGCAGGAACTTACTGTGGGGAAAGACCTATGAATGTTAGCAAGGAGGAAACCCTTTAGGTATTCCACAACCTACACACTCATAGGAGGACATATACTGGGGCATACATATGAACACAAGAACTGTGGGAAGTCTTCAGTCTCTCTTCAAACCATGTGAGCCTTAAGAGACACCAGAGAGATATCCATAAATATAAAGAATGTGAGAAATTCTTCCCTTAAGTGGCACCTGAAGATAAGAGCAGAATGGACATGTTTTACATGTTACAAATATGGTTTGGTTTGGAGTGACGTCATGGGAATGGCAGCAGCGGGGAGCTCTTTTTGAATCCTCCTCAAGATTTTCTGGCAATCAGGACATATAGAACATCAAGGAGACCTTTGCTCATCACGCAGAACAGCAGGGAGGCTCGTGGAGGAATTACCTGAAAATGTGCGCTGATTGCGAGCAGGGGAGGAGGCAGGACAGCGAAGTGGAAGTGCCCCCCCCACAGGCGGAGCCGAGGCCCAATGGCGACCGCCGCGCGGCCCCCAGGACTGAGCGCAGACTCGTGGAAGGTTTGCTTTGGGGTGCGCTAGTTGGGCCAGCGGGGAAGGAGCAAGAAGGGCAAGAGGAAACGTGCCACGCTCTCCCCACCCCCCACGGTAGAGCCGCGGCCCTTCAGCGTGCTCACAGCAGCAGCGGCAGGCAGCACCCGGGGCTCTAGAGTCCCACGGGAGCTCAGGGTGCAGCGGAGAGCGCAGGGTCCAGGAGGTGGGCTCTTTCCTTGTGTCCCACAGCTGATCGCTCCCGCCGGGGCGGGCAGCTCATGGGCCCTAGGGAAGACAAAGAACTCAGACGCCACACCTGGGCCATTCACCCCACTTTTCGAATCCTCCCCCCGCCCTTCCAGAGACTTAAACTGACCCCTGAACTAAGGAGTAGTGTCAGATTAGAGAGGGGCGTCTGTGCTCAGGCGCTGGGAAGATTGGCAGCCAGCTCTAACCTTTGGAAGAGGCTGGGAGGAGGGGATTTTCGCTGGACAGGAGAGAGGAGACTGCCACACCCTCAGCCACCATCTTTTCGGGCCTGCGGGAGGAGTGTGACATGGCTAGCCTGGGAGAGAGAAGACCCCTCCATCCCCAGCCCCCACCCTTTCTGGCTGGCCTGGGGCGGGGCAAGCGCAACCGCGGAAGCACTCCCTGAGTTCAGCAGTAAGTGGCAGACGCAGCTCCCGGCTTTCAGCAGCTGAGAAATCTCCCGCCCGCCCCCTCCCACACACACAGGAAAGAGGGCCCTAAGACTCAGGAGTACTGGACACAGGGCTGGTGGAGCTACTCTCAGCGTGCATTTGTGCAGGAAAGGACAGAAACTGCATAGTCTCTTGGAAAACTCATCCAGACCCCTCAGCCCCTCGCATTTAAATCTACAGTCCCAAATTCACTCTGGGCACCAGGTGACCAACGCTGCCTGTGCAATAGGCAGGGAACTCTTTGGCACAGTGGAAGACAACCTGGAGATTACTTGGTTGGCTTAAGCCAAGACTGGTGCTTCTTCCTGATTTGCTTTGCTTGGTGTTTTTTTTTTTTTCTCTGCTTGTTGTGATTTGCTTTGTTCTGTCTTTATTTCTTTGATATCTTTGCCTATGTTGAGTGGGGATTGTCGGTTGTATTTTACATGTGAATGTACTTGATTTGTTTTCTTTGTTGTTGTTGTTGTTGTTGTACTTGGTAACTTGATTTGTGCTGAAACTGCCCTAACAAGGCCAGCTTAAGAGGCACAAAATTCAGCATAACCAGAAGCCAACTCTGGACCAAATCAGAGTACTACCGGTTTGACCTACAAATCACACACCCAGAGGGAATTATCTGAAGGCACAAGAGCCCATAGAGAACAAACCTCATTTAAGTGGCCAACTCTAACCCAGCAGAACACACTGCGGTGGGCAGAGCCAAGTCTCACAACTAGACAGCCTAGGAGTTAAACTCACCTACTCACAAGCAAAAAGCAATTAAAGTTCTTCTTGAACAGGACAATATATTAAACACACGACCCACCTTTGGAGCACATGCAGAGGAGAAGAACAAAGTAGTCCAAGTCAAATATAAAGGACACATACTGCATAAGATAACCCAGCAAGAACTAAGAGCTCTAGGGGATCTTCCTAATACATCAAAGCAAACACAGAGAGTCAGTCAGAATGGGGAGAAAAAGAAACATGTCCCAAATAAAAGAACAGAAAGAGGATCAAAATGGTGGAGTGAGGTGAGCCTCTGTGAAGCTCTCCTGGAATTTACAACTAATCAAACAACAATAACTCCACAAAGGACTCCCTGCACAACAGACAGGCAAGACGAAGAGGTCCACTACTGAATTCACCTCCAGGTGGGTGAATCACGCGAGCGGGGGAGGAGGGAAGGAAAAGTGTGGGGACGGAGCCGCGCGGGTGCAGGACGCAGACCTCAGTGCTCCGAGCTCTCTGAATCCCGGAACTACTGCAGCTGCAGGAGAGGGAAAAACTCGGACTGCTAGGGCTCCGCTTACAGCCCACAGGGCTGAGGGGGCAACATATAACACGGCTGAACCCAACACTCACGGCAGTGACCTCGGAGCAAAGACTGAGGGAAGAAGGCTGAAAACGGTGGTTTGAGACTTCACTGCTGAGAGGAGAACAGAAGCCTTAGGCACTGAGACTAGCCACCCCTCCCTACCCTCCCAGAGCTCACCCCGCCCCCACCTGCCCGGTGCTAGAAGCAATAAAGTAGCAGAGTCAGATCAAAAGGACAGGATTTTTGCTGTTCTGAGAACTGTGGACTGCACACACAGATTCACAGCACTACTAGTTGCGGCAAAGGGGACGGAGCTGTGGAAGCAGGACCAGCTGTGGTGGTGGTCGCCGCTATTGCTCTGGGCCACCTCTCACAACTCACCCCACCCTGGCCCCACCTATTTGGGTGGATCCCTGCAGGAGTAAACAGAACTGCTGAAACATACGGGCTCTGCATCTGGTACAGAAAGAGCTTTGGAACTTCAAAAGCTCTCTGCACCCCCACAGGGATGTGGCGCCCTATGAACCAGGTGAACTGTTAACAGAGGAGAGGCCCATCTCCCAGGGAATCCCCCCATTGTGTGAGAAGCTGGAATAGTTCAGAGAAAACATAGCACTACTGTGTGACAGAGAAAAAAATAGACTGCAGTCGGAGACAAAATAAAACATTCTACCAACAAGTATTGGAAAACAAAAGAAAGACCTCTTCCTAGCAACCTGTTGCAGAAGTCACTCCTGTACATGCCTAGGAAGAGAAATAATAATTCAGTAATTACCATGAATAACCAAGGCAACAAGACAACTCAGAAAGAAAGTGAAAAATCTCCAGAAAAGGAACTTAAACATATGGAAATATGTGACTCAAATGATAGAGAAATCAAGATTGCAGTTCTGACAAATCTCAACGAGATGCAAACAAACACAGAAAGGCAATTTAATGAACTCAGAAATGCAATCAAAGAACAACATGAGCATTTTACAAAAGAGATTAAAATTTTAAAAAAGAACCAAATGGAATTTCTGGAGATTAAGAACTCAATAAAAGAAATTAAGAATGAAATGACCAGCTTAGGTAGTAGAGTTGACCAGATGATGGAAAGAATCAGTGACATCGAAGATAGAAACCTGGAAATAAAACAGATGGAAGAAGAAAGAGACTTGAGACTTAAAAGAAATAGAAGAACTCTACAAGAACTTTCTGACTCCATCAGAAAGAGCAATATAAGAATAATGGCATACCAGAAGGAGAAGAAAGAGAAAAGGGAACAGAGAATATACTCAAAGAAATTGTTAATGAGAACTTCCCAAATTTTTGGAAATAACTGGATCCTGGAATCCAAGAAGCAAATAGAACACCTAATTACCTCAATTCCAACAGGCCTTCACCAAGGCACATTGTATTGAAGTTGTCTAAAATCAACGACAAAGAAAGAATCCTCAAGGCAGCCAGGGAAAAGAAGACGGTAACTTACAAAGGAAAGTCCATTAGATTATCATCAGATTTTTCAGCAGAAACTCTACAAGCCAGGAGGGAGTGGAACCAAATATTCAAACTATTGAAAGATATGAAGGAGGAATAAAGACCTTTCCAGACATACAGAAGCTGAGAGAATTTTCTAATACATGACCTGCACTACAAGAAAAACTAAAGGAGGCTATTGGACCACAATCAACAGGGAAAATTTGTGGCAACTGAAATATAAAAAGGGGGAGGGTAAAGGCCTGAACCAAATATGGAAATGGAGACAGTAAGCGTGTTGAAAAAAATGGAATACTCTAAATATCAAACTTTCTTTTACATAATCTTAAGGGTAACCATTCAAAAAAAATCCAGAACTGAAATATGTACTGTAATAAAAGAAGAAACAGAGGGAAACATCATAGAATACCAACACACAGAAATAATAGACCACAACAAAAAGGCAAAAAACAACAATGGAGTCACAGCCTTACCAGAAAATTAAAAATAGAATGACAGGAAATCCTCACGTATCAATAATCACCCTAAATGTAAATGGACTGAACTCACCAATAAAAAGGCACAGAGTAGCAGATTGGATCAATAAACTAAACCCAACCATATGTAGTCCCCAAGAGACACATCTCAGCTATAAGGACAAGCATAGACTCAAAGTGAAAGGGTGGACATTGACACTCCAAGCAAATAGTACCCAGAGAAAATCAGGTGTAGCCATAATGATATCAGATGAAACAGATTTCAGGGTGAAAAAGATGACAAAAGACAAAAATGGACATTTCATAATGGTAAAGGGGTCTATACAACAAGAAGACATAACAGTCATCAATATTTATGCGCCCAATCAGGGAGCACCAAAATATACCAAGCAACTACTAACAGAACTAAAGGGAGAAATTGACCAAAACAAAATTATACTAGGGGACTTAAATACATCATTGACAGCTATGGATATATCATCCAAACAGAAAATAAAAAACGAAATAGCAGCCTTAAATGACACATTACATGAAATGGACAGCATTGACATATATAGAGCACTTCATCCTAAAACATCAGACTATACATTCTTTTTGAGTGTACATGGAACATTCTCAAGCATAGACCATATATTGGGACATAAAATCAGCCTCAGCAAATTAAAGAAGATTGAAATCATACCAAGCATATTCTCTGATCACAAGGCTTTGAAATTGGATATCAACTGTGAAAAGAAAGCAGGAAAAAACACAAATACATGGAGATTAAACCACATACTTTTAAAGAACGACTGGGTCAAAGAAGAAATTAGAGGAGAGATCAAAAGATACATAGAAACAAATGACAATGAAAATACATCCTTACCACAATTTTTGGGATGCAGCAAAAGCAGTACTAAGAGGGAAATTTATATCATTACAGGCCTATCTCAAGAAACAAGAAAAATCCCAAATAAATAACCTCATGTTACACCTCAAAGAGCTAGAAAAAGAAGAACAAGTGAAACCCAAGGTCAGCAGAAGGAAGGAAATAAGAAAAATCAGTGCAGAGCTTAATGAAATAGAGAACAAAAAGACAATAGAACAAATTAATGTGACAAATAGCTGGTTTTAGGAAAAATTAATAAAATTGACAAACCCTTGGCTAGACTCACTAAGATAAAAAGAGAGAAGACACTAATTAACAAAACAAGAAATGAGAAAGAAGAAGTTATCAGGGACACCACAGAAATACAAAGAATCATTTAAGAATACTATGAAGGACTATATGCCACCAAATTCAATAACCTAGAAGAAATGGACAAGTTCTTAGAAACATATAGCCTTTTAATGCTGAATCATGAAGAACTGGAAAATCTAAACAGACTGATCACCAGTAAAGAAATTGAATCAGTCATCCAAAACCTTCCCAAAAGTAAAAGTCCAGGACCAGATGGCTTCATTATTGAATTCTACCAAACCTTCAAAGAGGATCTAATACCAATCCTGCTCAAACTCTTCCAAATAATTGAACAACAGTCAGTACTCCCTAACTCATTTTATGAGGCCAACATTACCCTGATACCAAAACCTGGTAAGGACAACACAAAAAGAGAAAACTATAGACCAATATCTCTGATGAATACAGATGCTAAAATCCTAAACAAAATTCTAGCAAATCGAATACAATAATGCATCAGAAACATTATTCATCACGACCAAGTGGGGTTCATCCCCGGGGCACAAGAATGGTTCGACATCCGCAAATCCATCAATGTGATACACCACATAAACAAAATAAAGGAGAAACGTCATATGATTATATCAATAGATGCAGAAAAAGCATTTGACAAATGCAACATCCATTTATAATTAAAACACTTAATAAAATGGGTATAGAAGGAAAATACCTTAACATAATAAAGGCCATCGATGACAAGCCCTCAGCTAATCTCATAATTAATGGTGAAAAACTGAAGCCCTTTGCTCTACGTTCAGGAACACGACAGGGCTGTCCCCTATCACCTCTGCTTTTTAACATAGTGTTGGAAGTCTTTGCCAGAGCCATCAGGCAAGAGAAAGAAATAAAAGGCATCAAATTGGGAATGAAGAAGTTAAATTATCACTCTTTGCAGATGACATGATGCTATATATAGAAAACCCTAAAGACTCCACCAAAATCTGTTAGAAACAATCAACGAATACAGTAAAGTTGCTGGCTACAAAATCAACGTGCAGAAGTCCATTGCATTTTTATATACTAACAATGAAATCTCAGAAATAAGAAATACAAAAACAATTCCTTTTGCAATTGCAGCAAAAAGAATAAAATACCTAGGTATAAACTTAACCAAGGAACTATATGCTGAAAACTTTAAGACATTTTAAAAAAAAATTGAGGGAAACACAAAGAAATGGAAAGACATTCCGTGCTCATAGTTTGGAAGAATCAACATACTTAAAATGGCCATATTACCTAAAGCAATATACAGCTTTAATTCAATCCCCATCAAAGTCCCAATGGCATTTTTTAAAGAAATAGAACAAAAAATCATCAGATTTGTTTGGAACCACAAAAGACCCCGAATAGCCAAAGCAATCTTAAGAAAAAAGAACAATACCAGAGGTGTCGCACTCTCTGACTTTAGCTTGTACTACAGGGCTACACTAATGAAAACAGCATGATATTGACAGAAAAAATAGAACCATAGACTAATAAAATAGAATTGAGAACCCAGAAATAAAACTGCATAAATATGGGCAGACAATTTTTGACAAAGAAGCTAAAAACATACAATGGAGAAAAGACAGCCTCTTCAATAAATGGTGGAGGGAGAATTGGATAGCAACATGCAAAAGAATGAAACTGGACTGCTATCAGTCACCATGTACCAAAATTAATTCAAAATGGATCAAAGACTTCAGCATAAGACCTGACACAATAAACTGCATTGAAGAAAACATAGGTACTAAACTTATGGACCTTGGTTTCAAAGAGCATTTTTTGATTTTGACTCCAAAGGCAATGGAAGTAAAAGCTAAAATAAATGAATGGGACTATATGAAACTTTAAAGCTTCTGCCCAGCAAAAGAAACCATCGACAAAATAAAGAGGCAACCAACTGAAAGGGAGAAGATTTTTGCAAATAGTGCCTCTGATAAGAGACTAATATTCAAAATATATAAGGAACTCATGAAGCTCAACAACATAAAAACAAACAACCCAATTGAAAAATGGGCAGAGGATCTGAAGAGACATTTCTCCAAGAGGACATACAAATGGCAAATAGACATATGAAAAAATGCTCAACATCACTAATCATCAGAGAATGCAAATAAAAACCACAAGGAGATATCACCTCACCCCAGTCAGAATGGCTATCATCAACAAGAGAAATAGTAACAAGTGTTGGAGAGGCTGTGGAGAAAAAGGAACCCTCATACATTGTTGGTGGGAATGCAGACTGGTGCATCTGTTATTGAAGGCAGTGTGGAGGTTCCTCAAAAAAATTATGAATAGAATTACCATATGAAGCAGTAACCCTCTCCTGGGTATCTACCCAAAAAATTTGAAAATATTTATACATAAAGACAGGTGTGTTCCAATGTTCATCGCAGCTTTGTTTACGGTGGCGAAGACATGGAAACAACCAAAATGTTCTTCGATAGACGAATGGGTAAAGAAGTTGTGGTATATATACACAATGGAATACTATTCGGCGGTAAGAAAAGATGATATAGGAACACTTGTGACAACATGGATGGATCCTGAGAGTATAATGTTAAGTGAAATAAGTCAGACAGAAAAAGCAGGGAATCCTATGACTTCACTGATATGTGGTATATAAACCAAAAACAACAAAAGAACAAGATAAACAAATGAGAAACAAAAACTCATAGACACAGACAATAGTTTAGTGGTTACCAGAGGGTAAGGGGGGGGGTGAGGGAGATGAGGGTAAATTGGATCAAATATATAGTGATGGAAGGAGAACTGACTCTGGGTGGTGAACACACAATGGGATTTATAGATGATGTAATACAGAATTGTACACCTGAAATCTATGTTATTTCACTAACAATTGTCACCCCAATAATTTTTTTAAAAAAATTAAAAGGGAAAAGAAATGAAACAAAAATTTATCTGGTGTAGTGTTTCATTTAAGGCCACTGTTTCCGAGTTGACTCTCCGTCTAGAAGATCTGTTCATTGTTGTCAGTGGGGCATAAAGTCTCCCACTATGATGTGTTAGTGTTGATCTCTGTCTTTATGTGTCAGTATTTGCTTTATATGTTTACATGCCCCTATGTTAGGCCATAATGTTTATGATGGTGATGTCCTCTTGTTGGGTTTATCCTTTTATTATTATATAATGTCCTTTTTTGTCTCTTATCGTAGTCTTCATTTTAAAGTCTATATTTTCTAAGTATTGCTACCCCAGTTTTTTCTCATTTTTATTTGCATGAAATGTCTTTTTCAATCCTTTTTCTTTTAGTCTCTGTGTGTCTTTTGATCTGTAGTGGTTCTCTTATAGACAGCATATGCATGAGTCTTGTTTTCTTATCCATTCAGCTATCCATGTCTTTTGTTTGGTGCATTTAATCCATTTGCATTTAAAGCAATTATTGATAGGTACATAGTTATTGTCATTTTATTATTCATATTTTTTATCTTTATTGGTTTGCTTGTTTTTTCTTTTCTTCTGCTTAAAGAAGTCCTTTTAACATTTCTTGTAATACTGGCTCGGTGGTAATGAATTCCTTTAGCTTCTTATTGTCTGAGAAGCTCTATCTGTTCTTTGATTCTAAATGACAGCTTTGCTGGGTAAGATAATCTTGGTTGTAGGTCCTTGCTTTTTATCAGTGAATATTTTGTGCCAATCACTTTTGGCTTGTAAAGTCTTTGTTGAGAAATCAGCTGCCAGTCTTATGGGAACTCCCTTGTAGGTAACTAAGTGCTCGTCTCTTGTTGCTTTTGAGATTCTCTCTTTGTCTTTAAGATTTGACATTTTAATTATGATATGTCTTGGTGTGGGCCTCTTTGGGTTTCTCTTGTTTAGGACTCTTTGTGCTTTCTGGGCTTGTATGTCCATTTTGTTCACCAGGAGAGGGAAGATTTCTGTTATTATTTATTCAAATAGCTTTCCAATTCCTTGCTCTCTTTCTTTCCCTTCTGATATCCCTATGATGCAAATGTTTTTGCACTTGATGTTGTCCCGGAGGTCAGTTATCTATTCTTATTTTGGGGATTCTTTTTTCTTTATGCTATTGATTGGGTGCTTTCTGCTTCCTTATCTTTTTAATTATTGACTCAAACCTCTGCTTCATCTAATCTACTGTTGATTCCCTCTAATTCTTCATTTCAGTTATTGTAGTCTTCATTTCTGGCTGGTTCTTTTTTATGTTTTCTATCTCCATTTTTGTTTCCTATCTCTTTGTTGAAGTTCTCTCTGAGATAATTGAGCATTCTTATAACTAGTGTTTTAAACTCTGCATCTTGTAGATTGCTTGTCTCCATTTTGTTAGTTTATTTTCGGGAGCTTTGTTCTGTTGTTTCATTTGGGACATGTTTTTTTGTGTCCCAATTTGTGCTGCCTCCCTGTATTTTTTTCTATGTATTAGGTAAAGCTATTATGTCTCCCAGTCTTAGTAGAGTGGTCTTATGTAGTAGGTGTCCTGTGGGGGCAGTGGCACAGTCTCCCTGGTCACCTGAGTCGGGTGCTGCAGGTGTGTCCCTTGTCTATGATGTGTGTGCCCTCCTGTTGTAGTTGATCCTTGGTTGCTATTTGCACATCAATGGGCAGGATTGACCCTCAGATTGATTGGTTGTGACAACTGGCCATGACTACAGTTGAGGAGCTATTGTGCTGGGGCTGACCCTATGGAACAGGATTTGCTTTAGCAGGGCTCTTGTACTTGCCTAGTCTGCCTTTTGGGTGTGTCATCTGTGGTGGTAGCCAGGTGGTCCTCCAATTTGGTCTAAATCTAACCACCATGTGTGCCTTTCCTGGAGCTTCCGGGTAAGGCCCCACTACAGGCCAAGTTCAGCCATTGCCTGTGTCTTTCTGAGGGACACCTGACATGAGACACAAAGCAATCAGTAGATTTCTTCCTCCCAGATTGGGCTTAGAGGTCCCTGGAAGAGGCCAAAGCTCAAACCCAGGCTAGCTGGTGCTAGTGCTGTGCTGGAACTGTTGAGCAAGAGTTATGGGGCAAGCTGAGGCCTGATGCTGCTTGTTTTGGGTTTGTGAACTTTTGAGAGACCTTAGGAAACTCTGTAGAATGAGCCAAGACAAACCATTTGTATGGAAAAGCCACTAAAAGTGGCTTAGATGAATCTGCAAGTTGTGTGGGGTGAGGTCTCGGGGAATCACCAGGGTGGGGTGAACAGTGTTAGTCAGGATGATGGAGACTCAGCTATGGTGGTCACCTGCATTTGCATTTGGAGTGGGAGGAGGGCTCAACAAAGGAATAATGGCTTCAGCCAGCACTCCTTCTGGGAGAAAGCTCCCCTTTCAGCCCTCTCACTGAAGCCAGACAACTCAGCTCTTCCCCGTGGGTCCCTTGCACTTTTCAAGCTGCTGTTCCAGTGCTGCAGCTCAGAGTGAGTGAATCTGTCAGCAAGCAAGTCTTTGCATGGACCCTTTAAGAGGAACACCTGGGACTCCAGTTGCCCTCCATATCACTCAGTGTCAATTTCCACTGATGTTCATATCTAGAAACTATGGGGACGTCTCTTTCCCGTAGGGGAAGTCTGGTATGGGGGGACTTCTGCAGCCAAAATATCCTTCCTTATTTTTAACTGCCACACATGAGTGTGGGAACAGCCTATTGTGTATCTCCTCCCCTCCTACCAGTTTCGACATGGCTTCTTCTGTATATCTGTATATCTTTAGTTATAGGACTTATGTCAGCTAGACTTCCAGTGATTCTCAATGATGGTTGTTCTGTAGTTTAGTTGTAATTTTGAATGGTCATGAGAGGATGCAAGCACAGCGTTTACCTATGCTGCCATCTTGAGCAGAAATCCACATTAGGTTTCTGATGTCACATTTTATGTTTTTCTTTCTGCTGCTCTGTTTGTAAGTTCTGCTGCCCTATCTTCTGGGTCCCTGATCCTTTCTTCTGCTTCATCTAACCTGCTGTTGAACCTCTCAAGTATATTTTTCAATACAGTTATTGTATTTTTCAGCTCTGTGAATTCTGTTTGGTACTTTTTTACATTTTCTATCTCTTTGTTAAAATTCTCTCTGTGTTCATCCATTTTTCCCCCCAAGATTGGTGAGCATCTTTATGACCATTACTTTGAACTATTTACCAAGTAAATTACTTATCCCCATTTTATTAGGTTTGTTTCTGGGGTTTTATCTCGCTCTTTCATTTGCTTTTCATTTCTTTCATTTCATATTCCTCTGTTTCCTCATTTTCCTTGACTCTCTGTGTTTGTTTCAATGTTTTAGGCAAAACAGCTTTCTCTCCCAGTTTTGAAAGAGTGGTCACTGGAAGACTGGGGTTGTGTTTCAATCTGATGTCTATGTAATGCCCTGGGAGTTGTAGCTTGTGAGCAACTGTCTCTCTCTGATTGTTTAAATCCTCTGAGTCTCAGAAACACAAGCTCCCCCTGGCCTCTAGTTTCAGGAGTTCAACAGGGTGTCCTCAGTGTGGACTATGTGCATACTCCTGGTCTGACAGGGCAGGGGCAACGGTGAAGGAGCCCCAGGCTGTGGCAAGCTCACCTGCTGGATAGAGAGGGGGTGGGACTGTGGTGGAGGAACAACGGGCCATGTAATGTAAAGAAACAGGGAACTACTGGGGCAGGGTAAGTACCAAAAATAGAACTTACAGAAACTGTGCTGGCAAGGTAGAAGGAGAGTGAATAAATAGTCCTGCCTATGCCTCCCTCCCTGGAGAGAGTTCTAACGGACCGCTGTCCCTCTAGCATATGCTTTAAGATTAGTTAATGAATCTCCTTCACATATGGTCTAGGTGCTTTTCATACTTCTGTCTCTGCATTGAGACTCAGACCAAGTGAATCTGTGCACTAGCCCTTTAAAAACAGTCTTAGTTTCCTATAGTCTTTTGTGTCTCCTGGGTGTAAATCCCATTGGTTTACAAAGCCAGATGTTTTGGGAAATCATCTTTCCTGTGCATATCTCGAGGGTTGAGGTACCTGATGTAGGATTCAAACCCCTTGTTCCTCAGGGAGGAGCTGTGTGTTTGTAATATCACTTCCATTTGTGGGTCTCAACACTAGGGGTGGGGAGTCTCTGCTTCTGTTACCCATATTTTTTTAAAATTTATTTATTTGGGTGACAATTGTTAATGAAATTACATAATTTCAGGTGTACAATTCTGTATTACATCATCTATAAATTCCATTGTGTGTTCACCACCCAGAGTCAGTTCTCCTTCCATCACCATATATTTGATCCCCCTTACTCTCATCTCCCTCCCCCCACCCCCCTTATCCTCTGGTAACCACTAAACTATTGTCTGTGTCTATGAGATTTTGTTTCTCATTTGTTTGTCGCCGCCATTGCTGTTGCCCATCTTTATGGGGCCTTTTTACCATATGTTGTGGAAGAGCTGTTTTGCTAGTTCTCAGGTCTATTTCATGGATCCCCAGGGTCTTCCTACACAACCATCCTGAACACCTCTCCAGTATACTTTGCTTGTTGAAAGCTTTTTTTAAAAAATCAGGAATGAATGTTGAATATTGTTAAATTCCTTTTTAGTACCCATGGATATAACCAAAGTTTTCTCTTTTTAGCGTATTAATGTTGTGAATAACACCAGTAGATATATTAATATTTAACCAGCCTCACATTCTTTACTCTTGCATCATATTGGCCTATCATTCTCTTCCTGGTCGACTGAATTATTTTACCAATATTTTATTCAGGATTTTTGCATTTTTTTATAAGTAAAAATTAGCTTCATGTGTGTTTTTGTCAAGTGTTACAGAATGAGGTTGGAAATTTTTCCTTGATTTATATACTCCAAAATAGTTTAAGTAACATGAGCGAAACCAGTTCCCTCCCAGACTCTCTGGGTGTTCTGGAGTAGTTGGTTATACTTTCCTCCACCTTACTCTTAGCTCTGAGCTTCTGTTACAACTGACATGCTTCCATTTTTGGATTGTCACTCTCATGCATATGAGCTATCTCTCTTCTGCTTTTGATTGCTTCTGATATATGACACATTCTCTTTTCCATACACCAGGAAGATAGGTATGTTACAAATTTGACTGAAGATTTAAGAAGATTGAGGAGGGATATGTCACAGAACTTCCCAGCAAACAACCTAAAAGTAAGCAAGAGATTGTCCCTGTGCTCAAGACTTTTTTGACCTCCCTTCAAAAGGCTCCCATGATGTTGCTCACACTCTGGATCTTCCTACATCCCTAGGCCTTAAAAGGCCAGTGTTCACAGCTGTGTCCAGGCTGACCTCACCTTCTGGAATTGATACCCCAGCAAGTTTGTCCTTAGCTCTATAATTATCCCTTCCCATTATCTGTTCCTTAATAAACTTCTTTTTCCTGCTTCAGCTTCCTCTCAGAGAAAGGATGGGCAAAAATTCATTTATACTAAAGTGCAATTGGTTAATTAAATAATGTTTTATTGTTCTTAGTAGGAATTTGCATTTCCCAAAAGGGAATCAAAATTGGCAATACTATAATTGGAGGGATGACTTGATAATGGTGAGAATTCTATCATGGATATGATACTTAGAGGGAGAGCAGAGAAAACATTTTATATTCAAAACACCATGAAGGCACCAACTCTTGTTATGCTTAATTATATCCAGCCTCCATATTAACAGAACATTTTTTGATATACAAAGTACTTTCATCTCAATAGGTGGTTTTGAGGGAATGAGGCTCAGGGAGAAGGGACAGTGGATGTAAAGGCATCCTTCTGGAGTCTGTGTAAGGATGGTGCTTGTCTTTGGGAAGCCAGGGATGGCCCCAATACTTGGTCTGCAGAGGTCACCTGTGTGTCGTTGACCAGGGCCCAGCCTATCCCCAGGCCTAAATCTCCCCATCTGCACAGTGCGTGTTTGAGATCAGTGATTTCTGAGGCCTCGGAGCAGTCAGAAAAACTAAAATTCAAGGGAACCAGGGGTGCGGTGGCCTGTCCTTCTCCTAGTGGATCTGGCTGGACCACCAGAAACCTGGTCACCTATGAGTGGTCAAGACTATAATACAAGGGAAAGCTCAGGGTTCGAGAAGCAGATGGATCTGGGCTCAAATCCCAGCTGGATTGCCCTGAGCATGTCCCCTACCCTCCTCAATTCTTCACCTGTAAAATGTAGTAATGGTGCCCACTAATAAGAGTGGCATGTGTTGAAGAGAACTGGGGGTCTGTGATGCTCCCAGTTTAAGGGAGAGGGATGTTTTACAATTGAAAATCCCTCCATGTTATCTCACTACTTGAAAACACTTCCTAATACCCCCAGACTCCTCACTTGGACCACAGGCTCCATGTGGTCTGTCCCCTGCCAACCCATTCTCCTTTCTTTTCACTCTAGCCTCAAAGGCCTCCTCTTGGTTCCTAAGTAGCTGTCCTTCTCCCAACTGGAGAGCCTTTCCCCTTTCACTCTTCTCAGCCAATTCCTATTCATCTTGCAGGTCAGAGATTTCCTCAAAGATGCCTTTCCCCTATCTAAATGAGTTCCTCTGTTAAAACTTCACAGAGCCCCATTGTATTAGGGACTACTGTGGCTGAGCAAGATAAAGATTTTTTCCTATCTCTTATAGATGAAGTATAGAGGAAAGCAGCTCTGGACTTCTGTAGTGGCTCCACAACCCTCAGGAACTTAGGCTTCTTCTGTCTTGTTCCATGATTCTCAATATGTAGCCTGCCCCTCATCGACTAAGAAGGCTGCTCCAGCTCTAGCCACCACACCCCCATTCCACTAAGGAGGAAGGAAAAGCAAGGAAAGGTTCACCTCTCCAACAAGACACTTCTAAAGAAACCACACATTTACTTTTGCCCAAACCCCCAGTGGTAAGAACTTTGCCATGTGGCCACATGTAGCTGTAGAAGAGGCTGGGGAATGTTCACGGTGGTCATGTACTCAGTTGAGAAGGAAGAAGAGGACACATGTTGGGGGGTCAGAAACAATGTGTGACCAGACCCTGTTTCTTTTCTGCACAATCTGTAGTCATGTGCTCATTAGTGGTGACCTAATGAATGTATATCTTCTCCCCTTAAATGGAAGTCTTCCAAAGAGCAGGGAGTTCCACCTTGCTCACCTCTAGACCCTTATGCCTAGAACAGTGTCTGGCAGAGACTGGGTAGTGCACAAGAGAGATTTGTTCTCCTATGTTCAAACCTCTGTGCTAGAAAGCACCATCCCCATACATTCTGTGTCTTTTATGATCTTTAGTGAAAGCCTCGGGGGCTTTCCCTTCTGGTCTCCATGGTCCCAGGCAGCTCAGTTGGTGGGCACAGTGTCCAGGCCCCTCTCTCCCTAGGCTGGCAGGATTATACACAGAGTTCAATTCATGGTTGCTGGCATAGGGGAGGGCAGGTTCCAGGAACTAGCAAGTTCCAACATGGAAGCCATTGAGTCCCAGAACACCAGCAGACTAATTGGCAGTGCTGTACATCAGTGCTTCTCAAGCACGGTTCAGCCTGCGAATCACCTGGAAACTTGCTAAAAATACAAAGCTTCTGAGTCAGTAGGTTTTGGGTGGTATATTTGGCTGCAAAAACAGAAAGCCAGCTACCTTAGGCAAAATGGGAATTGAATGTGAGGGCATTGGGCCTTCTGTAACTATAAGAAAACTGACATGCTGGTTTTGTCAGGCCAGCGATCCTGAGCTTTCAGGGCAGCGTGGTCTGCTTCTTCCAACTCTGGGGCTTGTGGCCCCTTGGCTTCCCTCACTCACTCTCCACGGGGATCCAACACAACTATCCTCACCTAGGTGTGTCACAGCAACTGTCACTACCTGCTGGGTACTGGGCATTCCAAAGAGGGTGCTGCTGGGGCCTCTGGTGTCCACCATGTATTCCAGAACAACACCTCCCAGGCAGCCTCAATTGTGGCCCTTGGTTGCTTCCGGAGGAAAAGTGCCCACCACCCACCACCACACTTATTAGGGTCCCGGTGGTTAAAGGACTGGGAGGGGTATAAGCAGCACAGAGAGAGGGGATCTATGCGGAGCTTTGTAGAGTCGATTCTTGCACAGTCAGTCTTCCCTTGGAGTTACCAACAGCAGTGGTCCCTACATTTTCCTCAGATTCAGCAGTGTGGGGACAGCAGGGGCTGTGGGATTCTTGCTGGCCAGCAGTGGAGGAGCCAGGGCTCTGGTGGGGGGACATTGCAGCTCCTCAGGACCATGGGGGCTGTACCAGAGAGTAGCAGGACACTGTATTGTCCCAGCCCAGTGCTTCCTGTTGGGTCTGCAGTGCACCTATTGGAATCACCTGGCATGTTTCTTAAGATGCACATTGCAGGACCACCTAGACCCACCGAATCACACTCCAAGGATGGCTCCAGAAGGCTGCATTTGAATCAAGTTCCTCAGAGCAACAACCCTCACTACAATGTCAGAACCATGGTCTTTGACATTCCTTTCCACAGAGCCTATGCTGGAGCCTGCATCTTGGGGCCTATCTCTGTAGCCCTGGGGGCATGGCCTGCCCTTGTCTGTGTGCTCCAAGGTGTCTGGCAGCAAGACAGTATCAGAGGTGGGTAAGGTGGGGCTGCAGCAGAACTGGTTCTCCTGGCAACCTGGCTGAGGTCACAGGCCCTGTGCCTCCAGGACCCACTGACCTGAGGAATGTGTTCTGCTCTGCAGCAGTCTCCCCTGCCCCTATGGCATGGAATATGCAGATTTCCTGCTCCTGCTCAGTCTCTTTGAGGAGCTAACATCAGGGCTTTCCTGCTGGTGGGAAAGCAGGGCTTGCACCTGCAGTTGAGACTCAGGCTGCAAACTGGGCCCACAACAATTTAGCACGTTAATGCTTTATATGGCCCTGCAGAGTGCTTTACAAATGGAATTGGTGGGCAATATGTAACACTTAAAGATTTGGAATTAAAACACCCATATTGAGAGCTCCCTTTGAAAATTTGGCAGTTTGTCATGCTGGGCCCATGTAGTAGATGAGTTTCCGAGCTCCACCATCCCCCCTCCCCGGAGATCCCATTTTACTCCTCATGCTCTTTGCTGCTGGCCCCAGTAGGAAACTGAGTTTGGGATCCCTAAACAGGCATCCAGCTATGTCTTTGCCAAGAAGCTATGAGTTATTGTTATCATTGTCATTGTCATTTATCAGAGCTCACTACATACATACACTATCCATGCTTCACTATGCAATCACTCCGGGCTGTTTATCAATTTCATAGATGAGGAAACTGCAGTGGCTAAATATCTTGCCCATGGTGGCCCAGCTGGTTGGTCAGTGGCAGAGCTGGTGATTAGGCCTGGGTTTGTCTGTCATGCTCCCCTCAAGGGGGACCCTGGTATTGCCCTGCACTCTACCCTCTCACTCTCCCTCTGCCTTCTGAGCTCAGCATCTTTACTTTTCTATTCTCTTATCCCAGCCTTCTAGCTGACAGCCCTCCTATGATCAGGCTCACACCAAATGTCGAAAGCCAAGGGGTCTGGGCCTGAGTGAAGTGAGGGGGTTGAGCAGGGGCGAGGGGGTCAAGGGCACAGGGAGACACCTGCCAGCTGAGACCACTATCTCCTCCTCAAGCGGCCTCTGTCAACCCACACACTGACCCCAGTCCTTAGCCCTAAGGAGGAACTCCTGGGCCCTCCTCAGGGTTCTCTATGTAGATAGGGACCCCCACAGTGTGTTTTGAGTGGTGCCTCAGGGACTCCCTTCCCTATTGTCTGCCAAGGTGTCTAGAGTTCTAACATTAGCAGCTATAGCAAAATCATTCTCACTTTTAGGAATTCATAATGGAGCCAGGGAGGTACAGGGATAGCCATCAGGAAGGACATGCCCCCTCCCAGGGCACACACAGGTGTGAAGAAATGTTGACAAAGACAAGAGGGATAAAAGGTATGTGGGAACGAAGGGAGGAGCTGTCTGGTTGAGGTGAGAAGCCTGATCAGGAGGAAAAGTAGGAACAAGAGGAGAGGGAGAGAGAAGGGAGGAGGGAGAGCACACTGGGCTTGGAGGAATTCCTGGGTGGCCAGATCTCTTAGGATCAGCTTTCTGCCTTTGTCTCCTCTATTTGACTGCCACCGCATCTCCTCTTTCTGTGCCCTCTTTTCTCTCTCCTTCTATTTCTCCACCCCACCCAGTTGGCATCTCTATCTCTTTGTTTGCCTCTTTTTCATCTCATTGTGTCTATCTGTCTTTTCTCTCTGTCTCTGGTTTGGTCTCTCCTATATTTGTCTCCTCCTGCCACTCCAGTGTCTGTCTATCTGTCTCTGTATCATTCTGTCTGTCAGCTCTGGCATATCTGGTCCTACATCCATCTCCCTGAGTTTCTCTTTCTCCCTGTGCTGGGTCTTTCTCCTTGTTTATCTCTGTTTCCATCGCTCTGTCCATCTCTTCCTCTCTGTGTCTGTCTCTTCCCTGGGTGTGTGAATGTCTGCCTGTCAGTCTCAGACAACTGAAAACATCCCCTGTGTCCTATTTGATGTATAGTTGTCAGATTTCCTTTGAATATTGCAGGAGCGAGTTACCGGTTGCCAAGGGAACAGGTCAGTAGAAATAGGGGGACTAAAGGGGGACCAAGAGCCAGGCAGGGGTGCAGGTACACTTTTCTGTTTTCATTTTCTTTCATGCTTTCCTTTCCCAAAGCATAAAAAAAGGACGACAACTTAAAATGATTTTTCAAGAATCAACACGACTGAAATAATGGAACCTAATTATCTTGGATTAAATTGTAGGCAGGGAGGGTGCAGCTCCCTATCCTTTGCCTAGAGGGAATTAATGGGCAAATTTTAGAAATGGATGATTAGTAGGCCTGCAGCCATTTTCCAGGTACTGAGGCTGACATCACCCATGGCTAGCTCCAGCTGCTCAGCCTTTGGGGAATCCAGGCCCCCTTCAGCCTAGAGCATCATAGTTGGGAACAAGGTGAGGTTTTGTGGCCATACACGGGGCATCAGGCCACCTGTCAGCCTTTTATCTGAGGCCAGGGGCTAGCGGCAAGAGCTTGACAGAAGAGGCCAAGCTCTGGCCATTCAAGACCCAGCACAGAGCCCAGCTCTTCCCAGGCAGCTTTAGAGAAGTATCTCACAGCTCTCCTCTGCCCAGCCCTGATTTGGTTGTCATGGGGATTAACAGAGATGATGCCCACACAATACTCAGCACAGTAGCCCCTGCAGTCCAGTAGACAGGCCAAGAATTCTGTGAGTTTGGACTGCACTTGACCATCTGCTTCTGGGGTTGTCATTGTCATGTGAGCATTTATTTATTCTATGAGCAAGAGTTGGAATTGTGCAGGACACAAATGAGTAATCAGCTATAATAGATTACTTACTAGCCATCATAACAAATAGGCATTATTAGCTAGCATTTATTGTTTTTAAGCTCTGAGGTGCCTTTATCCATTTAGTCAACACTGCAAACCTTTGAGGTAGGTACTATTATTAATCCCATTTTACAGATAAGGACACTGAGAAATTCAGCCACTACAATACAGAAATGAAAAGTGCGGTGGTAAGGGAGAAAACAGAAAGCCAGGGACACAGAAATAGCAGCTCCCTCCCATAAAGTTAGAATTTGGAAGGGGAGCAGACAGGCCCCCTAGCTGACTTCTAAGCTGAGCAGGCATTTGCAGGGTGAATGCTGAGTCAGGGGCTTGGAAAAGAGGACATGCCAGGCTACAGAGTGGTCTAGAAGCTGGAGTGAAGCAGGTCTGGGGCAGATGAGGGCAGGGGAGCTCCTGAGAGGTGTAAGCAGGAAAAGCCTTGAGCACTTACCCATCCCGCATAAGTTGAAGAGTTCACTATGTTCGAGGTTTTGGACCTGCCACAGCCATCTGCTTCTAGAAAGGCTACAGGGAACCAGTTCAGTGCAAGAATTAGCCCAAAGGGATGCTCTCAAAAGTCTGTTCCCATCACCATCCCAGCCTCTCTCATCCTCCCCGGGCATCCCAGGCCTGTGCTTGGCTTCTCCTTCCCCATTTGCTTTGACATCAGTTCTTCATGTTATCCTTCCTATGCTCGGCACATGGCAGTGACAGTGCAAATAGGTTGTGGGGGTGGGCTTGGATCGTGACAACTGTGTCACTGTCTTCATCTGACCCCATGTGGTGACTTCTTCCCAAGGTGCAAGCTTCTCTCTTATCATCAAGCCATGCTCCCAGCAGTTCCAAGTGCCAGCTAAAGCTGGCCAAGGGTCTCAAGTGTGTTTCCCACAATACAGGAAGCTGGATCAGTAAGGCCCGCCAGGTTCCCACTGAGTTGGTCTAAAGGGAGATGTAGTCATATCCCTGAAGAGCTCACTGTCTGGGGTGACAAGGAATCAGGACCTGAGACAAAGTGGGAGAAAGAAGCAAGCCAGGGTGTTAGTCCTCTGTGGAGGCTGCAGCTGGGAGAGAGAGAGTGTCAAGAGGGTGCCACTGAAGAGATGTGTGGCCTGTGGGGAGGCTTTGGAAAGGTAGACAGGAAGGAGCTGACCACTTCCTGAGGTCCTTTAGCCACTTGAACCTGGGGCATCTGTTTCCTGGAATAATGTGAATTTAAAACTGACACTGTTAATGACTTCTTTGGGCATCTGGCATCCCTCTACTCTGGGGTTGTAGGAAGACGCTTTTGCAGAGGTTTTATGTATTCCACAGTGACAGCAACTTTTAAGTTTCCATCTACCCTGACCATGCTCCTTCCAATATGAGCTATTATCAGCCTGTAATTTTCTAGTTTCTGTATCTGATGCTCTAATCTCTGAGCCTTGCTAACCATGGAGGGATGGCACTTTTTGGGATAGCCAATTCCTAGAGAGAATAAATGACTCCCATATCAGGCCTCCTTTTGTATGCAAACCAATCAATCCTGAGCCCACTTTCTGCCGCTTCTATGGGGCTTTCACACTCAGGAGCACTGTCCAGCTGCCTGAATCTCCCATGGCCAGGTGCCAGACAACTCAGGACAACTCTTACACTCCAGAGCCCACTGAAATTTCTCAGACCAACTAACCCTAAGCCTGCTTACCCTGCCTCACCATTTTCTCCCCACAGAAACCACAATAAAGGCTTTTGTCCTAATTTTTCAGCCCTTGTGACTGACCCTGGTGCTTACCCACATGGCCATAGATGGTAACCATATCTCCGGTCTCAAGGGATCTGTGAGTATAACCAAGTTTCTTTCCAATGGTAGTTATCTCCTCATTTGTTGGCCTCATCACACCTGAATTATAATAAAACCTACATGTCAAAGCACAGTCCTGAAGAGACATTATCAAAATGGCGGCTTGAAGTGAGCCTCTGTAAAGCTCCCCTGGAATTTACAACAAATCGAACAACAATATCTCCACAAAGGACTCCCTGCACAGCAGACAGGCAAGATGAAGAGGCCCACTACTGAATTCACCTAAAGGTGGGAGAATGGCGTGAGTGGGAAAGGAGGGAAGGGAGAAGTGCAGAGACGGAGTCACGTGGGCACATGACACAGACCTAGCTCAGTGCTCCAAGCTCGCTGCATTGAGGAACTACCGCAGCTGTGAGAGAGGGAAGAACTAGGACTGCTAGGGCTCCGCTTATGGCCCACAGAGCTCAGGGGGCGACATATAACACGGCCAAAACTCACGTGAACCCAAAGCTCATGGCAGAGACCTTGGAGAAAAGACTGAAGGAAGAAGGCTGAAAACAGTGGTTTAAGTCCTCACTGCCGAGCAGAGAACAGAAGCCTTAGGCACTGAGACTAGCTGCCCCCTCCCTACCTTCCCACAGCTCTCCCTGCCCCCACCTACCCGGTGCTAGAAGCGAAACAGTGACAGTGTCAGATCGAAAGAACAGAATATTTGCTATTCTGAGAACTGCACCACAGAACGGATTCCCAGCTCAACTACTTCCGACAAAGGGGAGGGAGCTGTGCAAGAGGACCAGCTGTGATTCCCCCAGGCCACACCTGTATGAACAGATCACTGCAGGAGTAAACAGAACTGCTGAAACATACGGAATCTGAATCTGGTGCAGGAAGAGCTATGGAACTTCAAAAGCACTCTGCACACCCACACAGACACTGCGCCCTGTGACACGGGTGAACTATTAACAGAAGAGCAGCCCATCTTCCAGGAAATCCCCCATTGTGTGAGAGCTGGAATAGTGCAGAGAAAACATAGCACTACCATGTGAGAGAGAAAAGCAGGCTGCAGTCAGAGAGAAAATAAAACATTCTACCAACAAGTACTGGAAAAACAAAGAAAGACCTCTTCCTATCAATCTGTTGCAGAAGCCACTTCTGTAGATGTCTAGGAAGAGAAATAATAAATCAATAATTGCCAAAAATAATCAAGGGAACAAGACAGCTCAGAAAGAAAGAGAAAAGTCTCCAGAAAAAAAAACTTAAAGATATGGAAATACGTTACTTAAATGACATAGAATTCAAGATAGCAGTTCTGAAAAAACTCAATGAGATGCAAGAAAACACAGAAAGGCAGTTTGATGAACTCAGAAACACAATCAAAGAACAACTTGAGCATTTTACAAAAGAGATTAAATATTTAAAAAGAAGCAAATGGAATTTCTGGAGATTAAGAACTCAATAGAAGAAATTAGGAATGAAATAATCAGTTTAGGTAGTAGAGTTGACCAGACGAAAAAAGAATCAGTGACATTGAATACAGAAACCTGAAAATTACACAGACGGAAGAAGAAAGAGACTTGAGACTTAAAAGAAATGAAAGAACTCTACAAGAACTTACTGACTCCATCAGAAAGAGCAATACAATAATAACCAGAAGGAGAAGAAAGAGAGAAAGGAAGGAACAGAGATTATATTCAAACAAATTGTAGAAGAGAATTTCCCAAACTAGTGGAGAGAACTGGATCCTCGAATTCAAGACGCAATTAGTACACCTAATTACCTCAACCCCAACAAGCCTGCTCCAAGGCACATTGTATTGAAGCTGTCCAAAATGAACGACAAAGAAAGAATCCTCAAGGAAGCCAGAGAAAAGAAGACGGTAACCTACAAAGGAAAGCCCAAATAAATAACCTCATATTACACTTTAAAGAACTAGAAAAAGAAGAACAAGTGAAACCCAAGATCAGCAGAAAAAAGGAAATAACAAAAATCAGAGCAGAACTAACTGAAATAGAGAACAAAAAGACAATAAAAAAATTACTGTGACAAAGAGCTGGTTCTTTGAAAAGATTAACAAAATCGACAAACCTTTGGCTAGACTCACTAAGATAAAAGAGAAAAGACACTAATAAACAAAATCAGAAATGAAAAAGGGGAAGTTATCATGGACACCAAGAAATACAAAGGATCATGCAACAATACTATGAAGAGCTATATGCCACCAAATTCAATAAACTAGAAGAAATGGACAAGTTCTAAGAAACATATAGTCTTCCAAGGCTGAACCATGAAGAACTGGAAAATCTAAACAGACTGATCACCAATAACGAAATTGAATCAGTCATCCAAAACCTTCCCAAAAGCAAAAGTCCTGGACCAGATGGCTTCACTAGTGAATTCTACCAAACCTTCAAACAGGATCTAATTCCAATCCTGCTCAAACTCTTCCAAAAATTGAAGAAGAGACCGTACTCCCTAACTCATTTTATGAGGCCAAAATTACCCTGATACCAAAACGTGGTAAGGACAACACAAAAAAAGAAAACTACAGACCAATATCTTGGATGAATACATATGCAAAACTCCTAAACAAAATTCTACCAAATCAAATACCACAATGCATTAAAAAGATTATTCATCACGACCAAGTGGGGTTCATCCCCGGAGCACAAGGATGGTTCAACATCCGCAAATCCATCAATGTGATACATCACATAAACAAAATTAAAGGACAAACATCATATAATTATGTCAATTGATGCAGAAAAAGCATTTGGCAAGATACAACATACATTTATGATTAAAACACTTAATAAAATAGGGATAGGAGGAAAATAACTGAACATAATGAAGGCCATGTATGATAAACCATCAGCTACTCTCATAATTAATGGTGAAAAACTGAAGCCCTTTGTTCTACGTTCAGGAACACGACAGGGCTGTCCCCTATCACCTCTGCTTTTCAACATAGTGTTGGAAGTCCTTGCCAGAGCCATCAGGCAAGAGAATGAAATAAAAGGCACCCAAACTGGGAATGAAGAAGTTAAATTTTCACTCTGCAGATGACATGAGCTATATATAGAAAATCACAAAGACTCAACCAAAAAGCTGTTAGAAACAATCAAGGAATACAGTAAGTTGATGGCTACAAAATCAACATACAAAAGTACATTGCAATCCTGTGTACTAACAATGAAATCTCAGAAAAAGAAATACAAAAAAAATTTCCTTTGCAATTGAAGCAAAAAGCATAAAATACCTAGGAATAAACTTAACCAAGGAGGTGAAGGATTTATATGCTGAAATTATAAGACATTTTTGAAAGAAATTGAAGGAGACACAAAGAAATGGAAAGACATTACGTGCTCATGGATTGGAAGAATCAACATACTTAAAATGGCCATATTACCCAAAGCAATATACAGATTTAATGCAATCCCCATCAAAGTCTCAATGGCATTGTCAAAGAAATAGAACAAAAAAATTATCAGATTTGTTTGGAACCACAAAAGACCCCGAAGAGCCAAAGCAATCTTAAGAAAAAAGAACAATACTGGAGGTATCGCACTCCCTGACTTTAGCTTGTACTACAGGGCTACACTAATCAAAACAGCATGATATTGACAGAAAAACAGACACATAGACCAATGGAATAGAATTGAGAACCCAGAAATAAAACCACATAAATATGGACAGATAATTTTTGACAAAGAAGCTACAAACATACAATGGAGAAAACACAGCCTCTTCAATAAATGGTGCTGGGAAAATTGGATAGCCACTTGCAAAAGAATGAAACTGGACTGCTATCTGTCACCATGTACCAAAATTAATTCAAAATGGATCAAAGACTTAAGCGTAAGACCTGACACAATAAACTGCATAGAAGAAAACATATGTACTAAACTTATGGACCTTGGGTTCAAAGAGCATTTTATGAATTTGACTCCAAAGGCAATGGAAGTAAAAGCTAAAATAAACAAATGCGACTATATGAAACTTTAAAGCTTCTGCACAGCAAAAGACACCATCGACAAAATAAAGAGGCAACCGAATGAATGGGAGAAGATTTTTGCAAACAGTGCCTCCAATAAGGGATTAATATCCAAAATATACAAGGACTCATGAAACTCAACAACAAAAAAACAAACAACCCAATTGAAGAATGGGCAGAGGACCTGAAGAGACATTTCTCCAAAGTGGAAATACAAATGGGAAATAGACATACAAAAAAATGTTCAACATCACTAATCATCAGACAAATGCCAATAAAAACCACAATGAGATATCACCTCACCCAGTCAGAATGGCTATCATCAACAAGACAAATAGCAACAAGTGTTGGAGAGGCTGTGGAGAAAAAGGAACCCTCATACATTGTTGGTGGGAATGCAGACTGGTGCAGCCGCTATGGAAGGCAGTGTGGAGGTTCCTCAAAAAATTACAAATAGAATTACCATATGACCCAGCAAAATCTGTCCTGGGTATCTACCCAAAAAATTTGAAGACATTTATACATAAAGACACGTGTGCTCCAGTGTTCATTGCAGCTTTGTTTACAGTGGCCAAGACATGGAAACAATCAAAATGTCCTTCGATAGGTGAATGGATAAAGAAGTTGTGGTATATATACACAATGGAATTCTATTCGGCAGTAAGAAAAGATGTATAGGAATATTTGTGACAACATGGGTGGATCTTGAGAGTATAATTCTAAGTGAAATAAGTCAGACAGAAAAAGCAGAGAACCCTATGGTTTCACTGATATGTGGTTTATAAACTAAAAGCAACAAAAGAACAAGACAAATAATTGAGAAACAAAAATCATAGACACAGACAATAGTTTTTGGTTACCAGAGGATAAGGGTCGTGGGGGGAAGGAGATAGGAGTAAGGGGGATCAAATATATGGTGATGGAAGGAGAACTGACTCTGGGTGGTGAACACACAATGGGATTTATAGATGATGCAATACAGAATTGTACACCTGAAATCTATGTAATTTCACTAACAATTGTCACTCCAATAAATTAAAAAATAGAAAACTGTAGAAACACCCCAAGTGTCCATCAACTGATGAATGAGTAAATGCAGAATGGCATATCCATACAATGGAATGTTACTCAGCCATGAAATAGTGAAATGATGATAAACACTACAACATGAAGAAGCTTGAAAACAGTATGCTGGCTGAAGGAATCCCATCACAGGTGCCTGAAAAATGTGTGAAAATAATTTCATTTACATGAAATGTCCAGAATAGTGAACCCCTGGAGACAGACAGCACATTGTGGCTGCCAGGGACTGGGAGAAAGAGGAAATGGGGAATGATTGCTGATAGGTGCAGGTTTCTCTTTTGGGGTGACAGAATGTTCTGAGATTGGTTATTGGCGATGTTGCAAAAAAAAACACTGATTGTATACTTTAAAAAGGTGAATTTTGTAGTATGTGAATTCTACATCAATACACGCATTATTAAAGTTCTTGTGAGTCAGGACCCTAACACAGTAGAGCCGTCCTCAAATTGGTCAAAGGTTCATGAGAGATAGAGCAGCCAACTTAGCCTCTGATAGAAAACGTTTGTGTACGATCTTTTCTGTACTATGGAAACAATATACCAGGACTATTTAATCATTTAAATATCCAGCAGAATATCAATACATTTGTCACTGTATTTCTCGATGTAAAATAAAAAATGTTTCAGACCACTCTCCCTGCCTCCTCACATCATAAGCTGTCAAGAATCCTTCATAGTTGAGTGTTGAAGCATTCAGCATTATTCTGGACCTTTGTCTGGATCACGTCCGTTAAGGGTCTTCTTCATTCAGGATTCCACTTGAGAGCCAAGGCACTGGAGACCTGGGAAGTGTCTAGTTCTGCATCGTCATTTGACCACACTGTCTCCAGATAGCTCCAGTTCTTGGTCCCAGATGGCTCTGCATCGTCCTCACTCTACCCCAAAGGTCCAGCCCTTCTCACTATATTCTTGCTCTCGTGGGATTTAAACCTCTTTCAGGACACCCCCTTCTTTGTTATTCGGGAATCATGTTGCTTTCCAGGGAATGCGACAAAGATTGCCATCTCACCATATCCCCCAATCCTGTGACTTTTATCATTCCTGCTTTCACAACTCAGCCCAGAAAATGGTGGCAGGACACAGAGCACCTTCTCAAGAACACAGGAACATCTCACTCATTTTATTTCTCCTCTTCCTGTGGTAAATGTGCGTGGGCTGGTGGGGGAAGGTCACAAATGCATTTGTCCCCATATGCTCACCTCCTGCAACATAATTTTGTGCCCCCTTCCATCAGAAGGGGTTGGTCCCCTTGAGCCTGAGCTTGACTGTGTGACCTGCTTTGGCCAAGAGAACACTAGCAAACACTATGCAAAGAGCGGCTGGAAAGCATTTGCCCCTCTAGCTGCCCTGAACTCCTACCATGGAAAAAAGCTGGGCTAGCCTCTTTAAGGATGAGTGTGGCCCAAGACATCACAGACCTCTCCGGGAAGGTCCAGATGTGTGGATGAGGCTTCTATAAAAGATCCAATCCCAGTAAAGATGAGGAGAACCATCCAGCTCACCGGCAGATCAATGAGAAATTATAAGTTGTACTTAGTTTAGCCACTACATTTTTGGTCTGGTTTGTTATGCTGAAAAGTCTAACACCCTCTCTGTGTGTTCTCCAGCCAAGGAAATTGTTTCCTCCAAAGAAAAAGAAACTGTCCCAGGGTTTATCATGTGTTCTTTCAAATCTATCACGAAGCTTTGAGAGCCTTAGGGCTTTTGGTAGGCAGCATACCAGGTTCCTGAAATGAAAAAGGAAAGAACTTAACTGTTGTTCCCCTGCCATAACTTCTCTCCATGCAGGGACAAATACTTTGTGGTCAAGTTTTAATAAGGAAAGAGCTGTAAGTTAAAGAGAAATTAGGATGAAGCAAGAAATAATTATTAACACATCAAAATATGACCTCATCACATATTTACTGAGTGCCTACTAGAGTCCAGATGCCTTTATAGGTACTGAGGACATAATAATGAGCAAAACAGAGATCCAGTTCTCACAGATCTTGCAGTCTTGCCTGGGACTCCTGTGCCAATAAAATCATCATATAAACTGTGATTCATTCATTTGTTCACTCATTACAATTCATTTACTCACCTGACAAGTATTTACTGAGTACCTGCTTCGTGCCAGGAACTCTGGGAGGCTTAGGGCCCACAGCAGTGAATACACAGAGGTGCATCCACTGACTGGAAGGCAGGTGTAGAGAGTGGGGAGCAGGGGTAACAGGGAAGCTTGATCCTATGTGGGGCCAGAGGAGGCTTCCCTGAGCAGGTGCGATTGAAGCTCAAACTCAAAAGATGAGACATAGTTAACTGAGGGTTGAGTTTAGGGGTCGAGAGGAAGAACATTCTAGAGAGAGGGCACAGCAAGGGCAAGGGCACAGTCATTGCAAGAAGGAGCAGAGAGATGGTCAGAGTATCTGGCAACACAGAACGTGGGGAAGTCCTGATGGGGGTCTGGGGGCACAGGGTCAACTTGAATGATATCCTCAGACCCAAGAGGATTCAGGAGGCTGTGAAGGGCGACTGGCCCAGGTGGCTGTTGCCCCTTGTACAATCATCCTATATGGCTCCACTGGCCACGGCATTGAAGGCACCCTATCAGCAGCCTCCCCTCACACCCCTGACACTCATCCCCCCAGGCATCCTGCTCTGCATCATATTCAGGTGGGGAGAGTTATCCTGAAGAGGTGGCTCAGATTCCACCCCTCTGAAAGCTTTCCCTAACACTTTCCACCTCCCTTACAAGATTGTGACACCCCAGGACAAGGACTCCCCACTCACCTGTATGTCTCAAGGTCCAGCATGGTCATAGCGATGGCTCCATGATGGCCAGGTAAGGGTATGGGGCTGGAATCTTGGGCTCTTTGAGGCAAGATGGTGATTCTGGTCTAAAGTGCCCAGACACACTTTGCTGCTGCAGAGCAAGGGACCAAGCAGTGCTGCACTTTTGGGGTGACTGGTAAAGAATGCAGACTGGCAGCCACTGGGCCCTGGTAAGACTGCTATGAGGACTGTATGCAGCTGGAGTGTAGCTGACACACAGTAATTGCTCAATAAATGTGTGATGCTGCTTTTGTAATTATTTCTTAGCATGACTCACAGTGGCCCAGAGGGAACATGGAGTCACCTGGGGGTTTGGATAGTTACTGAAGATGAAGCTACTAAAAGATGTTAATATCTGCCATAGACACAAGCACAAGGGTTCTGGAGAGTCAGTACACCAAAGAGGTGCCCAGCTGAGCACAGGCCAGGGCTTAAAGAAGGCATGCCCACCCTTGGTTCATTGGTGCCAAACCAGAGAGGTTCATACCAGAGAGTTCCAGACCAGACCTCAGTCAGGGTCCAAATCCTAGGGGTTAAGGAGAGGCAAGGCCCAACCCTGGGGTGCAAGATAATAGGCAGGGCTGAAGTGCCATGTTGTGGGCCGCAGTCTTCACCTCCTCATCTGCAGTACAGAGCAGTAGCTTGTGGACAAGGCTGTGAGAAAGACACATCAAAAGACATGCAGTTCCCATCAGAGGCTCCGGGCCTCAACAACAAAATTTACTTCCCAAAGAGCAGGGGCTGAGATACAGACAGCAAAAGCATTTCAGAATTGGGGTGTTTTCTCATTCTTCTCAGGCACACATGGAACATTTTCTAAGATAGATCACATGTTAGGCAACAGAACAAGTCTCAATAAATTTAAGAAAATTGAAATCATACCAAGTGTCTTCTCTGACCACACTGCTATGAAATCAGACATCAACTACAGGAAAAAAAAAAAAAAAACAGAAAGACACACAAATAAGTGGAGGCTGAATAACATGTTACTAAATAATGAATGGGTAAACAATGAGATCAAGGAACAAATCAAAAGACATTTTGAGACAAGCAAAAATGAAAACACAATTAACCAAAATCAATGGGATGAAGCGAAAGCAGTCTTAAGAGGGAAATTCATAGCAATGCATGCCTACCTAAAGAAACAAGAAAAATCACAAATCAACAGTTTATCCTTACACTTAAGGGATCTGGAAAAAGAACAGCAAAATAAACCCAAAAAGAGTACAAGGAAGGAGATAATAAAGATCAGAGCATAATTAATGAAATGGAGACCCCCCAAAAATACAAAAGATCAATGAATCCAAGAGCTGTTTTTTCAAGAAGATAAACAAAATTGACAAACCTCTAGCCAGACTCATCAAAAAAAAGGAGAGGATCCAAGTTAATAAAATAAGAAATGAAAGAGGAGAAGTGACAATGGACACCACGGAAATACAAAAATTTTAAGAATCACTGTGAGCTACTATATGCCAACAAATTAGACAATCAGGAAGAAAAGGACAATTTTCTAGAAGCATATAACCTTTCAAGGCTAACTCAAGAAGAAACGGAAAACCTAAATAGACTGATTACCACCAAGGACATTGAATCAAAATCAACAAGCTCCCAACAAACAAAAGCCAATGGCTACATGGCTTTACAGGTGAATTTTACAAAACATTCAAAAAAGAATTATCACCTATTCTCCTCAAACTATCCCAAAAAATCCAGAAGGAGGGAAGGTTCCCAAACACTTTTTACAAGGCTACTATCACCCTGATCCAAAAATCAGACAAAGACATTACAAGAAAAGAAAACTACAGGCTGATATCTCTAATGAACATAGATACAAAAATCCTCAACAAAATATTAGCGAACAGAATTCAGCAATACATTATAAAGATCATACACCATGATCAAGTGGGATTCATTCTTCATATGCAAGGTTGGTTCATCCTCCGCAAATCAATTAATGTGATACACCACATTAACAAAATGAAAAATAAAAATCATATGATCAATAGATGCAGAAAAAGCATTTGACAAAATCCAGCAGCCATTTATGATAGAAACTCTTCAGAAAGCAGGAATAGAGGGACCATATCTCAACATAATAAAGGCCATATATGATAAACCCACAACTGACACCATACTCAATGGGGGAAAGCTAAAACCATTCCCTTTAACGTCAGGAACAAGGCAAGGTGGCCCACTTTCTCCACTTCTAGTCAACATAGTTCTGGAAGTTCTATCCACGGCATCAGACAAGAAAAAGAAATAAAAGGCATCCATATTGGTAAGGAGGAAGTAAAATTGTCATTATATGCAGATGACATGATACTATTATAGAGAACCCCAAAGACTACACCATAAAGCTATTAGAACTGATAAATGAATTTAGTAAAGTAGCAGAATACAGAATTAATATTCAGAAATCAGTTGCATTTGTATATACCAATAATAAAACATCAGAAAAGAAATTAAGAAAACAGTCCCATTTACAATTGCTTCAAAGACTATAAAATACTTAGGAATAAATTTAACAAGAAATAAAAGACCTGTTCTCAGAAAATTATAAGACCCTGGAGAAATTAAAGAAGATACAAATAGATGGAAACACATACCATGCTCATGGATAGGAACAATTAATATCGCTATAATGTCCATACTGCCTAAGGCAATATACAGATTCAACACAATTCCTGTCAAACTACCAAGGACATTTTTCACAGAAATAGAACATATAATCCTAAAATTTATATGGAACCCAGATAGCCTCGGCAATCTTGAGAAATAAGAACAAAGTGGGAGGTATAACAATACCTGGCATCAAATTATACTACAAAGCTATAGTAATCAAAACAGCATGGTACTGGCATAAAAACAGATATATAGATCAATGGAACACAATAGAGAGGTCATTTAATCTACAACAATGGAAGCAAGAATGTATGGTGGGGTAAAGACAGTCTATTCAATAAGTGGTACTGGGAAACCTGGATGGACACATGCAAAAAAATGAAGCTGAACCACCTCCTTACACCATATACAAGAATAAATTCAAAATGCATTAAAAACTTAAATGTAAGATCTGAAACCATAAAATTTCTAGAAGAAAATACAGGAAGAAAGTTTACAGACATTAGCCTTAGTAATATTTTTACTGATATATCTCCTCAGGCAAGGGAAGTAAGAGAAAAAATAAATGTATGGGATTTTGTCAAACTAAAAAGTTTTTTCACAGCAAAGGAAACGATCAATAAAATTAAAAGGGATCCTACTGAATGGCAAAAAATATTTGTCAATGATATAACTGATAGGGGTTAATATCCAAAATTTATAAAAAACTCATTCAACTCAACTCCAAAAAAACAAACAACCCAATTAAAAAATGGGCAGAGGACATGTAGTGACATTTTTCTAAAGAGGACATACAGATGGCAAACAGACATATGAAAAAATGCTCAATCTCACTAACCATTAGAGAAATGCAAATAAAAACTACAATGAGATACTACCTCACCAAAGTCAAAATGGCTATCTTCAGTAAATTAACAAAAAAAAAAATGCTGGCGAGGATGTGGAGAAAAGGGAACCCTCGTGGTTTGCTGGTGGGATTGCAGATTGGTACAACCACTACGGAAATCGGTATGATGGCATCTCAAAAAACTGAAAATGGAACTACCTTATGACCCAGCATTTCCACTCCTAGGTGTCTATCCAGAGAAATGCAAAACACTAATTTGAAAAAATGTATGCACCCCTTTATTTATTGCAGCACTATCCTCAATAGCCAAGACATGGAAACAACCGAAATGCCCATTAGTAGATGACTGGATTAAGAAACCATGGTACATTTACAGAATGGAGTATTACTTGGCCATAAAGAAGAATGAAATCTTACCATTTGCAATGATATGGATGGACCTAGAGAACATTTGCTAAGTGAAATAAGTGAGACAGAGAAAGACAAATATCATATGACCTCACTTATATGTGGAATCTAAACAATAGAATAAATGAACGAACTAATCAGAAACAGTCTCAGAGACATAGAGGAAAAACTGAGGGTTGCTAGATGGGAGGGGGCCTGGCATGAAGGAGAAGGTGAGGGGATTAGAAAGGACAGTAGGTAACCACAAGATTGCCATGGGGATACGAAAGTCAGTTTGGGGAATATAATATATAATTAATAAGATTGTAAAGATTTTGTAGGGTATCTGATGGGCACTTGTCTTATTAGGGAGACCACCTCAGGGATGCTGTGGATGCCTGATCACTGCACTGTACACCTGAAGCTGAAGCTAAATAATAATGAATGTCAACTATAATGTGGTATAATGCGAATTAGGGTATGTATGTATATAGTCACAAGAAAAGGAGGACAGCATAAGGAATAGAGACAGTGGAAATGTAACAGCTGTGTGCGATGTCAGAGGGGTAGTAGATTGGGGGAAGTGGGTTATCACTTTGTGAGGGGTATAAATGATAAGTGTCTAACTATTACATTTTTTCATACTCCTGAAATTAATACTTTTTTTTAATTAAAAAAAAAAATTGAGGCGTTTCACAGGAACCGGATCTTATTCAGTCATTTGTCTGCCAAACAGTTACTAAACTCCCACCATGTGACAAGCACTTTATCCAACTTTTTCCAACAGGTCAAGATGCTTACCTTCCTTGGTGGCCACAGGAATGTGCCCCCAAACGCCCTCCTTGACAGATGTGCTGCCCCGAGTGCTGGGGGTTGTCAGCAGTTGCCCTCAGTGTCACCCCAGCTTCAGACACCACCCCACAGACCTGTCCTTCCTGGACCCATGTCCTGTACTGTCACACACAAGTACTTGAAGACCTGGCCATCCAGACTCGGGACAGCTCTGGGTGCCACTCCAACTCCAGGCCCAAGCTACTCAATGTCCCCCTCTGCCTGCGCCTACTTCCTCTCTCCCTGCTGCAGGCCTGGGCCAGTGCCCTCCTGAGGAACCTGCTGTGTGCTCTGTGGGGGCACCCACCAACCACACCTCCACCCTGCTGACAGTGAGCAATGCCAACAAATGCGAAATAAAGGACAGATTCCCACACTGATGTCTGTGGAGGACAGGATCAGGACATTGGGAGCTGAGGGGAGCGGAAGCGCAGCCCAGGGCAGACAAAGGAGGCTTCCTGAAGGAGAAGACTCTTAAGTGAAGATACAGAGGCTGCAGAGCAGACATCCCTGATGTCACATCCGGGAGAGAGCATCCCAGGAAAGGAAAAGCAAAGCCCAAGACCCAAAGCAGCAAGAACTGAAGGGCACAGTGGGCCAAGCCTCAGTCTGGCTGCCAGGGTGCTGCATGGCACCTGAAGAGGTATCTGGAGAGATACCTGACAGGTTACCTGAAGGATACCTGGAGGGGTACATGGAGGATTATCTGAATGGCACATGAAGGGTTACCTGGAGGGTTATCTGGAGGGAATATGGAGGATTCCTGGAAGATATCCGAAGGTGTACTTGGAGAGGACTTTGCAGACCTGGCCAGGGAGGGCTTGGCCCTGCCTATTGTGAATCTGAACTGCCTGCATCCTCCTGCCTGCGCTGGGGCTACTTGGGTTGGTGGGGCTGGCAGGTAGCATCCTTCCCACCAAGCCCCTGGAGAATTTGAGATGAATCAGTTGGGCCAGGTCATCCTCTGGCTGCAGTAATTCTGCTGAGGATATGGAGGTTTGTCCCCCTGGGGCAGCCGGGTTGCAGCTGCTCTAAAATCACCCAGTCAGCCCTTTCACCAGCAAAAATTCTCCACTTCAGCCATTTGCATCCAAAGCAATCCACAGCCTATTTCCTGCCTAGGAACTGTTTAATCTGCTGGCACTGGGTTAGTAAGGCCAGGACAATTAATTAAAGATCCCAGGGAGCAGCCAGCTCTCATTTAAATCCTGCCTGGGAATGGGGGGAGGAGACTGTAGGTGAGAACTCCTCTTATGTTGCTGCACTTTCTCCCTAGCCAAGCAATTTCTCATCTATTATCTTCATCGATCTTGGCCTCAGCTGTGAGAGGAGGGGATTATTATCTTCATTTTGCAAGTGCAGAAATGGAGACTCAGGTTAAGTTGTATGTCAGTTTCTCCCAGCTCCACAGAAGTGGAGTCCAGATCCACACAGGGCAAGACCAAGTCCTCTGTGTTCTCACCACACTTGGGACCCACAGAGCTCTCTTTGGTCTCCTGGGGACAGGAATAGCTACGCTAGAGTAACATTAATGAGACTCCCACCAGCCTGCTTCTGGTAGGAGGTCAGGGAGGGCTGGGAGAGTTCAGAGAATGTACCTTTGACCCTGAGATGCTACGGGGGTGTGAGTTACCCCTCATTGAAGTGGAATTTGTGATTTTCTCAGGGAAAAACAGAATCTCCTGAGCATAGATGGGCCTAATTCTGCGATGAGTGCTATTGGGGGCCCAGAGATAGGTTCCTTCCTTCCCACCTGTGCAGATGTGCTGTACTAGAATGCCTGTTCTACAAGCTCTTCCTGCAGGTGACTGTGATTTGGGGTTTTTGCCGCTACTTTAACCAACGGTTATGGCAGAGTGATGTTCCATGGCTTCCAAGGCGAGATCAAAAAGGTGCTGCACCTTTTGCCTGGTTCCTTGGAGCCCTGAGCCCCCAGACAGGAAGTCCAGTTCCCTGAGGCCCCTGTGATGGCAGGAATCCCAACTTGCTCTGGCTCAGAGATATGTGGAGAGGCCTTGAGATCACATAGAGAGACACAGCTAGCACCCCCACTCCTCCAGCCTCCATCTCCAGGTCCTGCTTCTCCATCTGACAGCAACTGTATGAGAGACTGTATGAGAGAGCTGCCCACTGGGCATTACCCATAGAGATAATAAAAAAATTGTTGTTGTCTTACGCCACTAATTTTGGGGCTGTTTTTCATCCAGCAATAGTAAGCAGAACACTACCATCAAGAGAAAGGGACAGAGAAACAAAGAAAATGTAATTCCAGAGTGCAACAGGAGCAAATGCTGGGCAAGAACAAACAAGCAGTGTCCAAGAGGAAGAGAAGTCAGGGGAGGTGCTACTGAACCATAAAGGGGGAACAAGCTTCTGCCAGGGACTCCCAGGTGATGTGCAAAGGCGCAGAGGCAGGAAGGGCCTGACTTGCTGTATTTCCAGCAAGTGGCTGGTGTCCCAGGGGTGAATTTAGAACACAGGTTCAGGCCTATGAGCTGGCCTGTGGTGCATGGCACTGGGGAGAGACTGGAAGAGTCCCGAGCCCAGAATGAGGTCATGTCCATATTATCGACAAAGCATTCTGACCACTGTGTGAGGACTGTGATGAAAAATCCAAAGGTGTTGGGAAGTTTTCCCAGACCCCACTTGGATGCAAAGGGAGGTTTTCAATACTTCTAGCACTACGTTGGCATGACCATGCTGCAAGTGACCATTGGAAACAGGCCAGAGGAAGCCATGTGTAAGCAAAGCCATGGTGGCCCCTGGGCACCTGCCTCTGATGTTATAACCAGAGGTCTTTCTAGCTATTGTGGGAAGAACAGTAGAGGCAGTACAGAGGAGGGGGTAGAAAGCAAAACATGGTCTGATACCCAAGCCTATAAAGGGCCATGGGGGGCTGCACCTCACATCTACTAGTTACCCACAACAACGTGTGAGGCAGGGGTCCCCATCCCATCCCCTAGAGCACTGAGGAGGAGCAGAGCGCTGAGGACCCCTCAGTACAGTGAGTAGGGTGGTAGCTAGGATTGTCAGGGAGACAAAGATGGGTGGCTACTGTGACAGCTGCAGCCTTCTGTCATTCTCAATGCAGGTGGTTAAGTTGGGGTCCACCACAGCTCTGTTATCTTCAGAAGTGGGCACATGGTCCAGGCTTGGCCAATCAGTGATTAATTTAGGAGTAATAACCTAAGCTGAGCCAATATGAATCAGCTCTGGGACTTTGGTAAGAACTATTGGGAAGGAGGCATGTTCTTTTTAGCAGGATGGCCAACGTAGTAAAACAAATTGATGATGACCATTTTTGACTGCTTTGGGAATTGCTATGTTTGTGTCTGCCAAGATGTGTATGTTGAAATCCTAAAACCCCAAATAATGGTATTAGGAGGTGGGCTTTCGGGAAATAATTAGATGATGAGAGTAGAGCCTTTGTGATGAGATTAGTGCCCTAATAAGAAAAGACACGAGACCTTGCTTCTCTCTCTGCTGTCTATCATGTGAGGATACAAATACACAGCTACCTGCAAACAAAGAAGCAGACTCCCACCAGACACCAGGTTTGCCAGCACACTGATCTTGGACTTTCCAACATTCAGAACTGTGAGAAATAAACATTTGTTGTTTGAGCAACCAAGTCTATGGGATTTTTGTTACATCAGCCCAAACTAAGACAAAAATATCTTTCTGAACAATGCAGAGGAAAGCAGAGAAACAGACAAAAGAAAGAGAGCTGATGACATCACTGGAGCACTTTGATACAGCCCTGCCTGAAGACCACATTGAACTTTTTAGTTGTATGAACCAATAAACTCCTTTTCTTTTCTTCTTTTTTTAATTTATTGGGGTGACAGTTGTTAGTGAAATTACATAGATTTCAGATGTACAATTCTGTATTACATCATCTATAAATCCCATTGTGTGTTCACCACCCAGAGTCAGTTCTCCTTCCATCACCATATATTTGACCCCCTTACCCTCATCACCCTCCCCCCACCCCCCTTACCCTCTGGTAACCACTAAACTATTGTCTGTGTCTATGAGTTTTTCTTTCTCATTAGTTTGTCTTGTTCTTTTGCAGTTTTTGCTTTATATACCATATATCAGTGAAATCACAGGGTTTTCTGCTTTTTCTGTCTGACTTATTTCACTTAGCATTATACTCTCAGGATCCATCCATGTTGTCACAAATGCTCCTATATCATCTTTTCTTACTGCCGAATAGCATTCCCTTGTGTATATATACCACAACTTCTTTATCCATTCATCTATCGAAGGACATTTTGGTTGTTTCCATGTCTTGGCCACTGTAAACAAAGCTGCAATGAACATTGGAGCACACGTGTCTTTATGGATAAATGTTTTCAAATTTTTGGGGTAGATACCCAGGAAAGGGATTGCTGGGTCATATGATAATTCTATTCATAATTTTTTGAGGAACCTCCACACTGCCTTCCATAGCGGCTGCACCAGTCTGCGTTCCCACCAACAGTGGATGAGGGTTCCTTTTTCTCCACAGCCTCTTCAACACTTGTTACGATTTGTCTTGTTGATGATAGCCATTCTGACTGGGGTGAGGTGATATCTCATTGTGGTTTTTATTTGCATTTCTCTGATAATTAGTGATGTTGAACATTTTTTCATATGTCTATTTCCCATTTGTATGTCCTCTTTGGAGAAATGTCTCTTCAGGTCCTCTGCCCATTTTTCCATTGGGTTGTTTGTTTTTTTGTTGTTGAGCTTCATGAGTTCCTTGTGTATTTTGGATATTAGCCCCTTATCGGAGGCACTGTTTGCAAAAATCTTCTCCCATTCAGTTGGCTGCCTCATTATTTTGTCGATGGTTTCTTTTGCCGTGCAGAAGCTTTAAAGTTTCATATAGTCGCATTCGTTTATTTTAGCTTTTACTTCCATTGCCTTTGGAGTCAAATTCATAAAATGCTCTTTGAACCCAAGGTCCATAAGTTTAGTACCTATCTTTTCTTCTATGCAGTTTATTGTGTCAGGTCTTATGCTTAAGTCTTTGATCCATTTTGAATTAATTTTGATACATGGTGACAGATAGCAGTCCAGTTTCATTCTTTTGCATGTGGGTTTCCAATTTTCCCAGCACCATTTATTGAAGAGGCTGTCTTTCCTCCATTGTATGTTTTTAGCTTCTTTGTCAAAAATTATCTGTTCATATTTATGTGGTTTTATTTCTGGGGTCTCAATTCTATTCCATTGGTCTAGTGTCTGTTTTTCTGCCAATACCATGCTGTTTTGAATATCGTAGCCCTGTAGTACAAGCTAAAGTCAGAGAATGCAATACCTCCAGTATTGTTCTATTTTCTTAAGATTGCTTTGGCTATTCAGGGTCTTTTGTGGTTCCAAACAAATCTGATGATTTTTTGTTCTATTTCTTTAAAAAAGGCCATTCGGATTTTGATGGGGATTGCATTAAATCTGTATATGGCTTTGGGTAATATGGCCATTTTAAGTATGTTGATTCTTCCAATCCATGAGCACGGAATGTCTTTCCATTTCTTTGTGTCTTCTTCAATTTCTTTCAACAATGTGTTATAGTTTTCAGCATATAGGTCCTTCACCTCCTTGGTTAAGTTTATTCCTAGGTATTTTATTCTTTTTGCTGCAATTGCAAAGGGATTTTTTTTGTATTTCTTTTCTAAGATTTCATTGTTAGTATATAGGAATGCAATAGACTTTTGTACGTGTATTTTGTAGCCAGCAACTTTACTGTATTCGTTGATTGTTTCTAATAGCTTTTTGGTGGAGCCTTTAGGGTTTTCTATATATAGCATCATGTCATCTGCAAAGAGTGACAATTTAACTTCTTCATTCCCAATTTGGATGCCTTTTATTTCTTTCTCTTGCCTGATAGCTCTGGCAAGGACTTCCAACACTACAGTTGAAAAGCAGAGGTGATAGGGTACAACCCTGTCATGTTCCTGAACGTAGAGCAAAATGCTTCAGTTTTTCACCATTGATTATGAGATTAGCTGAGGGCTTGTCGTATATGTCCTTTTTATGTTAAGGTATTTTCTTTCCATATCTATTTTATTAAGTGTTTTAATCATAAATGGATGTTGTATGTTGTCAAATGCTTTTTCTGCATCAATTGATATAATCATATTATTTTCGTCCTTTATTTTGTATATGTGATGGATTTGCGGATGTTGAACAATCCTTGTGCTCCGGGGATGAACCCCACTTGATCGTGATGAATAATCTTTTCAATGCATTGTTGTATTCGATTTGCTAGAATTTTGTTTAGGAATTTTGCAGAAGTATTCATCAGGGATATTGGTCTGTAGTTTTCTTTTTTTGTGTTGACCTTACCAGGTTTGGTATCAGGGTAATGTTCGCCTCATAAAATAAGTTAGGGAGTACTACCTTTTCTTCAAGTTTTGGAAGAGTTTGAGCAGGATTGGAATTAGATCCTGTTTGAAGGGTTGGTAGAATTCACTAGTGAAGCCATCTGCTCCCAGGCTTTTACTTTTGGGAAGGTTTTGGATGACTGATTCAATTTCTTTTCTGGTGATCGGTCTGTTTAGATTTTCCAGTTCTCCATGGTTCAGCCTTGGAAGACTATATGTTTCTAAGAACGTGTCCATTTGTTCTAGGTTATTAAATTTGGTGGCATATAGTCCTTCATAGCATTCTTGCATGATTCTTTGTATTTCTGTGGTGTCCGTCATAAATTCCCCTCTTTCATTTCTGATTTTGTTAATTAGTGTCTTCTCTCTTTTTATCTTAGTGAGTCTAGCCAAGGGTTTGTCAATTTTCTTAATCTTTTCAAAGAACCAGGTCTTTGTCACATTAATTTTTTCTATTGTCTTTTTGTTCTCCATTTCATTTAGTTCTGCTCTGATTTTTCTTATTTCCTTTCTTCTGCTGACCTTGGGTTTCACTTGTTCTTTTTTTTCTAGTTCTTTAAGGTGTAACATGAGGTTATTTATTTGGGATTTTTCTTGTTTCTTGAGATAGGCCTGTAATAATATAAATTTCCCTCTTAAAACTGCTTTCGCTGCATCCCAAATATTTTGGTAGGAAGTATTTTCATTGTCATTTGTAACTACGTATTTTTTGATCTCTCCTCTAATTTCTTCTTTGACCCAGGCGTTCTTTAAAAGTATGTTGTTTAACCTCCATGTATTTATGTTTTTTTCTCCTTTCTTTTCACAGTTGATATCCAATTTCAAAGCCTTGTGATCAGAGAATATGATTGGTATGATTTCAATCTTCTTAAACTTGCTGAGGCTGATTTTATGTCCCAATATATGTTCTATCCTTGAGAATGTTCCATGTACACTACAAAAGAATGTGTAGTCTGATGTTTTAGGATGAAGTGCTCTATATATGTCAATTATGTCCATTTCATCTAATGTGTCATTTAGGGCTGCGATTTCGTTATTTATCTTCTGTTTGGATGATCTATCCATAGCTGTCAATGACGTATTTAAGTCCCCTAGTATAATTCTGTTTTGGTCAATTTCTCCCTTTAGTTCTGTTAGTATTTTCTTTGTATATTTTGGTGCTCATTGATTGGGGGCATAAATATTGATGTCTGTTATGTCTTCTTGTTGTATATTCCCCTTTACTATTATGAAAAGTCCATCTTTGTCTCTTGTTATCTTTTCCACCCTGAAGTCTGTTTCATCTGATATCATTGTGGCTACACCTGATTTTCTCTGGGTACCATTTGCTTGGATTGTCAATTTCTACCCTTTCACTTTGTTTCTAGCTTGTCCTTGTAACTGAAATGTGTCTTTTGGAGACAGCATATGGTTGGGTTTAGTTTTTTGATCCAATCTGCTACTCTGTGCCTTTTTATTGGTTAGTTCATTTCATTTACATTTCGGGTGATTTTTCATATGTGAGAATTTCCCGTCATCCTATCTTTAGTTTTCTGGTAAGGCTGTGTCTCCACTGTTTCTTTGCCTTTTTGTTGTTGTCTATTATTTCTGTGTGGTGGTATTCTATGATGTTTCCCTCTGTTTCTTATTTTATTACAGTATATATTTCAGTTCTGGATTTTTTTTTCATTTATGTTTTTTTTATTTTTTTTATTAGTTTCAGGTGTACAAGACAAGGTAATACTTAGACGTTCATCATTTATATCCCTCACACCTTGAACCCCCCTCCCCCCATCCATTATCCGTCCGACCTCACACCCAGCCATCACATTATATATATAAAATTATAGTTGGCATTCATTAATGTTTAGCTTCTGGTGTACAATGCCATGATCAGGCATCCACATTATCTCTGAGGTGGTCTCCCAAATAGGATGCATGTCCATCGGATTGGATTTTTTTTTTTTAGTGGTTACCATTACGTTTATGTAAAAGAAAGTTTGATATTTAGAGTGTTCCATTTTCTTCAGCACGCTTACTTTCTCCATTTCCATATTCCGGTTCAGACCTTTACTCTCCCCTTTTTATGTTTGGTTGCCACAAATTGTCCCTGTTGATGGTCGTCGAATAACCTCCTTTAGTATTTCTTGTAGTGCAGGTCATGCATTAGAAAATTCCCTCAGCTTCTGTATGTCTGGAAAGGTCTTCATTCCTCCTTCATATCTAAAGGATATCTTTGCTGGATATATTATTCTTGGCTCATATTTTCTCTCTTTCAATAGTTTGAATTTTTGATTCCACTCCCTCCTGGCTTGTAGAGTTTCTGCTGAGAAATGATGATAATCTAATTGGCTTTCCTTTGTAGGCTACCATCTTCTTTTCCCTGGCTGCCTTGAGGATTCCTTTTTGTTTTTGAGTTTAGACAGTTTCAATACAATGTGCCTTGGAGAAGGCCTGTTTGGATTGAGGTAATTACATGTTCTATTTGCTTCTTGGATTGGATGATCCAGTTCTGTCCACAAGTTTGGGAAGTTCTCATCGACAATTTGTTTGAATATATTCTCTGTTCCCTTCTCTCTTTCTTCTCCTTGTGTTATGGTAATTATTTTTCTATTGCTCTTCTTCATGGTGTCAGAAAGTTCTTGTAGGCTTCTTTCATTTCTTTAAATCTGAAGTCTCTTTTTTCTTCCATCTGTGTAATTTCCAGGTTTCTATCTTCAATGTCACTGATTATTTCCTCCATCTGGTCAACTCTACTACCTAAGCTGGTTATTTCATTCTTAATTTCTTCTATTGAGTTCTTAATCTCCATAAATTCTCTTTGGTTCTTTTTTAAAATTTCAATCTTTTTCGTAAAATGCTCATTGTGTTCTTTGATTGTGTTTCTGAGTTCATCAAACTGCCTTTCTGTGTTTTCTTGCATCTCGTTGAGTTTTTTCAAATTGCAATCTTGAATACTCTGTCATTTAAGTAACATATTTCCATATCTTTAAGTTCCTTTTCTGGAGACTTCACTTTCTTTCTGAGCCGTTGTTGCCTTGGTTATTCACGGCAATTACTGATTTATTATTTCTCTTCCTAGACATCTACAGGAGTGGCTTCTGCAACAGATTGATAGGAAGAAGTCTTTCTTTTGTTTTCTCGTACTTGTTGGTAGAATGTTTTAATTTCTTTCCGACTGCAGCATTTTTATTCTCTCTCAGACGGTAGTGCTATGTTTTCTTTGCACTATTCCCACTTCTCACACAATGGGTGGATTCTGTAGGAGTCGGGCTTCTCCTCTGTTAATAGTTCGCCTGGGTTAATAGTTCACTGGGCACAGTTTTCGTGTGTGTATGCAGAGAGCTTTTGAAGTTCCAAAGCTTTTCCTGCACCAGTGTCAGAGCCTGTATGTTTCAGCACTTCTGTTTACTCCTGCAGGGATCAGCCCAGATAGGTGGGGTAAGGGGAGGGGTGAGTTGTGAGAGGTGGCCCAGAGCAATGGCAGCGACCACCAATCCAGCCGGTCCCGCTTCCACAGCTCCCTCCCCTTTGCCCGAACTAGTTGGGCTGCGAATCTGTGTCTGTGGGCCACAGTTTCAGAGCAGCCAACATTCTCGTTTTTTGATCTGGCACTGCTACTGTTCCGCTGCTAGAACCGGGCAGGCGTGGGCGGGGCGAGCTCTGGGAGGTCAGGGAGGAGGCGGCTAGTCTCAGTGTCTAAGGCTTCCGCTCTCTGCTTGGCAGTGAGGGCTTAAACCACCGTTTTCTGCCTTCTTCCCTCTGTCTTTTCTCTGAGGTCTCTGCCGTGAGCTTTGGGTTCAGCCGTGTTATATGCTTCCCCTTCAGCCCTGTGGGCCATAAGTGGAACCATAGCAGTCTGAGTTCTTCCCTGTCCTGCAGCTGCGGTATTTCCTGGATGCAGCGAGCTTGGAGCACTGAGCTAGGCTTTCGTCCTGCCCCTGCGGCTCCATCTCCGCACTTCTCCCTTCCCTCCTCCCCCGCTCACACGATTTGCCCACTTTTAGGTGAATTCAGTAGTGGGCCTCTTCATCTTGCCTGTCTGCTGTGCAGGGAGTCCTTTGTGCTGTTATTGTTGTCCGATTTGTTGTAAATTCCAGGGGAGCTTTACAGAAGCTCACCTCACGCCACCATATTGATGACGTCTCTATAAATTCCTTTTCTTGCTTAAACTATTCTGTGTTAGTTTCTATTACTTGCAAATAAAAGGCGAAAAGAGCAATTACACCAGTAATCAGATGGAAAACCTTTTCATTTCCAGAATCCCTCTTAGGGTTGGCACTGTCTTTATTTGGGAGAAATATTTTTAAAAGCACTAGCTTTTGAAGGTAAGAGTCCAAGGGACCTGGTTGTGGGAAAAATGTTTTATGGTAGAAAAAGGGAGAGATTTTCTCATGACTTCACCAAGGGAAAGCATGCCTGTAGGGACACCCTCCTGGGGCCTAATCCCATCTCATCCACCCTGTGAGCAAATGTTAGTCTGAACATACAATAGACTGTGTGCTAAGCAGAGAGAACACCGTGATTCAACTCAGCCAGGCTGTAGTGGGAGTCCCAGCAATTCATGGGTGAAGTGGATGTGGAAGGGCAGCATTCTCAGCCTCCCATGCTGCAGAAGCCGAATTTTTCTCATACACACTTGCAGTGTGGATTATGGTGTGATTCAGAACACAGAAAAGGGGCAGAGGCCCTGCTGGCTTTGGTTTTTCTGCAGCAGAAAACACAGTGTCATGGTCACTGGCAGGGCCTCTCCTATATCCATCGTCTCACTTGGTGCTTTTGTTCACTGGCTCTGTGGGTGTTGAGAGGCAGTGTGCAGGGCTTCTGGTTGCTGCTGGTGTGGGCTTAGCAGAAGCATGTGGATTCTGAAAGCCAATGGCTAACATTCCAACCCCTCCTTCTGGGTGATGACAGGAGAAGTAGACACTCTGCTGGGTCAGTTCAATGGTGAGTACTGAGTACGAGGGTGACTCCTGAAGGTTCAAAGGAGAACTGCTCTTCTATACCTGCCAGCATGGTTACAGTCACTCGATCCCCTGTATGAAATCCTTTCTGTTTGTACACTGAAAAGAGTCACAACCCTGACAGATGAGAGACGATTCTAGGTACCAGGGAGGTACCTAGGGAGGGTTTGGAGGGCTTGGCCTTCATCTGCAGCATTTGAAAGGTTTGGGGGGTTACTTACCATTGGGCACTGTTTCCTGAGTACCTGGAAACCCTGGACACAACTCATTAGTCCAGGCCCTGCTCCCGTGCCACTCTCAGCAAAGGCCAGGGCAAGGGTGCTGGTGTCCTAGAAGAAAGGGCCCAGCGGCTGCCTCCCAGGCAGCTCAAAGCAGCAGGAGCCTGTTTCCTCTTTTCCTGGAGGAGGCAGGAACCAGCCTCCCAGTAATATTTGGCTGTCGGGCGATCCTGCCAGCCCTTCTCTGCCATCTACTTCCCCCGAGCCTACCTAGGGTGAGGCTAAGTGGCCACTCTGGCTCAGAAGGGCAGGAGGCAGCAGAGTGCTTGCTGGCTCCAGTCTCATATCAGGGGTTGAGTCTCTGTGGAAAGGTGTGGCTCTATCTCTAGAAACACAGAGAACCCACAGGCTCCCCAGTGGGACCCAAACCTTTACTAAAGTCTACAAAAATTCATGACCTATCACATCAGATGTAAGCAGTTGGTTTGAACACAAATTAGCACTTACTGTTTGCCAAGCTCAGAGCTGGGCATTTTACATACATTTAACTCATTTAATGCTTGCAACAGCCTTATGAGGTAAGAACAATTTTTATCCCCATTTATAGATGAAGAAACTGAGGTTCAGGGAAGTGAAATAACTTGCCCGGGTCGCACAGGGAGTTGGAGGAGGGAAGAATCAAGATTTTTTCCCAGTTTTATTGAGAAATAATTGACATACATCATTGTATAAGTTTAAGATGTACAGCATGATGGTTTGATTTGCACATATTGTGAAACATATGTAACAGGTTCAGCTAATATTCATCTTTTCATATAGATTCAATAAAAAGAAAGAAGAAAAAAGGAAAAAAATTCTCCTTGTGATAAGTTGTTAAGAGCAACTTTCCCATATATCATTCAGCAGTGTTAGCTATATTTAGCCTGCTGTACCTTACATCTTTAGTGTTTATTTATCTTATAACTAGAAGTTTTTACCTTTTGACAAGTTTCCTCTAATTCCCCCCTCTGTGGTAACCGCTTCTGGTAACCACAAGAGTGATCTCTTTTTTCTGTGAGTTTGGGTTTTTTCTTTTTAATTCCACGTGTAAGTGAGATCGTACAGTATTTGTCTTTCCCTGTCTGGCTTATTTCACTTAGCCTAATGCTTTCACATTCCACTCATATTGTCACAAATGGTAAGATTTCCTCATTTTTATGGCTGAATAACATTCCATTGTATATATGTATCACATTTTTTTAATCCATCCATCCCTTGATGGACACTGAGGTTGTTTCCATCTGAGAGCCAGGTTTTGAGCCCAGTGTGGGAAGTATAGTGAGGCAAAAGAGACACAACCCTCAAGGGGGTTGGGTACAGAGAGATGCAGGAGGAGCCTGGGCAGGGCTGTTACAAGGGAAGGGACTGAGGTTTGAGCTAAATTTAACCAGATGGCTGAGGGATGCAAAGGTGCTGGGGTGGGGGCAGGGGAAGAAGGCTTTGAGTAACCCCCCCACACCCCACACGTCGAGGAGGAGATATCAGGGGCACATGGGGATATCTCCTTTTACTAAAGCTAGACAACTATGTCAAATATGTGGTAACTGCTCCCCTCCAGACCGCAACACGTACACATACATGTGCACATACATGTACATACACATGCATGCACATGTGTGCATAAGAGGTGTGATAAAAAACTATGGCGAATGTTTACATTTTTAAAATTTATTACAGTAAAAGACACATTGATGTCTATGAGTTTTTGTTTCTCATTTGTTTGTCTTGTTCTTTTTGGTTTATATACCACATATCAGTGAAATCATAGGGTTCTCTGCTTTTTCTGTCTGACTTATTTCACTTAGCATTATTCTCTTGACGTTAATCCCCTCAAAATACTCCTCCTGCTTCAAACACACTTATCCCATTGTTCTTGCCACTTTCTGAAGCAGTTCTGAAAGCCCTCTTTCGTGTCTTTAGTTGCAATGTCGTGGATACTTCGATGTCCTGAACTGATTCAAAATGTTTACTTTTCACGGTCACTTTGACTTTGAGGAAGAGCCAGAAGTCACATGGTGCCAGATCCAGTAAATAAGCTAGATGAGGACACACCATAATGTATTGATTTGACAGAAATTGCCATAACAGAAGTGATGTGTGACACTGAGTTTGCCCATCGCTGTGATGGAAACTGCTTGCTCATTTGTCAGGTCGTTTTCTTTGCACATCATTTCTTAAATATTCATAAAGACACTCATGAAAAAGGACTCACAGAACTATTTCAGAAAGTGGCAAAAATGATGGGATAAGTGTGTTCGAAGTGAGGGAGAGTATTTTGAGGAGGATTAATGCAATGTGTCTTTTACTGTAATAAATTTTTTTATTTAAACATTCACCTTTTTTATCATACCTCATCATGTATGTACACATGCACACACTCATGGCATGCACATATATTCATGCACATGTACACACACAGTGCCAATTCCTAAGCAAAAAATTTTTCCCCAAAATAAATACTGTAACATTGTACAGGCACTGTAATAATCTGCTAGTGAAACTATAAATTGTTGTAGGCTATTTGGAAAGTATTAATAATTTAGTAATATGTAACAATAGCCTTGAAATAATCATAACTTTTGATCCTGAAAATCTGTCTTAAGGAAATAATCTGAAATATGAGAGCTCTAAATACAAAGATGTCCATAACAAAATCATCCATAACAGTGAGAAATTGGAAACAATCCAAATGTTCAGTTATAATCATAAAATAAATGATGGTACATCCTTCTAATGGGATATTGTGCAGTCATTAAAATGATGATTAGGAAGAGTTTTTAATCATGTAAAAATGTACTGGGGAAAAAAGACAGATTACATAGTTGAGGTCATATGTAGCATGTTCTCAATCACATGGGAAAGTGTACCTGGAAAAAAGACTGGAAGGAAATAAACAAAATCGTTCATAGAAATTGACTCAGGGTCTAGTGGAATTAATTCATTTACCAATGCTTTTTTGTACTTTTGGTAATTTCCAAATTTTGAACAATGACCAGTCATTTCCTGACCAGCAAGGAAAATAAAAAATAAAAGGAGGAAAAGCTCTTCCTATCTTAAGCACCCAATTCTCTTTCTCTCAACCCCCAATGGAGATGGGAGACCAGCAAGCTCACTTCCAGGAGTAGCTTGCGTTATGTGGTCTCAGCAGGCCACTTTTACTTAGCCCCGCTGAATGATGAGACAAATGGGCTTAGACCAACAGGAATGATTGCAAACTCCTAACTTGGACCCTAGAATTCAATTGCATAAATATAGGATGGGGAAGACCCAGCCTGAGAAAAAAATCATGTAGAAACTGTTTAGCCAGCCACAGCTGACCATAAAACAAACACTGAGAGAGAGCTGCCCCAGTATCTTAGGTCACATCTTAGGTCACAAGAAGCATAGTGACGAGAAAGAAGGAGGTGGCAGTCAAAGGCAGGCCATGTCTGGAATTCAGATTACAACTTTCAGCCCCCCAAGACACTCTATCAGCCCATCCCTTCCCCACTCTGGGAACCAAAGCCACATTTACAGGGGGTCTGGGAAATTCCTTTCTTGCCCTTCCCCATCTGGTACCAGGGAAGTGGAAAGGGTAGAAAGAGGTCAAAAGAAAAGCTGGCCAGAAGCCAGGAAACTAGTTCCCCTACCACATCGACTGTGTAATTGAGCTAATTCTGCAGTATTTGTATTTCTGGGCTTTTGTTTCTCTTTGTCTGTATACCTTCTGATTGGAACATTTGCTGTGGCTTTTGTGTGGTTCTAAACCCAATCCTCTTTGATGATGTATATGAATGTGTTTTTGATGGATGTTTTCCAGAGCTCTTTGTTGTCTCAATTAAGGGATAATGAACAAGAATTGTTCCTATTTGTAAAGCCCAGCCATTTCCTGCTTCCCAATTGGTGGGAGAATGTGTCTTAATTAAGCACAAAGACTTGTCACTTCATCTACGGTCAAGATCCCCAAAGAGGCAGTGATGGAGGTGCAGGGAAGGCAAGAGACACCTGGGAACCTTGGATTGGCCCAGAGGGGCCTGGGAAGCACCGTAGGAAACTCCTAGAAGGCAAGGGCTATGCTAGATCAGCTGTGGTGCCAGCAGGGTCCTTACAAGAGGAGGGAGGGCTGCCTGTCCTGGGTCCCATAGCCCTGGCTTTGCAAGGCTGGGCAGGGCACTCTTTCCCTCCCTGGTGTGGGGTATTTGTCACTAAAAGCATGTCTCTGGAAACAAGCTTCTGGGGTTGGATCCCGGCTCTACACTCACTAGCCCTGTGTTCCTGGGCAAAGGAGGTAATTCACCTAGAAGATGAGAGTGAGAAAAATGAAGATGGCCCCACCTCCCGTGGTAAGTGGGCAGCTTGAATGAACTAACACATGGACAGTGCTCAGAACAGCTCCAGGCAAGAGTGAGTCCCAATAAATGTGAGCAGTGACAATTTTTTTCTGAAAACACCCCCCTGGTTTTCCTCTGGGACTCCTTCCCCAACCCCCAGTCAGAACTGCTGCTGTGAACTGCTGCCACTCCTGGTCCTTCAGAAGGGCTGGACTTGCAGAGGGATCCATGCTAGGCCCATCCTAGTGGCAGGATGGAAGCACCAAACATGGCAGGACATTCCTGGAGCCTGGAATGTACCTGGCAACGTGAGCTGCAGTGATGGCACCACAGGCAACCTGTGGGTAAGCAGTCCCATGCAGAAAGCCAGGATACATTGTATGGCAGGAGCACTGGCCAACCCGCAGAGACTTGGACCAGTTGCTGGCCTGTGAGCTGCAGGAAGTGGAGAAGCAGCGGGAATCCTGCAGAGGGTCTGGGATGGAGGGACACTCAAGAGCTCAACGCAGTCGCTCTTTCCCACTGTGTGGATGAACTTTAACAACTGGCACAGCCACCCTGGTGCCTGATGATGGGCCCTGATGGAACCCGCATCTATCTGAGTCCTTCCTGCTGCAGGGGAGTCAGTTCCCAGAGTTGAGCTGGAGCTGGATCATGCTCATTCCCAGCCCAGCTGTGGAGGTCTGGAGCCAGTGCTTCCCAGAACCCCAGATCCCTGAATCCTCAGGTCCAGAAAGGTAGTAATGTGTGTCCCCAGCCAAATCCTAATACTTCAGAAGACCTAATCACATGTGGAGGGTAGACCACAGAGTGTCTTTTGCTTTGGGTGGGAATCCCCTTAACCTGAGGGGTGGCACTGGTGATGGGGGCTCATACTACTCAGGGGCATACATTGATGATTGGCTACATGGCTCTGCTTACAAAACTTGTCAGTGTCACCTTTGAAAGAAAAGGTGCATACTTCCTACCAAGCACTGAGCTGAGCTTTTTAATAGAATGTTGCACGGAGTCCTCACAACCATTCTATGAGGTTATCACTGTTACTGTCATTCCCATTTAAAAAATGCTATATATGCAGCTGAAAGGAGCCTGCCCAGAGTTCCTGGGAAGTTGTGGAATCAGGATCCAAACTCAGAACTGTCCAACTCAACCCACACTGGACTGAACCACCATGCAATAATTGTTCTACAATTGTTCTATAATTGTCTTATAGTTAATTGTTCAGAATCTGCCACCTTCCATGCCATGGTCACAGTGAGGCTCAGGCCTCCTCCCTGATGGAGCAGGTGCAGGAGCTTCCTGGCCCATCTTGCAGTGTCCAGCCTGCCTCATCCCACCTGACAGATGAGTTTGGAGTGAAAAATGTTTATCAAAGATGACTCCCTGTGATAAGAGAGCATGACTGGACAGAGGGAGAAGTCAAACTGCAACACAAAACTGGCAGACATCAGCCAACACAGGGAAGCTCTGGAGCAAATACTGCCCATCAGAGTGTCCCCAGTCAATAGGAATGGCTGGTCTTTAACCCCCACGTCCCTCAGGGAGGGTGTAGCCTTCGGTGAGGTCTCTCTGCAGTTGAGGCCTATCTTGAAGAAGCTGACAGTTGGAGGCAGTCACCTGCAGCTGGGATGCAAGGGATCCAGGTGGCATAGCACCATGTCTGCTGTACCTAGTCCCAGGCCTAGTTCAAAGCCTTGATGATTTCCCATGAAGCAGAATCCAAACAAGCCAGGCTCTCATGGTCCACAGCATCTGGCCTCTCAATATGCTAGCCTGGTGACCTCTGCCCTCTGCTGCCAAAGCCCTCCATTCCTCTGGCCACACTCTACCACCTGCAACTTCCTCAATAAGCCCTGGGCTCCCCCACACAGTCTCTTCTCCCATGGGTTAACTCCTACTCACCAGCAGGCCCCTTCCTGGGGAAACTCCCTGACCACCAGTCTGACTAAGTTATGGGACAAAACTCAGAGCCTCATCCATTTCTCCCCCCACCAGAGGGGAACGAAGTCTGACCCATCACTCTGACCCCCATGCCCAGCATGGGGCCAGGCACAGAGCAGCAGGGACCCACCAGCTATGAAAAGATGACTGGACAATCAGACTGGCCAGACTCCAATGTCCTTGAAGGCTGCGTGCTTAGGGTTGAGAAAGGGGCCAGCAGTGAACAGCAGGCACCAGAAGGACTGTCCAGCTCCAACCAACTCTTGCTGGGTGGGGGTGTGAGCATCGCATGGCCAGATCACCCCATTTTTCAAGACAATTTAGAAATTTAGGTTTTTATGCCAAAGACATTGATTTTCTTGAATGTTGTCATTTACTTTCCAATCAACAGAAAAACGGGGTTATATGGCCCAAACCAAGAATATTGGGTGACTCCATCAGGCCCCAAATGCTATAGGCTGGAGTGAGTAGCTGGAAGGATGGGTGGATTTCTCCACACCCTCAGTCCTGGGCTCCTACTTGCTGAGCCGAGAACCCCACCCTCATGAAGCTCACATTTGGGGAAGACAGACAGTACACAACAGCTTTAATAAATGAGAAAAATTATGTGCTAGACCGTATAATGCCTTGGAATACATAGAACAGGACGGGACTGTCCACAAACATCCAGCCAAGAGAAAACTTATGAGTTTATTTGAGCCAAATTGACAATTGCTGGGAAGCAAAATCTCAACGGATTGAGAAAATGCTCCTGTGGTTATTTTCAGTCTCCTGACCTTATCAGGTTTAACCTGTGGCTCCTTTTCCATCCTCAGAATTGTGGGCTTCATTATGAGTGCGGTGGGTGCCATAGCTCCCTGTGAGTACGAGAGAGGCCTGTTGTGCTCACTTTTTACAGGCTGCTCGGGTGGGGAGGCTAGGGGGCTGTAACAGTCATCCAGTGAGGAAAGGAGGGTGGGCACGAACTCCAAAGTCTGGCCTTCAATAGGACACTGCAGTCTCCTGGGACCCAGGAGGTGGCAGGGAGAACAGCTTTTGGAGGGCAGAGAAGCATATGCACACACAAAGTGTGTGAAGCATATGCACACACACAAAGCAGCTCCTCCTTGGGAGCTGCTTAACACGTCATGGGCACATGAGGCTGGGGCTCTGATGGGGAGGCCCAAGCTGGACCTTCTGCTGACAGATGGGTGAGTGCTGTTGCACGAGAATTGCCTTCAAAAGGCAAGAGGTGCACCAGTTCCCAGGGGGATAGTGCCCCCCCCAACCAGGTCATCCAGGAGGTGGGGGCACAGAGCTGCTTCGCACTGGCCACTGCCTTCACCCACTCTGGCATGCAGCCAAGAAAAGGAAATGGTCCTGATGATGAGGAGGAGGGAGCCAGGCAGGAATGGGGTAGTGGGGGTGTCTCCCCTGCCCCCTCCCCATGCCTAATCAGATTAAGGATCCGCAGGTCACACCTGGAGTTGGGCAGAGTCTGCTGGCCCAATGAGCAATGGAGACTCCGCCTGGACCATAGGAAGAGCTCTCCTCGTGCATGTGACTGGAGCAGAAAGCCCTAGGTTGCCATAACAACGGAGCCAAGATGCACCTGAGCCTGCGGCGCAGTGGGCCGTGACCCTCCAGTGACCCCCACACACACTGAGGGACAGTGGAATGGGGGCAGCGCCTGCAGGTCAAGCCCACTGGGAAGCTGGTTAATGAGCCTCGTGACCGCTGCAGGGTTTACAAAGGCAGCTGTACTGGTGACTGGCAAGTGGGTCTCTTTTCCAGCGGGGGTAGCAAGCAGTTTGCAGCAATCCTCTGCCTCTGGGCTTCTGAACCCTGGCTCATTAAGGGACCCAAGGATAAACTAGCTGAATGACTCTTGGGAAAGTCACTTAACTTCTGGCCAACTTACCTAGAAAAGGTGTAGGCAGACTTAATGGGATGCTTACTCTCTCCTTAGTCTCTCTTAAAGCTTAGCCTGAATGGGAGTCTCCACTCCTACCAGTTCCTCTGTCCTCTTCCTCCCTCCACCCCACTTCTCCTCAGCAGCCTGTTCTAACAACTTGTCCCAGGGGTCACTGTCCCTTCACTTCTGGGGACAACTGTCTCTACCCATCTTTACAGACCCTTTCAATGACTGTAAAATGTGGCCTTGACTCATTCCCAGCCAAGGGAAGAGAAAAGAAAGCTGACTTCCTGGAGGAAAAATCAGTTCAGTTCACCCCTGGCTGCTTCCCTTCAGCACCTGCAGCTCATTTATCTTGCTCCCCCCTTCCTTCTTCTCTCCCCTCCCTACGTTGCACCTTTCCCTTCTATCTCCCAAAGAACAAAGCAGGCCCTGCAGCTGGCAGCCCAGGTCAGGTGGACCCACTGCTCCTTCAAGCCTGCAGCCACAGAGACTGTCCATCACCAAATTCAGTAGCCACTGGTAAAAGGAAGAGAAAAGCAGTGCTAGGACATTTCACACAGGATCTTGTTTCATTTGGTCCCCACATTAATATGATTATGTGAGTATATTATTCCCATTTAAGAGATGGGAATAACTGAGGCTCCCAGAGATGCTGGACTGCCTTCATGACCGCCAAGGCCACATCGTTAAGGAGTGAGGGAGCCAGGTATATGTGAAAAGGGTGTGAAAAGGGGTGGTATCCTTTTGGTCCCATTGTAGGGTTTCTCCCTCAACTCTTAGTCCTTGCAAATTTCTAATTTTCCTGTTCATTTCTGTCTGGAATGTAACTCAGAGCCAAGAGGGTCAAGGGTGTGGCCTCAATTTGGGTGTGGGAAAGCACCGAGCTCTCACCCCAGGCTGAGCCTGGACTATGGCTGGCAATGAAGATGTTGGATACTGTCTGAGATTTGCCTTTTTTGCACTCAGATCCCTTTCCTTCCCTTACCCCTTCCCTACTCTGTATCACAGGGTACTACATGTCCCAGGCTCCCTTGCCCTTGGATTCCTGGTAGGTTCATCCAATGGGAGGCATTAGTGAAGGCTGAAGAGTGGGAGGAGAACAACCAGAGTATTTCTCCCCCTCTTAGTCAGCTGTGGGCAGCATCTCTGGCAATGTTGTGTTTCCTTCGAAGCTCCAGCTTCCATGGTTCCAGCTGCCACTAGGAAGCCACCACTATGGCATGAGATCCTGCCAGGTGCCCCGGCTTCAGGGCTGTGGTGACACTACCTTCTCTCTTTGGGACAGTAGTTGCTAATCTCTAGCTTACTTGATTCACCAGCCACTATGTGGCTTCTTAGCAATTCCATTACTTCTGTAACCAGTTCCTTGGATTAATTCTACTCTGTTTATAAGACCTAGGGAAGTTTCTGTTAGGGAAGGGATCCTAACTGATACAGTTCTAGACACTCCCCGCTATGGAGGAAATAAGAAAGCAGCCATCTCCACTGGGGAGAAGGCATGTCCCTGACCCACAGTGGCATCATGAGGTAGCCAGAACTCACAGCTGATCTGATATCTTCCACTGTGCAAGACAACAGTGATACTCTTGGTGCCTGCCTTTGTAAGTTAACTAAAGCGCTGGTTGGTGCTCAGGTAACACAAGGCACTCTCAGGTCTCATGCCCAAGCCCTCATGCTATCATCTGTGTTGTTCTCAGCTGGGGCTGCCTGGCTACAGAGGTGGAACCATAAGCAGGGATCACATGCCTCTGGAGCTTTACCCACCAAGGGCAATCCAGTCAGAGTCCCGGGGAAGTTCAGCAAAAATCTGACCATCCTCAGGAAAAGATGGCAGCTGGGATCTAGGGCAGTTTGACAGGCAGGCCTCAGGTTATCCAGGAGCCATGGAGGAGTGGACACTGAAGCTATAAGAATCAGCAGGCAGTTTTCAGCATGTATTCCCGAAGCATTCACTCCAACCAGCTTCCACATGCTGATGTGGAAAACAGAATCCACGCCAGGTCTTTCAAATAGAAGGCATTTGATACCAGGGATTGGTTATGCAGCTGACAGAGTACTGAGAAACTAAACAACCCAGACATGAGTCCAGTGAAGCTGCTGCCCTCCTGAGATGACACAGGGGATGAGCGGAGGGGCTGCTGCTGGGAACAGGTAGGCTGGGGCTGCCCAGCAAAAGCACCTGACAAGAGCCTCCAAGTGGAGATTGGGCCACTACGGGAGATGCTGCAGTGAGAGGGAGGTTCTGCCTTTTCTCCTCCCGGAATGCATCCCTCCATCACAGAGCAGAGTCGGTAACTGGAGCCAACTCAGCATGTGGTGGTCCCAAATCCTCAAAAGAGGGGATACTGGCCCAGCTTGAATCATATCCACTCCATGGACAGAGGGGGAATATGAAGCTGATTGAGAAACCCATTGTGGCTGACTTCTCAAGGGGAGGGAGGTCCCCAAAATGGAAATCAGGAACCAGTACAGAATAACAAAAAGGGATGGGAAGCAGACACAAAGCACAGGCCTCATCTAAATCCACCAGGAACTTGGCTATGGAGCATCCATCTTGTGGATGAAAACTGCCTGTGCACACTCCTCTCTCAGATAACTAGGGCCTTCTGGGACCTTCTCCCCTTAGTGCCCACCCTGCCTACTTTGTGGTGGTTTTCATAAAGACTCAAGGAAACTGCCTGGTATGAATGCCAGCTCAGCCCCTGTGCTTCAGTTTCCCCTGTGTAAAATGGACATAAAGTACATTTGCCCTTCCTTCTAAAGAGTTCATTCAGCATGAAAAGGGGGAGAACCTGACAACACGGCCTCAGTTGTGGTCAGGTCCACATTAGCAGTGATGCGTCATTTGCTTGCACGCGTCCTTGATATGCTGTGATAAGAAAGTCATTTTCCCGTTGTGTTCTTCCTAGAGCCCCGCACAGCATGTCCTCAAATAATGTCATTTCATTATAACATTGATGAGATGCTGCAGGAACTTAACTCTTGTTAATATTCATTCACCTATGGTAAAATTGGTTTCCTTACATGTTGTTTTAATTAAAGTCACAGAACCTATCAATGAAGTTAAGTGGAGATTTACTGTATAATCATGAGAAAACCATCAGACAAATCCTAATTCAGGGGCATTCTACAATATACCTGACCAGTGCTCTTCAAAACTGTCAAGGTCATCAAAAACAGGGACAGTCCAAGAGACTGTCACAGACAAGAGGAGCCTAAGATGTGACGACTAAATGTAATGTGGTATCCTGAGGAGGGTCCTGAGATAGAAGGACAGTTGGTAAAAACTAAGGAAATCTGAATTAACTGTGGACATTTGTTAATACTAATAATGAATCACTGTTTGCTCATTCACTGTGACAGATGTACAGGGGAAACTGGGGAAGAGGCTCTACTCCTTGCAAGCAGGAGCCCCTCTAGTCTCACAACACTGGCCATGCCTTCCCCTGGCCCCAGTCTCCTGTACCTCTCTCCTCTTGCCAACAGCCCCAGAAGACCCAAAGACATTTTTATTCTGGGTCATGGGGCTGTCCCTGCCCACAATCGGGACAGCATACTTCTCCTCCTCCATGGCCAACCTCACCCCATTTGGAGAATCACCCTTCGCATCTACCTGACCTGTGCCCCAAGGACCTTGTGACAGAGGGGACCACCACTCCCCACCACAAGCTCTTTCCTCAATGTTGGTCTAAGCCTCTGGGGTCCCATCTCCTCTCATTACTCCCTCCTCATTGGGAGGCCCAGCTGTGCAATTAGACTTTTAACTTGCTTCTCTGGCCCACATACAGGGCCGAATTCTGCTGGAACTCTCTTTTCCTTTCCTGTCCTTTCCCTAAACTTCTCCTCCATCACCCCCCGCCCCCGTCAGCACACAGAAGTCAGTGAGTCCTGAGGCTGGTAATAGTACCCACAATCTGAAAAAGCCCTGCCTGCCCCCATCTCCACCTGAAGCTGTCCTTCCACATCCAACATCAAAGCCAGGCCTGGAGCTGATCACTGTGGTCCTGTCAGACTTCCCTCTACAGTGTTTCAAATCCCCTGACTGCATAAATCTCCCTGGTATTATGCCGCCTCTGGGCACAGACTTCACCTGTTTCCTCTCCTGCAATCACCATGTCACCTTGAGGCTCACACCTTAATGCACATGTGTGGCCCCACAATGGTCTGGGACACCTCCCACTGCTCTGCCCCTCATTTCTCTAAAGGCCCATCAGCCCTCTAGAGTCACCAAGGGGTTGTCCCCCAGTAGCTCTCCTTGGCTCCCAGGCTGCAATGCTATGGCTCCCTGGATTCTGGCCCCTCAGTAAGACTTCTTCTTGGTCACTGTCTAGAGTCACCCCTCTGCTCCCTGTCCAGTATCCTTGGGCCCTGGGCACCCTGTGCCAGGGAGAATGGTAGCTAACCCCCATTTATGGTTGGTCTGTGCTGGGGCCTGCACACATAGGATAGTCCTCACACCAGCATTTGAGGTAGGCACGAATTGTATTCCCATTTCTTATGGAGGAAGAAACAGGCCCAGGGAAGCTAAATGACTTGCCAAGGTCAATTCAATTTGCCTGAAGCCAGTATGTGGTAGAGACAGGATTTGAATCTAAACACTCTGCCTTGAGCTCCCACCTTTAACCTACACTGTATGAACTAGTATAAACCTGAGTCATCTGGAACATTCCAAGGTGGCATGATTCCCTTGCTCTTGTGGAGAGTGGAGGACAGAGGGTGGTGACAAAGTAGGGACTGCCCACCCCCACCAAAGCACACTCCGTAGACTCCACCAGGAACTATTACAAGTAGGTGTGGAAGGGGGTGTTCTGACTGTGTTTCTCACCTCCCCAGAGCCAGGATGATGGGATGAGGGGATGATGGGCAAGGTGACAGCCAGTCATAACCCCATACGTCATTTGAGGTATTCTCTAACTGAAACATTAAACTGCAAGTCAGAGTAATTTCTAGGCAGGAAGCAACTTCACACAGGAATTTTGTGAGCATTACATGCTCTCTTTCCCTGTTGCAATCTGTATAGTTTATTTTCTGAAATAGGGCTGATGACTAAAGAACAAGTCTCACAGGTTGCTGCTCCGAGAAAGGAAAAAATGCATTCCCTACACAGTAGATATTGAGCTTTCAAACCTATAAAGAGATTTGACTTGAGCAAGGCTCTGCCAGAGCAGTCCGTCTTCCCCTAGTTCAGTCATGTTTCTTTCCCCTCTTTTTTCACTTTCATAATTCACTTTCACACTGATTTTAAACCCAGTTCATTCCTACTTGAATTTCTGATGTCTCTATTCCAAAGCTTGGAGCAGTCATCCTGTTTACATACCATATTCTAAAGTGTTCTTTGCTCTCTTCCCAGGGCTCTCTTAATAGATTGAAACAAAGATGATTTTCAGAATGAGAATGCCCTAGGCTCTGGTCACCATTCATTTATGCAGCAAACATTTAGCAAGTGCCTACTATATTCTCAGCACATTCCAGGCATGGGTATGTAGCAGTGAAAATAAAAAGTCCCTACCCTCAAGTATTGATACATATTAGTTTAGTGGCTCTTGGCTGCAAGGAACAAAATCCCAACATGCAAAGGCTAAAACTATAAAACTATTTAATTTCTTATTTTCCTACATAATAAAAACTCTGGTGGTAGGACAGTGTCTGGTTCAGTGGACCAATGATGGAAAGAACCCAGATTCTTTCCATCTCTCCACTCTTCCATCCTCAGTGGTTGGCTTTGCTCTTCAACCTAGCTTTCTTCATGATCACAAAATTGCTGCCATAGTTCCAGGTATCAGAACCAGATATAAAAATGTTCAGAAGTAAAGAAGAGTTTCTTCTTTCTGACTCCTATTAAGGACAGTAAAACATCCATGCATGATTAAAAACTTCCTCAACCTGATAAAGGGCATCTATGAAAAATCTCCAGCTGACATCATACTTAGCGGTGAAAGACTAGTTGCTTTCCCTTAAAATCAAAATAAGGCAAGGATATCCACTCTCACCGCTTCTATTCAACATTGTCCTGGAGGTCCCAGACAATGCAATAAAGCAAGAAACAAAAATTAAATGCATACAGATTGAAAAGATGCAGATGATATAATTATCGATATAGAAAATCCTAAAGAACCTAAAGAGACTACAGCTAATGAGTGACCTTAACAACACTATAGGACACAAGGCCAATGTACAAATATCAATTATATTTTTATATTCTAGAAATGAACAAATTTAAATTGATGTTAAAAAGTACCATTTACAATAGCAAAATTATGAAATACTTAGATATAAATCTTATTTTTTTAATTTATTGGGGTGACAATTGTTAGTGAAATTACATAGATTTCAGGTGTACAATTCTGTATTACATCATCTATAAATCCCATTGTGTGTTCACCACCCAGAGTCAGTTCTCCTTCCATCACCATATATTTGATCCCCCTTACCCTCATCTCCCACCCCCCACCCCCCTTACCCTCTGGTAACCACTAAATTATTTTCTGTGTCTATGAGTTTTGTTTCTCATTTGTTTGTCTTGTTCTTTTGTTGTTTTTGGTTTATATACCACACATCAGTGAAATCATATGGTTCTCTGCTTTTTCTGTCTGACTTATTTCGCTTAGCAGTGTAAACGTGTTCAAAATCTGCATATTGAAAATCAAAAACACTGACAAAAGAAAAGACCTGAAAAAATGGAAAGATATACCATATTCCTAGATTAGAAGATTCAGTATTATTTAAAATGTAAATTCTCCCTTAACTCATCTATACATATAATGAAATTCCAATCAATTTCCCAGTGGAATTTTTGTAGAAATCAGCAACCTGGTTCTAAAATTGATACGAGAAGGCAAAAAAACTAGAATGTTAAACAATTTTTAAAAGGAAGAAAGTTGGAGGACTTGCACTACTTGTTTTCAAAACTTATTATAAAGCTACCATCATCAAGAAGTGTGGTATTGGAGAAAGGAAAGACACATAGATCAATGGATCAGAACAGAAAGTCCAGAAATACACCCACATATTTATAGTCAATTGGTTTTGAACAAAGGTGCAAAAGCAATTCAATGAAGAAAAGATGGTCTTTTCAGCAAATGGGCTGAAACAATTATAAATCACACACAAAAAGAAAAAAAGAAGAATGACAACTTTAATCTATATCTTAAACCATATAAAAAAATTAACTCAAAATGGAACATAGACCAACATGCAAACTGTTAAACAATAAAACTTCTAAAAGAAAACATAGAAGGCATACAATATTATTCTACTTCAGCTTCAGTTGTACAGCTCATTTGTCATGCATCTACACAGTCTATGAAGTGATCCCTTTGATAAACCCAATGGCCATCTGGCACCTTACATAATCTTTACAACATTGTTGATTATAGTGCCCATACTGTATTTCATATCCCCATGACTATATTGTGTCTTAATTTGCTCTTTCTAATCCCTTCGCCTTCTCCATATATATATATATATATATATATATATATATATATATATATGTACACATATTCATGGAAGGTGGACTATAGCATAAGGAAGATAGTCAATGGTATTGTAGCAGTCATGTTACATTTGTAATAACGGTATTGTAAGATGTCAGAGGGGTAGTACCTTGGGGGGGGAGGGGGAAATCACTTTGTGAGGTAGTAAATGTCTAACTATTATCTTGCTTTGTGCACCTGAAGCTACAAAATAAAGAAAACATAGAAGACACCTTTGTGACCTTCAGTTAAGCAGAGTCCTTAGATTAAATAACAAAATCACAATTCATTTCACAAAAGATAAACTGATAGATTGGACTTGATCAAAATTAAGACCATATACTCTTTGAAAGATACTATTAAGAGAAGGCAAAGACTAAAAGAAAATATGTGCCAATCATGTATCTGATAAAGAGCCTATGCCCAGAATATGTAAAGAACTCTCAAAACTCAATAATAAGGGGACAATTTTAAAATGGGCACAAGATTTGAACAGATACTTAATCAAAAAAAATACGCATATGGCAAATAAAAGATGCTCAGGATCATTTGTCATTACAGAAATGTAAATTAAAATCACAATGATAAGCCACTATCCAGCTGTTTCTAGTAGGCTAAAAAGAAAACAAAAACAAAATAAAAGAAAAAGAAACTCACAATACCATGTGTTCAAGGATGTAGAGCAACAGAACTCTGTACATTGCTGGGAACATGCAGAGTAGGACAGCCACTTTGGAAAACAGTTTGGCAGCTTTTTATAAAATTAAGCCTACACTTGGGAAAAAATGGCAGCCTGAGGTGAGCCTCTGTAGCGCTCCCCTGGAATTTACAACGAATCGAACAACAATAACTCCACAAAGGACTCCTTGCACAACAGGCAGGCAAGACAAAGAGGCCCACTACTGAATTCACCTCCAAGTGGGTGAATCCCACGAGCGGGGGGGAGGGAGAAGAGAAATGCGGAGATGGAGCCCCTCGGGCACAGGACGCAGACCTAACTCAGTGCTCAGAGCTCGCTGCTCCCGAACTACCACAGTTGCGGGAGAGGAAAGGACTCGGACTGCTAGGGCTCCGCTTACGGCCCACAGGGCTGAGGGGGCAGCATATAACACGGCTGAACCCAACGCTCGCTCACGGCAGACCTCGGAGCAAAGACTGAGGGAAGAGGGCTGAAATCGGTGGTTTAAGCCCTCACTGCCGAGCGGAGAACAGAAGCCTTAGGCACGGAGACTAGCCGCCCCCTCCCTACCCTCCCAGAGCTCGCACCGCCCCCACCAGCCCGGTGCTAGAAGCGATAAAGTAGCAGTGTCGGATCAAAGGACAGAATATTTGCTGCTCTGAGAACTGTGGACCGCAGACACAGATTCGCAGCTCAACTAGTTCCGGCAAAGGGGAGGGAGCTGTGGAAGCAGGACTGGCTGTGGTGGTGGTCGCCGCCATTGCTCTGGGCCACCTCTCACAACTCACCCCGCCCCTGGCCCCACCTATCTGGGCGGATCCCTGCAGGAGTAAACAGAACTGCTGAAACAAACGGGCTCTGAATCTGGTGCAGAAAGAGCTTCGGAACTTCAAAAGCTCTTCGCATACCTATCAACCTGTGGCAGAAGCCACTCCTGTACATGTCTAGGAAGAGAAATAGTAAATCAGTGATTGCCATGAATAACCAAGGCAACAAGATAGCTCAAAAAGAAAGTGAAAAGTCTCCAGAAAAGGAACTTAGAGATATGGAAATATGTGATTTAAATGACAGAGAATTCAAGATTAAAATTCTGAAAAAACTGAACGAGATGCAACAAAACACAGAAAGGCAGTTTAATGAACTCAGAAACACAATCAAAATACACCATGAGCATTTTACAAAAGAGGTTGAAATTTTGAAAAAGAACCAAATAGAATTTCTGGAGATTAAGAACTCAATAGAAGAAATTAACAATAAAATATCCAGCTTAGGTAGTAGAGTTGACCAGATGGAAGAAAGAATCAGTGACATCGAAGATAGGAACCTGGAATTTACACAGATGGAAGAAGAAAGAGACTTGAGACTTAAACGAAATGAAAGAACTCTACAAGAACTTTCTGACTCCATCAGAAAGAGCAACATAAGAATAATGGGCATACCAGAAGGAGAAGAAAGAGAGAAGGGAACAGAGAATATATTCAAACAAATCGTCGATGAGAATTTCCCAAACTTGTGAAAAGAACTGGATCCTCGAATCCAAGAAGGAAATAGAACACCTAATTACCTCAATCCCAACAGGCCTTCACCAAGGCACATTGTATTGAAGCTGTCTAAAATCAATGACAAAGAAAGAATCCTCAAGGCAGCCACAGAAAAAAAGACGGTAGCTTACAAAGGAAAGCCCATTAGATTATCATCAGATTTTTCTGCAGAAACTCTACAAGCTAGGACGGAATGGAACCAAATATTCAAACTATTGAAAGAGAGAAATTATGAGCCAAGAATAACATATCCAGCAAAGATCTCATTTTGATATGAAGGAGGAATGAAGACCTTTCCAGACATACATAAGATGAGGGAATTTTCTAATACACGACCTGCACTACAAGAAATACTAAAGAAGGCTATTAGACCACATCAACAGGAAAATTTGTGGCAACCAAAACATAAAAAGGGGGAGAGTAAAGGCCTAAAGTGGAATATGGGAATAGAAAAAGTAAGCATGCTGAAGAAACTGGAATACTCTAAATATCAAACTTTCTTTTACATAAACTTAAGGGTAACCACTCAAAAAACATCCAGAACTGAAATATATACTGTAATAAAAGAGGAAACAGAGGGAAACATCATAGAATACCACCACACAGAAATAATAGACAACAACAAAAAGGCAAAGAAACAATGGAGAAGCAGTCTTACCAGAAAACTAAAGATAGAATGACAGGAAATATTCACGTATCAATAATCACCCTAAATGTAAAAGGACTGAACTCACCAATAAAGAGACACAGAGTAGCAGATTGGATCAAAAAACTAAACCCAACCATATGCTGTCTACAAGAGACACATCTCAGCTACAAGGACAAGCATAGACTCAAAGTGAAAGGGTGGAAATTGACACTCCAAGCAAATGGTACCCAGAGAAAATCAGGTGTAGCCATAATAATTTCCGATGAAACAGACTTCAGGGTGGAAAAGATAACAAGAGACAAAGATGGACTTTTCATAATGGTAAAGGGGACTATACAACAAAAAGACGTAACAGTCATCAATATTTATGCCCCCAATCAGGGAGCACCAAAATATACCAAGTAACTACTAACAGAACTAAAGGGAGAAATTGACCAAAACACAATTATACTAGGGGACTTAAATACATCATTGACAGCTATGGATAGATCATCCAAACAGAAGATAAATAACAAAATAGCAGTCCTAAATGACACATTAGATGAAATGGACATAATTGACATATATAGAGCACTTCATCCTAAAACATCAGACTATACATTCTTTTCTACTGTACATGGAACATTCTCAAGGATAGACCATATATTGGTACATAAAATCAGCCTCAGCAAATTTAAGAAGATTGAAATCATACCAAGCATATTCTCTGATCACAAGGCTTTGAAATTGGATATCAACTGCAAAAAGAAAGCAGGAAAAACATAAATACATGGAGATGAAACAACACACTTTTAAAGAATGACTGGGTCAAAGAACAAATTAGAGGAGAGATCAACAGATACATAGAAACAAATGACAATGAAAATACATCCTACCAAAATTTTTGGGATGCCGCGACAGCAGTTTTAAGAGGAAAATTTATATCATTACAGGCCTATCTCAAGAAACAAGAAAAATCCCAAATAAATAACCAAATGTTAAAACTTAAAGAACTAGAAAAAGAAGAAAAAGCAAAACTCAAAGTCAGCAGAAGAAAGCAGATAACAAAAATCAGAGCAAAACTAAAGGAAATAAAGAACAAAAAGACAATAGAAAAAATTAATGTGACAAAGAGCTGGTTCTTTGAAAAGATTAACAAAATTGACAAACCCTTGGCTAGACAGACTAAGATAAAAAAAGAGAAGACACTAATTAACAAAATCAGAAATGAAAAAGTGGAAGTTATCACAGACACCACAGAAATACAAAGGATTATCCAAGAATACTATGAAGGACTATATGCCACCAAATTCAATAACTTAGAAGAAATGGACAAGTTCTTAGAAACATATAGCCTTCCAAGGCTGAACCATGAAGAACTGGAAATTCTAAAAGGCCGATCACCAGTAACGAAATTGAATCAGTCATCCAAAACCTTCCCAAAAGCAAAAGTCCAGGACCAGATGGCTTCACTAGTGAATTCTACCAAACCTTCAAAGAGGATCTAATATCAATCCTGCTCAAACTCTTCCAAAAAATTGAAGAAGAGTCAGTACTCCCTAAGTCATTTTATGAGGCCAACATTACCCTGATACCAAAACCTGGTAAGGACAACACAAAAAAAGAAAACTACAGACCAATATCTCTGATGAATACAGATGCTAAAATCCTAAACAAAATTCTAGCAACTCCAATACAACAATGCATTTAAAAGATTATTCATCACGACCAAGTGGGGCTCATCCCCGGGGCACAAGGATAGTTCAACATTCGCAAATCCATCAATGTGATACATCACATAAACAAAATAAAGAACAAAAATCATATGATTCTATCAATTGATGCAGAAAAAGCATTTGACAAGATACAACATCCATTTATGATTAAAACACTTAATAAAATTGGTATTGAAGGAGAATACCTCAACATAATAAAGGCTATATACGACAAGCCCTCAGCTAATCTCATAATAAATGGTGAAAAGCTGAAGCCCTTTGCTCTACGTTCAGGAACACGACAAGGTTGTCCCCTATCACCTCTGCTTTTCAACATAGTGTTGGAAGTCCTTGCCAGAGCAATCAGGCAAGAGAAAGAAATAAAAGGCATCCAAATTGGGAATGAAGAAGTTAAATTGTCACTCTTTGCAGATGACATGATGCTATATATAGAAAACCCTAAAGACTCCACCAAAAAGCTATTAGAAACAATCAATGAATACAGTAAAGTTGCTGGCTACAAAATCAACGTACAAAAGTCCGTTGCTTTCCTATATACCAACAATGAAATCTCAGAAAAAGAAATAGAAAAACAATTCCTTTTGCAATTGCAGCAAAAAGAATAAAATACCTAGGAATTTATATGCTGAAAACTATAAGACATTTTCGAAAGAAATTGAAGAAGACACAAAGAAATGGAAAGACATTCCATGCTCATGGATTGGAAGAATCAACATAGTTAAAATGGCCATATTACCCAAAGCAATATACAGATTTAATGCAATCCCCATCAAAATCCCAATGGCATTTTTAAAGAAATAGAACAAAAAATCATCAGATTTGTTTGGAACCACAAAAGACCCCGAATAGCCGAAGCAATACAAAAAAAGAGAACAACACTGGAGGTATCACACTCCCTGATTTTTGCTTGTACTACAGGGCTACAATAATCAAAACAGCTTGATATTGGTGGAAAAACAGACACATAGACCAATGGAATAGAATTGAGAACCCAGAAATAAAACCACATAAATATGAACAGATAATTTTTGACAAAGAAGCTAAAAGCATACAATGGAGGAAAGACAGCCTCTTCAATAAATGGTGCTGGCAGAATTGGATAGCTACAAGGAAAAGAATGAAACTGGACTGCTATCTGTCACCATGTACCAAAATTAATTCAAAATGGAACAAAAACTTAAGCATAAGACCTGACACAATAAACTGCATTGAAGAAAACATAGCTACTAAACTTATGGAACTTGGGTTCAAAGAGCATTTTATGAATTTGACTCCAAAGGCAATGGAAGTAAAAACTAAAATAAATGAATGGGATTATATGAAACTGAAAATCTTCTGCATAGCGAAAGAAACTATTGACAAAATAATGAGGCAACCAGCTGAATGGGAGAATATTTTTGCAAACAATGCTTCTGATAAGGGTCTAATATCCAAAATATACAAGGAACTCATGAAACTCAACAACAAAAAAACAAACAACCCAATTGAAAAATGGAGAGAGGTCCTGAAGAGACATTTCTCCAAAGAGGATATACAAATGGCAAAGAGACATATGAAAAAATGCTCAACATCGCTAATCATCAGAGAAATGCAAATGAAAACCACAATGAGATATCACCTCACCCCAGTCAGAATGGCTTTCATCAAAAGACAAATAGTAACAAGTGTTGGAGAGGCTGTGGAGAAAAAGGAACCCTCATACACTGTTGGTGGGAATGCAGACTGGTGCAGCTGCTTTGGAAGGCAGCGTGGAGGTTCTTCACGAAATTATGAATAGAATTACCATATGACCCAGCAATTGCTCTCCTGGGTATCTACCCAATAAATCTGAAAACATTTCTCTATAAAGACACGTGTACTCCAATGTTCATTGCAGCTTTGTTTACAGTGGCCAAGACATGGAAACAACCAAAATGTCCTTCGATAGATGAATGGATAAAAAAGTTGTGGTTTATATACACAATGGAATACTATTCGGCGTTAAGGAAAGATGATATAGGAGCATTTGTGACAACATGGATGGATCTTGAGAGTATAATGCTAAGTGAAATAAGTCAGACAGAAAAAGCAGAGAACCATATGATTTCACTGATATGTGGTATATAAACCAAAACAACACAGGAACAAGACAAACAAATGAGAAAGAAAAACTCATAGACACAGACAGTAATTTAGTGGTTACCAGAGGGTAAGGGGGTGGGGGGTGGGTGATGAGGTTAAGGGGGATCAAATATATGGTGATGGAATGAGAATTAAGTCTGGGTGGTGAACACACAATGGGATTTATAGATGATGTAATACAGAATTGTACACCTGAAATCTATGTAAATTTACTAACAATTGTCACCCCAATAAATTTAATAAATAAATAAAAGTTAAGCATACACTTACCATATGACCTAGTAATCCCACTCCCAGGTATTTATGTGAGTTGACTGGAACACATGTCTACACAAACTCTACAGGAATGTTTATGCAAGTTTTATTCCTAATCTCCAAAAACTGGTGAAGAACAACCAAATGTCCCTTAACTGGGAAATGAATGACAAGCTCTGGTACATCCATACAATGGTATACCATTCGGCAATAGAAAGGGAGAACTACTGATATTTGCAGTAATGTGGCTGAATCTCAAATTCCAAGTGAAAGAAGCCAGACTCACAAAGCTACATACTGTCAGATTTCATTTATACATCTTTCAGAAAAAAGGCAAAAATCTATAGGGAAAGAAGTCAGCTCGGCTGCCAGGAGCAGAAGGGGATCGTGAGGATGGAGGGCACAGGGAAGGCTGGTGATGGGCTGGTCCATAGCTGAACTGCAAAGGTGGTTCACGGCTAGGTGAACTTGCCAATATGCACTGACCTATCCACTAAAAATGGTGATTTTCTTTTGTGTAAGTTATACATTAGTAAATGAGAGAAAGAAAAATAAGAACAATACAACCTTCCCAAAAGCAGCCTCTCATCTCCTTGGCTGGGCTTGGGTCTCCTTCAGGTTCTAAAGCAATCAGTGGGAGGGAATAGGATCATGGGGATTGGTTTAGACCCATCGGGACTTACTGAGACTGGGAGCATGCAAGAAGATGGGCACTTGTTAGGAAAAAAGGAGATGGAAAAACCCATGTTAAGCAAGCTACTACATGGAAGGAAACAGACAACAGAGTAGTGGTAAAGAGAACTGCTCAGGGCAGGGTGTGCACTGCAGAAGGAAAGGAGTGCACAGAGAGATGGGGATTGACTGGCGGCAGGGGAAGGGAGGTAGGGGCTCTCTGAGGAGATAGCCTTGGAGCCCAGACCCACATGAAAGAATGAGTCCAAGCACAGCAAATGCTGAAGAGAAGTGCTTCAGGCAGAAGGAGTAGCAAAGCAGAGGCAGGGAGTAAGGACAAAGGAACCACTGCAGTGGAAGAACCGAGGGCCAAAGAGGCAAGTGCCAGAAACACAGCGGAGGAGCAAGCAGCAGGAAATGCCGGCCTAAATTTTGCCCTAAGTGCCACAAAAGCCATCAAAAGGCTTTGTGCTCAGGATGATATGATCCCAGTTATATTTTAAGAGGATCACAGCTGTGTAGAAAATAAACTGGAGGACAGCAAAACGAAACTTGAGATGACTATGGTCTCTTAGGCATGAGGTGTCGTGAAAAGAAAGACACTAGATACTGCAGGCTGGGTCTTGGACTTGGGGGCTGGCTGGATGTGGGAAAGGGTGAGAGGAAAAGAGGAGTCCAGAACAACCCCTGGGGCTCCAGTCTGCTAATCTGGTGGGTGGACAGCTGTTTAGTGCCATCCACAGCAGCGATCACCAGCAATCACCTGTGGTAGGACCAGGGTTGTACATCAGGAGGTCTACTCTCTAGATGGCTTGGACATGCAAATGAGGAATACTAACCTCCTTTCATGACCACCTGCTGCGCACCTTGCAACTTTGAGAGCCTCACATGAATGACCATCACGGCCTCCATGTAAGGTTATTGGTTTCATTTTATAGATGTGGAAACTGAGTCTCAGAGAGGTTGCATCACTTGCCCAAGGTCACTTGGAGGGTAAATGATGGAACCCACACCAGAATGAAACCTATGTCTGTAGACCTGAAAAGGCCCTTCTGTGGGCCGGCCCGGTGGCTCAGGTGGTTAGAGCTCTATGCTCCTAACTCCGAAGGCTGCCAGTTCGATTCCCACATGGGCCAGTAGCTCTCAACCACAAGGTTGCCAGTTCAATTCCTCGACTCCCTCAAGGGATGGTGGGCAGCATCCCAAAGTTGAACACGGCACTTTGAGCTGAGCTGCCATTGAGCTCCCGGATGGCTCAGTTGGTTGGAGCCGGGCTCTCAGCCACAAGGTTGCCGGTTCAACTCCCGCAAGGGATGGTTGGCTGTGCTCCCTGCAACTAGCAATGGCAACTGGACCTGGAGCTGAGCTGTGCCCTCCACAACTAAGACTAAAAGGACAACAACTTGAAGCTGAAGGGCACCCTCCACAACTAAGATTGAAAGGACAACAACTTGACTTTGAAAAAAATTCCTGGAAGTACACACTGTTTCCCAATAAACTCCTGTTCCCCTTCCCCAATAAAATCTTAAATAAATAAATAAATAAATAAATAAATAAATAAATAAATAAATAAGAAAGTTGGGCCCTTCTCGCCTTGCCTCCCAAAGGCAAAGGGTTCTTTTTTTTTTGGTCTGTAAAGAGCTATGTGGGAAAAACAGGCCTCCAGCACCACTCCAAGTGGCCAGCCTAGCAGCCTGGTTCCATTCCAGCCCGGGAGTCCAATCTGAGGGAAGAGTCTGCATAGTTCCACCCTTTAGACAGAGGGGGCAGAAACATCTCTGCAGCTGGGTGTAGTATTTCCAGGAGGCAGAATTAATAGAGCAATTCCCTATGCAGAATGCAGCTGGCTCCTGTCCTAAATTAGCATAGATAAATATTTTTGAGAGACAAAGAAAATAATGTATTTTATAATAAAGCCAGAGCACAGCCCTCTGCAGCCATCTTGTGAATTTAGATGAAATGAATTTGCACCTGGAGTAATGGAAGGGACCACAGCAATGGCGGCCAGGAGCAGGCCCAGCCAAGTAGATAAATCCCCTCCACTCAAGCAGAGCTAACAGTTATCAAGAGACTAATCCCTGTGGTGGGCTGGCATAGGGGTAGGGGAAGTTCCAGGCCTGGAGAGGCAAGGGCCAGGGTTTGGAGGATGGGTAAAGAATAAAGAGAAAGACTGCTCCAAGGTCTAAGAGGGCCACCCATCAAGGACCCCCACCCCTCCTCTCTCTAGAGACAGGTGAAGCACCTAGATGGCACAGTGTGGATGGGTTATTTCCCAACTAACTGTCAGGAAGGTCTGATGCCCATACCCTACTCCTAGCACAATGGAAAGTGAATTTTGAGGAACTCCTCAGTGAATGACCCAGGAACCCCAGTTAATGATCTGGGCCTCCCCTACCTTTGCCCACGTCCTCAAAAAAACAAGGTGTAATCAACCTCCTAAATCACTCTCTGGCCTGAGCCTTCCTCTCCATCCCTACTGCCTCCCCCGCTTTCATGTTTCATCATCTGTCACATGAATGCCATAATGATCCTCTCAATGGCCTCTCTGCCTACAAGGTCTCCCCCAGAATGGCTCAGAAGACAGAGCTGGTCTTCAGCAATGCATACTAGTATGGTTATATCAGCTTTGGAAAATATGAAAACACTTCACTACTGATCAGCAAATGTCCACTGCTCTTTGCCCCTCAAGCACCCTGGCTGCCCCTGAAAGCCTGGGACCTCTGGCCTCTCCAGGAGGCACCAGTGGGCCTATGTAGCACTGAAGGATCCTGCTCTGGGATGTGGCCCACAAGCTGGGCCCTGGTCCACCAGTTATAAATATTTTTTATATCTCCCCTGGAAGGGGAGCTTAGACCATTCTGTGATCTCCATCAATCCCCCAAGCATCCTAGTTAAACATAACACCTAAGGTAGAAGACAAGGGTTACCATCATGTGCCAAGACAAGCCCCTAGCCTCCCTCTAATACCTAAGCTGCCTCCTCCATGCTGCCACCTACACTCCTCTCCCCACACCCACTGGGAGGGGAATTTCCCTAAATCCGGTGGTGCACTATCTGCTCCCCAGGTTCAAGTCCGTCACCATCTGGTCCCTGCTGACCTCTCTGGGTGACAGGCAGAATCATCGGGACTTAGGTTTTGCCTAAGAGACAAGTAAGGGAACCTGGCAGAAAACTAAAGAGAGAGAAGCTCAACCAAGAATGGCCACTGGAAACCCCTAAACCCTAGGACTGAGGTACAGCAAAGGGCTTGTCATCTAAGTCCTGTTGGTGAGGCCTGTGACTAGACCCGGCATCTGACACAGAGCCCAGGATATAGATGAACGAGGAGCTGGGCATCCACCCGCCTTTGCTAGAACAGGTGCAGCCAAAGCTGCTCAGCTTGGCTCAGGAAGCAGGCGCCCCGCTGAGGCTGCCTCACATCTCCATTCCCACCCTCACCCATCCTTTCTCTAGGGCTTGAGGCTCTTCCCAGGCCTAAGAATTCCGGGTTGTTGGAATCAAAAGTCTTTGCAAATGCTTTTTCTCTAAAGTCAATTTTTTTCCATGTCAGTGGCTCTCAATAAGGGAGGAAATATGTCAGAATTCCCTGAGGTGCTCTTTTTCAAAACTACACACTCCAAGCCACTTCCTCAGGATCCTGGAAAGTACTCCCTAGGGAAAATACCAGAATCCCCTGGGTGGAGAAGTGGGGAGAGGATTACAGCCAGTGTAAAAGCTATGTATAAATGTCCTGAAATCCTGATAGCACTCCCCACTCCCTACTACCTCCCTGCTGGGGCTGGGCTAGGGCTGGAGAAGAGCAACAAGTAGAGGAGCAGGGTTCTTTGCCCTGTGCCTCTGTGAATCACCATCCATCCAATAGCGTGTCCACTCAGATGGCTTCCTAACCTCAGGGGCCATTCGGAGGTTGTGGGTATAGTCCACACTTGGGGCTTCCTGCCTGCCCTGTCCAGCTGTACCTGCTGATCGATTCTGTTTTATAAATCCTCCACAGTGCCAGGCACAGTTCTAAAAGCTCTGTGTATATTAACTCGTTTATTATTTCCCCCACTTAACAGGTGTGGAAGCTGATGCACAGAAGGTGCATAGCCACAGAGCTCCTAAGTGACAGAGTAGGAATTCACAGTTGGCTTGGGGGAGCCCTCACTGCCCACGCTGTGTGAGCCCAGGGACAGGCCCTGGAGCAGGTAGAAATGGAAAGCAGGCTTTAATTGTCCCTGGGGCAGTGCAGCACAGCAAGCCTTCCTGTCCTTCCCATCCCAAACAGGAGCAGCTGTGCGGGAACTGAACACAGGCCTCTCAAGTCCCTCTGCTCCCAATTTATAGGTACTTCACGGAAATTAGTTGAATATTAAGGAAAAATCCATGTCTTGGCCAGGACATAGCTCATTAATGCACATTTATACAAGTCATGACAATTTCTTCAGAGACTTAAAATGCCTTCTCTGTAAAAGCTGGTCACAGAAATCATCAAAAATAGCAACCTGCAAAGTAGCTTTGACAACCTGGAGTTTACTTCTCTTCTAGAGCCGCCCAGGTGCTCACAGTGGTTTCCAGGGACCAGAGCTGTAAGCTAATGGCCAAGATGCAGAAGGACATCGCTACCAGGCCCTGTACACCCCAGCACCACTGCACCCTGTTTCTTGTGGACTGACTTGGGTTTTTGGAGTCGTTTCATCCAAAAAACAAGCATTTTAACGCACATCCCAGCTCTGCCAGCTGTGAAGTCTTGATCTCTCGGAGCCTCCATTTCACCATCTGCACACTGGGCTCATATTTTCCTCCCTGATTTGCTATGGAAGTTGTAGGTGATGTATGAGATACACGTGGCACACAGCAGGAGCACGAACATGTCAGCTACTGTCTTGTTATTTCAAGGAGCAGACAGAAAAGGAGACTGTGTGCTGGGGGCTCCAGGAAGGGAAGGGGCTAGGCAAGCTAGGAGATGATGAGTACAATTGCAGATGGGGGCAGACAATGCCCCCCATTGCCCACCAAGGATGGCACAAGGTTTCCCTTGACCTACCAGGGGGTGTCTCAGAGGGAAAAGGAAGGCACCCTAAGCAGAGAGAGCCAGCAACTCTTCGATGTGAGGGATCCCAGCTGGGATAGATCTACCTGTGACAAGTAGATGGGTGCTGGGTCTGAGAAGCCGAGAGATCCAGCCAGTCCACAGGAGTGAGGGCAGGAGGCTGGCCAGCAGAGGCAATGCTCAGGTAGGCTCAGGACTGGGCAGGAAATGCAGGTAGGTAGGGCCCAGGCAGCTCTCAGAAACCAAGGCGCTGAAGGCCCCCCCACCATGCACACATGGTGAAGCTAAGCCCCAGAGGAAGGTCTTATAGCTGGAAACATAGTGAGCAGGCAGCACAAAGGGCCAGTGTGGGGCCTCCTCTGGTGCCCTTTGAGTTCCAGAAGCTGGGAACAGTCCCTCCTCCCAGCCTGGGTTTCCTAGACAACTGGACAGAGCACCTGACCACAAGTGGCCCCTCCCCCATACACCACCATCTGGGGTGAGCCCTGACTTCTTCTCCAGGGGTGGGGACAGAAGGTGGGAGAGTCCCGGGGAATGAGGATTCAGGGGCTGGAAGGCACCCTGCTTACTCGAAGGCACAGCCAGTTATTCAGCCGGCCTTGAATGTGCTTCATTTTGGATCTCAAAATCAATCTCTCTCTCTCTCTCTCTCTCTCTCTCTCTCTCTCTCTCCCATCTTTTCTCCTTCCTCTATCCTATCTCCTTCTCCTCCCCCTCTTTCTACTTTTAAGTATTCTCAATGTTCTGTAATGAGGAGGTCAGTTTTTAATAGAAACAAGAGAGAATAATCCTGGTTTTTTTCCTTAGAGAAGCCCCCATCAACATCCTCCTTCAGCATGTGGAAACAGAAATCACATGTGACCACAGCTCACCCAAATGCAAAAGTCACAGCTTCCTAGTTATTCTTGATCAGCTCATCACAATATAGTGGGTCTTGGGGAGGCCAATGACACACAGTATTTTTTAATTGCATCTTCTTGACCATTTCAATTAAACTGTGGATCTGAGCTCTCCAGACCAACATAAAACTCTGGGCCCCCAGTGACCTGACCTTCTAGAAGTGATGAGGAAGTAAACGTCTTTGGACCATCAGGGCCATTGCTGGGTTCGTGTCTTTTGGACTGCACTCTAGAACTCTGCTGCCACACACCTTGATCTTCGACTTCTGTCCTCCAAAACTGTGAGAAAATAAATCTGTTGTTTAAGCCACCCACTGTGATATTTTGTTTTGGCGGCCCTAGCAGACTGATACACACGCACTATTTTATGTTTAGTGCATGATAATGACTATTTACATTGCACATTATTTACTTTCCAGATGCCCCCAAACATTTCCTGAGCCTCTACCATGCATCAGGACTTAACCAGGTGCTGGGGACTCTGAGAAAAAAACAGACCACCCCTTTCTTTAAGGAGCTCAAAGCCTAGAGAAGAAAACGGACAAGAGCATAACTGAACGCAATACAGCAAGTAAATGCTTGAGCAGCAAAGGCTGGAGAGTCAAGGAGGGCTTCCTGGAGATGAACCCTCAGCTGCTTCCTGGAGGGGCTACAGCTATCCAGAGGCCTGTTTGAGCCTCACCACTCTCTGCCCCTTCCCTCTCACCACACTCACGTGGTCTCTACACCCCCAAACTCATGGCCTCTTCCCACCTGTCTCTTCTGCCTGGCATGGTCCCTCATCGCTGCTGTCCCTGCAGAGCCAATTCTTACTCATTTTTCAGAAGTTACAGTGTTACTTTGTCTGGGGAGCTTCGCTGACCACAGGCCATTCCAAGGCCCCTAATGAATACTCTCCTAGCATCTTTTCTCTTGCTAGAACTTTTGAGAGTTTGTAATCTTATCATTATGTGAACCAGCCTGTAAATGCTGAGAAGGTAAGGACAGGTCTCTGAGGTGCCTGGATGGGCCCCTGGGCCCATTGCAGATTACTAACACAGTAGGTGCTCAGGGATTATTTGCTGAAGGTAGAAAGAAGGAAGGCACAGAGGAAGAAGGCAGGATGGCAGAAGAGGAGGAGGGAGAAGCCAGCTCCTGAGAGAGGAGGGGGGAGAGGCCTGAGTGTTTGGGGAACACTGGCCTGCCTAGGGGGCTTCTTGTGCCAGGCTGGCTGGGAAGTCATTGGCAGACTTGAGACAACTGAGTGACACAACAAGTGACAACTAAGTGACACAACAAGTCATGGGTAGACTTGACACAACTGAGTGAGTCTTTGTTTCAGGGAGTTCATGCTGGTATCCAGTGCAGGCAATGGCCTTCAGGAGCATCAAGCCCCATGGAAGGACATATGGCCTATGTCTGGCCACTTTCCTCTGGTAATAACACCTTCCACCTCTGGGGAAATTCTCCCCACTGCCTGTGGCACTGGGGGAGCTGTCCAGATGTATGTGCACATGTGCACACACATGTGCACACACATACACACACACACACACACACACACACACACACCCCAGACCCTGGTGAATGTGTGCAACCTGCAATGGGCAATCCATAAATCACTATCCCACTGGAAACAATGACTGGTCTAAGAGGAACAAGCTGGGGGTACAGGACCCATTGGGCTGCTCAGAGCCCTCTCTGGGATTGATCTATGCATACTGAGGTGAGAAGTTTTCTTTCTGCTAAACTGGCAGGAAGTAAATCTGGAACAGCCAACGGCCACATTACCCCTCTTGAGAGTCACAGAAGGAAGCTGCCAGCTAGCGAGAGATAAAGCGAGATACACAGAACAGTAGCTGCAATCAACTGCCCTGGATCTGGCTGTGCCTAAGGGACTTGCCCTGGCCTTGCCTGGCTGTGCCACTCACAACTGCAAGAGGCTTCATGAAAACTGACAGTGCTGCCTGGAAATGGGATGTCATGAGACACAGACCCCCAGATACGGAGTTGGCTGAGTGGAGTGAGGAGGCCATGCAATCACCCAGTCCCTGACTTGTCATGCAGCAGTGAAGCAATGGGCGGTGCTATCACAGATGTGTCTTGAGATCCAGACTGCATGCTTCCACAGCTGGGCTGGGGGAGAAAAGTCAAGGTGTTGACCACTCCTGCCACCTTCAATATGGCACACTGTGGGTAGAGACGGGTCCACCTGAGATACAGAAGGAAGAGCCTGCAACTTTGTTGACAGGTACCCTTTCTGAGTGCCACATTGAAAAGTTGTCAACTCACCTGTGAGGAGGAGGTTGTTAGCGTCTCCATTTCACAGATGAGGAAACTGTTGCTCAGACAGGTGAAAAAATCAGAGCCATTGGGAGCCTTGGTGCTGTTAGGGTTTGAAGTCACAGAACAGAGTATGGCAAAGGTTGGCTTTAGGGAGCATGGTCCAACCAAGGGGGGCAGGTGCTCAAAGCTCCCAGGAGCTCTGAAGAAGCAGACAGGGCAACGGAGTCAGGGAGCCACTCCTAAGGGCAGGCAGAGTGCCATGATGGGAGAGAGGTATATTGTGCTAGCTAGGCGTAGAGTTTAAGGCATGGGACTTTGGATTCCTACCTGCAGAGGCCATGCAAGCTCAGCGACGGGAAGGGCTGGAATGTGCGGCAGACAGGTGGCAGCTCCAGGACTCTGCTGAGCACGTGCAGAGGCAGGGCCAACCCAAGGCTACTTCCTGAATGTTAGCTATCATTGGTCCCTGCTGGGGCCCACAGGCTGGGGTGGGAGAGCGAGGGGCCAGGGGTGGGCTATTCAAGACACCAGGCAGGCTCTGGCTGCATTTGCAGCTGCTACAAGAACCTATCCTGTATCGTTATGCTTTACCCCAGCCTCGCCCCATCTCTGTCATTGCAGCTGCCACTGCCTCTGTCACCACAGGGGACAGGTGGAGCCAGGAGGAGAAATAACAAACAGACCCAATTTCCCCAAATCAACTTGTCACCACAAAGGGAAGAAAACTAAGAGGCCTAGCAAAGTTGACCTTCTGTTTACATTTTCCTTGGTAACGAAGAAATAATTGCTGTTGCTATACGGAAACATCTTCAGAGGGTCCCCTCCCCCTTCCCTATTTCCAGTCCTATTCAAAGCAGTCAGAGAAGACACTGAAATCTTGAATCAAACTATGTAGTTACTATGGCGTCAGACTGAAATTATGAAACTCCAAGCAGGCCAGCACAGAGGCGCAGAGCCAGGAGTACACAATTAAAGCAGAGACCAAGGAAAGAGAAGGCACAATAGCAGCAAAATTGCACTTCCAAGCATGGGAATTAAAAAAAAAAAAAAAAAAGATGTACTTAGAAATGCAGTTAGAGGCTGATCAAGGGCCAGGAAAATTTCCAGTTCTGCCACCCATTCATCACCTCCCCGCCAACATTGTATCCTTCTGCCCTGTGGCCATGGAAAGCTGTGTGGAGCAGGCCTGCCTTGCTCCTCACTCCCAAACATGCCCACTTGTTCTGGCCTAGGGAAACCCTTTCCCACAACAGTGTGGGGACCTGGAACACATCTCTCTTGAGCACCATCCTTGACTCCTCTTTCTCTCGATCCCCATGTGAAACCCTCCACAGCTACTGTCAGCCCTACCTTTAAACATCTGGTATGAGACCTGTTCTCATACCACTACAACTACCACCCTGGTCCCAGCCCCTCATCTGGACAATAGCACCACAAAGGAAAAAACAGACAGCTTGAGTGGCCTCCTGCACTTGTTCAGGTCTGATCAAATTCCTTTATGACCCATATTCTCCCTCCTCCCCTCTTGGCTCCAGTCACCCTGATCTCCATGCTCCGGGAACATGATGGACATACTCCTGCCTCAGGACCTTTGCATTGGCCATTCACTCTGCCAGAAGAGCTTCCCCTAGATATCTGTGGCTACAGGGGTCTGTTTTGCTGACTGCTGTATTTTCATACCTAAAATAGCACAAACACATGGGATTGCTCAGTGAATGAACCAGTGAACCACTCCCCATCTTCTGAGCCCCATTTTCTCCATCTTACCATGAGGGTCTGCACCACATCAGAGAGGCAAACCAGAGCCTCGCACAAGCAAAATTTATTCTGGAAGCTTGTTTTGTTCAGCCTATAAGCACGTTGGCCTACAAGACATATATAAACTTGAATTTATTTATGACATAAAAATTGGGAGATTGAACATACAAATCAGGATTTCCAACATAGAAGTTATCTGTTCTTTAAAGGTCTAGTAGAACTTTCCCATAAAAAATATTTAGATCTGGTGCTTTCTTTTTTGTTTTCTTCTCCTCCCTCTGCCCCCTTACCTCTTATTGAATCAATTTTGGTGTGTTAGTCAGAGTTCTTGGTTATAAACCACAATTGGCTACTAAGACAGAAAACTGTATACCACAAGGTTTAGAGAGCTTCTTGAATTTCTGTGAGACTGAGAGACATAGACAAGAGTGAGGCTAAATTCCCAACCCCCCTAACAAATTATCCTAGGAGAACCCCAACTGCCTCTGCCACCCACCTCTACCTCTACCACAGCTGCACAGTGGAATGGAAACCTTTGCCACAATATCTGTTCTCTCTGCAGAATCCTTTCGCCACCCTTCACTCACATCTCTGGAGTCCTGACTTGGTGCCTCAGCTTGGCTGAGTCCAGGTCATATGCTCAATTCTAGCTGGAAGGAAATGTGGGAAATGTAGTTTTTAGCATTCTCATCTCTGGAGTGGAGAGTGGCATCTAGACAGGAATGGGAAAGAGGTGAGGTGAGCCAAGATGCAGTATCTGCCGTTTTGTATATATGTTTGGTGTTTTCTTTTTTCTAAAAACTGTTCATTTTACTTTGGATTATTAAATTTATTAGCAAATTTTGTATTTTTCTTTTCCTTTTTTTTTTTTTTTTTTTTTTTTTTTTTTAGTGAATGTAGGAGACATCATCAAAATGGCAGCGTGAGGTAAGCCTCTGTAAAGCTCCCCTGGAATTTACAACTGATCAAACAACAATAACTCCACAAAGGACTCCCTGCACAGCAGACAGGCAAGACGAAGAGGCCAGCTAGTGAATTCTCCTACAGGTGGACAAATTGCATGAGTGGGAGAGGCGGGAAGGGAGAAGTGTGAAGACGGAGACGCAGGGGCAGGACGCAGACCTAGCACAGTGCTCCAAGCTCGCTGCATCCGGGAACTAGCACAGCTGCAGGAAAGGGAAAAACTGGGAATGTTAGGACTCCGCTTATGGCCCACAGGGCTGAGGGGGCAGCATATAACACTGCTGAACCTAACGTTCACGGCAGAGACCTCGGAGAAAAGACTGAGGGAAGAAGGCTGAAAATGGTGGTTTAAGCCCTCACTGCCAAGCAGAGAACAGAAGCCTTAGGCACTGAGACTAGCCACGCCTCCCCATCCTCACAGAGCTCGCCCCGCACCCACCGGCCCAGTGCTAGAAGTGGAATAGTAGCACTGTCAGGTCAAAAGAACAGAATATTTTCTGTTCTAAAAACTGTAGACCACAGACACAGATTCGCAGACAACCAGTTCCGGCAAAGAGGAAGGAGCTGTGCAAGCGGGACCGGCTGGGGTGGTGGTCGCTGCCATTGCTCTGGGCCATCTCTCACAACTCAACCTGCCCCTAGCCCCACCTATCTGGGTGGATCCCTGCAGAAGTAAACGGAACTGCTGAAACATACAGGCTCTGAATCTGGTGCAGGAAGAGCTTTGGAACTTCAAAAGCTCTCCGCATACCCACACGTACACTGTAACCTGTGACCCAGGCGAACTAATAACAGAGGAGAAACCCATGTCCCAGGGAATCGCCATTGTGTGAGAAGCTGGAATACTGCAGAGAAAACATAGCTCTACCGTGTGAGAGAGAAACAAAGGCAGTCGGAGCGAAAATAAAAGATTCTACCAACGGTGGAAACGTCATCAAATGGCGGCATGAGGTGAACCTCTGTAAAGCTCCCCTGGAATTTACAACTAATCAGACAACAATAACTCCACAAAGGACTCCCTACACAGCAGAGAGGCAAGACGAAGAGGCCCACTACTGAATTCACCTCCAGGTGGGCGAATCGCACGAGTGAGGGAGGAGGGAAGGGAGAAGTGCGGGGACGGAGCCAAATGGGCACAGGACGCAGACCTCGCTCAGTGCTCCGAGCCCGCTGCTCCCGGAACTACCGCAGCTGTGGGAGAGGGAAGAACTCAGACTGCTAGGGCTCTGCTTATGTCCCACAGCCCTGAGGGGGCAGCATATAACATGGCTGAACACAACATTCACAGCAGAGACCTCGGAGCAAAGACTAAGGGAAGAAGGCTGAAAACGGTGGTTTAAGCCCTCACTGCCAAGCAGAGAATGAAAGCCTTAGGCACTGAGACAAGCCGCCCCCTCCCTACCCTACCAGAGCTCACCCCACCCCCACCTGCCCGGTGCTAGAAGCGATAAAGTAGCAGTGTCAGATTAAAAGGACAGGATATTTGCTATTCTGAGAACTGTGGACCACAGAAACAGATTCGCAGCCCAACTAGTTCCGGCAAAGGGGAGGGAGCTGTGGAAGCAGGACCGGCTGTGGTGGTGGTCGCCGCCATTGCTCTGGACCACCTCTCACAACTCACCACACCCCAGGCCCCACCTATCTAGGCAGATCCCTGCAGGTGTAAACAGCACTGCTGAAACATCCAGACTCTGAATCTGGTGCAGAAAGAGCTTTGGAACTTCAAAAGCTCTCCGCACCGCCACAGGGACGTGGCACCCTATGACGCAGGTGAACTGTTAACAGAGGAGAGACCCGTCTCCCAGGGAATCCCCCCATTGTGTGAGAAGCTGGAATAGTGCAGAGGAAACATATCACTACTGGGTCAGAGAGAAAATAAAAGGCTGCAGTCGGAGAGAAAATAAAGCATTGTACCAATAAGTATTGGAAAACAAAAGAAAGACCTCTTCCTATCAACCGGTTGCAGAAGCCACTCCTGTAGATGTCTACAAAGAGAAATAATAAATCAGTAATTGCCATCAATAACCAAGGCAACAAGACAGCTCAGAAAGAAAGTTAAAAGTCTACAGAAAAGGAACCTAAAGATATGGAAATATGCGACTTAAATTATAAAGAATTCAAGATTGCAGTTCTGGAAAAACTCAACGAGATGCAAGAAAACACAGAAAGGCAATTTAATGAACTCAGAAATGCAATCAAAGAACAACATGAGCGTTTTACGAAAGAAATTAATTTTTTAAAAAACAACCATATGGAATTTCTGGAGATTAAGAACTCAGTAGAAGAAATTAAAAATGAAATAACAAGCTTAGTTAGTAGAGATGACCAGATGGAGGAAAGAATCAGTCACATCAAAGATAGAAACCTGGAAATTACACAGATGGAAGAAGAAAGAGACTTGAGATTAAAAGAAATGAAAGAACTCTACAAGAACTTTCTGACTCTATGAGAAAGAGCAATATAAGAATAATGGGCATACCAGAAGGAGAAGAAAGAGAGAAGGGAACAGAGAATATATTCAAAGAAATTGTTGATGATAACTTTCAAATTTGTGGACAGAACTGGATCCTTGAATCCAAGAAGCAAATAGAACACCTAATTACCTCAATCCCAACAGGCCTTCTCCAAGGCACATTGTATTGAAACCGTCTAAAATTAACACCAAAGAAAGAATCCTCAAGGCAGCCAGGGAAAAGAAGATGGTAACCTACAAAGGAAAGCCCATTAGAGTATCATCAGATTTTTCAGCAGAACTCCACAAACCAGGAGGGAACGGAACCAAAAATTCAAACTATTGAAAGAGAGAAATTATGAGCCAAGAATAATATACCCAGCAAAGATATCCTATAGATATGAAGGAGGAATGAAAACCTTTCCAGACATACAGAAGCTGAGGGAATTTTCTAATACACGACATGCACTACAAGAAATACTAAAGGAGGCTATTTGACCACCATCAAGAGGGAAATTTGTGGCAACCAACACATAAATAGGGTGAGAGTAAAGGTCTGAACCGGAATATGGGAATTGAGAAAGTAAACGTGCTGAAGAAAATAGAATACTCTAAATATCAAACTTTCTTTTACATAAACTTAAGGCTGACCACTCAAAAATAATCCAGAACTGAAATATATACTGTAATAAAAGAGGAAAGAGAGGGAAACATCATTAAATACCACCACACAGAAATAATAGACAACAATAAAAAGGCAAAGAAACAATGGACACACAGTCTTACCAGAAAACTAAAGATAGAATGACAGGAAATCCTCATGTATCAATAATCACCCTAAATGTAAAAGGACTGAACTCACCAATAAAGAGACACAGAGTAGCAGATTGGATCAAAAAACTAAACCCAACCATATGCTGTCTACAAGAGACATATCTCAGCTACAAGGACAAACATAGACTCAAAGTGAAAGGGTGGACATTGACACTCCAAGCAAATGGTACCCAGAGAAAATCAGGTGTAGCCATAATGATATCAGATGAAACAGACTTTAGGGTGGAAAAGATAACAAGACAAAGATGGACATTTCATAATAGTAAAGGGGACTATACAACAATAAGACATAACAGTCATCATTATTTATGCCCACAATCAGGGAGCACCAAAATATACCAAGCAACTACTAACAAAACTAAAGGGAGAAATTGACCAAAACAAAATTACACTAGGGGACTTAAAATCATTGGCAGCTTTGGATAGATCATCCAAACAGAAGATAAATAAAGAAATAGCAGCCCTAAATGACACATTAGATGAAATGGACATGATTGACATATATAGAGCACTTCATCCTAAAACATCAGACTATATATTCTTTTCGAGTGTACATGGAACATTCTCAAGGATAGACCACATATTGGGATATAAAATCAGCCTCAGCAAATTTAAGAAGATTGAAATCATACCAAGCATATTCTCTGATCACAAGGCTTTGAAATTGGACATCAACTGCAAAAAAAAAAAAACACTAAAAAACATAAATACATGCAGATTAAACAACATACTTTTAAAGAATGACTGGGTCAAAGAACAAATTAGAGGAGAGATCAAAAGATACATAGAAACAAATGACAATGAAAATACATACTACCAAAATGTTGGGGATGCAGCGATACCAGTTTTAAGAGGGAAATTTAAATCATTACAGGTCAATCTCAAGAAACAAGAATAATCCCAAATAAATAACCTCATGTTACCCCTCAAAGAACTAGAAAAAGAAGAACAAGTGAAACCCAAGGTCAACAGAAGAAGGGAAATAAGAAAAATCAGAGCAGAACTAAATGAAATAGAGAACAAAAAGACAATAGAAAAAAATTAAGGTGACAAGGAGCTGGTTCTTTGAAAAGTTAACAAAATTGACAAACCCTTGGCTAGACTCACTAAGATAAAAAGAGAGAAGACACTAATTAACAAAATCAGAAACGAAAAAGGGGAAGTTATCACGGACACCACAGAAATACAAAGAATCATGCAAGAATACTATGGAGGACTATATCCCACAAATTCAATAGAAGAAACAGACAAGTTCTTAGAAACATATAGTATTCCAAGGCTGAACCATGAAGAACTGGAAAATCTAAACAGACCGATACCAGTAACAAAATTGAATCAGTCATCCAAAATCTTCCCAAAAGCAATAGTCCGGGGCCAAATGGCTTCACTAGTGAATTCTACCAAACCTTTAAAGAGGATCTAATACCAATCCTGCTCAAATTCTTCCAAAAAATTGAAGAAGAGACGTACTCCCTAACTCATTTTATGAGGCCAACATTACCCTGATACCAAAACCTGGTAAGGACAACACAAAAAAAGAAAACTACAGACCAATATCTCTTATGAATACAGATGCAAAAATTCTAAACAAAATTCTAGCAAATCGAATACAACAATGCATTAAAAGATTATTCATCACGACCAAGTGGGGTTCATCCCCGGGGCACAAGGAAGGTTCAACATCCACAAATCCATCAATGCGATACATCACATAAACAAAATAAAGGACAAAAGTCATATACTTATATCAATTGATGCAGAAAATGCCTTTGACAAAATATAACATCCATTTACGATTAAAACACTTACTAAAATAGATATAGAATAAAAGTACCTTAACATAGTAAAGGTCATATATGACAAGCCCTCAGCTAATCTCATAATTAATGGTGAAAAACTGAAGCCCTTTGCTCTACATTCAGGAAGACGACAGGGCTGTCCCCTACCACCTCTGCTTTTCAACATAGTGTTGAAAGTCCTTGCCAGAGCCATCAGGCAAGAGAAAGAAATAAAAGGCATCCAAATTGGGAAGGAAAAAGTTAAATTATCACTCTTTGCAGATGACATGATGCTATATATAGAAAATCCTAAAGACTCCACCAAAAACCTATTAGAAACAATCAACGAATACAGTAAAATTGCTGGCTACAAAATCAATGTACTAAAGTCCATTGCATTCCTATATACTACCAATGAAATCTGACCAAAAAAAAATACAAAAAACAATTTCCTTTGCAATTGCAGCAAAAGAATAAAATACCTAGGAATAAATTTAACCAAGGATGTGAAGGACCTATATGCTGAAAACTATAAGACATTATTGAAAGAAATTGAAGACACAAAGAAATGGAAAGACATTCCGTGCTCATGGATTGGAAGAATCAACATAGTTAAAATGGGCATATTACTCAAAGCAATATACACATTTAATGCAATCCCCATCAAAATCCCAATGGCACTTTTTAAAGAAATAGAACAAAAAATCATCAGATTTCTTTGGAACCACAAAAGACCCCGAATAGCCAAAGCAATCTTAAGAAAAAAGAACAATGCTGGAGGTATCACACTGCCTGACTTTAGCTTGTACTACAGGGCTACATTAATCAAAACAGCATGGTATTGTCAGAAAAACAGACACATAGACCAATGGAATAGAATTGAGAACCCAGAAATAAAACCACATAAATATGAACAGATAATTTTTGACAAAGAAGCTAAAAACATACAATGGAGGAAAGACAGCCTCTTCAATAAATGGTGCTGGGAGAATTGGAAAGCCACGTGCAAAAGAATGAAACTGGACTGCTATCTGTCACCATGTACCGAAATTAATTCAAAATGGAGCAAAGACTTAAGCATAAGACCTGACACAATAAACTGCATAGAAGAAAACATAGGTACTAAACTTTTGGACCTTGGGTTCAAAGAGCATTTTATGAATTTGACTCCAAAAGCCATGGAAGTAAAAGCTAAAATAAAATGGGACTATATGAAACTTAAAAGCTTCAGCACAGCAAAAAAAAAACATCGACAAAATAAAGAGGCAACCGACTAAATGGGAGAAGATTTTTGCAAACAGTGCCTCCGAAAAGGGCCTAATATCCAAAATATACAAGGAACTCATGAAACTCAACAACAAAAAAACAAACAACCCAATTGAAAAATGGACAGACGATCTGAAGAGACATTTCTCCAAAGAGGACTTACAAATGGCAAATAGACATATGAAAAAAATGTTCAACATCACTAATCATCAGAGAAATGCAAATAAAAACCACGATGAGATATCGCCTCACTCGTCAGAATTGCTATCATCAACAAGACAAATAGTAACAAGTGTTGGAGAGGGTGCGGAGAAAAAGGAACCCTCATACACTGTTGGTGGGAAAGCAGACTGGTGCAGCCACTATGGAAGCAGTGTGGAGGTTCCTCAAAAAATTACGAATAGAATTACCATATGACCCAGCAATCCTTCTCCTGGGTATCTACCAAAAAAATCTGAAAACATTTATACATAAAGACACGTGTAATCCAATGTTCATTGCAGCTTTGTTTACGGTGGCCAAGACATGGAAACAACCAAAATGTCCTTCGATAGATGAATGGATAAAGAAGTTGTGGTATATATACACAATGGAATACTATTCGGCGATAAGAAAAGATGATATAGGAACATATGTGACAACATGGATGGATCTTGAGAGTATAATGCTAAGCGAAATAAGTCAGACTGAAAAAGCAGAGAACCATATGATTTCACTGGTATGTGGTATATGAACCAAAAACCACAAAAGAACAGGACAAACAAATGAGAAACAAATCTCATCGACATAGACAGCAGTTTAGTGGTTACCAGAGGGAAATGGAGGTGGGGGTTGCTAGATGAGAGTAAGGGGGATCAAATATATGGTGATGGAAGGAGAACTGACTCTGGGTGGTGGACACACAATGGGATTTATAGAATATTTAATACAGAATTATACACCTGAAATCTATGTAATTTTACTAACAATCTAACAATTGTCACCCCAATAAATTTTCTTAAATATTGTATTTTTTAATCATTTAACGTATCTGTGTATCTGTAATGTCCGTTTTTTATTTTTATGGTTACTGATGTGTTTTCTTGTTCAGACTTGCTAGTTTTGTCTAGTTTATCAATTTTCCAATGAATTATTTTTCATTTTTAGGGCACCAGTCTACCACTGCTACATTCTGTTTCATTAATTTCTTCTTTCTTTAGATTTATTTTGATGTTCATCTTGGAGCTTATTGAGGTAAATGTTGTCGACTGAAACATAATATTGGCTCTCTGCTCCTCCTGTTCAACATATAGCCATGTCTTCCTGCGCAGTGCCAACACAACCCTGAGACACACTGGTGAACGTCAGAGTGGACAGATTTGGCCATATTGGGCGCCTGGTCACCAGGGCTGCTTTCAACTCCGGCAAAGTTGATATTGCCACCATCAATGACCCCTGCATTAACCTCAACCACATGGTCTACATGTTCCACTATGATTCCACCCATGGCAAGTTCAAAGGCACAGTCAAAGCTGAGAATGGGAAAGCCCATTACCATCTTCCAGGAGCACGATCCTGCCAACATCAAATGGGATGATTCTGGTGCTGAAAATGTTGTGGATTCTACTAATGTCTTCACTATCTTGAAGAAGATAGGGGTTCACTTGAAGGGTGGAGCCAAGAGGGTCATCATCTCTGCCCCCTCTCTGGATGCCCCCATGTTTGTGATGGATGTGAACCATGAGAAGTATGACAAGTCCTTCAGTGATGTCTCCTTTATCACCAACTGCTTGGGCCACCGGCCAAGGTCATCCATGACAATTTTGGTATCATGGAGGGACTCATGACCACAGTCCATGCCATCACTGCTACCCAGAAAACTGTGGATAGCCCCTCTGGAAAGCTGTGGCATGATGCCCGTGGGGCTCATCATCCCTACTTCTACTGGCCCTGCTAAGGCTATGGGCAAGGTCATCCCTTAGCTGAATAAGAAGCTCACTGGCATGGCCTTCCATGTCCCTACTTCCAACATGTCAATTGTGAAACTGACCTGCTGCCTAGAAAAAAATTGCCAAATATGATGACATCAAAAACGTGGTGAAGCAGGTGTTGGAGGGCCCCCTCAAGGGCATCCTGGGCTGTACTAAGGACCAGGTTATTTCCTGTAACTTTAACAGTGATACCTACTCTTTCACCTTTGATGCTGGGGCTGGCATTTCCCTCAACGACCACTTTGTCAAGCTCATTTCCTGGTATGACAATGAATTTGGCTACAGCAACAGGGTAGTGGTCTATGGTCTACATGGCCTATAAGGAGTAAAAGCCCCTGGACCACCAGCCCCAGGAAAAGGAAGAGAGGCCCTGAGCTACTGGGGATTCCTTTCCCCAGATTGATCCCCCAACACACTGAGAATCTCCTGACCTCCAGTTTCCATCCCAAATCCCCTGAAGAGGGGGAAAGGCTAAGGGTGCCCTACTTTGTCATGCACCATCAATAAAATTCACTGTACCTAGCCAAAAAAGAAAGCAAGAAAGAGAAAGGAAGGAAGGAAGGAGAAGGGAAGGGAGGGAGGAAGGAAGGAAGGAAGGAAGGAAGGAAGGAAGGAAGGAAGGAAGGAAGGAAGGAAGGAAGGAAAGAAAAAAAATATTGACTAGGTGTTTCATCACCAAAAAAGGATTTATTTGGGAAAAAGAAAGGGTTGCAACCCACAGCATGCAGACATGGAAAGCCATGTACATACTCTGGCCTGCATACCAAGATGGAGGGGTATTTGTATAATGGAAAAGGAAGAAAAGGGCAGAGGAAGTTAGAACCATAGAGCTTTACTATAAACATAGAGTTCTTCCTATAAGGTTCTCACATGTAGGGTTCTCGCGATTACTTAGAGCTCAAGAACTTCCAGAAGCCCCAGCTTCTCGCATAGACCCTCCTAACTGATTGTTTGCTTAAAGTTCAAGTTCATCTTTATCAATACTGAGTTCCCTTACCTTTTCAATTTTTCCTCTTTTATAATGACTGCATTTAGAGCTATTCATTTTCCTGTAAGTACTCATGTCTTGGGTATTATCCTGTGGGTTTTGTATACAGTGCCTTTACTACTGTTCATTTCTAGATATTCGGTAACTCAGTTCAGATTTATTGTTTAATTCACATTGTTTAGATTTGTTTTTAAATTTCCAAGAAGATAGATTTGGGGATGCTATCCTCTTATTAATTTTCAGCTTTATTTGCATTGTTTTGGGAAAATGTGGATGGCATGATCTTTTTAATTTTTAAAAAATTGGTTTTAAAAAGCAAAGGCAGTATAAAAATATATTCTACCTTGTAAAAGAGTCAATACAGAAGTTTATAGAATCAAACATAAAAAAAGCTTTCCCTTTGTAATTATTCTCGTTCTCCCCAACTTCATTCTCCTACTTATAGCTAACCTCTATGAATAGTTTAGAGTGTAGTTTTCAGTTCTGTTTTTTAAATTTATATGCATATTTATGTATTCATCCCTAGAGTTTTTTTAAAAAATTACTTCTACTTTAAAGTGTGGCTTGGAGAAATCTCAGCTAACTCTTAGTTACTTTCAATCATTTTTATTTCCAAATATATGAATTTTTGTTTTCAAATAAATGTCTGATTTGATTTAGCAACAGCCCATAAATTCTGATACATTATGCTCTCATTGTTTTCATTTTTAAGTATTTTTCATTTTTTATTTACTTTTTAACTCAAAAATTGTTTATAAAAGAAAGTCTAAAAAAATTTTCCAGTTGTATACGTAGGTTTGAAAGCATCAAGGAAAATGGAAAACTCCAGTTCTTTCTAAGAGAACTAAGCAAGGATGTTTTTAAAATATAAATATATAAACCCATATCACACTGTAAAATTTCCTAAAAATCGAAATAAAACATTAATAAATTATAGCCATGATATAATCAAAAGATTAATAGTTCATGATCAAATAGGTTGTAATCCATGAGTTGAAGGACAACTCAACATTATGAATGTAATGTTATCCACTATGTTAATGGATTAAATAGAAAATTCATATGATCAGTTATATGGATACCCCCAAAGAAGCATTGGATAAAATTTGACATTCATTTCTTACCTGTAAAACCATTCATAAGCTAGGTCCAGGAGGGAAATTTCTTATTAATAAAGATTGTCTAGTAGAATCTTTTAGCAAACTTGATGCTTAACAGTATCAACAGTATCAAGTATTGAGAAGGATTCTCACCAGAATCAGGAAAAACCAAGGATACCCACTTCCACCCCACTCCCCAACCTCAGAGATCCCGCTAATGCAGGGCCCAGAGAGTACAACAGGTCTCATCCCATTCACCTTGGAGCTGTGCTGGCTGCAATGCCGCAAGCTGGATCCTCAGATGCCCTGCAACAAGAGCAAGAAAGAAGAGTCTTTGAAAAGAAAAAAATTAAACTGTCATTGTTTGCAAATCACCTAGTAGGAAAACTATGAAACAAGTAAGAGAGTTCAGCAGGTGGCTGAACACAACATAATTCCAAGTCAATAGCCATGACCAATTAGAAACTATTTGGGGGAGACGGGATCAAATTATCCCATTCACAAAATAACAAAAACTAGAAAATCATTAGTAATAATTGCAACAGGACCTACATGAAAAGAATTATCAAACTTTAAAGGAAAACTTAAATAAGTAGAGGAACATACTAGTTTCTTGGACACAGAGATCAGTTCTGCCCACAAGGAATCTATAAATTCAGTGCAAACAAGACACCAAGCACAAACTGCTGGCTCCCTGCCTGAAACCCAACACTGGTGATGCCACAAAACAGAAAGGAAGGCATGAAACTATGAGAAAGTGGTTGAGTTCTGTGGTGTGTGTATGTGAGTGTGTGTGGTGTGTGTTTGTGTGAGAGTGTATGAGGCGTGTGGTGTGTGAGTGTGTGGGGGGAGAGAGAGGGAAGGGTGGCAATCCATAGTGGAAAAGAGACAGCCATTGTGGGAGCGGATGAGGTGAGTGCGATGTGTTTTCATGTGCTCTTTTCTCTCCCTGGCATACTCTGAGGAGACTGTTGTCCATCCCATCATTTCTACAAAGCAGGAAAAAACAGCAGCACCAAGCTCAGGAAACAACACAGGAGAGGTTCTCGTCTTGGCCGCTGTGTAGAGCAAATAAAAGGAGCGGTCAGTCCTGGACATTCCTCCCACCCATCCCCCTCTTCACACATGAGCACAAGGTCATTGTAAAAGTGTTGATTTTTTTTTTCATTAAGAATAAAAAGGTTGATTTTTGATAGTATGTGTACTGTTATCTAATGCTGTGTACTAAACTATTCTAAAACTCAGGGCCTTAATATAAAAATTTACTGATAGTTATCATGGTTCCATTGGCTGATTGAGCTCAGCTGAGTGGTTCTCATTGGGTCCCTCATGCAGTTGGACACACATGGTGGCTGGGACCACAGAAGACTGAACCGGACATCCAAAGTGCCTTGCTTGCATGCTGGCAGTTAACACTGGCTGTAAGATGGCAGATCAGCTGGGCAGGTAGTCACAGCGCCTGCACATGGCCTCTCCGTGTGTGGCTTGGCTTCTTACTACAGGACTGCAGGACAATTAGGACACTTCAATGAACAAGTTACTTTAAAACAGCAATGTACCTAATAAAACTTATACAGGGAACTAAAGGATGGTTTTGTTACCAGGAGAGGCAGTGTTCCTCAGTTCTTGTCTTCTTGAAGGAAAGAATTCAGTCAAGAGTCCGAGTCAGGTAGGCAAAAGCAGCAAAAAGTTTTATTAGCAAGGCAAATACACTCTGAGACAGGGAGCAGGCTGACCGAGGGTGGGTAGCAACCACTCCTTACATTAGGTGACGGCTTTTACTCTTGTGGGTAGGATATTTCTCCTCCCTCTCCGACACTTCCCCTTTTTCTAACCAACACATCTCCTGTTTCTAGGGTGCAAACACAAGCCCGCCAATGCCCCACAATCCATTTGAAGCCTACTAAGTGGCCAAACCACAATGCACATGTACTGGCAGGCTTGGCTTTTATGCCCGTGCACATGCTCTGAGGTGTGGGAATGGGTGGTCTCCAATGGCAGCGTCAGTGGGGCCTAGTTCTCCTCCTCATGTTCATCTCTGCCTTCCTGTCTACTCTATCAGTTTAATATTTGAAAATCTATCAGTGAAATCCACCCATTACTAGCCTAAGAGGAAAGTCACGCAATTATCTCACTAGACTCAGAAACGGCGTTTATTAATGTCCAATATCTATTTTTGCATAATAAAAACTCCAAGAAAAGCAATAACAGATGGGAACTTCCTCAGCCTGATAAAGGCTGTACACTCAAACCCACAGACCATCATCCCTCCTACACAAACATGTTGGATATATTCTCTTTAAGATCAGAAATCAGTCAAGTATGTACGTGTGAAGTCTAAAAATCAAACAAACAAATAAAACCAAGAAACAAACTCATAGAAAAAGAGATCAGACTTGTGACCAGAGGCAGAGGGTAGGATGAGAAGAAACTGGAGGAAGGTGGTTAAAAGGTACAAACCTCCAGTTATAAGATGAGTAAGTACTAGAGAAATAATGTACAACAGAATGACTACAGCTAATACTGCTGTATGGTATATGGGAAAGTTGTTAACAGAGTAAATCCTTAGAGTTCTCATCACAAGAAAAAAACTTTTGCCTTCTTTTCTTTCTTTTTTCTTTATAATATCTGTATGACAAGATGGATGTTAGCTGCACCTATTTTGGTAATCATTTCACAATATGTGTAAATCAAATCATCATGCCGTACGCCTTAAACTTATATGGTGATGTATGTTAATTATTTCTCAATAAAATTGGGGGGGAAATTGAAAAAAGGAAAGAAAAGAAATCAGTCAATGATACCTGCCCAAGCACTTTTGTTCAATATAGTACTGAAGACAGTAGTGGGGAAATGGGCTCATTATATGTGGCAAAATAAAGTTGACTCTTTACTTTTGACTATATACTAAAGGGAACTTCAACTTCAAAGTATACATTGATCATTTTAAGGTGAACCTGAATACGAAAGATAAAGCTACAAAGCTAATAGAAAAACAAATGTAAGAGAATATATTTGTGACCTAAGGATGAAGCAAGAGTTCTTAAACAAGACATAAAAGCATAAATCATAAAGTAGAAAATAAGTGGATTTGACTATATCAAAATGAAGCATTTTGTTCAATAAAGTCATTTAATCTAAGATACAGCCAAGTGATTAGACTGAGGAATATCTAAGACCCAAGAATATTAACAACAAATTAACAACAAAATAATCAACAAAATAACAAATTAATCAGCCTAACAGCAAAAGGATAAGTGATATGATTAGGCAACTATTAGCAGGAAAAACCCAAAGAGTTCTTAAGTACATTGAGAGCTGCTTAACTTTATTAGTAATCAGAAAATGCAAATTCAAACAATTATCCCATCACAGGCAAAAATTAGGAAGTCAGAAAATATCCTGCACTGGCAAAGGAATCAGGAAGACCCAGGCACTGGGTGGGAATGAAAATGGGCACAGCCAGTATGAAGAGCAATCAGACAGCGTTTAATGAAAATTGAGTGACTCAGCACGCACAATCCTGGTGCAGGCCCTCGAGAAACATCGACAGCCGCAATCCACAGGAGAACCACGCAAGGAGGTTCAAGTGTTGTTTGTGGAATCACCAGGCTGGAGGCATCCTTGATACCTATCACCGGGGGACTGTGTAAGAAAACCGATACATGCTGCCAAAGAGATACTGTGCATCTGCTGGAAGCAGCAAATTAGGTGTGCACACAGCTCCGTGGATGCATCTTAGAACATCATGATGATTGGAAAATACTTTGTATACAGACACAAAACAATACTAAATATTTTATAAGAGTTAATAACTGCCCAAAGACACTTATAAAATAAATTAGTACGTACTTACATAGGAGTGGAGATCAGGGAGAAAAGGGAAAAAATAATTAATATAAAATAAGAAAAAGACATTGCATGGATGATGATGGTGAGCCAGGAAATGAGGAGAAATAATTAACTCAACGTTTTACCCCTAGTGTCCAATAAGTGAATACAGTCATTATATTAATGCAACGTAACAGCAGTCAAAAATCCCATAGAATTTTTCTGAAGAACTTGAAAAACTGGAAGGCACAAGAATAGAATACGAACATTAATAACAATAACAATGACATCAATAGTAATGAAACAGCACAGAAATTTCAAAAATAGTTAGTGAATATATAGGAATCTTGAACACCACAAAATTGGCATTCTACTTCAGCATACATAACCATAAATTTCAGATAGATCAAAATCTGAACATAAAGAATATATAAAAGCATGAGGAAAAAAATGTGACACGAACTGTCTGATCTTGGGGCAGGAAAAGCCTTTCTAAGCAGAACCAAAGACTGAGACACCATAAAAGAAGCCTTTTTGAGTACATACGATGTAAACTTCTACGAGGTGGGGAACACCATAAACAGATTTCAGACACAAATGACAGGCTGAGAGACAGTGCTTACAGCATTTATTAGAGGAAATGCACTGCTATCAACAAGAGATAAGGAATTCTTAACACAATAAGCAAAAGACAAACAACCCAGCAGAAACAATGGCAAAGAACATAAACAGGAAATTCACACAGAGAAAAACAAACAACCATAAACATATGAAAAGAAGCTCAGTCTCACTCATCAGGAAACTACAAATTAAATTTTTAAAAATCTAGAGAAAAAATGTAATTCCAGGTTTTGCCCATTAGATTGGTAAAAATTATAAGAATTCATTATATCTCTTATGGGAAAGGCTGTGAGACGAGCACTCCCATTAACTTCTGTGAGTATTGATTATATTTTGTTTGACATTTTTTACAATTTTTTGCAATTCTTCACATGTATTACATTTGCAATTAATTTTAAACAATAAAATGATGAATATATTTTTTCAATTTGCAAAGATAAGGCATACTTATTTCAGGTAATTTGGGAAGATATTCAGCAAGCAAAAGTCACACCACCCAGAAAAATCAATCACTGTCATTTTCCTGAGCATGGCCCCCAGACCTCTCCCTAGAGATACATGAACAGATATAGGGGATGTATGTGTTTGTGTGTAAACTTGAAGGCGGTGCACTCACATACACCTGTGTGTTATATTTCCTTTCACTGTTGAGGTCTCTGGGCAGCTGGACCCCTCCTTCAACTCAATTCAAGGCTCAATGCCAAAGTGAGCTCCAGCTCTTCCAACAGCTCCAGGATGTGGTGATTCCAAGCCTCATAGGCAGCTGGAAGAATCAGCTACGGAGAGGCTGAGCCATCTCAAAAGACAGGTCAGAGCAGACAGGTCAGAGCGAGGGGCAGATAAAGCAGGAAGCTGGATCTGAGATAGTTGACTGGAAGAGTCTTTTTAATTGTGTTCCACCTCTTAGTAGCTGGAGCTAGAGTTAAAATTGGAATGTGTTAAGCTACTCAAAATGGCTTATGCAAGAAGGTAAGGAAGAGGGAGAAGGATGAGAAGGGAGGGAGGAAGGAGGGAGGCGAGAAAAGGAGTGGGGAGGAGGGGGAGGGGGACACAAGGAAGAAAAAGAGTTGAATAATTTACAGGTAAATAACTTAAAAGTTCAAGGGAGGTCTTCTTCAGGCATGGTTGAATTGAGTTTCCTCACTTCCTCCCACACATTCTCCATCACTTGACTCTGTTTCCCCGAAGTGCTGGCTTCCCTCTCCATATGATGGCCTCTGTCAGTCAACTAGGAAGAGATTTTTCCCAACTCTTGCAACTGAAGTCCCAGAATTAAACCTCAGGGGTAGGCTCATGTCACATGTCCATCCCTGATCTAATCACTATGATGGAGGGATGAAGTAGACTCTAAAGGGTCAAGGCTGGGTCAGCTCAACCAGAATTGCACTGAGTGAGGAAAGTTGGTTTCCTAAAGGGCAATCAAAATATTGTTACCAGAATACAGGAGTGGGTGCTGGTGATGTAGGTGATGTAGATGATGTTGGATCTGCCAGCAGTTTCTGAGTGTGGGCCGGGATCGTGTCTCGTGAAGCCGAAGAATGGAAACATGGACCAGAGAGAGGCAAAAAGTTTTTTGGTATTTTTTTTTTTGGTGTTTTTTTTTAATTTATTTATTGGGGTGACAATTGTTAATGAAATTACATAATTTCAGGTGTACAATTCTGTATTACATCATCTATAAATCCCATTGTGTGTTCACCACCCAGAGTCAGTTAGGCGTTAAGGAAAGATGATATAGGAACATTTGTGACAACATGGATGGATCTTGAGAGTATAATGCTAAGCCAAATAAGTCAGACAGAAAAAGCAGAGAACCCTATGATTTCACTGATATGTGGTATATAAACCAAAAACAAGACAAACAAATAAGAAACAAAAAGTTTTTTTAAAAGGGTAGTTTATTAGAGGCAGGAAAAGAGGTTGCAGCTCCCGAGTGGGAGGGGGTCCTGAAGGGGGGGAGGTGCCCCATGACTGAGGCAAAAGCTCTTACTTTTCACCTTCCATTTGTCTGTTTGGGGAAGGGGAGCTGTTTTGAGAAGGGAACTGTTTAAAGAAGAGAACTGGCGCCTTCTAATGAAATTCCTCTACCAGGTTTGTTCTGCTTGACCATCCTAAAGGAATTAGCAAAGTAACCCACTCTTTATCTATCAGATCTGCTCCATTTGTCAGACCAAAATGAATTTTATGATTAACCTCAAGGCCTTGTTACTTTATGTCCTGGAGCAAAGGAGTGATTTCAAAACCTGAAATTTTAGGATATGGCTGTCTTTTCTTTATTTTACCAGGGACCTACCTATCTACCTAGGGACATGCTAGCTCTCCTGTATCACTGGGTGGCCCCAAACTGCAGATGTCACCACTATGACCACTGAGGTCAGGCAGATCCTGACCCCACACTTAGCATCTATATGACCCTCAACACACATCTTAATTTTCTGATTTGGTTTTATAGCTCTAACACAGGGATTTAAAATTGCATTTTGTGTTATTAAATTAAACGTGTGGGAAGCCCCAAGTTAAATGTCCAGCACATAGTATGTCCTCAATTCCTGTATACTTCGTCCCACTTCTCTCTAGCCTGTTTCCCCTGCTCTCAGGGTGGAGAGCAGAGGCAGAACCCCAATGGAGGGCAGCTCTTCCCAATGGCCTTGTCTCAGAGGAATATAAACTCTGTGATCAAGGGACATGCTCAGAAATGGTAATATTTCTGAGCAGAAATGGTAATAATTTTGAGCTTTAACTAAAATTAATAGTATGCCTTATCTAAGCAGAAAACTCCACCCTGCACTTGTAGAAGAATCCATTTAACCAATCAACTGAGTCAAACTTGACTGTCTAGCCTTCAACAAAGCCCTCCACACTCCCTCTTGGCCCAGAGTTGCTGCTAATGCCATGTGCAATAGACAAGTGGCCCAGCTAAACAGGTGACCAATAATGTGACAAGGGGGAATTTCAGGCAAGAGTTAGGAGGAGAGGATGGACTGGCTGTGCCCATACTAGACCACCTTAGTACGAATGCTCCATGAGCATGGGTGGAATACCGAAGACTTGTTCCACCATTCACCACCTGTGCAACCTTGGGCAGTTGCTGACCCTCTCTGGGCTGGATGTTTCATTTCACACAACTATAGAGAAGTTTGGAGTGAGAGGCATACAGTGAACACGGGAAAATTCAGTGAATCTGGCCAATTTTCCTTGTTTTCATTTCCCACCTGAATTTGTTCACAGTGTTTTGAAATTTTCCTATTCTCATTTCCCAACAATCAAAATGGCAAAAATTCCAAAATATGGTAATACCCTCTGTTGGCAAAGCTGTGAGGAAATAAGCACTTTCGTACATTGCTCGTGGGAGTATAAATTAATGCAATCCTAATGGAAGGAAATTTGGCATTATCAAAACTACCAATTTTGATCATTGAGCTAATAATGCCACTTTGAAGAATTTATCCTACAGATATACTTGCACATGAACAAAATGACATATTCAGTAACATTCACTGTTACACTGTGTGTAAGAGCCAAAGGCAAGAAACAACCTATGTCTTCATCAGTAGGGGATAGATTTAGGTTGCCAGATAAACTACAGGATACTCATTTAAATTTGAATTTCAGGTAAACAATAAATGCATTTTTAGTGTAAGTACACATTCAGGCAGTAGTACTATCACCATAGGCAGAAAGAACGGGGCTGCAGGGAGAGAGGCGGGAAGAAGGGACCACTTGAAACTGGCAGGCTCCTGCTTGGTCTGAGGTCTTACCTCAACCAAATCCCTAGAACGGCCTCAGCCAGTACCAGAGTGGCCAGTTGAATCTGTACACCTCAGGAATACCCCAGCCACCCTGGGAGAGGAAAGCCATGGCCCCGCAGGCAATTGAAATTATGCTTTTTAGTTCCTTCATGGTTGCCAGAGAAGATTTACAGAAAAAGAGGGTTCTTTTCTTCACGTAGGAAAGAATTCAAAAGAGAGTAAGAAAACAAAGGCCACCTCATAGACAGAGTGGCGATCTCTGATCACTAGTGGAAGAGAGACTCGCTCCCTCCCCTGGGCTAGGGTGTATATGTGTTTTCTTTGTTCATGGATAATTCATTAGTATGGGGGGAAGGAGGATAAAAGAACAATGGTAAGATTATCTCTAACTTCAGTAAAATACAAAAATAGGGGCAGGTTTGTCTTTAACTCTTGTAAAGTACAACCTGTGTTTTCTTTCTGTGGGGTTAACTACAGGGACAGTCATAGTGGAATCTCTAGTTTGTTCTGTATTAACGTCTGCCTGAGTTCTATGTCTTGGAGCTTGTAGGCAGCAGGCTTGGAATCCAACCTCTTACCGTGTGTCGCCAAAAATAAGATCTAGCCTGACCATCAGCTCTAATGCATGTTTTGGAGCAAAAATTAATGAACAACCGGGTATATATTATATTATATCATATCATATCATATCATATCATATCATATCATATCATATCATATTATATTAGAACCGGTCTTATATTAAATAAGACCAGGTATTATATTATATTACATTATATTATATTACATTATATTATATTATTATATTATATTGTGTTATATTATATTATATTATATTATGATTATAATAAGACCAGGTCTTATATTAATTTTTGCTCAAAAAGACACATTAGAGCTGATGGTCCGGCTAGGTCTTATTTTCAGGAAAACATGGTTGTTCCTCCTTCTGCAAAAATAGTCCTCATGCCCCTTCCCGATATTAGTATGTCCTATAATTTCATTTGCTAAATATGGCAACTCTAAATGGGTTAAATCAGTGTTTCTCAACCTCAGCATTATGCACACTTTGGACAGGATAACGCTTTGATGTGGGTACGGTCCTGAGCACTCTAGGGTGTTCAGCAGCGTCCCTGACTTCTAGGTGACAGTAACACACACAGACACACACATACACACATACACATGCATACATACGTGCATACACACACAGACACACACACATACACATGCATACATACGTACGTACGTACACACACAGGCACACACATACACATGCATACATACGTATGTACACACACAGACACACACACACATACACATGCATACATACGTACGTACGTACGTACACACACAGGCACACACATACACATGCATACATACGTATGTACACACACAGACACACACATACACATGCATGCATACATACGTACACATAGACACACACACATACACATGCATACATACGTACGTACACATAGACACACACATACATATGCCTACATACGTACGTACGTACACACACAGACACACACACACATGCATACATAGATACATACGTACACACAGAGACACACACAAACATACACATGCCTACATACGTATGTACGTACACACAGACACGCACATACACATGCATACATACGTACGTACACACACACATACACATGCATACATACGTACGTACGTACGTACACACACAGGCACACACATACACATGCATACATACGTATGTACACACACAGACACACACATACACATGCATGCATACATACGTACACATAGACACACACACATACACATGCATACATACGTACGTACACATAGACACACACATACATATGCCTACATACGTACGTACGTACACACACAGACACACACACACATGCATACATAGATACATACGTACACACAGAGACACACACAAACATACACATGCCTACATACGTATGTACGTACACACAGACACGCACATACACATGCATACATACGTACGTACACACACACATACACATGCATACATACGTACGTACGTACGTACACACACAGGCACACACATACACATGCATACATACGTATGTACACACACAGACACACACATACACATGCATGCACACATACGTACACATAGACACACACACATACACATGCATACATACGTACGTACACATAGACACACACATACATATGCCTACATACGTACGTACGTACACACACAGACACACACACACATGCATACACACACACTTGCTGACAATTAAAACTGTCCTGGATGAGAAGCACTGAGTTAAATCAGCTGTGCTGCATCCACATGATAGGATACTATGCAGGCATCTGGGAAAAAAGAAAAGCAGCAGCTCTCAAGGGCTCCAGCCTGTTCCTGGATAAGGTATGCAAGCTCACAGCAGCACACATAACTCCAATTTTGTGTCATAAAAGAGGACTAGAAACCTATGTTTGTGCACTTATGCTAACAACATTCTGAAAGGAGACGTACAAGCTAATGACCAAGGTTGCCCTGGGCTGGGGAGGTGGACACTGGGCACGTAGGCCAGGGCCAGGTGGGGACTCTTCCCTGGGAAGGTTTACAAGAGTCAACAAATTAAGAGTAAAGTTGACTTAGTAGTTGTTAATATTCAACAATTGGGAGATTTCACATGAAACATTCAGACTTCTAGTTTTTTTTTAAAAATCCAAGTCTGAAACACTGGAACTATCTAGCTCTTGCCTGGAATCAGTTGGCAGAAGCTAAGAAGCGGTGCTCCCTACAGACAGGGCACCCATGTCACCTTGCCAGAGAGGAGAGAGGCTTGTCTGCCTGCCCTGTAGTGTTGGAATTCACAGCCCCAGGTAATTCATTTAACGGGCCCTACAAAGAGAATGGCCTGCCTAGCAGCAACCCAGCTGAGGGCCATGGTCCCAATCCCCCTTGTCCCCTCTCCTGGAGGGCCACTGTCCTAGACGTGGGCACAGTCCCATGTAAAAAGAGGCCAAATCCCTGCTCTCATGGAGGGAGAAATAATAAAACATAAACATTAAAATGCACAGTATGACAATGGAAATTGTAAAGCACACTCAGCAAGTCCAGGCCAAGTCCTGACTGATTCAGCCAATAAAGGCACACCAGGCCACTTTCAGATTCAGGAAGTCAGTGACCTACACAGACAAAAAAAGGAAAAGACGTTGAAAATGTCAGGTCCCCAGGAACTTGCCCTGTACACCAAGAGTGATGTCACCAAAACCAAAGAGCCAATGGCAGCAGTGTGAGCTGTGGGACACCCGTGGCTGAGGAGCCTTCACTGCAGCTGAGAGCGGTCGCATTCTGCAGCTCTATTCTGATGACAGCACCATGTGTCATGGGACCATGAGGTGATGCAAAGCTGCCCCATCACTGCCTCCCAGAGGAGTGGGCCTCACAGCAGCTCTCCTGGCCTCATCCTGTCAGGGTCCAGGAGGACCACAAAGGGATTCTTCCCACACACAGAGAAGCTATGGTGGGAGCCTGGGCCTGCGTGGCCTCTGTGGACACATACTGTGGCAGAGCCAATCCCCTGTGCTGGGGCCACACAGGAAGGGTATCATTTTACATAGGATAATCAGCAAAGGCCTCACCAATGGGGCAACATTTGAGTAAAGACAAAGTAAAGCAAAGGCCTGAGGTGGGAGTGAACTAGAGTATTTGTGGAAAAGGAAGAAGCCAAAATGGCTGAGGTGGGTCAGGAGGGAGAAACAGGTGTGAGCACACCAGGTAAGAACAGGGGCTCAGGCATGTTGGGTTTTGGGAGCCAGTATCAAGACTGGCTTTTACTCTCAGCGAGTTAAGATTCATTGTGGAGTTTGGAACAGAGGAGAGAAGTGTGATGAATAGAGTAAGCAAAAAGAAGACTCCTCAGGAGGCTGTCACAACAGTCCAGGCAAGACACAATGTTGCCTGCTCCAGAGCAGAGGTCCAGAAGTGTCAAATTCTTTCAGTATTTTCAAAGTGGAGGTGATAGATTTGAGTGTGGGACTGCAAAAATGAAGAATAAAGGACACCAGGTGTTTGGCCTCAGCTACAGTGGATAGTGAAGGCTGCAGAAGGAAGCAGGATGAGGAAAGGTCGGAGCTGGGTTTGGGGCCTGTTGAGTCTGAAGCTCCCAACAGACCTGTCTGAGGAGAAGAGGCAGGGCTACTGAAAAATGTGGATGCAGACTCAGCTCTAGTGGGAGCCAGCACATAGTAAACACTCAGCAAGGTGAGTTAATTCTCTTGTTGACCTCTGCTTCCTTACGTACTAGTTCTATCTTCACTTTTATCTCTTCCCTGCTTACACTCCAGGATCAATCATTTCAGTCCCTCTCTTGCCCTGCCTGTCATCGAGCCACTGTTCCCCTATCTGGTAAACCCTAGTTACACTTGATTCATCTGCCTGCCTTCTCTATGCCGGTATCCAGGCTGCTGGAAACTGCTGGGCCTGGGAAACACTAGGCTATCCCTGGCCACCCACACCCGATCTCCCCTTGAGTCCTGGCCACTCCTTGATGTCTCTCTGATCCACTGTTGCTCTCCATCCCCACTCCCGTCCTTGGTGCTTGGTGGTGAATAAGAGCCCCCAAGATGTCCATGTCTTCATCTCCAGAACCTGGCTATATGTCACCATACATTGCAGATGTGATTAAGTTAAGGATCTTTTTTTTTGGTTAACATTCAGTATTCTTTTATATTAATTTCATTTGTACAGCATAATGTTTAGACATTTACATAATTTATGAAGTGATTCCCCTGACTAGTACCCACCTGGCACTATACATAATTATTATTTTTTTTTTTTAGGAAAACTATTTATTCTTTTAGGCCACTGAAAAAGTGCAGTAGTAATTGAATTCACCACCATGGTAATTTGGAAAGCATAACCTGAATGACCTTAAAGAGTTATACACCCCATGGAAATAAGTTAGTCAACAGAAACATTTGGCAACATTTAAAAACATTAGAAGTATTAGTGACACTGGCATTTGCTGCACAATGAAGGATATATTTCTCAAGCTCAGGCTCCTACACTACATTACTCACTTGTAACAACTTTATTTCTATCTGCTTTTTTTTCATGTACTCTGTTGTATTTATTTCACTGTTCATAATTTTTTTATTACTTTCCAATGCACTAAACAATGTAATAGTTAGACATTTACCATTTATATCCCTCACACTATGTCAACCAGGCTCCCACCACCACTATCGCTCTGACATCGCACACAGCCATTACATTTCCACTGTCTCTATTCCTAATGCTGTACTCCGCTTCTTGTAAGTATATAAATACATATATATATGTATATGTATATATATAAATACTTTTATATATACTATATAATAGTATATATAATAAAATACTATATAATAGTATATATAATATATATAATAAAAACTATATAAATACACATATATATATAATTGTAGTTCACATTCATTATTGTTCAACTTCAGTTCAGCTTCAGGTGTACAGTGCAGTGATCAGGCATCTACATCTTCCCTGAAGTGGTCTCCCTAATGAGACGTGTCCATTGGATACCCTACAAAATCTTTACAACATTATTGATTAAATCCCCAGATTGACTTTCGTGATCCCGTGGCCATCTTGTGGTTACTGACTGTGCTTTCTAATCCCCTCACCCTCTCCCTTATCCCCATACCCCCTCCCATCTAGCAATCCTGAGTTTTTCTTCTATGTCTCTGTAACTGTTTCTGATTAGTCCATTCACTTATTCTTTTCTTTAGATTCCACATATAAGAGAGAGCATATGGAATTTGTCTTTCTCCGTCTGACTTATTTCACTTAACATAATTTTCTCTACGTCCATCCATGTTGTTGCAAATGGTAAGATTTCTTTCTTCTTTATGGTTGCGTAATACTCCATTGTATAAATGTACCAAGTTTCTTAATCCAGTCGTCTACCGATGGGCATTTCGATTGTTTCCATGTCTTGGCTATTGTGTATAGTGCTGCAATAAACATAGGGGTGCATATATGTTTTTGAATTAGAGTTTTGGATTTCTCTGGATTGATACCTAAAAGTGGAATTGCTGGATCGTAAGGTAGTTCCATTTACAGATTTTTAAGATACCCCCTTACTGTTTTCCATAGTGGCTGCACCAATCTGCAATCCCACCAACAGTGCACAAGGGTTCCCTTTTCTCCACATCTTAACTAGGACTTGTTGTTTGTTGATTTATTGATGATAGCCATTTGACTGGGGTGAGGTGGTATCTCATTGTGGTTTTTATTTGTATTTCTCTGATGGTTAGTGAGGTTGAGCATTTCTTCATATGTCTGCCATCTGTATCTCCTTTTTAGTAAAATGTCTCTTCATGTCCTCTGCTCATTTTTTAATTGGGATGTTTGTTTTTTTGGAGTTGAATTCAGTCAGTTTTTTTAAATAAATTTGTTATATTAACCCCTTATCAGATATGTCTTTGGCAAATATCTTTTCCCATTCAGTACGATCCCTTTGTTTTATTGATGGTTTCCATTGCTGTGAAAAAAATTTTTAATTTGATGTAATCCCACATGTTTATTTTTTCTCTTACTTCCCTTGCCCAGGGAGATATAGCAATAAAAATCTTACTCCAGTTGGTTGCCTCATTATTTTGTCAATAGTTTCTTTTGCTGTGCAGAAGCTTTTCAGTTTCATATAATCCCATTCGTTTATTTTAGTTTTTACTTCCGTTGCCTTTGGAGTCAAATTCATAAAATGCTCTTTGAACCCAAGGTCCATAAGTTTAGTACCTATGTTTTCTTCAATGCAGTTTATTGTGTCAGGTCTTATGCTTAAGTCATTGATCCATTTTGAATTAATTTTGGTACATGGTGACAGATAGCAGTCCAGTTTCATTCTTTTGCACGTAGCTATCCAATTCTGCCAGCACCATTTATTGAAGAGGCTGTCTTTCCTCCATTGTATGTTTTTAGCTTCTTTGTCAAAAATTATCTGTCCATATTTATGTGGTTTTATTTCTGGGTTCTCAATTCTATTCCATTGGTCTATGTGTCTGTTTTTCCGCCAATACCAAGATGTTTTGATTATTGTAGCCCTGTAGTACAAGGAAAAATCAGAGAGTGTGATACCTCCAGTATTGTTCTTTTTTTTAAATATTGCTTTGGCTATTCGGGGTCTTTTGTGGTTCCAAACAAATCTGATGATTTTTTGTTCTATTTCTTTAAAAAATGCCATTGGGATTTTGATGGGGATTGCATTAAATCTGTATATGGCTTTGGGTAATATGGCCATTTTAACTATGTTGATTCTTCCAATCCATGAGCACGGAATGTCTTTCCATTTCTTTGTGTCTTCTTCAATTCAACCAACTGAATGGGAGAAGATTTTCGCAAATAGTTCCTCTGATAAGGGGCTAATATCCAAAATATACAAGGAACTCATGAAACTCAACAACAAAAAAACAAACAACCCAATTGAAAAATGGACAGAGGACCTGAAGAGACATTTCTCCAAAGAGGATATACAAATGGCAAATAGACATATGAAAAAATGCTCAACATCGCTAATCATCAGAGAAATGCAAATGAAAACCACAATGAGATATCACCTCACCCCAGTCAGAATGGCTTTCATCAACAAGACAAATAGTAACAAGTGTTGGAGAGGCTGTGGAGAAAAAGGAACTCTCATACACTGTTGGTGGGAATGCAGACTGGTGCAGCCGCTATGGAAGGCAGTATGGAGGTTCCTCAAGAAATTACGAATAGAATTACCATATGACCCAGCAATCGCTCTCCTGGGTATCTACCCCAAAAATATAAAAGCATTTCTCTATAGAGACACGTGTACTCCAATGTTCATTGCAGCTTTGTTTACGGTGGCCAAGACATGGAAACAACCAAAATGTCCTTCGATAGATGAATGGATAAGGAAGTTGTGGTACATATACACAATGGAATACTATTCGGCGTTAAGGAAAGATGATATAGGAGCATTTGTGACAACATGGATGGATCTTGAGAGTATAATGCTAAGTGAATAAGTCAGACTGAAAAAGCAGAGAACCCTATGATTTCACTGATATGTGGTATATAAACCAAAAAGAACAAGACAAACAAATGAGAAACAAAAACTCATAGACACAGACAATAATTTAGTGGTTACCAGAGGATAAGGGGGTGGGGGATGGGTGATGAGGGTAAGGGGATCAAATATATGGTGATGGAAGGAGAACTGACTCTGGGTGGTGAACACGCAATTGGATTTATAGACAATGTAATACAGAATTGTACACCTGAAATCTATGTAAATTTACTAACAATTGTCACCCCAATAAATTTAATTAAAAAAAAAAAATCTTACTCCAGGTAATGTCTGTAAAGTTTCTTCCTATATTTTCTTCTAGGAATTTTATGGTTTCACATCTTACATTTAAGTCTTTAAACCATTTTGAATTTATTTTTGTATATGGTGTAAGGAGGTGGTCCAGATTCATTTTTTTTGCATGTGTCTGTCCAGGTTTCCCGGCACAATTTATTGAACAGACTATCTTTACCCCACTGTAAATTCTTGCTTGCATTGCCATAGAATAAATGACCATATAGGCAAGGATTTACTTCTGGACTCTCTATTCTGTTCCATTGATCTATGTGTCTGCTTTTATGCCAGTACCATGATGTTTTTATTACTGTAGCTTTGTAGTGTAATTTGATGTTAGGTATCCTTATACCTCCCACTTTGTTCTTATTTCTCAAGATTGCTGAGGCCATCCAGGGTCTTTTATGGTTCCTTATAAATTTTAGGATTATATGTTCTATTTCTGTGAAAAACGTCGTTGGTAGTTTGATAGGAATTGGGTTGAATATGTATACTGCCTTTGGCAGTATGGATATTTTAATTATATTAATTCTTCCAATTCATGAGCATGGTATGTGTTTCCATCTATTTGTATCTTCTTTCATTTCTTTCTTCAGTGTCTTATAATTTTCTGAGTACAGATCTTTTACTTCTTTGGTTTAATTTATTCCCAGGTATTTTATAGTCTTTGGAGAAATTGTAAATGGGGTAGTTGTCTTAATTTCTCTTTCTGATGTTTTATTATTGGTATATACAAATGAAACTGATTTCTGAATATTAATTTTGTATCCTGCTACTTTACTAAATAAATTTATCAGCTCTAATAGTTTTTTGGTGGAGTCTTTAGGGTTCTCTGTATATAGTACCATGTCATTTGCATATAATGACAATTTTACTTCCTCCTTACCAATTTGGATGCCTTTTGTTTCTTTTTCTTGTCTGATTGCTGTGGCTAGAACTTCCAGTGCTATGTTGAATAGAAGTGGAGAAAGAGGACAAGCTTGTCTTGTTCCTGATCTTAAGGGGAATGGCTTTAGCTTTTCCCCATTGAGTATGATGTTAGCTGTGGGTTTATCATATACGGCCTTTATTATGTTGAGATACGATCACTCTATTACCACTTTCTTAAGGGTTTTAATCATAAATGGCTGCTGGATTTTGTCAGATGCTTTTTTTGCATCTATTGATATGACCATATGATTTTTATTTTTCATTTTGTTAATGTGGTGTATCACATTAATTGATTTGCATATGTTGAACCACACTTGCATACCAGGGATGAATCCCACTTGATCATGGTGTATGATATTTTTAATGTATTGCTGAATTCTGTTTGCTAATATTTTGTTGAGGATTTTTACATCTATGTTCATTAGAGATATTGGCCTGTAGTTTTCTTTTTTTGTAGTGTTTTTATTTGATTTTGGTATCAGGGTGATAGTGGCCTCATAAAAAGTGTTTTGAACCCTTCCCTTCTTCTGAACTTTTTGAAAGAGCTTGAGGAGAATAGGTGATACTTCTTTTCTAAATGTTTTGTAAAATTCAACTATAAAGCCATCTGGTCCAGGGCTTTTGTTTGTTGGGAGATTGTTGATTACTGATTCAATTTCCCTGGTGGTAATCAGTCTATTCAGATTTTCTGTTTCTTCTTGAGTTAGCCTTGGAAGTTTGTATGCTTCTAGAAAATTGTTCATTTCTTCCAGATTGTCTAATTGGTTGGCATAGTTGCTCATAGTAATTTCTTAAAATTTTTTGTATTTCTGTAGTATCTTTTGTCACTTCTCCTCTTTGATTTCTGTTTTATTAATTTGGGTCTTCGCTATCTTTTTCTTTTTACTGAGAATGGGTAAAGGCTTGTCTATTTTGTTTATCTTCTCTAAAAACCAACTCTTGGATTCATTGATTTTTGTATTGTTTTTTTGGTTTCTATTTCATTTATTTTCAATCTGATCTTTATTATCTCCTTCCTTGTACTCCCTTATGGCTTATTTTGCTGTTCTTTTTCCAGATCCCTTAAGTGTGAAGATAAACTGTTGATTAGTGATTTTTCTTGTTTCTTTAGGTAGGCCTGAAATGCTATGAATTTCCCTCTTATGACTGCTTTCGCTGCATCCCATAGATTTTGGGTCATCGTGTTTTCATTTTTGTTTGTCTCGAGATAGCTTTTGATTTCTTCCTTACTCTCCTGGTTGACCCATTCATTATTTAGTAACATCTTATTCAATCTCTATGAATTGGTGTGTCTTCCAGTTTTTTTTCTTGTAGTTGATTTCTAATTTCATACCACTGTGGTCAGAAAAGACAATTTGTACGATTTCAATTTTCTTAAATTTATCAAGACTTGTTTTGTGGCCTAACATGTGGTCTATCTTGGAAAATGTTCCATGTGCACTTGAGAAGAACGTGTATTCTGCAGCTTTGGGGTGAAATGCTCTGAAAATATCGATTAAATCCAAGTGGTCCAATGTGTCATTTAAGGCCGTTGTTTCCATATTGATTTTCTGTCTGGAAGACCTGTCCTTTGTTGTCGGAAGAGTGTTGAAGTCCCTACTATGATAATGTTACTGTTGATCTCTGTCTTTATTGCTTCAATCAATATTCAGTCAATATTTGTTTCATATATTTAGGTGCTCCTATGTTGGGTGCATAGATGTTTACTAGGGTTATGTCCTCTTGTTGGATCAATCCCTTTATTATTATATACTGCCCATCTTTGTCTTTGTATGTATACTTCATTTTAAAGCCTATTTTGTCAGATATAAGTATTGCAACTCCAGCTTTTTTCTTGTTTCCATTTGCACGAAATATCTTACTCCAACCCTTCACTTTCAGCCTGTGTGTGTGTCTTTTGATCTGAGGTGAGTCTCTTGTATACAGCATATACAAGGGTCTTGCTTTCTTATCTACTCAGCCAGTCTATGTGTTTTGATTGGGGCATGTAATTCATTTTCATTTAAAGTGATTATTCATAGGTAAGTAGTTATTGCCATTTTTTAAAATTTGCAGTTAGATTGTTTTCATCTTTCTTCTGTTTACAGAAGCCCTTTTAATATTTCCTGCAATGCTGGCTTGGTGGTAATAAATTCCTTTACCTTATTCTTTTCTGGGAAGCTCTTTATCTCTCCTCAATTATAAATGATAGCTTGCTGGATTAAGCAGTCTAGGTTGTAGGCCTTTGTTTTCCATCACTTTGAGTATCTCCTGCCACTCCTTCCTGGCCTGCAATGTTTCTGTAGAAAAGTCATTTGATAGTCTTATAGGAGTTCCCTAGCATGTAACCCTTTGTCTTTCTCTTGCTGCTTTTAGGATTCTCTCTTTGTCTTTAACCTTTGCCATTTTAACTATAATGTGTCTTGGTGTGGACCTGTTTGGGTTTATATTGGTTGGAACGCTCTGCACTTCCTGGGCTTTTATGCCAGTTTCCTTCACCAGGTTAGGGAAGTTTTGGGACATTATTACTTCAAATATGTTCTTGATCATTTGCTCCCTCTCTTCACCTTCTGGTATTCCTATGATGTGCATGTTGTTGCACTTGATGTTATCCCAGAGGTCTCTTAAACCATCCTCATTGTTTTTTATTCCTTTTTCTTTTTGTTGTTCCCCTTGGATGATCTCTGCTAACTTGTCTCCTAATTCACTGATTCAATCCTCTGCTTCATCTAACCTGCTGGTAATTCCTTCAAGTGTGTTCTTTTATTTCAGTTATGTAATCTTTAGTTCTAACTGCTTGTTCATTATGATTTCTCTATCCTTCTTTATGTCGTCCATAAGCTCCTTAAACATTCTTATCATCAGTGTTCTGAACTCTGTCTCTGATAGGTTGGTTACCTCTGTTTCATTTGGTTCCATTTCTGGAGGTTTCTTCTGTTCTTTTATTTGGGACATGTTTCTTTGTTTCCCCATTCTGGCTGACTCTCTGTGTTTGCTTCGATGTATTAGGTAGATCCCCGAGGGTTCTTAGTTTTGCTGGGTTATCTTATTTAGTATGTGTCCTTTATATTTAACTTGCACCACTGCCTTCTTCTCCTCTGCGTGTGCTCCAAAGGTGACTCTTTTGTTGTGTATATTGTCCTGTTAAAGAAGATCTTTAATGGCTTTTAGCTTGTGAGTAGGTGGAATTGACTCCTAGGCTGACTAGTTGTGAGACTTGGCTCACAGCAGGATATTCTGCTTTGTGAGTGTTGACTGTTTAAATGAAGTTTGGCCTCTATGGGCTCTTGTGCCTTCAGAGAATTCCTTCTGGGTGTGGCACTTGTAGGTCAAACCTGCTAGTACTCCAGTTTGGTCTAGAGTTGGCCTCTGGGTGTGTTGAATCTTGTGCCTCTTAAGCTGGACCCTGGTATAGGGCAATTTCAGAACAAAGCAAATCACCAAGCATTACAACAACAACAACTACAAAGAAAAAACCAAATGCATTCACATGTAAAAACAACTGATAACCCACACTCAACACAGGCAAAGATATCAAAGATATAAAAACAAAACAAAACAAAACAAGCAGCACCGTCTTGGCTTAAGCCAACCGAGTAATCTCCAGGTTGTCCTCTGCTGTGCCAAAGAGTCCTCTGTGTATTGTCCAGGCAGAGCCCGTCACCTGGTGCCCAGAGTGACCTTGGGACTTCAGATTTAGATGAGTGGGGCTAAGGGGTCTAGATGGTGGTTTCTATAAGACTAGTGCAGCTTCTGCTCTTGCCTGCACATATGTGCACTGAGAGTAGCACCACCAGCCCTGTGTCCAGTTCTCCTGAGTCTTAGGGCACTTCTTCCGTGCATGAGTGAGTGTGTGTGTGTGTGTGTGTGTGTGTGTGTGGGTGTGTGTGACAGGTGGGAGATTTCTGAGCTGCTGAAAGTCCAGAGCTGTGCCTGCCACCTACTGCTGATCCCTGGGAGAATCTCCGCAGTTGTAATTGCCCTGCCCTAGGCAGGCCAGAAATGGTGGGGGCTGGGGATGGAGGGGTCCTCTCTCTCCCAGCCCAACAGTGTCACACTCTTCCTGCATTCCAGAATAGGTGGTGGCTATGGGTGGAGGAGTTCTTCTCTCCCAATCTGGCAATGTCACACTTTTCCCAGCCTCTTCCTTGGCTCAGAGCTGCACGCAGCTCTTCCCAGATCCTGAGCACTAAGGCTCCTCTGTAATCTGACATTACTCCTCAGTTCAGGGGCCAGCTTACGTCTCTGGAAGTGTGGGGGTAGGATTGGAAGAGTGGGGGGAGGGGCCCAGGTATGGATTTTCTGTCCCTTGTCCGACCTAGGGCCCAGCTGGAGGTCTCAGCTTAGGTTACTGCCTCAAATGCTGGATATGCTGCCCTCTCAGCTGGAGACATCAGCTGTGGGATTCAAGGAAAGAGTCCACCTCCTGGCTCTTCTGGTCACTGTTCCATCCTAGGATCCCCTGCATCTCTGCAGCCGCGGATGCAGGCCGTGTCTCCATTACTGCAGATGCAGGCCGCGTCTCCACTCCGCTCCCTTCCCTTTTCCCTTGCTCACCCAATTTTCCCACCTTCAAGTAATCCTTGTTTGAGTCTCTTAGCTGTCCTGTGTGATGAGCAGAGAGTCCTTTGATGGGTTATAGAAGTTCAGTTTGTGGTATAAGATCCAGAGGAGAACTCAAGAAGTCTGCCTTGCTGCCACCATTCCTATGACGTTACTCCCTCCATCTGCTTTTAGTTCTACTTTTCTTTTCACAGCTGGTAGGAATTCTGAAGTTCAGATGCTCTCCTCAGAAAGTTCAAGGTTCAAGTTCCAACTATGGTATCACAGACAACATCCAACAGAAAATGGCGCAGAGGTCAATTCCGTAGCAGCCAACTTCACAGCCTAAAGGAGCAGATCTATATATAATTATTAACCATATTATTGATTATATTCCCTATGCTTCACTATACATCCCCATGACTATTTTATAACTACCAATTTGTACTTCTTAATCCCTTCTCCTTTTTTACCCACCCCCAAACCTCCTCCGATTTGGCAACCATCAAAATGTTCTTTGTATCTATAAGTTTGTTTCTGTTTAATTTGTTTCTTTATTTTGTTTTCTATATTCCACTTGTAAGTGAAATCATATGACATTGTCTTTCACAGTCTGACTTACTACACTCAGCACAATATCCTCTAGGTCCATTCGTGTTGTCACAGATGGCAAGATTTCATTTTTTTTAGCTAAATAATATGCCATTGTATGTATGTACCCCCTCTTCTTTATCCATTCACCCATGAAGGGACACCCAGCTCGCTTTCCTGTCTTGGCTATTTTAAATAATGCTGCAATGAACATATAGATGAACATGTCCCATTGAAGTAGTGATTTGGGATTCTTCAGATAAGTACCCAAAAGTAGGATTACTAGGTTGTTCTTTGTTCTTGTTTAGCCTTTTTTGCCTGGTATAAGTATTGCTACTTCAGTTTTTATATTTTTCATATTCATTTTCATGAAATATCTTTTTTCCATACCCTTACTTACAGTCCGTGCGTGTCTTTCAATCTGAAGTGAGTCTCTCGTTGGCAGAATATATATGGGTCTTGTTTTCAAATCTATTCAGCCACCCTATCATTTTATTGGAGCATTTAATCCATTTACCTTGAAAATAATTGTTGATAGAGTGATGTCATAAAAATGGCGGCGTGAGGTGAGCTTCTAGAAATCTCCCCTAGAATTTACAACAAATTGAACAACTATAACTCCACAAAGAACGTCCCGTGCAGCAGACAGGCAAAAATAAAAGGAGCACTACCGAAATCACCTAAAGGTGGGCAAATAGCGCGAAAAGGGGAGGAGGGATGGCAGAAGTGTGGCGACGCAGACCTAACTAGGTGCTCCGAGTTCGCTGCATTGTGGAACTACATCAGCTGCAGAAGAGGGAAGAACTTGGACTGCTATGTTACCACTTATGGCCCACAAGGCTGAGGGGACAGCATAAAATATGGCTGAAATCAACACTCATGGCAGAGACCTTGGAACAAACACTGAAGAAAGAAGGCTGAAAATGGTGGTTCAAGCCCTCACTGCCACAGATAATGGAAGCCTTAGGCACTGAAACTAGCCACCACCTCCCCACCCTCCCAGAGCTTGCCGGGCCCCCACCTGCCCAGTGCTAGAAGTGAAACAGTAGCAGTGTCATATCAAAAGAACACAATATTTGCAGCTCTGAGAAATGTGGTCCAAAGACACAGATTCGCAGTCCTACTAGTTCCGGCAAAGGGGAGGAAGCTGTGGAAGCAGGACTGGCTGTGGTGATAGTAGCTGCCATTGCTCTAGGTGACCTCTCACAACCCACCACGCCCCTGTCTCCACCTATCTGGGTGGATACCTGCAGGAGTAAACAGACCTGCTGAAACACATGGGCTCTGAATCTGGTGCAGGAAGAGCTTTGGAACTTCAGAGGCTCTCCACATCCCCGCACGGAGGCAGCACCCTATGACCCACATGAACTGTTCACAGAGGTGACACCCACCTTTCAGGGAATCACCCCATTGTGTGAGAAGCCGGAATAGTGCAGAGAAAACATAACACTACAGTGTGAGAGAGAATAAAAGACTGCAGTCGGAGAGAAAATAAAACGTTCAACCAACACCTATTAAAGAAAAAAAAAGAAACCTCTTTCTATCAACCTGTTGCAGCACCCACTCCTGTAGACGTCTAGGAAGAGAAATAATAAATCATTAATTGCCATGAATTACCAAAGCAACAAGGCAGCTCAAAAATGAAAAGTCTCCAGAAAATGAAGTTAAAGATATGGAAATATATGACTTAAATGACAGAGAATTCAAGATTGCAGTTCTAAAAAAACTCAACAAGATGCTAGAAAACACAGAAAGTCAGCTTAATAAACTCAGAAACACAATCAAAGAATAACATGAACATTTTACCACAGAGAGTGAAATTTTTAAAAATAACCAAACCAAATAGAATTTCTGGAGATTAAGAACTCAATAAAAGAAATGAAGACTGAAATAGCCAGCTTAGGTAGTGGAGTTGACCAGATGGAGGAAAGAATCAGTCACATCAAAGATAGAAAATTGTAACCACACGATGGCCTCAGGGTTTTTTGAAAATTAATTTGGGGAACTTATTCAATAATGTTGTAAAGATTTTGTTGGGTATCCGATGGACATGCGTCCTATTTGGGAGACCACCTCAGAGATACTGTAGATGCCTGATCATGGCATTGTACACCACAAGGTAAACATTAATGATGCCAACTATAATTTTATATATATAATGTGATGGCTCGGTGTGAGGTCGGAGGGATAATGGATGGAGGGAGGGGGGTTCCCAGTGTGAGGGGTATAAATGATGAACGTCTAAGTATTAACTTGTCTTGTACACCTGAAATTAATAAATTTAAAAAAATAAAAAAAAAACAAAAAAAAAGATAGAAAACTGCAAATGACACAGATGGAAGAAGAAAGAGACTTGAGACTTAAAAGAAATGGAAGAACTCTACAAGAACTTTCTGACTCCATCAGAAAGAGCAATATAAGAATAATGGGCATACCAGGAGGAGAAGAAAGAGAGAAGTGGACAGAGAGTATATTCAAACAGTCAATGGGAACTTCCAAATCTTGTGGAAACAACTGGATCCTCAAATCCAAGAAGCACATAGAACACCTAATTACCTCAACCCCAACAGGCCTTCTCCAAGGCACATTGTATTGAAGCTGTATATAATCCAGGACAAAGAAAGAATCCTCAAGGCAGCCAGGGAAAAAAAGATGGTAACCTACAACAAAAAGTCCATTAGAATATCATCAGATTTTTCAGCAGAGATTCTACAAGCCAGAAGGGAGTGGAAACAAATATTCAAACAATTGAAAGAGAGAAATTATGAGCCAAGAATAATATATCCAGCAAAGATATACTTTAGATATGAGGGATGAATAAAGACATTTCCAGACATACAGAAACTGAGGGAACTTTCTAATACACGACCTGCACTAGGAGAAATACTGAAGGAGACTATTTGACCAGTATCGATAGGGATAATTTGTGGCAACCAAAATATAAAAGGGGGGAGAGTAAAGTCCTCAACCAGAATATAAGAATGTAGAAAGTAAACTGCTGAATGAAATGGAATACATTCATGCTGAATGAAATGGAATACACTAAATATGAAATTTTCTTTTACATAAACTTAATGGTAACCACTCAAAAACAATCCAGAACTGAAAACGCAATATAATAAAAGAAGAAACAGAGGGGGAAATCATAGAATATCACCACACAGAAATAATAGACAACAAGAAAAAAGCAAAGAAACAAAGGAGACACAGTATTACCAGAAAACCAAAGAAAGAATGATAGGAAATCCTCACATACCAACAATCACCCTAAATGTAAATGGACTGAACTCACCAATAAAAAGGCACAGAGTAGCCGATTGAATAAAAAAACTAAACCCAACCATATGCTGCCTCCAAGAGACACATTTCAGCTACAAAAACAAACGTAGACTCATAGTGAAAGAGTGGAAATTAACACTCCAATCAAATGGTACCCAGAGAAAATCAGGTGTAACCATAATGATTTCTGATGAAACAGACTTCAGGGTGAAAAAGATAACAAGAGAAAAAGATGGACATTTCATCATGGTAAAGAGGACTATACAACAAGAAGACATAACAGTCATCAATATTTATGCCCCCAATCAGGGAGCACCGAAATATACCAAGCAACTACTAACAGAACTAAAGGGAGAAATTGACCAAAACACAGTTTTACTAGGGGACTTAAATACATCATTGACAGCTATGGATAGTTCATCCAAACAGAAAATAAATAACGAAATAGCAGCCCTAAATGACACATTAGATGAAATGGACATAACTGACATATATAGAGCACTTCATCCTAAAACATCAGACTATACATTCTTTTCTAGTGTACATGGAACATTCCCAAGGATAAACCATGTATTGGGACATAAAATCAGGCTCAGCAAATTTAAGAAGATTGAAACCATACCAAGCATATTCTCTGATCACAAGGCTTTGAAATTGGATATCAACTGCAAAAAGAAAGCAGGAAAAAACACAAATACAGGGAGATTAAAAAACATACTTTTAAAGAACGACTGGGTCAAAGAAGAAATAAGAGATCAAAAGATACATAGAAACAAATGACAATGCAAATACATCCTACCAAAATTTTTGGGATGCAGCGAAAGCAGTTTTAAGAGGGAAATTTATATCATTACAGGCCTATCTCAAGAAACAAGAAAAATCCCAAATAAATAACCATGTTACACCTTAAAACTAAAAAAAATAAAGAACAAGTGAAACCCAAGGTCAGCAGAAGAAGAAAGAAAATAACAAAAATCAGAGCAGAACTAAATGAAATAGAGAACAAAAAGACAATAGAAAAATTAATGTGACAAAGAGCTGGTTCTACGAAAAGATTAACAAAATCAACAAACCCTTGACTAGACCACTAAGATAAAAAGAGAGAAGACACTAATTAACAAAATCAGAAATGAAAAAGGGGAACTTATCACGGACACCACAGAAATACAAAGGATCATGCAAGAATACTATGAAGGACTCCATGCCACCAAATTCAATAACCTAGAAGAAACAGACAAGTTCTTAGAAACATATAGCCTTCTAAGACTGAACCATGAAAAACTGGAAAACCTAAACAGACCAATTACCAGTAACAAAATTGAATCAGTCATCTAAAACCTTCCCAAAAGCAAAAGTCTGGGACCAGATGGCTTCACTAGTGAATTCTACCAAACCTGTAACAGGATCTAGTACCAATCCAGCTCAAACACTTCCAAAAAATTAAAGAAGAGACAGTACTCCCAAACTCATTTTATGAGGCCAACATTACCCTGACACCAAAACCTGGTAAGGACAACACAAAAAAAGAAAACTGCAGACCAATATCTCTGATGAATACTGATGCAAAAATGCTAAACAAAATTCTAGCAAATCGAATACAACAATGCATTAAAAAGATTATTCACGACGACCAAGTGGGGTTCATTCCCAGGGTACAAGGATGGTTCAACATCTGCAAATCCATCAATGTGATACATCACATAAACAAAATAAAAGAAAAAATAATATGATTATATCCATTGATGCAGAAAAAGCATTTGACAAGATACAACATCCATTTATGATTAAAACACTTAATAAAATAGGTATAGAAGGAAAATACCTTAACATAATAAAGGTCATATATGACAAGCCCTCAGCTAATCTCATAATTAATGGTGAAAAACTGAAGCCCTTTGCTCTACGTTCCGGAACACGACAGGGTTGTCCCCTATCACCTCTGCTTTTCAACATAGTGTTGGAAGTTCTTGCCAGAGCAATCAGGCAAGAGAAAGAAATAAAAGGCATCCAAATTGGGAATGAAGAAGTTAAAATCACTCTTTGCAGATGACATGATGCTATAAATAGAAAACCCTAAAGACTCCACCAAAAAAGCTGTTAGAAACAATCATTGAATACAGTAAAGTTGCTGGTTACAAAATCAACATACAAAAGTCCATTGCATTCCTATATACTAACAATGAAATCTCAGGGGAAAAAATCCAAAAAACAATTCCCTTTGCAATTGCAGCAAAAAGAATAAAACACCTAGGAATGAACTTAACCAAGGATGTGAAGGACCTATATGCTGAAAACTATAAGACATTATTGAAAAAAATTGAAGAAGACACAAAGAAATAGAAAGACATTCCGTGCTCATGGATTGGAAGAATCTACATAGTTAAAATGGCCATATTACCCAAAGCCATATACAGATTTAATGCAATCCCCATCAAAATCCTAATGGCATTTTTAAAGAAATAGAACAAAAAATCATCAGATTTCTTTGGAACCACAAAAGACCCCGAATAGCCAAGTCAATCTTAAGAAAAAAGAACAATACTGGACGTATCACACTGCCTGGCTTTAGCTTGTACTACACGGCTACAATAATCAAAACAGCATGGTATTGTCAGAAAAACAGACACATAGACCAATGGAATAGAATTGAGAACCCAGAAATAAAACTACATAAATGTGGACAGAGAGTTTTTGATAAAGAAGCTAAAAACATACAATGGAAGAACGATAGCCTCTTCAATAAATGGTGCTGGAAGAATTGGATAGCTACAAGCAAAAGAATAAAACTGGACTGCTATCTGTCACCATGTACCAAAATTAATTCAAAATGGATCAAAGACTTAAGCATAAAACCTGACACAATAAATTGCATAGAAGAAAAGATAGGTATTAAACATATGGACCTTGGGTTCAAAGAGCATTTTATGAATTTGACTCCAAAGGCAATAGAAGTAAAAGCTAAAATAAATGAATGGGACTATATGAAACTTTAAAGCTTCTCCAGAGCAAAAGAAACCATCGACAAAATAAAGTGGCAACCAACTGAATGGGAGAAGATTTTTGCAAACAGTGCCTCCAATAAGGGGCTAATATCCAAAATATACAAGGAACTCATGAAGCTCAACAACAGAAAAACAAACAACCCAATTGAAAAATGGGCAGAGGACCTGAAGAGACATTTCTCCAAAGAGGACATACATAGGGAAATAGACTTATGAAAAAATGCTCAACATCACCAATCATCAGAGAAATGCAAATAAAAACCACAATGAGATATCACCTCACCCAGTCAGAATGGCTATCATCAACAAGACAAATAGTAACAAGTATTGGAGAGGCTGTGGAAAAAATGGAACCCTCATACACTGTTGGTGGGAATGCAGACTGGTGCAGCCATTATGGAAGGCAGTGTGGAGTTTCCTCAAAAAATTATGAATAGAATTACCATATGACCCAGCAATCCCTCTCCTGGGTATCTACCCAAAAAATTTGAGAACATTTATACATAAAGACACATGTGCTCTAATGGTCATTGCAGCTTTGTTACGGTGGCCAAGACATGGAAACAACCAAAATATTCTTCGATTGATGAATGGATAAAGAAGTTGTCGTATATATACATAATGGAATACTATTCGGCAGTAAGAAAAGATGATATAGGAACATTTGTGACAACATGGATGGAACTTGAGAGCATAATTTTAAGCAAAATAAGTCAGACAGAAAAAACAGAGAACCCTATGATTTCACTGATATGTGGTATATAAACCAAAAACAACAAAAGAACAAGACAAACAAATGAGAAAGAAAGACTCATAGACACAGACAATAGTTTAGTGGTTACCAGAGGGTAAGGGGGTGGGGGGTGGATTATGAGGGTAAGGGGGATCAAATATATGGTGATGGAAGGAGAACTGACTCTGGGTCGTGAACATACAATGGGATTTATAGATGATGTAATACAGAATTGTTCACCTGAAATCTTTGTAATTTCACTAACAATTGTCACCCCAATAAATTTTTAAAAATGAAAGAAAGAAAGTAGCTTGGATGTGCCTGAAAGTTGGGTGTGGCAGGGTCTCAGAATCATCAAGACGGAGCAAATGATTGGCATTATCCAGATTGATGGAGACTCAGATATGGGGGCTGCCTGCATCTGCACTCCAGAAAGGGGGAGGGCTCAACAAATAAATGGCTTTGGCTAACCCCTCCATCCAGGAGAAAGCTGCCCCTGCAGCCCTCACTCTGAAGCCAGACAACTCAGTTTTCCCCTGTACGGGGTCTGACAAATAAGTTCATGAACTTGTTGCAAAGATGTTGCTAAACTTTTTTTATATTAAAGGTATTATTCATTATAAATTTGTACTAACTTGACAAATAGTTATCCCTAATTCATTTTATGAGGCCAACATTACCCTGATACCAAAACCCGGTAAGGACAACACAAAAAAAGAAAACTACAGACCTATATCTCTGATGAATACAGATGCTAAAATCCTAAACAAAATTCTAGCAAATCGAATACAACAATGCATTAAAAAGATTATTCATCATGACCAAGTGGGGTTCATCCCCGGGGCACAAGGATGGTTCGACAAATAGTTAACCAAGTTTACTATTTGGAAGTGCTGAAGAGGCCGCTTGAAAAAGTTAGGTGACCTGGACTTTACACCAAAAATTAATGGCTCTTGCATCAGGACAATGCACCAGCTCACACAGCACTGTCTGTGAGGAAGTTTTTAGCCAGTAAACAAATAACTATATTGGAATACCCTCCTGTCTCACCTGATCTGGCCCCCAATGACTTCTTTTTTTACCCAAAGATAAAGAAAATATTGAAAGGAAGACAAGTTGGTGACGTTCAGGACATCAAGGGTAATACGACGACAGCTCTGATGGTCATTCCAGAAAAAGAGTTCCAAAATTGCTTTGAAGGGTGGATTAGGCAGTGGCGTCGGTGCATAGTTTCCCAAGGGGAGTACTTCAAAGGTGACCTTAGTGATATTCAGCAATGAGGTATGTAGCACTTTTCCTAGGATGAGTTTTGGACTTAATTGTCTGACCTCACATGTCCTTGCCATCTTTTCAGCTGCTGCCCAGCTGCTGAAGCTCAGAGCCAGTGAGTCCGTAAGCAAGTAAGTCCGTGTGCAGGCTCTTTAAGAGGATCACCTGGGACTGCAGCTGTCCTCCATCTCACTCAGCCACAATCTCTGCTGTTTTTCACAACCAGAAATTATGGGGACTTCTCTCCCTGGCACTGAATCCTTCAGGGAAGACGTCCACAGCTGAGATATCCCTCCTGGTTTTTAATGGTAGGTAATATGTGGGTGTCGGACCAGCCCGTTCCACATCTCTGCCCCTACTACCCATCTTAAAGTGGCTTCTTCTGTATGTCCTTAGTTGTAGGGCTTTGGTTCAGCAAGGCTTCAAGCCATTCTTGATGATGGTTGTTTTTATAGTTTAGTTATAATTTTGATATGGTCGTGAGAGTGGGTAAGCACAGCATTGACCTACTCTGTCATCTTGACCGGAGATCCTAAATTAAGGATCTTGAGATGGAAGATTATCCTGCATTATCTAGATAGGCTCAATGTAATCACAAGGATCCTTTAAGAGAGAGGCAAGAGGGTCAGAGTCAGATGAGAAGGTTATGTGGTGACTTAAGCAGAGGTTGGAGTGATGATCTGTGAAGGTGAAGGGGCCACAATTCAAGGAATATAAGCACCTCTAGTAGCTGGAAAAGGAAACCGATTCTCCCTCAGAGCCTCCAGAAGGAACACTACCCAACTGACTCTTTGATTTGGGCCCGGTGAGAACCATTTCAGACTTCTGACCTCAAGAACTGTGAGAGAATAAGTGTGTGTTATTTTATGCTGCTGAATGTGTGGTGATTTGTTACAGCAAAAGTAAGAAACATCCTGCCTAGGGCAGACCCATGTTCTCTCCATGGTCTATCACACCAGCCTTCTCATTTGTCTCGGGTAAGCCCTTTGATACACTCCTGGCAGACGGTCTTTCAAAAGTCCAGACTGTCATATCAACACTTTACCTGTGAGCAAGGGTTCTAATCACTTTCAAGTTTCAGTTCTTCAGTTTGGCATTTAGGACTTTGTGACCTGGTACCTGCTATCCTCTCAGCCCACTTCTTGTCACTCCTCTTATATTAAAGAGGGATCATGCAATTGTAAAAGGTATAGTCCCATTTCATACAGGCACAATTAAATAACAGTAAGGAGATCTATTGGTTCACTTGCCAGAAAAGCCTTGGGACTCCAGGCACAGGTAGATCTGGGAACACTGCCAGGAATCCATCTCTTGCTATTTCTAAGCTCCACTTTCCTCTGTGTTGGCTTCATTCTCAAACAGGCTCTCTTCTCTTAGTTGCAAACGGTCCCCAGCCTATTCAGGCTTTCATTCTACCAGCTTCCTGGTAGGTGAAAGTAGTCTTTTTCCTCATTGCTCCAGCAAAAATCTCAGGACTGACATGTATTGACTGTGACTGGCTCTGCTTAAACCATGTGCCCACCTTCCAACAAATCACTATAGCTATGGAGCTGCAGGTCTCTCATTAGCTAGGACTAAGTCATGTGCCCATAAATGGCAGAGTCAGCCCCTGCAGAACTGCACAGACTGAGAATAGAAGAACAATCAGCTTCAAAAGGAAAACTGGAAAGAGGAATAGATACTGAGAGGGCAGGAACAAGTGCCCATTAGTCTCTTCCCAATGTACCACATACCCTCCTTCCGCCCTGCCAACCTCTCTGCCTCAAATGTCCATACACTCCGTTCAGCATGCCTCCTCCAAGAAGCCCCTCTAACCCTGAGTCCTAGTTAGCTGCAATCTTTGTGCTCCCATAGCCCCTGGCTTCTTCCCATCTCTCCAGTGCACATTGACACCATGTGCTAATGCTGAATCTCACTCGTCTGTCTTCCTCCCCCGCGGCAAATCTGACAGTTACTGATATTGAGTACTGACGATATGCCAGGTACTGCCCCAAGTGCTTCACAGGTTTTTATCTCATTTAATCCATTCAACATTCCACCCAAGAGGTAGACACTATGTGTAATCCCTTGTTCGGGGCTGAAGACCAAGGCACAGATGAGATGGGAAAGGGCACCCAATCTGCTGGCTGCAGACCTGTGCTCTCAATCTCAATGCCACAGCCCTCTCTGTAGACCACGGGAGAGTTTGGTTCACCTCTGGGTCCCTAGTGTGAGCTGTGAATGCCAATCTCCCATTGCAGAATGCTGAAGACCACAGCTCCAGGGATTAAGCAAATGTAGGCTCCATTCTAGGGGCTCTGACTCTTTGAGCCATTGAACAAGGTTTATAGTATCCCCATGGCTCAATTTCCTCATCTGTAAAGTGGGATGACAGTACTACCTACCTATAGGATTGAAGCCAAGATGAAAAGAAAGGATGCTCTACCTCTTAAGCACAAAGACTGGCACATAGTAGAGTTTAAAAAAATGTTAGCCATGGTGATGCTGAGGGCAAGGGAGCAAGTGATTTGTATCTCTGATATACTGGAAAAGAGGAGGGCTTCTCTCCTTTCCCTCAAATAACACACCACTAGAGAAATGAGGGGCCAGGGACACTCAAGCCCTTTCTAGTTCTGTTTAAAACCTTTGCCACATTCTTAGGGAGCTGAGGTTTTGATACCTTGCTCTTCTCAGAAGATTGTGCCCCAAGAGCAGGAGAAGCTGGTCCAGCACAGTGGTTGCCATGGAAACCATTGAATGTAAATTTCATTTTCTGCCTTGCCCAGCTAAGCTATTGATTCAGCAAGAGGGAGAGAAATTGGGAGCAGTTTCCTTCCCAAAATGAAACAGAAAGTGCAGACCCAAAGTGAAAATGCAAGGAAATGTGGTCAGGTGAAGCAAAACCTAGATGTGAAGAAGATTGAACAGGGATAGGCTGTGCTCGCCTGCCAGCGGATGGCAGCGTGTGGGGGGAGGTGTGGAGTACACTGGAGGGTCTCTCTACTCCCATTAATCTACGGCACAGGTACACAACACTCGAGGCATCAGACCCTAGCTCCCAAGACAGGTTCTAGACTATAAGCTGTGTGACCTACAGCAAGTGGTGAATGCCTCCGAGCCTGTTTCTTCATGTGTAAAACAAAGTGGATAAAAATCACAACCTGATAAATTTGTCCTGGGGATATCATCATCCCTGTAATCCCACAACATCTTCTGGGATGCTCTTTTTCTCTCTAGCCTGAAATTCCCTCCATTGTTGTCACCGATGACATCAGAATCCAAGGAGTTGTTCCAGAAGTTGCTGTGGAGAAGTTTGCGGTCATCCATAATAAAGGTGACTGGAGAGAAGAAAGACTGAGAAGGAGGAGGAAGGCTGAGGAGAAGGGATACAGGACAGGTAAGTTTTGATGGAGCAATCTGGAGTAGAAATCTGGAGCCAAGAATGCTGCAGGAGAAATGGACCACAGAAGGACCAGGGTAGGGGGACAGACTCTCCAGACCAAACAAGGGTCCATTGCAGGTGCCTGGAGCAGCTGTCCCTCCCTCACACCAGGCGTTGGGGCCTGCATGGTCCTGGTTCTCTTAGAGACTAACTATGCAGGCTGCTGCAGTGAGGCGGGGAGGTTGTCATGCAGGGCAGCCTGTGGGGTCTCTGGTCCCGCTCCCCACATAAGAACATAGGATATGGTGAGGCCAAAAAGGAACATCCACGGAGCCATAAATAGGGGAGTCATACCACTATAGTCTCTCTGGAAGCTGGGTTGGAGACACAGGAAGCAGGAGCCACACTGTCTGCAACCTGCTGTCCACTTCTCTGCAATCCGCAACCTGCACTCCACCGTGCTAACTGCAATCCGAGCTTGCCAGCCACCATCTTCTTGGTAGCCCCCATTTTTTGCTGCTTGCATAGCCACAGCAGTTATATTAGTGGCCAATGGTTCACTGGTTACAGCTGACGGCCAACTAGCCACAGCTGATGGCCATCCAATCACAGTTGATGGCCATTTACTACCTGAGTCAGCACCTTTCCACGTGAGGTCGAGAGCCTGGAAACTGCACTCCTGACTCTGTCCCCACACTCCACCCCTACAGGGTCTCACCTCACAATCTATGTGACAAGCGTCTTTCGCAAGGGGCCCTGTGCGAGGAGCCTGGAGGTGAATGCAATATCCTGGACACAGCCAAGCCAGGCTCTCCGAGCACAACCAGGGTTTCTCAGGGCACCACCAGTCATTCTGGGAACAGCCAGACTTCCTGGACTCAGCCAGGGCTCTTAGGGCACTGCCACTCTCTCTGGGCCTCTCAGGGTACCGTGCTGGAACAACAGCGACTCACAGTCAAGGTGCTTATATACTCTCAATGGCTGTTGGTCAAGACACAAAACCAAACATCTGCCAGTTCCACTACATGGTGGTATGTTCCCAAGCAAACAGTCAAGTGGTCCACTAAATTAGGGATAGAAGGCCATTCCCCATAGTCCACAGTCATTCACCAGGGCTGTCCTGGGGGTGAGGGACGACCTTGACCTCACCCTCATCTCCCATGGAGGACTCAGCAAGTGTTTCCTCCTGGGACTACAAGTCCTGCATCCGGACTGCCTCAGCAAGCACTTCCCAGCCCACAGGGCCGCAACGACCTTCCTCGAGTCTATGCTGGTTGGCGAACCGTCCACGTCTTTCCACCCCTCCATGGGGGTCCAGCTCTCCTGCAGCTGCTCCTCCTGGTCTTCCTGAGACTGAGTGTTCACACACACAAACTAGTCCACCGCCCTTTGGGGAGCTTTGGCAGGCATTGTACCCTGCTCGCTGCGCCATGTGTCACGGGGGGTGTCAGGCGGTGTCTCTGCTCCCACTCCTCTTGCTGGCCCCCATTTTTTGCTAGCGTAGCCACAGCAGTTATATTAGTGGCCAGTGGCTCACTGGTTACAGCTGACGGCCAACTAGCCACAGCTGACGGCCATCCAATCACAGTTGATGGCCGTTTATTACCTGAGCCAGCACATTTCCATGTGAGGCCGAGAGCCTGGAAACTACTCTCTGGGACTCTATCCCCACAGAGGTACACTGCCTTCTCAAGTCCTGGAGCTGCCAATACTGCTCTCTTGAGCTGATCGGGGCTGCCCAGACCTCACAACATGCCAGGGGCACCCTGTCACACGTAGTCCTGGTGGCTGCACCAGCACAAACGCTAATTGGGAAGTGAGATATGCAGAGTACCTTTAATGAGCTACCTTGTTGTAACTCTTAACTGGTTGGTGCTCCACGATGGGGGCGGGAGAAAGGAGAACAGACCGGCCTCCGCCAGCAAGGTAGAGGCAAGACCCAAAGGGAAGAGGAAAAGCAGCTCACCTTTGCTGAGCTCCTAGTGGGCCTGAGGCCCTTCTTCCACGTGATCTCACACATCGTTCACAGCCCTGAGAGATGCGGGTGAAGTGTAGGGGCAAAGAAACCTGCCGAAGTCACACAGGGAATGCAGTCCGAGGTGCTCAGACAACTAACCCCGCAGGGACCTGCCACAGGAAGTCAGCAGGTGTGCCCAGAACCACCCTGGCAGAAGGAGCATGTGTTTGTGGGGGAAGCACCAACTGAGAAAGAGGCCACCTGTACCCTGCACTCTGCGTGCACCCAGAAACACAGGATCCTCTCAGGAGGGTGATCCCCTCAGCACTTGTACAACCCCCACTCACTGGGTGGACTCTGGATGGGCCAGGGTTCTCCCAGTCACCCTTCAGGGCCCTCCCCCGCTAAGGCCCATGGCCCAGAACTTTGAGCTCTGCCACCAGCAGGAGAGGGGTGTGCTCTGGTTCATCTACACTTTCACAGTTCACCCACCTTAGATCCAGTGGAATGGATTTGGCTGGAGCTTAACTGGGCTCAGCCTGGTCAGGGGCGGGGCTCAGGCTAGGCAGGAGCCAGGCTTAACCTGGGCTAAGGGTGGAACTTAGCCTGGGCTAGGGGTGGAGCCAAGTAAGGGCTCTGACCATTGGTGTTAGTTTTTCCACTTGCAAAATGGAACAGGGATTTCTATCTGACTTTCTATCTGCCTTTCTGGAATACTGTGGGATCCTGAGAGAGATCATTAAAGTGCCTTGCAAACTGTAAGGTGCCCAACCTTGTCTTTATTATTATCAGTGGTTGTCTGGGTGCAGACGCTGAAATCAAGCTTTCCACCCTGATGGGAACACTTCACTGGCTTATTCCCTCATCCCGCCAAGCCCTGAGTTCTCTTCTCCCCTCTCCATTCTCACTGTCACATATCCTTTTTTCTCCTGCTATCTGTTAAGATTGGCATCTCTTTAATTATAATGTCTGTGTGTTTCTTTAGGAGCTATATAATTCCTCCTGACAGCAACCTATTTAAAATGAAAGTCAAATACTCAGAACTTTGTCTAAGAGTTGAGTCTTGGGGGGAAATACATTAATTGCTAAATGTTGCTAATTTCTCTGTAATGTGGTAGCAAAAAGAATGAAAAATACACACACACACACACACACACGGGTGCCAAAAAAATGTATACACATGACTTGTATTCATCTTCAGTTATTGGTATATATTGAGTATTACAATTTTAATACAGGTTTTTCCTTTCTTAAAATGTGTACCCATTTTTTGGCACCGTGTGTGTGTGTGTGTGTGTGTGTGTGTGTGTGTATTTTTTCACTCTAGAGAACCAGTGAAAGCAGTATGAGTGCAAGGTTGGCATCAGAATGTCAGAGCCAAAAGCTCGTCTCAGAGCTTATGCAGCCAACCTCCTCCCTCATTTCAGAGATGAAGACACTGAGGCTCAGAGAGGTTAAGTGACTTGCTGAAGGCCACCCTGGGCAGAAGATCCCAGGTTAACTAATGCCTACAGGCTCATGTGGCCTCCAGGCAGCAGCTGGTTGATCTGGGGAACAAAAGCCTTGCATTTCTTCCCCATATCAGCATTCAGGCCATCTGGGGTGCTGCCTGCCCCACAGGGCTGCTGCGTTTGCAAATGCTGCCTGCCAGGAGGCCTTGTCCTGGACAAGGGGCCTGCAGAGACCCTCTTCTGAGGCTCGAAATCTATTCCTCAGTAACCAGGACGGTGGGTACAGTCCCACTGAGCAGCCATCTGCGGCAGCTGAGGTATGAGGCGCAGGCGCCAAGTGCTGGTGGCAGCCAAGACCGCTGTCCAAGGGCCAGAGCTGGGAAGAGCGCCAGGTGGGGCAGGCAGGGAAGCTTGCAGATGGACATGCTTCCACAGCCTCTCAGTGAGGAAAGGCAGCTTGGAGGGAAGCCACTGTAAGTGGATGAAGCATTGTTTCTGAATTCAAGACAGCCATCAGCTCAAATCCCAGCTCGACCCCTCCCTTGCCAGGCAACGTTGGTGAGCTGTTGAACCTCTCTGTTTCTAATTCTTCGTATGGCCATGTTATCAATAGTGTTGATCACACAGAGTTGGTCAAGGGTTTAATGAGGGAACATATGCCATGTGCCTGCCCAAGGCTGGTCTGTACACCAAAAAGGCAACAGAAGCCTAGACCAACAAGCACAACACAGGAGCTCAAGAGTAAAAGATGTGTTTGCAGGCCTGCTTGTGCCATTATAAAAATGTAACTTGAAGGACCTCTGGACAGGATCTGAGCTCCCAGCATGTCTCATACCATGGCTCTCTGTGGGCTTATCCTGGCCATTTGATTCGTGTTGCTCTCCTGACTTTGCAAACTAGGGGGTACCCCTTGCACAGCTCCAAAAGATGAAAGACTGCTTGCCCCATCCCCTACCACTCCTGGCCCAAACCTCATGTGCCTCCTTCTTTGCCCCAACTCTGATAACATAGCCAATACACATCTCGTTCCCTGCTCAACTGGGAGCACCTGGAGGGTGGGACCCTTTCATATCCCTACATGAGAAGAGGAAGGCTCTTGGCAGACACATTTAATCATTCAGCAAACAGGGGTTGAGCCTAGGCTCTGAGGACACAGTTGTGAACAATTTTGACAAGGGCCAAATTTTCTTGGACCTTACCTTCTAGTGGAAGAGATGGACAATTAACACTTCAATCAACAAGAAAGCTTAAGATGGAGAAGATGAAACAAAGTGATGTGCTAGACCAGTGAATGAGTAGTAAATGAATGAATCAATGAGCAAATAGTAAGAATTTAAGTTTCAGTTCAACAACACAGGAAAATTATATAGCTTCAAACAAGAATAAAGTGAACAAAGCTCAATGAGGAGCTGAATCTTCAAGCTCAATGGTTCAACTCATTCATTTTATCTAGAACTTGGCTCCTTCTGCCCACCCCAACTTTCACAATCATAGACCAAGCCCTAATCTTCTCTCACCTGCATTATTGTAATAGCCTCCTGCCTGTATTCCCCAATTCTGCCCTTGATTCCCCTCTACAGTCAATTCTCAACACAGTAGCCACAATAATGCTTTTTAAATGTAATTTAGAACACACCATTCCTCTACTCAAAATCGTAATGACCTTCATGCCACTCTGAATAAAAACCAAGGTCTTTGTATGACTTAGAAGGTCTTGGATGACCTGACGCACATCACCCACCTCTCTGTCCTCATCTCCTAGTCCTCTCTCCCTCACTCATTCTGTTCTAGTCACCGTGGTCTCCTTGCTGTTCTTGGAAGATGCCAGACATATTCTTGCCCCAGGATCTTTGCAAATACTGTGGCTTTGCCTGGAATACGTTTCCCCAGATATCCATAGGACTTGCTTCTTCACTCCTTCAAATGTCTACTCAAGTGTCATCTTCTCAGTGACACCTGCCCTGGCTTCCCTATCTGAAATGCCAGCACCCCAAACACTTCTTAACCCTCCCTCTGCTTCATATTTCCTTCTTAATATTTATCACCTTCTAACATATATTTTTCTATCTTATCTCATTTATTTTTTGGCTCCACTACTAGGTCAGGTAGTTCTATCTGAATCATTCATACCAACACCTAATATAGTGCCTGGCCCACAGAAGCTCCATAAATATGTGTTGAAAAAATAATTAATCTGAATGATGAGGAAACTGAGGAGCCCAGGAGGGAAGGGAGCTGCACCAGGTCATAGTACCAGCTTTTGGCCAAGCTGGGACTGGAACTTGCAGGTAGCCAGGTGAAGAACTGCAGCATTTCATCTTCCTCCTGCTCCATTTCCAACTTAGTGTCTGAAGCTGGATTTCTCCATGAGCGTGGTCTGACTCAGCATGGAGGAGGAGGCCATCAGGGAATAGGCTGGCTCAGGTATGGGCATAAGGGCGTCTTCCTGAGGAAAGGAGGCAACCACCTACTCTGTCCGCCAGGCCCACTGAACTCTCAGCTCCAGCTACCCAACTTTTCCTCTTCTCTATGCAGCAATGCTGATGAGATGGTGGGGGGAGGGTTACTTCAGTAGTTCCAGTTCTACCCCCTGCTGCTGGACCCCTCCTGACCTGGAGCCCAATTCTGCAGTCAGCAGTCCTGTCACTTGTCCCAAGCTCATACGCAGTCTGACAACTTAGGACCCTTCCATAGCTGCCCAATGCCCACAAGATCAAGTCCTCAGCCTTCAGGGCTCCTGGCCCTGGCCCTGCTCTCTCTTGGGTCCCAGTGCTCCTGGGCAAGCCTGGAGCTCTGGTCACATGTTGCAGGCCCTGAGAGAAAGCCTGTGGCTCCCTACCCCTGAGCTTTTTGTATATGCTGTGCCTCAGCCAGAATGCTGTGCCCATCCTAGTTAATGGCTCATCCCTTTGAATCCCGCACAACAATAATATTAACAGCATTGGATACCAGATTTCATTGGATGGTGCCAAGAACCTGACAGCTCAGGATCAAATCCCAGTTCTGCTATCTTCCAGCTGACAACCTTGGGAAAGTCACCCGATCTCTCTGTGCTCAGTCTCCCCATCAGCAAATGTTGCAAATACAAAATGAGCTATTGGCTGGCCTGGCTTGCACCTGGTCAAGGTAAGCAACCAAATGCTAAAAGACATAAGAGAAGAAAGGAGAGGAATCATCATTGGTTATGCGTTGTCAGTACTGAGGTCTCAGCATACACCATCCCATTGTAATTCACTCAGGAGCCAGTGAAGAATATACTATTATTAGTCCCATTTTACAGACAAGGAAACAAAGGTACAGGGCCATTCATGGAGTCTTATCAGCCCCTGTAGAGGGAAGGGTGGGAGATATACTATTTCTTCAAATGAAAAGATTATATATATATATATATATATATATATATATATATATATATATACACACACACACACACACACACACACACACACGGCCACCGTTTTAATGTGTCTACTGCCAAGTTTCTGCCAGACACTTTACCTTCAGGACCTCAAATCCTCAAGACAATGTCTGGTAATTTATAGATCAGGCCATTGAGGCTCAGACACCTGCCCAAGATCTCCCAACTAGGAAGCAGCAGGTCTGGCTGGCTTCAGAATTGTGCACTTTTCTCCCAGAGAGAACCTACCTGGAGGGCAGCAGTCAGCCACCAACTTCCAACTGTTCTGCCTTCAGAGCCCACCATTGCTGCAGGCCAAGGCCACATTCTTCACTAGTCAAAAACTGAGCATGGCAGTGGTACCAGGGCCTAGCAATTCCTGCTCAATGCAGGGCACCTCCATGCAGCACCAGCTTTGCCTTCAGCCACCGGGAGCTCCCAAATCTTCATCTTAAAACCTGGCAAAGAGTGAACTATGTGGGTCTGGCTCCCAGCTTCTTACCCTGTCCCTGGGCAATTCTAGGACTTGGTGGGAGGAGAGGGGGAAGCCAATTATGAACGAATGCTTTCATCAAGGCCAGTCTGCAGGCAGACAGGGCGGCTCAGAGGCTGTTTCCAGAAGGTGCCTGTGACAGGCAGTGGGAGATGGAGGCTCACGCTGTGCGCTTGCATCCCCTCCCCCAACCTCAACCCTTGCTAAAGAGATCTCAGAGCCACGTCTCCGGAAGAGAAGACCACGAGAAACATAAAGAGGGTACCACCGCAGATCCCTGGGGCACAAAGAGACAGGACCACCCCTATTGGAGTCAGAGACACAGACAAGACAGGAGACATACTAAGACACAGAGAGATCCAGGGGTAAAGAAGAGAGGTGCAAAACAGATGGAGTGGAAGAGACTGAGACACAGAGAAATGGGGGAAGGGGAGAAATGCAAAGGAAATGCAAAGAGAAACGAGAGGGATGAAAAGGAAGAAAGGACTGCAGACAGCGCGGAGGGCCACGCGCGGCAGCGGGTGGGCATGGGCCTGGTTCCTACTCCTACCGGAGCTGAGCACACCCGGGCCGCGGAGCTCACAGCCCCGGCACTGCAGCCCGCTGCACCTCTGGCCTTTGTCCTGAGGCTGGAGCGCGTTGCCGTGGGCCGAGAGCGCCCCCTGCCGCCCCAGCAGGGTCTGACTGCAGAGCACACAGCGTGGCGCCCAGCCTCGCTCCGGGCAGCTCCGGGCGTGCGCGCGCTGTGCAGGGGAGAAACTGAGGCCCAGAAACAGATCAGGAGGGGCAGGGGGGACCCTAAGCCAGCCAGTACTGGCACCAGGACCAAAAACCAAGCCTATGGATGCAGGCTGCCCTCCTAGGGCGCTGTCCGAGTCCGAGGGGTGAACCAGGGACCCCCTACCCCAGGAGGATGCTGTTAGCCCTACCTCCATTCTCCTGTCCCTCTCTCCCAGCCCGCACTGTCTCTTGGGACTCGGATGCCTAGGTGGAAGGCAAGGAGCTGAAAAAGCTGGTAAGGACTGCGACAGGAGATGGCGTTTGGCCCTGGCAAGAGGAGGCTGCTTTCAGCCAGCGAACCCCTCTCCGGAGGAGCCCGTGCCTGACTTTGCCGAGTTTTAAGATTCTTCAAAAGGAGCCAGAAAATTCGGGTCTTTCTATGGGAATGCTCTACGATTCCATAGCTTTACAAAACTGTGTGTGTGTGTGTGTGTGTGTGTCTGTGTGTGTGTTTGTCTTGGGGGGGTTGGGGGGTAGATAGGATTGTCCCACAAGCAAAGCCAGCATTCTGTGCCATAAAAGCCAAGTAACCTTAGCAGTAAAATGGGACCATAAAAACAAAAGGTTTGGCCCTATCCCACCTCACATTACTGTATTTGGTGGGCACCCTGACCTGTGAACTAATGATGTGTCACCTCTGATGAGGGTGGGGGGGCAGGGGTGAAACTGATCTTTCTAGGACCCTAGTGGTGGCCTCTGGAATCTCAGAACCTAGGGAGGCCACCCAACCTATACCCTGTCCACTCTCAGTGCCAAGGAAATAGAAGCCAGGTGGGGTAAGGCTGCCTCCCCCAGAAATCAAGGTGTAGAATAATGCATCAGAGTTTGCCAGAGAGGAAGTTGGGAGACAGAGCCCAGAGACAGTACCTCAGCAATGGGTGAACCAGAACCTTCCCAGTGAGGCCCACTGTGGTGGCTGGTGACTTTGTTACTCCCTTGCTGCTTCCTGTAGGGAGCAGCTGTAGAGCCCAGTGGTCTGCGAAGCAGGGGGCCACAGTGGGGTGAGGACCCATCCTGACAGCAGTGGAGGAAGAGAAGATGGATGGTCTGTGCCCAAAGAGAAAGGGGTAAAATGGGGGCCTGAGAGAGAGAGGAGGGCTCTAGGGTTCCCAGGCAGATCTCCACAAGCTCCCTATGCCTAGCCAGGGACTTCTTAACACAAAGGGACTTCTTAACACAAGTCATTCTCCTGCTTCACACCTTCCAGGAGCCACTCCCACTCTGAGATCAAGACCAAATTCCACCTAGCTTCAGAGACCCCACATAAATTGTCTACTCACCTGCCCCATGACTGCTCTGCCCCCTACACACACACACACACACACACACACACACACACACACACACACACTCCCCTCAGCTCCACTGGCCTGCACTTCTGGAAAATAGACTGCAGACGAATCTTGAGAATATGAGTAGGAGTTAGCCGTGTGAATCAGGCTGGGCAAAGGGAACAAGCTGTGCCCAGCCATGGAGCTGTGAAATGTCGTGTTGTGTTCCAGGGCTTGGTGAAGCCAGAGGAACTGCAGCGAAAACCGGTAGGTGGACATGATGGGGATAATAGGGGAGGTGTAGTTATGCCTTGGAATATTAGGCAACCTATAAAAAATTTAACTAAGTGTCCACTTAAAGAGATTTCTATAAGGTACTGTTCAGTAAGAGAAACAATTTGAAGATAAGTATGTGTAATATGATCCCATTTTTATAAAACAATGGCCAAAATACTCTGCCAGTGAATATATATAGCTATGTATGTCAGTACAGGATTTTATTAACACAAAGGGAAAAAAACCAGAAGGATACATGCTAGGTTCTTAATGTGGGATTTCTTCAGAGAAACCTATCATGGGGGAAAGGAGAACCAAGAAAAAAAGGACATGGATGCCTGATCATGGCACTGTACACCAGAAGCTAAACATTAATGAATGCCAACTATAATTTTATATATATAATGTGATGGCTCGGTGTGAGGTCGGAGGGATAGTGGATGGGGGGAGGGGGGTTCACAGTGTGAGGGATATAAATGATGAACGTCTAAGTATTACCTTGTCTTGTACACCTGAAACTAATAAATTTTTTAAAATTTTTTTAAAAAGTGAAAAAGAAGAAAAGGACATGAAAAACAAAGACTGCCTTTTAGAAGATGTATGACCACAGTTATGCATGTCCCTTACATCCACTTGTCACCACAGCTAGACATGTGGGAGTGGTGTCAGCCAGTCCCTGCTCCTCAACCCATACATCTACTCCTGTCTGGATGACATCTCCCTAACTGCCCACCATCCACAACACCCCCCCCACACACACACACAATTTACTTTTGCACTCTCCCACTCAGCCCCATCTCCACACAGCCAATCCTCTAATGATCCCAACTGCCCTGAGAGTGAAATCCAGCTCCCATGTGGCCCCCAAGTTCCTGCACTTCTGGCGTTGGCCCCTGTGCAGACTCAGGCCTCACTGCTGCCCACCTCCCAAACCACTGCCAAGTAGTCCATGGTCCCTAGCAACTATGTTTCCCTCAATTCTGAGCCTTTGTACCAGTCAAAGCAACCTTCATTAACATTTTCTATATTCCAGTCCCAATTCTAAGTACTAGCATTTATTAAAAACATTTAATCCTCACAACAACCCTAAGTGTATATTTTTACTTGTATTATATTTTGCAGATGGGAAAACTGAAACACAGAAAGATAGGTACTTTGCCTAAGTCACATAACTAGTTAGTGGTGCAAATGGTCCCAGAGCCTGTATTCTTTAACCACTGCACTGTTCCCTCCAACTGGGATTCTCTTTAGTTTGTCTTCACTTAGCTAAATACTGATCACTAGATTTCAATTGAGATATTGCCTCAATTGAGTAAATCATCTCTGATCCCCAAGTCTGGGCTACACATTCTTGCAATGCCTTCTCCCATAGCTCAGCCATCCCTCAACCACAACACTTCTCATGCTTTATGGGTTGCTGTACATTCTCACTAGTCTGTGAGCTCCTTGCAGGCAGACACTTATTTCACTATTTTGAAGATGGGTCCCAAGTACCTAGCACAAAGGCAGCCTGTGTTAGGAGCTCAGTCAATATCTGCTGCATAAAAATACATCAGATAAATTAGGATTCACTTGCTCCAAGTATGGTAGGGGCAAGGAGGGGAGTCCTAGCAGAGCCCCTTTCAGCACCACGGAGAGCACCTCAATTGCTAGTTGCCACTGCATCAATGGTCTCTGGATTTGCTCCTTTGTTCCTGGGCAGCTCTGGGCTCTGGCCTGGATATGACTTTCCAGGAATGAAATCTTAGCTGCTTTGCCTGAATGGTGAACAACTCAGGGTGTGGAGGTGTGGGGGAGAGGAGTCTGAGAGCTGGAATAGCCAGCCCTCTGGAAAGAGCAGGACCCCCACTTCAGGATACTACTGTCACTCATACCCCACACCTCATATATACTTTTTAACCAATACAAAGTTTTAAAAAGTAGTTAGCCTTTGGAACTGGCACCAAATCTGTTTTCTTGAATTATTGGACTAGAAAGAAATGAAAACATCAAAATACTCTTTGTACCAGGCTCGCATTGAGCAGCTGCCTCATTCAGTCTATGTCTCAGCCTGACTAGAATGATGAAGTAATGGAAGGGAGAGTAGATTGAAAAGGAATGAAGCTCAGCAGGGAATCTCAGATTGCCACTCACAGACCACAGGTGAGCTCAAAAGGAGGAGGAGAGAAGAGGAAATGCAACAGGGGGAGGGGGCATGACTGGTGGAGTCTGAGACACAAAGCAACTCTCTCCTTTTCTGTCAGTTCTGCCCATATGTGCTGGACCCTGCCTGGGTACCAGCCCTGGCCCTCTAAAGATAGGTCCCTGCCCCCTGCATCTAGCAGACCAGGAAGAGCCTGGCAGAAAAGTAGACAGACAAGCCAGAGATATCAGTGCTCTGAGAAGGACGTGCAGGCCACCTACAAAGGACATACAAGAGCTCAACAGGCAACCCTGGGGGCCCAAGAGAGAAGGGACAGAGCGTGTGAAGTAGGAGTGAATAGCATATTGGCAGGGACCAAATCCTGTGACTAGAGTTACCCAGTTGTGCCAACACACTGCGACATGGCTAAGCCCCCCACCACAAGAGACATTCCCACATTCATTGGGGGGTGGAGGTGCTGGGTCCAGAAAGAGAGAAAAACTGGGTTTCTGGAGTCCACTCCACAGCCAGACTTTGCCAGCTCTGGTCCTGTGGGGCTGAGGGCAGCCCTTACCTCATGGCCAATAATGTGGGTGTCCCAGCCAGTCTCACCTAGAACCTGCAGAAGAGATCCTTCAAGGAGGAAAGGAAGTGTGAGAGACTGATGAATCAGATCTCAAGGCTATGGAGGGAGAAGAAGCCTGGCTCATTGTGTTTTTAAAGGGGCATTGGCTGAATGCCTCTGTGTGCACATTACATGTGTTAGCAGCATGCATGATCTCAACAGCCTTCATAGGCGGGTGCAGCTATTTTTCCCCAGAGCTCAGAGAAGCAAAGCTATTTGCCAAAGGCCACCAGTGAAATTAACAATGGAAATGGGATGCTGACATTGGTATGCCAGACTGGCAAACAAGAGTGGGATGCATGAGCCCTGTTCCAGATTCTCCTTTGTTATTTCCCTTCTCCTCCAGCTCCTCACCTTTGGCCTTCAACAACTCTGGCTGGCTTCATGCTTGGAAGACATGCCACCACTGAGAATCGAGCTCTGCCTACCTCCTCAGTGGGGCTGGATTCCAGGTATATGGGGGAGGGGAGGATATCCTGCCCTCCTGGTACCTTTGAATAAGACAGGCATCCACTTGGAATAAGTGACAGGTATGAACCCCACCTCCAGCATATCCAGCCACCAGTCGTCCTCTTATAAGAGTTAAATTTGGTAAATCAATAACAGCATTAGACTTAGCTAGTCTGCAGTTTGACTCACCACATAATTCAGTATCAAGCCACCTGTTGTTAGACTTAGCTAGTTTGCAGTTAGATCTACCCTAATACTCAGCTGTTTTCTCTTTGTTTCTCCCCTCATTAATTGACTTAAAAATTTTGTTTTGTTCCCTTTCCTAAGTCTACATATACCTCGTTAATCTATTTAATCAGCAGAAGCCTAACCTGAAAAGAGCAATTTGTTAATCTGCAGGCACCCAGACTGAAATCTGTTTTACAACTCCCTTGCAGTTTTCACTGGTGACACATGAAGCCCCAGGCCACAATGGCTGACTCTGAGTTCAAGTCCAGAGATAACATTATCTTAAAACAGACCAGACCCCAGGAAGCAATATCAACCCTCCGACCTGCCTGACCAAATCCCCCTTTTCTTTGTTTTTCTTCCTGTGTACCTAAAAGTCCGTCATCCTCCCATAATGTCGGCATTCTGAATAAACCTGCTTTTCTTTCCATCAACCTTGTCTCTCAATTTTTGACTTTTTCAAGTGGCAGCCAGCCAGCTAGACCTTAACACGGTATCACTCTTGACCCATCTGTCACCTCTCTCTGGGCACCACCACTCCTGGTTGATTGACAACCTGTTCTGGACCCACTTTTATGCTTCTAGCTGATCATTTCAGAGATCCAGCCTCTGGCCCTAAATACCATCATCTTAGAAATATACCCTTCCTCAAACTCACTCTGTGCAAATCCCTTATGTCTATTAGTTCATTTAATACTGACAATAATCTCATATTACATATGGGTAGGGTTTCCAGGCAGGAATTCCCGTCCATTCTCAGGAATTCTTTTTGCTTTCCCCTTCCCGAATCCTGAGATATAAATTGTTTTCTGTTCTCCACGATGAATCATTTCCACAAAGTGACTGCCGATACTATCAACCACCTGAGTTCAAGAAGCCGATTTTCCCAATTTCCAGACCAACTTTTCTTGGGATTCGGGAACGAGAAAGCAAAAAAAATTCATGAGAACAGGAGAGAATTCCCACCTGGAAACCCTACATGGGGAATCTGACACAGCAACTGTGATGCAGGGCGGCCTGCGGGGTCTCTGGTCCTGCTCCCCACATAGGAACGCAGGATATGGCTAGGCCAAAAAGGAACACCCACGGAGTCATAAATAGGGGAGTCATACCACTATAGTCTCACTGGTGGCTGGGTTGGACACACAGTTAAGCAGGAGCCACACTATCCGCAACCTGCCCTCCACTTCTGCCAACGAACCAACCCCACTTGCTAACTACAATCCACGCTTGCTAGCTCAGCCACCATCTTCTTGCTAGGCCCCAATTGCTGCTAGCGTAGCCACTGGCAGTTACATCAGTGGCTAATTGGCTCACTGGTTACAGCTGACGGCCAATTAGCCACAGCTGATGGCCATCTACTACCTGAGCCAGCACCTTTCCATGTGAGGCCGAGAGCCTGGAAACTGCTCTCTGGGACTCTGTCCCCACACTCTACCCCTACAGAGTCTCACCTCACAATTTACATGACAAGCGTCTTCCGCGAGGGTCCCTGTGCCATATTAGCCTATAGGCACATATGGATGGAAAGAAACAGTAGTCTTAGGAACCAAGAATGGCAAATCCCTTCCATCTGGGAGGATACATGCTAGCTGTTTGACCTGGGAAAGGAGGGGTCGCTGCCACTGGCACCTTTCTCGGTTTGTGGTACCAGACCTTTATGGCAGTGCTTGGGGTCCTTGCATAGTTTCAACATGTAACAGAGCAGGGGACCCCATAATAGGCCATAGTGAGACCACATAGGTTCCCTGCAAAATCATCCCAATATTGGGACCTCCGTATACTACAGTCACTTGCGGTGGCCACTCAGCCACCACCCCTGGCGTCACTTGCAAATCATGAGTCAAACCGGCCCCCCATGGGGCTATCAGGCCCAACCACCAACAGTGGGGGTTTTTGACCCGCCAGGGACAACTCCATTGCTGCAGTTCCCCTGCTTTCAAGCATGTGGGTGCTGGCAGCAAAATGTTTCCATTTCTGCCGTAGCCTGGCTTTAACAGAGTCTCACTGGTGGTAACTTGTAACTGAATGGGAGCAGCCGTCCGATGTAGCAGAGCTTCTACTGGTGCGGGTTCTCCCTTCCGTGGTCTCTCATTCAGGACTCTCAGGATGTCCCATAGACGCGAGGCCCAGTCACGCATCATGGGAGGGTGTTTTGACACCTGGAGGTCTTGCTTCAAAAGGCCATTATAACGTTCAATCATGCCAGCTGCTTGTGGGTTATACGGAGCATGAAACAGCCATTGCACATCTATCCTGGCAGCCTAGCGCTGCACCTCTTGCCCCATAAAATGGGTACCCCTGTCACTTTCAATGACTTGGGGGCGCCCATCGAGGGCACACAGCCAGGTAAGAGCGACCACTGTATGCCGCTGATCCACAGCCGGACATGGCCAAGCAAACATCAACCCCGTAGCAGTGTCCACTGCTGTGAACGCATACATCGCATTGTGGCCTTAGGCAGGGGTCCAGTGTAATCCACTTGCCAGTGAGTGAGGGGCACCCTCCCTCGCGTAATCTGCTATGTCTCCCAGGGGAGCCTCCGCCTTTGGGGGCTGTCCTGGGCACAGACGGCACAGTCATAGCAGGCATCTGCTATCTCCTGCCATTTCAAAGGCAGACCCCAGCGTCTGCTCACCTGCCACATGGTTCAGCTTCCAGCGTGCTATAATTTCCTATGCAGCCAATGGGCCACATCAGTGGCAGGAGCCCGTTCTAACCATTGGACCCGTGCTAGGGCGTCTGCTTCATTGTTACCTGGGGACATTAAGGGGGAGTGACCTGTAACATGCATTAGGGTCACCTCCTTTCTCTGCCCTAGGTCCCAGAGGTCCTGCCACATGGCTTGATGCCACAGTGGACCGTGGCCTACCAACCAGTTTTGGTGTTTCCATGTAGGGAGCCACAATGTCAGGCCCCGGAACACCACCCAGCTGTCAGTACAAATAACTAGGGGCCCGGGATCATGGCTGATTACCATCCACACAGCCCGTAATTCAGCCCATTGGCTACTCTGGCCCATCCCGGTATCAAACAAAATGGTGTCTGTTTTGGGCTGCACACCAATAGCTGTCCAAACAGCTGCAGCCCCTCGGCTAGAACCATCAGTACACCAGGCATCCTCAGGTACTGGGGACTGTCCTTCTTTGTAGGGCAAGGGCTCCAAGTCCTCCCCCCAGGCAGAGTAATTGGCTCAGCCTGGGCTACAAGCTCCACAGGCCCCAGGACCTGTTGTAGCTCTGTGCTCAAAGGGCTTGAGCTAAGGGTGCTACGTTGCTCTAAATAAGCACCCCACTTGGGGAGGGTGGTGGTCTGTTCTACCCCCGTTTTGGGTTCCTGGGTCTACATACGGACCCACCCCTGGACAGGATATGTTGTTCGAACCAACACCCATGCCATTCCTGTGGTGGCTTCTGTGGCCACTAGGGCTGCGTACACAGCAGCCAGCTGTTTCTCTATTAGAGAGTAGCGGACTTCTGCTCCTTTCCACAATTGGGACCAAAATCCCACTGGCAACCGGAGACACTCCTGCCGTTGCCAGAGGCCCCAACCATACCCCTCTTGGGTTACGTGAACATCAAGTTCAAACGGGCAGCCAGGGTCCACTACTTGCAGAGCCTGTGCCTGCTGCACTGTGTGTTTTATGACAACAAAGCCTTGCTCTATAGCCTCTGTCCAATCCCATGAGGCCCCATTTTTTTATCATGTTATACAAGGGCCTTCCCATTTGTGCTAAATGGGGTACAAACACCCGCCAATATCCTAGCAGACCCAAGTACGTCTGCAGTTGGGAGACCTTGGTCGGGCGGGGAAAGGCTTGTATTTTGTCAATAATCGCCTCAGATATGACCTTTGTCTTACCCGACCACACAACACCCAAAAACGTGATGGATAAGCCAGGGCCTTGGACCTTTTCCTCATTCACCGCCCAGCCGCGTGACTTCAGGTGGCGGAGAAGAGAGGGAGCTGCTTGCTCTAAATCTGAAAGAGAATCAGATGTTAATAAAATATCATCGACATAATGACACAAGGTCACAGAGGACAGGTGATCCCACTGTGCCAAATCCTGGGCCATGAGCCCGTGGCAGATAGTGGGGCTGTGCAAGTATCCTTGCGGAAGGACTTGAAAAGTCCACTGCCGCTCGTCCCAAGTGAAAGCAAACTGCTCTTGACACTCGGGTGCAATGTCAATGGAGAAAAAAGCATTGGCCAAGTCCACTACATAGTGATATGTTCCCAGGCGGACAGTGAGACGATCCATCAAATTTTGAAATGAAGGCACTGCCGCGTGCAAGGGCAGTGTCACCTTATTTAACTCCCTATAGTCCACAGTCATTCACCAGGTCCCATCTGGCTTCTTGACAGGCCATACTGGGGAATTAAAGGGACTGTGTGTCGGCCTCACGATATGTGCCTTCTCCAATTCCAATATTGTACGACAAATCGCCTCCTGCCCTCCTGGCAGGCGGTACTGTTGCACTGCAACCACGCGCCAGGGCTGTGGCAACACTTGAGGAGGGTGGCGAGCATGCCCACGTGTCATTGCTTTCACCACTCGTATCTGGAGACGGAACTCTCCTACCGATGTCTGTAAGCTGAGGCCATGTAGCACGCCACCCCTAGAATATACTCCAGAATGGGAGAGACATAAACCTTGTAGATACGAGGGGGAAGCCTTCCTATACTCAGTGGTAAGGAAACAGCTTTTACCATCACAGTCTTTCCCCGTAGCCATCAATGTAGATTGCTGGTCCGGGGAACAGTTCTGGGTTCCCATAAACAAAACTGCAGTCTGCACCAGTGTCAACTAGGGCCAAAACCCTCTGCACATTAGAAGGGGACCAATGTATGGACAGTTCCACATGGGGCCTCCGGTCCCCGCTAGGCGCTCTGATCGGATACCTTGGCCCCACCCCTAATCAAGCTGAAAGGAGTCGGCCTCAAGCAGCTGCATGAAGTCCTGGAGGGACACGGGTGGCGCTTTCCCAGACTTCTCCTTTAGGATTCTCTGGAATTGCTGTTCCGGACACAACTGTTTCCAAAGTTCCAACAAGAGTGCACTGGGTTGTCAGTCTATTTTTTCTCGATCGACCCCTGCTGCCAAGAGATCACACCACATCTGTGTGCGTTACTCTCTGAGGCCCGCCACCTTGCCCATTTACTTTTGATTTGGGGTTCCAGGTCTCGACTGTTCGAACCTCCTGTCTTAACTTCCTTTGCCTCCGGCTTTCAACATCCCCCAGGGTGGCCATGGCAGTTGTAACTTCATGGATCTGTCACCCTACATAAGGTGTAAAAATGGCAACCAAGGATTCAAAAGCACTCGCAGGTGCAGTATCCAAAACCAGATCTCTCATGCTGGCTGTAGAAAGCTCGTCATCTGGCCCCTGCATATTAGGGTTGAAAATAGCATGTCTCATACCCATTTCACGGATGATTTGAGTAAGTTCCGTATATGACTGCCATTGACTCACAGTGTCTGGCAGCTCGCCAGCCTGTCCCCACACTGTGCGTACCGCAGCAGTGAGCCACTCCATTAGAGAATGGTTGCCCTGGTTTTGGGCCAACCTATGGCAGTTCTGTAACCTTTGTCGCAGGGACGGATGCACTGTCACAAAGGCTAGCTTTTCCATCTCACCTGAGGAGCAGAGAATGTTGTCTGCTCCCTTATCCCATAAATGCAGTAGCCAAGCTGAGACTGGCTCTCCATGGCGCTGTCTGTACCGCCGCCCAAGCTCCTGCAACTCAGTGGGAGTGTAAGGGGTGTAGGTTGTGAACTCAGTCACAGCTGGGTTGCCAGCAGCAACGCCCCTGGGGACCAAAGGTTGCTCACTTTTTACCCTTTGCCTCAAGATTAGCCGGGCTTGGGGGTTGGGAGCTACTCTGTCTCCACTCGCTTCCTCCGCCTCTGCCTTTGGCGGACTAACAGGCGGACCTGAGCTTCTAACAGGCGGACCCGAGCTTCTAACAGGAGGACCAGAGCTTCCAGCGCTTCCAACGGGGACACTTGGTCCGGCACCAGGGCCATTTCATTAGGCGCATTTTCCGTGTTGAGACTCAAGGCGGAGAGGAACATCCAACCCACACGGCTGGCTGTAGCCTTCGACTCCTCCGGCAAACACTCAGCCAGAACCTGCAGGGCCCTCTCCACAATGGCCTGAGAGCCGTCCATGTCCTCCCACCCCTCCTTGGGGGTCCAACTCCTGAGAACAGTGGCCACCGAACATCACACACTGTGCAGGGGCCACAAGTCCTCCTGCCCAGAGCCAGACGCCATTCCTACCTGGCTGGAATCTTGCTCGCCGTGCCAGGTATCTGAGTGGATGGAGGCCTCGGTGTAAGATATCTACAACCCTCGGAGCCTACAGCAGCAGCAGCCTACCAAAAAACCAGTGATACCTGCTATGGCCAACAGGGTGGCATGCCATCTGGAGGCTCAAGAGTACCACCAATTCACTGAGGGGTCACGTCTCTCCCAGGCAGACTGCGCTCCCTGTCTTTGGCGCTGCTCCTCATGAGCTTCCTGAGACTGAGTTTTCACACGCACAAACTGCTCTACCATCCTTTGGTAAGTTTTGGTCAGCACCATACCCTGCTCGCTGCGCCATTTGTCCTGTGAGGTGACCTGCGGAGTCTCTGGTCCCACTCCCCACATAAGAACGCAGGACATGGTGAGGCCAAAAAGGAACACCCACGGAGCCATAGGTAGGGGAGTCGTACCACTGTAGTCTCACTGGAGGCTGGAGTCACACAACCTGCAACCTGCTGTCCGCTTCTCTGCCAGCTGACCAACCAACTAGACTTAACTCTCTCCCAACTCTCTCACCAAACAACGCAGCCGTGGCAGTTATGCCAGTGGCTAATGGCTCACTGGTTACAGGTGACGGGCAACTAGCCACAGCTGACGGCCATCTACTACCCAAGCCAGCGCCTTTCCACGTGAGGCCGAGAGCCTGGAAACTGCTCTCTGGGGCTCTGTCCCCACAGGAAGTCATACCACTATACTCTCTCTGGCGCCTGGGTTGGAGACACAGGAAGCAGGAGCCACATAATACGCAATCCACACTCCGCTGTGCTAACTGCAATCCGCTCTTGCTTGCTCAGCCACCATCTTCTTGGTAGCCCCCATTTGCTGCTAGCATAGCCACAGCAGTTATATTAGTAGCCAATGGCTCACTGGTTACAGCTGACAGCCAACTAGCCACAGCTGATGGCCATCCAATCACAGTTGATGACCATTTACTACCTGAGCCAGCACCTTTCCATGTGAAGCCGAGAGCCTGGAAACTGCACTCCTGGCTCTGTCCCCACGGGGTCTCTGGTCTTGCTCCCCACACAAGAACGCAGGATATGGTGAGGCCAAAAAGGAACACCAACAGAGCCATGGAAAGGGGGTTCATACCACTATATTCGCCCTGGGGGCTGGGTTGAAGATACAGGAAGCAGGAGCCACAGGATCTGCAACCTGCTGTCTGCTTCTCTGCCAACTAACCAATCTGCCAGCATAGCGATGGCAGTTATATCAGTGGCTAATGGCTAACTGGTTACAGCTGCGGCCATCTACTACCTGAGCCAGCACCTTTCCACATGAGGCCGAGAGCCTGGAAACTGCTCTCTGGGACTCTGTCCCCACAAGTCTGCTCTTGGGTGGGCAGGAAGTAAGGCACAGGGTGCCGTTGGCAAGTGCAAGGGAGCTGCACAGCTTAGAACCACCACTGCTGCATGGCAGATTTATACATTGAAAGCTAATTCCTGGATTGTAATGACAGGAAGAACCAGTGATTTCTGGTTCCTCCTTGCATAATTACCACGAGACCTCTATAGAATAATTCACCAGATAATTACATGGTAGCAGGTTCGGGGTGGGATTCTTCTCTGGAAGGTAAAGAGGTAACATTTAATTTCAAGGGGGCTGCCTATTCCTATAATTACTCAGTAAAGTCCCATGTTCCTGCCAATCTGATTCCCTGCAGCCAACCTGACCTGCAGAAGGAAAGCAAGCAGGGGCCTCTTCCACAAGATGCAAATGAGGGAAGAAGGCAAGGGGATAGTGGAGACTCCCCAGGGCATCTTCACAGGTGAATTATCCTTGTAGCCTTGAAATACAGTGGGAGAAATAGGCAGGGCAAGAAAGAGAACCTTTTTTTGTATGCTGGAGATGAAACTGACACAAAGGAAGAAACCTTAAGTATCCCCAGGCAAGTCAGTAGTTCAAAGTGTGGTCATTCAGACTGGGGTTCAAGCCCAGCCACCTCAGGGTGACCCAGGTTCTCTGGGACCAGCTTCCTTATCAGTATGGGTGGGAGGAGTCTGAGCAATACTGCATCAATTGTGTATTATCATAAATAGGGTTGCCTAACAAACACCCCAAAATAGAAGCTTTAAAAATTAACCATTTAAAGGAGTTCCTCCAATAATGTCCTTTTGTTCAACATTGTTTTGTTATAATGTTGATGAGATACTGTAGAACTTAACTCTTGTTTATATCAATTAGCTTCTGGTAAAATTGGTTTTCTTATATGTCACAGAACCTGTAGAGGATATTAAGTGAGGACTTACTGTATTGCCATGCTTCTGCAGTCAGCTGGCAGCTTGGCTTGACCTGTGACTCACTCACATGCTTGATGACATGGCTGTCAGCTGGGGCAGTGTCAGAGAGACCAGACCACGTGTCGCTCATCCTCCAGCAGGCTAGCCCAGGCTTGTTCACATAGCAGCTGGGCAGTTCCAGGAGCCACAGTGGAAATGAAAAGGGCCTCTTGAGATCTAGGCTGGAAACAAGAACACTGTCACTTCTGCCACATTTTATTGGTGAAATCAAGACCCAGGCCAGCCCAGAGTCGGGTGGCGGGGCGGGAGAGGGAATGGACTCCAGCCCTGGATGGAAGGGGCTGCATCACATCTCAAAGGGCATGGGTACAGGGAGGGTGAGGAACTGAAGACATTTTTGTAATCAATCTACCATGGCCTGCCTCCTGAGGTTATTGCAAGATTTATGAAATGTGGTTCACAAGGTTCTTTGCACATGTAAATGTTCAATAAAGCGGAGGCCTGCATGTTATTAAGAATAATAAAAAAGGAAACTGTGCCACAGACGGACATGGAGTTCTGGTGCCTAACATCCAGGCCTCTGTCCTTCCCCTCTGCAGAGACAGTGGTGCAGTGGAAACACCCAGCACAGACTAGAGGTTGAGCAACATGGATCTGGGTCCCTGTCCTACCTGCCTCTTGCTGCGGCTGTGTGACCTGGGCAACTCACTGTCCCTCAGTGCCTCAGCACCTGCAGTACAAAAGGGAGTGAGCCCGCTCCACAGAAGAGGTTCAAGGATCACAGTGACATGCTGCATGCCAAGACATAGCTGGCCCCTGGCCCCACATTGGTGTCTCTGTCTTTTTAAATCTAAGATTCACTGCCCGGGGTATTGTTTAACTCTACTTCCTATAGTTTCTATTACAAGAAAAATAACTAATTTCCTTTCGTTTCCAAATATTACATTATTCTATGATACAGAAGTGCTTTTTCAAATTAGATATTCCTTTACAGAGATTCTGGCACATTCCTTGCTCCACCCCACCCCAGGCAGGACTGTAATCTCATACCCCTTCTCCAACAGTCGCTACCATTTCTTTTTGTGAATTCAGTTGTCATTATGCAAGTAATTACACTCTCCTTTTGAACACTGCAGATAAGGGAAAGTCCTCCATACCCACCATCCCCCATCTTAAATCCCTCCCCTCCCACACACCATCACAAATATTGGCACATTTTATATCCTTCTAGGCCATTTCCTATTAATTAACATATATATTAATATAATTTATTCTATTAATCTATATGTGTATATATATATATTTCCATAGAAAGCATATGTTATCATTGTATGTTTTTTAATAAATGATATATTGTATGCATTTATTTGCAGCATTCTTTGTCACTCAAACTGTAAATATCCATCTCTATGGACACATATAGATCTGGTTTATTCTTGTTGAATGTTGTATAATATTCTGTAGCATAAATGAGCCACAGTTTATTCATCCATTCTACAGATGATTGTAAAAGTATTTACTATAGTGCTGTTCTAAACAAAGGTTTAGAATATGTATTAACTCATTTAACCCCTGATATCAACCACCCATGAGGTAGGCACTATTATTATTTCCATTTTGCACTTTTGAGGAAAGTATGGCACAGAGAGAGTAGGTGACTTACCCAAGGTCATACACCAAAGTCATATAGCAAGTCCAGCAATATACATATTAAAAGATGTTCAATGTCACTAATCATCAGAGAAATTCAAATAAAAACCCAGTGAGACATCACCTCACAACTGTCAGAATTGCCATCATCAGTAAATCAACAAACAAGTATTGACGAGGATGTGGAGAAAAGGGAGCCCTTATGCACTGTTGGTGGGTTTGCAAATTGGAGCAGCCACTTTGGAAAGCAGTATGGAGGTTCCTCAAAAATTTAAAAATAGACCTACTATATGACCTAGCAATTCCACTTCTGGATATTTATCTGAAGAAACCCAAAACACTTATTTGAAAAGACATACAAAGTTCTGATAATTAAGTTTGTGAACTTGTTGCAATGATGTTGCTAACTTTTTTCTATATCAGAGGGATTATTCATTATGAATTTATAACAACTGGACAAACAGTTAACCAAGTTGACTATTTGGAAGCGTGAAAAAGTTAGATGAAAACAACCTGAACTTTTCACCAACAATCATGGCTCTTACATCATGACAAGGCACCAGCTCACACGGCACTGCCTGTGAGGGAGATTTTAGCCAGTAAACACATAACTGTATTGGAAAACACCCTCCCTACTCACCTGATCTGGCCCCCAGTGAGTTCTTTCTTTACCCAAAGATAAATGAAATATTGAAAGGAAGATATTTTGATGACATTCAGGACATCAAGAGTAATATGACGACAGCTCTGATGGCCACTCCAGAAACAGAGTTCCAAAACTGCTTTGAAGGGTGGACTAGGTGCTGGCATCAATGCACAGCTTCCCAAGGGGAGTACTTTGAAGGTGACCGTAGTGATATTCAGCAATGAGGTATGTAGCACTTTTTCTAGGATGAGTTCACAAACTTAATTGTCAGACCTCTTATGCACCCCTATGTTCATCACAGCATTATTTACAATAGCCAAGATATGGAAGCAACCTAAGTGTCCATCAACAGATGAATGGATAAGGAAGGTGTGGTACATATATACAATGGAACATTACTCAGCCATAAAAAAGAGTGAAATCTTGCCATGTGTGACAACATGGATGGACCTAGAGGGTATTATGCTAGATAAATCAGACAAAAACAAATAGCATAGACTTCACTTACAAGCATGTGGAATCTAAAAAACAAAATAAACTAACAAAGAAAACAAAAGAAAGACTCATGGACACAGAGAACAAATTGATGGTTGCCAGATGAGAAGGGGATTGAGGAGATGGGTGAAAAGGGTGAAAGGGATTAAGAAATAGAAATAGCCAGTAATAAAAATAGTCACAGGGATGTAAAGTACAGCATAGGAAAATACAGTCAATAATATTGTAATAACTCTGTACAGTATAGGAGGGATGCTAGACTCACCAGGTGTTCACTTTGTAAGTTACAGAGATGTCTAATCACTATGTTGTGTACCTGAAACTAATATAATAATATAATGTAATGTAATATAACATAATAAATATGCCAACTGTAACTGGAAAATAATAAAACAAGATTTGTATATAAAATACATAAATAATTATCAAAACTCTTTTTTTCTTTCTCTCTCACACACACACACACACACACACACACACACACACGCGCGCGCGCAAGCACACAGTGCCAAAGCCAGGACTTGAGCCTGTGTGGTTTGGCTCTAGAGTCCCTGCTCTCAGCTACCACAATTCTGTGCTGCCTCTCACAGCATCTGTGTGGGGTTTTTTTGTTTGTTTGTTTTTTGTTGTTTGGGGGGTTTTGTTTGGTTTGTGTTTTTTTGCCTTTGCAAAAGTAGCCCTACCATTTTAAAGTTCTCTTAGAATCAGTCTTCCTTTAGTCACTCCCTGCCAATTAGAACGAGATGCCATCCCAGCATACATCAGGTGCTTAATAATTACTTCTCAAATGCTACCACACGGGCTGAAAGCTGAGTTCTGAAGTGTCTAAGCTCAGTCCCAGCCAGGATGGAAAACGATCATCAGGGGCCAGCACTCGGGTCCTCTGGGAGAGAAGGTTTCGCATGCCATTAAGTCAACGTCAGACTGCCATTGCAGCTTCAGCTGTCTTCACAATGACATAGACCAGGTCTCTCTTGATTGTCTGAGACACATGCTAGGTGTCTTGGGTGGGGCTGATCCTGAGACAAGGATCCAGTGCAAGTCACTTACTTCGGAGGTAGGTCCAGGAAAGTAAGGAAAAGGGGCTGAGACAAGGAAGGGAAGGAGGCCAATGCTGTTAAACCCTCAATCACCTAACTGCTTCGATTTTTGTTGCCTCAGTAGAACTGGGTACAGTAATATCTCCCTGAAAGGATTTATGTGAGGCTAAAGGGAAGTGCCTTGCAAAAGCAGGGTAGGTCAGTTTGTTGGAATGCAGGGGAGCTTCTAAGCATCAAGAGTTGGCCAAGCCCCTTAGCAAAGTACCTACCTTCACCCCATGTTTGCAAGGCCACAGGTCACTGTCCCACTGCCAGGCCTGTCTTCAACTCTAGACCTCTGTATTATCCCTGCTAGAGACTCTTTCAGTGCCGCCCAATGGATTCTGCCCTCTTGACTCCACAATAGTTTAAGCCCATGAATTTCCTTTGGGACCCCAGGATCCGTTGGAGTCCCAAATGGATAGCTGGGAAGGACAGGACTTTTCATTCTGAGCTCTGCTGGCATCTTGAGGCCCCACATGGGTAAAGGTTGTGAGACAGGATAGTTAGCATGTCCATAGGTAGACAGGGAGGTCCCTGGTGGAATAAACAAAAGACAGCCATATCCTAAAGCTCCAGGTTTTGAAATCACTCCTTCTCTCCAGGACATAATGTAACAAGGCCTTGAAGTTAATCATAAAATTCCTTTTGGCCTGACAAAGGAACAGATGTGATAGATAAGAGTGGGTTACCTTGCTAATTCCTTTAGGATGGGCAAGCAGAACAAACCTGGTAGACGAATTTCATTAGAAGGCACCAGTTCCTTTCATCAGACAGTTCCTTTCTTCAAACAGCTCCCCTTCCCCAAGCAAGAAAGGGAAGGTATAAAAGAGCTTTTGCCTCATCATGGGGCCACCCCCATTCGGTAACCCTCCTGCTCGGGAGCTCTGACTCTTTGCTTTCAATAAACTATCCTCTTTTTAAAACTCTTTGCCTCTCCTGGGTCCGTGTTTCCATTCTTTGGTCTCACGAGACATGATCCCAGCCCACACCCAGAAACTGTCGGCAGATCCAACATCATCTACATCATTTGGGGACTCACCGGAAAAATATTCCTCCTTCAGTTGGATAATACACACCACCCAAAATTGGAACTACCCCAAGACCGGAGTGTACATAGCCACCAGGTGGGCTGTGCCTCAACACAGGCCCACCCTAGGCAGGGACCTGGAGTCACAAAATCCAGCTAATACACTAGTAGAACAGAGAATGAATCCTGAGTTAGTCGCCTGCCAGTTGCCCTGTGACACTGGGCAACTTCCTTAGCCTCTCTGTACCTTCTTTTCAACACCTGTAAAATGGACTTATAACAGTACCTACCTTCTGGCTTATCAAAAAAGGAACTGAGATCATCCATATAAAGGGTCCGGGACATCATAGGAATGGCAGCAGCAAGGTGGACTTCTTGAGTTCTCCTCCAGAACCTACCACAAATTGAACAACTATAACCCATCAAAAGACTCTCTGCTCATCACACAGAACAGGTAAGAGACTCCTACAAAGATTACTTGAAGGTGGGCAAACCGGGCGAGCAGGGGAAGAGGGAAGGGAGAGGAGTGAAGATGCGGCCTGCATCCATGCCTACAGAGACACAGGGTATCCCAGGACAGAACAGAAACCACAAGAGCCAGGAGGTGGGCACTTTCCCTGCATCCCACAGCTGATCTCTCCTGCTGAGAGAGCAGCATATCCAAGTTTGAGGCAGTAACCTCAGCTGAGACTTCCAGATGGGCCCTAGGTTGGACAAAGCACATAAAGTCCATAGCTGGGCGCCTCCCCCCACTCTCCCAACCCCATCCCTGCCCTTCCAGAGACTCAAGCTGGCACCTGATCAGAGGAGCAGTGTCAGATCACAGAGGAGCTATAGCGCTCAGGACCTGGGAAGACCCGATTTGCAACACTGACCCAGGGAAGAGGCTGGGAACAGTGTGGCACTGCAGGGCTGGAAGACAGAAGATTCCTTCATCCCCAACGACCAACTTATCTGGCCTGCCTAGGGTAGAGCAATTACAACTGCTCTGACACACCCAAAGGTCAGCAGCAAGAGGCAGGCGCACCTCTGGGTTTTCAGCAGCTCAGAAATCTCTATTGACGTCATCAAACTGGTGGCGTGAGGTGAGCCTCTGCAAAGCTCCCCTGGAATCTACAACTAATCAAACAACAATAACTCCACAAAGGACGCCCTGCACAGCAGACAGGCAAGATGAAGAGGCCCATTACTGAATTCACCTAAAGGTGGGCGAATCACACAAGCAGGGAAGGAGGAAAAGAAGAAGTACGAAGACGGAGCCGTGTGGGCGCATGACACAGGCCTAGCTCAGTGCTCCGAGCTCGCTGCATCCCGGAACTACAGCAGCTGTGGGAGAGGGAAGAACTCAGACTGCTAGGGCTCCACTTATGGCCCACAGGGCTGAGGGGGCAGCATATAACACGGCTGAACCCAATGCTCACGGCATAAACCTCGGAGAAAAGTTTGAGGGAGGAAGGCTGAAAACGGTGGTTTAAGCACTCACTGCAGAGCAGAGAATGGAAGCCTTAAGCACTGAGACTAGCCACCCCCTCCATACACCCCCAGAGCTCAACCTGCCCCCACGTGCCAGTACTAGAAGCAGAACAATAGCAGTGTCAGATCAAAAGAACACAATATTTCCTGTTCTGAGAATGGTAGACCACAGATACATATTCACAGCACAACTAGTTCCGGGAAAGGGGAGGGAGCTGTGGAAGCAGGACCGGCTGTGGTGGTGGTCGCTGCCAATACTCTGGGCCACCTCTCACAACTCACCACACCCCAGGTCCCACCTATCTGGGCAGATCCCTGTGGGAGTAAACAGAACTGGTGAAACATACGGGCTCTGAATCTGGTGCAGGAAGAGCTTTGGAACTTCAAAACCTCTCCACATACCCACACGGACACTGTAACCTGTGACCCAGGCGAACTATTAACAGAGGAGAAGCCCGTAACCCAGGGAATCCCCCCATTGCGTGAGAAGCTGGAATAGTGCAGAGAAAACATAGCACTACTGTGTGAGAGAGAAAAAGAAGGCTACCGTTGGAGAGAAAATAAAACATTCTACCAACAAGTACTGGAAAACAAAAGAAAGACCTCTTCCTATCAACCTGTTGCAGAAGCCACTCCTGTAGATGTCTAGGAAGAGAAATAATAAATCAGTAATTGCCATGAATAACCAAGGCAACAAGACACCTCACAAAGAAAGTGAAAAGTCTCCAGAAAAAGAACTTAAAGATATGGAAATATGTGACTTAAATGACAGAGAATTCAAGATTGCAGTTCTTAAAAAACTCAACGAGATGCAAGAAAAACACACAAAGACAGTTTCATGAACTCAGAAACACAATCAAAGAAAAACATGAGCATTTTATGAAAAACATTGAAATTTACACAAAAAAACAAATACAATTTCTGGAGATTAAAAACTCAATAGAAGGAATTAAAAATGAAATAACCAGCTTAGGTAGTAGAGTTGACCAGAAAGAGGAAAAATCAGTGACACTGAAGACAGAAACCTGGAAATAACAAGGATGGAAGAAGAGACTTAAGATTTAAAGAAATGGAAGAACTCTACAAGAACTTTCTGACTCCATCAGAAAGAGCAATATAAGAATGATGGGCATACGACAAGGAGAAGAAAGAGAGAAGGGAACAGAGAATATATTCAAACAAGTTGTTGATGAGAACATCCCAAACCTGTGGACAGAACTGGATCCTCGAATCCAAGAGGAAATTAAAACACCTAATTACCTCAATCCCAACTGGCCTTCTCCAAGGCACATTGTATTGAAGATGTATAAAATCCACGACAAAGAAAGAATCTTCAAAGCAGCCAGGGAAGAGGAGACGGTAACCTACAAAAGAAAGCCCATTAGACTGTCAGGAGATATTTCAACAGACTCTACAAGCCAGGAGGGAGAGGAACCAAATATTGAAACTATTGAAAGAGAGAAATTAAGAGCCAAGAATAATATATCCAGCAAAGATATCCTTTACATATGAAGGCGGAATAAAGATGTTTCCAGACATACAGAAGCTGAGGGAATTTTCTAATACACGACCTGCACTACCAAAAATACTAAAGGAGGCTATTGGACCACAATCAACAGGGACAATTTGTGGCAACCAAAACATAGAAAGGAGGAGAGTAAAGGCCTGAACCAAAATATGAGAATGGAGAAAGTCAACGTGCTGAAGAAAATGGAATACTCTAAATATTAAACGTTTTTTTACATAAACTTAAGGGTAACAACTCAAAAAAATCCAGAACTGAAATATATACTGTAATATAAGAAGAAACAGAGGGAAACATCATAGAATACCACCACACAGAAATAATAGACAACAACAAAAAGGCAAAGAAACAATGGGGACACAGCCTTACCAGAAAACTAAAGACAGAATGACAGGAAATCCTCACATATCAATTATCACCCTAAATGTAAATGGATTGAACTCACCAATAAAAAGGCACAGAGTAGCAGATTGGATCAAAAAACTAAACCCAACCATATGCTGTCTCCAAGAGACACACCTCAGCTACAAGGACAAGCATAGACTCAAAGTGAAAGAGTGGACATTGACACACCAAGCAAATGGTACCCAGAGAAAATCAGGTGTAGCCATAATGATTTCTGATGAAACAGATTTCAGGTTGAAAAAGATAACAAGAGACAAAGATGGACATTTCATAATGGTAAAGGAGACTATACAACAAGAAGACATAATACTCATCGATATTTATGCCCCCAATCAGGGAGCACCAAAATATACCAAGCAACTACTAACAGAACTAAAGGGAGAAATTGACCAAAACACAATTATACTAGGGGACTTAAATACATCATTGACAGCTATGGATAGATCATCCAAACAGAAGATAAATAACGAAATAGCAGCCCTAAATGACACATTAGATGAAATGGACATAATTGATATATATAGAGCACTTCATCCTAAAGCATCAGATATATATTCTTTTCGCGTGTACATGGAACATTCTCAAGGATAGACCATATATTGGGACATAAAATCAGCCTCAGCAAATTTAAGAAGATTGAAATCATACCAAGCATATTCTCTGATCACAAGGCTTTGAAATTGAATATCAACTGCAAAAAGAAAGCAGGAAAAAACACAAATACATGGAGATGAAACAACATACTTTTAAAGAACGACTGGGTCAAAGAAGAAATTAGAGGAGAGCTCAAAAGATACATAGAAACAAATGACAATGAAAATACATCCTACCAAAATTTTGGGGATGCCGCAAAAGCAGTTTTAAGAGGGAAATTTATATCATTACAGGCCTATCTCAAGAAACAAGAAAAATCCCAAATAAATAACCTCATGTTACACCTTAAAGAACTAGAAAAAAAAGAACAAGCAAAACCCAAGGTCAGCAGAAGAAAGGAGATAACAAAAAACAGAGCAGAACTAAATGAAATAGAGAACAAAAAGACAATAGAAAAAATTAATGTGACAAAGAGCTGGTTCTTTGAAAAGATTAACAAAATTGACAAACCCTTGGCTAGACTCACTAAGATAAAAAGAGAGAACACACTAATGAACAAAATCAGAAATGAAAAAGTGGAAGTTATCACGGACACCACAGAAATACAAAGGATTATCCAAGAATACTATGAAGGACTATATGCCACCAAATTCAATAACTTAGAAGAAATGGACAAGTTCTTAGAAACATATAGCCTTCCAAGGCTGAATCATGAAGAACTGGAAAATCTAAACAGGCCGATCACCAGTAATGACATTGAATCAGTCATCAAAAACCTTGCCAAAAGCAAAAGTCCTGGACCAGATGGCTTCACTGGTGAATTCTACCAAACATTCAACAGGATCTAATACCAATCCTGCTCAAACTATTCCAAAAAATTGAAGAAGAGTCAGTAGTCTCTAACTCATTTTATGAGGCCAACATTACCCTGATACCAAAACCTGGTAAGGACAACACAAAAAAGAAAACTACAGACCAATATCGCTGATGAATACAGATGCAAAAATCCTAAACAAAATTCTAGCAAATCGAATACAACAATGCATTAAAAAGATCATTCATCACGACCAAGTGGGGTTCATCCCCGGGGCACAAGGATGGTTTAGCATTCGCAAATCCATCAATGTATCCATCACATAAACAAAATAAAAGACAAAAATCATATGATTCTATCAATTGATGCAGTAAAAGCATTTGATAAGATACAACATCCATTTATGAGTAAAACACTTAATAAAATTGGTATAGAAGGAAAATACCTCAACATAATAAAGGCCATATGCGACAAGCCCTCAGCTAATCTCATAATTAATGGTGAAAAGCTGAAGCCCTTTGCTCTATGTTCAAAAACACGACAGGGTTGTCTCCTATCACCTCTGCTTTTCAACATAGTGTTGGAAGTCCTCGCCAGAGCTATCAGGCAAGAGAAAGAAATAAAAGGCATCCAAATCGGGAATGAAGAAGTTAAATTGTCACTCTTTGCAGATGACATGATGCTATATATAGAAAACCCTAAAGACTCTACCAAAAAGCTATTAGAAACAATCAATGAATACAGTAAAGTTGCTGGCTACAAAATCAACGTACAAGTACCGCGCGCTAACCGATTGCTCCAAGCAACATGGATGGATCTAGAGAACATTATGTTAAGTGAAATAAGTCAGAAAGAGAAAGACAAGTACCATATGATCTCACTTATATATGGAAACTAAAGAAAAGACTATGTGAATGAACTAATCAGAGTCAGTTTTGGGGACGCAGAGAAAAAACCGAGAGTGGTTAGATGGGTGTGTGGGAGGGGGTTGGGGATAAGGGGAAAGGTGAAGGGATTTGGAAGCAGCTGGTAACCACAAGATGGCCTCAGGGTTTTTCTTTTGAAAATTAATTTGGGGAAGGTATTCTATAATGTTGTAAAGATTTTGTTGGGTATCCGATGGACATGCGTCCTATTTGGGAGACCACCTCAGGGATACTGTGGATACCTGATCATGGCATTGTACATCAGAAGCTAAACATTAATGAATGCCAACTATAATTTTATATATATAATGTGATGGTTCAGTGTGAGGTCGGAGGGATAGTGGATGGGGGGAGGGGGGTTCACAGTATGAGGGATATAAATGATGAACGTCTAAGTATTACCTTGTTTTGTACACCTGAAACTAATAAATAAATTAATTAATAAAAAAAAAAAATCAACGTACAAAAGTCCATTGCTTTCCTATATACCAACAATGAAATCTCAGAAAAAGAGATAGAAAAAACAATTCCTTTTGCAATTGCAGCAAAAAGAATAATATACCTAGGAATAAACTTAACCAAGGATGTGAAAGATTTATATGCTGAAAACTATAAGACATTTCTGAAAGAAAATGAAGAAGACACAAAGAAATGGAAAGACATTCCATGCTCATGGATTGGAAGAATCCACATAGTTAAAATGGCCATATTACCCAAAGCCATATACAGATTTAATGCAATCCCCATTAAAATCCCAATGGCATTTTTTAAAGAAATAGAACAAAAAAATCATCAGATTTGTTTGGAACCACAAAAGACCCCGAATAGCCAAAGCAATATTTAAAAAAAAGAACAATACTGGAGGTATCACACTCCCTGATTTTTGCTTGTACTACAGGGCTACAATAATCAAAACAGCTTGGTATTGGCGGAAAAACAGACACATAGACCAATTGAATAGAATTGAGAACCCAGAAGTAAAACCACATAAATATGGACAGTTAATTTTTGACAAAGAAGCTAAAAACATACAATGGAGGAAAGACAGCCTCTTCAATAAATGGTGCGGCAGAATTGGATAACTATGTGCAAAAGAATGAAACTGAACTGCTATCTGTCACCATGTACCAAAATTAATTCAAAATGGATCAAAGACTTAAGCATAAGGCCTGACACAATAAACTGCATTGAAGAAAACATAGGTACTAAACTTATGGACCTTGGGTTCAAAGAGCACTTTATGAATCTGACTCCAAAGGCAATGGAAGTGAAAACTAAAATAAACGAATGGGATTATATGAAACTGAAAAGCTTCTGCACAGCAAAAGAAACTATTGACAAAATAATGAGGGAACCAACTGAATGGGAGAAGATTTTTGCAAACAGTTCCTCTGATAAGGGGCTAATATCCAAAATATACAAGGAACTCATGAAACTCAACAACAAAAAAAACAAACAACCCAATTGAAAAATGGACAGAGGACCTGAGGAGACATTTCTCCAAAGAGGATATACAAATGGCAAATAGACATATGAAAAAATGCTCAACATCGCTAATCAACAGAGAAATGCAAATGAAAACCACAACGGGATATCACCTCACCCCAGTCAGAATGGCTTTCACCAACAAGACAATTAGTAACAAGTGTTGGAGAGGCTGTGGAGAAAACGGAACCCTCATCCACTGTTGGTGGGAATGCAGACTGGTGCAGCCGCTATGGAAGGCAGTGTGGAGGTTCCTCAAGAAATTACGAATAGAATTACCATATTACCCAGCAATTGCTCTCTTGGGTATCTACCCAAAATATCTGAAAACATTTCTCTATAAAGACACGTGTACTCCAATGTTCATTGCAGCTTTGTTTACGGTGGCCAAGACATGGAAACAACAAAAATGTCCTTCGATAGATGAATGGATAAAGAAGGTTGGTATATATACACAATGGAATACTATTCGGCGTTAAGGAAAGATGGTATAGGAGCATTTGTGACAACATGGATGGATCTTAAGAGTATAATGCTAAGTGAAATAAGTCAGACAGAAAAAGCAGAGAACCCTATGATTTCACTGATATGTGGTATATAAACCAAAAACAACAAAGGAACAAGACAAGCAAATGAGAAACAAAAACTCATAGACACAGAAAATAATTTAGTGTTTACCAGAGGGTTAGCAAGGTGGGGAGATGAGGGTAAGGGGGATCAAACATATGGTGATGGAAGGAGAACTGACTCTGGGTGGTGAACACACAATGGAATTTATAGATGATGTAATAGAGAATTGTACACCTGAAATGTATGTAAATTTACTAACATTTGTCACCCCAATAAATTTTTTTAAACAATTATGAATAGAATTACCATATGACCCAGTAATCCCTGTCCTGGGTATCTACCCAAAATATATGAAAACGTTTCTCTATAAAGACACGTGTACTCCAATGTTTATTGCAGCTTTGTTTATGGTGGCCAAGACATGGAAACAACCAAAATGTCCTTCGATACATGAATGAATAAAGAAGTTGTGGTATAGATACACAATGGAATATTATTCGGCGGTAAGAAAAGATGATATAGGAACATTTGTGACAACATGGATGGATCTTGAGAGTATGTTGCTAAGCGAAATAAGTCAGATAGAAAAAGCAGAGAACCATATGATTTCATTGATATGTGGTATATAAACCAAAAAGTATAAAATAACAAGACAAACAAATGAGAAACAAAAACTCATAGACACAGAAAATAATTTAGTGTTTACCAGAGGGTTAGGGAGGTGGGGAGATGATGGTAAGGGGGATTAAACATATGGTGATGGAAGGAGAACTGTCTCTGGGTGGTGAACACACAATGGGATTTATAGATGATGTAATACAGAATTGTATACCTGAAATCTATGTAACTTTACTAACAATTGTCACCCCAATAAATTTTAAAAAAAGAAACCTCTGGCCCTACACACACACACACACACACACACACACACACACACACACACACAGAAGAAGAAGTGCCCTAAGACTCAGGAGACCTGGGCACAGGGCTGGCTATGTTACTCTCAGTGTGCATATGTGGAGGCAAGAACAGAACCTGCACTAACTTTGTAAAAACTACCATCCAGACCCCATAGACCCACTCATCTAGAACTAGAGTGCCAGGATCACTCTGGGTACCAGGTTACTGGCTCTCTCACAAGTTGCAGAGGACTCTTTGGTACACCAGAGGACAATCTGGAGATTACTTGGTAGGCTTAAGCCAAGACTGGTTCTGCTTTTATTGTTTTGTTTTGTTTTTGTATTTTTGATTTTTTGCCTATGTTGAGTGTGGGTTATCAGTTGTTTTTACATGTGAGTGTATTTGGTTTTTTCTTTGTTGTTGTTGTGCTTGGTGATTTGCTTTGTTCTGAAATTGCCCTACACCAGGGCCTAGCCCAAAAAGCACAAGATTCAACACACCCAGAGGCCAACACCAGGCCAAACCATAATATTACCAGGTTTGACGTACAAGTGACACACCCAGTGGGAATTCTCTACAGGCACAAGAAGCCATAGAGGTCAAGCCTCATTTGAGCGGTCAACCGACATGCAGCAGAACATCCACTGTGGGCAGAGCTACATGTTACAACTAGTCAGCCTAGAGGTCAATCCCACCTACTGTCAAGCCAAAAGAAATTGAAGATCAACCTTAACAGACAATATACACAACACGAGAGTCACCTTTGGAGCACACACACAGAAGAATAAGGAAGTGGTGCAAGTTAAATATGAAGGTCACATACTACACAAGATAACCCGGGAAAAACCTAGAACCCTCGGAGATCTACCTAATACATCAAAGCAAACGCAGAGAGTCAGCCAGAATGGGGAAACAAAGAAACATGTCCCAATTAAAAGAACAGAAGAAACCTCCAGAAATGGAACCAAATGAAACAGAGTTAGCCAACCTATCAGAGACAGAGTTCAGAACACTGATGAAAAAAATGTTTAAGGAGTTTAGTGATGACACAAAGAAGGATAGAGAAATCATAATGAACACACAGTTAGAACTAAAGAATACAATAACTGAAATAAAGAACACACTTGAAAGAATTACCAGCAGGTTAGATGAAGCAGAGGATTGAATCAGCGACTTAGAAGACAAGCTAGCAGAGATCACACAAATAGAAAAACAAAAAGAAAAAAGAATAAAAAACAATGAAAATGGTTTAAGAAACCTCTGGGATAACATCACGCGCAACAACATGCACATCATAGGAATACCAGAAGGTGAAGAGAGGGAGCAAGTGATCAAGAACATATTTGAAGTAATAATGTCCAAAAACTTCCCTAACCTGGTGAAGGAAATCGACATATAAGCCCAGGAAATGCAGAAAGTTATAACCAGGATAAACCTAAACAGGTCGACACCAAGACACGTTATAGTTAAAATGGCCAAGGTTAAAGACAAAGAGAGACTCCTAAAAACAGCAAGAGAAAGACAGCGGGTTACATACAAGAAAACTCCTATGAGACTATCAAATGACTTTTCTACAGAAAAATTGCAAATCAGGAGGGAGTGGCAGAAGGTACTCAAAGTGATGGAAAACAAAGGCCTACAATCTAGATGCTTTATCCAGTAAGGCTATTATTTAAATTTGAAGGAGAGATAAAAAGCTTCCCAGAAAAGAATAAGGTAAAGGAATTTATTACCACCAAGCCAGCATTCCAGGAAATATTAAAAGGGCTTCTGTAAACAGAAGAAAGACAAAAAAAAATCGAACTACAAATAAAAAAAAAATGGCAGTAACTATGTACCTATCAATAATCACTTTAAATGTAAATGGATTAAATTCTCCAATCAAAAGACATAGGGTGGCTGAATAGATAAGAAAGCAAGACCCTTGTATATGCTGTGTACAAGAAACTCACCTCAGATCAAAAGACACACATTGGCTGAACGTGAAGGGTTGGAGTAAAATATTTCATGCAAATGGAAACAAGAAAAAAGCTGGAGTTGCAATACTTATACCTGACAAAATAAACTTTAAAATGAAGAATATATTAAAAGACAAAGATGGGCACTATACAATAATAAAGGGATTGATCCAACAAGAGGACATAACCCTAGTAAACATCTATGCACCCAACATAGGACCACCTAAATATATACAATAGATATTAACTGACATAAAGACAAAGATTAATAGTAACATTATCGTAGTACAGGACTTCAACATACCTCTGACAACAAAGGACAGGTCTTACAGACAGAAAATCAATATGGAAACAAGAACCTTAAATGACACATTGGATCAGTTAGACTTAATCAATATTTTCAGAGCACTTCACCCCAAAGCTGCAGAATACATGCTTTTCTCAAGTGCACATGGAACGGTTTCCAGGATAGATCACATGTTAGGCCACAAAACAAGTCTTGATAAATTTAAGAAAATTGATATCATACCAATTGTCTTCTCTGACCACAGTGCTATGGAATTAGAAATCAACTACAGGAAAAAAACTGGAAGACACACAAATTCATGAAGGCTGAATAACATGTTCCTAAATAATAAATGGGTCAACCATAAGATCAAGGAATAAATCAAAAGACATCCTGAGACAAACAAACATGAAAACACGATGACCCAAAATCTGTGGGATGCTGCGAAAGCAGTCCTAAGAGGGAAACTCATAGCATTGCAGGTCAACCTGAAGAAACAAGAAAAATCACTAATCAACAGTTTACCTTCACACTTAAGAGATCTGGAAAAAGAACAATGAAATAAGCCCAAATGGAGTATAAGGAAAGAGATAATGAAGATCATAGTGGAAATAAATGAAATAGAAACCAGAAAAACAATAGAAAAGAGCAATGAATCTAAGAGTTGGTTTTTAGAGGAAATAAACAAAATCAACAAAACTTTATCCAGACACAACAACAAAAAAGAGAGAGGACCCTATTTAATAAAATCAGAAATGAAAGAGAAGTGACAACAGACAACACAGAAATACAAAAAAAATTTAGTAAATTACTATGAGCAACTATATGCCAAAAAATTAGACAACCTGAAAGAAATGAACAATTTTCCAGAAGCATACGACCTTCCAAAGCTAACTCAAGAAGAAACGGAAAACGTGCATAGACTGATTAGCACCAGGGAAACTGAATCAGTAATCAACAATCTCCTAACAAACAAAAGCCCTGGACCAGATGGCTTTACAGGTGAATTTTACAAAACATTCAAAAAAGAATTGTCATCTATTGTCCTCAAACTATTCCAAAAAATCCAAAAGGAAGGAAGGCTCCCAAACACTTTTTACGAAGCCACTATCACCCTGAACCTAAAATCAGACAAAGACACTACAAAAAAAGGAAACTTCAGGCCAATATCTCTAATCAACATAGATGCAAAATATCCTCAGCCAAATATTAGTAAACAGAATTTAGCAATACATTAAAAAGATCATACACCGTGATCAAGTGGGATTCATTCCTGGTATGCAAGGGTGGTTCAACATATGCAAATCAATTAATGTGATACACCACATTAACAAAATGAAAAATAAATATCATATGATCATAGCAATAGATGCAGAAAAAGCATTTGACAAAATACAGCAGCCATTTATGATTAAAAACCCTTAAGAAAGTGGGAATAGAGGGACCATATCTCAACATAATAAAGTCCATATATAATAAAGTTACAGCTGACATCATACTCAATGGGGAAAAGCTAAAACCCTTCCCCTCAACATCAGGAACAAGTCAAGGTGGCCCACTTTCTCCACTTCTATTCAACATAGCGCTGGAAGTTCTAGCCACAGCAATCAGACAAGAAATAGAATGAAATGGCATCCAAATTGGTAAGGAGGAAGTAAAATTGTCATTATATGCAGATGACATGATACTATATAGAGAGAACACTAAAGACTCCACCAAAAAACTATTAGAACTGGTAAATGAATTTAGTTAAGTCGCAGGATATAGAATTAATATTCAGAAATCAGTTGCATTTGTATATACCAGTAATAAAATATCAGAGGGAGAAATTAAGAAAACAATCCCATTTACAATTGCTTCAAAGACTATAAAACACCTGGGAATAAATTTAACCAAAGAAGTAAAAGATCTATACTCAGAAAATTATAAGACACAGAAGACAGAAATAAAAGAAGATACAAATAGATGGAAACACATAACATGCTCATGGATAGGAAGAATTAATATCGTTAAAATGTCCATATTGCCTAAGGCAATATACAGTCAACGCAATTCCTATCAAACTACCAACGACATTTTTCACAGAAATAGAACATATAATCCTAAAATTTATATGGAACCATAAAAGACCCCAGATAGCCTCAGCAATCTTGAGAAATAAGAACAAAGTGGAAGGTGTAATGATACCTGACTTCAAATTATACTACAAGGCTATAGCAATCAAAACAGCATGGTACTAGCATGAAAACAGACACACAGATCAATGGAACAGAATAGAGAGCCCAGAAATAAATCCATGCCTACATGGTCATTTAATGTATGACAATGGAAGCAAGAACTTAAACAGTGGGGTAAAGACAGTCTATTCAATAAATGGTGCTGGGAAACCTGGACAGACACATGCAAAAAAAAATGAAGCTGGACCACCTCCTTACACCATACACAAGAATAAATTCAAAATGGATTAAAGACTTAAATGTAAGATCTGAAACCATAAAATTCCTAGAAGAAAATATAGGAAGAAACTTCACAGACATTATCCGGAGTAAGATTTTTACTGATATATCCCCTCGCACGAGGGAAGTAACAGAAAAAATAAACATGTGGGATTACATCAAACTAAAAAGTTTTTTCACAGCAAAGGAAACCATCAATAAAACAAAAAGTGATCCTACTGAATGGGAGAAGACATTTGCCAATGATATATCCGATAAGGGGTTAATATCCCCAATTTATAACAAACTCACTCAATTCAACTTCAAAAAACAAGCCAATTAAAAAATGGGTAGAGGACATGAAGAGACATTTTTCTAAAAAGTACATACAGATGGTAAACAGACATATGAAAAAATGCTCAACCTCACTAATCATTACAGAAATGCAAATAAAAACCACAATGAGATACCACCTCAACCCAGTCAAAATGGCTATCATCAATAAATCAACAAACAACAAGTGCTGGTGCGTATGTGGAAAAAAGGGAACACTTGTGCACTTTTGGTGGGACTGCAGATTGGTGCAGTCACTATGGAAAACAGTATGGAGGTATCTCAAAAATCTGAAAATGGAACTACCTAATGACCCAGCAATTCCACCCCTAGGTATCTATCCGGAGAAATGTAAAACTAATTCAAAAAAATTTATGCACCCCTCTGTTTATTGCAGCACTATACACAACAGCCAAGACATGGAAACAACAAAAATGTCCATCGGTAGATGACTGGATTAAGAAACTGTGGTACAATCAGAAACAGTTTTGGGGACACAAAAAACCGAGAGTTGTTAGATGGGCGGGGGGGAGGGGGTTGGGGGTGGGGGGCAAGGGTGAAGGGATTGGGGGGGCGGCTGGTGACCACAGGATGGCCTCAGGGTTTTTTGAGAATTATTTTGGGGAACTTATTCAATAGTGTTTGGGGATTTTGTTGGGTGTCCAATGGACATGTGTCCTGTTTGGGAGACCACCTCAGGGATGCTGTGGATGCCTGGTCATGGCATTGTACACCAGAGGCTGGACATTAATGAACGCCAACTATAATTTTATGTGTATAATGTGATGGCTCGGTGTGAGGTCGGGGTGGTGGTGGATGGGGGGAGAGGGGTTCACGGTGTGAGGGATGTAAAAATAAAATAAAATAAAACTAAAAAAAAAAGAAAGAAACTGTGGTACATTTATACAATGGAGTATTATGCAACCTTAAAGAAGAACGAAATCTTACCATTTGCAACAATATGGATGGACATTCATATTATGTTAAGTGGAATAACATCATTTCACTTAACATTTTGTTAAGTGAAATAAGTCAGACAGAGAAAGACAAATACCATACGTCTCATATGTGGAATCTAAAGAAAAGAATAAATGAATGAACTAATCAGAAACAGTCTCAGAGACATAGAGGAAAAACTGAGGGTTGCTAAATGGGGGGGGACGGGTAAGGAGGAGGGTGAGGGGATTAGAAAGCACAGTGGGTAACTACAAGATTGCCACCGGGAAACAAAAGTCAATTTGGGGAATGTGATCAATAATGTTGTAAAGATTTTGTAAGGTATCCCATGGACACTTGTCTCATTAGGAGACCACCTCAGGGATGATGTAGATGCCTGATCACTGCACTGTACACCTGAAGCTGAACAATAATGAATGCCAACTATAATTTTATACATATACGAGAAGTGGAGTATCACATTAGGAATAGAGACAGTGGATATGTAATGGCTGTGTGCGATGTCATAGGGTAGTAGATGGGTAGAGGGGAGTTGTCACTGTGTATGGGATATAAATGATAAATGTCTAACTATTACATTGTTTTGTGCACCTGAAACTAATTTTAAAAAGGTAAAAATTATAAAAAAAATTAAAATAAAATACAGGTATTAGCATAAAGAAAAAAAGGGTCTGGACACACAGTAAGTGCTCAGAAAATGCTGGCTGATAGCCTTATGCTGAAAGAAATGATCAGGGGTCTAGATGGCAGGGGCGACCCAAAAGTGGAGCTAGATAATATCCAATGGCGACTTCACCAGGAGCACTAGGGAGCCCCTCTCACACGCATGACACTCTGAGTACATTGAAGGTTAGGGTGGAACTGACAGTGTGCAAACCTAGAGCACAGTTAATGAGGTGACAAGTGAACTGAGGAAGGACGATGGGGGTATTCAGGGCCTGTAAGCAGGCCTAAGCTTGAGATATGTATTTCACCCAAACTGGGTTACAATTGTTCTATGTCTGGCATGTCCAGTGCCTCACACAGATGCCCTCATTTGTCCTCACAATGTCTATCCGGTAGAGCCTAGTAACAGCCTATATTCCAGATAAAGAAACTGAGACATAGAGAGGTCAGATTCTCACACAGGGAGCAGAGCCAGGATTCTTCCCATCAAATCTGCCCTGAGTCTGTACACCTCTCAACCACCTTGTCTTCAGTCTTCGGAAGAGGTGGGGTGGGGCAGTTCCTAGAGCTGCTTACCTAAGTTGTGTTTAGTACACCATGTCACTCTTCAGAAGTTCTCCCTTCCACTGCCCCAACCCAGCCTCACATCCCCACAGGCTCCATCTCCTCTCTAGTGCACCCCTCCCAGGTTTTAACTCCTCCCTGCTTCCCCCTCTAGGCTTCATCCCCATCTCTGTTTCCACCCCTCCAAGCTCCACCTCATCCCTGGCTCCCCTCTGTTCTTTGTCTCCTCACTAGTCCCCCCCCACAGGCTCCATCTCCTTCCTGGTCCCCTCTAGGTACCATCTACCCACCACCCCACTGCCCCACACTCCATCTCTTCCTCCCAAAAAAGTGCCCTATCTTCTCTCCATTTTTCTCTGACCTATACTCCCTCTTCAGCCAACTCTGTCTGATCTGGGTCTCTGGATTTGGTTCCCTGGGCATGGGGGTCCCTGACCTGGAGGGAACGGGAGGGACATCAGGAGAGTCGTCTATCTCTTCCTCCTGGGATCTGCCAGGCCCAGACCTCCTTAGCATGCTCTGCTTTAAAGCTGGGCTCTCCTCCAGCACCTGCCTGCTGTAGGCAGGCCTGGCACCTTGTGCAGAAGGTGGGATGGGGGGTGGGTGGGCTGTTTCCCTCCAGGTCCACGGCTTCCACATCAAACCATCCTCATTAAGAAATGCTGTGTGTGCCAAGGTAACATCTTTATTTGTGTGCCCAGAGACTTCAAAGCCTTCAAGAGATCTCCTCAGTATATTGGACATGAAAAATGTTTGAGATGAGATGGAGCAAAGAAGCAGCCAGCGCTCCAGGCATTAATTAGGCAGAGGGTGGGGGGCGACAGGATGGGACAAGGAATAAGGGCTGCTCAACTGCCAGCCTAGGGTAGTGGGGGAGAATCCCAGCTTGCCATAGGAGTCCCAGGTCTCCTAGAGGCCAGAGCCTCCCCACCTTCAGGCCAGGCCCTAGAAGGTGGGTGAGACTAGACCCTAGGGGAGAATTCACTCTATAGCAAATGTAACCACATTTGAGAGAAGCCTCTGCTCCACTGCTGGTCCAAAAATGTGGATGGTGACCTGACTGCAGGTCTGTGAGGTTGCTGTAGGAAAGACAAGGGGGAAGGAGGCCCAGGCCACACCCCAAGCGCTCAGTTCTCCTGGAGAAGGTGGTCTAGAAGTCTGTGGGAGCTGGAATTCCCAGCGGAGGGAATGGCACATATGAAGGCCTGAGAGCTTGAGGTGGTAGTCTTCAGTAGGGGACAGCGTGGTCACTGTTAGGGTTTTGAGTGTGTTTTGGTGGCTCAGCTGGGAGCTGGGTGTGGGGGCAGGGATCTGGAGATGTGGAAGCCTGGGGAGCAGTCAGGAGCCATGGCTGTGGTACTGGTGGAAGATGTGGACCTGAAGCAAGGGGCAGTCATAAGCATACAGAAGAGGCAGGGAATGGGAACCATCAAGTGAGTGATGGCGAGTGGAGGCAAATGATACCCAGATGCTTGGCCTTGAGACCAGGCAGAAGTTGGGTCCATCCACAAGGTGAGACCATGGAGGAGGGGCAGGTGTGGGGAGGATGTTGGGGCCTGCTGGATTTGCAGTGCTTCCAGGACATCTGGTGAGATGGTCAGAGATGGAAGAGCTTTAGGATCAGAGCTCAGAGGAGGCATGGGAAATGCTGCAGTGGGCCACCATCCACACAACCAAGATGGATTGATTGTGGGGGCAGAGGCAGCCTCTTGCTAAATGCCCTGTCCACAAGGAGATTGTCTGAGGCCTGGTGGGAAAGGAGAGGTGAGGAGACAACTTTGAGGGGGGAACACCACTTGACCACAGAAAGGAACAGTGAGGAGCCTAGGGAAGGATTGCCATAAAGCCAAAGTGTCACAGGGTACCAGTGCTGGTAGATAGCAAAGGCATCATCTGCTTTAAAGGCAGAGGTGCAGACAGGCCTCTCCACTTCCACCTTGGTCCTTGCTAGGTGCCTGGGAAGGGTGGGCACTCAGGCCAGGAGGCACAACTCTGGCTGCCTCCATGAGTTCTTCTCAAACCATTCCCATGGTGGGGGATGGAAAGAGGAAAACCTGCCAGCTCAGAGAAACAAATTTCTCTGGCCTTTCTTGTGCCTGCTAGAGGAGGGGGAAAAAAGAAGGAGGGATCATAAATTAGCTTTCCCTCTCCTACCAGGATGAGACCGGGAAAACGGAGCTATTGATTGGCCCATTTGGAGTGTTGACTGTGATGTGGTGTGTGTCATACTGATGACTAATTGAAAAAGCGGCTGCCTGTGATCCAGGGGCAGCTTCAGGGTCTCCTGGCCGGTGGTGCAGAATCTGTGCCTGTGACCCAGGTGGGCCATGCTGCTCTCCACCATGTGACAGCACTCCAGGGCAGGCTGGCCATGGCAGAATCTTTGGCTGTGTTCACACCCCACATAAACTGCTCCCCCACCCTGAAGTTGGAAGGGCACTGGAGGCAAAAGACAAGAAACAACTTACCTTGTTGGGGGCCAGGAGGGGACATTTCTCTCCATTCCTTGGGGACCTTGAACTGCCAGTGGACCACAGCCTCCACCTTCAGTTTGAGGTCTCTGAGGGCAGGACCTGTGCCGAGCAGTTGTTTTCTACCAGCATCCATTGCCTCCTTCTGGAAACAACCTGTTTCCCCTTGGGGATTCACCTGCCCTCTTCTAAGCTCCAGGTCTCAGACGGAGCCTGATGAACAGAGGATCTAGGTTGATGACCCAGATCTGGCCAATGAGAGTGCTGCATCTCTCCAGTCACCATGATTGGTTCAAGGGTGATCACGTAACCCAGCCAGAGCCAACCAGAGTCGACGAGTATCAGACTCGAGATTTTGAGCACTTTTGAACAGGAGACAGGTATTTTCCTTCACTGGGGCTCACCAAGGTAGTAGGATATTGACAAGGAGATCGCCAGTGTTTGCGGCAGGTTGGGTTCCCCAAGAAGTAGACTCTGAAACAGATTTCAGTGAGCAGAACTTTCATTAAAGGGGGCCCTGGGTATCCGCCCAGTGGAAGGTAGAAAGGCAATGGGATGGGCAGAGGGAGAAGCGACAGCCTCAGCTGCCCCATCAGGACCTATGGAGCTAGAGTGGCCCAGTTAAGGTTGTCCCGAGAGCTGAGATGGCCAAGTCTTTTCATCCCCACATCCATCAGCCTGGGTCTGGGTCACCAAGGGAAAGGTGTGACCTTAAGTAAGGCAGTTCTCCCAGCGGAAGCGGGAGGGGCTGAAAACTGTCTACTGACAGCCCTTCCAACAGATGAAGTGAAATCTATACAGTGTGTCCTGGGTCCACCAGAGTGGACCCATCTTTGTTACAACTAGGGCATAAACGAATGAATAAATACATGAATGAAAAACCAGGGGAAAGCAGAGGTAAGAAATATAGTCATATGAAGACGTAAAGACCTTGTTTGAGCCCCTATATGCTGCACTGCCGGATCCATTCTCAGAATTTTTTGCTTAAACCAGTTTGAGTTGGGCTTCTGTCTGTTGTCAATGGGAGGGGTGGATATGCAATCCAGGCTTGGCCAAATTAATCATTGTAGTGCTTAATATAGGAAGGACTCGTGGTGACAAGAGCTGCGGAGCATAAGGGGTCAGAAGGACGCACACTGGAGCCTAGGTCAGCGGGCCACACAGATCAGAGCTAGAGCATCTGAAACAAACCACCTGGGTGGTGTGGGGAAGGGGAGAGCACAAAACTGAAGGGATGTCTGCAGGTACCCGCCACACCCTCTAACCCCAGCCTCCCAGTGCCCACTGAAGCAGTACTGAGTGACACCGATGCTGACCAATGGGAGCCCCACATTCCATTGGCCACAGTGGTTGGCTCAGGGGTGGGCAGGTGATCCTAGCAGGACCAATCAGAGTCAAGGCACATCAAACCCAAGAGTTCTGCCAGAGCTGATATTTCTGGCCAGGTCCCACAGTCTACTTTCTCCACCACCCTCACTCCCACCATGTGGTCACCACCCTACCAGCTCCCCTGCATGTCCCCCCTTCCACCCAATTAGAAGAGGGCCCCAGCTTGCTGAATCTGCACTCTGTGCCCTTTGGGTCAGACCTCTGGGCTAAGAGAATCTTCTCCGGGTCAGGGCCAGGTTTCTGACCACCCTCTGACTGGCTGTCACCTGCATCTTTCCAAGGGGCTCTGCACATCTAATTCACATTGAATGTGCGTCTGTCTAAGAATGTCAAACAGAGGTGTGACTGGAGGAGGTGAGTGTGGGGGAATGTGTGTTGGGGGAAATAGAGGAAGGTCAATGACAGGGACACACGAAAGAAAACAAAGTTATGTTGAAGGAAAATACCTGTCCTCAAGGCTCTCCATAGAATTCCCAGCAATCTGGCTCAAAATTGAAGGAGAGAGACAAGCAGGAAGGGAAGAAGCTGCAATTCACCCTTCTTGAATGCCTCTCTCTGTGCCAGGCTGGCCTCTGTGGTATATTGAATGCCCACCCACTACCCCTCAGGGCAGGTTTTGTTCATTCTATTTCACAGATGAGGAGACTGAGGCCCCAAATGGAATGGCTGGTCGAAGACTGCCTGACAACTTCATGGCTATTTACACTCCCTCACACCAAGGAATCAGGAATGGTATGTATTTGGTGTAAAGGGATAATACAAGAGAGAGAAATCTGCAAGAATGATTAAATGATTCCCAGAATGAGTCCCCAGAGTTACAGATTATTCCAGCTGGAAAGAACCTAGAGTCACGGACCCAGCATCCCATTTCACAGGTGGGTAACTTGAGCTCCCAAGCAGACCTCAACTCCTCAAATGAGTGACAAGACCAGGAATAGAACTGGGGTCTCCTGTCCACCAGCTGGAGGCTCTAGACATCGCTTTAGCTTCCGCTGCTTTCATCCTTCTCTGGGTCAGTGAAGAGGGGCGAAAGATCTGCAGAGGATCCCTCTGACTGAGCTCTGAGCTGTCTCCCCTTTGTTCAAGTCTGTCATCTTTTGTACTTAGAAAATAAATTACTTTTTCTCAAAGAAACATGTCTGGTTCTAGCTGCATGGATAAGAGGCAGGGAGCAGTCCATGGCCTGACAGGTGGCGAGCAGGCACCTTATCAGCCCGTGCAGATGGCTGAGGCCTACAGACAAAACAGAGCAAGAGGAGGGGGCAAGGTAGGGATAGGGAGAGGACAGGCGGGAGGATGGAACAGCAGCTTAGCTAACATAGACCCTTGGTATCTGCAGTACCAGTTCACAGCCAAGAAAATAGAATCCAGAGTGTCTTTGAAAGAGGACCTTTCAGATTCTCACTCTAAAGGTAGAGTGGGCTTGAAGTTGCCTTCGTTGCCTCCTCCTCACCATTATGTATGTGAGTCGACAGCATCCACCCAGATGGGTTATCTGGTTAGATTTAGCAAGGCCAAGACCCCCACAGAGGTCAGCTGGCCTATGGCTCCCACCCTGCCCCGCATCTCTCCCTCTACTC